>NC_133905.1:19473891-21994975 GCF_964199755.1 Larus michahellis | reverse complement strand
TTTCTGAAATCTAAATGCTGTATTGGGAAATAAGCTAAGGATACAAATTACAAAGTGTTTCCAGTTAGTAAAATAATAGGAACATCTGTAAGGTATTAAAAGTATATTAGGCAGCAGCTATAGTTTTCTCTCCATTTTTCTATTAACCTAATTACGAGGGTCAGTAGCAATTGTGGGGGAATGTTGACTCTTCTATGGGAGCCTCAGAAAGTGAGCTGAATTTTAGAGCACGCAGTTCTTGTAAGGTGCCGTAGTCTTTGTTGACGTGGGAGAAACTAGCGGAAGGGGAAGGTGCATGTTGAGTGCTGTGCGTAAGGGAACTTTGCCCAGTAATAAGGCTCTTTTGTGATTTCTGCTTCATTTTTCCAATGATATTTATTTTTAAGTGTGTACTTGCACATTAAAAATTTTAAGTTGATTACTATTGTACACACATTCTGCATCAGAGAGATAACACCTCACAAATCTCGATTCAACTCTATTGCAGACTTCTCAAAGGCATTAATTAGCATGTGCTATTTCAGGTGTCATTTAGGAAGCAAGATGTGACCAAGTCAGAAAAAAATACCCAAAAAATTGTCCTGAAGACTTTTAGGAAGTATTTAGTTCAAGACTCTCAGCTGCACTGACGTACTCTCAGCACTACTGACTAGAGGAGAGAAGACGGTTTGCTTTAAGCCATGCTTTCACTCCACAGCGTGAAAGGTCCCCTTTTGAAGGTGAAGCAGTGTGACCACTGGATGCTTGGCCGGCTGTATGGATGCTGTAGGGACCAGATGAGGCTGGAGAGGAATGCTATGGACACTGACCTCAACAGCTTGTGGGCTGGAGCCGTCGATGCTAAGTCTGTCACACAGCAGAACTCCAAAGGAACAGGGGTTCCATTAGACCATGGATAAGTGATAGAAAAGGACCCGACCAGACAAACTGGCGCTTTAAGCCTTAGATGTGATGTCTGTAATTCGTATATGATTTCCTCTGCTGAAACACGTAGGTTTCCCACCCTTCTTCATGTCCGTTCTGATAATTGCTAAGGGTCTTTCACATTGTTATTTCCTTCTCTTTAATAAATACTGAATAATATAGAAAACAACTCCTGACACTTCTAAGTGCTTTACACTTAGGCTTAACATGTTTTCACTTGATTTGGTCTACGCAAAGAAGGAAGAACTGTTTTAAATTGGGGAAAACCGAGTTATGATTACTAAAAACAATTCATAGTAACTTGAGCTTCCCCTTTTCCAACACCTTTCTGCTTTATTTAGTACCACTGAAAGTACGCAATCCACATTGGCTGGACCAGGACTTGTCACCAGAAAAAGATGTAGAAATGTCTACCTACAATTCTTGTGTAGGCAGCCTGCTCAGTGCTTTGATTCCATAGCACTTTCTTTGTCTTCTACTTTTGTTTCACGGACCTTTTGATCAAAGTACGTTCAGTTATGGATTCAGAGTATTGCTTTTGGAGAGAAGATGGAGATGTAGTGTTTTTGTATTTCTGTTTTTCTTCATCGTGTGTGACCCTTTTAGGTCTATTTCCTTGAAGTCAGATGAATTCTGTAATGGTACCAAGTGTAGTTAAGTATGCGTCACAAAGCGTTTGGAGGAGCTGCGGTATTTAGAGGGATCCAATGTTGCATTTTGGCTATAATCTCTACTGACAGATGATAAGCACCAGTGTTTTGTGAGTCATGGATCCACTTATACCACAATTTCCCACAGAATTATAAAACTGAAGCTCTTAATAACTCTCTTTAAACTACAAAAACAAATGTTCAGCTGGTATTTTTTGTGGTGGCTCTCTAAGTACTCTGTTCCTGTGTCACAGAACAAAATGAGAACCAGCTGTAAAACAATATTCTACTGATATAATGTATATGTATGCATATGAAGAATTTTACAGACATTTGGTAAATCTTCTCCTTTTCATGACGCTTTGTAACAATGGATTGGTATTTCACTTTTTGGTGTGATTTAACTGCACGAAAGAATCTAGAGAAAAAACGATTGCTAGGCTTTTAGCATTTGGATGAACCCATAGTTTCTGAGTAGAAACTTAAAAATAAATAAAAGGTAGGAGGAACAGGCTGTCATTTTAACTTATTTTTGCTGTCCCTTAGGCCAACTGCTTCTTCTGTGAAGAAGAAACATTTACGTTTGAAAATGAGAAATTTACCATGGCTGACTCTTCTAAAATTATTCAAGAGACTGAACAGCATTTAAATTTCAAATCAAAGAAAAAAATGTAGGGTGCTCTCCTCTGAAACGGAGTGGTCTGATTTCTACCATAGGGAACGAACCATCAAGTTACTGATATTACATCTGACCGCTGGTATCTGGCAGTGTGTTGTAACCATTACGCGCTGAGCCTTATTCCTAAGCCTATTCCTCCCCACTCTGCCACTTGGGAGCTGTAAGACAGAGACAAATCAACTCTGTTTATTATGAACGACAGAGGAGGGGAGAGATGGGCAGCACTACACAAGAAATCTGCCTGTCAAAGCACCACCAAGAGAGACAAGTACTATCCTGGCCTTGAAGAGGCAGAAGGAGTTGCACAAAAAGGTCTGAGATAGAGCAAGAAGGCTGACTGGTGACTGGAAGCAGAGGGGGAACAAGGCTGTTGAATGGCGCTGAGCAGAATAAAAGGGGCAAGGGAGAATCCGGGACAATGAAAAAGGTTAGACATTAAGGGGTGAGCACTAAGAGGACTAAGACCACTAAAAGTGGCCTGGGAAAGCAGTGGGACTGACCAAGATACGGTTTGGACAGATAGGAGAGAGGTGCGCCTGGGGTGTGGGAGTACGCTGCTATTCGGAAAAGCAGGATGGATGTCTCCAGACATGGGGCTAAAGCTGGGAAAAGCCAACAGTCTGGAACAGCAGCCTAAGACAAACAAGAAGAATTGGAACTAACTTTCCTGGAGAAGCCAGGGGCTAAAAGCTGTACTTTATGATTCTTATTGCCTATAGGGAGAGGTGGAATAGACCCAACACATCCAAAATTTTGTAGGGAGCTTGAATTGCAGAGTTTCTGTCCTGCATCACTAAGAACACTGAAAGTCACCAACAAAGGATTCCAGAAACCTCTCAATACTCGCAAGCTATTTGAGCGTTCTGCTTTGGTCACTGTGTACCGCCCAAATTCCCAACATACTGTTTTTGCAAAGTTTACGTAGTTCTGGGTTCAGAAGAAAGCAGGACTGAGGGTCCATACTGCTGGATGGATCTCACCTTGGGGAACAGTATTTCCACTCAGTTGTGTGTTGTGCTTTCTTGAGGCCCCTCAGAGGTACAGTGAGAGGCTGATGGACTGTTGAGTTGTTTTAGAAAGGCCTAATCTTTGATGTTCTTTCTCAAACACCCCTTCAAGTTGTATGCCAGGAGAGGCCAGCAGTTACTAGTACAGTTTTCATCTTGTGACTGATGCTTTGGGGGAGAAGTCAAAAGTATGTGGTTTTCCAGTATCAACCTAAGGAGATACATTTTTCCCCTTCCCCCCACCTTGGGTAAAAGGTTCTGCTTTCTCATAGAGCTTGTTGGCTGCTTCTAAATTACTTGAAACTTAATGCTAACTTTGTCTTTTAATATTTTAAAGCATTTTAGGCATTTTCTTTAACCCAGCTCCTCCAACCTTTGCTTCTCTTAGTATTTATGGTTTGCTGGGAGTTCAGTCATTTTTACTGATAAAGAACTTGACTGTACTTTACAAATGTCAACATATAAGAAACTGCTGGTCCCTCCAATGTTACCGGAGTTCCTAGAGAAATATCTTTGTGCTCGTACGTGGGTGTGCATATATAAATGCATATGTGTATTTTTATCTATGTTTTGTTATATTTTTCCTGCCTCAGAATGGTAAGCATGAGGGAACAAATACTTGAGATGATCTAACTTGTCTTAAAAACATAAATTAAATGAGGGTATGTAGGATTACATTGCTTGATAATTGAAATAGAGTAAAAATATGCATAAATACGGTTACCATAGCTCAACTACTACATGAGAACCTGTTTTGCTGCTCTAGCTTAATATTGTCTGTGAAACGGAAACACTCATTTTTAGACTCTTACATAGTCATGATCTTTAAACAAACACCTGGATTCTAAAATTAGATGAGATTTTCATCTATTTACGTGGAGGCCACTGCAAGATTAGAATTTTTCTTACATGTGTTACGTTAAAAGGAGAGTACTTTGTTCCATTAAAGTGCTAAGATTCAGGTTTGTGTGAATGAATGCCATCTAAATATCCTTAGAGGGAGACAAAAATTTCACCCTAAGTTGCTGAAAAGATACAAAAGAATCTGATTTAACAAGTTGTCTATAAAAACAAATCCCCTTCCAACCGTGCCTTTCTTTAAATGAAAAAATACACAAATGTTAGCAGGAAAACCAGTCTGGCAGGCTCACCTGTTGTCTTATTCTCCTCCTCCCAATCACAATCAACTTCAAAAAAAGTCTTAATAAATGCAGACAGTCTAAAATACTGCCTTTCCAGATAGTATGACAATGGAGGCATGGAGTCATCATGGAGGCACTGCATCAGCTCAGAGACTCATCCAATGGTCTTAATCTTATTGGTGCTTATCAATTTTGAAACAAAAGGATGAAAGAATATAAGGTTTTGGCTCACATGTATGCTTTGTAGTTACTGCCTATCTTTTGGATCCTGATGTCATATTTGGAGTCTATGAAGGGTTCAGTAGTGGCGTAGGTCTGAGTAAGTGCTACCACGCTGGCTATGTCCTGAAAGTCGTAGTGGTTGTCTACCTTGATCTGTAGTCATCATACCACAAGTAAACAGCATATACAAAAGAAAAAAGAGCAATTAGGAATGAAATGCAGAATTCAGTTGCAAATGGCATTCATGAGAAGTATGCTTTTTGACAGCATCGGTTTAAAAGCAAAAGGCATTGGATATTTGCTCTGATTTCCAGGTTCTGTAACAGTCCTGCACTGAAGTACCTATTTTTCTTGGCAAAATATTACCTGTTCATCTGTAGAAAGTAATTTCCAGACAGTGTAATTTTATTTTGCTTTTCAATTTTTTTAAGTGGTGATTTTTAATTTTAGATCTGCAAGCTTTAGAATTTTTTGAGGTGTGAGTGATAATAGGCAACACTAACTTATACAGAATTCTTGTTGATTCTGTAACTTGCTCATGTAACTGAATGTTCATGGAGCCCACTGTGCACTACCACATCATGCACCTCCTGGCAGGGCGGAGATGAAGGCTCACGATACTCTGCGGAGCGTGCATTCACGTGGAGCACAGAGAGCTGGATCAAGACAGCGGAACCAGCTTTTCTCATTTTCCCCACTTCTCTGCAAGGAGCCAGGCTTTCTAGGAGAAGGATTTCCTAGCTGTGGAACACTGGGCTAAGATGGTGAATGGTAATAAACCAATCAACTTTCATCTCGGAATAGGAGGGAAGTGGAAACGGGGAGAATATTGATTTAGGGGGAGAGGGAGAAGGAGACTTTGGAGGACAGAAGTGTTACTTTTGGACAGGGAGGGCACATCTCTATGGTTGACTTCAAAGAAGCTGGCTGAAATGGGGAGAAAAAGTGACAGAAGAGAAGTCTTAGGGCTGGCAGAAAATGGGAGAGGGAAACTGGAACTGCAACAACACACTGCTGTACCCAAAGTACATTTCAGAAAGGTGAGGAAAGGAGGCAGGGATTAGTATTTCTCATGTTATCTAGTATTAGGAGAGTTTGCAACTCCTTGCAAGCCCAGCGTCTTGTTACTTCCACTGTCACCTGGTAGGTACAAGGGCGCCTGTGGGCCAGAGTGCCACCGCTGTGAGATGGGACTTGCGTGTTAAATGGGGTCTGTGAGGCTAAAAGAAGCCATAAGGCCTAAGTATTTGCTCTCAACTCTCAGATGGAGAACAATACAGAGTAATTTGCCGTTTGAGAGCCACAAAACCAGACACGATGCCTGGTTTCAACTTATTTTCTGAAAACTCAATAGCATATGCAAAACTAACTGTGACCGATGGCATCACTACTCCTAGCAATGCCTTTAGGGAGGGCTGGGGTCCAAGGAGAACCTTTACTTGGACTCTGACACTAGGCGCTTCACTACAAATAAACTGGCATTTAATCTTTAAGGATTTTAAATATTTTATAGCTAAAAAAATCTAGATTTATTTCTAGACATTTGATATGCTGAACATTTCTGTGCATTATTTCCCTTTTCTTTAAGCAAGAGGTGAATACTGAAAGTACACTGTAAACATTCTAATACTTCACACATGCCATCCACAGAAACCGCAGTTTAAGTCATTAGTGGTTAATTCTGCTCTCAATTAAATTGGCTGCTGGATTTCCACTGACTTACTAAGTACGAAATAAAGCAAAAGAGTCATAGGCAAAAAACCATAACATACAGTACATCTTGCATAATTACTGAATAAAATACAATTAAATCAGTTTTCTATCGCTAGTGGCAAATATTATGCTCATGGAGCTTTTGGAGATTCAAGATGATAAATGTAACTATTCTCTGATGATTTGTTTTAGTAAAACACTTAAAGCACTCAAGTGTTTTCAGTGAAAGTGGTTAATCTGTAATGACTAGAAATTTTTACTGATATCAATGAAAGCTGGATTTAAATCCTACCCCATTGAACCATCATTGTGAGATAAGTGATATCAAAACAACTGTACTCACCACTGAAACGCAATTACTTTGGAGAAAGAAAGCAGCAGTTATATAGCGGTATGAAACAATCACAGAGAATACGTTAAGGCAGGAAATGAAGAAAAGTTCAGTATCAAGCTGAAACTAATAAAGAACCAAGGCAAACCCTTCCTATATTCCCGGGTCCAAAAAGTTGGACTGTGCAAACACACCTTGACTCTTAAATAGTTTCACTGTAGTCAAGTAAATTAATAAATGAGGTTCTGCTTCAAGAAGGCATCTCGGCACATTTCAAAGAACGTCCAATATAGGACAAATAAACTGAAAAGGCATTGATGTGAAAATAAATTATGTGTTTTAATATTTTCCTAAAGAGAGGTGCTTTCTTGAATAATAGACGATCAGAGATTGGCAAGGGTCGGGATCTCAGACAGAATTTGGACAATGAAAAGTTAAAATATCCAGGAAAGGAAAGAACATGCATGTTATTTTAGACAAACACCCGGGCTCCTAACATGCAGTAAGTAGCATCTGCACCTTTCCCATGCCTGAATGAGCATGTCCAATCTTCACAACAACAGGAAACGTTGGCATTGTGAGCTAAGGGGGGAAAAAAAAAGACGTGTTAGAGAGAGCAACCTTGAGTTACAGGATTAAGCTACACCATTTATGAAAATTATTTAAACGTGACCCTAATGCAGCCAAAGCTGTTCTTGCCATGGGGGTACTGGACCACGTTATTCCTCTGTGTAAGACTGTGTGTGCTGATGAATTACTGTCTGTGTTTTCTGAGCGCTACGTTATTCCCAATATATACAATCGGTGTACTTCTGTCTTAGCTTTTTTGTATGTCTTTCTTTGGACTTCACTTTTTAAACTGAATTTCTGCTATTTCCTATTTTATGTTGTGCTATTGTGTTTTCTGACCCATAAATTCACACTCTCCAAGATTATAATCATTAGTGATGTCAAACTAATCACCTTTTTTCTTTTCCCCTTGATTTCCTTTCTTTAGCAAGGCTGTGAATTCTTTCTGTGACCACTTACGAAAGCAACGATATCTAATTCAGCAAAAAAACTTTCTTTAACGGCAGATCCTAGCTTCTGTTACAGAATATCCCAATTCTCTGGGGAGGGCTCCAGCTTCTGCATAGAATGCAAGTAATAATTCAGCCACTATGCAAAGGCATATGAATATGCTTTATTCAACCAAATGATAACGGTTCTGTCTCTCAGAAAGTTCTGTGAATAACCAGTTTTGTTTCCATCATTCATTTGAAGACGTTTTAGATCTCTCAGTCATGGGTACAGCTGTCACTTCTTTGCCTTTTTTCTTCCACCTAAAACGTACATACATTGACCCTCTGTCAACCAAGCATAAATACAAATACTTAGTAGAACAGGATTATAATTAGAAATAAAAACCTGAACACCCTCAACACGTAATTAAACTGGGCAGAAGCGGGACAATAAGTGTTACGGGGTCTGAAACCTTCATTTAGTACCAAACTTTAAGAGAGTAAATACAATCAAAGGCAAAGCTGATGCTTTAGAAAAGAAACTCAGAATTCTTACAGATCTTATGTGAAACTTATTTTCCAAAGAAAACTTATTTTCCAAATACTTACAAAGGATTGTCAAGAGGTTAAGTGGAGGTCACATTTATCTCACTGTGCTTTGCACAACTTTGCACAGGAACACACAAACAGATATTTACATGGAAAGTATCATGGGATTGTAAATACTGACGTTAAGATCAAGAGATAAAGAATGGGAAGGTCACTTGGCTTTGGGTAACATCCAAACCTATTGGTAGGGTTATGAAGCTAACTAAAATTTACACACGCTTTTCCTATGTTTTAAACATTTTTTTCAATACGATTTAAGGATGCCTGCTTTAAAAAATACTTAAACTGAAAGGCAAATCTGCACGAGAACAAGTGAGAACAAGTGGGAAACACTGCAAGGTACATATTCTCTACTACTCACCACGGGATTCCCAGTACCATACACGTGTCTCTTCCTTTTCTCTTTTTTTGAACGGACTTTCTCTGACTTTCCTAAAATGCATTCCAATGCAATATTGTTGTGCTCCGACTTTTGTTAAAACATATAAAGGACACCTAAGCTCACAAAACCAAGTCGCTTGGTTTTTGTCAGGATCTCAGTTTCTGCTCTGCCTGATCAGAAGAGAAAGGAGGACCCTGTGGATCTGCTCCACGAGCACTCCAGAGTTTTCAACGCCCGAGGAAAGGACAGGGCCTGGCAGCTGTCAGCCGCCGCACCGGCCACGCAGCTCCTGCACTGATTTCTGCCGCAAAGCCAAAGCTATGTCTTTTCAGGAGAAAGCCAGATTTGATTTAGAGACTGCAATCCCAGTTAAATTATTCCATTAGTTAAGTAAAGACGTCACATACTTATCTTCTGCCAGGGCATCCTTGAGATCTGAAATCAAGGCCCACCGCCACAGGCAGGCGGACCACTCTGAAACCCATCTCTTTAGAGGACGCGCCTAACTGCAGCCCCCACGCTTCACTGCCTCTGGAAAGGCAACTGCTAGCTTTGGCAGAATTTCTGACAATTAACACTGTAGGAATCAATAACTATGAATACTTTGAAAGTCTTTTATTTAACTCTTGTTTAGGAACCATTTCAAGAGTTGGTCTTTAAATCCAAAATACGTTGATTTTCTTTCACAGACCCGTTTCAATCATCTAACCAATTTAAGTTAAGGCACGTAAGCATGAAAAAACTGATTAACTTCAAAATATCCAAAAGCACTTGCAAAAGCATTATACAGTAAAAGTCCCCTATACTGCAATTTTAAAATAAATTTCTTGCTAAACTGTAGGAATGCGAAGTCCTGTATACTCAACATCTAGTCACTTATTTATTGCTTTCATATTTTAAAACCAGCCCCTTTTTTTTTCCAAATTTTTTGGGGGAAGAGGGGGAACAAATCATTGCCTGACTCACGATTCATAAGGGCAGCACCACATTTTTCAACCACTGAACGGGGGTTTGTAATGGAAACACTGGCAGACCTCTAACTATAGCAATACAAATGGCACTCCTGTAATTAAGAGGAACACGTATTTTCCCGTGATTCCACAGCTGTGGAATCCTCTGTGGGCCACAGGAAATACAAAACCTGCGCTAACATCATTTAAGGCAATAGAGTTCATTTTGCTGTGGAGTCCGATACCCGGATTTCGTGTGGTCTACCACATCCCAGCGCAGACAGAGGGAAGAGCTGGCTGCAGGGCAAAAAGGCGCTGAACGCTGCATTTCAAACACCAGACACAAAAAAAGCCGGGCAGCACAGAAGGCAGACAAATGAGCATTTATCCCAGCGTTCCTCTTGTGACAGGCCCATGAATTCAGGGCTGATGAAGTTGTAGTTAGTTTGGGGTTTGAACAGCATTTCCTTTATTCCTGCTCTTCCTTGAATTACCACAGTTTTCCCTTTGTAGATGGGGACTAGACATGCGCCATCATGCAGTCACTTCCCTGCCACTACCTAATTTCCAGTTGTGCGCGGCATTGTTCTGCCAAGCAATAACAAAGCCTGAAATTTCTCAGTCAAATGACAGAAAACTCGATTTGAGTCCTCGCCCCAACGCTTCCCAATCTGCTCTTTTGTGTTAGTTTCTGTCTTGACTGAACAGCAGTCTCAAGACTTTTCATATATTTGGCCAAACATTATGTATGATACAACTGTGATAGTAACACCAAAAACTTACCGGCTCCCGGGCTTTCCTTTTAATTTACGTTATAGTTACTTGGTAGAGAGATACCTTGAAAGAAGATCTAGCACGTCTCAATGGATCCACTTTAAATAGAGCTGACACTGACAGGACTTATTGCATGTTTTCTTTGAAATATATTGCTGGGGGGAAACGGCCATTTTCCAAAAATATTTCTTATTTTTCAAAGGTTTTCTTAAATTCAGAGAAGTATAAATTACACTGTGACAATTAAAAACTAAGGGGAAAAAATCAGGAAAGACCAACAACAGAAATTACATTAAGAAATCTGGCAAGTTCACATGTATGAGAGATGGAAATGGACTACACTGCATGAACCTTCCACATTCATATAACACACATGAAATACATCTGAATATTAAAAAAAATAATTAGGATAAACATGACTTCTCTTCTAACTTAGAGAACAATGCCATAAACTATAATTATTAATTAGAGACAAAACAATACGTGTCAAGCATGTAATACAATTTTCCATAGTTATATATGAGTATGACTGGATTGGTAATAAATACTAGTAGCAACTGGAAAAACTGTCTTGGCTCTTTGCAGGAACCCATGTATGAAACAGTTGAGATACGTTACTGATATTTGCTAATATGATATTATTAATCAAAGTAACATCCCTGACTATTAAAATGTTTTATCAGCTCCTAAAAACTGTACAGATGGATTCAGTCTATACGCCTTCACTTCTGTGGCTTTAACATCTCACATCACAATTTTAAATAAACGTGAAGTCTTACTTCAACAGGCCGTTAACCTAGAATAAGGTGCACAGCTCGTTTCCGTGACTAGGACTAGGCACTACCAGCAGTAGGTACTACTTTGATCTGTGACCTTGAAGACGTGTTCCCTAGGAGAGCAAAAAGCAATTTTGTTTGCAGACAAAAGGCAACAGTGAAAAATCTTTTAAAGCAGAATCCTTTTAAAATCTGGATAACGGAAGTCTAGATTCCTAAGCTTCAAACTCAGAAATATTTAGCCTGGAAGTTGCTTTACTGAGATGACATGTTTTAATGGTTTCTGACATATATAATAGCAGGAATTCAATTTACATACTTAATGACCAGACAACTCTAATGGTTGTTACGACAAGGCACCATCAAACTGGGATTTCACTCAAGTTTGACGTGAGTCTTACCGAGCATAGCGGGAATACTTTAACACCTCCCGCAGAGCGGGCACCTGCCTGAGGGTGAGAAGCCCATCCCAGCCCCGGCTAACTCCACTGCCGAAGGGCTCAAGGACAGAGGAGAACGAGGGATGAAATATTAGAGGTGATTAAGTCTGTAATGGAAAGACGACAGTATATATGGGTTTAAAATGTGACTGTAATATCCTGTCTGAAAAATCTTCATGTTTTTAATAAAATGTCTATCTTTTCCCTATCCAAATAACTATATATTAGCATTTTTCATTCACTACTGACAGGCAACCAGCAAAGCAATTATAGTTGCAATGAAACTGTTTAGATTTACAAATAGACAAAGAACTACCTTAAGCAGGAGTTATACTGATGGAACTACTAAATCCAGGGTGGATTTTGACCCAACATTCTGAAGTTGCAAAATACGTGCTAATTAAGGCAAGCATGCATTCACAGCCAGTCATTTTGAAATGTATCACAGAAGCGTGTTTCTCATGTCACTGTCGCTCAGGATTAGGTCATGACATCTGTTGGGTCAGCTAGTGTGAGACCACAAAGCGTTTTGAACCTGCTGGTGTTGGGAGCAGTAACTTATCAAATCGCCCTCATTAAGGCTTCAAGTGCGTTGGATTTTTACTCTTCTGTTGATGTGAATTATTACATCAAACATTCCTTTTCCACGTTGCCAGGATGATTTGCAAATTGGATCCAAACACAAATTAGGTTCAAAGATTCATTAGTTACTGGTCAGAACCTATTTTAAATGCCTGAAATCTGCAAAGTAATACTGTACTGCTTTTCTGAAATGTCAAGGTATTTTCAATATGTTGCATATGTTGTTTTCATGAAGGATTTAGGGCTGGCCTGTCTTCTGTTCTGATCCCATGTATTAATAATTACACTGAAGGAACAGGGAAATGCAGAAAATTCAATCGATTTCAGAAAACACTGCAATTATCGCTCTTCGCTTTTGCTAGAAGTTAAGAAAAATTTGCCAAATTAAAACAGTTAAAAAAGACACTGATCAAATGCTATAGGTGCTCCAAAAGAGCAAGCAAGTACAGTGAGAACTGCTGTTGACACATCAGATAGCCATTAAAAACATGGGTCCCAGAAGACTTCACGAACACAAAAAGGTTTGAAGGCTCCTGACCTCTGATCTGGAGAAGCACCATAGGAAATAGCTAAACCAACTGCGTCCAGAACATATTTCAGTTTCAAAAGTAAGCATATCCTGCCAGCCAAAAATTAAGAAAAAACAGTTAAAGATAAACCACACAGTCTCCCCCTTCCTCTTCTCTTCAAACTTGGTGGGCGATTTTTTTCTTGTTGAGAAAAGGAAGGAATCCATATTCCAGAAGACCTCATTTGTTATCCCAGCATGGAGTGTCTGTAACAGTATTCATTAGCACCATTCAAAACAGCCGGCTATATCCAGTGGTCTGTACTCATCGGCAGCCCAACAGCTACCCAGCCTGGGATGCTTGTTTTGTTTAAAAATACCATTTGGGAACTGCTGCCGAGTATGTGCAGAAGAACCGAATGGATACTGTTGGGTGTGAAATTTAAAAAAAAAACCCAAACCAAACACAACCCCAACGAACAACCTAAACCAATGAACAATACCAAAACTGCTCTGTGGAAAGGAAACTGTTAAATAGATGCTATAATGCTGACCGCTGAGCAGCTAATTAACAAAATTATAAAGCTCATGAATACTTTTCTGCTACTGTTGTGCTCATGAAGAACCACACCATTTTTACACTATACTGCTACCTGTATTTTCACTGCACTTTAATGACAAATAAAAAGTAGAATCGGTAATCTGGCATAGTACTTCTTACTAAGTAGTACTTAATACTTCTCTCCTTCCTGAATTCATCGCTATGATTTCCTCTAAGCTGAAGTTTGTGTCCTGTGCCTGCAGTTCCAGGGTAGCAGAAGGGAAAAAAAATCCCGTTCCTTGAACATGTCAACAAGAGTCATGTCCTTCCAGTGAACCTGACAAAATAAACTTTACTTGTGTTTTAGGAAGAAACAAAACACAGGCTGTAACTAGAGGCAGCTGGCAGCGCCATCGCCCCGGGGAATGCAGGTTCACTCTTCGGGATTTGTGCAGCCATCACAGATTTGACGTCCCCTTCTTACAAACCCACTTCTGCCTTGTCACTTTACTCTCTTCTAAACTCCAGCCAAACCTAAGGCTCTTGGTCAGAAATCCTGCTTCATTCTTTTTTTTTCCTGAATGGAGTTTAAGTTAGTTTCGGTGTGTGACATAGTTTTACCACAGTAGTTTTTGAAGGAATTGTCTGATTAAACATCAACTTTGAAATCACAGGACTGTATACAGCCGGTTCTGTTAGCTTCGATGACTAAATGCCCCCATCCCTGTTCATACACACCTAAGAAACCTCTTGGCTTTTGGCACTTTAGGGTATTTTTATAGATGGTAACACTGGCCAGAGTTCTCTATATAAAACCACCATGACTAGTCACTAAAAATACTTTATTTTATTGAGCTACGAAGCCCATATACTCTTAACTAGGTTCAAGTTTGAAAATGAAACGCCATTTGCAAAATTCTGACAATTATAGCTATTTCGGTTGTTTCCTTTCTGACCAGCATACTCTAGAGAGTACAAATTTGCTCATGTGAGTTCTCTGAGAACAGTAAAGCTGACTTACAATTACAAACACTTTAATTAGATGAGCATGAAAATCTAAAAAGCCAGTTACTTCATGACCCGCTGACTGATGTCACAATAGCAAGGACAAACTATCACGGCTTGTTAACTTTTCACCTACGTCAGTGTTTTAAAACTGAAGATTCTTTGCACTATGAGCTTACATAGAAAAGCATCATTTTATTGTATTAATTTTTAATATCTGACCACCTAAAGATTTCATAAATCTGCTTATCATGCTTTTTACTGTAGAAAGAAGTATTCTAGTTTGATATACTTACACAATACCTACAGGCACCATCATCACCTTCTATAATCTGAAGTGAAGCTTATTTAATGAGTAGATGGCTCTACAGTTACCCAGCGCAATCTTCATCTGTATCAGTTTGCATTTTTCCATATATAATGGCAAAAATACATATCATTTCTGTTTTCAGAAATTTCTGGAGTTTATGAGGCCGGTTTACTTGAGTGTCACCCTGACATTTCTTCACTGTAAATCTATTAATTTAAAGTAAATCCTTAAAATTTAAGCTTCATACACTAAAGTGGTCAAAGGCTCATAAGTTCTTCTGCAATTTAAGTACGTTTGAACAATGCTTAGAGTTACACAATATAAGCTATTTTATTTCCAAGAGATATAATTTGAATCCTTGTAAATTTACTTTGAATTCCTCTAAGGTATAATGTAAAACATAATCAAAGCTGTATATAAAAATAAAACTAGGCAAAGATCATCTGCTAAAAAAAAAAAAAAAAAGCCCTCTGCTGGCAACAATACAGAAAAGACAGTTTTTTGAAGGTGGTATTTGCCCTGGCTTTAATGTCCTCATGGTTGAGTTGACTAGAAAAGCCACAACAGGAAAAAAAAGAGGGGGGAAAAAAACCAGCAGTGACAAAAAAAAATAGATGTTGCATAAACATGACTTACCTCAAGTTCAGTGTTTAAATATTTATCTTTCCAATAATCCCCAGGCAAAGTTCATTTAACCACTCTAGTTCCATGTAATTTATTTCTGGAATATGCATCAGACTAAATCTAATTTTGCTCTGCTTACTTTGGAGAAAGGAAATTAAAAGTGAAATAATGAAGGTGGCCTTTTATTTCCCAGAAACAGGCAGGAAGAGCCCTAAATCAATAAACAAGCAGAAGATGTACCTCCTCTGGTCTGTTTGGTTTTAAGAAAACACAATCTCAAGATAAAGTCAGGGCTCGGCCACGCAGAAGCTCTCCGTCACCAGCAGGGGTAGCTCGACATATTCCTCTCTTAATTACGAAAAGCAGAAACATCCCCCTTAAAGAGCTCTTACTCTCAACAAAGACAAAGAACAATTCAGAGATGTCCAGCCAGATTTTCCACTGCCTTGTACCTTGACAGGAAAAACTAGGTGTAACATTCTCTCTGTCCGGGAAAACATTTCACACAAGTGGCAAGCCAAAGGAGAGTCCGACAGGCTTCGTGTTAGCTTTTTGGAAATAGGGGCATTAAAGAAATTTAAAAGCTCAAGTGGATAAAAAGAGTAGAGCTTTAATTTGATCAGCGTGCCCAGGAACTAAAGAGAGGTAAATGCACCTTAATTGTAATTTCTTTATTCAAAACAGAGAGTTAAAATGGCTTATAAACTAAAGAAGTGCAATATAGATCGGCCCAGGGAAACGCTGGGCCCCCTCAATTCCCACTGCAATAACGGGAGCTGATGCCACGCGGGGGATTCCGAGCACCCTCGCAGACGGTTACCACCACCTCATAGCACTGGATGTAAGAAACCAATTCTCTTGGTACTCACTGACATGAACACAAGTTTTGACATGATCTTAGGTACAAAGTGACACTATCACGCAAATCTGAACCAGGAAATCAATCTAAAATACATTTGTCTCCACAACGATTTTCAATTAAAAGAGAACAGTTATCTAAACCAACGCAGATGTACTCTGATGACAGAAAAATCTCCTGCGTTCAATACCTGTACAGCATGCAAACAGAAACTGTCATTAAAAAGAAAAACATTAGGTATAAAGTCAGCAAGTCAAAAAGAGCAGTTCCCACAGATCCCTGGTAGAAATTCTGGAGAAAACAAAATCTTTGCAGAGACAAATTATATTTTGATTTTGGCACATCAGTTTTTCATTCCGTTCCAATCATTCTACCAACTATTTAGCAAACTGCTGCCTCTAAAACCAAGTAACATTTTGACATCTTATAAAAAAAATTCCCAAATTGCTGTGTCTATAAACTGCATAGGGTTTTTTTACCATAGAATTTAGGAAGTGACAGCTATAAATGCTCTCCCTTTTGAAGCAGGCTACAGTACATATGGAGGCACTGGAATTGAAAATCCATGAAACCTCATCTATTTTGTGAAAGACTCTTCTAATTTTGAATTTTCTGCCTGTTTGTATAGGTTTTGTACAGGATGTGTACCGTGACTGTGTCAGTTAAACGGAAACAGTTTTAAGGAAAAACAAATGCAATGCCAAATGAGAACGAGGGAGAAAAGAACTTGAGCACAGCATGAAGAAGGCGACAGATAAGCTATTACTGTGGAGAATCCTGCCTGCTGTCATTCTAAAATAAGATTCATTTGCCACAAAGAAGAGGGAATAAGATTGATACGGATAAAAACTTATACCCCGTAGCCTGCTAGAAGCTAACGCACAGAGCAGGCAGCTCAACCAAAAGACACTGTGTCCATTCCAACGGCTTGACAGCTGGAAGGGACAGCAAGGTGTCCCCGTGATGATTAAAGAGCCTTTGAGAAAGGACAATCCCCGTGCAACACAGTGCAGCGCTCCGTGACACGACTCCAAGTGTCCGCTCCAACCTGCCAGAGAAACACTCATGATCGGTGCCTGGGAACCGGGTGAGAGCAGAGCGTGGAGGAGAGGTGACCAGGCTGCGCCGCCTCTCCCCACGCCAGCTCCTCACTCATCACCTGCTGCCCCCAGTAACTCCCGGGGAAGAGATGAAAGTATCATCTCAGCGCGAGTTTCCCCTGGAGTTCAGGGGAAGCAGTCGTTCACTCCACGGGACTCTGCACACGTGGCATCCAACAGGAGGAGACCTAGTGTTACTAACATGGGTCTCTAGGGGCTGTCAGAAGAGAAAGAAACAAGGATGGTAATTAACGACCAGAACGCTGTTGATAGATGCTAATGCTTCGTTGTAAGAATTAGCAAGGATCATGACAACAAAAGCCCCTCCAGAATTAGAAGTCCTGTGCAAAGTTAGAAGTCGCACTGAGAAGAGATGAAGCTGATGAAAAATGCGACTGTTGTCAGCTTCCCTGCCTGGTTTCCGTGTCACACGCATCGACAAATACAGTGGATTATCCACAATTCTCTCTGTCTTCTTGCGTTTTACTAGAAAACAGAAATTAGTTGTTCGACACTAGGCTTGCTTTGCTAGACAGAAAGGAGAGAGAGCCAAGTGGTTTTTCTGCTACATCAATGATGAACTGAAGGAATCGGTGACTACATCCCTTGATAAATGAACTTTGCTGTTTCTCATTAGCAAGTGTTAGCTGTATCAGAATACGCCCAAGAGGTGGGCATGAGCTTGACTAGTATTACGACATAATTTGCCATGATATCATGGCTTACTTATCAAACTAAAGGAAAACAGGCATCATAGCATACAGTGTAGTGAAAGAAACCCATTTATACAAATAGTAAAAAGACCAGGTATTTATTTTGCATCGGTCTGCTTATATTTATAAAATGTTGGCTACAATATCTCTACTATCATTTAAGATACAAGATTATTTTGCTTAAAAGTTAGGCAAGGAATATTTATACATCTCTTGCAAATAATCTTTGCATTTTACAAGGTGAAGATCTAACTGCAGTACAGAATGGGTGCTGAGCTTAGGGTTTCTTTTCAACTCTCTAAAAGTAACTTTCCTAATACAATGCAAAATACTAACAATATACAATATCAAAAAGGACAAGCTAAACCCTAATGCTTGCTGATACTGTTCAGAGGTAGCAGGTACTCAGTCACTGTACCGATATCAGTAGAAGCTGCAGGTAATATTTTTCTCCTCTGAAAAATGGACTAAAAATGCATTTTCTTGCATTTGTGAGAGCATGTTCCTGAGTATTGAGATTTTCAGACTTATTAAAATCCCTGTCAAATGCTATCATGTAAATATACAACCTAGGACTGACCGGTGGACACATCTGCTTTTCTTCCTGCTGTTGTGACCAGTTGTTTCACACTAGGGCTGAGAAACCTTCGAGCCACAAGTTTCACTAAAATCCCCGTTACCGCTGAAAGGTCTCCTTGCGTAGAGCACTTTCCCAGCGACCTCTCTTGTGGCCATTGCCTTCTCTAAGTGCTTTAAATATTCCACCTGTGTACAGGTGGCTTTGAAAGACTCTTAAACAAGGGTAGCTGCAGGCGATACTATATAAGATTGTAATTAAAATATGGTTTTATGGCATTTGTACAATTACCGCATGAGATTTAGTTTTAGCAGGTTTACACCTCCTCACGTTCAGTTGAACATAAGTACTTAATTCTCAAGTATGTCTACAGGACAGTTGTGCGTTAATTTTTAACTTTTCACAAAATTATTTTTATATTTTGTTATAAGCATAATATTTTTAGTTTGAGTGTACAATTAGTTTGATTGCACTAGATAGAAAGGTCTCCAGGACATGCAGAGCGCAGTAGCCTGACGTGCTGTTCCAGACAATCTTAGGCAACACGTGCCTTACTCAACCATGGACTAGGTAGCCCTGCACGCTCCATGGCAGAGAAGACACTTTGCCCAGCATATTTCTTTATTATGTGAATTTGACTGAAACAGAAATTAAATTGGTCTATTTAGATCATCTATAGCAGCAGCCATGTGATGTCATCTGGAAACCAATCAATGGCTCTCAATTAATTCCTTCATCACTTTCCAATCCTGCTGCCCTGAGCGAGACTTGAAAATCAATACTCCTAGAACTACTGACCACAGAGGCCACTAAAGTACCTGCTCGGGGGGGTGGGGGGGGGTTCAGCCTTCTTGTAGCTTGAACTTCCTGCGTGAGGTTTCAGCCTCACATCTTTTTTATCTTTCCACTCACATGAAAAGCTTCCTGAAAGAAGTAAGTTTCCTCCAGGTAAGAATGGAAGTGTTCACAGGTCTAAATTATTTTCAGGTGTTAGTCCTGGCCTTGGCCAAAACTTCAGACTGAAAAAATAAAAATTAAAGTATGGTTGCTTGAACTAAATCAGGGCATAGTGTACAACATGCCTGGCTCAGCTTTTGAACGTACATCTAAAATCTAAAAATGAGACCCAATTCTAGTAATTCTGAATATTTGCATATTTTGTTTTTCTTTAACAGCCAAAGTGTGTCAGGGGCCGGGGGTGTGTGTGTGTGTGTGGAACCAACCAAGAATCAGAGCACTAACACTGCTCTCTGACCTCTTGCTGTTCAAAAATAAAATAAATCTGCTGCTGCTGCGGACCACGTACACATCTATATAGAGACAGCGAGCTACTTTGTGTACGCCTAAATCACAGCCCCAACAAGACACGTTTTCACAAGTCTGGATTGAAATGGTTCAAATTATGTTAATGAATATTCAATACCGAAGCTTGATTTGTGAAGTGACAAAACGTGCAGTCCTTTAAGCACTTCTGTCCTGCATGTCAATCTATTTTATCAATGCATTTTATTACTCTCTAATCAAAGCTTATGCTGCTCCCTCATGAAACAACTGTTTTACAGAAGAGGGTGTGTACACGTCACACATGCCCAGATTGCTACAGCAACCAAAGAGCTGAAGTTGAAAAAGATTTCCGAAGTCTTGTATTTATGTCTGTGGTCCCTGTATAACAGCAGCCAGAAAGTGCAGACACAGATCCGTGTCGATTAGGGCTCGCATTAATAAGGAAGGCAGAGAAAGAGCCGTGCCTCCAGTGTACACCAGTGGTATCTTTTTCCTTCCTATTTTAAATTAAATCTGCGATGAAATAATAAGAAATGCCTTTTATTGCAGCTTTTATTTTTAATGCTTTATTCCTTGTAACTACCGATTGTTCAGGGCTCACAAACGGAGCATTGAAACATTGCCTTTTCATGAATGAAGTTCTGTCCAGCCTGCAAACAGGGACGTCATTCCAAGAAAATGCACAGAAGTGCCGGGGAAGATGAGGGACTGCAAACGAAAACAGAGCTTAAGAAAGGACAGCTTTGTTTACTTGGGCAAAAAAGAGAAGGTAGCAGAACTAGTTTTTCAATTCAAACTAGCAGGAAATTTGCTAGAAAAAGATAAAAATCTTCCTCCTGCTAAAGAGCATAAAATCAGCTTCAGAGACTTGTAAAAGATGTTTTTGCAAAAGGCTTTTGATTATTAATAGTTCTACTGACTCATAACAGCAACATTGCAATGCTTGCTAAGGTAACCTCTCTGCTGGTACAGTAACTTTCACCAATGATGTGCTTTTTCCTCGGAGGAAGGCGGAGTTGGGAGTTAGTGTCAGGGCCATAAATAAGAGGGTCCCACGCCAGGGAAATGAGAAGTCAGTGAACATCCGCGGGTACTGCGAGCCAGCATTAGAGGGCTTCCCTCAACCGCCCCGCGCCGAAACTCCACCGCCCGCGGAAGCGCTCGGCCAGCCGGCAGCAAGCTCAGCTGGAAAACCAAGCCTAAGAAAGCTTTTTCTCCCGGCCGAGCGACCAGCGCCATGAGCCCGCTGGCCGGCACCTTGCTGTTGTCGGCGCTGCTGGTGCTGAGCCGCAGGCCGGCGGAGGTGGGGGCCTGCAGCTGTGCCCCCGCGCACCCACAGCAGCTCATCTGCGACTCGGCGCTGGGTGAGTCACCGCTCCCGCGGGCGCCGCAGGGAACGCGATTAACCGGGGGGCTCAGGCTCGCCCAGGATTCTAAAAGCAAATGACTGCAGAGATCCCTTCTAAAGAGAGGGCTATGGAAAAAAAAATAAATTACAGTAGCTGTTCTGCTTCTCTTGTTTTTCCAGAACATTTTGTGGTTACAAATTGGTGAAACTGCTGTATTATTCAGTGCCTTTTTTTTTTTTTTTTTTTTTTCCCAATAGGAACAGCTTCTATATTAAGTCCTAACTTAGAGTAAGCAGGGAAGAATACCTGAACTTTCAAATGGCTACTGGTAACAGTATCTGTAACGGAATATTCTATCTAAATGTGTAACTAAATGTGTTATTCTATCTAAATGTCTGCTATGTGTAAATTATGCACATATATATTTTATATAGCATTTTGGGGGAAAAAAAAAAAAAAAAAGAAAAAACTCCCCAAAAGAAAAGTCCCCAGTGGTAACATGTTGAAACACTTGATCTTTGTTCTGCTATACTACAATTTCTTTAATTGGTTGTGGGGGTTTTTTTTGTCATTTTCCAAAAATACTTGAGCAGGAAACTGATAGGCCCTTTATTTTCTGCAGATAAACTGGCTACAGCAGTTCTGTATAAATATAACTTTCCAGTCTTTAGGACGATTGTGTTTCACGATACTCAGTCAGCGCCGTGGTTGTCAAACAACTGCTAGAAAGAAACTAAATATCTCAAAATTAGACTGCATGGGGATAAGAAAATGTGACATTTTGCAGTCTTTTGATTTCATTAGCTGAAGCTAGGGCTGGTTAGCTTCCATCTAGTGTGAACAGTAAATGTAGAACATGAGTTTCCAAAGTGTCACAAAATTAGCATCTCTATGGGGCAGGCAATACCTTCTGCATACTGATTAATTGCTTTTATCCCCTGACAGAAAATCTTTGTAGCCATGACAAACCCTCAGCTCTGTTTGTGGCCATCAGTTAAATTGGTTTTTAATCTGGTTGTGTTAAGCAATCTCTTTCATGAAGTTACCTACACCAGGCACTACAAACCTGGGGTTGTTCGAGGTGTGAAAGAAAATAGAAGTTGTGCTACCAGGAGCTAAACCATATGCATATCCCTTTACGGTACCAGCCCGCTGCAGTCCATCATTCTAAGAAAGTGACAGTTCTTCAGCAGACTTAATGTGGAGATTTTTCTCAATAAACAACTTCACAGAGGAAACTCAAACTACTCATTTGGAGCCATCTTCCTTAGGGAAGCCATTCTGGCCACTCTTATTATATCTATTGAGATTTATTCCATTCCTAGATACATTTTACAAATGGTAGATATATGCTACTTTTTATTTATCGTTGAATACTGAAGACTGTAAATTAAAACTACTTTATATCTGGCCTTGATGCTCAAGCTCTCACTTCTACAAATATTCCCACTTAAATTAATTGCGCCTTTTCGCTAAGGAATGTTTACATCAAGGATCCCTTTCTGTATCATTTAAAACCAGTATTTCTGTATGTTATAAAATGATAGAGAGGTGTAGATATTAATTCATAGAAATATGTGTATACATATTTTTACATATGCATTAGCCTGTATGTAGACATAAAACCTGCTCTAAGCCCTTATGGCAGAATTATCTGACTTGCTTTGGCCACACCACCTTGCCTAAGCAGAGCAGAATGACTTTAGAGCAGCTGGGGCAGAGGGGGCTCCACCGCCCAGCCTGGCATCCAGCTCCTCCATCCCTGACGCCAGCGCCCGCTTCTCCTGCCCCGGGAAGGGCTGGAGCCCCGGGCACAGCTCCATGCCCCGGGAATCATAGAATCACAGAATCCCCATGGTTGGAAAGGACCTTTGAGATTATCAAGTCCAACTATACACACACAAAAAACCCCCTACAATCTCTGCCACTAGAGCATGCCCTGACATGGCAAATCCGCAGCCCCCCTCCGTTTGGAGCAGAGCGGGCCTGAAGCCACACCGGTGTCCTTTGGGCCACCCGGTTCTTCAGAGGGACTGTGAAACCCAGGCCGTGCTGTTCAATATCCCATGCACTACCATACCTCAAACCGCTCCTGTTAATATCACCGTGTCTAGACATTTTTTTTTTAAATATTTAAGATAATTAAAGATTAGATTGAAGATTTGTACTTTAACTTCAACATCTTCATACTTCCTCAGCTACCAAAACCTGTGGGAGCTGGATGCTAATCCAGCTATTTCCTGAGATTATTCAACTTTTTTCAGTTATTTTTAAGTTCATCCATTTCTGTACCCACAAACACATTCAAGTATTTCCTTGCAGAACAAACCCCTAGCTCATCTTATAAAAAAAAAAGAAAGAAACCATGTCATGCCTCTAAATTCCACAGTAAAGTAAGAACTGACACAAAGTCTCAGTGTTGCTCACAGAGCTACCAACCACTGTATGTACTCCAGTTACTGCATTATTTCTCAGCTTCACTATAAATCCGTAACAGTTTTGTTTTCCTTTGGGATCCCTTGTGATTTGGGTGGAGTGAAGATGGAGGTGGAGGGGGTTGAATCAATAGACACGACTTGAGGCACTAACTGAACGTGTGAAGCCACTCAGAAACCTTCGCATTCATAGGAGATACTCCAGAAAAAATAAGCAGAGAAATTCATTAAATCTGGGACAAACTCTTTTCACTTTTACTTCTGTTCACGTGGTTAGTGATGCGACATTTTGCCTTTTACTGCTCCACTCTTTCTAAACACCCACAGCTACCACACCACCCGAGTAACCTGGTAGAAATAAGAGGTTTCCCGACAGAGCCAGGGGATGAGAAAGCTTCTGGTCCTGCAAGGTATTGAGCCAGAACTGCAATGGGGGACGAGAGACGAGCCCTGCAGGCGTTACACGGCTGTACACCGCAGGAAGAACAGTAATGACGGGTAGTACATCACTAGTGCCATGCTTGCCTGGCCTTGGGGGTGTTACTCTTCCCACTTAGCCTGAAGAAGGTGTGATTTCGTACAAATCTGAGCAGCCTTCATGAACTTGTCAGTAGTTTTAAATTTCACTTCAAAGAGAGGCAAATCCTCATTTGTAGGAAGCGCCTGGCACCACGAACATACACGGCTTTTTTTAATAAAAGGGAGATTCATTCCTTTTATGTTCTTCTGACTTGTGCTGAGGGTCTCCTAAAATGTGCTGGATGCCTTCAAACCCCACCGAACACCTACACTCCTCAAGAGGACTTGCACTGGAACTGGAGATGGGAGGTTTCTGAAATAGCAGTTCTGCTAATCAGCAGCGCTGACCTCCTCACCCCGCCAAATAGCGCAGGAGGCCTTCCCCCGCCAGAAATGAAACGCGGTGAGGATGTGCTGTTTAACATCTCAAATTCAGTAGTGAGGCACCATAGTTTCAAGTCGATGCATGAAAATTCCTCTGATAATGGCCTTTTGGGAGAGAACCATGGATGCAATTGAGTTCATCAGATAGTGCCAAGGTAACAGATTTCCCTTTTGCCACTGACTACGGTCTCCCCGGACTCAATTCTTAACCGATGTTCACATCAAATGAGACAACCTAGAGAGAGAGATGGCGTACGTGGAGAGGGCCGACTCCTTCCTAAAGCCTGTCACTTGTCATTCATGCTCGTTCTTCCCCCTTAGGCATTTTGGACAGTAGGACAAATATGTAAATACTTTGCATTTCTTAGCTACGTAACGCCCATCTTCAGCTATCTTTGTCTTAGCTACGTACAGCCTATGTTTAAAGTTAGATGTATTCTTTCTGATTTAAACTGTCTTATGGTTGTTGTTTTTTCTTAAACATACGCCAATAATGATAGTTTTGCTGAATATCAGGCACCACCCTCCAACAGAAATGACTAACAGATCTTGAGTACAAATAAGTCTATAACACAGCTTCAGAGAGCAGTTCTATAGCTTTGGAGAAGAGTGGCCCGTTTTGAAATACGATGGAAGCTTCGCAGCTGGAGCTTGGCAGCCTTTTCGGCCTGTTAAAATCTCGTAAGATCACTGAGATCAGGCATTGTAAAGATGTGCCAGATGATATATTAAATTTTAATCACGTTTAAAAATAACAGTAAAAATTTTATTTAAATACACCCGAATTAAGTTTTCAAAGTCATCTCCCTCTGGGATAAAATTACAATATGCTATTTCTTTAGGATTGAATTCCATGTTAAAACTTTCATGGCTCAGTGTCCCACAATTTTTCCTCTCTGCAATATAATACCCATTTTTGTACTGGAATGGATTAATTTGTACATTATTAGAGTGGGAAGTAACTTTACCTGATGGGGAAAATCAGCATTGGAAAACCTATTAGAAATGTAGACAGCACTTCTTCCAAGTTAGGGGAGAAAAGGTGAACAGTGACATTAAAGTCAACTTTATATTTTATTCTCACTCTATTAATGTTATGCGCACTCACCATACTTTGAATCTCACAAGCCTACTTGCTGTGCACAGCGCCATCATGCAGACACTGATCACTCGCACGTTTAGGTTGATGAGCACCTTCAGCGGGGGTTTTGACGCAGAATTAAGCAGCTATGTCATTAATCTTCACGTGTTTGGGAGTACCGCGTTCGCACAGACAGTAATAACCACACCACGTAACAAAAGCCCATTAAAGACAGGGATGCGACAGGCCTCAGCCTTCTGTGAGGGTTCCCACAGAGTCCCATGAGAAACCCCAAGGCCTGACGTGGTCGCTGCAGGGCAGGGGCAGGACGGCCCCACTCCGGAGCAGGGAAAGGTCATGGTACTTGGCGTATGATCGGCATTTATGGTATCGTCCTGCCAAATAAAGGCAGATCTTACTGCTTCGTAGCAGTGTCCCTCCTCTAGAGTGGAGATCAGGGACAATAATGCACAAGGATATTTCTAGAGTAACTCCTCCCTGACTGGAAAGGATTCAGCTACATTTCTCAGGGGTCCCACACAGAGATGAAAGCTGAGTTTCCACTCCAAGAATTGTGAATTCTTGGAATCGTGAATAACGTACTGGACTTTCACAGTTCTAGTTCTCTCTCAAACGAGAGGCAAAGCACAGCACCTGAGTGTGCTTCTTGCAAGAATTATTAGGAAAGAGAAGCTGTGAGACTGTGTTAGTGCCATTGAAAGACCGTGCTGTCAGAACAATATTTGCAGAACCCTAATTATATTAACCAGTGAATCATCTTATAAACCAGCTAGAAATTATACTAATCTCCAAAGTACCGTTATTCATAGTTGGTAGGTTTAATGCAGAGGTGCTGCAAATGAGGTAATTCTCTTCCCCTGATGTCCTCAGCCAGTGGCTGAGAAAAACCAAATTCCAGTCCTGTGCTCGAGGGAGTCCTTTAAGTGCTCAGGAAACAAGGCTGGCATGTAGGAACCATGCAGTCATACCCTTCCCAACGTCCACTTTTTGTTACGTGATCAGTATTAAGTTCATTAACAAACAATATTGATAAATAGACATTTTACCCTTAACGCACTTTCCAACACATTCATAAATGGTAAAAATACCAAACCCACCTTTCACCTCTTTTGGCTGTACGATGTCCCACCAAAGTCAGTTCTACAAACGGGGCATAGGTTGCTTTACTTTTGTACGTGTGGAAGAATTACACAGTAATTTTTCTTACTTGTCTGTCATGCATACTTTTATGCACATTAATAGTATTTTCAAGGAAAATTCAAAACCCACCAAAACGACATGAATCTTAGGAAGTTACTTAGTTTAAAGTAGCTACTGATGCACTTAGAGTGAAGCTCTTAACAAAGAAAAAGCATCCGCGTCCCTGCCAAGGCCCGTCACTGGTACAAATGCCTGCATGTTACAATTAAGTTATAATTGCAGCACATACACATTTCTTGGCATTGTAGCCTGAAACGTCAAAATGCTTTCAAAAATACAAACAATGACGGCACTGGGTGCAGAGATGCGGTGCTGTTAATGACTGCTTACAACTACGGGTATTTGTACCTGTCTGCTGAATGTTCAATGACGCGCTTCAATACTCACGTTCAATGAATTGTGGAGCGCTGCTATGGCAATAGCAGTTGGAGTCCTTCCATTCGCAGATGATATTTAACAAAATGTTAGTGAAACAGCTTCGGAGGATAAAGACTGAATTTCTTGTTTGTGAGTAGGAAGTATTAATGAATAAGATCTACAAATAACCCCACACCTACTTCAGGTTTTAAGACAGAAGCAAACATTTTGAGGACTTACTTCAAAATTCCATGTCTAGTTACTTTCCTAACTTACTTTTCGGTTCTGAATGTAAGACTTGAATTGCATTGCCAATATCATGCAACTCTAGGAAATCATTTCCAATCTTCTGTAATTACCGTTCTTCAGAACCCTGCCATTTCAGCATGAAAATGGGGCTCAGTCTGGAAAAATGCAGTCACTCGCCTTTCCTTTGCTTTCTGAACTTTTTCGTGGCAGTGTTCCCAACAGCTTAAAAGTTGTAGCTGTAAAATGAGGTGGCATCATGGAACTGAACAACGGGACAGAATTTTAAGGAGCCAAATCCGCTGGGCACAACACTCCTGTCAATCAGAAGGTAGCTGACGACCATAAAATAATTTAGCTTTAGTGAAAAAAACAGAGCTGAGTATTGTGTAGCAAAACGAAATCTGAGAAGAATTATGCTGGTTGCCTGATTTAGAAACAACTCAGTACACTGACTCATTGCTGAGGATGCTATAAATGCAGGATAAGAAAATCCAGACCTGTGTGACTTTGATTTAAAAGCGTGCATTATAGTGCGAAGAAACTAAAACCCCATGATTTCAAAACCAACATTCTACACACGCTGTGCGGAAAACAAAATGCGAGCTTAGAAACAAAGATTAAATAATATAAAACGCAGAACATGAAAGACTGCCAAAGGCTTAATCCTATTAATCCGCCAACCGTAATCCCTAACTTTCTCATTAAAAAGTATCTCAATAATGTGGGGTTTCTTCCGCGCGGAGGAAGGGGCACGCAGCTACGAATGGAAATCTACAATAACATTATGGATGTTGTTCTACAGACTTTAGAGTATAAAGAGAGTGTTATTCTTCAGCTGAAATTAGGCAGATGTTGATTACTAGGCAAATGATGTGGTATTTGAGGCTTGTGAAGTAGAGAGAAATATTTCTGGTAACATGAGTAGCAGCTGTAAAAACAGTGCAGGAAAAGAAAACTGACCTTGAACAACATTAGGAAATCATGCTGGTTTTTAGGTAGTATTTAAGTTAAAAGAATACCACACATCTGTTAAAAATACGCTCACCTCTTGTATTTGAAACTTTATAAAATCTAGATTTTAAAACCTCACTCTCATAAATTGAATGTATTCTTCTAATTAAAAAAAATAAAACTGCATAATCTTCTGGTTTAACAAGGAAGCCAAACCCCATCAACTCTTGCCTTCAACACAAGGAATTTTTGCATCCTGAGCCAAAAACACACCGAGATTCACAAAATCCTGACCTACCTGAGAGCCCTAATGAGCTTCAGTATAGGCCTCCTACATTTTGAAAGCCTCAAATGGAAATGCATTTTGGATGTAGACTAGCAGTTCTGCGCTAATAAACCACAGAAGAGTAACCAAATTCTGTAAAGCGTTTACATTGAAAAATAATACTGTGCAAATTAATACCCATATGAAATGGAGATAAAATACTCCCTGGCATCTGCTTTATCGACTTCACGAGTGTTCATGGGGTTCGCAAGCAGGCGTGTTGTTGGAACGCAGTAATTTTTTTCTGAATACAAATGCCTTGAATTACAGTGAACGATGAAATATCTATCATCAATATTTATCATCTAGAAAAGATGATAAATTTGCACATTTGCACAGTGACTGTATTAATTGGGTAGCGGGCCCCATACTGATTAACATGCTACACCTTTTCAAGTGCAATAGTGAGCTTTTCGTCAATATGCAATACATAGCTCTATTTACCATCTTTTCCTCCTCATTTTCTGTTTCCTGTTGGGTTAGTAGAATTTAGGTCTGGCCCACTGCTTACTCTAAAGTAATTTTCACCTTCAGAAACTTCCATGTCCTTCTTTTAGCCCAAGCAATAAAACTTTCCTAGAAGGATTTGATTTTTCAGTTAGAGATATGATCGTTACCTCACCACATTTAACCTCCTCATGCAACTGGAGGCATGACCGAGACTACAAAATGCTCTTCCACACGCTGCTTTCCATAGAAGAAAGGAGAAAAGCCTGCTATGGTTACAGTTACCTTCTTAACAAGCTCAGTGGTTACAGATCCAGAACACTTGTGTCCAAACAGCCCACTAAGTTCCACTACTTTTCTCTCCTGTGATTTCAGAAAGTGTGGTTCAGTTAATTACTGTGCTGGGGACTGAAGTTATTTTACAGATGGCTGTAAACATTTATTTATGCGATAACAGAAAACTAAGATACAAAGCAGGAAAAATAGAATTGCCTTTACATCTTAACTAGCAGAAACATCTTTTGAACTAAGGATTCCTGAACTTTGGGTCTAGGAGCGGTGGAGGAAGAGTGAATAGTAATAATGTGGACTTACGTTAAGAAATCCATCCTGCAATCACCGAAGAAAAGATTCGTTCAGGTTCCCTCAGCATCGGGCCGGTTTTGCTGCTGCTGCATTCTGTTTATATCTAGAATTATTAACTAGTACAACAGCTTCAAGCACCTGAATTGGGTGACAGTTTTGCAATGAAACTGCTGTTTGCCGACCTGTCTGGTTGAAAGATAAATTGAGAGCTGAGCTGTTTGCTAAACACATTTGTTCTTCTTCAGCTGTTTAAAGATCAGTCAATAGCATCTTGCTTGGTTAGCAAAAGAGAAAAGGAAGTATAGGGGTTTAACGTTAGGTTTCCACTCCCAAAAGAACAAGGATGAGCTAGCATCTCAGCAGATATCCTGGAGTAATCATCTGTCTCTTTACTTCAGTAAAGATTGTCTGGAACAATTAAAAGCTTGTATAATAATTCAGAAATCTACCCTGCAGAAGAATGGTTGTGGTCTCCTTTGCGCCGTAAGCGTCGAAAGCAAGAGCTGTGTGGAACACCTGCACGGGGTGGCTGTGACAGCCTCAGACACCGGAAGGATCTGCCAGATTCATTCCCAAAGCAGTATATTGTTCTATCTATCGCATCACCAAACCGCTGTTATCATCAATAATTTGGCGGCACTCCTGTGGGAATCTAGGAGTCACCTTTGATCTCCCACGAACACTACGCGAACCATTTTGACAAAATGCATCAGTTTTCCTTCAGCACCTAGACTCAACTTCCAGTCTCCCCGCTCACCCCCACAGGATCTAGAGTCTTCTGTATACGAAGAAAAAAATACTTCGATCACTATGAAACTATTTTTCAGAGGTGATGACGGTGGCCAGAAAATTTTGATTAAAAAACACAATAAACCCAATGACGGTAAAGCGTTTGGACAGCAATGGCAGAAGTGGTCTCCAGCTGACTAGAAGTGCTCGACATAGAAAGAATTATGGCCATTGTAAAACATAAATAAATAAATATAAAAAAATAGAAGAACAGAATGAAACAGACACATTTTGCATTAAACGGACAGAACCTCAACCACATGGATGTCAAATTCTTCGTTAAAGCAGTTAAAAATTAGTACTCAGTATTAGTAGAAGATGAAGCCCTTTCAGTGTTCCAATAAATTCAAAACAACCAGACTCTGAAAGATCACAAATAAATTTGAGTCAATTTGCAAAAGTTCAAGTTGCCCCTGAGTTTAACTCAGGTTCCTTATCGTAAATAAAGATACGGATTTACATGCCTCCAAGTTGAAAACCAAATAACTGAAGCAATAAAAAGTAGAGTCGTTATTGAGAACAGAGAGTACAGACCTTTTTGCATGCAGTACAGATCATCTCAACTCAAAGTACGTGAAATGGAGTTCTAGCACTAGCAGAGCCTTTTTCTGGACTCGGAGCAAAGAAAAATGAAGAAAATTATAAACGGGAAGAGGATAAAAAGTAATGGCATTTTTATGAGACTATAGTTGGCAAATCCTTCAACATGAACAGAGAAACCAGAGTATTTGCTGCTAAGGGACTTGCTTTGAAAAGGTCTTAAACATTTCAGGTTAAGGGCAACTTATTAAGTCATAACATTATTCTCATGGTACTGGCACTTGATAGTGTTACTCATTACTTTGTTCCTTAAAACGCAGCAGACACGATCCCTGCTCCAAGGGCCATACGTAACACAGGCAAAGACTTTCGCAAGGATGTACCTTTTCAACGGAGACGCGTATTCTCTTAGGAAGTGAATGGCACGTGAATGCCCAAGCACCTACACACGGTACGGACGCTTCCACTACTTCACACCTTTTTCTTCAGAGATCTCCCATAACTGAGAGAGCATCAGTGCTAATTCTTTCAGAAGCTAATACATGCAAATCAAGATACTGGATCGCAAATATAAGAAAATTAAAATCTTAATTATCTTAAAAAACATTTCTAACTCTCTAAAATAATCTGCTTTAAAAATATCAGTGTTTGTAAAGCTAAATGTTAGGTATTTAATTACTTATTTTAAAACATTACCGTAATGTCAATCACTCAATAAGTTTTGCCTTCTTTTTGGACAAATTGCCTTCTTTTGGCAGCACTAGCGATACCAGTGGTTTAAGCCAAAGCTAAGATACTCCTTTTGTATCGCTAATACTTCTTTCTTCCTTTCATACGTCTTTTGAGAAATTATAATCTTTCCCGTATACAGATATATGAATACATATCACGTTAATCTTTAAGCAAATTAATTTGCTTTTTTTTGTTGGCAAACTCAAAGCTTTCCAATAAGCAAATGTGGCAAGGAGGTCTGTTACAGGACTGAACAGTTTATAGCATATTTAATTAAAAATACGGCAGGGTTGCATAGGGAAAGTGGTAATGCTGGACAGATGGGACAGCTGCTCCGAAGTCTGGAGTAAGACTTTCACAACCTCTCGTACATTTTAGAGGGTTTGTAAGCAGTAGGAATAAGCAGCCAACACACACTATTTTGTCTAGAATTCTATCTTTTCTATCCTGTGCAGTATTGCTTTGAAGGGGGTTCATTAATTTTTGGCTGTTGTGACAAATTCTGTTCAGATTCCCCTTGAGGTTAAGATTATTCTCCTTGCCGGCTGACTTTTTTCACTCTCTGTAAGAGAGGTTAAGCATATCAAATGTCTAGTTTCCAATCTAAAGAATAAGATTTTTTTTTTTTGGTCCTATCTCTGTATTCATGGAACCCAAGTATCCAAAACTGAGTTCTTGGGTTCCTCTGGCAGCTTTGATAGTGTTACTTGTCAGCATTCTTCTTCAAGAGACCAAGAGTTTGTAAGACTGGACCATAATAAACTGGGCATAGTATCTATAGCATCCAGACCCAAGGAAGGGAAATGAAATAGTGGGTCTATACCCTACCTTCAGACTTCAAGGCATTTATCTTGGACTCCTAGCATTATTTTACCATCATTTGAATTTAGGTGAATATGGTAGATGAGGCCAGTTCTGCTCGCAGACTTTCAGTTCATTTGTGTTCTGGTTCGCATGTCAATTCTTGGCCAGTTACAGACAGATGCCCAATTTAAACTGGAAGCAAATGGGAGCTGCAATTGCGTGCGCTGGGCAGGCTACTCCGAACGTAGAAACTCCACCTGGAGCAGCTCTTCGGGCACAGGGAGGAGTGACTGCAGGCTTCCCCTCCTCTCCCGTTCCACACTGAACCCGCTGAAGCAACTCGCCCCCAAAACTGAAGACGGGCACTGCTGAAAATCTCATCCCCAGGTCTGCCCCCCTTCTTTACAGAATACCAAGTAGTTTAACATTTGTATGCTGCAAGGAGGGGTGGTCCTGGATTGCGCTGATCATTAATAGACAAAGAGTGACAGGGTGTTAATAAAAACCTTTCTTTCCTAATCCTACCGGTAAACAGTCTGAAGATAATCACCTAGCCTTTGGGGGCAAATGTTTGGCTTAGTTTTGTTCTGGCTGTAATGTAACCGGTGTCACTATCAACACCGTACTGCAGTCTCTGGGTATTTCAAAGTAGTTTATCCCATTACCCAAAATGTGTTCTGTCTTGGATTAGTTAATGCATCAATTCTGGAAGTTTCCCTATGATACTGCAAAACAAATAAAGGCGTATAAATTTAAGAAAGCCTTTTCTAGTTAATTTCAATGAGGAGTCTTTCTTCTTAAAAACAGAAAGTTCTATCTTTATCAGATGGTGTAAAATTCTATTAGCACCCGTAAGAATTAGCACCAGGTAAACTGAGGACTTACTATGAATTTCTATTTTGATACACCCAATTCAGTAGGAAGATAACTCCCATTTCATAGCGGGGGCTCCAAAACAAGCACAAACACAAAAGAGTATAAATATGGTTTTACCGATGTTTCATAAGAAGCCCTTCCCCTCTCCACTATTCAGAACGGAGGATGGAGATCTCGGAGCGGAGGAAAAGGTACGCGCCTGGGAGCAGCACACGCGTATCATCACTGGGGCAGAAAAAGCCGTTTCCCACAGTGACCCTGGACGGCCGCACAGCCCGGGTCCCCCCCTCTTGCCTCCTGCTTTACTGTGCAATTATTTTAGATTGCTGGACCCAGAAAGTTGACCTTTACAGCTTCAAACAAACAACATGGACTCTATTCTCCTCAATGTTCTTTTGCTGACTGCTTTCAGCGAGCGTATAAACCCGAGAGGCGCTGCAGCCACTGCCACATCCCAACCATGTCTTCAGTAGCCCTGATCAGAACAGCAGCATTGCTAATGGCAGGGACGGGGCAACTGAGTAAGAACTTCTGCAGTTTCTGTAGTAGTGGTGTTTACTTCCTTCGGATATATAAAATAGCATTAGATCTCACAAAAGTGAGGCAAAATCCAGAAGAGCAAATCTCTGTCATTAATGTCTTCTGAGAAAAAAGAGTCTATATGCAGGGTTCTGATAAATAACCCCAAACCTCCTTCCCCCCAAGAAATCAATAAGACTTTTGGACATGAAGAATTTTTGAATTGAAATATGAGGTTTTGGATAAACGCGAGGTCCCTGCGGTTGGGGCTCCTGCAGTTGTCGCTGTGGTATTTCCCCTGGACCCAGATTCCAGGTGTGATCCTCCAGGAACTGGAGACAGTTATGGAGCAACTTTAAGCCACCACACCCCAAAGAGAAAAAGAAGTTCAGATGGAAAGATAAAAGTTTTAAGTAATCTTACTGGAGAAGGGTGAGCAGAAACAAATGCATATTGTGCATGTGAATGTTTTTGGTTTAGTGGAAGGACATATTTTTATATATATAAAAATTCATTTGAATGTAGGGGCCTTCAAAATTATGTACATATAAAGCAGTCCGTAACTGCTTTATTTCATACTGCATACTCTGATTATCTGTAATTCCAGAAAAACACTTTTGTTTTCAATTTTTGCATATTTGGATGCTTTCTTCTACCTGTTCCCATAAGTATTTGGGATGCCGTCCTCAACCCATCCACGTAACAACAATTCACTTTTATTTAGATCCCTCTCCTTGTGACACTTATTCCTTGGCCCTACAAGAGGAATAGCATCTGGCAACAGCTTGATGGAGGTGCCAGACATTTAAGAGACAGGTAGAAATAAGGGCTCAAAAAATCACTCGTCATATTTCAGGTAATTAAATGAAAGGGCTAAACTGAGGCAATAAAATAATAATAAAAAAAAAGAGCCGCATGAGTCATTATCACAACCTTGTTCGTAACTTTTTAGTAACTCACATCTTTCTTTTCCTGTCAACATAGTTTTTTAAGTATTATTTCAAGGCTTTTGTAGCAAAGCTGATTCTGATTATAAACTCGTGTGATATGAACTAAACTTTCCCGATTTCTTGAGAGAAAGACCACTTAAAAGTGCTGCAGGTTTAATTTCTATTCAGATCGCTATGCCATAGTCTGTAAACTTAGTCTGACGTGAACCGGAGGCTACAGCTAAAATGCAGCTGCTTCCTCAAGATGCCTATTCGAAGGATGCTGCTGTTCCTCGTTCTGATCTCCAATTTAGAAAGGGATGTAATTATCTGGACATCTCTTTTCTTAACGAAGGCTAACCTGCCCAAGCAGCAAGAACATTCTGCAGGAAGGATGGAGAAGAAATCTGAGACTTCCATTCGCAGTTTCGGTAGCTGCCTGGTTCTGGTGCAGTGTCAACGATGGAGGTGCTCTTTCTAAAATTTGCAAGTGGCCTCAGAGGTGCGTGACAGGAGACAAAGGCCAGGCAAAGCAGGGACACAAAGGGCTGGCGCAGTCCCGGCACCGGGGCTGCCTCTGCACGCAGAACCACGCTGCTTTCTTCACGGACCTCAGAATCTACTGCAAGGCTGAGGGACAGGATTTAGCCCTTATTTTTAGAGAAAGCAGCTAAGGCATCCCAGTCCAGACCATCTCGCCCTTCTGTTCATGAACCTCCCTGCTGATGGAGGACTGGAGCTCATTAACTATGGAGTTTTGCTTTAAGCTGCAACTCCTAACCAAAAATAACATACATTTACAAACCGTAGGTATTACATAGTTTATCACCGACGGAATGAAAACTCCAGCACAGCTAATACTTACAACTGGATGCATCCATCCTGATAATAATCTACAAACCTCTCTTAATTCTAGAAGACAATGAAATACTTTTCTTCTGATAGAAATCATACCGCAGAAATAAAAATACTGAACTAAGCCCAACTGAAGTAAAACAACAGTTTAATTAAAATTAAACAGTCTGTATTTCTTATAGTACCGTGATCTTAACACACTTGACAACTTTGGTCAGGATGTGGCTTGAGTGTTTTTAGAGCCCAAACACACGGCTACAGAGGTTTTCAAAGCTCCCAGTGTCTGCCTCCCTATCTCTCCATCTTTAACATTTATACTCCTCTAAGCAATATTTTTATTTTTACTTATATTTTATTTATTTTTAGGTTTATATATTTAAAATACGAATGCACATAAGCAATTAAGATCTCCTGTTCTTACATCCAAAAAGATCTTAAGTATTTTCCTATGTAAGTATTTTTCATTATATAGTTGCTGATATTTAACAGATACTGGGAAAAAAAGAGCTCATTTCTTCATCAGTGTTTACCTCCTCCCTTCCCTCCGATTTCTTCGGATAATAAAGTTATTCTGGAGAGTGAACTCCAATTTGTTTTCCTTTTTGAAGGAGTAATAAAGTTGATTACTTTTGTTGAGTAAAGTTGCCCGTCTTCAAACAATAGTACTGTGACCAAGAGGTTAAGGAAAACTGCTAAATAGCACAATCTTAAAACTTGTGTAAGTACGATACTACATAAAGTAGTATCATAAAGAATACATTATTTAATAATACTAACTGGTAACAACGAGAGGCATTCTTCACTAAACAGTTTTCCCTTTATTAATGCCTTAGAAATAACTCAGAGTCCAAAAAGATACTACGTTTAGGGAACATGAATTTCAGTGGAGAAATTGCAAGGATTTACTTTATTCTGAACCCAACTCTATCTACGCCTTGGGCCTTCAGAATGCCGCTCAATTCTTTGGCTCTCCTCTGCCGTGAAAAAGATGGTCGTATTTCATTGCATATGTCACTGTAGTGTGGTAAAATTAATCTAAAGGCAGGGAATTTCTTTTTTTTAAAGCCCTTAGTATAAGTATTTCCTCATGACCACAAAAATCTCTAACACGCGAGGTGATGGTACAGTTTATTTACAGGTAAATAATTAGTGTAACTAATTTCAGAGAGAAGTCACCCAGGCTTGGGAAAGATGCAGCTAACACCTAACTTTCTACCTTTATTGTATATAAACGCTTGTATTGTACAAAACCCAACACTTTTCTCCTGACCTCAACAGCTACAACACAAATATATCCAATGGCCTTTACCCAGTTCAGAATTACCTTTTGTTAATGTGGAAATGGTTGGGAGATGCTTATCATTAGTCAGGAAAGAAGGAATAAAAATATTCTCGACACGTTTCTAGTAAAGAATGCCCAATCGCCAATCTGCTTTACGAAATGGACGCTTGTCCCCCCATAACCATGGTACAGCACGACGCCAGGAACCAGAGCAGCCAGTAACTCCCAGTACGGCTTCTGTTCCGGGGCTCCGCCGACCCCCGCACGGCTCTGAGCACATTAACGCCCTGTCCCTTCAGCTACCCGAGACAACCTTCAGACACTAAGTGGCGGTAAAAGTTTATATTTTATAAAAGGACCGCGAGTTACAAAATACGAGTTCCGCAGAAATGCTACATCCTACTACTGAAATATTAGAGTGAATGTCTTTGGAAAAACAGTAGACATTTTTAACGCGGAACGAATTTGAGGCTGACTGAATTATTGGCATTAGAATAGGAAGGCTGTGCATATGTATTTCAGATATGCAAATTCCCCATAAGGAACCAATAAGCGTCTGACAGATAAAATGGCATTACTGCATTACACAACCCGAGGCCGTTCTCAGTCAAAGAGAGGAGAAGCCGAGCCAGCCATGGTACGCCTGAAACCATTTCTTGAACAGAAGTGCAGAGTAGGAGGAATCCTAAGTTCTAACCACCCTCTGAACCGCGAATGGAGAGAGGGAGATGGGCAGGCCCAGGAATGCTGCACCAGGAAGTGCTTGTGGTTAAAAACAGAAGCGATCACATGAATAAGAGGTTTTAGGAGACAGCCAGACGACACTGATTGAAAAAAAAAATAAAAAAATTAAAGCAAAGAAAAAAGAAAAACAAGAAGGATTAAAAGGCCCCTAAAGATCTGTGTGCATTTGAATCTGGTTTCAGGAGAACAGAGAAGTAAAACCCACATAACTAAAGATTTAGACATCCTGCAACAGTAAAACTTTCTTGACATTAACAAAGAAAAATCTCAATTTGGTCTTCCTTTGCCATCTGGAAGCTTTCTCTTAAACAAACGAATGAAACACACACAACGTAAAAATAGTTTTCATTTTCTTATACACACCCAGAGAAAGATCTCTTAATGACAAACCCCAAACGTTATACTCTCAGCCTTGCCCAACTCCATGGAGACCCTTCAAGCTAACATCGATCATCTGGAATGTTCCTCTCAGATGCTAACAAGCAGAATTTAATAAAAATATGAAAATGAGTAATGTTTCAACATTAAACACAAGGGGAGAAGTAGTTTTAATTATCCTACAAATGTTTGCATTGAGTAGGCAGGAGAAGATTTCCTGCATATAAACCATGTTATGGTATTAAGAAAATACTGGAGCCAGCTCCTCACTGGCATCTCAGCCCTTACCTTCTATCTCCAATCAACTCTTTAATGAGAAAACCTTTGTTTTAGGAAGTAATGATGCAAAGGAAAGCAAGGCAACACACCAACACAATTCTAATTTGACCTTTCCAGCAGTACAGTACACACAATCCACATCACTTTTTATCTGGAATTAGATCAAAGCACTTAAGAAGTACTGTTAATTTGTGGGAACATAAGGCATCTGCAGATGATTAGAGAGATGCTGCCACTTACCATTTGAAACAAGGAATTTGCTGTTCATACTTAAAAGAACTCTTTCCTTCCAAACCAACCCATGAGGCTACAGTGCTCCTTTAAAAGAGTTTAAATGGCTTGGGAGGAGGGAGCACTGTGCCAAAAGACAGAGGACTCCAGCTCTGAAGCTGTAGGCATCTGCATCATGTTGATTACTACGTCTAGTCTGCTCTGCTAATAAGTGAGGAAATGAGAATTGCCCGTTATGAGATGAGACTGACCTCTCTCTGGCTGTAAGGAAAAATACAATCTGGGTTTCTTACTCCTTTTCTTTAGATACGATGTCTAGGGGTCAATCTATCAAAGAAATGTTTTTGGGGGGGAAAAGCACGATTTTGATGCCAAAAGATTTTCCTCTGCATCAGCTTGACGTTTTTGTTCAGTGAACAGGAGCTATGAGGAGTTCACTGTAACCCTGGAGCAGGGGCTGAGGGAGGCTGCAGAATCTCCATCCTCTGAGATACTCAAAACTCAGCTGGACACAGCCCTGCGTGTCCTCATTCAAGCTGAGCAAGACGTTGGACTAGACCTCCAGAGGCTCCTCCTAACCTAACTTATTCCATGAAGCATCATGCCTGTTTCATACTCATTTTGATAGAACGGTTCCTTTTGTCACGAAAAATACAAACAACATAAAAAAGAAGGTGTTTGAGAGTTGCCCTCACGCTGAAGAATGTTTTCGGACCTCTGCCACAGCTGCAGGTGTCCTTGCACAGAGCCACCTCTGCCCAACCGTGACCTGGACTTACAGCCGCAGGGGGGTCCCACTGGTGATCGCTCCGGCCTTTGCCAGCGTCTCTCCAACAGACACAGCTTGCTGTACCACAGCCGCGAGGGGCTGCAATAGCCATCCAGAACTGAGCAAAAACAGGACTCTCAATACTTTTTGGGCGATAGAAGTCCCCAGAGAAATTCTGGCCATAGACCCTGGTCTTCGAATCCCGTTATCCTCTGTGCCTGATAGCCCTGGTATATTTTAAATGGCATATACAAGAGAGAGGCCTCAAACAAACAGACAGGAAAATAAACCATTTCTTCTCGGTTTCTCACACTTTCCTTGTTTAAAGAATAGTAAATAAATAAAATGTGTCAAAAGAGGGAATAATTAATTTATACAGGTTAATACAATGATATGTTATGTTAAGAAAAATGCTAAAATCTACAGTCTCAGAGAAGTGAATGAAAGAAGGAAAGACTGTTCTCTTCTTGTCTTCTAATTTCATACATAAAAATGATACTTTTGTCTGGCGCAGTCTTTCAGAGTGTTAACTTCAAGTCTATTTAACTGATCAACAATTCTTCTCTCACCAACAGAAGAGTCCCTTTCTTTTGCTCACTGACTATAATGACGGGTGTTTTATAGAATTTTATGGGATTCAAGTCTTCCAAAGAATTTGATGGGCAGTTATTGTCAAAACTGAGTGGTAACCTAATTCAGATTTCCAGATTCGTGGACATTCAGACTTATAACATAGGCAGCCCACTTATTTTTATTTACAGGAGTTAACTCAATCTAGTGTTCTTATAGTAACAAGCCTTAAAATCTACTTCTAGCTAACGTGCAAAAACAATGCTAAAATTTATCAATATAATTTTCACTATTGCTTGTAAAATTAGACATATGCTTATGTGCGTTTAAATCTTTTTCTCTATTACAGTTATTCGAGCAAAAATATCCAGCGAAAAGGTGGTTCCTGCCAGCGATGATCCTCTTGATACCCACAAAATGATCCGGTATGAAATCAAACAAATAAAGGTACATGGAATCACTTAGCTATTTTGAAGTTCAATGCTGATAAACTATGTATATGGCTACAACACAGCTCTAAATGCTTTAAGCTGGAAAAGGCTCAGGATGCCTCCACAGGTGAACAACACAGAATAAATCAAAGTAGGGATAAAACAAAAAGGGGGGGCGGGGGGGGGAAGAAGGAAAAAAAAAAAAAGCAAGCTGTTCTGCCATTCATGAGTTGCATGATAAATAACTATATTTTGATGGAAACTTTTGTTATTCACAATTGCTTTATGAAGGCTTTATGAAAACATACTTCAGTCTTTGAGTGGTGTTCGAGACATTTGCTGTTGGTGGTGGATAACTGATCACCTGGGTTGCGTTATGATATCGCAACGCTCTGACTGGATGACGCAAACTTCATAAACAGAGGAAAGCATTTCCAGCCGAAACAGCAAGGACCTTTGTTCATAACCGAATAGGGACATCTGCAGAAACAGGAGACCTTCCCTGATATTCATATAAATAAAAATCCGTTTGTATGAATGTTGCTAGGAAAGGAAACACAAAGTAGGAGCACCCAACCAGACAGTCATTCAGAATCCCAGAGGATTTCTCCATTATTTGTTCAGCTGCAATAAGGAGACGTATTCATTAATGTACTTTAAGAGGACGTTCCTTGATCCCACTCAAGTCACCATCAAACCCTCAGTGATGTAAAAAAGATCGTGATCTGCCTGTCTCTGGTACAGCCAAAAGACAGGCAGTCTCTTTCAAACAAAATGCATTGGTGTGGGGTTTGGTTTGGTTGGTTGGTTGGTTGAAGTTTTCTAGGTGGTTTTAGCCCTCATTTTTCATAGAATATTACTTTGTATTATTTGTATTGATTTGTATTATTACATTTACTGGGAACCCTTAAGTAGACCGTTATAAATAGCTACGTGCTTTAAAAAAAAAAATACAATCCTGCAAATAGTATCAGTAGATCACCTCACAGGAGTTTTACTAAGAAAAACCTATGGTAAACAAGAATATCTCAAAATGTTCACACAGACGGTTATCACACGTGACTTCCGTTAAGGTTTTATAGCAATTTCAATAAGCCAAATCTTTTTACCTTGCTTAAACAAACTTCCAAACTCTCCCCAGTCTGCCACTTTCTGTCGTCTTAAACTGTTCTGGGTATTTTCAAATGTTTCTTTACAGAAATAAGTATATCGGAGCAATTCTCTTTCGTCCCATTAGCACTTTAATTTTCTGTTGCTACCCTGCAACACTTCAGTAACTTTACAGAAATGCAAATCACCTTATGCTTCAGCACACAAAAAAAGAAGAATGAGAAGTCTGTGATATTATTTTCAGTCTACGACCCTGCTCTCCAGGAACAGCACACGGACATCTCTGACATCCATTCATATCCTGGAGCTGCTTTGGAGTTTCTCCCCAGTTTTCATAAGCAGCCTGTTCCAAACTCAGGCATCAGTAAGAGATCTTTATTTCATGCCCCTCAGCCTTGGAAGGCAAGTCAGAGACAAACCAGAGAGATTCATTTTCTAATATAAGATGCTCCACATCATTACCTACAAGGTAATTACTAGGGAAGTGTTACGGATACCGCTGCAAAGTCCACATCAAGTTATAAAAGTAAAGAGAGTGAGGAGTTTTAAATAGCTCATGCTTGTACACATTTGTAAGTGTAAAATAATGCATTAAAATAACATAATGTTGTATACAATCGGTCTGATTTGGCCACCTCAGTGGAGCAGGACGAGTCGCAGAGTGACTAATAACACCACAGAAACAGCCTGTCAGAGACCTTCAGCCTGCGGATCACCCACCTCTGTGTGTCGCGCGGTTTCCTGAAGCACTGAGAACTTGGCTGACCAGAGCAACAACCCGCTGACACTGTTCCTTACCATTTCCCTCAGATGCTAACACTTGAAAGAATCCAAACCAACAGTGTATGTCAAATGGCAGAAAATCCTCTTTTCACTATTACAGTCTATCTTCTCTCGGGTGCTTACAGACCCATTTCTCATACTGTAAATTTGATTACCTGCCATTACGATGAACCAGACGCTCCTTTTAACGGCAGATGGCTCTGACCAGGTGCTTCTGGCTAACCCTGGGCATAAACCATTACGGGACTGCGGGGACGTGATAAGAACTTATGTAACATAGAAAATAAGAACAGACTTTCTAATCATCTCTTTTGAGCTGCAAGATCTATCAAGCCAAAACATGACTATCAATTCAGTATTAGTTGTGGTGAATATTTTTTCAGCCACACACATATTTGCACTTCCCTCAGCAATTCTTCCGCCCTCTTGGAAAAGAAACACAGAACCTGCACAGGTTACATTTTACTGCAACTGTAAATTCAGCGAAATGCCGCTGGTTCTCTTTTATATTACTCTCTATTACAAAAATTATATTTCTGTTATTTTAAATTCAGTGCATTAGGCTTAGCATTGAAACACCGGTATTTTTGTACAGAAATATTAAATATGATTCTGTTATTCATTTTCAGAAATAAAAAAAGAATAATGATGGGGTTTATTAATTTGATATATATCGGTTGGCATGTTAAGCCGCCATACATTTTTTCAATTACAGTTATTTTCTTTTATATACGTGATTTATATGCAATTAAATATTTGTCTTCATAATATTATCATTATCGACTTGGTCACCGTACCTGCTCCGAGCAGCCGGCTAAACACTAAAGCAGCACCATTAGCTTGCGTGGGACTTTGTCCTGTATTGTCAGAGTAGTGAAGTAAGGTGCAAGATATTACTGTCATACATGAAATCAACACATTTACCAAATTAAACTAGTAAAAGCAAAATTGCTAAGTATTTTTCACAGAAGCTGCATGGATGAGAATCCACTGGAAGTATCTGCAAGAGGGCAGGTCCCCTACGGTGGGAATACAAGGAGGTATTTGAGATAAACGCATCGGTACCCACACAGTACAAGGCTGCCTGCAGTTTTAAGGCTAGATATTAATCGCTATACAAAGCTAAGAGAAGAGGCCATGGTATAGTTGCAAAGGCTTGGAGAATAAAGAAGACAGAAGAATGTAATTATTACAACAGCAACATGCCTGAGACACTGAAAGTAATACAGATATTCTTTAAAAAAAATATTCTAAAGCAGTAGCCCTGTACTGGTCTGGGTTGCGTACCTCACAAGGACAGGGACAGTGTCAACAGAGACTGGTACCAGGCTCATGTCTCTGCTCCCCATTCCTCCCCTTTCTTTCTACCGCAAGGAAGCCCCACCAGAACCTCGGATGTAAACGAACCACAGCACGGCGCAGGGTCAAATCAAGACAGCTTATTCCCTTACAGACAAGGTATCCACACTTCCAGGAGATGAGAGAATACGATTTGAGAAGATCAAACATGATTTACTGAGTTAATCAGAAGATTATAATCTTAAGAAATGCTTTAACAAATATCTAGGTCAAAACCCGAGATGGGTCAGACTGTAATTTCAAAAAAACCCCAACCAAGCATCCAAAAAAACCCCAACAAAACAAACACCAAACTGATTTAAATATTAACTAGAGCTCCATTACCAGTTGACATGGATATTTATTGTTTTTTTAATAGCTAAATCAATTTGTGTTGTCTGCATAATGCCTCAAGTTCATTTAGATCGAGTGGCGAGATATTAAAAGTTGTACCCTACTGAACATTGTAGCCAACCGACGGCTTCTGACCGCGGAGAGGACTCAAATCAGAGGATTCTCACTTTGTTCAGGCAGTTCCTCTGTACTAGACATCTGCGTCTGGTACCCCCACCCCGAACGAGGTGGATTTAAGCGTAGCAGAAGCAGGGATTCACGTTTCAAAGACGGCAGGGACCAAATGGCTCTTGGGAGGAGCGTGGAAGGGCTGGGGCTGCCCCCGACATGCCAGGCTGGCACCAGGCAGAGCCTCCCAACGCGCGTCCCGCCTCCGCCTGCTCCCTCCTTCCCCTGGTCCCGCCTTCGCCCATCTTTCCGAGAACTTTTGCACTGGGCTGACATACCAGTCTACTTTTATCTAATAAAATTAGACACACTTTCATCATCTTTACATATGTTTTCTACTGTTTTCACCGCTGCTTTGGACTGGATCCAGGCTTGTTTTTTGGTTTGGTTTGTTTGTTTTTCTACTATTTCAAATCCACATCTAATATTTTTGGATCAGAAGCACAATGGCAACAACTTTGTCTTGTGTTATTCCATAAATAAGGCTTCAGAAAAATCAACACAGAGTGTATTTTCCAGTGCCCTGTAGGATTTAAACGTCCTGAGAGAATATGAGTAGCATGAGGGCGTCTTCCAGCGAGGCCAGCAGCTCCAGGGAGAGCCTTGCGCTTGTCCCCAGCTGTCCCCACACAGCGCGGCAGCACCGAGCAGGGCCCCCAAAGGGCAGGAGGCTGGGGTGTGTCATCGGAGGTGGTGACAGGCACTCTGAGCTCCATTAGCGTCTCATGGCTCCTTCTCACCTTCAGACACAGCTATATTTGTTTTGATCTTTTAATGGCTTGTTTAGGCATGATTTTGCTAGTTGGAGCCGCTAGTTAAGGAGCAGCCAGGCCGACCACGGGACAGGCTTTGATCCCAAACCCACCCATTTTGGTGCTGCAGGCAAGAAACGCTCAGAGCTGGGTCCCACGTTCCAAGAGCTATTCGAGAAGGTCACGTGGGGCAAAATCGTGGATGTGGAAAATCAGCTTGCTTTACTGACCAAATATAAGCGCAACGCTCAGTTTCTCAGCATGTTTTATGCCCTCAAAGACACACACCATCACACTGCTCAAGATCAAATTTCCCATATTATATTATATTCCCATTAATATATTGAGACATTTTTGCATCTTACAAGGCTGCAGCACCTCATTTGAGCCGAATGCTGTCTCTGCGTTACTCCTTAAATGGAAGACACCAGTAGAATATAAATTAAAGAGAAAGCTTTAAAGAACCATTAAAAACACTGAAAAAGCACATTTAAAAACCCATAACTCAAAAAAATGAGGGCATAATTTCCTCCTAAAAATAATAGTGTAGAGAAGGGGTATAATTGTTGGTTTTTTCTCATGTAAGTTCAGACTTTAGAGCCTTTTTTAAAGAGCTGCACCATGTATTTCTTTCAGTTGTTGTTTGCAACTGTTTTTTCATGCTTGTTTTCCACTCCTGACTTTCTGTTTCTGATAATTTCCAGATGTTTAAAGGATTTGAAAAGCTTAAGGATGTCCAGTATGTCTATACCCCTTTTGATTCGTCACTCTGTGGAGTGAAACTAGAAGCTAACAACAAAAAACAGTACCTTTTGACAGGTAAAGTGTAACAAAACTAATGTACCTGTAAAACCAGAAGTAACTGCTTAGACTGAGCTTGCAAAAATATGCCAGCCTTTGTTGAAAATAATATATTTATGTCCTAAATAATGCAAACACAATGAAATGTGCAAATTGTGCAAGGCTGTAATTATACTGTGATCTTAAATGTTTTCCATCCTTCACCCAACAATCTCAAAGCAGTTCCAAAGGAAGTCGAGGTCAGTGACTATGTGATTAGTAAACTGGAAATATGCCATTATTATTCGTTTAAAACCAATAGTACTGATTTTCCCAGGAATGCAAACGTGCTTAATGAGACAACACATGCCCACCCGTATGCAGATTTGGGATTCTAAGTAATTACAGATTTTTCTATGGAGTCCTGAAACCTAGTTTAACATTTGCATCCATCCCTCGCTGGCAGATTAGCAGCATCTTTTGAAAAATATCGTTCTTAAATCTTTTACATTTATTCAGCATGCAATCAGCAGACTAGTTCTCTCAGCTCTAATTACATCCATTGAAACAGGTGTGAAATATGACTAATTTGGTGCAATTAATTAAAAACTTCAGGTATTCTTCCAATTTATTTCCGTATTTAAAAAACGGATCTATTTGCTTGCCTTATTTCTCTTATTTTTCGTGCTGTAGGACAAATTTTAAGTGATGGCAAAGTCCTCATCCATTTATGCAACTACATCGAACCCTGGGATGATTTATCCTTGTCGCAAAAGAAGAGTCTTAATCAGAGATATCAAATGGGCTGTGGCTGCAAAGTAAGTACAGAACGAACCGCTGTCTATCAGTGGAGCCCACCTTACAGGCACTAGCAGCTCTGCCTGGTGGGAGCTGCTCTCTGACACACCCTATATTTTATATTACTTGAGAATAAATACCACTTTAAAGAAACCTGCGACATACTGAACGACTGTACTATTTCCCATTTAGATCTCCACCTGCTACACGGTGCCCTGTTCAATCACGACACCAAACGAGTGCCTCTGGACAGACTGGCTGATAGAAAGGAAGCTGTACGGGCACCAAGCCAAGCACTATGCCTGTATCAAGAGGAGCGATGGCACTTGCAGCTGGTACCGAGGTGGTCCTCCCCCAGAGAAAGAGTTTATTGATATCAGCGAACCTTAAAACTGTCACTTCCTAAAAAGCCTTGGAGTCTAATTCCATCAAACACTGCACGCTCACAGCTTTGAACTGCCATCCTCTAATGTATCTGTTGCTTAGAAACAAAACCAAATTGTCCTGTACAGCTAAAGTACGAGTCTGGGGAATTGGCACCCGCGCAAGATGAGGAACAAAACTCCTGGTGGTAGCTACTCCGTAAAGTCATGCTTTGTACGGAGAGGCTCAAGCTGAGAACGCTCCTCTGTGTCCTCCGAGGCGTAACACGTTGCCCTTTTACCAATATGAATGTACAAGAACAAAAGAATTGCCAGAATTTTGTCCCCTATTTCTGTTAACCTACAGATTAAGAGCGCCCCATGTTTTATTCCAGATCTTTCCAATGAACTACGGAATGTTTTATAGAACTATTTTTTTCTGTATGAAAGTTTTCTGATACAAAAGAATTATTGTACAGTGTATATGTAAAGTATTATAACAATATGCTATAAAAAAGATTCAAAAATCCCTGTATTTCCTTGTCTGTTGAAACAAGTTGAACACTTCTGTGATTAAAACAATCTGTGCTCCGTATTTTGTATGTTACTTATGTCATAGTTTTCTTTGCCTACAGAGTTGTAACTTTCATTGATGACTAAGTTAAAAAACAGCCTCGATAATCAAAATCCTCTTACCCAATTCAATATTCCTATGGACTAGCTATACCTTCTTGAAAGAAAAGCCAGATGTTCTAATGCTTCACCATTTTATGGAACCAACACAAACAATGACAGGCTAAAACTGCTTGTATTTACAGAAACCACATCCATCACCACGGCAGCTGTGGTACCTGATAATGCCTCTAAATATGTGACCAGGTTATTGTATTTCAGCACCGTTAAAGCCTTGGCTTTAGAAACTCATGTAAAAATACATGCAATAGATATTCAATAACTTACACTGCAAGTCATTTCTACAAAGCTTTCAAATATTCAACCATTAATGATTTTTCATTAATGAATACCCATCATACTCTGTCATAATGAATTGGGTAACTCATGAACTTACACTAGAGAAGTGCGACAATGTATTTCGCCTTCTAGTTTTTTAGTGTCTTAGCTTTTATGAATTGATTACTGTAGTCAGTAACTAATCTCACACATATTTAAGTTTACAAAAGTAATTCAGTTCACGGTGGTAAAACTTAAAAAATTATTTCAGTAAATGCCAAAGTTTAGACAGTTGTCCAACTACTTGTGTTCTAGAAAGTGGATGAGAACTGTCATGCAGGAGATGGCTCTCTAACAGCTGCCATTTCTGACATATTTCACTCTCTCCAATTTTCTCCATTGGCTTTCCTTCACTTCATTCCAATTTTGGCTAGAAATTTCTCTCATGTATTCCTCGCAGGAGAACGCGGAATGACAGGCAGAGATGTAGAGGGTTGTGCTCCCGTTTGGTTCAGTCAGGTCTATTTCAAGGTTTAACACCAGGCTTCGCTCATTCTGTTAACCAGCAGGGGACCCCCCCGCCCCCGGGCTCCTTCGAGCCGGAGCTGTTATTGCCCCTCGGTTCAGGGGACCAGATTTCCAAATAGTTCCTTTAGCCTGTCTGCTATAGAGTCCTCAGAAAAGCATTGGGACTTAAACTTGCCAAGAAAATATGCACATCTTTAAGCATATAGGCATCTCTAATTCCGTTCCATTCAATGTAGTAGTAGTTTGGACATAAAATTCAGCGTGTCCCATGTATCATGTCACACCCTAAGGTATGTTGCATTGGATATATGATGGAGACTTGCATAAAAAACCTGTATAAATTATTTTTGTGGCATATTCTGTTCACGTTTCTAATGTATATTTTGACAATTGCATGAATCCATATTTAAAGGACAGATGTGAAAACACTATTGGGAGAATAGATTTTCTTACTTACTTTTTCTATAGCTAAACTTGTACCATTTCAATGAAGTGCAAGCGGTGCAAGGCCAACAGGAAGGCACGCCGTTATTCCTTTGAGGAATATATGTCCCTTAATGGTCAACTTTTCATTTTTTATTTACTGTAAATCAGTTTCACTGTTGTAATTTACAATCCTAAATGAAAACACCATATATTTGTGCTGCCAAATGGAAGGCCTAGCTCATTTTCTGCTTTGCTAAGGACAAACAAAAAAATTACCTAACGCTAATTTGGACCATTGACTTCTTATGGCTACTTACAGAAATGAAATGAAAAGGCTACATTTCTTCCCAAAAGCGATTGATATTGCAGAGACAATATTGACAGTGATATTTGCTGTCAGTGCTGTGCATTTATACTACTAATTTACAGAAAGATTTGAAAAAAAAAAAGAAAAAGGCCTTATTTCCTCATATCAAACCAAAATAATTCCTAGACAAGCCTGCAAGCGCTTAATGACTATACAAAGCCTGAATTAAGCACATGGCTAATTAATATTCAATACGTGTAGAGTGTAGCATTTGTTTCCAAATCCATTTTGATGTAATGGTGTCTTTTGAATAGTGCTCTGCAGCAAACAGATATTTTCTGCTTTTTAACTCAACATAGTTCTATTTCAGTTTTATAGCAAATTAGACTTAACTAACTCAATTCAGACTGCCTTCTTTAAGCACCTTGTAAAAATAAATGTTTTCTTCGATATTTATGAACAAACTGTAATATGAAGTGTATGACATATTTAGTTTTAAAAACATTTTATATTTGACCTGCCATAAAATATCCCGTATGAGGTATTTCAAAAATTAATGGCCGTCCACTTTGATTTCTGTCTGAGGATAAATCTGGCCAAACTTCCCACAATTGATGGCACAAAGATTTTCTTTTTTTCATGTCAATAAATATAGCAAGAAAAGCTTTACAAAAGCCCCTCTCAGAATGAGTTTTTAATTTCCCTGAGATTCAGCACTGATAAAGATTACGAAAAGGATTAACTACAACGTGGCATTCCAACTATGTTATTTTCCTATCAAGATTTTTACTGCAGTGGCACTGATATATTATCATCAGCAGATTATTTTTACAACTTTTTTTTTTTTTTTTTTTTTTACTACTTGAAACTGTGTATGTGCTATATGAAAAGTTAGAGCAGAAATATAGCCTGGTACAACATTTGATTTTAATTTGAAAATGACTCACATGACTTATAAGAGGAGGGAGATGAACAGAGAAGGGAGACTGTACAGGTGAATGGTGGAAAAAGCGCCTTGAATATTGCTGGCTTTTTCTCAATGTTCCAGTTATATTTTAATTAAATTGTCCAACAACTATGTTGAAAAAGCCGTGGTTTGGTTTTTTTTTTCCCCACGACAGAGAACATAAGAGGTGTGAACGTAGTGAAATAAAGGGAACTAATTACTGAGGGAAAGGCTGTAGATATGACTCAACTAGCAATGAGTTCAAAAAGCCTCACAGCATTTTGTATAGTTTTAATCAGTCTGAGATGAATGTTTCTGTTTCAAACAGTGTTTCATTAAAGTAGCTCCATTTTTACACGAAAGAATGGCATCTTTGTTTATTTACCTTTTATTGCCGTCTAAAGACTCGGTACAAGTGACCACCGTGGTGTGAAAGAAGCAAAAGGCAGAGCAGCAGCTCTGTACCTTGGCGGGCTCAGCTGAAACCTCAACGCACAGAGACCTGGAGTTCCCCCCGCTCCCCCCACCCCAACCGGTTCTCACTGGAGGAGAGGGAGAGAGCTCCAGGTTAAGGTTTGGAGCATAAGAAGGGAAGAGACGAACGCAAGAGGAACTACAAAAGTTATTTTAAACTGTAATTACCAAAGTCTGTAAAAGCAAATGCAGATGAGGCCAGCTCTTAATAAACAGTGTTTAAAAAACCAACAAAATTTAAACAGCGCAACATGATTTCAATTCATCAACTAGAAGGCTTTGATATTCAGATCATCTTGCAACCCATTCTAGAAATTTGAATAAAACGTTATCTTGCACCTTGTCATCTAATTATTTTTCAAGCCACAAAGTTCCAAATAATTTCTTCAGAATGAAAGAAAACAAATGAGCTTCACCCCAGTCAGCTACTACAGCACCTCTAAACCATGTATGGCAGCGCAATACTGAAATGCATTGATTTTCCCTAGATTAACATTCATTACGTATAAATATGTAAAAAATACTCAGCTATGAAGAACATTAACATTCAAAGGTTCAAACGAAAGACAGATAACTTATCAGTCCACACATAAACACGCAATGTAGAGGAACGAAGGGGGGGGAAAGCCACTCAAGTATTTGTTATACTCTTAAGCAAAATATGCCTCATAAGCACGTTTTCTTGTTTGTGTTCTATTACTGAATTTGAAGTCAATCAGTTGTTCAAGACACCAGTATGCAATTGAACTGGTAACCTTCCACAGGGTCATACTACGTAAAAATTAAAAGCTAACACATTAATTCCTGTCCCAGAACTATAGGGTATTTCTCTTTGTTTCTATGTACTGCAATTTAGCAATGGGCTAAAAGGCCTGCGTTTTCAGTTAAACTATGGAATCGTGGAATATCTCCAGTTGGAGGGGACCCATAAGGACCACTGAGCCCAACTCCCCGCTCCTCGAAGGACTGCTTAAAACTAACCCATATGACCAGACGCTCCTCGAACTCTGACAGCCTTGGGGCCGTCACCACTGCCCCGAGGAGCCCGAGTAACAGCTGATAAAATAATGAAGAACAATAAATTGTGTGCAGAAAATTATACGCCACCTTTAATCTTGGACATTCTCAGGAAAATAGAGATATAAAACTTATAACCATTCTAAAAAAGCGTATTGCAGAAACACGAGATGTGGTTCTGCTTCTCCACCTGTTATGAATGAACCCCCAAGGGGGATGCACTTCCTTTGCATTAAAAAAAAATAAAATAAAATATAAATTTTATTAAGTTGTACATTTTCCTGATCCATCCATTTCCAAATCCATCAACAAAACCCCCTTCCATTCCGAAAAGATTTAGCTGTCTGGGACAATATTTAGATCTGCTGCTCTGGATCGGTACCATTCTCCTTTGGCTCTACAAAACTTCCGTGTAAAAGAATTTACTAAATACACAAGTGTGGTGAAAGCTCTTTTCAGAATTGTTGTTTGAGACAAACGAAGTGAAAATATCTGAGTTAATAGTCCAAAGAAACCTGAGAGAAGCGGCAAAGCAGTACCAAGAGCCATCCCACCACTCTTGCAATACATCCAAAACTACGGCAGAGCTGTACCATACTGTGTTTGTCACCAAAAGATGAGACAGATGTGGGCGAAAGAAAACCTCAGAAGACATTTTAGTCAACTGCTGCCACTGAGGCTTATCTTAGATGCCACCTTTGATAACCAAGTGCTAGCCAGAGTCTCAGGACAGACACACAGCAACTACCGCTTGGGGACCTTACACACTAACCAACCTATTTCTCATGACCTTGCAATGGCACTGCAATCCCAGCTGTGGGACAGACGCTGCATGGATCACATTCTACAAGTGATGCTTCTGTGCCAGTCTATTCAATCAGCAAGTAGCCTCCCCCCAGTTCCTCTCAGGGCTGAAGGTATTTCCTCTAGAAAAACATATTCAGGGAAGAATTTCTGTTTAGAAACCATAAAAAGGCAGGAAAAAATATGTCTGCAGCATAAGACAGGTCATGAGTAAAGGTCATAAGTGTTATTTTTATGAATGCATTTATGTCTGTAAAGGACTGGGAATCAACGTCAGCTCAGGTTTGTGGAGATCACAAGCCATAACCACCCTCATTTCAGGTGAGTTCGAAGTCCTACACTGTCAGGCACACAGCCTTGTGCATCACCTACAAAGATAATAAACACTTAGAACATATCAGAAAGGACTAGGTTGAAAACAAACCGTAAAAGTAACTCTTACACTTTAATAGTGCACTTTATAAGCATTTAATTTCCCTAAGATCTGAAGTTGGTTAGGTTGAAAATGACTACCCTTCACATCTGAAAACATTCCAGTTAACCATCACAATGCTTTCATGCAGTCACCCAGCCTCTGAAAGCTTCCAAAGTGGCTTTTAAAATAGACAGTAAATGGGGGGAATGAGTTTTGTGTTTACAGTTCCTCTTTTACAGAGACAGTCAGCAAATTCAGTATTGGTATTTGCACGTACCATTTCCTTGTGATTTGGATAGAACGTCTGCTCAATTAAAGGGAACTTCTCTGGACCCAAAGTTTTGTAGACAGACACCAGCTGGGCAAACTGTAAAATAAAGCAAAACAAAAGAGAAAGCTTAGGAAGGAAACCACATTCTACAAAAATGATCTCATGCTGTCATTTTGCTTCTTGTCTTCTGGGTTTCATACGCTCAGCAAACACATGTATGCATTATACACTTGGTCTCTTCCTCTTCTCTCACGTGCACACCTTTTTATTCCATCCAAGCAATGACTTCATGTACAGAGCAACAAAGAACAAAACCTCTAAGAGGTACACGTACAGAAAATTAAATACATTGGAATACTGTTTTTTCAGATACCTCAGAGTCTCTATATTTTAAGTTGATTCTGTGACAAAAAGATTGTTATAATTTTGCATTTTCTACCACCTTTAATCTAAAGATCGGACATATTTCCCATTCATGTAGCCTCTGGCACCTCACTCACATTGTAAGGCAATTTTGCAAAACTGGCAAAGAGAGAAAAGCAATAACTCTGTCACGTGTAACAAGTCAGGTGAAGAAGCAGCAAGGGGATTTCAATTTCCTAGGCTCCAGCCACGTGCCGTAGCCACAGGGAGGCAGTGGAAGAATGGCCAGTCAACAAAGGCGTTGAGAATTTAAACAGCTGCGTGTTATTGACATTACGATGAATGTTTTCTTTCTGGGCCCTTTCTCCGACATACCCAGCCTACCTAAACGCTAACTGTCCTCACTGAAAACAGAAAGCCAAACAACACGCGAACACAAACAGACAACGAATTCTTCAATATATAGGAATGTACTTCGGGGCTGTTCTTCCTCTTTAGCGAGCACAACTCTTCTGTTGTAAGTTGTAAGCAGCTGAAGTGCTCCTGAACCCGCGGCTCGGCAAGCGAGGTTTCCCGGGAGCGAGAGGACTTTGGCAGCCAGAAGGCCACTATTGTTCCCAGCCTCCAAAGCCCTGGCTTGGACACGCCTGCGATGTCTGCCATTGTCATCATGCCAACATGAGACATAAACAACTCTGCACAACAGCCTCAAGAGAGGGTTTGCTGGTTACAAACGGAAAAACAGCACAGAACAACAGAAATCTGTCCGTAACGCTGCTTGATCAAATACCTAACTCCATCACTGAAATGTGGGGTGTACTGTTTAAAGGCTGAAAGAAAACGAGGAAAACTTTGCATTGCATTTCCAGCATAAATAATTTGTTTAATTTAGTGGCGTTTACTTAGGTTTGCTAAAACACATATTTAAATTTTGAAGTCCCGTGGAAAATACCTTAATGATGAGTGGGTTTCACCCAAAGCTTAAGAAATCCTAGTTGGACCGTGTGCTGTACAAAACAGACCTCAAGGAAAGGAAATATTATCACAGCTACCAAAATAAGGTGGTTTGCAAATAGGATTCCTGACAACTTACTATTTATTTCTGCTCCTGTCCAAGATTCAAATTCAAAGTTTCATAGAGCAAATACTGCCTATTAAATACTGCCAAACAATTATGTTCAAATACATCTAATTACCTATCTTTAAGTAAAAACTTTTGACAGAATCGTATTACTGTATTTCCTGTGATTCTTTCCTTATTTTCTTTTCCATCTCCACTGAAAGCAGTGAGAAACTGACATTATTCATAGGGGTTGTGGCATTCACTCAAAAGGGATGAAAGCTGTAATTCAGATTGATACTAGCAAATGTTTGTTCCCTTAAAATAAGATGGTATCAGCCACAGATAGTACACATCTATCCCTCTGAAGTACTCTCTAATCTCGTAATGAAGCTATGAAATAGCATGTAGGAAAAGTAGGTGTACATTTCCCGAGGCAGAGGAGAGAAATACCTCAGATTTCCCCCAGCCGGGAGGAGCGATTCAGCCTCTGCCTGGGACACTGCTTCACCTGTGTAGCTACAATTTTAGGAATCTCTTGTCAAGTTCTTCTCCCCACCCCCAGAAGCAACTTGATAAATTCAACCCAAATTCACATAAAGTTTTGGCATTCTCGCTGTACATCCTTGAACTGCCATAAATATTTCTTATTTTCCCTCATTGCTACTGGTTGATTAATGAAAAATAATTTCATTTACGTTTTAACGAGATTCTATCAATCTGTAACCGTGATCTGGACTGTACCTTTTTATATTTCCCTTTTGAGCAGCTGAAGCAAGCAAACAGCAGTCAGACAGACCGAAGCAAAAGACGGCTTCTGAAAATCCTGTTGTATCTGGACACTTTGGAAGCGATACAGAGCTCACAAATAGGCTGAATATAGAAAAAAGGCTGAATATACCACCTTGTCTGCTTTTCTAGCCAAACCAGGTTTTAGAGGTCTGCTGCAAACTACGCTGAAGTTTGATTTGATCGTTTTTAAAGTTATCAAAAAAGAAAAAAAAAAAAAAAAAAAAGGAGACCATATTAATGCTTTGCCTTGATTAGAGTTTTGAAAATGTTTTGTTGTACTGGACTAGCTAGTATGACCTTAAATTACACCTTTAAATCACAATAAAATTTATCATATTCTTTCCTGGGCAAAAGCATCACCTTTTCAGATGACAAACTACTGAATTATTATTTAATCCAATGCCAAATGTTATCAGATATAGGATGTTCACGAAATAGAGAATACTGGTAGAGCTACTCTATATTTAAATAAAGTATTTTATATGGATGCCGAAAACTCTCGGAGATTTTAGCAATTACCAAAAAAAAAAAAAACAAAAAAAAAACCCAACACATCACCAAAAAAACCCCAAAACTCAGAGAGTTTAATATTTCAGCAGAAGTCTTTTCAACATTTTCAGAAAAAACAAGAAAGTGGAAAAAAGTTCTTTTAGCTCTTATTTTAGCTAGCTGAATTTACTTCTCATTTTCAATTTTTGTATCTAATTTTCAGCTCAAAGAGAGATCTTCTCAGGTACATATATTTACGGTTTTCAGATTATTTTTTTAAAAGGAAAATAGTGGGATTTTTTAATGTTCTTTGTAATGGCAGCTCTCCTCTTTTCTACTAGGGATGAAATGCTTTCACGTCTAGGCCTAGAGGTTATTCCTCCATAAAAGAAGAGGAGAGCACCAGCTGAATTTTTTCTCCGTTCCAACAAAGTATGCTACAGATAAGAAATAACTGGTCAAAAAAGACACTTATTTCAGATAAAAGCTTTATGAGGTTTCATTACACTAAGAATGGAACACTATAAATGTGACTGCATAGACCATACCATAATCAAGTAGTGCGCAGTTAAAAACCCCACTTTGGTAACTTCATAAAGATTTGAATAATGACTTTGCTTATCACTTTAGATGAGTTAAAATGTGCTTAATTACACGCATGTCGTCCCTGAAATGCTCAGATTTTTTCCTGAACAAACTGCACAAACGTTTGCCTCAAAGATAATTAGATCCGATATTTAAAATTAATTATTCCAGATGGTGCTTTGTGTTACCTTTAGTTACAGCAAGCTCCTAATCTCTCTCACCAGACTGAAAGATATAGATCATTGTCCATTCCACTGGAGAATTTCCTGCTATATTGAATAAGATTTTCATGCAACAAACTACTTCACGTATGCCTGTACAGTTGCTGCGTATTATAAAGCCTTTTCTGTCAGAGATTTTCCTTTATTATGAGTATTCGTTATTTGCCCTCTTTACAAGTTAAGGCTGGCTTCTCCTGGCAGTGGAAGAACTCCTACCAGCCATCTCATGCTTCATGGTAACAACTAAAACGACCACAAAATTCTCTGGATAGGCTGTTTCACCAAACCAGCTGAGCTGGCATTCTCTAGGACTACAGAACAGGATCACTTTGATGGGTGAACGCTTTTTTAATCCCTCTGTCATACAAAAAAATGGCGCTTTTAGCTGAGATTTAACTTATCTCTGAGCGCTCTACAGTGTAAGCACACCTACAGAGTGAAGAAATGTAATGCAATACCAGTTTACTTCTGGATTTCCATGAATAAATTTGCCTTTTTACCAAATGTATGCCCACATCAGTGTTTGTGGGTGAAATTATTAAAATAAAATTTCTAAGTTTCTAATATGATCTCAATATTCAGTATTGCTGCCAGCTTTCTTTGAGCATGTATTATTTGGAGCAGATGATGCAAAACAGTTTAACGATCGGGTTGTTATGCCATCAGATGTTTAGACAGAGTAGAAGTTCCATCCTACTGTATACTTAAATCATTCCTTTGTAAGACTAGGAATTGATGAAAGACAACTTTCCATGGAAATGCTGCAGAGGTTCCAAGTATTTGTCTGGGAAAGGCACACTAGAGTAAACGACGCCTGAATATGCACATCATTGCCTGTGGGGTGGGGGCCTCAGCAACTGGAGTTTCCCTTTTGATATAGAAAGGCAAGATCCTTTCGCCTCCCTGTGACGACTGCGGAGGTCTCTGGTAGGCTCTGTAGGTTATGAAGCTGGAAGATGAGCTGTTTTATGTTACACTTCTATTACAGGAAACTAATAAAGAAAAGACACATTGACCTTTTGTATCGCCTTCAGATCGCACTGTGAGAAATGCCCTGAAGTCCATTTTCAGGCTGAAATATCCATTTGCATGTTTGGAAATGTGGCTGGTCATTCCAGAAATACACGATTGCCTTGTAAAAGTAAAAGATGTTCAAAAGTCCGGACTAAGTACCATCAGCACAAACATATCAGGGGTCCTTGACAGCCAAAAGACTGAGAGACAAACCTTGTAGACCCTTCAGAGGGAGAAGAAATTAAGCAATTGTGTGGAAGGGGCTGGGAGGTACGGTTGACACCTGGACTCTGCAGGAGTCAATTTACTTTAACCAAGATTTTTCACTATGCCTGTACTTTAAACACAGTTTCTGTATTCCTCTTTGTGGGTTTTGATTTTTTTTTTCTTAAATTACTATTACCTGGGAAATATCCGTGTTACTCTTTTTATGCTTTTCATAATATTTGTTCTCCGTTGTGACTGGCCTACATTTCTTCTATTACGCTTTAGTAAACATTAAATACTTTTCCAGAAGGCTGAGTACATACACATTTGATTTGCTATTTGATACCTAATACGAGCATCAGGGGGAACGGAATGCTGACTGTAGCTTACGTACCTCTTGCTGTCAGCAGGAGCTGACAGACAACTTAATGAAAGTATTCAAACTTCCAAAGTCAATTCAAAGTTTGACATGGCAACTGAACAATGAAACATCGCCTACAAATCGGTTTGGGCACATTAACAGAATACAGAAAAGATGGGAACTGACAAAAGAACTTGATGTTCCTCCAGTAGTTTTCCATTATTTTGATGCAAAGCCAAAGACAACACAGTTGGACTATGAATGGAAAGATAACTTATACGGACCCCGTGTCACAGCCCAAGTGGTAGTTTTATAACACAGACGAGTTGTTTCCTAACCCTTTTGCAGCCCAGCCTCACACAAGAACATACTGATGGATCTCTGCTTTGCCAAGCTGAGCTGCAAAGCCCAAGGTATTTTGTATTGAAGTCCTGCTGGCTGGCCCATCACTTGGGGACTAGCAGTGTCTCTTTCTTCCGCCTGTGACTGCAGATGATCTTTCCTCACCTTCTTTATCTCCAGCCCTCCTTACCCTCCGGGGTGCTTCTCCGCAGCTACTGAGGTGGAGCTATGAAGCCTGCGTGGATTGTGCTGACCCTTCCCAGAACCATTTGGGGCTCTGCTCCAAATTACCCAGAATTTCCAAAGGCATTTATTTGGCTTCCACACCTCTCCTGCAGCATGAGCACTGCAGCCCACGCTGCCTCCCAGAGGCACATCTCTCCAATTGCTAATCACTGCTGGAATTGACTGCTGGAATACAAATCCATCACATCACAATTAACATCTGATGAGATCTACAAACCTATACAAACCATTAAGAATTCCTACAGGATGCAAAAGAAAAAAAAAAAAGCCTTAACTAAAAAGCTCATGCCCTTGGAAGAACTGCGTGCAGAGCTTTTGCTTGCAAATTACCAGAGTGCATCCACGGGAGGAAAAAAGAAAAAGAAGTTTTCTACAACAGTTAGAAAGAAGAATTAAAAAAAAAAAAATCAAAAAAACAATGAAAAACTAGACGAGGATCACGGTCAGAGACATAAAACCACTTCATCTTGGCTTGCAAAGTTGGGTAGCAAGGCATTTGGCAATGAGAAACACCTTGGCTAATAAAAGAGGCGGTGCCAAAATGTGTAAACAGTGAGGAAAGTCAGATTTAAGGAAGACATGCAGATTAAAATTAAGGAAAAATAGCTCTGAGCATAAAAGGTAGAAAACAGATCAAGACATGTTCGTTAGAAAAGGACTAGTGAAAACTAGTACCAGGAGGCCTACATCAAGAAGCCTCTGGAACTTTTTATTTCAAAATGACAAGTTACAGAGGGAAAAGAGAGGTTTATGGAACTGAGTCATTCCAACGAAAGCTCTGAGGACGCCTTCTTGGGTGCACTTGGCAGCAATGAGAATGCGCAGTTCATTCCAGTATTATGGGAACATCGAGTTCAGTGTCCTCTTCAAGGAACCATTTGTGCACCTGTTTATTTTAATGGGATGTGGGCATGTGCTTGAGCACTTCTCAACAGGGTTTGGGGCTTGCTACAATAAAAAGATTTTATTGCTTTGTGGGGTTTTTAGAGATACTAAGATCCTGAAACTTTCCAGCTAACATAGTAAGTTTTGATAAAAATACTGAATTCAATGAAACTTCACAGAAGAGGAGGAAATCTATCTTTTAATGCAAACTGGGGTTTTGCAGATTCGGCCCTCCCATAGTCATTGTTCAGAAGCCTTGTAGCTAATGAAAATTTGTGCAGGTGTTCAGATGCGTCTCTATGAAGTTATCTTCAGAAACAAAGCATTATTTATGTACTTAACCATTGAAGTAAGACGTAAATCCCATTTTAAAGCTAAACATATGGTTAAAATACCTTTTTCCGCCCTTTCTCTTAAATTGTACATAGAATGACAGGGGTGGAAGGGACCTCTGGAGATCATCCCATCCAGCCCCCTGCCAGAGCAGGGTCACCCAGAGCAGGTGGCACAGGAACGCGTCCAGGCGGGGTTGGGATGTCTCCAGAGACGGAGACTCCACCCCCTCTCTGGGCAGCCTGTGCCAGGGCTCTGCCACCCTCACAGCAAAGAAGTTCCTCCTCATGTTCAGGTGGAACTTCCTATGGTCAAGTTTGTGCCCATTACCTCTTGTCCTGTCCCCGGGCACCACTGAAAAGAGCCTGGCCCCATCCTCCTGACACCCACCCTTTCAGTATTTAGAAGCGTTGATAAGGCCCCCCATCAGTCATCTTTTTTCCAGACTGAAGAGACCCAAGTCCCTCAGCCTTTCTTCATCAGAGAGATGTTCCAGTTTCCTCAGCATCTTGGTAGCCCTTTGCTGCACCCGCTCTAGCAGTTCCCTGTCCTTCTTGAAACATACATAGATGCAATCGTGCATCTACAGCTTTGTTCACAGAATTCAAACTTACCTACATTGACTTTTCTGTCCCGAGATGCTTCCCTCATTTCAGCAAGATAAGAAAACATGAAAAACTTTTTCTCAAAGGATCCACTGGCAAAGCTGGATGGTAGAATGCCATTCCCCAGCCAAGACGCTCTCTTTTAAGCCCAGCACAGACAGTCAAAGGACTTCTCCGAGGTGGCCAGCTTCCAAACAGGGCAATACTTTACAGTGTTTGAAACTGCACCATAAACTAAAGAAGGTACTTCACGAACAGGTATGTTGTATGACTACACCTCGTAAAAGAAGCAAGGACAAGAACACTTTGCACCCATTTCACATCTGAACTGGAGCGAAGAATAGAAGCTAAACACACGGGAATGACAGCAAGGAGATCAGCCAGCAACAGCAGCACCGGTCGGAGTCTTGAAGATAATGTGGGAGAACAATAGCTGTGTAGAGGGGGAGAGGAGACAGGAAGGAGTGGGGATTGGCACTGGGGAGCCAGTACCATGGGAAGGGTGTTCTAGGATGCGTGGCAAATTCCTTTTTCACGAAGGGGTCTAACCCCCAGGTTCTCCTCATCACTGAGCCACCGTGGTCATACATTAAAGAAGCAGATATAATATTTACCAAAATTATGGCTAGGAAAAAATTATATTCTTAGGTACTTTAATGGGTAATACAACACACAGGTTTCCTTTTTAATTAAATATTAAGATTGCACAAGAAATCGAACTTAATTTTCCACAATCTGGCCTTCAATTACGGATATTTGACAAGGACAAAAGAGAGCTTTTGAGTTTCACTACTGCAGCAGGAACAGCAGAAAATACCAAAGGATATGAACCACAGCTTTACAGTCCTGGTTTTCAGATTACTCTTAAAGCCTTTATTTAAATGCACTTTCTTTCAGTAGAAGCTAAGGAATGGTTAAAAGTCTGATTCAATTTTCTGCCCCTAGAAATGTTCAATGCAATGAAAGTCTGTAAAGGATGTCAGGAGCTCCCACTGCCGCTCTTTACTGCGGGGAAGAACAGGGCAGAGTGACAACTACCCGGCACAACGTTCAAGAATGTAGTAAGAAATCAGAGTCTACTTTTGCATTAAATTGGCCTCATGGCAGTAACCGCTGGTCAAAGCAAAATATATATGTACTCAGTTTATATATAAAGTACTTCATAGTTCAAGCAAAGATTGATGAATATAGAGCTCTAAGAATTACTCGGTGTATAGAACAGAAAACAAATCATCGCCCCACTGAGGTATATTCATTATTTAAGAGCCTCTGCTTTTTTCAAGGAATTTCAAGTGAGCTTACATATTTTAGGAAAGCAAAATCATTTAGCAAAACAGTAATATTCCCTTCCTATCGCAAGACCAGATTAAACTTAAAATAGCTCTATAAACAGGTGCAAAGAAGAACATACACTGTTAGTTTAAATGTACTTAGATTTCTTTGTTATGCATTTAAACTAAAAATTATTTAGGAACCTTGCTCCAATTTAATGTTAAAACTTGCTAGTAAATTGCCTTTTGACCAGAAACCTTAAAATGCTTTCACCTTCCTTCTGACACAGTTTAGTGAATTTACTTTCAGCTCTCGCACTACAAATCCATCAACATGTTTTGCTTTAACTGGCAGACTGAGCAAGGAGGCCAAAATCTTCACTGGCTGACAGAGAATTAAACTAGAGTTTTTTATGCTTAAGAAAGTTCTGCTCGGATCAGTGCTGGAGGAAGAGCACATGTGGACACTTTGTTCTCTGGCTGCCCTACAGAGACACAGACATCTGCCTTCACTACGTCTCTCAATCCAATACCTGTCATATGAATTAAAGCCACAAAACTGGTTTTAGAAAGACCTCCACTGTTTATGTAAATATTTGCAAATTGGCAAATTGAATTTGTCACAGAGATTGCCACACATTATCACATGAAGCTGTTCAAACTTTACCACCCATGCAATTGTGTCCAGTGCCCAAGGGAGCAACTCTTCACCGCCGCAGGCAGAGACGGAGAGCACCCGGCTGGAGTCCCGAAGGGAAAGAAGGGAACAGCTCTTCCTACAGTAGCTTCCTGAAGCACAGGGGTAGGAAAAGGCCAGGAAACAACCTCTTTGGGTGGGCTCTGGGCTGCCCGCTGTCCCTCTCATGATCCATCAAGTAGATCAATGTTGCCGGAATGGTTGAAACAACCAAGTTCAGTGCCGGCTCCAGGTTTCATCTAATGAACTACATAAAACTATAGCTTCTGACTAAAATACAGGTCTTAAAGTTTCTAAGATTTATAATGTTAACAGACGTTAAATTTGAATGTCCCAAAATGTCTTCCCTGCCTGAGTTGAAGCAAGATCTCAGGTATGCATTCTTTAGCCTCGACCTTATAGAGGTTGAGGCAAATAGAGAAGTGCATATAGAGAAGTGCAATAACCAGCCAAATTCTAGCCCGCTGTTCATGATTATTGTACAAATCTTATTTTTGGTAATGACCACAGAACTTTCTTATAGTGCAACAGATATTCATTGAGAAATTTATAATTTCTTTCTCTAAAAAAGACATGCAATAGTACAGAAAGGTCTCGTAGATTTACAGTGAATAGGTTTTCAAAAGACTTCTTTTTGCGCACATTCATTTTATTTGTTACTCATTTTCCAGAAGAGACTTCAACACAATATCGAAACTCATCTGTGTGGTTGTGCCTGCCCGTTAGCTTAGCTTCAATAGTTTGTGTCAACAGGAGCCTGGGGTGAAGAGAGCTCCCTGCAGAGCGCCTACAAGATTCCTGCCAGCACCCCAATCTGTTGCTCAAGATTATTAAAGTACAGCTTGGAGGGGGGAAAACACAAGAGCAACACACGAAGGGGGTGAAAACAAGGTGGGGGAGAGTACTATAATACCATCAGACAGCAAGAAAGGGCAGTTAAAACAGACCTTCCAAAGAAAGCAAGGTAAGAAGAGAGAAATGAAGCATCCTAAGTGTATAAACATGAAGACAGATAAGTAGAAAATCATCTGCAGAAGAAACACAGAGTAAAATACAACACATGAAGGCACAGAATTACGTAAGCTTGGCAAAAGGAGCAAAAAAGAAAAATGTCAACAAACTTGCAAAAAAGTATTTGGCTGCAGGCTCACAAACCAAAATAAACAAACAAGGACTGTGAGATTTACAACGCTACTATGTTTGACAAAAAGGAAAAGCCATAACCAGCCTCCCCTCAGAACGACTGCAGATGAGCAAGGAAATTAATTTTGGCATAACAGCGTGTTCACGGCAATTCTCTTACATTTAAAACTCTTAATAACACTAAATTCCTACAGTGAAGCAGATGAAGTCCCAGTGATCTTTTGAAGATGTTTCAGTACACGATGGGTTCACATCTGGAGCTCTACGTAAAAAAAAAAAAAATGCCGGGACCTTTCAGCGCTCTTTAAATTAATACAGATATGTCTTGTCTTCTGGGCCTTAATTTCACTCTGCCAGCTTCCGACCAAAAAACAGTTCCTATTTTTTATTTCCCACGTCACTGAACGGATGTAGCAGTTTGTCCCGATGCCAGGAGGGTTTGCTTCACGTGAGGCCAAGCCTGCCCGGCACCCAGCTGTCCCATCCCGCGGGGACAGGCATCTGCACAAGCTGCTCCAGGCTCCGCACTCGGTGGATGTGCTGCAGTGGGCTTTCTACATCCCCCCCCATCACGTCAAGGCAGTGTTTCAAGCTAAATACAGACTCTTCCACCAGCATGGCAACAGCTAATTAAGGTCACAGTGCTCACAAATGTTTTTTGTAGACCCATTATTACGTTGTAGGTTGTGTCTTCACCAGAGTAACTGTGTAATTAACGTATCAGCAGATCCTTGAAGCCTTCTATACCAACCACTGTCACGTAGCCCCCCAGGGCACACTAACAAGAGAACAGATCTGCAGCTGGCCATGCACGCTGCTATGTTTTAACTCTGCAGTAAAAGAATCAGAACTGCTACCATGGAATTGGACCAATATTCTGAGAATTTTCATTCTCTTCAATCATACACACTTGGTCTGTACAACTGCAGCAATTCTGTAACCTCTGCAGTGTGGAGATGCTTAGCACTATCTGAACCTCAAAGCAGCAACCCAGCTACTGTAATGCATGTAATTAGCACACCTCAGTCTAAGTTTAAGTGAAATAAGGTGTTCTATCCAGAGCAGCCGCGGCTATTGAACCTTGCAGTGCCTGAGAAGTCAGTCAGAGTCTGCGTGTTCAGCGGATGCACCAGTTAACCTAACCCTGCCTCCCTGCGAAACTCCCCCCCCGGCCATCTGCTCTACACAGTATGGGTGAACAGCTGACAACCCCTGGTATCCCAAGACTGCAACCCTATCACCAGTATTCGCAACTGAATCCAAAATCAACAGCAGGGTCTAACTGATGCAAACACTTAAACCTGCAAATTTCACATAAATCTTAATAGGAAGTATGCAAAAGGATGCATGCAGGATAGAAGAAATTTTTTAAAAGTTCAACCCGATACACCGGAAAATTGTGGGTTTTTTAAAAATACTATTTTCCCAGCGTGAATCATAAGCGGGAGATTTTACCCATTACTGCAAGCACTGTCATTATCACATTTCACATTTACTTCCAGCCTCCGCAATTACTTTGCTTACCTACATCATGTACTATCGGAAATATTACATACAATCTCATAAGCCTCAGTTAAGGAACACCTCACGTATTTTTTGAGTGACATTTTCTAGAGGGAAGGAAATAATAAAATATCTAGATTGTTACTTTAAATAATATATCATAACTTTGGGTATTTAATAATGCTGGTCTTTTTCCTATTATAAAACTTTCATAAATGCTTCACAGCAGGTTCTGCACACCATTAGACATGAGTAAAATTACAAGACGGATCACAAATCCAATGAGGAAAGTATACATTTTTGCCTCACCTTAACTTGATGTAACTGTGAATTAAACTAGGTAAAATTTTTACCTCATTTAATGTGACAAGTCACACACAAGACTATTACTTTACGACACGACAATGCAATGAAATGTCATAAGAGAGGGTACAAACCTTAAAAAACGGTTCCTCCACAGCCCTACACGCACTCAGTAACAAAGAACTTAGCCTTTGTTTATAAAACACATGCTTTCCCCCTAGGTAAGTACCTTTCTGATATTCTTACCTGAAATCCACCTCACAAGCCGGGACCATGAATTTTTCCGGAGGTAGGTGGTAAGTATTATCACAGAAGTGAAATAACGGGAGTACTGTAATAATCCCCAATCATTAACATATTTCAGTATGCAAAGCTCTCACCGCACACATTCATTTCAATATTTTCTTTGCCATGGTTGCTAGCATCCTGAATTTTCAAAGGGTTATATGGCGCTTTGAACTTTTGACGCGCATTCGCAGGAACCACATTATGTCCTGACACCGGAAAACACAAGCTTTACGACTTGTTTTCAGCATGTTCCTGGCAGCTTTCCCACCACACCCCAATAACGTACCTCAGATCAAATAGAAATTTGCTGACTGTATTGGCAAAGGCATAGAAAGCCCTGTGTGCCTGCAGACAGGGCAGGAAGAGAGTTCTGCTCCAAAACTAAGGGCAGGTGCTTCAGTTTCTAACACAGGGCAGGAATCTGCCCTGCGGGTTGAAAAGAGATGCTGGCCATCCTGACCTGTAGGTTCCAAAAAAAGCAAAGACCTGATAGTTTGAAGAACAGTAATTTAAAAAACAAAGATTTGATTCTAACTCTCATTTTATTCCATTGCCCTTTTACAACTAGTCTAACTTTCCTGACTTGCCCTCCTAGCAATTCTGTGCTACTCCTGATTTTACACGGATGTAAGTGATCAGTCGCCCATGACACTCGTTTTCTGCTGTTATAGAAATTGCTATTCATTTCTGCCACTCAAATTTTACTCACAGGAAAGTCAGTCTATTTCTCGTCAATTAATAAAGATTGTTACTTATAGCTCTACCTACAGCTACGATTTCTAATTTTTTATTTTGAACTTGCAATTTTCACAGAAATAGCTTTCACAAAAATACCAGGTCATCCATGTTAACAAAGGAATTGCCCAGAAAGGCATCTTTTACATGCTATGAAGAAAGGGGGCTAATCAACGGTAAGTCCACGCACACGCTTGCTTACTTGCACCACTGCAAAACTGACATGGACACTCGTGACTGCTGAATATGTGTTCAGAAACTCTTTCTGACACTAAGATGTACTCTGTGAAAAGATACAAACGTGTATGACGTGGAACCTACTTTTCTTTTTATATGAATATTAAGACTACAAATAATATAAAATGTAATCGGAATTAAGAGTGAATTCTAGTGTTTAAGCCATGATGAAAAAGACAGACAAAGACAGAAATTTAAACAGGAAAATGGTCTTAACTGCAAACATGCAATTACATGGAGAGTACCAGAGCTTAGACTGGCAGGTGGTTCAATGCCTTTCATCAGTGCTGTAAACATTGAACTGGTTTCTGATGAAGGAACTTGCAGAATAATTCTGCTATTTTTTTCTAGCTACAGTTTAACTAAGTTTGTATCAGTCCAGCTTAAATACATGTCATTTTAACAGCGGGGAACACTGTGTGATTCACTGGCCCAAAGTGCATGCAGGAGCACAGTGTGGGCTTCGGCGGTTTTTAGGCTTAATGCTAGCATGCAGCAACAGACTGAGGAGCGCACCCCAAGGCACCCAGAAGAGTTTGCAGCAGGGATTTCAGATAGGCAGGGCAGCACGTCTGAGTTAGGTACGATCGGACAAACTATAAGATAATATTAGCAAAACCAACAGTCCCTGGCTTCTGTTGCATTATTTGAATATCCGTGAAATTGGCTGAATCAAAGGATCAGTGGATTTTTACCCTCAGAGAATTTATTCTGGGCTTGAGTTGAAACAGGTTTGCATGACTTCTTGCAGTGTTTACCATTCCTAAACCTGATGAAGATTCCATGATGTTCTGGCATGAACCTCCTTGTCTCTACATCTCCCGCTGCCACAAAGAACAGAAGTCAGGATATTCCGTTAAATGCCCAAACAAAGCCCCCTCCTGTTTGGACAGAAACTATTTTTGTGCTCAAATTTAAAGTTCACACTCCTATGTAGGATCCAGCTAAAGTCTGGTGCCACCACGTATTCAGAATGGGAACCAATCTCACATGTGCAGGCTTTGCTTATGGTCACAGGTAATCAAAACATAGAATTGAGGCCACTGGTGGAGCAAAGCAAGATCATATTCACAACACACAAACGCTGCCTACTCAGCCTCTCTGTCTAGTTTGAAGCACGTGACCCGTCTGACACTTTACAATGTCTCCAGAATAGTTATTTCTGAGAGGAAATATTTTAAGAGATGTGAAACAGACTCTTGCTGAGGCTGTGCAAAATTTGAGTACTTCAAACAAAACATACCTTGCCTGCCAGATGCTCAGAGGAAAAAAAATACAATCATCTTAAAAATATTTTCATTTGTATCTAGGTTGAGACAAACTACAGACATTTCAATCAAAAAGGGAATTTTTGCAAAAAGCATAGATATAGATATGGCAATTCAGAAAAGAGCCATTTCATCATGAACTGTTATCTCACACCTTAAGAAAGCTCTATGGTAATTCAAGGCTATTTTTAAACTAGTATAACTCTAAATTAAAATAAGAGCCTATAGCATAATACTTTATTATTTGATTGTGAGGTGTACTGTATAGGGAAAAAAAGATATGGAATACGACAATTATTTTACACATGTAACCTTATATTTGCTTTTGCCAGCTCTTCCAGTTATTATAGCAAATATTCCTACAATTCCTAGTAATTCCCAGTTATTATTATAAGAGTGAAAATCAGCAGAGAAATGTTATGTGCAACAAGACCAGTCGTAAGAAAGAGACAGCTTTATTGGTTTGGTGGAAGAACAGCCGTGACACTAATGCCACCAGGAGAATATCACAAGGAGGAATTATTAATTTACTTTTTCTTGCATCATTATTGCATATAAATGCTACTGTTGCTGGTTCAATGCCCAGCTTTACTGCATACAATGAATCAAAGCATTAAGAAATGCCACACAACATAGCAAACGTGATGTATTAAAAGAATGGATTCAGCAATGTACAATATGTATTCTGAGAAGTTAAAATTGCTCTATCAATTATTTATTCCCCACTGTAGTTTACTGCAACATAAAAGTATAATAAAGTTAGCTGCAAGAGGTATATGTTAAAATCTGCTGACAATCTTTTGGAGGGATTTTCATAGTAAGTGTGAAAAAATAAACATCCTCTAGGCAATAAAAAGTATTACAGTAAAACTTTCTTTCGGCGTGAAGAATACTGACAACTGTTCTTTTCTTTCCCAGACACCAGAGGAAAAAGTGATGAAGCTTTGCCTGTTTATAACAAGCGTTATTCTTTAACGCTTCATTAGCTCTTGGGCAACTGAATATATCTACTGTAGGAACAGTGACTGCACCGCTGATAATCACCTTTTACAGCACCATATTTTATCTTGTTGCTACTAATGTTTAGTTCTCTATGAACCAAAAGGATCACTAAATTCTACCTCCATCACTACAAAGCACATAATGAAAAACTGAATTGGCTCCTACACTCAAACTAGCAAATACGAGTGATTCCCCAGTGTATCGCATTACTCTAGGTGTAACTGAAAAGACCAACTCCTACCCCGTATGCACAAGATTCTGAAAAGAGCTTTCAAATGAGGAAACGAATAGCTTCAGATTTCCTTGCTAAAGCATAGCCTCAAAAATTTCACAGGCAGGAGGAAAACACTGGCTAAAAGTCTGTTTAAATTATGTTCAAAACCACAAACATGAAAAATATTCTCAGCTTGCTTTTCCCAGACAAATTGTGAATAAACACACTTTCCTCGCTTGAGGAAGTATGTTAGCAGTGGACAGGCTTTCCGTTAGTTTCCTCACTTATTTCATTATTTGTACAACAAATATTTTTTCTCTCTGTCTCCACACTGCCTACACTAGCTCTTTGAAAAAATTATTTAAATACCTTAAGCTTACTTTTTATTCCTTTCACTACTGCTTCACTGCTCTGCTAAGTAATTTTGCAGTTCGATACTCAATATTCATGAAAGGGAACCAAACAAGCAAACAAAAAAAAGTCACAAATTCTTCTTGCACCAGAAGAACTTTTCGGTACATCACTTACCACCCAGGGTTTGTCACAGAAGTTATAGACCGATTCCAGGGAGTTGACGCTAGGGATGCCTGCGTACTGCATTCCAATGATCAAGTTACGGAAATCTTCATTTTCTGCCATACTGAATGAATGTTGTCGAACAAGGACAAAATCAGGCCTGAACGACCTAGCAAGAAAAAGATATGTTGCTAAAAGTCAATGATCAAATCATTTTTCCTTCAACCAGCAAAATCTTAAAAGGGAAAAATGTCTAGCTGATGGATAGAGAAGCACTAGAAGTACACTCAAAATAAAGGTAAATGCTACAGAGACAGAAAGAATTACTATGGCTTTATGAAAATCTGTACCGCATCATTTCTTAACCAATGTTCAGAAAACATCAGCATCCAGTCAATAATGTGGCTCCATTAAGCGGAGAGAAAAATAATCACGGCTTTTCAGGTTGTTTTCCCACTGAAAGATAAATCATATCTATAAAGTCCGAGTATGTTCAGAGTGTATGTACACCAGCTCCTGAGCAATGAGAAGAAAAAAAAAAGAAAAAAAAAAGCAGGTAAATGTATCTGCCAGAAACTTAAGCTTCTTGGGAACAATTTTTTTTCACAACTATTCTTAGACTGTTTTAAAGACAGTAAAGAGATGAAGCAAGCCCACTGCTCGCAAAAGGAATCATACCATAATCGGAGATCATCACAATTCAACTTTTGATCAAGACGCTTATCAAAATGAATTCCTAAACTTACAGCTGCACTTCTTTTTCCTCTTTCTCTCTTGTATCTAACTAGGATTTCCCCTGTTGCAGCCTCTGTGGCTTCTTGTCCTGTCACCACACACCTTCGAGAACACTCCGACACCACCTTCACCTCACTCAAACCCTGACGTTTAGTTACTGAGGAAGGTTTGGAAAAACAGAATACATAAAGCAACAGGGCAGAGCCACCAGTAAAGGGGCAATTTGCTCCTAAACTTGACTGTTGAAAGATTCTCTTCTGTATTCAAATTTTACAGGTGGAAAAAACACTGACTACCTTCAAGCTATCAACCTCCTTCAGGAGCATAAATTAAATTAGTGTAGTAAATTAGTGTAATTATTTACATGCCTTGCATAAATATGTCCAAAGATTAAAAAATTATTCAGAAATCTCCCTCTAGTAACACAAAACAAAAACCAAACCAACTAAAATTAATGTTAAGACTGCTTAAGCACTTTGGAGACTGCAGGCTGAATGCAGCAGTCCAAGTATACCAGCCGGAGTCCGAAGTTGGCTTTCAAATGCAATGCATGAGCTGGCAAAAGCAACATTCAAAAGATTTGCTATAAAGAGTCATCAAAACGACACTCTAGACCGATGAGCAAAACTTGCAGAGAAACACCTGCCTTTAACAAGTTTCAAAAAAAATATCTGTAGCATAGTTCTGAGAATTTGTGATCCAGGTTTCATGATGGTATGCCAAGCGTTTGAAACAGGGAAATCCCATTTACCAGCACAGAACAAGTATAATACTTAGAGGACTAATGATGCCTTAATCAAAACTGCAGGCCACTCAGTGGAAGAAAGAGATCCCCTCCACCCTTGAGAACAGTGCTACGGAGATCCTCTCAAAGACAGCGCTGTGTTTTTAAATAAAAGAACAGAAAGTGTCCTTTAAAATATTGATTTAATGAAACAACTGGGGAATTGGGGAATGTACTTTAAAAAAAAAGAAAGATCATCTATGTTGCTTTGCAAAAGCTCCTCAAAGGGACAAGAGCCATTTACATAATTGTTCTAGTTCTGTAGTTACTGCTGGACAGAATGACTGTGTATACAAAAGAAGGTCATGAGAAAAATTTTAATCCCAGCTCAAGCATTTGAAAGGTCCAAAATCTCAGCATTATATAACAGGAGATAACATTTTTCATGGTTTGATTTTCATTCACAAAAATGAAACAAGCAGGAGCTTGATACACAGTTTCTTCCTCCTAAACTAAGGCAGCAAAACGTTGTCATTGAAATATCTATGATTATACAGACTAATATTTTACTCATAAATCTAAGATACAAGGTCACTTTGGACCTCACGTTAATAACACTTAAGACGTTTCACCTCAGCATCCCCTTTTTAGTAATATGGTCATAGTCCATATCCAACATGATACTAGTGGGGCCACCCTTGATAGCAGAGACAGACAGAAGCATCCTAATGTCTGACCCATATTTAGCGCTGGATTTCAAATGAAGCTTCTTACCAACTGAACACGTAAAGTAACATCCATCAGTATCTCTCATTCCTCAGTGACACAGGAAGCACAATTCAAAGCTTTAGGCAATAAACTCCACAAAGCGACTAGGCTTAAAGCAACATAGAGAGTAGTACTTATTGGAAGATACAGGACATTTATGAAAAATACTTTTGTTTTTCAAAAATATTCTGTATCTCCGGAGAAATCATCATAGAAACAGAGAACTGCTGTTCCATCATGTCTCTTCTCACACCAGAAAGCATGCACACATAGGCAGACATTTCCTACACCTTTGAGTGAAATTTATCAACTACAGGTAGTTCTATTGGGTTAAATAAATTACCCGTAAAACTGATAAGTCCTTTGTCATCTTATTATCAGAGCTTTCTGATGACACAACAAGATTGCTCTGTTTCTTAACATAAGCAGTTTTACAAAGTTTTTTCATAAACTGCTCATTTCATTTGCACTTCATAAGCAAATATACATCCTTGTCGATGCCATTTTAAGGAGGTTCTCAACTCACATTAGGTATTGACATGTTTGGATGCTAACTTGGCCTCAGTATTTGTGTTCTGTTTGGAAAATTCTCTACAGAAAAGCCACTAAGGGGCAGCGATCAAGATTTTCTGGCTCCAAAACTTCTACCTTTGGTGGAAAAAAAACAAAACAAAACCAAAAACCTAAAATAAATAAATGAATAAATAAATCAAGTTTCTTACTTTTCTAAGGAAATAATCTCATGGATTTGGCACAAGTGGTTGTTCTATTAAGCTGTGGTATTTTTAGAACACACAAGAAATTTAAAAGTTGTGAGTTTGAAAGAATAAAGTGCACTTATTTTCAATTTATTTTTTTTCCCCCTGATTTTTTTTATATGAATGCTAAGAAATTTTCAAATCTTTTATTTGGACAGATGTTGTGCAAACCCATGAAGACGCAAGACATGCTGTATGCTGTCCAGCTCCCTGAACTCTTACTCTTGCCTAAAGACAAACATAAGCAGTAAACTACCAGGTGACTGCTGGTGGCTTGATCTACCTTTCTGAATGCAGTTGTCCAGCCAAACGACTGGGACGTTTAACCCACACTAAACTGCACTGGCCAAACCAGCAGTAATTCCCATGAATTAGACACAATATAGGACTGCCTGAAATAATTTTGCTAATACTTACTTAAGCTTTTCCTTTGCCCAGACATATCCCCATTTCCTCCCCTTATATTTACACAGGGCTGTTGATGTCCTCACTGAAAAAAATGGTAAAATTACCCTGCCTTCAAACTGGAATAATCCCTTCTGGACAAAACAGCATATTGGGAAATCTCAGGCTTTTAAATGGAAATCTTTCAAACAGACAGTGATTTTCCAGTAACTGTCCTGAGAGAAGTGCTCTGATTTGGCCTGTTTCAATAGAAAAGATTCGATGTTGGACATAAATCCTGCTCATCTGGAAAAGTCTTCCCTGTACAAACTCACCAAGGCTGTCTTATTTCTGAAGCAAAGACAAGACCCAAATCAATAACCCCAGCTCCCAATCACCTATTCTTTATACTAGACTCCATTCCCATCTTAATCAAATCTATCTTTCGTGTGATGACAATGCCACGAGACTTCCCTCCTGTCACCAACAGGACTCACTGCACTGAGCAGACAGTTCATTTCCTACTTTTCACACCAACGACTGAGATGCGTTGCATCAGTCAAAATCCCTATTGCACATATACAAAACCTGATTCAGTTCCTTTTCCATGCGTACATTATGCCATTTATTGCTTTTTGCTGTTACTCTGTTCAGTTTTTCTTACCTGACAACTTTAGTGCCATTTCGAAATACTTGGATATCTACTGCGTAATTGCCGTCAGCGTGGGCTATCAAGTTGATTTCTGAAAATTCTGCCTGTGAAAAGAAGGCTCACATTAGTCAGTCTGGTTTATTTTACCTTTATTTTCCTACACCCCGTATTTTAAGTATTAGTATCTGAACTGCTGACAACATACATTTGGAACACAATGAGCACTAAGAGGATATCACTCCAACACTATTTGCCACATACGGCATATCACATTTGAATAAATTCTAATACAAAGAAAGCAAAAAGTAAAGTAACCTTATGAAAAAGGACTGTGGGGCAGTGGCAAACTTATTTCCTCATTCATGTCTGCACAGAAATGTAGAGATTATATTTTTGCTTTGTATGGTGTTATCACAGATAGTAATACAGACTCAATAAACATTTACATAAAGTTTGAAGAAAACGGTAGAAAAGCAGTGTTAAAATAACCACAATAAATAGAATACTTTCTGATAGCATTTTGTGTCTCTTCATATACTTTACCCCTTTCTATTTCCCTTACGTACATTTACTCTTTTTTTAAAAAGATCTCGTGCTAATGAACAATTGACTTGCAAAATTCACAAATAAAGAACTTTTTCAAAGTATCTTCTCACACTGGAAATGTGGAATTTAAAAGGAATCACTTCCATACTCTGAATCTACAGTTATTTGAAAGGGAAGGACAGGATGTTTTTCATTTATCCACAGTCTTTCATCAGCTTAGACTCTCAAGGCACTTTACAATAACATTACACAGAAGAATAATTGAAATGCAGCCAACTGTCTTCTAGTGGATAAATAAAAGCGTCTTTGCTATCCCGGACACTGATACAGAATAGAGAGTGTCACAATTCTCATTAGTCTCCTCTTGAAAAATGGTATCACTGAAAGTCTTCCGAAGTGAAACCCGTCTAGGGCTTTCAGAATTTAGTGCTCCGTTAAGGCAAGCGCTGATGACTCCACCCACTGATCCAACTCAATAGCTTAAGTACCTGCTTAATTTCAAGCATGGAGGTCTCTTCATAAGTCCCGTCCCATGCCCTTATATACTTTTGCTTGGATCAGTGCTAAAATGTTCTAAACACAAGGGGCAGTTTTCAGATTATTGTAAAACCAGTGCAAACGCTGAGAGACTGAAATGCTCGTGTAAGTGCTGACAACGTTAAAGAATCATTTAAGATTTATTTAATCTGAGATTGACAACTCACCTCTCCAACTAATAAATCATATTAAACATTTACAAGGACTCTCTATATAAATTTTGTAGTTTAAAAGCTTAGCACGTGATAGAAAACATCGTATGTGATGGGTTGCTGTATAAAAATAATGCTCTCCGGTATTAGGAAAAGAACAACAAAGTAGTTGTTAATAACCCTGTATACAATTGTCACAGTGTTGACACATTACAAAGTGAACAGCAGGGGTCAGAAACGTTTAATCACTTACTGATTAAAGGTGGTTCTGGACCTACAAGAGAACATATGAAGGAAATTCTAGGCTTACACACAGTTTTTGTTAATATTAAAGAGACAGTGTGTCTAATGTCAACCACATGGTCCGATCTAGGTGAGAATGGTATTTTGGGACAAAAGAGCTTGTCTTTTTTTCCCCATCTCTCCCTCAATACTCTCGAAGATCCCTGGCAAAGCTTTCCGCGTTTCCAAGCCAAGAACATCAGCAGACGTTCAGTGGCGTAAATGGAGCAAAGCTAGATGCTGCACTATTACAGTGCATTTAGGTAAGTCGAATCCACACAGCTAGTGATAGCTTTCCCTCACCCTTTGAAATTCCAATGACAAAACAATTCAGTTTAAGTACTGAAGCTTCTTTCAGTAGCATCTGTTCATGGAATTCGAGATTGAAAAGCAAGCGAAAAGACTTACTTAATTCCGTAGTTTCAGATATCTAGCTCAAATAAAACAGCCGTAAGTCGAATGCACCCTGAATTATATCTCCATATTTATTCAGTTCTTTTTTTAAAATCCCCACATGCTAGCACTGCAACTGGAGTGTATGCATATTCTTAAGTGAAGGAATTTGTGATACAGAAATGCAGCACGTAATTCATGGAGCGTCTGGGAAATTCAGAGTCTCTAAGCAACAACTTCTGAATACAACACGCTTTTCATGTTGTACAAATTATGGTCAGAATCCTCTAAAAAGTGCCACGTTAGAATGAAACATAACTAAATCTTTGAGTGTTCCACTTAACTCGTGAGGGTTTTTTCAGTACAATGGTATGATACATACAAAAGTACATAGTACAAAAGCATCTATATTTATATGCATATAGAATCCTAGAATCATTTAGGTTGGAAGAGACCCTTAAGATCATCGAGACCAACCATTAACTTAACACCGCCAAGTTCACCGCTAAGGCTGTCCCCAAGCACCATGTCTGCATGTCTTTTAAATACCTCCAAGGAGGTATGTATTTATACATATATAGGTAGTTGTATAAATACACAATATGAAAATAACATTCAGATTAAGTCATTTAGTTACCTGTTCAACCTTTATGTCATATTCTCCATGGACCTTTTTTCCACGAAAAGCCTTGGCCCTGCAGGAAAAAGGGAGACAGAAAATCAAGGACATAAGTATTTGTAATCAGTAGCTATGTAAAAGCTTCCTGTATAGTCTTCAGTGTCTTGAAAATACACGTAAAACACGTATATATGAATTGAATCTACCTACTACACACACACAATTCTCTTTCCTTTGACATCCTTGTATCCTTAACATCCCATCATGCAGTATTTTGTGATAAAAAGCATATATAATGTGATCTTCAACACTGAAGTCTATACTAAAGTATACTGAAATACATATTTCACAATTAGTTATTAACATAAAAAGAGTACCGCTAAAAAGATGCAATCCTGCTCTCATTAAAGTCAACAATGCCAGTGGAAATTCGTTTCAATGTGAACAACATCCCAACAGCCACTCACGTTAATCTTTATCCACTTAGTTTATTTGGAAAAACTGGTTTATTGGGAACACTATGCTTAGAAACTTCACACTGTTTTAAAGGAAACTATCAGAGGTACTGGAGACTGCTGTCACCAAATTTGCGAGTGCCTGATTTACTAATCAGTTTTGCTTTTTCTAGGATGTAACTTGAGACAATGTAGTTAATCCGAAGCAGGGTTTATGAGTAATTATTACGCACCAAGATTGCTGTGACAAAACAACTGAATTCGATGATCTGGTCTCCCAGGTCTAACATGCAGACATTTATTTCTAGGAACCTGTCAATTGTATGCCTTAGGCAGCAAGTATCTGCTTTGGAGTAAATGGGAATTTAAAAAACCCAATCTATTGATGAAAGAGAACTACTCAAACACTCTGAAGTTGGAAGAGGAAGGCGGTATCAGTCTCTCTCTGCGCCTTCTTTGCTGAAGCCACAGCTTAGAGCACCTTTCCTGCTTTTATTATATGTGAGCAAATATCTGTTGCACAATTCAAAACCAGAACATCTTCTGAAGTGTTAAAAAAACAAAGCTGAACAAACTTTGTCCATTTTCAGCATCTGACAAAATGCCACGATATGAAACTAAACCTACCTCATCAGCAAAAGTAATGTATATACTACATATTAAAACAATTCATTATTGCTTTTGGAAAATCCTTTTCCCACCGAGGTACAGAAGAGTTTCGCCATTGGTTTCAGTAGGGCAAGAACCAAACTTCACAATAACCAACTGAAACCACTGCCTTTGGCAAGATATTTCTTAGATATCTTAGGTATTATGGAAAACTGATTGTAGAAAGCAAAGTGTTTATACTGAAAAGGCATACTAAAATATTGCCTGACAATTAATTCTGTACGAAAACACAATTGGTAAGAAAATAACAACGGAGAAAGCATTTGCATTACTGGTTTTATGATGTTTTCTTGTAATAAATACATATGAAATATAAAACAATAGATTTCAAACTTCATTATAGGAGGTGCATACTCAGGATAACATTATCAAACATTTTTGTCAATAACAAAAGGAGAAGTTCAATGTACTGTATCACAAATCTAACAAAGAAATACTATTCATGACTCATTTTTCTTTCCAGATTTGTTCCGAAATTCCATATGAACATGAAAATGATTTCTTGAAAACTTTGTCTGGAGACAAAGCATGTCTGGAGATAGCTTAAATTTTATAATGCTATTCATGTTAAATCATCGGCTGGACCACGTTAATCTACCAGGCGCAGGAAACCCAGGGACATCTGTGTTACCCTGGGAGAAGTCCACAACAGGCACAGACCAGAGAGGAAGGTCTCACGTTCACAGGTAACACCACATCTGCCTCAGGAGAAAAGCAACCCATTCGTAACTGCAGACAGCGTAAACGTCTCTTGGAAAAAGTAAGATTTACCACTTCAAAAAAAAATATTAAAACTCCCAACTCGGGGTAGTACCATTACTGTTGGATTTTACTGGGAACAGGATGAGCTCCTACATTTTACTTCTGATGCAGCACCAGGTGAGGTAAACGCATTACTGGACATCACGTAACACAAATTTGATTTAAGTAGATTTATGTTGGCTACATAACACAATAAATGTTACAGTGAAGCTGCCTCTTGAAGACTGAACAGTACTCTTAGAGTTTGCTCTAAGAAACTCAAGTTTCTGCAAAGCTGAATGGTAACTTCATCAAATATAGAGATTAATGCTCCCACAATGCTTACCCTAACACATCTCAGCAACTGACTTCTGGTTTATGAGAGGAAATGAAAACAGGAAACCACAAGGTGCGGCTCTTCAATTCTTTAGCAGCGCTAAGTCCATTGCACACATTGGAATGTGCTCAAAACATTAGCTAAATATTAATTAGTGAGATGCTATTCCTTTAAACTCAGTCGTTCTACTTAAACACCATTTAAATGAGGCAAGCTTTGAACAAATTCTGGCATGATTCACATTTCAACAAATGACTTCGGCTTTGAAAATAAACAGTAAGTACTGAAGTTAAGCAATCTGAGGATTGAAAACAAACATGACATTTAAACATTTCAAGAGACTTAATTTCAAAGAAGCATTAACCAATAACTGTCCCAAAAATGTATAATATTCAGTAATATTGTCCAAATACTGAGCCACAAACTGCAAGAATTTATCTTGCTATCTCTAAAAATTAACTTACTTAACAACAAGAAGTCACGACTCAGTCATTTCAGAACAAAATCTAAGAAATTGTTCACACGAGTGTGCTGTGAAATAGTTTTCATTTTATTTACTGTTCTTAGGAAATAACGTCACGTCCTGGTTAAATTATTTCTTATTTGCAATATGAGAAATATGGGGATCTTATCAATGCCTATAAATACTGAAAGGGTGGGTGTCAGGAGGATGGGGCCAGGCTCTTTTCAGTGGTGCCCAGCAACAGGACAAGGGGTAACGGGCACAAACTTGACCATGGGAAGTTCCACCTGAACACAAGGAGGAACTTCTTTGCTGTGAGGGTGGCAGAGCACTGGCACAGGCTGCCCAGAGAGGTGGTGGAGTCTCCGTCTCTGGAGACATCCCAAACCCGCCTGGACGCGTTCCTGTGCCACCTGCTCTGGGTGACCCTGCTCTGGCAGGGGGTTGGACTAGATGATCTCCAGAGGGCCCTTCCCACCCTGCCATTCTGTGAAATGTGCAATCCTATCATAAAGACATTTATTACATGCTTAAATTAATATTTTATTTTTTTTTACTGAGGGGAGATGGGATGTTACTGATTCTTCATGTTATTGTGTTACAGAACTTCACTGAATTGCAGTCTGAAATCCTTGTTGTGCCTTACTACGCTCCGTACCACGCAGGGAATCCATGCGCACCACCTCCGGGCGCCCGCCGCAGAAAGGCAGCAATGGTCTCAGGGTGGGGATCTGGCGGCAAGGCCTTTGAGAAGGGCGAGAGGGGAGCTGTCAGCACGAGCAAGGTTAACAAAACAAATACGCCCCTATTTCAGCAACGTTTGGCTGCCCATCGTTGACAATTTCTTATATTGAATGTAGGGAAGAGAAGGAAAGCAAGCTGTGCCATTATGCATCTGAAACAGTTGCTTTCCAAGGCCTCAATGTAGAGAAAACAGACAGCTACTAACATGAATACCGCCTACTGGAGTTATTGGCATGACCTCTTATAGTCAGAATCTTTTCAAAATACATGAAATATTTATGCATTTTTTTCTTCACAATTCATTTTCTGGATTAAAATCTTGCACATTTAAAATTAAACGACTACAGAATATGCAGCTGCCATAGATGCGGCCTAATACAAACTCATACTTCTTACTGTACTTCGGCAAGGACAATGAATGAAGCAGTCATCACTGAAAATGTTTCAAATATATAAAAAGAGACCTGAAATATTTCCCTGAAAGTACACAGCATCTACATACAATTCCCCAGTATCTTACTATGCCGTGAAACCAATGTGCTTTCATTTCATGTAAACGAACAAAGCATTAAAACTGCTGCTACTTTGAACTGGCAGCAAAATCAAGAGGAGAATCATTTGCTTCACTAACACGCAACAGGTTTATACTACTTCAATGTGTGTACTTCAGCATGGCAATGTAGAGCTTTCCATCAACAGTCTTTAATGAAGTTAAAAGCAGGCAGCCAGCACATACATGGGGTCCAGCCCTGCAAAGCACTGCTCATGTGTGTCGGTCTCCTCTTTCCACAGCACTCCATACCCTGGAACTCTGCAATTTGCACTTGTCAATTTAGTGCAGCACTTGCAGGCCGATTTCTGGACAAGCAACATAATGTACCCAGGATTCAGCTCCACTTCAACACTGGTTTCTGGGCACATCTGAACAGTGAACTGGAAACCAGTTACTGATCTTATCAATAACAAGGCTGGATGCTCAAAAATAATTATAGTGCCAGTTTACTACAACAAGGCAAAAGTTTGTTCATCATTTCAAACAGTAGCACCCTCTAGAGCTCAGAAATGGCAGACTGTCACATTTACAAACAGTATAATTCACTTCAAGCAAGGTAATGTATACTTATATATACACACACAGTAGCGTCAAATAACTCGTTGACTGGAATCACCATAGGCATGTAAAGATTGTGGCAGACTACCGACACACAGCCACCAGACTGCCACAAACTTAACAAGCGTGGTACACTTGCCTCAGTGACAGAACAGAACACGTTGAAGAGAAAACAAGCCCAGTCTTCAAGTTCAAATCTGGTTAGAAATAACTAATTATTTAATTCAATTTAATAAAAATTGTCCTGTCGCTGGTCACCCGAGAGAGGAGCTCAGCACCTCCCCCTGCGTTGCCCCCCTTGAGGAAGGGGCAGACTGCGATGAGGGCACCCCTCAGCCTTCTCTTCTCCAAGCTGAACAAGCCAAGTCACCTCAGCTGCTGCTCCTAAATCTTGCTCTCGAGGCCTTTCACCAATCTTGGTCACCCTCCTCTGGACACACTCTAATAGTCCGATGCCCTTTTTATATTGAGGCGCCCAAAACTGCGCATAGTACTTCATAGAATCATAGAACTGTTAGGGTTGGAAGGGACCTTAAAGATCATCTAGTTCCAACCCCCTGCCGTGGGCCGGGACACCTCCCACTAGATCAGGTTGCTCAGAGCCCCGTCCAGCCTGGCCTTAAAAACTTGCAGGGATGGGGCTTCCACCACCTCTCTGGGCAACCTGCTCCAGTGTCTCACCACCCTCATGGTTGAAGAACTTCTTCCTAACGTCCAGTCTGAATCGACCCATCTCTAGTTTTAATCCATTCCCTCTAGTCCTACCATTGCCCAACATTCTAAAAAGTCCCTCCCCAGCTTTCTTGTAGGCCCCCTTAAGATACTGGTAGGCCACTATAAAGTCTCCTCGGAGCCTTCTTTTCTCCAGACAGAACAACCCCAACTCTCTCAGTCTGTCCTCACAGGAGAGGTGCTCCAACCCTCTGATCATCCTCATGGCCCTTCTCTGGACACGTTCCAGCATGTCCATATCTTTCTTGTAGTAGGGGCTCCAGAACTGGACACAGTACTCCAGGTGGGGTGTCACAAGAGTGGAGTAGAGGGGGAGAATCACCTCCCTCGACTTGCTGGCCACACTTCTCCTGATGCAGCCCAGGATACGATTGGCTTTCTGGGATGCTAGGGCACACTGACGGCTCATGTTGAGCCTCTCATCCACCAACACCCCCAAATCCTTTTCTTCAGGGCTGCTCTCAAGCCAGTCGCTGCCCAGCCTACATCAGTGCTTGGGATTGCCCCGACCCAGATGGAGAACCCTGCACCTGGTCCTGTTGAGCTTCATGAGGTTGGCATGGGCCGACCTCTCCAGCCTGTCCAGGTCCCTCTGGATGGCATCCCTTCCCTCCAGCGTGTCAGCCACCCCACACAGCTTGGTGTCGTCGGCAAACTTGCTGAGGATGCACTCTAGACCACTGTCCGTGTTGCTGTCAAAGATGTTAAACAAGACCGGTCCCAGTACTGATCCTTGAGGGTCTCCATTTGTCACTGGCCTCCACTTGGACACGGACCCATTGACAGCCACTCTTTGGGTGCAGCTGTCAAGCCAGTTCTTTATCCACTGAATTGTTAGTCTATCAATCCCATATTTTATCAGCTTGGAGACCAGGATGTCATGCAGGACAGTTCAAAGGCTTTGCTCGGGTCCAGGTAAATGACGTCAGTTGCTCTCCCCTTGTCTATTGATGTTGTGACCTTCTCATAGAAGGCCACCAGGTTTGTCAGGCACTATTTGCCCTTGGTGAAGCCGTGTTGATTGTACCCAATCACCTCTTCGTTATTCTTCTGCCTCAGCAGTGCCTCCACGAGGATCTGCTCCATAATCTTACCAGGCATGGTAAGATACTTGAGGGGGGGCCACATCAGTGCAGTGTAGAGTGAGATAATCACCTCCCTCGACCAGCTAGTGATGCTATGCGTGGTGCTCCCCAGGACCTCATCAGCCCCTTTGGCTTCCAGGGCACACTGTTGACTCCTACTCAACTTGCCATCAACCCAAACCCCCAGATCTCTCTCTGTGGGGCTGCTCTCCAGCCTCTCGTCCCCGAATTTGTGTGCATAAGCAGCATTACCCCATCCCAGGTGGAGAATCCTGCACTTGATCTAGACACATTCTAAGTACATGTTTTTTTAAGACAGCAGTTTTGTGAATATATTTTTTTCCATATGAAATCGAACTAATCTGCCAAGGAATAATGGCTTAAAAACATGATCATTTATATATTGTGAAACTGTAATACATGATCATTTAAAGGAGTAAGACTATTACTTCTTCCATATGCTGAAGACTTCTTAGACTGTTACGTAGACTTTTGTAAATAAACAAAAAGCGTAACAAACTGTTATGAAAAGTAAGCATATGATAAGATTTGCGTAGTATTTTCATTTCATGTCTCCTAATCCACAATCGACTGAAACAAGTGGGAATCTCTCCATCAACATCAATGAGCTCTGCAACTGCCCGACAGCATCAACATTCGCTATGCTGACTCCCAACCAACCAGCCTAGCTAATAAAACTCATCATCTGGAGCTGCTATGATTATGCTATCATGACTAAATAGAAGTTATTAAGAATACTGTAAACACAAGGGTTTACAGACTTTCTTTTATTTACTTGTTCCACATTTCTGCAACAAGAGACCGATAAGAAACTTACAAAAAATAAAATATCCTATTTAAAACCTGACTCTTAAAGACCTTGATACCATTAAATGTGTTAATCAGATTCTGCAAAGACCTATTTGGATTTAAAATACGTTCTTTTTTTCTTCTACACCGTGAAGTTATACTTTTGGCACTTGACGCAACCAGTATTTCACTCTCACATAAAGCAGTTCTGTTTTGTCAAACTATTACTTCATACAGAAATTGTCTTAAAAGAAGCAGACCATCACCACAAAATAAGTGATAAAACATAGCATATGCATGACTTTTTGTTTTAGTAGTGCACCATGTTGAGTTGGATTTTATTAGATTAATGACAGCCTCCATTACCAGGAGCCTGTAAATTTGAACAGCGGCACATTTTATTGGCTCTGAAATAGCATGATTTATTTTAACACGTTCTGTAGCTCACTGTTTTATCAGACCAGTTAAATTTTGCTGTGAATCACTCAGTTTGATGAAATGTCATATTCAGTGGAAGCACTCTAATGGCAAGGACGCACAGATTGCTCTTTCCAGTTATTCACTGTGTAATCTGACAATCCACAGACATCCTAACTGAAACTTGATTCATTTCATAAAAATATTTTTTCCCCATACAACAGGCAGGACACAATTAATGCAGTTCTTCATCCTAAATCATAGTCTTGCCTTTTGAAGGGGAAAATCATAGAATCATAGAATTGTCAGGGTTGGAAGGGACCTTAAAGATCATCTAGTTCCAACCCCCCTGCCATGGGCAGGGACACCTCCCACTAGATCAGGTTGCTCAGAGCCCCGTCCAGCCTGGCCTTAAAAACTTCCAGGGATGGGGCTTCCACCACCTCTCTGAAAATATGGTGTTCATATAAAAAAAAGTGATAGCTTTTAGCCTATTATTTAATCTATTGAGGTCAGAATAGAATTGATTTCTGAACGTTTTCTTCAGTGTCCAATGGCACAACATGGCCATTTATTTTATTTAATATCATACTGTTTCCACTAGTACAATATGTCTCAGTCTTCACTGTGTATCTTTACTGGAGATCACTGTCTCAGCTACTCCTATACCAATCTTGTCAACTGTAATACACAGAAAGAGAACTACTATGAACAAACCCAAGCACTTAAATGTCCTAGTGCACATTAGCACATGATGGAGTCACCCCAGATGGCCTAATATTGGAACTTACCACACCGTTAATTCTATCAAACTACAGGATTTCTTCATTGCTGATCTGCTTAGTTTTATTGGGGACCACAAAAGCACAGCTACCCAAGCAGTTCAAACTTCACAAGGCAGTAGAAAATGTCTGTAGGAAACACTCCTCCTCTGGTACAGGGCTTTCCTTCCCTGACTTCTGCAACTTGGAACAAAGAACTTTGTTAAATACATGCTTAAAAAGCAAAGCTCGTGTGTGCAGCCTTTCCTCTGCAGAGGCACTGCACTGTCATACCCCTCCCCATTCCCTTTGCCAGTGATGGCCAAACTCATGAAAAATCAGAGTAAACACTTTTCAGTAGAGCATCTTCCTGCCCAGACAGTAGAGAAGCTGCCCAAAGAGATTAATCTCTAAAAGCATATTAAAAAAGAAAGCCTAAACAATCTAGATATAAAGAACACAATCCTATTAAGCAGCAGTTATCCCATTTCCCTTTCTGTGCTGTGTATTCCCCTTGCTATAAAAGGGATTTTTTTCAGAACACCTTTATATGTGGCACCTTCAGTGGCTTCTACAATCTATGATTCAATCCCGATTTTTTTCTCCAAATTTATTATTAGCCTTTTCTTTTTCAATGCATTATCCTATCCCCTTGGCATATACCAGAACGTTATCTCCTTTACTCTGATTAATTAAACAAAACAGAGCCTTTTTATTTTTTTCTCAGCACAGATCTTCCAGCCCAAGAACCATCTTTGTTGTTTTGATCAGGAGCCCTTCTGTTTGTCACTGTTCTGTACCTGAATACAGTGTTTTCACTAGAGATCTAATCAAGACGAAAGTACCTCCTACTCCTGAATCTCTCATCTGAACTAGAATTTTCTGGGTCTTTTGAACAGCACGCTTTACTGAAAATGCCTAATGTTCTGCCCCCTCAAGGTGAAACAAGTACTCTTTCACGACCAAACGCCAGTCTGCCTTCTGGTAATGTCTCAAAATCCCACACCTCCGATTAGGTAATATTTACCATTAGCCCATTGCTTCTGAGCGAGATTTATAGTCACGATGTAATTTCTGTGGGCTTTTTTTTGTCAACTAGATGACAAATGCAACTATTTTTAAATGTTCATTCCCTCATCACTAGAAGACCTCATATGTGATGCAACACATTATAACCTTTTCCAAATCTGTTAGACTCATTAGAACAACTACTGCACTTTCCCATGGTTAGGTTCATAAAAATATTTTGTACTTGTCAGATGAACAGAAAGTCCCAACTTTTATAGAGAAAAACATCACTAGCCAAATTACGAAATATTACTGTTCTAAGTATTGATGAAGGTTTTAATGTTTCTTAGCGCTTAAGACTCAAACTGCATATTCTGCAGTTCTGTAAGTTCTTGATCTTATCTGCTATGGCCAATGTAATAATATTAAAGGCTAAAGTAACAAAGTTAAATTTGTCCTTTCCAAGTCTCCCTACCAACTAAGTCATCCGTTCTTTCCAACTTCCCATTCTGTTGACAACAAAGAAATAGTAGTATAAACTGTTAATGAGCAATTCTACTGTTTAGAAAGTAAGGCACTCTGAAGTATCTTGAATAAATAGCACAAGTGTCCCACCATGCAGCCACTGGTGACTAGCTTATGACAGAAAAAAACCCAAACCATCTAGAAATAGCATCTAGAGATGTTTTAGTTGACTTTTTTTCCCTGTTTAGGTAAAGAAAAGAAAGTGAGTGTGAAAGACTTTACACTAACAGAAGGCAATTTCTGACATCTGAAACGCCACAAAAACCAGCATGGAAAGAGAGGATCTTTGAGACTGAATCCACATTATTGATAAACTCTTCATCAGAAATTTATCTGCCTTTTAATTTTTCTATTTATGCTGAATTCTCTAAGGTGTTTTAAATGCCTCTAAGCAGGATGTGTGAATCTCTGAGGTGAGAAAATTTGAATAATTTACACCTGGAGACATTACAAGGTGATACTTCATATATAATGTGTTACACTATCACGTTGTTTGAATTTTCACCTTTGAGGATCCTGCACTTAATATAGAAACTGGATTTTAAACCCCTCTCCAGCTAGTTCCCCTCTGTGCTTGTCCTGTAGAGGAGATTCTGAACCAACGAGTCAAGAGGAGGTAGGAAAGAGGAGGAAGCGTGGAAGTTGTGCACGCCTGGAGGGAAAGCAGGAGAGACAGCGCACGCCTCTCAGCCACAGCGTGGAGCTAAACCAGACGAACTACAGCATCAAACTTCCAGTCTTAACATCGGATCTAAAACCTTCAGGCCCACACAGGGACAAGACCCAGGGGAAACATGGGGTAACGGGAGAAAAAAGGATTGCCACAAGTGCCAGAATATCTTATTAGAGATATACATACGTATATATGTAGATACATATATACACCCACAACCACGCTCAATCAAACCAGTGGCCTTTGCAGAGAATGGCAGTGACGGTACAGGCAAGTTCGAGTATTTTTTCCAGAGGGACACCCACAGCCTTTCACACCCTTGCAACAATACTTCCATGCCCCCCCCAATACTGAACTAGATATAAATGAGTGAAAGAGAAAAAGATTTTTTAAGGATCAGCAATTGCTTTGATCTTTGGCTCAGAGATCCTTTCCCCTCCATCACGCAGATCTGGAGTCTCTTCCAGTTCTATCATTAGCTTCATGCTGCAGGAATACTGGAGGCCCCACTTGAATCAAGATCACAAATAATTGGTGTAAAACAGTCTTTGATGTTTCAATTCTTTTTCACGCAACTGAAACTTATGCTTTTATGCTTATACTTAAGACAGTCATGTGGTGCCCTGTTTCTCTGAGCAGATCAATTAGAAAACCTAGTCTTCTCAGCTCTACTAAGGTAACTTGGTTTAGCATCTTCATAGATGCAGTAAAGAAAGAGTATATGGCTTTTGCTGCCCTCTTCTGTAGAAAGAAATGTATATCAGATTGGCTAAAAAAATTGTTTCCAATCACAGACAAATACAGATCCCTGGTCATCTTTCTGGCTTTAACATAGCTGCACCGGTACCACCCCCACGTTGAAAGAGGAGCAGGGGCCAGGCGGCAGTCATACGCAGGAGCCGGTTGAAAACAGGGAAAATACGTCATTATCATAAAGTTAGGTGTATGCTTGTGCTGAACGATGGGCGTTATGCATGATGCGTAGCATGAACCTAACTTGTAAATAGTTTTAGATCTACTAGATAAAGCATCTTAACAGCAATAGTACAAACAGCCTCTATGTATTTAATGCAGCATTAGCAAAAACCCACAAGGAAATTAATCAATGACATCAACATGAATTAAATTAATAACAATTGCTAATGCTTTGTATATTCCTTTCCTATTTTAAGTTGAATTAATCATTATTATCACACACCATCATGCACATCCAGACACTCAGTTTCCATGGGCCTCATGACAGTCTCCTCTAACTCTAAATAAGATTCCCACTGTATCAGAAAGCTGTGTCGTGCCTCCCATGCAATTCCCCTCCAAGGAACGAAGGTTTCGGGCACTGTGCTCAGCAGAACAAAAAAATATTAATTTATCTGTTATTACGGAAGAATGAGCTTCAGAAACATGCATTTTATCTACCCACTGGCTTTGGAGGAAGGTCCAGAATGCTGCCATGAAAAACCAATTGCTTCAAGATACTGAAGTTAACAATAGCCATCAGAAATGCATCATACTGCTGATTCTCAGTACAAATGGACACCAAGAAAATAGAAAATACTTTTGCCAGTATCATAGAATGGTTTGGGTTGGAAGGGACCTTAAAGCCCATCCAGTGCCACCCCCTGCCCTGGGCAGGGACACCTCCCACCAGACCAGGTTGCTCCAAGCCCCGTCCAGCCTGGCCTTGAACCCCTCCAGGGATGGGGCAGCCACAGCTTCTCTGGGCACCCTGGGCCAGGGGCTCACCACCCTCACAGCAAAGAACTTCTTCACAATATCTCATCTAAATCTCCCCTCTTCCAGTTTAAAACCGTCACCCCTTGTCCCATTGCTCCACTCCTTGATCAAAAGTCCCTTCCCAGCTTTCCTGGAGCCCCTTTAGGGACTGGAAGGGGATATAAAGCTTTTTCACCTTTTTTTTTATGCCATGTTCTGCAGAGGAACACGTGGACAGGTGTAGCAGATTCCCATTTTGCCACTTCCAGGGTACCTCCATATATTCCTTCTCTGGTCACACTTTCAGACATACTGGTACTTTTACCCTAACAAACTACCCCTAGAATTTTTTTCAAATAGAATACTACATTAGTGAAGACCTAAAATACAGTATTTGTTTAGTAACTCCTGCAAATTGAGCATGACTGGGAGGTTCTGAAAATACAGCAAGGAATATATTTTAGCAATACTCAAACACTTTCACTAAAAGGATTAGTCTCTTCTGCTCAGAAGTAAGCTGCCCAAGGATGTTATAAAACTAATCTAACCACTCTGTATTTTAATATTACACTTAAAAGTATAATCACATATAATTTTGTCAATACTTAAAATATCCAGGTTTGGTTTATCAATTTTAATATTCTCTAAAAAGCCAAATAACTAAGAGCCTGTGCTCCTGAGGATTTTCAGCTTCCCACTATGGATTAGAAAATAATCGAATTTCCCAGTACTGCTGAAGTTAGTGAATGGTATTTTTCTCTACAGTAAACTGGCACCACACTAAGACACTAGGCTGGAAGCATTACCCACCCCTTCCCCAGATGAGGCTGCCTTGGGAATATGGGCTTTAAAAATTCTTACACAGGAACAGTCCATAAAACTAAAAGTCAGGTAAAGTCTATTGGGATCTGTAACACAAGACATAGGTTTCAAGGATGCTGTGACAAAGGGGAAGCCTTTAAAGATGAGAAACATGACCAGGATAGCTGACAATAACTTTGATGGAAGTAGTGTCTGGCAGGTTTGGATTTTTACAGGCAGCTGCGCAAACACCTTCTTTGCTTATACTGCATCTATAATTAGGAGCTGAATTTAAAAAATAATAATAACAATAGTCTCCACGAGTGATACATTCATTTTGATCTAACTATGCATTACAAGAATACAAAATCCCACGATTGCTCACGCCTTCCTCATTATTTGTAAAACAAAAGTGATCTGAGTTTTTAGTGCTTAATGAACACTGGAATCAAACGAGTCCCCCACTGTTCCAAGCGTACAGTCGCACAGGCTACTCCATGCACGGTCTGCATTACACTCCGGTCACAGTCAGCTCTGAAAGTGAAGCAATACCTAACAGTACCTCAAATCTGGGATTCTGAAACCCAGCTCTGTGCCAAGCTCTTGAGCAGAAATCCCCCAAAGAGGCTGTGTGGCAGCCCCCCGGCAGCCCCCAGCCCTCGCTGACGGGCAGTGCTCCCCGGCTGCGAGCAGCAAGGCAACTGCTGACCACGGGACTGGATTCAACATCTCCGCCCCTGCCCAGCTGAGCACTGGCGGGTCTTTTGCACAATAAATGCTCTCAAATATGAGATTCGCTGCCAAAAAAATGGTAGGGTAACAGACGTGAAACAGCCAAGATGCAAACAAGCATTCTCTTTTGACATATATTAAAGCATAGCAATAGTTGTAATTATTTCATAATTGAATGATTCACATTTATGGGATTAATTCCCCCAGTGCCTATAGGGGTGAGCACAGGACCTGTTCTTTTGCACACAATAGCGAAGGCTGTTCCAAAATCTCAGAGATTTGAGCAGCTCTTCCCTCTAGGAGCTGTACCGTGGAAAGGCTGCTTTAAAGTGAGCTGGCGACATACAGTGTGCTAGCCAAAGGATGCCCAAGAGATGAACTGACTCCAGCCCCACGTCATTTTGTGGGCTACACCCACCCGCTTCGGTCCCTAATGGGAAGCGGCTAGCTTATGCTACTAGTCACCTCTCCACTAATGGATCCTTGGGCAACCACAAGTCTGCAGTCCACGGCACTGATTCACTTGGATGGGAGTCATTAGAGAAAAAGACGGGAGTACTTTTCCCATGAAGACACTGCCATTTGGCAAAGATGGGAATAGCAGGCATGTGCAAGCCCTTGTTACGTAAGATCCAAAATCTGCAGCTAGTTACTGGTAAATATTTTTGCTAGTGAATTTATGACTCTGGGCAAGGATGATCATCCTGGTGAGTAAACAAAACATGAACAAATAACAGCATTCAGAGTAAGAACATTTTCTTGATTATTCTACAATAAGGCCTGTTGGGAAAAATATTCAGGATGTGTTGAAAACCTTTCAGACTGAGAGACCCAGGATATCCATACTGCGAGTTTCATTTGCTTAAGAAAGGCTGCTGCTCTCATTCTAGTTTGCTACTGCATCAACACAAATCAGTCTGTAGTTATATCAGTGACTGCTTTGAGACAACTCTCGTATCAAACTCCCACATAGTGGCAGACTGCCAGTTTTCTCTAAAATCCTTCTTTTTTCAGTTGTGAACTAGAAAAAAAACCCAGAACAAAACAAAATGAGCAAGTAATCCCTAAACTTCTAACAGCACAATCAAAAGAAAATTCACCAGGATTTGCAGACATGGCTATTATTCTTTTCAAAGCTAATCAGCCAAGTATTTCTGACTACTTTTGAAGTCAGAGTTTTCTGTCTTTGGTCCTGTGTATGCCACTTCCGAGGTTCATTCTTATCCCCAGTAGTTTTTATAGCTTTACTTTCTGTAACAACATCTATTTTCTATAGCAATCAGCAGCAAACCTCAAGAGCATTATGTTCAATAACTTCATTTAACCTCCTGTAGTCTGACTTCCTCCATTCTCATGAACTGCGTGCCACATTCCATCGCCCAGCAGGGAATTCAGAAGAAATTCACACTCCTGAGTTACAGACAGAATATTATTTACTTTTTTCTTTTAAGATTTCTTATTAGTGGATCTCATTTTTTGATAATACAGTCATAACATGCACTACTGGTATGTAGTAAATAATGCCAGATTCCTTCATCAAGATTTAAGGGCAATCAAAGCCAGTCTTAGTGACATTTAATAAAGACTGTCATGACGATGGGTGTTTCTTCTAAATGCATTTCAAATTCTGCCCATGCAATCAGGGTTTCTTGAGACAAAAATTCTACTTCTGTTTACGTTATTTTATATCTTCAACAATTTCATTAAACTTCATTAGGATTTTCACTACTTTGCTGGAAAAGGAAATCAGAACAAACCAAGATTAATTTCTACAATGTCTACGTTGTAATAATAAATCTTGGTAAGCGAATCACAGCTTCTGCAGAAAGTGCCGTCTATTCAGAACAAAACCAGAGCAGGTTTACTTTTCCATTTCGGTCAAGCGCTGCCATCTGCTGGGCAGACTTTGCTGTGAACTGAAGTGCCAGAAAATCAAAACTTCAGAGGGAAAAAAAAAATAGAAATTTTAGTTTGGAGTACTTAACAATTTGTCCATCAAAAGTATTAAATCAAAAGTAATGGTAGTTTAATTTTAAACTGAAATATTCATTGTTGTAAATAAAGTTTGAGCGACTAAAAGTAATTTGAATCGTGATTTCCATCTATTTACTATTGCTACCTATTGTGCATTATAACTCTGCTTCTACAAAATTTCTGAGAGAGAAGAATGTTCTCAGTTGTATCTTAGATTAAAATAAAACAAATGAACTTATCACAACCCGAGGTACAATGCAGCTTTTCACAAATTAAAAAGATACAGGAGCACAGTGCTGACCGTCTGACAGGTAGGGTCAGAGAGAAAGAAAAGTTTCTATCTCGTGCTCATAAATGAACGCAAGCCAGGTCTAGATGTCAAAAATTGTGAGACAAAGAAAACTGAGAAATTCTCCAGACCCATTTATGACATAATCTTTTGCATTATTCAGTTGGAAGAAAGAACAGGACACGTGGTCACTTTTAGTCCGGTTTACCACCAGGTATCTATATAAACAATAAAGATCTAAGCAAAACTACCCAGCGTTCATAATTTGTAGGAGTCTAAATCTTTCTTTCCCACCAAAGTGAGGACTGGCCTTATGACTGCACTTCCCACATCTTGACAGCGACCCTTGGGGACAGAAAGGACGGACACTGCTGATGGCTGAACCCTCTCCATCTTCCTACTAACTTCCGCTCAAACCGTCACTTCACTCTCAGTACGCACTCCCCCTTCTCGCAGCGCAAGGAATCTAAAAGCAATTCAGAGAACCGTGTTTTCAATATACGTGCTCAGAAAGACACAAATTGAGGCGAGTAACTCTTTCCAATGCAGTGTTATTTCCTCGGTGGGCCCAAGAGAAAACAGAAAATCATTATTGTACATTCAAATGTACACGATTCCCAGTTAGAAAAATACCTTGAAAGCACTTCCACAGTCTTGTCACAAATTGGACTGTATTTTGCACTTTGCTGCTGAGGAAGCAACTAATTGGTAGGGCTTGATATTGCCCTTTCTCTCACAGATGTTCCACAGTCTTTAATAACACTCGCAATGTGCTCCAGCACATCCAGACGTCCAGAGCCTCCTGCTACAGAATCCATCCCTCAGCCTTAGCCACGTCACCCCCTCTCTCTCTCACTTGTTCTCACAGAACACATTCCACATGCCTCCTCATTAACAAACATAACCTCTGCTTACTCAAACACAGGCCAAAGAGCTGCTCGTTCAATAACCACAGTAGGCAAAAGAACAGAAGTACTGAATAGCGGAGCCTTGCTATGCATCTATCCCAAGGAATCTCCAAACCCTGACAGAGCATGAATTACTGTACCGTTGTCATCAGCACAAACCCGCAACAGACCCACACCAGCGATGAGAACACAGCCAGGCTGGGAAGAACGTCTCCCAACCTCTCCACCCTCACTCCCAAGCTGGACACGAAAGACAAGCCCGGAGCACTTCACAGCAAACGAAGAGAAGGATTTATGAAGGAACAAAAACAGCAAACATGAGGCTTTCCAAATTACTGCTTTTTTAAAAACACAGTCTTCAAAGGTAGAGGCCAAGTATTAAAACACTTCATCCTATCGATACTTGTGCGAATCAACATATTTTGAGCATCTTTTCTGGATTTGACAGCTTGAAGAAAACTGTTCTTTTAAGGGCTTAATTTGAAACCACAATATTATGATACTTTGATTAATTCTCAGTTCTAACATGAGACAATATCAAATGCATCACTTGATTTAGATTTTACCGAGTCTTTTTTTTTTTTTTGTACTATCCCCCTATAAAAGGTATTACAACTTTTTGTCTCATCCCGGGATTCACACTTTCTCACTCCTTTTCCCTTCTTCCCACCCACCCACCCACACATGCTTAAGACTTGAGAGCTTGAGCACTTCTCAATCACAATGTTTTTACAAAGTTTATATTTCATTATCACACACATCTTTCTTCTCTTTCTGTAGGCAGGCTATAGTTCTCAATTTTCTGCAAGAGGATCTCAAATTTTTTTAGTCCTATTTGCCTAGGATGGAGTAGTCCTGGCAACCAAGTTTAAGCAGACTCCAAGGACTAGTGGTTTCTTAAGGTAAAATTTCTCGCTGCAATCCCACGATACGTTTCCCTCTTAGTACAGGCAGAAAACCCATTACCCTGAACAGATGGGAGGTAGTCCGTGGGAAGACAAAATCTGTTAGAGCAAAAACTTAGAATAATTATAAATAAAATTAAAAAATAATTTCAACATCTGACTCACAGGCCTGATAAAATCACAAGATTGGCTTAAGAGATCCCTAAATTTTAAGAGAAACATGTACTTTAAGGAAAACAGTATACATGATTGTTTTTATTTGTTGTATGTATTTGATTCACTTCAAAAGAAGTGTAAGCTTATTTATTTGAAAGGAGAGCTGAGATTCTTACTTGATTCCAAAAGTTGTAACCTGAGTTAAAAAAAAGATGCTCACAAGAAAATTCTGAGTGCTGGCAATATTAGGGCAGCTCATAAACTGTGCTGGTTTCTCTGAAGGTGTGGAAAAGCAACTGTCAGACAAACTTGGCTGTGACTTGAACAGCTGCTGTGCCATGACGACTGTTCAGCTCTAATTAAATCTCAGTGCGATCTCATTTGAAAACAGTAAGGACACAAATCAGGCCCAAATAACATATCGCTACATTCATTAACAGTTCAGCGTCCTCTATAATACAGGAATATTTGTTTTAATCTTCAAACTTGTTGAAACATGACATTTTGATTGACAGAAACTTATCTGATGAATTAGAAATTAATAGTCACAGCTTGAAAAAGACATGAAATTCACAAATTCAGCAAAAAATATAAAAATCTATCACTATTCTTTTAACTGATATCTCCTTTTTCCCAGGGCAGTGCCGTAGGATCTTTTAGAATGATTTGCTGACACTTGTACAAGAGAGTTGAGTTTCCTAATGACAAAATCAGCTACTTTATACAAAAGCTGTACCCTTGTTCTTAGCCTTTCACCCCCTAACTAGCTACTGAAGCATTTTTAATGAAGTAAAATACAGACAGACTAAACCAATATTTTCTATATGCTTTCTGCTGTCTTCCTCATCACTTAAAACAACGCTCACCTCTTCCCCACATCATACTTTTAACAGTATATAAGTGTAGGCACTACCAGCTACTTTTCCAGTTTTCTTTCCTTTCCCCTCTCAGGTTCTATTTCCTTTCTGCCGCTTCACTTTGTTTGTCTTGTTACAGGGGTTTATTGCTTTCATCCTCCTTGTATGGTCAGCAAAGTACTTCATACCAAATAAAAGCCTGCTAATAATTTTGTAACAGTTTTGTGCTGCTTTACCTTTCCTTGCAATACTTCTGTTTCATGTTAAATTAGCTATTTCGACAACAGATGTCTAACCTAAAGTCAAAGTGGTGGGTGTACATCTGTGTATGCCTATATATACATTATATACACAGGCATACATATAAACACATACACGTGCTTAGAGGTCTGCAAACAGACACCATGTCACATGTCCTTGACTGACTCTATAAAACCCTGGTTTTCTTTTAGTCAAGAATCACTAATTATGTGGTGTTTTGCAAACCACCACCAAGATGACAGAAGGTAAATTAGCACAGTGAAACTTTAGTTAACAACCATTCCATCATCCATTGCTTAACCTCCTAATAACGCATAGCAAAACCATGCTCAATAACTAGGGTTTTTTTATTTTTTAAACCCACTACGCCAATGATTTATTGCTTTCTGCCCAAAGCTTAATTGTATTTTTCCTGGGCTTCACATTTCCAACGAAATTCATCCCAGAATGCACGGGTATGTGCTACCCATGCAGTCAGTGAAAGTTTGTTGAACTATCCACACAAATAGGACATGGAAGCCCACGATGTTCACAGCGACAGGCATGAAGACAAGGAGGCAGGAGAAGGTAATCTACGCTAAACTGAGAAGTGAGTTTGGAAGGAAAGTACCACTATAGCCAGCAGGACTATTCCTCAAATCCACCCACCCACGACTTCCTATCAACCCTTCCTCCAAGAAAGGGGATGAAGGAGGGAGACAGTGCTCGATAATTGGACTTGGAAGAGGAGGAGAAAGAAGCCACAGAGGAACAGTCCAGAGAGACAGGATAGTTTCACAGGCACTTGAGCCCAGTGCTGTCAAAACCAAAGATCTCCCTGTGGCCACAGCTGTACTTTGCCTCCCCAGCCTAGCATTCCTGCAGCTGGATGGTAAGCCAGATGAGCAGAATGACTGGGCTGAACACCAGGGATTTTTCTTCCTGTCCCAACATTTGTTGCCATAAGTGAAGCAGCAGGAAGGCAGGGACAAGTGAGGATGGCCTCTTGACTGTCAATGACAGCGATGGGAGGTGGCCTTAAAGAAGCACAGAAATGGATCCACAAAATCCTACTTTGTGCAATTTGTAATTCTCAGTTGTATAGGGCTACACCTCGTTAGTAATTCCTTTTTCTATTTATATATACAAATATAATTTATATATTTAAATCCCTTTTATACATATGTAAATTTTATTCCAATAAATTATTTGACTTATATATACACAATACATCACATATATCATATGCTTTTTTCTAAAAAAAGCAAAAAAAAAAACAAGGGAAAATTATTTCGTCAGCTTGCAGTATAAAAGACCACTACAGCAAATGGGTATAATGGCTTTTATTGAGTGCCCTCTTTTAGTAAGAACTTAATTATATTAACCAAACTTCAGAAAAACATTTATTGGACTAAAATTTATGCTAGGCCAGTAGAGTCCAAAACTCCCCATGGAGTCTGACTCACCAACTCTCTTAAAGTCTTTCTCACCTGAATTAACACAGGTTCTCAACGCCCAGTCAGTTATTCCAATGTTGTGATATGAGACTAAAATGCAACTACAGAAAAGAAAAACTCAATAGATTTCATTGGAATAAGGGCAGAATAACAACACTGAATTTTTTAAATGCCATAGGGCAAGAAGGCTAAAGACTAATTCTGAATTATCAGTAGCATTATCACCATCTGCAGTTTGGCACTATGAAATCCCAAATACTGTTATAAAGAGCCCTTTAAATACATCTCAGTTATCAGCTGAATGCAGGTGAGGAGAATGGTTGTACTCCTCTTCACTTGCAGTGAGGTGAAGCTCTGCCAGTACACATGATAAAATTTTCTAATAAGCTAAAAAGAAAAGAAAAAAGGAGGAGAAATAGCTTTAAGAAGCTCACGCAAAAATCCGAGATCGCTCTCTCTTCAAAAAATTTCCAAACAAGTCAATCCTTAGGCCAGATAAAAGGACACAATTACATAACCTACCTTAACATGACATACACCTTCCCTACTCTGAGAAACAGCAGACTACAAAAGACATATGCTAATCTTTTCTTATTTCATTTTAAGCATTTTATCATACTATAAATTCATAGATAAAAACTAGAAAGGGCAGGAGAATATTTCCAAAAACACAGGTTAATTAATAGAACAAAGAAAAAAACTTAAAATCACAGTTTTACAGGCACAGGGGAACAAGAAGATGATACCCGTAAGACAACTGAAAGAATAACTCCCTAACATATAGTCCTAGGTAAAGCAATTGATTCCCCTCTACATAAATTCTTCTCTGAATTAAAAAAGAATGGCGTTACTTCAAAAAGGATTTCTCAGATGAAAAAAAAAAGAAAAAAGAAAAAAATCAAAGCAAGGTTTTGATTATGTAAAATACTAAATCAAAATTATTCTATTCCCGTTTCAACCCATGACTCACTGTAAAAGTCAGCACGGTGTGCCTGAGTCACTTGCACACCACTCGTGCCTCAAAGAAGGATGCGTAACTCAACAGGAACTGACTCATAATTTAACATCGTAATAGTAGATCAATATTACCCTGTTCCAACAAGCATTTAAGTATATACATACAGAATAATTTACAGCAGCTCATGCATACGTCTTTTCTGACAAATGTTCGTGTTCCATTAATTTGAACGGAACACATTTATGTATTATTCTGAACAATGAGAGAGACAGACAGACAGTTCCCATTACACCGAAAGAGTTCACGTCACAAAACCTTTACAGAGAGATGGCAACTGTGTCTTTTGGAGCAATAGCACAATTAGCACAGTACTGGTGACCTCGATCAGAGGAAGATTTTGTATTCCAGCTGAAGGCAAAAAGTCTCAGGATGAGAGACGCAAATATCCACATCTACAAGAAAAACATGTGAGCACCGTTAAGTATTACTCATGATTTCCCACTGTATCTTTTCTGGGTGCAATTTGCTTAGCTAGTCTGCTAAGAGAAATGGATGAACACCTGGCACACATGGCAGACTTAATACAGGAGAGAATTTCAACAATTGAAGAAAAATGCCTGCCCAGCAAAAAGACTGTTCTTTACCCCAAAACATATTCAATGCAGCTTCAAAAAAACTGGAAAAATAATTTAAAAAATTGATACGTATTCCATAAGAAAGATATGCTTGATTGCTCAAGATGATTTGGGCAGAATGACAAATGAGAATCCAGTACCAGACTGGTTTTAGAGAGTTTATGTATGACCCGTACGTGCTCTTAACAGACTTCCCAGTTACTGACGTGGGCTTTGGAAATATTAAATCTCATTAGAATATTTATTGCTAACACCATAATTAGATGAGAATCTAATTTACAATTGATGGGAATGGAAAAGAGAAAAAGTATTGTACTTGATAACATTTGGGAAAAAATAATTTTTCAAATACAAATAAGAAAATTAAAAAAATATTTGGCTTCATGTGCTTTCACCCTCATAACTCACATATGTTAACGCCTCATATGTTCCAATAATGTAGTAGTTTTTCAGGGGCTTATGAATGCATAGGACTGGCAACACTGCTGGTTTGCCAGAATTCTGGCATGTATAAACTCATCTAGACAAAAAGAAATACCTCTATTTTTCATTACTTCCATTACTCTTAGGAGGCTGTTCTTATCTTCACAAGAATAGAAAAGAAGGAATTACCACAGCAAATAGGCCACATCTTGCTACATGTTTTCCCTGACTGAAATTTATATTATGGCTTCAAAGACAGACTCATTTTAAAGATTCCACAGCTGAAGGCAAATCAGCAGATGTCTGTCCCTCCCCCCACGTAGTTACTAAAAACGCAGTGACTTCCTTATCTGCCTACATATGGCTTCCAGCCTTTCGCAGCAAAAAAGAAAAACCCTGTCCCAAAGAGCACACATGCGTTTATACATTACTCTACCCTAAAAGAGTAGCAGACAGGGAGCTATTTATTCCTCCTCCATCCCATATAACCACAGATGCTATTCTTAACCAGCGCTCCCATTTTACATTGTTCACATTGTGTGGGACAAGGCTGGTTCTTTTCTTAAAGCCACGTTCACTATCAAACTAAATGCCACCATAATTTATTCCTTGCAAATTGCAAGCATACTTCAGATACCAACTGGCTTTAAAACCAGAATATTAAATGAGTATTTAGATCTCATTTATCATTCTTTTGTAATGCCAGCAGTGCAACTCATCATCTTCTGAATTTCATCATCCTTTGCCTTAAAATTAAATCTGAAAGTATGATTATTTCATCCTCTTTCACAAATACACAAATGTCTTTAGCGTTCTTGAAAACATGAAATCCCTCAAAAATGCTTGCCATGAAAATTATCAGTATCTCCTCTGGTCTATAACATTTACATAGTAAGACATTCATAGCCATGCAAAAGCTTGCAAAATCTCCTCAATTACGAGGGTCTCCATGTTTTCAGGTGAGTCCTTTTGCACGTGATTTAATGCTTATGGCCACAGCTCCATTTGACAGCTTTGCTCAGAAACAAGTCTGTTCAGGTGGCTCTATAAGAAAGCCTGCAGAGAAAAAAGCTCAAAGGAATTAAAAATACAGAGCAAAGCGTGAGCTGAATGACAAAGTGCACTGCGCTGGAAGGGGAGTTAAAAGGGACGCTAATGAAAGGAGCCCAAGACAGTGCCAATTCATTTGGAATATAAACATAAAAGATTGCCAGTGACTCTGTAAAACGCGATGACTCATACCTTCTCTCTTTCTGCTCTACGCACTGTGATGCTTCTCAAACCTTATTCCCTTTTATTATTGTCTCTACATTTTTACATTCCTTTTACTCTTATAACGAATATGGTACAAGTTGATTAAGAAACCTGATAAAAGCAAGGACACAGTGAAAGGTCTACTGCAATGAAACACACCAGGTACTTTAATAACCTGTTCACAACAGCACTAAAAGCTAAGAGGACTTTTTCACAGCAACTTGCTGCTGCATTTGAAATCATTAAATCATTACTTTTATTTATTTATTTACCTTTGAAAGGTCCTAGAGAACAGGTGAGGTGCCTGAGGACTGGAGGAAAGCCAATGTCACTCCACTCTTCAAAAAGGGCAAGAAGAAAGACCCAGGAAACTACAGGCTGATCAGCCTCACCTCCATCCCTGGAAAGATGATGGAACAGCTTGTTCTGGGCCTCATCTCAAGGCATGCGGAGGGAAAGAAAGCTATTGGAAGTACTCAACATGGATTCACCAAGGGGAAATCATGTCTGACTAGCCTGACAGCCTTCTATGATGGCAGGACTGGATGGATAGATGAGGGGAGGGCACTGGACGTTGTCTACCTTGACTTCAGCAAGGCTTTTGACACTGTCTCCCACAGCATCCTCACAGGAAAGCTTGGGAAGTCTGTGTTAGATGAATGGACAGTGGGGTGGATAGAGAACTGTTTGAAAGACAGAGCTCAGAGGGTCGTGATTAGGGGCACAGAGTCTAGTTGGAGGTCAGTGACGAGTGGTGTTCCCCAGGGGTCAGTACTGGGTCCAGTCCTCTTCAATATATTCATCAATGACCTGGATGAGGGGACAGAGTGGACCCTCAGCAAGTTTGCTGATGACACAATGCTGTGAGGGTGGCTGACACACCAGAAGGCTGTGCCGCCATCCAGAGAGACCTGGACAGGCTGGAGAGTTGGGCAAAGAGGAACCTTATGAAATTCAAGAAGGGCAAGTGTAGGGTGCTGCACCTGGAGAGGAATAACCCCATGCTCCAGTACAGGTTGGGGGTGACCTGCTGGAGAGCAGCTCTGTGAAAAGAGACCTGGGAGTCCTGGTGGACAACAGGATGACCATGAGCCAGCAATGGGCCCTTGTGGCCAAGAAGGCCAATGGCATCCTGGGCTGCATCAAGAAGAGTGTGGCCAGCTGGTTGAGGGAGGTCATCCTCCCCCTCTGCTCTGCCCTGGGGAGGCCACATCTGGAGTCTCTGTCCAGTTCTGGGCTCCCCGGTTCAAGAGGGACAGGGAACTGCTAGAGAGGGGACAGCAAAGGGCTACCAAGATGCTGAGGGGACTGGAACTCCTCTCTTACGAAGAAAGGCTGAGGGATTTGGGTCTCTTCAGTCTGGAAAAAAGATGACTGAGGGGGACCTTATCAAGGCTTATAAATACTGAAAGGGTGGGTGTCAGGAGGATGGGGCCAGGCTCTTTTCAGTGGTGCCCAGCAACAGGACAAGAGGTAACGGGCGCAAACTTGACCATAGGAAGTTCCACCTGAACACAAGGAGGAACTTCTTTCCTGTGAGGGTGGCAGAGCACTGGCACAGGCTGTCCAGAGAGGTGGTGGAGTCTCCGTCTCTGGAGACATTCCAAACCCGCCTGGACGCGTTCCTGTGCCACCTGCTGTGGGTGACCCTGCTCTGGCAGGGGGTTGGACTAGATGATCTCCAGAGGACCCTTCCAACCCCTGCCATTCTGTGATTCCATCTTAAGAAAGAATAACTGTTTTTCTTCCCTCTGTGAACATAAATAGATCCAAGTACATGTTACACCAGTTTCCTTTCTTTTACAGCAGCACAATCTTCATAAAGCTGAATTTTCACATATGGAATTACAATAAAAAAAAAAACCCTACCATTTAGAAAGCTAAATTTATGCCAAGTAATCTCTAAACATCTTAAACTGCTCTTTCTAGCAAAAGAATTAACTTTCTAATCTGAAGAATTGTTTCACATATCACTAAAAATGTTTACATGGCTATAAGACAAATATATAGAAAAAGTTTGCTAAATAACAGCCTTCTCAGTTTCCAAACAGGAACTCTATTTGTATTTGCTAATAGCTGTCTTTTTTTAATTTATTCATGAGCAAGATGATAGATCTGTCAAAAAGAATGGCTAATGCGTAAGTAACAAGCATGCGAACACACTACCTGGCACACAGTCTACGGTCACATATTCTAAGCTAACGATATTGCAGACCTCCACTAGGGATGTTCTGACACATTTTAAAAGTGGTACTTAAAAAGCAAAGTACTCTGAATTTATCAAGAAGGTGGTCTGAAGGTCATATCCTGGGACATTTGAAATTATTAATCACACTAAAATTCTGGCTATGCACATATATTTTTTGAAATTACCAATACACTTTACCCTTTCTCTCCAAGCCTTTTTACCCACTGGTATCTACAAATGAAGGCAGCAGAAGGAACAAATTTTTTACTTTTAGGCACCCAGTGCCATTGGGCTTTCCTCAAAAACAATACTAAAAAGCCACACGTGGATCCAGAATCCATTACTACCAGTAACTCTGAAACACAAGGATCCATATCAGAAATGACAGAAGGATTAAACTGCAAAGAACTGATGTAATAAACTGACATCTGCTAGTACATGGACTCAGAATATTATTTTTATCCTGAATTTAGCAAGACCTGAAATAGTTGATGGTAACAAATGATGGATTATTCCATATTGTTTCATAACTGAATTACAAATGGGAATTTTGGGCCTGCCTTCTGTATCCTTCATCTTCCCTTCCTCTCACTAAAACTCCAATGGGAGTTTTTTCTTGACAATTTTGAAAAGAAGAGATACTACTTAATTTCCAGGGACAAGATTTTCCAAAATACTGTTTTGTTTCTATTTGCATTCCTGACTTAAATATTTTGCAATAACACCAAGCCGTTATTTGTATGAGAGGTAGTCAGTTTTGTGAATCTGTAATTACACAGAATGCTTACAAATATTACAACTGGAGATCCACTGTAATTTAGAAATCTCTCATTTAAAGAAAATGCTGCAATTGCTTCAAAATCATTGTTCCAATGTAAAATAATTATGATATTTTTAAGCAGCAGCACAAGGAAAGGTAGGGGAAAATCTGCTGTATATTACTCAAAAGTCATGCTTCTTTGATATGCCCAAATCTAGTACTTTCCAGCACATGGGCCCGTTAAAAAAGAAATACAGTCCATACACATCTTTCCACATTGACCTGCACAGAACTGACTGGCTATTTTCTATTATCTGTTACTTAGAATATACTAAAATTAACATTTTTCATCTAACGAGTAAAATCATGCTGCTTTCTTCTACTTCAGGAGGTACTTCAGATGCTGCTTATTTCAGTAGTCAGTCTAAATACACACGTAGATTCTAGAGATATATGGACAAGCAGAAATAAATTGACTCTACGCATACTCTGAGACAACTGGAAGGCATCTAGCCACAGGTACACAAGCTGACAAACCCAACTGAAGCCCTTCTTTTACATGCATACTTACACAGCCTGCTTATACACAAACACTTCATACAGAGATGCAAACGAAGGTGCAAAGCATTTTATTCCACTTAGCCTTCTCCAAAAGTTCCTACATGGTAAAGACAGGGAGAGATCCACTGTCAGTTAGTTGTGCACAGATTTACTCATGGGGAACGAGGAAATTAACCCTCCCTAAAGGACCAGTCATAGCTGTGCATTCTTACATGAAAAAGAAGGACCATAAGTAAAAGATAAAAAAAAAAAAAAAAGCATTCAGCCACAGAACATGACTTTATATTCAAAATATTCCCCTGTAATTGTCATCATAAGACTCTCAGAGCTGAATTCAATATAAACTGTGTGTTGACTTTATTACCTTACTCACTCAGACTTGGTTTCTAACAGATGGTGAAGTGACTAACTCCAACCATGGGATCTCCCTCTAGTAGCAGCTTACACAGGAGAATGGACTTTCCTGGCGTCCAGCTGACTCAAGATGCTACCACCTGATTAAAAGTCACTTTGCCCAAACACCACACAAAAAGCAAAGGTGTTACAATACTTTTTCTGCAAACAATTTCTGTCTGAAACACAGAATCATAATAATTTATCACCTACACGCACTTTCCTCTGTGCAGCATGTATTTAGTGAAGAGCTGCAGTGTTTCTGCTGCCTACCCTGAAGCTGTAATTTCCACTGTAATCCTGCCTAAATTTCCATGATTTAGGCACTTAGGCATAGAAGTGCCTAAAAATAAAGCAAGTACTTCCATTAGCAGCAGTGCTCAGCAGCTGAGAAAAAAAAAAATCAAGCTTCACATTTAAATTATGCTTAGTAGTGCAGAATCAAATTTTTCTACCTGCCCAGTACCAACTTCACTTACCTTACCTTCCATGTCCCTCCCTCCCTCCCTCCTTCCATCCATCAGCAAGGATAGAGCATTATTTGCACACAAATAGGTACTGGTGAATTTAATTACTGCAAAACCATAAATATTGTAAAATCATAAACAGTTAACAAAAACAAAATCAAAACAACAAATGAGAAATCATAAAAAGGAAATTAAATCAAAATAATAAAATCTTGTATCTAGGAACTAATTAAAATTCCACTTGGGAGAAGACAAGCCTGTACCTTACAAATGGCAGAATTCTGCTCCCCCATTTCTGCCGGAAACTGCGTAGCCACTGTGTTGGACAGAATATCTAGAATTAATCTTGATGCTTTTGGACATGTTGCATGGCGCTTCACACAACAGATTTCCACATCGAAAGTCAGCCCCACCTGATGGGCCACATTGGGAACACCTGCTTGGAATTGTGCTGCTAGATATTCTCGCCACCTGCTCATAAAACCCCATTTGCCTGTTAGCAGCTACCACTATTAAATGTTAGAAAAGCTATCAAAAGACAGGTAAGCAGCACTACTGAATGATATCCACCATAAATAATCAAAAATATCTTATGTATGTGTTCACACTGACCAAAGTATGAAGAAATTATAGAGATTAATTTTAATAAAGGCTAAAGCCTTACTCATATAGTTCATCTGGTTCATAGAATTAAAATTCTTGCATCACAAAATATGAAGCAGGTAACACAAGGTATTATATATTATATATCACGCACTGCCACTTCAGACTAATAAAAATTCCAGTTTTTAAGGTGATAATTTCCCAGTATCATTAACTGCATCTGGCACCTAACGTATAACTGCTACACTGTACCCGGTACCCTGACAAATACCCCCACAAAAGTAAATTACTAGTCATACACTTTTCTCACTCATATAAAAAAAAAAATCAGCCATAATACCAGACAGAACGTGTATTTAGTCTGCTGACTCTCATGCACGTACATACACAGTTTTTACTGGAAAAGTTCATTTGGTTTCCCATAAAAGCAAGGCTTGTGTGATCATCCTGCACCCCTAGTAATTTCTTAACCTTCTGGGCAATTCCAGTCGAATTTGAGGGAGACACACAATCTTAAAATGCATTTAGCCTTGTGAAAATTTTAAAAAAGCACTAGAAAAGTACTTAAAACGGCATCTCTTCAAATAGAAATAGCTAGGCACGTATTGATAATTTCATCCAACCATGGTAATCACCTTCCATATGATTTTGGATACTCCCCATTATCCCTTGTTTCTTCTATGTTTATCTTGAAATCATTCCCTACAAAAGTACTACGAGATCTCTGCATAAAGAAGCATATTGTGTTGGAATAGGGAAATTCTCAGCTGGCTCTCTACTTCTTATTGAGCAACAATCAACAGTATCGGAAAGGAATAGTCAAACAAACCTATCTTTGGTGTGGTGCAACTGTGAATGCGCTCTGCTATTTGCCTGCAAGCGTCTCCTTACACATATGGTACAGCCTAAAATCCCGCTGCCAGTTCCACGCTGAGCCGTTCCCATCTTCCATCCAAGCGTTGATGGAAGTGCACCTGCTGCCCTGCACTCCCATTGCTGCTGGCACGGCCAGATACCACCGCGTCGCACCCTGCGCTGTTCACTGGAGAAAAGAAACATTTAACAGTTTACCAACTGGCTCAGGCAGAACGCTGCTGTGCAGCAATAGCCAGAGAAACACACAACGGCTGGTGTGAGGAAAGGCTGTGCGCACGGTGCACCCCTCTGGAAGGCAAGTCACTACCTCCTTGGAACTATTTCGGAATTCCTCAGCCATTTAGAATTTTCACACATGCGGACAGTGGTGTATCTTACATTAATTTGGGTTTTTTGGTCACCTTCCACAGACTCCTTTCAAATAATCCATGGGCTAAGAAGCATGAGACACCGTCTCTTAAAATACTTCTCTGCTATAAACCTTAAAACTTTTGCTTTCTCCTTTGTGACATTCAATTTACTTTGCTCTGACAGACTACATTTCAGCTGGTATCTCATGTAATCTGCCTGACAAGACTTGGGTAAAATATGCGTCATTTCTGGCAACCAGGCCACCAAACTATTCCCTTCTCAGCTCTGTGACTCTATTAGAGACAGGACACTTTGATCTCCCACACCTGTCTCTACTCATACAGAAAAAATTACAAGTACCAAAGACCTTGCAGACATTTTAGTGCCATCTGCCTCTCCCTAAAAGCCTTCTCCCCTAAAGATTTCATGGCTCAGTTCTCCAGAGAAATTCCCTTAGTCCTTCTCCAGTGGCTGATAAATTCCAGCTGCTTATTCCTTGGAGCCTGAATGAAGGACACTGTACTGCTCCAGTGACCACCCCTCCATGATCCTCATGGGTCCCTTCCAACTCAGGAGGGTCTACGATTCTCTCTCTGCCAACTTCAGACTGCTAAAATGAAATCACTGTACAGATCAGGAAAAAACCCCTGTATTAGACTAAGCGTGACGTTCCAGAATATTGAGTACTCTAAGTCAGTATCGGTAGGAATGATTAATACAGATGTGTCAGAGCAACAAAGTTAGCATAAAAAAAGGTATAAAACAGACAGGTATGTTTCATTTTAAAACATTCTAAGCAGTATTTTTGTCTCCCATTTCCTATAATTTTTCTCATATAAAAAATAAAAATCACAAAGTATTTTAATCAAGATTTCTGGTTCTTAATTAAGTGGAAGCTCTTTGGTTGATGGAAGAAAAGTTACTGCATTACCACAGTTTAATACCTTCCCTCCTTCTGGAAAAGGATTAGAAAGCAGAAAAAAAAAGTGTATGACTATTTGAATTTCAATCAGCGTAACATTACACAGAACACATAAAAAGCTTAGAGAAACAAAAACTACAGCAGTAACTGATAGATCAGTGTTCCACAGCTTACAACATAATTTCAAACAAAATGAGCAAAAGTGGTGTTATAGAAAAGATCTACCATATAAATTAGGCTAGAAGTAACGACACTACTAAGGACCAGGCTTTTTCCTTCTGGCACACTGGAAGGTGCCAGAGCCAAGTGACAGCAGGGAAGCATCAGACCTCGAGTCCGTACTTGTCCATAGCAAAGGGCAAACCACCTCCCATTAAAACTAATCACTACTCCAAAGACTTTCGTATGTAAGGCGGAAGGAGAAGGTGAAAAATGAGTATTCTTTTTATATTTTAGCAATAAAAAAGATGTTCACAAGCATTATAGAAAAGTCATATCTGTACCTGCTACATTGGCTGGAAATACTTAACAGAGGTAGGAGAGCAGCATTGCTTACTTCAGAAATGAGGTTAATAGAAGGTAAACTGAAATAAGTATATAAAATAACAATCGATCTAAAATACAGACAGACTAAGAATCTTTCTTTCTTCCAAGCTTTCTTCCATAACAAAAGATCATGGGGGTTTTTTATTAATTCCAAATTATTTAATCCAAATTACATTTGGAAGGAGCATCCGAATCAGTGAAACATTATTAAAGAGCGGCTATCTTTGCCACAGAAAGTGACAAGATTTTAACAAAATTAAAAGGAGATTAAATATTCATACTAAAACCATCCAAAGCTTCTATAATTTACAGCAAGCCATACTGCAAGAAATATTAAATTTTTAAATTCAGGGCTCTAGTCGACCTTGCAAGGAGAATATATTGTAGCTTACATAGAAAGGAAGACGACGTTTCACCCCTTTATCTTTTCAATACAAGTTTTTGAAAGTTTTTTTTCCTACAGTATTTGGTGCTGCTTTTATTGAAATGATTGGACTAAATAAGTGGTATGATCTTGTATGGGAAGTTAAAAGGTAAGCTTTCTTAGTGTTAGTGGCAATATTATGGCCAATAACAAGATGAAAGAACTACAAACAGATGCCAAACAATTGCGGACTTGGTGTTGATTTGATTAATTTATATTATGGTGTGGAAAAAATTTTATCCAGCCACTTTGTTCAATTTCAAAACAGTAAGTAGTTCCACACCCCAGGGAAAACAACTGTTCATGCAATCAACAGATAACGAAACACACAACAGAAACTAAAAAACCAACCTCACCTACCAGCCACGAGATTTCCTAAGGATCTAACTGCTTCAGTTAACATATTTCACAGCTCCCTATCCAGATTTTTGTTTCCAGGCAAAAATCAGTCAGTACAGAAAAATCTCTGTAAATCAGAAACGCTCTCTCCACTTGCCTACTTTCTCAGCAACTACATTAATTCTTTTATTTTGGCTTCCATTTTCCAGTTCGGGGGCATTTGCCCTTCTTGGAAGGTCACCAGAAGTCTGTGACAACTCAAGGGCAAAAGGAGAAGATGGAAAAGCACAAAAGAGGAGTAACCAAGGCTACACGACAGGAAAGTACGAATTAGGTCACAAAGGCAGAGATGAGATCCTAATATTCTTTCTTTACTTTGGTAACCTTTGAACCAGTTCTGATAGTGGTATCACAGCGGGATTTGTAGAATCTGAACCTACAAATCAGAAAATTAAACAAAAGGGGCAGAAATCTTCCTTTTCCTTTGTAAACATCCTGGATGTTTACACATTTGAAGATATAAAGGAAAGACAAAGCTAAAATATAAAAGGAAATGCCTGCTTTGGATAATATTATCTGTATAGTTCTTTAACATTCACAGTTAATTTGGAAGGGAATGTCTTCATTTGGATCAAAGCACAGGAGAGAACGCCAAATTGAACAAAATGTCATTTTTTCTTATAAATAAAGAAATAAATCCATAAAGAGAGCTTCTCTGACCTTCCCGTCTTTAGCTTCTGGCCATTGACAAAAAAAGATGTGTAAATAACTAAGTAAGGCCTTTAATAGCATCTCTTTGTTATGATTATTAAAATACCGGGTACTGTATTCCATAAATCCTGATTGTGCAAGAGAAATGAAGAATGGATATGGGGTACAGAAAAAAGAAGGAACTTCTCAGAAAACTCTGCTAAAGAGAGATAGTACTGACGTTAGAAGATCTATTATTATGGCTACAAGATTTCTTCAAGAAAAAAAAAGGTCGTGGGTTATGCTACGGGTTCTGATATATACACATAGATTGCCTCTGAAAATCACCTGAGCAGAGAAAAGCACATTGTATTAACGATGTGTGTAAATTGCTCAATCCCATCTGTACGCATCAGTATACTTACTACTCTTTTAAGTTACACAAATGTAATAGCATTTTTAATTTGAAATGGATACTTTAAACAGTTCAAAAATATGTAATTTTTCTTCTTCTGATTTTATAATGATAAAACAATATTTTGGGGTAATATCAATCTTCTGATGTAAAGAAACAGAATATGGAGTCTCTCATCCTCCTCTTCCATCCCCCCTTTGAATATTGCAGACTGCATGAGAGGCCTTATTGTCAATCACCAGCTTTTTCTTTTAATTGCTATTTTGTCTTTCTGAAATTTAATATTTTTAATGCTGAACCCAGGGCCAAATTATTAAATGACTAAGCAAAAATTAAAAAAAAAATCTTAAAGCGATTTCTTAGGAATAATAATAGAACGGGGTAGATTAAGAAATTATTTTTATTTCTGAAACAACCATTCCCTCCAACACAGACCTTACTTATTTTATGCAGGGTTGTCATCCAATACTTATAATGTCTGTTGGAAGGATAGCATATGGATATCCATTGACAAGGAAGTTTTAAAATATGGCTGCAAGTCCACAGCATCATGTTTCTCAAGTACTTTTTGCAAATCAAACCCCAATTAGGACACTACTCCAGTTGTTAGGCTCTAATGATGCTTTGCAATAATCATCATAGGCACAAATACCCTAATTTAAAAGCAATTAGCAAGCCACATCATTTGTAACAGAACATTCTGAATATATCTGAAAACTGGCTGTGCCTTGCAGTTTGTTTGTTAACACTTCAACTCCATTTTTAGCACTAACAAAAAGAAATTATTAGTCCAACCTGTAAAAATCTGATGTTATTTCCAAAATCAAACATTCCTTTTCTGTCACAGAAAGCATGTTTGCTATTAGAAAAACACTTTTGAAGAAAACTGAACAAGTATTCCGTAAAAGAAAGACTAAGGAAAAAAGATAAACGTGTCTCTTCCAGCAAAACACCTAAATTTGCCTGATTTTAACAGATAAATTTAAGACCTGTCATTTACAAACAATACCTTTCTTTAAAAGGAGGAGGTGACCATTATTAACTGTCATGAAAAATAATATAGAAGAAAATGAAACTTTGGGGGTGATCCTCCACAGCACATAGAACTTCAATAATCCAAAATTATAACTGAAAGCAACTGATCATTTTCATCTCCAAAACTGTATGTCAAAACAACACCTTTTACACTTACTCAACACTCGAGTACGATTTCTGTTCTACAACTCACATCCATAGCGCATTTTGCCTCTTCAAAACAGATTTTATTTTTTATTTGTTTTTAACTTAGGTAAGCTAGCTATATTTGTCAAATCAGAACTGCCAGTACTTTATATACCACAAGGCTGATCCAGGTCCCCATAATACCACTGGAATATAATGCTTAGACGACTGGAGCAAGTGTAACACTACTAAACGAGTCTAATGAGCACTGTCTTTTAAGTCTGAAAATAGTATGTATTATTTTATACAAAATTATGTTGATCTTACATTTTAGCAGAATATATTACTTTCAGAGGAGGTGACTGAAACAGATACAGACACACACATTCTCATCATCAGTACTCTGGAACTCATTTTTTTATTGCTAACAAATTTTACAATCCGAAAATATCTGCAACATATAGCCATTCATGCCTAACAAAGACTTTATTATGGCATAAAGAATACAGAATTTCTTCAGATATTAAGCTATGACTTCAAGAAATGGGTAGTTTTTCAGTAAACAGACATGACAGATGAGATTTGCCCTCCTCACGAAGTTAATGTATCATCTGACACGATATCCTGCTGGAAGGATTCTGAAGGGTATGCAACCTTTGCTGTTCCTATTAATAATTGCAAGTTTCTATTAAAAAAACGACGACGACAACAAACTTTTAGCAGGTACTTCTGACATTACCAGATCTAAATAAATTAGCACAACTGTCAATCTGTTGTGCTATATTAAATCATGTCACGGATCAAAGCTAGGCTGCATCACATCTTTAGGCAGTTTCATCTGATCCGACACCAAGACATCACACATTAAACCAGCTCCTGCTCGATGCAATAAGCTCTGTTAGGAGCCGCTCCAAAATACTACTAATAAAAAAGAACCTACCACAAGCAGAGTACAGACACACATATTCTGAAGAAAAAGGTCGTGCAAAATCAGGAGATGGGTTAAGGGTAATAAGGAAAGATGTGGAAGTATTCCAGTTTTTCCAGTTTGAACTCCTCCCTAGAAAGCACAGACAGCCGACAGCTGTGAGATGAACAGAAATTGTTATACTTTGGACTGACCTCCACAGATCTCCAAAGTGATCAGCAACATTTTTCACCCTTTCAGCTCTGGAGTTGTGCAAACCAGAAAAGGTAAAAATCCATGTAGCAGATAATTTATTTCATAACTTATCTCTTAGCCTGGATGCACAAATTAAAGTCAGTAATGCTTGAACATTTAAAAAAAAAAAAAAGTAAAACCAGAAATGTGCAGAAACAAGTGAAAAATGTCCTGGAACTTCTATGTGCCATTATTAAGGAAGAACAGATGAACCAAATCTGAACCATTTCTGCTGCCAACGTTTTAGTTGCTTTTAAAGTTCATCACATTTACAAAAGCACATTATTAAAAGCATTTGCTTCTAACTTTTTTTTAATTAAGAAATGAACTAAAAGTTAGTCCTGAAGGAACAAGAAGTGCAAAGAAAATAAGCGTCAGATACCTGAAGTCCTTTTAAGTCCATTTTGCTGTGGATGCTATTATGATTACCCTCTGATGTCAACTTGTCATTTGATAATAAATGTTTCACATTAATTAGGTGTGAATCGCTGCTTGACAAGCAAAATGAATCCGTAAGATTTTTTTACTCTTACTGCATGTAACTTTGGTTTAGTATGTTACACACACAACTCGGGTCCTAAAAGAATACTCTGTTTCCTCAAGAACTAGCAGAATTATTATATTAATTTAGAAGTTTATCTTTCATCCCTATCATTAACCTCCTTTTGTGGAAAATATAACCAACGTAAAATACAGGTATTAGCCAGGTTCATATACTTTTCATAGGGATCTCAAAAACTGCCTGAATAAATTCCACCTTTGACTGAAGAAAAAAAAAAAAAAAAAAAAAGGGATTGGCAAAGCAACATTATGTAAAGAATAATTAAAAAAAAAAGAAAAGAAAAAAAATCAAACAGTGATAATAATAGAAATCCATGAGGAGTATGGGAATTCATGGAAAATGAGAGTGCAAATTTGAACAGCAAAAAGCTACAGAGAAATGAAGAAAAAAGATACACAGTGTGTGTATATATACTATACCTATACTGGTTCCTATACCGCACGCACAGAGTACCATAACTGATGAAGATACCAATTTATCGGCAGGCACAATTCTCAAACATTCTTAGCAAGATACAACTGCAGCTTAGACTAGAAGAATCACAGGAGAAATTGTTTTCAGTTGTATATAAACTGAAGAAAGAAAGATTGATAATTCACAGCATATTAATATTACATCATTTTGTTAAGGACAGGAAATGAAGAACAACTCGAATGTGTTGGTCTTTCTTTCAAACTATACACTTGGAAAAAGCTGCTACGTTAACCATAACCTCCTATCTATGAAATTAAACCTATGCAACAGGTTATTGTTCAGTGCAATGATGGGACCTGGAGTCAACCTACAGACTTAACCTTCCCACACAAGACTTACCCAGGCCCTATGGGATTACAGATGTTAGTTCATTTTACAGAAAAATATGCCAAGAATTGATGCTCTGAAGTGATGACCTCACCTATGTGACACACGGATTTTTTTTACCCCCCCGTAATACCTAGCACTGGTAAGCTCTGTAGGTTTTAACTGCCTCATTTTTTAGACCCTCTTTTTGTAGGCATCTACAAAAAATAAGGCAGTTAGAACCAGAGGAGTGGGGTGGTTTATCGTTTGTGGTTTTTTTTAGTTTTAAAATACTGCATCTTCTTTATCCAATAGCTTTATAAGTTAATGTACAGGCAAACAGAAGTCCTTGTATCAAGGTGATGGAAATAACAGGAAAATTTATAAAAATCTTTTGACTCCCAGTAAGAGTGTACTTCTCTAATACAGTTACCCACCATTCTCTTGGATAAAGAGAGAAACATTGTAAGTCAGAACATGCACGATGGAGCTGTAGCCGATAAAGGTTCACCCTCCACTGTGGTTGGCATCACAGAAAGATTTCTGTCAAGATTTCTTCCTTGAAATTTGATATATTCGTCACCGAGACATTTGTTTTTCTTCTTATTCTTCCATACAATACATGGTTGACACGTGAACTGCTATAATACAGTAATAATAAATCCTTTTTTCCCCCTAAGTACTTTTCTTTGTTTCACACAGTAATTTTTCCTATCCCAGCCCAAATGTGCTGTTCTTATCTCCCGCTGTGCTTTAGTTCCACAGGTCAACTCCTTTCCTGCTCTAACCCATCCCGTCGTGTTCTGTCTCACTCTCATCTGCCTATCAACTAACTTGTCCACACGCTTGACTCCCTCCTCACTTACCCGTGGAACACAGTCTTCTGCTGCAGGTAATGGCTGAGTAAAATAAACCAGTTCGTTGCCATGGAAGAGCTTCCTTTCTCTGTTGCTCGCACGCTACTTTCATTACTGTGAACTTTTTGCACAGGACCGTTATTTGTTTAGTTAATTGGTTTTCTGCAAACTGGGTAAGACTTGATGTTATTGGATAAGTCTAAGAAGATTCTAGTAATACCTTACCACAGGAAGCTGAAAATCTGCATTACCCTAAAGATACGTGTACTTTAACATGGCCATAATTTGCTCATAGTTAAGCTTATCCACACCATCTATATTTTCAAAAATATCCTGAGCTTCGGTATTGCTCTCCCTTGACAAAAAAGCACATTCCAGAAAGCTGGAGAGCTGACTCATACACTCTCCTAAATCTAAACTGAATATTTCTCCTTTGAAGTTGATAGCTGAACGTTGACTCAGACGTTTTAAAATCCATAGACTACCATGCAAATTGATAGAAGATTTTATTAACATGACTGCAAAATTCTATTTTTATATGCTACTCCACTTCTAGAAATGCAACAGAAGAATTAGAAATTACTTTGCATTATTAATTCAGCTCTCAAATTTTAACTATTTAAGTATTGTGGAAACAAATGAAGGATAGCACATCAAACACTCAAGTTCACAAATAAAGGTATAGCATTGTTAAAGATACAAAAGCAAACACTCTGTTAGGTTTAAAACAAACATCCTACCACTGCATCTTTGTAACGTTGCTTTACTTTAGCTCTAAGAGATACAATGCATTTTCCTTGTTTTTTATTTCTGCTTTTTAAAAAAAAAAAAATAAATAAATTTGGGTACTAACTGGAGGCAAAATGTTCAAATGCAAGTGACTCAACTCTCTATAACTGAAATGGTCAGGATTTGGAATAATGAATGTTGAGGCATGAAAGAAATGAAAACTTTCTTAAAACTGATCAGCACAGGAATCTATATTTGAGCTATACTTAGAAATAAGTAACATAAGCTCCTAACACTTGGCAATTGCAATCTGAATAATTGCCATATGCTGTGTGTGGAAAATATATGCAAATATATTATGTGCAGCATAAGTAGATCCTGCTATAAACTCGTCTGGGGTTTGTTTTTTTTTTTCCTTTTTCCTTTCACAGAAACCCCAGTAAAGCCAGTGGTTAATATTCACTGAATTACAGACGTATCTTTCAATGTCACCAGATTTAGTTAGTATTAGTATGTCCTTTTATTTATGTTTCTGAGGTGATTTTCTGTGCTTTAGGAACTCAGCAGACACAAATTACTGGAAACCAGAACACTTTGTACCCCCTTCTCGCCAACTGGTATCGTTGCACAGGGGGCAGCTGCAAAAGCCTCCACCCCTGTGGGTTAAATGCTTTGGTAATGCAGAACCTGAGCTTCCACACAGTGGGTGGAAAAACGTCCCACAGGCTCCCTTGAGCAGCACACATGGGAATTACAGCTGACCTAATTACACATTCTCAGTTGAAATAAATAAATTTTGGGTTAGTTAGTATTAGCGAAATTCTGCCTCAAGGAAAACCCTAAAATGTAGAAAATCAAATAGAAAATTGTCCTACTGGAAGGTATCTGTAGCACTCACTTGCTCATTACTGAAACTAGCTTCCCAGCCCGTGGAATAAATTGTGCCACAGTCCAGGAAAGACATTTACTAAAAGACATTCAGGAGATAAACAAAACGATTACCTTCCTAAATCACATCTAGAAAGTACCAGTGAATTTGGGAAAACTCTGTAATAAAGTAAAAAAAACCAACAACAAAACCAACCAAACAAAAAAACCCAAACCCCAAAACAGAAACCCCTGATGTTGAATGTGACCTCTGCCCTGAGCTACAACGTAATCACCCTTCCTAAAAGCAAGCAGTATAGTACAAGGGAGAATGCATTTATTCACTATAATCAACTATCAACATATATTAGGTTTAGGAAAGTACAACAAAAACCGCACTTCTAAGTAGGCCCTACCCTCTCTGTCAGGACTTACCCAGCCTGGTGCCTGCAATCCAAACTTACTTTTTTTAAAGCTGTTATTTGCTTTTATTGAAGAGGACCCTGATTTAGGGATGGATGTAACCCTGTATTGCAGAACTTTTCCTGGACTTCATTGACATTCAAATCCTTTTCTACCAAACGAAGTCCTATGATCACCAAGACAACTAAGGTACTAACTTAAAAATTTTCTTTCATCATAATTTCCAGCCTATTTCAAGCCTCATGCTCCTTGGTTACAGCTATATGGAATACGTAGACCATAACCAGAATTTACTAATAACTGCAAAGAAATAGCCCATCTCTTGGACAGGGCAGAACTGTATCCCCTCTAAAGAAATAGTGCAATTTTATCAGTTCATAAGCATTTGCAAACACATTCTATGCATACCAAAGAACTGAAGTAAATGGTATCCAATTTGTCCTTAACAAAACATAAGGGAAGTTGCAGTCTCTGCTTCACCAGTAAAGTCAAATAGCATTTTGCCGGGATTTTTCTGCCTCTAACTCTTCCCCAGAACCACCAGCTCAACTAAATCATCGTCAGATGTGAACTGCCATGATGAAAAGCCAACGCTGTGTACTCTACGTTGCAATGTTTTATGCAACTATTATCTTTAAACTGGGTGTTATATTGAAGAAACCTGTGTGCTTCTAAATTTTATGGTCTATAGAATCAAAGGAGTTACCTGGATGACAATTAATAACACTTCAACTCTTTTTCCGGAGTTGTTTCTCACTCTCAGTAGCAAATCCAATCAACAGGCAGTTTACATGCTCAGGAGGAGCACTAAAAATCAGTCCCATAAAAACAAAAATCATAACTTTATTGCCCAAATCTGGTATGCTGTCTCATATCTTAAAAAGGCTGGGGCTTGTACTTTAATTCCCAGTTGGGTGGATTATCATATAAGAATTTCAGTCCTGTAAGTAAAGAATTAAATTTAATCTCCACATATTATAAAATATATGAAGTTTTATGATTAAGATCTCATGACTATGCCAGAAAGTTTGCTTTTAAGGTGCAACTGAACCTTAACAACTGCCAATCGCAAATACAAAACCAAATTTTTGTTTGTATCACATATATTAACAGAAAATCAAGGAATCCTCAGAAAAAACACACCTATCTCAAGATATACTAATAAGAGGCTTCATCATAATTTTTATAGCTGTCAACCTTTTCTGTTGCTGTTACAGAACCCAGGAATAATTTCTTTGGACGCAGGGCAAGGGAGAAAAGGAGAGCATGAAATTACTGGAGCAAGTCCAACAAAGGGCCATGAAGATGCCTAAGGGACAAGAGCATCTGACATACGAGGAGACTCGGAGCAAGCTGGGACTGTTCAGCTTGGAGAAGAGAAGGCTCAGGGGGATCTTACCAATGTGCACAAACACCTGATGGGAGGGAGTAAAGAAGATGGAGCCAATCTCTTTTCAATGCTGATCAGTAAAAGCACAAATACAAAAAGTTTCATTTTAGCCTGTGTCATGTTGTTTTGCACAAGCTGGAATGACTGTAGTTAGTTAAAAAAATATTCTTTAATTCATCTCTGTCTACTGATGCGACAATGCCTTGTGAAATCAAAGTTCACTTTAAAAGGGAAAGGACTGTGTTTATTCTGTGCTTTTACAGCATCTAGCACATGCCATGTGTTTCTGGTTCAAAAATCAAGCAACTACATGTCACTATTATACAAACCAGTCACAACAGAAAAAGCATATTGAGGGCAAAATACTGTTATGATCTCTATCAAAAGGTATGGAGCCTGACAGTGAATAAAGCGCCTGAGTGTAAGCAGACCCCCTTCTATAATGTCAAACACAGTTTTGGACTTCCTCTTAGTAACAGACTATTCTGACACGCGCTTGGTATTATTTTAATAATTTCTCATTAATTAGACCAAGTAACTCATGTAGATACACAGAGCTGAAAATACAAAATATATTTCAGTAGACTAACTATATGCTGGAGCCAATTCTCATTAATGATTTGTGTAAATGAATGTATAAAATAAAGGCTTTTCCTCTTTTTAAAGAGAGGGTATTTTCAATACCATTCCTTCAAATTGGTTCTTTAAAATAAAGTTATTTCAAGAAATAAACTGCTGAGAGCATAGCTCACATTCTTCTTGCCATGAACCCATTTTTCAGCCAAGGGAAGTGGAAATACACCAAGCATCTACTCAGCACAACTCAAAATCCAAACTCCCGTATATCAGAGAAAGCTCCATCCCTATTCTACTCAAACAGCTGCAACTGAGTAAGCAATTTGGATTTGGGGGGGAGGGAGGGGGATACAGCATTTAAGCAGGTGGACAGTTACTGGTACAGAGGATTCATTTTCCTTCCTCACCTTAGTTGTTATCAAAAGAATTGTAAAGACTATATTTATTTTTTCCACAGACCTTTGGGAGCTATAACCTGCTTTTTCTTAATAAGGAAATAATTTCCATTTATCTCTATAAATAATTTATCCATTTATGTGTTCCTGTTCTATATTTGAACAACAAGTCCTTTGTCACTGCTATGGCTCATCTTTGCACAAGCTGGACTGATACTTCATTTAGATTTTCCAATGGCAGATGTGACCATCAGCATTTTAAGTTCTGCTTAAACAAGGCTTAGGTACCTTGAAACAGTCACTCAAACACTAGTTTCCTACTTTTCTGTTTATGCACGCATACAACTCCTGTAACGTGAACACAGCTTATGCTGAAATCATCCCAGTTTATTAGCCCGTCTGCTGTTTACTCATTTGATTTTTTACCTGAACTGGCAAATGGCACAGATACTAAAAATGCAATTTATTTCTCTTTGTTCACGACAACTTCACTGGATTTTGAGAAATTTATAAACGCATATAATTGCTGGAAAGACTAATATAACAAACTGAATTTGGATTGAGTCTTTCTTCCTAACAGGCAAAATAAACAAAATAAACTTAAAACCAAACCATTCCTCAGCTTCTTGGCCGCAGTAGCTCCCCTCCCTATCTGCAGTTGTGTTTTCCATCAGTCCCATAGGGCCTTTCTTCCTTTTCTCTCCCGCAAGTAACACCAACTTTCACAAAATCCTTTTTTCCCCCTCTTGCGTCCATCTTGCTGTCCACTACTACTGCAAAGAACTAATAGTTCTACTGCAGAGGGCTGCCTCAGACAGCACCAGTCCCTTGTGTGTAACGATACAGGATGAAAAGCACAGAGCTAAAAAACCAAAAATCTCACATATTTTCCTTTCATAACACATTCTACAATGCTTTAAAAATTGATATCTACGTACTAATTTCTAAACACATTTGTATCTAAAAACATGGCATAGTTTAGGAGCATAGTTACAGTTGTGTCTTGACTTCTAATTTTGCAAATCCTCAGCTGGAGAGGTACAAGCCTATTACAAAAGCCTGTGACAGCCTGCTGATGTGGAATGCTGAATGGCGAAGTTTCACCCTTGACGCTTCCCTGAGTCTAAGGAGCTGATCAGCTAAACCAGCTCAAAATTCACATTCTGTACTCGATTTTCATAGGTACAGATGACAGCAGGTATACTTCTCTATTATAAACTCTAGAAAAACATGCAATAATTATTGTACGTCACCCTTCATGCTCCCAGCCCCCACAAAATATACTGACTGTGCATTTGTCCAGCACCATCATAAGACAGGTGATTTCGCTCTTAAAAATACAAAGCCTTGATTGCTTTTTAAACAAATGGATGTTACAGCAGTCTCCTCTAGTGAAACTGCAAAGAGCAAATCTCCTACTGAGATCTTTATTTCCTGAATGGTGACTAGTAAAGGAATCTATGGGTATTTCGCAATCATTTAACACGTGATATTCTTACTCTGATATATTTACTTTAATACATTTGATTTTGCCAGTTTTCAAATCTAAACCTTTTTGCAGTTCACTGATAAGAGACGTGGAAAACAACGTGGCAGAAGTGGTTATCAAAGCCATATTGTGTCGGTATCACAACACTTTGCAATACAACAAAAAGAAATCATATTACAGACTATCAGCTGGATACACCATTCTTTAGAGGTGAATAATTTCTGCTATCTTATGATAATGTATAGAATTGACAGTATCTGCACATTTTATAGTTGCCTAAATTCTATCTTTTGCATCGTAGACATTTGTCTTTACTGAAGTCCATGTCCCATTTTCTCACTTTAACAGGAAAGTAACTGAACGTAATAAACATACCATAGAAGACGTAGAATAGATTTATTCATACCAGAGTAAACCCAACATAAAGCAAAATCTGCAGTCAAGTGGTTGTAGTGTAGCAAAGCATAGCATTTGCAGAAAAGAAAGAGGATTTATCAACACTGACATAATTATCATAGCTGGAGATTTTTTTTTTGTCCAAGCCTGTTATCAAGTGCAATCATTGACACAGTACCTAACTTCCACCTATTACACACATTACCAAAATGACTCTGTGAATGCCACAGCCATCAATTAAAGTAAACAGGGAGGGGAAAGAGAGTTGATCCGAGGCCAGGTTTTTCTTCTGAGGTACCTCCTTCCCTTTTGTAGAGATATGTAAAATCTTGCTTGTTTCTAAATTACTAGCAATGTATTAAACTTCGTCTGACTTTAGACATATGAACAGTATGGAAGCAGATCTGGAAATACAGCAGTGACAACATAGTACAGATAGGATTACATGTACCACTGCGGGAACAGTAGAGCCAAGAACTGTATGTAGCCTTGCATGCATTCACGCACCAATGCACATTCCCCAAAATGTGCTCAGTCAACTCATGATTTTAGTAGCAGTGTACCAGGGCTAAGCCATCCAACACTCTAATTCAAGAAATTCTCTTCAATGCACATCCCCAAGTACCCTCAGCCCTCTATGGATTTCATTGGTGGAGGAACCAACTTCAACTACTCCAGACACCTTTTAGTACATGATGTAAAGTCATTTCAGGTCGCAGTAATGCTGTTTGATCTTAAACCTACAGAAAACCCAGGACAGTGCCAGGCACTGTAAGGAACAGGATTCTGGAGGCACAGTTAGCAAGGACAGCAGTTTCCATTTGCTTAGAGAACCTGAGAATTAAAACAAACAAACAAAAATAACCAACCCACCCTGCAGGACTGGAGATCCACTTCCAGTCATCTTGGAATACGATGCTTCCTTGTTAGAGCACGGATTGCTGTTGAGAACTGGAATCTGATCAATTTAAGATGGCATATCATACCAAGTTAGACCTGATACGTCACAACACCTGAGGAAAAAGGCAGCATTCCATGTTTTTGCTGGAAAGCCAACTTAAGGTAGTCAAATTCCCATGAAATGTTTTTGCAGCACCGACATTGTTCTTTTGTTACTTAGCACAGAGAGCTTTCAGAACTTACACTATCTTGTCATTCTTCTTACAAGTATACACACAAACCTCACCAACAGAAATGTACTGAAATAGCATTAGGAAAGAAAAAAAAATCCAAATACACACACACAATTAAGCAGTCACACTTAACACACAGGAAAAAGGAAAGGAAGAACCCAAGCCCAAAACATTTACATTATTAAAATTACAAATGCCCCGTTTTTATTTCCTCTTTCAGTGGGAGTTCAGGCAAGGATCTGGATACAAAATATTAGAAATCATGTCAAATTAGGTGAGCATTTCTTTATAAACATAAAGCGCTGTTGATTTAATGTCTCTAAATGCAAAAGACCCTTTTCCTGTCATTTAGCCATTTAAACATTAATAAGCTTTCAGAAAACCACTAAAACTGTACTACAACATTACTAAAAGGAGATAAAAATTTGAGGACATAGAAAAATGCACTGGAATATCCACAGAAGATTTATGAAATAACAAAAAATTAAAATCTGCAAATAAGGATGACTATTTAGAAGAACAAATATTCTGGGTCCTGCCAAACATCCACCTGGTCTTGACTTGGTCTCACAAGGTAACAAAAGCCAACATTTAGTTAAGCTACTGCAGATCTTGTTGAAGGATGATAGCCGTGTCCTAACCCCTTGATTGTACTGCTGGAAGCAAAGTATTCTGGCTTTGCATTTCTACATGCTTGTCCTGTTCTAACGCCCCAGGTTACCCCTGAACTCGCCAACGCAGTAACAACACAGTAAGATGCCACCACCTGAAATCTACATCCATTGTAAGATGTTTCCACACATGTTCAGTCACTGCACATAGCTATCAAAAATTCTTTCTGACAAAAACATTTATTAGACAAATAATATCTTCTGCTCTGAAAAACAGACACTGGTTTTGCCATCATAACTTGTTGCACAAGTCTTAATTTTTAAGCGGCGACATTATTTCAGGCCTTATTCTTGTTGATAGTTTGGGAAAGCAGGTAACATATTTTCATGAGAGTATAGTGTTAATATGCTAGAAAATAAAATTTTAAAGTTTCGCTTTCCACTGTTGGGGTACTTTTCTATTAACAGACTTCTCCATTTTTTCCTCTCACTGCAAAAAAATTATTTTCCCTTATGTAAACCTACCTGAAGAAATAAGTACACCCATAAAGACAAAAATTTAAAAAGTTTAAAAAGTGAATAAAATATCTCATATGAGTTCAGAAGTGAAAGAATTTTTAGTTCCGTTAATTCTCTCTCATCTATTTTAGATATTGGTAATATTATTGAAAACATGTGCTAAAGACATGATCAGATAACGCTGAGATGTTGAACCGAACTGCAGACTAAAAATTACAAGTCACAACTAAAAAGCAGCTCCTCTTTCACAAATTTTGCTTTCACAATTCTCTGTCATTTTGAGGCAGACAGCAAGATATTATCATTCCAAACAATATTTACAATAGAAACATGAATTTTCATTTTGAATGCTGAAGCAGAAAGATTTTGGTCTTGTATTCTCCTTTGGTGCTCAACCTGTGACCTGTGTTTGAAAACTGCCATTTGGGTGCTGCCCAGCTGATCAAGACAAAAGCATTTCTCCACCTTTTTGAAAATCACATTCTGTACTGGTAGATGGTCCTCCAAGCCAGCAGCATCTCTATTCTTTTCAGCAGGAAGAGAGAGTGAGACCTCTGAGCGTTGACTTTGCTGTCGTGGATGAACTGAGTTTGTGAGTAACCCAAGCAGTCAGCAGCTCCACGCCCCATGTAAACAACTTCAGCAAGCAACTACAGCCTGTTCTTCCAAGCATGGAGGAACTTGCATTTTGCAACCTGTTTTAAATTCTATCATGATCCTGATTTGAAAAGCAACAATCTAAATTCAAGGCTATGAAGGCTCTTTCATGTACATTTAAAATTCTCTTCTGAATCCATTGGATCAAATGCCAGCTATTTCTTCCATATTTGTCTAGAACTGCAAACTAGTGAAATGTATTTACTAGCAATAAGACATGTATTTGCTCAAGCAGAACATCACTGACAGTTCATAATGTGAATAATCCATTTTCAGTTAGTGGGTTTTGAGGACAAAATTGGTGAAGATGAAAGAAAACACTGTAAGCTTCTGCAATAGTACATGGGTATACATTAGAATTTACTTCTTTGCTAATAAAATATATTGAAAAACATTCTTCTCTCTCAAGCACAGAATGATTGTACTCATTATTTCTTATCTCTCATTTTCTATTTCTTGCCTGAAATATTCTTCTACCAATGTTTTTAGAGATGCACATTATTTCATGAATATTTTTTTCCAAGTAAAGAATCAGCAGTAAAAAAATACATTTCTTTACGTAATGAAATAGGCACCTGATCTTTGCAATTTGGTCTTCAAAATGAATTACCATTTGCTTGAGGTGCTTTCTAGATTAACCTGTCTGTTCTAATGGCTTCATTAGCAACTACTGAACTGACCTGTGTCTGTGCCTCAATCCTCATCCCACACGTACAAGAACCTGTATGGAGGCCTGTGTTGTACAGCCCATTATCTCTTTCTGAAATTAGATACATATAAAAATAAAAAACCAACCACAAATAAAATGCAGATATGTAGCACTTGTGTTATTAATTTATACATAATACTATACATAAAAATTTTAATACAAGTTCCACCTGTATAATTTTCAGTGACCTTTATTTCTTGAATCATTGCAAAAACATTTTAACTTTAGTATACCTTTCCCCAAAGTTCTATCCAACTTTTCATGAAAAAAAAAATTTGTTCCAAGTGTATGTACTTTTCCTCTAAGGCATTAGAACGCACATAATAAACAGAGGCAGAAATGAATACTATGTACAATTAAATGTGGTGTTAGCAGTTAACAGGCAAGCAGGTTTGGAAACAATCACACCCATCTCCTTGAAACCTGTCTTTGAGTATCCTGGACATTATTAAATACATTATGCATCAATTGCTGACATTAATTAGGAGAACAAGGAGTAAAGGAAAGCAAGAACAGCCTTCTGGCACTGCGAGCAAAGTTTGCTGTCAAAAACCGTCTTCTGAAAAAATAATTAATAAAAATAATTAATTTGGATAGTGCAAAAACAAGCTAGTCTAATAGAGCCCGAGAAACAAAAGCAGTTAGGAGAATCACAAATTTCTATTTTTACTTTCTTGAATGCACTTATTTAATAAAGTAATAGATCGTTATGGTTTTATGGCCATTGTGTTTAGGGATATGTTACATCTTACAGATTTGTCACCAGAAGAACTGCTAAACAAACAGCCCATGAAGTCGTGATACCATCCCTTTAAGTCACACGCACAAGCACAGTAAGACATCAATGCACAATTAAACCTCTAGGATGACTTCTGTACCATTTCATGAATAAAGAAAATCAAGTTAAATCATTTTTTCCATGCATTTAGAGCCTTTGTGACAGCGCACAGTAGCATTTGAACCATGTACATACATTTGGTCAGTACTGGGACTGAATTTAACATCTCTGTTGGTGACATGGACAGTGGGATTGAGTGCACCCTCAACAGTTTTGCAGATGACACCAAGCTGTGTGGTGCAGTCAATACGCTGGAGGAAAGGGATGCCATCCAGAGGGACCCGGCCAGGCTGGAGAGGTGGAACCGTGTGAACCTCATGAAGTTCAACCAGGCCAAGTGCAAGGTCCTGCACCTGGGTCATGGCAATCCCTGGCACAAATCCAGGTTGGGCAGAGACTGGCTTGAGAGCAGCCCTGAGGAGAAGGACTTGGGGGTGTTGGTGGATGAGAAGCTCCACACACCCCGGCAACGTGTGCTGGCAGCCCAGAAAGCCCCCGCAGCCTGGGCTACATCCCCAGCAGCGTGGGCAGAAGGGCGACGGAGGGATTCTGCCCCTCTGCTCCACTCTGGGGAGACCCCCCTGCAGTGCTGCCTCCAGTGCTGGGGTGCTAGCATAAGGACATGGACCTGTTGGAGTGGGGAAGAGGAAGCCACGGAGATGCTGGGAGGGCTGGAGCCCCTCTGCTGGGAGGACAGGCTGAGAGAGATGAGGGGGTTCATCCCGGAGAACAGAAGGCTCCAAGGAGACCTTCAGGCCCCTTCCAGTCCCTAAAGGGGATACAGGAAAGCTGGGGAGGGACTCTGGATCAGAGAGGGGAGCGATAAGATGAGGGGGAACGTTTTTAAACTGAATGAGGGGAGATTTAGATGAGATATTGTGAAGAAATTCTCTCCTGTGAGGGCGGTGAGCCCCTGGCCCAGGTTGCCCAGAGAAGCTGTGGCTGCCCCATCCCTGGAGGGGTTCAAGACCAGGTTGGATGAGGCTTTGAGCAACCTGCTCTAGCAGAAGGTCCCCCTGCCCCTTCTATGACTCTATGACTGTTTACATAAGGAAAAATACTGGTTTAAAGGAAATATCCCAACATATATGTCACTACACAGGAAACTACCATAAATTGTTTCAGAAGTGGATGTAACTTTGCCTCCCTGCCTTCTTTGCAAACCTATCTTGGAATAACACCACTATTATTAGGAGAAACATTTGTCTGATTTTTAGAAATAAAATCAAAGGTATTTGTTCTTATAACGCTGTTCTTTACATAATAATCTCCTCTACACATCTTCATACATTCTAGTAGTGTAGGAAGCAATTTGGAATTAAGGATGCCAGTAAAAGCAGACAACCAAAGATTTGATCCCAACAGTAACTCCTAAATAAACTGCCTGGAAGGTTGGTGAGAGTCGTGCATGTGTTATATAGGTCAATGCAGGAAACTTGCTTATTTTAGATAACCTTTACATTGGCTTTTATGGAGCCCAAAGGGAGTAAGGGCTACTGAGACAAGCCAAGGCACAATAAGAATGGGAGAGGTACATACAGAGTGAAGACAGCATCTGAAGCAACACATTTCTACACTACCCAACTTACCAACAGTGGAGGAAAACACTTAATTAAGTCAAGGTAAAAGCACTTTATGCCTCTCAACCATGTTTGGTATTTTACTTACCTAACTTTGACCGATTACTCTATTGTCACGAATGTTGTTTGCAAATGGCCTGAGAAAAGTCTTTGTACGTCCCGTAAATCCACCTGAACACAAATATTACTGTAAGCTTTTATTTTCAAGATAAAATTTGGCATGTATTTTGCAAACCATTTTGTTACGATAAATGATTGTTACTAGCAGGAAGAATTTGTAAAGAAGATAAAGAAGTTATGAGATGAAAATTCAATCTTCAGTCCACATTCATGTAGCAGTAGTTCACTAGGAGAGACTAGAAATAACACCTCTCCAGCCCTGTTTTAAAGTACTGAAAAAAGGACATATTTTCCTCTTGTTCCAACAGCTTCTCAACACAGAACTTCTCACAAACAAATTATGAACTTCCTCAGAAAAACAGTTTCAGTCTCTTCATGACACGACCTCCACAAATCAGCTGGGATTTCCTATCTATACACAAGTAAACAGTCTCCCTTTGGTCTACCTACTATTCCTTAAAAAACAAAACAAACAAAAAAAGCTGTAATTATAATGTATCTTTAGAAAAAAAATCCACATTGTTTTGACTATTTGATCACTTGCTATTCTTTAACAGAGGTGCAACGGACCTACCTCAAAGTGCCTAACTACCACCAGGAAAATTAAAAATTGCTGAGGGGGAACATGCCACTTCAAGAGAAGGCAGCTGACATGCTGAAAACAGTGATATGGGTCATTTTTACTGACCAGTGCTTTGACAAAACAATGATGTTCTTTGTCATAGTGTGAGCTAATAAAAAAGATCTTCCCATTTTCCCATTTCCCCTGCATGTGAGCTGTCTGACTGGACAAAGCTAAAACTTTAAATCTAAATTGCTTTTTCTGGTTTTCTATAGATTCTTGTCTCTTATGAGTTAGTTTTGTTTCTAGTATCAGTCTCACACAAGAGATACTCCATTCACAGAAGTTCCCTGTATGTACATGAAAATTAAGATTTTCTGCTTAAGATTGCAAGATCTAAAATTAAACAACTATTTGTTTTAGACAAGACTCTGAAATCACTCAATGACAGAATTTACAGAAATAAGGAACAATACCTTTAATTACATATAAATCATGTATTGATTTAGTCTTGCTGTTATATCTACATAAGCACATTATAATTCCAGTGTCTATGATATCATGTCCTTCTTACAAAAACAGAAAAATGTGCTCTTTGAAATAAGGATTTTATAAATAAAATTCCACAATTGCTACCATTTTGAAGAGCCTGATAGCCATTTACAACTTATTTGTTTCAAAAGAGAAAAAAAATGTTACTATTTTCATTACACTTTTTAACCCATGCAAAAATAAGCACTCTCCTATTTTTCCTCTTCTTGTAGCCTGGGATTCTAGCTTTAGTGCCTTCCAGGGAATCACCTTCAGAACAGAAGCTGCTATTATCTAGGCATTAACAGCGAAGGGTAAACTTGTCACTTCTGCTATAGGAAAGGGCTAACCGATCTGAGTTGACAGTGTTGGCTGATTAGGATACTCCATGACAAAAATTCAGCCTGCCAGTTTTTACTCTTCATCTCTTCAAAAAGTACAAGGAGGCTACAATGAGAAATACTGTGCCTAGCCCTAGTATGTTTAAGTATCAAGAGGAGTTTTCTACAAAATAGGAAGAGGGTTAATTTAAATCTTATGTCAGAGACATTCTAAAAGTTAATAAACATAAATGATAAAGTGATGACTATTTTTTGATATATGAAGTTGCAAAGACATTAATAACCCTAATTCACATTAAGAAAACAGAATCAAAACACAAAGCAGATACAACAGAAATTTATCAGGAGTTGAGAAAGAAGCAAAACACAAATTACAGGACCCTGACTGGTGAGCTGGAGGACAAACCTCAATACACTCAGGTTGGGATTACAAAAAGGAATTACTGAAGAATTTGCATGAACTCTACAACCAGAACATAGCATTCACTTGCTGTTTAAAGCTATGCCTTTGCATATGAATGACACTTCAGAGAGGAAAACTGAGTTACCACCTTTAACTGAAGATGTTAGCAATCTGAAATATACAGCTCACCTTACTGATGGCAAGACTGTTAACAGCCAGTAACACTGTGCTTTTACAAGCTACAACGTCCACTCAGTTATTGCTAGTGGATAATAGTTTCCATAGATGAGTTAAACACACTGCAGGAGGTACAGATAGGAACATTTTCACTGTAATCTGTTCTACTTCTATATTCCTACTGTCTATTAAGTAATTTGTAGAATCATTTTACATACTACCCAGTAGTACATTGGCCAAGTATAACCTAATAATGTTGGCTTTGGCAGTCCTTTTTGGCTCACTTCCTTTTGCAGATGAAGACTGACATTATTTACCAGAGCTCACAATTCAAGAGCCGTTGTGGCGCCGCTGAAGAGCAGTACATGTGGAAGCTATAGCATATATATGACCAAGCAGTGCTCACATACTTCGTCATTTAATTGTTCACACTTGTCAAAGTTAACAACAACGGCAGCAGGACACAACGTTGTCAAAAGGCACAGCACAAGCACACGATTATGTTATATCATGTTATGTTATAGGATTCATATACATATATACAAAAACATTCTTTTAACTGAACAAAAATAATAAAATCTCACTTCCTGACAGATACCAAATTGTATTACTTGCAATTGTAGTATTAAAAAGTGTCACACCTTAGACAGCTCTATACAGCAAGCCATCAAATACAGGTTGGAGGCTTAGTGCCAACGTGTGAAACAGGTCTCCTAACATTAACGGCATAAACTTGCATCTTTCTTCTAAGAAACAATCTGCAACATTGAAAGAAATGGTTCGGTTGAGGCAGAAGGCTTCTTGAGAGGAACACAGACAAATTAATCGGGACAGAATATTCAACAAGTTGTCTTTATTACTCACAGGATTTAAAGCAATTTCCACTGCTAAATAAGGTTTTGACTAATTTACAGATGAGTAATTCTTCCTAGAGATTTTGAAAATGCGCCTGAGGTCACTATCTGGCACTATTAGATATATTCTAGAATTACCCCGAAGGGCTTAATTCACAAAATGCTAATTTTATTACAATGTAAAAAACAAACAATAAAAAAAAACAAAACTAAACTAAATTTGCACACTTTACCTGCAGAAATTTCCTAAGATTTTGTAATATTTATGGGTAAACAGAATCTAAAGTAAAGCTTAAATCCTTGATATTTTTGTTACTAAGTTTTTGTTCCTTTCTTTCTATAGAAAATTTAGATACATAAATTACCGTGTTGAAATAATTTTGACTCAGATGAAATAGCTTGTTATTTAAGACAGTAGTACAGATCCTTTATTTTGCAAAAAGTAAGAATATTTTAAATATTAAATATTTTTTCCAAAAAGTTCTCCATTAATGACAATACCAATAACATAGCTTGATAATATAATAATAAGCTTTGAAATACTGTTGCCAGATGCAGTGTAGTGCATGGCACATCATGCAAAACTTCTCTCATTGCAGAGTTTGGAAAGAGTAAAACCACATCCTGAAATTTTAAACACACATTTGAAATGTAAAGCTCTATGAAAAATTTAGAAGAAAACGCAGTTTACTGAGCAAGATAATCTTGCCAAAATAAAAACCTGGATGCCATTTAGAAAAGTATAAAAATCCATAAAATTACCAAATCTGAAGAAAATACAAGAACAAAACTAAAACATATGCTACAAGAATTTAAAGACGACTAGATGTTCATGTCTCATGAAATAAAACCTCCTTTCTGAAATAAAACTAGATCGATATTTGATTATTCAATCCAAAAATTACTCTCTGCAACCCATACTTTAATATTGTTGCTGCCACTGACAACTAAATCTAAAATATTACTCTTCCTGGTAACAACAAAACATCCACTGAAACTATCTGTCTGCTGACACTTGTTTATCTAAAATGGACCCAGAAATCAAAAGCATCATCCTACCAGTCAGCAGAACCTGTCTGAATCATTTCCCAGAGAAAATTTTTCTGGAATCAAAGTTCCTTACAAATATGCTGGCTAATTCTTTCATAGTTCAACATTTTACTGTACCAAAACATTTCCTAAGAGCAATCGACTGGGGGAAGCTATTTTACAATCAGCTCAGATTCGATTGATTAATTAGTTAAATTAGAAAAGGGCATGAAGCACGGGGAATTTTCTGTTTGTTTTGCCAAGGAAGGTTATAAAAAGAGCGAGAATAATTTGTTAGATACCATTTAAACACTTGTATGGAAAACAAACTAAAGCTGTAATCCTCTAAGTCTTTCAGGATTTCATTCTAAGTTTCCCAAAACATCTCCCCAGCTGACACTTTTTTTAAAAAAAATATAAAGCCTATCAGATTAGCATCAACTTGAAACCAGATCTTTGCGACATGCCTGATTTCTACAAAACGTTTAAATGTCAACACCACCAAGGTATTTTCAAACCGCTATAATTACCCTCATAATTGACAAGAATTCAATGAAGAAACAAAGTGGAAGTGAGAGTAGTGAGAAGGGGAATTTTTATCAAAGTAACAACCTATCAGGTATTAGACAGTTTGTACACCAAAAAAGGTAGCCTCAGTTTAACCTGCTAAACGTGGATACAACTTCAAACAGGAGCATTAAGAAAAGCTGATCAACAGCTATGTGACACATCGAATGGATATAAAGCAGAAAACCGAGACTTTGGCTGTACATCATTTTTCCAGAGTTTGTACTGAACTTGGCTAGAATATTTGGTCAGTGACATGTGACTTAGGCATTTGGCTTCCATGTGCTCAGTTCTACCTGATAAAATGCTAACACCGACGAGAAAACCCACAAGATTTGCATGGTTAGACTCATATGGGGTAGTTGTAATACACGTACCATGGCAACAGCTGCCCCGCAAGACTCTGAATGGATGAGAACGGGTGCACAAACACACATCCCCAGTGATTCCCAAACAGTGGCACACAAGTCAGTAAATAATTTCAATTTTTGTCATTCTATCTGTAGATGGACTGTCATATAATCCAGTTCTGAACTTTAAAAAAAAACAAACATTAGAACAGAAAACCAAGAATCAATTCAACAAGAACTAAAAGCTGACATACTGTATAATACAAGTAATACACATTTTCCTCATTTCATTTAGAATGACAGAACACTGCAGAGTCCAGACAGCGTGTAACATGCGCTATGTCTTCCCAAAAACACAAGCAATCCTGCTCTTTCTCAGTTCTCCAGTTTTTACCTCCTGAAGATTCTGACAGTTATCCACCACCTTCGGCTTTTTAAAGAATAATATTTTCAGTAAAAAATCCGATAGCTTTTAACATACTCTAAGATATTTTAGAATGAAAAAATGTTTCATTTTTGATCTACTGATTTCTTCTGAATAAAAAAAAAAAATCCCTGCGGAAAAATACAGATACACTTCACCCTGAAATATGATATATTTCTAGTGTTTACAGAGGATAGAGCTGTCCCAATGCTCACATTAAAGATTTACCTGTTTTATTTATGCATTTTTCCACCCTTCTGACTAAATCTGCTTTACTCAACAAACAACGCTTTCTTTAAAACAATAAATGTACATCTCTTGTACACATAGAGAAAAGAATCTCCTATATACATCTTCCTAGTGTCAAAACGAAACTATTAATCTGCTGTACGGAACCAGAGAACATGCGTGGGTGTAAGAAAAACGTCTGTAGGCACCAGCAGAAGGGAAGGCTACAGAGATTACTGCAGCGTAACCACCCACGGACATTTTATCAGAAAAGAGCAGCGGCTGAGTCATGGTGCCGACTTCCACCCAGAAGAGGGATTTTCTCTAAGCTGAGATACATTTCTGTGACGATTAAATTTTTTGTTTGCAGAGGATTGAATTTCCAGCACTTTGACATCTAATTTAGGCATTTATAAAAACAGATCCTTATTCCTGTTTGAACGGTTAATGCTACCCTCCCCTTTCCTCCCCAATATCTCTTCTAAGACTTTTGCTGAAACCCAGCAATGAAATAAAATACATTTTCACGAAAAAAAATGATGGCAATTTCCAGGTCCATTAATTTCATACAAACCATTATATTTACTTAAAATACAAAGTATTTGCCTTGTACTCAAGTTGGTTTTTAGATACAGTACAAATATGCACAATGTTATATTAATCACAAAATATTTACCAGCCCTGGAAATTCACAGGACAGATCCAAACTCTGAACTTGTCATGATATAATCATTTGCAATAGAAGCCTCTACTTTAGAAATGTAGCAAATCTGCTCCAATTGTTTGCTACAATGGAAAAAGTTTAGTCTTTGCTGTCCATCAACTGTCAGGACGTCAACACCACCTTCCCTGCAAAGCTTTTCAAATGACAGGGAAAGTGAAAAAAAACCTAACAAACCAACAACTCCAAAGGCAAGGTTCAGAATTGCAGAAATTATGTGAATATAATTAAAAAAAAAGGCAAAATTATTTTTTAAAAGTCAAATGAACAAAATATACTTTTTGCTACCCAAAGATGTTTAATATTTCAAGATAGTTAACATATGGAATGCAAGACTGAAGTCTCATTATAATTACTTGGCTGAAAATTCTATGTTAGTATTTACGTATTTAATTCTAAGTTTGCTAGAGTCCTGTAGGGATAAATGTGTTTTGCTACTCGTTCTAGAATTGTTTGAAAAACAGCACAGAAATAATGGTAAATAATAATTCAATGCAGAAACTGTTATTTTTGTTTATTTTAAATTTGACTGCCTTGTACAACGTCACTATATTCCACAGATACATAATCTTCCAAAAATAAGCTACTAAAAGTCAACTGTAGTGCATATACCGGAAGTCAAAGAAGCATTTAAAAATACTAGTTATTTTATTTTTACAATATACTTAGTGGAATATAAAACATGCATACCTAGATCTTGGAATAAACAGAGTGCGATTCAGAATTTTTTCATTACTTTAGATTATTGTCCTGGTTTGAGGTAAAACAGAACCAACTTTCTATTCACTAATTTTACTTCTTAGTTATGCCTTTTCTAACTCTCTGAAATTAACAGCATGTTGTGTCTAAAACGGTTTGTTCAGAGTGATAAGACAGTTTGTGCCAAGGAACAGTATGCAGAGAGGCTCTTGATTATACTTATTGCTATAACAACCAAGGCCAGCTAATTTTGTTATTTGCCCCACTGGAGGGTCGGAAGTGGAAAAGCGTAGAGGGGTCCTACCTGCGGGGAGGAGCGGACAGGACAGGTGACCCAAAATTGACCAACAGGGGTATTCCATCCCATCTGCCCCATGCTCAGTATAAAAGCTAAGGGATCAAAGGGTCAGCTCTCTTCTTTCCATGGCTGACGTCCGAGGAGGACCCTGTCTGTCCATCTGCCTTTGATCCCGATGCATGTGTTCCTGACTCCAGGTCTGGAACCCGGTTCCCACCTGTCGCTGAGTCCAGTCTGGGACTTCCCCAGTGCCTGCTGGTGACATCATCCTGGGAACTTAATACGGTTTTGTATATACTGTATCCCTTTCATTATTTTCCTTTTTATCTTATTATTAATATTTCATTAAAGTAGTTTACTTTCTTCTAAACTCGTAAATCTCTTTATCTCTCCTCCTCTCCATGCACAAGAGGCTGGGGGGGAGCACCTGTTGCCGGCCATTGGCTGATTTGGCCAAAACCACGACAATTACAAATTCTTCATTTTCCTACATTTCCCAGTACTACCCTGTTTTACAATTTTTTAAATATGTTTTTAATATATTTATTTTATCACTATTACTAAGTGGAAGTTAGCAGCCCTCCTTCCTTCAAATGAAGCTATTACGTGTGCTCTCTGGTACATAGTATAAAGAGTGTACCTCAACTGTGCTCTGTGCTGCAGCTGCTCATTTCCAGTCCTGATAATTTTCTATGGCTTCTCAAGTTGGCTGAACTAGCAGACATATGCTTATCTGAACCGTATTATTCCCTCTCTACCTACATCTCAGGGAAACGTGGCTCAACCATGCAGGTATCTCGGACTAGGATTTAAGTCCACGTGCTTCATTTGATGGAATTTCTCACTCTCAGGATAATTCTTTACTGCTAAATTTAAAAAATTCTGAAATTTCAGGGAGTTCCCTACACCTCACCACCAAAAGCATTCCTGACTTAAGAAAACAAAACAAAAACAAAACAAAAAAAAACAAACAAAAGAAAGGAGACTATGGACTTACCTGCATTTGCTGTATTTATTACAAATACGAAGTTGTGGTGTTTCTACCTAGTTTCCTGCGTCGATACCTGACCAACGGCCATAATTATCATCTGTATCAACTCTGCTCATCCTTGCAGAAGTTAAGCCTTAACTCAAACCTGCTCAACTCACAATTTCATCCTGCTCCTGAATTCCTTTGTAATTTTTAACACTGTGCCCTGTGAGTCAAGCGAAACCCAGTACCAAATAACTGGTTCAGAAAAGCCCTGCCATTTTTCAAAAGGTGAATAAGCTGTTCACTACATTCTCCAGTTTGCCATCAGGATTTGCTTCTCTAATCATTCTTGGTCTTAATTGCAAAACATAATAAGCTGCTTATGAGTGTCATTGCTTCCTGCAAATGATTTTGTCCTTGATCACAATCAGGAGTCAGATGAACAATTTGAGATTATTTATTTACGTACCTTCTCCATGAGTAGCCTGCAATATACTTTAAAAATCTAGTACTTGCTCAATCTGTCTTCTCAAAAGCCGTTCATGCTGAAATGCTAAAAATGTGCAAAACAAAGGGGCACGAAAAACTGGAAGAAGCTGATGCAAGTTTCAAATGCTCCTATGAAAATATGGTTTCAATATTCTTCCAATCATACTTATAAGTCACTAGCTAACAGTTTAGAATGTTAGATATTACAGCAATTGATTTCTGTATAGTGCTATTCAATTAGAGCGAACAAACTATGACCAAATTGCTACCAAAGTCTGCTTTATTACTGAAACAAGATGCTTGTTAGTACTACATGTGAACCAATGTCTAAATTTAAGTACCACAGACATATTTCCTCAATTTCTTTCTCTTTAAGCACTAAGAAGATGTCATACGAGGAGAGGCTGAGGGAGCTGGGCATGTTTAGCTTGCAGGAGGCTGAGGGGGGACCTCATTACCCTCTACAACTCCCTGAAAGGAGGGTGTAGAGAGGGGGGTGTTGGCCTCTTCTCCCAGGTGAATAATGACAGGACCAGAGGAAATGGTCTGAAGTTGTGGCAGGGGAGGCTTAGATTAGATATTAGGAAGAATGACTTTACTGACAGAGTGGTCAGGCACTGGAACAGCCTGCCCAGGGAGGGGGCTGAGTCACCATCCTTGGAGGTGTTTAAGAAATGTCTAGATGTGGCACTTCAGGGCATGCTCTAGTGGCAGAGATTGTAGGGGGGTTTTTTTGTGTGTGTATGGTTGGACTCGATGATCTCAAAGGTCCCTTCCAACCATGAAGATTCTATGATTCTAAGATCATAGGAAATCTGGCAAATCATTTTGGCTTTAAGGAGGGAGTAGATATTGGGATAAAGGGGAACACAAATACGAGTTAGTAATAGATTCTTACAAATAAATATTCTAATGAAATAGAAGCCCTAGTGCTTTTAACTTTGATAAATTTTGGTAAAGAGGAAAAACTAATTTCACACAGACAGCAAGAGCAGAAGGAGAGAACTCTGAATTATGACAACCTAAACGCAAGTGATGCTGTAGTTAAAATATATGGCAACAAAATAATCTATTCAGGTACTCAATGCATTTCAACATATCAATGATGCATTGAGTATATCAATAATCAGTGACGAGAATTTTTAAATCCATTATTACAGCTTGAAAAAGCACAATTTATTGTAGTTCATGAAGCAAATTAGCTGTGTGTCCTTTACAACGAGTACTTATAATCACTAAGAGCTGAAGGACCAAAGGAAAAAACCACTCTACGTAAGACTGGGAGGGGGGAAGGGATGAGGAGGGGAAAAGCAAAAACAAACTCTCAAGAAAGGTGTATTCGGGAAAACTTTGCTCTGCTATAAATGTACATATCAAAACGAATTGAGGGAGTGAGCAGAGCAAACAGTTTATGATCGTTCACACAGTGTGCTCGATTTCCATTTTCTTGTGGTTTTGTATTTACAATGCTATTCATAATAGGCTCTTGGAAGACTACAAAAATAAGAAAATTATAAACCCCATTATTCAAAGAGAAAGAAATTCCAGCAAAATGATCTATCAATGGCTAAGTAACAAGCAAATTGCAAGTCACAATCATACGATGTATATATTTTTTTTCCAAACAAGTGCTACTACTATAAACAGAGATGTACAATTTCTCAAAGTGAAAAAGGCATAAGTCAAACACATATTTATCCCACCAAAATACAGGAGAAGGGAGATTAATTTTTTTTAAAACAATACCTGCATTAGCCACATGGATAGTTTATTTAGAAGTCAGAAAGGTACTTCTGAGAAAATGTTTCTGAGTAATGGCAAGTATTGTTGGCAATCACTTTAAATGTACACTAAGAATTATGTCACTCTTCATTCTCTGATGAATTATTGATGTGAAAATCTACACTAAACTTTCTGTTCACTTCCAACTTTTCCATGCAAGGACTCTAGAAAAAAAGGAAGGTGTGCAGGAAAAGAATTTCCTAACTGAAAATTCCCAGTGGGCTCTTTCACAGCCATATGTGTATTGTTTTGAAAGGTAACAGACACCACAGCTGATTGCTAATGGCTTGTAGGAAGTGAAACTGTAACAAATCTCGGGATGATCATCTGAAGGGAGCCCGCCTCAGCCAAAGAGCTGTGTTGCATCTGCAACAACGCTTCATTGACTTCTGTAAATTTTATCTAGTAAATATTTTTATTTGCTTGTAAGAGCTTCAGAATTTCTCTTTTTTTGGAGGCATTTACCTTAGTTCGCAGCTTACGCTAGAAATTCATGACCAGCTTGTCATAAATTTTTCCTATTTGAAATGAGAGATGACAAATTGAAGTCAGGAATAAACTTTTCAGAAAAATCAACTAGTACCTAAGAAGCAGTTTGAAATGGCTCTTTGAAAAAGTAGCAACTAGTAGGCATTTCATAACTAACCACACTATTTCTCCAAAACATCATTGCCAGAACATGTAGATATTTAACTGCTCATGTGGAAAAGTTACAAGAGTAAATAAACACAGGTATTGTGACAGTACATGCCTAATTACTATTTATATCTTACATTGCGAGCCTCCACAGTAATTTCATCCTAAATGTTCAGTTTTGGTTTCAACATAAGGGTCAGATAAAGACACTGACATGAAAAACACAGATTTTTTTCCTCTTCACCCTTTCCAAACAATTTCAGTAATGCTTTATTCAAACGAAAGGAAGTTCTGACATATTCTTACTAAATACCAATTTTAACTTTTAAACAGTTCTAGAAGTTTGCTGGGTTTTTTAAACATAGTTAAGCTCACTGACCTCAAAATGTATTTAGCAATATTAGTGGAGACAGCTGACAAAGACAATTGTAAAAGACAGTAACTGTGCATCATTTTATCTCAGTTTAATTCCAGTTTGAGCAGAAAAAAAGCTATTCCATTTGAATAGAATAAAAGGACCTACACAGGCAGGCCCTGTATACTGGCACCTAAAAATAAATTTTTTTTCAAAGCGTATGAAAGATGATTGCATATTTATAATTTTAACTATCTGATCAAAGCTGTTTCTAATCAATTTATTTTCCATTTACATACTTAAAGAACTGCTACTAGCCTTACAGTCACGGATTTTTACCCTGAGTTTTCAGGCAATGTTTCAGACAAAATGGAAGAATTTGTCCTCATTATGCAGAATAGTTTTATGCCTTGGACAGCTCTTTCAGGGTAACACCTCTGGTTTACCACAGAGACAGATGTACATATGTGTATAACTTCACACACAGGCATATTAAGCCCTCTCTTCTTGGTGCACATAATGCAATTCGTTTTGTATGCTAACTAGATTATCATTTACAATACACTACTCAAACATAGCTGCAGCAGAGATGTTGACTTTGATCAACCATGCATTAGAACAAGCTGCTTTTGCTGATTAACATCATTTACTTTGATTTATATATTACACATAATCCTGTTTTCCACCACGAAATTTATTTGCCGAAGTCCCCAAGCTGAAAATATGCTCTTCTCGAGTAGGGTGTCTAGATCTAAAAAAAATTCTAAATCATCTATCAAAAAACTATTCTAAAATACAGACTAAAGAAATACAAAAGTATACTTTCTATTCTTGCAATAATTTGGCAAAATAGCAAGTTTTGAAGAATCCAATTAGTAAATCAAAAAGTGTACACGCTTCCACATATGGTAAGCATATTGACTTTCTAAAAATTCTGTTTTGCTTACTTAGATTTTCCTTTTTGCTTCTATTATTTTTTTCAAAAATAACTTTCTCATATAATCTAAAACTGCTAGTTATGGTAATAGGATGATAACAATATGCTAGTTATGGTAATAGGATGATAACAATAGGATGATACCAATTGATAACAATATCTAACTCACTACCTGTCCAAGCTACAGATTTCAAAAGACGACTGTATCTTTTCAACGACCCAGCATGAAAAGTTGATGTTTACTTGTTCTGATAATAAGCCAAAATCATATATGGAAACTTTACTATTCTTTACTCTTCTTTTTGGGGCAAAAGTGCTTCCAAAGCGCTATGACAAACCTGGAAGCAAAATCGTCCAATGCAGAGATCTTGTCTACCACTTACTACAGTTAAACCATTAGTCCGATTCAGCGCCTAGGCAGACTGCTAAACAAGGTGACAGTGTGAATTCCCAAGACATGGCTCTATGCTTATTACAATCAGCAATACAATCAGATCATTCATCTATCACTGTATAACTTCACATGCATGGGCATAAATACACTGAGTATTATATAAACAATAATCTCGTGGTTACAATTGGATATTGCAGATGATGTAAGACATGATGTTAGAAGAATATCTCACCTATTCTGAGAAAAACTCCTAGCACTGACAAATACATTAAGGTTGAAATTCTTTGAATGCTTTGAATTCTTCATCAAATAATTGAAAAAAAAAAAAAGGCCAGTTAAAAAAATTATTTAACATTCATAAACATCATTGCCTTACGTAGGAGCTCTAGGTACAAATTAGCCTGATAACATATTTGATAAGTTACAGCTTTCTCTTTCAGAATTACTGTTTGCCCCTCAAAAATAAATATTTTCTCAATATCAATTAGGTTTCCTTCCTTTCGAACACTCATTTGAAAATTCAAACCGGAAATGAGCATTTAGATGAAGTAACTTCTGCTTTTAATCATACACTAGTGTTTATTAAACAGTTATATGCACAGAGTCTTCATACCATTGTCACTGATAGTAGTTTGCCATATGGTTTTTTGAAGGCTGAAACCAATACTGCAATTCTGTTCCACAGAAAGCATAAATGCATTGTTCTAAACCACCCAAATAAGAAATGACTAACAAATGCTCAAGAAAAGCCTATATTAGCCCAATAACAAGCTACCTCAAGCATAGCAAACCAGAAAATACAGATTTAAGTATGTTGTTACAATGGAAAAATCACACACAGCCTGGATTTCTACATCAACAGCTTTCCAGAGTATTGTTCTTGAAATACATGGACATTATTAACAAGGGACTTGGACAATTCACCTGCAAAAGCAATCACACCATAACATCTCATTTTACTCTGAAGTAGCATTTTACTCTGAAGACTACTTGGGACATGATACATCACCAATAAAACACAGCCAGGATTTGGGGGTCTCAAATGCATACTTACAATGGGTCACACTATTCAGGAAAGAAAAAAGAAAAAAAAAGCAGCACACGAACAAAAAAACCCCCACCAAACAACCCAAAAATTTCATCAGCTGCCTAACGTTTTGGAAAGACTTAGAGCAAACAAAAGCCTAGACAATCACTGCAAGACTTATACTGAAAAGGACTGCTGTAAGATCCTCACCAACGTGAAAGGAACAGACCTGCAGCCTGCTTCTTCCCACACATTTCATGAACAAAGACCAATCCAGGGGAAGTTATTTTAATAGAAATAATGTAAACCTTAATACACAGTAATTATACTCCTCTAAGGTATTACTACTGCCAAGAAAATTAATCGTATACTCTTGTACGTTGAATTGCTGCTAGTTGATACCAGACATTTCTTCTATAGTGAGAAAATGAATCAGCACAAAAATTCTAGAACAAGGGTCCAACTAGAAGAACTTAGGTAGAGTACAACCTCATACTGAATCTCTAAATCCCATGACTTCTATCATTCAACCCATACAAGAGCTCCTCCATGTGACCTGTCTTCAAAACAGCTGAGTGGCTTTCCAGTGGCACAATAAAAGAGCTTCCTTTTATTCTAGTTAAACCCAACAGCACCAGAGCAAAAAAATTACAACCACAGAAGTATTACCTATCTGGACAACATCCACCAGTGAAAATTCCTACAAATTCTTCTTTAAAAAAAAAATTATACACACATATATATGCACAACATGCACACAATTACATCCTTCATAATGCTAGTACACTACTACTAAAGCAACTTTTTTTGTTGTTTTAGGTGTAATGCCTGCCTATTTAAACCTCATGCCAAATACTTAAAAATATTTTATTCTAAAATTTTAGAAGTGCTACTATAGACACCATTGTCATTTATTAATATATATTGTATGAGTGCTACTATAGACACCATTGTCATTTATTAATATATATTGTATGCAATAATTATGTAAGACTCAGGAAAATTAATTTTGGATATTGCTTCAAAGACAAAGGCCTCATAAAATAAATAATTTTTCTTAATTAAAAATATTCCTGTGACTTTTCTTTACCTTGAACAGTAGATGGCTAAGACAACAACTACTAAGTAAAACAAGTTCTGTAGTCATGGCAGATTACCCTTCACTCAGCGGAATTGGACTTACTTATCATGTTTTATGACAAAAGCTTTTTATTGCCCTTCCTGAATCCCAGAACTGAGATGATGGCTTTTCCAATATTAACCTTTTTTTGGTCCTACAAAGGAAACAAACCTTTGAAATTTTTTACAGCTTTCTTAATGATAAACCATGGTAAAACGTGCATATACATAGAAAGCTTTCATTGGAAATGATCTTCAAAGCAAAATAAATCTTTGAAGCAAACGAAGAGGAAGTGAAATATTGCTGAATCTTCCTCTTTGGAACCATCCTAGTTTCTTTAAACAAAATGTGAGACTTAACAGACTGTGACAGATCTCATATTGGAGTTTAATCTTCTAAATCTGTATTGTTTCAGTAGAATTATAATCAGTTTTTATTAGTAAGAAATCAAAAGTACTAAAAAAGAAAGAAGATTAAACAGAACAAAACCCAAGTCAGGCACACAGATATGTATACAAATACAGCAAGAAGGTCATGTTGCTACCTTGTTTTTAAGGTAGGAATCAGCACCATTTTTTTTCTCTTTTGGAATTCACTTTACATCATAAACTAAAACAAGAAACATTTTCACTTGTGCTTTTTCTTCCCAGACTTGTTTTTATCCCACATGTACACTCACTCGCCCCTGGTTTCTCCTTCGAGAAGTCAGTATTATTACAACAAAGGATCTTGGGGCATGCCACAATGATCAACAAAAACTGATAAGAGTGTAGCTCAGCAGATTTCACCCCCTACAAACCAGGCATTTCGGCAAAAAAGTCTATGTTTCATAAACAGTATTAGATTTGCAAGGTCAAAATGAAGAGATAAAGGCACTTCTTGCATGAGAGAACCACTTTATTTTCAGATATGCACAGAAAGAGCACCTAAACTTGCACTCAGCTCTGAAATACGTACTCAGAAGGTTACTGGAATGCAGATACTTTCGACTCCTAAAGACAGGGACGCATCCACACACAAATATAACGCGGGTTTGATTACTAGCTGTGCCACGAGCTTTCTTTATGTCTTCTCCACATTCACCTTCTCAACAAACACCAAAGTAATTATCTGCAGGAGCCTTCCAATTAGCAGCACACATTGCTGATATTTTGGTTCATGACTGCTTATATCCAATCTGAAATTCCATAACAGCACACTCCCCTATTCTAATGCCTGTTTGACAAAGAAACACGTGCCGCACACTAGATGAGAGAAATTAGCCTAAATCAGAAATACAGATGCCTCAAGGTTACTACTGCAATAAAGACGGACGTATCAGTGGGCTGTCAGAGAGGTCCCAACTCTGATAAGGACGCACAAGCTGACTCCAGAGGACATACTACTGCCAGGCCTAAGGCAATAAAAGCAAGACCCCTTGCCCTTCGTTGTCCCTCGTTCTGCCACTGTTCACAATGCCTCCATTCACCTTTAAAAAAATGCATTACACTTTCTTTTGTTGCTATATTTCTTAATGAGTTTTATAACTTTTCTTCACTTTGAGCAGTGGAAACAACTTCCTATAACAGTTTTAAATATTCATGAGGCAACCGTACCTATTACATCTTTAAAGAAAAATGTCTATATTTTTATCTGTTCACTGTGAGATTCTCTAACGCTTATTCACTCACAGTTTATTTCTGTAAAGGCAAGATTTCAAAAAATTGGTTTTTAGGACGGAAAATTATAGCAAATTTTTTTCTTAGAAGTCCATGTAATGTTTGTTTAATCTATTTCTCTGTAATACATTTATAAAAATATTTTTAATATAATAGAATCTGTAAATAGGAACAATTAATTAACTTAAAGAAATCTATGTTTATATCAAATCATTTTATGCAGGTGCTTCAGAACAGAATTAAGATATTTAAAAGATTTTATCTGAGGCTCTGATAATTTTAAAAATTATTTTAATTGCTTGCTAAAAATTCAAAGAAATTCATGTGTTTTAAAGTATTTTTAATAACTTCTACTAGCATTCAGTGTATACAATGCATTGTAAACACCAATATCCAACTGGGATATAAGACTATAGGTATCGAATGGTAAACCAAGCAAGGTTCAACAAGGAACAGTCATTACAAAAACCTAGAACAGAGTGCATTTAATGGTTGGACCAAAACTTTTTTTTTTATAACTTACAAAAACTGGCTCATGGGGACATGTGATAGTTTTGTTCTCCCTACCTACTTGGTGGGGGGCAAAAAAAAGAGGTCATCACACATTATTAGACACCAAGCCCCTCCCAGTTGGTTGTTTGGCATTTTTTTTAATGAACATAGGGAAAGTACATTTATGCCTCTACCTGCACAAGCCAAGACTAAGTTCCTAATTTCCACAGAGGGGGGAAAGAAATTCTATTCTCCTGCCCCTACCTCTCATATGAGGAGGTCACAGTAACTTACAAAAAAATGGGCTGAGACCAAGAAAACATAGGTATTGAGGTGAAAATAACGAAGAGAACATTGTTCACACTCCTTCCCGGCTGCACTTAAGCAACAGCACTGTGACATCTCATGTGACATCTACTTACTTCAATCGGAGATACAGAAGGAGGATAGACACCTGCAGTGTGCAGAAAAAACAGAAAGGTTCTTCAAAACCTGAACCTGTGTGCTCTTCAGCAGTGTCTACTGGACCAATGCATTAAATAAATGAATCCCACCACCATTTGCAATTCAAAAAGGAGTAAACAGGTATACTCCGGTGGCCCCGATCAGCTGTGTCACCCTGCCAGCTGGCTTGCTGCCAGGCAGCCACAACCACAGCACACGCCCTAGACAGCCCACACTGTTGCCTGACATGGCTGAAGCAACACCCACCCAGCCATAGCTCCAGCTGAGGGCCAGCCCTCTTCTGCTTCACGCACCCCAGGCCTGTAAGAAAACCAGAAACAGCCTCTTCCGATTAAACATTCAGTGTCTTCTGAATGAACCATTTCTATCACTTTTGCTTGCAAACACATATACAAGGATTTGACCTTAGTCACCAACTTTCTGTTAGGAATCATATTTGTCAACAAGAGTTCATTAACATTTCTGTTTCTGCCAGGCAGGGACACACTTGTGGTGAAAGTGGGTACTGCAAAACTGACAAAGTCCACTTTTTGCAAAAGCTTAAACTAGTCTACAGTTCATGTTACCCATGAATGCCCATCGTTACTCTCCTCCAGCTGGCTGTCTAAAAGCACACTAGCTTTCCTCTGAGAAGTTACATTTGACTCAACACAGACAAAGCTGTTTAATTAGCAAAAGCAGCAGTGCAATCAAGCAAGTATTTTGCATTCTAGACCAAGGTATGACGCTGTCCTCCCACCCATGGCGTCTGTAAAGTCTTATCACCTCATTACACATATTTTTCACTCTACCAGGTAAGTAGGCTCATCCTTGGAAGCACTATCATTATTCCAGGTAACATTTGCTTCATAATTTATTGCTTCACTTTTTGTCATCTACAACATAGCCTTCCTTGCCAATTAACTCTTTTCCATTCTTTGCAATTTTTCCACCTACTTGTAATTACCCTTTGCTGCTATGTTCATCCAACCAGGTCTAGAATCTCTTCTGCAGAGGTTCTACATGCAAAACTGAATTGCTGTATTTGTTGTTCTTTTCTTCAGACACAAGCTTATACTCAAACATATATTTTCACTAAAGCCTTATCATATTTTTTAATGCAGATTGCAATGTATCATATCTACAAATGTGTAAAAATCCAAATTAGTCTATTTCAATTCTATTAAAAATAGATTTCTGTAGTTCAGAGCATTCACAATGGGTAGGCTGGCTGAAGAGCTTCAGGTGATAAAATTATGTGGTATTGGCTATGAATACAACTGAGGGTGATTATCACATGGTACTAATAAGAACTGGGTACTAAAAACGCTTACAGTGAAGTCACTATTTAAGGAATACATTGATACTGTGAGAATATTTAGCCTCAGTCTTTTGGAGAAACATGGTTTCAACAAAAATGTGTACAGTCCTGCAGCGTCCCATAATGTTTACAGAATGGCAAATAACATCCATTTAAAACAGATACAGCCCAAAATACAGTAAGCCCTCTGGACACACTTCTTCAAGATGAACAATGGAGTCTAATAATGTAGTTTTTAATAACCTTTTGTTTCATATTGTTCCTATTTCAACAAATTACTATTTGCTACTGGTAAATAATTATCAAATTCTGAATAAATTGTACGTAGAATTTCTAATTTCACTTAGGTCTAAAGTCTACAAAGCAATTTGTTATTCCCTTTATCTCTTGCTTCTCTTGCTTCAGTCTTACTACTTTGAAATATAATTATCTAAAATTCATTATTTCCTTGCCAGTTTCTCCATTTCCTTTCCATTAAGGCAAACTTCAGAGGAAAACACTGTCAAACTTTTTTTTTTTAATATTACCTACCAACTAAACATGTTACTATAGGTTTCACTAAGCTTCATAGAAATTTCTGTGATCTCTTCAGAAATAAAGAAGAGGGGGAAAAAAATATTCACTTGGATTCTGAGCACGGGGGAAAGGGACGGGATGGTAGATGACACCAGATACAATCTGCCCAGATTTGTAGTCAGCATCTCATATACACTAAGTTGCCTAAAATAACGTTAAGAGCATGTAAGAGCTACAGCAACACACAGAGTCTGGAGGACAAAGTGTTATCCACTAAAAGCCTTCTTTTTTTTTTGTATCAAGTCAAAAAGGCAATCTCTACCATGCAGTGTGTTTTATTATTTATACTAATATAGACAAGTATTACACATGCCAGAACTGTAGATAACCAGAAAAAAACTCTGCAATTTTTTGCTTAGATCATCTTAAAATACTAGCACACACATCGTCTGGTGCATAACACTGTCAGCTGGCCATTTCAGAGAACCAAGGAGAAATACAATTTGCATGAGATTGCTGTACGCTACAAATTCACATTTGTTAACGCATTACGATACGTACTTCAGTTAATCCAGCTGCATGTCCTTGTTCTCATGTTCTTGCCCAGCATGGACTTAACATTTTAAAAAATTGACAAAGAACAAGAAGCATGGCTCAGTGAGCTATACTTCCACCCTTCAGAAAAACACATTCAGTTGCTCACACTTGATGAGGAGAGAGACTTCAGAATAAACTTTACCTGTTTTGCTGCTTGCCCTCATGGCAGCCCCTGCCTATGCCCGCATCTCTCCTCTAATTGTTGCTATTTTGGTTGCAAAAAACGTAGAGCCCTTAATGCAGAGTTCAAAACTGTGGCGCGTGCTGGGAAGTAGTACTGATCTAATGACCTGGTTGTAAGAAGCTGTCTAAGCACATAACTGTCTTCACGTAAAATCTGGTTGCCAGCTCCTTTTTGGAGTGCTAGGAACTCAGTCCAAAGGTCTTAACTAGAATTAGACTGCAACATATCCACATTTTTCTAAGATTCAGATCAAACTTCTCCCAAAGATAATTTCAAAATGTGAATTTTCATATGAAGCAAAAATTAAAGAGAAACCAAATTAAAATCTTTATCACTCTTGCTCAATTTCAGGGCTTTTAAGGAATCTGTTGCCACCTTTGAAAAATTACAGTGTTACACCAAAGGCAAGGTTTTTTTTCCTTTAAGATTAGGAGTTTCTCATTGCAAAGGGCCTAGCAGTTCTTAATTAGCATTTAAAATTAATAAAAGTAACTTATTATGTGTCTTTTCCTCCTACATAAAATACATACATTGATAAGATTACCTTTTCTTTACACTCACTGCCTGAAAGCATATATGTACATTTAGCTGTTTGGTCAGTCTTAAGAACTTAGACCTTTCTAAAAATCAGTCTCCTCATACCTCTGCAACACAGCCACTCTTTGCCTTGCTTTCAAAAACTTCTCACTTCAGCCCCCAAATGAGCGCCAAGTGCAATCACTACTAGTTCCACATTTGCCCACGTCCTGGGTTTCCCTCCCCATTTTCTATTATGGCTTTATGCTTTAATCTAGTGGCAGTGTCCTTTGGAATGCCAGGAGGCTGCAAGAATACTGTCCTAGACAGTGTCGTCCCAGAGGACATCCCAGAGAGCGCTCTGGCAAAGCAGCTGCCCTCATTTATACATTACTAAAATTTAAGTGAAACCCTCTAAAACTGGAAAACTCACTAACCAAAGACCTATACTGAATATAATGAATACTGGAGTTACTAAATCAACCTGTTACTATCAAATAAGATAAATCAGAGTTCTAGAAATATTAATTAGTTCTGCATGACTGAACCACCCCTACTGAACAGAAAAACTACAATGAATTTTTGTTGTAGTATGCAGTTGTCTGGTAGTTACCCCTACATAAAACAACCACACACACATTTTTAATTGAAACTGTTTGCCACCCGTAAATGAAAAAAAACAAAACACCAAAACAACAAAACAATAAGAAACCCATTCTGCTCACTTTAGTAAGTTTTTGCATTATAAACCAGCATTTTTCTGCACTATGAAAATACTGTTCATATTAAAAACATTTACGATAAGCAATGCTTGTCCTTAAATGACTGAGGAATTTTAAACAGAAAGTTTTTTCTTCATATAGCATTTGTCCCAGCCATTTGGACATTACCTCTTGGACCTATCACGAGATGACTAACTACTAAGGCAGTAAACACTACAAGAAATGCACAATTCTCAGGGAAAAAAAGAAGCTGATACTTATAATAAGATTTGTGCTTAAAAATACAATAACAAAATTTTTCCATTTGTTCCTTTTTATAGTTTCATCACTACTGCCAATGAGTCTTATATTCAAGCTTTAAAGCACAAAGCAGACAAAGCGATAATTAGTTTCCAATATTGAAACAGCTTTCTAAATATTACACATAAGCTTTTAATAAAGATAATAATCTACATACACAGCATTTTGGCACCTTGCCACTGATGTACGGCCTCTAATCAATTGCTTGTTCAGCACTGAATATTCAGCACATTTTGTATACAGAACAAAATGGTTATTTTCTGAGGAAATTAAATGCATTTTAAAATAAACTTATCTAGCTGAAAATTTTGGACACTTAACGCAGACCAGTAGCTAGGAAAGGAGAATTAAAAGAAAAGGTTAAGCAAGCTGCCTGGGTTTTAATTTAGCTCTGTCACCAGCCTCTTGGATGACCTTGAGCAAATCATTTTACTTCTTAATTTCCTCCATTTGTAAAGATATCACCAAAGACAGCTAAAGCTGAAAAACAGTCATTGAAGTCTATTACATAAAATCATTATTAAACCTAACGTTGGTTCTTGAAGCTTTCCCCTCCCAACAGATCCACGAAGTGTCTGTGAATCACACCCTTTTTCCACTACATCTTTAAATACTTCGTAAGGTTCTCAACTAGATGGGGTAACTCGGAAAAGGGTTCTGAACACCAGTTAAGGTATTGAAAATGTCTGTTCAGTATGCAGCTGCAGATGAAAAGAACCTGACATTAAAATGCATAAAGAATAGACCAGAAAATAAAATTATCTTTTCCAGTGCTTTCATATAAATTAATAGTACTGTTCCCTTTGAAGGATGTTTGCATTACAGGTCACCCCTTCTTTACGGTGATATTCTAGAATGCCAGAAGGTTTCAAAGATAATTGATGAAAATGATCGCTAGCCATTTGCTTTCACCTTTACACCGAAGGATCATTTATTGTGTAAAGTGACTAACAGAAAGTATTCCACAAGAACCAGAACCAACGAAGACCACTTGTCATGGCTTTGTCTCTGGTAGTTGACTACAAGCTTTAGCTTGTTTTCATTTTTCTCCTACGCTCACCACTGAGGCATGTACAAAGCTACTAGCTGGTATAAAGTCTTTGATATCACCTTACTTTGCAGTTCTGCCCTTTGTAGAAGCCCTTAGAGGTCTCTCTCATCTACGTAGCTGCAAGTTTACAAAGAACCTGTAGGAAAACAATTGTCTTTCACAGCTCTAACACAGCTTTGGTTGAGAATATTATTGGAGAAAGGAGAATGGTTTGACACGTGACTGCATTTGCCCTCTCTCCTTAAGAAGTCAGATAATATAACATGGTAAAAATACACAAATTAGGACAGGTAGTTAATTCACCCATTTTTTCCTCTATCCTATAGCATAAAAGTAAAGAAACAGAAAAGGAGAGTTTCAAAACTTGTAACTTCTTAAGGCAAGAAAACAATAAAAGAAGTCACCAAGATCAAGATTAAAAAACGCAAGCAACAATCGAGCATTTATTTATATGTAGAATATCCCATATGATTCCATTAGCGACAATAATAATGTTGGGTTACTAAATCTCAGACTTCAAGTATGAGTCAATCTTCAACAGAAACAGCATATATTAGAAACAAACGTCCTTTTGATGATAGAGGTAAGAGGCAACATCTTTTGCTGACAGAAGGAGGTGCTGAATGCTTCCTCTGGCACTTACTAAAAAGATGATACTGAATTAATAGGATTTCAGTGTGATCCAGACTGAAATTCTTTTATTTCTATTGAAACTGCAATCCAAAAGATCCAAAAGCAATACATACATTTTCAATTTAAGACAAACACAATGCAGCTCAAAATATTACGAAAACAAACATCCAGCATATGATCCCCTCTCAGGATTAACGTATATCAACTGAAATTGTTTCTTTAGAGGTTCTAAGAGATTGATTTAGTACTGTTTTTCTTGTTGTTGACAGGGCTTGGTTAGTATATCACGTGACAGCAGCTCTACATACCTCATCTTGTTAAACTGTACGTCAATGCATCACACCAGGCAGGGTAGCTAGCGTGGTGGCCATCAGACCACTGAAATGCATCTATTGGCAGTTCGAACCTTTCGGTATTTTTTTTTTCCAAATTATCGTACACATTCCATTTTAGCTCATATAATCAACTTTTATAGCAGTTCAATACCTGTCAATATGGACATCCATACTTCTGAAGGTATAGAACAAACTCTTCTGTATGTATTATCAGAATACACTTTTTTTTTTCCAAATTTATTTTTAAAATCTTCGGTTGCAAAATGATTAGGTTTTTAGAGGGGAAAGAGGCAATATAACAACAAACTGCTCTTTCTAGAATTACATATCCATGTCACATACTACGAGAAAGAAAAAAAAAAAGGCAAGCAGGCATGAGTAACCTTGTGTGTATTTGTGACTGCATCTAGTCTCCTACCTGGAGTGCTGCTGGAGGCATCCACCATGCAGAGGTTTAAAAGCTTTGCTATTGCTGACAGAACGTGTTAATTTGCGGTGCATTTATCGAGTACATAAAACATGCCATGTTTATAATATGCAGGATGGCTTCAGTAGGTATAGAAAAATTCTACCAGAAACAAACTTTATGAACATATACAGTTATTTAAATTACCAAGCAAACATTTGTGCACCACAGAATATTAAATAAATACACGTATCTGCAAGGCAGTGAGCAATGTCCATGGATGCATCTCCATGACGTAGGTACAGAGGCTGTCTTAGTCTGGCAGATACAACCACCTTGTATTTTTAAAAAGAAACAAAAACAAAAAGCAAACCACCCCACAACCACAAAAGACAAAAACCCGAAAAATGTAACAGCTAATATTATCTTCATATTAATAACGTATTTGCTATAGATAAAACCTTACATTTTTGTTTTAAGTATTTTATTAAAGTACCATTTTAAAGCAAACTGTACAAGTCCATCTCGACAGTACGGCTATAAATTTGAGAAGCCGACAATAAAATCACAAACCCACAGTCCGTTACTGAATGATGTCAGTGTTATAAAAACATACTTGTTTTACTCCATATTATTTTAAGGCACTATTAAAACCTTATATACTGTAATTAGCAACAGCAAATGAGAGGATTCACAGCTTGATGTGTAAACACACATTAGAGGGAAACGAGTTAGTGAACGATTAATAGGTATACAACCTTCCTATAAAATACAGCATCCAGCAGAGTCTATCCATGATAAACAGGTCTGAAAAAGCTATAACCTCTCCTACCGGTAGCAGCCACGCACAGGGAAGAAATGAGTTGACGTACAAGTTCTATGTTTTGTAAATACCACATTTTTTATGGTGATGGTGGAAGCAAAACACCCACCCCAAAACAAAACCTGCGAAGTTAATTAACCCAATCGCACAAATTTACAGGTAAAACTGAGGGCTGGTCCTCAGTATCCTGAAGGACCTTCACCCAAACACGCATTTTAGACGCTGCAACAGAAGCAGTGGGACCTGCGTGAAAACAAGCCCGCTCATAAATATCAATTACCACACGTAACGCTACAACCACCCGCAGTTCAAAACAGAAATTCGTGCTTAAGACACCTAAATCCTACCTGCACCCATACACGACCTCTTTTTTTCGCTAGAGAGCACAGGATATCGGGGTTTTTTTCAGGGCGATAAACATGTTTTATTTAGCATTTTGATGGAAAACGGCTTATGGTGCCTAGTCAGGCGCTGCAGGGCTCGCCGGTTTTTGCTCCGTCTTCCAGTCCGTAACGCTTCGCTCCAGCCCCGCGGCTGCCGCCTCAGCGAGGCCGGGCGGCGGGAAGGCACTGCCCGGCGGCGGGGGGCGACACTGCCGGGCGGCCCTCCCGCCACCCCCCCACCCCGGCTCTCCTCACCCCCCGGGGCCCGAGGGGCGCCTGGCCGCCCCCAGGTGAGCCCACATCTGCCGGGGAAGCGGAGAGCGGCCGCCGAGCGGGGAGGGCGCCGGCGGGGGAAAGGGACCGCAGTGCAAGGGAGGGGAAGGAGGAGGAGGAGGGCGCGGAGGGGCATGCAGAGGCGCGGGGGGCACCTACCAGTCCGTGTGCGGCTCGTCGATGACCAGGAGCAGCTTGAACTTTCTGCCGGCGGTCGAGGAGACGGCGGAGGAGGCATCCACCAGACCGGCCGAGGCCGCCGTCTGCTTCACGGCGTTGGAGAGAGAGCTGAAGAAGCTGCTGCCCGTCGACTGCTGCTGCGGCGGAGGCTGCTGCTGGGGGGGCGCCGACTGCGGCGGCTGCCGGCGCTCGGCAGCCGGGGAGGCAGAGGCAGGGGCCGAGGAGGCTGAGGGAGGCGGCGGCGGCGGCTGCTGCGGCTCCGGCCGCTGCAGGTCGGTCATGTAGCCATTGGGCAGGTTGGCGATGAAGCTGCTGTCCGAGAGCCTGCGCCGCAGAAAGTTCATCATCTGGCCGGGCTCGGAGGAGGAGAGGCGAGGCTGTGCCGGGGAGCGGGCGGCGGAGCGCGGCGATACGCAGGCGGGCTCGGTCGCAGCCCCACTGCCGGCCGAGGCGGGCGGCGCTGCCTTCCCCTCCCTTCCCCTCAGCCGCGCGGACACCGGCCGGCTGGCGCGCGCCCGCCGCTGCCGACCGCCCGCCCGCGCGCGCGCCTCCAGGGGGCAGCCGCGCGCGCAGCCTCGCTCCCGCCCCGGGGCGGGGGGACACACGGACACACGCACCGCTCCCCGCCGTCAGCCCCGGCGACGGACGGACAGACACCGGGACCGGACACCGGGGACGGCACGGCGGCCCCGGCTGCGTAACGCTGCCCTGTAGCCGCAGGGACCCCGCTGGCGCCGGCAGCGCGGGGCCACAGGGGCCGGGGGAGGAGGCCGTGCGGCCCCTGACCAATGGACGGCGGTGGTTATTTTCCTTAAAAAAACTCCAAACAGTTCAAGGGAGGTGGAGGGCTGGGCAGCATCAGGCAGTTTCACGTTGTCAGGGAGAATTAGCGGTGCGTTTTCATACCTTAAAACCCGGTCTTTCTTTTAAGAGTAATGCGAATTCTCTTTCCCCTTGAATTTTGGGATAATCACGGGCTGTTTTAACATAAAATACATAACTGAGCCTTCATCGTATGATACAGGCTTTTATCAGCTGATAAAGCTGTGCAGCTGATCTCTCCAGGCCGCGCTGCAGGTAACAGGTGGTCTGAGATCACACACCCCCAAGGCAGGCAGCGATGATTCTTGTAAAGTTGGAGACCTGATAACGCTTTCCTCATGCTAAACGCGTCCACAGCTCAAAGTCTACACGCTCAAAGGCAGAACTGCATAGGATTTTTTAATGAGTCACTGAATTTAGAAAAAAGTTCATATATTAATGACCGAAAATTAAATAAAATACGGAGGCTATTAGAAGATGCTGACGTTTTAAACCCCATAGAGGAACCAGGGGCACACGCTGGCTGCATGGAGCCGCAGCACAGCCCGCACACAGACACGGCATTTTGCGTTAAAGGCACAGGAAATGTGAAGAACCGGAACAACCCTGGGCTTCAACTGCAGCGGGGATGTTCTGTCACTTCACCGATCCCTGGCCCGTGTGGAACTGCACTTATATCTACATAAATTTTTGTCTAGCGAGATCTAGAGAGAATAAATTTCTCTCCGTCGTGTTAAAATATCTTGGGGCTATTCAGATTTCTAAAAAGCTTGTATGTACACACAATAACTTGAGTTAAGTCACCTACAACACGAGAGAGGCGCCAGTCATTGACAGACCGAGGCAGAACACTGCATCATGCCAGGTGCATATGTATTACTTCTACTGACATTACACATGCAAAGATGATAAAAATCACAAGGCTGAGGAATCGTTTCATTCATCCTTGTTTGAATAATTGCAGCAACAATCCCCCCTCCCTTCTCATTTCTAAAGAGCAGGCGTCCAAGTAAAGAAAAAGGGGACGGATGATACTTTTCAAAAGATGCGTTTTTGTAGGATAGAAACCGCTTCCCTTCCCTGTAAAGAGATTACTGAAAAACACTCTTAACCTGTCTTATACTGAAAAATTATATTTAGATTTTATTTTTAAATTACTGTTCTAGCTTGAAGGGTGGTTGCATAAAAATGCCCCCCGCCCCCAGTCTGGACAGGCTGCTTCCAATACGTACTCGGAACCTGCTGATTTTCCTGACGAAAAGCAGACAGTCTTGCAGAGCCACATTAAGCACAGCAGAAGGAACGTTCTGCTGTGCACATTAACAAAATTATTAACCAGGTCTCTCCTACAGGGCTGAAATCTCTCTTCTGTGTCAGCTGCACCTTTGTTACGAAGGCAAGACACATGTAGCTACGGGAAATGATAGGGAGCAATTTAAATGTCGGGCTCCATTACTATAAAACAAAATAGAGGAATTATTAAGCAGACTGGTTAGGCTGCTCAAATTTCAGTGACGCAAGATCTACCCTTCTTCACGTCTTTGTGTGGAAAACTTTTGTTTTCTGATTGATGAAATCCGATTCCCATCCATAGTACTTTCTTATATATTCTCAGTGGAGCCAAATGCTGACTTTAAGATGACGTGGACTGATTCTAATTGTAATCATGGCCAACAGACTCTCGGATCCAGTTGCCCTTTCTGGTTCCAGGAACTGTGAGATGCTTGGATGAGCAGCAGAAGCCTTGTTCACCCACCCTCTGCACTCAGATCTTACGGCTAATGCAGAATGATAAAAAGAAGGTATTTCCCAGCTATATTCACTTTGCACGGTCTCTTCCATATGAGCACCTTCTCAGAAATTTGTACTTGGGGCTTTTTTATCTCTTTACATTACCACTATGCTGACTAAAATTTAAAAAAATAATCAATCATCCTCAAATGCTAGACTTCAGAGGTTTTTGGTTTTTTTTAAAAACACCCCATAGAGTATTTTAACAACCTTATACAGCCAGAACTGCCCCAAGGCAACTGGCAACTGAATTTGGTTAAAGAACTTGGTCCCTAGTCCAGAACAAAACAAAAAGCAGAGTTCTTCACGTGGCATCGCTGTTACTGTAAATGGAAAACTCGGCTTGAAGAGTACGGATGGAATATTACAGAGAGCTTCCTAAATGTAATACTACATAAAGCTGTGCCTGAAAAAGAACTAACAGCACTTTTTGTCCAACCTACTATTCACGGTACTTCAACACCTCACGACATCTTTGCGAGATAATTCAACAAGCTTGTGTCCATTAGGAAGAATACCGAATCGCCGGTATGTTACGTGACAAAAGTCATAAATGGAGTCGATATCAAAGCAGAGAGTACAACGGCAATTTTAAATCCAGTCTTGTTTCCTAACACTGAAATAGCTATGCAAAAAAGGATACAATTACTGGGGATTAGTTGTGTTGGCAAACTGAGAGGGGAAAAAAGTAAAAGAAAGGATGAAGCATCCTAAGTAGTACACTTTATAATGACTTATCGCATCTGCATACCAGTATAAGCACAGGAACAACTACAGTAGGATTCATCTTAAAAAAAAGAGAACAATAAAAGAAATTTACAAGCAGGTTAGGGCCGGTATGATTTCATTTAATATTCTTTGGCTATTATAATTTAAAACTAAACTTTAGGCTGGTCAAATGCCTCTTAAAGTTATATTAGCATGTAAGAGAAGCAACTTTCAGATAACCATACGTGGTGGAAGTGAAAGAATCGACTTACACGTGCTAGAAATTGGGGATACCTATCACTTGAGCAGATTGAATTAATACATTTGAAATGAAAACTACTTAACATCTCACGTTATCAGCTATTCATCTACAAAAATGTGCAAGTCTACAAAAATGCAATTACATTTAAGGGAGAAAAAATGACTAATCCTCTCAGCCTGTATGCTGTACATCATACTGTGCTTATAGTAATAGATAAAAGAAATGGGAAGAATCCAGGGAAGCATTTTCCTTGTATTTTATGTGCTAATATGTGTTCTAAGCCACATGGACTTCTACACCTCACATCCTTAGAAAAAAACATTCCATTATTGAGTGAATCCTGTTTCATGCATCTCCATTCATGCCACGCTTTCAGCAAAGTGTTACCTTCAGGTCTAAACATTCATTCCAGCCGGCACGAAGGAAGAAAGCGGCTGCCTGTACCGGAGGGGAGCGCAAGGAGTTTGTGCAGGGTGACAACAGTTGCCTCAGGAAAGTAATTTGCACATTTCCCAACCACTGACCTGCCGAAAATGGGAACAAGCCAGAATGGAGGGGAGGGAACACTGTTGGCAGATGACAGTGTAACCGAGCCTGGAATAGCAGGCACTTAGGCCTATTTTCATGATAAATGCTAAACGGAAGCTCTGTGCTGAAAATAAGTCCTAGACAGAAAGTACTCTGCTGGACTGTAGGGTATCACCTGGCAATCCTCGGAGAGATCAGCTTTACGAGGCTTTCTAAAAGCCTCATAATTTATTTAAACCCATGCTAGTAGGTCATCAAAAATTTTCTTACAAACTCCATAGAAATATGACACTTGTTTATCACAGAGATAAATAAAATACACACATACAAAGAAAATACAGCAGAAACAGGGGCTGAAGTGCACATTTGCTATATGCCAAGGATGTTATACACAGTATATAAAGGTGATGTACACTATTGTCACCCATCTTTAGTGATACATGTGAGTCACTAAACAGACATAATGTTGACAATACCACTATACAACCTTTTCCGTGTTTTATCTGTAGCTGATTTTTAAAATATTTTTCTCCCTTAAAAGACACGCACCAACTAGTAAGATAGACCAATGTGATTACTGCGAAGACTTAATAGCGAAGACTTCGTGAAGACTAATGGAGTCCCTTGAGTCAATGCTCTGTTAGTGTGACAGCAATGTTTGTATGAAGTGCATTTGCTGAATTTGTGAAATATTACTTATCTTTAAATATTCAAATTTCAAACTGGTGTTTCACCTGCAATGCTTTTCTTAAAAAGCTAGTCCTTATCTATACTCCAACATTTGTATTATTTCTATCAAACACATACCCCATTTTCCAATTTGCAATTTTCCAAGCATATCATAGCAACTTCTCTCAGAGGTGTCTGACCGCCTATCCCAGCGGTCCCACACTTTCACTTAGTTCCATTAGACATCTTCACCGAACTCTCCCAGAACTCCTGCTGTTACAATGCCCCTGAAGCAAAAACACGTCAGCTTTCTATTTCTGATCTTCTTGCATTTTGTTGTCCAAGGTGGCAGAAGCACGGTTAAACCATATGAAGATGTGACAGAAATAGGCACACTGGGGAGTAACTGCCTCAGTTATTGCTTTAGAAAGGACGCAAAATCAGCTTGATCTTCCCTTCCCAAATCTAGGCTGTCATGTTTTGATTTATGAACATTATCAGAGGACACAAATTAACTTGAATTGTTTTTTGTCAGATGGTCATTTAAAGTCTAAGTTTTTATTACCTAGGCTGCACTCTTGGTATTAATATAATTTTCTTCTGATATGCCTACCTATGTATGTTTTGAATCATGTTGGGAAATTTGACTTTCAATTTACAAAAAGTTCACAAAAAAGTAACAGGAACTTGAAATGCTAACAAAATACTGGCAGGGTGCTATGCAAAATTGTTAGGTCAATGTATTAAGATATAAGGGCTCTCTGGTTTATTTATGGCAGTTTAGTAAATTTTTACCTGGCCTTATGTAATTTCACATTTTATAACTATACCAATTCAAACAGTTGTGTATTGGCAAGAAATGCACTGTACTAATTCTCCTAGCGTTCACAGAGAGGACGCGATGGCTGTAACGGTATGTAAGGAGGTCGCAAAAAGCAGCCGCCTCTGCTCCCACTTGTGCCCCGGGAGAGCATCTGATAACCCTCAGCTGCTGTGCTCCCGAGACAGCAGCTTCTCCCCTGCCGCCGTTCCCCCACAAGGGGAGTACGGGAGGAAATGCTGCCCCCCTAAAGCGCTGTGACTGAACCCAACTCGCTTGTGCCAATGTCAAAAAGATGCATTTTGTGTCCTTGTCAGTACAAAAGCCAAAGACTCTCTGACAGCATTTCCTTACATTTGAAAGCACACAGTATTCCTGAAAAGAAAATTATGTACTGTATTGTACATCCTCTGTGCTCAGCAGTCCATTAAATCCTATGTAGAAAACCTATGACAATTTATTTGATAAATCATAATTTATTGGAGATTAGACTTTTACTTTTGCAAACTTTGAACATGGCTGGATTCGTACCGCAGAAGAGGGCTTTGTAGTCTCATGAATAACGCTTGCTGAGGTGTAGGAGGGAGTTCAGAAAAATTCTGAGAGAGATGTGAGAACAACCTGTAATAGAAACAGACAGGCTATGATCGACATGAGTGGTAACTATAGGTCAAATAAATGATTACAGGAGATAAGTCTGTTAAAATAGTTTGCCTCGATTCCAAAAATCTGGAGTTATAATAGCAGTAACAGTTACCTTTCCATTTCCTACTAAAATACATCTGTTATCTTATTTTTTGGTTCACTATATCCCATGCTTAAGGATTTTTTTTATTTTATTCTTTTAAAATACATTGATACAAATACAAAGGAACTTCAAGCACTTTTTACCACGTAATTAAGGCTCAAATACTGCCAGCCTTACTCAGACAACTTCTTTAAAAGCTGAAGGCAATCTTGCAAATATTTCAGAACTCAAGCCACAGCAGTCTAAATAATTCACTTTTAAATAAAATTTATAGCAAAAAATTCAACAATTACACACATGGACTGACACTGAATATATAAAGAAGAGGCATGAAGAAGAACACACACCTTCAATTTACGTGACAATATATGTATATTAAAGTAGATATAAAGTATTGTTTACTGGCATTGTATTTCTAGAGGAATGCAGCAATAAATGTGGTATGCCCATATGACCTGCTGTATTTCTTGTATTTTCCACTCTTTTAATTTTGAAACCATAGTCTCTATTATACTACTAATCTCAAAACCAGGTAGTTTATTTCTTTGCATCTCGGTGAGCAGTGTTTCCTCTTCTAATCCAGAAGACTGTCCTGTATCAGTTCATTTGCCGATTTTCTGTAATGCAGAGCCGTCTCAACTACTAAGAGACATTTACTGTTTTGCAGACTGAGTACAGATCTTTCTAAACAAACTGTTTACAAACTACACATACTATCTAGGGATAATCCTATCAGCAAAACTTGGACATTTCTCAGTGTGGAGGAGAGCTGCCATTATGAAAAGGAATAAATAGTAGGTGTTATGAGTAACAAAAATAAGACAAAGTCACAGTGAATGTTACACCAGAATTTGACCAAGACAGAAGAAAAAGCATCTTTCTAAAACCCAGAAAAATATAAATTCCTCATAAGATGTATTAAAGTATAATTTAGAACTTTACTTTCTTTGATCGCTAAAGAATAAAATTAACAAGGAATACTATACAAACGCTATAGAAAAACTGCAGAAGACAAAAAAATGTTCATCTGCTAAGAAGAGCAGAGCTGAAGGCTTGATGTGTTCTAGGTACACACACGCATACGCTCAGATGGACCGTGCTTACACAGGAATGGCCTTTTTTGTCCCTTAAAACCTGAAGATTTTCCTAATCAGAGAAAACCCAATGATACATAAAGATAATTTTCATCCTCCAAATAAGAGGCTAAACAGTGCATGAATGTCCTCTGAAGATCAACAAGTCTGCTAGCTAAATCATACATAAAAGTCAATTTAATCCACACAAAGTGTTTTGGTCTGTTTTTTAAGGTTTTTCTTCTGCAAATTTTTTATTTATGTTATGAAATTTACAGTGTAAATATCCTACCATTCTGACTCATATTCTGACTGACTGAATAGATAAATGCGAGATCAACAGCAACAGTTACGTAGTGAAAAATAAGCCCAGGACCGGCTGGGTCATAATGAAAAAGAATCAAACGCTATAAACCACAATTCTAGATTATATACAGAGAACAAAATATGGTATTTACATCCAATCTGGCCTTCATAATAAAACTGTAATTTTCTTTTTAAATGACTTATCAAATGATTAAGACGAATGCACATTTACCTAATTAATTGTCTGCTTTAGTTACCACAAATTAATTTTCAATACCACGTATGTGAAAACCTGATAAGCTATTAATGTGCAACATGCAAGATGAGCAAAGAACTGAAACGATGACAGCACATGAGTGAAATAATACTATTATGTTTTGCTAGTATTTTTTTCTCAACTGAATTAAAAGCCAGTACTATGCAATGTGTAGGATTCAAAAATTACCTTTCATCTCACCGTTGTCAATGAAGGCCAATCTATTTTATAAAATAAGACATGAAAAAGTCAGCTGCAATGTAAAGAATTAAAATAAAGAACAACTTTATAAGTAAAGTGTAAACTATTCAATTTAAATCTTATACATTATTGTATGTATAAATATACGCGCAGACACATATTACGTACGTGTGCAGATACAATTACATGCATTCGATGAATGTGAAAGTCACGACACATTCCAATGTAAATGCATGCACACAGCATCCCTTAAATTGCTATATCCTAAAAGCTAAAAGACTGAGATATCCTCCACGTAAAAACGGGGGGGAAGAGACCCAGGAAAAATAACAAACTTCCTTCAGGATTACTTGCTTCACAGACCCTTTAGCTCTCACTGTACTGCTCACTTTTCTAGCAAACCTGGAACTTCTGATTAGCAATCAGCTGGCTAAATCCTGCTGTCAGAATCCTATCGTACCTCCTTCAGCACACTGGAAGCCAGCATAAAGTCTAGAGCATCCTATTCAACATGCACTTGCCTATTTTAAAATTCACTTTTAAAACATTAAGGCCACATTTCTATGTAATACAAAAGAACACTATAATATATAATTTACTGACAAACAGATGACAATAGTAGAACTATTCAACAATTCAGTTGCAAGGTTGAGAATCAGATTCTCAGGAAAAGTGTGGGAATATGCACCTATGAATTCTATTCTTATTAAATAAACAAACAATTTGTAGAAGGAACTGTATTCAGAGGATAATTCAAAATTCTGGCAGGGCTAGTGTAGGAAGACAAGCTTCTCTCTGTCAGTCTTTAGGGCTTTGGTATAGTAGAAAATTTTAGTCATTTACTGCAGAATTGCATTCTGACTTCATATGAAGTTAATACACTGCACAAACCAGTGCAGGCCTCGCAACTAACACAAGTTCGCAGTTTTAAGTTCTTTTTCACACTATTACAAGATGTCAACATTTCAGTCACAAATAATCTCCTAGAAGACACAGGTCACAAATACTGACTACGTCGTTGTTTATAAATCAAAAATTAATAAACTGGGACTCCTAATTAAGGAAGTACCCTATTAATTCCATTATCAAGATGAAAAGAGTTCCCATTAAACCTCTGGTTTGATTTCTGTCCCTCAGATGTGTATAAACTGCCTCTTAACCTGAAATCTTGTGTCTCAGATACCCTTGTACATCAGCACCAAAGATGTAACATTACTGAAACGTTTTTAGACATTTTTTAGTTTTTTAAGCAGTTAAGACTTATTAAATCCTAAGAATTATTTTTAACACACAGAGATTGTGCCCATAAGCATTAGAGACTCGCATAACTTTGGTTACTCTCACTGCAATTGAAAGCAGCCAGCCCCACATTTGAAATTGTTAGGCCTCTTTTGTGTCACTCCGCGCAATGCTGCCAAATAGACTATTGTCATCTTCAACATTCTACAAAGGTTTTGCCTCGTCTCTGTTCATAGGTTTCTCCAGCAAGATTATTTCCATTTTGCTGCTTGTAGTGAGTTTAGTATCATCCATTTGTTATGCAATGAAAATTCTGCCTAAGAATTTTTATTCTAGCAAAAGAAAAAAAAAAAAGGTGGGCAAGTGATCTTAAGAATCCAAAGAATAAGTTTACTATAGTGTATTGGACTGTGAAACAGTTTGCCTCATTGCTTATTAGAATCATGTGAATTGGACAAACTACTGCTCAGTGAAGAGCCAAAGATCCTCTTCTCTTTTTACAAATATGTAGAATTTAAACAGATTCTCCTTCACAGAGATTTAAAAGCCCAAATGTCCTTATAACATAACCGCAGAGTAAGGCCAAGTAAGGACACTTCCCTTGCGTTGAAGTTGACTGTGTACCACCTGCCGATAACTTTGCCCTAAATTCTTGATTAGATCTGTCCAATAGAGCGCACAATAAATGGTAGCCCAATGTATGTGCTGTTGTCAGCTAATTTTCTTTTTGTGTTTAACCAGAGTAACTCCAGTACTAGCTAAGGAAAAATAATATTGTAAAAATTATTCTATAGTAAGTTCTGTATTGAAGGCAGCATTCTGTCATCATCTGTATAATGATCGTTTATGCTCTGAAATACTGCCTTACGCCGCTATAAATCTATGACCCTCTAATGAGGTGCTGCTGCTTTAGTTGTCCACTAATGAGAAAAGTTTATTTCAGAAGTTCCTAATTTCACAAGAAAATCGAGAAGGACCTCTGCTCCACTCCATACTTGCTGGATCGGTACTGCAGCAAGTATATGTTCCACACTACTTTGGGATGTAAAGCCCACTAATAATCAGTTGGACATAAAAATAGATGTCTGAATGCTTTCTAAAAGCAAATCTTTATGATGTCCCTAGTTAAAAATATCTGAAAACAGCTATACAAAATACGGATACCAATCTACCCAATATATTTTTGTATTGTCAAGAAGAAAAGTGCATCACAGTGACATGTTTATATGATGTTGTGAATTGAACTCATAAAGTAATGGTTGTTAATGTGCTGTAACTACTCTTAAAACTGTCACATCAATTTTAAAATTTTATCTGTTTCATTAAGTGCTATACTCCTTTCAGAGACCACAAATGAACGAAAACCAAAAGAAATTTCCTTTCCGATATGCTCTTTGAAATCAATAGGACTAAAAGACGAAGATGCAAGATGGCACGACACGTTTATGTCTTTATCAAGCTTTGAATGTCTTAGGACATTAGGAAGACGGTCTGACTTCTTATGTTACAGCTATTTTGTCCTGCACTTGCATTACGCTAATCCCATGTTTTACATCATTCGAAGAGCAATTGCGCTTTAAGCATTTGATTTCTTAGAACCATTTTAGGGTTTAGAGATTAATTCCGTTTCTTCTACGGAACTGAAACAGAGCAAGAGATAATCTCTGACGTTTGACACGGAGAAATGCTACAAGACTTTTTAAAAGTTATGTAATAATCCCCGTTCCCACCTTTTACAGAAGTGCTATGCTAGAATTATCTTATTCCTATTCTTTTCGGTGTGAAATAAAATAAAACTAACATAAAGTACATAAACTAAGTTACATTGTCCCTGCTTACACAATATTTCCTTGCTTGTTGGGATTAATATTAGAGCTTTTTTCAAGTAATACAATAGATTATGGAACTCCCCAAACCTTTTGTATCTAGAAGTTACATAAACAGCCATTGACCTTTGCTTGGTTTTAGTTCCTTCTATTTAGATTTGAACATAAAGCATTTTGCAATGGGATGAAAAACCTACCCGCCTGCCCCTTAGCAGAATAACTATTACAGCTTGGGAGTGAACATCAAACCACAGCATGAAGGCAGACATGTGAAATGTCATGAGATGGGAAATTAAAGCTGAGATAAGAACCCTTAGAGAAGACTTTAACAAGATATTAGGTCCCATTCAAAATGCATTTAGCTGGCTTATTTCACTGATGTTAGCTCTGATCTAGAAATGCGGGCATCACTCCAAGGGTGTACCTCTTTCTCCGCCATCTGTTATCACAAGGAGAGACGCCCAAGTTATACTCATTTCCCTCCCCCAGTAAATAAGTAAATAAATAATTCTGACAACTGGCAGGACATTATCCAGGAGAACATCGCAGCATGAGAACTGCCTCCTCCCGTAACAGCTGTTGTCTCTATAGCATACAAGGGAACTCGATGTGCAAACACAGGGGGGTCTCTACAGTAGGAATCCTAAAATGATAATTAGTTGCGAGGTAGCATCGTTTTTGCCAACTATGAAAGCTATGGCGGAGTTTTTTTATTTCAATGCCTAAAATTTTATTTATAGAAAAATATTTAGTATTTGTCCTGCACGCACAGCAATTTTAACTTTCTGTGAGCTGCTTCTTCACATACCAAAATCCACGCATAAATATTTATGTTAAATATAAGGCAATGAGAGCGTCAGGAGAAGTCAGATGCTTACATTTTGCACGAAATCTAGCTTTATCACAGAATTTGGCAAAGTAGTTGAAATAAATTACCTAGTTTTATGTGTAATTGATAGTAATTTTCTGCCTATTTTTACAGAAGAATTGTATGTTTTGGTTCCATATACAGGGAAAATATTCAAGTTCAGGCAGAAGAGTCAAGAATTTAGATTAGCTGAGTCACTGTATTGTAGCAACAGACCTCTCTCAGTAGGAAGCAAGTAGATTAGCTAGCCTCATCCAAGAGGTGAAGCCATCACCATCCAGGAATATGATTAAAAGCAGAATCCAAAAATCTTGCATCTTTAGCGCCAAGGACATTCAGTTGTATCATTATAAACTTAAATAGCATTTGCATAATATAGAGCTGATTAACAGATGTGGATCAGTAAAGGTTAAGTCATAAAAATAGACTAGTCTGCCGCACACTGCAAGAGTTTCGGTCGATGCTGTATTTATGCAGTAAATTAACCCTTAAATTTGATGTCTCTGTCTCCAAGAATCCTTTACTGGGATATTATTTACAGCCCTCAGTTCATTATTGAGGTAGCACAGCCGTGTCTTTTATCCCATAGTGAGTCTGAAGGCTCACAAATAGCTCTGATTATAGCCCTTAAAAAAAAAAGACATTAAAATAGGATGATAAATTCAGTCATCTGAGTTATCTTGTTTGAGCAAGAGCATCGTGCAGCATGCAGTAAGCTTCTAAGATTTTACGTATTATTACAGGGGTAGTCATTCACTAGTAGTATTAAATAATATTTGTGTCCTTCAGCAGCTGCTTCTCTCTGGTTTCTTCACATTTTGTAACAGAGCTGGATCTCTAACATTGTATTGTCTTTTCACATGCATTTATGATTTAGATGTGTGCGTTACTGTAGTACTGCATTATTTTTAAGTCTGAAATGATCTTGCCTGTCAGCTGCAACACAGAGAGAGTATTTTGAATGCACTTAAACACACAATACCTGCAATATCTCTCAGTCAAGTAGCTCCCTGTTGTATTAGGTGGATGAAAAATACACAAAAGGGCCTCTTAAACAGTGTTCAAGGTCCCATAATTTTAAAGAACATACCTCTGGTAAAAGTAAATAGCTAGAAAGAGATCTTTGTGTCCTGACTCCTACTACAGTGAAATATTTCTCCTTTACTGGCTCACGTCACTAAAAGCTGCATTTCCCTAAATTCCCAATTCATTTCCAGGGCAACATATCAAACACCAGTGAAGAGAATACAAATCCTAAACAACTATCTAACAGGGTTAGAGCGTTTAACTGCGTAGGGCCTTTGGGAAGAAACATACTTAGATAAAAGTGTACATGTGAGGTCCCTCTTTTTTTTCTTTTCTTTTTTTTTTTTTTTTTTAAAATTGCTGTCTGCCAGACTGCCAGACACACGCCATGTGTCTACCCAGCCTGGGTTAGCACCGCACGGGCATGCCACTGCACATGCAATTTCTCATTGTACTTGAATCACAACTTTGCAAAGATTTATTGTATTTTGTTGCAGAAAGGGGATGAGAGTTACAAGATGACAGAAAAGTAATTTTAACATACTGTCGCTCGCAAAGGAAATCCAGTGGGGCTGAGTGATCAGAGACAGGCTTGGTTCCATTACCCACTCTGTCACTGCTTCCCTATTCATCGTTTGGCATCAACATATGTAAAATGCGAATACTAGTGCTTACTATTTTTTGCAGTACAGTCCCATACTCTTGGGAAATAAACGAGTAAAGACTTAAAAAAAAAATCACTACCTTTACCATATAAAGTCATGTATCATCACTTGGCAAATCTTTATCAAGTCAAGAAACAAATTTTTAGCAATGTTTTTGAATTCCAAGAGAGTAAAACTTGTTGGAAAACAGGACAAGGTTTCTTGTTTGGTGATATGATGCAACCTAGGACTTGAAAAAGCACCTACACTACAGTGACAGGTTATATGAAAAGGCATAATGCCATGTAGGTACAGAAGATAGGAATACAGTGTGACATACAAACAAACAGAAGCCTGCAAGTTGGGCATTCAGTGAATAATTAACATGTAACTACTAAGCCTTTTCCTAAATGCTACAGAGACGAAAGCTCAGTTCTTTAATCTGTGTTAGAGAAGTCATTTTAAGATTTGTGACAAAATATAATGTGACAGCATTCATTTTATAGCATAAAGCTGATAAGTACAGATCGGACAGTTTTATGTTATTTTAAGACATGTGTGAAAAGTATTACCTGGGAAACAGAATCCAGGTACACCTTAATTGTATTCCAGAGTCCAGATTTGCTTTCATTCAGAGAAAGCCCTGCTAGGTGTCAAGGCTGTGAAGAAGCCTGCAAGACACGAACGCAACAAAAAAGATGTCAGTAACTGTGCTTGCGTTTTCAGAAAAGTAGAATCAACAACTTACAAAGAAAATATTCTGTCATTTCAATAGACATTACTCAAATCAGCCGTGATACCTTCTAAGTTACATTACTAACTATTTTTTTGGATCATGAAAATATGATCCATATTGTGAAGATAAGATATACATGGACATGTCTTTACCAGGTTACTATAGTGAATTGGATTGAGTTTCCCACAGCTAGTAAATGCTGCATTCAGCATAACTGCATTAATGCCTAGATTTTCAGTCATCTATTTTGTATATTTCTCAAGATTGCAGTTCTGTTTTACTAAGCAACTGATTTATCACAGCCAAAACAGATGATATTTCCAGTATATCTACAAAAACATTAGTACACTGTCATTTGTAATATGGTATTAATTGTGCTAGCTAGTAAACGAATTTAAAGCATAGGTCAGAAACATCCACTGAAATTCTTCACAAGCAGATGGCTCAGTCATAGTGCTGCTGCTCGTCAAAGAGAGTTTTGTTCACAGCAGTGTTTTGAGAATGGCTGGTGTTGGGTTTTTTTTTCAAACATAGAAACAGAAGGATGATACTGAATGTCTACATTTGGTGTTCAAATACTTATAAATAGGAAACAGAAAAGCAAACATCAGGCTTGTCATTAAAATTCACAAATGAGGAAAGGAACAAATTAGCAGTCAATAGAGTGCCCGGTTCCAGTTGAGGGTTATTTCCACATGGCTTTGTTTTCCAGTCTACCTTCACCACCTGCTACTCACTCACAGCCATCCTTATTTGTCTGATCTGTAGCTGTTGTATTTTTGGTGCCAGAGAGAAAGTTCATTGTTCGAACAAGACAATTTTCAAATGTGTGACTGTTGGGAGAGGTTTGATAATAAACTGGAATGGCAGTTTAAAGTCATTAAACTGATAATCAAAGACCTCCATTGCAAAAAAAATTAGGAAATTTAAACAAATATATTAAGAACAAATACGTTAAGGTAATTACAAATAATTCTTACTATAGATTTTACAATTTTAGAACATCTAGTTGACCTCAGTAACTGATTTCCCCAATATACCTGTTTGCACAAGGGGCTTGGGGGAAAACCAAACCCCACAAACACATAAACAAAACCCTTTTCATTCAGCAGCTTAGCAGCAGTTAAGGCAAAATTGATTTACTTAAGACTGCCCTTACTTTAAGCAAATTTCTAATACATTTTATATCCAAAATGCACATTTAAACAGAAAAAAATCCTCCAAATTAGAGAATTAGTGACAGATAGGCTTGAAACTAGAAGATTCTATGTTTTAACTTTATATTCTGGTATTGCATTTCCCAGCTGGTGAGGTATGTTAACATTCAAGTTTGGCCTGTACTGTGGGCTCAACAGGGAAAGAGAAGCTCTCCTGGGGATCTGTGAAACGGGCACAAAAGGAGAAACAGGAAAGAAGAGAGGAAAAACCATGATGGAACTGCAGAAATCCAGGGATGTGCAAAAGAGCGAAAAACCCAGGGAGGCAGCACTGGGGGGCCTGCCAAAGAAAACAATTGGAGAGTGATGGTGGTGCAGACTGTGGCGATGGTTCATAAAGATTTGGGAGTTGCTGCTTTAGTGCGTGTGCACAGGTACCTGCTTATTCTCCTCCACTGGTTTCTGAGCAGGCCTCTCAGTCATTATAAAGCGATCATTAAACGTGACCTGTACACTTTGAAGGAAGAGAATAACTTCAGGCTTTAGTTCTGTTTGACAATTCAAAATCCTAACAAAAATAGCGTGCAAAATTGTGACCTTCTTTCCAGGAGTACTCTGGTTCTTAGCTAGTTACAGACCGCTTCTTAGTGACTGCCTGTAAAGGAAATACCTGCCAGCCCTGTCCATCAGTTTGCCTCCAAAGAGTTGTGTTTAATTTCTAAATTTGTAGCTCCATTCTTCAGCGTTAACAGAACTTGACTTCTCATAACCAGGCTGACGCAAACATAGACAAGACTGTCTTCCCACCACAGAAGAACATGAAAGCATGAGTGGGTCCTGTGACAATGGTTCCACACGTATTAAAGAGAACTTAAGAGAGAATAAAACATAATAAAACATGCTTGATAGAAACATGCAGACTGACAGAACGTTACTAGGCCAGTCACAGGGGTTTAGTGGCAGTTAACGAAAACAAACAGACAAGAAACCACCTCAGTGTTGCAGCAGAATCTTACTGTAACTAAGCTGCCCATTATGGAAGCCAATACCTGCCAAACAGTAGCGTGTCCTGAGAAATGGATTTAACTTAACTGGATATCGATGAATGAATGTATGTGAAAGCAGAACATTTCTGAAATGCTGTAGAAATGTGCTAGACATTACTATTTGTGTGACCACATGATGAGATTTGCTACTGTGCCTGCTCTGCATCTTACATACTCCCGTTTGCTCTCTGGTCTTGCTTTCCTTTTATGTGTTATCATTAAGAAAGCACAGTATCGGGGAAAATTATTAGGTCTGAAATCCCTTTAATTATAGCCTGCAGATATAGCATAAAAGTAATCCAATAGATTATTGGTATAATCAGTTAGAGTAACCTTGTCAAAAACGAGGATAAGTCACTTTTAAAAAATATATATTTTATAAGAAAAGTAGTTTTCATACTTTCAGTGACCAGAAGATTTCAGAAGCTTAGTTTTCAAGCAAACAGAAACAAAAAAAAGTTCAGCTTAAGTATAAAGAATGATTTTTATATAGAAAATTTAATCAAGAGGAAAAAGAGGGCACTTTCTAGTTTCCCTAGGAAACTCACTATTACACTTGTTCCAAATCTCCCAGCTTCTGTTTTTAACCTACCAGTCCTGCTGAAAACCTTTCTCTACTTCTGGCAATATATTCCATTAGCAAATCTCAGTCTGAAGGCAGACTGGAAAGTTCTACAAGGTTCCAGTGGCGTTTTATCTTCTGATGTTGTAGAAATGCACCCTCAGATAAGATTTGGGACTGCAAACACACACCCTGCCAGCTGTTACAAAACCTGCAGAACAGAAAAGTGTATTATGAGAAATAACATGAATAAGAGAGCCAGGGGGATTCCATGGACGTATTAAGCTGATTTAGGCTGAAGAGATTTGGTTCAAAGGAAAATTCTAATATTTCATAAATGAAGTATGAAGTACTCAGTGGAGTATTTTAACATGCCGACCACAATTACTTTGCCCTGAGTAATAAGTTGATAGGTGATTTGACTGTGATGCCTCTCGTTGCACTGCAGTATGAGTCACTAGCTGAGATAAAGGAACAGAGCAGAACCCCAGCAATACTGCTAAAAGCTGTAACATACTTGAAGTATGCCTACTCCAAGGATGCAGCGAGAATGATACTCTCCTCCTCTCCTCGTCTGAATTTTCGGTGTGCTGAATCTTCAGCTGTGCAGTCAGTGCCTAGTCTGTTTTCCCTCTGAAAAGCTGAAGGAGCTACACAGTAAAAATGCTCTCAAATCTATATTCCATACATTTGTCTATCATTTTCAGACGTGTTTATGGAATTTCACATCAGCTCTTATATGGGAAAACCTTTAGAAGACAGTGGGTTTGTGTAGGCATATGGAAATAATGCATAGGCGTAATTATAAAACAATGAGATAGGCAAGAGGCTTGAATTGCATTGCACAGCAGGTAAAAATGCACACTGTGGGAAGAAGTCCCAATGAAAATGTGACTGGCAGACTGTCCTAAAACCTCATCCATTTAACGACAAGCTATGGATATCGCATACGCCTCAGGGAAAGACAATCTTGAGATGGATGAGAAAGGGAAACCGGCCCCCCCCAATCTTCATAGCTGGTGCAAAGATGACAGGAGCTTTCTTTGCCCCATCACTTTGAGTCCCATGTGAGGGGTATGTGCATAACTCAAGGTTTCATACAGGTAGGGGTTTATGCTTCCTAACTGCTGTGCAGCACAACAAATTACCGATACTTTCTCACACCTTCTGTATGCCTCAGGGAGGGCTGAGAGAAGCTGGAAGAGGGTAGAGGACAAGCGAATTCCCTCATTGACAGCAAAGACGGTTCCATAATGCCAAGTGGCCCATGTACAGGGCATCTTCAGTAAGCGTATTTGAAGGCGTGATAACATTTACTCACCAAATTGTCCCATATTTATGACAGACTCTTATGAGATTGCATAGAATCACAGAATCATTTAGGTTGGAAAAGACCTTTAAGATTCATCGAGTCCAACCGCTAACCTAGCGCTGCCAAGTCCAGCACGCGTACCAAGTTACGGCTACTCCAAATACCTATGGATTCTTCAAGATGTAGGTGCCTGAGTCAGTAAGACTCATAACTGCATCCTTAAGTGAAAACCTCTTTAAAGGTTTTGCTCAATCAGTCATTCCTCTCACTCTCTTCCACAATAGGTCCTAAATAACTAAATGGTTGTCTTATTTCTGTTGGATGTATCTTATGCAAAAAGAAAAGTCACTGAAAGAAATGAGGCATTGAGACCTCAATTGAGGATACATCTTGCAAATTAACATTCACTTTTGGTATGTAATCTTTGTGAAAAGGGTTCATGGAACTAGTTTTCAAATAAATGCAGGGTTTTATTATCATTCAATACTTTGCAGTTAATTTTCATATTTTCATTTGATCTTTCCGAAAGCATTGTTTTAATTAAGTTCCTGTATTCTTCCATGCCAAGTTAATTCCAGCCTTTCAGAGTTTTTTTATTCTGATTTTTTTCATAATCTTGTCCCAGTGCAAACATGTAAAGTGTTGAAACATTACCAACTTTGTAAGACATACCCTCTTTATTTGTATCCCATCTCCATTTTCAATATTTTATGACCATAGAAATGATCCTCCCCAACCAAAAAAAAAAAAAAAGCTGACAATTTTACTTGCAAGTATAATGAAAGTAACCCAGGCTCAAGACTTAAATGCAGCTGTATCCTACAGATATTTCACTTGAGTCACTTAGCTGAGGATGGCTCAAATCCATTTATTTTAAGCTTTAGTAATATAAATTAAAAGTTTTATAATCACAAACAAGTAAACTTGCCCTCTCTATAGTCATGTCCTTCTTTCCCTGCTGTCAAGACAAGAAAGACAAAATTACGTACCTCTAAAAATTTTATAATGTTTTTTCCAACTCTGCTACTACCAGAGGAAACTGTAGAGAACGCAGAACTGAATTAAGCCGATCAGGCAACAACTTCATTTTAGACACAAGAAACCATGCAGGCTGACATCGAGTTCTTACTTTCTTATAGTCAGCTTTTTTTTTTTTCATATTCGAGCTTTGATTCAAAATGAGCTTCAGTACTGAGGCTTATCTAAAAGTGTCCTTCAATTCACAATAGCCAGAAAGGGGTAAAAAAATAAACAACGACCACAAAACAACAAAATCACCACCCACAAAGGCTCTCCAGTCCCTAATATAACACATCTAACTTCTTGTAGAACCTGCCCCCTTTTTAATGAATCTGGAATAGCCATCAAAGCTATCCATCAAAGCATAACACATTCGTGACCTCAGTAGTCAGTCTTCCCACCCCCCATCAAGTTACCCCCAAAAGGATTCATTCGATCTTTTCACAACTTCTTAGAACTCCCCTTAGAGAAATTCTAGTCTGATTGCATTATTATTTCACTCTCTTTATGGCTCTCCTGTTAGAACTCTAATGTGACTGCTTCATTAAACAAACCAATTTTAACACAGGTGGTCTAAAGCAGGTATAAAATATCTTACCAGGACCTAAGCGATGAAGGAAGGTTTTGCTCCACTGAAGATTTGTAGAATTAAAGCTACACTTAAAACAGTTCGGAAAGTTTTGTCAATAAGACATTTCCTTATTCCCTCATCCCCATGACATTACTGCCAGGGGAGAAAAAACCCAGGGGAGTCACCGACACTGACTGTTCAATATGATAAATATGCAAAAATAGGACCTAGTAACATGGAGTTATGTAAGGGGGGGAAGAGACATTTGAACAGATTTAAGTGTTACAAAAACCAACCATGTAAGTTTCATTGTTTCAAACCCATCCCTCCTCCAAAAAACCACCCAAAACCCAACCCACGTGCTCCCTTATCAGATTCTGCACATAAAATATATCATATACTAGATATACTGCCTAGGGAATATACAGCGATAGACAGACTATATTCCTCTAAAAAAATAAATACTTAAGATCGGCTTGAACAGTTGAAACACATGGCTAATTCTTGACAGAGTACCAGACATGAACTACCAAATGCCATCTTCAAGGCAAAACCATCCTGGATTGATTCTGCTGGGGTTTTCCCCCCATTTTAGGTGAAGGAAAACTTTATGTAAGAAAGCCTTTACGCCATGCATGTGTTTAGTCTCACTAAATGGATTTGTTATTTATCTTTATCATCAAGGTTTCATGACTGTAAATGTTGTCCCGCTGTGAATTGTCTCATGATCTTACGCTATCTGAATCTTTTGTAACACACTGATTTTCCTACTTCTGGGTGGAGGGGTTTTGGTGGTTTTTTGTTTGTTTGCTTCTAAAAATCAAACTAACATTTTCAGCGTTTCAATTAATTGTGTAAATTAATCATTCATATTTTGGTCATTTGATTGAAATAAAAGATTCACTTAATGATAGTTTTCCTAAGGGTAATTATTTTGATCCAATAGCGAAAGATTTAGTATTAATCAGTACTTCGAAATACTGAATTACTGTCTTCACCAAAGGGGCTAAACAAAGAAACTCTATTTTAAAGTCACAGCCAAGCACAGACGGAGAATGAGTTGGTGATACTAACATTCTTCGTTCACATCCCACACTTTGTGTCTTGTAAGTAGTCGTTTAAATGAAATCGCCTACCTCAGAAATAATTTCCCCTTGAAGCAGATCTATGAACTCAAGTAGTTGAAAGGGACTCAGGTAAGCTTTTAAATTTTGGCTTGTTTTGTTGTGGGTTTTTTTGTTTGTTGTTTGGTTGGTTTTTTCACCATAAAGCTGATCGTCACAGAACAAAAAATACTAGCCCAAAAGTAAATTTGCTTTTATAAGTCATTTATTAAAATGGCCTAGATTTATTGGCTCTTACAGATAGTTATTAAATATTTAAATTTTTTAAAAAAGCAAACAAAACACAAAACTAAACTGTCGTCATTTCAATTTGTAGGTATTGATTGATACTTACAGAATGATATTGTCTCTTGCTGGTGTCATAATATAAACGCAATGAAGCAGTTAAGATTCATATCCTTAGATAGAAATAAACACTAAAAATGTAATTTAAATGAAAGCATAGTGTTTTCGAGGCTGAAGTCCAGCAAAGCACTTAAACATACATACATATTCTCAATTAACTCAGTGAAACTACCCCTGTGCCTTGAGCACTTTGCTGGATCAAGGCCATCTAGAAGATGATTTCTGCCCTTAGGATTCTTCAGAAAAAGTCTGTATAGCTCTCAAGTCTCTGCTCTGTAAATATTTAATTTCCATTAAATCCTATCCAGTATCTACCAGTTTCACTCTCAATCTATTTTGTAACAGTTTTCCTCTCAGGAAGTGTTTAACATGTAAAGTTTATTTATAAAAAGTGAATGAAAGAGGAAATACTCTAAAAATACATAGTGGGCTGATATAACTCAGCAAAGGTGTCTGGAGCCATGAGTCAGCCTCTGCCCCAGACAGCTGCAAAAACAAGCTGCTGCTGGAGAGCCAAAGGAGAAGCTGCGCACGGGGGAAGTCAGACATTCAAAAATGGCCTGGGGAAGACTGGGAACAACTTTAGAATATGAAAGCATCAACAAACCAACACAGCCCTGTCCCTTATTTCTTTAGAGACAGTGAGAGAATAAAAGCATGACTTCAGAGGAATTAGAAATATTGCCTGTTTCTCCTTTATCTACAGAGGCAGTAGATATTCTCCTCACAGATAGCTGGGCCATGTGCAAAGAGCACTTTGTGGAGAAGCCATTAATAGCTGGGGGCGAAATGGGAAGTCAAAGAGGGAAAGACAGACGCTGAAATCTTATTATTCAATACATAGCAGAAAAGCTGGGAAACATCTCCATGCCTTCTGAAGCTGGATGGCTGTGCTGTTATTACTCCCATCCTTGAATAAACTGCAGGGGCTGGAGGCTGACATCAAGGCAGGGGCTCACCGACCCAGGGTCTCCCTGATGGGCTGTCAGGGGCTGCCCCACACTTCCCAACGCAGCCTCCTTGGGTGCATCAGATGAAGGGTGACTCATTTGGAACTACTGTTTGATCAGCAAAGGGCCTCTGGTGGATAGATTGCTGTCTTAAAGATAAGAGAAAACATGGGGATGTATCAGGAACAGTGCGGTGAGTAGGACTGGGGCAGTGACCATCCCCCTGTACTGGGCACTGGTGAGGGCCCACCTCGAGTGCTGTGTCCACTTTTGGGCCCCTCACCACAGGGAAGACACTGAGGTGCTGGAGCTTGTCCAGGGAAGGGCAACGGAGCTGGTGAGGGGTCTGGAGCACAAGTCCTGTGAGGAGCGGCTGAGGGAGCTGGGGATGCCCAGCCTGGAGAAAAGGAGGCCGAGGGGAGACCTTCTTGCTCTCCGCAACCCCCTGAAAGGAGCGTGTAGCCAGGGGGGGTTGGTCTCTTCTGCCAAGGAAGAGGCGACAGAACAAGAGGAAACAGCCTCAAGTTGCACCAGGGGAGGTTTAGACTGGATATTAGGAAAAATTTCTTCACTGAAAGGGTTGTCAAGCTTTGGAACAGGCTGCCCAGGGCAGTGGTGGAGGCACCATCCCTGGAGGTGTTTAAAAGACAGGTAGACGTAGTGCTCAGAGATAGTTTTTGTCAGAGTTAGATTGATGGTTGGACTAGATGATCTGAAAGGTCCCTTCCAACCTAGGCAATTCTATGATTCCCAGATGATAGGCAAGGTAAGTCTGTAAAGTAACATTTAGGACTTGCTTCAAATAATCCCAAGGGAGCCCAACATTAACCTATTAGAAGGACAGCTATTTGTATGACAGCTTGTGAGGGCAGGCTAATAAATCCCACAAACAGTTTCAGTAGTTAGCTGGAATTATTTTGAGGCAAATTACAAAGTATTTGTGATCTTCTAAAAGATGACAAGTCAAAAATAAATACAGGACATGAAAAATGGAGGTCTCTACCGAGCTTGTAAAACATAATCATAAAAGCTTCAGAATATTTACACCACATGCTGCATTTGAAAGTAATTCCATACTCTTAGAAAACACAAACTGTCTGAATGATCTCCCTATAAGTGAAAGCCCTCAAAAATATTTTATATCTGAGGGGAAACGGAAAATACTTGAGAATTGTGATAAAGGTCCTCATCTGTCCTTCCCTTAGGACACAACATAAGGAATTCACAAAATACAGAGGGTTTGCCATAGGGAAACAACAAACATCATTGCCTTTCCTTTCTAAACTTCTCTTAAACTCGAGAACTATGAATTGATGTCAAGCTACTAGAAAGGACGTTTTTGAGCTAATCTCAGTACAGCAATCAATTTCCTAGTGAAAAGCAAAGAAAAATCTTGAGTAGTTCTTCAGTTGCACAACACAAAAACAAAGCTTAACTAGGGAAATCAGCGCACTGCACAGTGTAGCAAAAGGATGGTAAAAGAAAAATTTAGAAAAAACATTAAAGTTCCAAGGGCAACATTAGTAATAAATTCATAGTTTTGTAGTGGCGTAACAAGCCTACCCAAACCACTCAGTGCTTCAAGTATTAGTTAAGCAATACAGTATCCCTGGGAGGAAAACCCGATACCCGTTTCACTGAGGCACCAAGAGGTTAAAGCATGATTATGCTCTGGATTTTCATTTTGCTGTCTTCCTGGTAGTCTGGGAAATTGTACTTTAATAACCTCTAATGGCTTCGCATGGACTCGTTCAAAACTGATAGAGATGCTAATTTTAAAACAGTGTACTACAAATTCAGTGCATTAGTGATGCAGTAATGCAGCTGCATTTAACAGTTTGCTTCCATCATAATGGGTCAAATTCAGTTTCTTATCAGTTTCCCCAAGATTTTGAATTGTCATAACACGGTGAGATTCGCCATTTCTTATCAAATAAAACGATACAGTGAAAGTCCTTTGGTAAGAACAGACCCACACGTGACATATAAAAAGCACAAATTGAAACAAAACATCCGTAGAAGGAAGTTATAAATCACAAAACTATTGGATTCAATGAGAGAGAGCAGGTTAAGAGAGTTCATCTCTTCTATATTCAGCTCACCTTCCATCGTCCATCACCCTACTCCCATTCTCTGCTCTCAGACCTTGCTAACAGCGTCCCAGACGTGGGTTTCTTTGCTGGGCTCAGCACTGCGCTCTCATGCCCTCCTCCCATTAACATGACTCAGTGTGGTGCAGTGCAGCACAACACAGCAATTAGCAGAGTCATGGCTATTTTGGTTAGGATCTCATCATCAGTACAATTTTTCCTGCAAATCCTATTTCTTTACTCCAGCTTTGATGTTATTTTAATCGCGTCCAGGCATGCATGCATTCTAAACACAAACGAGTCTCCCTCGGGTCTGCATACGCAGCTCACCACTCAGTTGTGTTACTGCGATAGACCTCCTGCTGTTCCTTGTATTTAGGATCTTCCTCATTTGTCATTTATTCTTGAACTTCTCTGTCCCAATCCTCCAGATACTGTGAAATGTGAACAACTCTCATTCCTTACCGATGGTTACCTCTGCCTCCAGTTGCTCTATGCAGTTTCTTGTTTCAGATCTTTTCTCTTTCTTCTGCTATTTGCCAGACTAGTCTTCGTTAAGCATATCCTCTCATTTTGTGTAGGGTTTTTTGTCATCCTCTCTTCCATTCTTAATATTGTTTAGTTTCTTCAGCGCTAATTTCCAGAACAATTAGTGTCTACTTATTTGAAAACCTCTCCATGTCAAAAATATGCAGCTTCTTTACCCTAGCCTTTCTATATTAGCATACACCTGTATTCGCAATCTCAAATTTCTCAGTCTATGATACTGGTGGGAACAACCCACACCTGCAAGCATGCATTCTGAACAAAGGAGCCAACACATCGCCAAATGTCACATCCACACTCCTAATCCCCAGAGAAAACAAAGGCTACAGTGAAATTCACCACGAGCTTGCGGACTTGCTGTTCAGCCTGCCATGGCCTTCTGTGGCCATACCCGGTTCTCTTTCCTATTTAAACCTGGCACCCGTATCCCCCACCACACGTTGCCTCATAAAGAAGGTCGGTGAGTGGAGGGCTCTAAGACAAAGCTTCCTTCCACCTCTCTGCTGCTAATCCTAATCTTCACTGTGTTATACAACGTAGGTCGTACAAAATTTTCCAAATATCGCTAGGTAGAAACTCCACTATGGATATGGCTTTTATATCAGTAAACTATTTACTGTCTCCCACTTTCACTAACAACACTAAAAGCAACTGGGATTATAAACGGGGGGGGGGGGGACGGGACGGGGGGGTGTTTAGGGATTTTGACCTTGTATCTATCTTGCAGTCAAACTAAGTATGTCCAAACTTGAAAACTACCACTTACTTCATTTTCTTTCAATTTTCAACAATCCCCTTAAGCTTATTCCCACAACACCTGTAAAATAGAATGTTGTAACTGTTTTTTATATGAAGTACATGAATAGAAATTTAAAGGACTTAAAAATTAACTCAAGAAGTCTTCATGGGAATAAATGTGAAAAGTTTTCATCCCCAGTTGACAGAGCCCCTGTAAAGCCTGTGGTTCAAAATTTGACCACAAAATTCTAATTATTTTTTTTCTCCAGTGATATCTTCAAGCTGCATTCCTTCATCATATACATTACGCTTTGCTATGTAAGAAAGTGTAATTATATTTGTGTCTCCCAATATGCTATTTCCAACTAAGACTTATGTCATAACTGCATTCTGTGTATGGATAATCATATTAAGCTTCACCAGAGCTCTTGGCTTATTAAAAGCCCCTGCCTGGAGATGATCCCAGCTCCCATCTGGAGAGGAGGGGCGGTGCTAGGCCCACACTCAGCTCCCAAAAGCAGGCTCAGGCCCTCATCACTGCAGAGTGGGGCAGGAGGAACGAGACACCACTATGGTAGTGCCATGCAATGCCTGGTGCTACGGGACGCTTTGCAGTGGCCTGGCAGTGTTAAAACCTCCCGCACATGCAGCCAGGGTGGGAATGGGATTGGCTCCCTTATCTTCCTTGTTCCTTACATGAACCACATGGTCACTAATGCCCAGGAGAATGTTTTTTTCCAGGTAGCTTCAGAAGCCTGAATACAATGTCCCAACCAGCAAAGCAGTGCTGTCACCGCTCTGCAGCCTTGGCAGGCAGGCACAAAGTCTGCACGGTCACACAGAGGTACCTCAGCAAACCCCAGGTAAAGCCACCACTTAAACCCTCTCCACATTCATGTCAAGGGACTGAGGTGGGCTATACAAAGGCTGTAGGTCACCAGGAGCTGGATTCACCTCAGCAGTGAGGGTACCAGGCAGGAAGGTCAGCAGCACAGCTCCCCAGCACACAACACCGTACAGAGGTAGGGGGACGGAAATGATCACTAGCTTAAGCAGCTTACAGTTTAGTTGAGGCATCAACAAACCTTGTGTTAAATCTTCACATGAAGTTTTTAAATGCTAGCACTTGTGTGTTATAGACAAGTCTGAATTAACAGAAAAAATCTACTAAAACAGAAAGCTACATGCCTTGATCCTGTATTCTGATTTACACATGCAGGTAAACATACTTAGACAGGATCCTGGTGATGACAACGGCATTTTGTCGGAAGTCGTGTGGGTCAGAGTACAGAGCTGGACCCATAGCTTCTCTCTACAAAAACAGGGTTTCAAAAACATTTTGAGCATTACTATAATAACATAATGAAACGGCTGAAAGGTACTCATTCACACTGAAATGTTCACTATTTAATTCTTAGAAGTATTGGTGTTAGTATCCTAACTACGGGAAAGCAATTTTGTTCAGGGCAAGAATGATTTTTGTTGCTTAGTTACCCTACTTTTTATTCTCAAAGAGAAAACTCCTTGCATTGTTACATAAGCAGCAGTGTTACATCCATCCTGAGAAAAGCAGGATAAAAACCTGCCTTACTGATAGGAGGGGCTCACTGAATAGATTTACATAAAGAGCAGAGAGTATGTTTCAATTTTTTCTTTTGCACAGAGCTTCGCTCCAGATGGTCTGAAAGTGCTCTAGATGTAAATGCTACAGCAGAGCGCGCTAGCAATAGAAAAGATGATAGAACCTCAGAAAATTCTTTGGTCTCTTCTGCAAACACAAGATAGATTAAAATGCAAAGAGTTGGATGCACTCTATCCCAAACGCTCCCTGCTCACCAGGAGCATCTTTCTTTCAGTCCCATTGTTGCCTGTTAAGAAAAATAATAAAACAAAGCAACAACAAAAAACGCAACGGTGAGTCAATGTCATGAACAAAACCAGTCTTTTCCGGTAAAGACAAACCATTCATTGCAAATTAAATGGCTGCTTAATTATTAGTTTAGAAGTTCTGTTCACAAAATTACATATAAAACAAGTTTTCTATCATTAAATGCAGGGAATTAAATGCACATGAGCTTTGAGGGAAGAGAAGAGCAAGGACCAATGAACAGATTTGGAAGCTTGGTATTCTTCCTGCCAGGTACTGGTATAGTTCTACATCAACATAAAGCCCGTTACGCAATGCTATTGCAATATAATCTCATTTACTTCGTAGCTTTCTTTTACCTTCTGCATCATCTCTGTAAACTTCCTGACTTTGAAGAAGAAACAGAGTTAAACAATATCAAGAATGATTGTTCTGGTACATCCAACATGGTCATGAAGGAGTACCAGAAATACATAAAGGAAACAGTTTTCATTAACCACAGAAGTGGGATTTGTGTTGGTAGAAAAGCAGAGTAAGAAACTGGCATCTTGGTGATAGCAGTGAAAGAATAGCAAATCCAAAAGCACTTTAGTTTTGTTTGTTTGTTTTAAACAGATGAGCTCTCTACTAGTGACTTCTGATTTTAAGCTATTTGATGATTTTAAGCTGTATGATTCTATGATTCTATTCTTAAAAGGTTAGATGAGCCTCAAAGTTGCACATATTTACCTAACTACAAATAAAAGCTGCAAGTACTACAAATTAATGCAGCACAGTATCAGTATTATCAAAGCCTAATTCACACAAGAATCACACTTCTGGTCAATCTGTATTTTAAGAAGTGATTACTATTTAGTTTCTAGGAAGAAAAAACAGACATTCTATCTGGCTGATTCTGCAGGCCTTTCACGTATGTCTTCCCAGAATGAGAACCAAGCACAGCACAGTAAGGAAAGCAAGATAGTTAAGATATCCAAGTATTTACTTGTAGTTCTTAATGTGTGTGTCAGACAGGAAGCAAATATTCTCAAAGGGAACAGCGCGCATACTGTTCGAGCATTCTCTCGAAGGCTAATAACGATACTTTCATTTTCGCAAAGCCAGAGGCAATTTGACTTTAGTAAATGTTGCGCTAAGCAAAAAGCTCACGGCTGCTATTCCGCTTTTCCTTGTAGGCACATTCTGGGACCATTGCTCATTACCATTCAGTATGTGACTCAGTCAGTTTAGCATCACACTTTAAGAATCACAGCTCCCATTTATTATTTTGAACATGTCTCGCATTCATTAGTAAAAGATGATCTAGCAGAATATTGTTTTGTATGGAACTAGAAAGACTGAATCATGCCAGTTTTATAAAGAAGAGAAGGCCCTGATGGATAACAGTCATTCAACGGTAGTACGGAGCATGTTGTACAGGTGCACTTTTGCTCACAACAAGGAAAAGCACTAAAATATCTGCAGTTTAGTCAGTGAAATAAAGAATAATAACTATTAATAATGTTGGTACCTTGGTAGCTGGCACATTGTACACTGAAGGTGAAACAACAAAATAAGTTATGTCCAAAAGTTATTTATATATTTGACTGGAATAGTCATGTATTAAACTATTTCTGTTGAATGCTACCACTTCCATTTTTTTCACAGTGCTTATCTCCCCATCATCCTGGGTTTTGTACCCAAGTCAGATTATATTCCAAACATAGGTCTCTGAAAAGATGAAGTTTATGCTAGCATATCAGCGCTGGGAGAGGAAAAGCACGTTAGAACTATAGGAAACTCTAAACAATAATAGGAGTAGAGTTTGAGTAAGATACAGAATAATCTTTAAACATTGCTGTCAGTGCTATAAAACTAGCTGACAGATTCCATTTTATGTATTACCAGTAATCAAGATTCATTCAGCCAAACCTTTCTGTCAAAGCAAACATCCCTCATTGTTCTGTTCTATTTTCAATAGTTTGGTCAGGAAGGCAGTAAGATACATTTAAACACCCTCCACTGTCTGTATTAAATAGCATGACTAACCTCTGTCACACACAGTTTATTTCCTCTCTCATCCTCTGTCCACAATCACATCAAACGCAGTACAGCATACTTAAAACTGGTGTCTAATCACCGTTATGTGCTTATGCTAGTCAAGAAAACACGGAAGAGCTGCACCCCACACTTGGAGTAGAAGGTAACAAGGTTTGTAATAATCCTTTTACTGGAATTCTTTCTGCCCTCTAAGGAAAAGATTTAAATAATCGTAAAAAAGAAAAATACAGTGATTTGTAAGGAGAACATATCATGATGGGTAAGTTTTACTTGCTACAGATTGATACTACCGGTCATCCAAACCCCTAAAACAAAATGGAATTCATTATGAAAGCCATAGGCTAAGCATTTCAGGCTGATTAGCCTAAGTACTCCACCTTTTCTTTTTCTAGAAGGTCCTTATACATGCTGCTGACAATCTTACAGAGAAACGCATATTTGACTAAGTATGTTAAAACCGTTCCTTTCATTCTCCCATGTAATTTCAGAGTATCTCTGTAAAATCTAAAAGTTTCCTCTTAATTTGGAAAAAACCCAAAGACTGATAAGCAAGAGATGCATAGGTTGATAAGAACGTTTCACATGATAAAAATAAGTGAAAGACAAGTGACTCGGTAATACCAGGATTTAAAACAGCATAATGTGGGTAATCTCAGAATGTCTATTGCGCAGAACAAGGCTAAACTAGACTTATAGAAAAATATGAAAACAAAGCAAAAGAAAGAGGTGTATTACTTGCAGAAATACTTTTAGGTTTATTTATTTTAATAAGATCTGTTAAAAATGAACCCACATAAAACATACATCATAATGAGCAGATTTAAATTATCTATCAACAGATGTCTCCAAGATAAACAGCCGCAAAACTCCTCCAGAATGTTTCTGGACACCTGTAACTTGTGGCTGATAAATAATGAATCCCAAATGGACACAATATGCTGTCAGTTCTCCCTGTCACTGCAAGCCTGATAGTGTTTACAGCTTTAATCTATTGTTCAAATCCAGCGAAGGGAAGAGTCTCAGGGTCAGTATCAATATGTCTGTTCCTAATAAAAACTGCAAAAACACTGGCTGCCAACTTCTGTCTCAAAAACTGCCAATTGAATAAACAGGTCTTTTAAAATTGGTTGCTTGTACTGTATGTAGTGGCTGGTACTGATTCTTCTCTGCTGGGCAAGGTCCAAAATATAAAATTGGGTCCGGACTTGCAATCAGATGATTAAGAGGTAGAGAATGGAATCAGTACTTCCCGTCATAAATGGAAAGGCAAAGTATAACCAGCAAATGAATCTTCCAAGGGCGCAGTCGTCATTCAGTGGACGTTCAGAATTCCAGACAGTCTTCAATAACAAGATTTCCTTTCCTCTCTAAGAAACTAGCAATTAAATGCATTTCAATTTTTAACTGATATGGAAAATTCTGTTAAGCTGATCCATGACCACAAATGCCTTAACTGCAGAAAACATCTCCTACTTATTCACAATAAATCAGTAGATTATTAAAATCAAATGCTACATAATTAGCTTCCAAAACTGTTTCTAAAGTTATAGACTGTTTCACAAACAACTCTTTAGCTGAAAGATAATATCTATGCTGTAAAAATAGACTTGTATTTGCTTTTTACCTGAAACCCAAGCATACAAACAACACCAGGCCGTAGGATTGCATGCTTGCCACGCTCACCAAGGAGAAGGCTGCACCTCCACCGGACTGAGCTCTGGCTGTGCATAGGTGGGGTTCTCCACGCAGGCTGGGATACAGGCATGACACATATCTTGCATACGTACGTTGCAAGGAGCTGTCTGAAAGAGAGAGGACCTCTCTAATCACTTTCAGTTTTACCCTCTCTGCGTTATGCAGGTTCCATAAACACCATTTTCAGTAATATCTTCAAAATTACCCTTGAAAATGCAATATATTAATGTTTAGATAGATTACTTGAGGAAATGAAGTGATCCTAAAAGCTTATGCTAATACAGAACAGCTCTGATTTCTAAATGAGTCAATGGGGTCTCCCAAGCAGGAGGCAAAACTGCAAAGAAATAACTGGTGAGGGTGTTGCACAGTTTTTATCAGCATTCTTCTGTGAGGCTTGTTGTGCTAACAGACCTCTCGTCCTTTTCAAGCTATAGGTTGCTGAATCACCTTTATCTTCACCATATATATTTTCTTACAGTTTTGCGATGCTGCAAGCTCCATGGGGAACTACACTTAAACCCCCCGTGGTGGGGGGGGGGGGTGGAAATCGAGATATACTGGGGTATGACGTAAGGAAGAATAAAGGAATTTCTTAGTAAATATTAGGATTTGGTACATATTAGCACTATAATACATTTGAGGCTACCTTATACCATCAAATGCTGCGATACATTGTTTTTCTGCTTGTTTTTTTGTAGTGGAAAATTAGAAATGAGAAAACCAGGAGGTCTGGTTTGTAAGCCCAGGTAGCCAAGCTAACTCAGTACACACTCCTTTTGGGAGCTGCCATCAAGACCTGAGGAAACAGTTCATGGAATTAATAGTCTATGTTTATGTCTAAGCAACACTCAAGACTAACAAGGACTCATGGCACAGTGCAGCATATCAACTAAAACTTCAAACTATAATACGCAATCAAAAAAACCCACAAAAAGATCCCACAGGAAAGAGGGTTTTGAAACAGTAGATAATACAAGAATACAAAAATCTAAAAAAAACCCCAAAAACATATTTGGCAAAATATTTTGCATGTTTTCTAAAAATTTAAGGCAAATGTTTTGACTTTTCTTTTTAAAAGCATTCTTTCTTACAATTCAGAATTTCCTGATAGTTTGTTACATTCAACAGGTTAAGTCCTTAGATCGTGATTCGTAGCTTTTGCCGTCAGTGAAAATAGGGGAGAGATGACTGGAATGATGTATTTATAGTAATGAACCTTTTAGAAGGATTTTATTCTTACTTTATAGTTGAAGAAGTGGAACATAAACCCATATTTACCAGAAACCATTTTACAATTTTACTTTTATTGCTGTTACTGATTATTAACTAAATCACATATTTTGTGAAGGACTGTGTAAAACACCAAAAATGCATCCACGGTGGCAATAAGGGTGATTAATCTGCAAAACTTTCAAGAAATTTTAACTGAAGAAGATAATTGGGATAAGTAGGACAAAAACATGCTAGCATACAGGTGTACAAGCCTGTATTTTTTAAGCTCCCTTCCCCAACCTTTATCAGCTGGTATAATAAATAATTTCACCTCCTTGCATAGCTGCCAGCTCTTTTCATATATATAAAAAACAAACACACCCAGAGAAGTGACAGGTAGCTTTCTGATCCTACTCATGTAAAAATAAAAGATAATTTTACTATTGACATTATCAATAATTTTATTGCTAGAAATTTTCCAAACAAACCAATTTGGGATTTTGTTTTGGTTTTGTTTTTCTTAAAGTGAGGGTCACTTGCCATTTATGTTTAATATCACCATATCATCTGAAAAGATGCATCTGAGCTCTGACTTGATATGAATCCCAAACAGCATCAACAAACCACTGACTTCTCTCAGAATTTTCAGGAATTCTCCAACTGAAGTTCTCAAAAAAACCCAAAACCACAAACCCAAGAACAAACAAAACTCCCAAACAAACAAAAAACCACCCACCTGCTGATTCTGTATAACCTTTGGAAGCACTGCTTAACTTAGACACACCTTCTATAGATTGCAGACTACTATTAGCTACAAAGATACAGATGTATGGGGACTAGATGTTGAGAAGCATCTCTTTCCTTCGCAGACTGCACGTTGCCTGCATGAATTTAAATCCTAAAATGGATTTAGTTAAAGCTGCTCACACAACTCTTCAGATTGGATGGATGCACACACAATTCTTTCAGGCATTCTTTTACTTCCCTCTTTTAACACCCACTCCTACTGAAGTATCCTTAACTTGCAGGCTGTTTATGGAGCTCCTACCTACTTGGCAAAAAAGAAAAAAAAATATCCAACTGGCTCTAATTACTGCAGCAGCAATCACAGTTTTAGACTGGCCTTCTGCACCCACAAAACAATAGGATAGGAACAAATAAGTAATTTTTCCCCTCTGATCTGAATTCAAAGCCTCTTCCTGTGGGAAAGTACCTGAACACATGCACTGCTGAATTAGAAATTAAAGGGCTTTTAAGAACATGACAAAACCTATGGATGTCTCATATTACACCAGAAAAAATAAGTTATTAATGAGCAGGCGTTTAAAAAAGCATACAAGAATTCTGTCAGGTCAATATTAAATGCAGATATTTTTAATCCAGCCTCCTAGAACCAAAGCTTGTGCAATCATACGGTGTACGTATTGGTATGCCTCCTTTTCCCCTCTTAGCTTTTGGGACCATTGCCCAATTTCAGCCAGACTTGACTGATCTTCTGACAGTCCATGGAAATACGTGGCTAGGCTGCAGTATGAATATTACAGCACAGTCTGCGAACACAAACCTTTTCAAGGCAGAGCCATCCCCTAAGATAAGAAAGGCAATTCTATACTTCTATGGAAGACCAGACTTAAAACAAAATAAAAACATAAGACCAGGGAAACCCTGTCAGTTGTTCATATGCCCCACATGCCCTACGACTTTTCACATCTAGTTACTTATCTGCAAACCAGGTAGCAAATGAGATTATTTGTACCAACAATGCCTCTATCTCCACAGTCTCATGCTGGTATATCATTAGCTAGATGGCACATTTTCTTGGTTTATTTAACCATCCCAAAGTTGCAGGACTGTCATCAGGGTGCCAAACTGCATATTAGCCAAATTAACACAGCACATGGGCTACGGGATCTCGTAAACTGACGTTGATACCAAGAGTTTGTGTAGAACACTTTCCTCAGCAAAATTCTAACAGAAATACATAGTTTGTTTTGGAAAGTGCTTCTGCACTTTGCTGAAGCTATAAATCTCTTTTCCACCTACTCCGACAGTGTCACTGAAGACAAGCAGTACTTAGAAAGGGATTTACAAAAATATTAGGTATTTTCATTTCCTTTCATCACATCAAAAGATAACTTAATGGATGTCAAGAAGTTTGAAAGAGAAAGCAAATTTGATTTTTACTTCTACCCTACTGAATTTCTGAAGTCAGCATAAAGAACACTGAGAAGATACCCGAAGTGGGAAAGAGAGAACACATTCCCTGGTTTGCCTGAGGATTCAAAAGCTCGGATAAAATTTAAGTGAGAGCAGGCTGCTTAACAAGCATTTCTCAATATTGCCATATCCTTAAAAAGCTTTTGTGAATAAGTGAGAAAAATTTCTTCCCAAGTATTTGCATACTACCCATTGGTTTGCCTATGGCTATTTGTATTCAAAAAGCCTTAAATAATTAGCATTAGTTAGACATATCATACCAGGAATATTCAAATATCTCTTGATAAAAATTGGGTTGTACAATTCAGGTTCTCAGTTGTCTTATTTCTTCAGTTTCACTGTAATTAATATTCACATTAATGAAATCAGTATCCCACACAAGCTTTCTTCTCCCTATCCAAATTTTCCTATAAGAGAGAGGAAGCACTTGTTGTCTTTTTAAAATATTTTTTAAAATTTTATAACATTGGTCATCCTATCAGGACAAACTATGACACTTAAAATTTTTTTATTTACAAAGCAAAACCACATGGAGTTGGTTACAAAATCCCATGATGTAAATTAAAAACATATAGGAAAAACAATCTTAATGGCTAACACATTTTTAAACAAAACAATTTTGAGCAGTAATTAAGTCTACTTTTCAAGAAAAAGAAGGTGAATCTTACTAAAAAATGAAGGTTGCTGATTTTTTTTTTTAAAGGAGAAATATATTCTTTCTTGTCAACAATTTCCCGATATCACTGTCATTTTACAGGCATTAGGCACACAGTAAGAGACAAAACCTAGAGACAGATTCAGTTCTTATTAAAGAAAGCATCATGGAACCACCACTAGTCATTTTACATAATTACAGCTATTTTAGTACCACACAAAATAATAAAATGCTAGCCAAGAGAAACACAGTATCCAGCTAAATACTATGCAAACACACTTATTCTGCAATTAGGCTTGTTTAAGAGAGGTGGTAAACACAGACAAGATCAGCAGGTGTTTCAGTTGCTCTGTGTTTTGTCTGTTACCTGAGGTACACAAGCAAGATTATGCAAGTGAAAGTGCTGGCAATTTTAGACTGCCATAATTTGTGGTCCTTCCCCTCCTGCCTCCTCTTTGCAATACCGATAAGTAGAGCAACAAAAATGTCCAGGCAATCTTGGAATTTCATCTGGATCTTTTGATTACAAAGTAGGAGTTTTTAACTGTCCTGGTTGAGAGCAGTTTTAACAGTGAGCCCTGCAGAATAGATGGTTAGGTGGGGGAAGGCAGCGAACTGTGCTTTGTGTTTAAACTCTCGTTATTCAATTCCTCAGACAAAAATAAAGTCATATAAATAAAGATGCACAATGAGAGCCAATTCACATGGTAAGGGCTGTCACAGCTTTTTGTGATTTCCTGACCAGAAAGATACAGGTATATGCAGACCCAATACTCGGTTTGCTGTCATCGTAATGTATTTCAAAGAAAAAAACCAAAACCCTGCAGCCCGTGTTGTGGCAAGATGCACTGCATGTAGACCAAAGCCAATGTTTCCTGGATACGTTGAGCTGATTGTGCTCGCACTTCCATCTGCCTGTGGGAAGGATTATCACTATCCCACAGCCCCTAAGCTACTAAACTACGTAATAGTGTTGTTCAGAGCCAGGTGTCCAGTAGTGCAGGAAAGTGCAGTCACCTGCGTAATATATTTGCCTATAAAACAAGGATTTGTACTGGAAATTCAGGCTTCAGGTGGGCCCAGTTACAGTGCCTCCACAGGAGGAGAAACCGGTGGAGAGGAACCACAGGACAGGAGGGAGGAGAGGGGGGAGGATGGACAGAGAGACAGATAAAAATGCACTTTACATACACATTCCTTATATTTCTGAGGAACTGTACAGTCTCTAAAGAAGTGGAATTGTGATTTGAGAAAAACTGACATTCAACCCAAATTAATATACTTTTGTATCCATTTAGGGTTTGGTTTGGTTTTTTTCAGTGACAAGTTCTGGATCTTACATAGCTGTATCTCTATCTGTCTCTATTCATTTAGTTAAAAAATATCTCCCCCCAAAAAATTCAAAGTCAACCTTAAATTCCTCGTACACCTTCCTAATGGAAATTATATACCAACCTTCAAACAGATTTATAGAATACATCTGAAGACTTTTATTAACACAAATTAAAGGATGTAAAATGTTTTACTGAAGATAAATGTGCACTAGAGAAAAATCAGTTCTATTTACCTTTTCAAACAGAAGAGATTCAACACAACCACCAGTTATATATAAAAAAATAATTCAATACAAACAATACATAGAAATGGCTGTTTCTGTTTTACACTAAAAATCAGAAGAATTCTGTGCCCCCTCCCCCAAGAAAAAACACCCAAACCCAAAGCCTCAGAAACAGCTAAGCCCAAATCATATCTGCCAATTCCATGTACCCTGTTATAAGCCTGTTGCAACAAACCAAAAGAACAGAAAATTGCTAAGGCAAGCTAACTCCACAGTCTAAGAGCACGCTGTTCTCAAAGAGATGGAAGCAGTAAGTGCTCGTCAGTTAGATGTGTCGAGCTCTGTCAAAAGCATCACCAGAGGCAGGACGCGCTGCTCCCAACTTAGGGTTGCTTCTTTTTATTCGCCTATCCTATGCTCTCTTTTCTCCTAGTTGAAGAAAAATATGGATATATTCCAGCTTAACAGAAGTGTTCTCTATATTTTAGCTCTACAGTCACTTTGGAATTTTTTTAAGTTATGTTTTTTTTAAGCAATTACCGTACACGGTAGGTAGTAGAAACTACATCTGTCACAATAACAGATCTCTTAGAGTTTTTTTTATTTCATGCCACTGTTTTACCTCAGTATCAGTCACCCATAGTCTTCTCACTCAAGTTGAAAAGAAAATATTGCACCTATATAACACCATTACGTAGCTATTAACGGGAGATAGTCAAGCTTGTAGCTTGTTAGATTTTTAGATTAAACCATCTCCTTTGACCTCTGATACAGCACCAACAAGTCCCACGTCTTCATGGGAGAGTAACCTGGAACCAAACTGTAACTGCTGGCGTTGGAGGAAAGGAACAGAACCTGAATTTCAAAACAATTAAAAGCTGAATGACTACAATGGTAGCAACATAAAGAATCTGGGTTGTTTGAACAGCTAAGGTATACATTTTTGGGGGTGTTTGGGCTGGTAGGACCAAAGGGATGCTTACTTGAACCTGTGGGAAAGGCAGATGAGCCAGAGGTTTTGGTGCATCTTTTAGTTAAAAGCTCTCCATGTTCCAATACAATGCACCAACTCATTACTTTATACTTCCTGCTTATTTTCCAAAGGTAGCCTGTTGCCATGAAGACAGCCATAGCTTACAATGTTTTCATTTGTAAGCTTCTCTTAATAGATATGGGTAGTGGACTTTTTTTTTTTTTTAATATCTTAAAGACTAGAGCACAGGTCTACTGAAAAAGCTGAGAAACCTCATAGAAGAAATCCTCAATCTATAGGGCTCCGGTGACATTTAACATTTTTGGAATGTTTTGCCATCAATCACATTCTGATTCACACTACATCGCAGGCTTCCCTCCCACACCGCATGCCACTTGAAGAGATGGTGATTTGTAAGAACAAAGCTAGTAAAAACAATATTTAGGAACCTTTCAGTTGCAGAGATTATGCGTTATAAGTGCCACCTATTTATAAATCAAGTTTCCGCTGCCTACATCTGGCAAATCCATCAGGGATTGCTAATTTAGAAGCTATTGATCCAAATCTGTCTTTTAGTAAAAAAAAAAAGATTCACTTGAAATTAAAAATGATTAGATGCTGTAATTGTGCATAACCACTACACTCAGCGAAGAGGGTTTTTTATTGACTGGAATGTGCAGCCCTACTTTACAGCTGCTGGAGCTAAGTGTCTGCTGCACAGAACAGCAGCTTGCTTCCCTGTATGTACAGGTTACCAGTGCATGAGTTCTTTCCTGCCTTTCATATCTGCAGTTTATTAAATCTCCTCACAATTCCTGTGTTGTAACAGGTATTTCTACTGCACCGTATCCAACGTATTTGGAGAAAAATAAAATCAGGGACTATGCATGAAATTAAACACAATGATAGGATTTTCCTCATGTTTGTCAGCAGTGCTTTGACAGTTGTAATTGATCATAAATAAGAGTTAATGCTTTGCAAAAAAAAAAAAGTGCCCTACCTCCAAGGCTGTGGCGACTTTAAATATCAGGCAAATGCTGGATTTACCATGGGAAACATGGTCCTTATCTCTCAGGTTTTGGGAGGAAAATGTAGAGCTTAAAGTTAGAAATAATGTCCTTCCTTTTGTAGCTCCTGTTATCCTTTTTATGTGGGTATTTGGGTCACCACTAGAGTCAGGGGTTTGGGTCTTTTCTCCAGACAGCAACTAAACAGAAGTATTTTCATTTTCACAGTTCCAGTAGCCATCAACCTGCATCACAAGTGCCACACCAACAAATGGCAAGGCCATGCCTTTGGGACGGGTGTCTCAGACAAGTTAATTCACTTGAAGAAAGATCAGAAAAGTCTCCACAGTGACTGGCCCTTTCATTGCTCGTGTGTGAAAATCCCATCCTTACACAGCGACAAACTAAATGATGTAACAGTATCTGTCCTCCACAGTGGAAGCTGATCTAAGCAGGAGCAAGCAGCTACAACAGATAGAATAGATGCAACTATGAAAAATCACGACCTCATCTGTAAGATTACATACCTACCGGGTATAGACACATCCAGAGAACTTAATGTTTCTATTTAATCAGTCAGGCCTAAACCAGACTTTCTGCTGCTTTCAGTTTCAGTCAGTTTCTGTAATAATTTCAGATCTTGTTTTGGGAGCTTAATTTATGAATTGGCTTCTCTTCAAAAACTACAATGACAGCTCTTGTATTTCAATGATTTAGCTCATCCCGCCCATTCCGTATTTTCTTAAAATAATTTAATGTTATACATATATAACATATAACGCTATACATATATAATGTTATTAGGTATACCAGACCAAAGCAAATGAAAAAAGAACCAGACACAACCAGATGAGGACAGATACTTCAAGAGAGCAGAAAATTCTCTGGAAAATGTTAGTAAGTTAAAGCAAAAAGCTCCCGAGTAGTACAGCTGTTCAGGATGTAAAGGAATAGTTGCAATACTTGTGTAAGTATTAATGCAATTGGTTAGATTTAAACATGCTCACACTCCTTTTATTTATGCACGGAAGATACAGCCATTAGAGAAACACAAAGTGAAGTCTTCTAGAGTTCTTTAAAGAAATCAGTCACTGTATTTGTTAAAATTACCTAAACGGGTAACCTAAACTAAAACGGGATTTCTCAAACCTCTGACATCTCACCAATGGTTCTTCATAAAAATAAGTTCTCCTAGAACAAAAGGAATGTCCTTGCATGCACTAGTACTTTTAATAAATAAAAAGATTTTTTTTTTGTGGACAGTTTTCACAGAGGAGGAATATTAGTAATGGAGTCACCAAGCACAGTTTGTGGGACCGGTACTGTTCAACACTTGCAGAAGTGTTCTGTAACAAAGGGTGAAAAACACTGACTTTTCCAGCAGCGTACTAAAACCTAAAGCAGACTTCAAGGATCTCACTGAGTGACAAGCATGAAGTGAAAGTCACAATGTCAAGAAATTCAAAGCAATGCATAGTCAGGAAGAGTTACTTTGCTTACCCAAATACACCTTTAAAATTAGCTGTTGCCTCTCATAACATACTGATATTCTGATATAAGAATGTAAGATCAACATGAAAAGGCACTCAAAATATAAGAAAGTATGAGGAAAAAAAGAAACTAGAAGATTAGAAGATGTTCTGCTACTTAATAACTCTCTCATGATGCATACTTTGAGGAACTGTGACTTCCCATGGTCCCACCTCAAAAAACCACAAATGAATTGGAAATTGTGAACAGAAGGGGGGAGGAAACAATAAGGAATGCAGAAAAGTTTTCATGTGGGAAGGACTGAGAAGCCAAGGATTCTTCAACTGGGAATGGCAGTGAAAAGAGATGGGAAATTTGAGAGTTTTGTAATGTAACTGAGATGCAGCTACATTCAAAACCAAAAGGAAATACCTGCTGTGGAAGACAAAGTAAAAGATGCATTTTTTAGTTAGATGCCTTAATAGAATATACCTCAGTTGGTGGCTGTGAAATACAATGACCCATCTTGCAAATAGGAGACTATGGTGGCATCTGATACAAGCTTACAACTGTCTGGAGGGCAATTTAAAACGCAATTGGACAAGATCTGTAAGGTAGCAAAACAAGGGGCAGCAGCCACAGCTTCAAGCTTGGGACGTTCCTATTAGACACAAACAAGATTTCATTATTAGGTAGTGGAGTGCTGGAACCGGTACCAGAGATGGTGGGTTCTCTGTCTTTGGGCCAGCTACACAAAGTGATGGCTGACCTCATCTAGGACCAGCAAGGATCTTGCTTTGCACAGGAGCTTAGACTAGGTGATCTCAAGAGAGCCTTTCCAGCCAGTGCTTCTGTGATCACTCACTCTACAAAAATTCTTTTTCTAGTGGTCTTTGCCTAGATGATCACAACAGGTCATTATCTGAAACAGTATTTTTTTTTTTTATATGACTTGTGTCATGTTCTCTTTCCATCGGGAAAAGTATCTCAAATGAAGTTTGGTTTGAAATCCTTTGTGCCAGTCCCCATCCCTAACCAGGCGGCCTACTTTTATCACACAAGATTTCCTGTGACTCGCTAGAGCTGCTTATGCTGCTTTTGGTTTTGGCATGATTTTGTTTAGCACTAGTTTAGGCTTGTGTATGCATAGACAAGCATAAAGTTCATACAAACAGACACAACACTCAGAGGGGAGACTGTGGGTCTTGAGTCTCATAAATTACAATTACCAGATCTCAAAAGCACTGTAACGGGAACACTCAGGTGTCCCTTCCACTCTGATTCTGTGAGTGAATGATAAACTGAAACGATATGTAAAGCATGCCTTTTGAGAATATTAAAATATTTTCTTTCTCTATGAAAATCTGGAACAAAACTGGAAAGTTAATTTCTTTTCAATTAGAATGACTATCCACATGCCAAATTAGCCCATGAGAGAAAGATCTTGATTTTTTGCTCATCCAAAATACCACCTTTACTAGAGAACGTAAGAAATCTTTCATTGTTTACCCTGTCTCGGGATAAGAAGTAAACTGTGATATTTTTATATCAAGATTCTCTCATTAGATTTCCTACCTCTACCAGAGAGTTATGAAATAGATTCTGTTCTCTAAGGTCTTGTGCAGGGAAAGTGGGAGAAGGTTCCAACTCACAAACTATCCTAAATTTCATCATCCCTCCTTCTGGAAAACAGTCAGATAAGTGGGTTGTTTCTCCTTTAATTAGAATGTAAAGGGCAGAATTGAGAAACTGTGGCACATTTATCCTTCCATATGCCAGTGTAAAAGAATGCCAAAGAGACTCAAGCATTTTAAAAGATAAATGTGTCATAAGTGTTTAGACTAAGCTAAACAAATATTTTCATCCTGTTTTAAATCAAAACACCTATGATCATAAAAAGGTGTTTTTCTCCTTTTTCTCCCTGTTGCTTTTCCACCGTCATTTACTTGAACCAATATGTTTTAAAGTAATTTTAGCCTGATTTTTTTTTTACCCATACAAAAGCAATTGTGTCTTAACAATATTCCCTTGATTTTTTTAAATTAATGGTCTGTATGACTCACCGCTTTTCTAATGTTTTTATCAGTTTGTCCAGGCAGTCTTTTTTTTTTAAGCTCTGAATGTTTTCCAGCAACCAGTCTATTATAGCAGGCTTAAGATCCTCTTGAAAACCACTTCTACAATTTCAAAAAGATGTCTGCTTAGACATAGGTGATATAACTTTTTTTAGCATAGGAAAGGGAATTTAATAGTCTGTTTACTGAACAGCTCTGACTCATCTTGTCCAAGCTGTCTGTGCTCTCAGTGAGGTGGAGGCATTCTGGAGAGAGGGAGAAGAATTAGAAAAAAAAGGAAAAAAAGAGTGTGCGAGAGAGCAAGAGAAAGCAAATGCGATCATGTCATTAGAGACTGTATTCCAAATTATACACAACAGGAAACTGAATTAAGATCTTAAATCCCCACTGTTAAGTGCTATATTTTCCATGTTCAAGGAACAAAACCATGTGCTGACATCCTAATTGGTACTTTATAAAAGAAATATCCAAAGGAAAGCCAGTATCACTCAGATGGGAAGCAAAATACTCATTCTGCATCTTCTCATAGGCCCGTCTCCAAGCAGCATGTTTATGTTTCAAAATATGGCTACTTATATCACACTCTTAATTTTTTTTGTTTGACGTTTTGATAGAATTTGATTTAGTTATATCTAGCAGGTAAAAATTTAAATGTGTACTTGATTCTATTGCTCTAAATACCCTTAAATCCAAATACATGATTTCCTGTAAACCTACATCCTTCACAAAAGTCAGTACATCTACATAGGAACTTGGCTAAAAGTGATTTGACATACTTTATTTTACAAGTGTTGCTGGTCCCCTTCAAAAAATAACAGGGATTTATCTTCTAAGGTTTAACTGTTATAAGCAATTCTGTAAAACTCCTGCAAACATCTCGGCCCTGCATACAGTATTGGCTCAGTCTTCAGAACTAACTTTTCCCTGTCAATCACACGGCGTGTGAGATGAAAGTGAGAGTATTGTTTCTATCCCATCTCATCCAGTTCATTGCAAAGGGCTGCCATTCAGCTCCCCCTTCAGTACATTAGATGGACAGAAAGAAGATTATTCAGATCACAGAACAGATGAGTGCTGAATATACACCATGAAGAAAGTCTTCCATATTTTGTTTCAGACAAGTCATTAACTTGGTGAAGACAGGTTAATGGCCCAGGTTCCAAGTAACAATCTTCCTAATTTCAAAAATACCAAGTCATTAAGTCGGATTTCAATTTACAAATCCCATCTTATTTTTTTACTGGAGTATGCTAACTTTGAGCCACAAACAAATTGTGACTAATGAATTAATATTAGCACTTCAATTAAATAACCCTCTTAATTTCTAACTGCTGTGATAAGGATTTCTGGAAAAGGTCATACAGCCTTGTGATTTACTCTCTTCATCCAGTATTTTTCAGAAGCACCCTATGGGAATACTTTAGATTTTTTCACTCTTACAGATTTAGAGAAATGCCGTAACTTCGCGCAACACTCTGCTACTCCTGTGCTACTCATGGGAACGTTGGAGTAGCAAAGCCTCTATTTCTGACTCCAGTTTAATCTTTGGCCTAGATAACTTAGCATTATGGCTGAATGGTGATCTCTGCCTGCACTCAAGCTAGTGGAAGCTGTGAAATTGCAGTTTGCATGGCGCCAAGCCCAAGATAACTCCTCCAAAAGCAGGGTCTCCTGCCAATCCAGAGGGAGTGGCACAGCTACTGGGGGAATCTCTCCTCAGCTTTATGTGGTAAATATGTGCCAATGTGAGTCAGACCAAAGAAAGTTGGTTTGTGTTTTGGTTGTTTTGTTTGTTTGTTTTTTTAACGTCTCTACTTTGGGCCAGGCAGCAGTGTCCTTCAGTCACTGTAAGAGACACCCCCTCCACCCAGGGGACACTCAGCCTTTTTTAAAGAGGGTCCCTCTTGAAATGCATGTTTGTTTTTCTCATTCTAGGTGGGAAAAATTTCAGTTTGCGGGTCAAGGTCTAGGCAAAACTGCTGCATTAATTCATTATAAAGGGATCTATTCATTCACCATCTAAGGTACCCGTATACTTTGCTAAAAAGAGTATATTAGCTCTAATTATCATGCTGGTAGGTACCTTCCCAGTTCCCGGCTCAAGGTGTATAAGCATGTCCCTAAATATCAGTTCCAGAAGGACAAAAAGGCCAGTAGTAACTTGGCAAAAGTAAGAATTAGGCCCAACAGAACCAGTTTCAAGCCTGCTTGCAACCATTATTTTTTTAAAGTTTTCTCAGCTTTCTTGCTTTTATTCACTCTCCTGCTCCCTGAGGTAATAGACTAATTAACCCCCCGACAGGATGCCTAAATAATGAAAGTATACAAGAACTTCCAGTGAAGTGGCTAAGGGAATGCTGGCTTAACACTACATGTCACCTTTTTGCAGGAACCATCCCTGATGACAACTACTGTCAGAGTTGTAACGAGATAACCATAACACATAACTACCTTTTCTCTCTAAGAATCCGCAATATGTTCTCAAAAACCTTGTAGCTCCTTAGAGCTAAGCAATACATAAGTACATAAGTGATCAATTAATCTAGGAAGATCATTTTAATCTGTATGAAGTTTCTCTGATGTATCATCTCATTGAAAAGAAACTCTTACAGAAGTAGCATAATGAAATTGTCAAAACTGATTTGTTATAAATCCTGCTATATTAGCTGCACCAAGTTCTTTATTCTTTCCCCTTATGCACATATCCTCTTCTCTCCAAAATATATTTGGTTGTAGGAAAAGAAAGTAAGTACTGTAGGGCTGCTGGGAAAAACCCTGATGTTCACCTATCAAACGACAAAATCTTTCCAAATATTTTTATAAATACATTATTATAAGTTATTTCCACATCTAACGCACGAATGAAACAGCAGGTTTTGAAAGTGCCCTGCAAAGGAGACTGATTTTAAAATTAAAGATCCAATACCTTGTTAGACCCATTTGGTTTTTCACAGAGCACCAGAAAGACGTAGTTCTGTATTTTCCACCTCCTCTTGATGAGTCACTGCTTGTGACATCAAGACATTGTGCAGACTTAGTGTCTTCATGAAGATTAAGTAGTCTCATGAAATGCAATTAGAATGAATTTGTACATGTCAATTTATAATTACACTCAGAACAAACTTTACATTAACAGCAAAATTAGAATCTAGCAATAGAGAAATAGTCTGCCAGGTTATATCTGTCCAGTTCATCTCCCTATAGCAGTGGTCAGAGATTCAGAAGAGAGCATTCCTTTCTGATTTCAGCAGTAATCAATTTATGCCCTGAAGCAAAAAATGGTAGCATGCAGCCAGGTACTAGGGCTGTCTCCAGAAATAAAGGGATAGCTGGCTCATGTGGCTACTGACTCAGATGCATCTCACTGGCTCCATTGAAGAGTGTTTCTGGATAATCCAGTAAGTAAATAAAAGAGATTTGAACAGGAAGAGTTCTGGGAAGAGCAAAACAAACTCCTGGTTACTGTTCATTAGGTGAAAAAAGGAACATGTTAATAGAAGAGTTGAGGTTTGAGTACTAAGCTACAGAAAGCATTGCTTGGGCAAAGACAGACCTACAGTCCACCCAGCCCTCCATCCATTGCTTTCTTATAAATTGATCTAAAATATTTAGACTAAGATTTATTGTTGCTATTTTGATAGCATTTGTGCCTCAGTCAACTAACTCTTAGCATTCATCTTGCCTAATTTTCTTTGGAAAGCATAGCTAAAAAGCATAACTATTTAGAGTCAATATGATGTATTGCTACTTTTATTGCCACTCCTCTGCTTATTGACTTGATTACGTCCACCACTTGGGCAAAGAAAAACAAAATACACTGATTTCTTTAGACTTTCCTTCAAGGAAAAGTTCTTGCCAGAAAGCTCTAGCTTGGCTGTTCTGCAGCATGCTGCATGTTTGTACAGGACACATTGCTACCGGACTCCAAATGCTTACAACCATGCCTCTAGCACAGATTAGACATACAGACAAAAGACAATACTTCCTCAGTTCTCCAAGACAGGTGACTCGATACTAAAAGAAGCATTCAAAACACTCTGTTTCGTCTGGTATTTTTAACCATATGGAAATAATGAATGCTAATTACTATACCCAGCACACTACGTTTTAAGGTAAGCTAAATACAAAGTTTCCTCAGGAGATCTGCACTACACCATAATTCAACAGTGAAAGGCACATGTACACAGTAAAATATAAGGCATTTTGCAGATCAAAGTTTCAGTTATTTCACATATAGAGAAAAATATTCAGTGTTTCCACATGGGTATGTTCACTATTACTGCAAATTATATGTAAAAAGTACACGTGAAATGAACTACCTGTGCTGAGGATTGGCTAAATGGAAGTAGTGGCTGCAGGCAGACAGCTTGCTCAAGAGGACACGGGAACTCTGAGCAGCCTGTTTGAGAAGAAAGTTTGGTGCCCCCACTCCTGCAGGCCAGTGACCCAGCAGAGGCAGCATTCATGACCTGAAACAAGAAGGTGGCAGCCCATTCCCTGGAAAAGCATATGAGGAAGCTTCCTGAACTATATAATTTGTATCAACAATGACACTCAACGAAAAGCAGCGGAAGAGCATTTCAGGACTCTCAGAGAAAGTTGTAATTAGACACTGTCAGGAATTTGCCAGAACAAACTCATTAGTCTGTTGGCTGTGACAATTGGCTACAGTGTGAAAACCACTGCTTTAAGTCCTTGTCCTGTCATTCTCCTACATCCCAAGGTAGAGGACTAACCAACGGCCTGCTCTGTGGTCAGCTCTTTCCTAGTGCATGTATTTCACCTTGTACAAACATTCATGATTCAGAAAAAGATTTTCAAAGGATGGATTTCGGGTACTTAGAATCTTGGTAATAAAAATACTTACACGTAGTTATACAACTCCAAAAAGGACAGCTGTATGGAAACCACTCTCAAAACTAGACGAGATCTCGGCCATAAAGGCACCCATTTAGTATAATGGGAGACCACTGTTTCTGGGGAGAACACAGGTCTTAATGTTCCAGGTTATTTACTCTATTCATATTTTCTTGCTCTTCTCAAGAGTCTTCTTAAAAGTCTTAATGTCATCCCAATGAAGAAGAGGGATTTATTTTTTCTAAAATTTTGTAGAATGAAAGAGTTTCTGTGACCAGTTTTTAATACGCCAAATTTGTGGTTATGCACACGCAAGAGTCTTTTCTTGGCTCACACCCGTGTGTGCTGAGGAGAAAGATACAAATGCTAAAGGCGATGGACAGTATCAAATAAGAACGCAAGAAACAAACTGATCATATTATATGAACTAATTATATTCATTTGTAATGCCTCAAAAATCTTCAAATCTAATCCAAGTTCTTTCCAACACAGACATTTCAATCATGTTCGATCTATCTAGAAAGATTTGACAGATGTACGAGTCTCTTATTTCACTCAGAAAAAGCCAAGGCAAACAGACCTCCATTTCGCAGACCTTCATTATCTTGCAGTAGTTTGTAGCCTATTCTGATCTTCCCCAAAGAAACTATAATATTTTTCTAGAGCTCATACCAAGTATGCAAAACACCATTTCCATTAAATTGTCTGTTTACTAACAGAAACTTACAAGTGTGTTCATCTTCAAACACTCAATTTTACATTAATTTCCATTACATTGTAAGTGTGACTATACTCTGTTCCAAAACCTTGTGATTCAACTTTACCAGGTACAATCTTTGTGGTCTTTTGCCTTGGATTTTATAGAGTGGCCAGGGTTCTGCTTGAATTCCTACAGCATCGGGGTTTGTTTCACACTAGTTATAAGCAGTTGAATATCACATGCATACTAAAATATTTACTGTTGCCTACTGATCTGTGTAGTCTGAGATACAGGCTTGCAAACCTGCAGAGGAATTCACAAAATTCCTACAGAAAACAGGAGGGCAAGTTACTTGAAACATTTCAAGAGAATGTTCTTTTATCTATTTTGCCTTACAGTACTCTCTTGTGACAGCATACTTGGAAAAATAATGAAAGTGTTGCACAATGGAAAATACATTTACTCGAGCATGCAAGAGGTTTGGGGTTTTTTTAGTGGTTTTACTGTCTGATGCATCAAATGAGACAAATTAAATACATGCCAAGCACCAGCAGAAAAAAGCACAAGTGACAAGCACAGAAGAAGAGGATGGAAAAAGCACTGGTGTTTCAAGGATGTGGTTGTGGGTTTTCAGAGGCAATGCTACTTTGATGGATTTATTAAGCCAAGAATTCTATTCACGCTAAGAAGTTCTTAAGTACAAATCCCTGTGTTGAACCCTGTAACTTGTCTTTGGCCAAACCTTTCAGTACCATACCATGCAAAATAAAGCGCCATTTACAGGCCAGATCTGCTGACATCAAGAGTTACAGATCACATTCTTTAATGAAAGGGCATTTTACTGCAACACCTTGTTTGGAGTAGTGACACAGGTAAAGCTGTTAGTTCTACTGCCCTTCCTATCCAGGGCAAACAAAAGCCAGGTGTTATGGACATTGCCCAACATTTGGAAACAGAAGAGCAATTTCTTGTTCAAGGTCATAAATTAAGGATAGTTTTAGAAAGCGAGTTCTAACAGTTACTCAGAACTAGGCACATCATTCTGCTGTATATATCAGAATTCCTAGTAATTAATGGCTGTGGAAGAACAGCCTTCTCCACCCCAAAAAAACCAAACCACAAAAAACATGTTCCTGCCTTATTTAAAACCTATTTACCCACTCTTCAAAGGAATAAGTACCTTCAAATGATGGGTGAGCACATTTACCAACATAGTATAGCCAGCATGCCTCTGGGTGGTACAATATTTAGCATTGCCTGAAATTTATACACAGAAGTCAAGCAGAAAGCAAATTTTTGGTTTCTAATATACAGTGACATTTGTCCTATTTAGAGGAACTTGCATGCTAGTAACTTAAATTAATATTGTAGATAAGTTATTCACAGTAAATTGGAAATTTCCCAACCCAAGTGATTTTCTAACCTAACCCTGAGATGTACCATCCTGTAACAGATGCATGTTTCTAGTTGTTATAGACATTTAGGCTTCACAGTTTGGCTTTTGTTTAGGCTTTTTTCCTGGAGAAGTTTTTATATCTATATAAGACGGATATGATACCAGAATGAATTACCAGAAAGCACTCTCCAAATATTTTTAAAGAAGAAATTATAGAGTCTTACCTGTTAATAACAGACTTATGATAAGGTTAAAATACAAATAAAAGAATGACAATATCATTTCTAATAGAAAATATGCCTTAATTTTCTCATTCTAAGGAAAACAGAGACAGAAAAATAGAACTTTTGGATTACTGAACAAGGGACAGATTAATTCCCCCTAATTTAAACACACAATTTTAAAGTTGCACCATGATTTTTTAATTTCCATTTTTAAAATGTTAAAATCCAAATTAAAATTAAGTGTTTTAAGACAGGGATCACTGATTTTATTCTCAAAGTACTGAATTAGCTTAAACACAAAGTGCATTAAAACACAGATGGTTGTCCAGTTGGGGAAAGCAAGATAATACAAGGTAACGGAAGTAAAATGCAGAGAGAAGAAAAAGCTTCTATAACTTGCACTATAACAAATGGGATTTTATACTACTATTATCCAAAGTACTCTACCCTCACTACTCAAACAGTAAGGAGAGTCAAAATAAAGTCTGTTTTGGCATTAACATGATATTCAACTACTGCAGACAGTCTTAAGTTATGGCCCTTATAAATGCTATAAACAAGCAATGAATTTAACTGTCAGGACCCCATTAAAAGCAGTCACAAACACATCCCAAACTCTGAGAAATTCTTCTGTATGACTTGAGACTATTAGAGAGCTATGCAAGAGCTCAGAAAAAAAAAACTAGCAGATTTTAATCTATTTATTCTGATTTATAAGTTTCCTTTTAAAAGTTCCAAAGAAGAAATTATCTATGCATTTATTTGTAAACATCAGCATCTTTAAGATCAAGACTGTTATAGGCATAAATGAAATCTGAGACTGAGCTGTAATTCTCTCTTCCTAGAGTAAGTAAAAAACCTCCGTGCTGCCCTGAAAGAGGAAGACTGTTTTTTCTCTCCCATCTCTATTGTTTCCCCAGCTCCCAAACACATTCAGCTTCTCCTTGCCTGAGGGCTGTCTGGTGCTTGTTTGCTGATGGAAGCAGTGACAGCTGCATTCAGAGGATGGTGTTTGCCAGGTGGTAGAGCTGACTCAGCCTACCTTGCCTTCAGGCAACCCCAAGAGCTGGTCTGGAGAGGGGAAGAGAGGTGTGGGATCATGGCGAGGAACAAATGGGAACGTGCAAGTCACAGGACCTTCTTCCTTCAATAAGCAGAGAAGTGTTAATCCAGTGTATCTCCACCATCAAATTATAGCCCTGTTTAGTATTAAACTTCAGCTTTTTCCTCTTATGTGTTGAGGAAATTTGTATCCTATTATACATAATTTATATCATGTGTATGTATCAAACTGGAGATTAAAAAACGCTAAAAATTGTGTCTTCTCAGCTTTCGAAATGTTAAGCATACATTATTTTTCTCATCTTGGACATATACTGCTGCAGTTAACATGGACTTTCAACACACGCTATAATTTTGGCAATGGTGAACTGCACTGCAGCATTTATATTAAAGTTTAGAAGTGGTATTAACACAAAACCATCATTCTTCATTTATCAGAGAAGCCTGTGTTTCCACTTACTCGAAGCTCTAGCTTTTTGCTCTTTTCGAATAAGAGCCCTTCCAACCCTTTGCCTTTTGGCTTCATCAGGTTCGTTCTCCATTGATGTTGTTCTACAAAGACGCACATGAAAAAGGACTGAGATCTTCCGTGTGTGATTTGTTGTAGAGCAGCAGACATACAACTTTGTTCACCAGAAAAGCCTGCTACTCGTAAGCACTTTGAGTTCATCTTTGAACAAGGACTAGTTTCTTCTCTTAACCGAAAAGCACGACTATAAGAAGAAAACAAAGTGACCACCTTACTCTTCCTTTGGCCTTCAAGGCTAAGTTTCCAACAAATAAATGGACACGTTAAATCAGACTTATCAAAAAAATAAAAAACCCCAAACAACAACCCACCACCACCACACCCCAACCAAGCCGTCTTTTCCTAATTCTCTACAAAAAACCTCTTGCAACATCTCACTATATAAATACAGGGTTCATGCTGTAACCTTGCTGAGTCAGACACTCATGGCCTCAGCTGCTTGGCAAACTCAGTAGTGAGGTCAGACAAGGTTGCAATTCCAGAAACTTTTGCCAAGAAACAAGCAAGGGCACCTTAATAAAGGGCATTCTAATTCCTAACAGGAGGTATGTCCTCTTACTGCTTATACGTGAGCTGTCTCAGAACCCATATTCTTCACATTCGTTCATTCATTTTTTCCCAGCTTACCTCTTTTTTTACCTTGTGTTTGTTTTTAAGAATTCAATATAGTCTATACACCATGGAAGCTCTTCCAGTCTGTATATGTTGCTATAGGAACAGATCACTTACACAGCTCTCTTAAATGGTCAAATTGGATAAATGCAGAAATCAACGACTGCAAAACTGAACGGATTACTCTTTTCAAGTTCATTTTGAGCATACCGAATTTTAAGAGAAATTAATCAGCAAGACATTTGGCAACTGCAGGTAAAAATCAGATCTGAGGCCAACTTGAATGAGCATCTTAAATAAACTATATAACATATTCACTTGATACTGAAATCTGCTTACTATTCAGTAAATTATAATTTCTCACTTAGAAAATCTTACAGGACAAGGTTATGTTTTGCACTTATTGAAGAAAAATTCACAGTATTTCAGTAACAATATACAATACATAAGCATGAGAAGAAATAGATTGTTTCCATGTCAGTCAATATAGATTGAAAACAGGTATACAAGTGAGTCATGTGGGGATGTCTTGCTGCTTCTCAATCAACCAATATATTTGACCGCCACCAGTCTTCTGTTAAAATTAAGTAAGAATAGGAAATTTTAGGAGGAGAATCATTTTAATCATGTGCTCTAATAAGGGTTACATGGACTGACCACAAGAAAAAAGGCCAAAATGGTATTTCTGTTGTAGTCAACAAAAAAACCCTTCAGGCAGTCATCATAATCTGATATTTTTCAGACATAGTAAATAGAGTATTGACATTTAAACTGGGGGGAACTGCAGAAATTGCTGCTGTTATTCCATGGCCAGAAAATTACAACAATCTGGAATTCCACAGAAAACTTCACAATCTACAAGCAAGTGACTTTTTGCAGGCTTTTTTTTTTTAATGCTAAAGGTTATAGACATTGTTTTATGGATAAGATCTATAAAGTCAGGATTAAAACCTGTAACTGAAAAACACCCACAAATAAAAAGGCTATACAATAACACACAGACAACAGCCACCTTAACATAAAATATTTCAAATGTATGAGGGTGGTTATCAATGGTATATCTAGACAATACTGTGGTATATTTTTGGTTAAAACTTTGGATCCAAGTATTTTTTCATAGTGCAAGTGTTATTCATATATTCATGAGCAGGTCACTAGGAACCTTTTGTAAAATGGCTTCCTATCGTCATTTACTAGCCTGATTTCTGACAACCATCCTGAATAAGGCATGAGAAGCCTTAGGAATATTCCACCTGCACTTGGTATCTCACCTTTATGAAAGCACCCGCCGCTACTAGAAAGAAGAGTGTAATATTTACTTCAGACCAAAGAGAAGGTGGAGAAGAGCCAATGATTGCTTTTATGCACAGAACTGCAGCTGCCCGTTTCTTTTGCCTTCCCTTCTATATTAGCAAACTGACCAGTGGGGACGGGGCCAAGAAAACACGGGGCCAACAGATGGAGTGGTGATGCTTCATCCTGGGGAATGCCAGACTCACCCCTAAGCACACTGCATGGAGTCCCTGGGTTGCCTTGTGCAATGCAGAAGGCCCTCAAGGCAACTGCAGCAGCTTGAGATGAACATTGCCAAAATCTACAGTGCAAGATCAGAGTGGAAGGTCAGGCAGGATTTATAAGAGCTTGGAGAAAAGAGAAGAAAAAAAAAAAAAAAAGAGTGTTATATTCTGAAAGGGAAATAGAAGTTTGCAATAAACCAGAGATGAAGGGTGGGTGATGGTACACTGAAGGAAGAGGAAGGAAGAAAGGGTGAAAAAAAAAAAATGTAAAGGAAGGTGCTGAAATATAACACTGGCAACCTGAAGTAATGAAAAGTAACCCGAGAGAAATATGTACATAAACAATCTTAGCCATTTGATTGAATTAAAGATGGACATTCTTCCGTAAGTTTTTGACAGGAATAGTGTTTATGTCTGTCTGAATCCAAAATCAGTTTTTGCTACCTGCAGAATACACAAGACTTGAATTTTTGATGCTTGAATAAAAAGTGAATCTGTGACTGCATTTTAAATTCTAGTTATGCTGCAGATGCTCAAGTTCTTTTGCAGCACTTTGACAAATTCACTTTCACTTCAGTAAAACACAACTATTCTTTCTTACACATTACTTTATTATTGTTCATCCTAGAGCTGCATTAAGGATATGACTCACTTAATAATGAGCTGTTTCTCACTGTGTTACTATAACCAGTTCATTTTAGAAATTTTCTAGCAGTTAGGTTTTAACTGCATGTCCACAGGGTATTTCCCAGGCAGAAAAAAAAGTGTTTTGCACAACCAGAGGTAAACACTTGAACTCTTACACTTTGCTCCTCAGCAGGTTTTACTATTGTGGGCAGGACAAGCTCTTGGCTACGTGGAACTGATGGCATGCATCTGCTCAGATTACACCTCAGGAAAAGCTATGCTATAAACCAGCAGGAATTTCTGTAATACATTAAGAGTCTTCTGCTGAAGAATACCCTAACATATTTTCTTCTATTTGTCCTGTGAGAAACATCTTCTGGTATTTTGCGGCTCTATTTTTCCCCAATGCTCTCTAAATGAAAAAAAAAAAAGAAAATCCCACATTTGCTTCGTGATTCATTTTTGTCTGAGAATCTCTACACATGTCACCATGTAAAAAAGCACTCAATGCCAAGCTATGAAGTACCCTGCATTGCCAATGTGCTTTTGTTTTTTGGTTACTTAAGCTACATAGTATTTTTTTAAACCCAAAAATGAAATATCTGTAGGTCAGAGGGCTTTAAAATCCAACCCTAAGATAGGCATAAATACCAGTCTATTGCTATTAGTGAAGGAAACCGTTGGTTGTTTTTTTCTTTTATAGTTACCGGAAAGTCAACAGGAACACTTGACATTGATTCTAGCTCTGGAATGGAGGAGTCTTAAAGAAGCGAGATCTGAGCCAGCTTAATTGGCTTGAATTCTTTACAAATCTGGCTTAAAGTGGGTGAACTACTCAGTCAATACAGTATTTTGGGAGGCTGTGCATTTTATTCTGAAAACATGAGTTTTAAGTGATGACATTTCAATTCTCTTGGAAGACGGCAGAAAAACAGATCTGAGAATTAAGCCTCCTACATGGCCAGAGAACAGTAACGGAATGCACAAAATAGCTGTACTAACTACTTCTGTGCTTCTGCCAGTGACCCGCAGTGTTCACCTTGAGAAACACCTCACAAGATGGCTGATAATAATAGTAAAGATGTACACATCTTACAGCAATACTATTTGTGTGGATATATACAAACATCAAGAACTAGTTATGAGTTGGACAGATTTCACATTGCCAAACTTGGGTCAACTCCCATGTGAAATGTATTTCAGTCACTGGACAAACAATAACAGCATCACTTCCCTTTAATGATCCAGTATACGTATATATGTACAGGAGTCTCCTTGTTCTACTTTTTAAACTCAAGGTACCTGTAAAGATGAAAGATGCCTTCTACTTAATTAACACTGGAATCTTTTGCTCTTTAGTAATATGTAATTAAGTCTGGCAAAAATTGCTACCCTATAGACTTCTATAGACTAGTTAGCAGAATATTGAAATACAAACCTTAAACAAAGCACTTACTCCTAAGCAGCCTAAAATAAGCATAGAGAAAGGAATCTAGTCCTGACCAAATCTTTAAAAACTGCTTTCCAAAATTCAAGAATATCAGAAAATAACAACAAATTTGGGCATATACTGGCTATATAATCACTTAAAAAAAGTGTTAACAGCAACTTCCCATAGGTTGAACTTAAAACAATGTGTCAAAAGTTTGCAGCCCATCTATGCATAGAATAATTAGGTCACACGTCAATGAATCCCCATACAGTTGAATTCTGTGTTAAAGAGTTAGCAGAGCTATACATCCCTTCCTAAAGGCTACAGAAGAAGCCTCAGTTTCCTCAAAGATCAACACGCATTGAAATCCTGACATCATTAGAGCAGAGTGGCCCTTTCAAGAACTGCTGTCACAAATCTTTTTAGCTTTACAGAAGCTGACCTGCATCATTAAGAGAACAGACTGTTTCTAACACAGAAGTCAAATACATGCATTTTTCTAATAGGAAACATTTGTTATTCTCATTTACTATGAAGATAAGATAAACAGCTAGTCTAGGAATCATCTGAATTTTAATTGTGTTTTAAGACATCACTAATTAGAACCTAAGAAAAGCACTAAAAATACCCAGACATGCAGCTGACATCTCCCTGATTCAACATGGGAACCTTCTGTGCTAACTTAGCAGCAGTGACTAACACAACTGCTTTCAATGTGTGCTCTTCCACGAATACTGTCAAGTACAAGAACTAGTTTTTCCTAAGTAAGATGGATAGCTAAGATAGTAGATTTTTTTTCCCCCCTCCTGAAAACAAATAATTGCTAGGTCATTCAGGAATTCAGTGAACAGAGCAAACATCCAAAACTTAATACATCCAGACAGCAGTAGGATCAAGTTGCTGGGAAAACAGCTCTTCTGATCTGTATTCCAGGTCCGTCAACGGCAAGTGATTTTTTTTTTTTTTTAAGCAAAAGTTTTCTTGTGTTTCGATGCCTCTGGTAAAAGTCTGTTTTGGCTCTGACAAAACAGAAAATGAAAGAAGCAATAGTCCAAGAAATAAATAAAAGAATAGGGAAAAACCTCAGGAACACTACCAGGTCAGAAAGAATGGAAATTTTTGCTCTGGGTATCATCCAACACTTCAATATTATTGTTACTTCAGATTAAACTGAAATATGATCTCGACACTTAGGCGGTTCTACTGGACACAGGATTCATGTGCCTGTGTTATTCAATTACTCTTTAGTTCTCTAGTTCTACAGCTACCTGTACTCACTGATAATGGCTAAAAATCTCCACCTAGAGAAAATTCTGGAGCAATCAAATAAAATACAAGTAAACTATCTCTCTTCATTTCTGACAAAGTGAGATTTGTTAGTATGGTATGACACTATTTTTCCCATTTTTATGAACATGTGAAAGAAGGTAATTAGAAGAACATACTGATGCATTGAACAATTTTCAGACACTCAAATATGTAGTTAGAACAGAGATAAATTAGAAAAAGAATTAATTACAAGTCACTGGGCAAAACTAAAGCAAAGCAAGGTACTATTCCAGTAGGAAAAGGTGCTTAATTATTTGTTTAGCTAAAAAGAGTAGCCTTAGAAAAGAACCAAGTAGGAACAGATACTATAAATTACATGTAGGACAAAAAAAGTCTCAGTAATAACATTGTATATAAGTAAAGATGAATTATGTTACAGAAAGCGTCAGAAAGAGCTTCTTATGTGGGTCTGAATAGACCAAGGTGATCTGCATCCTGCTTCTTCACAGTTTTCAAAACTTCCGATTCTCTGATGACAAGTAGAGGTATAGTTTCCTACTAATCCTCAACATCAGGGCAACAGAGCATCACGCAAGTGGTACTCAAATTCAAGTGATCAAATTCAAAAGCTGTGGCTTGGGAGCTGAGAAAAATAATTTTAAAACTACTTCAATCTGCTTTAACAGTCTTTTATTTAGCTTTGAAATTACTTGCTTATCCACAACTTGCTTCTTTTTACTGGATTTCATCATGTAGCTCTCAGCCTTTGGAACACAGACTAAACAAGTGTTTAAGAACTAGAACTAAGCTGAACTTCACTGACAGCAGACTGTTCGGCTTCATGTGCCTCCATCTATACAGTAGCTCAGTGGAGTTTGCACATAAACCACGGTCATGTCACAGTCGGAGAAGACTAACTATATCCCTTTAATTTAGAGAAACTCCAACAGTTAGGAATGACTTTTCTCAGTTTTAGTACCTGAAAAGGGATATACTTAATGTTCCTGTCTCCACAGCTGCATATTTGCATTTCAACTAGTTAACCTTAAGAAAACGGGACGGTGATTTACTCTCCCTAGTTATACGCCAAGGCTATGCTATCTGGACAAGTTTCAGATCTTGTTGTAGGAGGAGTATTTCTCTCTCAATGAAACCTTGCTTGCACTTGTTCATCATCTACTACCTTGTCTAAGAATTCCAAATGTGTGAAGAAATACTCCTTTTACCATTTCCTTGAGGAAGCTAGTAGGCCTGTAGTAAATAACTTATCCTGAAGTGTACGTTCAGCTCTTCTTTTTTTCATTTTAATTCATCATTGCTAAACCCACCAATCACCTACTTGAATTAAAATCATATCTGCCCATACCATTTCCTTTATAAAACAGTAATGAGATTGTGAAACATTCTGATTTTAAAACATTATGCCAGCTAATTTGACACTCCCATCAAGAGCATCTCAAAGATGATGGATGAAGTCTTCAAATCCAGATTTGTAGGGAATTATCATTTTTTAATGTAATGAAAAGGCTTCTCCATATTTAAGAATCTATTACATTGACTATGACACTAACATTTAAGAAGATAGATTTTACAGATCTATACTATTAATTTCTTGCTTCAGCATTTCACATATGCTCAAGAGTTCGATCTTATCAGCTTATCGCAAGTCCTTCAAGGAGATTCAACATTAGTGTTGAAATCTTAGTATATGATATATAAGACTATATGTCTTAGTATAAGAAAGACTCAAAATCTAATGGATATTTTACACAAAATATATGCATAAGCCAAGAGAGACAGCAAAGGAATTATTGAGAATCTCAAAGTCCTAACGAGGACAAAACCAAGAACATCTAATAATCTATCCTCTGGCAACAAAAAAAAATCTTATACATATATGAAAAGAAAACTGTTTAATTAGCCACACTGGAAGGTTCAGTGGTCTATATCCAGAAACTACTATTTCAGCACCGAGATATTTAAAGTTAAATAAATTCCAATCATTTGTAGAAACATAATATTCTAAGGAAAATGGCAATAGTCCGATTCAACTTTGGTAAACATTAGCAAATACTGACATGGATGATTGTTTCAGCACTGAAGTATCACTTACTCACAGACGATTAACCAGCTGGATTGAGCAACGAGCAAACCCAGGCACAGATACTAATACACCTGCTTAAAAGATGACTGTGTGTTACATGTGCATCAAGGAGAGAGTGTGTTTACACAGCAAACTCTGTGCTCTTAAATACACCTCGCTGTAAAAGAATAAGACCTTCATCAAGTGAAGAGGAAGGCTTTCAAAGAAGAGTTTGAGATAGATTCTGTCTATGAATTGAAAACTGCTAAAAAAAAAATCAATCATAGAAAAATCTAGGTTGGAGGGAACCCCTGGAGATCATCTGATATAACTTTTCATTGAAAGCAGTGCCTTAAATTATGATTCGTGAGGCCTTATGTATTCCCAGCAAGGGAGATTCCACCACTTCTCTGGACAATGTATGTCCAGACATACATTGTCTGGACAAAGCTATGACAGTGTTTCATAGCTCTTATGGTAAAGGGGTTTTTTTCCTCATATATCCAGAGAAGTTTCCCCCTGAAACTGATTGTACCTGTTGCCTCTTCTTCTGTCACCTTGTGAAGGGAGACCATCTCCATCTTCTCTACAACTTTTAGCTATTGGAAGACTGTGATCAGATCCCCTCTCTTCTCTAGGCTGAACAAACCCAATTCTTCATTTTCTTTCAACCTTTCCTCATATCCCACATTGTCTAGCCCTCTAGCTGTCTTGGTTGCCTTCTGCTAGACCCTCTCCAGTTTTTCTTGTGAACTGAGGAACCAGAAGTGGACACAATATTCCAGATGTGATCTAACAAGCACCAGGCAGACTGGAATAATTACACCCCTAATTTGCTGGCTAAACACCTGCTGGCACAGCCCAAGACACAGTCTGCCTTCATTACTGCAGGGGCACACTGCTGCTCATTTTAGCTTGCGATCCATTGTGACACTGAGATCCTTTGCAGTAGAGCTACACCCAGTCAGGCAGAACCCTGCCTGCGCTACTGCCTTGGATCATTCTGTCCCAGGTCCAGGGGTTTAATGTATCTCTGCTGAACTTCATACAATTCTTGTTGGACCTATCTTCCAATTCATTGAGATCTCTCAGTGATTAATTTTCTTTCTGGTACATCTGTCCCATATCTAGCTTAGAGTCATTTGTAAACTGCATAACTATGCATTCGGTCCAGTCATCCAGATTGTTTATAAAACTACCAAGTGATACTGGAGTCAGTTTTGTTCCCTGAAGAACTGCACTTGTGACCAGCTGGCAGTTCAGCTTTGAGCCACTAACTACTACCCTTTGAGCTTGGCAGGTCAGTTTTCCACTTCTGCTCCAGCCTGTCTCTTATCAGTTTGTCAACAAGGACCTTGCGGCAGCCAAAGTGAGTGCATTCACTCATGATATACACAAAACATTTATGAATTATTAAGTTAATTCTATATCATGTTTTTTAAGTCAAATTAGTTTGAAGTTTTGAACCTCTTACTTAACGGAAAGAGAAGCACCTTTTTAACAAAAATTAAAATTCGGCTGTTTCTCTTTTCTAGTTATCCAGTTATGAGTGCACTGAAGTTTAAGATACTATGTTCAACAAGTTTCTTCAAACATTTTGTAACTACGAGATACCACAAGAAACATATTCACCATAAAAAAAGATCTAGCTTATAATTGCCACTCTGCAAAGTAGTTCAAATCCTCTGAGGTTCTTCTAAATGAGGAAGACAAAGCCTTATGGAATTAAATGCAGAATAAGAAAGTAAATATAACCACTACTCAGGTGAACTGCAGACATTTCAGACAGATCTATGTAGACACTTCAAGGAGCAGCACTGAATAGCAGCAGTAAAATAAACGAAACATTAACCCTATAGGACTGACTAGCTACATGAAAATGCCCTTTTAAATATTTTTCGTTTCCACTACAGATATCAAAGTCCGTATGAAATGCAGATAAGCATGGTCATTTTTAATTAAGTATGCAAACTGTCAAAAAATAAATTCTCAGTTTTCAAGAACATGATGAATTAATTAATATTGCCATGACATTATAAACTATAGTCAATATTAAAAGCTCAAATTTTCATGGAATATGAATTCCATTGATTGCATCTCCCACTATAACAATTTCAAATAAATCAGCTTAAGCAATGGAAGAAAAGCTAGAGTTCTACCAATAACAATACAAATAAATATTTTCATAAATGGGGAACTACAATGACAACTTGCCCTTTCATATATGGAATGACGAATAACAATCTAGAGTCTCCATTTGGATTAGAACCTAGAAAGGATAAAGGGCACAATTAAGACTACATGAGGGACAAAGAATTCCTCCTCATTAAGATCAACCTTTATGAAATAAGTTGTCTTAAAGTGACATTTTCAAGGACATGGTCATTAATTGTGTCGGTTGTTTTCTAGGTCAACACCTTCACTCATCTTTTTCCTGTTTTGCAGTCCTGTCACCTTGCATTCCTCCCTTCTTGCTTGAGGACATAAAGAGCCTTACCTAGCCTAGCCAGGTAAAGCAAAGCAGCAGTACAAACTACTTGTTTAGCAGCAGAGTTGCAAAAAGGATTGTAGGAGATAAACTCTTTGTGCTTTCACACAGCCCACACAAGCATTAGCTTAAAATATCACTGTAATGTATTTTTCAGTGTCACTTGCTGTTTATTCTGCTTAATGATCCTTTTCATTTTTTTGCATGTGTGCACAGAATTGCAATACTGCTTTAGTAATAGATGATGATGAGACTATGCAGTTTAGCGGCTACAATTATTAGGCTAATAAACAATGTACTGTATTGAAGCTATAACTGCCTTGGTTATGAATAGATTCAAAGATATTAGTTTATTGTTACTGATTTAGGTTAAATACACTCAAATTTAAGCTGTTATACAATGAAGTTCTTCCAACACTCAAATTGTACAAGCAAACTACAAAATCTCACTTTTTCAGACCACTATGTAACAAAATGCGCCTAAGCTATAGTTAACAGTTGATCAACTAAAATACTTAGAAATACCAAATAACCACTCCAGAATAGATGGTGGGCATTCAGAACCTCAAATCATTATACCCTTAGCCTAACACACTTGACACGGCTTAGTGCTATCTACACGTATCATAGGAAAAAAAAATAAGTTCATAATAAATGTTATGGTTTATCACACAATATACTCTTTCAATTAGAAATACTCACAAAACAGAATTAAAAGTAAGGATGGTAAGGAAACATCCTGAAAGCATTATTACCAGCATAATTACTTGTTACTGAAGCCACCTTCAGGTGGTGTTTCGTCACTTGCCTCACTACTTCCATCTGGTACTGCTCCAGGTTAATGCCACCGGGAATACAGCTAGAGTTCTGTTACCTTTGGAGAGCCAGGGTTGTTAATAATTCAGGAACGTAGAGCTGAAATAGGAAATAATGAACTGGGGATAACCTACAGTTCCTATTTGTCCTATCTAATAATGGCACAAAGGAACACCCTGATTTGTTGCTCTTTGCTGTCTCCACAGAGGAGGAAAAAACCCATAAAAAGTGGCTTTTCCTTATCACTCCTATCCAAATACAGAAATAAGGCGCAACTTCCCAAAAAGCTTTAAGGTAGGATACTTCTTTAAAGCATTCAGTAAGAAGAATGACAGTGCTACTGATCACTTTGGCAAAACAGCTGCTCCCAGCTCCCACAGGATTTCAGCTGGCAATACGTGACACTTGGTCTCATATAGAGGTCAGTTCCCCACAGCTCAGAAGTTGCTTGTGGACAAAATAACTGCTTGGTCTGGGGTGAAATAGCCTCCAGTACACCACCTGCAGGAACACATCATGATTCCTGTCTCACAATGTTTCACTGCATCCCACAGAATGATTAGTGTTGCTGTGTAAAAATATGTTCTCTCACACATTGCCAGTCTGTCACAGAAATCCCTTCCTGACTAGAACTAGCAAGCAGGCAGAACCAAGGTGAGAAGAAAAGCCACAAGTGTCAGTATTTAACCAACTTTTATGCTCATTTTTATTTCTATTATCTTGATTATTATGTTTGCCTGGTAAAAATCCACTTGTTGATTGATTGTAACTGTTGCCTGGTAATAATCTCTCAGCAAGAGAAAGGTAAGCCCTTGTGTGGTGATGACTGAGCTGATTTCAGAAACAGGTCTGGAGAAGACACCTAGAAATATGCAGCTATTTCTCTGTCCTTCTGAAAAATAACCCCTCGGATACTGATGAGTCATAGGGTCACAAATAAGCTTGTGGGGATGGGGGGGATGTTTAAAAAAAAAGAAGTAACAAATAGCACACATTCCCTAAACATTTCTATGGGGTTTCACATCTCAACCTCTTCAAAACTAAGCAAAGAGGTCTGTGTGTGTGTCCCTCCCCTTTGGTTTGTTTAAAGATCGATATTTTCAACTAGAATCCAGAGAAAGATCTCCAGGAGGTAATTCAGATCTGATACAGAAACAGAGGACATCTGGTGGTGTTTTGTTGTTAGTGTATGCAAACAGCAAACCAATTCATACCAGCATGCAATTGCACCAGCAGCAATTAATGTAATTCACACTTTAAATAAAAAAAAAAAATTAAGTGATGGAAGATTTAAAATAACGTAATCACAACAACACACAGAAATTTAAAACAAACAGTATGTTATGAGTTTCTGATTCCAGATGCTGCCACTACTTCATGAAAATTACTCTTTATAGAGTTACAATGGTTACACACACGAGAAGTCGCAACTCTATGATCATAGGAGGCTGCCACCTCCAACAGACACATGCTATGGAAAAGTAGGACAGATTCCCTACTACTGAAAGACTAAAGGACACAAAATTGTCAGTTTTATTGGAGGAATACCCACGGAGGCAAGAGCAGAGGAAGAACCAAACGAGCTTATTCTTGGGAAGCAGTATCACTACAAGTAAGGCACTTACCACCACCTAAACCACAGCATTTCTGACGCCATGAAGAACCACTGGTCCATACAGAAGTACACAGGGGAGCTGAGCCCAGTTCCAATCTGCCAGATCAACTCATGGATTCACAGACTGTAAGTATGCAGATTTCCACATTGTTAGTGAAAATTGTTATTTTGAGCTGAACATGCTGATATTAAGATAAGTCTGTGAAGATCTGACACTGAAGCTTTCTAGAATGTGATGCTCAGCATATGCATTGAGCTGCATATACCACTTGGAATTCAGACACCGAGCAGTCAACATCTGTGAGACCCTTGACTCTAAGGACCTAGAGAGCACAAGGGCAGGGTAGAAGCAAAAACTACCCCTGTAGATAAGCTTTCTAGTTATGCAGGGGGCTATTCAAAGCCTACATTTTATCGCCAGTGGCAAAAACTGAAATAAAGGCTCAAGGTCAGAGCTTTGTCACGCTCTCTCAGGAGAGATATACTGCAGTAAGTATTAGAACTTGCTTGACTGAAAAGGAAGGAATAAAAGCAAAACATGACTGTGCAAGATACAGAATATTGTACCCTTCCTTATACAACTTTAATGCATGGAATCAATCACAGCCAAGATTCTAAGTGAGAAAACATTATAAAAAAACCCGAAGTACTTGTATCTTTTGAACCAGCACTGTCAACGGAAGAAGAAATCTTACCATCTCTTGCTTGTACCAGCACAAACGTGTGGTAAAGCACATTAGTGACCTGGTTAAAACTAGACTGGTTTAAAAAAAACCCACAAAAACAACCAAACCACAGTTGGTTTTAACCCACATCAATTCCCCAATCTGTTCTGAAATGCAGCCACGCAAACACCTACACTGATACAAGCGGCTAGAAGAAAACTGCTCCCTTCAACAGCAGTGCTGGCTGAAAGTGTAAATGAAACTTAAGACCTTCTGGTGTTTGCAGATTTTCTTACCAAAGTTAGCAAAGCAAAAGTTAGACTGAAAAACAGATTAGAGGCCAAGTTCAAAATCAGTACAAGACAGAAGATAACTCTACCTAAACTTTTAGATAAACTCTTTATAGACTCTCAAAATCTTGTCCCAGATCACAAGCTATTAGTCTCAAAATTAACTGTGCTATTGGAGACAAAATAAATTTAAAAGTTAGTAAGAGATACAAGAAACAAGCTTTAGATATAGCCTAAAATACATAAAAGCCAGTTAAGGAAATACAGCAAAGAACACAGTTGCAGAAAAGCTGGAAAACAGGACCTTTAAATTACATGAACAAGATCCACCTTGGAGGTCTCAAGGAGACATTTTGAGCTGGTAAGATAAAGATCAAGATGAGCAACCCCACAATACTCTAGCAATCTTGTTCCCTAGATTTTCTGTAATACACAAACATTCAAGCAGAAGTGCTCCCAATGTCTTATTCCCTCTCAAGAATTTGCTTTGTTACCTAAGGTTATAAATAATACCTAATTTTATATACCAACCAACAATATAACTTCCTTCTGGAAGGCTACCAGTCCATTCATTTTCAAACAAGCTTCTTCTCTTTTACTTAATTATTAGAATAAGTGTATTCTAAGTCAATATCATCCATAAAAATGTATTTAATAACCTTTTGCTTTTATTTAGACTTCATGAAATTAGAAGATGGAATAAGTTTGGAATAAGTTACCTATTTTTCAGAGCTACAGATTTAAGACTTCCAAGCAAATAGGCACCATAAATCCAGCATAGTGACTTCATAGAGGCACAGCATTCCTTCTCCAAACTGCTTCCCACTTAGTTAACCTCCTGAACACAATTTAAAGGCAGGCTGGGATAGGGGGTCTTCCTTATTAGCTAATCATTTTAATTCATAACATCTTATCTCAATTAAACTTTTTTATACCTTCTCTTCACTTGTGCTTTCCTCCAGATAATTCTACCAGTGAGCCACTGTTGTTGTTCCTCTCTCCTCTGATCGTCTTTTTAATAAAAATAATGATGGAGAATTATGGATCTTTTCTTGAGTTTGTGGATAGCTATAAAGAAGGTGAAAGTGAAATAAGTTTAGAAAATAAACTTGACCAATAAGTGAGTCTATTTGAAAGCTTTCTCATTAAGCTTTCTAAGTGGTGACAAGAAGAACTAGTTGAGCAATACGAGCAGCCTGCATCACCTTTCTTTGTCAGCTAATTTAAATTCTTAAGTAATCAAATTAGATTATTTACCAACCAGACAGGAATTACCATTTATAGCAGCATGCAACAAACACAGCCCCATGATTTAAAGGCGACTCTTATAAGTTTCAGCAAGTATACTAAAAAATGGAACATTTAGGAAATTTATTCATACCAGTGCTTGAGAATGTGCCAAATTAATACAACTAGTTAAAAAACTAGTTAATAATTAATACAACTAGTTAAAAAACCTATATAAATATAGGTTATATAATATATATATTATATAATATATAATATATAGGTATATAAATATAGGCAAATACTTCAATGGGTGAACTATCACCTAATATAATTTGCATCCCAACGTTTTAGTCAGGATGACAAATATCAGATAGTCCCCCCAAAATATTTTTTTAGATACTTCCATAAATCGTGCTTTAGAGTTAGATCCTTCACTCAAAAGTAATACAAAATCTTCTGCTAACATAAGCAGTAGGAAAGAATTTGGAATGTGAGCTCAACAAATCTACCACTCTTTATATTGCGTGCCATGAAGTATTTAAATAATAAATATTAATTATAATGAATATAGACTAATATAGCAATTAATATCAATATATTATTAACATAATTCTTAATTAAAATGCTTTTACTAAGGAAAGAACAAGGTCCGTGATCTAACTTACGACTAGTTAAATCAGTGCGTAGACCCTACTGGGTACCGAATCACAATCTTAGTAGAAAACAAAAGTCTCCAAACCCCAGACACAGTTGGACCTTTGGGACTTTGTTCTTTTAGTGGTTTCTCCTCTGAAAGTGAGTATTTAGGGCAGAGGCTTCAGAAGGAAGAGTCTGGCGCTCTGAGTCATTTGACGGAGAAAAGCTCAGAAGAGTAGAGGTCTGATGCAGGTTTATGATGGCACCCACCTCACATAATTGAAGTTTTATATTATTTGCCAACAGTAACAAGGATTGTTCTGTTGCCTCAGGTGCTCCCTTCCAATGTTCCTAATGGCCAGGTTCATACACGTTACTTTATCACATGCTAATTTATAATCACAAAAACAATTGCATAAATGGTGACTTAACTGTGTGTATCAGTGTTTTCTGTAATAGGGAGATCCAGATCCTTTCATCTGCTTGTTTTAAGCAGATGTTATGAGTACAGTAATGTCTAAAGGCCTAATCATATTTGCAATTTAGTTTAAGTACGAAATTTAGCCTGGCAGTGCCTCGGACTGGATGCGGCCTACCAGCGTCTCCTCAGAACAGCGTACGGCCTAAATAGGGTATTTTGAAAGCCATACAAACAAGGAAGATAAAATATGGTCTTTGGGAAGACAGATGCAAGGAAGCATAAAATCGTGAGGCAACGAGATACACTTCGATCTTCTGAGCCATTTTTATACATTTAGTACTCGCATTGAGTTAAGTTTGTTATGTAGGACTTGAAGACGAAAACCAAGCCAGGCGCAGCACGAGGAGAGTGTGAGACTATCGTGACCATGATGATTAAACGCTGTGGGTTTTCTGTTTTTGTAGCATGGGGGATGTGTGAAGTATAAAGCCGGCGACAACTCCTGAGGGGAGCTTCAAACCAGTGCAAAATATGAAAACTAAAAAAAAAAGGAGGGAAAATAATTGAAGGGGCACAGAACTGCGGTGACCTGAAATAATAAACTGAAAAGGGCACGGGTGGGCGAAGAGTGGAAAGTTAAACCCATCCGCTGAGTATAACCCCACTGCCACCACCGCCCCTCAGCTCGACGGGTCCCGCCCGCCTCAGGCGGGAGCGCACGGCAGCTCGCTCCCCGACACCTCAACGGGCCTTACCGGCGGGAACGCACCCCCCCGGGGGTCCGGGACCCTGAGGGCGGGACCCTCAGCGCCGCCTCACCGCCGCCGAGGTGAGGGGATGAGGGCAGCCGCCTGAGCGCGGGGCCACCCTGCCGTGGCCACACGGGGCCGCCACCCCGAGGCGGGAAAGCAGCGGCGGCGCCGCGCCATCCGCAGGCCGGCCGGCTGGCTGGCAGGGGGCGCTGTGCACCGGCGCCGCCCCCCCCTCACGGCCGCGGCCTCTCTTCGCCGCCGCCTCAGCCGGTAGGCGGGAAGGTGGGCCGGGCCGGGCCGGAGCTGCCCGGCGGGCGTCATGGCGCTGCCGGCGCTGTCGAGCTCGGGGGTGAAGTTCCGGCGGGTCCTGGCGCATTTCCCTCAGGAGCTCAGCTTGGCCTTCGCCTATGGGTCCGGGGTGTTCCGGCAGGCGGGGGCCTCGGCCGGGCCGGGCGAGGTGAGCGCGGCAGCCAGCCCCGGGCCGGGCCTGCCCCTCGGCGTCCCCCCCGGCCGCCGCGGGCCTTGCGCGTTTCGGTTACTGGCGTGGAGGCGGCGCAGTGCGTTACCCGGAGCTGCCTCTGGCCTGTGCGGGATAAGGGGCGAACCCCCCACAAATTCCTTTAGCAAGCGGAGAGTTTGTGGGGCAGGCGGGCCGGGCCGGGCCGCGGTGGGGTCTGCTGCCTTCCCGGGGCCTCCGGGGTGGTCCCTGAGGGTCACTTTGTCACTGTGTGTGGGGTTCAGGTGGCCCTTGAGCCTTGTGTCGGCCAACGGTGCGTCAGGGCTTATTTACTGGTGGTTTTGAAAAAGAGTTACAGCTTGTGCACCTCATGAAGGTAACTTAGGCAAAATCCACTGCCGCGCTTCACTAGCATTCTTGGCACTTCTTCATCGGTTGGAGGCCAAGCTGCTTGGAAATAGTGATATTTGTCTTCTTCATTTATTTTAAGTTCTTTTCAAATTTAAAATAAATGTGTTTGACATTTTTAAAATTGTTAATAGGCAGTATTGCTCATTATGGCTTCCCTGTTAATCACGCCCTACAAATGTGACTTTAAATTTAGTGTCTCATTTTCTTTTCTGAAAAGAGAAAACCAGAGGATAACAAGAATTTCAGAGCTCTGACAGCATCTCATCCCCATGCAAAAGAATGAGGGTAAAAAAGGTAGCTAACAGAATACCTGTTCGGTAGTATTAACCGGTTAGCAGCCCGGAGAGCCACGGAGAGTAGTAGGCCTAACAAATTTGAAGCAATGCCACTCCAAATATTAGTTTGTTGTAGATATGAGTTGTAAACTGTCAGCTTGTCTGTGTGCAGGGAACCTGTGGATTGATTTCTTCAGGAGGGCACGGCAGGCATTGTAACCTGCCAGCCTCTGGGGTTTCAATTGTTTTGTTGACAAAACCAAGCAAATGCACTAGAAGTGTAGTTTCTTGCTGGCAGCTCTAAGGTGGCTTCTTCTGCCCAAATCTCCTAATTCATGGCCTCGCATATTAGCAAAAGGCCTGTTCATTAGCAGTTTAAGCTGTTATGCTGAGCTGTGAACTAGGAGGATGATCCCATCACATGCTCCTCTGTTTCAGAGCTTTGAAAGTTGGTCACTTAACCAGGAGGACAGGAAAATTTTGGACCATCTCTGCTATGCTGACTAGAAAATACACAACTTCATCAGAACCTTTAAGCTGTGTTTGACATTAATGCTGGTGTTTTGGTGGGGGTTTTTTTGTTGTTTTTTTTTAACTTGTGAAAAATTATTAGCTGGTAGTTTGATATTATGCATATCTTAGATTAACGTTGCTTGCTTCCTGACATGTAAACCCTAATACTTTTCTCCTTATCCACAGAACAATATGCTGGACTTCGTGTTTGCTGTTGATGATTCTGTGACCTGGCATATGATGAACTTGTTAAAGAACAGGAGTCATTATTCCTTCCTAAAAGTTTTTGGGCCAAAACAGATAAGTAGTGTACAGAGCTATGGAGCAGGGATTTACTACAATACTTTAGTGCCATGTAATGGTAGGGTAAGTACAAGTAGTTTGAGTAAATGAAGTCAAATGTTTGTGTGAAGTATTAAAATGATTAGCTTAGCTAGCTAAGCTTAACTAGGTTGTCTAGCAAGTCTTCCTCCTGCCTCTATGTGTAGACTGTGTTTGGTAAGGAGGTGTGCAGATAGGAGTTAGGGGAGGGAAGCACTGTATCTGTCTGTCTGAGCGTTGATTTTGAGTAGCTTTTGCCATGTGGTAACAAACTGTACATAGGAAAGTAAGTTCTTTTAGGAAAGATGGAAAATGAAATGAAGGACGGTCATGGAAAAATGCCTTGTGAGCAATATATACCCAACAGAAGTTTCTCAGAGCATGCGTGGTTGCAGTAATGTTGGGTTCGTGTCAGAGTTCTTCATAGAAAGTTGGAGAGGTAGATAAAGCAGTCTTATTACGTACTTGCTGTTTTGTTTGAAGGCATCTGTATGAGGCAAGAATTTGGGGTTTAAACCTTTTTCACTTATGTAAAAAGGCATTTTGGATTTTATTTTAAGGACCAGCAAATATCTTTGCTCTGAAATTCTGTTCTTGGCTCTTTATGCTCTTATGTCATGCTGTAATGGCTCAGTCATATCTCAGGCTGTGGTCCTTTCTTATCCAGAAATTCAGGAGTTGACTGCCTTGCTGTGGTAATAATATTTGGAAACTCAGGAAGTGCAAATTTGTAACAAACTGTTGAAAGTTCATCTTTTTTCCAGTTGCATAAAATGAACTACAAATCAACATTTGTTTTCTAACATCAAAGAGCAAAAGAAAAAGCTCCCTGATACGCACTCCACCCCTCAGTAATGGTACACATAAATATCTAGGAGTTTTGTTTATTTTAGATCTCTGACAAACTATTTCTTGAGAGTTTTCAATATCATAAAGGATACTGCAGATTATTCCAACTATTGTCGTGTTTGGCTGGTACAACCTTTCCAAAGCTGGCTGGTGTAACCTTCCCAGAATCATTTTATGAAGAGCCGTACTTTAATGTTCAGATCTCTTAAGTGTCAATGTCTGTCTAGACTAGGTTTCTTTGGGATTTAAAGTCTTTTGCTTTAGTGATTGATCTTGGGGTGACTTTATTGTAACTTTGATTCTAGAAAGAATCTTAGAGGGTTCTATGCATGTTCCCACGTTTTTTTAGGGTGTTTTTTCAGAAGTTTGCATATGAACAGGAATTTTTTTTTTTTTTGCATCCTGTGTTGATTATAACATTAAAACGTTTTAATGTTATGCATCCTTTTTTTTATTGGAGGTATGCATTCCTTAGAATTAATGACAGTTATAGTAAGTAGTAAGTTTCATATAGTGAAAATGGTGCAGGTATATGGTTTTTCAAAAGCCTTTATTTTGCTTTTTTCCAGATGATAAAATATGGTGTAATTAGCACTGATACCCTGATTGACGATTTACTTCACTGGAAAACCCTCTATGTCGCTGGGCGCCTACAAAAACCGGTAACTGTTAGTCTCTTCAGTTGTCTCTTTTGAAATGCAGGAAATTACAGGGCAGGGAAAATTATCAGTTGTAGTTTCAACTTTAACTGCTAAGGATCTATGTGTCAGTACTGAACAAAAAAATCTGCCCTGATTTAGGGGTCTCGTCCTAGGGGGATAATCTTTCAGAGAGGAAGCAAAACGTAGTCCTTAATGATATTCTGTTATGTGAAAAAACCTAAACGTAAGTATATTAATCACAGTTTTCTGGCTGTAGTAAATCTTGAATAACTGGACTATATTAACTCAAAGTCCCTTTAATGTTAAATGCAATATTTTATTTTGCAATAACAAATTACAGGAGTTGACAAAATTTAACACAGTTAAATAATGGAAATCTTAAAAGATGAAAGCCGCTTTGCTGTGTGGTTACTGCCTAGTTCATTGTGTTGTTAAAGCATCTGTAATCGACTGAACCACGTGTTAAGAATGTTGGGTTTTCTCCTCCTTGTTTGTGTCATAAAAAATATGAGGTCTTTGCTTACCCATGAGCGCCTGATTCAATCTGCTTTCAGCAGATGGCAGCAGTGCTAATTTCTTAACGTTTCTTAAGAGTGGAGGGGCGAAGGAGAGGAGAACTCGATTTATGTCTTAGAACACAAGTTGATTATGCTTTTAACTAAAAATTTGGGGTGAAAGTTTGAATAGATTTTCTCAGCGCAACTGGCTTTTCTGTGTCTCCAGGGATGTATTATAGCATGATACAGGTTAGAACAGCTGTTATCTTTATAAAAAGAATGAAACTTGATACACTGAGAAAAATAACTGAAGGAAGAATTCTGAGTTTCATGTTTACAATTAATACTGAATATTTATTTTCAGTGTAACTGCATTTGCTGTTGCTTTGATTTATTTTAGGATTTTTCATTTTGGTATGTATAAATTGTTCTTCTTATCTTTTGATTACATTCAATGGGAAGACATACTTGCACAAGAAGACAGAATTTGGTATTTTGTTTGGTTCCTAACAAGATAGTGGAGATATTGCGTATGTGTGTAATACATAAAAGTCCAGATTATTTTCATAAAGCTCACAGGAATTTGCATTGAGTAAAGACTGCAGGACTTAAACTGGAATTAGACTGACAGACTTCTTGGTGAATGTTTGAACTGTCTCATCCTGTAGAATCTATAAAATCACTAACTAAGATTTTGAATGTTACGCTGTGTTGAACAGAAATGACCAAATAATTTGTTTAGATCTGTTGTACGGGTTTCAAATGTCTGCTGTTTCTGGCTTCACAAGTAGTTAGATGTTTTGGTGTATACGTTTTAAGTGGTAGTGCTAGAAAGCTTTTTTTACCTCCTTAAAAATGTACAATAAGCTTCTTTTGGAGGGGATGCAGGGTTAGTTTTGTTTTCTTGTACACTGTAATCTCTTACATGCCATTTGCTATTTCTGCTAGTTCTGGATGCAGTTGACTGAAGCCAGATTAATATTGTTTAACAGTTTGTTTGGGAATTTCCTCGTCACTCCTATAGAGGAGGAAGAGCCCAGCGCTTTCTTGTGTTCCATTACAAAGCTGTCATTCTTGAGTGAAAGCTATCCAAGCTATTCTAGCACATGAGCTGAAACATTTGCTCTGGCTTGAAAATCTTGGCTTAATTTTCACTGGAGGTTTTGTTTCTGTTATAAACTGGTTGCCTTGACCAAGTAATCTTTCCAGAATGTTTGGCAGAATAGATGGAGCTTGGAATTGCCACTTAAAAATGCTAACTTTTTTTCCCAGGCTTCTTTGTTTGTGTTAAAAGTTTATTGGCTTTTCATCCTAGATGAAATTTATAATGCTGATCAGCTAAAATCCCGTTTAACTGTATTGAAAAACTGAATAAATTTAGTTGTAATTTCTCCATAACTGACAGGTTTTCTGGAGAAAAAAAATGCAGCTGTACCTAAAAAAGTAAAATAAATAACCACAAGTGGCACATAATTGGTTTTCAGAGGAAGATTTTAAAAAGCATCTGAAGTGTTGCTGAATTTTTGTTAAACATAGACTGTAAGTAATTGTTTTAGTGTAAGCAGCTGTGTTTACTGTTGTCCTGGAGAAAATATTAAGAGAAGGAAGTGTTTAATAAATTGAAGTGAGGTGAGAGAGAGGAGTATGAATAGTGTATAGAAATATCTTATACTTTTTGGAGGCATCTTGGGAGATTGAGGGGGTTTTTTATACTGTAAAAATTCCCTTGAAGGAGTGACAGAGCACCTGTTTGTTTATAGAATTTTTCAGTTGTCCAAATCTCTAAAAACATTTTTTGAAAGATAATGGAAAAATCCTCTTATTGTGATATTTAGTAGAGTGTGGATGTGGCTAAATGGCAAACTGGAATATTGCTTTTGACGCATTTCATTCTATAATGAAATTTTCTTTGTTTATTTTGTTTGCCTGTAAGTGTCTTTGTGTACATGCCTGCAGTTTCTGGTGTATGAATTTCCTAGCAGGGAAGGTAGTACATTTCCTGCTTTAGACTGTTGTGATGACTGAGGGTCATGCTTATTTATAAAATTGAATATATCCCTCATGTAATATATTTAAAAATTTTAAAGTCTCAGCTGTACTGTTAGTTAACTGAATTCTCTGTATGCTGTAAAACCAGAATACATTGGCTGCTTTTTTCCCCTTATGTGATATGGTACAGTGAGTAGTTCAGACCTTAAGTTCTCTGTACGGTGAAAAAGCTTTCCTTAATTTTGGTGATCTTCAGATTTACCTTAAGATTCAGCATTCATCCTTGTCATACCTCGGTGATAAGTATTGCACTCTGTCTTCCTGGGAGATTTCTAGCTACCTACACTGTTTAAAATTTCTTTGTAAATGGTATCACTGCTGCAGTGTTTCATGCATTTAAATTTTGAAGCCTAGCATATTATTTCCCTTCGAAAAAAAAAAAAAATCTCATTTATGTTAGGGAGTAGTTTCAGCAAAGGAGATTATTCCTTTTACTTCACTACAGGTTTGCATGGGTCTTCCATGAGGAGGACTAGCATTTATGAGTTGCATATTTTAAAAGGCTGTAACTGTGGTGTTCTTAAAACATGTCCATAAATTGCTGTTATTTTCAGGGCTAGCCTAAAGTATAAGCAGTTTGCATGACTACATGGGTGCCACAGACTTCTCTCTTCTTTCTTTCCTTAGGGTTTCCCGATAGCAGCAAGTTACTAAAGTATATATAAGAGAATTAGTTGATGAGATTTTAAATATTAGTTTATGCTCATGACCAGCCTGTCCTGTTTACTGGATCTTATTTGAGCAAGTCTGTATGAATTCAGTAAACTTCTCCCATGTTTTTTAAGGAAATAAAACTGACTGTAGGCTCCCTGGCAGCTGAATGTATTGTATTTTAATGTGGTTTATCATTGTCTTTAGTGCTAAAAAATACAAAGTAATTTGCAGGAGAAGTTAGGAGGAATTCTGGAATGTTCACTTGTATTTTTAAAATGAAAATCAAAGAAGGGAAAACATCCTTCGAAAATCCACCGTGGACCAATTCCAGACTATCATATAGATTTGATGTTAGTCAAACACATGCTTTAGTGCAGAACCACTGAAACAAGCAGCCTGTATACTGTTGCATTTACCACTGTACAAAAATGAGATATTATTCTAGTTTTATTCCTCTTAAAGATTTCACCGTAATAAAAAATTATGTTCTGAATATAGTATTGGCCATCCATGACGTTGCTTTGTCAGTGTCCTTTCTGTAAGGAGAATTTTGTGTAGCAGATCTGTCTGATTCTCTTACTTTCTTTACTGATTCTAGGTTTGTTTTTTGTGGGTTTGTTTGTGTGTTGTTTTTTTCTTCATTAACAGAGTATTTACATTCCTAAAAGAAAATATTTACTTGAATGTATACCTTAGCTGTTCTGGGCTATATTTGGGGGCAGAATTTCAAGTAATACTGCAACTCATTTGTGTGTGAATGGGGTTTTGGGGAGTGAAAGCAAGTTGGATACGTTTGTTCCTACCTGCCAGTGGGTTTGCATTTCATGGTATTCTAGAGTAAACAAATATTAAGAAGCTGCTCTTTATAAGCAAGACAGTATTGCTTAACCAGAGCACTTGAAAAAGACAGAAACTCAAAACAGACAGGTATTCTTGGGAGAGCTGTTTCTGAAAGAGCATAGCTGGCCATCTTGTAAACCAGGCTCACCTCATCTAATGTTCTATAATAATACGTTTCTATATTCAGTTGTTAATGAAGATCTGCTTTTTATTCCAGTGTATTTCCATATCCTAGGTGACTGGATTCTCTAGTTGGTTTTGGACAGTTTGAGTGTTTTCTAAAAATAAACTTCTGTTTGTGGCATGTAGAAGCACTCAACTTCAGTGTTCTATTCTTCACGAACATGTGAAGTTCCCATTGAGTTCACGTTCTGCTCGCACAAAGTGCAAAATAAAGCCTTGCTTCTTCTAGGAGGACAACAAATGTCTACGAAACTGTTTGAAGCACGTGATAGAGGAGTCCTCTATTAAAAAAATAAAATAGAACAAAGATGAACAGGAAAACTTACCTCTTTTTCTGGTATTCCATTGTCTTTCAGTTTGATAGTGATCTTTTTTTCTTATTGCATAATCACATAGGAAGTATTTCAGTTAATGTGTTCATATTTACTGTTTTGATTAATCCTAAATTCATGAATATGGAAAGGTGAGATTAGTTAATGGCTGTTGCTTATAGCAGTTCTGAATGTGTTTGTAAAAACAGCCTTTTGTAGCAGGCTATTAATTCTTAAAAAGATGTTCCTCTCTCTCCCACTGTGTAAGCAAAAGGGGATATTCTAGTCTTTATTGTACCATAATAATAGGATTTAATCTTAAATAAATTTCTTATTTATTTTTCATGTTGGATTGAGTAATGTTTCAAGCTCCATCTTCAGTAGGACTTTCCTGAAGTCTTGCTTCTCAATGACTCTGCTTTTTCAGGTGAAAATACTGACCCAGAATGAGAACAGCAAGCTGCAGGCTGCACTTGTTAGCAACCTGAAGAGTGCAGTCACCGCAGCCTTTCTCATGTTACCAGAAAGTTTCTCTGAAGAAGACCTCTATATGCAGATTGCAGGACTCTCCTATTCTGGTTAGTATATGGCGTCTAAACTCTCTGCGGAGAAAAGCTGTAGTTGGAGCTGTTGTATCACAGTAGGAAGTGTAATGCTTAGTAAGTCACCTGCTCTCTTGCTTTGGGCCTGCACTGTTGGGTGCTCCAATAACAGTATTTTACCGCTGTGTTATGTAGCAGCTTGTAAAGACTAATTGTGCTTATTCATAGAAGATAGGTGTAGGTACATAAACAAAACTTCTTATACCTGCTTGCTTTATGGACAGCTAAGTATGGGTGATTCAATATGGTGAAATAATGTGGGTTTTTTTCTGTTTGTATGGATTGTATTTTGGTTTTAATCGTTCAAAACATTGGAAAAAAATTTTTCTTTCCACTCTTAGTGTAATGTGGATTCATCTGGTAATCTGACCTATGCTTTGTTATCTCTTAGTTTTTGAATGTGTTGTGTTTAAGGTTTGTATTTAGTTAACTTAAAGATCCACATTATGATTCTTCAATGTACATTTAACATTCACTTCCTGGTTGGTATTTGTTGACTGTTTTTGGTAAGAGATTTTCTCCTTTCTTTAGTTACGGAATTGAGAAGGGAAAAAAATTTTAGATATTACTCCAAAAGACTCTTCAATACAATATTTAATTGTTACAATTTAATTCAGCATCACTCTTTAAATGTTGATATCCTTAATGAAATCACTGTGAACAATTCTGATTGGAGTTGTACTTTATACAGCACTTCCTTTGCTCATAAAGTAATGCAAGTTTGGCTTTTAAAAAAAAAAAAAAAGCACAGGTAGGCAGGTAGGGTTTATAAAGTTGCAGCTTGATTCTACTGAGGAGTTTACTGTTCTTTATGTAGTATGTTCATTTTTTTCTGAATCATTATCTGTTTGAAAGTGACAGTAAAGTCAAGAAGGTGGGATGGCTAAGGGTTGCTAACCAGGGATGTTTGCTACAGAGCTGCCTACCTGCCCACCTGAAACCTGTCCAGGAATGTCGTTAGATTCTTGGTGGGTGCTAGTGGCCGAGATACTTCTTTATATATCCTTTGAAACGGTGCAGTTAACCAAAAATGTGGGAGATCAGTTACCGTGCCGTAAGATGTTGAAATTGGCTCCGCTGCGTGAATAAAGCTAAAGCAATAAGACTTCCAGTTGGGAATGTTCAAGAAAAGAGCTGTGAATTACATGTTTGTGGATATTTTAATTTGCTGCCATTTTGTTAAGTCTTGAACTTCTCAGAGAGTATGCTAGTAGACAAAATTGATTTTATTCGTTACTCTAATCAGTCTCCTTGGAGACTGCCGAAAAGAGTTGTTCATGCTTTAATTTGGAAAATGTTTATCCTTGTATTTTTTTATGCATTTTTTTTTTTGAGAGCAGTGAGTCAGTACCATTTATATGGGAAGTGTTTGTTTTGCGGCTTGGCATAAATTGAAATAAACTAATGCTAGCAATTTGCCACCTTGCAACAACATTTATCTCCTGAATGTGGTAAGTGGGAAAATGAATTGATCCAGGTTCTTGTTTGTTGATACGTGCTGCACTGGGCCTCCTGGTTGGTAACTCTGGAAGCTATCAGGGTGGTACCTAATAGAGGTAGATGAATGCTCTATTACAGACTGCCTTTTCACTTATTCTCTTTGAAACTTTCCAGTCACGTATCATAAAATAAAGTGTAAAGATTAGTAACGTAACAGTGGATGTTTTGTCTTCCTGCCAAAAGGAGTTGCTTTTTGAAACTACTAACAAAATACACAGCTCAGAGGAAAAGGTGATACTGTGATCTTACCATGACTGCCATTAGCTGTACTTCAGGTGCTGCCCTTGAAGTGCAGAGACAATGCAAATTGTTTTCTTTCAATATCAGAAAATGGAAGGTTATTTGTTTCTAGATACAAAGTATTGGGGCTGTTCAATCTGTTTAGTAATCTGTTGAAACTAATGTATGGTTGCAAAAAATGTAGCTGTGTTACTGCTGCTTTCCAGGCTGAACTTGACAGCTGGAATTTTTTTGTTGTCCAAGTGACAATGTGGGCACATGAACTGATGACATTACAACGTATCAGAGGCCACATAAAAATTCTGAATCTTATTTTCTGTGCTTGAAGGTATTTGAATAGTATTTTTTGGCTATTAGAAGGTGAACCTTATTGTGGATTATATAGGCATTGGTAGAATTAGAGAATAAAGTTTTAGATGGCAGCTGTGTACTGTGTTGGTTTCTGTTACATTCTTCGAGTTTTTGTTTTTGTCCTAACGATTTAACTGTTTTTCTCTTCTTGACTAGGTGATTTCAGAATGGTAATAGGAGAAGACAGATCGAAAGTGCAGAACATAGTGAAACCTAATGTTCCCCATTTTCAGAAGCTGTACAGTAACATATTACAGGACTGCCCTCAAGTGGTATATAAGCACCATCTGGGAAGGCTAGAGGCAAGTGTTCTTCAAAACATTTTTAAAACAAGCAAGTGGAAGTGCTTTATCACATTGACAGAAGGCAAGAATTATGCCATACACTAAGGCAAGCAGTTGTAGTCACTGTACTTGCTATTTGTTATGTTTCTGTTGTTTAGTTAATTCTGCAGCCAGAACACTTGCTTTAAATATCAGTCTCTGCATATGTAGTAAGTACTGTTCATTTTCTTTGAGTATGGGCACAGAACTAGAGCCCTAGCAAAGGAACAAGAGAAGATAATTTTAAAACGTGTGTTCTAATGACTACCATATGGTAACAACAGTCTAGGAAGTGATGAATAAACATATGGTTTGTGTTAAAAAGATTAGGCCGTAACTTAGAGGTGCAACTTTCTGCAATCAAAAACTGCATTTCACAAAAAAACCCTAGAGTGCTGGTTATGAAGATCAGTTGACTAAACCCAAATGAAATTCTGGCGTTATCTTTAAATACCCATGCTAAAACAATTTTTTCCTAGTATTTTGGAAACACATATCCAAAATGACCACTATCTTGAATTCCATCTTTCTGGGATAAGGTGTAAGTGTAACATTGCAATTAGGGGAGAGATGCCAGTCAGGGGCAAAATAGCAATTCTTTCTCTTGTATTACGCATGTCTGTGTGTGAATATTCAAGTGTGTTATACATTTCAACGTGAAGTTACAAATAGCATGGGTAGTCTTATGGACATGGGTATCTCTTTGTCCTCAAGTCATCTTGGTAATTATCTCACGAATGCCTCTTTTTAGGACATGTCTTTGTTAGAAACTGAAGTACAGATATAAGCAAGCTCGAGTACAGTAAACAATTTTACTGCAAACTTTGGAGTACAGCGTAGGCGAATCTGTATTACACTGCAGCTGTCTGTGTTTTCTTATCAATGTGCTTTTGAACAGTTTAGCGGAAGAAGTATTTAAAAGAATTTTGAAAAGAATCAGTAATGCTTTCTCCAAGAAAATGGATAGTTAGAATAGTGCTCCCTGTTGTGTTACCTTTAAACATAGCATACTACAAATATATTGTTGGATAATAAATCTGTCCATAATTTCATAATAGTCATTGAGGCTGCTGACTCAATGCCATCATTTTACCATAGATTTTGAGGAAAGTGCTTTAATGCTTTATTCCTCACACCTTGGGCTGGTTATTGGCAGTTATTCCCCAGACTGAAGAGAGTAACTGCTATTGGGAGCGCTGTTTAATGCAGGACAGAAACCCCTTCTCCAAGTATACGTCTTCAGAGTTAAAGAGAAAATTCTTTCTTCAAAGATTCCTCAAAAACAATTGAAGGCAGACACTAGTTCTTATAGTTCTGGTTCAGGCGTGGATTCCTCCCACATAACATTGAGAGTCTTCTCATTGTCGGCTCCGTCTGTAGTCAGTGGGTGATTCATCTGGATATCATTTTCTCGCCATTGACTAATGGGAGTGTATAGGGTAACTAGACTCCTGTCTGATGTCTCCATGAACTGTCTAAAAAGTTGTGTGGGATGAATCAAACTTTTCATATTTTCCTCCAGTTTTGGAGAGATCTGCTTCATTATATGCTTTTCACTATTTGTGCTTACATTTTGTATAAATGTGTACAGGCCTGCACGTTGGTATCATTGTATTCAGAAAAGGGTCATGGAATTTCTGATTTGGATTGGAAAATGTGGAATCAATGTTTCCTTCAAATTATACAAACCAGATGTGGTTCAGTTTAAAGCAGAGAAAATGTTTTTCAAGCTAAACTTGAAAAGTGTATGTGTATAGTTTGATTATATTCAGGCAGAAGAAACTCAGCTAAGTGGTCTTTTGGGAGCTTTTTTTTTTTTTCATTGTAGTGTACTTATGTTTCCAAAGGAAATTGGATAGAGCATAAATGATACAGCTTCAATGAAAAGTTGCTTGCAGAGGCAGCAAGATCACGTGTGTACATTAGTCTTCCCTTGGATAAAAATTAACATCTTCGCATTGAGTTATTCTTCAGGTTCAGAACTGAGATACCGCATTTCCCAGTGCTTGGGAAGTTTTCATTAGCATTGTCGATGATTTGTACAAGCAAAATGGATGGTGTTCTTTGTGATATTCACCAGAGGTCAAAGATAGCCAAAAGACTTTTCTTCTTTGAAAAACAGAACTTACTTCATTAACACTGAATGTTTTTACTGTGTTATTTTTTGTAACATTCAGATTGACAAAAGTCCCGAAGGTCAGTTTACACAACTAATGGCTTTACCAAGGACTCTGCAACAAAAGATAACTTCCCTGGTAGACCCTCCTGGGAAGAACAGAGATGTGGAAGAAATTTTACTGCAAGTTGCCCATGACCCTGACTGCGGATTTGTGGTGCATCAAGGTAGGCCTAGATCAGTGTCTCTGTTCTCCTTTAAGACATAATAGATGTACAGATTTGTTGTACATGTTCTTCTAGTTCAGAAGGATGATTTAGAGACAAGGAAGAAGAAAACAAGAGGTTTGGCGTGAGGTACATAGCTAAAAGCCTGGATTTGGATTTGTTTGATAGCAAATGGGTTCTCTGAAATACTAGCAAATAGCATTCCTACTGATATAAAAAGATATGTTTTGGTTTAGATTCTGAAAGAAGCAGTCTTTAGTGCGGCCTGCTTAGACCATCTAGCTCTGGGATTTGTACACCTTCAGGATTTCATTGGCTGCCATAACTTCATCTAAATACTAAGCTATATATCCTGTCAGTCATACATTGCAATGCTAAGTTAATTTTCTAGCTTGCAAACATCACCCTTCCCAGTCATCATGGTTAGTACAGATACGTGAGCTCTGGCAGAGAACTCTGGCTTTGAGGAAAAAGATTGAGGTGTTTCTCATTGTCACAGATAGCTTCTCGGAGGCAAGATAACATTGTATGAGCACGTTAAAGCTTATGTTGCAGACATCAATGTTTTATTATTCTGCAGAAAAATGAAAATGTTTAGTACTCCAAGAGTCCTTTACATCTTGAAAAAAACCTGACACATCTTAGTTCCACGTAGCCAATTTTGCGAGCTCCTTGAGCGCTGCAAAAACTCCCTAGATGCCTGAGAGGCCCTAGGCACTAGCCAGCTGCTGAGGGAGCTCTTATGCTGGTTTCTGTTTGGGGAAATAAAGCTCCTGGGAGTTGCAGTTCTCCATTGACAGTATAGGACGAATTGCACCTGGATATCAAGGTGTCCGGCTTCTTTCATGTCAGTCTGTGGCAGCTTCTATGCTCCTATGGCTGGACTGCAATAGTAATGTGATAATAGCTGAATCTGGGAGCGGGAGTTGCAGTGGTTGTGAGCTGCATATAGTGTCAGAGCTCTGAGTTGCCTACCCTGAGCTAACTATCCTTGTGGTTGTGTTTCGGTAGGATATTGCAGGCATGACCCTGACCGTGGACTGCACGGTGATGCAGCAGTTCAATATCAAAACATTGGATAGATGGAGTCTTCTCAAGCCAAGCAGTTTATATTCGTAGGGGAACAAATCAAAACCCCTCTTTCACTTTTGTGGCTGAAAGATTTTCCCAATTCAAGAACCGGGGTAAAGGACAGGACAAGCCATTTGGTAATCCTATGAGACAAAACTGATTACTCAAGTTGAATTATTTCCTCCCTTCCCCTCTCTGCCCCTGCCCCCCAGATTATTTTCTGGTGGAATATTGTATCCCTGTTCATGGATTCATGGATTTCCTTAAGCTTTGTTCTTCATTATAGAAATACCTTTGAAAGAAGGATTTTAAAATAATACTTGAAATTATATTCTACATTCAGGTTAACACAGGAGAGTAACTTCCAGTTTGAAAGACTAATTCTGCTGCACTTCTACATTTTTAAGTATTTAGTAGTTTTGTTCTGCACATTGCAGTATGCTTTTATGTATATGTGTTAGAACAGATAAAAGTCAGTACTTCTAAAAAAAAGTTTTAATGTTTTGTTTACTATTCCACTAATACCTAAGAACCACTGGACAGGAAGTATTGAATGTGCCACAGTGCCAAGTGGTAAACAAGCCTTGTCTCCAAAAGCCTATAGTTTAAAAAAGCCAGAAAAACACTGCACAACATAGGCATCTCTACTTGATCAGAGAAGTGCAAAATCCCACTTTCATGTTGAAGGAAACAATGAGTATAATTTGTTCTGCTCTAGAAAGTTAATATGCCGGCACTTAAATGAAAAAACTCTGAATCCTTTGTGACTAATCGTCTTAGTAGAGAAATAATGGGAACACTAAATGAATTCATTTGATCAGTTCCTACTGGTTTTTATCTGTGTTAATACTGATTTGGTTTGGGGGTTTTTGTATGTTATATATAAAATAATTTACAATACATTAGAGAATATCTTCAATTAGGATGACAAAGCAGAACAGAAACAAACTTTCTCAGCTTAAGTGCATGTTTTACTTTCAGACTGGCTTGACTGTATAACTGGAAAAATATTTTACTTTTTTGTGTACGTTGGAGGATAAAAAAATCCCCACAAAACTGCTAAGATGGGTAACATCTGTGTTCTTTCTATCTGCAGGCATTTCAGGAATTGTGAGATCTTCCAGTATAGTGCAGAGTGCTAAAACCATACTAACAGCTGGTAAGAATGTGTGTGATTTCTATCAACATAGGCCTTCTGATTTCACGAAGTAAAAATTATAGGGCCCCAAGACTGTCTTATTACAAGAGTTTAAAGAATAAACTTTTTGGGTGTCTAATTGAAAGCCCCTGGCAAATAAAAGTAATATTTAAAGGAGAAGCTTTATATAGCTCTTGAGAAATTGTGAAATGCCAAAAGGAATTGGAGGCTACATAAATAAATCTTATTTATGTAGTCTTAAATAAGACTACATTTAAGACTTAAATAAGTCTTAAATAAACAAACTCCTCCCACCAACCCGAAAGTAACAAAAAAAACGTTTTGACTTCAATTTCTTTTTATATGTGGGCCAGAGTTGGCTGATATGCGCTAGTTCTGCTCTTTTTGTATTAAAAAAAAATGGGGAAAAAACCACTTAATAATTCACTCTGTCTTTCTACATGTGAGTGGTTCCCTAAATGATCAGTACATGGTATTGGTGCGTTATGCAGATCATAAGGTTATTTCATCATAAAATAAAGGAGGGAATGAGTTTTGAGGGAGAGAACTTTGATGGGATCAGATGTTTTTGCCAGGCCTGGAAGACAGGTGTGTATTTGAAAACATCATGTATTCCAAACTGAGCCTGTACTTGGTGAGCATTGGATATTAATGTAACCCTTATACTTCAAAATTAATTACTTAGAAAAAGAGTTGAGTATTACAAAGTCAATGTGAGAGAAGCTGTAGAATGGCAAAAAAAAGAAAAAGGACTTGCTTGTGTAGAAGCATGGGAAAATTAGGGATGCTGTTCAGCTATCAAAATTTTCCTAACTGAATGAAAGTTACTGCCAGTTACGTAGCTGGAGCTTCATCCTGTTTTCTGAGTTCTGGAATAAATGTAATTTAAGGTGACCTGATTTTTACATTTTCAAAAGCTGAAAGCACTGCAGCTTGACTTAAAATAAAGACTTGAGACCTGAGCCTTCATTTACTTAAAACTCTGGTCAGGAGATAGTCTGAATTCCTGCAAAGTGAAAAAATCCTTGCTGCTTGCATGAAGTTGCTCGAGTAATTTTCTGAACTCATTTATACCTATTCATAATTCTTCCAAAAAAGCAATTAAATACAAATGATGCCATTACTGGTTTTAAAAGCAGCTGTATAGCTTCCTACTGAGAAATCCTCATCCAGACTTCTACAGCAGCTGTTCACTTCCCATTTAGTATTAAAGTTGGTGGCTCCGTGTTGTACTTTCTGCCTCCTTTTAAAGAAACACAAACTGCAGTGTTCAGGACCATTAGTGGTCTGCTGAGTAAAATAAGCAGGAACAGTTGTGCTTCTGTTAATGGTCTAGTTCTATTAACTGGAAGGAGTCTGACAAACTATTGCCGAACTTTGTTTAGTAGCTGGAGGACTAAGGACATAACTCCATCTGAGAAAAGCAAATTTTTTTTTATAGGAGTTTCTAATGTAGTTTCTAACGTAAGGTTTCCAACTAAATAGGTGATGCTTTTCTTCTAGGGTTTGTTGCCAAAATTACCTGCTAGTGGTCAAGACTTCTTGTATTGTAACATGCCTCTTTTAGCAATATCAGCTTGTAACCTATCTGTTTCTAAATCCATGGAGAGTAGCTTTTGTAGAGCAAAATATTTGGAGGGGAGAGGTCAAAGGCAGCGTTACAATGTTGAATTCAGTGCTTGTGAAAGTTAGCAGCCTGACTGACCCATGGAGCAAAGCTGTTTGTGTGTAACTGCAAAAGCATGAATAAAAATAGTTAAGCTTTGTCAGTTTATTTATGCTTCCCTTCTGCCTGTTCTGATAGACAGCAAATCACCTCTGGGAATGGTTAGCTTCTTTTGTGTGTCATGCAGTAAATCACTTACAGCCTATGTGTCCTAGTAATAACTAGGACTTTTGGGGGGGTCCTAAAGCATCTTTTAGTAGGACTTGTAATTTTTACTGTTTTCTGTTTTGTGTATCTGAAACTAGGTATCTGTGAAATGCCTTTTCTCCCCTTTGTCTTAACTGCTTTTTGGTTTATATATAGTGGGTTTTTGTTTTCCTTTAAAACAAACTCTAGTTGTCTTCTAACTAGCAGTTACATAGAGTGACATGTATCTAAACCCATGTATTTTCTACCACTGCTTCTAGTGTTGAAAACACGTTTTTTGCGGTTTGATTCAGGTTGACAAAGCAATTGTGATCCTTTGCCTCAAACACAAGCCAAGTTTGAGCAAAGAGGCTTGGGAGAGTTTAGTTTTCTCACTTGTAGCATAATTTCATTTGTTTTGTTTTAACCGTATTTATGCACTTCTGCCAGAATCTGGCCAAAACCATTAGCAACAGAATTCAGGCTTGGTCTTTTGGGGTTATTTACAGATTATGTGCTGAGGGAAACGAATTAGATTTGGAAAAGGACTGTTTCTGGCATTTCCTAACCTCTGAACGTTGTTTAATGAATGCAGAGCTTGCCTGCAGAGCTAACCTTCCTCAGCATTGCTGTGTGGGCCTCCCTGGCTGCAGCTAGATGAGGAGTGTCTGTAATGTGTGATGCCGCAGTTGGTAATGTAGACGTAGCCCTGCTTCCCCACAGCCCCACCAGTTTCGCTTACTGAAGATGGACAGAAGCACAGACATAGTATTTTTGTAATAAAACCCTACATTGTAGTGCACATGAAAGAAGAAATTAAATTTAACTGACCAAGGGCGTGACCTCAGTATTTTTCAGATGTGATGTTCATATGATCTTCAGTGATTTTCCCTGGAGGGGATGGGTTTCCATAGGTTTATGAGTGACTTAGTAGAAGCCTTTTGCCCGTTTTGGTTTTGGGGTTTGTTTTTTTTTTTTTTGTTTTAAATACTTCTCTCCAAACAGTTATGATTGAGTTTATGTGAAATCTTGCTGTAATCTTCTAATGAAGATTTTTCTCCCACAGTTTCTTAACTTAAAAAACTCGTCACTAGGTGGCAGCCATTAATGCTGGTCACCTTGTTTTGCCACTTCCTGGGGCTCTTACCAGCTAATATTCATGTACTGTACACAGGCAAAACATTGCGGCCCCTACATAGAAAGTATTTGCTTGACTCATGCGAGAAATGTGTTTTACAGGAAAGTGTTGACCTTTAAAATTTAATCCCTAAGGATGCTGTATTTCTTTCTTCATTCTTTAACCAAATTTTGTCTAATATTCTGTTCCCCTAAGACCTATTTTCACACTTTCTAGTAGAGACTTTAGGAAGACTGTTATGGCTCTGTCCTTCTGTAGTGCTTATGTTAAGAATAGTAGCTAAAATTAGAGAATTGTGAAAGAGAGTAATGAAATCAGTGGCTCCATTAAATAAGCTGTGGCCCTTTTTTCTTGCCTTTCCTGGTAGCTATATAAGTACTTTTGTCTTACGTCCTCTTGCAAAAGAAATAGTTTTCATTACATGGACATCATTCTTTTTGAAATGTAACGGGGGACACAAAACTATTTCCTTAGCTGATTGCTTTATCTTAACAAGAACAAAAGTGAAATGCCTGCTCTCTGGTCTGTAGTGTGGTAGTCCTACGTACAGCATGTTTCTTAATTAAATGTTAAACCGGGAATAGCTGTTGCTGAGATGGCATGCTGTGTATTAACAGTATTGGCAAGGAGCACAAGCAAAAGAAAGAGTTTCAACCCATGTAAGAGAACTTTTTTCATCTTTCTCTGCCAGTGTGGTTTTAAAGTTGAGCTCAAGCTCTATGTTTTTGTTTGTTGTTAAATGCCCTATTTAGTTTTTGAAAATGTGCCTATGTATTTCTTCGAGTCTGTGGTGAGATTGCCTCTCTGTTTCCCATTAGAGATGGCACCATCATTTGATTTATTTTCCCACATAGCCAGAGTCTGCATGGTCTTTGGGAACTAACTCTGAAGTTCTTATATTTAGCTCCTCTGAAGGAGATGTTGATGCATCTTTAGCCTAGATTTATTCTAGAGGAATGCTGCAAGCCTTGAATATTTCTTACAAATAAAATACTATGAATTAAATCATCAGTTAAAGCAATTGTTCAAGATACTTTTAAGTTTGCACAAATGCTTGTAGCTGCTCTGAATAACATTTTATTTTTTCTTGGAATTGGGATATTAGTATACTATGTCTTCAAGGATTTTTTTTTTAACTGTAAGGAACAGTTTTACATATAAAATATTCTGTAGATTTGTGATTACTGCTGTCGTCTTCAGCTGCCTGAGCAGATACTGTGTACCACTGCAGTTCACTGGAAATATGTCTAAAAAGTTTGTATGTGCCTGTGCACGATACACTAACAATATATAACTGTTTACCTCCACGTTACAGCTCTTCAGCAGTACATGCATTAGTCTTCCTTTTCAAAAAGAAATAAAGTATACTACAGCCAGGCATATCTACAGGGAAGCTTTGGGGGACCTATATTATCGCCAAATTAATATCTTACAATGCTAACACTTCCAAAAAAATGAACATGGGTCATTAACTAAAACCAGATACAACTTACGTTTACCCTGAAATTTTGTGGTCTTGATTCCATGTGCATTAGGTCTTTGTTCTGTATCATATAGTGGAAAAATCTAAAGGGGAGGTGAAACCACCAAGTCATAGATTCAGAGCTGAAGCAGAAAGGCATTTTCATGTGGTCCAACTGCTTCAGATTCTGAGACTGAGACATAATTACAACCATTAACTTTTACTACAGATGTGACTCATCACCCTGAGGGCTGCTTTAAGAAACCAGCTGTATGTATAAACCTGTATTTTGCTTTGTAGCATGATGTGCTGGGGCAGAAATGTAAGCATCGTATTACATAAGGCTCTGGTGGGTGGAGTTCAGGACGTGCTCGTTGCGGGGGGAAAATCCAGAGGAGAAGGATCTCTGTGCGCTGAGGAGCTGCTGCAGGAGGCAGAGCAGGCTGGCAAACTGATAGAACGAGCTGACTTGCAGGCTGCAGCGCCAGCACGGGTAATGACAGTCCTGCAGGGCTGTATTGGCTCTGGTACTGTTGGTTTGCCACACGCTGTACCGTGCTTACTGCATTGGGATGGCAGGACAACATCGGTCCTGGCAGAGCAGTTTCAGTGTTCGAAGGGCTGTATCCTGGAAGTAGAGTACCTAGGAGATTGGACAGTAATTTACAAAGCCGTAGAGTTACGTAGTTTTAACTTTGGAGATTGGAACCACTTCTTTCATTTATGTGCTGTGGCTGAGCTCAGTCTGGCCTTGTTGTGCAACTGGAATTCTTACACCGTGTGCAATTTTAATGCAGATATGTGAGGCGCATCAGAATTTACATGGTTGTTTACTTGTTATTTGAGATGCTGCAATGAAAATCCCATCGTGACTTCATTAGTGTGCTTGCTTTTAGCAAAATCCTATTAAATATAGAAAAGTTTGAGCTTACATATGGGATGCACATGGTTTTGTAAGCTGAAAATATACGTATGGATGATTCCTTAAAAAAGGTAAAGTTGAGTTTATTTAAATTGCAGTTAAAGACACAGGAAGTGCAAAACTGGTTATATACAGCGTATTCGTTATGACAGGCTTTTTACATCACATTCCTTCATAAATACAGCATGCACTTTTCCTTATTACTGCATAGTCCTTTGACTTCTTGTGACTCTAGACTGCTAATGCTGAATGCATCTTTCACTTAGAGTATTTTTATCTTCATTCAATTACTTTCTAAGCTCTTTTCAAAATCAAATATTATCGTACCCTTTCTTTCCGCCCCACAACAGTCCAGTGCAGTAGATGGCTAAACCTAAGTTGCTCATTTGTTCCAGAAGATCTTTCCTTGTGTTCTGGTGTGTCATACTGTGTGACTTTTGGCCAAATTGCTTCTGTGAACTTCTAGTCAGTTTTGTCAGGTAAACAGTGTTCTATTAAATAAACATAAGAAAGATTGTAGTAAGTATAACATACCATACTTTTTAATCTGTATATGCAAGTGCTAAAATTAAAGCTTTTTGTGCAGCATTAAAAACTTGCCTTTTCAGTTTTGAATTTGTAGGGTGTGATTAGACTGTGTTGTAATATGAAAAGTCACTCTCTCTTTTATGTTGTGTTGGGGATTTTTTGTTTTGGGGTGGTTTTTTAATGAAAAAAAGCTGGAAGGAGGAAAAGTAAGTAGCTCCACTGGTTAGGATCTCAGAACCTTGCTGAAGTGCCAAGACTAACAATATTTTGGTTTTAAGTTTCCAAATACTAGATGACTAAACCCAGTAAAAGGCTGTGTCCTTTTTTACTCTAGGTCTGTAAAAGAAGGCTCATCTCTGCTAGAACTTCAGAAGTGTTTAACTAAGGGCACACTGTACAAATTGTGTAGGAAGTCATCTTCAATCCCTTCGTATCTAAAACTTGTAGAAGCTTAGAGGCCATGGCTGCTGCAAACCCCTTCTGTATCTCTAGGAAAATGGAGAAATGCCTTCCTTCATTGTAGGCCTAGTGTAGTGATATGGTATTTACCAACGTTCACTACTTGTGAGCTACTGCAGGATGATGCTGGAGTGTGACAGCTATTCTGGCTTCATATGAGGTTTGTCATAAAACAAGTGACAGGCAGGTTACTCTGAAGCAAAATTGTCCCAGACAATATCCCTGTGGCAGGGTAACGTCCCTGTGGCAGGGTATTCACACCGGTGTCCATGGTATACTTCTGATATTGGCAGTGTTGCCAGATTACAGCTGTTTGTTGTCACATTATTATTTTTGGTTGTTTCAGTTCACCTGGGTATAACCTTATTAATCAGGTTTTCCATACCCATCATCATTTCAGTATTACCTTTTTTTTTACCTAAGGACACAGATGTCATTTCATTACACAAGTCGAGCAGTTTTATTCTCTTGCAGATGTGCTGTTCCCTCAGTTGGGAAATGGTAGCTGCCATTAGTTAGGATGAGGCAATGACGAAATAGTCAAGGAGGTTATAATGTACTTTACAGCTTGTTGAAACCAGAACAGATTTCCACCTCAACAGTCATCAGCACATTTCCTATGAAAAAAAAAAGTTCTCTGTTTTCACTTTTAATTCACAAGCCTTTTGTATAGCAATGCTCTGGGTTGGTTTGTCCTGGAAAGCTGCTGGTGGCGTGCAGTGTTTGATTACATTTCGTCAAGATGGGCATCAGCGGGATGCTTCTCAACTCTTAACTGGCAACCAAGTGTCTGAAGTATAGCATCAAGCAAGGGTAGCTAAAATCTGATTAGCAGAAGAAATTGATGAAGATCAGGAAGGGCTTGAAAAGCGTAATGTGTAGGTTTGGTGAGGGTCTGCAGTAGACACAGATGGCTTAAAAGCCTTATCATTTAGGAACAATGATGTAAATTAGAAGTTTCCCACTGTACTACTTAAGAGTTTTATCATGAATCTCTACGTTTGCTATACCTTGGTCATTTGCTATACAATTGTCAGGCCTTCAGAATGAACCTATTCTATTTTGCATGCTTTGATACTATTCAAAGTATTTTTTTTGTATCATTATTACTGTGTTATGAATGTGACAAGCAGGTTATTTGCATGTCTGCCTGACAGATTGGGTTGTCATTCTTCCAGGGAAATATTTTACTTAATGTAGTAAGAATCTAATATTCGAGTTAGCCTTCCTAAATGTTGGTATTTTCTGTGTTTTGTGTCTCTCTCTCTTTTTTTTTTTTTTTTTTTTTTTTTTTAGGAGCAAAGAAATCTATAACTTACAGTATGAAGAAGTTATATAAAATGACAAAGGGATGGTTAAGGAAGACATCTTGAGTCTTGACATACTGTGTATGGGTAAATAAATGGTACTTTTTCTCTAAATACTTTGCAGATGTTGCTCTGCCTACTTGGGGAGATTAAAGTGCATTTAAGAAGTCTGTTCTAATAATTTAGATGCCCAATTTTACTACTAAAATAGAAACTTTTGTTAGTGGGGGAGGTTCGATGGTAATAGGGCAAAGGAATTGTACTGTGTAAATACTGAAATGAATTTTCCTCTGTTACTATACCTTGGATTTTCAAAAACCCAGAGTAAAAAGGATTGATTGTATATATGAATTAAAAACCAAAGCCACTCATTTTCTATGTATTGCTAGCTTTATTTTCCAAAATATCCCCAGACTCCTTCCAGATATTCACTGTCCCAATCTCTAGTCTTTCAGTGACTTACGGAACTGGAGAGTCCATTGAGTTTTAAGTAGATATGAAACTGTCCTCTTGAAATACATTATTTCTGCACTTACAAGTTCATCCTTAGAATTCTTCTGAGGATGCTTACTGGGTGCTTCTGCAGGGTAGACTTCAAGTAAATTTTTTCTCAGATGTGTGACATTCTGAATCCAAAAACGTGGACCATGACTTTCACTCTGGGAAAGAGTGTTTGAAATGAGATGCTTGTCAGATACCAGATCCTTTCACAAAAATTGTATGTTCTTTTCATGAGACTGAGATGACAACTACCCAGCTTATAGCTGCGCGCTGTCAGAAGTGTCACAGTTGGAAGGAACATCATACTTTCACTGACCTTCAGGACCTACTTGTGCAGATTTATGAAATGTGAGTTGTTTGGCAGAAGATTCTAAGTGCTTTAAAGTTGGGAATTCTATGAACAAAAGTACCTATTGTTTGATTCTTTGATTTTTTTTTTTCCTGAAAATACGGCCCACAAAGATAAAACTTGTCCTCCCTTGCTTAATTAAATCGCTAAACTAAAGAAAATTGGACTTTTACATAACATGTTACATTAATCATGCCATTAAAGAATGGACACTTCTGACGGTATGCATGTGTGACGCAATAAATTGGGAGCATCTGTTGTAATCAGAATATTTTTCACATGGAGTCAGGTGGGTTTGCTAATTTTGGATGTTTTTCTTAGTAGAAATAAATTGAGAGAACACTTCATTTTACTTGTCAGAGTATCAATGGTAAAAATAATTTAAAGGTAAAAAATGGAAATAAAATGTTTCTTTCCTGGTGAGCATGTATTTTTTTTCCTGTGTAATATGTGATCAGTAGGGCCGTCTCTCAAGCTACATTTGGTTTAGTGATGTTACTTTAAAAAAAATTATTGGAATGAAATTGGCTGCTCATTGTTTCCGGGAAGCAGTTCAGAGCACATATTTGAAGAAGACAGAAAATATATTATTGTATGTAACATGACTCATTCAGGCTTACTTTAATCACAGGGGAACTCTTAAATATTGATTTTTAAAAAAAAAAATAAATTTGAGTTTAAAGTGGCAAAATTTGAATCCAGAGTCAGGAAATAAGTGTCCTTTTTTTTTCTTTTTTTTTTTTATTTTCTTAGAAAATATTACTACTGTGAAATAGTAACTTTCTAAGCTCATAGGCAGATTCCTAATACCTTGCATTATCTGTTGATAATAGATCTAGAATTCCTAAGACAAATCCCCTCAAATGTCCATTTTCTGATATTAGGAGACTGACTACCCATTTGATGATGGCACGTTCTGCAAAAGAAGTGACTTAAGCTAGAGAATGTTTGTATGTATGGTACTAGCATTCTCTGTCCCTATTAGTAAGAGGCCAAAATCCCCAATTTGAAAAGTTTGTATTACAAGAAACAGAGCTAGGGAATTTAAACCGCTGCTTAAATTAAATTAGCCTTGGGTTTTGGATGGATTATTTGTCTGCATGAGGACGTTCCTTTCTGGATAACCTAGAAGTCTTTTGTACAGAATATACCCTATCCACCTTAAAATTAACTTCATATGTAGTGAAGACTTGAAATAGCCATACAATTTTTTAAGTTTCAGCATAAGTGGTAGTAAAAAGAAATCTGAAATCAGATGTTGACTTACTTAGGTATGCTCGGTGGAAAATTCTTAAGAACAGAGAATACTGGTCCCAGTGGTAGAAGCAGAACCTGACAGATACAAGGCTTTTGGACAAGTGAACAGCACAAGAAAAGATTCAGGATGGAGTCATGACCTTTTGAATGAAATAGTTACCAGGTAAGAAGTGCAGCGCTGGCAGAACAGCCTGGTTTAGTCATCTAATGAGGTAACAGCTTTTATTTTCTGTCCCAAATGAAGTACACTGTAGGGGAAACTGCATATGGGCAGGAGCACAGACAAAAGACTAATTTTTATTTATTTTTTTTTTACACCAGCGATTTGGTGTTAGCAAATTTTTAGCAGGGTCCACTGTATTATTTGGGGGGGGCGGGGTGGGGGGTGGAGAGTTGTCATCTGTGAAAGTCTTAGGATACAAAACAAAATTGGAAACTGAAATTGACAGCAAAACAACTCGTGTAGGAAACAGGACAATTCCAAAAATAACCCTCTGCATGCATAGTTCACACAATGATTCCTTTATTTATTCATTTATTTATTTGTAATGTAACTGAATTTTATATATTCTGGGCTTTCTTTTGTAGTTGTCTTTATTTTCTTTTAAGGCTGTGTGGGAACGGGCCTAAGTGAGGCTTGACTCTTTGTAAAGGAGAGGGTGCTCACTACTGTGGTGAGGATTCGTCCTCGACAAATTCAGCGAGATGACTCTTAGTGAAATTGGTTTTTCTCTGTGTGTGTGAATTCTGTTCCTGTAGTCAACTTTTGGAAAATGAATACTTTAAGCAGAAAAAGATACTTGTTTTTATGTCTTTAAAAAATGCCAATTGCTGCAAACTGGATTATTAGAAAGCTATTCCACATACTGAATACATTACCAAGTAATTAAAGCTAACAACTAAAATGTTATTACAAATTTTGTCTCATTTATCTCCTCTTTATGTCTGTAAATGAAAATGTAACTATTGCATTTTTGTAATTCCCATAATTCCCTCAAGGATGCAGGCTTTGCTAGGTGCTGTATAGAAATATACAAGCTGAAAGGAGGGGAAAAAAAGAAAGGGGACATCCATGGTGTACAGATAGAGCCAAAAACTTATCCACAGAATAAGCGATATGATCAAATGAGGGGGAAAAAAAAAAATAGGCAGTGGTAAAACTAGACATTCTTACCTTGTAAGGAGGCCATTCCTTCCCCCTGTAGTAGTACAATTAAGTGAATTTTTACATCTTGAGCCATACTGGGATGTAATATCATTGAACAAAACCATTCTGACCAACCCGTACTTTTTGTTTCCTTAACACGGGAAGGTGAGGATGGGGCTTTTTAAACCTGGTTAAATAACAGCACCACAGGCTGTGAAACCACTGGTTCACAAATTATAACTGCTTCAAGCACTGGTTGAGAGAGCTTATGTGTCATATGGTTGCCCAACATCTGGTTGAGAATTCTTACTAGCAGAGCATTTAATCACATGCCTGACTTAAAATGCAAACATTACTACCTCTGCTGAATAGGTATGTGATTCCTTTCTGAGACTAATGGCAACATATAGGTTGGGCTTGAATCTGCAGACGTTAAAAAAAAAAAAAAATAAAATTAACAAACAATCTACGTGAAGTCTCAGTTCAGTTGGACACTGCCAAGCCCCTCCTGGGATCTGGCTGCAGCGTAAGCGAAGACTGGATTCTAAAAGCTCATTCCCTTTAGTAGCTTTTATTTGTTACCTTGAGGCGGTGGCTGTTTTCCCTTTTATTGAGAGAGGGTACCTCGGAGATGTGTGTGTGTACCAGAACTTTAAATAGAATATCCTGTGAGGATATCTTGCATCCTAGGAGGCTCAGTGTTTCTTCTTCTCTGCAGTTCCTCACTACTACTAAGTTTGAGGATGAGCAGCAGTTAAACCTAGAATTTTTTAAATGATGAAATGCAGTTGTAACTCTAGGGAAGCATTTAAAAGAGCAGCTTTCTTTTAAAAGCCATTAGTGATACAGTTAAAGATAATGTTCTGAATATTAAAGTCAGGCACATTTAAAGTGGGTTTGGTGTTTCAGAAGGTGCTTGCTACTGAGACGGTGATTCAAAACATTAGAATTCAGTTACAAGTCAATCTGATGTGTGAGAGTGAGTTGGTCTCAGCTCCTGTAGTGGAACAGCTATCTTCATTCCGAACCTTGCTAGCTAAGCAAGGGCATTTATTCAAGAAATAATGTACTCGTAAGAAAAAATCGGAACGTACTGCTTGCTGTTTAGCAGCTAATTAAACGTTTTTATGTGCAGCAGATGCTGTATGGCGTCAAACCCTCCCAACCTTTAAACTGTTTGTCACGCTGCCAGTGGCTTGGTCCTTCCCTTTACAGGTGTTAACTTTGCTGTAATCTGAGCTGGCCCTGTTTGTCTTACGTGGCTGAAATACCCGTTGCATATCTTGATTTGGCTTTATGAACTTTCTTTGTGTATAGCAATATAATGGGTCATTTCTTGCTCTTTGGATAGAGTTTTGCAAATCCCACTTTAATAGTTCCTAGTTTACTCCATCTGTTGATACCTTGCCAGTATTCAAGCCTGTGCAGTAAATCTTTGTGAGACGTAAGAAAGCCCTTCCTCATCATCCATATAGGCTGAAATCTTAAACTGCATTCGGTTCTGTAAATCATTTATCTCTGTGCTTTTTAAAAAGTGGCCTACCTTTCCCCTTGGGGCCATTGGTCTTGAATGTATTTATTTTTTTGGCCGAGCGCCATGAATGAATCATAGCCTAGAGCAGCCTACAGTCTGAACTCCTCTCTATTGTTAATATAAAATACTTTATGCAGTTGTTACAATGTTTTGCTATGTAAAACTTTTAAGAGAAAAGAGATTGATTTCAGACTTGTTAGTTGCTTTTGAAGTTCCTCGGCAGTATGTGGAAATGATTTCTTATGGTCGTACAGCTGTAATCCACTAGAATAACTGCTGATTGTTGCAGGGGAAGTTAGTACATGGGAATATGTTACTAACTCTTTGTCCTAATGAGGTGTGTCTGTTCTTTCACGAGAAATAGTCACTTTAGCTTTTCATTCCATTTGTAACTTTCCTGTTTGTGCCTTCCTGCTGTATTTCCATACTGCTTTATTGTTTTATTGTTTCTCGTCTTGACTTAGTTCTCAAGTCTTTCATTCTGTTCTTCAGACATCCCTCTTCTCTGGTTTGGCTGTTCCACTATGGATATTGTTTCATGCTCCATCCCCTTTTTTTTCTGTGTAACGGTGCTTTCATTAAAGGCAACCGGGCAGATGATTTATTTCTTAATGTCTTAAAAGGCTTCTTTGTAAGGAAGAGCCTGGACCCCATCAAACTTACTAAAGGTTTCTGTAGGTGAGTCAGCAGCATGGGCCTGGCTGGCTCGGAGACCGACAGTGCCAGCGAAGCGTGTAACTCTATCTCATGCTTCAGAGGGAAGAAGCTAGATGACACAAAGTGAACGGGAAATCAAAATTTGACTGGATACATAACCATAGATTCTGTTTCCACTCCTCTTTACAGTCTTTAATCTCAGTATTGTGTCCCTTTATTAACTTGCCTACCATTGCGAGCAACCCATTTGGCTAGCAGTATGATGTCTGCCTGCTCCTAAACTTTAGATTTGGGGAGTGCGTAGAAGTGTACCACGCAGGATGCTGGCTTTCTCCATCAGCATGTGTAGGATGTTTTCTTTATCGCTTGCTCATTTCCCCTTTTTCCAGGTATTTGAGTAGTGAGTTCCTGCAGGTGGCTAGCTATGTGGCCCTTCAAATAGAGGCTATATTGAATGCACCCGATGTTGTTTCAACTGCAGAGACTGTACTTCTCACCTGTGCTTCAGTGGGGCTTCTCTTTAGACTTGGTTGACCTCCAGCGTCAGTGAATTTGACTAACAGATGGAGAGTAACAGCTGTGACCTTATCATAAACAAGGTGCCTCTAGGTAGCCTACAGCTGAACGAGCGTGATTCCCTTCTGTTAGAGCTGGACTTTACAGTATCCCGTAGCTTCACGATGATTGCAACAAACGTATTTGCCAAATTGGGAAGATAAAGATGGGTATGGAGGCCAGTATTCCTGGGTGGCTTAGGGAACTGAAGGGTAAGGTCCGTGTTCTTTAAATTGATTGAGGAGGTAATGCTAGAGCCTGTTCTGACTTGGGAAACTTTTGAATAAACATAGCACTTGGTGAGTGTCCAGTAGAGGGGGATCCAAGCAGGATTGTGACTCATGCCTTTTCCCAGCAATTAATTTAAAAATAGAATTGAAATTGAAATATGTTTTGAAGGTCAGAATGTCAGACCAGTGTGTGTGTGATAGTTTTTCATGGGTAAGGTGTTCACAGAGGACAAAGCATTCTTCATTTTCAAATTCATTTCTGCTGGCCATATATTATGATTGTGTAGAAAAGGTATTTTCTTTATATTATCTAGTGCAGGAAGAAGAGACGTTACCACCGTACAGCTATTTTCTGGTATATATTTTGTCTGAGTGAACAGCTGCTCTGTCACTTTTGATACTGCGGTTTCATAAAATTTTGCAGTTACCTTATTTACCTTTTTTTCTAGATAAAAATCTACAGCACAGTTGCTAACTGATCCTGAACTTAATGACCGCTTTAGGGAGAGGCTGTAATCATTTTACTCCTGCGTGTTTTAACCTCTTACTCAGACTTGTTAAATCAGAAACATTAAGAAATGGATGAAGTTTTAGTACGTGAACAGGAAGCGTCAGACTATACATTCTGAAATTATTCACAAGAACTCCAAATATTTCAGTTACATCTTTAAGTCTGAGAACTTACATGTCATTTTTGCCTTCAGAATCCAGCGTTCTGCCAAAACCTTTTCATTAATGGTGGACAGCTGTTTTGACAGTTATGCACATTGGTTTCTCTGAGAAAATGAAAGTCATGTAGCTGCAAAGACCAGTATTCTGATCTGACTGAAATGTCATGCCAGTGTAATGGCTATAGGGGGTTCTTCCTGGTTTTAAATTTGAATAGAATTTGATTACTTAGGAGTTTGCAACCATAAGGGACTGTCTTTAAAAAAAAAAAAAAAAAAAAAAAAAAAAAAGTCCTAACACTCTGTCTTTTGGTTCCTTCCCTTGCCTTTGTTGTACTGTGAGACCTTCTTTGAAAGGCTTGAGCCTGATGTTTAAGATATCTCCCCTACTCGATTAAACAAGCTGAGTAAATAGTTCGGTTAAATATCTCATTTTGGCTTTGTTGAATTAATTTGTATTACATCCATTCTTTTACATGGAATCTCTCTAGCTCTATGGTATGCTTGGTAAATTTGAAAAGTAGTGTTCCCAGACAGTGGATTATATTTTAATCTCTGCCTCCTGCAAAACTTTCTCCAAACCTCCTTTTTTAAATTTAGTAGTGAAGCATGAGAAGGGGGCATTCCGTGGTTTTTTTGGTTTTGTTTGTGGTTTTAGTTTTTTCTTTTAATGTTGCCATCCTCAAGTTGTCTTGCTCTTATGCAGTGATGAAATGTCTGGCTCGCTCCCTGTAGAAGACAGTAGTGAGAGCCAAGAAGTTAGTAGCTTCTTAGGCTGCTTCAAGAAGTGGTGCAGGAGAGAGGGAAGAGCTGATGTAGAGCAGCCTGCCAATGTCTGTCGCATCATGCTGTTGCAGTGCTTCATGTGACAGTGTGGAGCAAGGCTTTTTAAACCCAAATTATTTTCACAATAAAATTTAGCCAATCTCTTTTTTTGTTATTATTTTTTATTTCTTCATTGCCTCCCAAGTCTGGCATTTGGGCGTACGTCCTAGGTGATGAGGCTGTGCACATTCTGCACGCTCATGGCGAACTCTGACCCTGCATCCTTGGTTTAGAAAATTGCCGAGGAGGAGACTTGAGTCGGTAGCGATTTGACAGTTTGAAAGTAAGTTTGTACAGACAACGGTAGATAATGAAACTACATCACTGTGCTTTAAATTCTTATGACATTTCTAAGTGGATTATATTTAAGGGTTGTACTTGCATAGGTGATTTTAAAGTAAAGCATCTGTTTTCTTCTGCTTTACTTTTTGTTTTTTGAAGAATGTGTCTCCTGTTCCTCTCTAGTTTATTCGTGAATAATTTCAGCAGGATTCTCTTTCTGATATAAAAATGAAAATGAGTGTGCTACTTGTATTAAAAAGAGCACAAAAAAAATCCCACCCCAGAACACCAAACTCTTGTACCCTCCTGAGTTCATGACTAAAACAATGAGATCGCTGTCTGATGTTCCGGTTGTGTTAGCACAGCTGCCCCAGCGCTGCCTCCCAGCCCTGTCCCTGTCCCCGATAAACCCAGGGACTGCGGGCGGCAAGGCTGGGCTGGGCTGAAATCACAGTGATAGGGGCACATCTGGAAACTTGGCAAGGAAGCCCACGTGTGCTGGTGAGAGAGCTGATCTTGGTCTAGAAATTGCCAGTCAGTCAGAATTTAAGTCCTCAGTAATTACCAAAATCAGGCTTACAAGCTATGAAGCTGGCACATAGATCAGCTACAGTGTTGGCACATAGAAACAGCATTAAAGTTGGTGCGGGTATTCTCATCCAACACATGTGGCTGAACTTGATTCTTCCGGTGTGATTCCCTGGTGGTTCTTTGCGCCGATGGGTGGGGATATTCCAAAGAGCTTTTGGCCGTCTTTGGCTGCCCTGTTCCTGTAGGCAGGTGTGTTACTTCAGTCCAGTGACCTACTGCTGGTGTCCTTGGTTCAGAACAAGTTCTGGTGACTAAATAACCTTTTCTTACAGCCTTGAAATGTATGTAAATTATATAGCTTACAATGAGTTAGTATGTAAACTCTTAAAATAATTTTGCATCTAAGCATGAACTGCAGCCTGTTCATGATTTTAATGATCTAAAGTTTCTCTTGTTGTGTGCAGAAGTTAGGATACAAATCTAATACGGAGTTAAATCTGTTGTATTAATGTGTTTACTGCACAAGAAGAGGGGCAGAATCACAACAAAAAGTGTATAATAAATAGGTTACTCTGAATATTTGCCTTCGTCTGTGTATCACTGATTATACAGACCTTTCTTTTACACCGAGTTTGCTATTCAGAGTTTTGCTGTGAACCAGCTGGGGTCATTTTATTGGTGTTTAACAAAACTTAAACAAATTAAAACCAGTGGGTTATGGCCAAAGGGTGCTTTTAATTTGTTAAACTGACACTCCTTTTTTTTTTTTTTTTTTTCTTCTTTTTTGCTCAGCTGTCTTGTCTGTCTTCATCTTATGGGAACCTCCATAGGGTGGAATCTTCTTCTTCTCTAGAACAAAGCAAGCAAAAAGTACCTGTGGTTAAATGTTCTATGTGGTGTTCATATTTCTGTTTGACTGTGAAAGTATCTCATTGTTTGCTTGAAGATTATGCTGCTGTTATGACCCTGCTCCAACTGAAATTATACTGTCTCTTTTAATCTTCCTTTGGATGATGGGGCAGACAATTACGAAGAGGGCAAGCTTTGTCTTGAAGCAGGTAATAAATAACCATCTCCATCGACGTACAGTTTGGATCAACTTGTCTGTCTGGAATTACTGCAATTTAACACATTATGGTCTAATGAAATAATAAACTATCTTCAAAAAAAATTTAAGTGTCTTTAAATCTTATGTGCTACAGTGTTTGTAATTTGGGCTTGTTTTTTATATAAGGTCGCTTTGAGGTGCAGTGCAAATGAATCTAGATTTTTGCAGGGAAGAGTTTTATATTCGGAGTTTAGCAGTGTTAACATTGAAGAAAAGATGTGTGCTTGTGAGGCTACGTAATTTGCTTTTGATAAAACGTGTTTTGAGATACGATTTTTGGAACTAGATGATCTTTAAGGTCCTTCCAATCCGAACCATTCTGTGATTTTAAAAGCTGCTGGTATTTGGTGTAAAATTAACCTATTTTATAAAACGAAGATGTGACTAGATGGAGGTGTGCATTGTAATTGTACTGACAGCTATTGTGAAGGAATGACATACCTTATTAAGCCTGTGGTGGCTTGTGATAGCTTTGGAAAAAAGTGTTTGCTTTTGGCACAAACTTAATCATCTTTGTGCAGAGTTTAGTATACCTTGGGCTTCTCTTCAGACTTAAGGTAACTTCATGCCTTACTGTCTGCTGTAACAGAAGTGTCGGTATTGCTGCTGTTTGGAAAACAAAAGTGAGATTGTGGTAAGAAATCAGAAGAACTTGGATAAATTCCACTTTTACGTGCAGTGAGTGCCAGCTGGCAAATCACCCCTTAGATGGGCACCGAAAAGAAAAAGAACTGTCTCTTTGTAGCTTTACACTTGTATTGTTGATTGAGGCAACACACAACGTGTACCCCCTGCTGCTAGTCTTAAAAGCTGAAATCACTCGAAAATAGTTTAACAAACCAGGTTTGAGTCCCTTTCCCCACTGAGTACCCACCTCTAGCTAACACTGAAGCCTTTCATAATAGTAAGGCACAGCACTGCTGTGGCCCACGTGGAGGGAGATACTTGCCCAAGGCATTTTTAACCAACTGTTATTATAGTGGAAATGTTTTATTTTCTTAGTTGGGCATGGAACAGATGTCAGGCTTAATTTCAATAATAATTACAAGATTAATGGTTGAGTAGGGTCTGTAGAACTGGGCCATCAGATCTCCCTATAGGCTGTAACTGCACTTGATATAATACCTTTTTTCCCCATCTGCTTTCAGGTTCTCCTCTATATTTAAAAATAAGTAAATAAAATCTTAAAACAAGTTGTGAAACAGTGGTAACTGTTCAAAGAAATTTCGCAAAATGTACCCAGAAATGACCTAGCAGCTTTTGTTGCTCGTGAAGTATCAGTGTCTTTCCATGAGGCTGCGCTGACATGTTGTTCTGCAGCCTGTCCAGTGGGCCCGGGGGTGGAGGTGGGCTGTTGCGCTGATTCAGGGTGGCAAATCTTGGCTTGACAAGCACCCTCCCCAGCAGGAGTGTTAGGAGCTATTGCTGATACTGCTACAGCTGAGATACGCCATTGTTCCCAGTCCCGGCTCCTTCACGCAGTGCTTAAATCTTCTGTCATTGGCTATCCTGTGTGGAGAATGTCACTCATTTTTCAGCCGTTAATATATGTATGGAACAGGGGTGGTAACTGGGGTCTGTCCCAGGATTGGAATCATACCTTAGGTGCTCTACCTGCGTGCCTGAGTTTGGTACGAAGCCCTACTTTTGTTTGAGTTCAGGTACAAACCCTCAGCTCTCTTGGCCAGTTTTTTGCGTTTCAGGAAAGTCTGTTTTTGCTGGTATCTGAGTCAGCAAGGAGCCTTTGATACCGTTCAGTTATGAAGTACATGCAAAAGGCAAAACAGATTTTAACACGTGAGCAAACCAAAATATGGATCATCAAACTAGATTGTTCTTGCTTCACTAATTTGTGAATTTGCCTTTTGAACAGCTTGGCTAAGTATGAGCATGTGTTGAGTTCAGCAGCTTCAGTAAGGCTTTCTTATGGTGTGTTAGCTGTTCAGATTTGGTTTTGAAGATTTCAAATGTTTGACAATTTGCACTTCATTTTTTTTGTTGTAACAAACGTTGACACCTAACCTTAGTGGGGAAGTCTGTCTGTCCGAGCAGTGTTTGCACAGGAACGCACAGGGTCATCCTTCCCAGAAAGCTGATGTTCCCTCAGACTCCTGAGATGTTTAATAAATATCCTGTTCTAAAACATTTGCTGGGAGCTGTAATAGCATATCCAAAGGATCAAAAGCTGTTTTGACCTCTCCTTTTTCAAGCTCCTCCTCATCCCAGGAGCTCGCTCTCTTTAAACCAAGGAACCCTTCCTACCTCTTCCCCTCCAGCAGTTACAAACAGGAGTGGCGTGCTTTTTTCTTGAAGATACACATTTAAAAGGTTTGTAATTAGTCTGGAGCAATTCATTCTCATGATACGTACCAATGTCTTTTTTCAGATCTTTTCTCAGTGCCTGTGGTTTTGTTTTCCATATTTCATAGTATTTTTCCTGTCCGGTACTTTTATTTTTTTTCTCAAATAATTTTTACAGTACTATTTTGACTGCCATTTTTCCAGATATTAGATCATCAAACTCCTGTTCTGCTTGCTGGTAATGAAAATATTTTCCAGTAGTCTATTACTACAATATCAACTTAACAATCTATGGTGATATTTATTTTATTTTTTTTTACAGATGTCATAGATAAAGACTTTAAGAAATGTATAAAACAGTGTTTATGGTTGTTATTAGGCTCTATGCCTTTCAGTTTTTTAGCAACTGAAATCTGTCTGTTAGGTATACCCAGTGTGTTGAGTCTAAATCTGGATTTCATTTAGTGTTTGGAATGCATTTTTGGCTAGCTTTCGATGGCCCTGAGATCTCATGACCTGTCCTTGCAAGGATATGAAAATACTTTAGTATCAGCTATTCCTGCATGATTTGGATAGATTTTTAAATGGGAGCTGGACAGCAACACCCCCTTCCTGGGCTCTGAATCTTTCCAGGAATGGCAGCGCGGGGTGTGGGGATGCATCCCCGAGCCGAAGGGATGTGTTGCCTCCGGCGCAGCCTCCCACACCGCTTGGCTGGACGGCTGCTCTGGCTGCACCTCCACCATTTCATACAGAAATCCTCTCCGTTTCGGGATCTGAAATAAACCTTACTGTGTCTTGGTACGTTTTTCCTTGAGAAAACACAGTTGTGCCGCCATTTATATACTTAGGCTTTTATTATATTAGCCTATGCGTCTGACCTTGATAGGAGGAGGGTCTGAAAAGGAGAAATACCATGAGCCGAATTGTGCCGAGACACTTTGCATTTCTGTTGCCCTGTGCTCTTTGCAGGTTCCACCACAAATCTGTAACCCGAAGGCTTTTTTGGGGGGCTCAGGTCGATTTGTTGTCCCTTTCTTTCCCTTTACAATGGACTCCAAGAGCTGCCTGAAGCAACCTTGGTTCCTTGTGGCCTTAGTAAAAGGAAAACGAGCACTGTGGGACCTGGTTCTCCAGAAGATGACTCGTGTTCAATGTGGGCACCAGAGCATTAGCACAGAGCTTTTCCATGTACTCCTGCTAATTAATTACCATTAATGTATGCAAGATAAAATGCCTGTGGCATAAAAACAGCATTACCGGGTTGTTCAGGGTACGTTGGTAAAGTCTTAGCTCAGCTTCTGAGAAGCGGCTGTTTCATGTGTACAAGCGTGACATTGTGACAGTTTAGTTTAATGAAATTACTCAAAACAGGCAAAGTAACTCAGCAAGATGTGCTCCTAAATTTGCTTAGTCTTGAAAATGTCAGTCTGGGACTGAATGCTGCTACAAAGCAACAGGGCTGACCAGGGCTGTGCTGGGCTCCCTGGAGCGGTTACGTTCCTTGCTTTTCACAGGAATCCAGTTTGAGGGGGCTGGATCTTTCTGGCTATTTTCAGGCTTTTTGTATTGGCAGATAGGAGCCTGTACTCTGGGGCGTAGGAGAGCTCTCTGCTGAGCAGGGCCATCGCTGAGCTGCCGTTTCACACCAGCCTGACTCTTGGCAGTGTCCTCGGCTGCCTCAGTGAGTCATAGCCCTTGCAAGAAGGGATTCGGTAAAAATACGCTTCAGGAGTACGAGCTGTAAACAGGAAATAAAGAAAATGCCAGATCCGTTCAGACCTAGTATCTTCAAACCGTGTTGAATATGTGGCCGTTGTCCTCCAGCCCAGCTCTAGTGCGATACCTTTGGAGCCGAAAATCAGCTTGCTTTCCGTCATTTGTGCGTCTTTTAATTGCGTGTGTGGCTATTAAGCCAGTTTCTCAGGCGCATTGTAATGCGGTTTTAAATTTAAACGCGTTGTATTCCTGCCTTCTTTGTTCTTCAGGGAAACTATTTCATTGTTTTCCCCTTTGGTTCTGGAAAAGCTCTTTTAAAGTTTGTTGAAGAGCCGCTGAACGACCAGCGTCCCTCGTGGCTGCCTGCCTTCCTTCCTCTCCCGCTTGCGGGCACCGCTCGCTTCGCTCCCCGGGGAGGTGGGGGGGGGGGGCGGTCTCCCCGGTGCCGGGGTGGGGGGGGAGAAGCAGCCTTTCCCCGCGGTACCGGGAGGGTTAGAAGCAGCCTTTCCCCCCCGGTGCCGGGGCGGGGAAGCAGCCTTTTCCCCAGCCCTTCCCCGTCCATCGCTTTGTGCGCGGGAAGGCGGGGCGTGGCCGGGGAGGGCGGAGCCTTGTGGGGGCGTGTCCTGATGGGGGGCGGAGCCTCCCCCGCTTCCTCCCCGCCGCCAGCGCCGCGCTCTCCCTTCTACCTGCGAGGATATGATGTCAGCGCCTCATTACCCTAATTATGCTGACCTCATAACGCCGCCCGGCCAATGGGGCCGCCCCGCTCTCCCCACCTGCTAGGAGGAGAATTCCATCATTCCTGGGATTCCTTCCCCGGGCCCGTGCAGCGAGCGGCGCCCGGCGCCCGGGGCTCGCCGCGCCTCCTCCGAGCGGACCCGGCAGTAAACAACCGGCCCTCCGGTATCGTTTCCCCCCCCACACACACACCTCGGCCCGCCCGGGAGCACGCTGGTGAGTGTGGAGGAACGGGATGGGGCAGCTGGAGGCGGGGGAAACTGTTGGGAAGGGGGAAGAACCGGGCCGCCGCCGCCGGGAGAGCGGGCCCGGCCACCGGCGGGACGGCGCGGGGACCGCGCCGTCCCGCCGGTGGCCGGACCCGCTCTCCCGGCGGCGGGGGTGGATCCCGCCGCGGGGAGGGCGGTTTTCCCGGAGGGCATCGTCACAGCGAAAGCTGGGGGGGGAAAAAGCCAAGGGTTAGGAAATATCCCGAGGGGAAGTTTCCTCTCTGGAAAGTTATCCGGGAGAGATAGGGCCGAGCGGGGGGGGGGGGGGGGGTGTGCATTTCGACTGCCATCTTAAATTCACACCTTAGCCTCCCGACAGGGGGTTTCTCTTAAGAGAGAAAAGCCCTGGAATTTCATCAGTCCCCTGGTGAAAATCTGGAACGAATCCCAAGGGCGCTGTTAAGGCTTTTGACTCTGTCCCTGGTATATTCTGTTCGTAGAGATTTTTATTTATTTATTTATTTCATCCTTACCACTGCAATTTCAGTCTGTTCGGGCAAGCTGGCTTTATGTTTTCCAGATGTAATCAGAAGTAATTAATTTTCCGAGTCAAGCTGGCTGCACATGACACCGGTGCACCCCTTTTCTGAAAGTGCGATGAATGGGAATTTAACAGCCGTTTCCACTGACATTTGAGAAACCATGAAGCCGGCTTGCTTCCCTTTTACTCTGTTGGTGCTTCGGGATTATCAGGAATGAGAAATAATGGGCATTTTGTAATTAAACCAAAGAGGACTAACTGATAAAGCGCTCCAGGATTTCTCCTGGAGGATAACTTTTCTGATTAGATTTCCTCTAACTTTAGAATAGGGAGTTGTTTAAAGAGCATTCCTCATAGAGGAACAAACTTTAGGCTGTGAAACCTGAGTGAAATTCTCTGTGCAGGCGGTGGTATTAAGAACCCTTAGATCCAAAGCTGTATGAAATCTGGCAGCAATCTGCCTCTCTTGCTTTAAAAATACATACACTTTTATTTAAGGCTCTTCTCCAAACTACTTGGCCTTTATTTGTATTTTCCTATCTGCCTGCTTGTGAGGATATTTCTTACGTAGAGTGTGTTTTGCTTAAATCCCCTACATCTCTCTTCTCATCAATACACCCGTTATAATCTCAGTATTTGGGATCAGTTGCAAGAACTACTTTCAGTCATAGTTAAAACACGGATCTGGGCAGTTAGACTCTTAGTAGAATTTGGCTGTGCTGTATGTTTGCATTTTATTTTTGAGGCAAACGACTGGGCTGAACCAGTCGCAGCTGAACTGCCAGCATCCTTTGCGGGGAGCAGGGACAGGGTGGTTTGGTGCAGGGTGCTGCAGGAGTTGCTCCCCGCCTTTATCTCCGCTCAGTAGCGACTTGGTGAGATGGGTGCTACCACCCAGCTTTTACACCCACCTTAGAGTAGGAATCAGGCCATTGCTGTAAGCGATGAGCACCCAGAAGTGGCACTGGAAGGCGTAGGTCCGACAGTCTGGTGGTATGAAATATGGCTAGTAGCTAAAATGGGATAAAAAAATCAATGCAGACCTTTGGGGCATGTTACCTGAAGAAGTGCCTTCACATTACAAAGCATCAGGAGGTTCTTGTTTAAATATATATAGCTTTGATACCTAGTGCAATATGGAGAGAGTGAGAAGGTTAATTTTGTTTTCAGATACATTTGAAAGTTTTCTATTATAAAAGGTAGTTTCAGTTCTTTTACCGTGGTTAAATGTTTCACAATATGTTTGCAGCAGATGGACTGGGCGATCCTGTAGATACAAGACATGGTCAGGTTAGACTTTTCCACCTTTAATTTCTTACATTTGCTAGCTTTTAATTCAAATACTATTGCTAATAGCTTTCATTTTAGAATGTTACCTTGTTAAGGAGGATTTACGCAACAAGAAAACAAAAAGCACAAGGTAAAATGCCAAAGGTTTACTTTGAGCTTATAATTTTCTGTGTGATAAGTTAAGTCGTTGTTTCTGTTTGAAGATTTGCCTGTTCAAACACATTTTCCACATGCAAAACAAGCATGGTGAAAAGAAACGAAGTACTGAATACATTTAAAAATAAAAAGAAAAAAAGCACGATCTTTCAATGATTCCTTTGGCTGGGTAGCCTGAACTCACTCTGGAGACTGAGACTTATACGTGCAGAAGGGTGATCACCACTCCATGGTAATCACAGTCTAAACCAAGCACTTGCAGTTAACGTTTTGCATGTGTATCTCAACGCAGGATTTATGGATCCAGCAGTAGAAGCTCTGATCTAGGTGCAGCTGAAGGCATTTAAACATATTTTAGCTATTGAGGACACATTGAATAAATACAACGCGCTTATCATTGTTCTCATTCACAGTACAAATATGCTTTACTCTCTCCTATCTTTAAAAATTAAAGATGTTGACCTGGCTTACATCAAACTGTTGCTTTATCTTCCTTTCCCCTGTAGACGTATTGATTGTGCTGATAAGTCGTGTCTGGATTTCCTCTTCAGTTTAGCTTTCTTACATTGAAATCACCCGGAGTCTCTTTCTGGAGGTATTCCTGGTTATGGATTTGGCTGGGAAGTACTGTGCCTGTATCTTCCTAGATGTCAACTGCCTTTCACCTATTTGGCCATCTTCTTCTGTTAATCTTGTTTTCCTTGTGTTTATCTATGCTTACTTCACTTTAGTCCTCACTCTTGATTGCTTCTTGAGTGTCTTATTCTTGTCTCGCTTTTTCATTGTTATAATGGGCATTGTTTATTCATCCACTTCTTCTCCCTCCTACCTTATCTCTATAATTTCACTAAACTTGTGAATTCAAGTACCAGAGTTTTCTCTACATCACTGAAAACTTCAGTCTTTCTCTCTCCTTGGCATCATGTAGATGTCTAGTTCACACTCAAAAAGTTTAATAGAGACCTCTTACTAGTGTCTGCTTTCAGATGGTTCTCGTTAAGCTGTTTGTGATGGCTGTTGGCCGTGCTGTTCTGCTGTGCCTCAGTCAGACCTGTAATCCAAGTGTCCTTACGGCTGTCACCTCTCTTTAGATCTTCATGTCCAAACTATGTCTAAATTCTTCTGATTTTCCTGATCTGCACAGCATGGCTTTTGTACGGGCCTTTTGTTCTCATCATCTACCTTTTCCCTTGTTTCTGTCATCCAACTCGTTACTTGGGTTACTAGTTAAGATCTGTTCAGGAGAAACGCCATCGTATCGCCATAGCGGAGATCACTGACGCAAACATAATATTGTGTGTTTCTCTTTCCCTTCTGCCCCGTCACTGTTCCCCCCTTTTTCTTAATCAAATATAAAGTTCTTCTCTTTATTTCAGATCTTTCCTGACGTACCCCACTGTGAATAATAACTTTCATAGGACTGAATAAACATCTTGTCATTAGTCTCAGGTGCCGGTTTCTCTACTGCCCGTTTACTTACGTTTCCAACAATCAACCTTAGGGTTTTTCCCCATAGCCTTTCCCGGATGTTTGGAAGGTGCTGTGTAAATCTGTGAAATCGCTTAACTGTTCATTTTCAAAAGCTTTAATTTCTCTGTAGTCTTCCAAAAGATGTTAACAGGCATTTGCAACGCTGAGAGTCCTCCATATGTGCGTGGAGGTTGCAAAAGCTTGAAAAGGAGAGGGAAAAGGATGTCCTGTTTCGTTATGCTAATGGGTGTTGTGTTCTTCACGCGTTGCATGAAGAACTTGCTAGTGGATCAGTGTTTAGTATCTTACACGTCTTTCAGACGCTCTATGATTTTACATTCTATGTCTTTACTGTCTTTCAGAACGTTTCTTTGCTGCTGTGTAGATGAGATTGCAGACAAGGGCAATGTTGAGTGGAAGCAGTAGCTGATAAAGAAAAGGACGGAGTGAGATATTAAATCAATATTAGAAATTACGGTAGATAAAAAATACCTTGAACTCTTGTAAAAGCGCTTTTGGCATGTGTCTCTTTAACAGTTAAGATTTTGTAACAAGTAAGATGCTTATGAAACTGTTTCCATAGTGTTTAAATCAGATCTGTCCAGAGGAGGTTAAGTTTGTAGTCTTGTGTTTCGTCTGTCATTTCTTTTCCCTTACGAGGTCCGCGTAGAGAGCAATACTTGCACAAAGGCTGCCAGAGCGTTGGGTTTTGACAGGAATACTTAGAAAAACTCAGCTTTGATGGAGGTTAGTTTCTGCTGCACAGACGGGTTTCTGTGTCACACAGAATTAGCTGGCGCTTGTTGGAAGTCTGCTTTTTCATTGTCTTTTGTCAGAACCCTGGAAATTGAACTATTCTTTCATTTCCGAAAGAAGACTCTTGTGAGGGTGAGCGGGCTGTTCTCGGAAGGCTGCAGCAGTTGTTGGCCTTGCCCAGGTGCAATTAGGCTTTTAAGCTTTGAACTACCCAAGAGAAGATTCCTCCTTTCTCGTTCTCATAGGCAACCTTTATTTCTTTCCTGAACTGTTACCCCAGACTTGTTAGTTTAATTTAGGGATAGAGGGATATTTCGTATTGTTTGAAAAATAATCTGGAAGTTTATAGCTCCTTGAAGGAAATTTTTATAACTGTAAATGCTTGCAACATGTTTAAAAAATCGCAGCGTGTACGGTATTGCACCCTGGAGTTTGCAGATCCCTGTATTAACAGCATCCCTCCAAAGAAGCCCTTGAATGGACACAGTGCTTCTCGCAAGACCTTAACTATTAGAGAAACACTTCTGCAGCGCTCTCATGATGGGAACTTAAATAATATGCGAAGCTACAAAACTATATTGAGGCCAGTTTTGGTGAAGTTGTTTTTAAAGTGTCTAATTTCCTGAATAGAATTAAGACTTGGTTCCTGTGTCCTTCTCTCAGTGTGGACCTCTGTCACCAGCTAATTCTCTTACTGGGAGCACATTCCAGAAAGCGTTTGGGCATCTGCTACTCCCATTATTTGAAAATTACTGAAAAAACTTAAAGAAAACAGCAATTCGCTTTCAATAAAAGACATCCTAATATCCTTTGTGGTGTTCTTTATCAAGGGGGTCTGTCTAAAGAGTTGCCCAAAAAGCTTTGTTTGGCTGTCTTTGACATTTCGGACGGGGCTGGTTAGTGCTAAATCCTGAGTTAGCCATTAGGTTGATGTAGCTGCATCATCTGATCAGACGTATTTTAATCTTTTTTTCTCAATGAATTTTCACTCTGTTAGAGGAATTTGCATGAGAGGGTCAGTAATCAACACTCTGGGGAGAAATAAAGTATAAACAAATAAACACAAATTTTAAGCTCCGAGAAAACAAAAAGCAGGAAAGAAACCAAGCGTCAAGGTCTATGGGGTCGAAGTGGAATGATGCTGAAGGCTTCTTTAGTGAACACTCTCCTCCAAATCTTTGCTTTGATTTGGAAGAGAGTATGGCCAAACCGGACATAAAGAAATATTTAATAAAGACAAAGGTAGTAAAATGAGAATGTAAGCTCTTGTTTTCTAAAACCTCTTGCCATGTGTATTGTCTTTAAATGAGAGAGTTAACTGATTTTATAAGTTTAGTTAAAATACTGTTTCTGAGCAAAAGCTGATTCTGACAGGGAGGGAGAATGCATGTTTTTATCCTCAAGCATTGTACTTAGTTATGTCAGTTATGTCTCTTCTTGCACAGTTCTTTGGAAACAAGACTGGATTTAATTCTTTATTGAAAAAATATTTTTGAAACTTAAAAATACTTTAAAAATCCCTTCTCTTATGCTCTGAAATCTTTGATTAGTTTTAAAGTCTTTGACATTATTTAGGAAGAGGGAGGGAGGATAGCGAAGCTTATTATTTATAGTGCAAAGTCAAGGAAATTGCTTCCCAAACATATGCTTGTTGTTAAGTCTATATACATGTGTTTGAGATTTCTGTACTTGCCACTACCTTTTTTTTTTTGTTTTTTTAAGATCACACTGTAAAGTTACAGTAAACAGTTCTTATGACAGAATAGCACGCTAGTTTTGCGGGGAAAAAACCCAACGGAATTGTTAGCAGTCCTGGGTTTTCTCTCTCTCTCCATTTGTTTTCTTAACAGTTCTGTCTATGCTGTTGCCTTCTTATTTAAAAACACATAGAAGTTGTTGGCCTTTTAACAAAAGCATCTTGACAACATGTTATTCTCTTCCTTTCCCTTTCATGTCTTTTGGAACTTCTTTTTTAATTTTGAAGCCATTCATGTGAAACTTTGAGAAGTTTATGTAAGCTTTAATACACTTCATTTTTTTTTATGGGAGAGTCTGTTGCTTAGTTAGTGCTGAAACATGTGGGTTTATGTGACGAGGTTAATTTTTCGTGTATGGAATTATGTGCTGGGGGGGGGGGGGACGACAGGGAAAAGCCGCTATTGAGGTGTGATTATGATTATACAAGTTACAGATTTCTGTGTGTGTTGTAATATATATGCGCATGCCCAGTGTTTGACTATATATATGTTCAGGAGTAAGAACATGTCTTAATGGCCTATAAGCTTTGGATAATTCCACTTTGGGCATAGGAGGGTATGGAGGACAAGTTTATTGAATGCTACGGATGTAAAGCAATCTTCTGCTGATGTAGGTAGCGGGGCCAGCTGTCATCTTTGCTTCAGATGAGTTGCATCTTTGGGTATTGTCTCGAGTAGCTATTTATGGGGATGGAGGGCCGGCACGTGGGAGGCAAAAACGCTTACAGCGTACAGCAGATAGCCCAGTTGCAACACACATGGGCAGTGGTCATCAGCTGCAGTCCAGTACTTGGGAATTTGGTCTGGCTTGTTCTGGATGAGTAGTTGGTGGGTAAGATAATTCCAGTGTTTCCTTGTTTTCAGCAATGACTTAGTTTTAACAAATCTTGGGCTGGCATAACATGAAAAGAGCTGCAGAAACCTGGATTTTTGATTCTTCCTGCGGTCATGCTCTTGTTTGTTACTACTTCCTTCGGTAAAACCTGGTGTGTGTATGCGATGAAGAAGTGGCATACCACCTGCTACATTGCAGTAAGGGCTCTGGGAGTTTACTCTTTGAAACTTTGACTCTGAATTTTCCAGGATCCAGAGAGGAATGGAGACTCCATTGGATGTTTTGTCGAGGGCAGCGTCTCTAGTACATGCTGATGATGAGAAACGTAAGTCTGAAACTTAGTTCTCTGCTTTGTTGGATCCCCATGCATTATGTTTGTGCTGCGTATCAGCCTACGTGCTGGCTTTATCCATCTTTGCATTTTTTTGAATCTAAGGCGTGTAGAAAAATGTCTGCAGAAGCCTTTCAAAGGCCTTCTCCCTCAAGTGCAAAACCAATACATTGCATTTAAATTGGTCGGTATGCAAGGGAGAATCATTCCCGTTACTTTGAAAATGTAGTTATCAATTCATATAAAGGTGCCCCTCTTTTCCCAATGGCATTTGCATTGCTGGTGGACACAAAGTTGTAATGGAGCTGCTGTCAAACTGAGGATGATTTGACAAGTTGTGCTCCCTACTAAAATCAATTAGACCTGTTTTCATTTAAGAACACATAACTGTGTAGGCATGAGTGGGTTGCAAATATTCCTTTCCAGTTCATAAAATGAAAGAGGTAGACTGTTACCATTAGTAATGAGCACTCCATTTTCCTTTTGCTGCTGCTAGAAGGTGAGTACAGGGTGTTATCATTGTGAATGATCTCAGTGGCAGCTACACAAGCGTATGTTGCTAATCATTTGAGTAATATTTTTGCTTTTAACATTCACAATAAGTGTTTAAAACGGGTTGACTAATGTTAGAATAATGTTTTCAATTCTACCAAATTGCAGTGCTGCTTTGTAGATGAGATTGTTCCCTGCATGCTTAGTAGTAAATGTCTCTGTCAGTTTTGATCTGAGTAGCCCAGGTGCTCAGAAGTGTATGCATCTTGGGTATCCACCTGAGGAGGTGCTAACTAGAAAACCGATATTTTGGATTTCAGACCGCTTTTGTGTGTCTTTTGTGTGGCTTCTGTGCATAAAATCACCTTTTAAGATGAATTCAGCTTTTCTTCTTTTGGTCTTTGTTCCTTTATTCTGTATATATTTTTTGAAAAGTAACGGCCTTGAATATTGAATAAAAGAATTGATTTACTGCCGTTGCTAATCAACTTACTAAAGTAATTGGAAAGTAAAGAAACACAGTGTATGTGGACAACAGGTCTCAGAATTTTTGTGTATGTTCAAATAGTGAAGATAATAGTAGCTCGCTCTTCCAGATGTTTGTAAAATGAAGGTTTCATACTCTGATGAGCTCCTGTATTACCGGCTCTTGGCTTTGTAATGAATATTGGGTTTGCTGTTCTTTCATGTTCACCTTGCTGCTGGGTAAATGCCGTGTTTTTACTGACCCCACTGTAGTAGGATGGTTTGGTTGCTTGCTCCAGTTCGTGACTGTTACTGGTAAAACCAACAGCTGTGGAAATCCTTGAGGAAAGAGTTTCAACCGTGGTTTTGGCCTGGGGGATTTCTCATGGAAACTAACTTACGTATTTGTAGAAAAGGCAAAAGCTTAACCTATTTTCTTTTGATTGCATTTTATATATATTTTGATATATATGTATTTTGAATACATATTCTCAATTTTCTTAAGCTTAAATGTATTCTTTTTGGTTAACTACTGCCTAAGACTCCAGTTTCATTTTGAGTTCCACAGGGTAGGAATGCTGGGCTGGATTTGGAGAATCCAGAGGAAGTCTGATTCAATGCAACTTGCATGTGAGGAAGCTGCTATGTATCTGGTTCTAATTTACATTCCTTTAGTCTTACCACTTAGACTTAATTAGATTTATGCCACTCTCCAGCTTCTAACTTATGCTGTCTCTGGGTTCGTCCTGTTGTTGTGCATACTGCACACCAAGAATGCTGCACTACAAAAAGCTGCTAAAAAGGCAGAAACGGGTAGTCCGGATCAGTCACTGAACTTGCACTTTTTTGTGTCAGCTTTTGTGGAAATGGCGGCAGCCAGAACTCACTCTGTGTTGCAGAATGGATACTGACAGCTTGAAATTAGTCTTCATTTTGAATTTAGCGATCATCCTTGAGCTTTCCACTGAAGTGCCCGGCGTGCTGCTCCGGCAGTTGTAGCAGTGGTCCTCTCTGGATTTCTCTGTCCCCTTCCACCTTCTCCAACAAGTAAAATTCTACACAGAATTTCTAATACTCCAGTCATCACCAGGAGTGGAATAATTTCTTTTTTATTTTTTTTCTTTAAATGAGATTACTTTCAGATACTCGATATCTGAACAAACTATTGAATTTATTTCAGTGATGTTTCTTGTATTTAGGTGATACATACAGGTAATTTTACTGTCGATTCATTGGAAAAAAATTCCAGTGGGCTCTTTTTGGCATTTCTGATGATACCATGAAGTTTCCTGTTTCCAAAGTTTTGAATAAGGATTTCAGATTAATTTAGCTTCTGAAACATTTCTGTCTTACCTTGAGTCTTTTACTTTTGTGCTGGAATAGAAGTTTGTCTGACAGATAACTCCTGATGCCCTTTGCGCTTTTCATGGTTGAAATTTTATCCTATTTTTGAATGGCAAGCAAAGGAAATCTAGCTGTACGCTATCCTGACATGACAACGCTAGCAAGTAACTAGTGGTTAGATTCCACTAGTGAAACGACAAATCTGCCTGTTGAGATGATTAAGCTCACCTCAGGTATTCTCATCTAAGCTATATGCCATGTAAGAGTTGAAAACTGCTAATTTACTTCTTTTTTAAAGACCATTTTAAGCAATTAAGGTATTGATTTTTAACTATAATATCAGAAAATTATTTCTCTTCAAAGTAGTTTACTATTACAGTTTTTATGAGAAAAATAAAGGTAGTCTTAACACTTCTCTGCCATCGAGTGTAGGAATGCATATAAAATATTTTTGAAGTTTGGCCGTGTATGCTCCCACACAAGGTAGGAAGCTAGCTGAAGTTGGTGGTGGTCTCTTATTTATACGTATCAATAATTGTCACTGCTTCTTTTCTTGGAAGTCTTAGTACTGCTTGTACGCAAACCCTCGGTCCTCTTGCAGACATCTTAAATGGCAGACTTTCACACCCTGGTATGCTTTAATCCCATCTAAACCTCAACTTCAAACTAATTTAGATAAATCAGCAGCCTTCGAGTGCATTTACTGAATCCAAGCAGCACAGATACAGGTTCTTGTTAAAAAAACAAGGTTTATTTCCTGAAGCTGGTACCTATTTAATTTTATTCTTGTTTGTCTAGGTGTATTTGGAGGAGGAATATTACCAGTATTTATGAATTTAATTCTTTTTAACATGAAGGATCCTCTTATCTCTGTGGGCACTCAGTGCAGTGCCAAGTAATGTAGAATTGTGTAGGTGTATATGCAAATCCCACTCTGTTTAAAACAAACACCTTTAAACTTACCAGCGCTTAAAGAAATGAATGAGATATATGGCTATGTAGATTTCCCGGAATGGTTATTGATTTCTTAAACAAATATGACCTTCAGTTATTTTGGTTTGGTTTTTTTTGCGGCTGCACCTGTGTCAATAAGGTTGACCTTCAGGGGTGTGTTTGCACTATATGTTGCTTTTAATCGCATCTCTCTTTTATTTCGTGAACTGTGCTATATACTGTATTTCAACAACTCCCAGTTTAAATCACTCCACACTTGTTATCGAAGAAAATTTATGAAATGCATTTGGTTAACTACTGTGTCGTGGAGATGATTAATTATAGAAATGATGACTGTAATTTTGTATTTGTGATGATTACCACTGTGATGTAAGCAATTATTTAAGCTTACGGTATAGTGAATCTGTACTTACGAAAACCCAACAAAACAACCCCAAAACAGCGGAACAAAAGGCGACAGACACTCCTTTAGGGGTGATAAATTTAAAGGCGAGGGTAAGGATATTTCCTAATGGAGTTCATTGTTTACTTATTGTCCAAACTTGCTTTATCATTTCGGTGGAAGGAAAGCATACGGTGATATCATCATTAGCCAGTCATTTTGAAGGCTTGTGGCTAATGGCTCTCCTGTCTGTAGAGAAGGGCGAGGATGCAGGAAGGCTGCGCTGGCTCCCGGCACTGCTCGGTGCTGGGGTAGGTGACGTGCAGCTCTTGTCGCTGCGAGTGACATCTCCCAGGCTTTGCTGGGCTTTTGCAGTGCTTCACAAGTGGGCTTCAGCTGAAGGCAGCATCTGCAAGAGCTGTGGATGGCTGCTGTCCTTTAACGTTAGCATGGCTGGAAACCTTATCGAACGTGGGTTATTGTACAGTTGCAAAAATCAAGTCTGCAATGAGATGCTTGATGCTACTCATTACTCTTCTGTTCCTCTCCTTTCCCTCTACTTTCTTACTGGGCTTGTACTGATCTCTCGCACGTTCGGGATTTAAGTTGGCTATTTTTCGAAGACCGCGGTAGAAGCTGGTAGTATTTAAGTAAAGACAAAGAATTACTGAAAGCACATTTTTTCTTCCCATTATTGTGTCGAACAGCAAGTGTTCAGACATTCAGGAGGATTAGCATTTTGTATTTATCCCTTATAAAATTAAGGGCTTTGGAGCTGGTCTTTCAGTTATAAACTGTTCTAAAAGCATAATAGTGTTGTTGGATAGTGAAGGAAAATGCTGATAAGGACTTGGGCTTGCAGACTGCTGAAAGCACTGTGTACTCAGCCTGTGCTGGTTTTATAGTTACACTTTACTTATGCTTCCCTCCAATATGCAAGTCCAGTTTAAGAATATGGGAATGAATTAGAAAAAACACGTTGTTTCTTAGTCTCTGAGGATAATATAGTGAAAAGTCTGTTGCTGGAAAACAGAAGAAAATACACTTCCACAAGGAAATGAAAGGCTTGGAAACAGCTAATAAATGGCACAATAAAGTCCTAGGTAATAGCTTTGCATTCTAATACGTTGTACCAACTCCATACCTGTCGGATCTTGATTTATGGTTTGAAAAACTGGTACAGGACTGCATTAAAAAAAAAAAAAAAGAAAAGAAAAAGGTGATCTTTGATCAAGCCGTGCTTTGTGCACATGTACCGTCAGTCGCGTGTGTCATCCTTGTAGGCATGGAAGCCTGGAACTGCTGCTATTCCACACTTCTTGCCTGTGAACGCTATTATTGTTTGGCAGCAGTTTCTTTTATGTGGTTTAGTTTAATCCACTTCAGATAATTAAGCTAGACCATGCAGTTGATATTTCTAGTACAGAGGAATTATTGTGCATTCAAATCCCTGCCCTAATCCACTTTGTAATAAAATCCTCATGTAGACAAGTCCTACGCATCAGTTCTTACTGTTCTTCATTCGTATCAATCAATTCAGTTAGGAGAATGAATTTGGTGCTGGTTACCATCTCATAATTAATAAATATGCAACAACTGGTTGTTTTGGGTAGCTGATCTTAAAAAAGGTATTACTTTAGGGCTGAGCTGAGAACAATTTATTAATTTTTAACACTATTGAGGAGGGTGATGACTCTAAGCCTGTCTTTAAATACAAAGCAAGCACTAATAATAGTAGAATTAGACTTGAATGTTGCGATTTGTGCTGAAGATCTTAATGATGAAATATTTCTAGCATCATCAGGACACTTCGCCTACACTGCTGTTTGTTTTGTAAATTTATATTGAATTTATAGCAGCGAGCCTAAGGCAGGTTTTAATATCAACGTTTGCAGAAGTTTAAATGGCTTCCATCCTACTGTGTGAGCACTTAAATCAGCAGTCAAAATCCCTCAGATCCTGAAGGTTTTTTGCCTGACTAGAAGTGAGGAATTGCATGGAACTTGCTCTGAGAATGAAATTAGTACAAAGACAGTCTCAACAATTGGTTTCATTTGAGGTTTGCTTTTGGGGGGCGGTTCTTGGCGTTTTTTGTTGTTGTGGGGTTTTTTCTACAAATTCGTCCGCTTAAAAAAATGTGAAACAGTGATCGCGTTTTTACCCAGCAGTGAAATAGCAGCATCACGTCACAGTCCTTGTTTATTTTCTATTCACAAGTTCGCCCCATTCTGGGTGGAACCGGGAGGAATAATGCATGCTAGTGGTAAGGATGATAAATATTATCTCACAAAGGATTATTTAAAACAAGATGAAAAATTTCCAATAGGCTTCATGTGATTTGCCCTTTGTATTTTTATTTGCACATCTGTATCCAAAATAGCAGATCTTGTAACAAAGAAATGAATGGAAGAAGTCTCAGCTGCACATTGTAGTTAAGAGATATTTCAGTATTACTTCTTATTTGTGGAACGTTTGGTTTAGGGGTGGAAGGGAATCAAATTGGTTCAATAAGGGCAACCTGGAGCCCGTTTAGAGCTCTTTTGAAATCTAAAATGTGTTTGTGTACTGCCCCTTAGTTCTCATATAGACTTGATGGTAAACTATTTTTCCCTTCATGCAAAATCTGTCATTTTGTGTCCCCGATAACAAGTATAATACACTTAATAGTTTAGTACACAGCCACTTCCATTTTGTGTTTATTTTTTTACCGTTATTTCTGTAGTTTGTGATTATTCTTTTCGCTGTAATGATGTTGAGAACGTTGACGTTTTCTGTCGTCCTTGGCGCTGCACAGACACCTGGGACGAGGTAGTCCCTGTTCTGAAGGCAGAGCGTGGAGGGCAGGAACCAGAGCAGCGCTATCGCGATAGTGGTGACTCAGCCAGCGAGTCAGAAGCAGAGATGGAAACTGGCGTTTCCCGATTCGTCATTGTAGCACCTTGTTCACCACTGCTAATGCCTTCTTGGCGTTATGTTAATAACCCCTTGGGAGCCCTGAGCTCTCTTGGTGTGCAAAGGAACCTGGCAAAAACATCCTAGCGGAGTCTGATGCCGTGAACACCAGTGCTGCCGTGGAAGTGGAATTCGGTGCGTAGGCAGCACATCTCCTTTTCTGCTTGTCACTTTTGGAATATTCAGGAAATAAATTGGTTGTTGTCTTTTACAGTAGCTCAGAGGGAAGCTACCCTTAAGGAATTCTTTGCCTTGAAGAGTGTGGTGCTAGTTCTTGTGCCTTCCCGTGGGCAAGCTGCTAGTCGTTATAGATAACATTAAGAGATAGTGTTGCCAACAGGGCTGACTAAATCACTCTCTTGTTTTTTTCCCAACTTAGGCTAGATAAAAATCTCCCTTATAATGAAAAGGTTCTATGTGATGCTTCTACTAAAAATCTTGGGTTCCTATGACTTTCAGGACACCTCCAGTGAGTGGAGGAGTCATTTTTGATCCTAACCTCCTACTTTTTGTTTTGTAGGACAACACTTGCTGAAATCCTACTTGGCTAGGTTGAGGGCAACACAACCACATTAACCCAGATTTTTCTTCTGTATTCTGTAAATAAATTTAACAGTGTTTTATATGCATGTTGCTCTTCAGCGCTTGCAAAGTGAGGGGATTTTTAGTCAGCTCTTGGATGTCTCTTATTAACCAACCCAGCACAACCTTTCATTCAGAGCTTGACGACTTCTTCAGAAGACTTTTCCCTCATGGGGTTGAAAGGAGGGTAAGAAGTGCTTCATGATTATTTCTCATATGAAAATAAGCGGACTGTCCGTATGGATGTTTGTTTCTTCTTTTGTGGTAAATTAAAATATGGATTTGGTTGTCTTTCGGCCAGGTTGGTGATGGGATGAATACGTCTGTTGGTTCAAAGAGGCAGATATTTGATATAGGCAAAGAGTTAGGTCTCGAAAATTAGAGGTGCGGTTAGATTTTGGGGTTCTGTAACTCAGCTTAATATACTGAATTCTTTAGTTGCGGAAATTAATATGCAATTAAGTAACTGAATAGCTTTTATCAATTAACAACTGTGCTTGTGGTCAGAGCTTATCTGTGATGTCTAGCAAAAGAGAAACTTAAATTTTCTGGAGGAAAAGCTAAATTCTAAGAAGCAGTATCAGCAAAAATCCATGTTTGTAATCCCTCAACAGCCACAAGAGGTGTTAAACTGGATTTGTCAGCTAGTCATGTACGTAGTGTTTAATCAATGGTAGGGGAGGAGGGGGAGTCCTGTTAGTTTTGGAGTGGAATTTGTGGCATCTTTTTTTTACTGAAAGGGAGGGAAAGTATGGAGGTGCGATGTTTTAGTTTAGTAATATTGTGATGGAAAAACATGTGTGGTTTGATCATTGAGATGCAGCCTGAATCATCTGTTGTTGCTGTATGAGTACCAAAAGCTTTAAAGAATAAAACTGTGAGTAATAACATGCATAGTGTTCTGCTTTTAAATTTATGAACCGTACAGGCCAGAAAATACTAATATCTTCTCTGTTTTAAATATCAGTTAATCTGTTTTTGAGTAAAATACCTGAATGGCTGAATTCCTGACCTTCTGCTTTTTGTCTTTCAAAAGCCTTTAGCTGTTTGTATTTTTCAGTATTTCACAGGGTACTTTCTTACAAATGGTGTCAGGGCCATTTCGTCATTTTTAGGGCTTTCTTGAAAGTAGGAGTCTTAAATTGCACAGCTGTTTGCTTGGGTTGTTTTGGTTTGGTTTTGTGTTGTTGGTTTTTTTAACAAAATAAAAAATATTCTTACCTCCAGAAAGCTTCACCCTTTTTTTCTCGAAGTTTATTGTAGCAAGGAGATAAAGAATGAGTAGAGTTATGTTTTCAACTTGTTAAATAGGCTGGAAAATGGGGCAATTGTCTGCTTGGCGCCTAGATGTATTTTAATAGCAGTAGAAGACCATTAGCATAATCAGTGGAGTGATGGTAATGCCTTTGGGAACAAAAGTGTCCAAACATTTTTTCCCGAATTAATTTTAAAAAAAGTTTGCAAGAGGTTCAGCTGCCTGCTAGAGTTTGTAAACGTGTTGTAGCATCCTTCAGCGTACCAGATGTTTCTAGCCATGCTGCACCAGCCCAGGAGATGGGCTGCACAGGGCTCCTCAGCAATTGCAGCCAAACAATGCAGCTTTTCTTTCTCAATCCTTTTTAGCTAATTGAAGATAAAATATTGGCAGTGATTGGTGGCATTACCCCCAAGCGAAAGATGTTTACAGAAACACTCTCTTTAAATGTTGTTTGGCAAATGGAAGGGGAGGAATCTTCTTGCTAGAGTGGAATTTGTTATCGGATACCATCCATTGCTCTGAAAATTGCCGCTGACCGAATACCATATTGTTAAGTGCGATAGCACATACGTAACAGTGTGGAACTTGTCAGTGCACGGGCTTCTAAATGATTGTAGTTTCTGAAATGCTACACTTGGAACTTTCGGCTCAATTTGTATATTTTACAATAATACATATTTATCATATCCTGAATTTTGAAACAATGCTGGGAAATTATTCAACCGTTAAGTTTTGTCTGTTAAATTTTCTGGCAGCAGCTGAAACTACATAAATGGATTTTTTATTTTTTTTTTTACAGCTAGGCAGAACATACTAGCATGTGAAAATCTGGCCATTCTTCATGTGGTAAATGTTTGGCTTATTTCATTTTGGGGGAAAAAAAAGTTCTTCTTTAATCAGAAATTCTGCAGGCTGACTTGTGAAATGCGGGGTCTTTCCCAGGGTGTTCTTTCCACGTGTTTTAAGAGCACAGAGACTCAGGGCAAGCTTGGGAATGTCGGTGTCACACATGAAAAGCTAGTGTTCATCTGAGGCAGAAGGAGTAAGAGGGAAGGAGCTAAAGTATTTCAGAAATACTTCTGATTCGGTATATTTACTATTGTTTGTCTACTTTTTCCTTATTTAATTGTTTTTGTAGGTACTTCTCTCAAAGTCTAGGAAGATGTGCTTTAAAGCTTCCTTCTCGCCCCTTGCCGGTGGCCAGGCTGTCCCTCCCCTTGCTCAGGTTCTGCCCCCAGATGCCACACATTCTGCAGGGACTGTAACTCATTTCCCAGATGGCAAACCAGGGCTTTTTGGGAAAGAGAATGGCTTTGGTGCAAGGTAGCAATTCTTGCTTCTGTTTACGCAGGCAGGCAAACCTGCAGGTACCTTTTTCTGTAAGCAAATGAAAGACTAAGAAGGGAGGACTGAGTCGACTTTGTGTTCAGTTAGGGTTTTAAAAACCCTATGCTGAAACAAAAGATGATTTTAGTCAAATACATAGTTCTTATACACACACAGTAGTTAAAACAGTATTATGTTGTGAATAGAAGCAGTGCAGTGTTAAACTGGAGGTGGTCCTATACAGTCTTTACTGTCTTTATACAGTCCTTAGTGAAATGATTGTGGAATATTTACAGCTCTGTTGTAAAGAGAAATATGCAAGTTCTTAGTGAATGGGTATATGTTTGGTATTTTCCTTTCCCTTCCTGGGAACCCAGACTTTATTCATGGTGTGCCATCCGCATTCTGACCTGGAGGAGAAGGGATGTGAACGTAGGTTTTCCAGTCCATGATGAGTGTCCCAATTAATGGCTTATGAACTAAAAGGAGGATACAGTCAATTATCACTCTGTTGTACTAACTCCTGCCTTTTGCTCTATTGCTTAAAAAAAAAAAAAAAGGCAGCAATTCTTTGTTTGAGGCTGAAGAGAACATATTTCTCCCCCAAGAAGCAAACACCACAATGACTTACTTTTAATTTTTCCCCTCTTTTCTTGCTGAATCAAAAAATCAATTACTTGTGCAAGCATAACTCCAGCTACGAATCTGCAGTGCAGCTATAAACAATGTCACTACAGAAACTTCTGTCATCCGTAAGCTTAAAAGGAGAAATGCTTCTTATTTAGGAAATTGAAGAGTGAAGAATGATTTATTACTCCCCTCTGATTATTTCCCCCCCCCCTTCTCTTCTGATTTTAAACTTCCTGACACATTCATTAAAAGGTCTCCCAAAACACTACACTGTATATTACAGGAGTATCTTTGACCATCCACTTACAACAGTGTTCCTTTAGGTAATAATACTTTCCCAACACGGGAATTAAGTTTGCTGTGGATATATTTTTATTGCGTTGTAAGAGAGAGAAATTATAAACAGTAGTTGGACAGAAATAGTCTTTTGTGTGTTCTTGTTTTAAATCGAATAACTTGAGTACATGCACTAGGCTTCGTTTTCCTGAAACCGTGGCAATAGCAGTAACTGCTTTTATTTTCTGGGTCGTGCCCACGTCGTCTTTTTGATTCATGTGAAAACATCTGTGTATTACAGTTGTAACTTTATTACTATAAATCTCTGGCCTTTATTTGCTTTCTTTAGAGCGGATATATCTGGCTCATAATAGCAGAAGAGCGACAGCTCATCTACGGCTCCATCTGTCTCTCTCCCCGGTTCTTGTATCTTCGTGCTCCTCTTGCTTAGCCTGACCTGCAAAGTGTTTCATTTAGATAAACATGCAAAAATGTTAATTTCCCCTCTGAACTCGCCTCCAAATTACAAGACAAATTAAGGACCTCTTTCGGTAGTATTTATCCTCAGAGTTATCGCATCAGTTGACCATATAGTGGTTTCCAAACAGTTTCACATATGTTGAAGTTCGGCAGTGTCGGCCTCTGATTGAAATCCCTGATCGTACTGAGCAGGGGCCTCTGTCGTTGGGAGAGTTTCAGAATATATTTATTGCATAATGCTGGTACTTACCGTAATTATGTTCTTTCTTCTGTTGTCATATTTGCCTAACCAAACTATTCTTTTATTTCAAAATGATGAACTCTATTTTTAGAAGTGTAGTTGACTGGTTAATTAGCTCTAAATGTATTAACATTTATAGCAGTCATTAATAAAATTGTTATAAATTGGTAATACTATTGTTCTCTTAAAATATGTGAGAAACTTAGGCTTAAGAATGTCATTTTTCAGTGTTTGACTATGAAGGAAGGTACTGGGCTTTCCACTGACTTTTTCTGTGGACAGGAAAAGCAATTCAGAAATTTTCAGTCTATACTTTTTACAAAAATCTAGATAGGTGTTTTTTGGTTTTCGTTTGGGTTTTTTTTTAGTAGAATAATAGTTAACTAATCTCAGTGGAAAACCTCTGATCTGTCTGACGCTTCTTGACTGAAGTACTCGATGGACTTTATTGGAGTTAATAGCGATAACCGGTTCCGTGAGTATCCTGTGGTTCCACGAGGCGGTGGCTGAGCTGCCTTCACCCGTTTGACTGAACTTCTCGTGACTCCCAACAGATGTTTTGCCTTTAAAGGGCAGTTTATCTTCCTGACCAGCCCTTGCTGGCCCTCCTTGCTTCCCAGAGCATGCCAACATAGTTAAGAACTGGAATGCAGTTTGACATGAGGAATGAAATTTCATGAATTTCTTTTTCGCTTCCTTCGTTATTCAGCCAAATCTCACGATACCCACTTTCATAACAACTGGCAGAGCGTGTTTTGAAAGGATAATATAGTGTCAGGAGAAAAAGATTATAGGAAGAATTCAAACATGTTGGTATTCTGAATAGTTTAAGGTAGAATCATTGTTCTAAGTAGTGTATTTTAGTAATGTTTACTTGTATTACAATAGCCTGTAGAAGCATGGCTGTGCTAGGCATTGAAAAATATGCATAATTAAATTGCCATCCAGAATGTATGGTATGCATATCTGTGATGCCAAAAACAGACACAGAAGATTGGTCAATTAATGGAATCTAACACCATTCTTGACAATGGAAGCGGCAAGAAGAATCTCCCCCTTGGAAGACCAGAGAAAGGCATGAAGTTTCAGCAGATTGTAAGCTCTCAGCAGGAAACCGTTAGCTCTCCAAATAAGAAACATTTGTACTGTAGTGTGTTTTCAGGGAGAGTCAGAATTTCCTTCTCTGCTGGAACCAGAGATACGTTCCACCACAGCAGAGCCGTGCTCTGGTGACTGGCCGTAGCCTGTAGCAGGTATTTCCAAGGGCAGTTTTTCTGAGCCATGGGCAGTTACTTGCTGGCTCAGACCTGAAGCACCTCGGTTCAGCTTGGGATGTCATACGGGTGGTGAACCTCTGCTGGGGCTCCTGCAAGCCCCGTGGGACTTCCTTTCCTAGGGAGATCGTGGGTTATGCGAAAGAACATGGAGTAGACTTCCAAGTGTAGTAGACTTACTACTGTGCTTATTATGGCGCTCAATAGCGTGAGCACTTACTCCGTGATGTAATTTACAACGTCGTTTGGCATATAGGTATACGTTTTGTCCATCTCCTGTATGAAAAAGTCAGTATTTTATGGCCACTAATAAAATAATCATTGTTAATAAAATAATCCTGCACAATACTGGTTTTTCAACCAGCAGCTTTGCTGAAGGGTTCAAGGACTCTGTTGCATTCAGGAGAGGGAAAATTTCATTTAATTCTCCCTTCAAAACTTAGTATCTCTATTTCTATAGGTAGAGAAGGAGCAAACAAATTGGTACAGCCACAAGGCAACGACAGTGTCATGCTGAAATAACAACTTGAATCTTCTTTAGCTGCCTTTATTCTTATAGATCTCCCTAGCTAGACTATTAATTTTTTTTAATGGTGATCAGTATGCGTATATCTATCTGATCTTTTGGTAATCTGGCAGGCCTATTTCAAAATTACTTTTCTTTTTACTTATCAGAAATAGGGCATAGTGGTATTATGAGCTGTTCTACTGACCTTAATGCAATCACATTAATGCTACCATCGTCTTTCTGCTTTCAGTCGTACCCAAACATTAATTAGTAATGAGAAGAAGATTGTGACAATAGAAAAATGTAGGTCTTCATGACTGCTTCTGGCTATTCCCTCCTAACGAACCACTGGTCTGTTCAAACATGTGCACTTATGCTCTCCTTACCTATTTCAGTTAGTAATGACAGTAGGCTTGTACGTTCTAGTAGCACTCAAGTCATTTCGAGTCCCTTTTAAAACAGGGTAGGTATGCGCTCGCTACCTTGCAGTATTGTACCAGAAAGGAAATGATGAGAGCCAGGGTCCGGCATGGGTTGACTATGACAGGCCTGAAGAGTTTCTCATGGCGAGGTGGAGATGGGGGCTGTGGTAGAACAGAGTGCGGTCCCTCGGGTGGGCTCCAGCAGAGCGTAACCCTGGTGGGGCTGGGCTGGGAAACGGGGTCCGGGCTAGGTCTTCTGGCTGCAGGGTGAGGCGAGATGTCCTGGGGTAATGCTGGACTTCATGATGGTGATCAACAGCTGAAAGGTGATGTGCCAGCAAGGCAGGAGGTCGTGGACACTGGACTGCAGCAAAGACTCTGCTGACCCCTTTAGTAGACTTTTTTTCCCCCCTGTGATGTAGTATGGGATTCCATGTGTATTTTATGAATCTAATGAACATGTGTAAAAGACTAAAGAAAGATTTTAGCGGAAGACCTTTTATACATTTCTCAATTTGGATTCTAAGTATATTTTCATCTACTCTCTAATTAATTTTCCTGTTTGGATCCCTGTTCTCCATTAAGTGGGAAAGAGGTTATAATTGTCATTCTGTGGCTGAAATTGCATGTTCATTGAAGTAAGTGGAAAATATTTACACAAATGATGCTACTTTGTGACTTCTTTTCCTTTGAGTGTTATTATACAAAAAAAGATAATGAATTTCTCCAGTAGAGGTAGAAGACCTGTTGTTTCCTGTGAGAAATTGAAGCTGAGGTATAAGGGAGAATCTCTTTTAAAAGTCTTTTTCATTTATGTACTGATTTTTATTACCTGTTGCAGGCTGCAGATACAGATTGTTAAGTGTGAGAATTCAGCAATACATGGCCTTGATTTGTTATCTGTCTGTGACCTTCTTTCACGTGCCATCGTTACCAGCTTCTTATGACTAGGATATTTATTTATTGTTGTTGCCTGTGCTTGCAGTGCTGGATGCAATGCCTTGGTAACTGCTTGGAATTTCTGCCAGAGTAAAATAGCCATAAGTACCTTTCTGCCAAAACAATAAATCCTTTTTATCTTTTTTTTTTCTGAAAAAGTTTATTAATTTCCTTTGTGTTTGTACCTGTAGCTCACCCAGTCACGTATTCTTCAAAGTCCAAAAAAAGGGTGAGCTTATATCACTAACGTGTCCTTTCCTTCTTGGTCACTTTTCTTATCATCATGTGGGTTACTTCAAGATGGGTCAAAACTCCAGTAGAGCTGTGTCTTCTTTTAAAGAAACTTTGGATTCTCTTTGTCTCCCATATTGGAGAAAACAACTTGGTTGACATTTCACTGCCTTCTTGTAAAACGTGGCATCTCAACACTTAAAGGCAAGTGTATGTAACCCAAATTTAGAATAAAAATAATAATTCCTTGGAGAGCGCTCACTCTTGTGGATGTGATCATTTCCCCTCCATAATATTGTGGGTTTTTTCTCCCTCTCTCTCGCCCAGAACTGCAATTTCTCTGTTGGAATGCTCTGACAGCAAAGGTCACTGCTAGTAGACGGGCTGGGTACTTACTCGCTTCATGCTCCACATGTAATTCTGGCAAAACTCCCAGTTCTGTTTTCATGACACAATAAAAATGAATGAATCCACACCATACACTTTGTTTTAATCTCAGTGATTGTTAAACGGTGATTGTAAACAACTGTGTTAGGAAAAGGGGGAGGTGATTCTGAATTATTTTCTGGTGTGGCTCTACAGAATGATTACAAATGATTTAAAAGGGTTTGAAAAACCACCCAAAAAGTGCAACCAAAAAGTATCTCTGAATGCTGTCACTGCAAGAAGCAAAGCTATCTATAACCGTGTGAAGTATCACGTTTCCTTTTAGACCGGGAAAACAAACGGGCTATCTTTTGATTAACACCAGTTTCTTCCATTTCTCTCCCCAAGTTACCCACATGTCTTTCAGCAAGCCCAGCTTGTATGAATGATTTCCCACTGCCCAGCAGCTGGGAAGAGCTGGAGGGGAACTGGAAATTCTGTACAGGGCTTGGGGAGGCGGCTGATGAGGAATGTTAAAGGCTGCCCAGCTTCTTTGGTTCAGTGACGGTTTGTCTAGCCCATCCTTTCTCTTTTCATCATTCCCTGTTCCAAGGGATCGTATTTTCCAATGGTTCTGGTAAGATTTCACAGTTTACCTCCCCCCCCCCGACCTTTTCTTATCATTTTCTTAACTGCTATTTTATGAAAGGATGTAGCAGATAGGGAAGCTTCAGAGAGAATATATGCTAATCTCTATTTTGTAACAATTTCTTTTGTTTTTTTCTTAGATTAGTTATGTCTGACAGCTCAAAATTTAATGAGCTTTCTCTGTATATTCTGTTACTGAGAGTAGAATTTTGGTTTGAGGTGTGCTTTATCTCTTGGGGTTTTTTTAAGCTGATGCTTAGATACAAATGAAGGAAAATATTTACACACCTGTATTCATTAAAAAAAAAGAAAAAGAAAAAATGAAACAGAGCAAAAAGGATTTGCTATTTATAGTGACCCAGGAACAGCTTTTAGAAGATTCCTGTTTGTCTGTGTGAAAGTGTGGTAGTCAAATGTGCCTGTGCATTCAGACTGAGACGGTGAAAAAAAAATAATGATCAAATTCTCATATTTAGGGGCCACGGCCAGCTGTTTCTAAACTAGAGTTGTTGCAAATCCGGAAAAATGAGTGACTATTGATAAATGGCTTCTAACAGTTTTAATCCTGAGAGGGACCGGGGACGTGTAGCAGCGTGTGTGTAATCAGGGACAGGACCCCAGGCCGGACACTCGCAGAGCTGCCCATAGCCCCATGTCCGGCAGCGGCAGGAGGCGGCCACGTGTTGAAGGTTGCACGCGTTTTGGTAATTTTGCATAATTCTTCACATGAGGTGTGCACGTGTGAGAGCTGCATTCATTCGTAATCCCTGTGACAATTGTTTTGTGCACTGCCGAACGTGAAAATAAGCTCTGGTATTTGTGATAAGCGTATCACATCCTTTTTTCAGAATTTACCCTTCTGCATTCTCCGAGGTCTTTCTTTTAATTTTCTTTCTACCTGCCATTACGGAGGCAGTATTACGTGGTTATTCTTGTGCGTGTGGGTAATAGACTGCGGGCTGAAAATGACTGTACAATTTATTGTTGGAATTGAGTTCCATGGGCTAAATGCTTAATTAAATGTTCAGTGTGAATTGGTGTCCTTACATTTTTGGTGTTTGCATGGCTGTAAGGAAATCCACTTAGTGTCATTTGTAAAGTAACTGAGATTATTTTAATTTCAAGAAATTGCACTGAAATTAATTGTGTTACTGTAATGAAATATTTCGTTATGTTTAATGCTTTTATCCAATAATTAAGTAATATTGAGTTGAGAATGTATTCCGAGAACGGTGGAAGGGAGGTTTGTGTCCTCAGCTTTAACTGGAATTTGGTAGGTGTTCGCTTTTTCAAAGGTATATTGCTAACAGTGAGTGAAAGATGTGATGGGAAATGAACTAAAATGGGGATGGAGGAATTATAAGCTCAGCTGCCCTGTGTCAGTACATTCTTAGCACATTTAGCGCCATTTCTTTGCAGTGGTGTGAATTGCTGAGGGGCTGGTTTAGCCTATAATTCATAAGACTTTAGGTATATAAATATTTTTGTAAGGCATAATATCCATGTCATTCTGAAGTAAATGTTTGAGAAGAAAACTGGAAAGGCATAGGGAATTCTGTAGGGAATTAAGCTGGAGGGGTGTGGGAAGAAAGGAATTGATGACTTAAAGATCCCTTAAGAGCTGCAACATTATTTCTTAAAGTCTGTTACAATCATATTTTAGCTGATAAGGATTTTCTCCGACCGTAGGGCTTGGTTTTGTCACGCCACTGTGCAGTATGTATTGAATCTGTTACGGTCTAAATCAATGACAGCACTCTCTAACCTTTCTGGTGCGATGTTAGACAAACAGGAGGAATAAGATTCACGCAATGCAACGTGGTGACTGTTCAGTTTCTGCTGAATTTGAGATATGGACTGTGATTTCCTTGCTCGTGGCAGGTTGACTGTGGCTGGACTCCAGGTGCCCACCAAAGCCGCTCCGCCACTGCCCTGCTCAGCAGGACGGGGAGAGAAAATGCAACAAAAGGCTCGTGGGTCGAGATGAGGACAGGGAGATCCCTCAGCAATTACCATCACTGGCAAAACAGACCTGACTCTGAGAAATTAGTTTAATTTATTACAAATCAAATCAGAGTAGGAGAATGAGAAACAAACCCAAATCTTAAAACACCTTTTGCCCAGCCCTTCCTTTCTCCCGGGCTCAGCTTCACTCCTGAGTTTCTCTCCATCCTCCCCCTGAGGGGTGCGGGATGGGGAATGGGGGTTGTGGTCAGCTCATCACACCTTGTTCTGCCACTCTTTCCTCCTCACGCTCTACCTGGCTCCAGCATGAGGTCCCTCCCACGGGAGACAGTCCTCCACCATTTCTCCAACATGGGTCCTTTCCACAGGGTGCGGTCCTTCAGGAACAGACTGCAGGTGGATCTCTGCTCCACCGTGGGCGCCCATGGGCTGCAGATGGATTTCTGCTCCACCAGGGACCCTCGTGGGCTGCAGCCTGCCTCACCATGGTCTTCACTATGGGCTCTGCTCTGGTCCCTGGAGCACCTCCTCCCTTCCTTCTGCACTGACCTGGGTGTCTGCAGAGTTGTTGCTCTCACATCTTCTCACTTCTCTCTCCAGCTGCTGTTGCCCAGCGGTTTTTCCGTCTTAAATATGCCATCACAGAGGTGATACCGCTGTCACTGATGGGCTTGGCCTTGCCCAGCGGCGGGTCTGTCTTGGAGCCAGCTTGGGCATCGGCTCTGTCGGACATTGGGGCAGGTTCTAGCAGCTTCTCACAGGAACCACCTCGGCAGCCCCCTGCTGCAAAAACCTTGCTGCGCAAACCCAATACGCTGCTTTATGACTTGCCAGACTACAGATAGTTTTGACCTGGTAGCTCAATACTTAAGAATCATTGCTGTTTTCTTGAAGCCCTTCTATGCTGTGTGTGTAGTGCACACGTAACTAGAACGTCAAGCTTCATTGCTAACTTAGTTTACAACTGTGCAGAAAAACTTTAACTGAAGTATAATGATGCTTTTAACAAGAATTGTCCACCAGAGTGGCCACAGGCTTCGGGCTAAACTTCAAATGAGAATTAGTCGCCGTTTGCATAGTAGATCAGTGTATTTCTTCTTCAAAAGATGTTTCAGCAGTACACCTGCCCCCCCTTTTTCTAAGGAGGTTCTGGGTGCTGCTTGGTGTGACAGGTCTTCCTGTTTCTGCTGGAAGCAGCTCCTGCTGGGCTCGGAAATCTGGAGGAGCCGAGGGTGCGGAGGGTCCCATTGCTGTGCGCCCCCCTGTGCCGCCCTGCACCTCTGCCCAGCAGCCACCCCCTGCACGAGGGTCCGTTCAGCTCTGCCCCGAGCCAGGGGCAGACACTTGCCCCCCAGAAACATTACTGAGTCGTTTTCTGCCACTTGTTCTCTGAGGCCACGTCAGCACCTGGGCTGAGGATGGTATTTTATTCTGATTCCTTTCTACCACGCGCATTGAGGAAAGCAGGATTCTCCGCAACTGCAAAGGAATCGGAATTTATTCATTTATTTAAGCAGTCATCTATTCATCTATTGGTGTCATACACCTTCCCAGCTTGTTCTCAGTTTTAGGCTGTGTACAGAAGTGTTAGTCATTTTTCCTTGGAAACGAACAGCTTTGTGGAAGTGGCGCAGGCCCTTGTGGTGAGAAAGCAGTATCAGTTCAGAGTTTACTCATACGAGTAACACACGCTACAACCATTTTAATCGATTCAAGTCTTCGTGGGGCTCACTGCAGTTGAATCAAATAGCACAAGAATAAACTTTTTAATTGCAATATTAGAGGGGTACACGTGTAAGTGTGTGAAGACAAGAACTTGATGTTCTGTTAGATATTTTTTATGTGCTTATTTCATTTGGGAGGCCTCACTGTCATCTACTGACATTCTGCAGTTAGAGCTGTTTATCTAGAATCACTGTCTTGCTGAGTTTATGGTAAACAAAATAACATGTTTTTACACTGGCATCGGAAGGCACAGAATTTATTTCGGATGTCTGTTATGCAACACAATTAATTGAGTTGTATCACCTTTTTTTGCTATCAACTTTTTTCCTCAAAACTTTGCAAATTATTGTATGTATAAGAACCTCTGGCAGTGCTCAGATAGCAGCCTTGATATTTAATTAATTCCAAGGCAACTGCTGTGCAGGCTGGTGGGGCTGATTGGTTTCTTTGGGATTGTCTTCTCTGCACAGGCATTCCTGACACAAATTCCATCTTCACGCAAGCAACGGAAACCTAAATCAAGTCGGCCCATCTGGGAGTACAGAATAAAGCCTAAATGAGCGTAGCTGCTGTGATACAGAAACTGTGGTGCTCAAATGTTATTGTATAACGTGATGGCCATCTCCTGTGTTAGTCTAACTGGGGGGCAGTCTCCATCAGCATAGACAGTTCACCAACTCTTCTGAAGCCACGAAAGCCTTGAGCCTTCAGTCTTTGTTAAACACGGGGAAAAGCCCAGGAGAAAGTGGTGTATAAAAATGAAGCTATTACTGCCTGTCAGCAAATAAGAATGACAATAGTGACGGCAGTGGAAGTAGAGTGTAACTACTAGTTGGTGAAAATTGTGCTAAACTTTGAAAATTCCTGTTCCGCGTGTACATGTTTGTGTTCAGAGGAAAATGGAGGGATGTGGAAAAGGTATATAGCTCGGCAGAGGTGGACTTTCTTGGTGGTATAAAATCTAATAGACATAAAAATCAGACAGCAGTTTTAACAGGGACTAATGTGTTAGTCCTTTATTTTACACAGGCAGCTCAGTTGGTCTGCTGTTTTATAATATTAGTGACTCGAGTTTACTTGTGGCGTCTCTGCTGCAGTCTGACAGAACATGAAGCGCTTATTGGCTTTTGAGTTGGGAGGGTTATTTGTTTCGGAAAATCAGCAGACGTGGCTTCAGCACCCTGTTTGTGTTCTTCAGGCGACCCCACGAAGGTACTTTTCCCGAAGGAAGTGATGTGTACACATGGAGAGCGCTGTGGGTATGGGTTTGTGATATAACGCTGATGGTATGTTTCCCTTTGTAGCTGAATCCTGCTGATGATAAGTCTGTAAGGTGAACTTTGATCTTGGGATCATCTGTACTGCAGATTTTTTACCGAGGCTGCGATCTTGCCAATGCTTATTCCCATGAACAGTATTGTGAAATTCTAATTAATGTGATGTATGTGGATATGGAGTCCTCATTTTGACTAGCTTTCTCATATTTGATATTGGTGGAGTCAGACATATCCCAATTTAAATGCCAAGAAAGTGTGAAAGGACGTCTTTCTGAGACCACAGCCAGACCATGGTTTTTCTAGTTAAGAACCAGATTGTGCTCACCGAGATGTGTAAAGGTTCACAAGAAGAATCCAAGAATGTCAGAAGAAGAGCAATTCAGCCAGCTTCCCAAGGGCTGTCCACAGCAGGGTTTTCGTTGATGCAATGCTAGGCTTGCAAATCAGGAATTACAGGCGAGAATTAGTTGCCTTCGCTCACTTCTGTGAATCTTGGTGTCTTTGCAGAGGGTAAATGCCTGCTGTGCTCACTGGTGAGGAGATCACATCTCCCTTGTGGTCCTTGGAAGAACCTGAACTCCGCCAGTATTCTTAATGGGAATTTCTACCACTTTGCAGTTTCCTTTTATACATTTCATTCTGCCTTGATCAGGGCAAGGGGAATAGCATGGCCCTATATTTATTTGTTTGTTTCCTGATGACTGAATTCATGTCTTTGCCTTCTTGTAAGCCATGTTTAGAGAAGGCACGGCCTCCTCAGAACAAGAATCTGGCACAATTTATATCCCCCATCGTCCAAAACTAGAGAGGGTGGTATGCAGAATGAACACAGTCTGGAGTAAGGCAAAAGAGGCAGGCATTCTACAAGAAACATGTGGTATCAGGATTCTTTTATTAAAGTTTCTCTACCGGCTGGCTGTCTTGTGACTTTTTAAATACATTGTCAGTACATTAACAGGTCAGACAGGTTCTGCCTGAAAAGAATATACAGACCAAGGATTCTTTTATTTTTAATTACTAGAGTGGATGAAAGCAGGGTGTGGTCTCTGGCTCCGCGTCGGGAGTCAGGACCTGACTAGCTTCTGTGCCTTCAGGTGAATCTCGCCTTCCTGCCTCGGTTTCTCCAGCTGCGATATAGGTGTGAGACTCGCCTCGGGAGGAAACTGCACGTATTCGTGTTTGCGAGGTTCCTTGGAGGTAGAAATTCTACCCGTGTGATATTTCTAATACATTGTCTGTATTCCATGCTAGAAAATTAACCTTTTTATTAAACATTTTACAGTAAAAATACTGATCACGTGGCTTGAGTTTAGTTTAGTTGCATTCTTTATTCTCTTTGTGGAACGTAACTGGGAAATGGCCTCTTAGGACCTCTGTCATAAATATTTCCAGATGATAATTCCTTTGATTTTGTGTTACGGGTGTCTGAGTATCTGATTCCGGTAGCAAAGTTGACCTGGGACAGAAGGCACCTAAATGATTGAGTACATTTGGTTAATTGGACACCTAAGAAGAAAATGTATTTTTAGAGCATTTATCCATCTACACTTTTTTTAAAGTTTTTGGGTTCTGCCAAACCCAAACATTTTAGCACTTCAACTTGGCCTTCAAAATTCTTCAATTAAAAACTTTTTGCTGCTTTCTAGTTTTGAGCTTTTGGACTCGTTTTGAGGCATAATTTACATGCTACTTTGTTTATCTGTGAGAATTAAAAGCTTAAAAAATAAAAATAAATCGTGTGCAATGTCTTCACGTGCCCTTGGGAGAAATGGGGCTTTAAGAAAAACATCAGTATTGCAAAACTTTGCAATATTATGGGGTTGCAACATAAAGAACATGGGGAAAAAAGGGGCAAGGTCACTGCTAGGTTCTAGTTTTTCAGCAGTGGAGTCTCCTTATTTCACTTACTTTACACGGTCTGTTACTGTATTTGGAAATATGGAACGGTATTTAAGTTTCAGACACATCAGGATTTTGTTCTCTTGGCCCCAGCACTGTCGTGCCTGTGCTGTAGTTGAATTTTCTGAAGACGTGTGTATGAAATACTTGGAAGTCTTCAGTTGCGGAGCCGTGGGTTTGAATTGTGAAGTTATTCATCCATGTGATGTGCATTTCATGTGGGTGCAGGTGTGGGCAGGAGCGTGTGCTCTGCCGGGCCGAGCCGTTTGTGGGGCTGCGGCGCACAACTCGCCTGCCTTGGCACGGGCACGCACGCCGGGGAAAACCTGTCGGGAGCTGGAACTGGGGCCGGTTACGCAGCTCCGCGGAGGGCAGCTGGGACACAGTTTGTGGAGAGGGCTCTTCTCGGCATAGCTTTTTTTTCCCTAGGTAGAGCTTCACCACTTCCATGTCTCAATTCACCACCAAAATGACTAGCAGAAGAAGGGCTCAAAGGGATGAAACACGGGGAAATGGAGACCGTTTACTGGTTTTGTTGCATTTCTCTTTTAATTGCGAATAGTTGTCGTGGTGGTTTAGGGTGCAACACGTGTATCGACATCACAGGGTTCTGTTACGTGGTGTGACACATACGTTCCGACGTACGGGCGGTGCGGGGAGCTGTTCCACTAATCCTCTTGCGCTGTAGCTGGTGGGATTGACCTTGGTGGCAGTATTTGCTTTGCGTTCTTTGACACAGGTTCTTAATGTTGTGTTATGGAGGATTTGATTGGTGCGTATTTAGATAGAAAATTGGAAAAGAATAATAATTTGAATTTCTCCTGTTGTAAACAGTTTTGACATTTTCATTTTTTTTTGTTCTTATTCCACTTGGTAGCATTGTCAAAAGTGTATTCTAAAATACTTTTGAGAACATGGAATGATTTAGTAGAGTATCTGCTTGAATAAGGTGTGTGAGAAATAAAATTAAGCATGTCTATAAAAAGGAAAACAGGTCATCAACTCTAACTAAGGTGTATCTTATTAAGGTTGTATTTATTTGTTTGTTTATTTTTAATTAAGCCAACAGCATGCATGGAGAAATGTATTTCACATCAGTTCTGTTGTAATAACCTGAGGCAATGATGGTACAGAGAAAAATGAGCCCGTTTTTAGAAGTCGTTATAGACACACGCATACCTGTACATATACATGTATGTACATATCTACAAATACATAGCCGGAATAGGTAGCGCCGATTATCTTCATGGGGTTTTTAGTGACTAGATGCTTTGTAAGATTGTAATATCAATTAATTACAGTCAATACACTTTAACAGCCTGAGAGGTGATTTTTTTTTGACATGCTAAAGGTCTAGAGTAAGGTGGTGTGACTTTTTTTTTAACCTCTCTTTTTTTGTTTGTTTTTAATAAAACTCTTTTTTTGAAACTTCATTCAGAATGAGTTACCTGTTTCCAAAAATAAGTTAAGAAATAATGCCAGAAATAGTAGGAAAAAAGAGGAACTATTTTCTCTGTATTTAAAACAGCTGTTAATTCTGGTGAGCGTCTGTTCTGGAGGAGGGGTTTGAAGCCTGACCTTGGTGTGCTTTCTCCTGCCCATGTTGGAATCTGTTGAAGTGAGGAGGAAAGGGAGAGGTGTTGGCACCTGCCTCGTGCCGGTGGAGCAGGGCGGCTGCGGAGCCGGGGGAGGCGGAAAGGGACGTTGGCAGAAGAAGATGGGAATCGGGACTGGTTGGGCAAGAGTTTGGGGCAAGCAGGGACTAGTAGGAGAGTTACTGGAACCGAAGATGGGAGTCTGGGGCCGGGGTGGTGGGGCAAGACGGGCGCTGTAGAAGGGGGCAGTGGGATGAGCTGGGAAGGGGCTGGCGAGCAGTTTGCCTCCTCGGCGCGTGTGATTAGTTCAGCCGCGCTGTTACTTGCTGTGGGATACGAGTTTTGTGGAGCAGTGGGCATAGTGCTGGTTCTTCTCTTTTTAACTTGCCCTGTTAGGAAAATCATATATATTGACATACCATGTTGAAAAGAAGTTTTGAAGATAGTAATGAAATTCAGCTTCTATGTTAAAAAAGCACAGTATAGAGCAGTCCTTAGCACAAGCTATTTTTTACATAAAGCCTTGGTCTCACTTAGTGAGAGGGACAGTGCTGACTGAAAGAACTATTTGATGTTTGGGTGTTTTTTACCACATCGCTTAATGAAGCCTAAACTTTATTTTCTGCCCACTATTCAAACAAAGCTCAATAGGCAGGGTTATTCAATTCCTTGTAGGTTTTGGTATGGCACTTATCACTGTACTGCCACAAAGCTTCACAAACCTTTAATTAATCTTTACGCTGCCTCTTTGATATGATTCAATTCCATCATTATTCAGGACCGGAGCCAGTAAGTCTTTCTTTACACAAAACGAGGTGAGGTCCTGTGGGAATATAGTCTGCAAGGTAATCAAATGAGATTATGCAGCGCGACTGCATGAGGGTGGCAAATCAGGGATACCCCCCAAAATCCTTTTCCAGGCATTTTTTAACTTGCGAGTGTTTGATTTCTTACAATCATTGTGATACTCTTTAAACATTTTTGTATGTTAGAAGTCCTGTGCAACGTTACTTATCCTGAAAACAGCTTCCTAAGACACGTAATGGAACGCATAGAACATCTCTGGCTCCGCATGTTTGGCGTTTTGTTTTATTATGTTTTGTAACCTTTTTGCTACTACTTCTTTGCAAACAAAACCGAGGAAAACCAGCCCAGGGAAGGGCAGGAGCGAACGCAGGCGTCGCCGTGGGGTGCGAGAGCGTGTGGGTGCGGAGCGTTGGCCCAGCAGCTCCGTCGGACTGTGCCGGAGCCCGGCGCTGGGCTGCTCACCGAGAAGGACATCCGCTCCTCGACGGAGAGCGCGCCTTTGGTTCTGAGGATGCAGCATCGTGCTCCCGCACACGGTTTAAGTGCTTGTTGGTGCATGTTGTGCCTGTTTGTCTCTGCATTTATCAGCGTTTCAGCAAATCAGCAATTCAGACCAATGATGTGGCTCCGCATTTGGTTGTCCTGGCCCAGCCTGAGCAAGTGCTTTCATATGACAGTTCGATTTTCTCTGACTTCTGGAAACAACAAGCCCAGAATTTTTGGCAATAATATGACTTACGTAATTAGGCTTTTGCCCTACCGTTTCCCTCCAAAAAAAAAGTACTTGTGAATGACTGAAAACGTAGTTATCTTGAAACGTCAGCAGCCGTGCTTACATGGGGATCTCTGTCCTGTCTCATAAGAATCCCTTTAAGAAATAACTCTTGTTACTCTTCTAAATGTAAAAATCACTTTTAATGGTTTTCTTGTTATTATTTATGGCTAAGTAAATTACATTTTTAACTTGGTTGGAGAATTATAATACTGCCAATCTTAAAACAAGAGTTGATAAAGAGTATCTGGGGTTTTTTTCTAAGCATTGTCTGTAGGCAACTAGTAATATTTTAGGTAGTAAATTAGTTTGTGTATTGTGTTCTTATGTGTGCTTGCTGTATTGAATGCTGCCACACTAACAGGATGTTTCTGCTGAAAGGAAGTCCAGGAAAAGTTTAGCCTTATTGTAAAACTTAGTAATTCTCTACTGCCTTATTTCACAATGGGACTGGATTGTTTTCGTTTCTAACTGTGTCCCAAAATGGAATTTGATACAGTGACTGTGAGCCATAATTTTCTCTTGTGGGTGGAAGGCAAAACTGAAGAGTTAAGTGCAGCGTCTCTTCCGTCCTGCCAAGTTCTAGGTCTGTGAAAGGGCAGAGCGCAGGCAGTTCTGTGCAGTGGGTATCTGGAAAATTTAATTCCAGCTCCAAACTCGCCTATGGTCATTACCTGAGTCTTAATTAATACATTCATATTCTTAGTTAGATTTTGCTAATAAGGTTTGCAGTGTAGCAGTGTCAGTAATATTAGGATCCTCATTTAGCATTTGTGTGATGTAATTAGGAAAAAAAAAAAAAGGAAGAATTTGCTTTGTTTGTTATGGAAAATTAATCTTTTTCCAAAAAAAAAGGTGCTAACTTCGAATTATTGCGGTTTTGGTTTTTTTCCTTCTAAAGGTGATTTTTCTTAAGTTTCTGAGTGCAGGGCTGAGAGAGAAGGATATTCATTTTGTATGAATACCACTAGCAGTAAGGTAATATTTTCATTCAGGATGGATACTGTTGTGTCTGTGCAATCTAGGCGTTGCTTTGTGGAAAATAAGGGGACCACTGGGACCGGTCCTAATCACCAGAGCCTTCCAGCATGCTACGTTTGTATTTAGTCTCCTGATTTACAAGGCACGTGTGGAAAATGTGTGGTAAATGTTTTTTGCCTATACAATTATTTCATTGTAAGGTACACCGATGACGCTTGCACATATAAGACACCCTGCAACGTTAATAGATTTCATGTTCTGCGTCTCTGAAAGAAAACATTTGCTTCAGTAATGCATCATCTTTTATATGCATTATATGCATAAAAGGAAAAGGAATGATAACATTCAGGTATTACAAACTTCTCCAGCCAGGTGATATTCAGTTTTATATAATGAATGTTTTGTAGTATGTCCGTCTAAAGTGTTATCAACCCAGGCTGATGACCTGTATTATGTCAATTGAGCTAGATTTAGGCAGCATTTTAAAAACAAATGATATTTATGCAACATCTCATTACGTTTTTGTAGGACAGTGAATTCTAGGTGTTAGTTCCCATGAGACTAGTGCATCTGAACCTTGGGTTCACAAATTTAGCTTTCCGCAATGGTGTAAGCTAAGGAAGTTTGTTCTCTGTCAGTGACACTGTGCATGCTGGAGTGACGCATTGTTGTACGCTGTTGACCTAGAGCTGCCTTTTAAAAAAATTATTATTATAATTTTTTAGATTTTATTTGGATATTGTTTTGCATGGAGAGCAGCCCTGAGGAGAAGTGGGGGTGTTGATGGGTGAGAAGCTCCACACGCCCCGGCAACGTGCGCTGGCAGCACAGAAAGTCCCCCCGCAGCCTGGGCTGCATCCCCAGCAGCGTGGGCAGCAGAGCGAGGGGGGGATTCTGCCCCGCTCTGGGGAGACTCCCCTGCAGTGCTGCCTCCAGCGCTGGGGCACCAACAGCAGAAGGACACGGAGCTGTTGGAGCGGGGCCAGTGGAGGCCCCGGAGATGCCGTAGGGGCTGGAGCCCCTCTGCTGTGGGGACAGGCTGAGAGAGCTGGGGGGGTTCAGCCTGGGGAAGAGAAGGCTCCAGGGAGACCTTCCAGCCCCTTCCAGTCCCTCAAGGGGCTCCAGGAAAGCTGGGGAGGGACTTTTTACAAGGGCATGTAGTGATAGAATGAAGGGTAATGGTTTTAAACTGCAAGAGGGTAGATTTAGATGAGATCTCAGGAAGAAATTCTTTACTGTTAAAATGGCGAGCCCCTGGCCCAGGTTGCCCAGAGAAGCTGCGGCTGCCCCATCCCTGGAGGGGTTCAAGGCCAGGTTGGACAGGGCTTGGAGCGACCTGGTCTGGTGGGAGGTGTCCCTGCCCAGGGCAGGGGGTGGCACTGGATGGTCTTTAAGGGCCTTTCCAACTCTAACCATTCTATGGTTTTTATTTCCCCTGCCCTCGAGGCACATGCCCATGCATATTTTTCATAAACATGATGTATAGCTATATTTTTTAAACCCCTATGAGGGTGTCCTGGGCTTATTTCTGCAGGATAAGCTATGTAAAGAGGACAGGTTTGGTTGACCACAGCAGATTACAGGAGTGACCTACACACCAGCAGCCTCATGGGTGAGAGTTGAGGAGGGTGAATGGAATAGCAGCAGTAATTAGAGGAAGTAACTCTTTGGATTCTCTTACGGTACCAAGCCCAAAAATGTACGTTGTGATATTCTTCAGTCAGTTGAGCAGGAAATGTGCGAGGGCTAGATGGGCTTAGACAGTAAGTCTCTGCTCCCCTCAGCTCCTCCTCTACAGCTGATTTTTTCTTTTTCTTGCTTGGGAGCTGGGAATTTTATCTACAATGGAGTCTTTGTCAGAAGGAGATGCTGGGACTGTTAGGACCCCTTCCTCTTTAGCCACCAGTCCTGTCACAACACAATGCCTTTTTTACCCTCTCCTCTTGAAGGAGGAGTATGTAGACTCCATTATACCCAGGATGGCTCCGCCTTTTTCCAGCACTTTGGGAAGAAGGTAGCATATTTCCACGTTAATAGAAGCAAACGTTGCTTATCTTGAGGCCTTGTTCCTGTAGCTGAGAGGACCTGTAGCTCGGAGAAGGAAGTAAAAGGTCAAGAGGCAAAGGACCAAGACAGAGAGGGATAAGGTGGTATAAGGCTGACAGCGTGATCTGCCATTTCATTCCTGGGATATCAGTGCCTCATGATTGTGTATCTTTTGGTGTCGTGTGTCCTTAGGCCTGTCCTGTTCCTACAGCGTTGGTGGCAACCAGAAGTAGAGAAGCCTAGCAGCTGCAGCTGGTAGACCGGTGAAAAGCCAGGGTGACTTTTAAGCCTGGGTTATGAAGTATGAGACTTTGATTGGGAAGGGCTGGGAAGCCGGGGTGTGGGAGAGGACGGGGGGCTCTGGGGTGATGGGTCAGTTGGGGCTGATGAGAAAAGTAGGTGCTTGGTGCGGGAAGAGAGGGCTGGGATTCAGGGCCATTGGAGAACGTATCTTGAGTAAGGGTGTTGAGATTGTTGGAAGGAGAGAGAGAAGTTTGTAGGCAAATGAAAGGGGATATTGAGAAACACTTTAAAAGGCTGCGGACATTTTGGGGATGCTGTGGAGTATTTGTCTTGTTTGGGAAGCACTGAATGTCAGGAATTGAAGGGGGGTCAGTATGAGTCTTGGGAGAAGACCTGACATGTGCCTATATGTCTGCACACCCAAGTCTTCTTTTGTCGTTAAAAATTTGGTAGTTCTGATCCTTTCCTCTCTGCCTCTGTTTCCCCTCCTCAGTAGTCAGGGTTAGCCTGCTTGTTCCTGCTGGCCCTCAGCGGGGCTGTGGCGGCATCACCCAGACGGTGCCACCAGGCAGAGTGGACACCAGTTGAGTTCTTCTTGCTTTTCCCCAAGTGGTGACATTAACTGCGGTGGGTCTTCTCTCCCTGCCAACTGTCTGCAGAGAAAGGACAGGAGCGCAGTTATCCTGGGGGACTCTGGCTGCCTTCGAAGCATGATTGAAACTCGCCTGCTATTCCAAAGTTTGGGGTAGGGCGAGTGACGGGACGCATGGCTGTATAACAAATGTTTTCCTTGAAAACTGGATTAAAAACAAGCAAGAATTTAAAAATGAGAAAGCTTTGCGCTCTGGTAGCGTTCACTCTCAAATTACTGCAGCATTTGTCTGGGATTGCACAGAGCGTTGGGGAAAATCTGTGGCATGGGCAGCATTGATCAAAGGGGAATTTTGACTCTCTGGTAAATCAAAAGCTAAGGTTTGGCTTTAAAATGCCATTTTTAGCATTGTAGCTTGGGAGCCCCATGTTACTGTTAGACTTTCCATGCTGTGCAGTGGTCTCTTGTGTTTCGGATGGCGAGCGGTTGTTGTGACCACTGTGTTCCCTTAGGAAAGAAGGGTAGTGCCGGCTGGGCAGAGAGGGGCAGCGACGTGAGATACGTGTAAATGTGATTCCCCAAACTTTGCTGTTTTGTCAGAAAGCTGGAAGTTGATAACAAACAATTAAAACTTTTGCGGTGGTTTTTTTTTTGTGTGTGTGTGTCCTTTGTTTAATGTAAAATGTGAAAAATTTATTTAAAACTTATTGTTTCTATTTTTTTTGGGGGGGGGAAGCAAAAGCACAGTAAGAAAAACTAGCGCTGTTTCCATGGAAAAATAGTCTTGATGGAGAATTTTCAGCAGTCTCTAGGTTTGCTTTTGAGACTAAAAATGGCCTTTCTAAAGAAAAAATGCCTTACCTTGGGTACCTGTAGAGCTGGAAATGATAACTTGGTCCCATTGGAAAAGTGGGGTTTCAGCTTCCCAGCGGTGTCGCAGCATTCACTGTCGGTACATGTCAAGGCTTGAGAGCGTGCACTTTGGCAGCTTGTGTTTGGACTTTGGAACAGCTTTTGGCTGACTGACCGCTTTTGAAAGGGTTTCACTTATAAAGGGCTTGGTGGGGGTGTTATTTTCTTTACTTTTGAGACCTGTAAATTTGTACTTAGGGACAGCGAGGGTGTTCTCTGTAGAAGCTAGTGGAATTAATGCGGTTTTTAACATTCCGTGTGTCTGTTACAGAATACTGCACACATGCACATGTATGTGTGTGTATGCATATAACATATATGGATCAAACATATTATTTCATCTGTGACTACTTCAAACAATGCAAGGGCAACACTTTGACAGCTGAATGTGGTGGTTCTTTTTTCTTGTTCTTCTACTCAATCCAGACCCATCAGCATCTCGAGCAAAGGCGCTGTTCTCTGGGGGCTGGGGGCTTTTGGGAACACCACAATTTGGGAAAAGCGAGTCTGAGTTTAGGTTGCGGGGTTTGTTTTTTTTAGAGTGGTGAAATAATTTATTAAGATCAAATACTTTTTTAATAGTGGAGAAGATGACCCTCAATTGGAAAAGAATAGTCTTAGAACTGGAACGAAATTTCATTTTAATTTAATGAAGTAGTAGGTTGCAAGTTATATAATTGGATTCTGTAGTAGGTACTCATTAGCATTTTCATCCTAACATTTAGGATAAGTAATTACTTTAAAGTTTAAAAGCTGAAATTAATTTGTTTTGTAACAAAAGTTGCAGTTGATTTTACTGCATAGTCCTTAGCAGGATAGGGTCGGGATGCGTGGTTTTTATCTCATTTGTCAGGCTGTTACCTGTGTTGCCTGTTCCATTCAGTCTCCCTGCAAGCAAGGTCGACTCCACACACCACAGCACATTTACGTACGTTGACATCGGAGTTGAATGAGGCCCTGTGAGTATATCTTATGTCTCGCCAAGCTAGCTATAAGGGGAAATCTTTTCAAAGACTTTAGCAATCTTAGAGCTCCCTGCTTTACTTCTAAACCCTGTAATTAGTGGTTTCAAGAAAACTGGATTTGCTTCTTCCCAAAGCTGAGGGTTATGCATAGTAATTTTGAAATCTAGCCTCTAAACATGGTCTGGCTCCTAACTTTTCTAAGTGAAAAGTGTTTTAGATGTCTGAGCATCAAGCTGACTTAGAATTGGCCTTTATTCCTTGGTACACTCTTTTTCTTTCCTTTTTTTTTTCCCTTCAAATTTCTCATATTGGGAAAATATAAAGTATTTTCTTTGCCTTGTTGACACAATATTAGGGCACGGCAAAGATAACACTTCGCTGCTTGCATCTGGAGACTCTGATGGTGTTTGAGACTCTTTATAGTTCAAGATAAATTATGTTTGTGATTATTATCAACCCTTCAGAAATTTAAATTAGTATGCAAATAACAGGAAAGATTATCAAGATTTTAATTAGCAAATAACAATTTTTCAGCCTAGATAAACTAGATTTATCTGTTATGCATTCTAGGTGCATTTTTAAAGTGTTCTTAGCCCAGCTTAAGAGAGTAAAAAGAGGAAAAACACTGGCAAATTGTGAATTGCAAGGTACTGCTGAGAAATTAAAAATACTCTTGGTAAACCTGATCTTCCTGGCTGGCTGTTCAGTTTGAGTAAGCAGTCAAAGAATGAGGTCAGGATAAACCAGGTGCTATTGAACACTTTTCTCATTTGTATTTCACCTCGTAGAACTCGTTGGGGTTCATTGTCTCCACTGCCCTGCAGTCTTCTGGATGTGGCCAGCAGGTGGAGGGAGGTCATCCTCCCCCTCGGCTCTGCCCTGGTGAGGCCACATCTGGAGTGTGTGTCCATGAGGAGGAACTTCTTTGCTGTGAGGGTGCAGAGCCCTGGCACGGGCTGCCCAGAGAGGTGGTGGAGTCTCCGTCTCTGGAGACATCCCAACCCCGCCTGGAGGCGTTCCTGTGCCACCTGCTCTGGGTGACCCTGCTCTGGCAGGGGGTTGGACTAGACGATCTCCAAAGGTCTCTTCCAACCCCTGTCAATCTGTGATTCTGCAGTCGTGAAAGAGTTATTTAGTTTTTAGAAAGATCAGCAGAATGCATACTCTGCATGCTCCCACTCACCATTCATTATAAAGCCTTTAAAAACAGTTGAAGCTTTGAAACAACCAGGAGGGATAGCTTTTGTGCCTCAGCAAGAGAACAGAAGGTAATGGAAGGTGTAGCTGAGTTCTGGGTCAGCGTGATCCAACCAATGGAAGCAAAATGGGCTATTTCCGAAATTGCCGGCCGCTGCTTTCTGGAGACAAGAAGTACCTGCCGGAGCAGCAGTTGCTGCCAGAGCATCATGCACTACCTTCTGCACCCATTTTCCATTTTGACCCAGCGAGCTAAATGTGGCTATTGCCCAAAAAAACCCCAGCAAACCACCAAAACCAAGTGAGAGCTGCAGGGAAGGTTTGTCTGCGCCCTGCCTTTGTCCCGTCTTTTCTGTCCTCTTACCCCTTCCTCAGTCCCTTCATGGAAATGGGCTGCGGTGCAATAGGTGGGTGCATTCAGCTTTCTGGAGGTGATGGAGGGAAAACTAGAAAACAGAGGAAGAGGGTTCTTGCTGATGAGGGCAGGCTTTAATTAACCAAAAGCTTTTTGAGTTGTTAAATGTCTTAAGAGGGTTTTTTTGAGCTGATATGAAGTGGCTGCTTCTAAATTGCTATATATTTACAAATGAGCAATATGAATTTTTTTTTATTTACAGTCACAGTGATAAGCTTTGTAAAATCTCTCTGTATCCTCAAAGAAGTGAGTAATACAGAATAAGAACTGCATTTAAAAAAAAAAATAAAAATTAAAAACCACACAGTCCAGCTCCCAGTCCAGACAAGCCATCACCATCCATTCCCAGGTCCTAGAAGAGCTTGCAACTCTAGATACTCTTGGGCATCATGATTTTTTTTTGTTGTTTTCCTGGCAGTTCTGTTCTTATTAGGCCGGCAGGGAGCCGAGCCCAGGATGCCTGCTGGCTTGGTCCTTCAGGGAACAGCCGGCTTCACCCAGCAGTTTCTGAATGCGGATGCAGTTAAGTACACACGCACACGCATAGACAGATTTCCTTACGAGGTATTACTATGTTTGGTTTTTAAGCAGGATTGCGTAAGTTAGGGTATGACAAGAATGAAAGAGAATATACAAATTGTTTAGCTACAACTTAGCATTGGGTGTAAGTCTAATATTTCAATCTTAAGGGACTCCACTGATAAGAACAAAACCATCTTTTGTGTTCTGTAATGTCTGGCATATTGTTGAAACCTTTAGGTAATTAAGGACAGGTAAAACAAGAAGGCACGCACTAGCTTTAGTTCAGAGATGTTCTTTTTATTTAGTTTTTTTTTTAAGGCTGTGACAGGAAGAAAGTAGTTTGGTATGATTAAAGCCTATTTGCAATGTGCCTTTAAAAAAAAAAGTGATCTGGAAGAATGCGTATTTTGATATCTTCTGTTCACTGGTGTAATCATCGTTACTTAATGTTTCGTAAAAAGTGTATAAAGTTGGTGCGTTTTGTGGTGTCTGACTCGCGGAGCAAAGGCTTTAGTTGTGTGTTATTCTGTGTGGATCTCAGAGGCACAGCTGTTCGCAAGAAACTTTAAATGTCACTTTCCTTATCATGCCTCTTTGAACTTCCTGCACGCTTAATGCATTTTAACTGTATTTCCTAATCATATCTGAATGTCTTTAAAAGCTAACACCCCATCTCACTTAAATGAGAATTTTGGTTTAATCTTTTTTCTGTGAAGTGTATTCTAACTGAAATAATAAAAATTGAGGTGATAAGCGCAGCAACTCTTTGTGTCAAAGGAAAAGCAGTATTTTTCCTTCAGGCACATCGCCACCTAGCAGCTGTTAACTAAAACTTGCTCATTTTTCAGCGCCTGAGCTGCAACAGAAATTTTTGTCCCTTCAAAAATGGAATTACACCAAGCAATACCGTATGGTGTTTTACGTCAGGGTGTGTCTCACCGCTATAAAGACTGTATTTTTTTCCCTCGGTTGCAAAATTGGTCACTGTAGAAATGGTTCCTCTTTGCTGATGATCATCAAGGGCGATGCTTGAGTTGTGTCCAAGTGAATGGCTTGCGCGTTGTTCTTCTACGGTGTTGGCTCCTGGCCAGTGTTGCGCATTTTCCCACTGGCAGGTGTTGTATGTCCTGGAGTGCGGACCGAGCTCCTGTAAAACTGCACCAGACCCATTTTCTCAGGCGCAGAGGCAGCGGCGAGGATGGGAGAGAAGAGGGTGAGGAGAGCGGCGCAGAGGACGTGGCAGGGGCAGAGGCCTGGCAGGGCTGAGGACAGCAGAAAGGAGGGATCCGTTGTAGCTTGCTTAAAAATGTTTGTGCTAAAGCAGCTCAATATATGTTTAGGTGCTGTAAGAACCATATAAAGTCTTACTGTTAAATCTGATACTATGGACTTGATATATTAAGGTATTGGTATTTTTTCCTACAAAAATTAAGGTTAACAAATAATACACATTTGTAAGGATTTGTTTTTATGTTAGGTCCTGTTATTGCTCAAGTCAGGTCTATATATTTTTATAGTGGAAAAGTTTTATCACTGTTTAGGAACCATTGACAGAATGATGTACTGCATCCAGAACATGCACTGTAACTCTTTGAAAAGGTAAGTTTCTCAAGCTTTTTTTTAGATCTGAAAAATGCTCTGTCCTGCTCATCGGCCGTTGGTACACCCACATCAGTGCTTTAGTTGGCTTTCAGAGTGCATCTCCCGACCTGCCCTTCTTTGCTCCGCGTCGCAGAGCAGGCGCAGCCATCAGGCAGGCTCTGCTCAGGCGAAAAGCAGCTGGAAGAAGTGCAGCGAGAGTGTCCCCTGTGGGCTCCAGCTGCCCGGGGACATCTGTCGGTCTGGCCAGACATAAGCCAGCTCAGAGGAAACACATGGAGTGTAGATGGTTGATCCCACTGCACCAGTTGCTTCATGCCGCTTTTCTGAGCGTACCACCATATTCTTCAAGAGAGAGGGTTTTGATATTTTCTTCCTGTGAGAATTGTAGAAGAGCAGCACAGAAATTTTGTCAGACTCCACCCTGATGCCAGGGACTAGCTGTCAGAACACATATTTAGCCGCCTGGTTTTCACAACAATGATTTACCTACTTGTTAGAACAGCTTTTTTTTTTTTTCTTCCCCCTTGCGTGAGAATACTTCTGTGATAAGACATTCTTATGTGAAGTCTGAATTTGCTTTCCCTATTAAAGCGAATTAGAAGATTACTAAGAGGCTGAACTCTCTCATCTGCTATGGGGGCTAATTAGCATCAAATCTAATGTATTTTGATGTAAAGACCAGGGCGATTCAGAAAAACACGTGGATTTTCAGTTACCTCTAGGGGATGCTGTTGTGTTAAAAGTTCCAGCGTTTTAAACATTTTATATAGAGACACGGGTATTTATTTATCTGCCTTACAGAAGAAAAGTGTGTGCAGTCCTGTAGGAAGTACTCTAGCTAATGTGAAGCAGGGATACTACAGCACACAATTGTGTTTGCAGCTATCGATATGTGGAATGAACAGAATGAACTAAAAAGGTCCTGGGGTGGTGTTAATAGCTTGCTTTTCTGGGTATGTTGCATCCAGCCCGCTGAAGCATCGATTATTGATTTCGGTTCGGTGGAAGGTATCTCAGACTGGTGAAGTGTTTGATGAACAGCGGTTGGAATCAAACAGCTGGGAATTCTTTGCTGTCAAGAGCAGAGTACTTCACAGTCACCCTGTCAGTATTTAAGGTTAATGTCTGCTGGACATGAGCTGTTGAGTTTTCTTTCAAAGAAAGGTTTCCTATGAATGGATTTTGGTTTTAGAATGCTTGAGATACATCTCTAGGCATTACCTTACTTCCGGCATAGATATTTTAATTTAGAAATTCATAAAGCTCCCAGTGTTTGGTACCAGTTTAAGTATTATTTAATGTGAGGCATCTAAGTTGTTCGTTATGCAACATTCCACAAGTGCTAATCACAGTGTATGCTGTGCTGCTGAAAGCCGTTCACATAATAAAGAAATCATTACTGTCTAAAAACCTGTAGACCGGTGACTACTGAGCTAATAAAGAAGACTTAACTTCTTTATTAGTGTCTGGACAGCAATACTGAGCAGTCAGTGATTTATAGACAATACCCAACCTTGCTTTGGCAAACAACTTGAGGAAACGTGTATCTTTGAATACAGCGGGGAACTGATATTGGACTTTGAACTGCAGTGCGCTGTGTAGCTAACCATTATGTGCTACCCCTCTCTTGTAGACCACTGCTCTGAAGAAGTTTGCAACATTGCTTTCTTTTCTTCCTTATCACCTGTACTTCCCACAAAAAAATTCAGTATTTTAAATTGGAAAAATGAAATACTTATCTCTTCTTATCCTTCCCAAGCATCCATAAAACATGTTGTATTGATGTAAATTCAGGCATACTCTCTATATTAAAAACTGCACATATCAGAAATGTTTAACCCAGAAGCTTTGCCATATGTACATGAGAAAGTTACGTTTCACGCTGAAGAAACATGCCTCTCTTCTGTTTATGTTGTAGGTATGGATTTTTATCACAGTTTATATCTTAAAGGATTAAGAATTCTCTTGATGCCTTTATTAAATGGCTGGTTTGATCTGAAGCATTGGTATAGGGTATCTTTGAATTTGAGCATGCACAACATGATCTGCTACGTAAAACCTCTAGTTCCCCTGCTGAAATATCATAATATTCTTCTGTTTCTTAAAAAAAATTCTCTTTCTAGAAAATACCGTGCACTGCTTTGATCTGGAGGTGCGTGGTTGCAACTTCTGGGGTAACAAATGCTGTGAGGCAAAAAAACAACTGCAACCTTTTTATTAGGTACCATCCAAGAAATGTACTGTTACCTCAGCGTTAAATACCTGTAAATTTTTACACCACGTTGAAGTCTTTAAGATTAATAGCACTTCCAATTAGGAGAGTGCCCTTTTTGCATATAAATATTGAATAAATGCTTCTTGACCTTCATCTCCCCAGCAATGCAGAATTCCTTTCGACACGAGCTTGTTTCCCTTGGCATTGGATTCGGCGCTGTTAGTGGACGTTCTTCAATTGAAGCATTTAGGTAGATCACGCACAGGACTACTTTTTGTATCTGAAGTCAGGAGAAACCTTATTTGGGTTCTAGGGAATCTTCCTTGGAGGTAAATTTCGTATTCCTAGTTATCCTAGCTGAATATGAGCCAGCAGTGTGCCCAGGTGGCCAAGAAGGCCAACAGCATCCTGGCCTGTGTCAGGAACAGTGCGGACAGGAGGACCAGGGCAGTGATGGTCCCCCTGTGCTGGGCACTGGTGAGGGCCCACCTCGAGCGCTGCGTCCAATTTTGGGCCCCTCACCACAAGACAAACATTGAGGTGCTGGAGCGTGTCCAGAGAAGGGCAACGGAGCTGGTGAGGGGTCTGGAGCACAAGTCCTGTGAGGAGCGGCTGAGGGAGCTGGGGGTGTTCAGCCTGGAGAAAAGGAGGCCGAGGGGAGACCTTCTTGCTCTCTACAACCCCCTGAAAGGAGGGGGTAGCCCGGGGGGGTTGGGCTCTTCTCACAAGGAACAGGCGGCAGGACAAGGAAACGGGCTCAAGTTGTGCCAGGGGAAATTTAAGATGGATATTTGGAAAAATTTCTTCACTGAAAGGGTTTGTCAAGCTTTGGAACAGGCTGCCCAGGGAAGTGGTGGAGTCATCATCCCTGGAGGGATTTAAAAGACGCGTAGACGTGGTGCTGAGGGACATGGGGTAGCGGCGGACTTGGCAGTGCTGGGTTAACGGTTGGACTTGATGATCTTAAGGGTCTCTTCCAACTTTAATGATTCCATGATCAGTAGTAACTTCACCTGAATTACCTAGTCTCACTGAAATATCTGGAACATTCAAGCAATACTTTTCAAAACACCTTGACAAAACGTCACTCCAGGAGTTGCCTCTGTAATGTAACATCTTCCCCGTCTCTAACAGAGGGGAGAAAAACTCAAGAGTGGAAATGAAAGTTTGTTTCTGGCTCTTACTGACTGCGTGCTCTTGTGTGTACAGATACAGTTCTCCATCCCAGGAAGGCAGGGATGAGTTATGTGCCAAGCCAAAGAGGGTGGAGGGAGGCACAGGGAAGATCAGTTGTGTAAAACCAAACCTCCCCAGAATTTGTTTCTCTCTTTCTGTCAGATCAGACTTCGGGTGCTGATCAGCCTGCAGGAAATGCAGACTGATGCCCATTAGGTTAGCACATGCTTACGCCCATACAGATGTTCTGCCCTCTTACGATGAGTCACACACATCTGGATAAGCAGCCAGAGTCTTTGTGATCAGGGTTCGGCCTGTAGAAGGGCAGACCACATCCTCAGATGGGAGCGACTGCTGTAAAAATCTCCACCATTTGTGTCATCTGAGCTGCAGCTTCAGCAGCTGTTAGAAATGCAGAACACAGAATGTTTAACTGCTGATAGCCCTTTAAAAAAAGTCAAACGTGATGTATTTGTACATGATGAAACTGATCGCATCGCAGCCGTGCGTGTGCGAGTAGGCGGTACCAGTCTATATGCTTATGGGTGCACTCTTTTCTTTAATTTTAGTTGCCAGTATCATGCCAGAGCTGCTGTTCTGTCCCGTTACTGTAAAACCACATTACTTTTCACTGCAACAGCGTTGGGATATGTCTGAGGCCACGCTAGGAAATTAAGTAAACGTTTAAGAGAAAGAATTAATTTTAAACAGATGGATTTAAAAGCTCAGTTCTGCTGCTCAGGAGCCCGACCAAAAAGTCGCTCTCGCTCGGCTCCTGCCCCGTGTCCAGAGGAGGCCCCTCTGCTTCCCGGGCTGCCCCTGCTTCCCTCCTCCCTCTCCTCCTCCTCCTCCCCTTCCTTCCCCCCCCGCCCTCCTCCTCCTCCCCCCGCCCCGTGGGGAGCGGCTCTGGCCCGGCCCCCCTGCACATCCCCCTCGGCACAGCCCCTCGGCCGCCGCCTCTCTCTTTCAAACCCTGGGTGCATTTAGGGGCTGATCTTGTGCAGAAAACATCCCTGACATTTGCGGAGCTCGGGGATTGCCGGAGCGCGGCCAGGCCCCCCCCCCGCTGCCCCGGGAGGAAGCCGGGTGACATCGGAACCACCCCGAGCATCGCCCGCATGTCCGGGCACCGCCGCCGCCCGCCCGCCTTTGTCCCGCCGAGCTGCCCGGCCGCTGCCCCGCCGCCCTTCGGCTGTCCTTCTGCTCACTGGAAAGGCTTGAAAAGTTTTTAGACGGTCGTCTTTGTATGGAGACGGTCGTCTTTGTGTTGTAAGGACACGGTAAACTTGAGTTTTCCGAAGTTGGGAAGGGAGAGCGCGTGTGTTTGAATCCCTCCAACTTTCCTTTAACACACTTTGTTTTGATCGGCCGAAGGCTGGGCCTGGGGCTGGTGAAGTTTGGGAAGCCGGGAGCGTGCTCGGCACCGTTTCCCCGGCCTCCTCCTCTTCTTCCTCCTCCTCCTCCTCCTCCTCCTCCCGCAACCTGGGCGAAAGCAAACGAGCTGGTCTTCTTTGCTAGCCCGATAAATGCTATTTATGAAGATGGACCTGTTGAACTACCAATACTTGGACAAGATGAACAACAATATCGGCATTCTGTGCTATGAAGGTAATGGCTTCATTTCACAACGCCTCTTTTGTCGGGTGCGTTTGCTGCTGTTTGTGGGCTTGAATTTTTCCTCGTGGACGGAAATCTGTACTCTTGGTTGTGAGGTGCCTCGCAGGCTGTATTGTTAAGGCGTTGTTTAAAGGAAGGAGTTCTCTTCATTTAATCTTTATGTTCTTTCTTTTACAAAGGGCGTTTTTAGCGTTGACTTGGGTTACCGCTGGCTAGATGGAAGGGCCGTGCTGCTTTGGCAGCAGGCGGAGTTCCTGCTCATGGTTTCCGCAGCTGCCGGAGCCGCGGTCCGGGCGATGGGCGGGCGAGCTCCCGCCGGGCACCGCCGCGCTCGGCGGCCGCGCAGCCCCCGCGGGCCCGGCATGGGGGATGCTGCCGCTGGCGGGGCCGGGCCCCCCAGTTCCGCGCAGCCTCCCGCGGTGGAAAAGGGCTTTTCCCCCTTGCTGGGCTCGGCGTTGTACTGCGGCTCACGTAGGCTGGCGTTTGGCCTCTCGTCCTGGGAGCCTTAGCAGTTGGGAAGTTGCCCGAAGTACCAGGGTAAAATCAGTGCCTTCATGTGGTGGGGGTTTATCTACGTGCAGTTTGAAGAAGTGGTTATGGCTTGGCTTTGCCTGGGAAGAAAGGCACCACTGAGCTAATTCAGCTTGGCAGTAGAACTGTTTTTGCTGTAGCCACACACAAGCATTGCAGAAATCTTTCTTCTGATTCAGCAGGAACATTTTCCATGTTCGTTTGGAAAATGAAGTGCTGCAGTTGTCAGGGAAGGAACAATCAGGGACTAGGAGCTATCAGTTCATGCTCCTCAGAAAAAGACCAGGCCAGAAGGCAGGGACCTGAACGTCGCTTTGGAAAAATCCCATCTTTTCTATCGTTAAGTCAGCATGGCCACATTTCCTCCCTTCAGGAAGTGGAGGGGCTTCCTGTAGAACAGTTAATATCTGTTTCTTTTTTTTTTCTTCTTTGCTTTTTCTTTCCTGCACAAATATGTATATATTTGCTTGAATAAAGCTCTTTTACAGAACATCGAGCTTGCCCATCAGTCCTGAATAATATAGAGCTGGAATTCAATAGAGTTGAATTTTCAAGCTCTTTCTTATCCCATGCTTTCTTCGTTACAGCAAGAAAACTAGTTAAAAAAAAAAAAAAAAGGAAACCTAACTTGCAGGATCCTTTAACTTTTTCATTGCCCTCTGCAATAACCAGAGTGCTTTATTTGGAAGTATGTGACAACTTCTGATGAAGACCATGAAATTTTACATAAAATTCTACTTACGTGGTACATGTTCCTGAGTGTTTTGTTGACTAAGGCAGAAAAACTGTAGTTTTGGCTCATTAGTTCAATTCACTGTAATTATACTTATGGCAGAGTCTTTCCAGCCCCTTTTTTCCCCGCCCTCTTCTCCAGTAATTGTTATTGAACCAGATCTTAGCTTTAGTAGTTCAAAAGCAAAAGAACAGCTTAAGAATACACTCTCTAGCAGTCTTTGTTTAGTTTAAACATCTGTTGCTGTGTCCCTTATTATGGAAGTTAACGTTTTTAACACTAAAATAAACACACACAAAACGAAGAAAAGAAAAGCAAAACTCTAGTGGTGTTTATAGCGAGGTGTTTATATCCCAGTGGTTTAAAAAGTATAAACACTGGCAACATCTGCAGTGAACTCGAAGGGTGTTTCAGAGATGCCTGCAGAGCTTCCATGCCTCTGCCATGGTATTTCTTTTAGAAGTGAGTTGTGTCAGCAGTGATGGATCCTGTCTTTTCAAAGATACTGCTGTGGTAGGAACTATGTCGACAACAAAGTGCCCTTTCAAACTCAATTAATTAGGATTTATTGGAGGTCATACTTGAACTACTTATAAATAGATGCCTTCCTGAAAAGTACTTTTGCAGATGTAGGATAAGATACAAATACATTGTATAATGTGAAAGTAGGTTTGTAATTTCAGAGGAAAGAATTATGGGCCTATATGCCACAGGAAATAAATGAGATGGGTTCCTGATTCCTTTAGAACCTCTCTTGAAACACTTGCTCTTTCTTATTGAGATAATTGGAATGCTGGTGAAATGCGTCATTATCATTTTAAGGGGCTTACTAGTGGTTTTAATCCTTCACCCTCTGGCACAAGCCGCTGGAACAATCTTTGGTTTGTAACTGCAGCTTATAGATAAGAGATGTATTGGGACCTAAGAAATGGGAAAGTTCTTCCATCGCGTGCATTTGGCAGCCCTTTAGTTCAACATGGAGTAGAAGAATATAATTCGCGTCCCAAGACCAGTCCTGCTTTTTCTTGCCCAGCAAGAGTTAGAGACAGCAATTTGTTATCTGCAAGCTTCAGGCTACCGAGTTAATGCCAGTGCTTGGTTAGTCTTCCTTGACTGGTAGGTGCAGTCTTAATCTCATTTGGCTCCTCGTTCATGATCATGCTCCAGTGAGAATGGGAACATTTATGGACAGTGCTGTTTAGTTCATAACACACATTTATGATTTTGGCTTACTCAGTGGAGGTCTGGGGAAGAAAGCAGAATGGCAGCTGATAGATATGGGATCTGCTCTATGGACAGACAAGTGTCCCTTTGTTGAGGTTGGGGGGAAAATGGGAGATCTAGAAGTACCCCCACTAACCTGTAAGAAGTAGTGGTGTGTTGCAGATTTAGCTGACTGCTTTGTAGTATGGAACCTTAACTGAAGGTGATCGTTTTGGCAAACATAAGAAATTTTTTTTTTTTTTTTTTTTTTTCTGTGAGGGTAGTCTGACACTGGCACAGGTTGCCCAGCGAGGTTGTGGAGTCTCCATCTGTGGGAGAATACTCAAAACCTGACTGGACGTGGCCCTGAGCAACCTGCCCTTGTTGAGCCTGGTTTTGAGGAGGAGGTTTGGACAAGGTGCTCCCCAGAGGTGCCTTCTAGCCTCAACACTGATGTGATTCTGTAATATGATAAAACGTTCTGCACACTCATATAATTAAGACAGCCACAGCTGGCAAAAGGATTATAAGCAGTGATGAGGTGAGAAGGTTTTTGAAAGGTGGTCCATAACTTTGAACCACAGAATAAAGCTATTTCCTTTCCTTGGGTTGGTTTGTTTTATACTGATAACTTGTGTCCTTTTGAGTGTTTTCTTAATATTATTACTAGCTTTGAGCTCCTCGTGATGCCCCATGATAATCTCAACTCTGATTGATGTGTTTGGAGGAAAATCTTACTTTTAACAACATGGTGGGTTTTTTAACAAGCTGCATAAAAAAGAACATTTGAGTTTTGTCTCCCTCTCCGGTGAAAGAAACTTTTTAAGTCATTCAAATGAGAATGTTTAGCCTTTGCCAATGGGAAAGTGACAGTTGTATTAGCAATGATCAACCATTTCAAGCGATTTATTGTAATATATTTGGTGCAATAAGAAAAGAAGAAATAGAGAATTGTTGACTCAGCATCTGAATGCTGATTTTTAGCATGAATATGTCTGATATCCTCCTACGAAGCCTTTGCTGCCAGTGATCAGCAGTGTCCAGTTTAATGGGTAGTGCTTTCTTATCATTGTTTTCTTCCTAATGAGCTCAGAGACATCAGAGAACTCTTGGGAGACCGTTGTCCTCGCTGAGGTGCAAAGGCCATGAAGCAGAACCGTTCTGCACCAGTCCGGCGCTCCCAGTGCTTCCTATCGAATGACAAGCACTTGATCCGGGCCTGGATTCAGAGGTAGAACATCTGTATCTTGTTTTGCAGTGGAAACTCACTTAACTTCAGCTGAATATTCCTTCTCTGAGAGCCTTGTGTGTGAGGTAATGGCAGAGTGAAACAAATCACAGGTGATCCTGCTCTTTGACTAGTGCAGGGGCAGCCGGGCAAGTTTTGGCTCCTCGTTTCCACTGGAATATGTATGAGAAGGTGCAGTCTCTAACTAGAAGATTTGTTTCATTTTGTTGTTTATCCGAGGGGGTGTACAGATGGCTGTGTGTGTTGGAAGGCAGATTTCTGCCTTCCTTCCTCCCTCTCCCGTTCTCGAATGCTTTGGGTTATTATTGCTGCATTCTCGAGGCTTGAACTGCTATGCTGGGAAAGGTATAAAGAAATGCAATAAGATGCTGAGAAATCCCCCAGGCATGTTAGGAGAGTTGGAGCACTCAAAATAGTTATAGAGTTCTCTGGACAGTCCAGAAGGCTGGATTTTTTTTAATGAAGAAAATTGGATCCAGATTTATAGAAAAACACCCCTTTTTGGTTTCAGGACAGCTTACATTAGTTAGGCAGATTACATAATTATTTCGTGGAGTTCCTCTAACAATGAAGCATTCGTTGGCTGCAGCCCTGAGCTTGCGTAGCTATACATCTTCTTAGGGCACTGCAAGGCGTTTTGAATGGATGTATCTCTTCCCAAAAAGGCCAGGTTAGATGTTTGATATCAAACGAGGAGTTTGAAACAGATTCTGCTAACTTCATTTGCTTTTTAATGAAATGTAACGTGTTTTCTGAAGGTCTAAAGAATGGTTTCCATTAGTTTTCTTTGCTGACCTTGCATTTTACTCTGGGTTTGTAACATCAGTTTCTCCTATTAACTCCAAAGTTTGTTTTAGTTCCTAAATATATAAAATGACTTTAACACTATTCCTCTACTAAGAATTAGTGGAATAATAAATGGTATAAAAATCTCCGTCATGGTGAATTAAGTGTTCTTATTTGTAACGCAGTGTAAAATTTCTGTTCAGAGTTGTGTAAATTAAGATGCACCTACAGAATGTTCCCCATTTATAGAACATTCTGTGGGTTTTGCTTTTTCAATGTCTTTTATCTTCAAGAAAAAACAAAGAGCTCTGACTTCACAGTTGGGCTTTTCTTACTCATTTCCTCCTGAGCATGAAGTTGGGAATATCCTTTTCAGTACTGACATCAAAATTCAGTTTATTTTCCTCATTCATCAAAGGCAAGATAGATTCAGGTCACATTTAAGCATTTTTTTTTTTCCCCCGGAGTTCTGTTTTCTCCTCGACCTTGATGCTAGTTCGGCGTTTGTACTGAGAACTCAAAAAGGAAATTAAAAACCCAAATATAATAGTGGGTTATCCCACAACTTTCAATAGATAAGATAGGCAGCACGTTTTTCTTGAGATGAAAGGTAGTGAGGTTTGTAGCAGTAAGTTGAATCCTGTGTTAATGAGCAATTTGCTTAAAGGCTGTAACTTGTTACTCACAAGTCAAATTTGTTACAGTGCCAGGTCTCTTTGGATATAAATCCAGGGATTTTAGGAGACATTGAAAAAGCTTAAATTGCTCCAGAGTTTGAACAATGCCCTGTATTGTAGGGAGAACTGTTAGAGAAAAAATAAAGCTTAAACAACAGTCTTCATTGTGTGGCGTCTAAAATTATGAATGAAAAAGTTCATCCATATGTATTGGTTTTGCTTTTTTTTTTTTAAATATCTACTTTGCATGAAAATAGTTGTCTATTAATTTCTTCTTGAGGATTAATACAGATGGGCCTTTATATGTGAATTTGGCTGAACAGACTGTAGAGTTTTAACATGCTGCATGCAGATAGTGTGCCAAGCAATTTAGCAAAGTTGTTTACACTAACAATAATCCAGCAGGACAGAGCCTGTAATTTTTCACTGATAATAGTATGAGGTAGTGATGAATACAAGTTTCTGGAGGAGTGTTTACAAAAATGGTATTATACTTTTTCAGTGTTAAGGAATCAGGAGCGTTTTTGGGTTTAATTTCTTTCTTAAAGCCAGACGAATTTTTCTTCCTCGTGCAGTCTGTGTCATCTCCCTGAAAATTACTTTACAGATCAGCATGGAAGGATTGCTGGACACAGAGGGTCATTGTTTCCTCTCCCTTTCAGTAGAAGCCGCGCGCTTTGGAAGATAACTGGCTGTGTGGTACGGTACTGCTAGATGTTGTTGTACAAGCTCTATGCCAGGACATACGCATCATGAGTGCTGTGATGCACAGTTTTAATTCCCTGGAGGTGGATTTCCCCTGGTCCTTCATCTAACAGCTTCTTCGAAGAACGAGCGGACGTACTCGTGCTGTCCCTACCAGTTGATGTAATGGTGCACGTAGCTTGGTGTGTCCTGGCAGGTATCTTGGGAGTCTTGGTGGGACAGAAAGAGAGGCCATAGACCATCCAGCACAAGGGCAATTTCGAACAGGCAGTTGAGCTCTTAATTAGGGTTCTCTGTCAACTTGTAAACCTCGTGTTACTGATGGATGGAGTTGGAAGAGTCTTAACATCAGTAGTAGGTTGGCACTGATTCTAAGGTAAGGCAAGCTTGGAGCATTTTAGTTTTTAGGAAAGAGCTCCATACAGCTTTTTCTTGTATAGCCTTAGCGAAGCTGAAGTAAGGATGTTCCTGGGACCACCACAGCGTTGGTTCTAACCAAAGAAAAAAGTCATCCAGAAACTTCAGTGAGGTGGCGAGTCTTCATCTTTAGATACCTCATCTTAATAGGAATGCAAGTCCTGAAAAAAAAATAATACGAATGTGGGGGACAAAAGTGTGAAACAGAGTTTAGAATGTTTCCTTTACCTAAGTTTCATCGCACTGTTTGGTATCAGATTCTTTTAAAGTAACACTTATCTCTTTTCTTTGCTTTTTAACTTTGTTGTTGCTAGTGTTAAAAACAAGAACTTGTTAAAGTTCTTGCACTTAGTGCATGGTGCAGTCCAGCTTCTCCCTCCAAAAGTGTTATGTGACGCTTTGTGCCTCATTTTGTCTTTGGAGGAGATGATCATCCAGAACATGGTGTACCTGGATGGAGGTAGATAATATTTGGGATAAAGTGGAATGTTACTTTTGTGGCATAGGAGGAGGAAAGCAAGTATGCCTTCATCAGGTAGGTGCCAGCTTAGTTCCTTCACAAAAAATGTGGCTCCTGCCTTTTCATAATACACATTGTTACAAGAGTCTATCTTTGATTAATTTAAGACATGTTCTTTTTCACTCCTCATCATTTTGGAGTGTTCCTTGTCAACTGTGAGAATCAAGCGTTGTGTATAACTTTCCTCCCGTTCTTCCAAACGTTGCTAGCAGGTTCCAGGAAATATATTTGCTCTCCCAGGAAAAGTTTGGAACCAGTTGTGTTTAAAAAGCAGTAGTTTTTCCTGGAAACCCATTTGACAGGGCAGGCATGGAAACCACTCAGTTTGCAAGACTTAATATTTATTCCTCAGCATGCAGAAATAGGCTTTTTGCCTTTAAACATGGGTTATAGTTAGAAGTAAGATTTAGTAGATGAGATCTTTTCTGCCAGGGTAGGCATGGCACTGCTGTATGCAAATATAAGCCAACATTGAAATATTTGTTATGTTTTATTTTAACCAAAAATCGGAGAACAGCAGATTGGCAATAGCCTTTGTAGTTACCATCTACCAAGTGCCCAGCCCGGCAGTCCTTTGTGTAACAAGAGTGAAAACCAAAGCTGCTGAGTGGATCTTTTGGAATAGCTGTTGTCTTTTGGAGAGTGAGTATTTCCTTGTTCGACCAAGGGCATTAGTGCACTCTGGTTGCACTTTAGAGATAGTATTGTGACTTCCAGCTTTGTTATTTAATTGTTAATGTTTAGTATGTCTCACTTCTGAAAGTAAATTTAGATACTTGTAAAATTAGCAGGTTTTGGCACTTTCAGAGCGGAACCTTTCAGAAAGTTACTGTTTCTTGGCTCCAGATTTACTAAATTTGAATTGTTTTCTCTGTGATACATTGTTAATTATAAATAAATGGCCGTATGAAGAAAATCAAAGTTGTCCAGTCAAAAGGAAACTACTTCTATGAATCTAAATTATCTAGGAAGACCAGTACATGCCACACAAGAGCTAGCCAAGTAAAATAAGACTGTTTAGTTTTTCTGTTTATATTCTCTGGAAAATAATCTGTTCTAAAGCAAGGGTTCTACAAAAAGTACTCGTAGCATATAGAAAAAAAAGTTGACATAACTGCAGCACCTCCTTTGTGGTGGTTTTATACAGAACACATTAAATGAAGATGGGGTGAGGGAAGTGCTGTGTGATTCATACAGGACAAGTTTGAACTCAGCTACTTTCTTGGATTTAGTATAAATATTTATGGCATTGAAGGGGATTTTTTTTTAATATGCTTCCTTGTGCTCCGGATCTTTTAGATGTCCTCCTCAGACATCTGGTGTGCATTGCTGCTTGTTTAACCCCCACCCTTCAGTTTTCATGCTGTGGCATCTCGGAGAGCTATCGCAGTCGCTCTGTGGTTGGCGTAAATTAAATCTCCTCGAGCCAGCTGGGAGAATGCTGACATGCACACTTTTCCTGCTGAATGCTCGAAAACCAGTGGCTACAGTTAAAGGGGTGAACACTTTGCTCTTGTCTTGCTGTAGGCATCATACTGAGCTATTTACCAAAGGTGGCAAAAATAGGAATTCCAGCATTAGCAATGATGTTTACAGATTCTTGACTAGTTTCTGTCTCTTAGAAAAAGCTTCTTATCAATGTTACATAATCAACGTATCTAACTTGGCTCATCAGCAAAAAAGAATTACGTTCTCTTCCTTTAGAAATCCTTAAAAGTCCTGATTTCTGAGACTCTAACTGCTTTGAGGTACACTATGCTCGCCTTAACAGCTAATCTGTGGATGTACGGAGTTTTTCTTTGTAGTACAGTAAATTGAACACTACCCTGTTTGCTTTCAAGTGTTTCTCAATGAGTCCATTTAGAAGCAAGTATGATAACAAACATTTTAATACCCATTGTAACATATTTGTATATATCTGTTTTTAATCCTCTCTGCAGAATCGTAGTCCTCTCACAGAAGCCTAGTTTATTCAACCTTCAGCTACCCCTATGAATTAAATAGTGAACATTATCCTTATTTACAGAAGAGAAAAGAGAGAGCTGTAATTGCTTAAATTCATGTAAGTCAGGGATAAAGCTGACAGCAGCATTCAGAGTGCCTTGATTGTAGTATCTTGCCGTAGCTGCTAAACCTTACTGTGATCTGTTAGTGAACAAAAAGTGCTTTTACCTGTTTGTTTTGAGATGTGCAAATAAAAATTGTAATTAATCAGCTAAACAGATAAAAACTCTGATCTTTGAAACCTGGACTGATGATATAGGGACTAGATGCTTGCCTTCTGCTCAGCAGTCATGGAGGGAACAGGAGCTTTTGGACTGAAGTCTCTTGTGACCGTGGCTCATCTATAGTGGACCCCTTCTAAACTGAGACGATTAAATCGGTTTCAGGGGAAGTAGTTGAGTCTTTTTAGCTGATCCAAAGAATAAGCTCTTGCAAAGGCTAGTGGGATGGAAGAATTTTAAGTTCCCCTATTTGAGCCACAGGACCTCTGCAGGTCTGCTCTTTTATATTTGGGGCCTGTTGAGTTGCATAAAAGGAGTGTGACCACTGCTGCCGGCAGTTAATTTTATATTCTCTTCAGAAGATGAGTTGGGATAAGAAACTTCAATTGAATCGCAGTCCAACTGTGGTCATGCAATGCGCGGCTCAGCAGCAGTCAAGCTGATAACCCATTTATGACCCGAAGCAATGCTTCCAAACCTTTTTAATTAATGCAGTGTCTCACTGCTCCTGAAGTGACTGTTTGGTTCCATTAAAAAATTCACAGCGGTATTTAATAGAGCGCCTGCTTAATTATGGGATGGAACACCTTTAATGTGTGATGGAGAGTAGAGATCTCCAGAAATGTGTGGGATGGTACACCATCCAAGTAAAACGGGGAAGGATTTAACAGATAATTGGGGAGTGATATCATAGTAGTGTAGAGAGACACTTAATTTCTGGATCCTGTGGCGCTAGTATCATCTGAATGGTGGGACACAGACAGACAACTGACATTTTTTGCTACCTTGGTTTTATCAACGCATCTGTTCTTCCCTCTCTTCTCTGTGTTTTGTCAGGAATTAATTGCTTCTGCAACTTTGAAATAAATAAACAAGGAGCCTGGAGTTAAGTTAATCAAAAGGGCAATTCAGCTGAAGACTAGCAGGTAGAGGGGGAGGGAGACAAAGCCCTAATTAAAGGTCTTTGAGAAGTAGAGTGTAACTTTGGTACTGCTCACCCATTGCAATCCCATGACTGTCAAGGTAACTTCAAAAATCTGAATTTCTGCTTGTTCCTTACTTTTCCAAGAGTTCTGGAACACCTGCCCTCAGCACCCAGAAAACTGTGAGAAAGCCTGTACAGGCAGCCTGTAATTTCTTGGTAGCAAACACAATCCCTGCCTCTGTCTTTCCTGCCTTAGCTTCCCCTTGGAGAGAACATTTATTTTAAGTGACCCTGTAACTTGGCCCCATAAACCACCCTCCTTCTTGTGAAATAAACAGTCCAGCTATGATTTAGAGAGTGCTCCCATCTATTCCTTGGCACCATAGGGTTGTCTGCCCTTTTATCTCTCTGAATCTGACAGCCTCTGTCAACCCCAGTCACCCTCTGGTAGTGCTGACTGCTGGTGCGGGTAGGAGCGTTCATTCGGATCCAGTATCTTCAGTCCTTTTGAGGAGGAAATAATAATGTTCTCTGGTACCAGATTTTTCACAAATGAATCTTCTAGTGGAACAACGGTTTTCAAGCTCTTGTGCTCTGTAGTTACCTAAATTTTTTCTGTGGATCTCTTCATAGCAAGTTTTTTTTTTTCTCCCAATAAAATTACTTGTCTTAGTTACATTTCATGAACCCAAGATTAGAAATCGCTGTGTCAGGGGAGCAAAATTAATTTTACCTTTTCCTTAGTGGTGGTGCGTGCCTGTTGGTCTGTTTGTTTTGGAGGCAATCCTTTCAGGAGCAATGGTAATATTTTTGATTTTTTTTATGTATGTTTCTTCATACCAGCACCCTGGAGAAATTCTATGGCATCCTTTCGTCTCCATCTCATGAGCCATACTGTTCTCTGGGCTTTTCTAGAAGGTGAAGCTTTCGCAAGTTCACAGAATCATAGAATCACAGAATGGTAGTGTTGGAAGGGACCTCTGGAGATCATCTAGTCCAACCCCCTGCCAGAGCAGGGTCACCCAGAGCAGGTGGCACAGGAACGCGTCCAGGCGGGTTTGGAATGTCTCCAGAGATGGAGACTCCACCACCTCTCTGGGCAGCCTGTGCCAGGGCTCTGCCACCCTCAGGGTAAAGAAGTTCCTCCTCATGTTCAGGTGGAACTTCCTATGGTCAAGTTTGCGCCCGTTACCCCTTGTCCTGTCCCTGGGCACCACTGAAAAGAGCCTGGCCCCATCCTCCTGCCACCCACCCTTTAAGCCTTGATAAGATCCCCCTCAGTCATCTTTTTTACAGACTGAAGAGACCCAAATCCCTCAGCCTTTCTTCATCAGAGAGGTGTTCCAGTTCCCTCAGCATCTTGGTAGCCCTTTGCTGTCCCCTCTCCAGCAGTTCCCTGTCCCTCTTGAACCGGGGAGCCCAGAGCTGGACACAGACTCCAGATGTGGCCTCCCCAGGGCAGAGCAGAGGGGGAGGATGACCTCCCTCCACCTGCTGGCCACACTCTTCTCGATGCACTCCAGGATGCCATTGGCCTTCTTGGCCACAAGGGCACATTGCTGGCTCATGGTCATCCTGTTGTCCACCAGGACTCCCAGGTCTCTTTCCACAGAGCTGCTTTGTTTTTGGTTATTAAAACAGCACATGTGAGCAACAGCTGAAGAAGACTATTGGATTGTGTCTCGGAATAATACAAAGCCAGTGGGTTGAAGGGTCTGTAATACTCAACCTTGTAGCGCTTATGATGAGCTTGAATTCATTCTCTTCTGCTGCCTGAGGCACTGGCTGGGTCATATCTCAGCCTACTGCCATCAGTTACAGTAAAACCCTGCACATAAGGAATTGGCAAGCTGATGCATCCTCCTCATTTTCTATGTAAATAACATGATCAAAAGGCTATCTTGTTTTCATCTGAATGGCTCACGTAGTTTGCCGTTGGATTCATGACTGCCCCGCGCAGTTGTCATTGCTGTCTTGCTTTCCCGCTGTAGAAGGGATTTTGGAGCCTATTTTGAAGGACAAAGGGATTTTGTTCTTTACAATGGATTCTTTGTGGGAGATGGGTTGGAATTGTTCTGACGCTTTGTGGATGAAAGTCTTCAGTATTCTCTCCAGCTTGGTTGAAGGGGCTCTGTGTTCGTTAAATACACGAGGCCATTTCAGACAAGCTGCAATCAGGTACCAGAAAACCAAAACTGAAATTGAAGTTTTTCCTGTGTTCATTAGGCCAAATATAATTTGCCCATTTCACCTCAGTTTCGGAAGAGATTATCCTGTTGGTGACTATGAAGGCAGCAGCAGCAGCTCCTAGTTGTGTGTCCATGTGGATATGATGATTAAGGCTTGCCAGCAGCTTCGGCTAGTTAACTGCTTGCCCACATGCCATATGGGGAAAATGCAGTGGCCAAGGCTTCTTTGCTTTTTGTGGCGCTTTTTTTTTTTTTTTTTTGGACTTGCCATTTGAGGTCATCTGTATGCTACTAATAGGAATCCGATCAGGAAAGTTAGCACTAAGCTTTGCAGGACACGCACACAGTACAGTGGTCTAAACAGCAACCTTCCTTTTTTCCAGATCCGCTCCGAAGGGAGCCACCCATGTGTGCGTATCTCTTACTAACATTTCGAATGTATTTGCTCTTGTGTTTTTATTCTTAAAATACAGCATTTATATCCTCTCTTGGGGGCATTCTACCTTCCAGGCAGGAAATTTGGGGAAAAATAAAATGGAAGTAAAAGAAACATTGCTTGAAAAGTGCAATATCAGGTTTTGAATCTCTTTTAGAAAGGTCATTTTTATTGATTCTCTGAATTTTTCCACATGTAGCAAAGGAGAATAAAGTGAGAAAAGATGTTCGGAGTATGTTTATGGTAAACTACAATAAAACCTTGCAGTATATCTAAAATAGGCTCCAATTTAAATAAGCGGAATATATTTTTTTACCTTTGCATAGCACCTTTTGCTTCAAATTCTTATTGAAAGAAACAGCCCACAATTTATTGGATTTAATTTTAATCTGACCACGTTACAAGTAAACATCTCAAAATTAATGTTTTAAGCAGGGTTGCCATAGAACATACTGCCTGTGCTCATACCCACCAGGGGCATTGATTACCCAGTGCAGGAGTCTAGAGTTTAATTTCTGTCGCAGAATCACATCCGTGAAATACCAGCCGTTGGAGCAGAAGGTGCTGTTTCCGACCCGAGTACCTACATTGCTCTCCACTAACAGAAATAGTAGCTAAAAACACCAGAGGGAGGGCAGCAAATGATTTCTGTCTACTTAGGAGGAGTTATTCAAATTTGAGTTTTCACAAATTAAATTTCCTATCTGTCTCTCTTTGCCATTTCATGAAAATACATAATTCGAAGGTGTCGTTTGGTATGCTGAAATACTGCTTCAGCACCCGGACTAACGTTTTTTTCTATTGTGACCTTGCTGTGACTTTGATTTGCTTTTGAAATAGATGGCAGGTCTTCTAGCTTTGATTGTTTCTGCTACAAGACAGGCTAGTCTTTGATCAGCTCAGCTTTCCCATCTTTTATGTAGCACAGTAAGTCATTTAGCCGGGTGACAAAAGAAAGAACACCTAGTTCTGGAAAGCACCCTCGTTTTGGAAAGCAACGTCTTCAACATGTTGACTTACAGCTGTATTTCATTCACAGTTTTTTTTTTTTATAGTGTTTTTACATTTTTAATAAAATCACATTAACGCACTGATAAAAGTAAATCTTTGTATCTGGCAATTTTTAAAATCTGCTTATCAGAAATGTGAGAGAATGCTGTGTAGTAGTTTTGCAAATAAACTAAAGGAAGCTGAATTCTGATGATACGTTTATTATTTAAACTTTGCGTGGTGGTAATCTTAATTACAAATTCTGGAATTATGTTCTGTATTAGGGATTACTGTAACCCACTTGGTCTTCGTTTCCTGCTCTCTCCAGTGTATGTGCCCCGTAAGCATTCCAGCCCGGCCCCCAGGTGAAACTGAGTGTCTTACCTCGACGCACCAAGGCTGGTGGGACTTCACCTCTCTTCCTGGGTCCGGCCCACAGACGCTCACCTGCAGTCTTTATAGATTTCAACTGCACGGAGGAGAACACATTACCTAGCACAGGAGAAACTTAAATTACTAAATTTCAGTATTAGTATACATGGAGTACGGTGTAGGGATACACCAGAACTACTAACAGTACTTACGATGCAGTAACTTTTGCTGGGGAATTAAATGGATCATGTGTCTCTTGCTGACCAGTAAATACTAATGTCATGTTTTCTAAGCAAATACAAGAAGGTGAAATGGACTGTTTTCTGCAGAAAATGTAAATTATGCTTCTCCCTTTGTCTTCCTTTCTCTTTTATCCCCCCCTTGTTTGGGATGCCCGTGTTGGGTCACGCTGTTCTGCACCAAACAAGAGCAGTCTGTAGCTTTCCGCACAGGCTGCACAGTTAGGCTGAGTTTAGCAGCTGTATCTTTGTCAGCTTATTCAGCAAGGTGGCAGTGTCAGTTTTGAAGTATCTAGCACAGGGCTGTTGGTGCATCTCTGTAGGTGTTCTGTAGCGAGTGTAGATGTTGCTGCCCACCGAAGCCCGTATGACTGGGCAGGGTGGGTGCTCCGGGACAGCCCCGTATTAAGGCAGGTGCTGCTTTCTGGACTTGGTGGCTCAGCTTAGCTTGCCTTTCTTTTGTAGGAGCCTCTAATGCATTGAGCAAACATAAAATGATAACTTGGCTTAAGTTTTAGTCCCTCTTAACTGACTTTAAATGTTTGATGTAGGTTTTTCCTGGGAGAGCTGGCAAAAAGGCTCAGAAAAGAGTGCTCTTTGGCAGCAACCTTGCTTCCCCAGCAACAAACCCATCCTCAGTCTTGACCTGGGGGACGTCCCTTTTTGACATTGATGACGTCCTTGGTCATATTTCTCTGGAGATTAGCGTAGTTTAGCATTGATTGCATTTAAATCTTGTCTGCCAGATAATTGGAATCTTTTTCTAGCCATAGTTTACATAAGTACAGGAACTTAAAGCAGAAGAAAGGACCGTTTTTTAGGTTCAGCCAGGTGCTGCAAGAGTTAGCTAAATGGGACATTACCTTAAAGGGAGATCTGCAAATATATGAAGTAGTCTTATAGCTCTACAATTAGACCTAAGCCCGAGATCAGTGTTGGGTTGGAACTGAATGCAGCCCTACAGTCACAACTGCTGAGGTGTGAAAACTGAAATCTGATAGAGGAAATATTAAGGAGCTCTGCCAGACTGGAGCATTAAAATGTACTCCATCCTGCTTCCTTCCTGACATACCTGCTGCCCTTCTTTCCATGCCATCAATTTCTTGCCTACTTACCAAGACACTTTTTGACAGTTTGTTTTTTTTCTTTTTAAACTCAACACCAAAATTGTATTTAAAGGAGACTCTTTCAGTTGGTACCTGGTTAGCAGAGTGAAGAGAATTTCTTTCAATCCTAGTTTAAGTGTCCAGCAGAGACTTTTTACTTCTCTTGTGTTTATGAAGTATTGTAGAACTGAAAGAGTTACCCATGTAAGTCAATTTATGTACAGAGAGTATACGTATGCTATTTCATACAGCTGTGCTTTTACAGTATGATAAGAGAATATAAGATGATGTAGTCAGTTTTTCACAGTACATTCAAAGGAGCAAATACAGTTACAGTTAGGTTTGGGGAGGCAATTTTGCCATTTTCTGCCTCTTGCAATTTAGTCTTCTGTATATAACACAGCATTTTCAAGACTTACTAATGTGAAATCTGCTTTAACATGTTCTACTTGGCTCTGATTAACAATATGTGTTTTTTGAAAGGATCCTCAAGCAAGCATGTCTGCACTCTGCAAGCGATGTTACTGTACTGTACCTAAATTCATGCTCCTTTCTTTGTGCAGGCTTTTGAACGAAAGAGGAGGAAAAAGTGGGTGGAGATGATTGAATGCAGAGGTCACTATTTTATGTTCTTGCTTGCCATGTCAAGCATCATGTGTCCCTCGTTGGCAAGCGTGGTCAGATGGAGGAGCCAGAACAGAACAGTCGATTTAATCACTGTATTTTGTTTTTGGCCGTGGGTTTTCTGGCATACATATCTCTGCACAGTGGTAGCCAGAGCTTGGCTCCAGGAGTAAGTGCTTTTCATATGTTTTGTAAACGGATGAGAGCAGTTTTTTGCCAATTTTTCTTTACATGTGTATGTTTCTACTAAATTAGCTTTTTGTCATATTACAAGGCGGTCAGTAAAATATGTGTCAGATAAGTGAATTGGTAAGTTGGCTGCTAAAAGAAATCTATCAATTATAATAAAAAATAATATTTCCAAGATCTAATTTCATAGCAGCATTTTATGATTAGGCTGTTCTCATTAATACTTAATTTTTTGTTGTTCCTGTAGTTTGCTGTTTTATTACGCTCTCCAGGTAGGCCTGTTTTATATACTACAAAGGAAATGCAGACTACCGTGACTTTGTTTACAGAGTTTGGCAGACTACTTCCCAGAGCGAGAATTTATTTAAGCTCAGCTTAAATCATGTCTTTTATAGAAACTGCAGGCCAGAAATAAGGTAGTGGTGCAAAACTGTGTTTTTACGTAAGGGATTTTTTTGTTTGTTTGAATTGGGGGGGTTATAGAAATACTCAGCAATTATATAAATGAATACAATTTGTGAGTGCCTCTTAGGATATGTTTTTTCATGAACCAAAGGTTTACTACTGAGGAGTCTGAATGGATTAATTAATTTTCTTTGGTCAAGCAAGTGAAGTAAATCTGCCTTAAATTACATACTTTGAAGATTTTCTGTAGCGTAACTACTTTACACATATTTAATTTCTGGGGAATTTCACAATTTCAAGGATATCAGTCCTCTTACGCTGTATAGTATGCTGTGAAGTAATACCCAAACTAGGCAGCTGACAACATCTGCAGATTAATTCTGCGGCACTCTATTGTCATTCTTTTGTTTTGATAACTTGTTTTGATGACTTGTTGAATTGAGTAACTTGCAGTGACTTCCCTGCTTGGTATTTGGTACCTCAAATCATGTGATTTTTGTCCATGAATTGGAATTTTTATGCCATTTATCCCAATTTATGTTGGCACAGACTGACTTCTGTTTTTGAGATGGTGGAAGAACACATGCAATAGTTTATTCATTCCAATCTATTTGCAATTTAATCTCATGATTGTTAGAATATAGGAATAGAAAATAAAACAAATTTCATTTTATAGTATCCTTTTCACATATATATAGCTTTTGTGAATGTCTTGGCTTTTCAGCAGAAATGTTTTGTATGTCATGAGGGCTAAATTTTGATCTTGGATGAGTAGAGAAAACCGCCCTATTGATTCCTGGAAATGTCTGTCCCTAAGAACATGAGACAGCTCCTTTTACTAATGAGAGTTTATCTGTGTGGAGGTATCGGAAAAGGTAATTAAAGGTGTAATGCATGTTAATTAAAGTCTGTTAAACACTTGTGCCCATGATTTTATTAATTAATAAAACGGCCTGAGGTCATGGTAATTCAGTCCAAGACCTTAAAGGGTAAGGACCCTGTGACAGACACCACAACCAATGATTGATTGATTTTTTTTTATTTTTTTTTTCCCCCCCCCTTCCCCAAAGTGAATAAAAGTGTCAGGAATTTACTCTTGTGGACAAGCCCATTTATCAGATGCAGAACAGAAAAGTAAAACGGGCAAGGACAGTGGTGGAATTTTCTTTCAAGGAGTTTTATTTCAATATGTCTTAAGGTCTATATCATGTCAGTCTTCAGTTGGAAAGACTAAGCCTTTCACTTCTGAATTGTAATTAATGCTCAGATTTTATGCATTAGTAGTAGCCAGCGGGAGAGAGGGAATTGGGAGGGGGAATGGGATATGGTAGCCATGTCTCAGTGCAGCCCACACTGAGTTGCTAGGTCAGAGAGGAAGGAAGCTAGCTGCCAAAAGAGTGTATGTTTTTTTTTCCAGTCTTTGGTAACTCCTGGAGTTCTCAGACGTATTTTAAGACTTCTCTGGTGTCTTGCTATCAAATCCACACTTGTAAAAACATAACTTTTGCTGTTGTGATGTTTGTATTGCATGGACATTGCAGTAGGGACGCAGATACTGAACTGCAAGAGAAACGCAAACAGTGCTGAAGATCCAGTGTTTACAGAGAACTGTCCCTGTGGTGAATATGTCTGAAAAGAGACACGCTGGTTTTACAAACACTTCGTTTGCATGTGTTAATTTGAATCACTTTCAGTTTCGGCTCGTAAGTGGTTAAAATAAAGAACATTCTTGCTGACTGCATGGGCTTCTGTCAACTGAGTGCACTACTGCAGTACTGCTATATAGGCAGACACTACGTCACGTCGTTATCTCTGTTTAGCTTGTCTGTGCTTTATCATGTTGCCGAACAGTTTTAATAAAAAAAGAAAAAAGAGGGGGGGTGGGGGAAGAGACTGGTATGAATAGCTGTAAGTAGAACTATCTGAAAGCAGCAGATCTGGAGTGCCTTACACCAGCTGCTTACTGAAACAAAGAGAAGTATTATGAGAGGCACAATAAATGTGTTTGCTATCTCTGCTTTCAGTTGCAGCGCAGACACAAGCCGTCACAGTAATGAATTTTGAAGACTGGAGTTTAGACTTGGGGAATTTTATAAAACACAGTTGTTTTATCAGAGTGTTGTCTTGCCAGCTGTGTGATGCGAGTCTGGTTACCATGGAGTGTGGTCAGTTGGGGGAGACAAATGTAGTCAGTAAAACAGCATTTTGTGTGGTAGGCTCTGCTGTGGTTTCTCCCTCTCTGGTTTAAATTCCAGTTTGGTAAGGAGGAAAGCAGTGGGGAAAGAAGTCGCCTTTCTATTTAAATAAAAAGCAGTTTTACCCCTAATCAAACTTGCAGACCACATGAGAGATCCTGGTGCAGTACAAATACAGTATATGAATATGCAATGCGTCCCTGTAAACAACGAAGGGGTATTTTTCCTCTTTCTTTTACCCTGTTATCTGGACTCTTTTGTTTGCTGCTGTTCTCTGCTTGCCTTGCGTCTGCAGGGTGGGCTGTACAAGATGCTGAGCACCGGCCACCAGTGTCTTCTCCTGAGGAGGTGCTCAGTGCCTTCCAGCCTGTCCTGGAAGAGACTGAGGGTGTAAGAGCTCCTTCTGCTGCTCCTACCTGCTCACCGCTGCCACCTCATTCAAATGTTGTTAATTTGATTAATTTTTGGCCAAATGGCCCTGTGGTGCTGCAGATACACTGGACAGTACTAGTATTTTATCTGATGGCCTCAGTGTCCCCTGCGTTAATTACCACATTACTTTAAAATTAGGAAAATGCATTACCAAATTCAACAGGCTTTAATTAGAAGCCATTCCTTTCTTTGCTAAATTTCTTTAAAATAGGTTTCTTTAATTCCAACATATGATAGCAATAGCCTTTTTACCAGATTTTTTACTCAATCTGGATGTTAATCTGTAAATGCTTTTGTTACCATACATATAATAAGATGCATTTTTATAATTTTTTTTAAAGAAAAACCCATTGAAGTAATTGTATAGTATCTGGCTCCTTGTCACTGTTTGGGGGAAAGGAAAGGTTTCTAACTTGCCAAATTGGACACTGTCTAGAGATTAGTCTTTTGCAAACACCATAGTCAGCTTTACATGGATATTTAAATGGCCCATGTTCCTCTCCGGGGTTGTTGAGAAGTCAGTAGGAGTTAGGTGCCTACACGGAATTTGTAATTGCTGTAATGGAATTTTGTGTTTGAGTCTTCAGAAGTGACCTGAGATACTGCAGAGAGAAGAGTGATTGCATATGGGTGGGATGAAAGTATCACAAACCTTAGTTGATGAAAGTTTTGTCTTTTGACATTGGTATTAACTTATTTTTTTCAAAGTGAGGGAGATTCCTCGCTAAGAGAAACTGGTATGATGTGGTTTACTTCTAAAGTTTAGAAGACGAACACAGTGTAGGTGGAGGTTTCTACTAGCATAATATAAAGGCTGAAGAAAAAAGTGCAGCAATTTTACTGATATGAAGATTGTTTCATATGAGAGGTCTTTTTGGTAAAAGCTCTTGCGACACCTGAGTGGTTGTGGAGGGCTTCCCAATTAACACTTCAGTCATTTCGAACAGGAGAGGGTCTGGGTGTCTGTCTTAGAGCATTTGCAGTAGAGCACAGTTTTTACTATTTAGAGCTGAGATGGAAAGTTCCTATTTAGATTCGGTGCCAGAGTCTTTAATAGAAATCATGACTTGTGGTGTATTATAGGTCAGTGTATGTTTGCTAGTTTATATTATGCTGACTAAATTGGCAAAATGCTTATTTTTACTGGTAAACATTCAGGAGGTTTTCTCCTCACTCGTTCTTTTTCCAACAAAATCGTATTTGTTGTGTGTGGAATTAAGGCAACATTTTATAAATCATCTGCCTTGGCGATGATGTGGAAATGTGTGGTGGCATACAAAGATTTCCATTGTCAGGCACCTCAGGGCTGTAGATGGAGTTAACTTTATCCTAATTTTAGTTCTGGAAATTATGGGCATGTAGAAAACAAAATGCTTCTGGCAGTGTAGGAAAAATACAAATTTTAAACTCTAGCAAAAGCGGCTATTTCAGGCATATTACCAGAATAGGTGACCCTGGTTAATTTAGCTCCGCTCCAAGCCCCTTATGAAGCCCCAGAAGCATTTTTTAACATCTTTAAATTCCTATGAGGTCTAAATATGACCTGTGGCTGTTAGGATGTGAGTTCCAGTAAAGTCCATAACTGCTGGTGAAATGCAGCGCTGTGCTTTGGGCTATACATTTAGCGAGACATTTAATTGAAATGGGAAAAGTCCTGTGGTCACCCTTTAATGCGTGCTTAGTAACAGTATGTGAATGTGTTTATGCGCAAGCTAATTGTATCACTTCTGGATTTATTTATACACAGCTCCCACATGCTGTGAATGGCGTTTTCTGATAAGTGTCAGATTATATAAAATTTATAATCTACTCAATACTCTACCACCGGTCTGCTGAGTTGAAAATCAGCATTCTTAAAACTGAAATTTTGTGATTCTTGTGCTGAAGAATTGTGCTTTTTTGTTCATTGCTCCAAACATAGTTTAAATGTATAGAGAAGGACATCTAAGGTCAAACTTAAAACTTGCATCAGCAAGTTCCAATTTTTTCCCCAATTTTTACCTTGCATAGTTATATACTAGACAAGCTTGTTTTGGACAGCTTTTTATAAAAGGAATCATTTGAGAATTTGAACGCTTATTCAGTTTTACATCTTGAATATTTGGCATAAATGTGAACTGCAGCCCTGGAATTTATAACCACAACCATAAGAAAAGGAACAAAGCGTATTTCATTGCGAATAGTCATGCTTTGCAGAATGAGGTAATGAGAGTTCAGTGTTGGAATGGCAGCTTGTAAGAAGGAATGCTTCTGAATAAAAACGTTGTTGGAAAGATGTGTTTAGCTCAACCTTTCAGATCATCTGGGGTGAGTCGACCCCTCTCATTTTACCTTATTTCAACTGTTTATTCCAGCATAAAGCGCTCAATTATGCTTTATGATGCCTCATTTATCTTACAGCCATGTTAAAGGTACCTATGTAGACCTGACATCTGTTTGCAAGAACGTTTTCAAAGAGCATGCTCTCTTTTACCCCTTTTCCCTGTCGTGTTCATTCTCACTTCTCGTCTTCCTGCAGGTGAAGCAGCTCTAAGAGGCGAGCCCAGGATGCAGTCTCTCCCAGTCTCCTCTGCTCTCACCAACCATCGCACAGGCCCTCCTCCCATCAGTCCCAACAAGAGGAAGCTCAGCATGGACCAAGGGGATGATGAGCTAGACTGTGAAAACGACCACGTTTCTAAAATGAGTCGAATGTTCAATCCCCATCTGTAAGTGTCTTGCTTTTATTACCTCTGGTTCGTAGAATTTACTTCTGTCCTCTTCATTTTTGTGTGTGCTAAAATCAGACTGTGTCTAAAACTTTGTGCTAGATTTTTCCTTTGTTCCAGTTTGTATGGAAGATCTGCACAAAGCCTGGTGTGATTAGATGGGTGACTTCTGATTTTCTTTTATTTTCATACAGCATGAAGTAACAGGAATTAGCCCAACTTTAGCTATTTATAGTAAAACACACGTATTCACCTTGCAATTCCTCAAGTATTGTTCCTTTGTTCTGCGTCATCTGCTCCTTTCACTTCCCCTGATTCTGAGGGCTCTGTACTCCCTGACGATGGGGGTGGGGAAGCAGGAGGAGGGGAAACAGAAGTGCTTGGCGTTTTTCTGAGGCCGGGAGATTGTGAGCCAGCTGCTCCTAGTCTGCCTTGACAACTGGGCAAGCTGCAGTTGTTGCTAAACATGACTTAAAGGCTCGCACCGCAGCTCTGACAGTCAGATGTGGAATTTTTCGCCCAGGTAAGGTGTTGATGAGTTAGGTGCATGTGTTGGGTAATCGTCAAATGCCATTCTTGCTGCGTTCTCATTCCTGGGAAGGCAAGGCTGGTTGGCATGAAGCACAGGCTTAGGGAATTCCTTTCATTCTTGACTGGAGGAAGCGATGGGAGCGGTTCAGCAGCCCAGGGCAGGCTGATAGCTGCGCGCCTTTCCCTGCTGCCTCAGCTCCCGCAGCCGCCGCATTCCCCGCATTCCACGCTGCTGTGGACTGTTGTGTTCGGTCATAAGATGTGGACAGAGGTATTTATCCTCAAATAAATCACCACAGTGTTAGTCAGAGCCTGGGCCTGTAGTCTGCAGTCTTGGAATTTGTTACAAATCAGGAATCCAGCACTGAAGTAATGCAAAACAATAAAAGCTTACAAGCAGGGAGAGACTGGTCCTTTACAACATACCTCGTTCTTTCTCCTGAAAACTTAACTGTTTACAGACTTTCCTTGGAGCTGAGAACGCTGGTATTGGAAAGAAGCGTGTGCTGCATTTCTGTGGCATTACATACATGACACAACTGAAGAAATTTATGGCATTTTTAAATTATTATGTAACTTTGTGGGAAAAGGTGTGATTTTTTTTTTTAAAAAAACCTCATTTGCTAGTGATGAAATAAAACACAGCTGGCAGTTATGTACATTATAGCACTTTATACAGGGGAGGCCATAAAAATAATGAAGTCTGAACAGACTCATGTGCAACCAAGGTTCAAAACTAAAAGATACAGGCAGTTAGTTCATGTGATCCCTTAGATATATTTTAAAGCTATCTGATCTTCTCCAGTAGGGTACATTTTAACTCTTTCTGTGATCTTGTATATGAAATGTACGTCATCTTATAATAAAAAGCACTGGTTGTCTGGCTAGCGTTCACATGATGGGACTTAATCTACTTCAGTTAAACCATCTACCGCACATGAATCATAATCCAAAATAGCATACACAAGGCCATCTTTTTTTCTGCTTTCTTTTGTAAGTTTGATCTGGCCGTATGAAAATATGCTTTCAACTGAATATTACAAAACCTCAAACTTTTGTGATACATCTGAAATAACTCTGTATATTTCAGATATATCAGAAAAGTTCACAAACATTCAAATGGACTTTTACTCCCCATTTTCCTGACACCACCACCAATGAGGTTATTTTTTTTAATGTTTTTCATACTTTCCCTGTTTTTCGCATTATGATGTTCGGGTTTAACGATAGAAATGGATTACTCAAACTTTGTGGAACTGCCCTAAAAATTTTGTTTTGGAGGTGGGAAGTATGTTGCAGAAGCTTGACTTGTTCACACTAGAGAGAAGACAGTAGATTTGAGGGAAGTATTTTATGGAACACAATAATGGCAGTCATGTTGTAGTGACTTGGAGGTTCTAGGAGCGCAAGTTTGGCAACATTTAATTTAGAAAACCAAATCGATAGGAGATGTGGAGCGTAATGTGGAGACTAGACAGCATGATATCTTTGGCTATAGGAAAGACATTTTTGTGATTTGGACTCTAAAGGTGAAGTTCAGAGTCTATGTGTTTTGAACTTTTTGGGACAAAGTCCCCTGAAAGCATAGGACAAAAGAGTCGATGACACAAAAACTGGGCATAGCTGCCCCAGTCAATATCAGTTAGGGCTACAGACTGCACGCCTTTGCCATGTAGCGGTGTTTAAATCCATACTCCTCGGCCTGAACGTCTTCAGTTGTTCTAAATGTCCCAGTGGGGAAATCTTTCTCATTTGGAAGTCAGTGCCTGGAAGACAGAAGTCTTTATAACCACGAGCAGCTCTTGTTCAGACATTTGGGTCTCTGTGATTGCATTGGTAGAACTGTGAAGCAGTTGTATATTCATCCTCTTAACACCAGCATATTGTGGTTGGAAACGTAATTAAATAGGACAAGAATTGTGTGCTGCGGTTCATTATAAATGGTAGAACCTTTTGTTAGCAACTGGACGTTAACTCTTAGGTACCAGCAGCCTAGCATCTCAGTCACCGTGCTTCAGTGGGCATGCATCCATTTAAATGCTTTGGATATTTTAGTGGCAATCCCCTGATGCCAGCCTTTTGTTTGGAAATTGAATGCTTTGAGATATTCCCTGTTCAGGTGTAACTCCCTGATGTATCTTCTTTGATTAGGTTGAGTTATACTTGGATATGTTTACTTTTATCATGGAAAAACATAGCTATTGGAGTACAGTCTCTGGAGCAGAGTGAATCAAATGCCCTGGCAATCCTACCGGGTTTCTAAAATATGTAATGGAATTCCTGTGCAAAGAACAATTTATCAAGGGCTCTGATTTTCAGAGGAGATAATTCTCAGCTTTAGGATAATGAAATATACTTGAAACCTTGTGGTTAATTTTTAAAAATCAGGATGTGAAACTGCCTGCCTGCCTTAGGGCAGCACACTGTATTTATACAGCTTCTGTATTGTTGTGGTCACAGAGATTACACCCATAAGCTCCTCACTTGGGAAAAATGAATACTTCCACCCCAAATTAAAACCTAGGCACTGTAATATGAAGTTCCTTCATTTGTGTTTCATGCTTCCTTGTATGGCCCTCAACATTTTGCTTAAAATGCATTTGCTAAAGTATAATCTTGCTGAAGTAAATGTGCTTTTTGTACCGTACTTTATTTTCTGGTGCTTTGTAAAGGAGAGGCAAGCCTGTTTTAAGCCTCAAGTTGAAACATGCCTTTGTTTTCGTATGACTTCACTAAAATCACCTTGATTTACAGAGGAGTAATTAGGAGCTTGATTTATGTAAGAATTACAAGCGCTTTATGTATGGGTAAAGTGGCTGGAGAGCTATACCAGTCTTTCTTAACAAACGAAGCTGCTTTGTTATATTTCCAAGGTGAATTTAGCATTTCATGGCAACTCCTGTGTAAAATTACCTCTATGTGGGCATTGTGATGTAAGGGGCACGTGAATGAAGTGTGTTGTACCTTTAAGCAAAGGTCTTGGGCCTGACCTGTGTTATGTGGGTTTCTTGTTTGTCAGGCTGGAGGCATTTTCTCATTTTCACAGTTCAGCTGAAAACAAAGGCCTCCTTCTCCTGGCAGGGAGCTCTGCAGAGCTGACATCAGCCTTTTCCCAGCGGGCGGCAGCGCTGCCCTAGGAGCCTGCGCAGGGAGCGGAGGAGTTTCTGCTCATGGCATTTTGTTTGCCAAGTAGCAAAGAAAACGAGTAAATGCCAAGAGCGCAACATTTTAAGTTTTCTTTTTTTTTTCTTTTCTTTTTTTTTTTTTTTTTTTAAGAAATTACACTGGGCTGGTTTTGCCTCTCTGATTTTTAGTAGGAACTAGCAAATATGTGACTCTTAACTGCTTTTGGGCAAAGGAAGAGTGGTGGCCTAATACTGTATAGTTGCGGCGTAGCAATTTTAAAAATAGTTTGTGAGCTAGCAAATTGTGGGATCAAATCACCATATTTAACCTTAAAGTGAATTGATGTCACTGACATCTTCAAAAGGATTCGGATTTTGTGTTACTGGTAAAATTATATATGCAACTGACCACTTGAGTTTGTATTGGAAGGGACTGTTACGTTTCATAGAATTATGGAATCATGGAATCATTTTGTTTGCTTGTCGAGTACATCAGGCTGAAAGTTAGCATTTTTGGCTTGGGACAAGCAGGCTGGTGAATGGAATATTTTCCCCTCAGTCTCTTTGTCACAATTCCCATTTGGTTTGGTAGCATTAGGATTGCAATGAAAATTGATTTCTGTATGAAAATAATCTTACGGCAAACATTTGCAGCTGCTAGGTAGATGTCTGAGGAATAATCATCTCTTGATTTGTGTGAATATATAATCTGGCTTTTTCTTGTAATAAAAGAAAGGTCTGCATATGAATAATGCAGCTTAACGTGTATTGCACAGAATGATACTTAGTTTTGGATATCACCGTAAGACCCTGTTTCAGATTCTAGGTTGTGTCTTCACTTTTCTTCCAGTGAAGAATCATGGCAAATCTGGTAAAGCCAGCCTAGATTCGTGGAGTTTGGAAGCTGCCGTATATCCTAAGTTTTTCTTACCATGAATATCCAATGGAGTTTGCTTGCTTTAATGACACTGTAATAGAAATTACCCTGGCACCCTTTTAAAAAAAAATCTGTCTTAAGCTGTCCTGAAAGTTACCTGGATTTGAAGAGCATCAGTTCAGGTTAGAACAGGCTGGAGGAAGTCCTTTCTTCCAACCTCCTGCCTGAAGCAGGGCCAGCTGTGTCCGCTTCAAGCTTGTAGTAGCTCAAAGCAAGGAATTTTGAGTAAAATTGGAAGTATTCACGCTCCTTATTAGAGGACGACTCCGTCACCTTCCTCTGGACCGTTCCCTTACCCCAGCTGAGAATGCAGGGTGGAAATGTTCTGCAGAAAGTCAGGTCCCCATTGTGGTGGAGGCTGGCTCCAGCTCCAAGCAGGGCTTGAAAAGATTTAGAACTGGGTTGCAGAGGTAGCGTGGGAGTTTTCAGAAAAAGTTCTTCGCTGCTAACTACTGCTTTTTTGGTTCCAGATTTCATGTGGTATTAAGAAATATGTTTACACTGTCATTTTATTGTGACAAATTAGAATTGAAAAAAAAACCCCAACACACACCACTTGGAACACCCAAAATGTCTCTCATTTGCTTGCAGGCATCTTCACTCAGTTCTCTTGGCACGAATATGCCTTTGAAGTATTTTAGGATTAACCTGGTGTTTTCAAAGCAGTCCTGTTGAAGCTGAAATCCTCTGTGCTGCCAGTGGAACTGGTACAATGTGGCTCTTGTTGATTACAGCGGACAAAGGATTACAGAGCAGGTTTCGAAATGCCTTTCCTAATTTTTTTTGTCTTTCCTTGTATGCATTGCTTGAATGATGGACCAGATCAATCAGATATATTTTCTCATTTATTAATGGAGATCATGCACTACATAAAATTATTCTTAAATTGTTTCCAACAAATGTACACTAAATTGAACCTTCAGAGAGGGACTTCAAAGAGCAAATGTATCTGAGTTAATATTTAACACTGGGTTTTGCAGAAGTTCTTATCCAAGGGGGAATGATAGAAAGTACTCAAGTCCCTTTCAGCTCAGGAGAGTGTAGCTGAGCACATGTGAAATGCTTGTTATGAACAGTTTCACAGCTAAAAATTGATTGACAGCTTATCAGTCCTTCCCAGGAAGTCCTGATCTGTTAAAATTTGGGTATATGTTTAAGCACTTGAGAAATCAGGCAATGTTAGTTCAGGTGTCTCCACTTGCAAACAGAAAGGTTTCGTTAGCTAGCTCCAGAATTCTGCTTTGAGGTAATATTTTCCACTTTCATTTTCCTTCTTTTGTAAAGGAACATAAACCTTCCGTAGGACGGACAAAGCTGTGTCATCCCTGCGGAGCAGCGTCACCACCGGCACGACGCATCGCCCGCTGGCGGGAGGTGACAAGGAGGCCCACAGGCCACCAGTCCCTCCTGCCCCGGTCTCGGCTTTTTACCCATTTTTGTGTCATTTCATTCACTCTTTATTTTTGTTGAAGGGGAATTTTACATTGCCGAAATTATCATCTCCCTGCACTGGGGTGAAATTCAGCACCAACCGGAAAGTCTGATAGCTAAGCAAGAGGCAAGAAAACAACCAGTAACATTTACAAACATATTCTAGATGTATATCCTAACCATATGGAAACAAAGGTTTAATCTCACTTCTTTTTATTTAACCATTTTCCCAGATGTTTCCTGCAGTTTGACAGATGTACCATTTGCTAGAAAGTTGCGCTCTTGAGAATTAGAATGTTATGGACACGGTTGCTATAGACAATGACTCTATAAGGGTAAGATTTGGAATAAAATGTTACATTAATTTCTAGTTGAATAAGTAAATTTCTTTCCCCAGACTGGAAGTGCTGGCCTGGACAGTCTCCTTTCATTTTCCCTCATGCTGTAACGCGCTGCGAAAACACGCAAACTGGCTTTAACTCCTTCCTGCAAAATTGCCGAGTGCCAACTCTGAATCCATGGCGTTATTTCGTAGTGTCGAAAGGGGAAAAGTATTCCTCTGGCTGTTTCTGACCATCCGTGGCCATCTTTACCTTTCCAACAAGCGCCCTGACCGGTAGCCAGCCTTCCCCCGTCTCCCCTCTGAAGGGGGGCGTGAAGAAATGGAGGGGAAACGAGCGTGCGGTGGCCTTCTTCCTAATGATTCCCAAAAAAATGCCGTGGGGCGGGCGCCGAGGAGCCCCCTGCGGCACCGGCCGGCTCCCCGCGGGAAGATGGCGGCGCTGAGGGGGGTCGGGGGGGGCGGGCGGCGCGGCGCGGCTGGGGGACTCTTATCGTGACGAGGCGGCGGGGCCGCGCTCTGCGCCTCAGCCGCTCGCCGGGCTGGTGAGGCCCCGGGCGGGCCGGGGGGGAAGGCGGAGGCGGCCGCCCTCCTCCGCCCCGGCCATGCTTACCCCGAGGTTAGCACCGGGCCTCGCCCGGCGGCCCCCGCGCCTGGGAAGGGGGTGGGTATGGTTTTCTTTGAGGATTTATCCCGAAAGAAAAATTGACAAGGGAAATAAAAGGGGTTTGCCGCCATTGAAGCCTGAAAGGTTTTGACCTCAGTTATTTGACCGCTTCCCCCAGTGGAAAATGTTGCTGGCATCCGCTGTGCTTTGTAGTTGCTGGGATGTTGACTAAATTAGATACCCATGGCCATACTGCCTGACTGAAATCGAGGCCTCCTTTAAATTTCTTACATAACTCTGCAAACGCTGTAAACAAACTCTGCAGCTCAGCAGCTCTCCAAGATTTCTCATTCACAATGTAAATATTGTTCCTAAAATACCCTGGAATGTGAACATAGAAAGCAGAGCCTGTTTGTTGGCTGGTGGTACCTGCAGGGCTGCCTGTGTAGGGGACTTGGATGTCGCCCCTTCGGTGGCACCGAAGCGAGCACAGGGTGCCCGGGAGGGACGGGTTTGGTAAGCCATGAGAAAAACTCCCCAAAACATCTGGGGAGAAGCCTCAGCCACACTCCAATTACTGCTTCATGTAGTCTTTAATGTGGCACAGATGTACAGTTACTGTAAATAATGGAGGAGTCGCACATTACAGTCAAGTTAAGGTCGATTCCTGTGTTGCTGTCAAAGTCCTCTCTTTAAAGTCCTTGTCTGCCAGAGTTGTTTTGTTTGAGCTGTATGGACGTGGCTGACTTCTTGCTATCTGAATGATAAGCAATGAGGCTTCCCACATCTTTTTGTCACATTTTTAATCAGTACGTTTTAGTGTTCATAAAACAGACTTTTAAAAAAAAGTCTGATTTATTTAATCCCCAGACATTTCTGCTTGTGACTTGCTTTTCTAACCAAAGTCTCCCTTAAACCAGAAGTTTCTGTGAGAGGATACTGTTGATTGTGGAATTTGATGGTTAACTTGGGTGCCGTAACTGCAGAAGCGCCTTTTCAAACACACTTAACTGCTTCTGCTGTGGTTGGTTTGGTTATCAGCTTTTCAAAGGAATTACTTTACTAAGTTGGTATGAGTAGTTGTGCAAAATATAATGAAGCTGTTATTGTATTTGTAGTACTTTTAGGGGTTTCAGTAATTCAGATTTTATTAGCAATTACAAACAGTTTTAATAAACTTTCAATGAAATGTTTACTCCTCATATAAAACAGTCCATGAAAAAAATACCATTTCTTAAAACCAGTTATTTGAACACTGTTCCCAGTCTTAAGGTCTAAGGCCTGTCTTTTTTTAGAATTTTTAAAATTTGTCTGAAAGTGAATTGATGTACTTTCTCAGCTTTTCCTGCCTCACATCAACTAATGTTACATTGTGTATCTGATGGATAGTGACCATAATTTGTAAACTTTAATGATCCAGACCCTTTTCCCTCTTTCTCTTAAGAACCGTTGAACTTGGAAAAGAAAACTGTGTAATCCCATCTCCTGACAATTTGACACAGATGATTCTAGCACTGTAACCTTTTTTTTCAGAGACTGGCTTGTGTCGTTAAAACTCTTACTAAATAAAACTGCCATTCTCATGTTGTTGAAATCTTTTATGTCCCACATCATCTATTTGAAGAAAATGATGAATCTGCTCCTCTACTGTAAGATTCTACCTGATATGTAGTCTTTTATGTGATTGAACTAAATAAAATCCCATAAACTTTTGAGAATTTGGGGTTCATAGACTGACTTAAGCTGGTACCCACTTCTACAAAAATAGTTGCATGACAGTCGTTGAGTGATGAATGAAAGCATTTTTTCAAAATAAAAAAGTACAAAATATTTAAAGAACAACCCAGAAAATACTGTAAGAAAATGTAACTGCCATTTTTTATTTCCTCTAACAGTTCTGCACAGTTTCACCACTGAGTTTCAACACCACCAAGTTTTCCCAGAGCCTGCAGAACAGACTGATGTACCCTGGCAATATTGAGCACACATGTATGTGGCTAATCTTGTTGCACTAGGACATGACCCACTGCTGCATCTATTTTATGTGCAAGCTTTCTCCTGACATTGGCCCGTAGTTTTCTCTGTATGATCATAAATAGTTTTTACAGTATTTTCCAGTGAGTCAGTATAAAAGGTTTGTTGCATGTGCCAAGTTTGACTTCAAAAGGATGTTAATATGGCTGAATTATAAAAGCTGCACGTGACCCAGCACACGAATTGGTAAAACATAAGAGGAAATGTCTGCTAGAGGTGTTTGGGTGGGCACTACAGTTGTGGGTACAAATTAATCATTTTATAGCTGCCTCTGAATCTTTTCAGTAACCCCTCTGACCTTCTAGCTGTTTTCATGGAAGTTTCTTCGCTCTTTCCTTATACTGTCAAATTTTCCTTCCGCTTGTTAGAAATTTTAGGGAAAGTTTGGAGTGTCCCTTTAACGTCATTTTTTATCATTTGCTTTTCTGGATGTTTTCCCCCTTCAAACAATTCAAAGTGCCTTATAGACATGAAACAGTTCAGACTTATGCATGGATATTTTTAGTTTCCATTCCAGCAGTGACTTGCCTTTCTAGACCATGTTCTGTTCATCCCAATATATGCAGTAGCCTGACTCACTCTCCAGATGTGAACATTGGCAGGCTCCGCTCTATTTCACCGGCTTCATTTGACTTTCTCAGAATAAGGTTATTGTGCCTTCAAGCACCCAGATGGTATGTTGACTTCTATATAGTTTACTTTTGAGCTAGAAATAAAACCTTCGTTCTGGGTCCTGACTGGCAACCATAGGATTGAGTTTCAGGTGTGCATTGGTATGTCTGAGTTTTGCAGTTCTAGTGAAACTATCTTCCATAAAAAGTACGGTAACTGTAGTAGCAGCGTCTTCCAAAGACAGACCACATCCTCCACAGAGCCTTCTTCGGCTTCTGAAACGTTCACATCTTCTGTCTTTCCGTCTTCACAGTTGTCAGTAGTAGTTCTTCACTTATGCATTTTTCTAGGGTTTTGTGCAGGATCTTCAAAGGCTACTGTCATTCTTTGAAGAGAGAGTTACAGGGAGGTGTCTGAACCAGGTAAATCTTAAAGGTTTGGTTACATCTCCTCCTTTCCAAGAAACGTGCTGTTCCTCTGATGGGCTGTTAGACTGTAGTTAGAACAGGGAAGCCAATGACACTGCCGTGCAGGTTAGAGGACCAAAAAGTCTCTCCTCTTTGGCTAATGTGATTGGCAGGAGGATGAATAGTTTTTGTCCACAGTCCTTGAAAACTCAGTCAGAGCTGATGGGAGTTGTACTCAGCTGTTGGTTTCCACCTAGATATAGTTAAACAAAATTTTGAAGAGATGAAGTGAGCTTATGGTTACGCTCCAGAAATTATAGTGTGTTTTAGGAAACTTTTATAATTACTGCAATGTCCAGTTATACCTAGACACTAGTTATTGTGGTAATACTGAAATATTCCAGCTCTACTTTTTGAGACGTTAGTGTTTTTTTTTTTTTTAAATTTATTTAGTTTTCCTAACAAACTAATTCATATTTGCAGTTACCTCAGCAGAATTATTGAGATCAGTTACCATTTCAGAATTTTTCCCGCTATTTATTATATGTTAAAATTTTGTAGTTTACATCTCAGGTATGGCCTCACATAAAACCTCTTAAAAAAATTACGGTACTGTGAAATGAGCCATCAGGTGTACCACACAAAATGAGAACCTAAATGTAGGAGGTCTGGAGTTGAGTGAGCGGGCAGTAGAAATGCAGAGCAGAGGAATTAGTGAGCAGAGGTTCTGGGGTAATTTCTGTTTTTTCTTTTTTTTTTTTTTTTTTTTTTTGGTAAAGTTGAATTACAGGTTTTGATTTTTACAGGCAACCTGCAGTCTGTACCTATTGCGGTAAGGTAACTTTGTCATCATTTCTGGATTGTATGTTTATGCATGTGTTCCAGCAGTGACACAATTTTTCATTTAATAAATCCGAGAGTTTTACTTATGGATGGAATGATTGATTACCATTGTAAAGCAACCAGTGCTACCTTTCAAAGCAATCCTATGAGTGTTGGAGAAAAGATGGCCAAACATTAAAAAAAAAAAAATTCCTGTGAGAAAATGTAAGTAGGATCTGAGATTGTGTTAATTGATTTTACTGTACATTAGATTTAGATTTCAGTTTTGTGGGTTTGGCTTTTGACTGAGGTCTTACATCATGCGGTTCTCTTGCATTCTTTCATACTTGTGAATATTAAGCCTTCAGGAAGGGAAGCTCTTCTGTATCTGAATATTTTTGCTTGGTGCAGGCAGTAATGGGACACTCCTTTATGCATTTCACAGCTTATTAGGAATTTATTTCTTTTACTGTGAAATCTGTTCTCCTGGTTGATTACATTTGCAAGTAACTATCTCGTCCAAGATTTAATCTCTGCAAATCTTGTTTTGGTGAGGATAAATGTAGAAAGTGTGACCTATGTTTGTTTATATGTAAGATTATCCTATTTCATGTTAGTATGTTTTCAACGGTTTTATTGAATGAAAGGGTCATCTCATCTCAAAGGTATTCCCATTGGCTGTAGCGTTAAACTGTAAAAAAAAAATTCATGAATTGAAATATTTTAAGGGAAGGAAGTGCAGAATTCTGATTAGAGAGGAGTGGAGAGAGCAGGGGAAAACAGGTATGGTTGGTGCACCGGTACTTCTGGCTCTGAAAGAACTTGTGTAAATAAGGTGCTCAGTTCTCCAAACTGGGCCTGATGCTCAAGTTGAAAAATTAAATAGAACAAAAGCTCTTTTCTGGGAAGAGTTAAGTTTAATTATCGGTGGTTGGAGAACCTTTGAAGCAGTGCTTAAAAGCGCTGGGTGCCTTTGCTGAGTTGTTTCTAGCCTGAGGCAGAAAGTGAAGACTTGGCCACCTGCTTCTTTCCTTGTTAGCCACACTTGAATGGGGGAAGAAATGGCGGATTTGCCAGCTACAGCCCTGGGTTAAAGAACCGCTTTGTAGCTGGCTGGCCAGCAAAGTTTCTGGAGCCCTCCAGAACCACAGCAGGAGGCAGAGCTGCTGTAGTGCTGCTTCAAGAAAGGCGTTAATGGGAGATCAGTCGTCAGTTTTATCTGTGCATTTGTCTGAACGTGATCTTTAGTTTGTCCAAAAAGTGTCCTGCCGGGGGAATATACTGTACAAATAATGTTTAAATAACAGCAATGACAAAAAGGGCGGTCATTCTTTATCTTTCTCAGGAAACCGTATCAGATGTCCAGATTCTGTGGATTCTTGCAAAAACAGTAATCTCTTGCAAGTTGCTTACTTGAAAGCTTTTTGAGATGGAGTACTACGCCATAAAAGGAAAAGGCTACTCAAAGAAACAGGGAAGCATAAAGCTAGTAAAATGGGATGAAAAAGGGTTATGTATTTAGGTGGCAGCCATTCAAAGTAGATGTGGTCTGAAGAATGTATTGGGCTGTTTGGAGTATTTTTTCATGTTATGAATACTTCAAATAATTGGCTGACACTCAAAGAGCAAACTGCTAATACTTTCAGGTTTTGTTTGGGGTTTTTTTAGTGAATTTGGATTGCTTACAAAATTCTGAGTAAGTGAAACGTAGCATTTTTCCCTCTGGATATATATCACCGTGTTTTTGAAATGTCGCCTTGAATTCTTGTTTTCCCACCTCACAGTAATAAAATTAATGTATGCAAGTAAGTACTTTTGCAGGAAATTATCCCCATCATGTGGAGAAGATATTTTGTATCAATGGATTATAAATCCTTAAGTAGTCTTTAACAAAAGCAGCTGTCCTCTTTCAGACTTAAGAGTTTGTGAATAAATACAGTAAAAGATGTTAGAAAACTAATATTTTAAAGATGCTGAAAATACTAAAATCATATCTGAATTAGGTTACACAAATGAAAGTTTACTCTTAGGCAATATTATGCATTGTGTTTGTATAAAGAAAACATCTTACCTGATAAAAAATTTAAAAGCACTGTTAAGTTCTGCAAGTGAAACACGCTCCTACAGTACAACCATTTCAAGTTAGAGTTCTCTTTCTGCCAAAGGGAGTGTGAAACGTCTGTGATTTCTTCACTGGGAGGTACAGTAATACTTTTGGCATCTGTTCCTTAAGGATCTGCAGGCTGGAAGTGAGTGCAAGCAAAACTGTCCCCTTCGGTGGGCCTCTTTTTTTTCCTTTTTCTTAAGCAGCTGGCAGCGTTAGTCTGTTCCTGTAGGATGAGTGTGAATTACCGCCACTCTGTGCCAGGGAACAGAACAGCCGCATTTAAAGGGTGTATGACCAAAAAAAAATAATATTAAGAACAATGCATTTTAGCTACCTTTGAACTGGTTCTTGAGGAGGACTGAAACAGTGCTTTCAATTAACAAACATTATTTAGAACCAAACTGAAGCAGACTTTCAGCTAACAGTCAGGATGTGTGTGGTTTTGGTATGACATCCATCTGAGCACATGATGCTTGGTAAGTGCTGGAGCCTCAGTTATGATTCATTGGGGAGAAACATGGAAAACAATGTCTGTTTTTCAAGCATTGGAGAAATGAATTTAAGGTTGGAATCATGTATAATTTTGGTAAAACAAACCTGCAAGTAGCTTGAATACCTCTGTTAGAAGGGGGGAAGTAAAGGGTGATGGGTATGGCTGATGTAATAGCGTCCCGCTGCCTGATGTTTGCTCGGGTTCCCACCGATATTAATTGCTAGCTATTCTTTAAGCCAGTGGAGATGCGCTGGCATATTCACCGCTGGAGTCCAGAGTTACATATGCTGATTTCTAAGACAAAGTGGTGTTGAGGGTTGGTAAAGCTGTTTGGACAGATGGATTTATTTGTAGTATATAGTCTTAAATTATTTTTCAAACATGGTCAGAAATTCTTCTTTGTAATTTTCTGCCCTTATGTTTGAACTAAGAGATGCATCTCTGTACCTGTTCAGTGCATGTGGAATTTTTATGCTAATTCACTTTAGTAAAATAAAATTATCTTCAAAGACATGGAATTTGGATTGCCCTTTCAAGAGAAAGCATCTAATACCAAAAGAAGAATGATTTCTCTGAATAATAATAATTTTTAAAAATGGTAACAAACTTTCAGTTGCTAATAGAAAATTATTTTTAAAGTTACATTTTAAACTAAAATTATTTCATGATATGAAATTGATGAATACTCTATAAATAATGTTATGTACAATTGTTTTACAAGTGGAGTCAGATGTCTGTAGGATTTGCTATTTATATTTAAATAGGAGGGACACAGAAGTGCTGGTATATTTTTGCAAGGGCAGAGCTATCATGTTACTATTCTGCACAGTGCTGTAAAATTTTTAGCTGGGCTCAGAAAAAATAATATCTGATGTGGAAGTAAAAGCTTCAGGTATTTTTCATTTTTTGCTAAGACCATAGAGTTGAAGGTAGATGAATTCAGGAGAGGATTTTTGAGGAGTGGAGTGTAAACTGTCCTCTGCCCGGAAGAGAAGTTATTCTAATTTAGGAAGAGGGAATTATTTGCCTACAGAAAGGGCGAGGGGTGTGGTCTGCTGAGATTACTGAGATAACTCAATAATTTTAGGTATCTTTAGGGAAGGTCTGCCTGCTGTGCTGTGCTTCCTGGCCTCAGACTGTTTATTGGTCCCTTCTTCCAAAAATCTTTGCAGAAAAGTTCAATTTTTAAAATTTTTTTTTTTCAACAAAACTACCAGTTCACCAATATTTAGGTCTGTGACTTTTTGTGTAAAGTGATGATAAGTGAAGTAGATGCTGTTATGTAAAATGGAAATATTTTTTTTGCTTGGGAATTTCAGTAAGTTCGTTCACCACTGCTTACTTTTGAGAGCCCTGCTCCCCTCCCTCCCCCCATAAATGCAGCACTAAGTTCTAAGAAAAAAACCTGAAACAACTGGTGTAGCTGCATTTTTTTGTTTAATTTTACAAGTATTTTTGGTGGAGGAAACAAAGTTTTTCCTTTGAAAATCAACTTGTGTTTATTAAAACAAAATATAATAATTCTGAACGGGGTTTGTTTTTTTTTCTTTGAGGCAGTGAAAAGTAGGAATCTGCTGGAGCTGTACATGATGTTGCAGCCTTCAAATGGCTATTTAAATTGTAGTAGACCAGATAATATTTAGTTGAAAACTAAGATTTTGGCTTGCAGCCACCAAAGATACTGCATTGCAGCAGGAAGAATGAGCCATCTCTACACGGCATTGCCTTGATCACTTGAACAATGTTTTTTAGCAATGTCTTTTCATGTTATTATTTCCCAGGCTATCTAATGGCTGATGTCCAGGTACAAAAACAGTCTGCAAAGGCTATTTATGAAGTTCCATGCTTGCTTCCTAAGGGGTGGTGAAGGATTAGTTTGTCGTGCTCAGTAGCTGTTTCAGTACTGTAATTCAAGATGAGGCTACTGTACTTTAAATATAGAGTCTGTTGTGCTGCCATTAAGTCACACATTTGCATCAGTCATTAGCTCAGAGCAATGCAATTCTAAACTTCTTTCTTCTGAATGCTGATACTGCAAAGTCGGCTTGTGAATTGAAATGGTACCAAAGCTGGCAAAAGATCGAAATGTAGCACTGTGAGAATGTATTTCCTGGTGGTTTGAGTGCTGCTTTATTGGGTCTAAATCTGGCCTATAAAGAAGGATTCAAGAAACACATGATTTTCAGAGAACATCTTGAGGACCAGATGTGAAACCTTAAAGGTTAGATTTTATGGTTGATTCTGCTAATCTGCAACTACTAATTTGTAATTAGTTAAAAGGGAGAAGCAATAGGTGGAGGGGCAGAGCCGGCAGGGGGGGAGGGCGGTCTGAACAGTTAGAAATTTTATTGTTACTCTGTTGGTTGTTCCCTCACAAGCATGTCAAGGGAATTTGGCATAGAGAATAAGCTGTGTCCCGAGGTTCTCAAGTCACTGGTTGCCTGGTACCGTATTAACCCTAACTTGTAATGTGATAAATTAGTTGAGTTTTAATTCAATAGTAGATTTCGAACTTACACAACCAAGTGACTCTGGAGCAGGCTGAAGAATAGCACTGAAGACTTGTGATGAGTTCAGCACAGGTCCTGTTCCTGAATACAGCAGAGGTCTGCTCCCTCATTTCAAGAAAGATTATAGCTTTTCTAGCTCTTGCATGAGAAGGGGCCACAAGGATGACAAACTTATGGAACAGTTTTTATTTGAAAAAAGAAGCACCTGGAGAAAAAAGTTGTTGAACAGAGAGATGAACTCAGGAGTGACATGAAGATGATAAGCAGGGAGCGATGGCTTTCTCTCTCTCCTAATACAAGAACTAGGGCAATAACAGACTACACCATTAGATTTTAGGTGAAAAAGAAGCAAAAGGAGCTCGTGAAGAAAAGGTACTTAACAAACCATGTAGTTTATACTGTGGAATACATTGCCACAGGATGCTGTCAAGGCTAAAAGTTTACATGGTCTGAAAAGGTACTTAAACAAATGCTGTGCAACGCAGGGACCAGCCCTGACTCCCAGGGCAGGGTTATGGCAGGGCATCCCTGCAGCCAGTATGGGGGGATTCAGGTTCTGCTGGGGGCTGCTGGCACGGCTGCATGCCCACACCAGGTCAGGAGCGTGGGGCCAACCCATTACGATGCACCAGCGTGTGTGTGTGAACAGAGGGAGGTACTGCTGTGGTGTCGGAGAGTGAATGTGAACACCAGTGCTGCTTTGATTTTAGATGATATGGAGAAATCAAGACAGTAATATTGTCTGTTTTTAACTAACATAAAACCAGCACGTAACCATTAGATAACTCTTAAGTAATTATTTCATTTATATAAATCTAGAAGGTTTTTCTATAGCATTTTTGTTGATAAGCTTTGGGGTTCCTTATTTTCCCTTTTTGGCAGGGCTTATTTTTTCCCCTCAGCTGTTAGCATTGCTTTTTTGAGAGACTTTCTCAGACGCTGAAGTAGGCAGTAGCTTCTTGGAGTTGCAACTTATTTGAATATTGTATACTATTTGTGCACCTTAATTTCCAGTATTACAAAAAACATTTTTCTGTTCCTTTTCTATATCTGCCTAATATTCATCAGAGCATTTCTAAAGATGGCTCCTGCATATCAGTTTGCTATGATACACTTCAAAAAGGGGGGGAAAACCACCTCATAAATGGATTTTACCCACTCGTACACAGGACATACAGGACACTTCATTATTACTTCAAGAGTCTTCTGAAGACAAAATGTATTTTCCGTAGAACCAGCTTTTTCCTCAGCTCGCTCTTATGTGAAAGATAGACTGAGCTTGCTGCTTCACACTGAGGCACTAGGGATGGCAGCGTGTTAACTCTTACCATACTGGTATGTTCCAGGCTGCCAACCATACCCATGCTTACCTGGGCAATGGTTAGGAATGACTGCCTTCACCAGTATGAATGAAGTACCTATCCTTTGATTCACTCATTTGCTTTCAATGACGATTTTATTGCTATATGGAAACTGAAATATCTCATACTTAAGTACAAAATCAGTATTATTTTAATTGCAGTGAATGATAGGCTAATTATATGAGTACATCGACTGAGACTAACTGTTTGGTAGTAGTTGGAAATTATTCTTTGAAAGAACAGTTGTAATTAAATGATTCTGAGATAAGTGCAATGTAGTTTGCTTTTCCTTCATTTTCTGATCTGACAATTTTGCTTCCTGCTGTGACTTGCTGCATTTTGCTGATATCAACCCATGTCTTTTGAGTAAAATAAACTTTTCTTGGGCTTCAGCAATGCTTAGAGAATATTGCAGTGTTAGGAGACAGAGTGGGATTAATAGTATGTTAAATGAGGAGGTGTCTGATCTTAACAAAACATGATCAGTTGTTACTTTACTTGCTACGCTTAGATAAGTGTCTGAAGAAACAAATGTTGGCTGCCAGAGCTTGCAAATGTAAATTTTTGGCTTATCTTTGAGGCAAGGTGGCTGGATAGACCAGGGATACCTCACTGAGGGATTCTATAGCCCTCCTCACAACCAAGCAAAATGCATTGCCTCATGTTTCTTAAAGGCATTTAATGTTGCATATCTGATTATAGCTTGTAACAATAGTAAGTCCTTTGACTTTTTTCTGTTTCATGTATTAGAAACAAGACTGCCAATGGAGATTATCGGAAGGAGCACAGAGAGAGGAGTCGCAGCCCAATAGAGAGGGCTGCTGCCCCAACAATGAGCCTTCACACCAATCACGTGTATGCCTCAATCCCAAGCTTGACCATGGATCAACCTCTAGCACTGACCAAAAACAGCATGGATGCAACCCGAACAGTTGGCATCACACCTACACTGACTTCCGTGGAACGGCAGCAGGTACTGGCATCTAGGTTGACAAGAAATTCTGGGTGGTTTTAGGAGTCCTTGCTGTAGACACAATGAGGACTTCCCAGATGTAAGCAGGACGTATTTTGGGTTACAATAGGTAGGCAATACTATTCTTCAGGCAAAATGTATTTTAAAAATGCACAATGCATGTCACAGCTCATTGTGTTTAATGTGAATAAATTGCCGATGTTTAAATGTATCTGTCACAGATCTCTCAGCCTTCGTGCTTTTCATGATGCTTTACTAAGCTTGTGAATGCACGTGTTTTAATTGAGAATGCAAAGACTGAGTTGCTGGGTGCTTGAGCGAGGCTCCAGCATCTGCTAGGCAATAACTAATGCGGTTCACAGGTAAAGAGGTTATTCATCTGTGCTCCTCTTGGCCATCAGTGCGTGCTTCCCTCCCCTCTGTCCTGGCTCTCTTCTGCGGGACTGCTGAAGAAGAGGTGCAAGTTTGCACTGAGATTTCCAGGTGAAAGAAGCTGGAACGACCTTGGTTGTTTTAGCCAGCCAAAAGCATTCATTGCATTGTTCAGAGCAATGTTGTATCACTACTTCATAATGACTTCTCCTAAAGCGAAGTAATGATTTTTTATTATTTTATAGTTTATTTCCATATACTGGAGTGGGGGGTGGTGTTTGATTTGGTTTTGGCTTGCTGTCTTTTTAGTTGTTTTCCTTCAGAACTGCTGAAGATGAGCCACCTCTATGCAGTTTATACAATAACCATTTTCTTATATGTCAGGCTCACTTTTATCCCTCTCGCAAGTGGAGAGACAAAGCAAGATAATTGAGTTGTGATGAGCTGCAGTGTTGAGAAATTAAACTGGCCCACGTACCCAAGCTTGTCCTTCCTTCCTTCCTTCCTTCCCCTACTGTGATGCCCTACAAAGGGTAAACACTTTAAGTGGATGATCTTTCAGAGGTTGGGATTTTTCATATGCAGTTTATGAAAGCTGCTTTTCACTGGAGCCATATACTTTACATCTGCTGTGTAGATTTTCACGGTGGTTGGCTATGTATGCTAGTCTTACATTTTGCTATGCCAAAACGCCTAGCTTTTACACTAGTTGCTGATATCTTGCATCATTTGGCACGCAGATTGCAGAGTTATTGTTCTGTGCAGAACGGCTCTTCTTTGCTCTCGGCGTTCAGTGATGACAGAGGAGGAAGGGACAGGCTTCCACTGACGACACTGCTGCCCTTTGATAGTACTACTGCTGCGTCTCAGCTTAGCAGCTAACACCACTGACACTCGTCTATTTTGGTGTGTTTGACTTGGGCTGATTCCTGTTGCCCATTACCAGATTCCTTTCTCTTTTGTTATCTCTGACATTTTGAGCTAGATTACAATCTGTTTTCTTGGGAAAATAGGATGTTGAGGTAAGACCTTGCTAAGAGCGCTCAGTAGAAATCATACAAAGGAAAAAGCATATTGAAAATAAGAAACCCAAGTTTGATGATTTGTTGGTTTGGGTTTTTTTTTTTTACCCTTAACATGTTGAATGGGATTTCATCTTACTCTGTTTCTAATAAAGAGGTGGGAAAAAAATACCTTGTTATTTTGGCAGCATAGGGTTATTCAGCTGCTCTAGTCGCTGTTACTAAATTCTCAGCTTATCTCAACATTTTCATGCAAATATGTATAGTCTGCTCAGTGCACCTGTACACACAGAACCACAGCAGGGGATTCTGTAAGATGCCTTATCCTGCCTCTCAGATCCTTTGTGATGTTGGTACATGCATTCTTGAGACAAGCTTTTTTTATTATCTCTCTTTCTCTCTCTTTCTCTCCTTCCCACCTCTTGCATGTCTAAAATACTCTTGTTAAGACATAAGCTTATATACACACCTCAAAAACCGCTTCATAGATGCACATATCTTGGCCCCTATGAAAAAGAAAATAAATACTTCCACATGTGAACTGCTTACAGAAAAATCAAATAATTCACTTTTTTTCTTCACTGCACTGACAGCAAAGTAAAAAAAAGTAAGAAAGATGTAAATAGGATGATTCCCATTGTGTCTAGACAAATAGTGTTAAACCTCCCCTGGAAAGCTCATCTCTTTTACTTTGGTCTTGCTCTTACTCTGTCTAGACTAAAGTACCACTAAATAATGAAAACCATTTCCTTCCTTGTTGACTCTGTATAGTGATTTTTGTGGGTTCGCTGCACAGATTTGTAAAATGGACAAGAAATTAGAACTGTGTTAATTACCTCAGTTATGTTAATCTTTTGGACACTTAACCATTAACTTGCATTGAATATAGCAAAATGGACTCCTTGCATCATAAAACATACCAAAGATGGAAAGCAAAAATACTCCCAATACCCATGTTATTTCCGTTCAGCCACCTGGAGAAACTGGGACATTCATTCTCCTAAGGCTTTGTTTCAATGTAACATTTCCATAGTAAACAACTTTAAGAAGAGTATTTTATGTTTATACTTAGTAGGAAGTATATGTTGTGGAATTAAGATTATGTGAGTAGATGTTCTGGGGAATTTGCATGTGTTGAGAATGAAAAAGGATGATGTTTATCAAGTAGTGCTAGAAAGGCAGATTAATTACAACAGGAAAGTACTTGCGGTCAAGACTGGCTCAGGAGCTCTTCAAATTTTACATTTTATGGGCTTATTGTTTTGTGGCTGAAGTACAGAATACAGAATTATTCAGGTCAGGAAAGCTTAACTTCTGAATGAAAAATTATGCCATTAAAATTTGGTTAACACTAAGATGACAAATACCTGTAAAATTTTTAAAGCTCTTGTGAGTGCTGGAATCAGGAGGATACATGGACATAGAATGAAACAAGTATTTCATGTGTTGACGTTTAGTTCTGCATATGTATTGCCTGTGAAGTTGAAACAGTCACTGTAAAATCACATTAATGCTTTTAATGATTTGCTTTTATACTGCCCTTTTTCTGTATGGCTGCTTGCCACTTAAATAACTAAGAACTATTATGGAAATGCAATGTGGGTTTTTTTAATCAGTCAGAGAAATAATAGCTGAATATTTTGGGGTTTAATATCCTTTATTGAATTGGACAGTTTATGGGTTATTTCACTGCTGGGATTCAGTTCAGTGTTTGTACATCTCAAGTGATTATGCAATGAACTGCTGCTAATGTGGCTTGGGCTAATGGCCTTAGTGAGTGACAGCTTTCTTTTTTTCTTCCATATTAGAACCGTCCATCCGTAATCACATGTGCTTCTGCGAACAACCGGAACTGTAACCTCTCTCATTGTCCCATTGCTCACAGTGGCTGCGGTTCAGCAATGCCTGCCTACAGAAGACCCTCTAGCAGTAAGTTACATGTTTGTGCACTTAACTGCCTGATTAGAATTTGAGGAGAACAAAACCGTCTTACTAAGCTTAACTGTGTAGGCACTGGTGTATTAACAGGAATAAAAGGAGGTGAAACAATGGACACCTCTTTGTATCCTGTCTACCCAGGGACAGGCTAGCACAGATCCCCTCCGCACTCTTTCTAACCATCGATCCTAAGCCCCAGTAGAAAATACCAGTTCAAAATCAGGGGCGGAGAGAGCTGTTCTTTCTTCTTGTTGCGAAAAGCTTCTTTAAAAAAGCAAACACCTCACACAGACAAATAAGTCGTCATGTTTATTTTAGTCTAACTGACAAACAGCAGACAGGGCCAGTGCATCCAGCCATGCTCTTATTTTAGAAGCTGTAGTTTCCCCAGTCTTTCAGTAGTCAGTAGACGTTTATGATTCAGCTGCAGTCACAAAAATCTTTTCCTGTAGATACAAATACTGTTCTAAAGCACATACCCTCCACCTTTCTCTGCACGGATAACACAAAAAGCTTTGGAGGGCAGTTGCTATAGCAACCCAGGCAGCGAGCTTTAGCTTTCTACCTTCTGTGCAATTAGTACTTTTCATGAAATCTTTTCATGCAGTACTTGCTGGGGAACCTTGGGATGTTTCTCTGCACTTTCTCTCACTGTGTGACTGGGGGAAAACACTTCAAATAAATGCATTTCAAATCACATACCTGCTGATGCAGAGATTTAACACGCAGGATTTCCAAACATCCCTGGCAGTGAGGCTTCATCAACCAGAATGTGTCAATATGACAATACCAGTATGACGTAGGTAGGAACCTAAAAGTCCACAGTAAGGTGATGATTATATATTTTTCTTTAAAAGATCAACATTTTGTTGAAAACTGGAATTAGAAGCTGCAGTGAGACCCTGGAGGATATGTTACACTTTTAGAAAAAGTCAGTAAAGATCCAAGATGTTGGAAGTTTTCTGGAAAACTGCTGTTACTTGTCTAAGGAGAACTTCTTCCTTGAGACCCCAGCTGTATTGACATGGGCTTTGGAATAGTGGTAAAGGTTCTCAGGAAATACTTGTCTCTTGTCACTTGAAGAGGTCATTGTGCATGACACATTTATTTTAGCACCAAATGAAGCCTTTCTATAGCCTGACGGACAATGGCACAGATCCCGACAGTTTTAAGTATTTTTGAAAGATAAATCTCATTCGGACACATAGATAGCATTTCTGAATTGTAAAACTGCAACTCTCTCATATTTAGCTTGAGGAATTACCACTATTATCATTCAAAATCTGTCTTTTAAGGTTCCTTGTTCCTCTTCTAATAGTATTGCACCGTTTTAGTGCTTGTCATACCTAATGCAGAGGTAATGATTCATTTAGTTTTCTGACTGGCTCCTAGCACCAGTATGTCAAGTAAGATGAAACCCTGAGCGCAGCTTTTGGGATGCTGTAATTTAGAATGGGCTCTCCTCACATCTGACTGGTATGGGCAGGCTTGGGAGCCGATTGTGAAGAACCATTTCCATCTTTAATTCTATTAAAGTCTAAATATAAGTTCTGTGTGATTGTTTGGGAGAGGGTTTCCATAGAATCAGAGGTGTAGCTGTTACTAGCCTGAGGGAGAACTATAATTATATATAAAATGCTTACCTGGTGCAGGTCACGGAAATGCAAAAACGTTTAACGCCATTCATTACTTCTTTTTTTCATTTTAACTCCTTCCGTCTTCTTTACATCATTATAGAACAGCTAGTGAATGGGGCGGGGAAGAAGTCTTGCTTTATGCTGAGATGATAGGAAAAGGGGAGAAAATGCAGGTTCTGAATCCAGTACTTGGTGCCAGGATTCTGCACTCAAATAACGCCTCTTCTGCTTCCTTTCCCCATCCAGCTACCACTGCCTGTGACCCAGTGGTGGAAGAGCACTTCCGCCGGAGCCTTGGCAAGAATTACAAGGAGCCTGAGCCAGTGGCAAACTCTGTGTCCATCACAGGATCAGTCGACGACCACTTTGCCAAAGCACTTGGGGATACGTGGCTTCAGATCAAAGCTGCGAAGGACGGAGTCTCCAGCAGTCCCGAGTCTGCCTCACGGCGGGGCCAGTCTTCCCCTTCCTCTCACATGGTCAATCATAATCACTCGCCCTCTGTAGTCTCATGAAGAGAGGACCGTGACGTTTGTGAATTTGCATGGTTTGACTGAGCTTTGAACAGTGCTTAAAATAGTGTTGGGGGAGGGGAGATTAGTTTTCAACACATGTTTTTGTGTACTCACTTTTTATTTGTAAAAGGGTGCCCTTAAAGATGATAGCAGGAACTATTTCATAAAGATTCATACGATGTAGCATCCTTTTTTTCCTGCCTCAATTACCAAAGAAACCTCTGATGCAAATCTGCTGCCCCTTAAAAAAAATAATGCACGCTAATCCACAAAAGCCATTACACTTAGTTGGTTGACCCAAATGCTTTCTGCTTGTATTAGCTTCTTGAGACTAGAATTTGTCTGGTTTGCTTACATTGCCTTTTTTTTTTTTTTTTTTCCCTCTGTGAAGTAATTTTGTATGTATATACTTGAAAAGAACTGTCATGTATGATTTGCACTATTGGAGGAGGACTGAAGTTGCATAGCAACTTTCTGGAAGATGCTAACATTTTGAGGGCAAACTGCTGAAAAAAGGGTTTAAGGATGACATTTCTATCGGTTTGATTTTTCTTAAAGCAAAACAGCTTTGGAAGGGGAAGTCTCATACAGGTTATAGGTCTTTCTCTCTTTAGATTTCAGGTGCTTAGTGCTTGCAACTGGACTGCATAATTTACAGAACACGGGCATTTTTTCCTAAACACTGCAGTTTGTTAGAATAGAGCTGAGGTTGGAGGGTTCAATAGTGCTTAACGATGCATGTTTTATGAAAAATAGCTGGTATCTATTAATGTATAGACAGTAAGAATCATAATACTTATTAGCTTTTCTTCAGAATTAGTTTATTTTTGTCAGTAACAATCCTAGATATACTTACTGCTGGTACAGTTGTACTCTATGATATTTGTATTTGATATTCACTTTAGTAGCAGCCAGCAAACGAGGACAGCCTCAGGACAGGCCTCAAATGACGCAGTTTAGAGATATACGATGCGTGGTACAGGTTGCTATAGCTTTGCGCACGACTGAGTAATTGTTTCTGTCTGCAGCACTGTCTGCTCAGCGGGAATTTGCTTCCTAACACTAAGTCTGTGTAATCCACCTTTAACTAGCTGCAGAAACTGCTACCGTTACGTATCTTGGCTGGACAACAGATTGTTACAGTTTGTGAAATATGATCTTTAATTTTTTTAAGCTTATTCATAAGCCTGTGCCAAGTTGCAGCATACATTCCTCCATTAGAAAACTTTATACAGGTATTACTGCATTTATTATCATTTGCTATATTAATAGCTACTAACTAGAAATTAGGCAGTAGAGGCAGGCGTAAAACCACAGCTGTGCTAGTACTAAGAGCTTCTCTTCTTCTTGTTAAGTGTAACTGCTCTCCCCCATACATTCCATCTTCCCAGTACAGTTGCAACTAGGGCTTTTTTTTTATACTGGGTTACCTGAAATGATCGGTTCAGTGTAGAAAGTTAGAACTAGTTGGAAGATGACCTACACGTGATGTATTATGGACTGTGTTACAGTATTGGGTCCATGGTGGCTTTTATTTTACGTTTGTTTTTTTTTTTTTTTTTTAAAGTTAAGCTATTTAATTTGGAAAAGGTGCAGGGTAGAAAGAGATCGGGAGATTGGCTCTTACTCTTGTTGAGAAGGTGGCTGCTCAATTTTCTTTAAAAAAATTAAAAAAAAAAACACCTAAGCCCCCAGTTTTACACATTTCACTACCATCTTACTGGGTAGTCAACGCTTACTTGCTTTGGCATTCAGTACCCTACTCTCTGTAGGAAGATTGTTAAAAGAACACTTTTTTATATAGGTAACTTTAAGACCATCGTTACGCTGTGCGTAAAGAATGTACAGAGAAATTTGTAGGTATTTTTTGAGGAACAATTAATTTGTTAATGATATGTAGCTATTTAATTTTTCCCTTTCCTTTATTGTAATCATTCATTTTTTTTTGTTTGGAGAAAAAAGTTGATCTTTTTTTTGTTGTAGATTTGTCTGTAATACAGTAAAAGTGCAGGAACACAGTTATTCTATGAGAACACTGCATTAGCATTAATAGCCACTAGTTTGTTATTGCTACGGGCTACTGAGCATTATAACAGTAAAATACTAATACTGTAGATGGACTCTGTGGAAAATGTGACTCCTATATTTCTTTGTAAACACAAATAAGATAATGTTTTTAAAGCTAATATTTTCGATAATAGCGGTTTTACAAGGTTACATTTACTTATCTGAGATAGGTAAATGGATTTGAGGGCAATAAAGATTTAATGTGCTATGTCCAGTAAAACATATATTAGACACAATGTCAACGGAAGCCAAAGGGTTGGGGGGAGGCGGAAGGAAACTAAACTGAACTCACCATCACGAGACGTGGTGAAGTTTCTTCACAGAGCCGGGTTATCTACAGTTCCGTTTGAAAGAGTCTCTCTGTGTTTGTAAATCTGTAATATACCATGCTTTTGTGGCCTTGTTTCACCTGGAAAAAAAAAAGGTTTGGCAGGCCATCTTTTTTTTTTTTTTTTTTTGTACTTAAAAGTAGCCTTAAAGAACAATAAAGTGCTCTTAAATCACAGGTGTGTCCGTACGCTTCTCTATCGCGCGGTAGGAGCAGAAATGGTTTCCTCTGCTTCGCAAGCTGGCAGCAGAAACAAACCGCTGCTAGCGCGGTGTTTCACGGCCCTTAGCCCCGCACCTCAAATGGGGGCAGCCACGGTCTCCCCTGTGGGGTGAGCAGCGCTGCGGTAGCTCATCGTTCATTCATGCGACTGGAGACGGTTAAGCCTTAAAAACAAGTGTGCTAATTACCCCATTTTGAGGAAGGCTGGTGAACCAGGCAAGAGCCCGGGGAGGAATTTCAACGCTGAATGCAGTAGGGTCTCCAAAATGAAAAAAGCATCCCTAAAAATAACGAGCTACAAAGTTGCTCTCATATTAGCCGTGCCTAAATGGTCTGAAAAACAAAGCAGGCATGACATGCATGTGCATTGTTAAAGTAAATGGCTATTTTTGGGGTGTGGGAGATTCCATGAGAACACATCAAGAACGATTAGTTTAACACATCTGAAAAACATCCCTCTCTAAATACCCGTGGAAAGCGGCCTAAATACATGCTTTAAGAGCGTTTGGGAGGGAGGCCAACTACAACAGGCCTCGCACGCCGCGCAGTCTGCTCGCTCGGGGAGCTGGTTTCCTTTCAGGAAAAAGCCATCCCTGCATCAACATTTTGGGGACTACGTGAAACGGGACAAGCAGCGTTGCTGTCTTTCAAAGTGCTCTATTTTCTACATGCAAAAAGGAAAAAATAAGTATTTTTTTTTTCTTCCTACAGTATGATTTTTCTAATGAGCAGCAAGTGGTAATTTTGCACAAAAGGGCACCATGGCCTAGAAAAACTGGCCGTACACACACATTTCACACCATTACTGCATCCTACACTATTTGTAACGTCTCATCTTTTTCTGTGAGCTAAATGAAAGGCAACGTCCAGCTCTGTGTTTGTAATCTCACCCCTACACACACACACTATTTGTGCTAATTTAATTCAAACCAGAATTTTAATATTAGACAACAGAGCTGAGGTCACAAATATAGCAGGGGTTGAGTTTGGCCCTGTCTGCATAGTTCCGTGAGTGACCGCTCCTGAGCACAGGTTCTGTGTATTTCAAGCTGCTTCAGTTGTGAAAAATGAACTTTACACAAAAATAGACAGGCAGTGACGGTGCGAGCCGCTGGCGGCACAGCAGGCCTATGTCGTTGGGTATCGGCACATGGGCAGCGCGGACGCCTACCTGCTACAACTGCTGCCAGCGCTGCTGGTGAAGGTTTAGTTCCTCTAAAACTACAACCAGGGGAGGCAGCGAAGGCAGTTTCCAGGCAGCGCCGCGCTCCCTTTCGATCCACGGGGGCTGCAGGCAGCCGACTGTTGGGGCTCCGGCCGTTGCTGCGGAGAACGTGGCGGGGAACCACTGCAGCTGCTCGTAAAGCAGCGACATGACTGCGTCGCGTAACTGAACTGTTGGACTTTAAAACTGGCACATGCACAAAACTGGAAATTGTCAGCAGTTCCCCATGGCCGCCCGGCGCTGTTGCTGCTGCGGGAGCGGCCGCTGGGCCGTCACTGCAGCTGGGCCGAGCGCTCCCCGAGGGGCGCAGGGGGCTGTGGGGGGTGGGAACAAATCCAGCTGCTCCTGGGAGGCCAAATCAGTCAACACAGAGAAGATGTAAAATTGTCTTTCTGCCTTGTTCGGAAGCCTTTGTGCAACAGTGGAGTTGGGAGAACTCGCTGCTTACACCGCACCAGTGACTTACGGTCCCACCACGGTGCCCCACAACGTGTGTGTGAATGAAGCCTTCTCCAGTATCCAAACACCACGGCAGAGTGTCGAGGTGCTTAACCTGACACCCTGGCAAAACACAGCAGAAGTAGCTCAGATGTTATTTGTGTAGGAGCGCTACTCACCACGCTGGCACACTCGCGCTTGGCCGAGGGGAACGGTCACCACTGCCTTTAGCTCCTTCTCGAGGAGCAGTGCAACAAGAAACCGTCTGCAGCTTCCTGATGCGCAGGAGCTTCCATTTCAGCTGTGCTGTGTACGGAGCCAAGTACGTTACCGCAGCGGCTGACGGGGGTCTCCAGCGCTCCTCCCTTCGCAGACAACCTCGTTACACAGCTGGATTATGCACACTTTATCCCTGAAGGGCCCATGACAAAAAACACACCAATTTAATAACTAAATAATCTTTTAACCTCTCCTTCAATGGGAACGTTCTGCCCCTCTCTGTGGAACAGCTATCTCAAGTGCTTCTCGTGGGTGTAAGACAGCCAAGGTAGATCATTTAATTGGTTATTTTTAAACTGCAGTTACATACAGCTCCTCAGCAGCTGCCTTGTTCCTCAGACAAAGCTCTCCTCTTGCCCCTCGGTGCTCACCAGGCACCAGCACTACGTGTCCCCCGAGGGGCAGGAGGGAGAGCCCTCCAGCCTGCGCTCCCTCTCGGGAGTGCGTTCGCCTCCTGTGGAAGAGAGGGTTTTATACGGCCTTCACACCCAGGGGAAGTGTGAGGCTCACAGAGGCAGCACCTCCCACCAAGAGTCACATTTAATACACACGTGGGGTTTTTTTCCCCCACAGCACAAGCCGTGACAGAAACCAGCAGCCCTGGGCAGGTATTACTTACCTCTGCACGTACGGCAAAACCACTTCAGTACACGGCCTTCCCACTGGTGCTCCACCTTCCGTCTTAAAACCTTCTTGGTTGTAGCGAAGTTCCTGAGTGCATTTGAGCCTCGTCCTGCCCAGCTGCTGTCCCCGGGGGACACCGTCACTAACCCGTCATTTCTGTAGATGAGGGAGGGGGAGACAAGTCGTTTATTCCTTGATCTCAAGCCACAGACACCAGTTCTTTCTCCAGTTCTCTCATTTCAGATTTTCTCTGAGACATGTAATAGTTTACAGCAAACTCAGGTGTCGTAACAGCACCCTCAGCACAGGCTGAAGGAAAGCTGCCAAAGAAGCCTAAGTCCAGTGCAGAACGGCCGCTGCAACAACAGTGGTTAAATCGCAAGAAAATAAACTAAATTTAATTTTTAATTAAAACTTCAAGGGAAAATCTGGTCCTGGTACATTTTATCTGACACAGACAGGGTAGGAGGAGCACCTTGCACAGCTGGCAACCTTCCACACAGCTCTGCAGCTTTTCATCCAAAACTACAGTTGGAATCCCCGAGCCTTCAGTCTCCTGCAAAACAGCCCTGACAGGAGACGCGCTTCCCCATCTTTACTCTCGACTAACGGGTGGGCCTGGCATCACGTGTGACTCTCATTTGCAGAAAAGTTTCAGACTTTCCTGCTTAATTCTGCTCAGCAAATCTGACCCTCCCGTTTGCAAACCCTCAGCGATCCCGAGGCGGGATGCAGGGAGCAGAGCAGCGCCAGGGGCTCTGCCCGACCCCCGGCGCCGAGACAGGGAAACACCGGGCAGAGCACTCGGCCTCCTTCCTGACACCCCCCACGTTCCCGAACTGCACCCACACGGCTTCTCCCTCTCCTCAGGAACCTCACACCAGTAAACACCGAGACAGCTCTCGCTGGAGCAGCGTGGTGGCACTCATGAAGGGTGGCAGATACTCCACCGGGACTAGCGTTAAAGTCTGCACAGGGTTTAACGTGGACAACACTTCACCTCCAAGGGAAAGGAGAGGAGCAGCTCCCAGACACAGCCCCTTCCAGTGGGACACCCGGACACAGCCCCTTCCAGTGGGACACCCCGACACAGCCCCTTCCAACGGGACACCCGGACACAGCCCCTTCCAACGGGACACCCGGACACAGCCCCTTCCAACGGGACACCCCGACACAGCCCCTTCCAACGGGACACCCCGACACAGCCCCTTCCAACGGAACACCCAGACACAGCCCCTTCCAACGGGACACCCCGACACAGCCCCTTCCAACGGGACACCCCGACACAGCCCCTTCCAACGGAACACCCAGACACAGCCCCTTCCAACGGAACACCCCGACACAGCCCCTTCCAACAGGACACCCAGACACAGCCCCTTCCAACGGAACACCCCGACACAGCCCCTTCCAACAGGACACCCTGACACAGCCCCTTCCAACGGGACAACCCGACACAGCCCCTTCCAACGGGACACCCCGACACAGCCCCTTCCAACGGAACACCCCGACACAGCCCCTTCCAACGGGACACCCCGACACAGCCCCTTCCAACGGGACACCCAGAGAACACCCTGCAGAGACAGAACGCCGGGCTCGGCCCCGCGCCATGAGCTCCTCCCGCGCTGCCCCTTCGTCTGGCGCTAGAAGGGGACACCACGGCCACGGCGAAGGCAGCTCCGTCCTCACGTGAGAGCAGCTTCCCTAGGAAACACCGAATAGGAAATTCTCATCTTCTCCTTTGTGACCCAATCAGGCGCCCAATTCACCAGACAACAATGCACCATCTTAGGGGGTGTTATCGCTGCTAATTGCTGGATGGCGTCAGCATTTATACCCCATTGACGTGCCTCTTGTTGAGAAGGGCTGGCACGGGGTTAGTCAGACAGGGATATTCAGATTGACAGGCATTTATATTTTAACAGAGTTGGAAAAAACAGAATTTCTTTTTCTATAGGCCACTTTTAAATAATGACAAAGCAGTTACTGACTTCCAGTAAGAACACCCTTCATTACCTCCACACGAGACTGTTTCAGTCTTTTTCCTCTGCCTGTAGGCCAGCCAGTTACCCTGTTCACTGTTGCACTGTTCGTTTTAATTTTACATTTTATTTTGCTAAGCAGCAGCTTTCTGAAACGCCAAGGAGAACATCTGTCTTCTCTCCATCACAGAGACAGACACAAAGGCATCTGTCACCACGAAGCTGTGTCAGCCACACGCCCGCTACATTGAATAGTCAAAACCCTGCGTATCTCCAAACCGTTCACTCAGTGCGGGCCAACACGACGCTGCAGAACACTTCTCAGCCCCTCCTGCTGTTCGTGGTGGAATCGTTACTTTTTTAATCCAGGAAAACACAAAGCTCCAACCTCCTGCTTCCTGAAATATCAAAATAATGTGGGTCTGGTTGCATTAATGACGCGTGGCTTGTGTGCTAGAGCATACGCAAGGTACACCGCTGCAGTCGTAGGAGTTCTAGTTAGGTAAAACAAAGTATAAAAAATATAGGATTTTTTGCTTTCACAGAAAAATACGCTTCAACTAGTTTAAAAAAAAAAAAAGTTCTCAGCCTAAACCCTCTTCACTGACCCCCCAAAGCATTCTAAACTTTTTTTTTTTTTTGAGGGGAAGTGGGGATGAAAATTAATGGAAAGAACTAACAATACTTAGAGATTAAAGCAAGGGCCTTTCCTCTTCCTTTTACTTCCAAGTGACAAGTTCTTAACTTCTTCAGAAGAAAATGCCCGTATTCAAACAGCATCACAGGTCGCGCAGCGCTGTTACGGGCTTTACAGCAGCAGCAAAGCCCTTTCCTCTGACTTTCAGTGACGTACCTTTATTTAACTCGATGTTACTTTTCTTCATCGAACATTTTCTCATGGCACTAACAGTTACTGCCGTTGCTCTGGCTGCCTGTTGTTCCGTTTTCTACACTGATAGAAACACAACTGCTTCCAAAGCAAACCCAAAGTAACAGAACTGAGGTTCTTAACAGAGTTAAGGAAACTGAATTCGGTCTTACCTGCTGCCGTACAAGGAGTCACTGGTACCCCCTTGGCTTCCCGTCCGGAGCCGGGACACGGAGCGTCCAACGTGCCCATTGCTCTCGGGCAACTCCCTGGGTCGAGCCCTGGCTGCCTGTGGAGCGGCCACCTCCATGGAGCACACCTTCCGGAGGGGCTGGAGGAGACCCCCGCACCCCCCCGGCTGCCGGCAGCCCCACTGGCACCTCCCCACGCCGCCAACAGCCGCCGGGAAGCCACGTGCCCTCAGAAAGTGCTGCCAGGTAGGACACCATTCAAACGGGCAAGAGACAACCCCAGGTGAAAACCTCCGGCCACCAACCTGACTCCCCCGACCAGGGAAAATGCTGGTAAGACATTAACTGGAAGAGATGCCTAACTGAAGAAGAAGATTATTTGTTCTCATTATTCGGAGAGGGTAAGCCTGAGTATAGGCTAAGAACGGGGTCAGAATGCTCAACCCCATAAATGTAAAATGCACATAATTTTTAAAGATTGCACTACAGACATCGTCTAAAATGCACCATTGCAGAGGGCTTTGGTCTGAACCACTCCTCTATCATTTCATGCATTTGCTAATTCGGCCTTCAGCTTCCCTCCAGAGCTGCCCCGCTCTACGCAACGGGATGTCATTAGTTCAAATGGTGAGTTTTCAGGTGGGAAATAAAGAAAAACCCAGTCCTGCAAAGCCACCACCACACAGAACGCGGTGTGATTCTAGGGCTCGTTTCAAAGATTTTTCATGGCAAGAAAGATTTCCTCAGAACAAAAAATAATGCTTTTGTTGTTGCCAGGCTTACAAATGCAGTCTGCGATGTGAGTCAAGCTATGACCTTTCAGGATGATGCAAAATCAGCAGTAATAAATCAAGCGGTGACTTTGCTGACATGCCTGTAACTTAAGTGATTAATGCAACAAATAAACAATTTCTGCTTGGAAATACAGGAAAGAGTGTGGGATTCTCCTCCTGCTCTGCCCTGTTAGAGCTGAACTCTGGATGCAGTTTTGGTCCTTCCAATTCTCACAGGAAATGTGAAAAATGCCTGGCCAAAGGCTGAGGATTAAAGTCAATAGCAGATCCACCCATAATACATCATTAAAGAAAGAGAAGCTAATGAAGGCAAGAAGAAACGCTCTCCTATTTATACGAAAAGTTTGTTCCTTTTAACAGTTGCCCCATCCAGTACATGCAAGGGGCTCCAGGAAAGCTGGGGAGGGACTTTTTACAGGGGCGTGTAGTGACAGGATGAAGGGCAATGGCTTTAAACTGCAAGAGGGGAGATTTAGATGAGATCTCGGGAAGGAATTTTTCACCATGAGGGTGGTGAGCCCCTGGCCCAGGTTGCCCAGAGAAGCTGTGGCTGCCCCATCCCTGGAGGGGTTCAAGGCCAGGCTGGACGGGGCTTGGAGCAACCTGGGCTGGTGGGAGGTGTCCCTGCCCAGGGCAGGGGGTGGCACTGGGTGGGCTTTAAGGTCCCTTCCAACCCAAACCATTCTGTGATTCTATGATTCTATGACAGATCCTGCCTTCTCTCCATCCTGTCCCTCTGTGACATGCACCGCACGCGGGTGTTGCTCTACAGCTCGTGGCTGACACAAAACCAGAGGAACTTGCCGGTGACTACATAAGTAAAATCTGCCCAAGCCTCCAAAATCTGCAAATGTACAGATAGTTCTTTGAGCTGACTTATTCTAAATTATAAAATAAGTTCTTCCCTTGAGCTATTAATAGCATAGAGATCTACACTCAGAACGCTGACTTCCAGAGCTCAACAAAAAGAAAACTGTGACTGTATCCAATTTGATTAGCTGCCCAGAATTTAGCATCTAATGCCGGTATACAGAGGCAATAAAGCATCATAGCTGCCAAATCTGTGATCTTCCTACTAGAGAATCATCATTTGGACTCCGGGACCTTTTTACGCTACTCCATAGCCATTAAAAAAATTTGTTTTCTGCCGGTATAATATTAAGGAAAGGGTACAGACCACTGCTTTTATATTACTTGCACAAATCTCAACTGATTTGTCAGCTGTTTGTGCTGCACAGATACCAAGGCATAACCAACAGAAGAGCATCAAAGTGTTTCGGTGACTAGAGAGCTTTCTTGCTGCGCAGTCATTTCGGTTACAAGCCAGGTGAGCACCAGCGAGGCGGCGAGGCAGTAACACCCATATCTCACCACAACTGTGCTACGCGTTCACAGAACTCACCGAAATCACTGCATGAGGAAATATCTCACTCGAATTTTTCAGCAGCAAAATTAAAATCAGGTTATTCTAAATAATTACATTTGGAATTAATTCTGCTCTTGAGCCATTTAGCCTCACATTTTCAAGTCTTTCTACACAGCCACAAAACAGATGCGTTCATTTTTAAAATAAAGAAAAAAGAAAACAGATTCTTGGGAACTGAAGGAACACAAAACAAAAAAACCCAGGGCTGGGAGACCAGCATCAACATTTTGAGAGTTGAGAAAGCTACAATCCAACCGAGTCGTCAGACTGATGAAAAGTACAGATTCTCTCCTCAAGAAACCTCCGTTGCTTAGCTTTGCAGCCCTCGTGTGGGAATTAGCTACGCTATAACCTCAAACCAAAACACTTCAAGAACTTCCATGCAGGATGGTGTTGACGGAGCACAGGGAACGTTCATTAAGATACAGGATCCCATCATGAAGCTTCCAGATATTTATTTTTTTTTGCTTGTGGGTGAGAAGTCTGCTTAAGCAAGTTTATTGGTCTAACCCCTCCGTAGGTACAAATTAAGAAAGTTCCTCTCCTTCCTGAGAGCGCTGGAAAAGTTGGGTGACAAAAGAGAAGTAGCACTTAATTTCTGCAATGGAGCGAAAGGGAGAAGCAGAAATCTGGCTGGCCAACCTACACTGCCTGTGATCCTTTGAAACCCTATAGCTAGAGCAACCCAAGAGGAAGCCCCAAAATAGAAGGAAATTGATGGTAAGCCTCAGGAGAACTTCCCACAGATAGACAGACCTGGACCAGAGAGAGGGATGTGCTAAGCCCTGCCAACAGCCAAGGAAAGGAACTGAAGCTCTTAGGAGGAACGTAAGCTGCTCGACGCCAATGACAATACCTCTGATGGGAAAACTCCCAACCTGGGGCATCCTCCATCCGTTGCTCCTAAAGCCTCAAACAGAAAGCCAATTTCCTTAGAGGTGTCTTTCCTGGCTCTCCTCCAGGTTCCTCTTCTTCTGACACTTCTGCTTTTCTTCTGCCCCTTCATATGCCCCATCTAGAATGGAAACAGGGGAGGAAAAGAAAATGTTAGCATGGTAGGACAAAAGAACGGAGCTTCATTACAACAGAGAGTTGGGGCAGTGGGCAACGATTTAAAAAGGATTTCAGTTTATTTGCTTTTCTCTCATAACTGAAGTTTTGTACTTTTTTTTGTGAAAAGTTTAACTGGGGAAAACAGCCAATGACTACACTGTGAAAGTTCAGTAAAACACAAAAATGTCACTAACACCACTACATAGTCCAACAAATTGCAGGTCATGGCAACTTACTTACACGTTGTACTCGGTTCATGAACAGTTCTCTTGTATTTCACTCAGGAAATGGACAAAAAGAGGTTTTTTTCCTCCTCGGGAGTACATTTATAATATATGGTCAGAACTAATTAAGGAATGTTTGTTAATTAAGAATTAAAAAAAAAAAAAAAAAAGTCCAGTTCTTACCCTGGATCTCCATTTTTAGGTCTGTTCTTGCTTCTTAATTCTTCTGTTCCATTTCCAAGGTCAACACACACCTTCCTGTTGCAAATGAATACAAACCTCTAATTCTGGGGGACAGAAATGTTAAATTTCAGTGCAGGCCTCGGAGAACAGAACCGATGTTATTTCTTGCCACTCTCAGGCTGGATCGCTAGGTTGTATTACCCCGATTTCCAACTGTGCCAACAACCCCAGCTTAACGTGGACTTGAATGCCTGAGGGAGCGGCACGCGCTCACCGTGAAACAAACAGTGAAGCTTCCAGCAGTCAGACTGGTCACAAACGACACAAGCCTCAAAACCAGAAACTCATTTTTAAAAAGCGCACTCGGGTAACTTTTTCCTTTTCTGTATTCCTTTTCCACAAGAACAACAAAGCTCTTTTGTGACTCCTCACTATTTCAGGTGATTTGTTACACAAAACCTAATGCTCCTGCTGGTAAGCACGTTTTCCAGTACATACTCGCAAGAAAAAGCAAAACTGAAACAGCAAGCATTTAAAAGTTAACAACAGATTTATTTAATCCTTTTTTACACACATAAATTTTTTAAAATACATGCTTGATGTAAGATTGTCTGCACATTTTAAATCAGACTCCTTTCAGAATTCCAAAACCCCGTTTAAGACATCAAGAAAGTCTGGCTTAGAGCATCCAAAGTTGGGCATCCCAAAATCGAAGGCAAATGAATTACTCTAACCACTTCTGAACTCCCTGTCCAAACTAATTAAAAGGCATTAACAGACAATGTTAGAGATGAGATATACCTGTATCATCTCCAGTACTTGTGCTATTCTGCTGCCTCGCTGACTCAGCCCACACCGCTCTGGCTGTGCCAGGCACTTACTCAGCAAAAGAGACTCTACCAAGCAAAGCTCAGACAATGGATGGAGGCGGAGATGACGTGACTTTCTTTGGCTTCACTGGAGGTCTGTGGTACAGCCCGTGTGTTCTGCCTCAATCCATCTTCCCATTTCTGTGACTATTACGGAGAGGACAAAGTCGCTTAAATAAGCAGTGTTTTTAAAAATCACAATAATTAATTACATTAATCTCCAAACTGTGAGAGCTGGAACATAACATTTTGGCTTAGAAAATTTATGAAGCCACGGCCACCTACTACTACAGCAACAAAATAATTTAAAACCAGTCATTTGGTCATATTCTGAAACAAAGTTCTGCCGCGTGTCCTCGTGGCGTGTCAGCCCCCTCCTGACACTCCAGTGACATTTAAAGCACATTCTTTTCCAGTATCTCAGATCAACAGCTATGTTGTTATCCTCCGTTCCTAGCTGATTCGTAAGCAGTGGATATCTTGACGTTATCCACCAGAATCTCTTAATGACATTTCCAAACACTAAGCACAGGAAGCTAAATTAAGTAACAGATAGTATCATTGTCGGAAGTGAAACTAGAATATCTCCAGCAACGGGGAAACGCTGCGCACACGTGGGTCGACTCGCTCCCTGTTTCTCCCTTGCGAACCACAGTGTGGTTCCAAAGAAGCCTACCTTCCGTTCGTAATACTTGACTGCTAAATCGTCAAGTTGGCGCCTGAATTCCTATTCAACAAAACGCAATTAACAAGCAACTGAAATGCCTTACCCTGGGATTTGCGAGCGCACCAGTCACACAGGGTATCAGGCAGCTGGTGGGGATGATGCAGCCACATACATACCCCAGCTGCTGCCCTGCTGGCCTCGTGGGGCAGAGCACGCACAGCTCGCTCCTTCCTAACCACTGCCCTGGAGAAAAGCAAAAAGCACAAATACTGCCTAACTACATGCAAGAGACATACAATAGTAAACATTTTAATTAGGGGGAAATTGTCTTTATATCTATACATGACCCAACAATCGTAATGTTGTGACATTTATGCTGTCTATCATCTCAAAGCATTCCCAACTTCGTACCAACAACTGTATTGCTCTAGCAGCTGTGGGGTGGAACTCCAGTACGAGCTGTTCATTAAAAGCATGCATGACCCCTGCACAAGGGTGATTTAGACAATGAAGGACACAAAGGAAGTTGAACAATAACTTTAGGAAGGTAGGATGAAATAAATTAAAAAAAGAAAAAAAAAGAAAAAAAGAAAAAAGTTATTACAAAGAAAACAAGAAGCGATGCAAAACTTTTCTTAGGGCTTTGGTTTAGTGTGCCATCTGAAAAATAACTTTAATTACATGGTTGTTAATAGTGCCAAAGTTTGACATGGATTGACATAATTGGAAGAAAGACCATTACCTATGGTAGTCACTGATACCACCTCCCTGAATACATGGACTTTCTTTGAGTTTTCCTTTTAAAGTGCAACCACAAGGGCAGTGCCTGCTCAGGGAGAACCCATACGATCAACGCACAACCAAAAGGACGTATCTAAAGTCTCTGCTGCGCTAATTTCTAAAGAGTTCCAAAATTGCTACTATTTAAACAAAAGGACAGTGATCCTTTGCTCATGACAACAATAAACAAATGCAACACTTTTACATAGCCTGTCCATGAAGACTATGAACAAATGACCTAGACAGGCATCCAACTTCTCACATTCCTTTGATGACGCGAATTCCTGCCATTCCTTTTAACAGCAGCCTGACAGCCAGCTCCTGCAGCGACATCGCTGGGGGTTCTGGCCAAGAAAGAAGTGCAGATGCAGCCCCGTACCATGCCTACCTGCCCACCTGGCCGACCATGCCTACCTGCCCATGCCCACCTGGCCATGCCCTCCTCCCGGCTTCAGAGACACTCTGCAAAGCAGCAAACCTTACTCCAGCTCCTCCTATTTCAACCAGGTACTTATATAGCATTGTTATCGAAAAGTATTGCTTGCAGGAAAGGAAACACCAAAATCTACCAAGAATCTCCTGTGGTGCACGTACACACTGTTGAGAGCAGGGAGGGAGACACGTTAGAACTGCCCAGGAGCATGAAAACACATTTCTTCTGTTTGCATTACTTCCAAAATAATAATGGAAAATTACGCTCAGACCTTTTCCTTCTCCCCCCACCCCCCTCCTTCCACAGGTCAGGACTGAATTAAGAATGCTTTATAACAACAGAACCTCTACTGTGGCTTAATTACAATTATTTCATTCATAAACAGCTTGCATAGAAATGTGGATCTCCTGTTTTAAGTAAACTTCAATACTGGTGATTTCACTGACGCAGAAGGATAAAACGCACGCAGTGTGGTTACTCACAATGGCAAGGCTGCCTTAGAGGATTAAAACCCCTCATCCCCTCCCCCTCCCAAAAAAAAAACCAAACCCAAACAACAAAAAAACCCAAAACAAAGCTGCAAGTATTAAAAGAAAAGCCAACAGTCCCTGTTTAGGAAACAGGCAATTCAACAGGAGCCGCCGGTGATGTCATTGCATTTATAGGTTGCCTGAGTCACAGGTTCCTGAGGAAGTGGTAACACCTACAGAATTACTGTGTAAAAGTCAGACTTTGAAGCATGAAATGAAAATAAAGACACTTAAAGACAAAGCAAAACCCCCAAGCAAAAATCATACCCTACTTTATAGATTTCCTTGCCTCTTACATGAATTTGAAAGAAGTCTGCCACTAGAAATTAATTTGCTTGTTCATCCACATCCCTCCCTTACCAGTGAGGCACCGAGTGCTGGGTGGGGTGGGGGGAAGATGTTGACGGGGAGAGAAAAAAAAAAGAGAGAGGGGAAGGAAAAAAAAAGGACACCAGTTCACTAGCCGTCAAAAACTGGAGTTCAACTGCATTCAGAGTGCGCCAGACTTGGAACCCCCCTGGCCCTCGCTTTTCCTGCAAGCATATTGACACGATGTGGAAACAATTTTAGCAGCGTTTCTTCACACAGTTTTAGCCCATACTGGTTTTGATTTAGAAAGTAAAATCATTCCAGGAACAGGAGGCCAGCTTGCGTTTCAAAGGCCGCGGGCTGCGGCAGCACCGCCTCGCAGCGATGCACCGACTCCAGCTCCTGAAGAGGGTGCACGCCTTAGACCAAAACTGAGGAACGCACTACCGACCTCCTCCAAAAGAATGAAATCAGAATAATCTCTCCCTATTCTTATTTCAGTAGTGCATAATAGCATTTCACTAACAAATCAAACAATGAATCATTCTGCTGAGATCTTACAAAAGCGAATGACCTGGTGCCAAAAAGCAAACTGAAGTTACACACAAGCCTAAATTTTTGGATGCTCAAAGGCTACCGAGGCAGCAATCCACAGCCAAAGAATCTGAGAACAGAAAGTAACTCTACGGGAAAGAAGTTACAAAGAATAGTTTGGTTTTTTTCAAATTGTGCTTTTGATTTGCAGCAGTACAACACTGCATGTACTTCTCCTGTTAGCTTACTAAAATATTTTTTTAAGAAGTTATTTGAAAATTTTAGCATTTAAAATGACATGCACGTGACCTTCAGTTCCAGAAGCAAAGTCCATTGTACTTTCTATCCATGTCCTATATAAACAGCTATTCAAAGAACAAGAGGAAACAGGCATTTAGGCCGCTATAGTAGATGGAAAGAGAGTGCGTACTCCATGCCAGCCAGGAAACACAACACGTTTGTTTTTAGAACTCCTGACTGCCCCTTTTTATCCCCAAGCCCAAGGAAGCGCCTGCAAGAAGCGACAATGGCAAGGGACTACGGGCCTCATCCCACAGAAAGAACCCATGCTATTTCATTAGCAAAGTTCAGACAAACAGCTGAGGCGTTCTGCAAATCTTTTCAAAGGATGTCCTAAATAATTCCACCGGATTTGAAAAAGATGCTATGGTTAAGTCGCAACAGGCAGATAATATCGTCAATTATCGAGGGCAACAATCAGAACCTGAAATTATAGACAGTTGGGAGTTCTCATCCGCACCCTTATCCTGGGCTGAGATCATGTGAAATTAGGTGAAAAAACTGCTGCCCTAAGATACAGAATACCTTAAGGTACTTAACATCATTGCTACTCACGTTTATTGCTATGAATTCTTTTGGGAATAGCTTCAGTTTCCCTTCCGCAGTGCCAATTTCCTTGGCCAGGTTAAAATAATCCCCAAGTGACTCAGTCCAATGACTTCACTACAACCTGGACAAAACACCAACCACCGGCTGGTGGAAGAATACAGGCTGCTGGATTTCAGCTACCGTACTTAAGAGAAAAGTGGCTACAAATTAGCCCAAGCCGCAGCCTATTTTGGTTAACACTACATGTCTTCAAACACTACTCAACAACACTTCAACAAAACAATGGGTCGGAGCAACAGACCCGTCTCTTGGACCCAGGATAACTGAGAATAAAAAACACAGCTACTCTTTGCCAAGTACATATATCCAATTTCCACACATTTTACAGTTGAGGAATTAAATAAAAGTTTAAGAAACCTAGGAGCAGTGCTACCGCAAAGCAAGGAGTGCTGTGGTCTGTCCATGCGTCACTCACGGCTCACTATGAAGAGTCACTGGGGTCAGTGGCACTGGACAAAAGAGTATCAATAAATGTAAAACGCGACTGAAAATGCTGTCAACAAATTGTTAGGGGTTTTTATTTCAAAACCTGTCAAGCACTGCACAGATACGAAAATGAACTTTTCAGAAATTACTACACTGGATAGCTGAAGTGGTAATAGAGAGGGAAAGTCTATATTAATTTCAAACCTAAAGCATTACCTGTGTGGTGCCACGGTATTTGTAAACACCGTTAGGGTTCTGGAGAAGGTCCAGGCAGCGGCAAGGGAAAGAGAGCTGGAACTGAGACGGGCAGACAGGTAGGTTTTTCATAGGTGAGGAATTTACACGTTGCCAGAGTGGGACAGTCCAAAGTCCTCCGAGTGTGGTATCCCTGTCTTTTAAAACAGTTAATCCAGGTGCTCTAAAGAGAAAAGGTGCACAACACCCTCTTGAAGGAAAGCTTCATTTTGGCAGGATATGCATGAGCACATCATCTGCACCGAAAATTAAAAAAAAAAAAAAAAAAAGAAGAAGAAGAAAAGGAATTAATGAAGTGAAGCCATGTCAAAAGAGTCAGAAAAAAAATGGTAACAGGCTCAGGATCTGGACATCTTCCAGGCTAAGTTTCTTAGGAAGTCTGCTAAAGCTTACCATGTTGCAAATATTTCTTTCACGGCTCCCGTTGGAGTACAATTGCTTATTTGTTTCTAAGGAAAGGATTGCACTATTATTTAAAAAAAAAAACAACAAAACAAAAACACCAATAAAACCCCTAAAAAATTTGGTACAAAAATTTGGAAAAGGAAAAATCCCACCATCTACCTGTTCACATTCACTTCTGCTTTTGTGTACTCTTAAGGCAAAGCTGCAGTAGAGCCACCACTGAATCAACGAACCGCACGAGAACGCCTATTCGCACTGGAGACCGCGAGCTGGACTTGCACTGCACAACAGCTGGCAGAATGACAAGAGAGGTTGACTATGTGTTAGTTTGCAACATATTTATTTTTGAAAGAATGTGAGCTATCCTTCCTATTCCCATAAGAATAGAGAGTTAGGACTCTCCTTGAACTCTTAAGAGACTGTTATACTCTGAAGAGAAACTATACAAAAATATCCTCATGGATTCGGTCATGGTGCTTCATGATTCTTTAAGAAACAGGCAGAGTTGCTCTTCATCAAAAGCTGGTATCAGAAGCTTAGTGATCTTTTCACGCATTACTGGCATTAGTGAGAATCCCGCATCCCAAAGTCTGTCCTCAGTCACACCTCGGTAATCTCACTGTCTTTATGATCTGGCTTGAGAAAAAGGAAGAAACCTCAAAGGGAATTTGGGAGCTGGGTGAACTCTTCATGGCCCAACCCTGTCCCAGAGTAGTGCAATGACGAAGTCGCTAGTGGTGGGCTTGGCAGCGTTAGGCTTACGGTGGGACTCCATGATCTTAAGGGTCTTTTCCAGCCTACATGATTCTGAGATTGTATCAGCAATTCCCATTAGACTGGTTAACATCCATTTAGAAGGAATTTGTTCAGTGAGAGGGAGAAACAAGTCCTATGACATCATTCTACAGACCACAGTGAAAAATTCAGAAATACGTAAAACCCATTTCAGTAAGAGTTTTCTGTGAAAGCACAAGTGAGAACTTTGAGAAAATGCTTATATATGGAAAAATTATTCAATTTTGCTAATATTGTCATGCGTATATTTAAGGTGAGCAGCCAAATCTTACACAAAGAAACAGAATTAGAAAGAACGTGATAGAGGAAGTGGAATATCAAAGATGACAAAAATGAAATTTTAGTTTATGTCACTGGACTTCTCTGAGGACACAATACCAAAGCCATACAGAACACAGGGAAGGGAAAAGTATTTTTCCAGGCTCAAGCTCAATGATTTTAAGGTCTGGAGTAATCACCACAGTTTCCTTTGATGTGCCAAAATAACTATTGTGCTGTCGACTTCTACTGAGGCAGAATCTCCCTTTAGTTTCATGGGAGTCACCAGCCTCCGAGGAATACAAATCCTATGGTTCCATTCCTTGGTGATTTTCTCGACCAACCTGTCCGGGCCATCATGAATCCTTCTTCACAGATGTAAATGTAATTTTCAAATTTGTGCCCTTTCTCCCTCATTGAGCCCAACCTTGAAGACTTAAGACTCAAACTAGCCCATGCTCCATGGAATATATTCTCGTGTGGGCTGAACCACCTGCTGGCTTTAATGGCGCTAAAATGACTACATGTGATATAAAGGGCGTGCCCTAAGTGAAATTTATTCCCAATCAACAGACTACGACACAGGCGAAGAGGATTTAACAGTAGATTGTGAAAGCAAGGATGAGAGCCAAGTGAGGGCTTTAAAGAAGAAAACTCATACAGAATCTCAAGTTCCTCACTTCCGTGAACGTGGTACTACTCCGTAACAACTTCTAGACATCAGCCAGCAAACACATGGAAGGGATGGCACTGAAGAAAAATTCTAGTCAGCAGAAGTGTGAAAGCAAAACAGAGACTACCATTCCGTGAGTTTCTATAATACTCAAGCACACAAATGATGTCAACATCTCTTCGTTGAGATCCGTGGTCTTCTAACACTACTAGATGTCCCCAGATGTGATATGCAGGTGTCACAGTTGCCTTCTGTGAGATACGGTCCCACCCGCACTGCCATATAATGCCATTACCTTTCTGTTAGATATTTTAGGAAGATGAGCAGGTTCCTCTGAGGCTGTTCAGTCCCAACAGATTTGGTTTATACCTGAAAACCCACGATAGCTTTCGGGTTCTACAATGAAAGTATGAGTTTGGGCTCTTCACTGACGCCTAGGACATCATGGCAGCACAAATAAAATTTAAATGCTACCTCCTTCATGAAGAGAGGTAAAGTTTAGCTTCTTCCATTAAACCCAATAACTGGAGCTGAGGTCTGAGCCAAAATCCTGCCACTAAGTACATACGAGCCAGTAAATAAAGCCAGTCACAGTTTTATCTGTTAATAGTATTTGAGTGTGCACTCATTCATTTGAGGGGATTCTCATGATTTCTCACTCAGTAAATGCCTAAAAATTGAGTAAAAGCAAAATAAGAACAATTCTGGTCTGCAAGGAGAAAGAAAACAACATTATAGTTAGACAACGGAAGTTATTCCAAGTCAAACTGAAGTGTTTCTGAACATCAGAGACATCTGGGAAGCATATGTACAGGAAACAGCTCAGCCTGAGAGAGTTGTATGTTACTGAAATTACAGAGGTAAGGAAACATTACATTAACCCTGAGTTTTGAACCTTTCGATCTTGTATACTTCTGCAGTTAAAGAGATACCTTCATGTAAAGCTACACGATAAGCAGAGTTTCAGATATTTAAAATAATTATTAATGTTTATCACATTTGAGAGAGATGTCTAGTTTTCAAGCTTTATGTAACCAAAAACTGCAAAGAGACTTTTACACTCCACGGTCAGCAACTCCAAATGATAAAAATGCAGATGATTCCCTTTAAACCACCCTGGTACTGATTCGGGATTCCAGCTGGACTATGGCACGGCTAACAACATGGAAGGCATTATGTACATTAACAAACTGCTTTAAAATCGACACGGCATGTTATCAATCTTATTGTTCATCACCTGACCACCAAAAGATCGGTTTCCTATGATTACCAGTCTTTCAAAAAATATATTTGATCCATATATATTTTTATATTACAATGAAGTTAGCTAAACAAGACACTCTCTTAAGGCGATTTACGAAACCACACAAATGTAACGAGTATGATAGTTAAAAGAAATAGACATAAGAGCTATTTTAGACACTTCATGCAAATCTCAGCATGTTTCAATAACTCTTTTATGATCGGAATCTGGGAATTGCAGATATCCTTGGCTTTTAGGCAAATTGACCTGACAGAAATTCCTCTGACATGGCATAACAGAGAAGTTGTGAAATTATCTACACCAAATATTCAGAGCTTATGTTAAAGAAATGTCTTAGCTTCAGCTGGGATAGAGTTAATTTTCTTCCTAGTAGCTGCTGTGTTTTGTATTTAGTATGAGAATAGCGTTGATAACACATACTGGTTTAGCTGTTGCTAAGTAATGCTTATATTAAGTCAAGGACTTTTTCAGCTTCCCAAAGAAGGCGAGAGGGAGCACAGACAGGACAAGCTGGGCAAAGGCGTATTCCACACCAGAGACACCCTGCCCCATATATCAACGGGGGTTGGCCAGGGATCCGCAGTCACTGCTCAGGACGGGCTGGGACACCAATTCACCGGGTGGTGAGCGATTGTATTGCATCACAATTTTGTGTATTCTTTTACCATTATTATTACTATTTTCTCTTCTGTTACTGTTCTATTAAACAGTCTTTATCTCAACTTACCAGGTTTTTTTCCTTTTTCTCCCTTCTCCTCCCTACCCTTACTGGGGCAGAGGGGGAGTGAGCAAACAGCTGCGTGGTCCTAGTTGCCAGTGGGGGTTAAACCACGACAGGAAGGAACTAAAGCAATTGGATTGATCAACTAATTTTCACAATATACAAGGGAAATAAAGACTGCTTGGCAGATACAGCGATTTGCATTTTTTCTGAGTGAGTTAGCCCATAACCCCCACAATATAAAGCCATAAAAGGGATTTCAAATACACTTCTAAAACATTTCCAGGATTAAAAAACAATAGATTCCCTTTCAATTTTGTAATAATGTACTTTCGTATTTTACAAATCCATTTTTCTCAAGTTATCTTTTAAACTCAAGGAATCTCAAACTACTGCTTGTGCTCAGCCACAATCTCCGAAGCCATTCCTGATGTTGCAAAAAATGAAAAACTTCAAATCGAACCGAAATGAAAATCAGAATTGGTCTTTTTTAACACCTGTAAAGTACTGCATGACAGCATCCAAGAACAGCAAAGTTAGAGAACCAATTTCCTATTTCTGTTAGGCATTTCTCTACAAGTTTTAACTGAATTAATGATCCTCCCCCAAAAGCAACCTCACTACATAACGGAGCCCTCTCTAAACTTCAGAGGACTGTAACGATGATACCAATGCACTTTGGTCTTTCCTGTGTAAATATAGGTCAAACTTTTTCCACGGCATGAAATTATGAGCTCTTTGCAGAGAATAACACCTCCACTGACACAGGCAAGAACAATCATGCTGTAACAAAGGCAATCAATTGAACTATAAATATGTACTTTGAAACAGCAAGCAAGGTGTTGTACCTAGGTTCTTACCTACTCCTGCTCTCCTTTAAAGACGCAGTTTAACTGCCAATAGCAGAATATTCTCACTCTTAACAATAAATTCCAACTTAAGGGGCACAAATCTGGGAAAGATGAAAAAATCCACTTAGACATGCTGCTTGGACATATCCATTTACACACAAAATAAAAACTGGGACAAATAAACCACCAAAAATTACTTAAGCAGCATATTTTATCTGTGAGCCATATTTAGAAACTAAAAAAAAAAAAAGGGGGCAAAAAGGCAAGACAAGGTTTAAACGTAACCACATTGCTTTAGTTATTTACATAATAAAAATGAAAATGTGGAGAGTTATATCTGTAACAGACTGCTTTTAAGGTGAAGATATTAATGTCAAAATGTGGACTATATTTGTTTGTATTTGTAGCAGTCAGAATAGGTGAGCAATCATTAACTTGTCAAATAACAGATAAAAGGCAGCGCTCCAGTCCAAAGTAGGTCATCTTCCACCTTATTCAGCTGATTTTCAGACTGTTTCGTCATCACTCATGTCCCAGATCTGCAACAGAAAAGGAAGTGTAATTTTAGTTTGGGGAGTTCAAATATGCTTTTAATATACCTTTATAAAATTGGTATTACTATTTGAAAGGAAGAATAAATAACATTTATGGACTGTTGACTAGCACCAACGGAGCTTCACATAAAATTCAGTATTTTTTCTCTTCTGTCAACAACCTACACACCACTCATAGTTTGTAATTTTGGGGGCATTTTTTAACATATGCTTTTCAGCATTTGTTCCTAACTCTCAGTTTGGTTATTTGCTATTTATTATCATTTACAGTACGCTGTAGACCAGAAACCAGACATTTTGTTTTGGTTTGCTGACTCATTGGCACATACTTAATCTGGATAATAATCTGGATAATAAATAGCACACTGCACTAAACACTGCAGAAAATTCTCATGACGTTCATGAAGAACTAATTGTTCTCCAAGACTTCATTTTGCACCCAAATATTAGATCTCATAAATAGCAGCATAAAGCTGAAAAGTTACATGGAAATTTGTGCTTTCCTATTGTTTAGAGAAATTTAAAAACTACACCGAGTTTTTTCTGCAATACAATATAATTGTACTTTCACTTTGCTACTTGCCCATGTTCCGTAAGCGGCTGTAGATCGGGGGGAAAAAAAAAAGTAAGTGTTTTCACAGAACATCAAGGAATCTGGTATCCTGGTGAACATACTACAGCGAGTGTTATAAATTCACACCAGGTACCAGGGAGCAGAACACATGAGCTGAGGAAAAATACAGGGACTTAGGAGCACAATTAGTTCGTGAGGGGTGCGGGGAGAAGAGAGCATATTCTGAATATATGCTACAAGCTTTTTCTTACAGAGAAATGTGGGTGCTCTTAAAAGACTTTTAATCATTATTTGGAGGTTTAGCTCACGGCAAATAGCCTTTTTCCCCTTGGCAGGGCTTGCAGTAGCTTGGCATCAGGACTAACATGGGTGCTCAGCTTTGAGTTGGATTTAATAATATCAATTTTATAATAGATAAAACTTCATGTCCGACTTCGAGCATTTCACACTTGCCTAAATTAGCAGCAACGCTGCTGGAGTACCACAAGCCTTGTTGATGACAAGAACAAGAATGCCATTTCCAGGCATACAGCCCTCAAAACTGTGAGCCCCCCACTGCAAATGACCTAACAAAATGGGGCAGCATCAGTCCTTTGTCCCTCTGGAAAACAAAACTCAGTTCGTTTGTTCTAAAACATAATTTGTGTGTTGGCATTGCGCGGCCCACTAAGTTATTCTCTCATTTTATATCCTGACCACTAAAATACATCTATCCGAAGAAATACAGAACACGACCGTTTATTTAGACTGTAAATTCTTCAGGGCACAAAGCAGCATTTGACACGTGTACAGTCTCTAGTACAATGGGGCAGTGTTCACAGTTGCATTGTCTGACACACAAGCATTAGTGTTAGACAAATAAAAACCACAAACAACCCCATTTTCTGGACAGGCAACAATGAATATTGATCTATAGCTTTAACAAACCGCTTCACAACAAACTGTAGTATTTCTGGAATTTGAAAACATTCTGAAAAAAGCTCTTCAGATCCAACCTCAGAAAACTATTACTCATATAAAAATCAAACATTTCTATGCAGTGCTACCAGCTGTGTAAAATGAAAACTCTGAATGGCAAGATTTTCTCAATTCCTAGAAGCGTTGCAAAATGGTGGTGTGAATCCTTATGGAAAATACTGAAGGAACAGTTTGTTTACAAAAGGAAAAAAGAGTTTTCATCCTGCCCTAGATGAGCAGCTTGGAGCTTGCCAAGGCAAACACAAATGTCCAGCTCACCAGTCAGGGTCAAGGATGTGGAAAATAAATACAAAAAACCAAGATCTTTAAATAGAGTTTATGGTATGATTCAAGCTGGCAAAAAGCAAGAAATCTAAAGTTCAGCGTGACAGTCCATCTTTGTCTAGCACATGCTCGTTTTTGCAAACAAAGCCTGTAGATTGTAACCCTCACGAACACACCCCTCTGTCAAAGCAGCACGAGAAATACTTTTAAAAATACACCATGAGGTGATTCAAAGGCAAAAGGGAAAGCAGCCAACCGACAGCCCTAAAAAGGTCTTATCTCCTGAAGAGATAGAGCGGGAGCGCAGCCAGCTTCTCTGCTCTGTGCTTTCCCACCGTCCGGGCTGACCCACACAGGGGGCGAGAGGCAAGTACGCGCCCCGTTTTGTTCCGTTGGTTTTACAGAGAAAGGCTGGTAAGGGCACCAGTGACATAAACGATTTTGTGATATGAAAATATTTCCATCCAGGAACTGGCTGGCTGTTCCATAATTCCGGCACAGCTCAGAGAGCCTTTTTGCTTTATATGTGTAGTGCGTGATGCTCGCATTGCCCTAACGCCCCTATGATACAAAGAGCAGCTCCAATGGCACTGTCAGTTCTTCTCGCTCAGACTAAAGGGCAGAAAGCAGCTCCCCGTGTTTGGCCGTAACAGTCGAGGACGGGCAACCCACGGAGGGCCTCAAGGAACTTGAGGACTAACAGTGGAAGCAGAGCGCACAGCCAGCAGCAGCGCCTACGAGGTAACTTAAGAAACACAGCACTGTTAACAAGAAGATGAAAGTAAAGAGAAGAGATTGACAATTAATTCCTCCTATCTAAAGCACGGCTCTTTTCCGGCAGTCTTTTAACATATAAATATTTGCAAAAAGACTGAGACTGAGGTTCACAGGTATTTAACTGCTATGCAAAGCTCCTGGGTTGAGAATTATTTTTAAATGTTTGAAAAGTATGCTATTATTGTACTTCCAGAAGAACAGACAGTTTTATAAGACAGCTTACGCTCCATCTAACTATCAGAGCAGTCACAGCCATAGCACTGTGTGCTGAATCTTACCAAGGTTTATAAAGAACAAAGCACTAGTACCCTAATAACGACACGCAGAGGCGAGCGGAGAACCTGAAACTAAAGGGGAAAATTCTATGCAAAAGTGACCAATTGCATGTTAACCTAAACAAAACAAGCTACACCATACTGTGCAAAACAAGTTGCGTTAAATGTCAATACCGAGAGCTAAATTATAATGCATCACAGGCTCTTGGTTAATAGGAACACCCCTTTTCATGAAAAGGCATTTAAAATACATAGAGTACGACTACGCAAACTTTGGAAATTACTTCAAAAGAGTGAAACTTTTAAGAGGAGAAATAGTGAAATACAGAAAGCCATGAAAGACAATGTCTAAAATGCTTGTCATGCCAAGAATATGACATCCAGCCCAAGCTGAGAACGTGGATTTTGTTGCCAGTTCTGCCCTGCCCCGCAGCCCACCGGGGCGAGTGGGACCTCGGGGCAGCTGCAGGCAACGGCAGAAGAAGGCATCGCCGAGGAAGACAACGCGGCTGCCAAAACCGACCCCCTCTGTACCCATCTGGGCAGATTATCCAAATGCACCTGTTTCTTTAAATATGTGCTTTTATATTCCAACTTCTTTGTAGAGGTTCTTAAATTTCAGATGCAAATTATGTCTATTTGGGATAAGAGAAGAACTCCCGCACTTGTTTTCTTGAAATGACAAGCATTATTTTCTCACATAACAGGCAGAACGGGGGAAAAACCCCTGTGTATTAACTGAACTCTTCACAAGTTCCCACTGTTTGATTTTACACACCTCCAGACTGCGTGTTCAATAAATCCCGCTGAATAGAGAGTTCTGCGTTTCCTTCACACAACAATAACACCCAGTACCTGAAATTTAACTTCCATGACAATGGTTTCAAAATTGGTGCTCTCCTACTGAAGCAGATAATGGCTTTCCATCTTAGAATTAGCACACGTAATTCAAACAGATAACTACTGTTTATCCTATAAATAAGCTTGCAAGAATATAAAGGTACCCTTAGGGGATTCTTAAAAGTTCCTTGGATCTAGATCCGTGGATCTAGAAGGATTTGCCACAAAAATGGCTACCTCATTAAGAAAGACAAAACAAACAAACAAACAACCCCCACAAATACTATTTTCTCCACACAACTGAGACAAATTTACATACACATGTAGCAAAACACTCTGCTTAGAAAAACCTGGAAGAGTCTTATTATGCAAACTACACTATTTACTATGTTACAAATGCTCCAAATACGGTGAAGAGAAAGTGAAGAGTAAAATTCTACGGGCAGAAGCAAGGGCTGAAAACGAACTGCTGCCTACAGCAAACAGCACAGCTGAGTTTCACAGGAGAACATACAGCTTCCCAGATCAATTAAGGCTTATCACATCTTAGTCTTTGATTTAGAAATCTACACTTACTCTGGAAACCTAAACAACTGAAAAAAGAACACATCCAAGCATGTTTAAATTTAAAGCAACTAAATTATTTTGTAGCTATAGCATGTGAGCTTTTTTGATGGGTATTAGGTGAAACATGTTTTTGTTCTATGCTTTACCAGAGAGACAATACATCACAACTTTTGGCAGCCTAAATTACTTTACAAAATACGTGTGTCTAAATATACTTGTAGTAGAACTGAACTAGACATAGCAGGCGGCATTAACGCTCCTTGGGACACTTTTTCAGTCGTATTCTTGGTCCACTGTCTGTATCTTTCAGGAATGGCAACGGAAATAAAATTGCAACTTGAAATTCATTAAATGCCCGCAAGTCCTAACATGCAACTTTTTCAGACTCCATGGTATAGACTGAGGGATAATTATAAAGTTTAGCACCCTCCTTTCATCTTGGCTATTTGATGCACAGTAAGCACTACCCTTCATCTTACTGAAACTGAAAACACTTCAAGCATTTTGTATATTTGACAATTCCTTCCCCATCCCCCTTTCCCACAGGAAAAAAAGCCATAAACGAACCACCAGCATGAACAGTATTCTGCACTAACGTGGCATTTAGCTTTGTTCAGGAGTTATATCCAGCTGCATGTCAGAGCCTGCACAGCGCGCTCTACGGTGGAGTGTTTTCTTTGCTCTCTAAGAACCCACGGTAATGCACTTAAACAAGGATCCCCTCTTGCTCCCAGCGGCAAGAGCTTATCCTGCAACAATCCCCGTGGCTCCCCCATGACGACTCTGCATCCCGCCCACACCTAACTGGTTTTCTGCAACAGGTTTCTATTTCTGCAGCAAGATATAGCTCATGTTTTTCAGAAATGGCTGCTAACTTTCTATAATTAAACTATAGCTGAAGTCAGTTTTGGCTATAATCTGAAGAATTTACTACAGACCATCAGATACTTCTTACTTCAGTTGACACAGACATCAGAAACACACACACACACAAAGAAATTAACCTTAAAAAAAATTCAAGGCCAACGATTATAAAAATTGCCTGTCTGTCTTCAAGCTGCTTTATTTAAATAGCAGATAGAGAAAACTGTGGATAATTTTTCCGGATCCCTGTACACAACGGTCCTACCCTAGCTAGTTGACACAATTGACAAATTCCTAACATCCCTAACACCTACATGGGCTCTTTTTTTCTCTTTCCTAGAAGCTTCACAGCCTTTCCTGTCCAAATGATTTATTATCTCTCAATAAAATTCAAGTCCATCAACTTCTTACTTTTTCTCATTGACGGTGTGCCTGACTGATGCTTGTTTTCCCTTTACAGCCTTTCCAAATTTCTGTATTTTCATTCCATAACCACAGCTTAAAATCCAGGTCAAGGTCACAAGGCATTCTCACTTTGATCTCAGCCAACAGCAACCATTCTTCTTCGAGTTCCTCTTGCACACAATTCTCTTGAATATATGTGTAATACTTCTCGTGAGTGGCCTCATGTTTCATATAAACTGCAAACATTGCCCCTCTCAAAATCACCCTACTGATTTCCCCCCCTACCAGCCACAGTATGTTTAAGAATCCTGCCATCATCTTTCAGGACATCTCTTCTTCTTTCCTCTGATGCCCTATCAGAGCTTCTATCAAGCCACAGGTGTCTTGAATTTGATTTTCTGTCCCTTTACTCAATTTTTGTATCCTTTTTACCCAGCACCTAGTGGTCTAGGAGCTTGGGACAGAGGGATTACAGTCTTTTTCTGAAAATGTCCTCTTCCAAGATGGGCTTTGTACTGTGTTTGACCCACCTACACTTGAGCAATTACTGCAACAGTTGGTCAATACTCAAATTCAGCAAGCTCCGGAGCGCATGGGCTTAGTCAGCTCATACGCTGGAAACCAGACCGTTTTCTAAAGATCTTGTATCTGAAGATTCCAAATACTTCAAAAGATATCTTTAAGAACAAAACAGAAAAAGGCAAGTAAACAGTACAGAAAGTATTTGTTTACAGTGTAAACTTTTAGCTAGAAAGCTTTTTTAATATCCTCTAATAAGATGTTCCAAACAGATATACAAACAGTGGCACTGGACACTAATTAGTCCCTTCTGGTTTTATAGCATTTTTCCTAGGTATTCATCAGATTATTATATGAAAACATTAATAAAAAGGATTTTTTTTCTTTACGTGACTAACAATTAATGAAACAATACAATAAAAGATAAAAAAAAAAATGCACACTAGGGTCTTTTTGGTATAAGAATGCTCAGACACATTTCCTCCCATTGTTTCGTGTTTTACGAGGGGAAAAAAAAAAGCAAAGCAGAGAAGCGAGCAAACACAAACCCAATTTCTCTCCCCCTCTAAAAGTGCTTTGGAGCTGAAAAAGCCATTTTTCAGGGCACAGCACTTGAGTTGCTGGAATGATGTATACCTACGAGGATAGTTTCTACTATTAAGCCTTTTCCTTAGGCACTTAAAAACTGAAAACAAACAAGTGTGAAAACAAACAACCCCCACCCCCCACCAAGCAGATTTGATGATTGCCATTATGCTATTTTGTATGGGATTTTAAACTTCATTTTACTACCACCAAAAGGCAATGATCCAAACAGAATGTGTGTTTGAATGAAGCCACAGTTAATGTAAATACTGTCATAGTAATGATTAGATCTGATATAAACCCTTTGACTGAGATGAAAATTAAAACACTATAGTATATAAAAGTATACATTAAATTCTTCCATCATCTTCCTCCTTTGATGTGCTCAGATTTTACATTAAAAATAAGTACATGTGTAAGCCTATATTCATTACATTGCTAAATCCTGCAAAAAATCCCAATGTAGATGTAAACACACGTTTACTTTCAAGGGTTGCACAGACTTGTACAGGAAATCTGGATCATATACCTAAGTGGATTTCTCAGAATAATTAACATCATTTATGCATCTGAATCTATGCCATTCCAACTACACAGACTTTATTTGTTTTGCATAAATCAATAGCTTGCCATGTTCCACTACATCTTTTTAATTCACCGGTCATGCACAACTGCTGTCTAAGACCTGTAAATTAGCTTTCAGGTCATACAGAATCAAACATTTGATAATTACTGATTAAAAAAGAGCAGTGGTTTAACTACACAAGCTATTCAACTGAATTTCAGAAATAAAACAATTCAGGAACAATAAAGATGTTATAAAACATGATACTTAAGGTACCACTCAGGGTTCTAATGTGGGGGTCAGAGAATCGCAGGCTCAGCTCGATCGGAGGATACCTCTGGAAATCATTTTGGCCATTCCTCCATTCTAAGCGGGGCCAACTACATCAGGTTTCTCAGGGTCTGGTCCAGCTGAGTTTTAAATATTTCTGAGATTTCACAGCCTAAGAATCCTGCTCCAGAGTTTTACTTTACCTTGAAACATAAGACTAAATAATCTCTTGAAACAAGGATCATCTTTGTCAAAGTAGCCCATACCCATCAGACGCCCATAAATACATCCTCTATCATTACTGTCCTCACAATGCTTCTTTATAGCACCCGTGCGGGGCTGACAGAGCAACACCTTCCCAACAGCAACGGAAGACTCATCTACTTCCAATCTTTTCAACAGCTTAAAGATGCTAAGTTATAAAGGTATGGTTCTATTCACCTAATAAACCAGATAACTCTTAAATTCAAAAGAAATTCAGACCATAACCAGATGGCTGGTCAGACACGGGACACATTACTGGATGTGGATTCTGACTGTGTGAAGAACCAACCATGTCACCACTCTTCATGGAGACAGAGACTTGGGGTGGAAGAAGGAGCTAAGATCGGCGTTTGCAAACCATGTCATACCATGAAGGGAGACTGCCAAATTTTATGAAGACCTTCAGAACTGGAAAAATCTCCCTCTTATTTAAAATAAAAACAAACCACCAAAACAACTTCTACAAGTGAAAAAAAAGTCCACAGAAATCCTTGAAGTTGTATTGACTGATTAAAACGCATAGACCATTTTCAGATGAGACCGACAATAAAAAGTAACATTGGAGGGTCACCTAACTCATCCAAGAGTCATGTTTCAACACTACGCCTACGGTATTTTCTTGTTTCATCAACCACACTCCATCTTCTCAATGTGTAGCTGGCAAAGACAAACAAAATATGCATTATACTAAACAACTCTTGAATCAAGAATACGGATCCTTTTCAGCTCAATTCCATTATCAGAAAATAATATTTGGCAGAAAAAACTGACATAGATTTCCCACATGCAGTTATGTCATCTTGCATGCACATTTTGTACACGTATTCAGTATAAACACATTTCCTCTAGTGCACTGTATATAACATATAAGTAGTAGAAAACTTGAAAAGCAATCAAAATACTAATTCATTACAATTTTGATGTAGCCAGTGACCTCCCTGATCTCATAAATTGCTTCCATGGAGATACATGTAGTGTATACACAACATTTCTATCTTGTGGAGGAGGTATCAAGAAGTCACAGAAAACCTTCCCCTCTCTCCTCTTATGCAGAAAGAATGCTCTTCATTTAGTTAGAAACTAAAATAATTGTTGAAGACACCACGAACGAATAAAGGAAGATGGTTTCCAGTATTAAATGCATAAATGATACTGCAATAATCAGATTTTTATTTCACGTTACACAGTTCAAAAGCTTAGAGAAGAAAAATGCATTTGTATTAAATCTTACATGCCAGTTTCCCCCATCAGTGTTATTAAAATCCTACATGTCACTTTGCCCATTATGTTTATCAGATAAGGTAAAAATAAATATTACACAGAAAATTGCAAGTGTCGGTAACAAAATTAGCAAAATATTTAGCTAGTAAAGGTAGAGATGTTCTCCAAATACAACAGGCAGAGCAGGCTTAGGGTTTAGTTCCACTGAAACCCTACTGTTTCAAATGGACAAAAAATTAACCAAAGAAGGAGAAGGTGCCTCAGCCATAAGAGAGCTCTACAAGCACACTGCCTCACGCTTACAGTGTTTGCTACGCCCCTACATTCACAGTTTTCTAAATAATATAGGCAGCCTCCAGTTCACCTACAAATCCACGGGATGACTTGGGAAACAGTTCTGAAACTACATGTCCAATCCAGATTCAGCTGAAAACTCGTGCACAAGTGTCAGATTTATTTTTATACCACTTCCATTAATATAGAAACAACTGAAGAAACAAGAATTGTGCTGATCCTGTGCAAAGCTTTTGTGCTAGGAGGGTCTTGCGTGACTCCTGGGATTCTGTAACCCTTTCCAAAATTGCTTTTGGTTTTCTGATCATGTAATTTCAACATCTGTTGCTCTAAGAGCTCGTTTGCGAATACTTGTGTGTGTCCTAGCTATCAAATCTCCTTATTTAATTCTCTCATTTTCCCTTCCTTTATCTGTCCTGCTAGACCTGCTTTAACAAAGTGGAAACCCGCTTGCTCTCCTGTTGGTCTCTCTCATTCCCAGGAAGAAAGCAACGTCCTAACAAGCTCCTGATGGTTATTAGCTCCTGAACCTTATTTCAGCCCGATGGCACAACCTGGTTGCAAGATGGCATGACCATACTGAGGGATTTGTTTCTTTGAGTGCAGCAAATTGTTCAGCAATTTAAAAAAAACATAAAAATCAACCCCAGTCTGTCGCACTTCATTATCCGTAACGCAGTGCTCTGAAAGAGAAGAGAAATAAACGCAGCCCCTCCAACGTCATATATCTGGTAGAAAGCAATCTTTTTAATTACAAGTTATTCATCCTAGCCTAGCCAAGCTTCGCAGAGCGCGGTTGCAGCGTTGCTGCAGCATCCCAGCAAGAGGCAGTAGCTGCAGGCCCCGCTGCGGAGCGCGGTGACGCCGAGCGCTGCAGATGTGCTGCAGTAAAGGCTTCCAGTCGCTTACAAGCCAAACAGCTTGTTTTGGCTCAGAAGGGTCTTTCCCCCCCATATGGGATTACTTTGATCTTTTTGCCTATTTTATGATCGCAATTACACTGAGTTTATGGGATCAACAGGGACCACAGGAAGAACACGTTAATCCAACTGTGAACAACGGAGTGAGAAGCTACTTTTTAAAGTTTGATTGCAGGGCAGCAAATATAGTTAGTATGTTTTCAAAATGGGAATATAAACCGAGGCTGTTCAATGAATTTTCCATAAAATCCATCCTAAAACAAGCAACAGATCTCCTGCACTGTGAAAACATACTTTACTTCTTCGTGGCACTAAATTTACAAAATCTCAACTATCCCATTTTTTTCACTGCACCACCTCCTCCTCTCCCCCCAGAGAAAGAACCGTTAATATATTTATGAGGGTTGTTCTGCATAATTTAGAACAATTAAGTGTTTTAATTCAAACATAAAATTGTAAAATGCGGCAAGACCTACAGGGACATATCCCCTGTGCTGTGATTGCCAGCGGGCTGCAGGAGCCAAGCGCTGCCAGGCTGGACCATCCCGCATCCGTCTGAGCCGTGTCCCTGGAGCCCTGAGCCGGAGGAGGAACCAGCACTGCCATTCCTCCCGCTGCCCTCGGCCTTCTGCGCCAACAGGAGCAGGATCGAGAGCGAGCAGCGGTTTGACACCTTTTTGGACAGTATTCAAAACTGAGGGCACACTTATTTATAAGCATTTAAGATCATATTACACTTTAAAAAATGTTTTTTTTTCAGTAGTGAATAAAATGATTCATTTTACTCAGTTTATATAACTCTTCAATTCCTTACAGAACTGCTAATAAACAAATTAAAAGGAAGAGGTGATTATAGATATTGCATAGGGGAAAACCTGAAGACTCAATATAAACCAAAACACTAAAGGTATTCTATAAATAATTGAAATATTAAGCTATTGTTTGCAACTCCTCTTTTGAAACTGAAAAAAAACCAAAATCTGAGGAGCACTCTCACAATGTTAATTTAAATGCTTGGGTCTAAATTTGAGAAACATAAGATCATCTTGAATATCTACAGTGTGGGTCTCAGGCAGGCAAATGGTTTTATCCCCCATAACCACCTGACAAGAACTATTCGGATCATCTCTTCGCAACATGCGACCCCGCTCCTTAAACATGGATCTTGCCTTGTGCAAAGTGCTGTACCTTTGCTTTGCGGTGCTCACTAACAACCTGCAGTCTGGATGGCAACGATACGATCACCTCGTTCTTGGCCCTTCTGACTTAACACCAAACTTTCCATAACACCTCTTTGTAGCGATGGAACATTCCTACAAAATGCCAGTGCTGCCTTCAGCTACTGTGTAATGGAGAAGACTTAAAAAAACCCCAAAACACCACCCCCCCTAAACCCCCCATTAATGCAAAGTATGGTTTTCCCGGGAGTACTATTCTTCCAAAGCATCCTCACTGCGAGCTCAGGAAAGTGATACAATTTTGTATTTTCTATAAAGCTGACCTTTCGAACGCCTGCTACTTTATCACACAACTTATTGAAAAGCTGTTATGTAATTCTAATTTTTCTCTTCTAGCGTGATAAACAAATGAATTACAGTTCTATTGAAACTGTTCTTTCTCCTTGCAACAGTATAAAACCCCCCTCTTTTGTAACCAAGAACTGAGATTTTGATTTCCGCCACTTCAGAGATGGATGTTTTTCCCCATTTTGTTTTTTTATTATGGGTAACAGGAAATATTTTCTAAGGAGCTAAATCTGAATTGAAGTCATATCATACCCAGGTTGTAGTAGAATAAACTACAAAAGTAACAACATTAGAGAAAAGGAGTTTCAAAAGACATAAATGAAGTTTGGTTTCTCCGTAACTGTAAGCGGGGAGGTATTAGCTAAGCACCAGCCACTTCTGCCTTTGAAATCCTCTCCTTTTTTCTCCTCTCAGTAATTCAAACCACCCTGGGTATTAGATGCTGCCTTTCTTTGAGCTACACATCAAGACAATTTTAAAGAATATCATAACTATTTTGAACACTGTCCTATTTGTCCAGAGGTCCCTGGTAAAGCCACATCACCCTTTGCTTTACATTCTCCAAGTTTTTTTCCCCTCGTTGTTCTGAGAGTGACGCTGATTGCATCATGCCCACTCAAGCACAGATTGATCTGTGGTCCATTCTTAGGTCCGTTCTTCCAACTCCAAATCCGTTTGTGTCTGTGTGTGCTGGCAACGCAGTCTCCCCCGTCTCACAGACTCCTTGTCTTTAACTGTGCGTTATTGCACTGTATAGCCCAAGCCAGCTCCTATCTTAAGTCCCAGACAACGTGTCGTTCTGCACTGAGGAAAGCTTCCGTTGTCCACTCACGTATTTCATTAGTTACTATGGGCTTTCTCCCACGCTGGCCTATCCACAGGGGAAACACTCTCAGCCAAAACTGGATGATAACAAGTTGATAACTTGTTCTTTGATATTCCTCAAAACTAAATCAGTCACATTCACTGATCAAAGAAAGAAGTGATGGGCTACAATAAAATTTTGCTGTTGAAGCAGAATTTGTGAGTGCAGCTTCAAACTATTAAAGACAGCAATTTCACTTTTGGGGGGAATTAAAACAGGATTTTAAAAGCAGGAACTATTCTCTTCGTTGCCCCTCTGCACAACATCTAATATAATAATCCATGGTCTAGTTTCATTGTAAAGATGAAGCAAAGTTTTCCTTTGTCTTCGAAGTCATGAACTGTTTCTTCTACTGACAAGACGATGCGGTCAACAAAACCTGGCATAGTCAACCTTTATAAATTATTCCAGACACACACAGCAGAAACTGAGAGAATAAACTTGTTTAGACTTGTGATTTTTATAAATCGGTGCTCTATCAGTGCACTCGTTAGATAAGGGAAGATTTGAAGAAATAGGAAGAAACTTCCTAGTCACGTATATTTCACCTAAATTAATGACTTTTTTTTAAAAAAGCAATTCCTCCTTTCTCTAAGACAAAATATCAATTCAATGATACCCTTCAGTTACTGTATCCAACAGTAAAGTACAGAAGAAAACCCTTTATGAAAATATATTTTTAAAGTTTATTTTGCTCAACTTTGATTTAAACTAGCTTTCAGCATTGAAAATGTTACCAAGAAATTCAGGGAGTAAAAGCATATAAAGTTCACCAAGTTAGATACTTCTGTAACTTCTTAGTAAAGTATTTCCTCTCCCTGTTCCATTCCAGCAAATAACCAACCATGGCATCAGCTCACCGACTCCTTGGAGAAGCACGTACAGAAAGAAGAAAAGACAACGGGCACAAGTTGCAACAAGAGAAATTCTGCCTGGATATAGGGAAAAATTGTCAAGTGGCAGCGGTTAAGCAGTGGGAGAAGCTGCCCGCAGACTCAGCCCTGCGCTGAGGAGGAAGCGTGACGGGTGTGGTGCGATGGCCTCCACAGCTCCCTTCCAGTCTCAATCTTCTACGATTCTGCAATATATTGAATAACTGCTACTTAGGTGTCATAATTTAAGTTGTATCAACATTATTATGTTACTCAGATGAATCAGTTATATTCGTCGTGAGCAATTAAATCCTCTAATGGGTTTAGCATCTTAACTGAATCTTATTTACTTTAAAGGCTTATTTGTTGGTGGGGTAGGGAAAAAGGGGATGACATTTCTCTTCCATGTGCCGCTCAGGATGCACCATGGTGAAGTTCCATTTCAGGCTAAAAAACCTAGGTAGCAAAGTTTTAACCAAATACTCTGTAATTATTTTAATACAGAACAAATAATCCATGCTTATTACAAATACATGCTTTATAATTATTCTTTTGAGAGTCATGGAAGCATTTGCTAGTACCAAAGGCTTCTGAAAGACTAGATGATTTAGCTGCCATGGTCTGCTCTAGTCATTTCCTGCTAATCTGATATCTAAATATTGTTGCTCTGGGTGACTTTGATGATGTAAGGAAGTAGCTGCTCATGGAAACTTTTGTATTCCTTTGTCTTTGTAGTAATACAACTCAATTAAAGTTTCAACAACGAAAAAGCTTCCATCACGCTAACCAGCAATACTGAGCGATTAAAAAAACCCAACCCATTAACAATCATATCTCAGGTTTGGATCTGTAGGCTTCATTTTCTGCGGTGGTTTCTTTGAAGATTGTTCAATACTTTAAACTCACTTGCTTCAGAAAATTTCTCTAACTACTAAATAGACCTGAGACAGATATGAGAGCAGGAAGCCTAAAGGAAACAGGTCCACCTCAGAGAAAAGACTGTGTGTACCCGGTTTGTCAGCCTACCTCAGGGGAGCAACGGCTCCCCACCGCTCTCAGCACAGCAGATAGTCCAACCACACACCTATAATAACTTACCACCGGACCAGTACCCACAGCGATCACCCTATTCAGTGTGATAAACCTAACCGTATTTCTCTCAGAGCTTTTATTAATGATTTCCCTGCCACTTGTCTTACTTAATTCGATAGCAAAAAGCTCGCCCTGACATCAGTTACAGAGCATCCGTCCTCCATTCTATCTGCATCCTGTGCACATCACTCGAGAGTCTCCGCAGTAAAGCCAAATTCTGAGCAAAGATGTTCAGATTCTTTCTGAGTCACCGTGACAGGAAAACTGTTGTGGTCACGAATAAACATCCCCGGGTTTTCTTACTTTGTTTTCATATAAAGCAAGGTTTGCTTTTTTGGCTATGTAAGTACTGCTTCCAGGGAATTAGAAAAACTAGAAAAATCTGAAGAGGGAAGTGTTTTTATTTATATAATGAATAAGGTGTTCCTTGAAAAGTTAAAGATCTTGAGTAAACCCTAAAACGAAGAGAACATGAACAGCTGAAATATTTTTGCACAAGTTGAAAAACTCCTCTACCAGTTGGGAACAAGCTGGAACTTGCACGGGGCCCTGCACACACTGGCAAACATCTTAATTGTTCAGAGCAGACAAAGTCTGTTTAGTCATGTCTGCTGAAGTGGGAAGGATATTACAACACATCTGTGCGGGCTGTTTCCACACAGGTCAATCAGTTCTCGAAGCTTGTTTTTAAACCACTTTCCTGCAGCCAGAACACCCCACGTACGGAGCCCATGGCACAGGTCGGCCATACACCTGACTAACAGACAAGTCATCTTTTAATAGAAGCTCACAAATGAGCAATCAAAGAAACAATCTGCGAGTCCTAGTAGACGCGCGGTGCCAACACACTTACACTCATGTCTGGGAGGGATTTTGTAAGAGTCTAAGTATGCCTCAGTGAAATTTCCAAACAAGCGCATTCAAAGTTTCAGTGCCCACTGAGGATAGCAATAACGTATTTAAAACACACAGGGAACCGCAGCATGGCAAACAGGACAGGCAGCAGCTGAAACCAGTAGATGAATTCAAACCGGTTTCTTCATTTAAAAAGGATGGGGCGGGTAACACGGGATTCTTTCTAAGATATTCTAGCAAGTTTTTTAACCCATGTTCCAAAACAGCCAACAGCTATTCACCTACAGAACCTGTTGCATGACACGAACAGGTATTTAGAAACAGCATCGAGGTGGATCTCATGTAAATCAACCATGCAAGGAGTAAGTGCACTTTTGTTCTCTACAAACAGCCAAACATTGCTTTCCTGCTTTGGCAGCAGTACCTCAATTTTCAACACATACCTTATCTTTTACCTATATCGCATTATTGGAAGGAAGAGTTTTAAGATGCATCTATACACCAATTATGAAATGATAGGTGAAGCGCCAGCTCTGTCAAGAGCAACTTTATGACCTTTTCAACGTGGGTCAATCTTGCTCCACAAAACTGCTCCCCAAGGTCCAGACAACCAGCAACAAGTTAAACGCAACTATATACAAATCAGCCTACAAATCTTACTGTGTTTGGATCATCTAGGATATGGTAGGGCCCGTGTGGAACCGTGAGGAAATGTTATATTTGTATGGAAATACATACTCTTCCCTTCAGCTTAATTTTGTATTCTGGAGAATCTTCAGCCTTGCAGGTGATAAAGACACAATATCAGGTGGCAGCTTAAGTTATTTATATGTATTTGAACAGATTTTGAATTAATATATACAAGTAAATTTAATAAATAAACTTATTTTAAATTCCAACCCTTCAGAACAGAAAACTATGTCTAGGCTTCACGTCCCATTAAATAACTGAGTAGGATGTGGTTTTCACAGGGGAAAAAAAAAGCCTAAAAGTTCAGGTTCAACAGAAGGAACGATATATCTCTATTGATGTCTCCAAGCTGCAGTCAAGTTCTAATCTGGGGCGGTGATACCATCGGTGACATTAGCTTAGAAACAATTGCTGTTTGCTTTATTTAGAGCAGCCAATCAAAAAGGGATTTATCTCTAGACTAGTATTTTTCCCACACCGAGGAAAAATGAAATTCATATGCAGACCAAGTACAAAGCTGGGCAGGCACATCACATTATTTCATTTAGGGGATTTTTTTTTTAAATTATGGCATTGCCGCTAACAAGAAGAAATAAGTCAAATAACAACAAATCATTCAAAAGGCAGAACAAGTTCCAAGTTATTCCAATTATAAAAGTTCATGCAAAAAGATTAGAAGTACCATAAAAACTTATGGAAAATTATGCAGTGAGTCAAGGTTTATTAAAAGACAATGGGGAACAGGATAATTATAGCGTTTTCTTCATGCTTGTGAACTGGACTCAAAGAACATTAGATGAGCAGGACAATGTTGTGGAGGTGACAGAGCTGTGTTCCTTGGCTTATACAGGACGGTATGCTGACATTAATAAAGGTAATCTTTGTTACTTGGAGAAAATGGTGGTGTCACCTTGATTTATAATCCATAGCAAGAAGGCAAATTAGATGCATCTCAAGAAAAGGCAGCGCCTAAACTGATGAAATCAAGCAGCAATGAGATTGAAGAATAAACTCATTTAGCTTGTCTGATAATTGGTGATGGCTCTATGAAAAATGAGTTTTAACTCCTTTAGGAGATTTATTAGAAGTGTTTCATAGAAACTGAGATGAAAAAGGTATTAACTGGGATTCTACTATCACTACAGACTGGAAGAACTTTGCAGTAAAAGAATTGTGTCAGAAATCTGACAGCAATGGTGATGAGAGTTCAAAAGAAGAGAGATATAAAGCCAAATGATATTTAAGACAAGCTGAAAGTTAGGTCACAAGATGCATGGATGGGCAGACATCAAAAAGCTTATGGTGACTGACAATATAAAGGACAAAGAGGTGCTAGACTAAAAAAAATCCTTAGGACAAAACATAGGTAAAAGAGTGGACAAAGCAGGCGTGGTCTGTAGGGACAGTGCCATATGGGACTTAACAAAAGAGAAGGCCCTGGACACGAGAAGCTATCAGTGCCACACAGAGATACTCCCTGGTAGAAAGCAGGCCTCTGTAGTGATGTTACTTTTGCCTGAAGAATAAGGTATTTCTTTGGAAACGTCCAAACAATGATCCAGCCCAACTTCTTTACGGAATATGGAATAAAATGATTTTTGAAGTTTAAGAACCAGATTAAACAATACAGGTGCCTCCTGACAGCTCCGATCATAACAAACCATATTTTTTTTCTAAGAATGGATGGCAAGGAGCTCGCTACCATCAAACAGTGTGCAACTCAGCTGACTAAGTACGGACAGACCGAGAGTTGTCACGATGATAAATAACTGCTTCAGAGTTGGTTACTGAAGTCATATTCCCAAGGGCTGTACAATGGGAATTCCAGCCTCCTCCTGAACCTCGTCCTTTCAAATTGCTTTGTCTGTTTTGGCCCCAGGCTGCATATTAGAAATGATAAAAGTAGTTCTTTCATACTCAAAGCAAGACGGTTCGATTGCCAGTGTCAACATGACAAAGTGCTTATGGCTATAGGAGTGGGGGGAGGAAGCAAAGACGGGGGGCAGGAGAGACAGCTCTGTAGTTAACACCAGGCAAGTCAGAACAGAGTCCTGCTCTCCAGTGGAAGCCCAGACTCATCCCACCATATTTTTTACCTTCTCTATGTTGACTCAACTCAGAATTGTTGCTCTGGCAGTAATTACAAATCAAATTCATTATAATTATTCTTACAACATAAAGATGAAGAAATGTCCCTGGAAACAATTCTGTCTTTGATATACGTTCAATACTTATTTAACCCATTTTTTTCAGAACCAGTGAAAAGGAAAAATCAACAAGGAAACAAAGAAAGATAATTTCTTGCGATAAAACCAAAAAAATCTTATGCTTTATGCTGACCTACACATAAAAGGTAAGGAGATTTTTCTTCTCCCACAAAGTCAGAGTGAACAAATGTTCAGTTTCAGCAGCAGAATGCTGGTTTTTTGACGGCATATAAATCTGAATTAGGGAAAGACAGACATACAACTGCAACAGACTATAGTGGCTTATCACAGTACCTAAGAATATCCAAATAGGACTTCTCAAATATAACAATTAAAACCACGACCAAGATGCACATAGGTGTTCACCAAGACCTAGAACAGAAAGTTTAAACAGTAATTTATTTCATCGCGAAGAATTATTCCACTGCCTGAGAAGTAATATTTATAATTGGAGACATTATAATGTCTGTAGAGAGTGCCTTTCAGGAATTTGCAAAATTCAAAGGCAGTTCATAACACTGCAACGTCAATTTGAATTTTTAAATGTTTTGACTCATGCTTTCATTAATTTTTTATGAACAGAAAATGCTCTAAGGAATATTGTCAAAATATCCTCAAGAAAAATCCAGGTAACCTTCAATTTAAAATTTTATACTGTATATTTACATGATGTGCATACACTTACTGAAAACAGCAAAGATTTCCTGGTACAAAGCCTGAAACAAGACTGTGAATGCAAAACCAGTAAGTTAGCTGGATGAGCCCTTTAAGATACTATACAGCATGCAGTGATCTTAAATTTGATTTTAGTTTATGTACAGTAAGCTTTCACATACTTTATTTATACACTCTTATTTTGCAATTTCAATGATTTTATTCCCTAGTGCTTCTCCTTTTTTGGACATCTGTTTCTTCTCACATTTTACCCCAAGGCAAATCAGCTGTCTTCGCAGCTGAATGAAATTCCCTTCTCTGGCTCAAAGGAAAACATTTTTTTGTTGTTTGTTTGTCTAACTAGAAAGAAGCTAGCCATCAAAAAGCAGAAACCCTTACCTATAATCTGGTCTTCGAATGCTAAGAACACTCTCCCCACAAATATCTGTATGCTCTGACTTTGAAATGAAAGAAAATAAGCTCGTGTAGCGCAGGTTGAGTCTGTCTGAACTATCTTTACTAACATTAGGCCTTCTCCTTATGGTTTTCAATTAACCGCACCAAGGTTTATGAAAAAATAGGAATGTTCTTATATCCTGACTATCACAGTAAGATGTTACTGTCCGCTAGCTGAGCCCCCGTAGCCACCGCTGCGTGCAGCCTTCATCAGCGCCTCATCGCGTGGAGCTGCCGGCCCAGCCTTGTGGGACGTGTCGCCGCAAACACTGGACTGTCCCCAAAAGACGCCACCCCGCTCCCCTCGCCTGCACTAGACCCAGCCATCAAACTACTACACACCAACTCTCAGCAGAAAGTAAAACCATTACAATTGGCACCACTTGGAACTATTTTTCTTCAGTGCTCGCTGGTATTAAATAACTATGTTATATGATACAGATATATTATATAGATACATAAATGGAACTCCAGGACTCCTGTCATGATGTCATCATTTGCTACGACATGTTCAAGCTAATTGGAAAGCTGTTTCTTGAGCTCCCACCATACTGCCTATGGATGGAATCACCGTGCCTTACGAAGCCTCACCGCTGTTATCAGCGCTCCTTTTGGCTGCCCGTCTTCTTGCAAACAGAATATTCTGGCCTATTTATTGATATGTCACTGCATTCAAGGCATTTTGGGTAGAGTATCAACCAATTAAGTGCCAACTATCTGCGATCTTCTCTTCAAGCCACAATTCTTAAATAGATAGTGTCTTACAGATACCATATATTAATTGCGTTGTGAATAGCAACATGGAAAAGCAAAAATAATGACCTTCTAAATCGGTGCAACTAGAACAACTGGTTCATGGCTTGGAATAATGCAGGAAAATTATGTTTAAACTATAAAATTATAATTGGGTATGGCTGCCATCATTGATTCGTAAAAGAAAGTGAGAACACAGGAAGGGATAGGGGATGCAGAGAATTTGGGAGGAGGAAGTGAATAAAGAGCCATATTTAGGCAGGGTTTTTTTCATCTCAAATTTTCCAGAAAATGTATCACAGCCAATAGTCTTCAGACAAATGAAAAGCACCCAAAGCTGTCTGGAATATGATAAGCATCCAGTTATCAACAACAAAACAGTATTCATAAAATCATCCATCTCTTCCCACCAAATCAAACCATCTCTGAGCTCACATTCCTCATTTAGGCCTGAGCACTTAATTCGCTCCAATCATCTGATAAACTTGAACTCCAGCTGTAGCCTGGGTGAGATCTGGGCTCTGGCAGAGAAATCAGCCCAGCCAGCTCTCTGCTTGCTCGCTCTTGCCTACTGCTGCACATTACCATACCTCCAGCGCTGGCCAATATAACTGTTCATGACTTTGCACTGTGAAATTATTTAGTTTGAAGCACAAAAATCAAACAGAATCGAAACCCAGTTCCTAATAGGAAAAAACAAAAGGGAAATGTAAATGACTGAATGACAGCGACGCCCAGGAGAAACTCTACTATTCAATCAGTCTCAGAGCAAATGATTCAGCTTCAGCCACCCTACATCTCGCAGCTTTTCCTTTGCATGTAAACGCTGAATGTCACCAGATTCTCTTGCTTTTCCAACTATGTCAGTACGTCTAATAGAAGATATTACCCTCTCTACAAACCTTGCAGTGCTTATTCTTTAGACTGCCACAGCTGCATCACCACTAGCTGTTCCACGTCACAAACACAAGATGGAGAATCACTGCAACAATTTAAAAAGATAGAAGCAATCAACAATTTAGACAACTGGAACACCAAAGGAAGTTTGCCTGTTAAATGCAAGCTGCTCGTACCTGATGGCTTAACAGTGTGTCTAATGAGAGACAACTTCTTTAACGTTAGGCTGCCTTACCCGAGCAAACTAACATGTCTTCAGTGTCGACTCGAATGAAGAGGACTCGCTTACCCAGGTACTTCTTTCTGCCTTTCAAACAGACTATCAGGCATGACCCTCCTGTTCATGAGATAAAATCAGAATGCGTCTTTTGGTGACTAAGATCTTAATTCTGCTGTCTTTGAAGTCAACTGGAATTTTGGCATTTATTTAAACGATGAAGGAACAGATCCCAAAGTGTTTGTGCAGCAGTTTTGGAAGAATGCCAGTCTTAATAAAATCAATTAAAACACATTTTAAAGGCATGGCCAATCAAAATATTTATTTTCAGACTCATAGACTCATCTCAGTATTTGGCATATTGTTTCAACAGAAATACACAATGATGCTCCTTGGCAGAGGTAATACAGCGCTGCAACATGTTCTACAGATTTCATTATACAATATTCTTGTTAACGCAGGCATTTCAATCAGAAGCTTGTGAAGACTTAGCAGTACTGAAATACTATTCACATTTTCTTTCTCATCTTCACTAATGTAATAATGTCTTTGATAAATCTGGCAAATCAAGATCTTAATCCTACTGCTGGAAGAAGTTCATGAACTTACCAAGGTTTTCCCCTTGAGAAAAGAAGACTTTTCAAGATAAGCTATAATATTTCTTTTTCAAAAATTAATTCTATTGCCTCAATGAAAAACAAGGAGGAAAAAAAATAGTTGAAGGTACTATTATCACTACTTTCTGAAAGTACTAAGTAATAATTCAAGTGGAAAATGAGATTTTTTTCCACTGTGGCTTGTTATCACCACGTTTTATATTTTCAGTACACAATATACTATGACAATTTGCTATTTTCAAAGTTTTTCAGAATCACAGGTAGAATTAGAAGTTGAGATGTGTGGGTATCTGAAGGCTTCCAGGAAGCAAAGGCAGCAATGATTATCATATAAACACAATCTGATGCACTTGCAGAGTGCATAAGTGAAGAGATCAACTGCAAGCAAATCCTTAGTGCAACCATTTCATAGTTCTTAGAAGTCTTGCATGAACACGTTTCTAAAAGATTAATAGAAGTCCAGCATTCCTTGTAATCTTGTTTATAACTTGCAGGACTGTTTACATGCATGAATTCTCCAGAATTTCCATTTCTAGTCTTTTGAAAGCTCTAAGTATTCTATAAATATCTGTTTCCACACCTTGCTGTCTCCATTACAGGCACAAAGACCAGCACGTATTCTCTACTCTTAATATTTAATTCACCTTGAAGTCTCCTTGCCATTATGACAAGGCTTTTTATTTGAGAATTAACCAAACCCAATTTTTTTTTCCCTTAAAACGCAAAATTAAAAAAACTTGTCAGAGGTGTAAACTGCTCTGAAAAAAAAAAAAAAAAAGACTTACCATCATTGATGGCTAGTAAGAAATCAGTGAATATTCAACATTCTGAAAAGCTGCAGGGACAGTTCTGTTAATAAGGAATTGCTAACTTAAAATAACAACTGTGTGTTTATCCCGCCTAAGAATACTTAGTGTTAACAGCCAGTCACACAGCAAGAACCACCAAATATTCTATGTTGAGATATCAACAATATGGGTATGTTAAAATTTCTATATAATTTTGAAATGCGTTTTTGTGTCGACTTCTAACAATGCTAAATATAGGAATATTTTAATTGGGTTTTAAATTTGCATATATGTCATAAAAAATATAATACAGTTTTTGTGGGGAGCAAAAGAACTTCTGGTTTCAATTACTGTATCACAATTAAATTAACTAATGTACATAGGATCTGCAAAGTCTTGGAAACAATAGTGGGTGGTGTTTCCTGGAATAGGGCGATATGTCTTATGACTGGGAAGGAACACACACCACCTCATTTTCATGGGCAGTCGCACAGTTCAATCCACACAGTCAGGCAAGAATTAAGAACAGGAAACAGAGGGACTTCTTGTCAGGGTCACTATTCAGAGAACGGAAAAGTTAATTTAGTAGCCCGAGGCAAACAGTTAAAAGTAGCTGAAGTCAATTATATTTGTTTCTACAAAACAGTGAATCTCTTGCTAGGTTAAGCAAGACCACAGAAAATAACTAACAACATAAAAATAATTGATTTTAACGTTGGTTATAAGGTTTACACATTTCAAGAGCACACAACGTAATACTGCAACACATTCTGAAGTGTAGTTCAGAAAATTAAGAATCTTTCACCATTTTACTTGATTATTAAAAAGTTACAGTACTTAAAGTAATGTATGCATACGTACTGCATGTAGATACACAGAGTATCGAATACAAGTCTTCCAAGGAAACCAAAAGTCATGTCATACCGAGACACACAAAGCTGATGTGCTAGGACGCATTATCCATGCTTTTTAGTGTTTTGTGTAGGATTTAAAAAACTACAGCTTAAACATAATTCTTGCATAATTTACACCCAATTGTACTTTTTCAAGCTTCATTCCCAGTTAATGTGGAAAAAGTAATCTAATTCATACTCTATTTCCAGCAGGTGTAGCTAGAACCAATTTTCAGTTATTCATGTTGTGAGACTCTGAAAGGGAAACTCAAAAATGTTCCAAAATCATAAATTAAATTGATTGTTCAACGCTGCATAAGATCACACTAAACTTTCAAAGAATGTTGTACATTAATCACAGAGGATAAACGTAAATTGTCCCATTTTCAATCAGTGCACCAATTAGCACTGCTCATTCCAAAGTGCACAGCTTGAAATTTGCTCTACAAGATCCAGCGCATTAGAACAGTCCACTTTCACAAAATAAAGCCAGCAGTGTATATTAGACATTGCTGAAGCTTTTACTGTAGCTGTCGACATTAAATTATGAACTTTTTCGCAGTTTCTCAACACAGCTTAATGTTTATTTGTTTTGAAGTATATGACTTCTCTTGCACGTAGTTTGTACGACTAACAGGTTATGTAGATCACAGTGGAGCTTGTGAAATTATGCAACTAGCGAGTTCACCAAAATTGCTACCATTCAGTCAAGATACTCTCCATAGTTTATCTTCAAAATCGCAAAAGCCGAGTCAGTTTCCAAACTGACCAAGGAAGGCTTGAACCTTACTGCTCTACTTTGGAGTACTCTTACTACTCTCTTTGGCTTCCTCGTAAGATTTTCACTTTGTTCAAAACTGGTTTTGTATGTTTATTACTAAACATGGTTTCAACATAGTTTAGACTTGTTCAACACAGTTATAAGCTACATTGTGTCTAAGGACAGAAAGCAGCAACATGTGAACAAGCTGTCTGAATCCAACAATAAGGTGGTTTAGCACCATTATTTTTATGGCAAATTTTTGCAAAATCTAGGTTTATGGTACATAGTTATTAACTCACATAAAAACTGATGCCAAGCATGAAGAGAAGGGTTATGGTCAGCTCTGCTTCCAGAGATTTAGGCACTGGGCAGTCCTACCATGCCCAAACAGAAGCCTCACTCTAATACGTAATATATTCTATTAATGAGTAAATGCAAGAAATATAAAAATTCTTGGTCTCTTCCTAGCAGTAGAAACCACTAGCATTGGGAGCATAAATTACTTCTTCAAAGGAAGATGGAGATGGGAACAACATTGTCCAGTAGGATTTTTTTTTTTTAGTTTGGAACAGCGATTGTTTTCCAAAACTGTTTGTCCCGACAAACAGAAACAGCAGCTTTGCTACAGGGGAAAACGTAGGTCTGTTGGACCAGAGATAGCTCTAATAGTTATCAAGCTGTAGTTTAGCAAAACATAGCTTTTGTTTGTTTGTTTTTTACATGTGTCAACACAGTCCCCAATTTCAGAAGTCATATTCAAGAATAACTGATGTGGGTGATACTACTTGTGTTCTAATATCATGTCCTATATTTAAAAGCAACCAAGTTAGAAAGTTTCTGAATGTTTAGCCATCTGCAAAGCTAGCTCTTGTTTCTACTGTAGCAAAACCATTTACCCTTCCATGCCATCAACTCCATTCAAATCCATATATTAAAAATTTTTCTAATTATTTTTATCAAAATGATATTAGAAACTTAATTAAGCAATACAATCAAGGGCAAATCTTCTTTCTGCTAACTTAAAAACACGGCTAAAGACTTCAGCTCAATAGGAAATTTCAGTGGAGTTCCAATGTTGTGATTAAAAGTTTCAGAAGTGCAGGCTTAGCAAAATGCAAGAACACAACGATGACAGATTTATGCATGATACGTGTTCTTCTCCAAGAATTATTACACTTTTGCTTAGAATTATAGAAAAAATTAAGTTAGGGACACCTGGAGGTCATTCACTGTGACCTCCACACCAGGCAGAGTCAAGGAAACCAGGCTCAGGCCTCGTCCGGTTAAATTCTGAATATCCCTAAGAATGAAGATCCCACGACCTCTTTCTGTCCCTGTTCCAGAATTTGACCACCCTCATGATTAAAGAAAACAAAGCACACACCAAAAAGCACACAACCTTTTTCCTTACACCATGTGCTTCCAGGAACAATCTGGCTCCATTTTCTCCATACAGGGCCCTCAGGTACTTGAGGAGGGCGGGAAGATCTTGCAAAGGCCAATCCCCAAATGAGGGAGAACACGCTGAGGTGGAGGAAGATGCTACTGAAGCACTGCAATGTCTGATGGCAAGACAGGCAGATCCACTAGAGTAAGAGGGCAGATAAAACTAGCTCTCCTCTAGGCAATGGCAAACAGCTCTAAGTCTCCTGAGAAGTCTATCAGTGTCTGCCGAAATACCCCCAAGAGAGATTATCTCTTGGGGTCTCATTTACTCCAGTGTCGCAAAAACAGTGTGCATGCAACTGTAAAGGAAACTCATCCTGTTTCAAACCTTCTCCTCAGCCTCGACTAATGTCGCTGTCTTCACTCTCCAAATAATTACTCCCACATATAAGGAACCAGTTGTAAGCTCTGCAGCTTCTTTTGACTCACCAAGAAACAAATCAAGGCTAAAGGCGTGAAAGTTTTCCTCTTCCGTATAATTATCCAGTACCCCCTCGATGCTAGCTGTAAAATCACAGGCCCTGGGTAGGCATGTCAGATCGACTGCTTTACTACTCTGCAATTCAATACCGTAGGTGTAAACTAACAGTAAGAAACTAATGACTGTGTGTCTCACTGCTTAAATTCACCCTTTTGCTTTCCCAGATTTGACAGCATTGTTTAGAAAGACAGGAACTTTGTGTTCCAAGGGCAGCGCCCTTATTAGCTTTGGGGGGTTATTTTTAAAAAACTTTTACATTAGATACAAGTGTGAAAGTGTGGAATGCAGTCACTTTTAAAACCAAACCTACTCCTCAGGATACTATGAGAAGTTCTCTCAGAATGAAGATGAAGACTTCTCTGTTTGCATTTGTAATTTAAAGTAAAAATCTTAACACTTCACCAGGTTCTTGTTGAACAGACGACAATCAAGACTATTGCTTTGTAAAATTACAAATGCTGATGGCTAAAGGTTTTTTCTTCACAACAGCAGAATCATTTTTGTTCGGCTTCATACAAATGAAGCCTGTATTACTTACAATCAGAGCTGTTCTGCAAAATGCCCCTTTTCTTTAAGTTAACCTTGATCTTAATCAGAAACCAGATTTCAATACCTATTCAAAGATGTGACTTCCCCACAAACAATACCATAACAAACACTATAGTAAATCGAACAATGGACAGGTATAATCTTACATTTTGACTACAAGGCAAAACACAGTCAAAACAAACATTGAAGAGGTTGTTTTATTTAGTTAAGACCAAGTCCAAACAAGTAAAGATTATTTTCCTCTAAGCATGAAAAAGAATCTCTTTAAAGTCAAATGACATTTGATTTTTTTTCTCCAAATATTAAAATATCCAACATGTTTAATGAGGAAAATCCCCCAAAATACAACTTGCACAAAGTAAAGAACTGTTCCCTGACTGATAAATAGTTTTCCTTTTAAGACAACTAAACCAAAGGGAGCATGAAAGCATAAATACTTTCAAAAGACTTACTGAGCCTTTTCCAAGAAGGTTTTACCTCTTAATTTTCAAAACACCACATACAATAGAGGCTTCAGTTTCCATGTGCAATTATAGTCTAATATGCTTGATTTTGGTCAGCATCTTCCATAATTCAGAAGTTTGCATCTGCAGGCAGCCAGAGAAGTCTCTCTACAGCTGTCTGGATGCAAAATACAAACAACCCCTCCAACAAAACATTCCATCTTTACACCACCTGCACAAGGACCATGCCGCCACAGCTACAGTTCTGATTCACAGGGAGTTAGCCAATTAACTAAAACCCCAAACCAAACCAGAAGAAACCTCGATCAGGTCCTGGCAGTCTAGAATTGCACACCTAGAAACGCACCGAGGAAAAGAAAGCGGGGCCGGGAGGGAAGCACCAGCTTCACCTTAGCTTGGCTGCCTACCCAACACCACGGCTCCTCTGGGAACGCTTGCCACATCCATCTATGAAAATTTGCCATAACTTAATTGCAAGTAAGTTTACTTTCCAGTTGTATGTCCTTACTTGGTTGATTTTTTTAAATTGCTTTCTTATGACTCTTACGCACCCATGGAAACAAAGACAAGCAAGGGCTACTGTTTTGTTGAAGAGCTGGAAGACGTCTGTGAAGGCGAGCCAAATCCCTCCTCTTTTTGCTCTTATTCAAATATTTGGTGAATAATAACATCAGCACTCAGAAAATGCTAAGTCTCTTGTATCAACTAACCACTCAGAGGGCAAGATAACCTGCTTCTTTCAGGTTTAGTTTATTTGCCTAACATTTCTAAAGACTCACAATACATTGTTTAAATCATGATACAGCACTCTACAAACATGCAGCCCTATCTGCTTGGCTGAAGTATTAACAACAAAACCTCCCTTCAAATAATAGCAGCAAAAAACGTCAGGCGCAGCCCTACGTATTAGCAGAGTTCAGGAGTTAAGTGCATATGAAAGCCACTGTCCAAATTTGCACTTAGTTTTATTTTTATCCCACAGTTCAAATGTCTGAAGATGAGTATTTTAATACATTGGAATGAAATTTGACAGTTGAACGGAGAAAAATAGATTTAAGCTACCTCCAATACAACTTTTATATTTTGATCTTTTAAATCCCTTCCTTAGCAACAAAACACAACAAAGCATAAATACAAAGTTAATTTATTACCTACATCTTCATTGCTTAAGTTTCTTCCTTTCTCTACTAGTCAGCTAAATGTGACAGAGCTCCACAAGAACCAGCATCAGGCAGTGGCCCAAAGCAGAAGCGGCAATAGAGGGGTCCCACTTGCTGAAGGTACAATTTTTATTTATTTCTTCCTCTTCCCGGGAAGAGGGGAACGTGAGAACACTGTGAAACCAATGACACTTGAGACGTGACAACTGACGAAGTGCGAGGTGTAAGACAATGCAAGCAGCGATCAAATTTTGTAATACCTCCATACTCATTTATTAAGTTTGAATTTCTCTTATTTCCCCAAGAGAAGTTACTGAGGATAGGTGGGAAAAGTCTGCTACACAAGCAAGAGCTTTCAAGAAGTGAATATGCGTCAAAATTCAATTATGTTTTAATCACAAACTAATTTATAACCCAAAGATGTTGACTGGCGTTGAGTAACTTCAAGGAGTTTAAGATCTCAGAGAAGATCACCGCATGTGAAAATTCTGACAGATATTGAGAAATACCCCAGAGGCTTCACTTCTCAAATTAATCCTTCATCTCCGAAAATACACAATAGTACTGTAAGCATCATATGAATACTTCAGATGTAATCTACTCTAATTCCCTTCCCATTTCAACAGAGGAAATCATATGGAGCTGTATTTTGTAAAGGTACCTGCAAAAAATGTATATTTTTTAAATTATTAAAAACACATGTCTTAAAATGGGACAACTGCACAGTAACTACACTAATTGTAGCTTATGACATAAACCAAGAATACCACCATATACTGTCCAACTCCCAAGTTAAGCATCTGAATGTTAATACAAATACCTAAATTAAATACAAACAACAGGAAGCGGGAGACCCTGTCTGCGCTCTGGTAAGAAGTGCAGGAATAAATTAGCATTACAGTTACAATCATGGAAAGACCGTGCCTGAAAACCTGACACTATTTATCAACACATCCCAATAGTAAAGCAAAAATGAACGTTCTCCAGATAGCCACAGTCCCTCACTAATTCTTTGTAAGAGAAAAGACTTGGTGGTAGAAGGTTTGGTGTAAAAGACCCTCCAAAAACACACGATATTTGCATGGGAGTGACCTTAACAGAATTTGATTAGCAACAAAATCCTGTATGTTAGTATGAAAACATCCCTGCTATTTGCTAAAATTACAGATTGACATATACATTTCAGAACTAAAATGAACAAAAATAGCATTTAATTCACCATGAATTTTTTGTTATGTTATTGTCAGAATGTAACTGCCCATGTCGAATCAAGTACATATGCATTTGTGATCAGGCACAGAAAAGAGAGCAATGCTGAAACAGACGGTAAATAAGCTCACTGGAAAAATACAAGTCTTTTCGCTGGATTACAGAAACAAATTTTAAAAGAATGCACGCCCAGCTAGGAATATGCAGTTTCAACGTCAGAAGTTTTCCATTTTGTAACTAGAAATAAAAACCAGCATTCAGTTTTGCTTTGCCTTTTATTTTTAGGTTTTTTTAACTAGGATTTACTTTCTTTCTAGCCTTCCCCTTTCTCCGCTGCGATTATCGTGTTATCTGGTAACATCAGAAATCTAAACCAACTTGAGTGCCTTACTTATCCTATGAAAGCAGCCAGTCAAATACATAAGCAAAGCATCTTAAACTGTACCCTCTAGTTATAATAATTGGAAAAAAAAGGAATAGTTGACTTGAGCTTTGCAGAAGTATAGCGGTATCCTAGGAAACCACAGCAGAGCATCAAACACTCTGCACGACAGCAAAGAATCAGATAAACAACATGCAAACAGGCTGAAGAGGTACAAGCTGTAGTTTACTTTTTCACTTCAAATTGCCCTTCAATTATGTCATAACACAACACATCTATTAATTAGTAAGAACACAGTTTTGGTGCATGCTATATTAGAATTACTTGTAATGCAAAAATCCACCTGTGGACACGGCGCAGAGAATACTGATGTAGCCTTAATGAAAATGAGCCCAGCAGAGCAACGCAGTTGCATTTAAAGCAGTGGCAGGTAGCGTGTCGCTGCTCAGCAGTAGGTTATACCCACACCTACCGTAACAGACATCACCTGGAATTGTGCGTGTGTCTGGGGACACTTCTTAGTACTTGAGTCAGTCTGTATTCAAGGTAACAGGAAAATAAGAATTTGACCCCACATCTGAAAACTCAACGCGCTTCAAAAAGATAAAAACTCAGCGCCCCAGTGAAGTTTCCGTGGATGCTCATCAATCACACTAGTTAACTAGGTAAAACAAGGAAAATATTTTCTTTTTCAAATCATAATCTACTGAAGAAAAGCCGAGAAGTATAAAAAGACAGGAAACAAGAGCTTGAATAATACACAGTGAACACTGAAGAACAACTAGAACAGAAGCATATCAAAGACACAAATCCACATACACTAAGAGCACAACATCCCACCGTCAAGGCAAATGCAAATAATGAAATAAATCACCTTGGAGAAAATATTCCTCAAGGAAAAGCAAAGGCACTGATATAAGCTCTTTCTTTTACATAGGCTTTATTGCCTGTAAGTAGTTCCTATGTAATAATCTGTACACACAGAAAACAAGAAAAAATGAAAAGAATGTGAACTAAATTTATTTTTTTATATAGTTCACAAAAATTATATAAATAAGTAACTATATAACAAGATGTATTTAAATTATTAAATAACTGTTCAAACAAGTATATATTAAGATGTGATAGTTGAGCTTCAGTGCCTTTGTATTTATGAATAATATTCAATTGCGTCTCGTGAGCTATAAATAAAGATCAGTAATTAATACAGCACCTAATAACAACATATTTGGAGATAAGCCAGAGCCAATTAAAGTAATGCTTACTCAGTTGGGTACAAGAACTTGCATTGTCAAAACATTTTGGCCGAGATGACTGGCTGGATGTCTTGGGGTAGCATGAACAGAGTTTTGCAGGCTAAAGATTTTGTTTCCAAATTCATTGCTTCTGTCAGCTCAGCATCCAAGAGCGACCGATGCCCCCTGCCCCAAGCCTGTGCTGTTGGCACCAGTGGTAAAGTTGGGAGTTTTCTGTGTGCAGCTTTGGGCACACCTAGCTATGTTACCTCCCAGGTCGGCAGAAGCCATTTCATATGGCTAGAATATTTGGAAAAATTCAGTGTAAGACTGTAAGGTGGCTCACTTGTTTCTAACGGCTTCTTCGTCTTGCCTAGGGAACTGCTGTTTCCCACTCTGCCCCCAGTTGTGTTGTGTATCAGTTAAAATCTAGAAACTGTGCAAGCATTATAAAATAAATTTTCACTACCTATGCTGAGGTAGTCGATCAGTCCCATTAAATCAATACCTACCTGTTTTAAGTGGTGTACACTTGAAACAAAGCACTCTCATTAAAGGCACCCCTCAAGAGCAACCCACATTTCGTACAGGTGTTTTCAGCCTCGGGTCCTATCAGAACTGGGTTTCTTTCCTCAACAACAGCCCTTTTAACATACCTCCAGCAAGAGACCTTCCTGCCATTCTCTGAGATCTTTCTCTTCTCACAAGGTTTAACTCTAGGGAAATAGGTATTGAGAAGAGTTTTTTGTTTCTTTTGTTTTTAATCAGCTTGGCTGCATCCTAAATCTTGTTTCAGAAAGACCAGAATCCCGCTCTGCCTCGTACAGAACAATAACGAACTGATATAGAGCATCTGCTCCAAAGAAATCAGCTAAGGCACATACAAACAAAAATCAGCTGAGAGACATACAGAAGCAATTTGCCCAGTGGCACAGCATAGACTTAACCACTGGGCCCACTGCCTACACTCTTTTCTTCTTGGAAAAAATTAATTGACATCTCTTCACCATATATTTTAACCACTGCCTTAAAGAAAAAGAACCTCCCTCTGTCCTCTACCCCTAAAATACCTCTTAAAACTCCTGCTAAGCAAAGGGAGGTAGGAAAGAGGAGAGAGGAAGTCTTGTCACCGTTACTCTAAATATCAAAGCTGCTTGAATTCTTAGTTTACAAGAGTAAAAGAAGCCTCTGCATGGGCCAAAGTGAACCAAAGCCACGCCAGATATTGACTGAAACAGAAATGCTTCTAGCTAATTTACTCACAGTTATACCAGGTAACGCTCTGGCTACTGACTATGTAGTCATATGAGCAATTTTCTTTCTTCAAAAGTAAATCCTTTCTGGGTTGTGGGCGAGTGCTCAGTCACTCTGTCCGAAAGCCCACTGTGCAGTTACACTGGAGTTCAGGCGAGAAACTTAGTAACTAAGAACCTTTCTGCTCTCTTCCGTAACGGGGAAGTGATAAACATCTGGTCCTTGGAAATTACTTTGTGATGTTTGGATTTTGTACCAGCAAACTACTCTCACACTGTGGTATACCATCACATGATACTGTACTTTTCCAAGAAAAACCTAGTAAAATGAAAATACTTCATTACCATGAACTCTTGTTTCTTAAAAGTTACATAATTACTCTGCAATCTCTTATAAGATCTTATTTATTTTAGCTTTAATTATTCACTTCAATGAAAGGATTATTTCATAAAATAAATCTTTTCGTTTAAAAAAATTACAAGTCTTTTTTTTCTTCACTGTATATATTTTGTTTACCACTTGCCAAACTGTTATTTCACATATGTAAAAAGAAAACTGGACTGAATACATATGAAATAAACTATTGGCAAAGGAAGTGCAAGGGCTTGCCATTGAGAAGATTAGAGTCACAAGAAACGCCTTTTACTTTTTCCAAAATCAACAAAACTTCTTAAAAAAAAAAAAAACTCATAAAAAGGAAAAGAAAATATTTGTATGAAAGGAGAAGGGATTTTTCAGGTAACTCTGAACTTCCAAGTTATTTAAATTATCCTCAAAAGACTTGCACGTTTCAATCGTACGTTCAATAGAACGCTAAGGTTCACTATGTTCAGTAAAGACAGAATATTATGAATTACTGTTTTTATTCCAGTCCATATTCCTCACTTCTTTAGCAAGACTAAAATCTCCTGATTACACCATCAACAATTCCATTTAGATGGAAATTTAGATGGGAGACCTTATAGCAGCCTTCCAGTCCCTGAAGGGAGCCTATAGGAGAGCTCGGGGGGACTCTTGATCAGGGAGGGGAGCCATAGGATGAGGGGGAACAGTTTTAAACTGCAAGAAGGGAGATTTAGATGAGATCTCAGGAAGAAATTCTTTGGTGTGAGGGTGGTGAGCCCCTGGTCCAGGTTGCCCAGAGAAGCTGTGGCTGCCCCATCCCTGGAGGGGTTCAAGGCCAGGTTGGACGGGGCTTGGAGCGACCTGGGCTGGTGGGAGGTGTCTTTAAGGTCCCTTCCAACTCTAACCATTCTGTGATTCTACGATTTTGTGGAAAGAGCACTTAAATTCTGCAGCTTTCATTAATTTTTATTCCATACTGCTTAGTCCATAGCCTACATATAATCTATTTCAGTCAATAAGTAACATTGTGTTGCCTCAATTTGAGAGATCAAGAGAAAGAATATATGAAAAAGCGAAGTTCTGACATACCGTATGTGTGATTCACTGCAGACTAGGAGTTAATTTCAAGACAGGAATTTGTTGCACATACGGTGTTGGTATGTGCACTTTTTACTTCTCAGCTGTGGTACAAAATTGTTTTCAGCCAAATACATGCTTGTAAAATTTTAAATTAAATTATTTCATTAAGCAGCTTCATCTCAGCAAAATTCCACAGATTCAGTTCCCAGAAAGGTTTTCTAGATGCAGATTTTCTAAAACGAATCTCCAAGATGTAGCGTTAGCAGATAAGGCAGATACAGGTTAGGGAAAAAGAGTATTGTAAAGCTGCTACGTAACTAAAGAAATCTATATTTTCTAAAGTTTACGATAGTTATCATGTATATACTTTAAATTATCAGTAATGTACCGCTAAGGATCAGACTGAATTATAGCATCAGCTATTTCATACTACTGCTTGTCCATAACAAGTATGCAGCTAAAACAAGTTTACATTTCTCTCAGTTGCACAACAGCCAAAATACAAAGTGGTGATGCACACACCTATGAAATACTCACTTTTAAAACAATTCTCAAGCCAGTAATAGTCTCACAATTTTTCAAAACTTTACAGTGGAGAAACAATGAAAGTGAGTTTGAACCCCCTGAGAAAAACCATACAAAACGATAAAAATTTTACAAAACTTGGGCTGGATTCAAGGATCCTCAAGTGCACTTTTTCTGCTAGAAATGCACACTCCTTTCTAAATCCAAAACAAAAACAGGAGATGTGAGAAGTTTTATGACAGAAAAAACTGTCCTTTTACCCCTGTCACAACCACAAATTTTGGTTCAAATGTAGTTATTATGTAGAAAGTCACACTCCCACAATACAGCACAAAACACTGTCAGATTAGAATGCTGCAATGTCTTATTAGCAGAAATTCTTGCCTTTCAACTCTGTTTTTTCCCTCACCCTTAATAGCTCTCAGAAGATCCTAGCAGGTATAAACATGCTCTCTTGTAATTACAGAACTGGATTACTGTTGTAACTGATTCCCAGTTTCAGCAAATTATAATCAAGAACCCATTGTGCATAACAATCATTTAATGGCCGAAAAACCATAATAAAGAAAGCTTTAATGAAGAAAGCTGGAAACTTGCCAGAATTTTATGGCAGTGCGCTCAAAAAGAAAGAGTTACAATCTGTATTTAAGATTAAGAGAACCTTTTAATCCAGATGGCCAGAATTACACAAGGCAGAGCAGGGAAATTTTGATCAAAAGCTAGTACAACATGAAAGTACCAAAATTCCCCTAGCAAACCACGGCTAATTATTTCAGACAGAGGTTGCACATCCATTTTGTATTGCGAAGAACTTTGGGGAAAATACAAGATGAATGTGTTGCTTTCTCTGTGAAAATTCACTTATCCACTCACTTTTTTTGACAAAAGCGCGTAATGGGTTACCAGCAAGAAATCTATTTGCTGGCTTTTATTTGGGGAAATATTTGGATAGTTGCATAATAAATTTTTAAAGCAGTTTGCAAAATTAGTTACAAATTATTTCAGATTAGTATACGCATAGTTTTAAGATACAGTTGAGTAAACTACAGCTGCCACAACAGAAACCTGAAAAGGTCCTTAGTTTCGGTATCGAATTAACAATATAGATGACACCCAAGTTTCAATTTGCTCTCCACTCCTTCAATTCCCTCGGAACTGCTGACACGCTCCTTAGTAATAGCAGCTTCCCCCGATGCATCTCGCAGGGAGCAGGGAGGATGGGAGATTCCCTGTTTTGCATAAGCCCCGATGAAGGGACTGCTCATGGCTACAGACGCGTCACTGGCTGCGTGGGAGCGGGCTGCCCACGGTACGGCTCCCGACAGCCCCGCGTTCCATGAGTCGGAATAGCATCATCTGACAGCAAGGGCATTTATAGCCAGGAAATTGTCGAGCATTTCTAAACCCCTAAAACCATAATTATTCGTTCAGCAACTAGAAAGTACTGCCATATAGCAGTAACAGATTTTGGGTTTAAAAGGCCTTTTTTCTGCTTCTGTGAGTTTTCCACAAACATCAGTGGGGAGAAGTACACACACAAGCTGCTTTCTCAGCTCCTCTATAATAAAAATTCCTATCTTTTGCAAAGGCTTTTTATGTTGATGAAATAAAACCTCTGTAAAATTTGTTAGCGAATTAGAAATCACAGACTGCAATCAAGCCTGAACTTACACTAGATCAGCAACATTTTACCCTCCTAAAAACACCTAACAAGAACCCATGTTGTACACCTATTTATAGTTAGTTGCTCTTATCCTGACGCTTACATCTATTTCTTCGATCTTTGTGCAGAGGCCAAGCCAGTGCTGAACCACGATACACATCCCTGTCGCAGTTCTGAGCGTTGTGATACTGATTCAGACAGAAATACCAGGAATCCTTGCGAGAATCTTTGTAAGAGAGACAGTGGGCAAATCCCAGTGCCTGGAGAGCAGCGTTGCTTCACAGCATCCCGTTCCCTTCCTCAGCATCAGAGCATGATCTCTCATTTCTGCATTCTGATGTTATCCCTGCGCTGTTCTGGACAACTGAGGAGTCATCTGGTTTTTGACAGAGTGACTTTCTGCTCTCGCTTAAGATAGTTTTAGTTGGAAGGAGATCACTGTAGCTTTGATTTGTATTTTTCCATTTTATAATTTTCTGACAGCAGTAACCTTTGAAAGTCTGCCAGGCTCCCCTAAATGAAAAAGAATCTGCAAAATCTGATCAGCCAATGTCTCTGTACTGATGGCCATATTCATGCTTCATACTTTTGTTATTCACGTGCAGATAAAGAAGTTGGGTTTAGTTATCTCTGCTAACCCACCTCCTGCTCCCAGCCACAGAACAAGGGCAGCACAGCACCGCAGCGCTTCTGCAGTTCTCAATTCTACCTAACAGAGTAAAGGAGATAATTCTTGAGAAAAACTTGCTGAGAACAGGAGCGATAGACACAGGTTTGACAGAAATGTGGAAACAGAGGCTGAAACGTCTCCCTGAAACCCCAGGCGACAGATTCGTACTGGCTGCGTAACATTTTTCCATTTCTAAATGTTATCATTTTCCTTGTGAGCTCACTCAGGGTTGATGAAACATTATTGACATGAATCAAAATCAGAAAAATATTGCAGGAACTTATCATGATCTGAATTAAAAGTTGTACTTGCGGTGATAACAGGATCTCCTGGATTATTTGCGCATTGAGCAGTAGAAAGTAAATCTTACCCAAAAGCAACAATAAGAGCATGCAACTGCGATCTCCTGGGGGCAATGAGCAGCCCAGTGATGTTACCTTGCCCCCTTACCCCCAATTTTTCAAACAAAACTCTTCTGTAATATCAACAACATCAGGGTTTGTGCTGTACCAAGAGCTGCTGCTGTCACATCGATGGTGCACTGGCTTATTGTGCAGCAAAATATGAACTGTCACTTGCAGCAGTTTACGCAAAGGGCAGGAAAAGCCAATACCAACGTAACTATTATTATGGTCAACAATTCATCAAAAACAGCCCTGAAGGAAACAAGAAAAACAAACCAAAGCAAAATCACATGTGAAATTTATTAATGAAAAATACAGAAGGAAAAACCAGTTGAGGGAAAAAAAAGATCAAAATTGCCAAAATAATTGCAAAAAGAAATAGAAAGACAGCAGCTGGCCTATGTAACTGAACTATCCTGGCTCTTCCTCCAGAACCCATGGAAATCAATGAAATAATCACCCGTGGTCCTGTATCTGCCCTTGCTAATTGGAACAGCATTGACTCATGCTCCAGAGCTCTGCGCTCTCCGCTGCTATGAGAGAATTCTTAGCATAATTAAGTTAAAAATTACAAAATACCATACTGAAATAAACATTGGAGAACAAATTATTATCAAATACTCATAAAAATGTCCCCCAAAATCAATGTATTGTTTATTTGTGGAATGCTTGCAATTGTTTTTTAAGGGAGTCATAAAAATTCCTCGCTCACCAGGAGTCCATTCATGAGGGCAATGGATTTCCAAAGGACCTGATTCTTTATACAACTCAAGAGAAATATTTTTGGATACAAATTTTTAAAAAATGTTTTAAAACTAATAGTTTTGTTCCTTAAAATGAGCAAAGACTTGCCTACAACGTAAACAATGAAAATTAAAAAAAAAATAAAGAACACAAGTCTTATAACCTAAATACAATACCCATTGTCTGGACTTCCCTATTTCCATGAAGAACATCTGATTTTCATTTTGGATTAGAACATTCTGCTAAAATTACTAATATACTGGTATGTAATGTAATTTAATTGCAGAATTTTAAGATTAACAACTTCAGCTATGATCTGATCAGTGTTCCATAACTGAGAACGCATATTCTAACTCTGGAAACAACTAAAATCTAATGTTGAAAGTAAGTTTTGATGATCTCAGAGCAAACAGTAGTTCTCATCGGAAAAAAACACCACATAAAACTCTGATCAACTGGCAGCCTTTGTCACTGCTTAGCCAGGGAAAATTTGGCTAGCAAATTGATATCTTTGTAATTCCAAGAACTTCCAGTATTTTCCTGTGACTATACTCAACTGCCAGAGATAAAAACTAGACTTAAAATGTGCTTAAGTCAACGGTGAGAACAATAGTGACAAACTCCTCGCTGGTATTTCCCTCACTGGGTGTTTCTCTGCAGGGTATAAAGAAGTAGAGAGATCCCAGCTGAACACATGAACAGTCAGCAACAGAAGGGGCTCCTTCTTGTGTGTGTTTAAAAAAAACATATATGGGAATTGTTAGTAACATCAACATGCTCCGGCTTGTAAGAAAAAAACAAAACATGCGACCTAAGAGGCCAACAAGGGTTTCAATGCAAAAGACTCCATAACTGCAATCAACAGATTTAGTCCCGCTTTTTCATATGCTCCACTCTTTCCATGGTATTCTGGTGAAATAATAGCATTACTTAGAAGACACACACAAAATAAAACATTAAAAAAAACCCAACCACCTCCCATAAAATGTATAGAAAGCTCTGATGCAAAATATTAACGGATGTGAAATGTACGGACCAGAAACAGATGGACTGACTGATGCCTGAGGTCACTGCTAATGAGGGCAGACATCTAGTTTTGACAATGAATATATAACATTTTAAAAGAAAGACAGAGGTTGCTCTGCATCTAAGATACTGCAGTAAGTATCGTTATGTGGACAGCCCTTCTTTTCCTTAGGAATCCATGAAATTACAGTAGATGAAATACTAGTCTCGGGCAGGACGAAGTAAGATAAGGAAAAAATAAGAGAGAGAAAGAAAGCTTCTTCTATATAAATGTTAGTATTTAATTGTAACTCTTGGTGTTTAAATGTCAAATCTCGGAAGTAAAAGGACTTGGCGGCAGACGTCTATTAGAATAATACTGGAGGCACAAACTGTCCCCAGGTGAGGAAGGTGCTGACAAGGGGCAACGGACTGAAAGAATATTTCCCCAAAATGACTGTTAAATTACACCTGATACTTAACAGTCAAGAAAAACAGGTACTGACAATTTCGTATTGCTCAACAGGAACACAGCCATTGGAAGATGCATGTTTGTACAAGAAGAATGGGAAATCAACCAGACTGCTAAATTGACTTTATAGGTAAAAAGGGTAAGCACCGAGGCAAGGCAATTGTGCTGCGAAGCCAGAAAACAGCACACATGCCATCGCACACACACAGTAGCTAAAGAAAACAAAGGAAATGCCAAAGCCTTACTTGATCTTAATCTTAAGCACCAGTCCTTGTAAAGAACCAATTTAAATACTGAAGTACAAATCAAAATAAATTTAAATATAAACCAGTTAACAGCTTCACTACTAATGTAATTCATTTAAGCTGTCAAGTAGTTGTTGAAAACGAAAGCATTTGCAGAATAAATGTCACATTACTTATGTACCAGATTATTGTGGGGAAAAAAAAAAGATGGAAGAAAACGTCTGAGTTTTTTTTTAACATGACAATGTTGAACGTGACAAGTGCAAGAAAGAACCACTTATGAACCGCACTTTTGCATGGCCTTCCGATAGAAAACCAGGTCCGTTATTGAAAAGCAAACTGTTTAGAAGCAGTCCTGTGTCAACTTACTACTACTATTATAATAAAATAATAGAAATATAATAGGAATCTAGAACTGTTTATTCAGAGAGTTTATCATTAAGTAACATGAAGTAAGTTTGTAAATCTGGAAGTTGAAAAGGTTACCATTTTTATTTTGAATCGTGCAGATGCACACTTAAAGTAAAACATACAGCTGACACAAAGTGGGCATTCGAAGCTACTGCAAAGAGGTGTGAATCAAATAGAAAATTATGGATGACATAGGACACGCGAGAAAAAGTGTTATGATACGGTTAAACACAAAGTAAATTGTAGACCGGATTGAAGTAAGTGAATGAGACAGCAGAATTTCATCGCTAAAATGACAGCGATGATACATCTTGGAAAACTAAAGCAATGCTGAGAAAATTTTAAAAATAACAGGAACGGAAAGTTAAAACAAAACTATATTGGAACAGGACTGGAGCACATTATAGTAAACTGGAAAAACACAATAGAAGGATGAGACGTTTTGAATACTTAAAAGAGAACATTTGTGGCCCATGAATGAAATAGTTCCATCTCCCAACAACAACGAAAAAATTGTCACAGCAAAAGGAAAACCAGGAAAGTATTTAAGAGAAAAACTAATAGTGGTTTGCATAGTAACAACATCTGTGACTATGTCAATATAAGCACAAGGGAGAGAATAAGAGCCATCTTTGTCCAAACAGTTTTTAAAAATACCTTTGGGTAGGATACAGTGAGAAAAATTAGCTGAAAGCTTGCAAGACAAGATAAATTCCAGCTGTTGTTTTTTGTGGACTAACAGACTTTTCCTAATTGCTGCTAATATATAATATTGGTAGGAGATCATTTCCATTCTTCCCTTCTGTTCTCCATCTCTGAAGACACACAGAACGAATGGACTGTTAGCATTTTAAGACTTTGATTCTGTGATGCCCTGTACAGCATGGAACAAGAAATTAAAAGTTAATATATTCCAAGGCGATTTGGAACGTAGGTTTTGCAAGTCAGCATGCAACAGCTCAGACCAGAAAACACTTTCCACATGGCCGGCTCTGCAGACACTCCTTTACCCTCTAAATGGTAAGGCACACGAACTGCCAGCACTGCGCGTGCAGGCCGGGCAGGTGGGCGAGTTCGGGTTTTAAGCAGTGCGCACGCAGCTCTGAACCACCCTCCTCCGCGAGGCTTCCCTCCCTGCTTGCATTTACTGCGCCCTGCTGTGCCTCAAACGTATTCCACCACACAGCGTATGCTGCTGAAAAAACCAGTCGTTTGGTCAGGTTGTGACAGAGACCACACTTGACTTTTCATCACATAAAAAAATAACCCAAATAGCATACTGTTAAAAGGAGTTAATACATCACTTTCAAATACCACGGCATATGTTAAGCATGTCACCCTAAGAACCGATACAGTATGCACCTGGATTCCTTTTTACTCTCTCTCTCTGCTGTCTCTACCCAGGGATTCACTCCACAGCCCTAAGAGCTACAATCAAAAGGTACAAAAGACAGCAAGTATGAGAAATTAAAGGTTTTATTCTGCAGGGGAATGATTTATTAATGCTGAGAGCTTAATTTAGTAATCAGACACTATCTGAAGAGAGAAAAAAAACAAACCTGAACATGGAATACTTAGATGAGGAAACTATTCCAGCTTTTATGTAGTTTTGTCCCAAATTCAAAGTTAAAAAGACTGGGAAAGAACTTTTCCAATTTACTGAAATCCAATACTGGATTTCATCCAGGTCTATACCTCAAAGGCAAAAGGGACTTAGTCATATTTTTACATAACTAAATTCCTGAGTCACATAAAGAGGGAGAGTTGAATGAAACTCAGGAACAATTTCTGCCACTAAATATTTTATTTTTATAGTATTGCTTGTAAGAAGCAAATGTTGTAAGACTATTTCAAAACTTAAAAGCCTTTCATCATTGGTTATTGCTCATTTCTCATTCAGATTTACTAATACATTAATGCACATAATACTAATTCTGCATCATGGTAACAAGAGCAAACGGTGACTGCTCAGCTAACTCTAACAACCCAATAAAGAATTGGTAATTAACCAGCTGTTAAAATAATAATAGTTTTGAAACATCTTTGCAGTACTACAGACTTCACATCATGGAACAGAGTTACTGGATGTCACACTAGCCTCTGAGCTGGGTTAATGAAGCAATGTTCAAACGCAGCCAATTTTATACAGCAATGATTAATGGAATGATCAAATTGACATGATATGCATTCTCTGAACTCTTAATTCACACTACACAGAAAAAAAAAAAAAAAGAGACCTTGCATGAGCCCAGCACACCAACCACTGTGCTGTTATGAATTTACATTTCATCGTCCCTTCTAATTACACTAACCGTGACTAAATCTTGGAGATGCCGCAGAAAAAAGGCAAATTTAAGTCCTTTGTTTCTAAACCCACATTTTCCCACTTCCTCTTTGCCTCAGGCTTGCAATCTCTTTTCTTCAAAACTCCTTTACGCCTCTCAAACTCAGAACATTTGAAACTCACTCCCTCAGCCTACCCAGCACTTCAGCAGGCTCCAGACCCCTTTCAAACCACACCAGCTGTCAGCCCCTCTGTCTGTCCCCGGGACGGCCCCGCTGAGATTTCTGATGGCGCTCTGTTCTTGCCTTGCTCCGACACACACGGTCGGTGCATCGGCATTGCTCTCGCTCGTCCGCACGTTCCCTCCTCATGTCTTTGCAGACACTGACTGCTCTCACCATTCTTTGGCTCCAAGATGCAGGCCACAGACTCCCCCTCCACCAACACAATGGACCATTTCCTCTCCCACGTGCACACGAACAATAAGTCATTTAAGAAACATGCTTAAATTGATGACTTGGTCATGCCAATTCTGATGCATGTCACTCCAGTTATAAAGAATATTAGTTTCATTTCTCTGTGCAAATGCTCAATTTATTACTTTCTCTAAATTATCACAGCAATTTTGAGACTTCAAGAATACTACAATAAAATTCATCATTCGCTCAGTATCAGTTAAAAGCTGTCAAACCTGACGATTCATTTCATCAGCATTTATTGTGCTTCATGAATTCTAGATCAAAACATCTTCAACAAAATAATGAAGTTATGTATAACTCAAAGTGGCAGCACCCATAAATCCTTCAAGCCTTTGGCAGCTTCTTTAATCCAACGTAATGGTGTTTCCTTGTATAACAAGTCTCGTGATGTCTGTAATGGCATCTCACTATAGTAACAACAGTTTTAATGTTATAGCTCTCTAGCATGCCTGAAGTATTAATCAGATCCCATATTTAAATACGAAATCAGAGTACTCTTGATGCTCTTCCTGAAACGGATACACTAATCAGAGCCCCCAACGAAATTTTAAAAGAAGTACAATAAGGATCGTGACTGTGAAGTTGCTTTTGATACCAAACATTGCAGCTTTCTGCTTATTGCTTTACACTATTACCTCATCCCTCCACACTAAAACAACGTTTCTAAACAGGCAGCCTATTCTATAAGCAATTTTCTCTGCCACAAGTTCTTTCCTTTTGCTTTTAAACAGAAGAGAGTAAAGAAAAAACCCATTTTACAATAAGAATGAAGGACAGCAGATGTTATGCTAAAGCTGGTGAACATCATTCTCCTTTGAAAGCAAAAGGCTCAACGATCACAGTATTCATTCTTCAAAATTTAGAAATTTCTTTATGAAAACCAAATTTTCCTTTCTTGTAAGTGAGCTTACATCCTAGCAGTTTTCCAAATACATTAACTTTTTTCTAGTACTGTCCTGAAAACTCACATAGCTTCCTCCACCAGCTATTACTTATGAGATAAGGATGTTACTCATGCTACATTATAAAAAGTGATGGTTGTTTAGGTTTTTTTTTATGACCAACCTTGCTTAAGTTTAACCTCACTTAGCAGGAAAATCATGTTTGTGACCTTTACGCCTCAATTTAACTAAAAATATATTTAATAGCAAGTATTACCTCATTTTCCCAAATCTCCCATAACCATCTCTCGTTTCCACTGTATAAAAAGAAAATTCACTGTCAGCTCCTTGAACTTTTATCACCACGTTTCAGCTATAACCAAGATTTTACTTTGTTGAGTAATCAAAATACAATCTGCAATCATACATATTAAGCACACATTAAAATGTTAAATTACATATTAAATGCATTAAGCAATTTGATCCAATTTCTAAACTCTAGATTAAATCCAGAAAGCAGAAATATCAAAAAAGTAGCTCCAACCAACACAAAACCCGTAGGTCCAAGGAAGGCAGGGTTTAAAGTATTTCACTACCCGTCTAAAAGCGTGAGCTTGTGTTTTATAGTCTGGACTCATTCCAAAGGCCGTCCCCAGTGAATCCACCCTCTCTCCGGGGAACCAAAGACAGCTGGAGAGGACGATGACCATATCAATATCCACGCGTGCTGCTGTCATGAATGTATGCTAGCACAGTTGGACAGGCTCAGGGAGTATAGGTAATTCAGTAGAGAATTCTCTCGTAGGAGCTTGCCAGTTCCATTGTGCCAGCAGAGAAAATGTGAAGTATTGCGAAAGCACCAGGAAAGCCTACATCCGTGGCCATGACTGCCTATAATGATAAAGTTAAAATAGAGCGCCCAGCCATCATTCACGTATGAAAACTACAACAGATGCTCTTTAATTCTTTATCTGAATGAACCTCAGTCATTTAGCTTCCACAATTCTTTTTTGTATTTATTATAGTGAACCAAACTCACGCAAAGTGGCTTCTTTTGGAGGCTGGAAATTAACATCTTAGTTTGAATTTGCCCCTTCTTTGTCCATTATCTTTTTTAGTTCTACTAAGAATTAAAATCAAGCCTCAATTTCATGACTGTCTGTCCCTGAAAACACATACAAAATCTCAGAATTTGTTAGACATAAGACTATTTGCTTGTGGAGAAAGAGACTAAGACTAGTTTCGTGATTGAGGGACTCTACCAGCCGACCCTGTTTGCTCAAAACCACGAGCACAGTAATCCCAGGCAGAGCGGTACAGCGCAGTATTACCACTACTTTGGTATGCCCCGCGTGTGGCAGAGGCAGATCCAGGGATTGTGCACATAAATCACTCATCCAGGAGGGGAAAAAAATGTCTACACAATTACCAACTAAGACAACTAATACGAAATGGTGTTTGTACAACGGCTATTCAAAGAAATGTTATTTGTGGGAAGAATGAGTCATAGGATAGCGAACTTCATATACTACAGTTACACAAAGTGAGGAAAACAAAAGGAACTAGAACTTAGACGATTTTTTTTTTAAATAATCAAGAAACAGCAAAACCAGCTGTTGCACTGTAGTAATTAGCTCTTGCTTTGTTATGTCTTCATATTCTCTTCAGTAGTAGTTTTCTCTTTTTTATTTTTTAACTTGCATTTTGGGTTTGCTGTTGTTGGCACACTGTAGACACTGGATAAATAAACTTTTAAACAACATAAACCCTTTTAAAACTGCATCTTTTAATTCCTACCCCCTTGAGAGCTTGGAAAGTAATTACTTAATTCTTTACAGGTTTAATTGTGCATCCCTTCTCTATCTCTGTTACTTTTCCTTCTACTTTATTTACAACAAAATAAATAAGCATCTCGGCAGCTATCTCCATCTAAACCACAGTTTGTGTCTTTTCCTTAACTATGTATTTTTGTATTTATTGATTGACCCACATAATTTCACACCTAACTCGCAGGGGATCAAATTCATTGTCAGGTAGGCTTGAGTCAGTAGTTTAAAATTACAGAAATTTATTTCACGCAGAGTAAGTAATTAAACAGAACCCGTATTTTAAGATGACAAAGTACTAATGTGCTTGAACATACAGAGTATTTCTCCAAAATTATTTATGTAATCTCACCGCTTTAAGTTCATTCCAAATAGACTAGTTTTATTATATTTACTTTTGTGTTTTAACTGGAATAGAGTCAGTTGACTTTGAGTCTTCATTTGCTATGAAAGAGTCCCGTGCCACTAAATAATCACGTTGCAACATTTTACACTCCAATACCAAGACAAGGTCTGCGCGTGCACCTTCACGCAGAGGGATTTCCGCCTGCCCGCTACGCAGCCTGAGAGCCCCCGACTCACAGAACAACTGAAGCACATGTTGGTACCTGGTGCTTTAACTGAGGGCAACACTGACATGTATCCTTGAGATAATTTTGAAAAGTATTTTCTTGGATACATTAAGGACTATTTTTAATAAACTGAAATAAACGAAAATTATCACGCTGGGCCATGCCTAGACAATTTTTGAGTATCTCCAAGGATGGAGAGTCCACAACCCCTCTGGGAAAACTGTTAATCTAAAGACTCATACAGGTAACTTTTTTCTAACGAAAAACAATGACTAAATATGAAATTTGATTTTCATTTTTCATGTTCACAAAGAGTATCAAAATTACCAACAAGGTCTGAGGACTTGTATTTGGCCTTCCTGACTTCAGTGATAAAGTGCTAATGAGTTAAGAAAGCTAAAGACAAAACTAGTAATATTTACTTCATATATATTCTTACTCATGTTTTAGCTGTGATTTTCACTTCATAGAATAGAATAGAATGGAATCATAGAACCGTTTAGGTTGGAAAAGACCTTTAAGATCATTGAGTCCAGCCATTAACCATGTCCCTCAGCACCACGTCTGCCCGTCTTTTAAATCCCTCCAAGGATGGTGCCTCCACCACTTCCCCGAGCAGCCTGTTCCAATGTTTGATAACCCTTTGGGTGAAGAAATTTTTCCTAATATCCATCCTAAACCTCCCCGGGCGCAACTTGAGGCCATTTCCTCTTGTCCTATCGCCTGTTACTTGGGCAAAGAGACTGACCCCCCCTGGCTACACCCTCCTTTCAGGGAGTTGGAGGGAGCGAGAAGGTCTCCCCTCAGCCTCCTCATACCAAGGCTTGCAGCTCAACCTAACTTTTTTTAAGAGTATGCTGTTAGATTTCAAGGTGTAGCCATTCGTATTTACCCAGTAAAACTGCATTATTTTAAGGTTGCTGTGTAACAATTGAATTACTTTTAAAATCGTCATTACACCTGTAGAATGACAAAAATTTTCCCGAATATGAAAATAACACGACAAACTCAGTAACTGACAAGCTGCTCTCGCTTCATGAAATATTACATGGGCAGTATAGTTTCAGTGTCCCAGACTCAATACCTACAGAATGCACAACTCATCGCTAATTTGAAGCATGTTAATTAATTAATATCTAGAGTGGGGTTTTTAAAGGTTGAGAGACCAAGAAAACAGAAACTCATCCTACTTTTTTTTTTTTTAAATGATATGTTCTCTGAAGTTAAAAATTAAACCTTTTTCCTCTGGGCAAAATTTTTATTGTGTACATAACACTACAGACTTTTTTCATGACTCTTCATGAGCTCAGACACAACCTTCATTTACAAGGCGATGACTTTCCATCACTTTGCACTTAAATTAGCTAAGAGAAGTCACTGCTACGGAAAACTTATTACTGAAGTGATAAGACAAGCAATGCTTATCTTCTCAGAAACAAATAGGCTAATCTTAGAATCAAGTCTGGATGTTAACTACGGAATTGGTCATTAATTTTTACCCCTCCTAAGCTACCAGGTGGGCTCTCCATGACTCCACCCAATTTCATAAAGTATGCTGCGTAGCAAATTCCAGCTAGAAGCCAAGTTATAAGGTGTTTAAGGAAAAGATGTAATAAGGAAACTTCATGAGAACCTGAACTAGAATAAGGCAGAAGAAAAGTCAGCACTATTGTTGAGATACTCATTTAAGCATAAATATCAGGAAAATATTCAGAATCAAATAGCAGGAAAACTAAGGCAAGTAAGAGCTAGGTTCGTACTAATTTGAAAGGCTATTCAAATCTGCCCATTTTATAAATCTCTGCAACATTAGTGTCAACTTTAGCCAACAACATTTGCATTATAGTAGCAATCTGGAGGTAAATCTTTAAACAATCATGCAGGTAAAATTATTTCATACCTCATAAGAAACAAACCCTAAGACACTGTGAAAATTTAAGTTGGGAAGTAGTTTACAAAGGGTTTTCTGTATGAGATTTCCACATAGGACTAGATCTTAATGTTGATGCATTGTTATTAAAATTTGTGATGCTTAATTTCATCTGATTGTGATATGAATATGAATTAGCAATCACTGGCATTAAAGAGAAGTTGTAGTAAACCTCCATGATTTTAGCTACTCTTTGCACTGTAATCAACTTCTTCTATTAGCACTTACTAGTTCCACCTATACTTACAGGAAAATCAGTAGTTTACAAAGTTGGACGAAAAGCTACTGCTGTTTGTACCAAAAGGTCTTGTAATCAAAAATTACATGTTGACAATAATAAAATACCCATGCACTTGGTATATGTGACAAATGACAGCACAAGTTCTCTTGCACGACTCTAACACAAATGCTGAAGAGAAGTTTTAGAGACATTTCCAGAGGAAATATAGATTGTCAGAAGAATGCAAACATGCTTAACAATTAAATACCCTTGCAGACAACATTTAATGGTCTACAAGATGAACGGAGTACAATTAAAACAGGGGGGATGGAGTGTACTCATACATAATACAGTAACTCAATTAACATTCAAACATTCAACAGTTTAGTGAATGCAGGGGCAGATTTGCCTCCAGGAATTCACAGCACCTTTGGGTAAGGCTACAACAGTATGTGTTTATTGAAATCTGCATCTGGTTGTAATTTGTCCAGCAGCAAACTTTTTTGCTTTTTTCACTTGAATGATCTACAGGGGCCCATATACTCTGCAACTGTTTGCTTGCAGTAAGATGCACATTGTATAATTTATGTTCTTAATTATAAAACAAAGTTTATCAGCATGTTTGTCTGTGTTGTGTAATTTCTTATTCTTCACATGAGAATAATAGAATGCATCTTGAACAGTCTATTCATTCTTCATTGTAACAAAATATATTGGAATGGAAGAGATTTAATCCCTAAATTATTTTACTTCTCCCTTCTTTACTGGAGATTTTTTCTTTAGAGAAAAAGGAGTCAACATAGTTTCAAAATGTTTCTAGAAGATATTTACTCCACTCCCCATCACTGCCCCCCACCCCCTCCCCCCCCCAAAAAAAAAAGAAAAAAAAAGAAGAGAATGCAGGTTATAATCCTAATTTGCCAAATATTGTTTTAGTACTGATATACCTTGTTCAAAACTGTGGCCGAGCCCAAAAAACAGTTTTGTTTCTATAAAGCCTCCTCTGCAAAAACTAGCTAAGTATTTTGGAAAACGCAACTCTTGCCCTCACCACCTATCTAATCCCAAATCCCACAAGGAAGGAAAACTGATTAGAGCAAGAGCAAAGAAAAAGTCTGGAACCTGGGAAGGGAAAGAAAGGAGGCAGAAAGCCCTACACCACGAGGATCATAGTTTTGTCTCCAGATAGGCACTTGGCTCCCTCTCAGTATTTTAAGCATTAATTCACAAACTTCAGCTTCTTGCTAACCCACTATCCTGTCTTCACTAGAATTCCAGTAGAGGAACCGCCTTCTTAAAACAGATACAGTTTTCTGAGGTTACTTCAGGAATTATGAACATCGGTTTTCCTGTTATTACTCGAACTGATACAGTTCTTCTGGGCTTCTTTACAGGAAGACATCAAGAGTCAGGTCAGCAGAAAAAAAAGTTCAAATACAGAGTAATTTTTAAGAGCACGTACTGATTGTGAGGTGTGACGCATTGAGATTTCTCCTTGGGCTGCGTCTCAAACATAAAGGAGACCTGGAAACTTTTTTGGTACACTTTTGTGTAAAAGGGGACAGGCACAGCTGAGAATTTCATACTCTCCATTCCCACCAAGGGGAAAAGCAAGAAGATTCAGAAGAGGTGAATTCTGGGGGCAGAGAGGTTCACCATTAAGCTGCCTTAACTTTCCCTGACCTCCGCTTTACACAACTTGAGTTCTAAGAAGCTTATGTCTCATTACTTTTTCATTTGTGGGCATAAAAACACTCTGTTTTGGTAACACTAGCATGTGGAGCATCAGACAAAGAAGCTGAGAGCAGAGGGACACATTAAGACATTCCTCCTACAAGAACAAGATCATAATCACTTGATAATTCTCCTTTTGTTTATCACATACCAATAGCTAGTGCTGCAGTTACAGAGAAAATCAGATCCCAATCACGGCTAAACAACTATTTTTTATGACAGAACCATAAAATGAACCTCTATTCAGTGCAGATTACCAAAATGTTAGAAAGTTATTCCCCAAAATTTTATTCTGGGGTTTTTGAAACATGAGACTCTGGCAAGGTTTTGATTTTTATCCATATGTTATTGTTACTGTCTTCACTAAACAACGTGAATTCAGTGGCATTTAATTTCATGAAATTTTACCAGGATTACACTCAGGTCTTGCTTATTCACCTTGCGAAGCAGGCACCGACAGCGATCGGGGACTACCTGAATCTTTGCAAACGGCGCATGAAAGGAGCAGACAGTGCACGTTCTGTACAATTCTATCGGCTTGCTGTTGCCTAAAATTGTGGTGCCATGGAAATCCCAAATCCACTGAAAATACCAAATATTATCACAGTATTCAAAGAAAAAATATATGGTAACTTGATTGAAGGGAACAGGGACGTGAGGATTTGACAGCAGCAGTGGTCAAAGGCCATTTGAAGCCGCTAAAATACTTTCAGACAGAGGCAGAGGAATAACAAAGGCAGGTGATGGGAAGAGAGGTTTGAGTGAACATTGAAATAAACCCAAAACTCACAAAGCATTTTCTATATCAAGGCAGCTGGACAGCTCAATATTAGGATAATAAAAATAAATACAAATACTGTAGAATAATGTTGACAAATTACAATATACATTATGAACTTTTTCTACATGTATCAGGGGACTCTCTTCTGTATACAAGCGGTAATGAAAGAGCGAGAGGTAAACTTTCACACTAGTATTCCTACTGTTACTGGCTGTTAGCACATTTTTGATACTTTTTTCCCCTACTTTGATCCTATATTAACTATAAAAGTCATAAGGAGCAGAGCGACAGACTGCTGCAATTTGACCCCTGAAACACATAGCTGAGAACATGGAGAAGTTACTTTACCACTACAAGCAAGAAAAGAAGATCGAGTATTAAATCTATTACAAGTGTAAAGTAAAGGGGCTCCTACTAGCCAGGTAACAAATCTCTCTCTCAAACACATGGTCAGTGTTGTAAAGTACCAGTCGTCTTCTAGACAGAGAAGTGGAAACAGAGTACAAGGAGAGAAGAAACTACGAGCTAAAAACTTTTGGATCCAATGATGAAGATTTTAGGATCTCAGTGTGGAATTACCCCCTATTTCCAAGGTGCAAGACTCCTAGAAAATTAGGCCAGAATTTATAGGAAATTCATGCTCATAGCTCCATTGTTTTGCAGTGATACACCACTTCAATGATTCCATATCAATTTTTAGGCAAGGTTGTTCAGCATTGCTTTACCTTAAACCTCTGGGTAATCTTTAGGGAGATGGACGAAAAGCACTTTATGAACTTCCATGGGCAATCTAGTTGATTTTTTAATTCCTTTGATCACCTTTTTTTACCTTTAGAATATACAGGATTACATTTTGTGCCTGGATTTGTAGATTTTGTGTCTATGCCTGCTGATGGACCAGTCAAAACACTCAAGACGGTATTTCCTTATCTATATACAAGGGCAGGCGAAATGGAAACATGGAAAATTATTCAATAATATATTATCAATAAATAATAAGTAAAAGTTCTATTATGTGATAGAAGTATGCAGCACTTCTGTCTCAGTCAAGTATCAGAAGGGTGAGAATGTTCCTGGAGAAGGAGCTTTACCTTTGTTACATAGAGAAAAATGCACTTACTGCCAGAAGCAGGAAAAAAAAAGGAGGGATAGGGAATATTTAACATGGTGATAGTGCTATGCTGGATTTGCACATGCTTCGTGCCCGATCTCTAGTTAACACCAAGAAACCACACTCTTTTTCAGTCCTCTCCTACCACATCTAACTGTTGGGTCCTCACTGCTTTCTCATTAACTGCTTATTAAGGGTTGTTAATCATTTTCATGAATCCTTCATAGACTTCAAACGGCTGAAATCCTCGGTGCCGTTAGGAGGGTAGGCCTAGAGATGCTTCCGAAGTACCGAGTCCCTAATCGCTAGATCAGCCGGCTCAGTTACAGAAGTCATTTCTAACTTCTTCACCCTGCGATGCCAGAGACTGGCAAAGAAATCATGCCAGGATACTGAACTTCTTCAGTCGTGTTAATAATAATTCGCTGTGGAAACTGGGGGTAAGTCTTCTTCTGCCTTGCAGAAGACAATAGTAAAAAATGTAATTGTATTAAGTTTCTTAGAGGCATGATTCATTTCTAAAGACATCAACAAATGAATTTTTCACATTTTACAGCTTCAGTAGAGCAGTTCACTTCAAAATTTTGGGTGCCGTGTTCATCACTAACTAAAAATATTCTGAAGTCTTAAATAAAAGTACAATTTAATACCGTTTACTATCATGGCACAAATTGAAGCATTACTTCATCACTTCAAATACTCCTTGTTTAGATACTGATCTAATGAGAGCAATTAAAACAATTCATAAAAAAGAAAAGTAGTGTACCTTTACAACTGTACTTGAGGTGCTGTTACTCTTAAAACAGGCAACATCAGAAAGCACAGACACTTTGAGGCCTCTTGGTAGAGAATGTCCAATATTCACTAGCACTAATCTGATCAGTACTGTTTATAAAGAGGACAAAGAATCCTGAATTATCTACACAAGAGAGTACTCAAAAACTGCATAGGTATTTTGAAGAACACAGACTAAATATTAATGCTACAGCAGCCTCACAGCACCTGGAAAGGTGCTACATTACTAAGGCTAATTTTTTTTAATAGCTTATATAAAATGAGGTGCTGACTGCTATTTGTTGCATAGTTTTCTCCCTCACATAAAAACTGATGAGATTTTAAGTTTATTCATAGCAGTACTTTCCATTTTATAGCTCTGCAAGATTTACTGGGAAATTTTATATAGAGATAGATTTAAACTCTATCAATGTTTTGGCACTACGACAGCAATTCACAGTTTAATACATAAAAAAAAAAAATAAATTACCATCTGCTGCTAGCCCAAATGCCGTAATTCCATTTCTTTCAGTGGCTTTAGACTAAATTTTTTTCTATGTCGTTGAAATTTCAAACAAAAAGGACACCTTGATATCAACAGCAGTTTAAATTTAAAAAGAAAAATTCTTTACATTGAGCAGTCGTGGTTTCCTCTATCTCTGCCCCCAAGTATTAATTCTTACATTTGAATTTGCAGTTTCCTTTGATTTGACTAATAACTATCCAAATTTAATGAATCTATCAATCTATGCAGCTAATCAGTAGCACCTTTTATTGAAGAATGCCAGCATTTACAAGTCTAAATTTGCAAATAGAAGTATTTTACAAGGTTGTTTCATGTTTTTTGAGACAAGATCACACAGGGTGTTTATGACAACATAGATTTATTCATTCAAAGTGATATGGATAGCGTTTCTATAGCTGTCGTCACTTTTAAAATCTCTCTTTGGAATTCAAACACTGAAGAGGGTTGACTGATGAAAATACGTTTGTAACTTTAACACTCCAAGCTCTGGTCTTACAGGACTCTCGGCTCAGAAGACTGGCAGGCTCTCATCCTCAAGATCTTCCTTAAAGCATCCCTGTGGTACGGTACCCTCAAAGGAATCCTTCCATTCTGTCCCACCCTACAGTCAACTCTGCTTCCCCCTTTTTGCCCTTGGCTTCAACTAAGTAAAACGACTGCACGTGGCCCTCCCTGTCCTGAAGGGACAAATACTTATTTATTCAAATATATCATCAAACATGAGTATTTGTGCACATCAGTTGCTGATATAAGTCCTAGGAAGAGGATTTGAGTATTAAGCATTGGAAGGGGCTGCCCAGGGAAGCGGTTGAGGCACCATCCCTGGAGGTATTTAAAAGATGGGCAGACGTGGTGCTTAGAGATAAGGTTTAGTGATGGTTTCTGTCAGAGTTCGGTTGATGGTTGGACTAGATGGTCTGAAAGGTCTCTTCCAACCTAGGCGATTCTATGATTCTATTATTAGTAATAATAATTGAAATTAACAGTAAAGTTACCAGAGGAAAGACAAAGAGATCCTGTTTTGGTATGAAATAGAGGAAACACTTCACTGATATTTCTAAATTCTTCGAAGAGCAGCAAAAGGTATCAGCATAAAGACCATTCTTGGGTTTGTTCAAAGGCTATAAAACTCCTTGGCAAAATTTCAAGAGCAGAAATACCATAGATTCAGCAGAACACTGAGTGACGGAAAGACTTACTCAATCTAATTTAGGCACATAATAGCAAAGCAAAATAACCAGAATGCATTGGAAATTTACGTACATTTTAAAATCTACCGTAACTGAGACTCATTTCTCACTTGGACCATGTTCAACGGGAAATTTTTTGCAGAAGAAATTTACCATTATTTGAAGATCTGGGAAACATTGCTTGATGAACGAAGAAAAACGATGACATTAATTGACATCATGAGAAAACTTAAGAAGAAAGAAAAAACCCACCTAACAGATTAAAAACAGATTAATCTCTTAAATCTCTTAAGGAAAAAATTCCAGGGCAGGCCTGAATCCGTCAAAGTGAATTTCTCCTGAAACGCACCAGACTAAAAACATTAAGGAAAACAAAAAAGCCCACAGACACAGAAATCTCTCAAATACTAATTTTTGTCTACCCATCAGTAGTGGTTTTTTGTAATAATTTTTCATAACATCCAGTGAAATTCAATTCTGAATACTGCTTGGTTAAGAGAAAAAAAATTGTTAAGTTACAGAACTTACTATTATAATATTGTTGAAGTTGGGTTTTTCTGTTTCGTTTGGTGGGTTTTTTGGCTATTCATATGTTATTGTTTCAGCATCAAATATGTTGCATAATATAACACAGGATCAGAAACAAGCAGGATATTTTTAATAGCAAAGCACACTGGAAATTCTGATTTTTCTTCCAAATCTGGATAAGCACAAAGTTCACTTTTAATATCAGCTGCCTATTATACAACAATTTTACTAGCACTTTTTTTTTTTTAAATTAATCCTACCCTTCTATAGGATAAGAGTTCTAATCTGAATTGGTTGGGATACAGTAAACCAGGAGAGCAAGGGGATTTCGCAAATACCAAATTGGGTTTATTCAATGACCACAAGAACTTGTAATAGAAGCTATAGATACTATACGTCACATTGTAAGAGACAAAAAAACCCTGAAGTACAAAAGTAGTAAAGTAAAATAACACAGACATCATGACCTGCTGGCACCAGTATCTGACCTTTACAATCATTCAGAAATATCAGCTCTGGTCTGGATCTGATTTCTCCCAAAATTCTTTATGATTCTCTTAGATTGTAAGAGTTCTACCGCTTCTTTTGTTTCAATCACTCATAAAACAAAGTGAACGTTTTATTTGTTTTACGTATTTTATGATTTTCTTTCATCCTAATGAAAGCAGAAAGTATAGTAAAGCTTCCTAAAGCATCCAGGTAATTTAGGAATTGAAATCCAAAGTAGGAAAGTATATTTATACTTGTGTCTTATTAAGAGCAGAAAGAAATAACGTTTCTGTACTTCTGAAAATGGATATAGGTGAAAAAGCCTTCAACAGAAATTCAACTGCACATAATACAGTGAATTCACTCAAAAATTGCACTTTATCACTATTATTGCTCCTTTTGTCAATACATTTCAAGAGATGCTTCACTCCCAGTGGTTTCAAGAGCACTTGCATATGTTTGAGTAAGGATAAGCCTGGTTACTTTGCTTCGTTGGGCCTTGAAGAACAGTGGCAGTTCTTTCTGAAGAAAAAGGGCAACAATAAAATGAATACCCTTCTGAAGTACGTTTCTTAGAAAATCTTACACATGGGAATGGTTCTTCCACAACTATGGAATAATCTTGACTATGGGTTTTATTAATGTGTCGGTTTTCACTTCCAGAAGCGTACCAAATCAGTAAAAATTAATCTTTAATACAGAGTGCGTATCAGAAAAACTATAATTTTAGACGAGATTAAATATAAAGAGCTCTCCACACCAGCAAAACCCAACACACTTTGCAGGGTTACACCTGGCGAATGTGGCAAGCAAACCAGCTGGTTTTAGAGATACACTGAGATACTCCACCACCGTCGGGCAGCCCAGCCAAGTTCTGAACTGGAAGTCATTCAGTTGGTTGTTGTTCTGTCAACGCCTCCAGTTTCTGATTAAAAATTCAAAAGATGCATAGGCTTCCTCTATTTTAAGCCCAGGTATTAAACTTGACTATACATTAACCAAGTGTCAAGTTAAAAAGTTTAGTTTAGGAGTAAGGAGACAAAGTGATCTGGAAAACATAAATGCAATTTTTACGTGAGTTTGGGCACTCACAAAGTGAACTGTATCCAGGGGAAACAAGGTCTAAGTGCTGATGTGGGACTTTCCCACAGCTTCTACTGGCCTTCAAAGCCATGTGTGTCATCAGAGTCTCTTGCTGAAGCTGTACATAAATATCTAACTGGTATTAAAAAACAAAAGATGATCCACAGAACCTAAATTAAAGCCAGATGGGGAAAAAGCAGATGCCTGAAATTTACCGTCATTTCAAGACAGAATAGAAGCACTTGCTAATTTTATTATTTACTGAGTAAACCGTCACGGCTAAGGAAGTCACGTAGAACATTTATAATTTCCTGATCCATCTCACGTTAAAGAAATAAGCGCTCTTATTGACCAAAACCCCTGCAATTAGTATCAAATTTGAACCACAAACTAAATCTGTGTTATACTCCTACTCTGGTTGAACACTGAATTATGATTATATTCTTATCAGGCATTTTAAGAACATAAGGTAAAGTATGTCAAGATGGTATTAATACTTAGATCAACAGCACAGCACTGGAAGAAGAAACTGATCAATGCAAGTTAAAAATATATTTACTAAGTGAAAAGTCTTCTATATCTTACTGCAAATTGTATTTCTTTGATCCAGGCAAACGCAGTCTGTGCTAAGCATGTAGACAGGTCAGGTTTTCACGGAAACTTCAGGCCATCCAAATCCATTTAATGTAGTCAGCCACTCGTACAGAACATGCATGACTTATCCAGAATCTCTTTTAACTAACTCAGAAGCAATCTTTTACAGTTGGTTTAGTATTTATATCATTAAAGTGCTTATATACACACATCATGAAAGCAGCTAAGCCTTTGTTAACGCGAAATAAAAAAAGAAAAGGTTCGATGTGTGATTTAGCTTAAGATGCAATATGCTGAAGCATAAGACCAGCATGACAAAAACTCTAGTTCTGACTACAACAAAACATTTTGAGAACAACATTCAATTAAATGCTCTTAATGTAGCAACATTTTAAGAGTGATCCTTCTAAAAAAAGAACAAGATTGAGTAGTTTCCCTATCAGATGCGAGTTTATTAGCCTAATATCAGTGATTTTATATATGGAATTACAACACAATTCTGACGTCGCTGCAGTAAACTTAAGGTTGGATGACATGTAACTTTAGAAACCTATTTTCATTACAATGGAGCAATGGCACTGGTCAAATTTTACTAGATAGGAGGAAAGGAAAATCTTCAGTTACCAGAAGCCGTTTTTATGGTTTCCAAACCCAACAGTCATCTACAAAATCTCTTTGATGCGGTTGAGTACAGAAAGGCAAGTAACTTCTCAACAGAACAATCAAATATTCCAATTACCAAAATAGGCCATACATGTCTTATGAAACCTCTCTTACCACTTTTGTTGCAGTTTTTAGAGTGCCACGTATCAAGTATATCTTAAATCAACCTAGAGAGCACTGGTCTTAAATCTAATGCCTCCATTTTAGAGAACACATTCTGCAAAAGCAGCTCAAAAGTAGTCAGAAACCTGAAAGGCCATTTCGTAGTCTGCAAACTCAGCAACATAAATCGCACCAACCACACTCTACGAGAAAAATGAGCTCAAAATACAACAATTCAACAGAAAATATACTAAAAGCACTCTCTTGTGCACCTAAAACTTTTAAAAACTGCCCCATATTATGTACTGAGGGAGTACTGGAGGACAACAAAAGCAGTCGCTGGTTCTATGATAGTTGGGCTAATTCAAATGCATTAGATTTGCAAATATTTTGTACCTCAGTTTTTCCACCCATAAGCAATGATTTCACTGCATAAACCTCACTGTTGAGCCCAAAGGTTTTTGAAAGCACACTAATTCCATTTTTTATTAAGCTTTGAACTTCAGTAAGTTGCAATAAACTCACACCAGACTCCACATTTTATAAAGAATACCTAAAACTTTATAAACAAAAACATGTATACATTCTGAAGCTGCAAAAGAAATGTATTCATTAATATCTGCAAAATAATAGATTACTAACTAGGGCAACTCTAACTGGTTTTAATTCTGTCATTAGTGGACTAGACACTTCTTAGCAGCCTCAAAGTCATGTATGTCAGTCAGACTACACTCACTCTTACTGCTAATGAGTAGCACCTGTTAGAGGGTATTTGTTTTCCTTTGTTCGATCCCTCTCACGTTTATATTTCATTTTTTTCTAGGTATCACCAGGCTGATTTAAGAATGCATCAGGTATTTCACGGTTTAATGTCTCCACTACCTACTCCAATTATTTTAAAAGGCTAAAACATGAAACAGAGAGACAAGTCATCGTTATCCCCACAAACCTTATTAAGCAACGCTGTTGAGCCATTTCCAGCTGAAAAAACAGCTACACCATTTACACAGGCTACAGTAACTGAATAATCACTTCTCAAAGCCAACTTTGGAAACATCCACGTGACACAACTACACCAAAATTAAATTACAGATCTAGAAGAGTACAGACATTTGCAGACAGAGTAAAAATTACAAAACATTATTAAAACACAATTTTAAGATACCTGTTTCAATTTTATGGGACAAACTCACCATCGCAACTCGTTTAGACAGGATTATCTCCCATGAGAACAAAGCACAGAATCGTAGAATAGTCTGGGTTGGAAGGGCCTTTAAAGTACCCCAGTTTCGTTCCCCATTACAACTTTTGTCACCAGACAAATGAACAGCATTGTCTTCCCCATATTATAATCCATCAAGCAGTACAATAATTACATTTTAGATTGACCTAAAATGATAACTGATTCCCTTATACCACATATTTGTTTTCTTTAAAAGAAATGGTTGAAAATTTAGACATAAAAACTTATGATTAATTTAAGAGAATGTCTAACCTGCTTAGGAACCTGTGTAAACACTGTGGTGGTTAGCCCGTTCTGGGCTGGGTGCTCTCACGGCTACCTATTATCAGTCCTTGTAATGCTTGCACAAACTGCGCTTACACCGCCTGTGAAATACACCCCAAAAGACAACAGACAGGACCTTTCCTCATACAAATTCAGAACTGTCAAGCAACCACTGTCACTTAAAATATTTCTTTAATTTCACAAAACGTGACAACAATAAAATAAGAAATAATATCAGTGTTACACATTTCTAACTGGCTGTCAACATGCATCCCGTCATCCGTTCTTAAAAAAGCATGACCTCTCACATCCAACAATATTTCTTATTCTATAACATCAGGAGGACACACCTTATCTCACTGGCTGGAATACGCGCATGGCTTGTGTAAATCATCCTGTAAATCAAACACCAGGGCTCAATTCTGGCAGTGATTCATTTAATCCCACGGTTATACAGCTGAACATAAAACCAAGCACCCTTTACTGCCACCTCTTTATTCTAAACATTCAAATTGTATTTTCTTACCTCGGCAGCCTGTGTCTCCTGGTGTAATAAAGTTAGACCCGTCAAGTCTTCTAAGAAGGAATGTGAAGAATTAAAAACTTTAGCTAGGAAATTAAACCCTTCTCGTTCATATTGGTCAAGGACCTGTCAAATAAACAAACAGAAAAGGATTTCAAATAATGTGAGATTCATCATTGTATTTTGCTCACAAAATAGAAGCTTTCTGAACGCTCAGAAAATGACTGTATGTTGTAAACATGTAAAAATTACGGAAAAAAGAACAAACATTTCTCCCAACTCAGTTTCTAAAGTGGGGGAAGGTGGAGGTAAGAGGGAAGAGAAGCGAGGTTTAAATTACCTGGTTTAAATGTATTTTTAACCTTATAAAAAGACAGATGATATGGCAAGAAAAAAAAAAAGTAGTTGCAAAGCCATGAAAGGAGCATTTGAGTTACACAAAACACAGTAAAAGACTGTTCCACTGTATCAGTCAAGGGAAAGAACCGTGCTGGGGCAGACTGAAAAATTCTCCGAGTCAGTGTCCAAGTCCAACATCCTCCCCGTCTCCAGAGATTCATGGTTCTGAGACCATTATATCTTAAAGCACTCTCTATTTTTCTAATTTTCCCAGTTTATCTTTTATTTTGATAATCTTACAGACTCCTACAAGAATTGCGAGGAAGGTTTTCTCCTATGCACCTCTCAAACCCCTGACCATGAAGAATTTTATTTCATGCAGCTCTAGCTTAAATAACTACTTAGCAGGCTGATTTCAACAATGTGGGATGGAGATTGAGGAAAGAAAACATAAATGTCAAAGATGAATGTGATTCTACTAGTTTTGTGAAAGCAGGTAGCAAAAAAATGGGACAAATTTACAATAAAGCAATCCCAGTGCCCGTGTTTTCCTATTTTTTTTTCTGAGTTCTGTCACAGACCCTTTAATACGCTGCTCTGCTGTCACCCATCTCACAGGGGAAGCGGCTGAGCTTGACTCTTCCTACAGAAATCCACGTAGCAGAGCAGGATGCACGCAGGGACTTCAGAAATACACCATATTTTAATACAAAGGAGCAGTATGTATGACATCAAAGACAGAGAGGCAGCTGAAGGAGCATCAGGATCACCCCACATAAAGAACACACCAGGTTCTCCCAAGAGTCCAGAGAATGGCTTCATCTATGAAACCGAATGCCTGCCAAAATGCTTTTACCGTGAAAGCTATCGTTGCCTTTCTCAACACTTCCATCTTCATCTCAATCATCACCGTCCTCAGATAAATCAACATCAGTTCAAGAGTGAAGGACAAAAAAAGGAGCTAATGACCAGGCAGTTTCACAGACGGCTGTTATTTTTTAGAATGATGATCCTTTCCAAAACCCAGCATGTGTAAAAGCCGGCACCTCTTCCAGCTGCCGACTCTGATAATCTCCTCCTGCCTCTCCCCCTCCCAACCACATACGCTCTTCCTGCGTATTTGAACTCTGTGTGTGTCTTAAATCCCTCCACGAGTCCCTCTTCACCACGTCATTTTTTTACAAGCAACATTGCATTGCTGTCACATCATAATTTTCAGAAACTCATCCTCTGCAGATAGTGGGGTATAGCTCTACTTGAAAAAAGCTCCAGCATAAGCCCAACACTTTTTAAACACCAGAGAATCTACAAGCAACTGCATCCGTGTAACTGCCCAGCCAAGGGAAAGGTACCCAAACCAGCCATCAGGCTATGGTTCCAGGACTCCTGTGCTCAAACAAATACCTGATTTTTCATTCTCTGATGTATACATTTCCAAATCAATTATAATATTGTGCCCATCCATGTCTTCTTATAGCTTATCTGTGCAAATTACATGCATCATGTATCTCTATTTTTAATTTATCTCATCCTGGTATAGTTCCTGCAGAATAAGCACAGGTAGAACACAAAAAGCTCTTTTTTACAGAGCACTGTTGCAGGGGCTGTGGACAATCTTTCTTTCACTGTATATATTCTATCCTTATTTGGGGAGAGAAGCAGTAAGAGAAATTTGTACAGCTTACGTACTCCTTAAACACATTCACTCTTACTGGATGGACAAGTTCCCCATAACCAGTGGAATTCATTTCCTCTGGAAAAGACGACAAAAGCCACCCTGGAAGGACTGTAGTTTGTTCTACTGTGAAGTACGAGATTCAACCAAGTGAGCTTCATTCCAAGGCTTAAAGATGAACAGACCATCCCTGCTCCCCCTGCCCCCAACGAAGCCATTCGCCCTCCTTTGGCCAACACCAAGGGTTGGGGAGGAATGTGGGAGGGGGAGTGGTTTCATTATGAATTCATCTAACTCAACCAAAATCATAATTTACTCTCAACAATCTTACTCTTTTCTAGTTTAACAATTCCTAACCGTCTCAAATAACCTTTGCACCTATAAATCTTAAAACTGTGGGCACTTGCCCAGCCCAACAGCATTCCTCAGCTGAACATGTCCAGGGAGCTTTTACACCGAGTCATACAGGAATTCAGGCTCATTTAAAAATATATTTCTATTTAGCTGACATAACTGTAAGTTTACCAGTAAAAAGGAACAGCATCTTCACTCAGATCTTCATGCAAAATGTCCATTTAGTAGCAAAATTATCTACTGCATACTTAGGTTACAAAAAAGACAAAAAACTGAAACAGAACTATAAAGAGAAGATAGATGTAGGTGACTATGACAAAACACTCGGCACCTTCTTGACCACACTTTACACTTCTAAAACAAACAAACAAACAAACAAATAAAACCTGCACTTCATGTTCTCTTAACCAAATCTGGAGAAATTGTTCTTCATACTTTAAAGATTTATTTTGCCATACGTGGGTTTTTGTGTATCTGTGCAATGACCCATAAACATAACCAGAAATTTGAAAAGAAAAAAAAAGAGGAGGAAAAAAAGAGATTAAAAAAATGCTTAGGGCATTTCTTAGTTTTTTGTTTGTTTGTTTTATTTTTTTTTTTATTCCTGAGATAAACACACCAAGACAAACCCATCCCACTGTTCCCAATGCAATGCAGAGAACTGGACAACTTCAGCCTCCCATTTGAGTTGTATCTTCCTAATATTATCCATTATATATATTGTGAAATTGCACTATGGATAGATACATACATTTAATGACTGTTCTGTGTTCTGAAATTCTAATAAGCCAACCAGATGTGCAGAAGTCTCTTGCATCTGGCTCTTTGTGAAACACTGTGTACAGATATCAACTTATAAACTTGGATTAGGTTCACAGCCCTGCCTGTATATAATCCTCAAAGCTATCAGCATTATCAAATGTGTTGCTATTGCTTGAATTTGTTGGAACGACAATACAGACCTTATGAGACATCCTTTTAGTGATGTAGGCCAGATTACAGTTCATGCTATGTTGAAACAATATACAGGATATATACAATGAAACCGTAGCCTTATTCTAAAATATTACAGCTTATCAAAGAAACGCAGGGACAATAATAATATGTTTTGGTTTCTTCCCAGAGGTAAAAATCGCTAAAGATGTACACTACCTTGGGATACGCAAATATTATGAACAGAGCAGGGAAGCTTACTATATACAAGTCTATCAAATAGCCTTTAAATCTGGTTGATTTTGTAACTCAACAAACTATGCCTTGATCCTTGCTTCCAAAGAACCGTGACTCAAGCCTGGAGTGAAGATTTCCAGGTTTTGCATCCTCAGGAAGCACATGGCTTCAGTGTGCCAGGCTGCTCTGTATGAACTGCCCTGCTTTATTTCAGAGATGTGTTTAACCTTTCTGTATTCCCTGCCATAGCTATAAACAAATTCTTACGCACACGCAGAAAGCAGGCTGCATGACTACGCTGACACCCACGATGTCTAGCATTAGTTTTGGATGAATCACCTGGAAGGATTTTTATTAAATCCAAATGCCCTTTGTATTGTGATTAGCATGGAAGAGACTAGGAAGTCTCCCACGAAGCATCTTCTAAAATATTAATAAAACATTAACAAAATAAGATGACAGAATCATGAGTTGAAGGTATATTATTTTTGAATCTAGTGAACTTTAGTGGGTTTTTTTTGTTTGTTTTGTTTTTTTAAAGTTGGGTCGAAATAATACGCATTAATATGACCAAATCTGCTGCTGTTATGGAGAGATTTAAAAATTTATTTTCCTCCTGTAGAAACTCCACCATGTCACACTGCAGACTTGCTGTGGCACTACAATGGCAAATTTAGGTTAGGGTAACAAATGTGACTGGAGAGACACCTGAAGTACAACAATAGAGAACATTTTTCTTGTATTAGCACCCGAAAAGTCTGTACATTTATCAAAAGGTGTACTTGCTGATTATAATTATTTCATTTTTATAATGGGAACAGCCTGCTGAATAGAAGTACCTGTTAACTAGTTTTAAAACAGAGGTTGCAGCCACATGGCCCAGAGAACAACGTATCAGGGAGGCAAAGAATGACCTGGCAGCATCACTGGGCTTGTGACCTGAGCAGCGGCAGTACCACTCAAAAGGCATACTCCATAACAAAATCCCTTTGATACAGGCAGCAACTGGAAGAACATTTTGTCACCTTCAGGGCCTTTATTTCCCAATAAGGGAAATCCCAAAGGATCCCCCAGTAAGGGATCAACACCATTAATTTGCCCATGTCTAACCTTTACTACACAAATTCAGTAACGGCTGCCCTCTGATAAACGTGATGTGGCAAACATCTGTTCAGTAGCCACGGAACATAACTGAAAAAGAAAAAAGCAGGAGGCAAAATAAAACTCATCTCAGATTCCTATGCCAGGAGACCACACAGGAACACTCTGCAGGTCATCAGGAATAAAGCCAGTTAAGACATCAAATAGGCACAAAATAATTCTAAAAAATGTTTCCAGATCTAATAAGTGCCCAATTTGTTGCTGTGTGGAAAGGAAATTTTTCTCCTATTTAATCATGTCCAGCAGAGTCTAAAGGCCCACGGTTGGCATGAGTTTGCTTTTTCAGTTCTTAACAATTCTCCTTGCTGCTAACACCATACTTGGTACCAATGCGATCATTTTGAACAGCTTTACAGGGGGACAAATACTTGAGAGATACTGTAATTCTTATTATTATTGATCTCAAATTAGTTACTATCTGACCACAGATGTAAAAAAATCTCTCATGAACTTTTTCTGGGAATACATGTGTCACTATCCAGTCATTCAGTGACATGTCACTATGTAACAATTAATTTTCTCAAGCAGAAAAATCTTCAAAGCAGCAACAAAAAGAACCAGAGGATATAATTCTTCTGCCCGGCAAGGCAAGCTGGAGCAACACAGATTTATTAAGGAACTCTTATCTTATCTTTTTCTCACTTGCAGGTCACTTTTCACAGCTGGGGAGGAGAAATAAGAAGTAGCATACTTTCTGGATTTCATGTCTGTTACAAATACTGTCAGGAAAACCCACATTTTAAAGCCCCACTCTTCTCTGACACACGTAAGTCTCCTCGCAGGCTGATGCTATAACCTCGGTCTAGTCCCCATGTTACAGAGCCAGAGTTACAACTGATTTTTCACATCATGGCATTTTAATAGAACAAATGACTCTGTGGCTGCACATTATCACAACAGGGACAAATTAACGTATTGCTAAAGCCTTTTGTGTAAACGATACACAGTAACCCACTTTATTAGCAATCTTTTTATTCTTGTCTGTTTACTGCAGGAAAAAACCCAAATCTCATGGTAGGAGGGAAAAAATAGAGGCTTAGAGTAAAAGAACTTGTTTTGAAACGAGAAACAGATGTGCAGCCTTGGCGTTATATTCTTTTTAATAGCATTCTTCACAAAGAAGTCTCAATTGCTGGGTAGAAAGACGTTCAGAAAGAGAATCTGTCTCCAGGATTGCTTTATAGAATAAAAGTTAATATATGGTTAAGTAAAAATACAAAAAACAATCTCCTAATGCCAACAACCTGGCCCCTGGTGTAGAACTGGCTTGCATTTTATGCCTCATTTCTGTCACATAATTTTTTCAACTTTTTACCAGTGTTTACATTCGTTTCGGCTTCTTTGTTTTCTAAGCAGATAGCATCTGTAGAGCCTGAAACAGTGTTGTTTATTTTCCAGGAAAAATAAAATAAGAAATTAATGCTACCAGATTTATTATCTAAACTAAGATATATGGGTAGCCTACCTCCAAAACAATATGGGTAGTATGGTTTACACTCTTCCTGGCTTTAAACGTTTTCCACTCAAAGACGACAGCACTCTCAAAGGGGACAGATACTTCATGAAACATTGCAGAGTCAGAAAAATTACAAAATTCAGTGTACTATTTAGAAATTTTACATGCCTAATATATTTTTGCACGCTGCTAACTATCCAGTTATCGCAGGCAATGCAGAATTAATAGAAAACTACTGTGAGAGTTAGCGTGCTGAAAAGAGACATTTCAGTTTCAACAGCTGCTTGGAAAATAAGGGAGACACGCAAAAGTCTTGCCAGTTAAACTCTTCAAAGCTCAATGTACCTGCTATTAAAACAGGAAGTTCAGTGAAAGACTACAATGCTGTGAAGAATCCTCCTAAGTGAGACGAGAGCAAGATGGGGCACATGAGCCATTGGGATCCGGGCAGCGGCACAGGCAGCACCGCTAACGTTCAGAATTTTATCAGAAGACCCCTAATTCTGGTTTCCTTAAAAAATCCTCAGCTCCTAGACTCTTGCCTTTTCATGAAGTTCTCAACTTTTATTGCGATTTGGTCCTAAAAAATTGTAAAGAGCTAATACTGTGATCCTGTAATACATCTATGAAAGAGAATGCAACAAAATTGAACTTTCTGAAGATCACATAATGATTTTTGAGGGACTCTGTTCATGATACTAGAACAATAAAGTTTGACAATGTTACATGAGCACAAAGATGACCCTTCATCTTTTGACAATACTCCAAGTATTATCTTAATGTCTGTTTGAACGGTCACACACACCTGTGCGTTCACGCATGATTTAGTTTTAAGAACAAGATCATAAAACAAAGTTCCGAAGAAGGCTGTATTCCAGGTGCAAGCTGAAGAAGGCTTTTCCGAAAAAATTGGAAGCTTATAAACCACAAGGCAAAAATGGCATCATTTTTGGCTCACGTCCAAATAATTAAAACATGCTCTGCATACACAATTTTCTCCTTACCTTCCCATAATCAGTATTAAAGATGAAAGCAAATCAGTATAATACCTTAACTAATCCAAGTACAATATGCTGAAAATTTATTTAAAAAAAAAGAGATTGCTGTTTTAATTTAGAGTTGGAATGTAGTGAAACAAACGTGTTTTGTCTGTTGCTATTACCTACACTGATTTCGAATTGCAACAGACAGAAAACGGAGTGTTAACTTACTGAAGAACAGGCCCTGAAAGGTCTTAGTAGGATTTTTTTTCAGCTTAGGACTTCCCAGTTTCTTCTTCTGAATAGTGAAAAGGAGGAAAGTAGAGTTTTTAATTTTTTAAGAGACGTCAGTTTAAGCAGGTTCTTGTCTACATTAAGTTCTCAGGAACCGTGTGCAGTCTGAGCTTGATATATAGAAATAACCTTGATGTGTTTTAGATACAAGTAACCATTTTTCCTGATATGAACTGATAGACTAATAATATAGACAAAACTGCAAGACTTTTTATTTTCTCTACTCTTTCCTTTCTAAAATAATTCTCACAAATTATTTGAAACATAGTGGCATCTTCAGATTACAGTCAATATAAGGACTTTCCACTGGACAGTGTACAAGTTCAAGGTGTTCCCTGCCTGAAAGCATTAGTAAGTAGAACTGAAAAGAGAGAGATAGAGAGGAAAAGAAAATAAACATCTCCGTTTTAGAGACTGAGAACAGAGGAACAAAAGAGTTTTCAAGTTGACAATATCATTAGATCATCTGTCCTGACCTCTTTTAATACATGGCTATATCCTTCGGTCCCCTAATAGCCATCGCTTGCTATTTTACACTTGATGGATATTTACAACTGTATTTATCTCCATTCTGCTTCCTGTCCAAAATTTATGCTGATTAGCTCATCAGCAGTTACAGCATTTTTGGCTCCAGTTCATGCTGGCATTAGTCACTATCTATCGTACAGCATATACAGAAAGCCCTTCTTTTTCCCCAGTCACATCTGAGGTCATTGATGATTTGCAGTCGGATAATCTGTTTGTCACCCATATATACGGACAGGCATCTATAGCACAATTCGCATCTTTGCCTTGAAGAAACAGCCCAGAAAGAGCGTCCACTTTCCGCAGGCGATCCCTAATGCTGGGAAATGAAGCAAGGTCACTTCCCCAAACATCTAAGAAAATTATTCTTCTCACAGAAAAGCATCTGCCTTACGCTGAATACCACTTTGGCTGTCTCTCCAATTTGATCCTGTAAAGCCTGAAGCGGCTCTTCTTTGCTGGGTTGACTTAAGCAAGCAAAAAGCCAGTGCTGACTGGGTACTGTTACGCTCCACCCAGGGCTCCCCTGCCGTCAGCAGTTCAACAGTAAGGCATGATCTGACAGACACTAAGCACCCAAAACTGCCACTGCCTTAAGTAGAAATTGCAGCTCCTCAGTAGTTCCAGAGCAGAAGATTTTTATACCTGGATGTGCTACAATACCTATGCAAAACAGCACTGGTAGAATAACATTTTCACCAAAACTACACGTATTTACTGCATTTCATCAGTTGCAGTTATTTTACCATCTTTTCTAATTCAATTTCCTTTGCTTTTTTCCAATTTCAAAGAAAACAGAAGCACTTCTGCAAAGACACAGATACAGGCACCTCTGTAAAAATGTGGAAAAATTGAATAAAGGTTAAACTTAGACTTTTCAAAAATGCCTACATAGGCGTCTGCAAATAAAAGAAGAGTTGCCTAATAAAGTGAGGCTGATGATTTGTTAAGTTTAACAAAAGAAAATATGTATAGATGTAGACAGACTCCCATTAAAGGCTGCAATGAGAAGAATGCAGAAAAGCACACAAGAAAAAACTACAATAGTTAAAAATAGGAAGGTATTAAAAAATTATCCGGGAAAAGATGTAGCACCCATTCCTTTAATCTCATGAGACTGATAATATATCTGACATACAAGTAAACTCAAAATCATTAAAATATTACAACCTAACATTTTAGCATAATTTAAATATAAGATTATCATAAAGTAAGTTATTTTGCATAAAGATGAGGGAAAAAATAATCAGACTCTCATATCATCACCCAATTCCATGAAACAACTGTGACAAGACCTGACCACAGAAGAAACATGGATGCATTCCCATTCTTTCACTGCTGCGCATTGGCATTACTATTTTATGTGTAGAGACAGAATTATGGCTGAAATTGTCTAATGCACATAGTGCTGCACTGTATAAATCTGAAGTACTTACCTATCAAAATTACCGATGCAAAAGAGTGCTTTGGACCATAACCTTGCATGCTTGAACGTTTTCATTCATGGGATTTAGACTTGGACCTTTATGTACCCTGCCAATTCTTCAAATTAGTTCCGTTTTTCTTATATACAGAAATACAACCTCCTCTCAGAAATATGAATCAATTGTTTTTAACAACGGCAGGTTTCTTCGTTCCCTTAAAAATCAAGATTCTAAAGTCAATTAAATTTAAAAATGGGAAAAGTCATTTTATTCATGGTGCAGAAACGATATTAGATGAGTGCAGTATTTTCATTTAAAGACTTCAATGAATTCTCTTATTTCTTTTAGTTCAGACAATACAGATTTCTGTTTAGATGGCCTTCATAAACCGTTCTCTCTCCCACTTACAACTGCTTAGAATAATAGCCTTCATCCACTGAAGATCACTGAACAATTACGGAAACATATTTTTACTTCTTTTAATGTTATTTAACTTGGAGACAAGTAAAATAGCCAATATCCTGGACCAGTCAATCACACCAGCTGCTTCTTGGACCAAAGTCTGGGATTCTCTTCAACATAGCTTTGATTCTACTATCTAACATGGTACGCTGCCACATCAGCATAAATCGACATGCTACTTCACTTAAACATCAGCAAACAACAAACTTGCCAAAGAAAAGAAACACGGAATAACAAAATCATTCGTTTTCTTCTCTGAAGGGCAGAAGCATGTTACTTATTACTAGAAAGGGATTCTTAATCCAGCAACTTTACTTTTCTGAAACCAAAAGTAATAGCAACAGAACTACTGATTTTTTGGGGCAAAAGGAAGAGAGAATAAAACAAGTTTCAGAGTTGTCTGTTCTCTGTTCTTTTTTCTCCTTTCCACTTTGTCTCTCCCTCTCAAGAAATCTTCTTAATCATTTAATCAGCGGAGTTCAAAACTTCCATTGCAAAGAACATAACATAGGAGAATGGCTCCTAAAACCGCTTTGCAGTAACCCTTAGCTATCTGTTCCCCTCTGCCATGAAGACAAGACCCCAAACCACATCGATTTGGCGGGGGATGTTGTTTTACTTTGTTATTTAGATACATTTTCTATTCCAAGTTGTATTTAAACTCCCTAAGATATCTAATGGTTGCATCTGCCATCCAGGAAGAAGTCATCTTACGTGATGAAGACAAATGGATTGGCTAGAATAAAGAAAATTATCTTAGGTAATAAAAAATAAATAAAAAAAAAAAATAATAAAAAAATGCTCAGCAAAACATGAAAGATGCAAACCTTCACTTTTCAACATTTAAATACAGTTGCAGACACCCACACTCAAACCAAGCGTTTTGAGGCTGCACGTACAGCCGCTAGCTTCTGGGAGGCGAAGATTTACTTATACTGAAGTCAGAAGTTTGGAAAATGCATCCTCCTCTCAGAGCTCGGGGCCCTGAACACAAACCAAATCCTCACCCATGTGAAAATATTTGGGTGGGTGGTTTAGCCTCACAACACAAAAACTGATCTTTAACTTTTTACGTTAAATTCATGTCAATTCTTAATACAGATAAATACATTAACAACATAAACTAAAATGGAACAACGCCTTACTGATTTGTTGTGGAGAAACACACTAGTTTCTTCTCCTTAAGAGAAATAATAAACAGTAACAGCAAGAAATTAGACACTGCTGTAACTCCAACTAAATTACAACAGAGAATGAGAGAGAGTGATTAATAAGAAAAAAGTCTCCTGAATTCTTTTATACTTGCTACATTTATCCTAGTTGAAGAAAAGATAACAAAACAATATTTGATTAAGATGCAACTTCACAGATATGGCAAAAGCTGAAATGAAGACACAATGGAACGTCTAAGAGCAATTGTTCATTAAAGATTTCTAGCATCATCACGTCTGAGGGAGGGCAGAAGAGGACAAGTAAACACTGCCAGCAGCTGTACTGGTTAAAGTTTTGAACTACCCTTCTTGTGATCTGGCTGAATTTTTACCATAAGATAAATCATCAAGTTTTGTTCCTTTTTTCTAAATCCTCTCTTCTGTTGACTTTGGGAGCCTGTTTGGTGTCAGCAACCTATGTTATCTATTAAACGTCAATAAACCTGCAACGCACCACTCTGAATAACTGTGCAAAACATTCATCGTTTCTAACTCTTACAACCTAGCCGTAACAGCGTTAACACAAGGGAACATCAACCTGCTTTCTGAATTTTAGTAAAGAGTATGATTTAAGATTGAACATAAACGTGTTCTATCTTTCCCCATGTTCCTTCCATTTACAGCCTTCACTGCGGAGCTGCGAGGTGCAAGGCAGTTGATTTGGCACTACTGCCTTCCCATAGGACTGTCTGGGATGTTTCCAGTCATCATCATGGACTAAGCAAGGAGTAACAAGACCTAACTTCTCCACTGAACTACACGCACTTCATGAAAACCACGGATTTATTTTCAGACACAGGACGGAGGTAACGAGCTCTCTCCCACCTTATTAGATCTCAGTGTTGTTTTTTTAATTTCCATTTTTCAATTATCATCCATCCTGTCTGTACAGACGCCTCCCCACCTTCCTCAATGCACAAAACTGAATACCCCGCTGATTCCACACCCTCTTCTCTATTCACAAAATAGGGTGTTTAAAGTCAATGTTACTTTCCAGATTTCTGGGGTTCTAGATCATATTTGCCCTCCCCTAAGGGAACAAAAATCCATCATAATGGTCACCTAACCACGGCCATCATTTCTTAGTGAGTGATGTGCCATTTTCTTAGTACACATCACAGCTTCCTTCTGTTAGTATCCTTTTACTTGGGATAATCGACTTTATATTTTATTGACTTTGTAATTAAAAAAAAACCAAACAACTGTATTTTTGAAAAAGTAAGACCAGGCATTATTTTCAAGAATGCGCATCTTTCAAGCAACCAGCAGTAAAACGATCCTCACTGTGACTAATTTTGAAAATATATTATTTCAATTCTCTCACTGAATTTAAAAGTGATATCCAGGGAGGTAAAACTGTCTGAGATTTCACAAGTTATGGGACAGATAATCCTGTCTTCTGCTCCCCCCAGTTAAAATGTCATATTTTCAAAGAGAAAAAACAAAAGTGATAAATTTCTGAAAGTCACTTACCATAGAGCAATTTTCTACGCCACCTTAAGACACAGAAAAGTATTACATTTAACCCAGTATGTTAAAAATTTGCCTAGGTATATTAATGATGCATTCTTTAAGTCTGAATGAAATCTATCCAATATTAATACAGAGGCTGCACTGTACATAGAAGTGTCAAATGTTAACATATGTAAATTCAGGAAATAAGGAAAGTTATAAACTGACTCAGTTACATAGACCTTAATATTACAGACAGCTACAGAAATAACTCTTTTTAAATATTCTTTTAATTTTTTGCAGTGTTCACTTCTGGAGGACAAACACTTCTCCCCATTTCCTCCATCATTTCTGCAAGCTATGCAAGAGTTCGCTCTTAGTTAGTTACTGGGAGAAAGCAAATATGAAAGTCTTTTATCAATGCAGCCAGGGCAAATGTGAAGGGGTTTGCTGGAATCAAAATTAAATTTATCTCAAATGAAAAAAAAAAAAATAATAAAAATCAGTCAGTAACTGAACAGCGCAGGTTACTGTCATAACTGATTGGAACCACTTAAAGTAAAAATGCTTGCAAAGCAGATGAGAACAATGAAAGCATTGTTATGTCTACATGATGACAGATTTCAAAACTGAAACACTCATAAATAACTTATGCAACACAGGCACTTAGTAAATGTCACAGCAAAAGTATTTAATGTATTCCTGGGATGTTAAAAAGGGAAAACATCTGCAAGGGTAGGGAAATATCTTGACTGAAAACAGAAATTGTACCATAGTGCCTAGGAATACCATCCCCAATTCTAGCGTCTACCCCTTCATGAAACGCAATGAAATAGAAAATCATTTAAAGGTAATTAATCAAAATTACTCAGTAGTTTAAAAACTATGACGTAAGCTGCTCAATTTTTCAGCATACTGAATAGAAAGCTGAGAAAGAACTTGAAAATCAGTAGAGATACTTACACTGCCTTTTTTTTTATTTGATAGTGGAGATAATTACATATCAGAACAATTTCAGTAGGGGAAGGAGAGAAATATTTTTAGTGAAAACAAGGTAGCTTTTGAGATGGACAATAAATCTGAACTCTGGAGGAGGTAATATCTGTAAGCTATATGTGAAAACAAAGTATATTCAAGTTGTTTAGTAGCAATAATCTTTTGTGACGTTAAACTCTGAATCTATGAGGTCTCCTAGTTCATTCCATGACACACAAGGAGGAGGAAGGAGAATAATAAATAAATTTTCATTACCCTCATTAAAACATAAACACTGGCAGTTTTGCATTGAAAAAGATATATATTTTAACATTAATGTTCCAAGGCTTTAGCCAGTTGCCTGCAAGGACCAGGAGCACTCAACTTTCCTACTGGATTGTAAAGCTTCTCACCATAATATTATGAGAAAATACCCTAATTTTGCTCTCAAAAGGGTAAACAGCTTAATTAGCACAGTAAGTAATAAGCTTAACATTCTTGTTCTGTAAGTAAAGCAGTTGTTAGAAATAAGTATCTATATTAAAGAACTTCAGACTCTCCCTTCTCAGTAAGAGAATAAGTTTGACATGGCAGAGGAGGTGGATCAGAAGAGCTTGCGCTGCTCCTCAGACCTACCACTCAACTGGCAGCGCAGCGCTGTTAGCCCTGAAAGAGGATACTTTCCATTCCAGCACATGCTTCTGCAGAACCAGAATAAGACGGAGGGGGAAATCATACAAGGAAAATTTGGCCCAGAATAAAAATAGATTGGTTTCCTGCTGCGACCATCCCAAAATTCCTGAGCAATTGCCTGCGGGAAGCTTCTCTGGCATGCAGCCTGTTTAGGACAATTCTGGGTAAGGAATAGCTGGCTGCTTGGACGTCTGGGCTCTTCGGCTTCAAAAACAGAGAAATGAAGTCATGACTGTGAGTTGAAATGAAATGGAACCTAATCTCTAAACATGCAGATCATTAGCAGATTCTCCCAAGTCATCCAGCTGTACTGAATGGCTTAAGAATGTACTGGAATTTTTTTAAAAATTCCTACTTCATTAGTTTCATGTTTTAAGAGTTACAGAGTGACAAGAACTCAAGAAAGAGAATGCTGACATAAGAAAGAAGAGAATTAAAAAGGTACCAGCAAATTCAATTATATCAGAAAAGCCACTTCTCTCCTGCACTAAAAGTTTGAATCTACAGTAAATCTGACACAGATCAAGATGAAATTATGCTAAATCGCCACATTAAAAAACCTATCCAACACACAGGCTACAATTAAACTGTAATTGGATTTGTCATTTCAAAGTATTAGCATCAGATTTCCAGATAATACAGGGTGACATACTCTTATGCTGATAAACAGAAAGTTAGCAAAGTAAACAAACGCTATGTTTCTACTGTAAGGAAATATGTGCGCCAATGAAGCAACCTTTTCAGCACAGAAGTAATGTAATACCCAAACCACATGAAAAGTGATCTCTCTGGGAATAGCACAGCTGCTAAAATCCAAGTCAGTTTTTATTAAATCATCAAGTCTGTTTATGTAAAACAGGGCTCTCTTAAAATGACCTCCAAGAGGAAATGATTTGCTAACAAAAAAAAAATTATACCTGCATTTAATTTATCTACATCGATGTACATTATTATTGTTTTTATGTATCAATACATCCTGGATTGGAGATAAAAAGGAAAAAAAAAAAAGGAAGAAAGCTTATTCTAGCAGTTTAACTTCTCACGCTCCACCATCATAAAGTTTTTCCTTTTTTTTATTTATTTTACTTTAAGTAACACATGTAGAATTTCTGCAAAGCATACTTCTGGAAAAGATGAGAAAATAATCACTTTTAGCTACTGCTGAGTTTTCAGCTATTCAAGAGGGTCAATATGTGTTTCTAAAAATAACAGCAGTTTTAAGTTCAGTGCTTCAACTTTTGAGGAGAAAATGGACATTAACAGTCCTTCAAAACTTCTCAAATGTACCCAGACAGCCTAGAGAAATAACAAGAATATTGCAGAAGGTGACATTGTGCAAGGCCTTAACAAAAATGATACTGCCTCAAGAGTTTTTGATAGCTGTTTGAAAGAAGGAGGACAAGTGCAGTGAAAAGAACAGAAAGAACTTCTTGCAGTAAGTCTCAAGGTACGTAAAAAAGTGAACTAAATTAATGGCACTCCCAAGCAGGCCAAATCATGAGTCAAAACCTCTGAATCTGCATCTTGAGATATCCCAGTCAAAACTTCTTGCACTTGCACTACATGGCCATAGAAAACTTGCCAGAAAAAACTTTTCAAGGCCACAGTACAGGAAAACAGTCCAAGACTGAAGAGGAGGCCTCACACAGAGACATTAGTGGGCTGCCCTAGTGCTCTGGCAAGGCACAGCCCAGATCCTAGCAACAGCTGTAAATCCATGAGGTGACTCAGGACTGTCAACACTAGCATCGAAATGAAACAGTTTGGTCAATAAAGAAATGTTATGGAAGTTTTTTTTTTTTTGCATAAGTGTTCTTTATATGCTTGGTTTGTATCATAAAGCAGAAATTTAGACGACTTTGCATATTTGTAACGATACTGAATTCAAGAAGCTTACTTATTGAACATCAGAAATAATTTCTTAAACAGCTAAAAATAATACCAATTTTATTCCTTCCTACAAAGCTAAAAGATATTGTTGATATTTACGTGATAAACTTTTCAGAAATGTCTTGGCCCTAATCTTTGCTTGGTTTCTTCAGCTATGACTAGAACATCTATGTGGACATAGCACACTAATAAGTGATGCCAAAGAAATTTGGAAAACAGCTAAAAAAGAACAGTGTGAGGGCAAAAGGGCTTTAGTTGAAGTGAGAACACAGGTTCCAAGTCCTAAGGAATTAAGAGAAAATGTCAAATACAAAGCAGTCCTCAGCACCCCGAGACTGAGCTAGTGCAAGACCATTCTGTACATATAAATAAAGCACAGACAAACTCGGACTTACTTTGGTTGAACAGGCTGTGCACTTATCAAATGCCAGGCTGACTGGAAGAACATTATCAAATCTTGATAAAAATCCACGGATCTAGAAGATGAAAAAATTTACAATAGTATTTTATAATTACAAAAAAATGTTTCTAAAATCCCACGTGAACTGGACACATACATTCAATAAAAAGATTAAGTGGCTATAAATAGGGTAATACTGTTCTAACACAGTGACCCCCAAGAACACCGGTAGTCAATTTACACTCTCTATATTACTGCTTTTCTATCTACAAATAACAGCACAACTATCTCAATGCAACACTATGTAAATATAAATAGTGGCACAGCACCACCTGGAGTTTGACTTTTCTGATTGCAAAGTTTGATCAGAAATAAAAAGTCATGGTATAACCAGTTAAACACATTATTTTTTTTCCCATCTCAGTAATATATAATCTGAAAACTTAGCTGTTGTGCATTCCTAAATTACATTGTTAATATGACATTACTGATAACAGAATTTTAAAATTCCAGACCATTTTTTCTAGAAACAGAGATAGCACTGAAAACACCTTGGCACAGGGTTTGATCGTTTAGACTATGAACTCTTTGGAGTACTGATCTTCTTTTTACTCTGGGCTTTTACAGGTCCACTACAATGCAGAGACAGCACTAAGAACAGAACTTAAGCAGCTCTGCAATACAAATAATAATGCCTTAATTAATTCTATTACAGAAAATAGTTCCAATATAGACTCCACAAATTTAATGCAGTTGAAATGGCATAAACCTTGGAAGCCAATAGCAACTTAAACAGTGTTAACACTAAGGTATTTTTGCAGAAACACCAAGCCATACATAACATTAGAACACAAAAATACAGTCATTTTTAAACAAAACCCACACCCAGGAAACGAAAGGAAACACTAAATCAAGTCTTTCTGATACCACATTGCTTTGTATTTCTGTTACCCTAGGAATTCCGAGATACTTCCTGGAAATAAATTCAGTTCATTTATGACAGACTAAGACTATGAACGTGCAACATTTACTATCCACAAAAGAATACCTTCTCAATAGAGGACCGCTGCATTCCGAATGAACAAAGAACACCACAAAAACCCGCACCTGAAAGTAATCGTTAATTCTAGACACCTGGAGAAAATATTGCACTGATTGAGTTGATAAGATGGGTGACTGCTAAGAGAAACCACCAGTTTGTAAAAGGATTAGATGTCACAATATTTGAAAAAAAATGTCTATTTTCATTTTATACTTATTAAGGTTATATTTGTGTTAGGAGAAATGTCTAAAATAGAAGATGTTCATGATACTAAATGTAAATGACACATTCACTAAATGTAAACATGAAAAAAGATATAGGGTTGACAGAAGTCATAATTCAATGAGAAGTTTTCCAATTAAAATCCGTATTTGATATGGATCATATCTCAAAGCATAGCACAACACAGAACACCACCACAAGTAAAACCATAGCGGGTATAAAACGAGTCAGACAGGACTGACTGGACAGTTAACATCATCGGGAAAAACATGTACTGTGACGTCATTATTTTTCCAGCAGAAACAGTAAACTTACTAAAGTTTACTGGGAAATATTCTAAAAAAAAATATTACCACATAATGTAATATTTCTAGCTTTTTGTTGGGGAAAAAACCCAAACTTCTTCACTCTCCCTGTTTAGATGTTAAGGGAAAGTTCAAATTACAGATGTGTTTTCCAGAGGTCTGGAGCACAGTCACCATTTTGAAACAAAGTCCTTGCATATTTGTAAGACTCACAAAGATTCAACCATCAGAATTACTGAAGTTATTTCTAAAAACAAACTGATCCAGCATAAGTAAAATCTCTTTCATATTATCATCCCATACAATCACAGGAAACATTAAGGTAATTACAGAAAACTATCTGGAAACTAGGACATTCATTTTTCAATTAAGAAAGCAAAAACTTTTCCAAAGGTAAATCAGAAGGGAGAATCTGGATCATCAAATGAACAAGATTTAGCTTTCTCTTCCTATTGGGATATAGGAGGACAACCCCCCCCCTCAGATGTACTGCAGCAGCTGGCAGAGGTTGGGCCTGGCTGACAACAGCATTAGTGTATTAACTACAGAAACCCTACAGGATAAGGGTATAACTTAGTTATAATAAAGCACTCTGACTAAACAACCTCCCAGTCATTGTGAAAGTTACAAACTTATCAATTAGTGCCCAACCTGGAAACTGTTGAGAACCTTCCAGGTGAGGTGATTAGGAATGCCAGCGAGGACATAAGCCTGGGAGTGAGGGAATGTGAACAAGTCAATGGAGAACTGGACGTTCCCTACCAATCCCACAGCTGACAGTGTCCACAGGAACAAGCAGAAAAACTTCAGGTGGATGGGAAAGAGACTCCTCAGAGAGAACTGGGGAGACTAGAGAATTCCGGAGAGAACCCAGGGAGAACCTAGGGGACCCCACTGCACAAAATGTGTACCCACGTGTAAAAAATGGTTACTACATAAAGTTATAAATGAAATTAAGACTAGTCCCTGTGCTTACCTGGATGTTGCAAAGAAAACATACTAGTAACTTTATCTTTTCACTAAGATTCATTCTTAGTGCAAAAAAAAAAAAAAAAAAATCAATAGAATCTAAAAATACCACTTAGAAAACAAATGATTTATTTATACAATGGAAGCATCCAAACGGAGTCACTCAGAAAAACAACATAAAGAAAGATTCACAGAATACTTTTAGTCTCCAGTGACGGTATCACAGGGGATATGACTGTAAGATTAGCAGGCAGTTTTTTGAAGGACGGTATCAATATAACAGATTTGAAAAATGGTGTCTTTAACACATTGGTAACTAGAGTTTAGGTTGAGCAGAAGAATAAAGACTGCTTTATTGCACCAGAAATGCATGAATATTTTGGAGAACTGTAATAATTGTGAGCCGGCTGGATTTGAAATTTTTTTCAAACTCAGAAGGAGATGCTCATATTGTGAGCTCTGATGGGGAATAGAAAAGTCAGAGGTTGCCTTATTCACACAGTCTGTTCCAAGTAGGTAGCGGGAATTGTGTGTCCACAAATAGGACAGATACAATGCCAGGAACACAACTACCTTGGCCTGTGTGATGGATTTCATTTATTTATTTTAAACAAACATAGAATTCAGTCCTTCGGGGAATGGAATCAGCATAGAGTATGTTTTTGTTAAGGAGGCAAAGTCTGTGATGCTTGCCTTATATCAGTTCCCAGCTTTTAAACAAAAGCATTTACTCACAAATTATTTACCTGGTGAGGAACAAGTCCAAGAGAAGTAGGTGGTTCATTCATTCTATCATCACTGCTGCTGGCCACAGCGTAACCACTGCCAAAAATCCAAGAAGGAAAATCAGAACAAGACAACATACCGAACAGTCAAAATTTCCAGCAAGCTTCAAGACATTCTGTTACAGCTTACAGTTTAGAATCTGGAAAGGAACCTATCTGGAAAATCTGTTTCACGGTAACTAAAACTGAGCATGGGAATACAAAATCCCTTTTTCAGAACCAGTCTTAGAGACTTGTAACATACTCATGTCCAATTGCTAACTCACTTTTTCTTTCACAGATTTTAAAGACAGAAAACAAGCCTAAATCTCAGGTTACAGAATTTCAGAGTAATTTCTGTATCAAACTCACTTAATTTTTCATTAAGATTTTGCACTACTTGGCTTATCTTGAAGACCTTCGTCTGACAGAAGTAGTTATGATAGCCCCTCATTACACTCAAACACTCTCCTGAGCAAAGGAATGGCAAGATCCACTAGCAGGAATACTTTCCTCTTTTGAAATATTCTCAGTACTCTTCTACTTTTAAACTCAGAAAGAAAGAAAACTCCCAATTCCCAAGATAAAAACTTAAGGTTTGATGAATCAGTTCTCTCAAACACTGTTAAATAACAGTAATATAGTAGATATGCTCTATACATTACATTAATTTACAGCCAACACTACACCTTACAAAATTGTCCCACTTAATGTGTACTTCCTCCTCCTTCTCCCAAAAGATTATATTAAACACATCTTATTTCTCAGAGAACACATTTTGAACACCAATCCAGAAATGACTCACCCTTCCGGATGCTGTAAAACAGACACCATTAACTCCACTGCAAGTGCTCCAGCTATCATGGCTAATCCAGGTCGACTGACCGTGCACTGCTGATCCAATGTCCGATCCCTGGTGGACTACAAAGACAGACAATTCTATAGGAAAGAAAAAAGTAGCTCAAAAGTAAGTAGCTGCCCTACTGCACAAAACATCTTTAGTTCTGTGCAATTATTTCTTTGGTCTTCTGAATAACAGACAGGCTATTTCTTAATCCTGTGTACATCAACATAAAACAAAACCCTTTACGAAACACCATTTAAAGGAAATAAAAATTCCAGTCACAACAAGAGAGATACATAATCACCATTTGCATAAGGTTCTACTCACATCCCCTGGTGCCACAACATCATTGCAGAAGTAGCAACCCAGTTTGTAGCCAGGGATATTTGAAAAGAGTGATGATCCCAAAAGATCAGAAGAACCAGAAGCATTGCTGAAACATGAATCACCAGATTCTTGCTGTTTTGGTTTCTTTAGTCCGTGTCTCATAACAACAAATGTGTCAAATCCCAATGCAGCATTGATGACCAACTGTGAACAATAAAGAGAGAACAACAAATTTTAAGTGAGCCAAAGGGGAAAGGAAAAAAAGGCCTAAAGACTTTATTCACTGTAAATGTCAAAAAAACACCCCACATGCTGTAGATGGACGAGCCACTTATTAACTGCATATCTATCACCCTAGCCATAAACAACGGATTTTCTGATAGGTGCGAAATTCCAGTTGTCAGGCATTTAGGAAAAAAACAAACAACAACCAAACCTAAAGTTTGTTTCAGAAATCCACAAACCGCTTCCTTTTTCTGTGTCTTTCAGGGAAATTTGATACATATTACTCCCTCTAATTGTTACACAAACCTATGCACACTTGATGACAAAAAAAAAGGAATAGGAACTCCATAAATGTGTTCTGCCGGTTTACATCTGAACCTAAATTCATACCGACTAACATGCAATGTCTCACTAGAGTTACTGAAGCTGCTCTGCACTGATATGAATTAACATCTGTATATCCAAATTTGGCCCAATATTCATACAATTATTAGTATTGCTATTGGAATAACTTATTTTGGTTCTAGCTCAGACGTTATTTTTGAGTTTGCTGCATATTCTGTATATTCCTATTCTTTAAGTGCTAAAATATTCCAAGTGCCATTTAAGTACAACAGTGACTATCAATACCAAGTATTCATGTCATTTGAAATCCTTTATGTCGTCTTTGCAGTTCACTGTGGTTGGAAACATAACTCATTAAACGCTCCTATGTGACAGGGCAATGAAACGCAAGTCTGTTATCCAAATAAAATTCTGCTCAGTGAGGAAAGCAATTAACGATTACTTATGGTCTTCATATGCATCTGTTTAGTCCCATGGGGAGCACAAACAGCTGTGGTACACAATTACACTGTCATAATTTTCACTGTTCTCTTCAGTTTGTGACAAGTGCTTAGAGTAATCTGAAGCTATATACGTTATGACCTAAATATCATAAACCCAATACTTAAATGAGCATATTTTACTGAACTTACAAGCTATGATTTAGACACAGGAAAAAGCAAAACCAATCATACGGTAACGACTAGACAGCAAAATATAAAGGAAGATACTATACTGCTTCATATGCAGATATTTTAGACAGAAATTCTAGTACAGCAGTTTGTCATTTTTCATTCTTATAGACAGGAATTATTTAAAAGAGGGACTTTGAGGGAAGCCGTCAAGAATTAGCCATCTTAACTAGTAAACTTATGAGTTTCATCATCATTCTTGGTATTTGAAACAATTTCTGGATATTCACTTTCAACCTCCTTGTACTTTATTCCTTCCTCAGTCCTAAAGGAGAACCATGCTGTTCAATCTGTGCTAGCACAGCCAGGTCTGCAGAAGACTGCATTTTCTCACTACATCTACCTGTAAAACCTGAGGATAGTATTCATACAAAATATGAGTAACATGGCATGGCTGGTATTACCAGAAATTAATAACATTGCTTAACACTTCCCATCGCAATAAACTGTTTCTCTCTCTTCAGTTTACTGTCCAGCAACTATTTGAATCTAACTGATTGACCCTGAATTAGAAAAATACATAAATCATCTGGTTTTGATACAGAGGCTATCGAAAAGCGTATCTTTTGGCATGTGTTTAAAAAAACCTAGCAAAATTTTAAAAGTTCAAGTGCTCAGCAGGAACAGGGTTTTAACGTCTGATGCAGGCATTTAGCATTTGAGTTCTGTGTTTGTCTAAGATACTTGTTTTGGGAGGAAGGACTGCAAGAAGATCAAAGATCATCAAGGTGACTGAATGATTACGTGGGGAAACCAACTCCTATTTCTACCCATGTACCCCTTACAGAACTTCACACGGATTATCACTCGCTATGGTCTTCATTTTCTGTGTGCCTGTTTTGAGACCTCGGGGTCCAAACTGCAGCAGTACTTCAGATTTGCAGTTGTCATGCAAATTCACGTTTGATGTTCTCATTAAATGTTTATCAACATGAAGTACACTGAAAAGCAGACACTGAGTACTTCAGTTTGGATGCCATGAGATTTCAGTGCTGTGCGTATTCAGTGACCAAGAATTCCACCTCCTCACATGAAAGTGATGTTATGAAAATCAAATTACTGTGATGCAGTCAGATACGCTATGCCAGTGAATATCAGAGAATCGTCACAAAGAAATTACAAAATTTGTCCTCAAAGTATGATTTGAATACTGTAACGCAAATAGAGCGGAGGACTGTGGGTTAAGAAACGTGGGAGGAAGGGTTTTGCAGATAATTAAAACAACCCTATTCTGACTGAACCAGGCAGCAGAGGGCTGCACATGAAACTGCACCTATTGCTTACAACTACCAGCCATCATACATACAAAATAGTAAGCTGGCACTTTCCAGTTGCAATACCCAGCTTTGCAAAATTACTCTATGTCATTTCTGTGCTGTTTTTAAACAAAAACAAAAACAACAAAAAACATTGCTGAAAGCCCACAGGTGCAAACTGCAGGAAAGACAGTAGGATTAAGTAGGAACTGATTAAGTTATCAAGTTACATACACTCAATTACACCTGAAGGTGTACTTCAGTGAAGTCCACACTAAAGGGACACACTGATCTTTTCACTGGCAGTTCACTGGCAAAGTGAAGTTCATTTGAACTACAAAGCCTATTGCTCAGGATCAGAAATCTATTTAAAATAAGGAAAGAATAAAAGAAAAAAAAAAAAGGACATAAGATCTTGGCTTAAAAAAAACCCAAGAGAAACATCTGATTTGGAAAAAACCTGCTTGCAAATCAGGTGCAGAAGAAATTTACTTAAGTTCAGATGAACATAAACTTCAGGAGAAAGGGGAATATACTTGCAATTTATATGATAAAACTAGTTTGCAAATACCACAAATCTGCATTCTCTCTTCTTTCTACTGTCCAGTTTTTTTGGAAATAAATATCAACACAAACAAAAGAAATCACAAATAACTATTAGGAAACTAGAGTTGCCAAAGCTGAAAAATCACAGAAGTCAGGAAATACAAAAATCAAAGATCGAATATCAACATTGACTGAGCTGTGTCACATGTATGTTTTCTTTTACTGTCGTGTCAAGTTCACAACTTAATAAATTGCTATGAACATCATCACATTTATGCCACACAATACACAAGATGTGAACTGTGGTTTAGCTGACATGTTAAAAGCTTAGTATTTGCATTTTCTGATTTTGTGCTATTTTAACTGAGCAAATAAGAAACTGTACAATTCTTGAATGAATTAAGAAATACCAACATTACTTGAGACTGTTTACTAAAGTCTACATCATGATAGCAAGGGAAGTTAATGTTCAGGATAATTTAGTTGGATTCTTCAGCAAAACCATATTTTCAACACTGCATCAACTTGAAGAAAGATGCTGCTTCCAGAATCCTGTGTGATTTAGAATATTTCTTTGTTAGTTTTATTTCTCAATCTGGTTCATAAGACCAGGTCTATATACTGACCACAAAAGATGTTTTAACATTTTGACTACATAAGCATTTATGCATACAGTCTCACTGATCTCATATACAGAGTGTAATCTATAAAGCTTCAGATAATTATTTTTTTTTAATATAAGAATTCACAATCTTAATTTCATGTACTGCAGCCCTGTCCCTTCAATTTTTTTTTGCCTGTAACATGAGGATATTACTTCTAAGATACAGAAATACCTGAGTAGGAATCATAGGCAGAGTTTGAATGCATTGGCTCAGCACAATATGGCTCAGCTCAGTATGTTTTCTAGTAAGGCAATTAGGAAAAAACTGAGGTTTTTCTAATTTTTCACTTTTGAGATATATTTTGAAAATGTGGTTTCAGACAAGTTTTCACAATTCACATCCGCCTATCAGCCAATCATCACTCCAATGTCTTTAGTCTTCCTTACGATGATTCTCTTACTATGAAATTATTTCTCTTAGTATTACTATGAAATATGTACCCTTGGAGATGCTCAAAAGATACTGACTAGACAAGACCATGAGCAACATGCTGCAAGTTGGCCCTGTTTTGAACAGGGAGTTGGACTAGATCACCTCCAGACATCTCTTTCTACCTGTATCATTCTGTGATGTAAGTTTCCATTTCCTCCTTTCAACATTGTCTTTTTGTCTTATACAGAATCTGTATAGGCTACAGGCTATAGAAGGCTACAGAAAAAAATGCAAAATTTCTGCACAATCACAAAAGATTGGTGATATATTTCAATTTCCCGTAAAGTTATTTTAGGTATACATAGCTGGTAGATATGCAAGAGCTGAAATACAGTGACAAGGATATTAGCAAGGCATGGTACAATACCTTCCTCTTGCTGGCTGCAATGACAGCGGGAAGCCATCGACTCTCCCTAGTGTCCATTAGTAGGAAAACAACATCATGAGCATCAATAAGCTCTTCCAGTTTAGCCACATCCTTCCGAGCCTGTGCCATTGTTATTTCAGAAAAATTCACTGGGTGGCCTGGCATAGGGATGCTCATGTTGTAGCCTTCTGAACTCTAGATGGAGACAGACAGAAAGCAACATATTAAAAAGATAACCCTGTGACTAAATAGAATTATTATAAAGTTTAATAGAAAACTATAGAGTACAAATTCAATTACTGTTTGGCAGAATGGCAACTTTATTCTTCACATCTCTGTATATCAGCGCGGTTCACTAAGGCCCACTGCTAAAATTTCTGAGGGTCTCAGCTGCACTATTTACACAGAGCAGCTCAATGCAAAGGCACTGGTTTGGGTGATGAGAGCAGACCCACCATGTACAGGTGCTTTGGTGCCTGAACTAACAAGCCCAGTCTCTCAGATGGTCTTACTAGGTCTGGCAAATCACTAGAAGAAAGCTGACCTGCTCCTGATCCCAGCGGTAACAAACATCACTACAAAAGCAAGCAGACAGATCTTACATATGATTATGATCATGCTGTTAAACTTAGATAAAATCTTTGAGCTGGATTATCTTTCCAGCCACTTCACACGCAATGTTAACAGGATGTAGTTTATATTTCTGATATTGAATATTGACTCAATTACAGTAAGACAGATGTGAAGTATCACACACTCTTCTTTGTTTTGAATTCTTTACGAGAAGAACAATAGTGTCGAATGATTTTCATGTAATTTGACCAGCCATATGTGAAGTTGATATAGAAGAAAATCACTTCTGAGACTTGTTACTCCAGTGCTTGGATGTCTGGAGGCTTGCACTGTGCAGATGCTGAAAGAGCCTGTTCTTATTGCAGAAACATATGTCTCTTCCAACTCCATATTTGGGCAAGGCATATTGAGCAGAAAATGGCTAAAGAGCCAAATAAGTATATACAATGCATATACAATGCAAACAATTAACTCACTCATTTGGAAATACGTTAACACAATCTGCTAGCCATCTGCTACAAGAGAATAATGGATCCTTCATATACGTTACAGAAGCATAGGCCTTGCCAAAGCCTCCTTGCTTGTCACTGGGCTGTAAGAACTAACAATTTAAAAGCCAAAATTTAAAAGCTAGATGAACCAAAATAAAATTACATGGGAAGAGAGGAAAGGAACATTGGCGAAACGTGCTTTTCTATAGACCAATTACATGTACAACTCATAAATCCAGATGAGCCAAATAACCAGAAGGGTGAAGTATACATTCTAAACATCATAAATATCCCTGAAGATAAAAAAGAAATAGACACGCAGAGCAGCCCGGGTAAATGAATTTGGGTAATATCTACATTAATCATACCAAAGGATGTACCTTTTCTTTTCCTCCATCTTCCTCCCTGCCCACCCCCTCCACCTCCAAGGGGAAAAATGCAGAGTCCACAGTGATCTCGTATGCTGTTAACAGGGCAGCTCCACTGTGTCCCAGCGAGGACAGTCTGGGCTCTGCATCACCAGCACAGACATTGCGCACTTAGGGGAAGAGGTTTTATCTCCACTATCTCCTCCAAAAAGCTGTGGCAGGAACACAAAACTTAATCTATGCTGTATACGAGTAACGTACTTATGGATGACCCGTCAAGCCCCTGTACCGCATACAAGTGCTGATTTAATAGATAAGTATAACTGACACTGTTGCTGACTTAGGAGGTCCATTTTTGTTTCCAAAAAAAAAAAAAAAAAGTAAACAAGCTGAACACTAGCTGCATAGAAATATGTTAACAAGGTTTGTAAAATACTAAAATCTTACTAGAATTCAGAAAAAAAAAGCTCTATCCAGTGACTGTATCTGTAGGAATATATAAAAGCGTAGAAGCTTCAATAGCTTTAATTTTATTTGAATAACTGTCCCTTGAAAAGAAGACACCAGTCACTAGCAAAAGTGGCTGCAGTACACTTTTGCAGCCAAACACTGGCAAAGGGTACCTTATGATGGCACGTGCATATTATTTTAAGGAGTAGTAAACGTGCATATATCCCCAAAAATCGATCTCATCCATTCCACAGAATTCCAAAATCTCAGGGAGTCTCTATGTGACAAAAAGAATTTTGCTTGACTGCACGCAGAAAGGCTTAGATTCTCAGACCAGAACCTTCATTACTAACACATGATTTCAAATGCCTCCAAACTACGCAAAACAAAATAATATTTAGTTACCACCTTATAAAGTATTAGAATCACGAACTTATTAAAAAAAGGGACTCTATGTTGACACGTGCAAAATGATAAAAGATAATGGACTTTTCAACAGCTTCACTCACAGCTGACCAAACCTGTGCTTGAGGCTCCAGTGCTTTTGTTTTGGATTTTTTTAAAGCAAACAGACATCAAAATATTGCAATTAATGGTGCTACCATAACCTTCTCTTTCATTTTTATTCACATTTCTATTAACTTCCTGCATTTTTTGTTAAACCATGACTCAGATCACTTAGAAGATATCTGAGCTCAATATGTTAAACCTGAACAGAAGCGTGCCATGGGTAGGTACACAGAAAATCAAGAAATGTGATCATTAAGTTGTTCTATTGGAAATACCTACATAAAGTGGCAGCCCATGCAGTACAGTACAAAGGATGATTAAAATGCTGAATACACTGGAGTTCCATGCCAGAATACTTCAGGAAATGATTGTATAAGAGTGTCAATAAAGTTAAATTCCACAGCAGCTATATGAATGACTCTGTGCATTACCTACTTGTAATGAAAGGCTGTGAATCCGTAAATTCTGCTATTTCCGAGTCCTCCCTTCTTTTTTATTATAAAACTCTAAGCTACAGTTAATGATAATCTTAGAAGTGGAATGAAACAAATCAAACTCGTTGCCAAAGCATTCCTTCTTGATTCATTTGCAATGCTGAGGTGATTACTCTTCCAACTAGAAAGGATGTAAAGTTAAAAAAATAAAAAAGAATTCACATACAGCAGTCAAGCATTTCAAAGTCAATCAGGAGAAATTGCATTTTGTGTGCAAAATATTACTCACAATGAAATCAAAGAAAGTAAATTAGAATGCAAGTGAATTGCACAGAAATGTACCACCAAATTTTCAGAAATGCCTTCAGAACCAGCATTACTGCTTGGATTCCCAGCGGCTTGAAAGGACTCTTGTGGGTTTCCAAAACGCAAGAGACAGCTTTTGGTTGCTCCTTCAGTATGAGAGAAACGAGCAGGCTCAAAATCTTTTTATTCAAAGACATTTATACTGATAAATATGGGTGTTGGTAACAAGCAACAGTGCAGTCTGCAGTAACAGATGTAGCTCTATTTTGAGAAGTCTAGCAAAATCAGCTGGGTTATAAAAATCTCCAGCTACGGTAGCTTTACTGTCCAAACCATCCCAAAGCACCAAGACTTCACCCCGGCTAATTAAAGACTTATTGTTAGTCCATGTGCTTGGCCTGCTGCTTAAACCTCACCACTCTCACATGCTGTCAGCATGATATTAACTGTTTGAACCACGGTTCTTACTGTTAAGTCCTGTTAATTCTTGTTAATGACAGCGTGTTGTTATTTACTGATGGTCAAACACGATACGTCTTCTCCATGAATTCAAGTGCAGAAATGAGCTTGACAAAAAAATATATTAGAAACATTCTATCATAAGGGTACACAGGATCTGTGCAACTGTTTTCTCCTCATTTGTGCCACAAAGCTATGAAACTAGGTCTGAGTCCCACTGAAGGCTGATCAGACATCACCCATCCATGGCACAAGGAAACGATAGAGAATGCCAGATGCTGATGGGGATAATGTAAACAGTGATAAGAAAACAGTGGTAGATGCAGAACATTTGAGGCGCATGGTAGAAGAAAAATTCCCTACGTACAGTACATGTTGCACATTATATGTTATTACTAAACAGGAAAATTGTTTTTTTCCTATGTATACCACATGTCCTAACACTTATTGATACAGGCTCACTAAAACATTGTTATTGGTTCCCTCTTATTACTGGAAGTTCCTCTCCAGGTTATATATATTTTTTTTTTATTATTTTTTTTTTAAAGCTTCATCACAATCTCAAGATTCCCTAGCACAGCCTGGTCTTTGTTTCTAACAACAAATCTCCTCACACTAACTTTTGATCTTTATCTCTACATGCAAAACTGTACCATTCAGAATTCCACAAACAGCTTTTACTTCTTCTAATTAAACTACTCATTCTTTCTTAATATTCCTAATTTCATTTTCTCAAGTTTAAAAAACAAAAAATCATGCGACACTAATCCTAGTTGGCATAATGTTGGTACTCTATGTGACACCCCACAGATGCTTTCTTTTCTGTACTTGTTCTACTATTTAATATTTCTATAACTAAATGAATATCACCAAGTAACAAAAACACTATAGTGCAGCAAGGTTAAATAAAATTCTAGGAACCTTCAGGTAGTCTCTTCTGATTTACTTATCAAAAGTTCTGAAAGTGAAATGTTTAGCAATTTTTCACCCTGGGGATCATTGTTCAATATTCGAATACTCACTGAATTACCGCTTAGTCCCAATACTGATTTCAGAAATAACAACAATAATAGGATCAACACAGATAAAAACAAAACAAAATCACAGAGCAATCCTTGGGTCAAACTAAGTGAACCTAAAAACATTTGGAACCGATCTTCTGTAAAGCTTGTTCACAGCCCTGATCATCAGCAACACAATAGATACATATTCCACTGTTCATAACTCTCAATAATATTACGACTAGTAACATAGTCAGTAGCATTTCAAATACAGAATTGCATAATAAGTATACATCACTCATTCTTATTACAGTGGTTAAGATACTGTTTGCCAGCTGAGCTCTGGTAACTATAGCTACTAATTCTAAGACAGTCTCAATTCCAAAGCAAAAACTATAAACAGTTGAGTGACTTCTATCACATGCCAAATGAGTATAAGAAAGTTTTCTTTATGATAGAGCAAGCTGAGAGCATGTGTATTCTGAAATTATAGGGCATATCAATTATTCTCTCAAACGAAGGATGAAACTAAGAGAACTGCAAATATTTGTAAATTGTGCTTTTTTCAATCTACTTTTTTGTTTTTAGCATTGGAAAGTAGGTGTGTTTGAACATGTGCACTGAATAATGTTCATGTGATACACGTCCCTAGAGTCAACAAGGATAAAGGCTGCCATTGGTGGGCCTTTCATCATAAAGCTTCTCAAATAACATAAAAATTCATTCCTGTCTTTTGTTCCCTTTCAACTACTTCATTCTGACAGTAAGTTGTTATCATCAGGCTCCCCAAAAGAGGGGTACTTTGGTCAAAGGCCAACACTGGTATCTTCTCCGGGCTGCTACGAACTACTTCCCTTTTTTTGGATCTGATTCAGTTTGCTTAGTTCTTGAAGAAAACAAAAGCAGACAACAAATTTCTCTGACATCATCTTAGTACTGCATATTACACTTCTATGCAAAGCAAGTTTCTAATCAATACTTGCTGCTGCTAAGTTATTCTGGCCAAAACCAACAGAAAAAACAACTTTCAGTTTTAAAAGTAAAAGTTTTTCTTTTACTTGTTCCACACTACTGATCATTCGTAGAGTGAAATGTCCATCTCCAGCCATCTTGAGAACATTAGGTCATTTAACTCCAACAGCAGCATAACCAGTTAAAGATTAAGTATTTGCTTCTCACGTAGAAAATAAATTAGATTGCAAATTTTGGGTATAAAACATAGTAGGAAATCTCAACAATATATTTATTACTGCCTTCAAGACCCACTGCTCCCGTAATAGACAACTCCTGTGTCTAAACTCACATTTAAAAGCAGAGTGGGAAAACACAGTATTAAAAGCAGCCATTACTGAAAGTTCCTTAGGACATAGTAGACTGGAAAAAAATTTACTTCACCATCAATGAGCTACAAGATGATTCAGATGATCCTTAAGTATATTTCATTATTACAAATATTTATTGTCTCAATAAAGTTTAACAGCTATGGAGTACTTGGGGTAAAATGATTATAGATTTGTCAGTAACCAATGTAACACCTGGGTAGTATTTTTTCCACTCATAATAATGCTTAATTACTAGAACTTGGAATAGTTATTTAAAGTCATTCTCTTCCAAGGAACTCTCGTCCAAGAAACATATTAACACATTTTAAATACTGATCTTACCACTCCTGGGAAGATTTTCTGCAGCCTGTCTGCTGCTGCGAGTGCTTTAGGCTTCCCACCACTAAGACAGTCTTCGAACTCATAGAGTGGCTGTCGTACTGGGTTGGAGTAGGAGATCTTCGCATTGTCCACAAACGTAATCTTCCTGACTCCCCAACCCTAAATAACAAAGTAATTTAAATAATAAGTACAATGGGCTTAGCCCTATACTTTTGGGTAGTGCCAGAAACTCAAGAAGAGCTTTGTCCAATTTTTCTAGAAAGATCAAGCTACAAAAGCTTTTGAAGCTATTCACAGCAACAACCTTGCACTTGGACTGAATTAGGAGCACAGAAAGTTTGGTCTCTCCAAATATATCATTTAGCAGTAATCCCTCAAAATCCTACTGAATTCAGTGGGATATGGTAAACAGCCCTGAAAGTAAATATCAGCACAGTTCATTACTTCAAGTGCTTCACTGCAAATTTGATCATATTAGCTTGATAATTTGTTCCAGAATTTCTTGTTCAATCTTTTTTAATTCAAATTCAAAATAAATTACTATTCTGCTAAGGTTCTCTTACTACCTGCTGTTCTAGTATTAGCGGAATTTATATTATATAGCGTGTATATATAGATCTATATATAGTATTAGCAGAACAATAACTTCAAGTTATTTCCATTGGCTATAAATCTTACCTCTTCCCTGAAATTTATAACATCAACTAATATGTATTATTTGTACATGAATACAGAGGAATACAGCTCAAAAAAAAAAATCAATAGGATTTATCAGAAACAGCATGTTATTTTTAAGATTAACTCAGGACTTACCATCAAGGTCCTTGCAACACTACAACCCAGTGTACCAGCTCCCAGCAGCAGACACTTGGCAGACACAATTTTTTCCAGATCAAGAGTAGGCACCAGCCGCCAGCACATCAATTTCAAATTAAGATCCACTGATGATTCTGCTAACCTATACCATGAAATAGATAGCAACACATTTCTGAATGTTCTGGTATTTCTCCAACAAAGCAATTACTTTTATTTGAACTGAAGAAGTTCAATACTACTTTTTTTTTCTTATTTAAGGAGAGAGATAATTCAACAATTCAAGATACAGGTAATATGAAAAACAAAGATTCCCAAGCATACTTCCACCTAATAATACTTCCACCTTGTGCATAGCAAGAAGATTGGAAAAAACTGGTTTCCTGCATCCAGTTACATCTGTCGTCAATGTGAAATATTACACTTGCCTTCGAAGGCATGAAGTCAGTTCTTTGTGGAAGTTTTAGAAGGAAAACGAGGAAGGAAATCCATGCTCGACCTATTGTCAGATTTTTGTATTCATCAGAGCACAAGGTGGTAAAACTCTCATCAAGTCAGGTCATAACAAATAATCCACAGAATAATAATTGGCACAGTGCAATGTCAGAAGGAAAAAAAAAATCCATCCAGAGCATGACTATCTCATTCACTCTCCTGCTTCCTCTTTCCAAAGGAGTATATCACTTCACACAGAATGGTAATGCTTATCCTTCTACTCACTCTCATACATCTCCTTAGAATTCTTTTGCCTTTCTTGTCTTCAAATCAGATACGCATATAAGTTCTCAGATTCCTGACAGTTTCATTCCCTTATAATGCATAAACGTAATTTTTGCAGTATCCACTAAATTATTTGTTCAACAAGGATTTAAGACCACAATTGCCAAGGCTGGCATATTACCAACAGTCTCTGAGGGAATCAACAGAAGTTAGCGCACATACAAGTAAAGAAGGTCAAGTTACATTCACTTAAAGAATTAAGAGGCCTCAGATGACCCTTCTCTGAAGCCTGTGAACATACTCTCAATTACCAGAACTGCATGACAAAAAAGGCTTAGCTTGACACGTAAAATACGTTAACCTAAATCATAATTAGATCAACACACTCCTACAGTGTTGCAGAGTCAAGAACACACATGTAGTCAGTGAAAGCAGATGAGGCCATGTTAATTACACTGTTTTCAATCTATTGCCCATACATTATGTGCAGAACAATAAAAATTACTAAGCTCATGTTTCCTAAGCTCTTTCCTATTACACCCTAATAATTTCAAAAGGCTGAATTTTTCTCCATGCTTGCCTATTTTCATTATATTTAACAACTTGCACGTTATAGAATTGAATGAAAAACACAGGTCTGTAACACTATGGCCTACATTCCACTCAGTTTTAAATATAATTTGAAATTTTAAGATGGAGTCAAAAATTGCAGACACTTCTGCTGCACGCAGTGTCCTCTGCTCTATTAAAGATCCTTACCTCCAACAGGACTGTCCAAAGTATATACAGTGTATGTGTTACTGTATATTCTTACCTAACAGAGACAGATAGTCCTTGCATTTCACATTTCAACTCGTTATGGCTTTAGCCCAAGTAAAGAAAACTATAGAAATTTAAAAGATGATAAACAAACCTTTTTGGATCCATGCATTCACTGAGATTCACCATCCTTGGGCCCATGCCTCCCTTTTGGTTTTTCTCCCATCCAACAGCTTTTGGACAATCTGTTTACAAGATTGTCCAATTACAAGAAAGAAAAAAAAAAAAGGAAGAAGGAAAGAAAGAATGAAAGCCTTAACATCACAGAATAGAAAAAAGAAACGTTGCTGGATTTAACCTTGTTGGAAAAAAACAAATCCTAAACCCGTAAGTAAATAATCTGTATCTTAACAACCTAGTATACATTGGCTATACATATTTTGCTGGTTTACATCAACTGAAAGCACGGCTTCTTGGAGAAATGCTTTACTCTCAGGTGTCTGATGTTCAGCTTGCTTCAAACCTACGACAGAGAGAGCATTATTCCTCACCAAGCCTCCGGATCTTTAATGTCAAACAGACTGCTATGTTTAGAAATCAGTAAATTCATAATTCAGAACTCAGTAAATTTTCCCAAGTTCAATCATCTCCTCATGTTCCCTAGATCCCATCTGTAAATTCAGTAGAGAATTATATATCTGAATTATATAATAACTAAACAATTCACAACAATTATATGTAAAGCATTCAAGAACTTCTTGGATGAGGTAGAGAAATTTTGTGATACCGTTCTGTACGCAGAAATTAAGCCTCAGTTTATGTTCAAACATTACAAGTTTATTGCTTTAAAATACATCTGCCTACTTTGCTACAGGATTGAAGAAACAATTCCACTCCGTAGCAAGCTTCTACCATTTTAGAAATATACAGACAGTTTGCATCACATAAATTCACTATCATGCCTTTCTTATAGCTGAGGGACTGCGTAAAAATTTAACAGGAAAAAAAAAAGAGACTAATTGCTAATTGTCTGGGTTTTATGTTTCATGCAACACCAGGAGGATTATTTTTTTTTTTTAAATTGGAAACACAAGTGAAGGAGGCAAAAAAATAAAGAACACGCTCTCTTCTTTCTTTTTTGAAGAAGGAACCATTTCCTCGACAAACATTTAACAGAAATTTAAACAATTTAAAATTCATTTGAAATAACTTAGTGTAAGCAATGATTTAGCAGTATTAATTTATTTTTTCCACCTTCACAGTGATTGAGGAGGGAGGGGAAAAAAAAAAAAGGGAAGGAATTTTTTTTTAATGGATTACCTGGGCCAAGGGGTTTCTCTGGAAGTTTTATTTCAAAGATAATGCTGTGCGTTATGTCTCTCACCCCTTGCATGGTCCTATCTCTGAAGCAGAGCACTTCAACTGACTGGAGAATGCTGCCCCTGCCATTTCAAAAAAGATAAATAAATAGAGACATGCGACTTCTTTAATAGGAAGGAGACTTCTTTTAAACACTATTTCACACAGGTTTAGTCTCTTGCAGATTCTGAATAAGGCTTTTTCTGTTAGTACTGCAACATGGTTGTTCTTATCAGGCACAATGAAAAACAATTGCTTAGTATGTGAAAATGACTAGTTTGTTGTGAAACAGCTCTAAGAAATGACACTGTCAGCCCGTCCTCTGTCATTTATACAGTGCTGCAGGACAGAATGCGATTCAGATGAATAAAAAGCAGGGAAGCACTAGAGCACACATCAGGTGACATGATGTACTTGCCATGGCACAAGCAAGATCCTCCTAGTTCTCGATATAGCATCATTTTTCCTCCTTATGATTCAAAACCCCAAATCAAACAATTAGAACTTTAGTTCCTAAAAGCCTCTGAATCTCAGAATATGTAAAGCTCTCTGGGCACGTACACATCATTCTATGCTACAGCTCAGCTCACAGCCCAGAAAACACCATACCTAAATTAGCATTTCTTCTCCCTGCTGTGTGTTTTGTAATAAAATGTAAAAGTCAAAATTATGAAAATGCAACTTAATAACACTTTTCTTACACCAAAACAATTTTATGACACTTGAAATGATACTTTTTTTTCAAATAGAGTGAAAACTATGTTCTGTCTTCCCAACTTCTGCCCAACAAAAAATACTAGAAGGTACACAAGACAACCTACAAGTATCCAATTTTCAAAACTTAGGTTTACTATTACTTGGCTCTGGAGTGCTCAGAACAAGAAGGACATAGACCTATTGGAACAGGTCCAGCGGAGGCCCATGAAGATGATCAGAGGGCTGGAGCACCTCTGCTATGAGGACAGACTGAGGGAGTTGGGGCTGTTCAGCCTGGAGAAGTCTCTGGGGAGACCTTATGGCAGCCTTCCAGTACCTAAAGGGGGCCTACAGGAAGGATGAAAGGGACTCTTGATCAGGGAGTGAAATGACAGGACGAGGGGTAACCGTTTCAAACTGAAAGAGAGGAGATTTAGACAGGATATTAGCAAGAAATTCTTTCTTGTGAAGGTGGTGAGGCGGTGGAACAGGTTGCCCAGGGATGTGGCATGCTCCAGGTTGTGGATGCTCCATCCCTGGAAGTGTTCAAGACCAGGCTGGGTGAGGCTTTGAGCAGCCTGGTCTGGTGGGAGGTGTCCCTACCCAGGGCAGGGGGCTTAGAACTAGATGATCTTTAAGGTCCCTTCCAACCCAAAGCATTCTACGATTCTATATAAAAATCACAGAATAGTTTAAACAAGATTTGAAACAGCTGGAGGGTATTTGGCAGGGTCTGAAGCGTGTTTTTCCAGGTACATGCATGCATGTGAGGATTGGGAATAACAGGAACTTGTGACTGACACAAGTAAAAAAACAGAATAACATGCAAAATCAGAATCATTGAAGTTGAGTCATATCAAGGTTAAATCTCAGGTGGGTGATATGAGTCAAGTGCCATGGGAGGGAAAATGCCTCATTTGATAAGAGCCAATAAGTAATCTTTGTGGGAAAGAATAAAATATATACCATTTGTGGGCTGCCAGGATCAGGAAATTTCTCAGTGGCCATCCTGGATAGTGGGATAAGTTACATGGATCATAAACTCCAAATGTCACCTGCAAAAAAAAATTGCTCTAATGAGAAAATGAGAAGTCATCTATCCATACAGATATTCATTTTACAGTAAAAGTTACCTGGCATTTTTAATTTAAAACTGCTGAACAGAGAAGGCCTACACACATATTTTATAGATTTACAAATGTTTAATACATTGTTGCACTAGATTTCAGTCAAGCGTTTGCCACAGCTTTGAGATTTGTTCAGTTTAGCTGCTTTATGGACATTCACTTTTCACTACAGTATGTGCACCTTCCTTAAACACAGCATTATGGGAGAAGCCCAACAACTGACGCCTTGCTCTCAAAATTCTGTATTGATTTTGGGATGATCAAAAACTGAAAAGGGACTGGCCAGCAAGATGTCAAGTCAAAAGAAAAAAGGCATAAAAATCACCCGTAAAACCAACCTTCAAGATGGGATCTAAATAAAGGAACTGAACATTCTGTCTCATGTTCAAGCAATGTAATACCGTGCTTGTAATCGATGCATCTAAAGTAGGAACTTAGTTCACAGTCAATGCAGAACCAAAACACATCCAGAGATTAGAAAGATGCCACTGCCTACCTTTAGATATGCTGAAAATCTGAACTCGGCCATCACTAGTGACACCTGTGCCTGCCACATCTACGTAGCTCTTCCCTCCTGCTTGTTTGCCTATAGATGGCCCTAGAGTGACTGGTCTTGACTCCACTGCATCAGTGAGGTGTCCCTAGAGCAGGGGCCCACTCCCCATCCCTCCTCCCAACCATACTCTGCTGCTGCTTTGCAGCTGCTGATGCAGCAGGTATAAGACCCCTTAGTAAGCTGATTCACTTTCATAAACTAGCTTTTATAAGGTGTGACAAGACCTGCTTAAGAAGAAATGCCTTTTTTGCACTTACTAGCTCTTCACCATAACTCATCGAGTTTTGTTTCCTAACACTTCAGTGACATGCAAGATAAAAAAATGTTTGAAGTTCACCAAAAATAAAGACAGCAAAGCATTCAGAAAGGCCTAGAAAAGTTCAGCAGCTGAGCAACATGATCCAAAATGGAATTCAATGTAAAGACAAGCCAACCAAGCCAGTCAACTCTTGCCGTGATGACATCTGCTTCATGTATCATTATAATTCTTCCCTGACTGAAAGCAATGCACAGTACTCATTTCACAATCAAAGGACGTGCACCATCCCTGCGTTTATCAAGAAGAAATATCCCAGCCTCTTCTGGTGCAAAACCCATCTATCTTCCAAAATTGCACAGCATTTACCTTGAATATTCTTTGTATAGATTCCCCGCAATTTTAATCCAAAACTCTCATGTTATAACATGTACACGTGGCAATACACAAGCTGAAAGTTGAAAACTCCCATATAGTATTCCCTGATTACTGTTACCACAACAAATACATAAAATAGATTAGTACCAATTTTTAGTACACAAACAATAAAAGAGATGCTTTGCCTTATTATAGCGTTGTAGGTAAAGTGTCTGGAAAACTTAAATTGTTGTGCTAACTCTTTCATAAACTGACTCTGTTTCTGTTTTGATAATGAGGGAGACCGAGCACAAAGAGCTTTGTTAATCTGATGTAACTGGGTTTTTTGCATATGAACTAGAGACACTTACCACAAAAAAAATCAATCCAAGCTGCTGTTTTTTAGCTATTTATCCAGTCTATTCATTGGCGAACATTGTGCCCAGCTCAATATTATAGACACTTTTCAAACCATTTGTAAATTAAACATTTGTGGGTTATAAAAAGACATAAAATTCTCATTACCTTTCCCCCTTGGTCTCGGAAGAAGTCATCCCATTTTTTCAGTAGAGATATCACAACAGAATTGTCATGATACTTGATTAAAAAATAAGGCAATGCTGTAACTCCCTCTTTCTGGCAAAGTTCATCATATGCTTTCTGAAGTGCTTGAATCTAAAAGCAAAAACACAACTGTAAGCAACAGTTTTAACAATCTTATACAGAATCACAGAAAGTGTTTGAGCATCTGGAAAGGTTAGCTCACTCAAACGATCTTAGAATATAGCATATTCTGAAGTTTTAAAGCCCATCATGACCACAACTGAGATCAAAAATTCAGTTGTTAAAAAAGCATTTGTCGATGCAAATTTTAATTTGGATCATGACAGGTATTTTTACACTATTTATTACTACAGAACTAACGAGGGTCTTCTGAGAAGAAGGAAACTAAGCATTTTTCACTGAAAAAAAACCAAAATCTTTCTCATGCTATTAAAAAGCCATTCAAGGTTTTGCATTAACTTCTGTCAAAGCAAAAAGGCACATGTGGGCAAATTGATTTTTTTCATCCTTTTGCATTGTTATATGAAAGAAAATACAAAAAATTGTTAATTCTTCTCCTAAAAAAATCTTCCCTATCTAGTTCTTTTTCTGGCCCAATCATACATTTTATTAACAATTTTGTAATTTATAATGACTTAGCTCTCCCAGGATTCTTAAAAATATAGTGAGTTTCAAAAACATAACTATATATTCAACAAGCTGTATCTAAAAATTAACATGAACATAACTGCCTCGTCAAGAATTGTCGGCCACATCCACATCTAAATGAAAAAAGCTGAAGTGATGTTAAGGTGAGAAATTTTATACAATAACAAGAAAGAAGTAAACAAAAAACCCACATGGATATACGAAAAGTGAAGATTTTAAAAGAAATTAAGAGTCTGAAATTAATTCAGTATGTGCTAACAAAAATATTACGTTTTATAGCCCACAGAACTGCTTAGTGCTACAGACTTCATAACATTTAATATTTTGAATACCTGATTTAATGGGAATCTGTCACCAAGACACACTGGTTTCTGAATTATATGTATTCCATCAGGGAAGCAGAGAGCTGGGTAGCAAAACCAGTAATAGAAATGGTACTTTTTTAAATCCTAGGAAAAAAATAAATTGTGAAATTAGCTAATAAATAATAAATAGAAATAAAATATAAATAAAATAGATAAATAAAAGTAAATTGCTGTTTGGAATACTAATCATACTTGATTGTTGATGATACTAAACTTAGTTCTCTACTTCACAAAGCACTGTGTCATAATTTTAGAAAATGATCAAAAAATACTAGAAGTCTCCCCCTTCTCTGTGTTTTTATTTAAGATTTAAACAGACAATGTGTGTACAATACTTCAGTTTTTGTTAGCTGGAGCATTATTTATTAAAACATTCGATTTGTTAAACATGAAACAGTTGCTTTACTGTTACCGATATCTATAAGGCCATTTGTAAAAAAGAATATGAGATGGCACCAGCATTTTTTAAAGAATACATCCTAAAATATTTTGTATCTGTACATGAGAATGGCTTATTTTTTTAAAATGTTTTCAGACATTTTAAGATGTCCGAGAATGATCCTGATCACATTAATATTCTAATAAAGTATTCCTCCTAAAAAGGAACTACTACATCATTTCCACTACAATGCTCTAAGTATGAGACACATTATCGTTACTCACTGCGAATGTCAGCAACAGGAACCTGTTCAAGAGCATAGGGTTTTCAAGAGCAGCTCCAGATTTTATTGCTTCCCATATCTGTCATTGATTGTGAGGACAAGAAGAAAGAGAAAGGGCAGAGAAACAAAATACCAAGGTAGTATAAGAACAGTTGCAGAAATCTTTAATTCTCCCAGCTACCTTAGAAGTACTGAAATTCACATTCCCAGTAATCCACTGTGATCTTTTCCTAACTGATCTCATCCATGCTATGATCTATGCTTAAAGGATTCTAAAGGTAAGACACGCACTAACACAAAAAATAATGGAAGCTGGGGAACAAGAGGAGCATTAGCTCACAGATCAGGCTCACAGATCAGGGTACGTCCCTCCTAACTGAAATATTCTATTCCATTCCCTCCAGATTAAGTTAAATCCTGAGGCTACTATATGGGTGAGTATGGACAGTATCTCCAATATTTGGGGCAGAGACTATAAAGCACTTCACTGGCTATTTTGAAACACTTTCTCTCTACCAGCTGATTTGATTTTTAATCTTACCTCATTTGCTTCTTTTTCCAGAAGTGATTTCTTATCACAGGACTTGAAAGTCTCAAAAGTGTTGGTATTATACAATGTTCCGAAAGCAGGACAGCAACGTGCTGGTATTGAAGCATTCCTGAATAAAAGAAAGAAACCTCTGGGAACTGGATACTAACATCTTTAACATGATTAGCAGTAGTAGCAGTAACTATCCTATGGTGTAAGGTTGCTCTGAAATTGTCAAATGATGAGGCACAGTAATAAAAGTTAATGACAGTTCTAACTAAAATGTTTTTATGATCATAACGCTTTATTGGACATGGATTGATATAAGAACCTGTGCTAATACACATCTATATTATGACTTCAAAAATACATCAGGCATCTCTCTTATATCTAGCAAGGTGGCATTACATCATAGATTGAAGATTTTAAAATTCTGTTCAATTATAAACTATGCATGACAAATGTGATTTTCACTAAGAAAAAATTACGACTTAACTTTAGATATCAATATTTCATTCACATAAAGAGTTATTCAGTCAAATTTTTACGTTTAAAAGAAATCCAAACAGAAGCCTAAACCAGACAAAACACTAAGTAGCTTTTATAGTTTCTAACATCATCATCTGAAGAAGCTGCTCTTTGTAAGCAACAGTATGTATTTTTCCCCCTTTATGAACGTAAACTAGGTAAAAAACTACACTATTTCCCTAATTTATAGATCTGATCGATTTCCTTGACTCCTTTAACATTCTTCTCTCAAATTGATACATTTCTGGCCACTGCTAGAACTCAAAATACAGCAAATGTTTAAGTTACATAATAAATACACATGATGTAGTTCCAAAAATTTTTAATGCTAAAAGGGAACTCTTCATGATCATCTAAACTGTCTACCTAAAGCACAGAAAATTACTACAGTAGAAGGAATAATTAAACACTGCATAAATGGATCTTTCGTAATTTTATTTTTGTCATAACACTTGAGAAATCAAATAACATGGTACCATCTATTTTTTCCTAAGCTGAAATTCCTGTCCCCAATATCATAGCTTTCTTCCAATTGCATTTTGTTGCATATGCTTTCAGTATCGTACCTAAAAGTTCCTACATAAGAATTAATGGAACAATATGTGCTAAGAAATTATCTCAAAACGCACAAAGCTGCACTAGGATCCTAAGATCCTGACCAAGCAAGGTAGAGAAAGTCACTTCTGTGATTTACAACTTTATAATCCACCAATTTAAAACAAACAAGACAATGACTATGAAGACATCTGTTCCTATGTTAGTTATACTAACTTAGGCATTTGCTGGAAATGAAAACCACGTGGAAAACTTATTTCCCCTCTCATCTCATTTTTGCTGTGTACACTGAGCAGCTTTGGTTTACTGTTCACTTTGTGGGTAGAAGCAAAAGTACAAAATTCTCATCATAAGGGTTAAATACTTTGGAAGATACTACAATGTAACAACTAGAGATTGTAAAAGCTATTTTGAGATCCTAATTCTAAAGATGAATCCTCAGTAAATAAAGATATAAGGAAAAATTTGAAAAGAAGTCAGATGACTTAAATATCCTCCTTTATGCAGAAGAGCTGAAGAAATAAGGAAAACCCCCCGGTATTCTATAAATAAACATATATACAAACAGTGAGTGAATTTGAGACTTACCAGCATTATTTTAAACTTGGCACTTCAAATAAATATACTACTTCAGACACAGGGAGTTAATGTTTGTGCCTCAAAGCAGTCTCTCTACTGTTATAAAGTTTATGAAAACGTCTATTTATTTTCATGTGGAATTTGTCCAAGGAATATTATATATCAAAGCATTACTATTATGCAACGAAAGTGTCTTCACATATGAATTAAGGTAAACCACAGTACGTACTTACATATCAAAGGCACTAAACTCCAGTGTCAGTCGAGCTGGCAAACCCAAAGGATCACCTGGACAAAAAGCAGCAACATGCTTCTTTTAAACTGAAATACATAAACTAATTTCCCTCTTTTTGTTAATGCAAGTTATAAATTACCCACAGACACACCAGAATTCACAGCTCACCCAAACACATTTTCTAACGTTTCAGCAAAAACCTAACCTTACACAAGTAATTAAGAGGAATGACAGAAGAAACCCAAACTACTATGCAAGATGTTCGGTTTCTACCTACCATTGTAGTAGTATCCTTTGATAACTTTTGGGGTCTCATCCAATCGGTACTCATTGAGTTTCTTCTGAGTTAGTTCGTGCCAGAATCCTGCATCCAAGGCACTACTGAAGGGAGCAAACTGCAGCTTTGAGATTCCAGGATCTACAGGATGGTGCACCTCAGTACTGGCAGTTGCCATGATTTTAGTTAATGATGGCTGTCAAACAGAATTCTGTAAAAGCAGATATGCCAGATAAGTATATGCTCAGCTCACCATATTACTCATGACTACTAAAAGCTTCTTTTTAACACGTTTTATTGGGTTAAAGAGTAGAAAGCCTTACTCCTCTGAATGCCTAACTCACTCCAACTTTTAAAATCCTTGATCAGAGGTCCTTTCAGTCCAAGCAAAGTCCTTCCAATGCCTTGTATGTAAAATTATGGAAGGCAAGTATACGTTCTGTTTGGACAAGCTACCTAGAAGGATCTGATTTCCTGACAGACATTCCATAATTTGTGCAGTTTCTTAGGATACAACATCTGAACTTCTGAGTTGTATCTTGTATTGTGCTGCCACAGATAAAAATAACAAAATGCTAAACCCTGTATCTGCATTCCTTCTGTTATCTAGATATCTGTCTAAAAGCCTACTAGTACTATTTAAGTTCTGAAGGCATTTAAAATTCAAACTAACATTTTATTTAGCTAGGTCCTTACCCTCAGCCTGTGGTGAGAGTTGAACGCTCATAAAGCATTTACAAACTAACAAGTAAAGCTAGGAAAGGGAAACTAAAACCAAGAAAAGTCTTGTAGCCAGTGAAGGGAAAAGCTGGAAATAGAACTTCCTTAATAGTTGCACTAGCCATTAAAAGTCAATGTGATGTATAAGTCTAGATTATTTTCTTACAGCTCTTCTCTTCTAAAGGTCTTTCGGTATGGAAAGAACTTTTTTTTTTTTTTAATATCCCAAGAGTCATTGCTCCATATTGGCTGAACGGTATTCCTGTAAACACACAATCTTCAATTCACAACACTTTCAAATTTCAGAATATTAGACTCTACCCCAGAATGAGGAGTAAAACATCTAAACTGGGCTATCATAAGCCTCTACTTCAACTAGGTATAACAGTCCCCTTGCTCATGTTAGCAGCAGCATTCACTTCACTGTGAGGTGATTCAGCTCCAACTGCTTATTTTCTTGAAAATTCATCAAATAAAGATGTTGCCCTCAAGAATCTTGTTGACTGTTAGTATTCCTCTTCATGTCCATACCTACACATATTAAGATGCAAGTTTCAGAGACACAGTCCGTGACACAGAGTATTCCAATATACACCTGAGGGAGGGAAGGTCCTCTCCTGTTAGGCATTCCATTCTGTCTTTGACTATCTAGCTAACATAAGCATACATGTTGCAAAACAAGGATTTGTGACGTATTAAAAATAAGATTTTAAAATGTTAGTTTTAAAACTCCTCACAAAGATACGAACATATGCTCACATCTATTTATCACAACACATCTATCTACCAAGCTAGTAAGTACTATTTTTTAAGTCCAGATCAACAGCCACCAATTTAGATTTTGTTCACAATGCTTATCAAACCAACCATTTGAACTCAAACGATCTTGAAATGATTCCTTCAATTAACTAATTTTTAAAGACTTTTTTAGTTTGAACAACATAATCCCATGTGATAGCCCTCTGTTACTGATCCTTCACAATACCCCTGTTACCTTTACACATGGATCAATGGTAGAATTTTACATACAGAAAAGTCAAAATAAGGCTCCCAGCATAGCTGTATTTTCTGATACCAATATAAATAGATGCACTACATTTTCGTTGCACTGTACCTTGGCTTGAATTGAACAGTTTATTTCGCTGTGAAGTCATTTATGCTTATTACACAATTTTTCATTATTACTGTACCTAGAGTTATTGTAAAACTGAAGGAATAAAAATAGGTGGCCTCACTATGCTATGCACATGCAAATAGAGAAGCATATACAATCACATCTGATGTATTGACACTTTTGAAAATATTCTTTAATGTACTTCGATGTAAATATTTACTTACTTGCCTTCTTAATGCAAGATCACTAAGCCAACGTGAATTTGTGCAGCAAATTTTAGAATACTGAAGTAAAAGATGAAATGTGTACATTTTGTACAACTTGCACACAGAAATGCACGTACAGCCTCTAATAGTAATAATTGTCACTAGAAGAATATAATAAAATGGGGCGGGGGGGGGAACATCCAAAACTTTAAATGTAGAACAAACCCTGAGTTTCGAAAGGGCTCAGTTGAAAAATGTGCTTGAACTGAAATCATTTACCAATGTGCTTTAGACACTCCTAAATTCTGTGACCGGTAGGAAATTTAACAAGTATAATCAGCAAAGATAACCCCAAAGCACAGATGCACTGTCACTAGTCTAAGTTACAGCCATTGTTCTTAAATATGTATGCAGACATTTAAAACTGATCTAATGGAGGAATATATTAAGGGGAAAAACACACTGGGACATTTAATAATATTTGTCATCCCCTTCACAGACATAATTAATCTGTTGTGAAAGTATTATTAGCAGTTTAACACCACATAAAACTACGAAGAAGTTACAGGTTTTAAACCAAATTCACTTCACATAAACCCTAAAATCTACAGCTTTTTTACAAAGCTTTTTATTCTGTGGTCTGGAGTTGAGTATTTTGAAGGCCTCCTCTTTATCTAGATGACAAATGAAATTATTATTTCCTGCCACTACATAAGGGGCACTTTCAGAAAAGCTGGCTCTTGCCTGAAGGACGTTATGCTCATCTGATGTCCGTTATCAAGCCCATTTTCTTCCCACATCTTCCCTATTTCCAATATCATTAGTGACACAAAATGGCAGCCTTTGGCACCTGGGGCCAACCTGCCCTCAGCACACAGTCCCACTGCAGGGCCCGCCGCCGCCTCTCACTCCTCACGCTGGCTCTGGACCAGCCGCACCACACCTAGCGTCATGGAATAATTTTGGCTGGAAGAGACCTTCAAGATCATTAAGACCGACCATTAACACTGACAAAACCACCACTAAACCATGGCCCTCAGCACCACGTCTACATGTCTTTTAAATACCTCCAGGGATGGCAATCCCACCACTTCGCTGAGCAGACCGTTCCAATGTTTGACATCCCTTTCTGTGAACAAGTTTTTCCTAATACCCACCCTAAACCTTCCCCAGTGCAACTTGAGGCCGTTTCCTCTTGTCCTATCGCCTGTTCCTTGGGAGAAGAGACCGGCCCCCCCTGGCTACCCCCTCCTTTCAGGGGGTTGTAGAGAGCAAGAAGGTCTCCCCTCGGCCTCCTTTTCTCCAGGCTGAACACCCCCAGCTCTCTCAGATGCTCCTCACAAGACTTGTGCTCCAGACCCCTCACCAGCTCCGTTGCCCTTCTCTGGACACGCTCCAGCACCTCAACGTCTGCCTCAACGTCTGTCTTGTGGCGAGGGGCCCAAAAGTGGACACAGCACTCGAGGTGGGGCCTCACCAGTGCCCAGTACAGGGGGACAGTCACTGCCCCAGCCCTGCTGGCCACAACCGGCACTTGGCCTTGTTGAGCCTCACACCATTGGCCTGGGCCCACGGACAGACCCCCCTGCAGAGCCCTCAGGCACTGACCGGAGCTCCCGCGCGCGCCCTAAGGCTCTCCCGCCCGGGAGTGCGCGAGGAGCCGCGGCCCCGGGACGCACCGACATCGAGGGGTGCGGGGCGAAAAGGGGACCCAGGGGGCGGGCCGCCCTCAGCGCGACCGGCACGCGCACCGACCGCTCACCGGCTGCGACGCTCTCTACTTCCGGCATTGCCCGCTTGGCACGGCGGAGTGACGTCATCCTGGCGGCGGCGGCCGTAACGCACGCGCGGCGGGCGGGTTGGCTCGGCCTGAGGCGGGGCCGGCCCGGCCCGGCCCATGAGGGCTGTTGGGCGGCCGGGCGGTGAGTCTGCTCGTCCGTCCGTCCGTCCGTCCGTTCGTTCACAGTCCGTCAGTCAGTCCATCCATCCGTCCGTCCGTCCAGTCAGTCAGCCACAGTCAGTCAGCCAGTGAGGCGAGTCCTCCCCCGTCGGACCACTGTGGCAGAGGGGTCCGTTCCCCTCAGCGCCCCGCCAGCCCCTGCTGCACTGCCCCTGCGTCACAAGTGTGCGAGCGGGCTGGCAAGTGCGAGGTAGGGTTATTGCGCCGCTCGTGGCACCCGTGAAAAATGAAGCAGTCGGCTACATTTAATGGAAGGATTTAGTGGAAGTCTCATGTAACCTAAAGTGGAGAAGATGGAGGCAAATTTTTCTCAGGCACAGCGAAGAGTGTGAAGGAAAAGGGCACGTGTCAAAACAAGGAAAATTCCAAATGAATATATTATAGGGAAAAAGTTGCCTAATACGGCTGGTGAAGCACTGGAATAGGTTTCCAAAGAGACTTTGTAATCTCCGTTCTTGGGGACTTGACTGCACAAGCACCTGAGGAACCTGATCTAACTTTGATGTTAGCTCTGCTTTGAGCTGGAGGTTGGACGAGATGGCATCCAGAAGCCCCTTCCAACCTGAATTTTTTTTAATGAGTCTATATTGGTTTTTGCAGATCTAGAATACAAAACAAAGTTATGTTTTCTACAAAACAAGCATTACTTCTTTAGATAGTTTATGTCATTTACCTATCAGGGAAAACAAATTTGCCAGAGCTGCCTTCTGTTTTGGAGCACACGATAGTGCAGTAACACCCATATTGCAGAAACTGCTAGCAACACTGGGAGTAAGCCTCAGAGGAAAAGCTGCCCGTCAGATAAGCACATGTAAGGTCACACAAAGACAATTGTTCAGGCAGCATTAGGGGAAAATTTTCAGTGCTGCTGATTATGTAAATTTAGACATGATGTTTTGTATAGAGGACTTTGCTGTGGAGCATGGGCTGAATAGAACTTCCAGGAATTTTACAAGTAAAACAAATGGAATGAACTTGGGAAGTTTGCCGTAGATGCTATGCCTTGAATCTAACTGCATTGCCTCAGTAAAATTCTACAGTTCCTCGTACTGCATGCCACTTACTCTATTAGTATTGGTAATACCTTTACTCCGGTGGACACTTCACAGCTCAGTGCTGCAGTTTATTTCCCCAAGGCTGGAAAATATTTTATTTTAGCACTTTTCGTTCTTTGTATTCTCTTTTTACATGAAACAGAAAGGGAACATTGATGATATCCCATCAAAATAGCTGGAATGTTGTTACCCAGTCTGCACGGAACTATAACCTAGCTTAGATTCCTCGTCTTTGAACATTTCCAGTTTCATAATGTGGTTTTTGAAACAGCTGTCAGCACATAAGATAGGTCATGAGAAATAATGCCAACACAGGGCAGAGGGACAGTCTACTATGAGCCTGCGTCCCCGTATTATCTCACCTAGACATGTCATACTTGAAAAGAAATCAGACCCTCGGAGTTACGTTTCTGCACAACACTTGTAGCTTCAGAGAAATGGAAGATATATCTGATGGGCTTGCAGTCTTTCATTTTTTATACAGACTAGCTGACCTGCGAAATGAACTTGAGATTTACACACGAAACTGCTGATGTATACATATGAGCACACTGCAGTGAAATCTTACAATGTAAGAGAAAGAGGCAGCTTCAGTCAAAGATCTCTCTGTGCCTCGGATCTTCAAGAGAGTGGCTATAACAAAGTTAATTGGAGATTTATGCTGGAGTTCACCAATTGTTGCAGGTATGGTTTACCGTGTGAGATCTTCCTGTGAGCAAATACAAGTGTCTGTAATAAACACGAGAATAGTAATCAACTAGAATACCGGCCCTTTAAAAACAAGGAACAAATCTGTTTGGTGTTTTTGGCACGTATTTCCATGGAGAGGACTTTCAATTTCCCCAAGCAAGGGAAAATCATCCTGGAATTGATGACAATAAAATCGAAGCAGATTCAAACCCATCCATTCTTGGCGAATATGGACTCAATGTGTTTTGGAGAAGATAACTTCTCAGAACTATTTAGTTCAGATTAGATTCTGTTATAAATTTTAATAAAAATAATATTTATTTAGGTTTATATAGTGCTTTCCATTTAATGATTTAAATGAATTTTATACAACACTCTCAGTGAACAAGATCACAAAAAGCAAGCAGAACCTGACAGAACTATTCCATCAATTTATTTACAAAAAGAACTGTCAGAAGTCATGTAGTCCTATGCTGTATACCTGTTACTGCTGCAAGAGTGGGACGCTGCAAAATTAAAAGTCTGTTGTAGCAATGAATGCTCAAATGGTAGTGGAAGAAAGCAGGAGTACGCTGAAAAAGGTATTGTTGTGCAGTTGCCATGTTGGTAGACTTCTGGGAGCATTGTCACTAACTTCTCCAGCACAGGCGGGTGCCTCCTCTATGAGCACTTTGACACGATACGGAGAAACAGTTGTTACCCCTCAAAGAACTGAGCTGAGGGATTATTCACATCTAGTGAGGATGAAATTAGATTGCCAGATAGGAGACCTGAGTTCAGGTCCCAGGTCTGACAGTGGTGGTTTTGAAGACTTAAGTTACGCCTGATCAAAATAAAAGGCATTTGATTTTACTCAAGGCGTTAAATTTGATGACACAGTAGGCATTCATTTTATTTACACAGTGACAATGTGTAGCAATGGGTGCTGCGTATTTCATTTAAGGCATATTTTAGTTGAAACATATGAGGGTTTAAACACAAGATATCTTGGTAGACAAAGCAAAATGATAAGGGATACAAATATTGTTACAATGGAAACATTATTAGACTTACCAGATGTCAATATGGTTTTAACCATACACAAACGTGCATCTCTTCAGTGGGAACTCTTATACTATTTAACTGGTGCAGAGCTTGAACAACAATTTTGTTGTAGCCTGGAATGTGTGCTCATGGGTCTGTGCATGTATAGAGTGTGCATCTCACATTTGATTTTTTATATTTCTATTTTAGACTGTAAGCTGACTGCGTAGAAATGATTTATTTTAGTGTCAGGTATGTATAATTTTTAAAGATAATTTGGAATTTGGTATCAGGAGTTTAAACTGTTTTCATGAGCTATTTGTCACACAATGTTAACATTAATTGTTCTTTTTATCTTCTAATTCTTCTGACTATTCAGAGGTGTCTATGGTGCTTCTATATCAATATTTTAGGATTAGAAATACATTTTTAAACTGAATCTTTCAGTCATTTTCATTTATTGTGCTATCACAAAGTGCATCACAAAGTGGTCTCACAGAGAATGTAATGGAGTCCTTTTAGATGATGGAATGAAGTCAAAATGTGCACCTACACTAACATTTCCTTTATTGAGTGACACATTTTCTGAAAATAATATGGGAAGAGAAACATGTACTAGATGGCAGGATCCACTTGGTAATTGCACCCCTCCTTTAATAAACTTCCATGATACACTGTAGTTGATGCAGAAGCCCAGAATCGTTCTCAGTACCCGCTAGATGTCACCATTGATACAGAAAAAAATGTGAGGATATATTTTTCTGCCTCTTAAAAGCGAGGCTGGTTTTCTCACCACACCTTAATCAAAGTAGAACTTCAGTCCAAGCCATTCCAAGAAATTTATTATGTTCTCTTAAAGCTGTCCATGCTCTGACCTTGTTTATTAACTGGAAAACCTTGAAAATATTTTACAGGAAACCACACCTGGAATATTCTCTTGAGGCTTGGCCCCGTGTGGTAGTTAGTAGGCTTCTCCATTCCTTACCCTAACTTGCTTTCCTCTGCTTCTCTTACATCCAGAGCCATTTGAATTGCCTATTCAGTAAAATAAACTGTTAATTCCTGTTAAGTACCTTGCTAATTGGAAGTTTAAAATAGGCAGTATCTCGTTTTCCTATTTTATTATTATCTACTATAGCTATCACATCAGAGAAGCCTACTATGACAACTTCTCCTGTCTTTATTATTAACACAGTTACACTAAGATTATGGACAAAAATGAAGGGAGAGAAAAAATATTCAGGGAGTTTTTTCCACCTAGGTTTAGCTGTTCAGTGTTTGAATATTCTTTAATTGTACCAGAGGTACTTGTTATAATAATCATAATTTTTAGACCAATTTTTCAGTTATTTTGTTTAGGTTGCTGTTTCATGTATTAATATATTTTAAAGTCAGAAAAGGCAATTGTCATGATCAAGAGGATAGACTTCTTGATAACTCTAAGTAGCCTTGAGTGAGCATGTTTCAGCAGTGTACACTAATAACTGTAGCTGACTTAGTGTGCTACTTTTTTATTTCCTCAGGGATCACCTAAATTACCAACTGTTTTGGCTGGAATCGCTGTTGCATATCATAATAGAGAAAAAGATCATAATGGCTGTGAATCTGAGCAATTGTTTGTGACAGGCCACTGTATTGGAGCATATGTTTCAAAAGATGCTCCTTTGTAGTCCAAAAGAAGGCGTATTTTACTACTTGTGCAGATAGTGCTCCTGCAGTGAAAAAGCTGCCTGACTTCTAGAATGAATTTTGCTGCTTCTATATTCTGTCTCTGTATTTTGCCTTTTTTTCTCCTAGATTTGAGTTCCCTAATTGCAGTTTTTCCTGCATGTTACTTGAGACGAAAGTCAACTAATCTCTGAACCTTGTACAATACACTGAAATAGACTGAATTTAAGTTTATTCCTTTAACACATTTTTCCAATTTATTCAAATGCAGAGATATTAGGGCTTCATTTAATATTGAATACTTTAAGTACAACTATTGACATTCAGGTGTTTAATTCAGAGAAATAAAACTGACAGAGGATAATAATAGTTTGCATTTGTTAGTGTATTATATCCGAAATTTGTAAGCATCATGCAAACGTTATCCTAAGTGTTGCATTGTTACTGTAAGTCTTGTCATATTCACTTTACAAAATAGGCACACATGGCACAGAGAGACTCTAAGATCTCAAGATCATTAATTAAGAACACGGAATTCAGAATTTCTCCTCCAACCATTAAACTACCATTTTTTGCTTCTGATGTAATGAAAGTATTACACAGAACATCCCTTCAACTCATCCCACCAAATTCTTTACAGTACTCAATTGAAGGAGTTCCAGTCCCATCAGAACTTTGTTGTTAAGCTAACTGAGCAATTTCAGAAGCAAGAAAGCATTCAGGAAGTGGTAAATTCATCAGCACAACACAATGAATGGGAGGACATTCTTCTTACGTTGAACCTTCAGGATGCCTCTCTAATCATCCTTCCCAAAATGTATGGAAAAGACTTACATAAACTCACCATTACACGCAAATGTGACTTTAGCTGTTGAAGTTATCTGGTTCTGGGATTTCTTCTTAAAACTAACATACTCCACAGTGTCTGCTCAAAACATTCACTGAGTTCCATAGCAGAAGAATAGGAATGAATGCTTTACCAGTGTGCCACAAACAAGGAGGTGCACGGTCTTGAGATATTCAGCTAATATAGGGTCTGAGATCTCCTCTGCCTCAGTTTGCCTTTCTGCTCCCCAATCTGTATACTCTTTGTTTTATTTTGGTGTATTTGTTCTGTGAAGTTGTCAGCTTCCTGGTAAGTTAGCTCATGCAACATATGCCACTATGGAACTATATTTTCTTCCTTTGGGAAGACATCTATACCTGATCGCACTTAGTAAGAGGGGTTTGATTCCTGTTGTATAACAGTGTGTGTCTGGTTTTGAGAATTAGTTAGTGCTTAGAAACAGTTAAATCAATGGCTGAGCAAATGAATGCTCAAAGTTGGCAGAGTGACTGTTAGCTGCAAACTCCTCTTTGAAGGCTGCCTCCCAGCTTTTCCAGATGAAGCTGTTCTTACAGATGCTTGCTCACGAGGCCCTGAGCAACATGATGTAGTATCGAAGCCAGCCCAGCTTTAAGTTGTAGGTTGCACTGAGATGTCTTCCTGAGATCCCTTCCAACCTAGAGTATTCTATTATTGTGTGTTTCTCCTGAAATATTTTACAGCATTTACAGCATGATTTATAAAATGCAATTAAATATCAAGGATAAAAAAGGTAAACATACTTCATGTATTTTATTTTCTGTTTTGCAAACTTGAGTTGTTGCTCATGCATTTGCCTCATTATAGTAGGAAGAGTTTGCCTACAAGATAAGGATATATGGATTAGTATTGCCACTACACGCTTAGGTTATTTGTAGGAAGATGAAAATATGTGTAGTCTATAATCAACTACATTCTGTAAGTCTAGAAACAACAGCATACCCCTCTTGAATAGATACTGATAGTATGTTGAGTATGGAAAGTCTTAGCAAAATTTCTAGGACATAAAAACACTATTTTTTTTTTCAGTGAAGTTAACATATACAGGTATAAATGAAGCAAGCATGATATCAAAGAGATACAGTAGGTTACAACAGGACTTGACATTTCAAAAGTTTACGATTTGAGGGAAGCTATAAATAAACGGTAGACTTTTTTAAACAGTTGAAGCTTCTTTCTTTGACTACGCAAAGTACCTCCACTTGCAGATCTCACTTCACAAGCAGTGTGTTCCCGTGTTTAATGGAGTAAGTTGAAAGAGAAAAATATATTTGGCCAGTTACAGAAATACTATTCTATTTCTTCCTTTTCTGTAGCTGAATAATTTATAATCACTGAAGGTCTCTATTTGTATCTCCAGTTTTTGTTCTACATGAAGAAATAGGTAATCTCAAATTGTAAAATGAGTACAACAGTGTAACAGTTCTGAGATTGCCCCTGAGTTTTTCAGATACCTGATCTGTCTTAGTTCTTCTTCAAATGCGTTAAAGATGTTAAGTGCACATTTCCCACTTTTACTAACACTTGTTTATAAATTACAGTTTTCCAAAGTCATCTACTTTACCCATGGTGTTTGTCTTTGAAACCGGAACATTTTGTTTGGTTGACCTCTTGAGCTGCTTTTTAGCTCAAAAAAATCAGACCGATGTTAATGAATGTGAAGGATCTTTTTGAATGTCTTCTTGAAATTTTGATTACAAAGAGGATACAGGAATGGATTTAAGGTGGAGTTCACATAGCCCAGCCATATAGTGAACATGTGTAATTCCGAAAATTTTTTATGGCCCTGGAAAGCTATTACCATAAATAATACAAAATAGGGAATCCAGCACAGCATAAAGGCTGCCATTATGACCCCTAACTGCTTGGCTGCTTTCCTCTCCCTGTTCCCATGCAGTCCTTGAATGTGCCTTTTGGAATGGGCATGCAGACTTTGCCAGGTTTTCCTCAGGTAAGTCAGTCCTCTGACATCCCTGTTCTCAGTCTTTTCCTGAGGACTGCAGGCTCTTTCACGGTTAGGACTGGAGTGCTGTGTACAGGATACCTCTGTGAAAGTCTGGTTGTCTGATGCATCACTTAAGTCACTGTCTTGTGAGCAAGGCTCCTCTTCATTTTCGTTCTCTTCTGTTACACACACGTGCTTCTTTTCAGCTTTATCTGGCTCAGGCTGGGCAGCGGTGAGAGGAAAACAGCTCCATTTAACGACTTCCCTGTTATTCTTGGCAACAAATGCCTCTGAAGACTTGACAGGATCACTGAAATGAAGTTCTGCCTCCATATCTTTGGGCTGGGGGGAGCTTTGCTTGTCTTTGGTAGAGCTGTTCTCATATAAGATTTGCTTTTGGAGGCAAATATTTTGCTTGTCCTTCCTCTTACTATGATGTGTGGGGTTTTTTTCTGAGAAAGACTTACGTGATCCATTGATGAGCTCTCGGTGCTGACAGTGTTTTCGAACAGCTCTGAATATTTTATAGTAGAACCATAACATCATTATAGAGGGTATGTAGAAATTGACAATGGCTGTCAACACTTTAAACCAGGTGACTTCAGAGAATTCAGTTTCACATTGGTTTTTTTCTACTTTCCTTTCCCCATTATTAGCAAAAACATGCCAACCTAGGATTGGAATGACCCACATGAAAGAGAGCAACCAAACCCCCAGAATCATGAGCGATGCTCTCATTTTTGTTCTATACTTGAGATATTGCAGTGGTTGCTGAACTGAACGATAACGGTCAATGCACAATATGAAGAGATTGAAAATGGATGCAGTACTGGCCACATAATCCATTGACAACCAGAACAAACAGGCTGGTAAGCCTAGAGTCCACACATGACTTAGGAGATAAACAATATTCAGAGGCATAACAGCTGCACCAACTATAAGATCTGCAATAGAGAGGCTGACAATGTATAAATTGCCAACTGTTTGCAGCTTCTTTTCAGTTTTCACAGCACATAGTACTAATATATTCATGACAATAGTGGTCAGTGAAATGCTTCCCAGGAACAGACCTAGAGGAGCTGAGTGAGGGTTAGTTGAGTTGTCTGTTGAGTTTTTTGACATCTTTTGCACAAGAACACAGAATGAAAATCAGAGATGTCCAGGCCTTGGAAATTCAGTCTTGGTTTACACTCCTGGATGAAAACATGGATTGCTTTGTGAATTTTATTTCCAGAACTATAGAAAAAAAAGAAATATGCTCAATCACTGTAGTACTAAAATAAAATAATAAAAATAATCTGTGCTTCAGTTTAGCACCATCCCTTTTAGGACTTTCCTAAATAATTAATGTATTTTTACATAGGGGTAATTTCAGATGTGCTCTATGAAAAGTACTGGAGCAAGCTCCACAAACCAATCCAAAATGGCTTGCAGAGGTGTTTCATGGGGCTTCATATAATTCTGACCCTAGAGTCTGAAGAAGACATTTCAGTCTTCACTGTTTTAATTTATTATATCTCATTAAATAGCTGATCATGAACCGTAACATAAACTACACATTGGCAAACCAATTTAAGGTGTGTTAACAAAAAGCAAACTAACATGTTTTGTACTAAATAGTTTTAAACAAACCAGTCGTTATTTACATCTACATCTAATAGTTTGAGAATACAGGAATTGAATTTCATTATCCACCAATAATAGGGTATCATATGTGTTCTGGCTTTGGCTGGGATAGAATTAATTTTCTTCACAGTAGCCACTACTGGGCTAGGTTTTGGATTTGTGCTGGAAACAGTGCTGATAATACAGGGGTGTTTCCCTTATTGCTGAGCAGGGCTTACAGGGAGCCAAGGCCTTTTCTCCTCCTCACACCACCCCACAAGTGAGTGGGCTGGGGGTGCACAAGAAGCCAGCAGGAGACACCGCTGGGACACCCGACCCCGACTGACCAAAGGGATATTCCATGCCATATGGTGTCATGCTCAGCAATATAAAGCTGGGGGAAGAAGGAGGAAGGCAGGGGACATTCGGAGTGATGATGTTTGCCTTCCCAAGTATGGTTACATGTGCTGGAGCCCTGTTTTCCGGGAGATGGCTGAACACCTGCCTGCCCATGGGAAGCAGTGGTTGAATTCCTTGTTTTGCTTTGCTTGCACGTGAGGCCTTTGCTTTACCTATTAAATTATCTCAACCCACAAGGTGTCTCACTTTTACTCTTCTGATTCTCTCCCTCATCTCACTGTGAGGGGAGAGAGTGAGGGGCTATATGGGATTTAGTTGCCAGCTGGTCAAGTGACAAGGTATTCCAAACAATAAAAAGACTTCAGCCAGTATCCACTTTCAGCTGATAGAGAGTCGCAAATAATTACTAAGGCTGCAGCCAGTGCCCATGTTTTCACTGGTAGGCAGTCATTCAAATTATAGGTAATGACTAATCTCTTCCTACCCAATTTAGGCTTACACAGATTTCAAACACTTAAAGATGGTTGCCCTATTTTATTTCAAATACAAACTAATAAAATTTCAGGGAAAATAATAGGATTTTTCAGGATTAATAAGCAACTTGTAACTTCTCAAATGTATTTAAGTATAGGGTCTTTTAGGCTGAATGTTACTAGTTAATAATTCAATATTTCATGCTAACTTTATCTCTTCTTATTGCAGTAATCAGGGTTGAAGCTAAAATATTTGTGTGCTTTCTTACAAGAGGTCAAATTCCTTCTTCCTTAAGCTTTACTTACAAGCGCCTGGTATTATGAAAGAAGATGTGTGCTTGGTAGCAGCAGCATCCATAGGCAGAGGAAATACATACGCTGTGAGGTACGAGCTCAGGAGCTGTGTTCTGTAATCCTGTATAGCCTTCAGGTTCTGTCATGCATAGTTCTTCAGTGACAGCTAGTCACAGATGTCAGAAGATCAGAGAGGCCTCAAGCATCTGTTTGAGAACAAGAACAGAAATTACTCCATGGATCTTAAACCAACGTATCTGGTGATGGGAAATGGTTATATCCCAGTCTGTCATTGTATTTGTTTCCACTGCTATACACTGTAACCTCTCTGCTGGAGTTAAGTATATGGGGCACAGTCCAGACAAGAAGTTATGTTAATTGCTTCAGGGACCTCATAAAGAAATGACTGATCTTCACCCTCACATATTTTCATCTAAATTTATGGGAGAGAAGGCAACTTTCATTGAGTCTTCAACAGAAAGAATAACAGCAAAGGCAGGCATCTGATTGCACAGCTCTCCTCAGTTATTTATGAACTGCACGTGGAATGAAAGATAGAGCAGGATACAGTAAATGGTGTTGACTGCTTCCCAGACATTCTCTTTACTACTGCTGCAGTGAGATAGGGTAGGATTTAGGAAGGAGCCTGCAGAACTCCATCTGGAGTACTTCTGCTCCAAAGCAAGCATGAAGGTCTAGTTTTTCAACTCATGCTCTAGTTTTATTAAAACGTCTCTTAATAAAAGGCTTTTATTAAAATGTCTTTTAATAAAAGACAAAGTTTGATTACTTTTCTGTTTTGGAAGAGTTTATACAGGCTATAACAATCCGAGAATGATGTCAGGAGATGCAAATCATTTGAGAACTCTAACAAGAAAAATTCAGGGTAATGCATTTGCTCTTTTAAAAATACACATACTAACAGGCACTCCATATTTATAATAATTCTGTCTTGTAACATAATTTTCATCACAATGTCATTTGAGCAGTTTAAAGTCCCCGATGGATTTTATCTTCTCTGCTTTTTAGAGAGCTGGCCATGTACTATTAAATTTTAAAGTGAAATTGAAGAAGTGATCTGCTAACCATCATACAGTAATGTTAGATCTAAAATCGGCCAAGGCTCCCTCGCTCTCCAAACAGTGTCCTGACTACGACTATGTTTTTTTCTGTCTAGACTTTGGGTCTGTATTCATTCAGACACGCTACGTTGGTTTAGAAATTAATTTTTTTGTTTTTCAAACTTTAATGCAGTGCAAGCAACTTAGTCTGGCTTTGACCTTCTGACATCTTTCATTGTAGTAAGTCCACTTACATGATAGGGTCTAATGTGGCTGGAGTGGGACTCTACTCAGTAACAACTGTCTACAATATTAATCACTGGAATAGGCTTGCAAGAACCATTTGCCCTAGTCTAGAGTGAGTAGATCTTGAGGCTGCATTAGGATATCGAAGCTTTATAGTAACACTGCATTTTCCATATTGAACAATTTGTGGTTTTCATGTATGATCTTTTACGACCCTGACTTTGTGAGTGTTCTCCCGCAAAAGACAGTATTTTAAGGCTCTGGGTAATTTATGGTTTGGAGCATGTTGATGAGAAAAGAAGCCACTCTAAGAGATAACTGGAAGAGGGTCCATACCTTCAGCATGAAAGTGGTATACCCAGCACATACTTCCTACCTATCTAGTTTTCTTTGAAGACAAATGGTACTTCTGTATCCATTAAAAAGATGTAGAAAGAGATTGAGCAGGCCACAAAATGCTTAGAATAGAGCAGAAATGTAATGTTGCCTTTGTATGATCTAGTCCTTGCAACTGTCTCTTTGCATTCCCTAGCATGTAACACCATGTGGTGCTGCTGCTTCTGCCTGAGATCGTTCCAATCATGCAGAATTCTTAACAATAAGTTATGATAGGCATTTAGCAGCGTGTCAGACATACTGCAATCCCACACTCATGTGTGTACAGGAAACAGAATTTGGTCACTTTCTTGAAACTTTTAGGGGCCTGAAGAAGGCTTCCAACACAGGAGTCTCTGTGCATCTTGCACCCGTCAGTGCCCGTGCTTTGTCGATAAGGAGTAAGTTGCAGAGGACCTACATGTCCCTCTCCAACACAGCCCAATAGAACAGCACAAGAGAAAACAGTAAGCTTCTCCTAAGAAGCAAAAGTGACTGCACACAAAATAGCATGCAGAGAAGTTGCATTTAATTGCAGAAATGTTACGTTATTGGTCAGTGCCCTCTAGTACCACTCTGTACTTGGAGCTTTGGCCCTTATATCACAGTCTTGCCCACTAAGCTTACATTGAACTCCTACACGATTGCCACTCTTTTTGCCACAAAACTTTGTCCAATGGAAGATAACTAGAAAATAATAAGACTTGCTCCATATTAAGACATTCACTGATCACCTCTTCTGTGCTCTAGGGAAGACTGTAATCCACAAATTTTTTTCTTAAACTTCCTACCATCATCATTAGTAGTGATGGTACTAAACACCATCAGCAGTTAGTCATCATGAGAGCACTGCAGTAGCAGCTTCTTGCTCTTCACTGAGGCACACACCATTTTGTAGTAGCTGTAGACTGTTTGTGGTATATGTACCGCTGTTCAGGAGCTACTGGTTTAATGCCTTATCTGTAACTCAGTTCCCAGTAGAGGGACTGTAATAATATTGAATAAATGTCTTTTAATATTTAGATGGTCTAACTCTTATTACACTGAGCCAAAGCTCACTAATACAGAACAGATTTTAATGAAAACAATCAGCCTAAGATGTTGCATAGCTCTTTGGAATTTCTAAACCCTGACCTCACCATGAGATGCCTTCTTTAACTTTTACTGTCTGTGAAGAGCTTTTTCTACAAGGAAAATCAGCAATTGTGATTTGTTTGTTATTGTATCAACAGTGATAATTCTTCCAAGGAACAAGGATCTACTGGGAGATGCTAAGTGGATGCCTTACTGACTCATTAGTGCAGGTGCAATCTATTAAGCCCTGACTAAGTGTGAGTAAGTTTCTAGAAACAGATGTTGGCATATCTCTTAGGGATAGGTTTTAAAGAAACTACAGCTACAACAGGAAAGGCTAGGCTAGAACAAAATTCTTGTTTATTGGGCTAAGTTCAAGGCAGAAGGTAAGATTTGATTTCAGATGACTTGTGTTGACTATGTTGTACTTAAGAAACCTATTTGTTTCTAGTGATTTTTTTAAATTATTCTTTAGGTGTTGAAAGTGATTAACACACTAGAGGTTTCATTAATTTTTCTGTCAAAGATTTATTTATTTCTTTGTAAGAAAACAATCCCTAGGCAATGCCTGCCAATATTCAAGGAGTGTTTTTGATGAACAGTAAATGAAAAACTTGATAACCTGCTTGTTGTTCCCATTCAAGTGACCCAGTATCTCAGTCCAGGAAGGACCAGGTCCTTTTGTTTAGAAAAGTGTCTACCGTTATGAAAGGAAAGACTGGATTCTGTCTATGCTTGAGTACTTCTAGGTAGTCTGAAACAAAAAGACTATGTAATCTGAAGCTTTAGTGTCTGACCAGTGAAATTTTTTCAGTTCTCCTAAATTGTTCTCTTCCCCCCACATACCTATTTTAAGAGCAGCTAGAGTTATAAATGAATCTTTTACTATGTGAACAAATAACCCAGCCTGATATATAAATACTTTAATTCCTTGTTTTGATTATGACTCTTCCTTTGTGTGAAGAAACTCTTAACCAACAGGTTTGGACACCTGGCTGCCTAGTTTTGCATAAACTTGTATTGCAAGCATTTGGTGGCAGAGAATTTTCAGTGGTTCTTGATGTAAATGCTGTCGGGGAAAAATGTGGCCAGAACTAATTAGCAGATGGACATTATTGCAGATGTGCTGAAATCTACTTTACAGACTAGACTGCAGAGAGAAATTTGCTGTCTGAGTTGTTGGATCAGTGATGTGCATACTGATTTCAGGAGTTGGATGCCCTGGTGCAGGCCTTCAGTGTGCCAGGGTGACTGGCAACAGTACTGTTCCTGGGGAGGTAAAGACAAGCAGGCTGTTTCTGAAGCCTTCTCCACATTTTCACTTCCAAAGAGAATGGATGGTCCCATGCTATAATTACTGCAGTTCTTTTTCCCCTCCTGGTTTCAGTGATTTGCCTAAACGTTATCATGAATAGGCTGTACAGTTTCAGAGCAAGGACAAAGCAGAGCAGGAGTAACGTGGTTAGATCCACACTCCTAAGATATATTTATTCAATTATCTCTAGGAACGCACATGACAACTCATTTTAAACTACTTTAACTGAAGTATCCTTGAATCCATTTATCCTGAATGTGCAGTACACTGTGAATGGTCCTCTCGTGCTGAGAGCAGTGAGTGGGGGACCACTTAATGCAGTATTGCAAAGGGACTAGAGCAAGGCCCTTTCATACAGGAGCTATATTGCTTAGCTGCGGTCTGGTCTGTGACATCAAATTTATCCTTATTTCTCTAACTTGGATCGTGATGTTCTAAGGATAGCAAGCACACCTTATGAACAACCAAAAGACGATGCAGAGCCTATTGTGAAGGGAACTTGAAGTTTTTAAGTAAATTCTTGAAGTCTTCAAGGAGGAAAAAATGTATTTATAATTATAACCGTATGATATGCTGAGTTTGTAACTTGATTATGTAAGGATATTTTCTTTTCAGTCTAGTGATTCTACTGCGCTCTTGCTATTTTTTATTTGTGTATCTGGATATTAGGGTACAGGCTGTCAGGATTGCAAATAAATACTTCTGCTTTTATTTAATTGAGGAAATATTGCATATGGTTTCCTTAAGTGAGGGATAATTCAAAGAGCAAGAAAATGTCTGGGCAGGCTGAAAGATTTGAAAATATAAGTGAAAGTTCAGCTTGGGGCTTGTAGATTATACTTGATATTTTCAGGTTTTAGTTTTTATAGAATCATAGCAGCTGCTTCCCCAGCCACATGCATCAATCAATTGGCAGGCTACATGCTGCTGTCAACAGAGATTTTTCTGATTGCTGATCTTCATGCTGTTATGTGTCTGGGGGTCCTGGCTTTAGTAGGAATGAAGTTATCTACAATTTTAGCTATCTGCCAACAAAAATTTAGACCTCCACAGCCTTCTGAAATAGTTTTAGCATGAATAACACAAATCATTATATACAGTCATGTTATTCTTCTCATCCCAAGTCTTTAGCTTATTATAACAAGCACTGAACTTTGTGAGGAAATTATTTGAATCTGAGTCACCACTGCACTGTCTGAGCACAAATCTTGATTAAGATGCTGTACTGTGTCTGCTTGTGAAAAGACTTGTCTCTTTCAGAAATATCTGGCTCCGTTGGTGTTCTGACCGTCTCCCCCCACCTCCCCCTTACTGGCGTACTGTTCTCTTAAGTGGATTAAGAATACTGTACTGGATCCTATCTTTAATCTTCCTCTCGCTTTGCAATCTGATATCTTTGGGTAACAACTAAGTGGATGTGTTGCTGTTGGATTTCTGGTGGGGGGCAGGAAGGAAAACTCAGCTTTTCATTTTGTACAGTGAGAACAAACATGCTCATTTTACCACTGACAAATTTCTCAGGGGTCATTTAAAAAAAAAAAACAAAACCACAATCCAAAACGACTGTGTAGACAGTTCTGCTTGCGATACTACAGTAGTGTACCTTTGCTGATCTTCTACTCTTTCCACTTTAAAATAGCATGCTGTCCTTCTCGTACGTGGGAGGAATTCAGTTAGTCTCAGAGTTAACTATCATACTTCTGTGGCATGGCAGGGGGTCAGTCACTTTCCAACTTAGTTGAGAAGTTATATTATATGCCACTATGAATGCATATCACTGCAGGGGAACCAGACAAACTATTATAATGTATCAAAAGCAAATTATTTCTGTAAAATATGGAAGCTTATGACTTCGTGGTACAATTGCAGCTTTACTCTCAAGCAATTGAAAGTTTGAGATGCTTATTACTGGAGTTGTGCCTACACAGGGGTACTGATTTGAAGCCATCTGGCATGAAAATCATGATTTATGATTTAAGTCTACTTGCTTATGACTTCTCTATGTGGAGAAACAACTTGTAAAAGAAATATTCTGAAACAAATCTAATCTAACGCAGTTATCTAGTTTAAGCTTATACTAACTTTGCATCCTTCCATCTCATCTTATGTTTCTGTTCTTGGGCACTGCCAAATACAAGAGGCCGTTTTCAAAACATAACTCACACTGTAAGGGCAGTTCTTGAGTGAAGACTGATCATAGAAATACTCCTGCGGAGGTTCTTGCTGTCATTAGCGTAACCAGAGTACTGTCAAAGCTCTTTGCTGTGAGACAGGGCAGTGTGTCCTGCAGAAAACTTCATTCTGGTTTTGATATTTGCTACGTGTTCTAGTGTCTCTGTGTTCTGCTTTTCTTTTTTTTTTTATAAAGTCAATTATTTGATCTCCCCAGATGACAATAAATAAAACTTCTACTGTATGGTTCATGTATGATGCTGAGAATATGTGAACCCGGAAGTATATATTAGGTATTGTTTACAGTATATTAAAAAAACCCAAATAAACCTTAGAAAGTGATGATTGGAAGGCATATTCATGGACGAGTGACAATCTTGTCAAAAATGGAAACTGAGTCCAAAATACAAACATGTTAGTCTAAGGAAGTGTTCACAAAACTAATAACATGCAATGTACAGCAAAAATCAAATATTTGCTCAAAAAAGACGGTTACCTTTACTATGTAAGGTACCCAAGAATTGAAGTTTAATGTGCATCTAAAACATATTCCTGTGTAAAGAAAACCTTCTGTGAACAGAAAATACTGCAATAGTAGCATTTATTTATATGAGCAAGTATGTCCTAATTAATTTGCATGGATAAGCATACAATTCAATGCGAAGTAATGCTTTACTCTAAATATGAAGAGGCCATGCCAAGATAGGAAGCTAAACACCAAAACTGAATTCAGTCTTGTGAAGTTTGATTTTTGGTATAGAGTGGTTAGGAATGGAAACACTCTCCTAAAATGTATATAACTAGTCAAGGGTTAGTGAATAGTAGTAGAGAGGAAAGATATTTTTAATAATATTTTATTCTTTAAAGAATGGTTATCACTTGTGGCATGCAATCTTACTCTGGGTATGCTCTTATCTATAAAGAGTTTATAGTTACTACTCTCAGATTTCACATACTGTTCAGGTATAAGTGCCTTCAGAATTTTTTTCCCTTGTGTATTTATGGTACTGGTTTCCCTGCATATCGTCTTTTTTCTGTTTCTTCTCTTTAGAACTCACAAATAGTGTTGAAAGTCTAAATGAATTAGAGTTCTGAGAATTAGAAGCTACTGTTTAATGACACTGTTCTGGGTTCTTAGCGTTATTTTAGACTGAGAATTGACTCTTTGAGAGCATTATTTTTCCATGCATAATTAAGGACAGAGCATATATGTCTTTGATATCTCTACACTGGCATTTGTATACTCCAAATCACATTCTGCTTATTTGAATTTTCATCGTCCCAATACTGATGCATATGCAACTGTGTTTTGTAGCTCCTGGAGACATAAATCAGTAGTTGAAAGCAGGCATGGAAAGCAAAGGAAAAGTATAAGAAAGTTATCTTCCTGCGCCTTTTAATACATCCTGCTTTGTGCCAAAGCCGTGACGTTTTCCTTTTTCAGTCCTCTACTTTAGCTTCCTTGAGCTTTACCAGGTCTTTCCAGATCCTCCCTCGCCCCCTTCTTCTAGGGGAGGGGGAACTTAATATCTGGCCTGTATGATTAATATGAGAGCTACAGGGAACAGCATCAGGAAAGTTATTAAATATCGCTTGTCATTCAACTACTGACAGAACCTTGGCTACAGAAACACTACTTACTATTTACCATGACTGTGAAACGGCATGTCTCTGAAGACCACATGTAACATGCAGGTCAGGCAATGCTCACTACTGAAATATATGGGAGGTTAAGACCAGAATTGTAGGACCTGCAAGTTTAAGCCTTTAACGAGCTAAGATCATTATTATTCTCAGGCAATTTTAGTGCAGCTTAGTAGGGATATAATTGAATTCTCTTTATATTATGAGAAGCTAGAGACTAACTCTTTCTAAATATAGAATCATAGAATTGCCTAGGTTGGAAGGGACCTTTTCAAATCATCTAGTCCAACCATCAACCTAACTCCGACAAAAAAATCACTAAACCATATCTCTAAGCACCACATCTGCCTGTCTTTTAAATACCTCCAGGGATGGTGCCTCAACCACTTCCCTAGGCAGCCTGTTCCAAGGCTTGACAACACTTTCAGTGAAGAAATTTTTCTGAATATCCAGTCTAAACCTCCCCTGGCACAACTTGAGGCTATTTCCTCTTGTCCCATCGCCTGTTCCTTAGGAGAAGAGACTGACACCCCCTGGCTACACCCTCCTTTCAGGGAGTTGTGGAGAGCAAGAAGGTCTCCCCTCAGCCTCCCTTTCTCCAGGCTGAACACCCTCAGCCGCTCCTCACAAGACTTGTGCTCCAGACCCCTCACCAGCTCCATTGCCCTTCTCTGGACACGGTCCAGCACCTCAATGTCTTTTTTGTGGTGAGGGGCCCAAAAGTGGACACAGCACTCGAGGTGGGGCCTCACCAGTGCCCAGTACAGGGGGATGATCACTGGCCAAGTCCTCTGGCCACACTATTGCTAATACAGGCCAGGATGCTCTTGGCCACCTGGGCACACTGCTGGATCATATTCAGCTGGCTGTTGAACAACACCCCCAAGTCCTTTTCCACTGGGCAGCTCTCCAGCCACTCTCCCCCAGGCCTGTAGTGCTGCATGGGGTTGTTGTGACCCAAGTGCAGGACCCAGCACTTGGCCTTGTTTGTTGAATCTCATACAATTGGCCTCAGCCCTTCGATCCAGCCTGTCCAGATGCCTCTGTAGAAGAACTCATTTTAACACTGGTCCTATATTTCATGAGCATTAAAACCAAAAGAGCTAACAGAAGATGGACGCATTCCAAAGAATGTTCTGGCCTTCAAAATGTAAGCTCGGACTTCTATTAAACTCTTCTTCCAGTGTCTCAACTTTCTGGTTTAAGTTGGACTAAATGTCAGTTTTTCCATGGCAATAAACCAGCTTTATTCCTGTGTTAGTGTTTCCCATATATGGATTATTGTTGCCCAGAGATAGTGGGGAAAACCCCATCATGACTGGATTCCTAAAGCTTCCAGATATAGTGTTAATTTTCCCTGCTAGGCTAAACATCAGCAGCATCATCTAGTTCATTATCAATGTGATCTCTTACAAACCAATATTTAAGTGCTATTAAGTAGTGCAGTACTAGAGAAGCCTTATCTTCTCTACTCTATTCCCTTTCTGTAAAAAGAGATTTTTCCTATAGGTGTTAGACCTATTTAATAACTGTTGTAACAGATGAAAACTCTTTTGCGCTTCAATGTAGTAAGCAAAACCACTAGCTGTAAAATCTCTTATAAATGAGGGAAATTTTCCAGTTTAGCGGTGCCTTTAAAGCTGAGCAGCCACAGTGACTGGGGATCTGTTCTGTTATTGCAATCCATTAATCCAACTCACGGAAACAGGACATCTTTCATACACGGATAGCAAAAAATCTGTAGTTTTTTGGATTCCACCTTACATTACTATTTACTCCAACCCTTGACTAACTGTAAAACTAGCTGGTTTTAATCTTTCTGCATAAGAAATGCCATTAACTTTTTAAAATGTAACTCAACCAGTCATTCAAATATCTAGGTCTGTCTGTTTCTTTCCAAGTGACTCGGTGAATCTGGAGCTTCACTAGCCAAAAAATAATACATAATGTATGTAAACAAGAGTTCTTAGTCCTTTTAAATGTTGAGGTTTTATACCCCAATACTATATCTATTTGCTATGCAGTTTAATAGTTTCCAACAGAAAGAACTGGGTTTGGATAAAGGAAGCTTCATTGTCTGATAGAGACTACGTTAGCCACTTGTGAAGCCTGACGAAACCATCTATGAATAACTTCTCTAAATTCTGAGGAACTGCTAGATCTGGAGTAAACTTACTGCTTTACAGTAAATGTAATTTGGCTTAACAGAGATGGATTTCTCAAGTTCAGGTTCGCATCCTTCAAGATGTTCTCTCTTTTCTCCAGCTTTTAGTATAGATATCGAAGAATCCAATGTTGCTATTCTTCACAAGAAGGAAAAAGTCTTAGAAAAATCTTAGAACTCCCCTTGCCCCAGAGTTAGTATCTGGTCAGGATAAGCACAAACTAGTTCATGGTCATACTATATTGCAATTTGTAATAGAAAATGTCATCCTAATACTTTATCAGGCTCTATTAAAAGAAACAACCCACAGAGTAGTAGTATTAACATTTTATAAAACAGACTGAACCCTTTAGAGTCAAAGAAAATCTGATTAATATTGTGACTCTCTCCCCACCCCACCCACCCCCAAGCTACTGAAGTGATGATCAATATGAAATTTCTTCAGGGATTTACCAAAATTAATTTCAACTCCAAGTGAACTTTTGGTGCTTTTAAGCTGTAAGAAAGACTTCAGCAGAAAAAAGCACAAGTTTAGAAATCCTAATGGGTGTGAGGACTTACTGTCTCCTTGCACTGTTAACAAAAGTAAACCGCGTTACTAAAAGGTTTGGTTTCAGCTCACTTAGATATGTTAATGTACAAAATATTTTTTTTTGTTTCTAATTTAGAATATATGTTGAATTATCAGTCTCTTTAAACATCTGGTAACCTTACTGTAGTAATATGATGAGTTCCTTAATATTTTAGCAATAACCCATTGAATGTCCAAAGTCTTCCCATTTCTTTTTTTTTTTTTTTAAATACATAGATATCTGATTTAAACAACCTCCTACCTTTCTCCAAGCAGTTCTAATGTTGACTCTTGAATTAAACAGATGGCTAAGATGAACAGGTGGAGCTGAAGGTCTCTTACAGCTAGAGAGCCTGGCACCTTGAAAGTAAACAGTTTAGAACAGCTTATCCAAGAAGCCTGATTCCTCTCCATCATTCCTGCTCAGTGTCTGTAAAGGAAAGGCTGGGGAGGCTATGTGAAGAATGGCCCACGGTATAGTTTTAGAGCAGGTTATGTCCCTGCTATATCCCCCTGCTCCCATTGTCCCCCCTCAGGATGTGGTGGACTTTACTGTATTTGAGAAATGCCACAAGATCTCTATGGAAAATGCATCTAGGATTTTTCCTCACCTGCATGCAAAAGTACGCTCGCCTTCAGAAAGGGCTGAGGGTTAAAGGCAAATTGCTTGATTTCAGGCAAATTGCTATTTCTTCCTTAAAACAAGAAAACAACCCCTCCCTCCTTTTCTTCGCTATGTACTCTTTCGTGGATACCTATTATTTGTCAAAAGAAAGATGCTTAAAATAAGGGCATAAATATTTTGTGGGTAAACAGAAACTCACCCTAACCTTCTTCATTCAAGTAGTCAGTGTGACCATTAAGTATAATGGAGAATCTGGATTTTATCCATCATTTTCCTTCCCTTCCTTCCTCTCATCAGAACATCATCTTCAGGCTCTTTCCTGTGCTGGCCCGTAGCGGCTGGGGTCCCTCGCCGCTGCCCGGGGCCGCAGGCAGGCCCTTTATCGGGCACCCTTCGTCCCTGTCGGGTCTGCAACTGGCGCAAGCGTCCTCTGGGGAAGAAAGCTTCTTGTATTGCTGCACCTTTTTTTTTTTTTTTTTTTTCTCGGGGGTGGGGGGGAAATCAGCTTTGTGCGACTTGGATGTATTCAGCCTATTTATGTCTGCTGGCATGGGAGGTCCTTTGCTCCGCGGCCCCCTGTGCCACCCTGGGCTGTGCTGCGGGCGAAAGCAACGCTCCCAGCTATTAGCTAGGGCGAGTCGGATCAGGCGCAGCCAACTTCTGCAAAGTGTTCTTAAGTAATGCTTAGGAAGGGCTGTTATAAATGAAGTGGGTTGTTTTGTTGTTCTTTTCTTTTCCCCCAGCCCTCCTCCCTGCGCTCAGCGCTGCCCGCCCAGACTGGGATGAGCGGGGCCGGGGGTCGGCAGCCTCCCCGCCGCTCCCCTCCCGTCTCCGGGGTGAAGATGCCGCCGCTCTCCCCTCGCCCCGGCTCCCTCTCGTCCCCTTCCCCGGGTTGGTCACTCACCGGCACAGCGCGGAGGAGAGCGGGGACGGGCGGGCGCAGGAAGCCCGGGCTGGGCGGTGCGCGGCTCTCACGGGACGGCGGTAGCCGCGCTCCTCGCCGCTCCCCTCCTCTCCTCTCCTCTGTCCCCCGGCGGTAGCCGCGTCCCCAGCGGGGCAGGGCCGGGGGCGGGGTGGGCTGCCCCGCCTCGCCTCGCCCCGCCCCGCCGGTGCGGAGCTGGCAGCTGCACGGCCGGTTTCACTCTTCTTTCGCCGGTCTTGCGCTGCCGGGGGAAGAGCTGGGCTCTGCCTGCAGCCGCTCTCCGACGAAGGGCTGGGACCCGGCCCTGCTGCTCCGCTCGCCGCGGCTTTTCCCCCCGCCCCGGCTCTAGTGCCACCCGGGGACGCTGGCGCCCCGCCCCGTCCCCAGCCGAGAAATCCCCCGCGGCCCCGGAGTTCCGCCGTGGAGGGGCTGCGGCAGCCGCCGCCCCCCGAACACGGCTGGCGCGTTGGCCGGGAGCGGCCGGAGGCGCCTCTGCTCGGCGTTGAACCCCAGTGTAGTGAAAACCTGTGGAAACAGAGATTACTTCCGCCTGCAGCGGGGAAGCTGCCCTGAGGGGTGAAGGGATCAATTTATCTGAGGTAACCCCAGGAGTCTGCGGGGGATCAGAAATCAAATCCTGGTTTGCGGTCATCCCAGCGCTCGACCTAGCCACAGGACCATCACTCTTCCCTTGAGAACGAGAACGCGTTCTTAAGTGGTTTGGTATGTGGCAGTTTCTTTCGCTGGAGCAGTCTTACGAAACTAGTTTAAGACCTGGAAACTCTCAAATGTAGAACACGTTATTGCATATCTTAGCTAAACAGATTTTATTTTTTTGTGCATGTGTGACTTATGTATGTCCAGTATATCTGGTCCGTATTGAACGTACACACAGGGGCTGGGTTTTTTTTTTGCTAAGGAAAGCAACTAACTTATCGATTTTCACTCCTTTTTTCTCCCCTCACTTTTTAAAATGTTTAGAAATGTGTTGCACAAAACTCTGTGTGGATTCAGAAGGAATATTTTGCTATATCTTATGTAAGTGATAAAGAATTCATGCAATGATGTTTTTGCAAACAGCATTGTTAGGCACTTAGTAACCATATAGTCTGTAAAACTGGTGAAGAGTATTGTAAACTTCACACAGTTCCCTTTCCCTACGGGCTAACAGGAAAATAGAGAGGAAATACCTGTGTTCCTCCACTCAGTCTAGAAGAGTATCTTTTGCCAAAAGGTGCACCTCTATCAGTGAAGAAGTATTATAAATTGCTTTCTTTATGCTGCTAAGGCAATCTTTTTGCTCTTGAATAAAATGTTAACTGTCCCATTACAATTATGATAAAATGAATTTCTTAACAAATATATGCTTGGATTTTGTTTAAATCACCCTCTCAGGGAGATGTTTGGTCCTGCAGGTGGTCAGAGCAATCCTGCTCGAGAACCTTCTCTTTGCTGGTGTTGGGCAGTACCTGAATTGTTCTGAGGCTTTACGCTGGAAAATGGCTCTGCAGGAGATGAAGGCGCTTTCATGTTCATGCCTGTTAGGCACTTAGATGAAGAGCAACTTCTGTGCTACCAGTTATGCTTACCCATTACCTGTTTAGCTTCGCTTCTGCAGCACTTTCATGCTCAGTCTCCTTTGCTGTTGTTTTGACCTATTTGTTACGTGCAAATAGGTTTTATGTAGGCCCCTTTTGAAAAACACTGAAAGTCAGTAATGTTTATAACTTTCCAAGTTGCAACTGCTCTGCGTGCGTATTCTCCTTTGGACCTCTTCCATCCAAACATTTTGTGCAAGCAAAGCCAGAGATGGACTGGAAGCCTTAAACAAGTGCTGCAGCATTGCTGTGAGATGTTCCTACGTCCCAGCAAACAGGTTTGTTCCAAACAGTGTTTCAGTAACACCCTTTAGCATGTCAGGGGCTTTGTATTGTTGAATGTAGAATGTGGCATTTCCATTTAGATAGAAAGGACTTGAATAAATTATCCCATGCTATGTGTAGTGCCGCAGATGAAAACCGAGACTAGGATGCTGTTGGGCTGTATGCCACAACTGAAAGATCGAGAATTCTCATTAGAAGGAGCTTGGGGGATGTGGCTCTATCATGTGGTGCTATATATCTCTGTATTTCTTTTGAAATTGTAACTCTTGCATTGCTTGGCAGACAAAGTTACAAAAGGTATTGTAACATATGTCTACCAACAAGTTCACAGGGATAGAGGCTTATTTAAAAGAGTAATTTCATAAAATACTCAAACTTTTCAGGGTTTTCAAGCCTCCTGTTATTATAAACTTCCAACTTGGATTACTTTTGCCAAAGAATTCTTAGAGATAGCGTTTCAAACAAACTTTGACAGAATTTCAGACAAACCAAATGGGTTATGGTTTGTGATATGGAGTGTTACTGATTTACATCACCACTAGTTTTAACTTGGGAAAACTGAGCAATGGGCTAATAACAGTAAAAGTGTCTGTCAGTGTTTGTTTATAAATATATTTAAAGCTATCCATTAAATGGCCACATGACCATTATGCATGTTTTTAATTCTGCAAATTATTAGACTTCAGAATACTAGAAGCAATTCAGAAATTACATTTTTAATGTAACAACAGTTTCAGCTTTATCATAAATAATGACCAAATAAACTAATCTGACTGTGCATATGAATAAATATTTACAAATTCTTGTTGGTGCATGATATGTCAAAAGTAGTAATATGTGATAGCTAAAATTTGTGCTGGGGTTGTTTGGCGGTTATTTTTCTCTGTTTTCTTACAATTTTTCTTCCATTGATTCTTTTGGCCACAAGCAATCTTCAGCTCTCAGCATGTATTTGAAATTACTGCAAGCTGTTAGTGGTATGCCATGGCTCTTACTACTTCCAGTGAATGTAGACTATTAAGATGCTTATATTCTGCATAACTTGATGTTTTGTAAGATCACTTAACATCATTAAAGACACTTGATAATCTTTTTCCTGATGGAAAAATAGTCTATTGAAAGATGAGCTTCAAAAGCTTATTTCAGTCATCACAGGTATCCAAGCACAGAAGTGAGTGCTCAGAACTGTTTTATTAAGATTCCATTTGCCATGTTTATTTGCAAGATGCATAACATTAGAAGTCTTTTTTTTTTTTTAATATGACTTGTCTCTTCAAAGTTTGTTTGGGAATATTTTCAGGTTTAATATTCAACGTAAAAATACAATGAATCCTGTTTCTTTTTACAGATAAATGTAATTTGCACTTCACCCTTCTGTCAAATGTACCCATTTGAGTGCTCTGTATGAGTTATAAGGATTTAGCTCCTTAGCTTATGGTTTCAACATAACTTAAGCTCATACCATAGATATCAATTTATATATTGTTGACACGCATACTGCCACTTCCAGTGCAAATAAGAAGCTTAGAAGGTCTTAATGAAAGTATAAACAGCCTATGGAGACATTCTTCACAAGAAAGACTTAAGTGACCTTAAATAATTGTCTGTTTATCTTTATAATGCCACCGATACTCGAGTTTAATGTAGCAACTATCTTGTGTAAGCCTCCTTTCCCATTTCATCCCTGTCTCTCTCTACCTGGGCAAGAGGTAGAGAGAAGAGCTTTCATCTACATGCTATTATCTAGATAATGCTCATGCTTAGACCAGCGCAAACTAGAAACTTCTGACCATCTTCTGCAGTCTTTCCCTCAGTGAGGATGCTAATTTGAATCCCATCTCTGCCCAGACCCTACACTTCACTAACCTTGTAAGTAAGAGCTTAATATCTGTGAATTTTAATCCCTGACTGAAGTTAATCAACAAGTTCAAAGTTATTGAGAGGAAGAGGCAGATATTGTAGCTGTCTTAAAGTGCAGGCACAAATAAGGGAAAACTCAAACTGCGTCTTCTACAGCTGTTAAAAAATGCCATAAGTTACTAAGTAAACTAAACCAGTCCTTGCTATTATAATTCCACAAATACTTGGCTTCTGAATGTACTCACCTCCAGGTTTAGTGCTTTAACTCTTAATCTACTTCTCAGGGAAATTCAGGATTCTCATACTTTTCCTCATACTTTTGCCTCATATGCAGAATATATCTGTATTTCATGTTTTTGGGAATCTGTGACCTGTGACCAAGGACAGTGTCTTAATAGCTTTTATTACAGCCAAAATGTCTTCTGCTGCTTGTATTTAAAACCCATCTTGGGGGGGGGGGGGCGGGGAGGGGAAGTGTAATTTGGCTTTATGCTTCCCTGGTAAGAATTAACACAATCTGCTAACGTGTGAAAATGTCTTTACTAGGATTTTACTTCGCATAAATAAAGTTTGAGGTAACGAGTTAGTTAAACTGATAAGAATGGTAGGAATAGTGAGCTCTGTTAAGTAAGAAGCGTGTAATAGCTGTTTTACTATAAAATCCTAACAGAACGGTTCCCTGAGTCATTTTTGAGAAGGTCAGGTAGGTGAGATCAGTGCCATCCCACTTCTCCAGTACTGATCTCGCCACCTTTGCCTGACAGTGGACGCTTACCTGCTCCAGCAACAGCACAATGTACTGGGAATGCTTGTTGGCACATGCCTTGACCCTAAGGTGCATCTGTTCCTGGATTTTAGCTCTTTATCATTAACAAGAGAACAGTGATGCTATAAAGAAATTTGATCTTTGTCAACAAAACAAAATACATGCAGAAGAACATTATCAGTTTAACAAATAATATTAAAAGTAGGCATCTGTTTTCTGATTTAAAAACTGTTTATAATGTATCTTTTCAGGTGACAGGGTGTCCTGTAGCACTACAAATTTGAATGTTATTCTGGAAAATCCAGTAATTTATCATGATGTGTTTTAAAGTTAGGTACCATTTGTGTTGTAGGAATAACTCTCTCTCCTGCAGAATTTCAGAAACTTTATATTATCCCTTACACTTTTGATGCTACTTATTTTATTGAAACCTCATCTTGCATGCCTTGGGTACACATGCAGTATAAATGAATGTAGCTTTCAGCAAGCTAGTAATGTCTCAATAAAAATCTACTTTATGGCCAAGGAATAAAATGTAAGACCTGTTATGTAGTCAAAGTTACTTATTCACCTCTGGTTTAGACAACGTGAAGTTTAGCTGTTTCTGAAATTCAACAACAGATGAGCTGACCAGATTTTAATTCGAATATTGTGAAGTAAGGTAAAAAAGTCTGGAGGAGATCCACTGTGTTCCATTCAAATTAAATGTAATGGCCAGGAGAAGCAGCTTTTTGTTCTCAACTGTGCAATGTATCACTATTGTGTACAAAAAACTCAGCTGATTTGCGCATAACTTTCTCCACATATGCAGTGGAGGTAATAATTAAAAAGAAAAGCCAGTGGTGTTCCATATGCTACACTGAGCTTCAATTTGGACGTAACTGGATGTAATTAAGTATTTATACTACTTTATAGGAGACAAAATTCTACAATTTTTAGAGAAATAAACTGATGATGCAAGGGGCTACGTCAACATTCTATTGCAAAATATGGGGATCCAAATTCAAAGGATCACATTGGTGATATGGTGATACTTTGAATACATTGGTGTTCTTTGGAATTCAAAATCCTGAAGGTTTTGACCATTGATGAGATACATCACTGTAATAAAAATATTTCTTTTCTACAGTTAAGAAAAAAATTGCTGTCAAGATGTGTGTAATTACTCAAAGTACCTAGAAACAGAAAACTAGTTGTTTCCAAGAGAAAGGTCTTATCTTTTTAATCAGTTTAAACATTTCACTTTGTAACCCTTACAATTGCAGTTCTGAAATATGATTAACGTAATGGATGGGCAGATGCAATCATGCAAAAGCAGACAGAACGTGAAAATAACATATGTAACAACAGCTTAAGGAAAAGATGTTACTGAAGCCGTTTCCAGATGAGAGAATGTGATTATGGGAGACATTATGTGTGTAAACTGGCAGCTTTTCCAGGTATTACAAGTTTTCTTAATGGGTGTAAAGCATTAAATTGGTGTAAAGCTGTAAAGCATTCTCTGCATCTCGTTTGTGGCACCAGACAGTAGATTCTTCCTGTCATCTTGTGAATAAATTTGCTTGGGAACCATTGTGCTCTTGAACTGATAATGAGCTAGGTGGAGAGACTCTTCCCTCTTAACTTTGCTGCAGAGCAGGTGTTTCCTTAGCCATCCTGTGATTGGTATGCATGGACTATGAACGGGGAAGCTGTAAAAAGCTTGTACTATCAGTTTGGTGTTGAGGCTGGATTCCAGGGTTCGTGCCTCAGGATCTACCCACCCACACACCCACCAAGCCCTATCATCCATCCCCCTAATGTCTTTCTGCTTTTGGAAGACATTAACAAAATCAGCTCTTCATGTGGAGATACATTCCCTTTGCGACACGGTTGCTTCCTGAACGGTGTCAGCTCTCAAATAATTTAGTCCTTCTGAGACTAAGGACCTAGATGTGAGTCTCCTTTAAGGGTGGAAATGTTTCTGCTTGCTTTGTTGGGACAATATTCATAACTCATTGTATGAAATGAAACGTGGAGTAGTACTGAGACAGAGGGACTTTATTCCTTTAGTTAGGCAGAACTAGATTTTACTGTATGTATTATAGAATTTTATCCTGGCATAGAGCAATAGAGAAAAAACATTGAAGATCTAGACGTTGCTCATTCTTTATATCTGCTATATCTTTATATCTTTGTATCTGCTCATTCTTTATATCTGCGTGGATGTGCTTTAGGTGTAAAGACATGAAGTGTAACCTTGGCTTCAGAGGAATCCATTGATTCAAACTGACTATTCCTGACTGAGCACGATAAACACAAAACTGTGTGCCTACAGATTAAAAATACTGAGTTGCCATTCTAGGACTGAACAATTAAGCCTGTGTTCCCTGGTCTCAAACTAAACATCTTCTGCATAGCAAAAGCTGAGGTGCGAATATGTCATCTTAAGAACATTCTAGCCATTCACATTGCTGAAGCAGGAGACAGATGAGTTTCAGCCACGTTTGTGCAGCCTCCGTTGATGTTATGAATGCTTCTCTGTGAAGATCCTTGGGTCCACCCATGTCCCCTTTCCCCCAGCTCATGGCTGAGGGCAAACGAGTTAGATATGTTAAGTCTAACGTGCTGGGTAGACCAGGAGTTCTGTGTTGAGGTTCAAAAGATGTGGACTCTGACTCCACGTCTTCCCATTTGTCCTGGTCTTTGACTTTGGACAAATTGCTACTCTATCTTGTAGATTCTTCATCTGTTAAGTGTTACTTTTATCACTGGGAGGTTGCTTTGATATCAAAGGAGAAATTAAATTGCTATATAAATGTGGAGTATTTAATACAGGGCAATTTTTCTGTTCCTACCTATATGTCCAGTTAATGTAGGTGTAATGTATATTCTAGCTTGTCCTTATATATGGGGAACAACTGACTTTGGCTGTTAAGGATCACTCCAGTTTTACAATACTGAGTGGCACAAGGACTATGTACCATTATGTTTACAGCTTGATTTTTGAATGATGCAATTGTGGCTATAGTATACTCTTGAGTAGCTAGGGAATAAAACAGAAAAAATAGCTAGAATTAAGACTGTTCTCTCTGCTAATCAGACTATAATTAAGATTTATTTGTTTCTGAACAGTCCTAGGGTGCCAGCTTCTGAGAAACAGAGCACTGGCACAGAAATGCAGAATTCCTATTATAGTTTCAACATGCTAGGTACATCTGGAAAATTTATTGTTGAGGTGTAGATCATTATCCTATCTGTCCATTTGGGTGGTCAGTTTTTCAGCTATAGTTCAAGCACTTTTGCATGAGAAAATTAACTTAAGCTTCCTAAGAATATTGTCAGAAATTACACATACAACTTTAAAGGTCTGTGGTGTGGTAAAATTTCCCTGGAAATCTGGAAATAGTAGTCTTCACAAAACTCTTGAGAACTTGGATGCTGAAATTGCCAGTTTCTTGTCTTGTAGATTGTGACAGGCGCCTCTCATGAAAGAGGGAAACGAATTCTAGTTTATAAATATGTTCAGCATTCCTTTATGCTTACAAGCAAGGCTTTAATCTGGAACTGGATAAAACAAAGTTGTTAGAGAAACTAAGTAGTAAAGATAAAACAATCTTGATAAGAACCAGGCTTCTAGTCTTAAAAAGGGCTATATTGTGTCATGAGCGTTGAATGTGTGTCAGCCGTAACCAGGAAAAAAAATAAATGAAAGGGAGTGTTGATTATTTCAAAGCTCCTTCGGTTCGGGAATAGGGGAGGAAGCACTTGTGCTGAAGGGCAAAGGTTCTGTAATCATCCAGCAGGATGACCCAGCCACCCAGAGCCTACCAGAGGCGGAAAAGTCTGCCCCTTCCCTCTACTTGGTCATCCACCTTCCAGTGGATAGTAGATGGTAGTTGGACTGAAATACTACACCCTAGTCTCTCAATACCAGCTTTTGCAAGTCACAATTGGAAATGTGTCCTTCTGTTTGCTTTCTGTGTCCTGTACAGTTGGTGTGAAAGGAAACTCATAGAGAGGTTGGTTGGAAGGAACTTCTAGAGGTCTAGTCCAGTCTCCTGTCAAAGTGGGACTAATGTCGCTCCAGGGTCTGGTCAGTCATGGCTTTGTTTAGCCGAGTCTTGAAAGCTTCCAAGGATAGACATTCCACCACCTCTCTGGGCAGGTTGCTCTAATGTTGCACTACTCTCCTAGTATGAACTTTGTGAAGAAACCACATGTTCAGGCACTTAACAAAAGAGATTATTGTGCAAGACATTAGAGGTTTATGATACATTCTATGAAGGCTATTTAATTAGTCTTTTAAGAGGTCATATTGGGGGCAGGAGGAAGAAATGAAATAGGTAGCCTGGAAATATTTAACTTTGATCTTTTCTTTTATGGCACGGAATAAATGTATTATGTCAGTGTATATATTTAACAAAACTGGCACATTTTAACCATATGAATAAGGCTAAGGGAGTGTCATTGCAAATGCTTTTTAAAAATGGTATTAATACTATTAAGTATAAATACGAAAAGATTTTTTGCCATTGGAATAAATTTATACTTGAATTATGTTAGACTGATTCAAAGGCAGTGTTGCAGACCTTCATTATAGTATGTCTTCATCACAGTCGCATGAGAAAAGTTAGACTCACAGTTTTAAGTAAAAGCAAAGATATTTTAATATTATCATGGCATTTGGAAACTGATCCCATTATATATGTTTAGGTCAAAACTTTGTCATATGAGCACTTGATACATTTTCTTTGAAAGACAATGATAACCTGAAGTTCACCCATGTCAGCTGTAGTAGATTATGTTCAATTGAAAGTGGTGAATGTTTGGTGAAAATAAACAAATAAATGAAAAATTCTAGTAAAATGCTGAATGGACCTTAGCAAAGGTCACTACTTTTTAGGTGTAAAAAGAAATATTGGAATCCATTGACCACAAATAAGTTTCTGAAGTGAAAGAATGACTTTTTAATAGAGGTATTTTTCCTGGCGCATGGCCTCCTGGTGAGTAGAGTCCCTTCTACCTAGGAAAGCAAACAAATTTTAGTAAATTTAAGTTGGATGGAGAGAAAGAAAAAGCTGAAAAACATAACATTTAGTTTGCATGTGTGCAGTTGATTGTCTTAACTATGTGGTTAAGTATTACAATATAGTGCTCAAAAACATACTTTCATCATGAAGTCGCTATTTCAAACAGTGGTTTAAATCTCTTCATTGTCTGGGGGTAGCCGTGAGCCAGAAAACGCCGTTAGCTCACAAATCAGGATGCTCTCGACATGTCACTGAGTCACAGAAACAGTTTGGGAAGACTGAACAAAACTTCATCATCACTTGTTTCTTTGGTGTCTTTCAACTCATTCGGAACTTTGCCACATGGAACACTGAGGCATTCTTTCCTAAAGAAAATATTTCCATTTTTCCATACATGTATGTATAGATGCACACACAGTCGATGTGTTCTGTTTTCTGCAATAGAGATGAGATTAATTTTTTTCAGGCTGAGTCAGAAGGTAGAAGAAAAATCTGTTTCCAAAGCATGGAACCATTGTAGAAGTTTCTGAAAGGAGAAAACTAAAGTTACACCAAATTTTATTTCAAATCTGTTTTATTTCAATTCAGAAATAATGAATTTCAATTTCTATTGTAGCTTTTGTAAACAATGTAAACAATTTTTTTTGAAGGGATTGTTTTGGATTTTTTTTTGGTTTGTTTGTACTTGCATGTGTTCAGTTGCCCATATGAATAGATTAGTCCTAATGATGCTTCTGGTAAGAACTGTTCCAGCATACTGTCAGGAAGTAATTTCTATCTCTGCTTTTGAGCTTCTAACAGTTGGCTCTGCTGGAAACATTTGTCCAGAAATGCTGTGCTTGACTTCAGAATGTTGTTGTTTCCTGCTGTATTTCTTTATTTCCAGTGCATGTCAACTGAATGCTGGCTTTGCATTGGTATAATTGGCAACATAAATACTATTTCTCTTTTTGCCTCCGCACTAACTCTTACTGTAAGTAATTCTGTATGAATTTTGACAATGCTTGCTGATTGTCGCTGGCCCACTTACTTGTCTGTGTGGACGAATATAACCTAGCCAGTGAAAGGACTCTGCTATATTCTAATTAGATCTATCTGCAGGAGAGGGTTTTCTTTATTTATTTTTTTTTTTTTGGTTGGAGCTGAAACACAAGGATTCAAGGATTGTTCCACAACAAGCACAGGTACATAAGTGCTTTATCTGGTGCTTACTTTGTTTTTCTTATTTAATTAATTTAGATCTTTTCCTTATTTATACTAGAAAATACTTCATGCACTAGAAAATCAATTTGGAGGAATATGTAAGCTTGAGAAAGGAACTTTTGACAAGGAATACTTAAGTAGGTTTTAGATGTTTAGGGAAGTTCTTGAGGTTTGGTAACTGTTTTGCTAAGGAAAAAGGAAGATTTTTATTTTCAAGATAAGGGAAACTGAATCATTTTTTGCTTGTCTCTGTATTGAAGAAAGGTAGAGGAGAGAGGAAAATCCAATTGGTTTTCATTGGCAGGGTGACAGTAGTAAGAGGAAAGGAAATGATTTTAGTTCCTGAAGGGACTTGGAGGAGGTGAAACTTGGGTTCAGTTTTGTTGACTGAATACAATAAGAGAAACTGAATTGTTTTCTCAAATGAGATTGAGTTTTAGGGATGAAAAGGGCCATGCAGTTGATTCCACCCCACTCCCTGCTTGTCTTCGTGAAGAAGTTTCTGAAAAGCTTGTCGCCTTGGATGGTGCAAGATAATACTTACCTCAGGAAGTCCTGTGTATAACGTGTGTGTGTGTATGTGTACAATATATGTGATATATATATACACACACATGCACACATTATTTCTGAATGATATATTCAGAAATAAACATGTAGTTAATTACATGGACCTGAGAGCTCACTTATTTATGATGTGATGCGTACTATTCTAAGATGTTTTCAGTAGGAAGGAACACTGTCTGACTGTATTTCCTGTAGAACATTGCCCACAAAGCCTCTGAGACTTGCTTCGTGAGATGCTGGAGCTTAGTAGTCTAAGGGAAATAAAGTTCTGAAGCTGTTTTACTTGTATGTGTTGAGGAGCCATTCTCCCAGTACCCACTTGAATGTGCTTCCTGAATTTAATACAGGTGGTGTAATGAAGTTCTGTTTCTGCTATCAAATATAGTGGAGGGAAAGGTATAACATCATATCCCTTGGTGTGTGGGTGAATAGGATGTAAAGACGTAGTAGGATGATGCCATGGGGCAGAGCTCTATCAGATGATGGCAATGCCTTGACTCTTTCAGGCAAAAAAAAAAAAAAAAGCACTGGGCAATAAATAAAGTAAATACACTTTGCATGCTAACTTTCTGCACTGTCTGTGCTTGAGCGTGTAAATCCACTTCTTGCATATGGATTCAAGGAGGCACTATGTTTAAATCATCAGCTAACAGGTACAAAATTACTGACTTGAAGGCAATGATGTGGTACCTACCACGGGAACTCTGGTTTCATATGCATGAAGAAGCCATCTAGAACAAGGACTGTATGGCTTTGCATAGATGTGATGTTAGAAGAATATGATCATGCTTTTATTTTCACATGCATATTGATGGATAATGTAGTCATTCTTCCATTTTTCCCCCATGTTATCCTATCTTTCTTATGTAAACTTCTTTCTAAGTTCAGTATGCAGAATAAGAAGCAACACTTATGGGTATGAATTTACGATTGCAAGTTAGGAAACTTAGCTAACATTTCTGTATAATGTATTTAATAATTTGCCTATACTGACTCCCCTCAAGTGCCCCTCCTTCCTAAAGCCAGCAGAGCTGCTCAGGGTGAAGAAGTGTTACTGTGGGCTAGTACTCACCTTGCCTCTTTCTTTCAATGACTAATGCTACCAGCTGCATTAGAGCGGAGTTCTGTAAAAGCACTTCTGAAAGGCCAGCTAAAATTTGCCTTGCAATGGATGATATGTATTTTGAATCTCTGCATGCTTTCCAGGCTGGTAAATGATCAGCATCTTCTGGCTTCTTTCTTTGTGCATTTCCCGGTCCATAACACCTCTAAGACTCCTGCCCTGGAGGAGGTGTTTGCTTTTCCGGTTCCAAGCTGATTGCCAACAAATTGCTCTGTGATTACACAGCTATTTCCTTCAGTAATTATGTTTGCTGTTTCCAATGTGCTTTTTTGGCTCTTGTATACCATGTTCCTCCACAGCACTCAGAATCTAGCTTCCCAAGGTTTCTTTGGGTTAAAAAGTGATGCATGCAAGCTGAAACTCAGAAGGCCTGATTCTCAGTCCGTTGTTGGACACAGAACAGGACAGAGAAACTTCTACCCATGCTTATTTTTCCCATATTTTTGAAGCTGGGTAGAACTGCCTTGCCCTAAATCGTGTGCTGTTTCATAGAATAATTGTAGACAGAAACAAATATATGCAAAACACAGTGATCACCTGCTATTATGGAATTGCTTAGAGAGTATGTTGCTTTGCCATGGAAACCTTTTCTCAGGGTTATTTCTTTTCCTTTTGCATGATATTCTTTTCAAACTGGAGTTGCATCTTAAAGGATGAAATGGAAATAGAAGAGCTATCTCTATATTCTCCTCTGCTTTGAACTGAGAGCTGTCAGAACTGTTAAGGAGTAATTCGGAAGGAAAGGCAAATCGTCTAGGGCTTAAACGTAGAAAATCAGTTATTGCAGCTCACCTTATGGAGCAACAGCAGCCCATGTCCCTGAAATACTAAATCAAGGAGACCCACAAAGGTATTTTCTTGACTTGAAAAAACCCTATTTAATGTCTTTTCCTTTTGTTTGCCACCAATTCTGTGTGCTTCTCTGAGCATACTCTGTAAAGGCACGTCGGGGCTTCTTACACATCTGCATGTTTTAATGTTCCTCTAAACTGAAACTGTGTAAGGGAAAAGTGAAACTAAAGAGGAGGTACTATATGGTCCTTATGTTCTATTCAGAAGAGGCTTTACTGATAACGCTTCTTGCAGAGAAGACCAGTTGTTATTAAATGAAGTGCAGTTAGTGGTATAGTGGGTGGGCTTTAGCATAAGCTAGCAGCTTAGTAGACAAGCTCCCGAAGGTCTCTGTAGACAAACAGTCACCAAGGCAGTGCTGTGCTTCTTTGATTTACTAGACCACTGTTTCTCTTTAGGTTTTCCTCAAGCCAGAGGGTGCTTCACTGTGAATGTAGGAGCTGGAAGATGATTCAAGTCTATGGCTTCCCCCCCTGCCCAAGTCATTGTTGAGCTCATATTGCAGTCAATAGGTACAGTGCTTGTCTAGGTCATATCTTGCAGATGAGCTGTAAAACCAAAGTCCTGGCCAGTAATTTCCTGTCACTTTCTCTAACAAACAGCCAAGGTGCTATATCAGCACGATTATTTACACTTCACCTGCCTAGAGATTACCCTGTAATTATCCTGCATTTTTTTACTGCATTTGGTATTACTTTTTTCCGTCCTACAATATTAAGTAATTTTTCTGTCCTTTTAGCTCTGCTAAATCATTGTAATACAAGCTATTAACTGCATATGAAAGCATTCATATTGAGTTCCCCAGCTGAGACAAGTTTTACCTGTATGAAAGAGATGGCGTTTAAGTTTTCTGCTTGAGGTAGAGATCCTGTCCTTCTTGCTTACCCCACAACACCCGCGTACACATATGTGCACACACACAGTTGTCTATCCTACCGATTCACTGCTCCAACCTAAGTGCTAGCAGAAGTAGAAACGTGGGAAGATGCGTTACCTGGTTTTAAAGTCAGATTTAGGCTTTAGGAGGACAAAAATATCCACCTTTAAAATCTGGCTCTAAAGTTCACAAAGATTGTGACAACACAGTTTTAAGAGTGAGTTTGAAATTGCTTCTGTCAGTCGCAAAAGGTAAAGTAGGGTCTTGGAAGATGTCATTATATGCAAATTAAGCTTCAGAGCATGTCTCAACAATCCCTGTATTTTTAAGAGAAATCCAGGGGCCAGCCATCACGTAACTGTAACTGGATTATGCTGCTTAGCATTTGGAAAATGCTGTTGGGATACCCTTGCTCAAGGCTTCCTTTTGTTGTGTAGAATAGTGTGTCAATGCTGATTGTTCTAGATGTGCCCTTCTTTTAGGAAGTCAGAAAAACTTTAGCTATGGTTGTTGTATTTTGAAAATCATAGGTCTTAAAGATTTTTATTTTTTTCCTTATTTTTTATTTTATTTTATTTTGCATCTGTTCAACCTTTGATTTGCTAATATTCTGTTGGGACTGATGCGTCAAACTAATAGGACCAAATAGTTGTGGTGGTGTATCTGTAGCAGTAATTTCTATTGAAAGAAATTACTTTCTAATTATATATATTTATAATTATATATATTACTTTCTATTGAAAGTATTATAAATTAGTATAATCTTATGACCGGTAGGTTTTAATTTGTTTCCTTACACTCCAAATGGCTAAGAATTAAATCTAAATAGTTTGACTACTCAAATGAGATGTAAACGTAGCTTTAAATTTAACTTTTTAACTGAAGATGAGACACTAACGTGAAGCTCTGAAGTTCTGACATCAATGCTCACTCATAGATATAGGTCTGTATCTTGCCCACAAATATTAGAACTCTAAACATCAGAGGATTTTAATATCTTTTTGACTTGAGTCAGTGTAGGTGAGTTAAGATCTTAGAAGGCAACATTGGTAGGATTTCATCATTGCTACTCTTTGTTTATAAAGTAATAGATGCAAGAATCCTATTTCCTTGATCATGAGAGGAATTGCACAGGAAACACTTGGCTACCAGCTCCAAGTCCCTATCTAGCCCGTGCCATGATTGAAAGCTCTTTCTACTTGTTTTCCCCCAACTCAAACTTGTGTGTTGTTTCTATATTTAAACGTGTGGGCTGTGGGAATAATCCTAGTATGTTTTTATGCCCAATCCTATTAAGTACTAAGGGTCTTGGGATAGATGCCAAAGAACAGATTCCTGACACTTCCCAGAATTCAGCCTTAGCATACGAATACTTAGCGTATGTCAAACTACACCTCTCATTTTCTGAACAGAAAGATTGTTCTTTTATACCAAAGCCAATCAGTGAATCTCTGCATGCTGTAGCATTCAGTGCTAACATTAGTTGTCTTCTGATCCTTTCAGTGCCTTTACTTGAGAGGGAATAGTTCTCTAGATTATCCTTTGGCTGCTGTTAGTGATTTGCGGTCTTTCTAATACGACATAATTTTGCATACTTTTTAGTGCGGTAGTCAGGATTGCACAGACGTAATTGATGGTAAAACTACACCCAGTGCAATTTGCCCCTAGATGGAGGAGCCTCGAGCAGATGAGCATGTTTTGGTAGTTGGTCACTAGTTTGACTGTTGTGTCTCTCTCGTGGTTTGAAAACCAGAGGCAGACATTTTCTGAACTGGAGTAGAGAACTGCTTCGTCTACAGTTCTGTATCTTGCAAAACAAGTTTTCATTGAAATTAGTAGATGTTGTGGAAAGAAACTACTGTGGGAATACAGTACGTATCTGGTATCTTAATGAGCTTCAAAGTAACTAATTGCTATTAAGATCTACATTTGTGGTTTGAATGGTGGATCAATTTCAAAGCAGCAGATGTACTGAAATTGCTTCACTTGCAAGAACTGAAACCTTAGCTTGGTTTAATTTGTCTGAAAAGCAGAGAGAATGTTATTGTAAGACTGAATGCAGCTTTCTTTTCGTGGTGAATGTTAGTGCGACTGATCTTCTCGTGCTAGGATTTTTATTTTCCATAAACCAGATCTTAAAGATATGTGATCTAGGTGAATCAGGTTAGCTTTCTTGTAAATGATTCTGTATGCTTCCAGTTCTTATATCTGACAGGTGAAAGGGCAGGAGATCCTTGTCCTTGTAATACAGAAAACACTGAATATGTTTGTAAATGGGTAGGTGTTTTGATTTGAAAAATATTTTTAAAATGTGACTTGACACAGCCCGATATCTTCCAAAACTGTTCAAATTCAAATTTGACGGGACTTAACAGAACAATTCTAGTTCTGGTTTTATCCTGGATTTTGTTCAAACAGCTTGCAGATATTTTCAGTGAAAGAGTGAAATATGTCCGCACTAAGAATTAAGGTTAAAGCCAAGATGCCTTCCTAACAAAGCCAACAATTTTTGTGAGGAAGATTATTTTTTTTTAATATATATACAATCTCTGAACGTGATCACTTGTGAAAAAAGATGCCATAGCTGCAACAGGACTTCTTAGAAAGAAGCACTCTGAATTATGTCAGACCAAACACTTAGTCTGTAGTTTCAGAAGTGGGATAAGTGCGGGGCCTAAACCACTTGAACTGTGATTTTCTTACTTTCCTTGTTTCAGTTTTTGTTTGGTTTTCTCTGCTTTTAGTTGAGACATATCTAACCTTTTTTATGTTCAGATGGCAGAAAGATTATGTATGTGTTTTTGAGCACCTCTGCAGCTTACGCTGGAAAGTCACAAGAGAAAACTTGCCAGTTTGGATAATCTTCATCATTATCTAGTAGCTGCTTTTTAAAGTAAGGTCTGGTTCTGGAAGGTTTGGGGATATGAGATTGTCATGGTTTCGTTTTGTTATTTGCTTTTCTGGTTTTTGGTTGGGTTTTGGGGTTTTTTTGTGGTTTTTTTTTTTCCCCTCCACATCTTGTGACAAGCACCAGACCTGCCCTTTTCAAAATACAAGTTATAGCATGGATCTAGCCATGCTTTCCAAAAATAAAGCCTGAGATTTAGCAGTCCTGTGTGCTGTGTTGTAATGTTTGGTTTGCGACCCAGTACTCGTTTTCTGATTAGACTTCTACAGTAGCTTAAGAACCCATCTCAAACGTGAAGAAGCTACTTGAAAAGAAATAACGGCTACATCTCTTCGGCTGGGGTTCTTTGAGATGGATCCAGCATATTTACACTCCCACTTAAATTCATTTTTTCCTAATTATTAATTTGGCTCTGAAGAAGCAATAAGAGGAAGGCTGGCAGCCAGAACAAAATATCAGTCTTTTAATTTTCCATTATGTTATTTGTGACGCAGGAATAAATGTGTTTGTGTCATCACACACTTATGGCTTAGAAACGTTCAAAGGGGAGAGGAAAAAACCGAACTGGTGCTCCCTTAGGCGTGGTGTTTGAAATGTTTCATCATTAATGCTTCTTAAGGATTGATGATTGTCCAAAAAGCATCTCGGGGAACCTCAGTGGCAGGCTGGCATAAACTGCACCTGCACTACACGGGGCGTACTTAATGTAGTTGGTAAATACTTACTGCGTTTGCAGTTTGCATATGCTTTATAGAAGATGTATGAAAGAATACTGAAACAAAAGCTGATAAAAATGCCAAATCTCTTTTCAACAGGATTAAACTACTTCAAAGCAAAGCATGAGTTTCAGCTATTCTCGTGATTAAGGTTATTTTGGAATTTTTGAAGTGAGAGATTTTTTCCCTTTGTTTTTGAAGCAGTCTTAGGGGGAATATGAATCACTTTAAGACTTGGTTTTGGCAAGCGTTTTTCATATTTCTTTAAGAAGTACTGTCTTTGGTAATATTCTCCTAATGTCAATAATAAGCTCCTTTTAGCTGTTCCTCCTAAGCTTTTCAGGGCTGAAAGCTGAGGGATGCTAAGATACAATATATAGTTCATATTCTGAACTATTTGAATTCTGTTTAGTATGACTGAAGATGATACTAATAATCTGTCAGGTTTTCTTTAACATCCTTACTGGTTCTTACATCATTTCTTGAAATGTGTGATGTAACTGCTGGGTAGAAAACCTTTCACAGATCCGTGTGCTAGGCGTATATAAATCTACTTCTCAAGGTGATTTAGGACTCTTTCCAATAAAATAATTAAGTTCACTTTAGGACAATTGAAGAAGGAATAGGGTCCGTGTGTCCTGACTATATCTGGAAATTGTTCTCATCGTTAATCAGACTGATACCAGAATGATTTTCTTTTTCTGCTTCATGAAGAAAAGAAGAGAAATTAGGCCACCCAGGAGAATCTGTGGGAAACAACTGGAATTGTACATCTGAGGGAAAAAGTACACTGATAAATGCATTATGCTCTTGAAAAGCGTAAAGAACAGCTCCAGAAATTGTTGAAGTGTTTTCTTGCGGCTGTGGTGTTTGTAGAATTCATCACATTGCACTGTTTTTAACAGTCTACTTAAAAAAAAAAATAAAAAAAATATTGGCATGGGTGTAAGACCTATGTAAAAAATAAATATTTGTAAGTTATAAAAAGGGTCTTTAATAAATATAAGAGGGATTCAAGGAGACAGGAGGTCTTTCAGTGGAATTTTGGGTGAATCTCCAGAGGCTTTATCCATTTGTTTTCATCTTTTACTGCAAAAACTACAGTTTTGTTTTGCTTCAGAGTTGATAGGCCTCCAGTGTTTTTTTCACAAAAAGTTGGTCTCATCTGGGCCCTTACTTATTTTATTGCTGCCAGCCCAAGTTGCGGCTCTGGGGTGGAACCAGAAGTATTTCTGGTGCCATGTATTTGTGAGCACAGACACGAAGGGAGCTCAAGGTGAATGCTTTTCTTAGAGCAGCTGTAGTTGAGCAGTGTGCTCAGAAAGGGATTGCTGGAACTAACTAGCACCATGTATAACGTCTTTCCTCCCCTCCTTTTGCACCAGTCTATGTATTTCTCTGAAGTTGCTTTGCTATTTCTTTGTTCGTACAACTGAAGGGAAACTAACAATAACATTATTGTCCTGACATAATTTTTTTCTGAGGCAAAGTTTAGCAGGGGCTTTATAATAGAATGCAGAGAGGTATTTGATGTGCAAGAAAATAAGTTAACGTACATAAACTTGGCCTGGAAACTAGTTTATTATATATAGTGAACTAAAACAAAAGTAGAAAAAGATCCAAGGGGAAAAAGAAACTCCTAAAGAAACTATTTTGTCCATTGCTGACGAGTATGCACCTGGACATTATGACACTTATGTATATCATAGGTTATGTGCAGCTTTTAAATTCTTTCTTCAGCTCCTCTGTCTCCATGTGAAGCCTTATCCAACTATCTTCTGCCAGCAGTACTAGTTTGGTATGTTTTGTGTACAACGTTTTGTGTTGTAAAGGCGTGTTTGAATAGAAAGGGTAATACAATGTCAGCACCCCTATAAAAGGGAAAAATTAAGGGCACTTTGTTTATGCATATGCAAAGTGTTTTACCTGCTTTAAGAAGCATATAGACTTTTCTCAAGAGCAGTCCATAAAGCAGAGGCAGGAACCTTAGGGCTATTACTGGTAGTAGCCAAGGTAATGCAAGCGTGCCAAGAGCTTCTGTCACTGTGGTGACATTTGAAATAGATCTGAGGAATAATACGATATTGTTTTGTGCTCAGAGAGCTTGTTAAGAAGTGCTCAGTAATGAAGGCCAATACATACCCAAAGCTACATCTCTCCAGGCCATCATTCTACTTTCCGGATATTGCTATAAATCCACAATATTTGTAAGCTAAGATGGCTTATAACAGTGTGATCCTTGCTTTCATTCAGTAAGTTAATGGGAATAAATCGCCTTACTTTTTCTGCCACTGTGCTTTGGGTTCCCCTATTAAGCCCGGCTGTTAGCTTTCATATAGCAATCCAGTACCATTATCTTCCTGGGCACTGAGTATATGACTACGAATCAAAATCTGAACAGAAAATAAATGAACTTTTTTTTTTTTGCCCCTAATGAAATCATGCTGATACTTCACTCTAATAAGAAGTAATCTATTTTATTAATTCTAGTGGGTCACACAATGCAGCTAACAGGAAATGCGGAAACTATACTTCTCTGCATAAATTTAGGTAACTAATCATTGAATCTTTTAGTTTATTTAGCGGTGTACTAGAAATGGCTTTGATAAATGGATCACTAATTCTGTCATGCCTTATATTAAGTACCATTATAGTGCAGCACTCTGCACCACAGTGTATTAGTCTCATTTCTTTTTTAGAAATGCATTACGACCCAGTTAATATAGCCACTGTATTCATCACCAGAAAATGTTAAGAACTTTTAATTAAAACCAAGAGATGCCACAGGTGAATCTTTTACAATGTAACTAAATCGGGCACATAAATTGCTTTTAACTGTTTGGATTTTTTTTGGAACTGAGGAAACATCCCATTTTTAGAAGAGAAGGATTTTTCACTTTTTCTGTGGAAAGAAATTCTTTGGTAATGCTCAGTCCAGATTGAGGTTGTGTAAAATTTACACAATAAAGGGATAAATTATATCTGTGGAAGGTGATAGATTCCAATGTACATCATGGAACTAATCAGGAAGAACTAAAAGTCATAATCCTGGTCAGGACTGCACAGAAAGAATTTTGCTGCTGTTCCCAAGTTTAGTGGGAGCTACGTTCAGTGAAACACAAAGGCTACCTCAGAATTGCTGCAGATTCAGAACTTGTCCAGGGATGGTGATCATGGCTTGTTCATGTGTTGAAGGCTTCACATTCAAAATACACAAAATTGGTAATTTTTAGCTACTTTGGGGTGCACAAATAAGTACAGGCCAGCCAACAAATTGGGAGCAGATTTTCAAGTAATTTAATGAACCTGTAGCATCTCTGTGTTGTTGTTTCCTCCCAAACCTGTTAGCGCTGGTAGAGTAATCCAGGCCACATCCTCCTAACAAAAACCTTAGCTGAGTCCTCTTTGCTTGTTACACTTGTTTTTCAAGAACATGGACGTATCCTGACTCCCAATCTGCTGTTACCATACTGCTCTCCTTTAATACAGCTTCTAACATTTTGACCAAAAGAATGATTGTTTTAGCATGATCTTCCACTATATATAAACAAGAAGAAATAATTTCAGAGAACTAAAATATCATGCCACTGATAAATATGAAAGACAGAAAAACAGAATGAGTTTTACTATTTTACTTTTTTCCCTGCTTGCATTCTCTGAACAAAGCCTACACTGAAGATAAACATTCATGGATGAAGGGGACTGACCGTAACTTTCAGTGGTGCTGGGATTTACCATTAGCTTGGAGTACTGGAAAAAAAATTTAAAAAATAAATGAAAGGAAAATGATTGTTTATGAGTTATGGTGAAGAAGGAGCTTTCTGCTTTTCTTTTTAATGGGCCTAATTTCTTTCTTTCTCCATTTGCCTTGCCATAACAACAATAAAGAAATAAGAGGAAAGAAAAACAATAGGATAACAGAGGCAACTGAAAGAAAGAAAATGTGTTTTAGAAGCAGAGAAAATGAAAACTACAGGAAGCATCAAGGAATAGAAATATAATAATGTATTTTTCTTGACTAATGTTTGATGATTCATTAAACTTTCCGTTAGTTTACAAATTATAACCGTAGTTAATTGGAAAGTGATAAATGTGTCCTACTTGTACAGAAAGAAAGAAAAAGGGATGAAAGAACACAGGAAAAATTACTGCTTTCTGACAGTCTGAGACAACAGACATAAACTCATATTGCAGTCAGAAGATAAACATTAAACAGCATCTCTCTAATCTTCTGCTGGACCACATGCTTTCACCCTTCTGATAATGAGGGCAAGATTTAATTCTGGCCAGTGCAATAATGGATGGTGATTCAGAGTCTGACTGCCCTTGGGCCTGGCGGCATTGTCACCTCCTCCACACACAGGCTCTCTAAGCAGAGACACACGCAAAAGATGCTGGCTTGCTCTCTGATTTGATTCCTTGGTGACTGGAAGGCAGAGAGGAAATCTTCTTTTAAGCGGCTTGTGAAGTATAACTGTCTTGAATACAACTGTCTTAAGATTAAGAATTTGTATGAGTGCACAAATAGAACAAAATTGCTCTCCTACTGTAGTGGTCTGTGGGAATTTTCTGCCCTTGTGTGGCACGGTTCTGCAGTCACACAGTTGTTTGAGGTTTGTGTTTCTGTCTGGAGAATTAATATAGATGAGGTATTGTATTTTACTGTAACACAAGTCCCCAGTTACTCCCTCTGTGGATTAGCCCTGCGTGCCTGGTCTGTATCTTCAGGTACTCAGTTCAGGTCGAGCTGCTTTAACAAGTGCTAACAAGTGTCATGGCTTTGATGTGGCAAGCTCTGCCTCTTCTGCTCAAAAGCCAGAAGTACCCTACTGGGAGAAGGGGGCATTTAGACTCCTCGTTGCTCACATTTTGTGGCTCTTCTAATGTGAATTAGCTGCAGTCTACTCTGTAATTTAGAAAGCGGAGACTAGAGTGGCTTGCATTGCTTTAGCTAGTAGAATTTATACAACTGAAGGTATAGTTTTAAATATTAATCTGGTCACTTTATTTCAAGTTAAGAAGAAACAGCCCAGGCTGGCTGTTTTTTAAAGTAAACAAACAAACAAAACACTTGGTAGTAAAAGGAAATAATGGGATGTCATCAGTATAAACAAAACCAGACTGTATACTTTGCAGAAATGTTGTATGCCAGTGCTGATTTGAATCAAACGAAGGAAATTTATAAAACCTGCAGAACTGGTATATATCTGGTATTGTAACCTCTAAGTGCACTTGGCCTTGGTGAAGGCTTGGAATGGGAAGGGTTGGGATTCACCGTGTGAGCACATCTTTCATTTGTTTCTTGCAAGGTCTGTTACATGCAGGTTGGCACTATGTGGAAGGCCAACCCATGTGCAGAGAGAGGAGCTGCATGGAATTTTGTTCCTACAAAAAGCTGATAATGAAAAGCTGAGCATATGAAGTGTCGTGGGCTAAAGCAGCAAGTAGGTATGGGAAAGGAAATGAAGGAAAAGGTTGGCATGTTATCAGGAGACAGCAAGGCATTTCATTGCAAAAATGACAGATGTTCACATGTTTTAGACCTTTTTCCTCTAAGTTTACACATAAATTCAACACTGGAGAAAAGCATTTCAAGAAATAGCTTTAAAGGTTTTCCTGCTAATATTCACAAAAAGGGAAAATAGACAAAAATGTGCATAGGGATTCCCTTAATTGGAAATCTGTCTGAATACTTAAAAACTTTTTAAGAACAGGGAGTATTTTCTTACTCATGTTTCAATTAAAACAACAACAAAAAAGTAAAAAGATATAGAAATTCCTTCCACGTGTTCACTTTTTCCGCTCTGTTCCTGTTCATCTGTCACTTAGCACAGTTTCACTGGAAGTTTCACCTCCTGCTACCTCTCCAAAGAGCTGCTCGTCCTGTGGAGAGAACAATCTACTGGCATGCTGACAGTGCAACAATTTATTAAGGGTAAACAGATGAAATACCACAGAATAAGGAGGAAATTGAACTCAAGCCATTGCCTTTTGGATAAGCGTATGTTGGGAAAGGCTCATGCACAGCCTGGGATATTAATAGTAAGTAACTCATCTCCACTGCATTCAAGGAAGTGCTAACCCCTTAGTGTGCGTTAGTTCCACTCCCATCTTTGGATCAGATACTGCTAACAGCCTGGAGGATCGTTTACTTAATTGTGTCCTCACTGGTCCAGTAGGCAGCTGATGAACTGCCCAGGAAAGGATGTCTGACGTCCACAAGCAGCTTTTGGCATTTGGGGAAGTAAAGTAGAAAAAGGAGAGGCATACACCAAGTTTAAGGCAAGCAAAAAGTAAAACACATATTCATGAACCAAACCTAGAACTGAACTGCACCCAGCTTCAGAGCATACAGTCTAGTCGGTCACAAACCTGGTAACTTTGATGTTTCCAATTTCCTAATATCTTGCAATGGTAAAAAAGTGTGTAATAGCAAGATCACAATTCTGGAATTCGGGAGAGGAGACTTTGGCCTCTTTGAGGATCTGCTTAGAAGAGTGGCATCTCTCTAAGAGCAGAGAGCAGTAGATAACGTCTACCTTAACTTCAGTTAGACTTTTGACACTGTTTCCCATAAGATCCTCGCAGAGAAGCTGGTGGAACGTGGGCTGGATGAGCAGACAGGGAGGTGGATGGAAAACTGGCTGAATGGCCAGGCCCGGAGTGTAGTTGAAGATGGTAACTAGCAGTGCGACCCAGGGGTCAATACTGGGTCCAGTCCTGTTCAACTTCTTCATTAATGGTCTGGAAGATGGGGCAGAGCATACCCACAGCATGTCTGATGACACTAAACTGGGAGGAGTGGCTGATACACCACAGGGTTGCGCCGCCATCTGGAGGGACCTCTACAGGAGAACTGGGCTGACGGGAACCTCATGCAGTTCAACAAATGGAAGTGTGAAATCCTGCATGTGGGGAGGAATCATGCTGTGCATGAGTGTATGCTGGGAGCTGACTGGCTGGAAAGCAGCTTTGCAGAAAGGGACCTGGGGTTCCTTGTGGGCAGCAAGTTGACCATGAGCCAGTGATGTACCTTCTAGTAAGGAAGGCTAACAGTACCCTGGGCTGAATTAGGAGCAGTGTTGCCAGCAGGCTGAGGGAGGTGATCTCTCCGCTCAGCACCAGTAAGGCCACATCTGGAGTACTCTGTCCAGTTCTGGGCTCCCCACTATAAGAGAGAGATGGAGAGCAACTAGAGAGTGTCCAGTGAAGGTCAGCTAAGATAGTTAATGAACGGGAGCATCTCTCCTATTGAGGAAATGCTGAGAGAGCTGGGAGCGTTTAGCCTGTAGAAAAGGCTCAGGGGGAATCTCACTGATGTATGTAAATATCTGAAAGGAGGCTGTAAAGAAGATAGAGACTACGCATTAATGAAGTAGAAATCTATGCAGTTGAATTAGAAGTTATTATTACACTTATGTCAAATGTCAGATCAGACCTTTCCAGTTTCCAGGGACAGAAGTATCACCTTGAAATACAGGGGGTGGGATCCAGAAGCTCTAAAAAGGAAAAGCAAGGTTATTTCAAGTTTAGTTAATATGAGACAAAATTGCATTTGCAGAATCTCTCCTCTTGAGTCTTTGTCTGGTTTTGCTAGGAAGCCATTATTAAAATTCAGAATTCCTTAGGTGTATTAGGTAAGACATTAGCGTTTCATGTAGGCTCTGTGTTGACTCTATAATTGTTTTCAGCTGAAACTGAGGGTTCATTGGGCTGAAGGAAACAATTGATCTAATGAAAGACATGTAAAACAGTGCAACTTGCTGCATGCCGGGTATCACTGTTGAATGACAGATTCATCTATCTCTGTTTACTTTTTGACAAGGGAAATAGGATCACTCTTTATCTGTCAAGAGCATCGACAGAGAAGAGAGATGGCGGGTCAAAGGGGAAGAGTGTATCTAATATCTGTTCATTTGAAGAATGGTGGAAACCACACAGTACTGTGACTACAGAAGTTGGCTGAGTAGTTGCCTATAAAACAACGAAGTTGCCTACTAAGTATTTTGCACCAGAGATCATTGTAAAACTGTGAGGAAAAAAGGAGCCTGTGACTTACTGTCCTAGGAGTTACATTATCAGTAGTTATAAAATGCCCTTTATGTGAATGCCACTGAAAGTTCCTAGCAGTCTAGCCAGCGTTGTGATGCTGTCCGCTCAGATATCTTCAGTGACTGAGTAATTTGGCTGCATTAGAGGTAATTGTACTACGAGAGTTGGCCTCAGGCACTGTTCCATCTCTGTCAGTGTTGAATGTATAGAGGAAGGGGTTATTATGTGTAGGAAGTGCTGCCTGGCGCTGCCCAAGTTGGCTTGTTTGGTTGGGTGTTTTGTGGTGTTTTGTTTTTTGTTTTGGTTTTTTTTTTCCCATTCCTTCTACTGATATGTGTTCATCATATTAACAGTAGTATATACCCTAATATGCTATACTTCATTTTCTTGTTTTTTTAGTGAGGGTTAACATATGAAGATCTTTGCCAGGAAGAGCAAGAAAAGGAAGTTAAAGGTGCTGTGTTCTCCAGGAGGCAGATATTGAACAATGGTGGGCATTCGGCAGGCTGTCACGTAAGTCACTTGACTTCCTGTATGAATAGCTATTTAGCAGTGTAAGACAAGTTCTAGTGATGATGTCACTCTCACCATTTTTAGGGTTCTTTTTAGGTCAGTGTTGGTGTGATGTGAAACATGCTGTGGGTGGTTGCCTGCAATTACCAGCAGTCGTGGTAGTCTGGTAGTCATGGTCTGAGATCATTAGATTTAAACACTTAATATGCTTGGAAATCCTAGTACGTGACACAGGCAGAACAAGGACTCGGGGCTAGGCTGCCATGCAGGGGCTAGTGCCCTAGCTGGTAAGCTATTCTACATGAGTAAGTGAAAAGGATACACTCCTCAGAGGAAAAGGATCAGGAATGTCAGGCCAGCTCCCAGAATCAACTTTATTTCCTGAGGATTATGCAGGAAGTAAACCTCAGGTGAGACTTGGAGTGGTAATAGCACTGAGCAATTCAAGCTTTGCAGAAATATAAACCCAAATTAAAAACCAACCAAACAAATACCACCCCCCCATCCTCCACAACAAACAGAAAACCAAAAAAGGCTGGTCAAAATAAAGAAATGTTACCAAGAATCAAAATTAACATGCCTGTAACTTCTATTTAAGTCACCCTGTGATGTCGTAGATTCATTTGTTTATGACTGGTCAAAAACAAATCCAGCAAAGGTAACCAAGTGTTAACTTGGCCCAGTTTACTCCTGGGTTAAATGTGCTGGTGAACAGGAGATTCCGCATGGTCAGAATCTGATAAGCTGTGGAAACTTGTGATTAAAATATAGCTATGGATTAGTAGAGGGAGAACCTGTTTCCTAGCAAAGAAATATGAACTGCTGCGTGGAAAAAGGTGTTGGGAAGAAAGTGTGATATTTTTTTTTTTTTTTTTTTTTTTTTTTTTTTGGTGTGGGGGGTAATCTGTTACGGGCCCCAGGCTCAAGAAATACAAGAAGAGATGAATGCGGGCTCCTCCTATTTAATGCACCTCAGTAAAGGTATGCAGTGACTTCAGCTCTTGAGGTGAAGGAGGAAAGGTCTGGTCAAGCTTGTCTGAGGCAGAATTCAAAGGGAACAACTGAGACTGAAGCAGGATATGCCCTAAAAGAAATCACTGGGCAGGATATGATGAGGAATGGATGCTTTCTTTTGGAACCTGGTTGTTGGATAAGAAACACCATTTCTAGGTCCCTTAGTAAGATCAGCCACTTTTTGGTACTGGCCATGGGGAAAAGTTGGAAGAACTGAGCAAATATAACCATCAGAGCTAGTTAAGGTAGGCCCTTTTATTTCAGGGAATGTTTTGAGATATGAACAACGCCCTTTTAAAATGCATATTGACAAACTGACTCCAGTGCAGTTTTGAATCTCAGCTTTATCGCTTTTCTTTAAGGAGAGTAATATTCTTTATAGAAACCCAAATAATCTGTTGGTCTGTATCTTGATACTGTTAGGAATAGTGAAGTATTTTCTCTACAAAGTCTAAGAAAAATGGTATGACTTTATTGATGGTACACTCACTATGGAAACCCAAATAACCTGTTGGCCTGTATCTGAATAATGAGTTATCTGAAAGTATATCATCACATATATGTTTTACTAAGGGTTTTACTATGCTACTGTTCAGTAGGTGCCTACAATTTAAGATTGTGTTAGATATCTTTGCCTATAAATTGATTTGCTCAAATATTTTTCTGAGGGGGGAAAAAAAAAAAAGGCATTGAAGCAGCAAAAGAAATTTTCTTGTAAAGTTCCAGCAAATGTTATTGAAGAACTCTGCAGTTCCTGATTCCCTACAAGGTGCTCCCTACTGGGCAGGTTTCCATTCTGTGTACCGTGATGCCAACTGACTTGCCAGAGGTCAGTTTTCTCACTCTGGAGCGGTGTAGCACACTTGCAGGCGTGCAGAGAGGGCACTGGAGTTCCTGTGTGCCTGACAGCCTGCCTGCACGGACGTCCACAAAGTAAGAGAGCAGTCACATTTGTGGGGGTGGTTCTCACTGACAGTGGTAGAATTGGAAGATACAGCTGTGTCTGTTTTTATACTGAAATACTTTTCACTGATGCTATTGTGTGAAATACATTTTGCGGTATAAAATCAATCTTTCTACTCTGCATTTTGAAGAATTTCTATAGGGATCCTATATAGACAGAAAATATAAGATGACAATGATAACACAAGATGATGGTTTTGCTCTGATTCTCACCAGCATGGATGAGTACAGCTTTACAACTGGATTGCATATTTTTGTCTACAGAGTCACTTAGAATGAGATGTGTAGAAGCAATTATACTAGTAAAGTCAGGCTACCTCAGTTGCCTTGGAAGCTGACTTTTTGTAATACTAAAAGTGTTTTTACAAAAACGTTAACAAGATTTAACATTTTAGCATAAGTTGCAGTGTAACCTAAAGGACATACTTGTTTGATTTGTGGTTTTACAAATATTTTCAGTTAAGTGGAATGCGAAAGAATTAAAATAGGAGTAAAGTTGGAGGAAACTTGGTTTCTGATTCATGAAAGTGAGGAGTGATTTCTTTGTCCTGATAGGTGTTGATCTCTGCACAGATGGCATCAACAGGAAATGCTTGTAGTTGATTCTGGTCGGGAAATAAAGTCAGTTCATTTGGCTTCATGCCGCATTGCCTTATTTGCAGGATGATTTCTGCAGTCTGAATGGGAAATGGAACTAAGTTGTAATACTGAATTAAAAGAATGGGTTGGCTTTTATGTATGGGTGGGGGGGTGGGGATGACGAGGCATTGTGTAGTAAATAGTAGCTTCAGAAGAAAAGGCAAGGGTAAAACTGTTTTCCAGTAAAACAGTTCTAGAAAAATGGTACAGTTGCCAGTAAGCACATATTTGTGGCTGTTACTAGGAGGGCCACAGTGCATTGTAAATGACCTCTCTAAATGACAACTGAAGTCAATTAGACTAGAATACCTTACCAGAGAAGCCAGTTCACTGAGCCTCTGCTTTTGGCTTTGGATCATGACAGTAATGAAGGAGAAGAGAGCCTCAGCCTCAAGTAAATAGATATAAACAAGTTGGAAATATGTGGGAAAAAATTACCAATATCTAACATTGTAGAACATGAGATACTGTTATTTATTAGTCTTGTTCAGACTTCAGACCTTCGGTGGGGCTAGCAGTGTGGGATAAGCACTGCCCACGAGCAGACTGTCTCCGTTCTGCAAACTTCAGCCAGCTCAGAGCTCTGTGGGTACCACCAGCACCATCCCATCTGTCACAGTCTGGGGACTGGACAGAACAGAAATGTGAGCCCACTCTTCAGCTACTATTTTTTTCTCAATCTGGGTCAGAACCTCTTGAAGATGACATTTTGCTCACCCACTGAATAAATGCTTTCACCAAAAACCTAAACTCTTTTATTAGGACTTGTTCAGCATTGGAACGTTTTGCTTCTTTCAGAGTCTGCAAAAAATGCCCGGGGTGACACCCTTCTTCCACGACGACAGATCCACTGGCGTTTGCAGCGTAAGACTTACTTCTGTATGGTGTCGTGCTGCAAACGAGGGTTTGTTTAGCACGGGCTTTCTCATGCCAGACTAACCCGTCACGCTGTTCTGCAGGCTTCAGTGGTTTGGGGGCTGGACTTTTCTTTCACCCTCCAATAAAGGAAATGGTGTTGCTTGCAGGTGGCATCAACTCGGACAGTCTGACTACCTGTTCTCTAAGTGTGATGCAAAGCATTCTCTCTTCTATTTATTCTTTCTCATTTAGTGGTTTATTATTTCTAATCTCGGCAAATAGATATTGATACCATGGAAAGTACGTGAAAGAGGCAAATAGGGAGCTCACAGTTAAAGGCAAAGAAAGAATAACACCCTTTTATGGTAAACATCAACTTGAAGATGAGCTAGGCTCTCAGGAGTACATTAACTAAGAATGATGCTGCAGAACCAGTGGCAGAGATGACCTCACTTTAACTATGATGTAATACATGATTTTTTTTTAAAACCTGTGAGTGCGTTAGATGGTTTTTGTTTTATTGATCTTTACTAACTGATGTAGTGTATAGGAGTGATTTAATGATGGATAGGAATCTAGTCCAGTAATCTCTGAGAAATAAGGATGGGCAGGATGTTGTAATAAACTACAAGTCACGGATTCTGAAGCTGTGTTACAAATTTCAGTTAGAGCACTTCTAAAGTGAATTGGAATTGAAGCCAGGACAGAATTTAGATTTATAATTCAGAATTCAGTCTCCCCCCCACCCTGCTTTCTCTGGGAGGACGCCTGCCTCAGTCCAACGGCTCTGGTCCCATCATCTACAGCTCTAGCTTTGGCAAATGTGTTAGATTTATAACTCTTTCTCTGGACCTCTTCAGTTTTTTCCCAAAATACAGACCAATTTTTTACCTTTTATCATTATTCAGTTGTGTATATCTTATTTCCTTTCAGACAGAATGACTTCACAGCAAAATGAAGAGATGATAATGGCACAAATAGACATACACAGGCTAGTTTAGCAGGTTAAATTAATTTTGTAGGTAAAAAGCAGCAAAGACCAAGTCGTGTTGGTTTTTGTGTTGGCTTTTGACAGGAGCTGCTATAGTTCCGGGAGGGCTTGTCTCAGACTTGGTGGCCTGTGCTCAACGCAGAGCTTCTATATCTTTGCTAAATTAAAAACAGTGTGGCTATGTGTACTTATATTGCAATTGTATCTCTTTCTGCTGTATGGATTTGCTCGATGGCCAAATGCTGAAAGGCCAATATGTATCCAGGTGTTGTTTATCATGCAGTGAGTGCACTTTCAATTTAGTTTCACAGCTGAGGGCAGTTAGTGGCGTGCCTAGACTGCAGCATCACAACCTTTGTTGTGCTAGGTCTGTAGTAACATCGTGTCAGGCCACATTTCCAGAGGTGCCTTTCTGTAGTTAAAACCCTGTGAGTTACCCTGTTGCACCGGAGTTCTTGACTTGCCCTGAAACTTTGCAAAACCTTTTAAAAATCTGTCTGCCTTTTAGTCATCTGAATATCTTTATGTGCGGTTTCCATGGCCTCATCAGTATTCAGTAATTGAAGTCCACTCTGCTTTTTTTCTTTTCTTTCATTTTCCATTAATTTCAGTAACTGTCAGGCTCTTGATTGTGTGGGCGGCCACTATTCACAGCAGCTTGATTTGATGGGATTAAATTTTCAAACCTAGCTTCAGAAAATGTATCTGCAAATGAGGCAGCTGCAGGTGAGGTATACGCAGAAGAGCTCACACAGAGCCTTCCACAGCATGTGCAGATATTGGCTTGTGCCTTTGCGTGCACCAGCCTGTCTGGCTGCCAACCAAAACCTTCCTTTCTGCTCATTACGCCAATTTTTTCCCACTTCTGTGAAGTGCTGTTTTACACGTATGAATTTAGAGCTCTTTGCTGAAAATCCAAGCAATTTTCATCAGTGCTTTTCATCCTGTGTTTTTTTCTTAGCAAAAAGTTTTAGGTTATTTCTCATGAACTGTTGAGCGTACATATTAGGCTGGATACCAAATAATGAAGCATCTGTAGTGGTGCATCTTAAAATGAGAGGACAAGCTGCATGGCAATCTGAGATGAGCTAAGTAGCCCAGTGAAACCTACCTGAATAAAGGCACAGAGGGTGTGCTAAAGTCTCCAAGCTCCTCGTTGGTTTGTTGCTCGCTGTGGTACACACTCTGGTCTTTCCAGCATATGCATTGAATGTGTGTTTTAAGGAGCACTGTTTGCTTTCCAGTTTAGAATCAGCTGCAGAATGTCCAAACAAAATAGCTTTGAAATAAGATTTGCTGATGTCTGGCATTCAGTGACCCTCAAATTTCTGGTTCCTTGCTTGTTATAGGGTTGCTTGCTGATTATCCATGAGGATAAATAAACTGGAAAGATTTATTAGCGCTCTTTTGAGAACATCTTACAGAGGTGTTTTATTTCATTTTCCATGTCTTATGAGAACAAATTATATTAGACAGCTATCAAGCTGTGTAGGGAATTTTGTCTTTTATCTAATCTGTAGTATTTTGTAGCTAGGGTATAGCGTGTGTTTGCCCTCATGCCATGACACGGATGTGTAAAAAGTTTGGAACTACCTGTTAGCATTGTTATACTATTTGTATTGAATCCTATGTGTAAATACAGCTGAGTTCACAGAGTCAGTAAGATTAACCTTTGTTCCCAGAGTGATTTCTGCAGTATACTACTGGTTTCCTCTTTTTCAAATTATTCTGCACTTTGGCGTAAACATTTTTTGATGCTGATGGTAGAACAGAGTTGCACAGGAGCATCTTTAGGGCTGCTGACTGTTTTCACTTGACTTGTGTAGGTATCTAGACACGTATTCTTCTGTCTCCTTGTGCTTACAGCTTCCACCGTGCTTGTTTACCCCATCCTGCCGATTAGATTGAGGGCTCTGTCAGGACATTGTCCTGAAGCTCTCACAGGCACGTTGCATAGCTGACACTATGCTCACTCTGAGTAGGGCTGTATAGTTGTATAAGAAGTAAATGAAACCTAAAAGAAAAAATAAGAAGAAACTTATTTCTATAGTGTTGGCTTCATTTTCATAAATTCTGGTCTGTGGCTCTGGAGGGTCTGTGGCTGAGGTTTGTGGCCCTTATGAACTTTCAGCAAGAGTAGATGGTTCAAGTCTCATTGTTTTGCATTGGTAGAAATAAGGAAACTGTTAAGTGCTTCTCCTTATCAGTAGGATCCCAAAGGCCCCTCAGCCCCCTTATGAGACGATACGTCTGTGGAAGAGTTCTGGCAGCAGCAGTGAGGTACTGTGCCAGGATGGTGCTAATCATTCTTTTGTGTTTCATTTTCAGCTGACTGGGTAGCAACTGCTTTGGTTTCTAAAATACCAGAATACCTCCAGAAAGTGAGATTGGGTGAAGGATAGTTGGATCCTAAAACACTGCATTTATGTGCTGCTTTAGCCAGTAAGGTCTTAACAAAGATTTAACTGCACCCCCAGATAGGATTAAATTGTATGATGTGTTGCAGCTGGGGAGAAGTGCTACAAGCAGAGGTGAAGGAGCCTTTGAGGGAATGACCTTTTTTAGACCCTTCAGGACAATGATCTGTGCAACAAAGGAAGAGGAATGCAAGGGAAAGGGAATGAAAGCAGATATCTGTAGAGAGCAGAGGTAAGAAAATGCAATGGGGTCCTTAAAATTGGCCCTTTTAGCTTTACACAACACTGTTGAGATAGGGGGGCTAGGTAAGGTTCACCTTTTGGTGCGCTCTGTTGCTGTCACCCTACAGCTCAAATAAGATGTCTCCAAAAAGTTACTAGAAAGATTTGATGAGACAGTTTGAACAGGGAGTGTCTGTACAAGTTATGAGCAGAAAATGTGAACAGAACTTGTGTATGCAGGTGTGAGATGGTGCGGAAAGGTGCATCTGACTGTCCTGATACTGAATAACATCTAATATTGTTTATTGGGATTGTAGCTTGATTATAAGGGGTTTTGTTCACTTTTAAAAGTATTTTTGTTCTTCATTTGGGGGAAAGGATTTGTCTCAAGTTGAAAGTGATTATTTGCTGGGGAGCAGGGGAAAGGGGACTTGTCATTGAAATGAAAAATTAACAGCGTTTCTAAAAGGAAACACTTTGGCGATTATTTAGTCCTTTAATCTTGCACATGGAGAATCAGAGAAGGAAAAGCAATCATGCAGTTGCAAAGCATCATTTGTCTGCACATTTGGAAATGGGCATTGTCTTTCATAACTGTGTTACAGTTACCTGCGCTTTTTTTTGGGAGGGGTGTGGGGTGGGGTGTGTAACTGTTGTATGTTGGCTTGTTGGGATAAAGAGAGGAAGTAACTAAGTGTTCTAATAATTTTTACAAGTTCACACAGAAACTGCTTACTAGAAGATGTCAACAAGAAGAGCTAGTGCTAATTGCTGGCACATAAATGCTGCTTTCTAAAAATGAAGAACTCCATTTTCCTTTTGGTTTGTCCTGGAAAATATTTTTGGGTGAAATAGAATTGAGATCATGACCTTTGTTTAATGTAGCTTTTTCTTGTTTAACTGTGTTTTTCTGTGTTCATGGTTACTCATAATTAAACAAGGCATTAGAAAAATTACCATCTGGTACTTGTTTACAATGGCATATTATTCCTCTTGCCAACTTGGTCTTTCAAGTTCAAGAAATAGTAACACCTCCTAGTGCAGTTTATAAAAAGTTGGTTGATCTTTGATACAGTCTTTTATGGAAATTAGTTGTGACAACTCAATAATTCACTTCTTTATGGAGTGATCCAAGAACTGCTTCAGAGACTGATTTTGCCAAGTAACATGGTAAACATTTCTATTCATATGGCCTCTTTTAGAGATTGTGTATACCTTCTGATAATAAAGGAAAGCAGCTTTACATTCAAGTGAATTGTGAATATACTGAATTACTCATATACTCTTTAACTCTTAATAGATCTATGAGCTTGAGATATTAAAACATATCACTGAGAACAGTAAACTGATATTGGTCTCCTAGCTTGAAATTCTGGAGCAGTGATGACCAACATATGGGCTATTGAACTGCAAGTATCCGGTAATCTTTACTGTCTGGTTACTATTGTAGGGATATATATTATGCAGCTGGCAATTGAGATGTCAGTAGGGTTGGAACTCGCTGCTACTCTGAACTCTGGAATTCCTCTGCAAATCTGTGGGAGCTGCACCCCACCATGCAGTAGTGAGAGTTTCAGGCAGCATTGCCACTCTTGCTCATCAGAAAGCCGTTCCGTGAGCTCCCTTTCCCACAGCTGCCTTATAAATGTAATATAGGTAATAAATAAAATATATTAAAAAAAAAATAATAAAAGGTAATGCATTCTCTGATGGTGTGTATTTTCATATAATTTTTTTAAGGCCAAGAAGTTTGGCTAACAGTGCTTAAAAGAAGGATGGTCTTCTATAAGATTTGATGATGAGTGGGGAGAAGAATATTATCCAGTTATCCAGAACTGTTGATGAGAGCTGGCTTTAACCTGGAATTTTGTTGGCTTTGGAAAATGCCCATGTTATTCTGAGGAAGTAAACAGCATACTTCTGAAGTATTTCTTGAAGATCTGAAAAAAATCCTTCTTAAAATGGTTTAAATATTGTGTATTACTTATTTGAAATAATAATTCCAGAATTAGTTTCAACAGTTCTTGGAAAACTTCCCAAACTTCAAAAAACAACTCAGAAGTCTGCTTGATAAGAAATTATTTTGAAATTTCTGCTGTCTTCAGAACTGCTCTGTCTACTGCCTGTTTCTGCTACCTGCATATGTACCTTTTTAAAGGTAGGTTAATGCGGATAGAATTTGGATTGAACATGTAAATATTTATATCACAGATACTGCACATTAGTGAGCCAGTCAAAAAACTGGTGCTGACACTGAGGAAAGGTATAACAATATGACTGACACGAGTGGTGGAGGATTTAATGTGTGCAGAGAGTAGGACTATGAGTTCTAAGTTTCTTCACTTCTTGCTGGCCAGACAGGCATAAACTCTTGCTGTAAACGACTTCCAGACTCTGACAAAAGATAGGCTAAATAATCCATGGTACTGTAACTACAGTTTTCATCACAGTACCCAGTGTCTGTCAGGCTTTGCATGCAGGATTTTCCAGGTGCAAGTCTTGGCAGAATTTTCAAAATTGCATAAGACAGTATTTCTTGAGACCTAAAAAGTTTCTCTTCCACCAGTTAAGCCCATTGTTACCCCTCCTGTTTATCATGGAGGGCATGAGAAAGTTTTTCTGCCTCTCTTTAGAGATGGATTCTGCCACTGCTTCGTCATTAAACAACCCATTTTTTCTATCTCAGGCTATCATTCTGAGACATTTGGACACTTTAATTTTTCTCCTCTGGACTGTCCAATTGACTTGCATCTTTCCAGAACTATTTTATACAAAGATAAGGGCTTTATCTGACATATTTGGGTTGGTCAAATTGAAACTTAAATCATAGGGTTTACAGGCTGTGCTCTTATTTATACTATATTTTAACAACTGTGTGTTGACTTGCATTTAGCTATGATACTATTATAATTGTGGAGTATCTCAAGCTTGTTTTTATTTGGAACAAACTTTAACTTTTTTTCTTCTTTTAATTTTTATTAATGGAAAATTCATATGGGCAAACTTATGCCCAAGCAAGCACCGTGTGGCTTGGCATAAAACGTGACAGACTCTGTGGAATCTCGCACAACTTTTACAAATTTCTTTAATTCCAACAGAAGCTAGAAACACAGTGTGAAGGGTCCTGTTTCCAATACAGACATGTACAAAACTGGAATGAAAAAAAAAAGCAGCAATCTAAAACAAAATTATGGTTTGTAAACCGCTCTAGAACTAAGTGGATAATTTGGGAAACTTCAGCAATAGTGCTATAAGCTATCCTGTTTAATTAAAAAATAGAACAGAGCAGTTCTGTCTTTATTATCTATGTGCAAATAGTTCACTTGAATTTGTAGCTACATCCTGAGTTCAACTAGGGTTACTTCTCCAGACTTCTGCCACTGACAGAAAAGAAGGGTTATTTGAATTGTCTTCTGCTGGCCATTTGACTTTTTCCAGGAATTTGGTTTGTTGGAGCAAATAAGACACTTACTGCTGTATGTGTGTTACATGTTATTGTAAGAATACAAAGAACTCTTGTGTTGTTTTGTTTTGTTTTCCTGGAAATGCTCTGCCCTGCTCTGTAATATCCTTCTTGTGAAAGAAGAGCAAGGAAAGGTTATGATTTTCCTATCTATTTTAGAATAGAAATGGATTTTCCTTTAAGATCACAAAATCATGGAGTGGTTGAGGTTGGAAGGGACCTCTGTCTCTCAAACATTTGCTCTAATCTCAGGAAACATGTTTGTGAGAGAGTTGTCTTTTCTGAATTGGACCAAAGATTGTAAGGCTTTGTTCTCATTGTACAGGTATTGACATGGTTATATTTGTGTAAAATCCTAATGGAGAGGGACAAAGTTGCTTTTTGCCTTGCTAATGTCAATGAAGAGGTTGATGGTTATTACTTATGTAGTGGATAGTACTACATATGGGGGGAAAAAAAAACCCAGATCTTCGTTCCTATGAGGATTTTACTGAGAGAGACCTGGTTTAGGTGTTAGGTGTGCTTTTATACTTGATGTTGTCCAATTTGGCATATTTCTGAAAACTTAGAAATCCACACTTAGAACTTCTGAACAAGAACCCTTCAAATGTGAACAGAAAATAGGTCTACATAATGACCTGTGTGTGAGTGTAGGGAGAGCCTGAAACAAAAATGCTAAGGAATTAATACATTACATCATTGTTATTAATCATACGTTACTATTTATAATCCTATTTTTCAATTACAAAGATCACCTGTTTCAAACCATGAAGTGTTAAGTTTGGAACCTGCGTTGATAATTATCTTGCCATCTACATTCCCACGTTACTTCTAATAATTTTGCCATAAACATCTTGCTGAATGTTTATTCCATAATCTTTCAGCCTTATTCTCATGTGCCAGAAGTCTGAACTGTGCCTGCCAAATTCCCTGCCTTCTTCCTGACAGCTTCTGATTTGCTTCTGCATTTTACACAAAGATCATGCCGTGCATTGGCCATCCAAAATATAATTCATTAAATGTAATATAATATTAAATCACACTGATAAAGTAGACCTTTTCATTTTGAGAAGCTGTAAAAATTCCTCTGGTTTTTATTTCTTTCTAAACTGTCCAAGACTTTCCAGTAGTTAACTTCTAACAGCTCTGCTGAAGAATGCTGCCATTGAGCGCTTAAGGCCTTGAATTCATACATTGAATGTGAAAGATAATTATTATATGAGTCTACAATATTTAAGGTTGGAAGGGATCTTGACTGGTCATTTGGCCCAATCCCTTACTCAAAACAGGGGCAATACAAAATCTGGATCCAACTCTGAAGCTGGATAAGGAAGTCCAGTTGAACTGGAAGTCCAGTTAAGTTTTGAATATCATAGAATTGGAAGGGACCTTTAAAGGCCATCTAATGCAACTCCTCTGCAATGTGCAGGGACATCTTCAACTGGATCAGGTTGCTCAGAGCCTCGTCCAACCTGACCTTGAATGTTTCTGGGGTGGGGCATCTACTGCTTCTCTGGGCAACCTGGGCCAGTGTTTCACGACTTTCAATGTAAAAAATTTCTTTCTTGTATCTAGTCTAAATCTACCCTCTTTTAGTTTAAAGCCATTACCCCTTGTCCTATCACAACAGGCCCTGATAAAAAGTTTGTCCCCAATATCTTTAATGGCAAAATTCCACTGCATCTCTGGCCGCTTGTTCCAGTGTTTGACTACTCCCGTTATGAAGAATATTTTTTCCTTATGTGTAATTGAAATTTTCTTTGCTGCACTGTGTGTTTGTTGCCTCTTACCCTTTTGTAGAGCACCTCTGAGAAGGGCCTGGCTCTATTTTCTCTTTAACACCTTGTTAGATAGTTGACAATAGTAATTGGATCTCTCATTAACCTTCTGATCTTTAGGCTAAACAAATCCAGCACACAGAGCTTTGTCGTCAGTCACGTTCTTCAGTTCCCGAATCATCTTAAGGCCTTAATCATCTTGGGCATCTTATGTGTAGAGGCACTTCACTGACTCATTGTGGGTTTTCAATGTTATTTCTGTAATAGGAAGCCCAAGCTGGACACAGTACTCCAGTACTAGCACAAGTACTGACTAGAGGATAAGAGTCTCTTCGCTTGTTCTGCCTGCCATGCTCTTGCTAATAGTGGCCAGTATGTGGTAAGGCTTTTTTGCCTCAAAGGCATGGTGCTGCCTTACGTTCAGCTTGGCATTTGATGGGCCCCAGGTCCTTTTCTGCAAAGCTGCTACCTAGGCAGCTGGCCTCCGGCATGTTCTATTGTGTGATGCTGTTTCATTCCAGGTGCAAGACTCCGTATTTTTGTTTCTTGACCTCATAAGGTTTTCATCAGCTCATTCTCCAGGTGGTTGAGATCTCTCTGAGCAAGCAGCCCTATGCGCCAATGAATTAACTACTTCCTCCAGTGTGGTGTGATTCTTTTTGTCCAATAGTCACGAAAGTTAAACAACTAATGATTCCCAAGTGGATGGTTGGTTGCTATGCAGGCAACAGTGCCTTTCTTGAACCGGAAAGTAACAATTACATTGTTATTCTAATATTGAAAAATCTTAATTATGGTGGATTTATATGATAGTCTGACCACAGAGCATGCATAATGAATACAGTATTGATAATTTGCAGCTGCTCAGTCTAAGTATTTTGAACTGCTCATCTGATGCCTGGAAAATAGTTGTATCTTATGGACATAGTTTATGATCTAAGTCTTGGGCATCTCTTCCTGCCTGTCCCCCACCCTATCTCAACTCCATCCTCCCCTAATTTTAAATGTCTTCCAGTTCAGTTTTTGCAAGCACATTCTACCTTTTCTATGTGCTCAGTATGGTAGTCACTACTCCGTTTCCTCTCTAAGTAATATTTGGATCATAAGAAATGCTCTTATGTTTAGCTTTTCTTAAGGCTTTATTTTCCAAGCATTGACAATTTTCTGAAGTGTATTTTGCTCCCCCCCACCCTAGAATCAATTCTAAGACCAGGAGAGCAGTCTGGGAAAACTGATGATAATTCTGATGGGAACATTCTCTTCTCTGCCATTCTGTGTGCGCGCATCACTGTGCCTCTCTGCACGGGCCAGTGGGCTTACCTCTGTGTGCCACTCTAGTGAAACGGAATACTCTTAACTGGTCTTCACTGAACACCCGTTGCTGTAGGCTTGAGCCAGTACCACTTTAATTTTAGTACATAATGTGTTTGCTATAAAACTTACAGATAAGCCCAACTTTCTTCCATTCGAAACAATTCACACTCCTAGTGAGCAGGTGGACAGTCGATGTAAATGTTTCAAGAGGAAGGTAAGAGTAGAGCCAACAGATGTCTGGGCTAATGAGAAGCAGGCGCAATCTGCAGGACACAGACGTGTCCTCTGCAGTAGACGCAGTAATAGGTGTTCCTTGTGGGATGCTAATTTCGTAGGCTGGAGGATATGATTATTTTGCTGCTGGTTTCCTCCACTGATGCAGAGGATCTGCTGTCAGTACACACAATGTAAAGGGTCTGGTGGGAACAGAGAAGCCAGATAAATCCTAGAAATTAAGCAAGAAAAGCTAGTTGAAAGGTCTTATTCTGACAATTGTTGCTCTGACTGACTTCACCCTGTAGACTAAAAGTCCTTTGCTCTGTGAGTCTTTCAAGAGCTGAAGAGAGCAAATGAAGTCAAGTTCACCGAATCTTTGAGGGTTTTGCTACTGAAAGGAAGTCCTCTTAAAAGTATTGTCATACAGATTCCAACCTAGCTTTGATGTTCCTGTGTAGGGAAGCTAAAGGGTCCTTTCCCTTGTTAACATTCATGTTTTTGTACCTAAAGACTGTGTTAAAGCACTGAAAGCCTGTTAGGAATTCCTCTCTCTGAAGGCTATCTGTGTTCTGTCATTAAAAGGAAAGAAGTTAAATGTGGGAAGATGGGTTTTTCTGCTTTATAAACAATTCTCATGTTTTTATTGCATCTTCATCTGGTAGAACAAGATAGAACAGCATACCTTAAATGCTGTAGAAGTCTGTATTTCTTAAAAATCTACCCGAGATCAAAGTGGTTTCTAACGTTAGACAGACTAGCTGCTATTTAAATGAAAATGTTTTCGGTCTGTGTTCTGGTTTGTCTAAGGATAGTATCTATTTTTGAAATCTGAACCACACCTTATCAGCTTGTAGGCTGCCAAATTTTGGCCCTGATGAAAAAATGAAAAGATGAAAAGACGCTCTTCCCATCCAAATTAAGTTTTTGTGACCTTCCCCATCCGTAAAGATGCACAAGCATTCTTGCCATGCTAAGGAGCTGAGAAAAAACATCTCTTATTCTCCTGAGGTGCATAAATATCTTGGCAATAAATATTGTAGAAAAGCCTTTAAATATTACAGGAATGTAATATATTTGTTGAATGAGATTCAGCTGTAGGCTTATTGTAACTTTCAAATTCTTTGACCTGAACAAAAACAGAAATGATGAGTTTTTGCTGAAAAATATTTGAGGATGATGAGGCGAGTAGGATTTAGTGTAAAGTGCTTACTTGTTTCCTTAACTTCTAAGTGCTACTGATTTCGTTAGAACAAGAAATTTCCACAATACTTGATTCTCTGTATTTTAGTGTCTATGCAACTGTTGCATGTGTTTTCTGTACTAAAAGGAAATAGCAGCCTCTGCTGGCAAAAAAACCCACACCAAAACCAAACCAACAACAAAAAACCCCACCCAACCCTCTAGAAAAAGTATTTTTAAGTTGCCTATACCAGCGTGTGTTTAGTGGATCTGAAACTGTGAAAAACAAATTAAACGTGGTGTTGGCATTGTGGTTTTACATCATCTCTTAAGTCACCTCATCTACTTGACTAGACCTTCTCTACAGTCTTCCAAATCTATCTGGAGCTCGACAACCCCCCCCCCCCTCCGCGGGCCCTGCATCCTGCCCTGGGGCACTGTTCAGCGTTAGTGGAACTGCCTGACTTGGTGAAACTCGTGGAGATCTAGAGATTTGGAGGAAAGCAATTGATTTTCCTGGGCTGCCAGATGTGTGAAGCAGTTGTACTCCTATACCCAGGCTGTTGTGAAAGAAAGGAAGCTTTTTAGAAGCACTCAGCAGAATGCATGTTCATCCGTTTCCCTTTCTTCCCTCCCTCTGCCCCCCCCAAAAGGAAAGTTACACTTCTGTTGCGTGTGTGTGCGCGCGCCGTAATGTGTAAGTATGAGCTTTACTAGGACAGCATCTATCGCTGCGAGCATTGTTCTAAGGAACTAGTTTTCATTTTAATGTGTAAACCCACTTTTCACTGTGTTTGGTCCTTGAACATGTATTTTTAGTATTGTTATTTAGAGGTCATCTTTCTGCATACATTTTGATAAACTGCCATCAAACAAGAGTTCCAGTTCAATTTATGATAACTCTCTCTTTTTGTGAACTAAAATAACAACCAAGCAAAAATCCTGCATGGCTAGGATGCGCGGTGTATAGAGAGGTTTCATGGAAAACAAACCCAACAAACGAAAACCTTACTGCTTAAACCAAACGCTTACTATCCTTTGTCAGCTATTTTTAGAATGGATTCCTTCTAAGGAAAACCAACCACTGTTTATTTTAGCAGCAAAGTGCCCCAGTAAATGTATTGTGATACAGAAGGAATTTAATCTTATCCTACTTAAGAAATAAGCCCTCCCTCTGCAGCTGATCAGCACTTTTTTTCATCTAATGAAAATAATGAATAATTTTAATGAATATGTAACAAATAATTTTAAGGATTCTAAATGGCATTCAGATTGCTAAACAAGAGGTGTATGCTAGGAAAGACAAGGCAGTAATAAAGCTTAAATTATTAGCCTCAAACATTGGATCTCACAACTCCAAAAGATCTGTAAACAAAAAACCCAAACCAGAATGAGAGATTTGATGTCTCTAGTGTGGCTGTTCCTGGGTGTGGTGCTGCGATTGGGAGCCCTGTTGTGAGAGATTAGATGCAAATTTTTCTGTCCCTGTGATCTTTTCTTAACAATGATAACGAGAATAATTAGAGGATTCTGGTAAAAGGTTAGCAACTCTTGCAGAACTTCTGGGAATTTTAAAGCTTGTGTATTTTTTTTTTTCTGTTTCTAATTAACAGTCTCATCTCCTGAAAATGTACCAACAAGACGTGACTCTATATGTTAAGGAGAATGTACTCTTGCATTTTTTTCTTTCTTTTCCTATTTTTTTTTTTTTTTGTTTTATAAAGAAGCTGGTTGGAGTCCCTCTAACAAGTGGCTGGTTAGATGTTCCAAGGGAAGTTTTCCTGCAGGGTAAAAGGCTGAACTAGACTTGTTGTTACAGCCACAGTTGGAAAGTGGCTAAACTGCAAGGTGGGCTGAGACGTAGTTGAACGGTAGAACCTGAGCCAGCAGAAAGAAATCTACTGCTATGGGTTAAAGGGTGGGCAAGGTGGGTGAAGTCCAGCACGTTCTGTGACTCTGATGGTGCTAAAAGCAGCTACTGTAAGGACTCTGGTCATAGCGCATCCTCAAGACCTTAGCAAGAGCTGAGCAACCCATTTCCTCTAGTCCCTTGTTTTCTCAGGGCATGGACGGTAGGAAAAGATAAGTCCCAGGGGAAAGAAAACGGCTAATGTTCTTGGCAGAGTGTTCAGAATTGAATATAATTGTAAATGTTTCAGAGCAGCTGAAATTTCAAAGGTTGTGCTTTCCAAGCTGTCAGGTTGAGACTGATCTTTTCTGGGAAGACTTGTTAATAGCTGAGAAGGATTTCTCCGTCTGCTTCTAGTGATCAAGTGTTCATTTTGTATTTCCAGCTTTGACTGTAAGCTGGGACAGACTCTAAGCTACCGTAAGCGTTGGACTAGTACCAGGAAAGTACTACCTGAGCTTAAACAACAAGGAAGATTTAAGAAATGCCTTTCAGCTCAACATTTGCTCGGATGAGGTGCTTCTAGCTAGGAGCTTTTGTGCCTGCATAATCTTTGTGCTGTCTCATGTAAAATCAGAAGTTTATGTGGTAGTGTGAAACAAAATAAAGTTGTTATTTGCCCTTGTCATTTTGAGGCCAGATGGTACTGGAAAAATGGCCAGGATTTCTTAGTTGGCGTTTATACCACCGTTCTTCCTGCCACTGGATGGCAATGTTTGACCAAAAAACCTAACCACATACGAGGCAATAATAAAACAGAAACGGACACCCTCTTTTATTGGCAGAGGAGGTACATGTCTTCCTTTGGGTGTATGGCTTTCTGCAGTCTGAAGAGGAGGAAAATATTAGTTTGTGTTAAACTCAACCAAATTTCTTTGCTCTAACTATTATTATTATTCCAATAGTGCTTAGAAACCTCTTGGGCTCTGAACTGCAGTGTGTTAGATGATTTAGAAAACATATATAAATCCTTTCATGCCTCCGAGAATTCAATAACTTCCATTGTGTCCAAGCTCATTTAAGAAGCACTTTCTTTTAGTATGAATGTTAGACTCCAAATCTGAGCTGATTTTTTTTTTTTAGTGAAGTGTGTATTTGAAAATTTACCAAGCTGTAAAAAAGAAAAAGTTTGTAAATTATGTCAACTATGATATAACTACATACCAGCACATTAATTGTAACTGTGAAGATGACGTTGGTGAGGTGTTTTCTTAGTGTTAGAATGAAGATTGAGACACTTGAAACACCTCTGGCGGCTCTGTTAACACTGCAGGCGGCCCTCTATGTTGTTGCGCTTTGTAATCCAGGTACCGATTCAGCCAACTATGAGAATCGGAAATTAAATAATATTATAACTAGATCAGAGCATATTTCACAGCTTTTTGTTCAGCTGATGAGCCTAGCAAAAGTAGTAATGTTTTCTTGAATGCAGTTATCCATTATGCCCTCTGCGTGTGAAAGTAATGTACTTGTTACACTTCGACCTCAGCTGCTTTACTGACGTGTTGGTTGCAGACAGTTCTCTGTGAACTCGGCAATATGGAGAGCCCAGATCTCACTGCCCACTTCACCATACCTGACTCTTGCTATAACGAGCAATTCGGTCAGGAGTGTATACGAATTTTGTTACAATGAATATTTATGCTTCAAATCACACAGGTGCATTAAATCCTAAAACAGGCTTTTATGTCATGCAAGGTTACAAGTGTTGTCTGTCAGAAAAGATTAATTTATGGAGTGAAATAAACATAGGTTAATAGAACTGTTCCTGCTTAAATTTTGAATGTATAATTTATGGCTAGAAATTAGAACGTATTCCATTGGGTGAGACAAAGGGACTATTTAACTTAACACTGTATCTTCATCAGAGGCCAGTGGCAGATGACTAGGGAAGAATGTAAGATTTAGGTACACAAGATACAGAGGTCTCCTCTTTTGAAAGACTTCTTCCACAAATTTGTTGTTGGTTTTTTTTTTTTTGGTTTTGTTTTGTTTTCTTCAGAGAGGAGTTCTGCAGCTCTATTACACTTTGTTTAAACACCTCATTTTGTTTGGGTTTTGGACCTACTATGGTGTAGAAAAAGCATGTCAGAACCTTAGAAAAAAATCTAATTTTTTGTAGTCCTGCTCTGCCATCAGCCAGAATTTCTATGGATTTTTATTAGGCTTTGTGACAAGTTAGTAGTTGCTTGGGAACCCATTTTGTTTGATTTATTTGAAAATGGTCGGTGTGAAAGGAAAAAGTAGATTGCAGTGGACACAGAATGAAAAGGTCTGTTATTCTGTCTGGGCCAGTGCTCATTTGGATGATAACTTGAGGAGACTGGACATGAAGGAAGGAGGTGAGAGTTAAGACGGCTAGATTTAGATAGTTCATAGTTACTTTAACAGACCGTTTTTCTAAAGAGAGAACCTCTTTACTAATGCTCTAAGCAGACACTTACTAATTAAAACCATGTAATTAGATCTACTTAGTTTATTTTCAAAGATGGAATGTAAGCCATCCAGTCTGGGTGACAAAGCTGGAATAGCTGATAGGTGTCCTGCCTGAGGAAGCCACACTCTGGTGGTACGCAAACACGCTGTGGAGGTACCAGTCCTGGCCGTCACAGTGCCGTGCCGTATGCACAGCAGAACGCGAATCATGCAGCTGGTGTTGCTTACCTTCCAGAGAAAGCACTGAGAGCCTTGTTCTGCCTTAAAATCATTATTGTCAAATTAATTTAAAGCTTATCTTGTCTCAGTCAAGGGCAGAATTCCTTTCTTCCTTGCAGTAAACGCTCAAAAGGGGGTTAGGATTTATGCTGCAGTGTAAAAGCACTGAAAGCTTTACTTTTGCAAGTAACTCTTCTTTTAACTGTATGTAAACTCCAACTGTATAGTTATAAACTTTGAGTTATGGCAGAAGTGTGAGTTGGGAGAGGTGCTGCAACGGAGAGCCTGGAGATGGTGTTTCAGGAATTCCGAGCTGTGCTTTTAAGCTGTGCTGACCTACTGCAAAGATGGTTGCAAATAAGGAATTTTCCTTCCTCTGTTTCTGCTTGGCTGCATTTACTTTTGTCAAATAATCCAGACTGTCATGGGGAGAAAGCTGTGCCTCTTTATTTTCTTTATTTTCCCTCTTCTTTTTCTTGCTATCCTATAACAGATCGCTTCAGATTGTGGCTGTAGTCCCTGAAGAATGGAAATTATCTCAATGAGGATGGAGATAATTGAAGAGTCCAAAAAAAGAAAGAGGCCATAGAGATTACAAACTGGGGGACTAGGCAGCAATAAGTACATGTGAGAAATCTGCAATTCATGGATCTTTAAAGTGTAATGAACTTGATTGCCGAGGAGAAAAAGAGATGCAAAAGACCTATGAAGATCATTCTATAGCCATTGCTTTTTCAAAAATTTCCAGATGGTAAAACTTGACAGTTTTTCCAAAACTATCTGGAATGACTGTCTAAGCCTTTGTATGCACAAAATTACTGGTTACAGACACTTAAAAAAAATAATTTAAAAAATCCAGTCTAGTTCACCAGGAGGCCAAAAGATACTTTGGAAATAAACACTGCGCTTTTTCTTCCTTACTTGATCCTTTGAATCTTATGGCATTTTATTCATGACCTTTACCTGCATACTTAACATTAATTTTCAGCTGTATTTATCACTGGAAGCTTTCAAGTCCTGAGAGTCGGTGGAGTGGACAGCCTCTACCTAGTGCTTACTGTGCTGAGTATATTTGATACCTGCTAATGCTGTACCTGCCCTCCCCTTTCTCATCAGCCAAGCTTGCTCTGCTTCAACTGGCCAACATCCAGACACTTCTGTCTAACGTTTACATGCTATAAAAATGTTTCCTTGAATAAATTCTCACTTAGCTCATACTTTTGAGAAGGGTCAGGTCTGCGAGGCGTCTGTAACAGCTTACAGACTGACTTCTGAGGTTGCGTTCCAGCAGTGTTCGATGATCTGTAATACAGCAGAGCACTGGTGCGCTGATGTCCTCGTGTAAAGCTCACTGGGGTATTCCTGCCTTCTAGTGCCGTTTCCAGTACGGTACAGCCCAGAACAGCCACTGGCTCACAGCAAGAACTGATGCAAGAATAGGGCACCGGAGTCATCCTGTGCAATCTTTCCTTTCCCAAGCGTGCTGCCTCTTCAGTGCTTCTTCGTGTTCCTCTGTGCTGTGTTTTGCTTGAGAAGAGGTATCAAGAGCTGCTTTGATAAACACACACACCACCACCAGAAGTCAGATTTTTCTTTTAGGGATTTGTTTTTCTCTTTCTGCAGTTGCTTTTCTGACATTCTGTTTTCCTCGGTCCTGATGGTAACATAAATGTTTAGTAATATGTAACCTGATGTAATCTGGCAGAGATGTCAGCCAGTTTGATAGAAAAATATTCAGTATCTGGAATGTTTGGTTCAGATTTAGACATTGTTTCTCTCTCTAGAATGGAAGTGTTTTTTCTCTTTCATTCAAACAAACAGAAGACTCGCCCCTCCCCAAACATAGTAAAGTGTTGAAGACTGCTTTAGTAGAGGAAAAAACTTTTTTGTCATTAAAACTAAGCATGGAAGGAGAGCAAGCTGCCAAGAGTGGTTGTGATCCCTCAGCTGGTGTCTGCAGTGAACTTCTGTAGAAGCGATAGTACAAGTACAGAAATGGCAATGGAGGTAGCGCCGGGTAACATTGACTCAAGTTGGTGGTGAAAATATAGAGGAATGAAACAAGTGCCAAATAAAACAGATCGACATGTTACCTGGCTGCTGAGAGGAATACATAGTAGAAAATGCTCTGTGTACTTCAGATGGTTCAATGTTTTCGACTGCAGGTTAGTTGCCTAGAATTTGGCAGAAAAAATAGAAGTTTGAGGCTGTAATTTCCTGTAGAATATGGACTCAAGCAAAATAGGGTAATCAGCCCATTTGCAAGTTTGACTTCCATTGAGGGAAATATATTATTTTGTCTACATAAAATAACTTTATCACTGTTTTCACAGAGAAGTTATAGTACTGTAATGTATGGTGAACTTGTAGTTCCTTTAAAATGCTGCCTTAATGCCAGGGCCTTTTCAAATCCTTCCAATAGTCTGCTCAAATATGGCTGAATTCTGAGTCTCAGGGAGAGACGAGGAGGTTTGGACAGCTAAAATATCTTAAAAATCCATCTGTGCTGAGCGTGTTCCAATGTGTGTGTGCCAGGGGCTGCTCTCACTTGCCTCTCCCAGCTGTTGCACAGTTACTGAGACACCGAGCAGGGAACTGAAAGAAAAGCAAGGGCAAGGGTCACAATTTTTATTTGCTCCCTGCTATAAATGTTTGTGTTTGAAATGTTTGGAACAGGGAAAGAATAGGAAAAGAAAAGGTGTAGCGTGAAGGATAGTAACATTGAATTTGTGTTTTGTCTTTTTTCAAGAAGTGGTTTAAGTGATTGACAGATACTGTATCTAGAAACTTGCTCATATTAATCCACATACATCTACATCTGTATCCTTTGCAGCTCAAAAATGCTTGGTAAAATATCATAGGTTTATGGGGATCTTCTTGTTTCCTTGGTGGGAAATGAAGTCCTTTTATATTTCCGTTTGAAGTTTGCTTGCATTCACACTGCAAAGAGAAATTTTTGAAGACATACCGATAGGATGCTCAAAGATTACTGCAATTATGAAGCAAGGAAGAGAAGACTACTTCTGAAGTCCTAATTATAGTTTCACTAATGGAGACCAGAGGAATGTTATTCCTTTGGATTTATTTTAATCTGTTCCTTTTTGTGCCTGTCCAGATCAAAGTGCTACAGTACTGCTGCTTGCAGTGCTATCAAGTGTCATTTTTCAGGTCAGGTTACTGCAGTCCGTATGGGTCCCTCCTTGGGGTAGAGGTATCACCCAGACCTCTTTTTTTTTTTTTTTTTTTTCTTTTCTTTTTCTCCTTTTCTTCTTGTCCGTGTACCTAAGCTAGAACTGCACTTTGGCTACAGGTAAGGGAAGCAGAGCACTGGTAAGCGTTGAAATAGAGAGCTGGAATGGGGAGGATCAGATAACTTTTTCAATACTGAAATAGCACTTGTGATAGCGCTATGTCTTTTTATAAGTTTTTCTGCCCGCTACCTTTTTTTTTTTTTTTTTTAGAGGAGTCGGGAACATCTGCCTTCCTATTTAGAGCAATAGTACAGGCTTCTAACCTGGGGAAATATTGTTGGTATGGGTGATGAAGATACCAAACTTCATGATCAGCCAGGAGGGAGCGCTTTGAATGGTTCATCACATGCACAGTCATCTTCTGCTCAAGAGAAATACAGCAATTGTAGGTCGCCTCTCCAAATGTGAGCAACTTCCTTTGGGCCGTTTATCATCAATGCCACTGAAAACATTCAAGTGTGCCATGTGTTCTGTCAAATTTCTGCTTTCTACCTCAGCCTAGTTGTAAAGACTTGGTGACTTGGGGAAATTACCCCCCGCGCCCCCCCCCTCCTTTTTTTGGTAAGGGACACAATTTACTTGTTCAGAACTCTATTCCCAAAGAGGAAAACAAATCTGAAAATTCTTTAAAAAAACCTTCCTAAGCAAAGGCTCAGTTTGCTTCATTTCAGTCAAGAGAAACAGACAAAGAAATAACTAAACAGCTGACTAAATCCTTAGAATGAAAATATTTAATTCGGAAATCTCTGTAGGTGTCACTACTTGCTATTCCCATAGTATTTATATCCCAGCTACGTAGCGAGGATTTAATGATGTTACAAATAATTTTAAACTAGTGATTTGTAAATACCAAACCCAGTCTCTATGACTGTACGCATGGAAAAATCTGAAGGGAGGATTCTGTGAAAATTTTGTATTTCTTTGACCAGCTTCTTAATTGCAATGCTACGTGTTGGTCACCAACTTTGCTGAAGTCTGTATTTGCTCCTGGTCTTGATTGGTTGTGTGGGAACAGAATTTTTTTTCATTTATATGTAAAATAAGAAACATTGACTAAGGATATTTGGAATATTGTTGTGAACGTAAGAATCTGTTACAAATAAGCCCACTATAAAGCGTACTATGAACGTAATAAAAGTCGTCTTTAAAGGGCGAAGCCACAGCAATGCAAAAAGGGGTCTCGTAGAAAGTTTTGCCACCCTAAAAATAGATTCTTTAACTACAAAAATGGTTTCGACTCATCATATTTTGTTTGTTCATTATCAAATATTATTGGTTGTATTGTTCCTACCACATCCAGTGTCTATTTCTGATATATATTAGTGAACTTATTCTGCTGTGTGAATTTATTTTATGGAGATGGGAGAATTTGTCTTGGGAACAGCTAAATGGAGCAAATTCCCACGAGCAAGCATGGCATTGTGTCTAATAATGAGCCTGACACAGAAAAGTACTGGCAATGTAATTTGACTATCAATCACTGTCAGCTCTGGAGCATGTGAAGCTCATGGCAGCTGCAGAAACAGCTGTAACCCAGGTCTATTGTCCTTGTGACCATCCCATGTATTTCTGAAGCCTATTAGTGGCATTTTTAGGGCTTGAAAACTGGATGGTAGTAATATAAATCTGAATATTCTAAATGACACTGGCTCATTAGGCAGTGCTTTCTACAATAATATCTAATTTTTGAGAGTTCACTTGGCAAAAGAAAAGACATTTGAAATGGTACAAGTGTTACAGCTTTACAAATGCAAGCAGCATTTTCCCATTTAGCATAAAGAGAGAGGAAAACACTCAACAGATGTATCTAATTGCTCCTTCTACTCCATGTACTTTATTTCTTCCAAATGCCTGAGGGAAGACTTTGCCTTTATGTGAGGGCAAGGCAAATAGAATATTGCCTGGCATAGAGATCAGGCCCTGAACAGATCCAGAGGGACCAGTACATTCCAGAGGTGGATAAGAAAGGTGTATAGTTTTCTATTTACCTGCTTCTACTAACAGCAATAGATGATAGTCGAGATCTCTGTTGTATATGTTAGTCTTGGATTTAGGATCCACCACTTCCCTGGTTGATTTTTTTCCATTTACTGATTTTTTTAACAGCTTTGTACCCTGTAGATTTTGAAGTCTTCGTGAGAAGAGTTGGACTTTTCTAAGGCAGGTAAAAACTAGATCAGTGCCTATGTCGCATATGGGATTTTTATTTAATTTAAAAAAGAAAAAAAAAAGAGAAAAAGACATGTCGGAGACTGTTGAAAAGGAATGTTCATGGGAAAAAATAATGAATTTCAGCTCCTGGGTTACTAACTGTTCCAACATGAGCTTCATAGTCTCAGGAGGCTTAGCCCTGGTTTGCCGCCTTGCTCTTGCTTAAGCGAATTGAAGATATTTAATATATTTTAGCATCTCTTTGTAAGCAACTGCTAAAGCTTCTGTAGGGTTTTTTGTGCTGCATATTGAACATAAAACTTCATAGGCACTATTCATTTTCCAAAGTTCTAGTCATTTTGATGTGCTATTTTGGCTGAAAAGTTATAGTGGTTTTGATGAATGTGTTTTCCTTGGCGGTTGTAGGAAAGTCGAGCCATATGGAGCTCTGTTGAAAGCTGAGACAAGCTCAAGACATGTAGTGAAGTTTAAAAAAAATCTAACACAGCTTCTATTTCTACTATGGAATTGGAGGGAGTCCTCTGACTAGTTTCATATACACCACTGAACCCCAAAGATACATGACAGTTGTGGTGGAGAACTGTATTTAAAAATGTGATGGAGCACTGCATTCTGGTCAAAGAGTGCTCCAGCTCTTTCCGTGGCTCTCACGTTGTGTACTGTAATTGCATTCAATCTTCATTGTTTTAATTTAAGCAATGACAGAATTATTTCCTTCAGATAATTACACAATGTGGAGAGCATTGGTTAACAGTGCTTTTTGTAAGTTTATTTTCTCTTCCTTCCTTTTTTTTTTTTTTTGGCAAGTATTTCTGGCTGAGAAAAATTTGAGAACCTGCTGAATATCAAAGGCTCTTGACTAGCAGTAGTTCATTTTATGTTTATCTGTTCCACCTCACTATTCTCTGTGATAACAAAATGCTTTGTTACACAATCATATACAGTTTGGGATGAGAGCAAAACTCTGCTGATGGTATAAACATTAAAGAGATTGAACAAGGAGGTGTTTGGAACTGAGGTAAAGAAAAAGAAAGTAGTGATGCTTTGGGATTTCCTGTCATTAACTTGTTGATACCTCCTACCGCATCATTTTCTTTGATAGAATCTTTCTTAAAACTGAGCAGATATTAATTGCATATCTGAGTGATTTATATAACCAAATTAAAGTGAGAGAATTACGGTTATTTAGTTCTTGCATCTGCTGAAAGACACTAGTAAGCCAGTCATATTCAGGTATGCTCACCCATGGGATGAAGTTATTTATATGATGTCACATCTCCCATTAAGAAGATTACTTCTGTTCCATAATTTTTATGTTTTATTTTACACATATCTCCAAACAACAATTGCTATCTGTCCTCTAGTGTTATAGATATTAAAATGCAGCATAATATTTTTGGTCTTCTGTAGTGATGGTAGCCTATGAAATAATTACAAAGAGGATTCAGAGTTATGAGTTAGTACTTAGTCTTCTAAATTTAGTATTTCATTTTGAGCAAATGACTCTTTAAGGTGCTACTTTTCGAAACTGAGATATTTAACTTCACATGACAGCAACTGAGTAACTCTAGTAAAGATGTGATAACATCTAAAAATAAATATATATGTATATTGCATCTAACAGAGAGAAGTAGCAATCCTTGAACAGTATTTGAACAGGCTATAAAGTTGTTCCAGGACTGGAAGAGTTAAAGTGAAGTCATCTGTGAGTCCCAGCAAATCTCCAAATTCTTGAAGGAACTCATAAACGTGTAAAGGAGAGTTAATTCCAACACACACATATATAAAAATGTTTGGACATGTTAGACCTTAAGTAATAGGGAACTGTAAGTGTTAGCAGACACCTGTGAAAGGGAGGGAATATATAATAACGTATGTAAGCACAGGCTGTTTGGATAATTCTGCTGCTGAAGGGATGTCTGTAATGTTTACATGAGTTTTAGATTGTAAGTAACAGTGACAATGACTGGGCTGTAGGAGAGCTGGTTTCTGTTTTTATCTGTGTTGTAGTGCTTGTCTCAGTTTTCCCATGTATAAACAAAAGGAATGACCTTTGGCTCTCTTGTGGGCTGCTTGAACCTGAATGGACACCTGAAGAATATAAGAGAGAAGATAAACGCTTCCCTTTCACTTATGTTCTATCACATGTATTCCTTCTGCTACTTGGAGTTCTGTATCTCCCCTTTTCTTCATCCCCTAAACCTTGCGTTCCTTTTTTTTTTTTTTTTTCCTTACAATGGAAAATGTTGAAGAAATTCCAAATGATCTGCAGTGTATAGCAGCATACAGTGGTGCTCCCCTTTCCCTATTTCACTGTATTTTTTTGGTAATTGTTTTCCTTCACAGTCAATACTTTTATAATGAGCACTTTGAGAGGCAGTGAAATGGACACACTCTTTGTTGTCTTCTCTTTTTTTCCCTCTGCCATTCCATACTGTGGTCAACACACCGTTCAAGTCTTGTTGAATAACCCCTTTCAAGCTCTAATTTCACCCATCACAATCGTTCTTTGGTCTCTAGGACTGTAATTGTCACTCTGTCTTGGTGTTGGGAGAGCCACTATCCATTAAACACCAGCGTTCGGAGGCAGCTGACGTTAGCTTTGCAGCAGTGTCTGTACGTAGGTAGACTTGTTACCTCTCCCTATAAATAGCCACACGTATTGTTTAAAAGTTGTGTTCAGTACCTTTTGGCATGTTTCAAAGACTGTCTAGAGCTCTGACCCTGAAATGAAGTAATTTTTAGGAGTTTCCTAAAAACAAGAAGGCCAAGGACAATGTCATCTTTTGGCTCCAGTGTGAGGAGCTGTTACTATGAACAGAGGAAATGTTCACACTGGCTTGTTCTGCATCATTTCTGCTGTGACTTCTGCTCTGAGTTTGAATGTACAGGACAAAATTGTCTTTATGTGAGCAAGAGTAGAGTGTCAAATGCGTGTTTTCTTTCAATGGAACTTAATGTTCCTGTCCAAAGGTGCTGAGCCATGCCCATGTGTCATAGCGGTGGGTCCACGGTGGAGTCTGGAAATGGAATATAGTCAAGTTGATTTTGTCATTTACCTTTCAGTTTAATTTCACCCTGAACTTGAGAATAATAAAGATTATACATGTTAATTAAAAGTAATACACATTATTACTTCTTAATTAAGTGATCGTAAGTAGAATCATAAAAATATTCACCCTATATTTACCAAGTTGCTTTACCTAGAATAAAGCCTTTGCTTTATTTACCAAAAAACCTCTAAACCCCACAAGTTCATGCTGAAAGACACTCAACAAACTTAAAGTAATTTACCTTACTGAAATAATTTTACTTCTAAATCCACTGCTGTTGCTTAATTTTCAGATTTATTTCTTGGTCGCTTTTTTCTTCTTGATTAAAATATAACCTGATTAATGCTGAACTGAAAAGTTTTGGCTGTTCAAGAACTGACATTGCAAATAGTCTTTCCAACTCCAAAATTGCCTGGAGGAGATCTGCACCTTCAGATTTTCGTTTTTGTTTTCCTGTGGTAGGTTGGTTATAGTATCCAAACGTCTACATCTTTCCTCATGCTCTCTTGCTCACTTTAAAAAAAAATAATTATTCGGCACGGAGCAAAAAATTGAAATACTTACATTTCATGCAAGATCATGGAAAATGTGTGTTCTGCTTCTATCACTAAAGAATTCTGTGTCTCTGGCCCTGCCCAAATCTGTGTACCTTATTCTACAAACTCAGCTTTGCCTGTTGAAGCAGACAGGATCAATGGAGTGCATTAACACGAAGCACGCATGTAGAATAAAAAATGCCAAGCCTCTGGATTTCAGTGGTAATCCTGTAATTTACTCTGATATAAAATGCTGTACAGCAAGGAATTTACAATGATGTCAAGGAGACAATATTAAGAGTCTTTACTGAAGAAATGTATAAGTCAGTGGATAGAAACTGAATCCAAATAAACATAAATTAGACATCAGGTATGCACATTATTGGGTTCTAGGGTGGATGTAACTGGATGGTGTATATAGTTTCTGATACAATGGGGGTCAGGCAGGTCCTAAACTGCGTGTGTCTTTTACAGAACAAATGAATAAATTATGTCTATTTAACAGAAGATGTTTGGAGATGTTTCTCCTGGCAATCACGCTCTGTGTTGCGAACCAGTATGTTAAAAACTCTGGCATGTCTTTCTGTTTTAGGGGAAGGATTTTAATTTTATTTGGTTGATTACTTTCTTTAAAGAGAGTTATTTATGCCAATATCACAGCAATATTATTAAGACAAATCAGATTTACAACATTTCCAATTATTGAACTTTAGTAGATGAATAAAGCAGCAGGAAATTATATTCCAATAACTGGCTTCCCACAGTTTTGCATTAAAACTTAATGAACTGATCCTCTTTCTGAAAATGCTCTGTTTTGCTTTAGATTAGACTAATGTTGAATCAAAACTGGATTCCATCAGCAGCTCCTCCCTCCTCCTGATCTTTTTGTGGAGGCATTGGTCTTGAAAGTTTTTGGGGAAGGTTGTTATTTTGGATAAAGGGACATAACTTTTTGGACTTCAGTGGAGCTCTGATAGAAGACATTACCTGACAATCTGGACTGATAATGATGTTTTATCATTAAATATGATAATGACGTTTCAGTCTATTTATCTGAACAGCCAGGCTCTTGCCTATCGTAAGGAAAGTTTGATTCATAGAATCATAGAATCATAGGGTTGGAAGGGACCTCTGGAGATCATCTAGTCCAACCCCCCTGCCAGAGCAGGGTCACCTAGAGCAGGTTACACAGGAACATGTCCAGGCGGGTTTTGAATGTCTCCAGAGTTGGAGACTCCACCACCTCTCTGGGCAGCCTGTGCCAGTGCTCTGTCACCCTCAGGGTAAAGAAGTTCCTCCTCATGTTTAGGTGGAACTTCCTATGTTCAAGTTTGTGCCCATTGCCTCTTGTCCTGTCCCCGGGCACCACTGAAAAGAGCCTGTCCCCATCCTCCTGACACCCACCCTTTAAGTATTTATAAGCGTTGATAAGGTCACCCCTCAGCCGTCTTTTTTCCAGACTGAAGAGACCCAAATCCCTCAGCCTTTCCTCATAAGAGAGGTGTTCCAGTCCCCCAATCATCTTTGTAGCCCTCTGCTGCACCCTTTCCAGCAGTTCCCTGTCCCTCTTGAACCGGGGAGCCCAGAACTGGACACAGTACTCCAGGTGCGGCCTCACCAAGGCAGAGTAGAGGGGGAGGATGACCTCCCTCGACCTGCTGGCCACACTCTTCTTGATGCACCCCAGGATGCCATTGGCCTTCTTGGCCACAAGGGCACATTGCTGACTCATGGTCATCCTGTTGTCCACCAGGACTCCCAGGTCTCTTTCAGCTGAGCTGCTCTCCAGCAGGTCTGCCCCCAACCTGTACTGGTGCATGGGGTTGTTCCTTCCCAGGTGCAGCACCCTACACTTGCCCTTGTTGAACTTCATAAGGTTCCTCTCTGCCCAACTCTCCAACCTGTCCAGGTCTCTCTGTATGGCGGCACAGCCTTCCGGTGTGTCAGCCACCCCACCCAGCTTGGTGTCATCAGCAAACTTGCTGAGGGCGCACTCTATCCCCTCATCCAGGTCATTGATGAATATGTTGAAGAGGACTGGACCCAGTACTGACCCCTGGGGAACACCACTCGTCACTGGTCTCCAACTAGACTCTGTGCCCCTAATCACAACCCTCTGAGCTCTATCTTTCAACCAGTTTTCTATCCACCCCACTGTCCATTCATCTAACCCACACTTCCTAAGCTTCCCTATGAGGATGCTGTGGGAGACCGTGTCAAACGCCTTGCTTAAGTCAAGGTAGGCCACATCTACCGCCCTCCCCTCATCTATCCATCCATTCACTTGGCTTTTATTGCCACTTGCCATGAAACCAGTAAAATTCCACCTCATGTGGGAGGAAAACTTGGGCTGCAAGTTCTGACTGGGCAGAGTGGTGTGGCTCGGCTCATAATGGCTTTGGACTTCAAACAATGACGCTGTCAATGCCAAGAGTGGTAGTGAGTTCATGTCCTTCCTTCATCTCACGCTGAATGGAGACTTTCCTATCTTTCAGCTGGCAGTATAGTTGTATTTGTGGGCCCACTTGGAAAGGGAAGTGCGTAATATCTTGGGAATTCTGCAACCTTTGATTAAAATCTCTGATGGCTGGCTGATAGGATGAATAACGAGATGTCACAGAAGGGTGTGTGCTGCAGGGTGCCTTTGTGTGATGTGATGATTCAACAGAAATCGCATGTCGAATGAACTTCTGGCGTATCCGTTTTGGTGGACAGGAGTTGTTGTGTCTGGCTGTTCCAAGCCATGGTTCCCTGCGATGCGGTGCTTGGCAGCAAAGCCTGTATTAGGAGGCTGTTACTTTGATTGCTGTCCCTCTGTGCTGGTCTCAGTGCTGGTGACAGAGCTGTTGGTAGGGTTGTGTTACGATTGCCATTAAAAAGCAAATAAGTGAGTTATCTGACTAGGTCTCTTTATTTTGGGTTTTTTGCTTTTGTTTTGTGGGGTGGGTTTTTTGTTTGTTTTGTTTTTAAAATTCAGTTAACTCGCCTGGCTAATCATTTCTTCAAGGAAATGAAAATTTGAACTGCAGTTGAATCATATCTGGGTGTCTCAGTCTGGAGAGGTAAGTCTCTTATCTTGCCTGCCAGATTCCTGAATTTTTGTTTGGCTGCAGAGTACGTGAGGGGAAGGTATGAAAAGAAGGAAGAAACAGGAATTTCTTGCACCTACATCACTGTTATAAATGATGTGAGCCTTGAGTTATATTACCTCAGATGCCTCTTCTGCAAGTTAATACTGGTAACTGAGAATAAAATGTAACTTTCTGTATCCAAGAATTCAAAGAAAGTTTTAATGGAAAGTTCAAGCAGTTAAATTGGGCTGTGATGGTGTCATTTGAGCTGGTTTTGGAACTTGTCACTAATTTATTCACAAAATTATCCCTTTGTTAGTCAAGCTGAGAGATACACCTCTTAGCAGGTGCAGAAGTACCTCTAAAGATTGGAGTCGTACGTGAAGAGACATGAACTATATCTTCCAAATTACTGGGTTTATTTAATAAACCAGAAAAAAAGGCATCGGTTTGATGTGGTCCTGTCTAGTGGGTGACATGGTGTGATATTGCTAGGGAATGATACTGATGTTTAAGAATAGTAAGTGCCTATTTTCAAATAAACATATTTGTACTGAAAATTAAGAATTATTTTGAAATAGTTTTAAGAAAGTTAATGGTTGGAAAGTAAGGCCTAATCTGGAGACCCATATCTGTTGGATAGCAAAAGGTTAGCAATGCAAGTAATATTAGTATGACCTTACCACATGCACGTAGTCCTGGTGGTCTGACTGCTGCTTCACATGGGCACGTGTATGAATACTTCTGTAAATGCCATTATTTTAGTTAACTGCATTCTCAGTACGTCACTGTTTTTGACACTATGTGTGTATTTGAGGCCTAACTGATAACCCAATGTTAGCCTCTATCAGAAATGAATGTTAACTTGCTTCTTCTCACATATAAATATACCAGGACTTAAGATGTTTCAATAAAACTATTTTCCTTGTACATTACTGAGTGTCTTTGAAGACCTGACACTAACGTGTCTGCAGGTTACTCTCCTTTGCCACTGTCTTATGTACGTCGATCAATGTGAGGGTGAGGTGTATTTTGGTCCTCAACCTTCTAGTCCCTTTCCCCTCCTCACACCTTCACCAATTGTTATCCTTAGGGTTAATACAATTGCTACTCAACCTTGCAGTAAAACATCTCTGATGTTCTGAAAAAGCACTTAATTCTCTCGTATTCAGTGGAAGAAAGATGGGGAGACCTTCTTGTTGCCGGGTTGCTTTGGAGCAGCATGAGGTGTCCAGTGGGCAGTACTGCAGAAGGTGCCAAGTGATGCACTTTGTGCTGAGAAGAAGAACAGAGAAGCCTACACTCCTCTGAAGGCTGTCCTGTAGAAACCTCTGTTCTGCCATTGCGTCTCCTGTTTCAAAATGGAGCAAATGTTTTGTTTTTAAATACAAAATATCCTGCAGAGGGCTACCCAATACTGCTGCTGTGCCTTGCCTGTAGCTTGTAGCCTCGCACAAAAGATGTGGTACAGAACAGAAATACAGTCCATAACAGTTAGCCAGAATGAATGGCAGCGGTTTTCAGTTCCTAAATGTAATACTCCACTGAGGGTGTTTTCCCTAGCTGCAGGGTACTGTCCCTGCCTGTGGCCGCACTTGGCTCCTCGCTGGCCCTGCCACCTCCCAGCAAAGCCACCGGCTGGCAGATGGGGACAGACCCGGCCCCTGAGAGCATCGCCACCACTGCTCCCTGCCATTAGCTGGTGGGCTCAGTGGCAGCTTAATGAGCCTTTGGTTTGTGAATGAAAGCTGCTTTATATAGCTTTCTAAAAGTCAAAGGAATGTAGACCCCATGGGACAATTCCTGCCTTTAAAATGAACGCTTTTATGAGTTAATGTGTCATCCAGAAATGCTTTGGTGTTGCGTCCTCTGGGCTGAGTGCAATTCTAACTTACCAGCAGTGTTGGCCTTCAGCTATAAGCAGTGTGTGAATAATTGTTGCTTTAAAAAAAAAATAATTTTTTTTTCAGTTCAGGGCTGAATTGAAAATATTGGGGGGGAGGGGAATGTACACACACCCCACACCCCACCCCACCCCCCCAACGAAAGACTGAAATGGATATTTCTGTTTAAATCTGAGGAAGAAGACAGAAAGCAAATGAACAAGGTAGATTCCAGTATAATTTGCAAAATTGAGTAGTAGTTCTCCATCTACTTCCTTCCCCTTATTCCCCCCAGTTCCCCTCCTTATTCTAATCCCCAACTCCCACTGCCTTATTTTTGGCCTAAGCTAACTCTTCGCTCATTTTTTTCCATAACGTGGGAGGCCTGGATTCAGCTCCTACTTCTGTCTGAGAGCATGTCAACCAGTATCTCTTAACCTTCCAAGGAAGCACCTTAGCCGACAGACTATTCTCTCTTGTTAAGACTGCTCCACTTTGTATAAACTACGTAACTATTAATCGCAAAGAGCCTTGGGACTAGGATGCTCTTTCGGCAGACTGTGGCTTCATTAGGGATTTGATTTTGATCATCTTGGTGTTGGAAAGTGCCTTTGCAGGAGCGTGGAGGGAAGGTATTGGCATTTCATTTTCCTGTTCCTTCCTCGTGCTTGACTTCATGAGTCTATGTCAGTAAGTGTTACTGGAGTCCATACTTCAAAGGCAAAGGTGGCTACTGGATTTGACCACATAATTGCAGAACCCATCAGCAGCAAATAACTTCATTGAATTTTGCCTCTGTTTCAGCTTTGATGAGCTTGCTCTTTTTCTATGGGGATGAATGCTTCACAAAGAGCATCTGATGATCTCTACTTGATAATCAAGTCTATTGGTGAACAGTAATTGGCTAGAGAAGTTGCCTGCTGCCTGGTTGGATAAGCATTCTTTTTACAGCCTGGAGGGGACTAGAACTGAAAGTCGCAATTAGGTAGTAATTATGAAACACTACCTTTTTGGATGATGTCTGCCTGGCTTCCAGAAAAATACGGTTCCTATAGGTGTATTCACTGTGTACAGTGTGATCCTTTGGGGACTACTGATGCAAGTAAAACTGGGGCATTGTCGTGGTTTCAGTTGGGATAGAGTTAGCACTATACCAGCTGCTAGATCTCAAGTAGAGATCATCATTTATCTCAAGCCACGAGTTTTTTTTCTCACTTTTACTCTTCTGATTCTCTCCCCCATCGCAACTGTGGGGAGTGAGTGAGTGGCTGTGTGGTCCTGGTTGCCTGCTGGGGTTAAACCACGATAGGCATGCAAACATGAAAACAGGCAGAAGGGTAAATGTTAATTCCGTAATTATTTTGAAGTGTGTTCCAAGTCCCTATAGGACAGTGTGTAAGTATTTGGGGACTGATTTGTCAGTAACTTTACATTTATTTTGAAGTAGCAGCCAGCTGGTATACAGCAGCAGAACATGAAGTTCCTGCTCCATGGAAGTTGGACCCCAAGTTAAAAAAGGACCTTATTTTCCAAAGGCCTCATCTCCCACTCGGACGCCTGCTGAAGGAGCAGACATTGCTAAAGTGCTTGGTACCCTACAGTGTCTTGCCAGTTTGCTTTGGATTGCATCCTGGGTTGGAGTCCCTGCTTGGACCTTCCTTCCAGTCTCCACCATTGCCACCTTCGTTATCATTCACTGCTGCTTCCAGCTGCAGTTCCAAAATGCCTTCTAATTAGTGACAGCAGCAGCATCTGGGCTTGAGCAGTTCCCTCAATCCACCTACCCTTTCTTTCACTGCCCTTGCTAGGGTGACTCCTCCCTCAAAAACAAAGCAGCCAAACACCTTTGAAAAACAACACCCTGTTATTTGCACTGAAGAAGGTACTGGGGGAACTTTTCTGTGGTTTTCAGTTTGCTCTCTTAATTTGTGAAGACTTGATGGTAAATTACTGCACAGCTTCCATCCTTTTTCCAAGTGTAATGTTTCTCTAGGCCATTCATTTGTCTTTAACTGCACTGCAGTGGGTTACGTTGCTCATTGCAAGTAAGTGCACAAATGATATTAAGCAGCTCTACCAGTATACGTTATCTGTCAGGGTGACTTCCTTGAGCAGGAAATAGTTCTTCCCATAGAGTAGTTTTCTCTGACATGTATCTGTTTAGCGTTCCACTGGCAACAACTGTACATGCTGTATCTGGAGACTGTTTTTAGCAAGGCATGTTTTTAAATGGGTTGAAACCACAGTCTTTTTCACAAAGGCAAAAAAAAAAAAAAATCACTGCTTGGCCTTTTTCCAGGTAAGCACTTGAGCCCCTCAGGGTCGCGATAGACTGCTTTTGATCACAGGGCACTTCACGCTGCTGTTGTGAACCTGAAAACAAACCCCCGTATCCAAATTAGTGTCACACTTTCAAGGATGCTTAACTACTTTTGATCTTCTCTAAGTCAAATATAGCTCTTTAAAATCTCATATCCTCTCAAAAAATGGTGTCTTTGGGGAAGAGTTTCTGTAGAGAAGGGGAAATATGACACAGAAAATGACCAGGAAAAAGACTTTCAGGAAGGATTAGTCTTGCAACTAATTTAGTCCTTCAGATACATTTTTCTTCATTTTAATCTCCAATTAATAGTTATGAATAAAGACAGAGTTCTCATTTTTGCATACTTTATTAAACTTTCATCTGGATAATAGATTTTTTGCTGTTGTCTTTTCCTTTTTCTGATGGAGATCCATGCTTCAGTTGCTTGGAAGAATCTTCCTCTACTGTATGTTTGTTTTGTATGTTTCATATTTGCAAAGTCCAAAATTTCCTTTGGATGACACATACCTGTTTCAGTCCATTTTGCCAGTGAACATTTGATTCTGAAGTGAGTCTGCTCCAGCAGACTCTGCACTAGGCCCACACTATCATGCTGAAATCGCTGTTGTGTTTTTTGGTGATTATAAATGTCAGAGACTGCAGAAGCAGACATCATTCAGCACATCCATGTCATATATCCTAATTGCTCGAATGTCTTGTGGTATTGTGAATGAGGCAATAAGCTAAACAACCAGTCTGTGATTTACCAGTCCCAAAACTCAAGTATCTTCTCTGTTAATCGGCCTCTTCTGAAGTGCGTTATCTCAGTGCCTGACACAGCACTGACAGGCTGCTACTGTTTGTAGAGCTAATGGGCTCTGTTTAGACACTAATAACTTAAGTAATTAGCAGATATGTTTACACAGATGTAAGCATTGCACAACTGACAACTTGAATTTTTAAAGACTAAAACGTGGAGTGAGGGAGAAAACCAAGAAGAAAATGACAACTATTTCAGGCATTTTGCTCGCTGGAGCAACATGCTTGCTCGTCTAGAGAAAGAAAGAAGTTCCTCAGTATTGCTGCTTATGGGCCAGAGCTAATGCAAGTGTCAACCCCTCATCACTACCCCCAGAAGGAGAGTTCCTGAAGATGTAATTTCTAGGAGTTCATGTCAGAATTTGGAGTTCTTGGAAGACTTGTTTTTCCTTGGGGCAAAGCTTTTGGGAATGACTCATCAAATCAAGGTATTTTTTGAATACATAAAGGCAGGTGCAGCTGAAGGCAAAGTCACATTTGTCTTTATTTAGAGGTCTCCTATTACAAATATGCTCTGGGGTTGTGTTTGTTCACCCTCACCTTTGAAAAAGAAAAATCCCAGCCCCAACACTTGCTATCCTGTGTACAGTTTGCACATGCTAGAGATTATAATAATTCAGAGGGTTCAAAATCTTGGTAGGATCAGTTTTGATTTAGTTATGACACAACAGCCCAATGATGGATGGCTTAAGGAGCCGCTAGAAAAGGGCTTGTCCATTGTTGTTAATGTGAGCCATCTCTTTGATGTTCCCTCAGTCTCTGACAGAATGGTGGATATGAAACACATCTATGTTGGCCCTGCAGCTGTGTCCTGATTCAGTGCCTTTTTGGTACATTTCTTATTTGTGCAGATACTGAGCGTACAAAACCACAGCTGTGCAATGTGACATATTACATTAGTATGAGTTATGCACACAAATTGAAGAGCAGAGTTGGTGAAATGATGATAATAAATTGGGAAGGTATAGGACAATGATGGGTATACCACTCTAGGGAAATGTTCTGACTTGAATGTTGCAACAGATACACTGTGCTGTATTTCAGAAAGAATAGAGAATTGATGGCTTTGGTACTGCCTTAACTGGAAGAGGAAGAAGTTGTTGCGGAATTGTTCACAGAATCACAGAATGGTCGGGGTTGGAAGGGACCTCTGGAGATCATCTAGTCCAACCCCCTCCTAAAGCAGGTTCATCTAGAGCAGGTTCAAGTGTTGAAAAGCATCTATACTAAAGAGTTGACTTAAAGGTCTGTAGAAGAGGGTTCAGCATTTTAGCTGTGACTTAAATCAGTATTTTGGCTGAATATAGAATGAGCAAGCGGCCATCTCAATCTAGCTTCTTTGAAAAACTGCAGGAGCGAGGAGGAGAGTCACTAGCACAAGAGTGATCAGTCCAAACCTCTTAAATTCAAGGTAACCTCTTCAGCCGCTTATTCTTGCTTTCTAAGTGTGAAACTCCTAGGGTGACAGGAAGGCTCCATATCCCACCAAGAAGCGTTAAATGGGATCATCTGTCTTAAATGGCAAATTCAGAAACTACTGCAAACAAAACTGAGGTCTTTGCTTGACAGCCATCACCACAAGCAGTCTGTGTAGCTGTTGTGGCAAAGCTTAAATCTGAGAACTTCCTGGGTAGGTGCATTCATAATGCTGTGCACAGCAGAATCACAGTTAACTGCAATCTACTCAAATATTTGCCTTTTTGCATAGAATAAGTCATAAAATGTCTCAAGTTGGAAAGGACCCATAAGGATCACTGGGGCTAACTCCCTGCTCCTCTAAAACTAAAACAAAACTACCTAAAACTAAACCGTGTGACTGAGAGCACTATCCAGACACTCCTTGAACTCTGAAGGCTTGGGTCCATGACCTGCCCTGGGGAGGCTGTTCCCAGGACCAACCACCCTGTTGGTGAAGAGAACCTTTTCCTAATGTCTAATCTGCAGTTCCCCTGATGCAGCTGCATTCCATTTCCTCATGTCCTGTCGCTGGTTACCCGAGAGAGGAGCTCAGCACCTCCCCCTGCGTTGCCCCCCTTGAGGAAGGTGCAGACTGCGATGAGGGCACCCCTCAGCCTTCTCTTCTCCAAGCTGAACAAGCCAAGTCACCTCAGCTGCTCCTCCTAAATCTTGCTCTCGAGGCCTTTCACCAGTCTTGGTCGCCTTCCTCTGGACACGCTCTAATGCCCTTTTTGATGCCCTTTCTATATTGAGGAGCCCAAAACTGCACCCAGTACTTGAGGGGGGGCCACACCAGTGCAGTGTAACCCCATTTACTATTACCCTTTGAGCCCAACCCGCCAGACGGTTGCTCACCCAGCGTATTATGGATTTGTCTAGCTTTATGTTGGACGCTTTGTCCTGAAGGATACCGTAAGAGACAGTATCAAAAGATTTGCTAAAACCCCAAACTCCCATATATACTGGCTTCCCCTGGTCAAAAAGATGGGTGAGCTTGTCGTAAATAGAAATTAAGTTGGTTAAACCAGACTTTCCCCTCGTGAACCCATGCTGGCTATGACCAGTGACTGTGTTTGTCTCTCAAGTGTTTTTCAGTAACTCTAACAATAATCTTCTCTATAATTTTACCAGGCACTGAAGCGAGACTGACAGGCCTGTAATTACCAGGGTCCTCCTCCTTGAAAACTGGGACAACGCTTTCCAGCTTCCAGTAGACTGGGACCTCTCCATATGCACCATATGAAATAGTGCTGTGTTCTTGAGATGGTTTCCTTTTTGGGATAGAGGCCATCTCAGGGATTTTTCTCCGGCCTATGTATTTCACTGCATATGATTCCTTTGTTGCCAGTTAAGGCAGTTTTTAATCGCCTTGTGATTCCTGAATAAGACCGAAGGAGGTCCCTGATGATCTAAACATTGGCATGAGAAGCCAGTTGCAAGGAAGGATTAAGATGTTTTCCTTTGTAGGAAGTTTCAGAATTTCTACTGTACTCAGCTAATATTTGGGGAGACAAAATGCAAGTTTGCCATCATGGTGCCAAAAGGCAAAACTGAAAGCTCAGAAAGAAGTTCTTTTTGTACTTGATAGTACGGGGAAAAAAATAATCCCAAATTAAGAGCTGTGCAGTAGACAACAAGGGGAACAAGACAGCTTATCAGTAGCTGTCAAGAGTACTGATAAGAGAGATGTTCACTTCTTCAGTTGAATTCCTGATGAGGCTGTGACAGCCATTCCTGTTCAAGGGCAGGCAGCCGAGATGAGCAAGTTCTACTCTCTGATTGCGACAGATGAGAGATATCGTAGCACGGAAAACATCACTGTCGAGAACCAGCGAAGTGGTGCAGAAAACCAGGTCCTGTTGCTAAAAAGAATAAAAAGCAGTACCTTTAGGATGCATTATTTGCAATATAGAACGTGCAAAGTCTTTGGAATGCATCACGTTCCGTCTGTTGCATCCAAGTTCTTTGCTGGCATTCTGCGATAGCTGCCTGACATCTCCCTTCTTGTAACGACCACTGTAGTTCTGGGGAAAATGAAGAGAGTGTCTTGTTGGACCTGCAGAGGGAGGCTGTTTTAAGTTTTTCTTTCTCTCTTAAAAAGCAAGTAGTGGACAAACTGATTTACAAATTGTGGAACTTCTGTATGTGAGGTAAGATTTTTTTTTCCTCAGTAGGATTAGTTGATGGTGGCTTAGGTGATTAGGGGTATAGGCTACGAACTGATAATATTTGTTTTATTCATATGCATGCTTATGCATTATTCGCTGCTAACCCAGTTGCTTCTATGACTTGTTAACGTAGATGTGTTTTAGGACTCAGAGGAGCTGTATGGGACAGCAGCCTATGTGTTCTGAGTTACAGGCAAGCACTGTGACCGCTGCTTATCTTCCCGTAAAACTGCTGGAGCTGTTTAAGCAGAACCCAGAAATCTGTAACGTCGTGTTTTCGAAGCCCAGCATTTCCCACTGCAAAGCTGAGCCATTGCACTACTGTAGAAAAAAAGGGCAGCTGGCAGAAAATGTAAGAGTCCCTCTCTCTTCCCTCTTTCCCAAAATCTCTGACTGCTACAGCAGAACAAGCTATGACTTTTGTAGTTCTGAACATCTGAAGCACTCCTTTCACTGGTCCTTTAGGTAAATGAGAGATGGGTAGTGTTCCTTTCTCCTGGTATAAAATGTCACAAGAGCTACAATAGTCTAAAAAGCAGGAAATCAAACATGCAACCTGGAAATAATTGGAACCCTCAATTATTTAAACTATAAATTGAAATCAAGCGGCTGCAAGCTGCAGTTGGTTATTTTTAGATTGCTTTGATGGTTTGATGATTTAAAGTCCCATCACTGCCTCCAGTATTTATCACAGCGATCTATTTTAAATTTGATCAGAGACCATACAATCCTCCAGAGTTTGTTCTTATGTTATTTAGAAGTTGACTGGCAAGGCAAGAGGCTGTCCATGTTTTCAGTCTTGCAGCAGCCGTGTGTGTAATGCCAATAGTACTTCTGGCTAAATTCCTCCCTGATACTGGCTCGTACCTGTTTCAATATGCAATGGATACTTGTGAGAGCAGAAAACCTGCCAGTGGCGCGATAGTAAAAGCAGTAAGGCTGCATGTAGTCACCATGCAGGATCCAGGGCTGCAAGAAGGTGTAGTGAATAGGGAAAGGGAGGGAAGGAAAACCAATCAGAGCATCAGAGAACTCATGAAGTTATAAGAAGGTGTGCCAGACCTTCAGCAGTAAAATCAGGTCTCCATAAGAACAGGGTGATATAGAAGGTAACAGAGATGAATTACTGTGACAGAGCCACAGAGCAGAGAGCAGTAAATCAGCAATTAAGCCGGCAGCTCAGGTAGACAGTGGAGCCAGAAAGAAGGAGATGTCATCAGCAGGAAGCCAGGCCCAAGAATGACGCTGTCAGCAGACTTCATTTTCTAGAGATTTGTGAAAAGCCAGAACTGTTAGTATGAGCTAACTGCTTGGAGGTACCGTAGTTAACCATACTAGTGTTAGGTCTTTGAAAGGTGCTTTCTAGGGCACATTCAGGTTGCCTTTCTGGAATGTTTTGAGCAAGACAGCAGTGATATATAAATCTTTATATTCATGTGAATATATATAAAAAAAATAGTCTAACAGTTTCCACCTCTAAATGTTAATAACATGACCTGAGAATCAGCCCTGAGATTCTTAGTATAATGATAATATTGTTTTACTTATTCCTGTGTTTAAGCCATCAAGATATGGTTGGATTAAATTTTCAAGATCACTCCACATCACTGGCTTGAAGCTAAACCTTGCTTCAAGTTAGATTTGTTCTTATTAGAATCCTGACTTCAGAAGCCTGAACTTCCTGAAAAGCACCAGCTTCTGTGTTAGCCCCTGTAGAACTGCTGCTAGTGGCGACTCTCTTTTTTCCCTTGTGAACAGACTATATACAGTCTAATTGCCTGTTGTGGCCTTTTTTCTTTGAAAACATGCTTCATTTTTTTGGTGGACAACCTCTTTGTATTAGATCAGATTTTTTTTTTTCTAAAACCTTCAGAATAAATTGTTCAACAGGTACTTTTACAATAGGTTAAAGTGAAACGTGCAAATTAGAGACATTTGTTAGTTATATGTCTTCTGTTTGCATGGCACTTTTCATATTAAAGGTACTTCTGTGACAGAAGTTAGTCACATTGCGGAAGACGGTCGTGTATTATCATGACAACTTTAAGTGGCATGAGAAACTTGAGGTTTCACTTTTGCAAGTTAAGCTAACACATTCTACTCAGACAGATTGCACCATTCAAGGATGACATTCAGTCATCACATCAGACAGGAAACACCGCAATAATGTAGTATTTTTTTCAGATGCGAAGCCAAAAGATGCAAGAACTAGCCTTTAAATGAGATGAACTTGATAGGAATTTGCATTAACCTCCTAATTCCTCCTAAAGATATCCCAAGGGCTCTATGGCCACAGGTGTTAAGCACCTTGGGCATAATGGACTTGGGTTCAAATCAGCACAAGCATGAGAGGAAACACTAAATACTTGCAACAGTGCTAGTCTGAGTGCAGAGACCAAAGCTATTGTTCTTGTTAGCAACTCCCAGTTTCCTCAGGTTCTCTTTGGAACACAATACTGGCTTTTATTGACTTTTTGAACAGTACCAAGCTACAGGAGTGGACTTTTGGATAGTCCTCGCTTGGCTCTTCTGAAGGGTAAGAGGCGTATAGGATTCTTCAGTCCTGAGCGGATACGCTATTGCAAATCAAAGCAGGCATTCATTGCAGCTTACTCTAAATAAATTCAGAATTACTACGTTTGTTTTTCTCATGTTTTGTGTTTCTTATTTCATGCAGTATAATCTTCTAAAAACTTCGTTGAGAGTGACAGAGTTCCAGGGAGTGACTTTGATCTAATAAACTTATTTTTAAAGTGAAATAGTACGCTAGGAAAGAAAAGACAAGCAAGTCTTCCTGTTGTAGGGACCTTTGGGTTCCTGTTTGATGCCTCCAAGGACCGAAGGGGCAGGCTGCTGTCAGTGGTGTTTCCTGTCGATGGTGAATCAGTGCACAGAACTTTTTTTTTTATTCAAAGCAATGTGAAATAGATTTTCAACTAAAACTTTAGGATTCATTATTAAGTTCTTCTAGAAATACATAAAAACCAGCTGGCCTGTAATAATTGTCCTGTTCATTAACAGGTTTTCTTTGGTTTGTTTTGGCTTTTTTTCCCCCCAATTCTTATATTGTGTTTGTTGCTCATGATTCCATTATTCTCTGTTTATCTCTTTATTTTTCATATTATTTGTTCTATTATTTTGTAGGGACTCAACTTCTACAAAATGTTTTATTGTTATAAATTAAACACATTGCTTTCAGCATGTTCGTAGCACTTGCAGTAAACCAGTGTGTAACAGCCGTTTTTAATAAGAAATTAATGTTTGTCCAGTTTGTCTTGGGAAGGTGTACCCTGGAGAAATGGATGAAGATTTTGCTCTCATTTCACGTGCAGAGGAAGAAAAGGAATGGGTGAACCATTGGTATGGAGCCTCTCTCTGTATGTCTGACTGGAGGGCCTTGCATCGTATCGCTAATGACCTCTGGGTTGGAGGACAGGGAAAGAGGTGGTTTTATTTTCTTTATCTATTTGTTTTTTATTTGTTTTTTATTCTCAGATCAGTTTGGTAGACACTTAGGAATGGGCTTCCTCTCCGATACAGGGTGTGATTTGCCTCTGAGCCCACTTGAATGTGTCTCATGAAATCGGTTTCTTGCCATTGCAGGGCCTTGGGCACTGGTGGAGTTTTGGTCTCTGTCACTCTCTACTATGGCACATAAGCGCTGATTTTCTTGAGGACTATCATACTTCGATCTAACCACAGGTGTGGCATTTAACGGGAGTCATCTTGGTGTAACTTAGTGGCCTGTGATATTTTGAGGATATACTGGCAGACCTTAATGTGTCTTTTTGGCAGTAGGCTGTATGAAAATCCCATAAAACCATTATGCTCAAATATTTTTTCTGCTGGAAATAGCCATCAAGTTTATAATATTTTTCCTGTTGCAAGACTGTCACAAATAGCTCCTTTTTTCCTAAGCTGCCATCCTAAGGCTAGCCTTTTCAATTTGGCAGACTCAAGCTACCACTACTGAAAAATTGCCATTTTGTCATTAATATCTGCTGAAGCCTGTCTTCAAGCTAGGGAGCAGCTGCTCCAATTTTTCATTTTTATATATTATGGCAACTAAATAGTTGACTTTTGCCATGTGCTTGATTGGAAACAGATTCTTATTTTACTGCTTTTGCATAACTGAAGTACGTATAAGGGAAGAATCATGCTGGGTCAGTGTTAAAGTTCAGGGAATAAATATTTAAGGAAGCATTTGTCGGATGACTTTTTGTTGGTTTCTATATAGGCTGGAAAACTAGGAAAAATTCCAAGACCGGAAGGGATCATTTAGGTTCCATGTATAAACTCTGCAGCCAGGTATGCTAATGTCTGTATAACCCCTGGGACTTGTAAAAAGAAAGATGGAAGACCATTTTTTTTTTGCTGTAAGCTTTTTGGCTGCAGATGGCTAGACTGAAGCTTAGGATTAGTGTGGGCCAATGGGCAATGGCTTTGGCTTAGTTTTTCAGTGTTCAGGAAACCAGGAACGTTTTTTTAATGTTTTATTATGAGCGGGAGCAGGTTGGTGGGAAGAGGACAGATTTTCAGGTTTTGGTATACAGCTGTGAAGCACATGGAGGAGAAAGTTAGGGGGGTGATTTAGAAAACCCAGAGGTGGGGAAGAGCATTTTATATTCATGGACCTTCCATAGCTTGTTGCATTACGGTCCATTCAGTAGCACCCCGGAATTGCTTTAGTTTAATGACAAGAACACTCTTGCTGGGTGCGTGCCTTGAGCAGAACTTTATCAACTGCTTTCCACACTTGAAGGTCTGCAATAAAGGATGGAATTTGGCACCAAATAAGAAATTGATACTTAATGAAATAAATGCTTTTCAGTCAAAGGGAAAAAAGACAAAATTTAATGTGATTTAATGTTTTTTTCTAAAATTAGAACATATATAAAGAGATATGTAGAACATTTGATATAAAATATTTAAGCTTTTTTCGTCTTAATAAGAAATTTAGTTTGGATTTTGTATGTCAGAGGTTTTTAAGTTTTGCTATTTAATGAAGGAAACAGACTATGAAATTCTCTAGAAAGAAAAGAAAAAAATGTTTGCACTCTGTAAATTTATGTTCATAAATATAACTAAAGGGTAAAATTATAGAATATGAGAAATAAATGTTGCATGAGAAATAGGAAAAAGTAGGCTTGGTGTATAAGGAGGTAAACAGTTTATTGTCTACCTTGCCCAAGTTTCCTTCTCAATAGAATTCTAATATCTGCCATGCAAATCTGATTGAGTCGTGGCCTAATTATTTCACTCCAGCCGCTGTTTCTTTCTTCGAGGTCAGAATTTATTAATTTAAGAAGATTATTCCTTTAATTACCATATGCATTCTTAGAGCTTATCAGGAGGCTCTTTGCCCGTAAGTGGCATTAGAGCATCTACAGCGCATGTTCAAGCCAGCATAAAATGGTTATGTTTTGGGGTTTTTTGTTTTCTGCCATATCAGATGATCTGTTTGCAGATATCTGCGCGAATGGTGTTGACTCTGATGCTAAGGTCAGGATTTGTGTGACATCAGTGTAGTGTTGCTAAGCAACAGTTAGCAACTTACATCCCACATTTAGTTCCTTTGATTTTGTATTTCGTATCTATCCTGACACGTTCATGTTCAAAACCTGGGAACGCTGGTTAGTCATTGTGCATCTTTCTCCCATGAGGTCACCAGAAATAGTCGGATCCATTTGGTCCAACCCTCTGGAACGTGGTGGCCTTGAGCAAAGCTTTCTGAGCTGGTCAAGGAGGTATAGCAATACAGACTGTGGGAAAAAGAAACAGAAAAAAAGGGGTATGGAAGCAGAAGATAGAGAAATAAAGTGATACGAAAGAGTAGAGAGGGCCATTGTATTCTTTCTTGGATAATATGCCAGCTGGTCTCACAGATACCTACTTTAAAAACTCATATTCATTTAAAGCTGTATTTGCCCTCCTCTACACAAATGGTAGGCTAAAAATGTACTTTAAATTGTACTATGCATAAGCGGAAAATGAGATTCATGTCTATATGCCCTACATTTTACATTTGGCTTTGTTTTGAATTGTATGTTCCCTTCAATATTAGTTTTTTCTCTGTTTAATTCCACATTAATATTAGGCAGTAGTTTATAAATGTTAATTAAACTTTGCTATTCACCAGTGGGTAGGAATTATTCTTGTTTGATAGACCGGGAACACAAAGTGGAAATGGATTAGTATGACTTGTGTAGGTGCGAGACCATTAAACAGAATACAGTTGTCCTGATTTGTTTTTTGGTTTTGAATTGCCACTGGCAAGTCCAGGAGCATGTTGGAGATCTGCTTCCCACAGTGTCTGAGGTCTCCCTGATCACAGTCATATGACGTTAAGCTCTCTGCAGAACAGCAAATTCTGACTGGCTCCGGTGAGGTCAACCACCCTTTCCCAGCTGAAGCCCAAAATTACTGATTAATCTGCCCTGCATTGATATGTTAATTTCAAACAGGTACAATGGTGGTTGTCTATCACTGATGAACATGTCAGGCAACAATTTCTTCTCCACAGATATCCAATCTAATAAAGCAATAGTGTACTATTAGCTCTGTAGGGGGGTACTGCGACAAGATGTGTCAGTGTTATCAGATGTCAGTCAGGCTATTTGTTATATCTCCACAATCCCTCAGGATCAGCATGAAGTCACCACTAACTGAATCTCATCTAGCTTCTTCAGCTAAGCCATTCAAGCCTCGAGCCCCCTCTTGTTACACCCCACAGCAGCAATAGCAGTTGGTTTTTTTCATGTATAAATACTGCAAAATGCAGTTGTTTGTGAGAACTGCCTATCTTGAAATACCTCTGGTTTGGATGTTTTCTCAGGCTGTAGACCTGCCATGCAGTAGGTGGTTCACCAGTAAGGTAGGTGAACCTTCTTGTCTTGCAAGGGAGCACTCTGCATGCATTTTTGGTAGCGATGTAGTGCACAACAAACATTCCTTTTAGATATTAATTTGCTTTTTGTTCCTATTTGAAGCCAAGCAGTGTACATTTATATATTTATACTCAAAGTGGCTTCCTTCTCTGTTACCCAAAAGTGGGCACTGAATCAGTACTGCTGCATCACTCCATAGCTCATTTAGCTAGCGAAAAATAATACTGTGTCTTTTGGTGACTTTATTGATTTAACAATTTTTTTTCAAGAACAGATGCTGCAGTAACAGGTTTTCCTTATCAAAGCAAACCGGGATTTATCAGTCAGCTAGAATATAGTATTTAGTTCTTAGGTTACAACGAATTCTTTTGAGGCTATGTTAAAATCTAGTAGGGCAATATAATCCTCTTTTTTAGCCTTCTCATTATCCCTCTCTCATAGAAGATTTCTCATTATTATGTTCCATCTTCGCTTCAAGCGGATGTCTTGCTCTTTTCACATATTCTGCATTCTTAGTATAAGTCTAATTATTGGTCTCTCTCTCTCCAGGTGCCTCCATACTTTGTCTGTTGACAAGCATATATTCGTGTTATCCCAGGAGTGATTATTGCACACAGCTTTAATTCTGTTGCTTCACAGAGAGTGTGAAGTTCAGTCTTTATAGCTAATGATATAAAAGGGTGTAGGTAGAATAAAACTGTGTCTAGATTTCATAAAGTTAATGCACGCATTTGCACAAATACCTGAACGATCACAGTACATTTGTTGTCCAACGATATTGGTATTTTGCTACTAAAATAAGGGCTAGATTTAAAAATAAATAAATCCTAAGGACTTGGCTGCTGCTAACATGAGGCTGATGGGTAGATTTTCAGAAGCTCAGGACTCAAGTGTGCATGGCTTTTTTGAAACTCTGGCTTCTTGCATTGTGAGCCTAATTAGGAGCTTGGAGGCTTTTTGAAAATGAAGGCCATAAAGTTCAGTTTGCCTACAAAGCAGAAAAAAGAGCTGAATTAGGATGCTGAGAACAGACTTACAGACTTCAAGTAAAGGCATCTTAAAAGCTACATATATCTTAAAGGGCTGCCATGAAGAGAGCAAGGCTAAGGTGGAACACCGAAGAAGAAAAGAGTCTACATCTCACTGGAAGAGAGACTGGGGCCGGGCTACAGGAAATGTTCTCTGAACAGAATTTGAAAATAATACAGGACTAAAAGGAGGTGACCAGAGAAAACGAGTTAATCTCAGAGCTCAGGCGTGATTTACAGCAGTCCTAGGTGCTGTGAACTGGGCAGTTGTTCACAACGCTTGTTCTGAAAGGCATATCTAGCTGTATTTCCTGACACAAAAGGCAGTAAAGAGGCTAACAGGAAAAGCTGATTTTCAGATATTTAATCAAATCTGAGTTTTCTTTTTCTCCCCCATCTTCCAAGAAAGAGGTGAAACAGTGAAGAAAAAAAAGTTCTTTTTTTCACATGCTGGAGTGCTGAACGTGCAATCTTCAGCGGAACTGAGGACCGGAGAAAAGGAAAGTTCAAGGAACCCAGTAGTTCTGGAAGCCTAAAATTGTGTGTGGTTGTTATTTACCCATGCAAAGCATTTGAACATCGTCTTACTGGAGATCTGAAAACATGTGCACGTAGATTCCTGGGGGAAGAATATCTGTAAATGTAATTATACAATGTTTTCAGTCATCGCTCTCTCTTCTGTTACTCTTTAAAACATTCTGGTTAAAGTCTAACAGGGCAGATTTACATCAAGACCTGCTGCTTGGTGATACTGATCCTCAGACTGACTCTTGTGTCTTAGTAGAGGAGGTATTTCCCCACTCCTGAGATTCCCTTGGAGTGCACGAACCCGAAGGGTTTGCCTACATATCCTGCTTTTAATCATGGAATGTGCTTGGCAGAGTTTCCTGGGATTCTCTCCTTTAGAACCTTTTGGGGTCAAAGAGATTTACTGCAGCACAGCAGAAATGTAATTAAGAGTCATTGTTATAAATAGGAAATTGAAAAATAATAAAATTGAATGTAGTCTAGGCATAATGCAAAAATCAGTGGGGAAAGAAAACTAGAGGAGGAGCACTCTTGCTTCTGTTACTTTTTCTAAGGTAAAAGGAGAGGTAAGAACGCGCATCGCAAGCTCTGATACACCATTTCAATTAATAAGCACTTTCAGTTTTTCACCTAAAACATCCTTCTTCTAGGTAGTTACTGGAAACTACCTGAGGTGATTGTTGGGTAGGTTATAATGCAGTTACAAATCCAGCAAATATTAGGACTGTGTAACTAGAAATAGTAGTCAAACTTTGTCCAGGTTATTTTGCCCATTTGAAATTGAATGTATATTACCCTTTGTATGGTTGTTAAATTAATTTTCCTCTTGCAGTGTCTGTTAGTTTGGTTTTGGTTTTATTGAAATGTTTCAATAATGGCTGTTTTTTACATAAATTATACTATGCTTTTGTTTTATAGCAAGAGTAGATGGGATTTCTCATTGCTATAGGTATATATAGGTGTACCTTTGCTATTGTAGCTGTGATAACTCTGTAGAGCCATGGGTACCTGGAAGTTTCAGGAGCAGAGAGCACTAGCCGTAGAAGCTATAGGAGGAAGTCTGTGGCAGGAGTAAGAAAAGATGTCAAGTTTCCTGAACTCTGGTTTTGTACCTTAATCAAAAAATCATAGGTCTCACCTACTTTCTTAGTCTTTTCTTCAGGAATTTGTTGGTCAGAGATGATGACCACCAAAGACCTGCATAATCTCTGGAGGGAAAGCTTTTGTTTGTTTGTTTGTTACCTGCAATTAAAAAGTTATTCCTGAATTAAATTTATGTTACTTTGGAAATAGTATAGATAAAATGGGTTATAAGCAAGCCTACCCCTGGAATAAGTATCCATATAGGAAGGTAAGGTGATACATTTCCAGGTGAGGACAACTGATAAGCTAATGTGGTTTGGGGAGGGGGAATTCAGCACAGCGAGGTGTATGCTGTAGTCATTGTATGGTAGTCATTTAGTCTCACAAATCATGAAGTACCATTTAGTTCTTCGGGTGATTGAAAGTAATATAACAAATCTATTGCTTTTGTGTTTAATTAGGTAATTATGACTAGGTGATGTTTTGTTGTCTCTTGTCATTTTCGTTCGTGAAAAAAATGGAATTTTGTGTGCCATGAAAAATGGGAAAATATGGTGGCTGGTAGGAGATAAGGAAGCCTTTGCTTGGGGGAGCAGGGGAAGGGGGGAAAGAAAAGAGTCAGTCAGGTGAAGCGAAGGGAACAAGCCAGGCTGGAGTTCAGTCCAGGATGTTTGTAGAGCATTTGTTTTTCCATTGAGAAGGATAATCAAAACCTTTTTGAATGGCAAAAGGAGCCTTGTCAGGAACTTTGTAGACATTAAGAAGTTTTGACAGTATCTGCTGCCGTTAATTCTGGGACATTTTGAGAAGTTAGGGAATGACAACAAAAATGGTTTTCATCAGGGTTGTATATAAAGGGGCAGCTTTCGCAGTTAATGCGCATATTTAGTCCTTATTTATGTTAGCCTAGACATTGGCATGAAACACTGGGTGTCTTCTCTCACCTCGCCCATTTTGGCATTGACATTGACTTCAGATGAGGAAAAGCGCATCTTTATCCAGTCCCTACATTGCGTGACTCAGATGAGGATTGTTAGGAGACAGATTTTTAGGAGAAGATGGCTCTTAGTGTCACAGCTTAAACAGCAAGCAGCGAGCAGCAGTATTTTTTAGCACTTGAAAAATTATAATCACTTGGCGGGGGAAAAAAATCTATTCCGAGCTCTAAAACCTCAACTGTAGCAGTACTTTACAAGGTAAAGCAACACAGGAGGACAATCAGCTAACAGATCGCTGCTTGGCAGAAGCGGAAACTCAGAAGTAATGTATGGAATTAGCAAAACAATTCAGCAGCTAAATAGACTCTGGTCATTGAAAATCTGCAATCTAAGGGCAGGCTCAACTTTGCTGTACCCTGACAGCAGCTCACATGTATTTCTACCTTAATAAGCTAAGAATTCACCAAAGCTACAGGCAGACATCTGAATGCCTTTGGAAGTAGTTGCTTCAGGAAAATTTCCAGTATTACAGGAAATAAATTTATTATATATGCCAGGCCTTGTCAGAGTCCAAAGCTATCGAGAAAAAAGATGGAAATAGTCTGAGACATGTTTAGAATGATGTGGAAGTTGGAAGAACATGTAAAAGTAGTTGATTGAAACAATATATACATTAAATAGCACTAAAAGAAGAAAATCTCATTGAACTCATACAGCATGCCTAGGACTGAACAGCAGCGAGAGTGACATCTTGCAGAACACTTCAGCCCTTTAGGCTTCCTGCAGTAGTCCCGAAAGAAGTCACATAAATAAATTTTTTTTTTTTTTTTTTTATTTTTTTGGCGTTAGAAGCATGGTAGAGGATAAACGTTCTTTGGTGGTTCCTGGGGAATTTGGTTATCTTTTGTACGAAGACCTAGCAGAGACCACTGAATAACTCCAACCCTCATTTAGTAGCAGCATCACGTGAACCTCGCCTTCTTTTTAGTAGGAAAGTAAGAGGTTTGTTTTATAAGAAGAGGGTTAATTGTTTTGGCTGTTACAAGGTTCAGCAAGCATTCTCAATTTGCATTTAACTTTGAAGACTAGTTCTTCTGTTCCAGTCTTAAATAAGGCTTTACACGTACACAATGAGAATTTTTCTTTATCCCAACTCTATTGGTCTAAAAACAAACAAAAAAAGTATATATAGTACCTCTCCCTAAAACCCTTGCTTTCATTAAATCCTTAAATCATCATGGGTTAAACAACTTTATTATATCAGCATTATGAGCTTTCTACAGAAGGAGATCACGTTATCAGTCTGATATTGAGTAGTAGCTGTGTATAAAAAAACCCCCAAATCATTATTTATTTAACTACTGGTGAGCTTTGCACTTTGGTTTTCCAGCATCAAAGAAAACTTACTGACTAAGCATCATCTGAGAGTGAATTTGAGTTTTTAAAGTTTCTTACCTAGACTACCAATTCTAGCATCAGCTAATAATTCAAGGTTTCTGTAAATGATTTATTTTACCCTTTATTGATTTGTACCTATAAGCGAGCCATAAGTTAGCTAGCTATTTCCCAAAACTGACTTCCAGACCATTTTCTGTCTTTTGCTTTTTTGCTGTGTCAGTTCAGTCCCTTAAAACTTCGGAACGAATATTCCAATCTATGCCTGCCTGTGAGGATACTTTAGTTTTATGCATATGCCCCTTTGTATGTAGAGAGGGAGAGAGAAACACACTAATTAAAATATAATTAGGGAACTCTGTTTGACTAGTAACCCCCCAAAAAATGGGTCCAATTTTTGTCTTATTTTGACTCTCCAACTTACTAGAGTTTTCGACCGCTTAATTGGAACTTTTTCCTATGGTTCAACAGTGGTTTCCCTTCTTCTCTTCTCAGTGTTCACACCAAGAGCTGATAACATGGTGGCAAGCATGAAGCTGTCTGTGTGTAACAGAAAGAGGGGTCAATTGGTAAGTAAAGTGAGCACGGTCTGCCAAAAACATAACATAGGCATTATGGAAAGATTAGGTTAATGAGACCATTAGTGTCTTCATTGTTCAGAGTAAATTTAGAGGAAGAAGGACTATGATGCTGCAATTACCTTCCACAGTTCATAAACCATTCCGCTGCTCCTGAGTGTAAATGATGATTATCACGGCTATGGGGCTGTAGAAGCCTGTTGTATAAGTCCGAGAACTGTTAAAAAGCTGGTGTCACACCGGTGCAGAATCAGCGGTGGCTGGAACGGCCCCCCTGAAAGGCCGACAGAGTGATGGCTGTGTGGTGGGCTGGCACTCTGTACTGATGGCCACTGACTCCAATGGCCTTGAAAGGATGGTGCCTGTTTTCCCATAGTCGTGCTGCCAGGAAAAACCCTGTTAGGAGTAGCAGCTTACGCCAGCTCCCATACATTTTTATATCATGGGAGCAAGACAAATCAACCAAAGTTGTTTGCCTGTGAGAGCAAAAGTCCATGTGGCGTTAGAGGAAAACTGCCGTTTCCCATTCAGATGGCAAAAGTCTTTTGAGGCAGGATGCTGATTACTCCGACATAGCACTGAATAATCGGTGGTACTAATGGTTAAATTCTTTTACACGCACGGAATGGATTTAATTATTAAAGTGCCTCTCCTGAGGTCAAGAAGATCCAGTCTTGCAATGCTGGATCTATTAGAGCTGCTTCTTGAACTCAAAGGTTCCCAGATGAGAGATTCTGCTGGCTACAAAGGGAGCTGCCATTTCTGTTAAATCCTGTAAAGGGAATTGAGCAATCTCTCCTCTGGAGAACTAAACTTTCTGGAGATTCCTGTTCATAGAACTCCTTTGATGCCCTTTTTTTAACATGATTGAAACTGCTTTTTCAGGATCTGACCTGGGAGATGCTCCCCTTGAAACCTACTTAAAGTTTGCTGAATTGCCTGCGGGGAATTACTTAGTAGGCTCTGCAGTATAGTGACATCCTTCTTTCCATCCTTACCTTCAGCTTAGCAAAGTATAAAAGATGGTGCCTAACTTGCTGCTTCCACGTAATTAGTGAAGACTGGTATCGGCACATCCTTGTGGACTTGCTGAAGTGGAGAACACGGTGACTGATATAACAGGCATCAGCAGAACTCGCCCCTGCTCCCCGTATCATTAGGATCAGCGTATGAAAGAATTGGATGTCCCGTTCAGGTACTGTCACGCAGGCTTCTCTACAGGCACTCCTGCCAGATGGAACCTGTCCCACTGGCTTTGCGAAGTGCCATCTCGAAAGAATGAAGCAATGCCTAAACCGTCTGATCAATGTTGTCTGGCACAGTACTTCTGAAATTCATGGGAGGTAGTGTTGATAGAAATTTATGATCAGGATGGCTTTTGTTCACTGGTTCAGAAACAAATCTACTGGTAAAATCAGGTTTTTTTTGTTTTTTGGGAGAGAGAGAGGAACTGTCCAGTTAGCAGCATTCAACAGTACTCACTTTGAAGTGCCTGCTTCGTAGCTCAACCTCATACACGCACTTCAGTGACAGGTAACTCTAGGTTGTTTTTCTAGGGTCATGGAAGGAGGACATAACATCTATTTGAAGAAAAGAATTTAACACTTTCACAGTTTCTCTGCATCCTTTAGAAGAGTCAGGTTGGAATTGTATTTTAGAATGTGTGAATTGTCGATGAATATAATGTTATGACATATAAAGGCTACTTTCACATGGAGGAAGTTTAAGGGAATAAAGTGATTTATGAGGAATAACGTTTGCATTAGCAGTTTGATGTTATAACTCAAGCAATCCATCAGATTTTACTTTGGTCCATTTATTTTGTACTTCCCTTGCCCAAGGCCTTGTTTCTCATTGCAATAAAAGGTCAACTTCCAGCACTGCGCTAAGCAAGAGCAGTGCAGAAGAGAGTTCAAAGACAAGGTAACACACAAACTAGAAGAATCCAGATGAGGGTTGATATTTTAAACATATTTGTTTTAAATATAAATACATATAAAATCAATACGTACGAGTAAATCTGTCCTAGCTTTTTAAATCATCTTGCTACAGCTTGCATCTGGCATGCCATTTTGGGGACATCAGTCAGTTTGGATGTCATGTATACATTTCAGCGTCAGACTTCGTCAGGTGTCAAAGATTTTGCTGAAACCTGAGAAGCTGCAAGAATCCTTTGTGAGCCCTCCTTTCAAAAATCATTTCTTAAATGTGAGTTGAGGACAGCGGTAATGGCAGCCTTTCACAATGTACTATACTCATGGGTCATGCAAATTCAAGTCTTTGCAGATGAGCACTGCTTAAAATGAAATAGTTGCGATTGTGAAGAACATCGGATTTGTGTTGTACGGGAAGATCATGCGGCAATTTCAGATTTTGTTGTGAAGGCACTGATCAGGAGGGAAGATTGAGCCTGGATGGAAGAAAAATTCAAATAATCTTAAGGGGATGCTACTGTTCTGTAGCAACAGAAAAAATGTTTTATTTTTCACTGATGGTGCATTAGAGTGGTGTGTGGCAAACAAAACAGCTGTGGCTGTAGTTTCTGGACATGGCCAAACACAAGGGACAATGCTTGTGTCGCATTTGCTTGATTTGCAAGTGATTTTCTGCCAAATTAAATTAGAGCTTTAATGTAGCAAATAGAGCTCATTTTCACCTGTTGGTGCAGCTGCCATCTTACCCATGTAAGGTCTTTTTAGAGTAGAACAGGCAGTTTGTTTGCTTGTGGGTTTTGGCCTCTCAGTGCCTGGGTAAGTGTCATTGACAGAGGAGGGCAGAACAAATGGGTCGGAAGGATGAAGTGCTGTCAGGTCTGCCTTTCCCGAAGCTGCCACGCTGCTTCTCGCTGCTCCCTGAGTTCCCAGCCCTTCTCCCAGAGCCTCCCTTCAAAGTGGCACATGCCACTTTCTTCATGTCTCATTGAGCTGGTGTGGAACTGCAGAGCCCTTCCCTTGCTGTCTTGAAGGGTTAAAACCAGGGCACTTTTGGACAAAAAAAATTCTCTGCCCATGAGTTTTAGTTTCCTAGAGAATGCCTAACCTCAGCACTCTGCTTCAGCTCCCTAGTGCCACTGTGTCATTAGAAACAATCCTTCATAATGCGTTGCCTTTCCAACTCTATGTGTGTTAGCTGCTTGATGAACTTATGTATGGAGCAGTCATTAGCCAATCTTTCTAAGTAATTAGTATGCTTAATGTTTTGGGTTTTTTTTGTTATCCGTTTGTTTTAGTTTCCTAAAGGGTAGTGGTCCTCAACGACTTCTGCAAGGGATTCAGCAATGATAAAAATGAAGCTGCTTCAGGGAGGGCTGAATGAGGACTGCCCTTTTCCTCATGCGGGATGGAGAGGATAATATTCCTGGGTGTCACTCTCAAGAATGGATCCTGGTGTCTGGATCCTGGTTTTTGCACTGCAGTGTCGGAGATGGTGCAAGCCTGCCCCAATTCATTACTGCCTCCGAAGTGGGAAAGCTACCGCTGTCACGCTCCCTGCTGCTTCCTTCCTGCCTTTTTTGGATGCCTATTCTGAGGGCTGCGTTAAAGGGGGAAAGCAAGCTTTTGGGAAATGCCTATGGAAATAGCTATGGGTAGCTGTGCCAAGTGAAGAACTTTGCCATAAATTATGATGAATGTCAGCAGCTTCAGCCCTGCAGTACCAATACACTTACCAACAGAAACGTATGAAGTAAATTGCAAATTAGCGTATATCAACATTTGAGTGCTTCATTTTGCTTTAGTGAGCTCTTGGTTTTCCAGTTGCTCTCTAAATATAAAAAAACCCCACAACTTCTTGGCTTTATTATTTAATCCATTGTATGTACAAAATCATCGTTTCTCAGTGGGACCTCATCAGAGAGAATCAAAGGGAGAAACTAAAATTAGTTAATAATGAACTGGGGATGAGCTAAGAAAAATCTACTATGGAGCTCACAAAAGAGTACAGAAGGTGTTAAAAGAGGTGTTAATGGTTAGTTGTTGAAAAAAATAATTTAATTAAAAATAAAAAAGTTGGTGGATATTTATGGGCATGGAAGTGTTGAGTTGAATTTCTGTTCTACGGTTCTCGGATTTGCATATTAAGACGTACTTGGTACTCACGATCGGTTATGTTTTTTTAAACTTAGTATAAATAATAGTCCTAAAAAGCTACTAATTTCAACCAGTTTTGAGTATTTCAAGTTTCTGTTTGAAAAGCAGCATTTGACCAAGAGAACAAGACTAATACAGTGGGATTTTAAATGACCAGCTGAACACCTCGGAGTCAACGAGGAGATGAAAAAAACAGAGTACACAACCCTTAGGCTGGGAATTAGTCATCTGAACAATTTTCAGATCAATATAACAAACAAAATCAGGAGCCATTCAACAATACTTTACACAAGAAGAGACTATTATAACTGGCAGTCCTAAGGAACAGTTTGCTTGACCTTGACACGTAGATCATCTGGACCTACTCTGGAAATATGAGATGTCCTGTAGTTGCAAATGTTTGTTTACAGAAAAAAGCAATTAAAGAAAGAATAATCCCATCTGTGACTGACTCCTGGTGGTTGGGTGCTCCTGATGCCTCCATCTTGCTGTTGATTTCAGACCTGAGAGGCTGGGTACGTCAATCTGTCTGTGTGCAGCACTTGGCGGAATGAAGCTCTACTTGGAGTGAGCTGGCTGGAAGTAGTAGGATCTTAGTGTTGCTTAACGAGTGAACCTGTCCTCATATGTACAAGTTGCAGTAATGGGATCTGACCTTTTTATGACACCCTTGATAGAAAATGCCATCATGTATTAATAGCTGGTGTAAAATGGAGTGTCATCAGTGAATGAAAGGGCAACCCTTGCACCGCCGTCGCCCAGCCTTGACTAGGCTGTGACATCTCTCACTGGGACAATGAATGCTCTAATTTAAAATGCTGTCTTGCGAGGAAAGCTTACTAATGCTTGGAGCTTCTGTTGATTGTTATCAAATTTTGTTCCAGAAGTTTTCCGTCATTGTCTTTGTACCTCAATCAGTACTGCCTGGTTGTAGGCCAAGGGAGACACGCACGTACTGAAAAGCTGCTTAGCAGCGTCCTGTACGCTTTCCTTTTCCTTAGACCGGAACGTGAGTACAGGGAAGGTAAGAAGGTGACAGCTAAAAGAGAGTCTTAAAAACCACAGGCCAGTATGTCAAAGACCAGTTGGTATTTTCGCTGCTAATTGTCTTGGCCAGCCTTCCAAGCCTTGATTATTTTCAGAGAATTTTCACCCTCCCTGTTACCTGTGGGCATTCATCTGTTAGCAATGTTTCTTGTGAGATTTTTGTTTTGTCTACATTCATTGCTTGACAGTCCTTAGGAGACCATATATGCCTTTTTTATATACACGCACCTTCTCACTCACTCTCTGTCCCTGTGTAATGCAGTAAATCCATTAATAGATGCAACGGTATAATAGAATAAGACAAACATAAGAGGCTTGAAGGAAACTGAGGAGAACCCTTCCTATAGGTAATGTCCACAGGGTTTTGTTTGAGTCAATGTTATCATTGCACAGGACTACAGAATGCAGAGACTGGTACATGATTCTCTTGATTACGTGAAGTAAATAAGGTTGTAGACATATATTTAGAGAGAGTTAGTCTCTAGCTTCTCATAATATAAAGAGAATTCAAATATATCCATACTAAGCTGCACTAAAATTGCCTGAGAATAATAATGATCTTAGCTCGTTAAAGGCTCAAACTTGCAGGTCCTACAATTCTGGTCTTAACCTCCCATATATTTCAGTAGTGAGCATTGCCTGACCTGCATGTTACATGTGGTCTTCAGAGACATGCCGTTTCACAGTCATGGTGTTTGGCCTATCAGATGACTGAAGGGACTTCGGTTTTGGAAGCAGAATTGGTCACGGCTAGAATGGGCTGGGAGGCTGATATCCAAATAGCACAGTAGACTTTCACCTGCTGCTGTGTTTTCGCTCTGCTAAAAAAGCTTTTTTTTTTTTTTTTTTAGATACCTTTTCCACTCTTGTGCCCAGTCTTCTGGTGCCTGCAAGCGCTCTAGCAACAGAAACGCTTGCTGGGGAGTGGGGCAGGCGCTGCTGCTGCAAGTGCACCTCCAGGCAGCCCTGCTTTTGGGGGTTTCCTGCTGCACCCTGAAGACTTTCTCCTGTGTTCTCTGCCCCTGATTACAGGTGTGAAAATGCAGGTGTGGGGCTAGGAAGGCTTGACTGGGACTAGTTTTCTTCTGTTTCTTTTTGGCTTAACGGCTTGTATCCAACGACCGTTGATTGTTGGCTTCAAGCAAATATTGCAGGTTTTGAACGCAGTAGATGCTTTGCTAAGCAAGAGATGGTTAAAACAGACTGTGTCATAGCCTTAAGTAGAAAGAAGGCAATTTCATAGATAAGTATGAAGGAAAGAAGGTTCCTTCCTTCGGTGTTTTTTGGTATGGAATACAAGATAGCAGACACCTTCTGGCTTGACTTCTTTGGTCTGTAAAATGACTGTCTTGTGATGTGGATGATGTCAGCAGACCTGCTTATGTCCTTTTGGATAATTTATTTCTGGTGTGGTTTTTACAGAAGATACATCCTTATAGAAAAGTCTCGTAGAGGTCAGATGCTATAGGAGTGGCTTTACCTAAGGAATTCAACAGTGAGCAGTTACAGTTTTGCCTTCTAAGTTTTTTTTTCATTGCTAGTGAGAAGTCTGTGCGAGAAACAGGTCTCTCGAAGAATTTATAATTCAGGAAGATTTTCATATTTTGTTATGCTCACATGGGTGATAGTTTTAAGAGATACCTTTGCCTGCTCAAAATCTGTTTCTTTGTGTTTCACAGTTCTCTCAATCTAAATGCACTAATCCTCTAATCACCTTAAATTAGCACTAAAGGTCTTGTTTCTCCACCGAGCTTTTTTGATGCTTTTAAAGAGCATTCTAACAAAAGTGCAGAACGGATTGCACCCCTATTTTGAAAGACCAGCTGTGAAAACACATATTTTCTGCAAACATCAATTTTAACCACTAGACTGTCAGAACTGAATGCCTATTTCTGCCCTCTTAGGCAAGATTTATGTTACTCTCTCACTGAATGAGCAGGTGAAGCAGAATAGTGTTGTGTTGAAGAACAATGACTACTATATAGCTAAACGTTTCTCTGGGCCTGCAGGCTGAAACCGCTATCTAGAACTGAAAACAAAATGTATTACTTTTACGACTGTGGGCAAAACACCCTAAATCTTTTTCCATTCCTGTTTTCCTCATTGCCCGTGTTACACAGAAAATCAAGCATCCGCTGTGATTCAGCCACAGTTGTTGTGCATTTCCTGCACAGCATTATTTCCTATAACTTAGATATTTTTTTAAATATTGTGAATCAATACAAGGTTATATGTACTCTGTTTTGATGTTATGGTGCCACCGTGTTACAAGATATAAACCTGTCTTGTCATAGAGGAATGGTTATGAGTTGATTTGCTGAAGTCTCTTGGAGGACAGTGATAGCTAAAAGTCTCATGAACTGTAAATGCATTTGAGATTTGTATGGCAGATAGTGCATGCGCAAAGTGGGATTAGATACCTGGACTTGGGGCTTGTTTTCGAGGAACTTCAAACCGAGGAAGACTCTGTGAGGCAAAGTGAAGTTGGGATAGGTGAACTCCTGAGATCTGCAGCCCACAGGGACTGAGGTGCAGGGACTCACAGGTCCTGCTGATTTTTTGCATTTTATAGAGTGGAAGGTATGTGCTGATGACCACTGGAGAGACATCCTGTCCCTTCATAATTTTTTGAGAGTCTTTCCTTACTTCAGGAATGGAGAGACCTTACAGTTACTTGTAGGAAGAGGCAAAGGTGATAGAAAGTGTACCGTGGTCCTGCTAGGCTGTAAGGAAGTGCGCAGCATGCGGGACATGTCTTTTGTTTTGAATTCTGCATTAGTAATTGTGTCTAATCATTGTAGTATCACACACATCCAGATTGCGGAACCCCGGGGTATTAGTATATCGACTGCCATTGCTGTGCTGTACCCTCTTCTACTCTTTCTTCGGAAAGTAATTTAGGGCCAAACAAAACGTTTCATTCAACTGTGAATGACTCCTGTTGCGTGAAAGGGGCAAAGCGGTTTTGGCAGAAAATAAACCCCCTTGCGTTCTAACACTCCTCACCGAGGTGGGAGGCCAGGTGTGGCTAGGTTTAAATTCTGAGTGATGCCCAATTCAGCACTATCAGTCCAATCGCGTTTAATATGTATTAAGCTATTACGATTTGGATACACTAATAGTGGACTGCACCTTCAGTCTAGTCATGCTCATGAACTAGCACGGCCACTCTCGAGTCTTTGGTCACGTTCAGTGAGAAACCAAAATGACTAGCTACTTAAAAAAGTGCAGTTTATTTAAACAACAGATATAGAGGTTCTTAGGATTGCCGGTGATAAATACACTGTCTGCAAAGCACGTGCAAATGAAAGTATTGTTACATATACAAAACGCGTGACAAAGTTATAAACGATACAGCCTGGCTCTAAATGTAGAAAAGAGAGTCTCTAGAGAAATTTCTAAGTTTCCCGAGGAAGCACTCGGTATAATCTAAGTGTTACCCAAAGGTGTCCCTATGGGGGGGAAGAGAGGCTCAGCCCGTCGACTGATCCCAGAAGTCAGTGATGTAATTCTTTATGATGGTGTCTTCCCTGGGTATCCCCCCTCTCTCAGGCTATTTTTATACTATTCGTTATCTTCAAGGTGGAGTTTGAGTGACTTTAGTCATACATACTTTTATCATGATTGGTGTAAATTTTTCTCACTTCACAATTAAAGGTATAGTTTACGAGAAATTCAGGGCGCAGACTCAAGAAGGAGTGGTCGCACCTTGGAGGCGGGTAGCCTTCGGGATGGAGGTGTGTTTTGGTATTATAATGACATTATAATGAGCAAAGTTCGCACAAAGGACAGCATTTCATCAAAATTTGACAAAATGTTGGCTCTGAGCATCTAGCGGGCAGCTAATTGGCAGCTTATCTGTTTCATGGTATCATCCCATTCCCGTATCCGCTATACATCATAAGGTAAAGCCACGGAATAATTGCATCCCGTCCCGTACCTCATGTAGCTTATCAGGGAACCACAGATGTTGTGTCCTTCATGCCAGCTGCGGCTATTTTCTACCTCAGAAGCCTCTTGATTTTATACTTTTCCTTAATGTGTGAACAATGCTGTACTTTTGTATTTTTTAGCCAATTTAGTATTTATTCCACAACTCCGCCTTGAATTTTCAGAAGATTTGAAAATCTTTGAGTTGAATTAGTAGATTACAGTTTGAATTAAATAAATTTGGTTTTGATGCTTTGTTTCAGAAGTATGCTGAGTTGGTTTCATTCTGAAATTAAATGTTTGGGTCTTTTGAATCTTGTTTTTGATTGGGCAGAAACTTGTTACCAAGCTTGACTCTGTTTTATAGATAGTTAGGATGGCAACTATATATTATCTGTCCGAAATGTAGCTGTTGAAATAGCAAAAGTCATCCTCTGTGCTGAACACTGTATATTTAAAGAGATAATGTAGGGAAGCAAAGGACTCCGTCTGTTTTACTGATGGGAAACTGAGACTCAGAGGCAGACCCGTGTCCCAGTCTATTTACAAACTGGGATCGGTTTACCACTGCTGGTCTGGGAGGCGAGGAACCTGCATCTGTCCTGAAAACGAAGGTATGAACCGAAGTACAGTACTGCATTGCATTTTATGGTATGTTTAATGAAAGCTTGATACTGCGGTGGTTGATGGGAAATGATGAGGGTTGAGAGTGAGCCGCAGACCAAAAAGGGTGGAATTCAGCATAGATAAAGGAAAGCAGAATGTTGCAGTTGATCTGTTAGAGGCATGGGTTTTGCTCTAAACAAACATGGTTCTTCATGTAAAATAGAAAAGCTGTGGGGTTTTTTCAAAATTAAGTCCTGTGAGATTCCCCTCAAATAATTGGCTTGCATAGGAATACTGTAGCACATAAAAATGTTAACTTCTCAAATTTGCTGAGTAGCTTAAGTGAATTTTATTTTTATTATTTCTTTAAAATGTTCATAGTCTGTGTGGGTGGATAACAGCAGAAAAAAAGGAGCTCAGGCAGCACTGAGACCTTGCATTAGAAATAAATTGCAGCCTGGAGGAGTTATGCTTTATGGTCAAATTTTAAAGCGTTTGATAATAAGAAAAGTAGAGAAAATGGATTTTACATTGCTGCAGAATACATAATGTCCTGTGTCTATAACCTGTCCTAGATTACTGTGGCATGTGCAGGATTTAAACATTTGTAACAGCAACAGTCCTTTGGGAGTCTTGCTATTTGTTCAGAGGAAATCTCAATACTTTTCAGCAGAAAAGAATATGGTTCGTGAACTGATCTCCTTTCTTCTGCTTTTTGTTTAATAGTCATCCTGGGAGTATGCTCCGGTTAACCAAGGATTGTGCTGCTTGCATTAGTGGAGGACGGTGGGATGAGATTTAGTGTAGTGTGAAAGATGTTGAGCATGGGAGAAAAGGGAGGGAGGAGAGGAAAAAGCTGATGCTCCCTCCTTGTCAGCATAATTTTGCCCCTGCAGTACCTTTTTTTTTTCCCCTTTTTTTTTTTCCTGTGCACTAGGATGTAGAGCATGTGAGACAAGCATGTTGCTTAGCAACTGGAGGTGAACAACCTGTGCAGAGAAATAACAGCAGGGAAGAGGAGGGAGCATGGATATATATGGCCCTTATTTCGGTGGCTCGTTTTAGAAATGAGACAGGAAATCTTTTGCTGAGGCTCTTTTCTTCTGCATTTCTTTCCCCAAACCACGTGCCTTCTCTGCCTTTCTCACTGAGCAAGATGCACCCAGCTGATGTATTATTTTGTTAAAGGACTTTGGTCATCTGGAAATCATAAAAATCCAGGATCCCCAGAGTGAATAAAATGGAAAAATGCGCTAGAGGAAATTTTTATTGCTGGAATGCAAAAGGTTAAGTTGTTTGAGCTGAACTCTGCAAAGTCTGGAATGAATTGGGGTAATGAGAGACAGAGATCCTTCCCATCAAGAAGTGGGATGACGGACTTTGGAAGAAGTCCTTTTAATGGCTGCAGGTATTAGAGGAGACAGACCTTGTTAAAAAAGTCTCATATCAAGAGTCTGGTCTCAGGATCTGGCTCTCATGAAATGGTCTTCATCAATCTGTTCTGGTTTGTGTTACGAAGCAAGAAGAGGGACGGTGGATCTCTTGGCCAGATTCTCTGGGCAGAGGAAAAAATTTGGCTCACCCCTTATGAATTTTGGGAGAAAAGCCAGGGAAGGTGTCTGTTCCAGGCTTTTTATCATCAGGTAACTTTAACTGTAGAATCACATCTGAGACCATCCAAAACGGACGCAAAGCAACAAATTCCACCTACTTCCAATGTTTTTCTACAGATGCGAGCAGAAACACTAGATTTAAGTTGGCCTCTGATGTCACAGAATGCCACTGACTGCATGAAAAACTCTGGAGAAATAACTGTAAATCGATTCCTATCAATGAGTTACGTGGGCAGTGCAGTCCACGAAGCACAGCCCGTACAATGCTGTTTGGAATTCACGTCCATTTTTACCTGCATATGCTGAAAGACGAGTGTTCTACCTCCATAGACAGAAATGGGAGATAGGAGAAGAGGCTGCAATTAGTATTTGTATGCAAAACACTTAGTGCCGGCAGAGCTTGTGATAGAGCACTGAGCAGCTTAACAATTAGCGCTGGCCGGGCATGCAGTGGACGTAAAGCACGACGACCTAACGCTGAGATCAAAATACTTAACCGGCCCACGGCGTTAGGCCTCTTACTTTCTTGCCTGCTAGAAAATGTCAGAATACATACTTGTCTCTTTCTCGTGAGTCTGGCAAATGTAGCAAGTCTGAGCAATGTGAGATGTCCGGGGTGCATGCTCCTGAGCTGAGCTACTCCAGCCTTGGCTCCCCAGCGTCCTTGCTGAACCCCGCTCTTCAGGTGGGAATTGGGCAGGGGATGGTTCCTAAAGTAAATTCTAATTGTGGCTTTGTAAATCAAACCCAAAGTGAACTGACATCAAAGCATTATATCTAATACAGAGCAAAGCTGTAATTTGCTAGTGTAAGGGATTTTATACAGGGATCACAGCCAAGTAAGCAGCCAGAGGAGTTTTTCTCCCACTGGATTCTTTAGATTTAGATCCACAATAATAGGTAGATTCCTCATTCTCCTTTATTCCAGTAGAGACTGGGCACCTACGTAATTCTGGTGATCTGAGCCAAAGAACCTTCTGCTGATACCACTGCAAAGGGCACGTGGAAACCTGAGTTTTGTTATTGGTCACTGGGGAATTGTGTGGCTTTTGCTATTTTAAATGCCCAGTAGATATCCTTACAGTTCCTTCTAAACCATTTATTCCTTATGTCTATTGCATGGCTGCCAATGGCGGTTGTTAACTGGGCTCTGCCATTCAGGAAGAGCTGAGAGAGCCTTTCACCCCGCGTCGTTAAAATACATAGTGTAATCAGTGTCTTTGGTTGCTGACTTTTATGGAAATGGCAAGAACCTACAATTCCTGCAGAAGCCAGTGAGTTTCCAATTCTCTTTAGCTCGTCGGAAGCGTTAGTCACTAGTGTGGCAGCACAGCAGCAGCTGAGTGGGGGATGAGCTAATGAAGATTGATGGCAAATTGCGTGTGTGAAATGTTTGTATTGCTGTGTGATATTAGGCGTAACGAAGCAGTGTCCATTGCAATGCAAGAATACCGAACTCTATTTATTTATTTTAAAGGAGTAGTCCTGCAATTGTGAAGGTGGGCTGCATGTTATTTTAAAGTCTTCTTCATATGTGGAAAGCTCTGTGCTAGCTTTTATGAGAGGCTTAGAAGGGCTTCTAAATAGAGAGGCTAGTGCCTATGTTTGGGTGGATGACCCCAAAACGAGCCAAAATCCACACCAAGATATTTCGAAGAATATAACTTTGTACAAAGCTGCCAGTCCTGAGAAGACTGCTGGAGTTGTACTTTTTTTTGTGGGGGAGGGAGGGGAGTGGAATTCCAACCTTGTAAATAACGTCTGAGGAAGATTAGGACGATATTGTGCTGAACGCTACAGCCAGACTTCACTGAGGCAGCCCTGCCTCTGCTATGGTGCTGGAAGCCTGGGCCGGAAAATGGTGGGATAAAAAGAAAGTGCTTCCACTGTGTTTTCCGGGAGAGCTGTGGCAGAGCCCCAGAGCAGCATGCCAGCCAGGGGTCCAGACCAAACCAGTTTTCCTTCTGTCGCACTCACAGTTTTTTCCTGCAGACTGGTTTTTGAATCCCAGACAACACCATGAAATTCTCCCTGCTGAGTGCCATTTGGTTTGGGAATTGCTACAGAGACATCGGCATTTTGTTCTTCACTGGCATTTTTATATGGCTTAAGGCCTTAAAAGGAGCGTTCTGTGTTTGTATGTTTGTGCGTGAGGAACGGCAGAGGTGCAAGAGGCGGAAAAGGAAATGTAATTTGATTTGCACATTTGAGGTTTTGTCTGCTTTGGAGCTGAGAGAGCTTTGAGAAGCTGTGAGGAGTTTAACTACTGCGTGGAAGAAAGGCTGTTTGTGCCTGGCTATCTCCTGTAGAACTTCACCTGCATATTTTGCTTTGCCATTTGTGAGATTATTTTTTTTAAATCCTGTTTTCTCAATGTAAAATTACAAATCAGCACATGCATAAAGGCACAGAGTTGATGACTCTGGGCTATCTGAAAGCTGTGATGTGATATCAAATTTCATTAGCGTCTAATGTTGCAAATGTTAGTTGTTAAGATCTTTTTTGCAGATTTACATATGAACAATTTAGATGTAAGTTCAGCCAAGGTATTTTCAGAAATAATTTCAGTGTATCAGCTTAATCCCTGGTATGTTCTGTTTAAAAAGATATGTTTTTTAAAGTTGAAGCCGATGTTATTAAAAGATTTAGATGAGTGATGTCATGCTCTGCTTTATCTAAATTGCCTTTTTTATTATAAATAATTAAGCATGGAAAATTTTTCTCGAAAGGCATACAGCGTCTGATAATACCCAGATATATTTTGCTTTTGCCCAGGTTTCAGAATTGTGTGTCTACAGTTAAATCTTTTAACAGAGAGCGCCGCACTGCTACTGTTTTATTTGGTCTTTCTTTCTTTCCTTTGACCTTGGAGTGTCCTTCAGCTTCGCTGGCGATGTTGTGGAGTTGCTTGGAGGCTAAGTCTCAGCAAAGAACCCCATGTACGTGTGATGTCAGCTCCGTGCCAGAGGGCTTGTAAGGTGAAGAACACTTGCTGTATTTTGCTCTGAAAGACTTTCTGAAAAATGTTCATTTCTGATAAGAACAAAAATTTATTTTGCTGGGTTTTGGATTTTGATGAGGGTTGTTTTTTTGTTTTTTGTTTTTTTTTTAAAGAGGAAGGGGGAAATCAGTGGTAAAATGGGAACGCTGAGAGAAAAGATCTGTAAGGATGGTTTTGAAATTACTCTCCAATTTATTTATGATTTGCTTAGGAGAAGAGGGTATAAACCACAAAAGGCTTGTGATTAAAAACAAAAAAAAAGACGAAAATAGATGCAGTAAGAAGCTGCCAGAGTTATTATTTCAGATTAAGTTGACTGATCAAATAATGAGAGCTAAAAAGTGTGATCTGCTCTGTTCATAAACCTATCTTGGATTAATTAAATCTGTCATTTATTTAAATACACGTCACGTTGTCATATTAAGATTTCTACCTAAAACAAAAGGGTTGTCAGGAAAAATAGGATAATTTAGTTTAAAATCAAAGGCATGAACATAAGCCATAAATCGGTAGATTTTATAAATTCCACATGAAGGTTGCCTGTGGTCTATGATCACGTGGAATTTATCATCCCTTAGAGATCAGTTTTATGGGCAATATCCATCTTCTCCTTAGGAAAGAGGGAAATTTGTAGGAAATTTCATTTTAGTTTAGATGAAAGTCGTGCTTATTAATGCTTGACTGCATGTTCTGCTGAGCTTCTACTAAATAACCAAATTACTTTCCTTTCAATATCTACGCAAATTTTGGTAATGTGAAGACCTTAATTTGTAATGAACTGTGTGGAGTTTCCTCTCTTCATGAGCAAGACCGCAAATGACAGTGAGAAAGAGTTCTTGTGTCTGAATTTTGCAGAGCTGGCAAGAGCAGCAAACTGAACAGAAAACAAGTTTTTTACAACATGCACTTTTGCTGCCCCGGATACCAGCAGAAGCAAACACAGTCTGTCCAACTGGGGTAGTTCCAGGGCCATTGCCAGAAGAAGGGATGCTCAGGGCACAGCGTGCGTATTTACAGAGAAACTCAGGGCACGTATAATTTGAAGTCCTTGGACGTGCTGCTCACATGCAGAGCAATGATGTGATGCAGATAGAGACATTTCAGCGTGTTTGGTGTAAGATGTGCGGCTGCAGCAGGAATGCGTGCACAGCGGGAAGGAAGGGAAGGTTCCTGTCAAACTGAGGCCCTGGGACCTGAGCTGCAGGTGCCAGATGACGCTTTGTAAGGTTATTTTCCATGAAATCCATTCTACGGTCAAGTTTCTGCTGCAATGGTAATGCAGTTTGTAATGGGGAAAACTGGTTTTAAATGTGTCATATAAATGGACCATATTCTGGTAGGATAGTGCCTCAGTCTGTGTCGCTAGACCCTACCCACTTGCTCCAAAACAGTTTTGGTGAGGACTGTATCATTAGGAACACCAGACCAAAGTCTGAAAGCTTTAAATAAATTGTGAAATGTCAGGTAAAACCTGCCCTGGTATGTGCTTGAGAACCCATCGGTCTTCAAACTGAGAGTGGGTAACACTGGAGCTAGTCATCCAGCGTTGTGGCATCTCCAACCTTGGAGATTTTCGAAACTGGGTAAGACCTCAGGCAACGATCTAACTTTGCTGTCAGCCCTGCCTTGAGAAGGTTGGACTAACTGGCCTTTGGAGGTCCTGTCCAGCCTCATTTTTCTGTGATGCTACGATAGCTTTCCAATTACGCAGTGTTGTGCCATTATCCACAGTGGATTTTGGAAAGGAGATGAGTCTTATGTACTCTGAATTACGTGCCCATTCACTTTAGCCCTGTATTCGTGCATTGCAAGAATTTCTGTACAGGATAACACAATGGGTAATTGTTGTGATCTTCGTCTTATGTTCTGAGAGTATGTTTTCAGAAAGATAGGGAAATATTGTTGAAATAAATGAATGTTAACAAGTATAAAAACATTAGTGGAATTCGGACAGTGCCTGAGGAGTCAGGTAGCTGCAGTGGCTTCCTTTATGTACCCTTGCATCAGGTCACTACACCCTGAGTATTTTACATAAAAAATGACGACTGAAATAGCATGAGTGAACCAGGGCAGTCTTAGACTTCCCTGTTAGACTTGCTTGTTTCGTGTTGTGTTAGGAGTTCAAAATTTTCAGATTTTAATAGGGTTCATGAACTTTTCAGAGTAATCTGTGCTTTCCTGTACATGAATGTTAATTTCAAACCTGAGTTTTATTTCAAATGGAGGGAAATTAATGGAGTTTTATGGATTCAGCATAAAGCATAATGTCAGGTGGTTGTTTCTACTTTTTCAGCATGAAGCCCAGCAAGTAACAAAATCTCTGAGGAGAAGAAAAAAGAATTTCTGAAGAGAAGAGGGATCCCAAGTCCTCGTGACCATGCTTTAATGAGAAGAGGGAGGTGCTTTAAAGAAGCAGTAAAAAAATATTTATGTAAGCAAAATAAATTGCCACTGCTTAGCTTTAGTGGTGGCCTCATTTCATATTTGCCCTCAGAACCTCATACAAAACACCCATTCATAGAGATAGAAACCTTGCTTATATATCTGGATTTAAAAGATGATCCTTAAGCACCTCAGTAGTTTTGACCTTTCTCGGAAAATTGTTTCTATGATTCATATTTGTATTGCACAATGCTCGTCTTTTTAAATGCGAAATGCAACGCAACACAGCAAAGCACTGTTGTCTGTCTGAATAACTGCAGCTCCACTAGGAAAAAAATACTACCCAATTTAGATGAAAAACATGTGACAGCTTTCAACAGAGAAGAAGATAGAGCCAAGATAATCAATGAGTTGTCTGCTCATTGATGTATTAGAGCTACTACAGCATCTCGTTTGAACACTGGGCAAGCGTCCATTGTAGAAATCTGTAAAGCAATATCACTGGCTTTCGTGAATCAGTTGCTACTACAAAAATGCTGTTGAACAGACGCGTAGAAAAAAATGCTTAGTGTTGTCTACAACAGCACTCCCACTCTGCTCTCTAAACGCATTATGACTTTCATCTTGTGCGTCTGAGATTGCAGCAAAATGTTATTGTGGAAGATACCTTCACATCTCTGATTGTGAAGTGCAGATGTACTGCTGGAACTGATTAGAATCCCTTACTCAGCAGGTGTCTTAACTCCTGCCTCTTCTCTTTCATCCAAGGCAGAAAGGACTGAGGGGAAATATTACATGACTGAGTGGGATTCCAGAAAATATCTGATGGTTGAAGTACAATTCTCTGTTCCCCTCAAGAGCATGGGATGAATGCAACTGCCTATAGTAACCATCTGGAGCAAGCTGGGAGAAATTATGAGGAAACGGAAATTCTTCACCCTTTGGACATTTTTTAAACTCCAGGACAGAATTGATGGAGGCATATACTCTAAGGAACCTTTTGTAGTGTTTGGTTTTCGACTCCAGCTGGTTCCCAAGACCTCAAATTTGTCCCAGCTGCAAAGCTCATATGACATGGTTATTAGCTTGATTGGTAGGCAAAACAAGATGACTCTGAAACAGATTAATGAAGTAAATTATGATGTTGTGGGGGCTAGATTAACGTGCTATGTGGGAAATGGATTCACTCAGCATCTGGAGAGGACTGTGATGTGAGAAGATCTATACTTTCCTTAAATTCCCACTCCACAACCCCCCAAAATCCTTCTGAACGTAAATCCTATAGGGACCCGTAACACATTTTGAAATAATAAAATCCAGGCACTCTTCAGTTTTCGTTAGGAAGGGTGAGCATAGAAAGGAATATCTTGGTCCTTTGTCTGCTCAGAGCAGTTTGAGGAAAGGGACGTTTCATCCGTGTCCTTCAGATGGTGACATGTTGTGGTGACCGTGTGTTAGCGTGTGAACTGAGAAAGGAGTCACAAAGCATAACGTGATCCGCGGGGAGGCTGGTGCCTGTGAGGTACTGGCCTTGGTCTGCAGTTTTACAGTGGTGGGAGGGAGTTGGTGGAACTGTTGCACTGTAAATCTCATTTATTATCAAATAGGAAACATACCTTGTATATAAAGCCAGGAATGTACTCTTAGTATAACTGAAATCTTAATGATCTAATTCATGATTCATTAGAAGTCTAGATGGGGTTGATCTTGACGATTTCTTCTTCTTCATTCTAGGATTCATTTGTGGTCATTTTTTATGTTTGCTGACATGATTTTACAATTATTTCTTTCCTTCTTTCTTCACGGATCTCCAGCTCCACACTACATCTGAATTTACTATATATGGTGCCTTTCACATATTTTAAATAGTATTTCTTTGTTCTCTGTCTCCCTTAAAACCAGTTTTGTCCATCTCCGAGTCTGCATTGCTTTAACTTACCATTGACTGGTTTATAGCCTAGGGGGTCTCTCGTGCCTCACATCTTACCATCCCATGTCTGTATTCCTGCATGCCTCATCCTCTGTCTCCGGATCTCAAGGCCCCTGCTATTGCACAAGGCCTATATTTCCCTACATTACATCATTGCGTTGCAGTCATTAAAAATCCCGTTTTACATAGAATTACTCCTTGTTACTGCTGACTCTGGAAAGCTATGGTTATAGCATGCAAAGATAAAAATAAAACAGATTATCCATAAATAACTGGTTATTTAGAGAAATTGCTGTCACAGATAAACCAAGTAAAACAAAGCTGCGGGCAGGTCAAGAGAAGTTCAGATAGAATAGCTCTGCCAGACTGTGGCTCTGAGGCCTTGCAAACCCCGTACAAAACTTATGGCCTGTTACTAGCATGGCTAACTACCCGAAAAATCCTGGTTCATAAGCCTTCTTCCTGCTGGTGGAGATGATGACAATTTACATGGGCAAAACTGCCAGTGTATGTTCACAGCTTCCTTTTAAATCAGGTCTAGAAGAGGCTTTTTATATTTACGCAGTTTGCAGGTACACGTTCCTTATGTTCCTCAGATGTGCATTGCCATTTGTACATTTGTTTTAGGGTTATTCACACTCGAAGAAGATGAATCAAACAGTATAGTTTTTCTGAGAACTCCTAAAGATGCCTGGACGGAAGAGCTGCACTCCTTGCCCCGAGGCGGCAGGCGGTACGTACTGGTACTTGGCAGCACCAGGTGCTGTTTTTTCAAATAGCAGGAGAGTCTTGACCCGATGAATCCTCTCCAGCTGTGCCCTTTTAGGACTCAGTTCAACCACAACTCTGCCACCAGGCTGGAGGCTGTTGTATGTGTGGTCGCACCATTCATGAGCAAAATCGGAACATGCATGTGTTGATTCCAACAAGGAACCGGCTCAGAGATCTCAGGCAAACTCTTGGCTAATGCCTGTATATTTGAGCAAGTGCTGTCCTGTCGTATGCCCAGAGCAGGAAGGGACATCAAGGATGCAGTCAATCAACACTGCTTTTGGTGTGAACTGAGACCAAAAGGAAAACAAAACTTTCTTTTGAAATTTAGAGGAAAGGTGGGTCAAGGGAAAAAAAAAATCCGAGCAATCTGCTTTACTTAGACACAATTCAACCTAAGGAAGCCCATAACACAGTATTGCTTGCGTTTGGTCTCCAGGTACAAGACTGTTTATATGAATGAGTAATATTTCCTCAGTGTTATTGCTAGACTGGAGAATCCTTGAACAGATTTTCCTCCTACTCTATTGTTTTCTTGTTTTTCAAGTGGCTTTTTAAGAGGTGATGCTCCCCTGTGTTTGCATTTAACTGCCATCACTTGCCCACACAATGGAGCTTTTTCATTTAGCAGAGAAAAAACTTACCCCGAATGAGGTAATTTTTGGATGAAGGCCCATTTGAATTGCCGCTCCTTGCTCTACCCTCAGAAGCTCTGTTTAGCACAAGTGAAAATTTTCAGGTTTCAGCTTCATCAAGAGAAAAGTTGCCACAAACTTCTAAACTAAGCCCTGCCTCTCTCTCCGCTCTGTGACGGCATTTTTCCTTTCACCTCTTCTCTTCGAACACCACTAAGATATTTTGTATCCCCAGGGGGACACACTGCTGTATTGGATAGCGCTTGAAATTGAGAATACACTTTTTAATTAAGTTCATAAAGCTTCTCATTTCTAAGTGGAGAGGAAAATCCCACTGCTCCATCACAGCTGAAGACTACTGGGCCATTTTTGTCCACAACACACATCCACAGTGTAATGGAGAGAAAACATACACAATTCATGTTGTCCAGCTCACTGCAGACCCTGAGAGTTTGATTTTATTGAAGGAAAAGTGGCTTAACATTAGCACCTGCAGTTGCCTCGGAGCACAATCTTTTCTCCCCACATGCACACCTCTCAAAGAAGGGAAACGGGGAGCAAAGCTCTGTGACGGGCCATGTCACACCGGTGGGCTCTGCCATCAGACACTGTGTACCTGAAGCCAGTGTTAACTTTGCAGTGAGTTCATGTGGATCAAAAGCATGGTTTACTCTAGTCCTCCAACAGGGAAGAGAATATGGTTTTTTTTAACCATGAATACATCTAAAAAAATGTATGTCGTCCGCAATAAGTTATTCACAATATTTTCATTCTAATTAATTTCTAAACTCTCAGAGAGGAAATATTTGCATAAGAAAATCTTTGTAGTTTTGGCTTCTTTAAAAATAAAATCATCCATTCACGATGTAATAATTAGTAAGAAGTACAAAGTGATCTAATACCCATTCTTCTGCATCAAACCGGCTTTCATTTTTAATAATAAATGCTGCCATTCTTAGCTCTTGAATAAGTACAATTCACATCAAGCTGCCATGGGGATGTGCTCAGCCTTGGGAGAAGGGACGGGGATCACTTCTTTGTTCTCTTGTAAAGGCCAGACCAAAACTCTTGTACTAATAGTAGGAAAGGTCTTGAGAGCCTCGTCACAGAAATGCAGCAGCGCTTCTCCCCATGTCTTTGGCATTGCTACTTCACATCCCTCTGTGGCAACGAAGGCAACTGACAGCTATGATGGGGCACAGGATTTCAGCCTGCTTGCCAGAGCTTTGGTGTGCAGGCAAAGAAAGAAGTCAAGCGGGTTGGACCAGACCATTTGGTGCAAGAGCCAGAAACACACGCAGTTACTTTGTCTGTATCCCATTGTAAGAATTTTAAGGCATGTGCAGTAGCAGTGCAGTTAAACACTGCTCTTCAGTTCAGGATAGTGAGGAAGCAGTGACAGGGTTTACTTGGAAGTTGATCTGGATCATCAAATTTTTATCTGTTTTAGTGACTCCCAGTTTTAGAACTAAGAGATAAATATGGCTAAGAACATGAAAAAAAGGCCAGTTTTCCCCTCTTGCGCTGCATATGGAAGGCCACATAGTTTAAATTACAGAAAAAGTCCCTGGTGTGTTCAGTTCTTGAGAAGAATGTTAGTCCTTAGGAAATAGGAACGTGTGCTGCAGGTCCGTATCGTTAGCTACACAAATAGTAAATGCTTCTGCAAGATTATTAGCCTATAAGACTCGTGAGCTCATTCAGATGGACATTACATTATCATAAGTTCAGTAGGTGCCTACAGGTCAAAAATCACCGCAGTTGATTTACAGATATTGCTGGCAACGCCCATCTCCTGATGGCAGCACACTAGGCAATACCTGTCCAGCAGAATTAATTTATCTGCTTGTGACCTCTGACCGTTGCGTTTGTTATCCATGGCACCCAAAACTATCCCACCCTGTTGGGCTTGTAAGCACTTACTGAAAGCACTGAGGCAAAAAGGAAGATACAAAGGAAACAAGCATTCAAACTTTAGCTTAATTACTTTTAGCTATAAATGAAACCCATTGTGTTAACATTGGGTACGCTTTTTCTGGAAAGGGCGGCTGGGCTTTTAGTACAGTTTCTTTTTTCTTTGACTTTTAATGTGCTGTTAACATCCTGCGGGAGGTGATAGTTCTGCAGATCAGAAATATCAGAGCCACTGTTTGGCAGGCTGAGTGAATCCTTGTGAGAAGTTTCGTGTTTTCCAGCTTTACTGTTTTCAGGACCAAATTATTTACCTGAAGTGTCTCTAAGTTGCAGATAAATAAGAAACCTTTACCTTAAAATTTTCAACCTTTTCAGGTTCTGAACTGCACAGAGAGGATTTCCATATAAAAATTCCTTGCATACCTGTTCCAAACTTTATCTGTAGGTAGTTGCTTTTTAAAAGAATATGTCCTTTCATCAGTCCCACATTCTTTTTAAAGGCTGGTAAGTGCTTTGCTTCAGTCTTTGCGAGGGTTCTGTGTCCTTCTGAAATAGTTCGTCCAGTTATGACCAGTCGTGGTGATACAGAGAGATACTGAGATAGAGGCAGAAGTGGAAGCCTCAGCCAGCAAAATGAAAAATATGTGTTTTATTGTGACTTAATAACCTTTCTGAGTTGAGCCATTTTCTCTCATAGGGATTTTACATTTGAATCCTATACCTCTCCAGAGGTTCACAAACGTTAGGAGGTATAACTGATGTTTGGAGGTACGTTGTGTGATGTCAGCCTTTCTTCCCTGCCTGTTCTTTCAAGAATTTCTGGTACATATGTGTCTTAGCTAATATAAATCAAAGTCCCGTGTTTCATGTGGCTTTACTGTTAGCTTCAGATGGAAGTTTATATCAGCTGAATTTTGTTCCCCACACTTGCTGATTAAAAGCATGGCCAAGCACTTCTATTAAAAAAAAAAAAAAAAAAAGAAAAAAAGAAAAAGTAGTAATAGCTGTAATGGCAAATCTGGCGCTGACAGACAGAGAAAAGCAGTGGAGGAGCTCTAATTCCCAAACTACACCTCATCATGCTACAGAAGCGAAGAGCAGCTTTCCAGAGAAGACCCAGCCAGTGAATGTGCTGTTCGCTCGTGCTCGTCTCCCTCCAGGGGATGGTGCCGGAGCCGGGGCATTAACAGGAAAACACCTCTCGCGTTCTGCAGACAAGCATTTACTGTTCTTGACAGAGCCGAGCTTTGGCTTTGTGTGGGTTGGTTCTGGGCTGTCTCTTGGCCCTGAAGCAGCTTTGTCTTGAAACAGAATCGTATCAAGCGGGCCACTGCTGGTGCAGGCTGGCGTCGCTTGTGGCTACATCCACTTCGGTTCCCATTGCCTGCATTGCAAATTGGCAGCGCCAGGGTGTCTGCTGGGGGGCAGCTTACTGCCGTGAGGTTCTCGCACACAAGAAAAACAATCCTCAGGTGCCTTCTACATTTCAGTTATGATGGTTTTGGTGTAAGGCAGTTTCGGGGGTTGTCTCATCAGCCTGTGGGCCACGGACAGATAAGAGTTTAAGCTGCCCGTCTGCCTCGGGCGTGTACGGAGCGTGGCCCGGCGATGCGCTGGTTAATGACGGGGGCTCCCAGCTGCTGCCGCGGGGCATACAAAACGTCCAGGCGGAATTTCTTATTTTCCTCCTATTTTCACATACTTCATATCAACTTTGCTTTTGAAAAATATCATATGTAATCTGAGTGAATTATTTCTAACATACTCTTACTATTGAGAAGAATTCTGCTAAAAAAAAATTTAAAAATCTCGGCCTCTAACTAGGGAGCCCAAGTTGGTGTCTTTTAACTCTAGAAAGGCTTTCTTTAGCCTGTTAACTCTTTAAATGACCGCATAATGTTTCTTTGAACATAATCTCGCTTGTGTCGCAAGGCAATCGTGCTTAATGTTCAGCAGCAAAGTTAATTTCGTATGTTAAAATCATGGCCTAATCAGGTATACCTGGCATGTGACAGATGACAACAGCGTAAAACACGCTAGAAGTCATAGTAATATTTGTAGCATGTGTTAATATTAATGAGGTTTAGCTGTTTGTTTGATGGGAGGACAGCATGCTCCTAATTTATTTCTCATAGCTTTCTTGACAAATTCAGGCATGGATTCTTTCTTTGCTTCTCTTTCACAGCTTCCCCATAAACAAAGCATTATCTGTCTCAAAAATGAAGATATCTTCTGGTGCTACCAGAGCTCCAGGGGGAATGGATAGAGTGGTTACAGTAGGCTTTGGTGTTGAGAGAAGTGTTTTAGCTATTATCTAATCAATAAGACCACCTATAAATCATCTTTCCAGGAGGAGACTAACATTATTCAAGCAGACATGCTACACCTGCTGTTTCCTCTAGCGGAATTCCTATTGCTGTTCCAATTTTTTTTGCAGATTGTGTGTAAAATAATCAGGCTGTAGACTCACTGTTAATTGCTGAATTTAGGGGCCAGATGTTGAGAGCTTTTTAATAAAGTTTGCTGGGCAGCCTTAGTGGGTAAATAGCTGCTTCTGCAGAAAAAGCTGATGCTCCTTTCAGAGCGATGGTGGGAAGGAAAAAGGAGCTAACTCGAGTTGAGTCGTCCCAGGTGTACTTCAGAGATGTCCCTAGGAAGGATGTGTTACCCTGAATGTGGGAGGCGTGCGGCAATACCGAGTATTTACTGCTTACAGTTGGCATAAATCCTGTGGATTTACAAGATTTATTGGGGTGGTGGGGTGGGTGTGATGATGATTTCCTGTCTGCGAATTGCAAGATTGTCCAGAAGGGACTGTTTGAAAGGAGAAGAAAAAATATGGGGAAGATTCCTCTGAAGAACAAAGCTGGAAGCTGGACCTGGCAGGGCCCATTTTTAATAGATGCCGAGCAACTCCCATGTTAAGGATATTCTTTTCCCTGTCGGTTAGGATGCAGCCTTCCAGGACGTGTAGTCGGTGGGTGGTGTCTGCAGTTAGGGGAACGTTGCACTGGAGTCAAATGTAAAGAAGCAGGTGATAGCGGATAGTGGGTTTAATTACTGGCCTACACTGAATGTTTATTTTAAGTGGGGGGTTTGGTTTTAAGATGAGTTTTCTTGGGGAAGGTGGTTCATTCCTCTTGCTCAGTAACTGCCTGTGCTCTCTGACGGGCCTGAAATGGAAAGCAAGCCAGCATCTGAGCTTGCAGAGAGACGAGTTTTTGTCAAATAACTGGGCTGGGGGATGAGTTACTACCCAGGATCCTGTCTGCAGCTGCGTGTCACACAATTGGAGTTCTTCGGTCCCTCTTATTTGCCAGCTGAGCTGCTCCTCCGAGTGCTCCCTTACGTGCCTTACTCAAAATGAGACAGGATGCTTTAAAAAGTTTAGATGAGATTTATTAACAAACGGCGCCGTTTGCATTACGTTGGGCAGTCCACCAGCATGTCCCCGGCTGGGAAAGGGCGGCTGCACCCAGTCTGAGGTGGCCGTCTTGGCTGTTATGGGTGGATTGTGGAATTCTCCACCGCGCTGTGGAAGAGCTGGGGATGGAGCGGCGGATTCTTGTCTGGTTTGCGTTACACCTTTGGGCCAGTTCCACCGAGTTACACCAGCGTAACGGGGGGGTTTCCAGCACTGGTTTCAGGAGCTGTAGGTTAACACACCTCATAGAGGCATGGGAGGAATTACTGGAAACTTCTGAGGAACAACTTGCAGCCCAGGCTCGCGAAATTGAAATGTCACCTTTAACGTCTCCTCCCGCAGGCAGGATGTCACACTGCCATGGGAATCCGCTGGTCACCGCTGTACCTTGGGCTTGGATTTGTTATTCATAGCAACAATAAACAGTTAAATAGAGATCGGTGAATTAACCTTTTTCTCTATCTTCAAAGCTAAGGTAATACACAAAGTACTGCTCTTGGCTTTGTGTTTGAACAACGTTCGAAATAATGAGATTTTAGCCTAGCAGAGACCCTCGGGGCCACTCCAGTAACAGTGAGAAATGATGATAAACTGCATTGGGCAGATATAGACAACTGCCTTAGTAACAAGAAATGATGGCCAAGTTAAAATAGGTACAACTAATGCAATCACACAAGTTACTTTTTTTTTTTTTCTTTTTCCTTCAAAATTCATGAGGATGTTGCCAGGGCCCGTGAGGGCAGCATCTGCCAAAAAAGGCCCGAGCGAGGTCAGGGTGAGCGGCGGAGGTTGTCCGGCAGATCTCAGCCGAGACTCGTCTCCCTTCGCTGAAGAGACAAGCTGACCCTCAGATACGAGCTGCGGGCCACCCAGCTTTCCAGCACAGGTATTTATTAGGGATTTTAAGGAAAATGAATTTTCCTCCTCTTTTGTCTCCCCTTACTTACATCAGTCACTAAAAAAATGTACATGGCTCGTTTGAAGCCTTAGCCAGTTTTGGCATTTGTACTTACGCTGACAAAATGCTGGTCTGCGCAGAGCATTGGAGGAACATTGTTCTGACAGCCCATTGAGTTTTACATTTCCAAACTTTCCTGGTTAATGTAGCGTGGGCCGTGCTCTGCTCCCTCCTCCTCTCGCCCCCTGCGCTGACGCCGGGCCCCGGGAGCCGCCGGCTGCCGGCACACGTGGCCCAGGACGGCTCCTTGCAGCCGGGAGCACCCCGGCACCCCTCCCCAGCCCCTCCGCTGGCAACCGCCAGGGAAGCGGCTTTGCCAAGGGAAAAGTGGCTTTCACAGAAGTTACGCTAGCACCATGCTAAAAAAGAGGCAGTAAAAAGCCGGATGGGGCAGGCCACGTGAATATGTGCTCTTGGTGCAAAAAGGGTCTTCGCAAAGGGACAGTGCTTTGACGGCAATATGATGGTGCGAGCGATAGCGTGCTTTCCGTTTGCGTTTTTGTGTTAATGTAGGCGCCTAATGAGGCCATTCCTATAGCAATGACTTATCTCGGAAGAATTTAAACTGAATGTTTCCTGAAAAGCCAGCAGTAAATAAAAATAACCCCCATCCACTAGTCCTAGTTTCATAATCTTGGAGAATTTAGTTTCATAAGATAATCAAAGCAGAATGTGGAAATACAAAATAAGCAGGCCAGAAACCCCCGGAGAAGTCTGTGACTTACAAAGGAAAAGGATGAGCTGAAAACATACCAGAAAATATTGAATGTTGAGTAATACATCGTCTGTAAAGACCTAAGAAAAAAACTTTTCTGAGCATATTTGTGGAAGCTTTTTGTGAAAGCGAGAAGCTTAAAGGCAACATACACAGAGTGTGTCACAGTGCCAGCTGAATACCTTGGAATGGTGGAACTGAGCACAATTACCATCCTCCAACAGGAAAAGCCGGTAGATCGGTACCTTAATGTTCTCTAGACTTGTTTTATTATACCGTTTGCTTATAAGCTTGCGTTTTATTATTTAATTGTAGACATTGAAATCTATGGGGTTTTTTCCCCCTCAAACCCCCAAGCAATAGTCCCATAAAATAGTGCTTTTGGGCCAAAATCCCTGTCACGGTGCACTCTGGTTTTCTTTGCCTTTGCCAGTCCAAAAAAAGTAAAGTAAGGAAAAAAAAGCTAGTATAACAGGTTAATATAGATACTGCAGATTTGTAATAAATCTTTGTTAACTCCTTTGTTAGCTGACTGAGGCCTTCCCCCCTTTATTTTCTCGTTTGTAAAGGACTGTTTTCTGGCATTTCACGTATTGTTTGAGGTTACCGGTACCTCGTTCACTCACTGGTTTGTTTGATCAGAGCTGGAAACCTTGAACTAGCTTTTCTAATCCATCATTCTTGAAATGAAAAACCGTGCAGGGCCGAACAGAGCCCATTTGATCAGCGCAAGCGTCAAGTCGGCACCGCGGGGAGCTGGAGAAGGGTATGGCAGTGTTTCGGGCTGGGTTCGGCTGTCGGCGTATTTATGTTTGCTGCAGACGCTGCTGAGTTTGTTGCTGTTCTGGAGCCACGGGGCAGGCGCGGGCTGGGGTGGCCTGAGACACTGGACGAAATACGATCTAGTGCGTGTCATTGGCATGTCTTAATTACTGGCCATTTTACCTTAGTGTGCACACTGTGCAATGTCATATTTACTGCTAAAGCCATGCCTCGGCGCTTGTTCTGTAAGTTAATAATGGAAATGAAGCAGTTCAACGTAGGTGATGGAGCGGTTCCCTGAAGCGCAGGAATTCAGCTGTGGCTCTCCAGAGATCTCCCTGCAGGCCTTGCCCACGGGAAAGCTGTAACGGGGAAGATTTCAGCTGTGCAAGAACAGATCTTTCTTTTCTGGCTTGTTCCCAGCTTGCACTTTCTTATGTCAGACGGGCCATTGGCCCGGATCGCTCACTGGGGTCAGTTGTTGGAAGCTCCATGTCTTCAGTGGCGAGTGGAATGGAAGGAGGTGTTTGTTTACTCTGAGAAGAGTTGGAGGATTGAGGTAGGGTGGGTTTTTTTTTTTTTAACCAAAACCCAAGTCTAATTTTGTAATTTTGAAGCAGATCCTGACAGGCACGTTCTGTCACGCTACAGCTTGCTGGCAGCAGGAGCAAGCAGGCTGGGAAAGGTCACCCTTATCCCCCTGGACCAGGAGCGCGTCTGGGGACAGAGCAGCAGGAAAGGGCATGTGCTGCTGCTCTGTGACAGCTGGAAAAGAGCAGGTTAAAAAATGCTGAGCTCTGTCACTTTTAGGGCAAAGTTAGTTGCCTACAGTGTGAGTTGGAGTTTCTCTCCACTGTTTTGACTAATTATTTTGGTCATCCATTCAGCGAAATAGTTGCAGCGCAGCGCAGTGAACTGAAATGACCTAGAAATAATTCCCTAACACAACCTGACGCTCTGGCTTATATTCAGAGAGAGATTTATTGCTTTACTCATAGAAGATCTTCATCAAAACGCTCCTCAGTCATTCCAGGGTAGCTGTTTCCATTCCTGCAACACCAAATGGCTTTATATACAGGAGCAAATATTTATTGGCTTCCTGCTTCAGAAGCTGAGTGTGTCGGGACAGAGGTTGTGCTCGCGGGGCTCCAGAGGGGAGCCATGGGGTGGTGCCCAGAGGGGCGGCAGGAATCGCAGCTGGGTCTCAGGAATGACCGGCAGAGCCCGGGGCAGAAGCCGCTCTGCCGCGGTGGCCGATGCCGAGCAGGCCGATGCCGAGCAGCCCCGGCGCTGGTGGGGACGGCTGCTGGTGAGAAGCTGCTGCTTTGAACCGGCGTTACTGCTCCTGCCACCTGAGCAGGGGGTGAAAGGGCTGGCTGTAGGTAATTTTAATCGATTAGCTGTGGGGATAGCTAGTCATCCGCCGGGAGGCTTGGGATGTGAAAGCGGCTGTGTGTTTGCGTACGGTACTGTTAGTAGATGATAGTGCCAGTCATGTCTGGGAAGCCATCTTTTAGACTAACACTAGCCTCCTAGGCTTTTTTATGTTAAACTTGTTTAGATGTTCCCAGGTTGCTTTAGAATAATTATAATGAGCAGAAATTGCATTGAGTCAGCGACTTGTTCCATTCAATTTTATTCCCCTCCCAGCACTAAGTGGGTGTCCAGTTTGGTGAAGTGGGGGGAGACGCCAGACAAAAACTTAACAACTTGTACGTTTTGGCTTTCTTAAACTCCCTGTTACTTTAACATGTTTATAAAAACCTCTCAGCTACTTATCGCCAAAGATATGTAAGGCAGCTATTCCAATACGACTAAAGCACCAGTGCTGGCAAAACACATTAATTGTTGGCCTCGTGACAATGCCTGAGCCATCCCGGCCTGCTCTTAGGCAGCGTTGGACACGTTTAGCACCATCGTGTACTTATGACTCACAACTAACTCACCAGATTACTTCAGCCCCCTTGATATTCAGAAATAATCACTGAATAATTTGCCACTGATTTTAACGTGAGACTGTTTACAAACCTGGGGGGAGAAAATAATCAGATGTTAAGTTGCAAAATTGTGTAAGTTGCCCCCACCAATTCATAAATTTTAAAGGAGGGGCAATTCTTGAATGAATGAATGTAAAGGGGGAGGTGGGTGTTGGGGGGGGTGGGTGTGTGTGAGACACTAACCGTGTGTTTCACTTTACCCTGGTTAATTCCCCTTTGGCCTCTGATCTTTTTTTTTCTTTTTCTTTTCTACTTCCTAGGAAGGAGAGGGGAAGTGAGGCATATTTAGACTGGAGAAAAACCAGGAAAAATTGATGTGAGTAAACTCCTGCCTGTCACCCACTTCTTTTCTGTTTTATTTTAAACATCTTTGTATTCAGTAAGCACCACTTGGCGTGAAGATAGACTGCTCTGCTTTTTCTTTGTCATCACTTTCTGGCCAGCTTCGTCTGCCTGCAGGAGGAGTAAATTACACCTGCCCCTCTGAGAGCCACTGTGGCTACCAGGAGCGGAGAGGAAGACGTGGTGGAGAGATGGGCAATGACCAGGAGGTGGTGCAGGAATCACCACGAGCCCTTACACACACACTCACTCTCTCTCTGGTGACTGCGGTAGCCTGGCAGGCTCACGCACACTAAGGGAGGAGCAGCAGCTACAGCTGGTTGGCAACTGCCTCCGCTCACGCTCAGTTTTGAGGCGATTGGTTCGGATTCCTGGGAAATAGGCTTTTATGTTGTTGCTTTCCTCATCGTGTCCGTCTGTCTCTGTGTGCAGGTAGCAGTACAATGGACTTCAGTCTCCTCTTCACTGGGAATCGTTCCTGAAGGGAACGGGACTGAGCCAGGAGTGTCGGAATGGTTCAGCTCAATGCCCTTGTGCTGCTCCCAGCCGGGTCCCACGGCCGGTGCCAGACGTGGGTGCAGCTCTGCCGGGTGCTGGCAGGCGGGAGGCGCTACCCCGAGCTTACTTCCAGGTACGGTAAGCGTGAGTCCACGGTCTGCACCTCAACCTGTAGCCATGCCTTTGGGCATAACCCGGCCCCTGAGAACCAGCCTCTCCCGGGGGGAGCTGAGTAACATTCATAGTTAATTGTCATAATGCTGTTGTGGTCTGAGCAGAACGAAACAGCAATAAGCAGGCTTAAAACAAACAACAACAACAACAACAAACCCCAAAAGCAACACAGTGCTATTTTAGAATAAAAGCACATGTAGCTGAACTCATACTCCTGACGAGCAAGGACATGGCTTTCTCTCAGGGCATCCTGCAGTCCTGCAGGGAAGAAGTGACCTTATTTGCATTTTTCTTGTTGAATTGCTGTCGGGATTTCTGCAGCAGGGCAAGAGAAAATTCCTCCAGGAGAACATGGAAATATCACAGCACTAACGCAATATCCTTCAACTGGGTTCCTTTTCCTCAGCCTCCCTTTGCCCCTTGCACTGCCCAGCCACCCAGCACTAACCCCTGTGTGTCTCGCGCAACTCGCCTCCTTTTCTTACAATATATTGCAAAAGCAGTAAGCCAGCAATACAGTACAGAAAGCCCAGGAACTAAAGATGGTTGAAATTTTGCCCTGTATCTGAAAAGCATCAAACCTGCTCCTTCCTTGCCATTTCCAGAACAATCTGTCATCTCCCCTACGTGCTCCCATCCTTCCTCCCCAGCCTTTTTTAAAGGCAGGAGACGGATCTGCCGTCGCCTTGACGTGTACATTTGAGTGCTCCTTTCTAAGGTCAGCATTTTGAATTTGAGGTCTATGATTTTAGACGCTTCTATCAGGAGCGTTTTCAATTCTAATCACGCTCTCTAAATTGCTTAGACTCTTTCCCAGCATGATGTCCTGCTCCAATTTTATAGTTAGATAATTAAATGCCGAGCATAGCAGCATTCAGCTCCTCAGCAGTATTGCACAGATGCAGGCGTAAGGCAGACGGCTCTGTGACTTGCTCCACATCCTCTCGCACTTTAATGGCAGCTGATAGAGAGAACAGTGATTTTTTTGGTAGATATGTATCACCTGTCCGTTTAGTATAAGGCCACTGTTTCATCAGCCCCTTGGCTTCAGCCTGGCTGGTTCCCTCCTCAGTAAGGGCTTAGGAATCAGTGACTTCAGGTGCTGCAGTTCACACCCCAAACCATCAGCATCACCTGAGGAACATGTAGTTTAAAATCCAGGCTTACCAGGAGTGGTAAAGCGGCAGGGTGCTGGGTAGGGCTGTTAACCTCTTAAGCTTTCTGGATACGGTATGCACACGGGAACTAAATTGTAGAAATAGCATTACGGATCAATGATACACATCACAAGTGTGATACAGCAGTTTGGCATTTAAAGGATATATTTCAAATATGTATAAAAATATATGAAACATTTACGACTTGCTTCACAGGAAATAACACACGTTGGTTTTGTCCAATGAAAGACCGCAAAATTGTGAATTTAATGTATAATATAACCTTTATTCTTTTTTCTCTAAACTCTTGGAAACTTACATAACAATCGTGCTTTAATTATGACACCATTTATAGACATTTAAAATGCATCTTAATTTATAAATATTTTACATTTGGTCCATAGAACAGGTTGCAATTTACTAAATAATACTGTACTCTTTTAAACAGGCTCTGTATATATTTTTGAATATGTATATATTACATATATATTTTTATATAGAGATAGATTTGCTTGGTGTTCAGATATTTCCTTATTGCAAAAAGCATATATGATCATACAATAATCTTTTTTTCAGGGCAAGTACTACAAAAAAGATACAGCTATTCACAGTTTACACACAGTAGGTCTACAACACTAGTTTGTGCTCTATGATACGTTTGTACAGCTTTTTGCTAAAGAGCAGGTCGGTCAAACATCTGTCATAAGTGTTTACAATCAAACATTAAATACTGTATTTTTCTTAGAACAACATGGGACTTGATTACATTAAACAAGAAAGAGAAAGTTGGAAATTTTATCCTTAGTCTAATGAAATCCACAATTAGAATGTGTATGTATCATGTGTCATGTTTGTGGAGGATGTACGGTTTTCCTCTAAATCCCAAAGACTTACGGGACTTCTGTATTTCAGCTATAGCCGTTTAGGATGTAGTTTAGATCTCGTAATATTTTACAATTGATCTATGTATGAAACGGTTTAGAATCTACCAAACGTACTCTGAGATTTTATGATGTAGTTTGAAATACATGTGTATTTTATATATATATTATTTCTACAATAATGTGCTTGACATTCTGAGAATAATACCTTATTGCAAGAACATGTTTGTCACCTTCAGACAAAAACAACGAAAAACCCAACATTCACAGTTAACATGTTTTTCACGTAGTAGTTCTACATAAATTGTGCTATCTAACATTGTACGTTGCACAAAAATTTGCTGAAAAGCATGTTTCATTGCACAGTTCTGTCACAGTCATTTACAATCAAACATCACTACTGCATTCTCCATAATCCTCCGTGTCTGTCAAATAGCTGCCAAAGGAGAGATACCGGCCAGGGCTAATCTCTGCATTTGCCACGCAGGGAAAAGCTTCCGTCAGCGGCACGGCCTTTCCAGCTACGCGGCAAGTGCGGACTGAGCCCAGAGTGGAGAGTTTTATATATTATTGAAATTGCTTTCCCTCATGCCTTCATCGCCACAAATAATATGCAAATAAAACCAAAACTGTTTTCAAAGTGCTAATGATCCATATTTTATAATTTGCTTATTAGAAGCCGTTGAAGTCCTTTAACGGCTTAAAAAGAACAGTTGTGAATTAAACCCTAAATTAGAATTACAAGGATAAGCTTCAATCTTTAAGCCATTGATTTGGTTTCTATTTTGGTGGCAATGCAAGAATAGTAGAATAATAACAGCATAACAAAAGCCTGAGCCTCAATTGCGAGTACTTTGTATTTCTCTTACTCCTGGGAATCTGTAAGAGCTCTTGGATATCACTTCTCATTTTGCTAAAAAAGTTAGAAGTCATGTATTTGCCTCTAACAGCTGCGATTCGTGTAGTATTGATTCACAAAGATATGTTCTTTCTATAAGAAATAGGATGTATATATTTTTTTAAACAAATTTACGGTCTTGTTGGAAAGTTATCCTGAAAGGCAAAGTGCAGACAGCGCTTACGGCCATTCTGTGCCGTATTGCCACCGACAGCCGTGTAATTTAATTTGCACTAGGAATGTTGATAAAGGCTGTGTCTGCTGGTAACTGAAGGAAGTCTCTTCCCCCCCCAAATGGCCTCAACTGGAGCAAATTTTAAGGGCAGACTTTTTCACTGGAAATCACTTGTTTACAAAATACTTCGTTCTTTTTGTACAAAACAATTCCAAACTTAATTTTACTCCTGCAAAGTCAGAAATAACAGTCTTGGGATTCAGCGGTAAGAAATATTGATAAACTACTAAAAATCAGCAGCACAAAACTTCAAATAGTCGTGCTAAAAGGTAGATTAAAAAGGTCTTGGCACATCAATTTACAAATTCCAAGATATGCAACTATTATTGTGAAAGGATAAAAACATTAACAGTCTGTGGATTGCCAGAGAACACAGAACACTGTCAACATCTGAGCTCGCGCGATGGTTGGATCATACCCATGGCGATTCCCTTAGAGTGGAGATGACCTTTTTTCTTTTTTTCTTTTTTTTTTTCTTTTTTTTTTTGCCACTAGAGGTAGGTAATTATATTCTCAGACATAAATTTGTGGTCATATTCAACCATATTTTTTGTTTTTCTGGAGTGGTATTGGTACTTTTACAACACCGAAGTTTAGATGTAGGCTTCTTTGTTCGCAGAGTTGCTCTGTTGGGCCTGGTCTGGCCCGTTTTCAGGGTGAGTGATGTCTTCGCTTGGCTGAATCATTACTTGGATGCGCTGTTTAAAGAACAACAATCAATCTGAGGCAATCAAAATACTGTTTCTAAGGTTACTTTTTTGTTTTAAAGGCAATCCTAAGCACTTCCGTTGGGGCACTGGAAGCTCAATGACAAATACTGTCTGTCTCCTAAGGGCCCCAAAAGGCCCTAAGTCCCGTATCCTAACCCCAGTTTTAGCTGTGTTCCGACCATGACAGTAGGCGTTGAAAGACCACATGCAAAATGGTAGATGCCACCAGGCATTAACTGATCACGTCTAGGGAGAAGAAATGAGGGGAGCCTGCGGCGTGGGGCAGGAGAGGACGGCTCTGCCCAGAGCCCCCAGCTCCAGCAGAGGCTGCCTGTTTGCAGTGGGGACGGAGGTGATGGTGACCCTCCCCGGGAGCAGAAGGGACCAGAGAGCATTGGCTGCAGCTTCTGAGAGTTACTGCCTCCAAGGATACAGGAGGTAAAGTAGAGTTGTATTTAAGATATTTTATTTCTAGTCCTTCTGTGCTCTCCATTGCTGACGCTTACCTGCCCAGCTCACGTTCACAGCCAGAAAGAGCCCGGGTTTGGTCCTCAAAGCCTGTGAGTGGTGCGAGCTCCTCCTGTTACCTAGTGAGCATTTGTCAACGCTTTCAAAAATGAGACCACGGCAAGACTGAGAGGAGGAACTTTTACTGAGGTCTTATACAACTCTGCCCAAGAAGCAGCTGCATTTCAGAGCAACAGTTCTGCCTTTGCACACAAATGTTTCCATAAGACCAAGGGAAAGATACTCAAAACATAGCAGCTAAGAACAAGCGGGGGGCGGGGGGGAAACACAGAAATTTTTTTGTAGACTTCTTTGAAGCATCACTAAGTCTTTTGAAATTTGCTGAAGACAAATATTTGGATCAAGATCTGAGCAATTCATGAGGCATTACTCGTCAATTCTACTTAAGCTCATCTGTCCCTTCGCAAAGATGGCTCTGTCAGCTGATTTTAGAATATTCCAGAAATTCTGACAAATTCATTTTGACAGTCTTCCGTTCCCACAGTCATAGAGGACAGAGATATACGTTTCAATACGTGTGCTGAAGAAGTGTCTGTTGCACACAGAATGAGATTATTGGATGGAGAGGGAAAACTGAGGATGCAGCTGGATAAAAAAAACGCATCAAGTATGGCAATTGTACGTAGTTACTGAACACTGTACGGTCAGTAACCTTATTAACATTTTGCACTCCTTTAGCAGCATTTCTCTGAAGATCTTAAAATGGATTTAAGCCACACAACACCGCTCTCACATAGGAAGCGTCATCTCCTTTTAACAGATGGAATAAGGAATCAGGGAGGAGCTAAGAGCGCAGTACAATGAGAAAAAGGCCACTAATGTTGTTCATGAAGTAACTGTTCATAGAAATGCCTTACGTAAAGACTAAAGGGAAGTGCAGCGTAACCATTAAATGTGATTTTACATCTCCTTTCTCTCAGTGGCAGCAGAACAAGGAGCCATCGTAACTTAGAACAGGGGAAATGCAGAACAGGAGCTCAAATCTGAGATGGCATTGCGAGGAGATGCTAGAGAGAGTCACTGTGAGCGGACTCATGGAAACCAAAAGTTACATGGGTTTAGTCTCGTTCCAGTTCCTTAAAGCCTTGACACATGACAGCATGTCTTGCCTTAGTAAGGACATATTTACATATTTTGTAAACTGCTGCTTTGTTTTCTAGGTGCAAGGAGCTGGGATGCAAAACATCTGGAACCATCAAAGCCCAGAGATAAGGACCACATTTAACGTGCCGAATTACGTTTCACAACAGATGGTAGAGACACTGCCTTTGCTTTGTCTGTTTGGTACTTGTTTCGATGTTTTTCAGCTCGATGCCAAAATAACTGGCCTAAGCAAGTGAGGCCACAGGAAATGCAGAGTAGAAAATAGCTGCCCGGCAGTCTTTGATCAGTGTGAACAGGTCTCACAAGATGGAATCATGCAGTCAGGAAAAACAGGGACTTACCTGTTTTAAGGAGCCTTTCAGGGTTAGAAACATGTATGCCATATAGCCTGGTATCAGCACCATAGAAGACAAGGCCATGAACCAGCCAACCCCTTGGCCCCATTTTGGGAAAACGTAACTTCCCATCGTGAGAGGAGTCATTTGGACAGCACTGAAGATAAACACTCCCTGCAAAATACAGCGGAAAAGAAGATTTGGATGAGATTTCCAGAGTGTTCTGCATTCAGGAATTTTTTCTGGATTGACTTGGACCTGAAGCCTGCCTTGGCATCCAGGCAAGGAGAAAAGGGTTCCTTTGGTCGCTGGTGGTGGCCGCTGGGCGCTCGCCTGTGGATGGGGCCTGCGGGTCAGCCTTCCCGATGGAGGTTGGGCAAACAGGCAAATGTCAGCCCACTGCACCGACTGATTCCCTGCTAGCTTAACCTCCAGTGTGGGAATGCGTCAATAACTGAACTGTAGTTCTGAAACTGTGAACCGGCTTGTTTGTTTGTTTGTGTCCACGAAATTTCTTATTGGAATAATAGTCTCAGTACAGCTCTACTGTACTGGGCAGCAACAGGCTCCTAGAGGCTCTAGGACAGTAAGAAATGTTCTTTAAAGCCTGGCTCTGCACCAACCTCTCTAATACCAGCGCCTGAGAGTGCTTGGCCCAGGGGCTTTGGTATCGTTCAGATCCTCTGAACAAACTCGTCACGGAAAATGAGGGCGGTCAGAATGGAACCTGCGGTTCGGTAAGTGGCTAATGATTTGGCTGTATAACCAAACTTAGGAAATTCAAAAGCCACTTTGAATTTTACAATAACAAGAGATGAGGAGATAGTTTAGTTTCCCAAGAAGCTTCTTACCAAAATTATTGTTTCAAGTTAACACTATATTTTGACGTACATAACCTGCATCTCAGATTATCCAGGTATGCTGGTACGGGATATTCGCTGGTACTAGCAGAGTCCTCAGATAACCTGCACAAAATCAGAGGGAAGGGGGCTATGGGGAAGGATGGGAGTCCTGGGGAATAACACCTGCATACACGTGTATACGGTACCATTGATCAGCAGCACTTGGGGGTTGCGTTTGTGTTGTTTTCAAAGAGATGACCTGCAAATACTCTGTTTTTCCTTTAAGTTCCCAAGGAAGACTCCTGTCCTGTCCTGTCCTGTTTCAAATGTCTAAAACAGCCCGTGTCAGGGAAACCTGCTAAACCGAACCAGCAAAGAAGGAGGCTCGTTCTGATCCCAGGTTCAGGCCTTGTGCAGAACATATTCCCAGATTTTATTAGCATGTCATCACCACCTGTGAACTTGCACTGGATGACAAATTCTGTTGAAGACTTTACGAGACAGGAGGAATCTCGTAAGTTTGTATATACAGTATCGGTCGTCTTCCTACTATATCACTGAAATAAACAAAATGCATTTTTTTATGCCTTCCTGAACACTTGTTTTCAGGAACATGAAACCCTTCGTCATCTGGGTAGAGATGAATCAAGGAACCCTCAGTATAAACACATTTCCGTGGCGCTCTTTAGTGCTCTTTGTTTGCTTTTCTATGGCCTTGGGCTACCTATATGGGAATATCAGAGGAACAGCAGTGAGTGGGAAGTGTTGTGTCATAGTGTCTACTTGATGACAGTTTTTTACATTGCAGCTGGGTTGCCTACATTATGCATAGTAAATTTACATTACTTTGCTTATTATTTCAAATAATAAATGAAGCTTAAAAGCAGAAAAAGACTGTAGTGTGGTTTCCAGTGCACAAAATCCTTGCAAGGCTTGCCACAAAAACCAGTAGCAACCTAGTATAAACTAGGTACATCGGTTTATAATCCTAGTCTGTTCCAGAATAGTGCCTGTGAAGGAATTCCGTTCATTTTGTGTATATGGAAAATTTAGAGAGATTGCTAGATTTTATGTAAGAATGCAAGAAATGGTCAAAACTTGTTTCTTACAGTTTTCTCTCTTTGCTAATCAAACTCTTGACAAGTTGCCATTTCCAGAGAACTAATACACATCTTGAAATTGCACCAGGCTGCTTTTCTTAGGGCACGGGCTTCCTCTAATGACACTGGGTTTTGCCTATTGCCTTCAATGGAATTGCTCAAATCCTTAAAAAAGGAATGAGGTCAGAGTTAATATGAACCTGCGGGGGTGGAAATGACAATGCTGCAGTACATAGGCCACCTCATTTACATCCTTTGAATCGTATAATAAAAGTTTGTTCCTTACTGCCACAATGATAGGAGTGAAAAATGACCAGCAGAGCTTCCACCAGATGCAGGGTCTGTATCCCACCATCTCTTGGATGTTGTCATAAAATCTATTAACACCTAAACGTGGAAATAAGAAACATATCAGGTAACTGATTGAGAGCTTTCGATTGAATCGGGTTTGAGAGACACTGTCATAAATGATGAGGTATATTTGGAAGCTCTATACCGACCCCAAAAACCCATCTGAATGGGAAAGAAATGTGCAAACTCAGAAGCACCAAGAATCAATTGTTCTTATTCTTCCACTTCCTAATTGATGAATTACCAACCAGCAAACCTATTCCAATGCAAAGGATGAGGAATTCTGTACACCTGAAGGTCAGATGCAATAAATTGCCCTTGGTTAATTTAAACTCTTAAGTCTTGTTAGAATGAGAGATTTAGAATAATATTTTACAAATTAAATTAAATTAAAAAAAAAATAAAATCCATTATTAACCGGCTTCACTCCGTGTGGGTATACACACACCACATACATGCAGGACTGCATATGAAATCAAAGAGTAGCCCTTCTGCTGCTACCTACCAGTGCTCCATCATCTAGAAGATACATCTATCATATTGTTTATAACTTTGTATTTGATTTCTTCATTTTTTAGCTGGTGTATTTTTCCATTTGCATTTGCTGGATTCATATGCAGTATCTCTCCCCTATAAAATGCTGTTCCATCCTCTTAAGCCCATGAAAAGGCAGGAGAAAGACTCCAGTTATCTTGGTCTGAACCAGTTTGGTAATATAAGCAGAAGTGCCTTAGTAATCAGGGGAGTCCGTCCTTGGATGAGCTAACGCAGAACAAACTAAGGTCAAATGCACAAATACTCTGGGAAGAATATGATACATACTCATTAATCTTTATACCCAGAGCTTGTCAGTCCAGACTTCGGGGTGTTTTAGGGCAATTACAAGATATAACGGACCAAGGAGCCTGGCTCTCACTGCAAGATCCTGGCGTGACTGAGTCATTTCTGGAAATGAATTGTTATGAAGTCCAAAAGACCAAAGTCATTATGTTGAGAACAGCGGTACCTAACACCTCTGAAGATCCAGGCTTTCCAAGGAAGGGGGACAGGAAAAAAAGAGGGAGATGTCACCTATTTCTGAATAGTGTATTCAGAGTAAGTATTTCTGAAACACTTGGCGTCTAATGACCTCCAGGCTTATACGCAGGGTGTTTTTAAGAAGTACCTTCCACAAGCCAACTTCGAGTTCTCAGTAGAATTACATGCATACAAACCAAGGCCAATTTCAGTTCCACCCCCAGCATGTGCACGCACAAAAGACAAATGAGTAGATGAAGTATCCTTCTGATGTGCAAAACTTGTGGAAAAAATAAAAACCGTGTTGTTTACCGTAGCACCAGGATATCGAGATGCACTCAAAGAATACAAGGAACAAGAGACTCATTCCACTGGCAGAGTAGTAGTCAAAAAGCTTAAATACATAGATTCCACCCTAAAATATATAAGAAGGAAGTGTTAAATAGTAAGGACTCTAATTTCAAGACAGATTAAAACGCAAGCTACAAACTAACAGTGGCAAATAGGTTAGGGACATATTAATGTAAATTAATTAAAGTTAACAGGGGTTAAAGTCTTACAACACTTGAGGTCAATACTGACAAAAATTACATTACTGCTAGAATTCAATTAACTGATTTGATTTGCCTTTACTCCTTTTTGTTCAATAATTCAATTATTTCCCTGAAATAGTTTGCAGTCTAGTAGATGGCAGGAAGCAATGGAGAACATCCCCAGGTACCACTGGTTGGACTGTCAGACAGACTGCGGAGATGTGTATTTTCTTGTCACCTGACCCATGAAGACATCACTGCATCCACGCGCTACAGGCATTTTACTCTTAGAAGTTAATGTCTGCTGCCTGAAGTCGATGATTGATAGATCCCGGCCACTTCACTGGTTTGCAGTGACTCCTGGCTGGGGTGGGGGAAGGGGGAAATAAAACAGGTGCTGTATGTCAGGCATACGATGACCTTCTTCTCCAGAACGTACCTGAGTAATATTGGACAGCCCTATCAGATAGGAAACGATGCATACAACAGCAATGAAGATTTCTCTTCGATTGCGCAGCAACTTTGGGAATTCATCCACCAGAGCTGTTATGAATCCTTCCACAGTGCAGAACTGCAAGTAAAGTTAGAAATAAAATACAACGCGATGCACTACAGCAGCAGGATTACACTGAGGGGAGGGGTTTTCAGTCCTATTCATCACTGGCCTAAGGCTGCATCCAGTAAATGATAAATGAAAATTCACTTGACTTCAGTGGAAGCAGGGCTTCGGAATACCCTCACAGTTCTGTCTAAAAAGATTTCCACAAAAAGATTTCCAGCTAGGAAAACACTCATCATTCCAAATTATGAACTACAGCATGTGCTTTAGAAAGATAAAGTGCTCTTTCTTGTGATAGAAGGCAATACACCTACAGTTGAAGGCTTTAACCCCTAGATCCTTCAAAAATATACGCTTCTCCTTTCTGTGATTTACTCACATACACGAAAGCCAACAGACGCAAAAAGTTTAAGCAGATCTGTGCTTCAGAGTGAAGCTTAAGGACACAGGATTGATTCTCATGTGTTATAAATCAAATGCTTTTTGTATCCCCAGAAAAGTCAATGCTGAGGATGCGGTCTTGCCAATGGAAAGCATGGCCATACTTCAGATTTTTACTGTATATTCAAAATAAATGTTGTCATGATGACGGCTGAAAAAATGAAAAACAGGATGTATGTAAATTTTTATTAATTTCCAGCAATGCAATCAGAATTTAACCAACAGATTTAGTTCCTATATATTATAGCATATGAAACGTTTCACTGATAGAAAATGAAAAAAGCATGACAGCCTGTAGATATATATTCATTTTAATAATATTAGACTACCTTCCTCAGCTGTTAGTTGCCTAGAGACAAGCTCTTTCAAGAATATTTTTGACCCAATTAATTTCACAGTAGTTTCCCCCTAGATTGAGCAAGAGGTTTTAATGTCAAGCCTGAAGCTTACTGAAAAACAAAGAAATAGAAAACATACGTTTCCAGCTTCCTTTCACCTAACAGGATAAAATGCCCTCTTGGTCTTTTTGTAGTTTGATTCACAGGCTGAAGTCAACTTGGATTTATTTTAAATGATGGATTTTCTCTACTGAGAGGCTGGTAATTCTCATATTCCGTTATGTGCTGTGAAGGCTGCGCTAGCGCCTGGGCTGTGCTAACGCCTGGAAGGTGCAGCTGACTGTGAGTAGATTAACACATCTGCCGACAGCTGGGCACGTACAAATGACGAAACGTCTCAGCAGGCAGAAGGGACTTCCCTGACACAGTCCTCCAAGTATGCTTTGCAAAATAAGACAGGGGCTTTCTGTAGTGCCTACAGTATGGTTGCTATCTGTATTAATATTATTACTGATTAACGAATGCTTTTGTCGGACATAGTCCTTTCTACCACATAGAGTGCTTTTTCTTGTTCTGTGTGCTTTTTTTGTTTTTCAATAAACATGACTTAATTATTTCTTTATTTAATTATTTAATCTAGACAGTAACTCTGCAAAAATATCTTATTTGGATTTGCAAAACCTCTAGCTTGTGCCTTCCCATTACCTTCCAGTTGTCAGATACCACCTGTAACTCTTAGCTAAGGCCTGACCCAGTAAAGTCCTGATCCTTACCCTTGAGAATTGATTTCAGAATACGCTAAAATGCAGAATGGCCTCAGTAATGACCCTACTGCCTCCTGAATTCGCTCCAGACATTCATATGCTTAAAATGAAACGTGTGCTGCAGCTTTTTGCTCCATGTGGTAAGTTCTGAAGCCGCCTTTCAGAAACATTTGTGGCGTCTAAGCCTTGTAAAGCATTTCCCAGTGTCTCCTACATCGCTGCAAAGCTATTTTTAATATTGTGGTTGAACAGTTAAGATTTCAAAGAAAGTTCCTTTTGTCTGCAGAATAAATTTTCTGCACATTTTGTATATGCTTCCAATAGTTCATGAAGAAGTGTCTTAGAATCAGCTTTTGACTATCCCAGGCTCTCTGAACCTCTGGGTCTTTCTTCTCCTTAGTACCTCCAGTTATTTATCTGATTGTTCCAGAAACCAGTCTGCACCACTAACAGCTGGCAGTGCAGAATGCACAGGAGGCCAACCACACAGTTGCAGAAAATTTGTCTTCATTATTGATTTTTACACCAGTTTTACCTGACTGTCAATTCCAAGCATAAGCAACATGGAGAAGAACAGTATTGCCCACAAAGGAGAGATTGGTAACTGTGTCACCGCTTCTGGATAAGCCAGAAATGCCAGTCCAGGGCCTGGTAGGAGAAAAAGGAGAGAAAATGTCAATGTTATCAATTGGGCACTGTGATTATTTGCTTCTGCTGATAGGGTTTAGGTTTATTTGAATGACTCAGCCACGGATGCAGCATCTAACCGGGGATTTCAGCTTAATCAGTGTTCACTGGCCAAGAAGTCAGTGAATGGATCTTGCTTTTAAAATGAACCAACCAAAACAAAAAAAACCCACCCAAACAAAAACCACCCACCCATGCAAGCAAAATACTAGCTGCAGTTCAGCAGCTGCTCCTGAGAGACCCCTTTGTATAGCAGAGAGAGGGACTGTGATCCTTGGCTAGCGTTACATCGCCAGGCACCGCTCGGCTTTCTCTGCCTCTCAAGTCGTTACTGAGAGCTGTAATCTTCTGCTTTGCACCAAGTAGTTCAGAAGAGAAACAAAGACAGCTCAGAAACGGAGAAGACACTTTCCAGCATTTACAGTATTCCCATTTTCTACTCCATTCCACTAGTTACCTTAAAATGTACATTTCCATTTGTGTTCCTACTAACTACTGATGGGGGCATAGTGTTGGAAGGAGAATATAAACTCTTGTTAAAAAAGAAGGAGCTCTTTCTGTTGTCACAGCATGGCTGGAAACCAGCTGATGTCAGGTTAAGAGTGAAACCTGGAGCAAACTAAATAATCACAGAAATAAAATCAGCGTGCATCACCTAAGGGGGGTATCTGATTTTTCAGTTTTCATTAAAAGTAAGTCTGTCTGTGATAATTGGTTGGACATCCATAGCTGTCGAACCTACTGAAGATTTCAAACCTATTGAAAATCAAGGATTGGCACGAGACATCAGAATTGTCAAAGTAAATGCAATGCAGCTTTTGAAACAATTATTTGCCAGCGATAGCAGCTACGATTGGAATGCCTGCCAAATGGCAGTAGTGAAAGCAAAATACATTTGAGATAAATATGTACTTAATTTTACTCTGTTACACGTTCCACCAAAAGGCAGCTACGGCTTTTAATAATATTGTTTGTTTTACAAAGCTGTATAAAAGATTGCAAAACAACATGTCTCATGCTGCTAAAAAAAAAAAAAAAAAAAAAAAAAGCATGTTTCTGAGCTTGCTAGGAGAAAGAGAAGCCTTAATTAAAAGGTCAAATTTCCAAATATCCTTTGCAATTACTGGCCACAGCAGGTCGTGCGCATCTTTGAAAAGTCTATTATCTTAGGTACCTTAAAATGTATTTAGGAGCTTAATATGATATAAAAATATTGTTTTGTTTGCAGGTGTAGTCTTCATATAGTTACATCTGTATCAAATCCATAAATCCAAGAAGCTTATTTCACACACCACCGGCTTTCCAGAGCATTTTTTGACAACAGTATATACCATCATTTTTTTTTGCTAATTTCTTTGTATGTGTAGTTTATCGAAACCCTATTATTCTCTGCTTTTCTAACTAAGGCAATATATCATCAACGGGCTGCGTTTTCTAGTATAAGACGACATATTTTGTCCACCAGCGACTTCCAACCAAGCTTTCCGTTATCAGATCCCTCCCTGTGGCCAGAACTGCTAAATGAGTATCTGGTACACCAGCTGGGTTAGGGCAACCATCTGCTCTGCTACTTTAAGCTTTTTCATCTGGAAGAAAGACAAGGAACTGCAAAAAAAAAAAAAAAAAAAAAAAAAAAAGGCAGAATCCTTCCATGGACATCTTACTGCCCTGAGTAAAATGACTTTCATAACAAAGGGTCCCATAAAATTGGCCGATAGCGTTAGGTCTGAACAGGTGAGAAATGGATCTGCCTCAAAGGGCTTAACCTCCAGAAACAATAAAAAGAATTTAAAAACCTAGCTGAATTTGAGAATGTTGGCTCCTGAAACATAATGACCATCGTTCTTCCTCTCAGTCTGCTTTTAAGAATTTCAGTAGCAAGAGGCCCGTGATCTGATGTCACAGATAAGCAGCGAGGAGATAACTGTGCTGCCACCTCTTGTCAGCGCACCCCCGCTCAGCAGTATTCATTAGCACTGATTGCGCCTGCCCAGGGTGAGTCTCTGGCTGGCCACTCGCCACACCGAAGGTCTGAGAGCACTAGGACAGGCTGCTCCACATGAAGGGATTTCGCTGGTGCCGCCTTGAGAGGTCTGAAACAATACGCTCCCTTTTGCAACCAGTAAGGGCGACTGAAACGACAGGGAGCTGAGGCAGGTTTTGAGGGAGGGATTTTGAACAGTTACATGAAGCAGCTGGGTACAACACACAAACAAAAAATAACTGATGCCACTGAACAACTTAGAGAAAAATATACTGGATACCTGATGCTGCCACATCTGCAATAGGCCTCTTTGTGACATTAGCCATGAATCCAACAATGGAGAAGATGACAAAGCCAGCAAACATGCTCGTGCATGAGTTTATGCAGCACACTATGATGGAGTCCCTGAAATAAAGGTAAGGCGCTGTAAGCAGTAGGTAAAGCAATGCTACTGGTCATCAGTATATTACCCTTTTTCCCTGTGGAAAGATCTGCTGATTTAGGATTTCACAGTTCGGGTTCCATTTCGTGCTGTACGTGTTATACCGTCTCTCCCATTAGTGTAAACGCAGTTATACCTCTCATTCCTGGTTAGATACAACATTTAATATTCAGATCTGAGACTACGCTTTATTTTAACGATACAGGACACGGAAAGCCAGAATCCAGCTCCAGCCGGGATGGGAAAGTGCCACTGTAATATGCGCGGTCATCTGCTTACCTGTAAACATTATTGTGGAAAGGGTTGTAACTTCCAAGGGCAATCAGTGAACCAAGACCCAAACCGTAGGAGAAGAAAATCTGTGTGGCAGCATCCAGCCAAACCTGATTGCAGGAAATAATTTTTTTAAAAATCTGTTTCTGCACTTGAGGAGCAGGTCATATGTCTGAAAGGTGAACAGTTAGCAGTGAAACTTTTGTTTACAAGGATTGAATATTTACCTCAGAGTCTGAAAGCTTACTGAAGTTGGGAGTTATATAGAATAAAATGCCTTCCTTTGCTCCAGGCAGTGTTACACCACGGAAGAACAAGATAAGCAGCATAACATAGGGATAAGTAGCAGAGAAATATACCACCTGATGTGAAGAAACAAGACATTGTAAGTGTGGAAGGAAGAATGATCGGTGCTTGTTAACACTTCAGAAAACGTTTGCTCCCTAAAAACACTAGCAGCAACTGAGGCTGACTTTTAAAATTGAAGCATTTATCAAAAGCTTGGTGAGGAAAGCGGAGTGCCTGCTACAGAACTCCCTAAACACCATGTCCACAGGGAGGTGGCTGTGGCTGACTTCCCTGAAGCTAGAATTTGCTGGGCTAGGAGATTTTTGCGTGAGGGGTTGATGCTTTTCTTTTTTTTTGTATTCAACAAGGGGAGCTCCCTAAAACAGAAGGTTCTCGTACTCCTATCCTGCTTGTAGAACAACATCTGTGAGATTGTTACCCTGCTCTGACAGATGCGTTTGTATTTTTAACACTCTCTCCTCAGACTCCAAAGACACAGCCCTTTTTGCCACCTTCTCTGCGTGGAGAAATGAAATGTTTTGATCTGAGCTCAACTAGGCCACGTTCAACATGTAGCTTGAGGTGGGTCACAGTCACAACTGTCTTGTCGAAAGTTAGCAATTCATTCTTTCAGTGTGAAAACATCCTAGTCCTCTACACCAGGCCTGAGATCTTATAAGCCAAGCCTTCAGTTGCCACCAGGCCTCGTGACCGTGGCTTTTCATTCCCTAAGATTTCCTCCTGCCATTTTGCGGGGGGGCGGAGAGAGAGGTATATGCCGATGTCAGATGCTGTTGCCTTTTCATTCCTGGAGGAAGGTCTGTCAATAATGTAATTTCCTTTAATTCATTAGTAAATTCTATTTTGCACTCAGAAACCAGCCAGCCTGCAGGAAGCACAGCACGCAAGTGCGCCCGTGGTAAGAGCCACCTGTGTCTCTCCTTTAGCGTGGGGCAGCAGGGAGTGACTCTTCTCTGCAATACAGCTTCAGCGCTTGCGTATCTAAGTCCAGCAAGGGCTGAGCAAAAAATGCATGCTTCTCACCGAAGCCAGAACGCTGCATCCTCACTCTATTGCTACCCAAAATAGCTAAAATATTCATCCCAGTAACAAGCAGACATATCTTTAGGCGATTTTATACCTGGTAAAGCCAACAAGTCTATAAGTGAACACACCATCCAAGACTGGTCAGAGCTAGCTACAGAGGAGCCGGCTCTTTCAAAAACACCGTGCCATATCAATTCAAGAAAGATAGAAATGAAATACTTCACAGAGCTATTCCAGAAAAACTATCCCCAGTGCCTCTTACCTCAAGAATTTTCAGAATATTTCAATAAAATGGGCATTTTTATTTGAAATGTATTTACAGTACTTTTTAATCTTACCTTTCCGGTCCAGCCTACCCCCTTCCAGATACAAAAATACACCAGAATCCAGGCAATTGCTAGAGTAATTGCTAGCGGCCATCGGATTTGCCCTGGTTTTTCCAGTCCATCAGTCATTTGGTGCATGTTGCGTCTAGAATAAGCCAACAGAATGGTGTATTTGACAACTAATTCAGAAGACAGTATGTGAATGACAACAAGCACAGGAACTATATAGAGAAAAATTATCAGCTTACTCCCAGAATTCGACTACGGCACTTGTCATGTTGGTGGTGTTTGCTAAGGTATAATTGGAGAAGCAGCGGTCGGTGTTCCATGGGTTCTCACAGTGTTTCCAAGGAAGAGTCTATTCAAGAAAGAGAGCGAGAAAAACCTAAACAGTCAAACACTTTTAAAGTAAGCATTTACCTCAGGTATCTCTCTCCTTACTAGAAATGACAGTTGAGTGGAGAACTAATATACTTTGAGTTCTGCGGTGCACTGATCTCCCTGGGGTGCATGCCTGCCACATAAGTTATTTACCTCCGTATCAACTGTGTGAATCATATGTGAAAATATTTCTTCCTTTCTTCAATATATCAGCCCAAACGCCCTGGAGTCTGATACACCTCTCAGCATGTGAGGGCACATTGAGTGCGCTACAAGAAACAAGGGCAGCAGAAAGGACCTCCTAGAGGTCCTGTTACATCTTGTTGCGCTAGAGGTAATAAAGGTGCAACGATTATTGGAAATCAGAGATTTCCAATTTCCCCTCAGGTCAGAGGACAATTAGAAAAATGTAAACTTTCTGTTTTCTACACGCGTCCATTGCATTATCTTTCAGAAGTTCTGAGAAGCACAACCTGTTTCCACACGATATCCATTAGAATGAATCTCATTTAGATACAGCTTAGATATTCTTCTGACAGCCAGTCTTGGAAAATCCTCTCACAGAATATGTTGTATCAGGGTACTTTGTGTTTTAAATACAAGGATAAGAGGCTTCGAGGGAATTAGAAGTTAATATTCATCTAATATGGGCCAGTGCACCACTTCCAGACTATGACTGACTTTTCACATCAATAACAAATCTGAGGATAATAAAAAAAGAAATTATCATGTCACTCCCAGACAGTAATTAATGCAACTTTGGTCAAGGGACAATTCTTTAAAGCCGAGAACAAGCAAGCATGAATAAAATTTGTAGAAGAGACAACAATTGAACAATAATGCATTAATTACTGAGACTTATGTAAGAATGCTTCCTCAGATGGCCCAAACCCATAAATCAGACAAGACCTACTCAGCTGATGAATCATCCTTGAGGGGAAAAAAAAGGCAGCTAAAAATAAGGCTAAAAGGAAGGAAAACAGTGAAAGTAACAACAATGAATGGAAGTTCAGAGCTAATCAAATCAAACCTTCCATTCCATGGGGATTTCTTTAATAAAACCCTCCACTATTAAAACACATTGCAATGATACTATTCCCAAAGAATTAGCGTTTGTGTGGCTGCTATTGAAGAAAAAAAAAAAAAAGTCAGTTATGCAGTAGAATTTTTCTGAGGGGAATGACTGGCCTGTGGGCTCAACGGCAAAGGGGCACTCCTGCTCCCGTTGGCATTGCCGGGACAAGGAGCGCGACGCCTGAGCGTGACTTGCAGCCGCCTGGCAGGTAAGCGGAGGAGCAAGCAGCCATGCTGGCCATTAAAGCGCAGAGACCGGTAAGACGTGAAACTAAAAGAGTACAGATGAAAGAGCTGGGGCTCTGAAGATTAAGATGAGGAAATTTAAGCAAATCGTTAAGAAAGAGAAGCCTGTGGCACCAAAACGACCTCTTATTACGTTTCTCCACTGACATTCTTGGAACAGAATATTTTCCTCACAGTTTTCTGTTCTACATTTCTTGTGGAGAAAAAAAAAGGGGTGGGGGATTTTTATAAAATAGTTTTCCTTTAGTGAGAAACGGCTTCTCCTACTGATTTCTATGCATTTTGTGTTCACCTTACACCTTTACAGTGAGACAGATCAATCAGCTATCTACATATCACTTTGCTTTACATTCCACAAACAATTCCAACGTGCCCCACCGCCCCCCCCCAACACACATACTTACAGTGGTAAAGGAATTATACAGGTAGTATATGGCCCATGAAATAATCACAATGTAGTAAATATTTAGCCAAAAGGAAAGGACTGCAGCAGCTAGTCCCACACCTGTAAAGAAAACAAAAAGATAGAGAAGAAGGTAACTTTTAGTAATGCCTGTCAGTTGAAAAGCTGCAGTTCAGAAGGACAAATACAACATATGGGGCAGACACCATTTACCAAATTTTGTAGAAGCCGAGTTAAAATTTTAGATGTACCATTATAAAAAGACCATTAATTAGGGTGATAGTTTGGTCATCCATAAACTTAATCTTAGTGTCCAGTTCTCTGTGTGTTGGAGTAAGCAGTCACATCTGCTGCTGCTGAGATTTTACAGGCATTTTTTACTTCTTGGCCAAAGAGCTAAATCGGCTCATTCTCTGAAACAGCAGCCCCACAGAAACTTCTGGCAGATGCATGCAAATTGAGGATGAGTTATAAGACCTGCTAGCCATTTAGTACACTGATCACAGTGCTTGATGCTTAGTATTACGTCAAACTAAAGAAACGTCAGGCGTTCCACAATGCGAATGCCTTGTCTTCTACTCCCCATGGAGACTTCAGGGGTATTTTAAAATATTCAGGCTGGTGACAGTGCCACATGGCACTAAACAGAAGGAAGTGCTGAAAATAATCAGTGTAATGCAAAGCAAGGTCTACACTTTGCATTGTGCCCCCTACCAACAGCAGTAACTCCAGCAAAATTAAAATACTTAACCTGTGAGAAACATTTTCATCTCTTTGGGTTTTCCCAATGCAAAATTTCCTATAACTCTAAACAAACTTGTAGCTCACCCTATGCTAATTGTCAGTCCTACTGTGTGAAATAATTTATAACTCAACGTGTAACTTGCTCCTCTCCTGGTCTTTGTATGTTCCTAACAAAAAATAGAGGTTTTTAAAGTTCAAAAATAAGTTTATTGAGATTCTAATGCCTAACTCTTGCTGGTTTTAATGGGGAATGAATAATACCCCAGCATGTTTCAAAACTGTCAGTTACAACCTTGTGGAAAAATACGAAAGCATAAAGAAACATCCCTACCCTGTCACTTTGTGCAACTTCTGCATCTTGGAAACAAATGGAAAATAATCCAAATTTCTACTGTACCTTTGAACATTGGAGCAAGCTTCCACACTCCAAGGCCTCCTATAGATGTATACTGACCAAGGGAACACTCCAAAAGAAACAGTGGCACTCCAGCAAAAATTAAAGTAAGGAAATAAGGAATCAGAAATGCACCTAAGAAGAAATAAGAAGTCTGTTACAGTGGGGAAAAACACTACTGAGTTTCCACTGTTTCCATCGCTATTATATATAAAAAGAAACCCCCACATTTTTGCTGTTAAGTGTAACTTTTCAATAAAGTTAGTGGAAAGCACATGTACACTTATGAACCAGTATCTCAAGAGGTGAAAATAAAGGGAAAAATATACCTCCTCATCATTTAAATATTTTCTGTTTAAGTAAAAAGCTAAAATCCAAAAGACTCTGTATTTTTTTGCCTTCATCTATCACAGGAGTACGCAGATAGCATACAGGTTTTGACCAGAACTGGCTGCTTTCCAGCTGAAGTTAGCCTTTTATGGTACACTCAGAGTCAGTATTACAAGCTGTATGCAATACTCTCAGAAACTCAATTCAAAAGAGAGGGCTCTGAAGGGTTGGATGGCAACGTGCTCTAATGCCTTACGGCCGTTCAAGAGCACCAGCCAACCAGAAGTTAGAATAAACTCCGGAGCAAACCTCAAAGCAGAGCACCGCACTCCAAAATGGCTCCAGCCTTCCTGGACAAGTGTAAAGCAAAAAACAAAACAAAACCAAAACCCAAACCTCGCTACAAACCGAACCCCAAAACCACCTATACAGATGAAAAAGCTATTAAAACCAAGTTCTGTTTTACTGATAATTTTTATGGTGAATTATAACATACAAATATATCAGAGGTTGTAAGAACGAAACAGCAAACATACCTCCACCGTTCTTGCCACAAAGGTATGGAAATCGCCACACATTCCCTAAGCCAATGGCATAACCTACACAGGACATAAGAAAGTCAAATTTTCCTTTCCAAGTATCTCGGTCTGGAAGATCCGTCTTCTTCTTCTGCACTTTGACTACCAAGGTCTTAGGCTTGTCATTGGTGATTGAAGCATCAACTTCGGTGGAGATCTGTCCGTCTGCCACTTTCGTCCCGTTCGTCGCCATGTCTCTGGGTTTGGCGGGAGAGGCTCTGGCAGCAGCCGGACGCGAGATTTCAGCACCAGTCCACGTGGACAGCAGCTTTGCGGCTGGCGGGGCCGGAGCGGGGCTGCGGCGGGGCCGGCGGGGCCGCCAGCGCCGGGGGGCGGCCACCCGCTCCCCTCCCCCTGCCCGCTTCCCGACCCACCTGCGGAACACAACAACACAACACTCAGACGTTCTCCAGCGGCACTCAAAACCGCCCAGTTGACCGGAGACCTCGCTGCCGAAAGAGCTTTGCGACGCGGGTGTCTCCTCCAAGAACAAGGCCCTTCCTTTCGGATTTTTTTCTTAGTGACTCAGTAGGAAGCAGGGCAGAACTAACAGGGTCCCCCCAGAACAATCTCCAAGCCACAGTTACTCATTTTTTCCCTCCTATAGACCTCTTATGAGTCTACAGAAACAAAATAATTCTAAAATGCAGCACTGCACCGTACACCGCCTACAGCCCAGATTTTATATGTATATATATAAAAGATGAAACAGTAGTGAGATTTCTATTTAACAGCCCAGTAAATAACATATATAACAGCCCAGAATTTGGGCAATGAAACTATTCCATTTAATCATTCTGCATTTAAAAAACTAAAGGGGAACTCCCATGATTGTAAAGTTCCTTTATTTACAAGAAGTTGTGGCTGTCAAGAAATAGCACTTGCCACTTTTAATAGTGAATTTAACAAGTACCTGCAAACTTCCACAGCTCCACTTCAGCTGGAAAAAACAGTGAGCTAGTGTCTACTGTATGTCCACTGTATGCCCATTAATGATTGATTTACTGTTTAGTTCTTCTTACTAACTTCTTTTACTGTATGCCTGTCACCAGACCTCAAATCAGAGACTGTGGCGAATGAAACACTTGCCACAGTGTGAAGCTACCTCATATGGCAACGTTGGCAACATTGGCCACGAGGTCATGCAAAGATCAACAATCATTTACACTTTTGTGTAAAGGAAGATTGAGATCATTAGCCATTCACTTCTAATTGTAAATTATGTTCAAAGAAACATAAAACCCATGAAAAGCACTGTTTATAGCAGCGTCTTTACTTCAGCTTCTCATTTCAGATCACTGCATGATTATGATGCTTATTATAAGGCCTCATCCAACAATTAAAAAAATATATATATTTTTTTTTTTCAGTCTGGAAGCTGAAGTTTTCGTTTGGAAGCTGAAGAAGAATCAACTGTAGGTATGCTGGGGTGTGGAGAGAAACACAGATCATGATTGTAACCTTCCTCTCTTTTCAACTTCAAAATGGGACTCAAAAAAGGAGACTCCATCTATGTACTTTCATGTCCTCACGAGTCTTTCTGTGTATCTCCCCTTCACAAAACCGGACTTAGTTTACCATATTTCAATGCAAGCCTGTCCAATTTTGCATACCAATAAATGTCATTTCTGGCTGTAGCCCGAAGCTTGAGCAGTTCAGGTACTGCATTTCCTTGTGCAGGAGGAAATTCAGACCGTTGTGTCGGCAAAACGGGGCTCCTGTTCTGAGGCTGGATTGAGATCGCGTTGAAAGTTTGCCCTCCCCAGCTGCAGGGTGGGAACTCCGTGGTGCAGAGCGCGCCAAGAGTGCACCAACAAATGTGCAGTTCGCCAGCACCACCTACTGATGGAGATCCAGAACTGAAAGGGTGTCTTTTAGCCAACGCAGGCTGTACTAAACTAAGGATCACCAGGGCGTTCTAGCACTTTTACAACAGGTCCTGTGCTAGATTAGATTTTATTTGTGGTGGTTGTTGCCATTTACATTTGGGTTGTGCTTTATCATCAGCAGGAGCTTCCAAGTAGTGGAAGAGGCTGAGTGTGTTGAGGATGAGTGGAAAAAGAAACCCGAAACAACATAAAAAAAACCCCAAATAAACCCACACTACATATATATATATATATATATATTTATATGTATGTATATCTCTTGCTTGGCTCATAATGAGAGATAAACTCATGCCCACAGCTGGCACTCCAGGAAAGGATCTGTGCTGAATCTCAGAAGTGAAGAATTGAGCCAACAGGAACAGCAATATCTACAACCAGGCTCTGCAGGTGAGTGCTGGGCATAGAGCCTGCCCTGGCTGTGCCAGCCCTATCAGATTCTGGAGAGTTTTGGGTGTGCATTAAAGCCTGTCTTGAATAAAGTTAGTCATTTAGTCCAGTGTAAGAATCCACAGCAAAGAAAAACCGGAGGGTTAGTTAGAAAATCTTCAAAAATAAAGCAAAGAACCTGGGATTTTGTGACTCCTCTGGGAGGAAGCTGCCCAGACCTGTTTCAATACTGAATGTAAGGCTGAAACTTCACAAGACACCCCAGCCAGTGGGCATGTGTGTATGTTGAGGGCAAGGGGGGTTTGGCAGCCAGGCTGGTGCTTTTAGTATTAAAAGAGATTGAAAGGCGTAGTTCAAACAATCACACATGGAGACATGCTTAAATTTATCATACAGTATAACCTTTGGCGAACACCCTATTGCACACACTACAAGTATTCAGCAACCTCGGGCAGTGGCAAGCCCACAGGCTCAGCAGAGTTTCAGAGGATGGAGGTCAGGACTGACCAGTTTGCATCTGTCCTGCCCTACCGCTGCTGATGTCAGTATTCCATTTGGAGACCATGCTGGCTGGAGATTTTACTGGCAGCGGTGTCTGTGCATGGACATTTGTGCATATCTGGTGATACAACAAATCAGCATCAGACAATGAAGAAACAGTTGCATTCCATAGGCTTGAAAGTAGGGTTTTTTCCATGACATGAAAAATAGTTTTCCCCAAGCCTACGAAATAATAATAATAAATTACCACAATAGAAGTAGCTTCTAACCTCCAATCCACGCTCTTTATATACAGTGGCACTTCAAAACCTATGACTTACATACAACATCCCAGGAGAACTGGCAATACAGCAGTAAAGATACTTGGTACATGCTCTCTAATCTGATTAGGCTATATCCCACAGCACTGGGATTTAAATTTAAAATTGGTCTGACATGGAATAGGACAGAAAGACACTTATGTAAGCTCTGTGCGTTGGCTTGGGCAAAATGAAATACAAATTGCAGTTGTCAGCCAGCAGAGCAGGTACGACACTCGCTATGCAATGTTATGCTTTGTGAGAAGAAGATGGAGAGATCTTTTAAATAAGTCGGTCTTTGCTCCCCCGGTTCCTTCATGCCAACACCGAGTGTGCTAGGAAGGGCACAGCAGCTTCCCACCACATTCCTCAGTGCACAATAGAGCTTCCTTGACTTCAGTTACTAGGGTTGCTCAGCCAAGAGAAGAAAGCTCTCTAAAGCAGGGGTTTGGATACCATCTGGTTGTCCCGCATCACCACCACATTAGAGAAGAATGACCTAAGAGAGCCAAGCACACATAGCAGCCAAGGTAATAAGCACAACCAGGGAAACTGGAACAAAGAGAGTGCCACTTAATTAATAAAAGCATTTTTTCTCTCTCCTGGTCTGCATAAAAGTGGATTTGAAGAGTTTTGTACTGGCTGCATAAAATGAAAGTGAACAGCAATATTACTATCATCTTTCACAAGTGATATCAAAAGGCAATAAAGAACACTTCAGAAGCACGCACAGTCAGCAGGAAACCCCAGTTCCTTTAAATGATGAACCTCTGCTACATTCAGAGTTCATTACTCCCTCCCCTCCAATCCATTGTGTTCCTCCCTCCCCAGAGTGCAGCAGCTCCAAGGGCTCCGCACAGGCAAGACTATGGCAGCTCCATTCAAGAAATGCTGTTATATAAAATGCTTCATAAAATGTTGAAGGTATTACTCCCCTAACCTGAGTGGGACTCCAATTGACCCCATTGAGGCCGTGGGTTATTTGTGCTTACAATTCTATTTGTATTGGGCGCTCAAGTCAAGAGAAAGCCATGCATATGCTAAGTTTCATAGCAAACTATATATCCCATGTCAGCAGCATCCTGGAGTGTATAAAATGGCATTGAAACATAGAAAGTGTAAAAAGAGGACTGCTGAGCTCATTGGACTTCCATTATGAGAGCTTTGGTTTATTATGGTTTTATAGGAGAGATATTGTTTGGAAGCAGTAAGCAAAACACTGTGCACGTAGATAGTGCACACATGAAGGTCTACCACACATACATGGCAGAACCCCGCATGCCTCAAGGAATGCTGCTACTAACTTTTCAAACTGGTACTTCAGATCTCTTGTGAAAAATCTGGCCCAGTTACGTGAACTTCCACAACATGTTCATTTGTATTCAATACTTTGTGCAATGTTCACTGGCCCAACCAGCAACCATGCCACCTTTGGTTTCTTAATGGGAGGAGAATTTTTCTTTACGTACAATTACTAAATCGCATATTGAAACAGATCATCTAAACAAAAAAAACCCCACAAACAACAAACAAAGAAAGAAAATGTCTCACAAGGTGACAAAACAGACTAATTTCTTTTCTTTTGGTTCACCTCTTCTGAACTTCCTCATAGCCTCTGCTGTTCAGGGAAAGCCATCACAAATTTCAGAAGTGTTTCACAGTGCTCATCCCCCTATTTCTTTTCTTAAGACGGGTACGTGGAATACAGCGTTACTGTGACAAAATCAGTCCTTAGTTGCATCTGCACCAACATCTGATTCCCCAGCTGAGTGCTCCAGAGAGCTCTGGCAAACAACGATGAGCAAACGGAAACTGAAGCCAACTTGATCATTTTTAGATTTGAAATAACAGCAGCAGCAAGAATGATCAGAGGCAAGACATATGGGCAGGAAAAGCACCTCTATTCCAGAAGACAAACTATAGGCAATTTTATTTTCACCACAAGAAGGTGCAAAATCAAAATACCACTGCCCATATTTTCACTTCAATTCTATCTAAATGAATTACAAAGGGTTTTGGTTTTGTGCAAGTACCTATTTGTGGAAAAGCTTGGTAGCAACAGGGCCTTGTCTGAAAAACACTGTTAGATTTTAGTTTAATTTAATGGCATAAGCTTTTCTGTAATTGTTTTCTTGCATTTAGTTTGCATAAACTAAATAGTGGCTCTAATATTTTTACTGACTAATAAAACATCACATGACTTCACCCAAATTCCCATGTTTAGTCAGTGAAGCACATTAGGTGTTCCAAAGATAATTTGGCAACAAATGAAGGACCTTAGCTGGATCTTAATACTTCTGAAGTTGGCCAAAACCAGAGCTGTCTGCAGTATCTAAATTAGATTGGTCACTTTTCCATAGCAGCTTGTTATTTTCAAGTTAAAAGCTTCCTTTTTCCCTATACAAGTCTATATTTTAACTTTAATATAATCTTCCCTCTGATTAAAAAAAAAAATAAATAAAAAATCAGATCTACAGGAGTAAGAGTGTCACAGATCTAAGCATCTGTCTGATTAAATTTGAACAGCCAGCTACATCTCTTCCACTATTGACAACAGCAGCACTTGCAGAAGGAAATCTAAATTACACATCCTCTGAGCATCTGGTTTTATGAGCCATACATACGACATTCTATGCCTCTTTCTACTCTTTCTTTTTAACTATTTATACACCATATATTTACCTTGCTGAGGTGTTTCAGAAATCTGTGCGTGCTTAAATAGGAAATGGTAATCCATAAAAGCTGCCACACGTGCAGGTAGTGTAAACTGATGTGTCATTGTCAGCTGAGAGAAGGTGAGCTGCATGCTGGAAAAGCTTTAGAAGATATATAAAAGCGTAAAAGATGCATTAAAAACCGACATGCTGCACTACAAAGATCTTTCTTTATGAACGGTACTGTGTTCTGGTTGGGGAGAAAAAACCATGAACATTCGGTTGAACAGAGAATTATGAAACAAGCTTCAGTGAGGTGTAATTCTGGTGTATTTCAGAGGCATACAACCATGTCCTGTACACCGACGGTCCTCCTCCACCCCCACAGGCACCTCTGCTTTGAAAAAATTACCCAAAAAGTGCTGCTTGGATGGGAGATTTTTTTAATTACAGTAACACAACTAAAAATAGATATTGTCACATCACTTATTTGATATTCTAGTGGTACTTAAGATATTGGCCAGTCCTGCCCCTTGTTACTAGATTGACTAGTTACATCAATCTCTCGCACCTCAGACTAGAACACGTGTCTGGAAGGCATCAGCCTGGGGGAAAGGGGATGGAAGTGGTAGGAGCTTCATTCCCTTGCCCATTGTAAGCATTTACAGACAGATTTCACCTATACTGAAGAAACACACTGACATCTAGCCCTTCAGGCTCTAAGACATGACATGAAAACTCAACTGCTTGCTTCCAGTTCTAGCTGCCCTTAAAGGAACAAATTATCTCTGTCGCTCCCCAGTAGAGCCTGCATGTGAAAGAAAGAAATAGAATAGGTTCCTAAAAATATTCTGTCTTACCTCTCCTTAAGGTGTGCCGGCATTTCTATAGCACTTATCTGTCTCTCATGGGATGCACGAGTTGCCACAAGAACCCAAAGCGGTGATAAGGATAGCATCTCTAACTATGGCTTGAAGCCAGTCACACCACCATCGAGAAGGAAAACCAGCAACTTTTCAGTTTTCCAGTCTTCACGTGCAAGAAAACTCAGTACTTCAGAAACAAAGATGAAAAACAGAAGCCAGACATCACCAGAACTGCTCAACATTTCTGTGGTAGATCCCTTCTGAGATACCTGTGTAATTTTAAGCCCAAACCACAATCATTTACTCCCTAAGTGCAGCTTCAGTTCAGTAACAAGACTTATGTTCATCTCCTGTAGTGCACAGAGTTCCCCTAGGGTGAAATTCACTCTTGATGTAAAAGATATGAAGGTCTAACCTGCTCTAACTCTTTCTAGAGCTTGTCTCTCATAAAGTATTGCATTCAGGACATACTATGGTGAGACCTTTCAACAGAAATATTTATCACTTAACCCTCCCTAAAAATGTTTCGCATTTCTTTTTAAAGAACTTACTAGCAAAGATATACCTTTATAATTATAAGGGACTGTGTAATTATTCAGAAAAATACACAATAAAATACAAAAAAGAGAAACAAGCAAGAAACGCAAGATAGAAAATCATGAAAAGCGCTGGCCATATAGCCTGTAGTAAGGTTATTTTTGAAAGGCAATGAATTTTGTCCTTGTTAACATAAGAGTAAAGACAAACCAAAACATACTTGCACCACAAGTGCAAAATTATCCTGACAACCTTGGGAGTCTGCTTGCAGCTTGCTTCAAAAATTGCAATATTTTCTTGTAAGCCTATAATGATCTTCCCATCTGGACCACGTATCATTTTTATTTAAAACAGACAATTGATCACAGAGGGAGATGCAAGGAAAGAGGAACTTTTTCCACTCATCATGGAATTATATCAAAACTGAATAACTGATCATAAGTCTCTTACAAGGCTTTTATACTGACTAACATCACTTCCCAATCAATCCTGGTGATTTTAACAAGGCTGTGGGTAGTTATACATTATTTGAGTATGTTATTGCTCACCCCAAATTAGCACAATCTGCCCCTACTAGTCTGTATTTGCACATCAAAAATTTCTCGGCCAAACTCTGAACAAGTTTCATAGCCATTTACAACAGAACAAAATGGCCCTTGCGATGTGGGGGACCTACTTGTTTAGACACTTTGGTGATTCCTACCTTATTGAATAGAGCGTTTTCATATTGTTATGAATATATGCATCTTATGAATATATGAACATAGCATTTCATATAGCTGTTTCCATTGCTGCATTTCTTTGCAATAAAGCATTTGTCACAATTTCTATTATTAGCTTCTAGACTGACTACTGCAATAAAGCGTAATAATTACCACTGCAACCACACCCCCACTTCTAGCTTCACCACAGTTAGATATTCAGTAGGATTTGCTCTAGAAAACCTGTCCAGCTAAGGACAGCATTCCCATACTTATTTGGACTCTTGTCTACTGATTGTGCTCCCATCCATCTAAAGTTTTATCCAGCGGGGTAATAATCTAAGTTACTGCTGTATAAAAATGGTTTTGCCCATTGTTCTTCACATTAGTATAAAAATGGTTTTGCCCATTGTCACTCACATTAGTTGGGTATCACTCTTTAGCCCTAATTGGTATTAATAAGCCATCTGTGTTGTGCAAACCCAAAGGCCCTTCCTCAGAGCCCACACTGGTTTTCAGCGGAGAAAATGCAACTGCTAGGGAACATGGAGAGCTTCAAAAAAGGTCACGACTGGAGACAGTCAGCATCCTGGTTGATGTTAAGACAGGTTCCAGTATCCCCTTGCTGATACCCAGTAAACAACCCAACATACCTCTTTATCAGGGAGCATAGCGATAGGACAAGGGGTAATGGTTTTAAACTGAAAAAGGGGAGATTTAGATGAGATCTCAGGCAGAAATTCTTTGCTGTGAGGGTGGTGAGGCCCTGCCCCAGGTTGCCCAGAGAAGCTGTGGCTGCCCCATCCCCGGACGTGTTCGTGGCCAGGTTGGATGGGGCTTGGAGCAACCTGGTCTGGTGGGAGGTGTCCCTGCTCTGGATGATCTTTAAGGTCCCTTCTAACCTGAACCATTCTATAATTCTATACCAGGTGCCTCTTGGCCACAAAAGCAAGCCAAGGACAATTTTAGTGGAGCAGTGTGTTTACTGTCGTGCTCTGAACTGCAGAAATCAAATACAGTTCTGACTGACAGGTAGTGCCAATCATGCGATTTGCTCCTCTTATGTAGCCCTTTCTCCCATCCACCCCTTTCCCCTTTGCCTGGGAGGAGATGAGGGTAATGAAGGAGGGTGATGAGATGTGCCTGCCCATCTACCTTTTCCCTACTGCCCCATGGTTTGCACCCTTATCTGGGATTTGCAGTACAGTTGCCCTGATAGTTTCTGCCTTGTCCAGAGCAGTTCCACTGAGAGGCTGTAGGCAGGAGTTGGGCAGCTCTGACCCCCTGCTGAAAGGCATCGAACTTCTGCTGGCTCAAGGGGTTGCACAAAGACGAGGCCTTGGAGACACACCAATGCAGGAAGCCAGGACGGAAAAAGGGAGCAGCAAGTACAATAGAAAGGCAAAGTAATTTGCCCAAGCAGTAGGCTGGGGCAGAATTTAGAGCAGAGTTTCTTTGAGTCCCAGTGCAATCCCCAGACCACCAATAGTAAGAGGCTATTAGATAAGTGTAACAATATTTTTATTTCTAGCATGTACAAATGATTAGGTATGAAAGACCGTTTGCTGTATGAAGGCAAATAAAGGCACATAAAGGCTCCAGCAAAGATCACAGCCACCTTCTATGCCAAAAAGAAACCCCAAACAAACAAAAAAGAAAAACCACACACACAGAGTATAAATAACTGGAGGTAGCGTTTCCTATTTAATTTTTACCAATGTGGAATGGGTAAGTCACATGTTATTTCTCTTCCCAAAGAAGAGGATACTCTGATATGCAATAGCCACATTTACTGGCAAGTAGTCACGTCTAGGTAGTCTGGAGATGGAGAAGGTGGTCCTGCAGTGTTGTTCGAAGGGTGTCATTGTCCAAGTTGGACTGGAGCATGGCAGCATCCCTCTTAGAGAGACTAGAGAGCGGCTTGAACTGCTCCTTTCAAGAGGACTAGGGGTCTGCAGTCTGCACAGGCTGGCGGAGACAGGAGGGAAGACCTAACAGTATGAAACTGGTCTACCAGCCCCTTAGCTCAAGCCAAATCTGCCCTGGCCAGTCCTGGGGCAGCCATCACATTGGGCTTACTTACAGTAACCAGGACCAGACTGGCCTGCCCCAGGACAAGCCTGTGAAAACCGAAGCACTGCCTCGCTGGGGACATGGCAGGTCCTGATGGAAGACCTACATATTTCCTTTGGTGAAAACATGACATAAGAGACTCTGCCTTCCTTCAGTATGTGCTGATTGAATCTCCTGGGATTTGGCTTTGTTTGAGGTCTGTAAGCATCTTCCATCTGTCACTGTGTACCTTTTTTTTTTTTTCCCCAAGCGTTACCATTTTGGGCAAGAGTGGTGAAAAAGATGTTGCTCCACACGTCAGAATACATCAGAAAGAACATTATTCCAGTCTGAAGTTTCTTATATTTAATATGGCCACTGAATATTGTTGATCAACCTGTGAATGACTCCTGTTTTGTACCAACACTCGCAATGTTGCACGGCTCCAAGAAGCCCTCTGTTGAAGGGGGAGCTGCAGCAGAGGCAACACTACCTATTGCATCCCGTATGTCCTGACCAAGCTTTCGAAGCCAAATCCACTGAGTCTGATCCAAACACCCAGAATTTCATTAAGCGCACGGTGTTCCTCGACCTGTAATTTCCCATGTAATTCCCAGTACCCAATCAGGCCAAATTTAGACCAGATACTGTCTTTAAATAGATTATTTAATCTGAAAAGACTGTTATTAACTCTTAGCGGTTGAAAAGGCATATCTTCACCACTGAGGGGAAGGGGGAGAGAGAGAGAGGGGGAAAAAAAAAAATTAAGCTTAAACAGTGTTTGCAATTCTTTTTGTTAGCGTTAAAAAAACCAAACAACCATAAGTTTCAATTTCATGCTTCACTACGAAGCCGAAAGGACTAGAAAAATAATTTCAGTAACATGATAAAGAAGACATAAAGTCACAAAATTTCAAGAGCTATGGATTAATAAAAACCAAGAGTTTGGGCAACAAAAACAGTGCATTTTTGTGATGAATGTTTCCCTTAGTTTAATGTACTCCTCCTGCCACCTCCAGTTTCTAAACTTGGAGATATTTGGGTTTGTCTTAAATCTGAAAACACTGCCTAAAAGTGCCACGGCCAACTTATTCTTCACAGGATAACATCTTGGCATATCTGAGGTCAGATTTTCTCTGTGTGACTGGGCAAGTCACTTTGGGTGACATGCAGTGGGGGACGTTGTCCAAAGCGGAGAGACCCACCCAACAGATGGGATCCACAAAGCTCTGTGCATCAGATTCAGGGATAGAAATACATTTTGACAAACAGAGAGATAATGGTCCACATTTTTAGAGGCTGGGTATGCCACCTTCATGAAAGTCGAGCTTCCTTCAATTTGTATCACTTTATCGCAATTCATTTCTTTTCCCCCCCAACAACTCCCACAAAACCCCTTATCCAATTCTAGCAGCCACAGATACGACAGGCCTGAACTTCCCCAAGCCCGGTGGAGGAGGCAGCCATGGCAGATGCTCCGTTTCTTAGTTTACAAGCCTATCGACTGACAATAGCAGCTGCCAACGCTGCTAATTCCAAACAATTCTAATTTTGGTGCTGCCTCTACATTTTACATCATGGCTTATTTTAAGTAGCCCTATTTTCTGAATAAGAAAAGACTTCACATTTGTGATTTCTACATGCAGTTGCCATATACTGCAAACCAACCAAACAAAAAAAGAGCACAGGCACACGCACATGTTCACACAGTTAAGCCTCCTTCAGCAGAGACTAGAAGAAACAGACCCTTTTGGAGGGGGTGCAGGAGAGAAAGAGAAGCCCTGAATCTGACTTACCCTTTTCAGACACAGCTCCAAGCTAAAGCCGCATTTTCTTTCTGTTCTGTTTTCTTTGATCCTCAAACTTCAATCCAAACCTTTAAGTTTAAATGGGATTTTGTTCTGAACTTAGAGCAGTTTAAATGGAAACAAGAAATTCTCCCTTCTCCACCCCTGCCAAATCATGAATTTGAAGCTGCAATATTAAGGTGCCTAGCAAATCTATAAAACTTTCTGGCTTGAAGTGATAAGGACAAACAATCAGGAAGCTCACTCTGAAGGTAGGAGATAAATAGAACAATTTGCTTTCATTTCACTTAGGAAAAGAAAAGAAAAAAAAAGCTCAAGAAAAATTTTTGAATTTTGCAAGTGGTCCATACACAAAACCCAGTCATTGTTGGTTTTAACTGATGGCTCAATTACCATACAATACCAACAAGGCAAGGTTTCACTCCTGTTCTGAATGACTTTTAGGTTCCATTGAAAGTCTGTCTTTCAGTGGGTCAGATTCTGCTCTAAAATGTTGGCATCTGAACAAAATACAAGTGTATTCTGTGTATTTTGCAGCTTTGTATCCAAGCCCTAGTTCCCTTAACGACAATTCAGCAGCATCTCGGACTCAACTTTCTGTAACTACATATCCTTTAAGGGATGCAAATCTTCTTTTACATAGACTCATGGTAGCAAGTCTTCTACACATGACAATGGAGCTCATGTTTGTACTTGCCAAGGTACCAAACCTGAGGCTCTGGGTGCAGGCCCTAGTCATATACATTTCTTTTAGCATAATCTTATCTAGACTACACCAAAATGTAGTACAAAGGTTTCCAGCATGGAGGGCACATGCATTGTAAAGCAATCACTATAATTTGGGTTTTACCTGTTCCTAGCTTTCTAGCTACTAAGCAGCTTCAAAGCTTTGCTCAAAAGAAACAGATTGAACAATCTCCTTAGGCATCTGCTGTATACCCACTAATATCTCGTCTTGTTTGGGACTATTAAGAACAGCTAGCTCTCACACTAAGTCATTCATTTTGAATACGACACAAACTATCCACCTTATTTACTGCACTATAGACTAAAAGTTTTCTGCTTCAGGAAGGAATCGATTTATTGGTTGCGGGGTTTTTTGGTTTTGAGGTTTTTTGGTTGGTTGGTGGTCGTGGTTTTGGTGGGGTTTTTTGGGTTTGGTTTTTTTTTGGTGTGTGTTCTTTTCTTTTTTTAAACACACATTTATTTACAACAAACTTACCAGAAGACATCCATGTACCAACACTGACATTACTCATAACTGAAAGCCAATGGATAGGGTCATGAAGCCAGATAACACCAAATGTTGGTTTCTGTCATGAATCAAAGCCTGCTACTTTTATCAAAAAAAAAAAGGTAAGACACCATCTGGTGAACATCAACATATCAAGGAGAATACGAGACAATTTGGAACCAATGGCTAATGCTACAATCTAAAAACCACAGTCAATATTTGGGACCATTTTCCCCTCAAAGTCTATGCCCCAGAACTAGTGCCTTCTAGTTCCAGAGGACCTCTGTCAGTGATGCTGATGCCACACTGGTCCAGTAGTTAATTGATCAGGAGTCCAGACAAAAAGCAGGAGAAGTAGAAAACCTGCAAGTCCCAGACAAAGTATGCCATCTGGGTAAGTTAAGTGCCAGGTTTCTTGTTGACAAGGGCCAGGCAAATAGGCTGGTTTTGGAAACAGCAGAGCTGCTTGAGAAACCTTGTTAGTAATATGTCAGGCCTTGTCAAAAAGAAAGTGTTAAATCTTCAGTTTCAACCGACTGACCGTTTATTTTCAAAGACGACAGCTGTTTCATTCAACAGCAGAAATTTAATTACTTTATTTCAGCCACTACAAGACACAATTTCCCTTGATCTCAAGGGGCATATTTTTCAGTACGAAGTCCAAGCCAGAGTCTTAGAAGGCAAACACCTTTCTTAAGGAGCAAAGGAGAGAGTTCTCTCCTGCCCTGCCCCCCCATTTATTTGAACAGTAAGCCACCTGAGCAAATATATTATACATGGGAGATATGATTTTTCCCTGGAGAAGATTAGGTTAAGCTTGCCCTTTTCTAAAGGTTCATCAGGAAGAAGTTTAAGAAAGAAAAATGTGTTTTCATATCAGGTAAGAGTGCACGTGTGGCTTACCTCGTTCTCAAAATGGATGAGCCTGCACCAATCTGCGAGACTCACAGCTTTATTTCCACCTACCTGACCTGAACAATAGCACAGCAAAAAACATTTTCCCAGATCCACACTTGGGGATTTGAACATTCATACTGATACCACTTTAATCACATTTGACTGTCTAGAAAAAAAAATCCCAGTTATACGTATTTAAATATATCGGACAAAACCTTATTTGCTGCAGCAAATAATTTGTATGGGGTTTCCTCCCCCCCAACACCCCCCCCCCCAGGAAACTGCTTTTTCTCCCCCTCAGACTTTTACAGCCTTGCAATTGCAAGGTTTCTGGCACTTGCCAAGGGTGAAGGAATCTAATTTGCTAATTCAATCATTTGCAAACTAATGACTGTAAGCACATATAACAATGACATTAAAATATCTGGAACACAAGCTATGTTGATGAATACATTCTCAGAGTAAATAAAAGCACCTTTTAACTGAGGCCCTTAAGGCCTGTGCTTATGTCTGGTTCAAGAATTTTGTCTCTTCCTGGACAATAGCTGTATTATCAATGAAATTAACAGTAATCAAAACACAGCTCTAACCCCCTCTCCTAGTTGGACTGCTCCAAGAACTCCAGCTGGAGCCTAACTTTTGGGTTAAGGCAGCAATCCCTCAAGCCCCTCCTTTCAACAGGAGGGGTAATAAGCCATCCACTTCTCAATTAGAGGAGTCTGCTTCAGATTCGCCCAAGAAACCACGTTTTTTAGTGTTTCTATTTAAAATGACTCAAGCCCCCCCAAATTCCAACTCGGCACATATGTGGATGAGACATGTGCGTAAGGGAAATAAACAAACCCCCCCCCCCAATGTGACCACGCAGCACCAGTCCTATAGCATTCAATTGTGTTTTAACATTGCTTCGGGTCAGATCTATAATTGATGTTTTTAAGCCTGCAGCCCTCCAAAATCAGCAAGAATTCAGTTTCAGGCATGATCCTTAAGCACATCTGGAAATCCCACTCTTAACCACCTGTAAAATATGCCTGTCACCAGGCTCTGCTCTGAGCTGGCAGGCAGCATCTTCACTGGACAAAGCCATGCGCATATACGCTACCGAGCGCCTTTCTGGCATTCAAGTGTTAACAAATGACCCCTATTTTCAGTGTGTCCAAATTAGATTATTGTGCCAGAATTTCTCAAGTGGAGATCTGAGAAGAGTGTCCTCAGGCAATCACAGATGCAATAATACTCTCTCTTAATTTATTTGAGAAAACAGCCTGAAAATTGGGACAGTCATATTTGCTTGCCAATCAGGAAATTCTGTATTCTCAGCTGCTTATGGATAATAGATGAGCAATGTTATTCATCAGCAGGCATCCAGTGTCCCAATGTTATATGGGCTGGATTAGTATCCATTCCTCTGCTGCCACACCATACTACATGTTCTACTCCACGCTCTTCCCTTCAAAGATTTCACTTAATCCTCCCACAGGGGATCCTGAGGATCAATGCATTCTACTCCAATTAGTATCTTAGTACTGTCCAGACAACCTTTCAAAGCAGGAGCAGATTTCTAGGTAAACACGTGGAACAGATCTTAGAAAACATGTATTTTCACACTGGAACAAATTGGAGAAATATTGATCTTGCACAATGCCTAAGAGTTCTCCCACCCGCAATAATTCCTTCCTGTTAGAATGTACATGTAACAGATTTTAAACATTAGAAAACAATGTAGGATCATTTGTCTATATTACAGCAGTTATAAACCAAGACTTAGAAAGGTGAAATGGTGACAACCATCTAACAAGAACTGATGAACCCGGAATTGGAACCTAGTCCTCTTCACGAAGAGTGTATCTCGCTCTGCACCACAAGGATTTCCACACCTTTCAAAATACACATTCTCTGAAAGTAGAGGACCAGATGGCTGAGTGGCTGTAAGCATTTCAAAGTGCAGCCTCTTTCCATACAGTGGTCAGTATGGCAATCTATGATGGATAAAGTTCAAGTTTTCAACGGTCACTAATTTTGTTGACTATGAACTTAAAAAGAACAGCTTACCTAACACCTGTCCTTTGCCTCTCTCAAAACCAGAGTGCAATTCACAGTATCCAAAAGGTTTGTCTCACCAATTTCCCTATATTTGGATGAGTCTCTTAGCAGTAACTGGGTATCCAGATTCTTGGGGAGCTTTCAGCATCTTAAGTCTGACTGTCTCCAACCTAAACAACTTCCCCCTTCACCTGTGGTGTCTCATTGCAAGAGGGACAGGATAATAGTAAGCCAAAACTCAAACCACTATGTAGTAAAAGCTTTGCATAGAATAAACCTAGAAGAATCCTGCCAAAGTCAGCTATCCCCAGCTCCAGAACAGGTTCCAAATGAAAAGCAAAAAGACCCTTCATTTATGATCAACTGTTACAATCATTATTTCTGCTTTTCTAGCATTTCTTTTACATAGCTAACTGAAAGTAGTTCAGAGTAGACTGAAGTCCAAATGGTACCACTTCAGACCACTCCACTGTAGTTAAGTACAGACAAGGCAAATTCAGAGCACTAGTGGTAAAGACTCCGTGTATCACATAACAAATCATCACAAGCTACAGAAAGTGTTTATGTACAGTAAGCAATGCAGTCCAGCACCAAGACAGTTAAAATGGCTCTGAAAGAGCTAGCTCAGCTACTGCACGCAGCCCAGTTGAATAAGCTCCTCCACTTACCCACTGTAGCATCTCTAGTACCCAAGCTAATTTGCTGAGTTAGGTTTATTTGCTTGACTCTGTTGGCACTGGTAATTTCAACACTATTTGCATCACTGCAGTATGTGTCTTCTGTTGCCCTCAATTAATATTTGTCAGTTTATCACCACAGTGTCACAGTTTAGCATACATTAGCAACACAACTGAGTGATACACAGCTGAAAAACAACACGCAGAGCACTGTATTAATACACTGATCCAAAGGAAAAGTAAGCTTCCCAACCTGAGTTCACGGACTAGGTAAAGACCAACCACTTGCCCTTTGCTGGGTGAGATCTGATGTCGCTCCTTATGACACTATTCTGCCTGTTCACAGACCTCCCAACTATCTGCTTATTTCATCACTTTCGCATTTCCATTTTGACTCTCTCCTGCCCTGCTGAGAAGGGACTGCCCCAGGAGTGAGGGAGAAGGGGGGGGAAAGGAGGAGTTGAAAACAAAGTGAAAAAAAACTCATCTAGTCTCACAAGCTTATTATATACTGTGCTTTTTATCTAAAACCTCTTAAGTCCATCTTGTGCTCTTTCGCCTGCCTTAAGTATCTGAAATTTCTCTGAATGACTTTTTTTCCTAAGAGAAGTCTGCCTTTCCAAGCAGTATTCAGATAAAGAAAAAGAAATATGAAGAATATTTTTCTTCTGCCTTCTGGCCCTTACGCCATGAAGAAACAGCATATTATTGGTTGCAAGCCTACGACATGATTACTGAACCAGCTCCTAGAGAACCAAAGATTACAGTGACCACCACAAAGCATCATTGATACCAACTACCAAGATACAATGTTTGGGGGATTAAAAACCACCAAACCTAAAAATCCCAGCCTATTCTTAATCACTAAGCAGACCTGCATGCTATTTGTTGCAGTGTTTAGTTCCTGGTTTGGTTTTGTCTGTACTACATAAACCTGACAAGTATTCAACACAATTTCTCCCACTTTAGCTCATAGATCTTCTTTAGGCCAGTCATTGCAAAATTCCTCATTCCTGCATTACGTCTGACCCTTTGGTTGAAAAGCGTTGCCAAGACCTATAGGTAGGAATCCTTTGTTGGTGTCTGATAAGATAGAAGACAGACATGGCTAAGAACTTTAGTTTCTCAATTGCATTATGAAACTAAACAAGCAATGCTGAAAAGCTGAGTTTCTGTTAAGAATGGGCTTTATATTTAACCAACAATGATATTAACAGTGTCATAAAAGTGGATGTACTACTGTAATTATAGACACAAAAAAGCTACTTAAGATACAAAATGAATGTATTTCTTCACTGCCTTACTGCTTTACATTATTTCCTTTTAAAAACAACAACAACAAATATCTTAAGACCAAGGAAAATGTTGAAGGTGGCAGGATCTCTCCAAGTCCCAAATATCCCTCATAAAACTGCACTTTCAGGTCCTGCTGAGCCAAGCGCGGCTTAATTGCCTGCAACGGCAATTCCAGGCACTGCAAATCATATACAGTTCTCCCATGAAGGCACTAAAGAGCTAAGACTTAATTAGCATCCCTGATTAAATAGCAATTCATACAGCCATTACATCTTCCAGCTAGGGAGCGTAGTTCTCTGAAGAAGCGGCAAAGGAGAAAACAAACAAACACACACCTCCCCCCACCCAAAAACTCACCACCACCTACTTTCTTCAAACTTTATCATGGCAAATGTTCATTATTTATGATGGAAAGGCTACTGCCAGACACACTTTGAACACTCCTAGGCAAAGTTTCCATTTACAAGCTTGACCCGCTTAATCTGAGAGATTGCGGACCCCAAAAGAAATCACAGTAATTATAACAACATAAAGCAGATCAGAGAGCGCAGCACCACTACTAAGCATGAGAAAACTCCCACGGGCAGCTGTGTTTCAACGGCCTGTAGTATTGGGGGAGGGAAAGGGAGGCAAATAAATCCCAACAAACCACCACAACAGAAAAACCCTACATCGCTGATAGAAGTCTAAAGGACAAGCATTTCTGAAGCTCAGCTAAGCTCCTATTCTTCCCTTCTTCCACTTTATCTCTTACTGTGATGTGTTTCAGAAGTATGAACTCCTTGGGACAGCCAGGATTGTAATTCTTCACCTTCCTTGCTCTTTGGGAATCCTGAACAGATGGAAAAAAGCGAGGAAGAGCAAAACTGAAGAGGCAGAGTACATATCCATACAGACATCCTCTCCATGTTTGAATAGGACAGCCATGGCAACAGCCAGAGATGACTATATGCTGTGGTATGTGAAAGCTGGTGTTTCATGGTGTAGGAAATCCCTTTCTTTCCAAGTTTCCGGTGCCTACATATACTTATTCACCTATTGGTTCTGTTCAAAAGGTGCTAGCTTGTCCCTGGTTCTTGCTGGATTTGGGAAGATCTTCAGACAAAGAGGAACAGCATCCGAGTGCGTGTAGTAGATAATGGAACAGAAACAACTACTTATCTCCAGACAGCTCACCCACTGGCCATGTTCTCCCCAGGCTGAAGGATCATGTCAGCCCCTTGTGAAGCCTGAGAACACGCTCATTTTATGAGGCTGTGCCAAGTGGGAAAAATTTACAAGACGTGGTGATGAGACAACAAAACCAAAGAATTATGGAGAGGAAAAAAAGTAATTTAGGAGTCCACGTGCAATGTCCATCAAAGAAGAATAAGATTTTTAACAGGATTAGAGGTATGCAGGTACCAGAATTAGCAAGGTGGATCCTCCACTATAGCACAGACTATCAGTTCTCATATCCTGAAGACCTGGCTTTAAATTATAAGGCACAGGCTCAAGAACCGATTTATAAGTGAGATCCTGGATACCACCCTAAGTGGTCTATGGGAGCATATTGAGAGTTTGGAAGCTTATCTCTTAGACAAGTGTAGAATTACACTGCAGCAATATTCCTTCACTCACCCAAATTGGAAATCTTAGATAAGTGAAATAAGTCTGCAATGAGGATAAACACACTGTCATATGACAAGACTCCAGTAAACTAGCTAGACAGAGAGAACAATGACAGAAAGGATATAAGACAAGAGTGAGTTACTGTATTTAGTGTTTGAAATGTCATTTGGATACTGTTCAATGCTAATGTGCCCTCTGGGGTTTGCCAAGTCCTGTTCCATTGGCTTCAGAAAGCCAGAGGCCAAATTCACATATAAAAATCTGAACAGTCATTCATATTTGAGCATTCTGTACCTACTGGTAAGAAGTACTTTATTCTTGATTAAAATTTTTGTAAAACATCTGTTCTTTGCAACATAGCTTAACAGTCCATCCCTTATGCACTACACACGTTCCTACGTTTCTTCTAGCATTCCTTATTTCTGCCTCTTATCCCATTACACCCTTTTTTCTTCACACAGATCTTGGAGTAGCATGCATTTCTGTAGAACTGAAGGAAACTCCTTTTTCCGTCACAATCTTCTTTTACAGTTACCATCTACAAAATATTATATAGGTATTTGATATCAGCATTCAAAGTATTGGTTGCTCCATGACGCTGAACAGCTTCACAAGTGGGGTTTGTCTTTGTCTATCATTTCTCTAGCTTAGTCAATGCCACTGAGAAAGTGTATAATCAAGATTTTTGGATGAAGGCTTTCACAGTCCCAAAAGAATTCAAGGCTATCACTGAGCATGCAAAATAACTTACTGATAAGTCTGAAGCAGTTTCAGTTATTTGCACTGTAATACATGACTGCTCAGTTGAAGAAAGAAGCTTGGAACAACATATGGTACCAATTACCTATATCCTCCTGTAACCAGTACTTTTTCTTTTCAGATACAGTTTATCTGTACTGCTTGGCAGCTCAACTATCTCTCCCTCTTCTCTTGAGGAATACTACCACATGCAGATGCTATTTATATGCCAGACAAATTATTTCTGCAGCCATATTCTTCACAATAAGCCTATCCTTGTGTCCCGTCCAAGTCATAATCAAGTGTCATAATTTGTGACTGTGAAAGATGCCTTGGCACTTTTTGAAAAGTAGATCCAGAATCTTGGCAAAATTTCTGTTTTGGTAATTGCATTCTGTCTATCTGTAGTTGTTCTTCTCTAACAAACAGCTGATGAATTCTACCCCAGATGTGGCTGGTAGTAAGCATATCCTTGGAAGCTGTTAAATCAAAGAACAAACTTAATAATGAGCAACATAATTACAAGCCTCATTTCTCATGTATCTGCTCTACAGGTATTTTTATGCTCTTTTTCAGCTCCCAGCATCCCATCACAACAATAGCTGGTCTAAACAGAAGTCACAGGAGTAAGTCTCTGAGGACACTTTCTCTTTGAAACACTGGTCAGAACCCCAGCAAGAATACCAATGGCACATTAAAACTTATTTCCCTCAGCCTACAGCAGCACTTGGTAGTGTTTAGTTACCTCCCATTTAAAAATTTCCATTCCTTACCTGAAAAGAGTGTCCCACAGCTGCACAGGTAATCGTGCCAAATACCAGCTTCTGACAAACAAATCTAAAGGGAAGCAAGAGTCCTACGTATTTTGAAATAATGAATTTCGCATCATTTTCTTTTGCACTGTTTTTATAAGGTATATTGTCATATTTAAGAGGAAAAATAAAATACAAAAAATTATTTGGAAAAGCCAATTAAAAAAAAAACCAGCTTCCTCGGGCTGGGGGGAGGTGGGGAAGGGGGAAAGGGAATGAACTGACACACATGAGAACTGCTACAAAAAGCCCCCCAAACATCATAAACATATTTCTATCCTTGGGTTATGTGTCAGGGTCCATTAACTTCAAACAATTTGGAAAGGAGTACAACATGCTATGAAAAGCACTTCTTTAAAAACAGAAAAACACAGAGTGCAGTGTTACGAGGAACCATGTTTGCTGTATGCCAATAGAGGGTCCTTGCTCAATTTATTATTTTCCATAAAAGCCCCAAACACGTGAATTTTTTAGTGGCAACTCTGCAAGTTCACCTGAGATCAGAAAGGGAAGAGGTGTTTCGAATAGCTCATCAGTTGTCACCACCCCCCAGGCTGAACACTTGCCATGGTGTCACATACTGCCAGGTATTCAGCAATTTGTTGCTAAGGAGAGCGCTGGGTGTCCAATAGCCCTCCTGAACTAATTTTTCTTACTCTTTGAAAACAATTTCCTAGGCCATCTTGCCGGGAATGTCACCTTCCAAATGTGAAGCAAAAGGCTGCTGCCTTCTCAAGCTCTAAGAAAACAAAGCTTTTTGTAGCAGAGTGTTACTTTTCTTTTTATTAAGTCTAAACAGCAGTGATGGCACAGACAAAATATGGTATTTTTTTATAACCTAAATCAATATTTGACCAGAATTACCTGTTTTCCCTCTTTAAATCTAGTTCTGCACTTTTTTTTTTTTTTACTAAAATGGATAAGATTTGCCTTAAACTAGTGAGATTTAAGCACATGCTTGAAATTAAGGTAACACCCAAGAAGTTTAACATAGCTGAATCAGGGCCATATACAAGGCAAAGTTGCTCTGGCCAGTAAGACCCAGTGTCAGGAGATGTGGGCTGAATGGTAGCCTCGACTATGTGTCTCCTAAGGTAGGTCAGAGATGTTATGATGTCCCTCAGTCTTATTTTCTTTTTTGTTATTAGCTGTCTGACCGCAGCAATCAAAAAGCTGCGTACTTGAGCAAGATCCCATTGAAAAAACTGCCAAGAATAGTCCTTCACCCTCCCCCACAGTTTTTCTTTTCACAGCTATATTACTTGTGCGGTATAGCTGGAAATAATATTAGCTGGGGGCTGTTCTGTATTGCTTGTTTTACTTGGGTCTGCATACAAATTGCTTAAGTGTTCTGTTGGTCATGAGCAAGCCAAAAATAGCTCTGCTCCTTCTCCCAAATTTCCATCTATGCTGTGGTGATACCAGGAGGAAAGCGTTCATGAAAGCAGAGAGGCACGGTTCCAAGGGAGACCTGCAAGGGAGGAGATGGTTCCACTTATTGGCGAGGGCTAAATGTCCTTTCTATGCCTCACTACAAATGCTTTGATTAAAAGCAAAACAACAACAAAAAAAGCAGAGACCTTAATAACCAGTTCAAGGCTTCACAGCAATTAAGCAAGAGAACCCTAGTAAGCACTTAACTTCTCTGGTTTCTGTGACTAGGAAAACTAACAGAAATAGTCAAAAGACGACCTTACTTCAATGAATTCTAAAATAAGAGATATTATTCACTACTAACATTTCTGAAAAAATGCTGAGCCTAATGGAAGACCATTGACCAACAACACACCACTCAGTGCAGAGTTCTAGATAACAGCTACAGGCGTAGGGAACAGAGCAGAAAAATCCCTTCCACTCCCTCTACTGTCCCTGGTACCTGGATGGCAAGAGAAGGACTGGAAGAAGTAAACAGAGGGCAAAATATCTCCTGACCTGCCACAGGGAATCCCGAGGCAGCTCTCCATTCACAAGAGGCTGTTATAACTTTGTGATCACACCACCACTCTACCCTGTGAATAATGAGCTTGTAGAACTTAGTATTGTAAATACACGGGGTTTAAAATTATTTTCCTATTTACCGACTAGACAAACAATTTTCCAGTCACTCTTGTTCACCTACCGAGAAAGAAGCAAAGCTGTCCGCATTTCACCGTAGTAGCGGGTGGCTTCAGGAAGGTTCCCTAACCACTTTCATTCTAAGTTGCAAGCTGGGAACGCTGTGGTCCTACAGAGTCACAGTATTTCTAAAGGAATTTAAACTGTCCCTCAGGCTTCACTCTGGCAAGTGCATTCATCCATCCATCTTGTGAGCCCTTCCTCTCACACTGAGAGCCTGACTGAAACCCAAAGTTTTGAAATAAAATGCTGTTCCCATTATACAGGCCTCAGAAGTCTCAACCGAAGTAGGACAATATTGGTCCCACTATTCTTCCAGCCTCAGAAATGGGAGGCTGAAGAAATACAAGCTCTTTTTGGGAATACAGAGTTAACCTTGGAAGGGAAAGCATTCAAAAGACTGAGAACTGTCCGAAAACAAATACTGACCTATATAATATAATAGGTTTTGTTTACTGAGGCATGAGCAGATACTACTTCACTGATTTAAGTGAATAGGCTCAGCGCCAAAGCTATCAATGGAATTATATCTGCTTATGCTGCTGGGAAGTTCTGCTCTTTGCACAGCATTCAGTGAGGTGTAAAATGAGGACTTAATGTTACTTGCTTGGACTCATTTCAAAAGCAATTGCTGCACCTGTTCATACCAACACACAAACACAATAAATTCTTTTATTTTTCCCAGAATCCAATACCATAAGACTTGGATTGAAATAATAAAGCTATGATTCATATTCCTAGACATTTCTTTATTCTTTACTAATCACCTCCTTTGTAAAATGTATTCATTTTCCTAAAAAGAAAAAAAAAATCTGCTTCTGCCAATTAGACAAAATAACTGAATCCTTGCACCTTCTCTCCACAAGAAAAGAAGTCTTTGCACAATACTGCAATATGAACAGCATGCCCCAGCTCTTCTGAAGACGTATCTTTCAGGTATTATCCAACAAATGGGGACTCCTAAGGAATAATTCACAGAAGTGAGTTGTATACCCCTTTGAGTGCAATAAAATAACAAGTGGCAAAACGGGTCAGATTTCTTCACAGACAAATACGAGTTCTTATCTGCATAGCATAGAGAGTGAAGAGTTTTCTCCTCTGATTTAGCTCTAAGCCAATCTAAAGGAGTCATAATGGACTGACTCCAAATACACTGCCAGACTGCGGGGACTGTGCAAGCGGAGGGCTTGGTTCTGGTAAGCAGTGAATATCCTCAGCTTCCACTGGGAACTCGTGTTCCTTTGAAGGAAAAGGACATTTGGCTAAATGGAGCTAATTTTAACAAGCCTAAACAAACAGCACACCATGCTATAAAGTTATTGCAGTAAGGAGAGAAATATTCATCTCCTTATAGCTATAAAAGTTTGCTTTCCACAATCGACTTGAAGAAGCAGGGAAAGTGAGCAACCTGAGTAACATACATATAATCTCTTGATTTGTTCGACTTTTTTCTATAAGCTGCTCAAATGTAGACAAATAACAAAACCAGTGCAAGTGCATGGACCCAATGACCTCCAGAGGTTCTTCCCAATTTAAATTTTCTATGTCTGTGTACCATGAGGTCTCATGATGCTCACCACATCTCTAGAGGTGGCACACTGCTCAGAGATCCTGGGAAGAGAAGGAAGAAGGGTCAGGCCTGTGGACTGCAGCTTCTCTTGCTTAATTGTTTATACTAAGGCAGCCGCTGTGGATAAAGCTTTCCATCAAGGAAGGCAGAATAAATTCTCCTGTTTTGGTTTTTTTTTTTCTTAATAGAGCAAATAAACTCCAAATATTATTTCCTACTTATGCAAACCTTCACCGAAGTGCCTCCAACCAGTAGAGGACCAGCTACATTAAGATATCCCTAGTTTTAGACTTCCATCATTCCTATCTTCAAACCATATGACCTTTTACATGGTTACCTGCTAAAGGGGACACCTGCACATGTATCAAACTCTCATAATAACCTTGTGGGATAACTACATTCAGGGTAAGGCTGGTACATTCTTTCAAAAAGCTAAATTTTTTACTTGCTTGCCACACTTTAGAAGGGCCAATGCCACTTTGTACATTTTTATAGCCTATTCTGTTTTTTTCAGGTTTGTTCAGAAAAAAGAAAGCCTGTGGAATGGCTATCAGCAAGTCATCACTTATCTCAATGAAAGGTAAGGGGAAACTGAGGCAAGCTGGTTTCTTTTATGCTATGGAAGCGCATTTGTGGGTATCAAGTGGTACTATTAGAAAGACAGAAAAGAGTAAAACTTGTCTATTTCTTACAGCTAATATATAAGAAAACACAAATATGGTAGCATTATTCTTTAAACAATGTATGATGTTTCCAGTTTATTCACAATATGTGCAGAGGGAATGCCAAAGATTAATATGTCATTAAGAGAGTGTTGATAAAAGATCACCACTGAATTATATTAAACTATGTGGCTGATTTTTTTCAAAGGAGCCAAAAATACATATGGGTGCATTTCAGTGGTATTAAGGTGTCTATCTTTCTTAGACTTCTAAGAAAAAGAAAAAAGTGCCCTGAATCATTAATGTCTACTTTGCTTCTGAAAGACTAGATTTAATTATGTTTTGGTCTAATGGCTGGCACAGACTAGGAAAGGAAAGATGTAGAGGAGAGTAGGAAAGGGATTACAGCTGCCAATCATATCCACAAATAGCACTACCATTTTTAAGATCCATTGGACCAAATCTTGAAGCCTTTTATTAGCAAAGAAATTCCCATTAACTGAGAATGTTCCACACAAGGCAGCACACCATACCTTGCATAATTCAGCTACTGAATACAAACTACCGTTTCTAACTCTTCCAGTATTCAATTTTTATTATGCATAACATACTCCAGCATATACAACAGCTCTTTTTAGGGCTTATCACTGCAAGATGACAAAGTGTCAGCTTTAAGCTACCCTTGAAGATTTCCCCTCCCTGCAAAGATGCCAATCTGAGATTCTACAAGCAAAGGCATGTTCGTGTTCTATCACATGTCAGCAGCTATAAACAACAGTCTGAAGGGTGCTTTCCCCCGCTCCTGTAAACAAAGGAAGTCTTTATTCCTGTAGTAGTAGATCTTTCATGAAAACTGTGAATCTTGACTGCTACATGGCAGAGATAACTCATGCTCCTGCTAAATAAAGTTCCCTAGAAATAAACCATGATATTGGAGACATTTATTTGCAAGACAGTTTAGACATCCTCAAACACAACTCATTCTATGGTATATTATGCATTTCAGATTCCTCTGCACATCCAACCAGTGACAAAATTTCACCTCTGATTTTAAGGAAGCTGTCATCATCATTCAAACAAAATACAGAGCCTTGTTCTAAATTAAATGCAGATTATTTTAGTTTGTTGTTCTAGAAGCAGAAGTGTTTAGTGGAAACAACAGCCACATTAGGTAGGCTGGGACTGAATTAATCCTATTAAAAAAAAAAAAGCAGAAGCTGCATTCTTTTGTGATACCTGTCCTCCAGACAGAACAATGACTGATTCAGCTTTCCTGATGAAACTAAGGACCCTCCCCCCTCAAATGTCATGGCAGCCCAGCTGTCATCCAGTCAACATTTTACACTTCCCATACCCGTGTCTAAATGCACAGCACTGCATTGGCCACTACTCTTAAGTGTATCAAGGCCACTGGAGTTATGGTTTTCTGCAAAGATCCCCCGGCTTTTTCATTTGCACTTCCAGCCTCTCTTCCAGCTCCCCGATTTCCACTACAAGAGCTTCCTGCTGAAAAAGCATCACTCATTTCTAGTAGCAGTGCACAAATCCTCCATCTTGAAGGTAGGAACGTCATGGAGAGAAACTGCTGTACAACTAACGTTCACAGCTAGGACTACAGGATAAATCCTGTTACAAGAATTCGCAGGAGATAAACTACACAATTACTTCACACGCAAACACAGCAAATGTCTTTTAAAAAATAAATAAGCAAAGCAGCATGATCTTAACTAGTCCAGCGCAGTAGAAAAGATAAGTGAGTGTGGCAAATCTACAGATAGGCTCACAAGGTTCTTCACATAGAAGCCAACTCAGCATAATCACTGATAATATTAAGTATAGCAGAACGTATGGTACTACCCATGTAAATCTTCTTACACCAGCCATTTTCTGTTGAAGTGCATGAATACAGCGTTGATGAATAAAACTATCTGGAGACAGCCCTACATTTTGCTTTCAGACAAGATAGGCTGACAAACACACCAGATGCTAAGTGTAATAATCACTCATGTTCCTCATTCTGACCCAATGTTAGCTCTTAAACAACAATTTGTAGGGGTTTTGTTGTTTGCTTTTTTTTTTTTTAAGTGGCTACAGCTTTCCTCAACTCAGAATTTTTTGCTTACTGTGCTCCTAATCCAGAAGCAAGAGACAGTGACAAGTCTGAGGTACTGCAGCTTGAGGTTGTTACCTGCTGCCATTCAAAGCTCTTCAGCTGCAAGCTCCTCTCAGCCCTAACTTCTTCAAGGGGCCCAGTGCCAAATCCCACACCTGCTGGGGAAAGCTAAATTACTTACTGCAGACCGGCTCGTCACCATACAGCCAAAAAGCACCAGACCAAATGGAATAAAATGATGCAATGAAGGACAAAAATTGCCCACTGTTACATTGCTTGGCCAGTCTTTGATCCCAAAGGGTCCAAGCAGTAGCAACCACTCTTGCAGCACCAAGTAGCAATCGTTTCAGCACTGCTTCTTCCACTCCTGCCAAAACCCTCTTATGTGCAGCCAGGCAGGGGGGGAGTTGGGCCTCCATAGCTTTCATCTGCTTTCCAAAGAGGACACCAGAGGATAATGCTAGACTCTTTTCATTCCTTTGTGTGGCCATTCCTTTGTAGTGTTAATTATTTACACATCTTTCTATCCACAAGGGAAGAACAACTGATATATCTTTGTGCAATTACAGCTATTTTCCCTTATTCTGTACTTCAACAATAGGAGCGCGTTTTCTAAGAGCTTAGCTGTCCTCAATCTGCACACCTTTGTCACCCCCTAGGAAGACAACTGCCCATTAATCTGCACGCGTTTATCGTTTGCTTTACTATATGTTTATCAGTGTTACCCATCATCAATGTGATTTTTAGATTGTCTGCATGGAACAAGGAAGCAGTTAATCTTGACTGCAAATACATGAATGTGATTAACCCCCACAATATGTTGTGGCAAAAAATAAGCTGCAATAGCTTTTGAGGAAGCCTGAATACACCACTTTTCAAGACAACATCTATATAAAGAAGGAAGATTATTCCCCTGCCCTTCCATCTCACCTCTAACATCAGTACGTCTATAAATGAAAAGAATTCATCCGTAGCCACAATACACATGGCTTTTAACTAGCAGGCACACGGACATTACATCTTTAGCTGCCATATCTTAGGCACCTCTCAGCAATTCTTTTCTTTAACCACTTGGAGCAAATCACAACATAAGCAGCTCTGCCCTTGCCATGCAATTCTGTTGCAATTTTCTACAACTTCAAAAATAGCAGCAAAAGGAAAATACAGTGTCCTCATGAAAGAAAACCAGTATCTTACAGGATTCACTCAGAAAGCATTTGTTCCTCAGAAATAAAATAGCTTTTGTGTTACTCAGAAGACAAGGCAGCAAGTTCTTATATAAAGAACAAACCAAATAGGGTTGCCTTTCTAATACTGTCAGTGCTGGCACAGACATGATCTGCAAATAATAGCGTGTGGGATTTTTTTTTTTTTTTAAATAGACTATAAAAAAAATCTAGGAAATTTGTGAAGTTTTTGCAAAGGTCCATCTAAGCATCCCCGAAGCCCATATTTGTCCATTACTAAACCTCTTTGGCTAACATATACATACTCTTTTAAAACAAAAAATATTCTTTGATAATTTTCATTTAAACCTTCCCCACCTTCAAGATTTTACCTTCATAAGCTACCCATCCATTTTTATGTAATCTGCATAAAGACAGACAGAGGTGGAATATAATGCTGAAGCTCAATTTTCAATATTAAAAACTATAAAGCTATAATTAATGAATTCCAACAGTCACAGTTCAGCTCCCTTTTGTGGGAGGAACTACACTGAGACAAATCAAAATGTTTCATGGTCTCTTTGAATCGCTTTTGAACGTTGTCCTTGAGCACCTCCAATTCTTTATTATTTATATCAAACATGATTTCCATTGAGACTACACTAGTGGTATGTAGTCTGTAAATCTGTCAAGTCCCTTGGAGACCCTTGGCAACTGCTTTTGTAAGTCTAGTGCCTCCTTGGAAACTCTTGTTGTGTAAAATCAAAAAATCATTCTTATGCTCAGTGGAAAGCTGAATGCAAATGTGGGAAAACAATCTTCCTCCCAGTGTCGCTGTGAAGTGGAACCATCAATCTCCTTTTTCAGCCATCCATGAAGATGAAGTTCTACCACACATACCTATGCACTGTCAGGTATTGCTGCTGCTTCTTGAAGGCTTAAAGGCCGCTGTGAGCGCTTGAAAAGGGAGTTCTGAATGATAAACTATAGACAGTCTCCATTTGCTTGTATTCGAAAAAATAGCAAACCCCTTCCTCTACTCCTTAGAGGACCTAGATACGAAGGCCAGATTCACAACTAGTAAAAATCACTGTTGATCCATTCAAGTCACTGACCTTTCCAAGGTAAGCATTTGGCTCCCTTTCCTGCTATTTTCTTCAGAAACACTCATTCCCTTCTCAACTACACATGATGATTATTGGAATATTATTGTATTCAATCCAGCAATCATTTTACATACCAGAGTTTTTGTGGGTTTGGGGTTTTTTGGCCAGACGGGTGAGGGGGCGGCAGCTGCATTTCTTATCAGACCTGCACTCCTAAAGCCTATTCAGCAACAGGGTGTTAATTATTACTTTATAATCACTTGATTCCTACAACTTGAGGTAGACCTACACAGCATTGTACACTAGATGCTACACAAGACCTCAGCAATCATCAGGAGTTTTCAGATTCAGTGGAGTTCAACCAAGAAAAGTTACCTAAAGGATAACATGGAAGTTGATACATTTGGTAACCTAGATGGTTTTCCATAGAACGACAGCAGCAGATTCCCCGTCTTCCACATGTGTTTGTTATCTAGCCCCTCAAACACTACTTTGTTCAGAAAAAAACGTAAATTGAAAATATATTGTACTATAAACTCAGTCCCTGCCTTTATCAAACGTTGGCATTGAAAATTCCTGGGGGCAATCCAATAGACTTGCAGACATCGACAGCATAAACCACCACAAAGAGTAAGCATATTCACTGGTGTTCTTTATGGGCACTTTGAGCCAGGCTGCTCTATGTATTTATAGGCATTCATACATGTGCCCATACCTAAAAACAGTACTTCTTTAAAATGGTGATACTACCAGAACAGTACAAGACAGTCCAAGGACAAGCAAGTGTCAGTCAATAACTGTGCCACTGCTGCATGTTCACTCAGCACCATATCATCACCTTGTTACAGTGACAAGTGACCCGTTTCCAGCCGGGTGCACAGCGTGGGCCAAAACAAAGTTACAGCTGACATTCAGTTTCAGTCTCTTCAGTTTTATCCTAAATAAAGCACTTTCTGATCCAAGCAGCTATCTTAAACGTTGTCAAGTGACAGCAGGAGCATAACTGACAGTAGGAAAAGATAAGAACTGTAGAGTATACACACACACACACAGAGGGGGATGTGTGCGTACTTACATGTATACAAGCACACATACATATGCAAACCTCATCAGCTAATCCCTGGACACCTGGCAGAAGGTCCCAGCCTTCATTTAGGTCTCAGCTGCACACAAAGTGACCACAGGGCAGGAGAGGCACTACTCAAACTGGGTGCAGCAGGACGGGCTTAGCGAAACTGGTGGGTGGCTGACAGCAGTGGAGTCAGGTGTTAATCAGGCCAGAGTCTTGCCAATAGCTAAAGTGATGACTAGTGTCCAAGTTCACTAATTGGTTCACTTACTAAATTCAACATACATTTTGTTTCAAAAAAGATTAAGCATTTCACCCACAAATTATTACATAATCCCAGAAAATGGTAAAGGGTTACAAAAGAAGTGACAAACTAACAGCTTTAATTAAGCACATCAGAGCGCAGTGCTGCTAGTCCATTACTGTGTTAAGTGGTCTAAAATGTAACTGTCTATACATTACAAAGCAGTTGTCTTGGTTATAAACAGGCATCTTCGATGATATCTCAGTTTGTCTTAGCTGTACAAGAGAAAACAACCCAGAAGAACTCCAGAGAATCTGATCCTGTACAATCATTTTTTAATTGGCAATAAAACTAGGTATTCTGCTGGGATGTGCTGGTAGGATCTACAACCAAGAATAGTTGTGCAAACCAAGTAGTCAAGAAAAAACTGAATGGATATCCGAGTGCCACATTTGAGATGACCCATATTGATGAACAAAGTCACACAACCTTGCAAATAATGCCCAGAGGGCACAATAGCCTAGCGTTTCTAAATATGTCCTCTCAGACACATTTCTGACAAATAATACCTCACATGTATTTTCAGTTACCCATCTCTCCCTCAAGATAAGTGTCTTGTTAGAGCAGACCCAGAAAACCTCGCTCACAGTTCCTGAAGTTCTGATACTCTTAAGGTAGATTCAGACAACACCCAGAGATTCAAACAGCATGAGGTAGGTATGAAACAATATATATAGTCTCCAAAAACTTTGTAAGATCGATAATTACACAGTATCTTCTAAAACAGGAGGTTTTACAGGGATTAAAAAAAGATAAAACAAAAAAGCAGAGGCCTTCCAATAAGTGTCAGGTGTCAGCTGTGTATTCTGTTGTTATTATTGGTTGGTTGTTGTTGGTTTGGGTTTGGTTTTTTTTTAATAATTGCCTGAAACTTGTGTTCTGACACAAACTCCTCATAGCAAAAAGTTCGGGAAAGCATATCTAAGAAAAAATATAAAGGGTGTGTATCCCCATATATAACCTGGGAGGAGGGGAGTGGCAGGTTTGATTCATAACGCTAGCCCAGGAGAAGTTGGGACTTTCACCATCAGAGAGAGGACAAAAGGCCAACTGCCAGCAATCCTGCTGAAGGCAAGCGAGAGTTTCTGACATCACCCTTCCCAGGGGGTGGTAACACTAGGACAGCTTTAATTTGCATGCTCTCATCTGCACAATCATCCTGAGCAATACTGGACCCAACTGCCTTTCACTGAGGAAGGAACATGGCCTAGATATCTCACCTGATCAAAGGAAGCGGGATCCCGGAGCAGAGTTAAGAGCCTCTGTTGAGCTCACGTGCCAGGGCTTACCTGCAGCGTGATACAGCACTTCACTGAGCGGACCGCTGACAGACCTTTGCTGGTTTACGCCACTGAGCATCTGGGCTATTGGGGCAATTGCTAGAATTTCTGTGTTGTTTTTCCAGGACCTATAAAACTCAGTCTGCAGAATTATAGCAAACCCAGCCCTGCTTCATTGATTTTTATGCAAGACTGCAGACAATTTTAGCAGCCCACTGGTACTACGGTAACCTGGTAGACACTGCCACTCTGAAAGGTGTGATTTTCATACATTTAAAGAAAAAAGAAACTCCAAACTCACAAAGAATTCCTCTAAATTAAAACCTGCATGTTTTACCTCCCCCCAGCTTAGTGAGATGATGAATACAGCACTCATCCCCTTGGCTGTCAAGGAGTGCGATATTTCTTAATCACAATATTTTGCACAGCTATGCTACTAACTAGATTCATCCTCAACAAGCTGGAACAAAAGTGAACTTTTCAGTGGTATACCAACTAGAGCAATGAAGAAGTACACTGGGGAACTGCGATACTGTGCAGATGTCCAGGTGACAAGCCACTGTACAAAACACTATATAGGTGAAAGTTCAGTTTCCTAAGGCCTTCTATTGTCACTTTTAACTTAGGGCACTCACCCATAGCACCTCAGTTCCAATACTTCATTAGCTCCGATTTAACACAACAGTCAGGACGCTCAAACTCAGCAAGGAAAGGCTGTGAACCTAACAATTCTCTCAACTAGTTCTGATCCCTTCTACCCACACAGGCAAAAGTCAACTTTTTTTTCAAATTAGCAACATCTCTCTGGATTTAGTCCAGCTGACAAGCTTTTCTCACTTGCTAGGTGGAACACACAGCACAAAATTTCTTAGAATTCAAGAATCTTGCAATCAATATGCAGCACAGATCTCTGCACTACAGCAGTTACATTATCTTGTGTGGCACATGCACTGTTCCCATGGCAACGAGCATCCTTCATCCAACTCCATTATTATGGCTATTTGAGGCTTTCAGAATCTCTGGTGTCCAAGCCATGGCTCAGAGCTACTTTGTGCTAATAAGCCTCAAGAATAGACACAAGAAGAAAAGAAGAAAATACAGCAAACTCTGTTTTGCTAATCTATAAGCAACATGGAAAGCAAAAAGTGGCATGGGAAATACAATTTAATCAGCTAAGGGGAAGCAACTCTTACATAACCGTCTTCATTAAGTGAGACGAACATCGTGCAAATTCACTACAGCCTTTTAATTCCAGAAAAATTAACAGTCAGCTCAGTAAGTCTGTTGATGAAGAATGGCTTTGTAATAGGTATGAGGAAACACAAATCCTAATGAACATCTATTGCAATATTAATTTCTCTATCATTGATATAAAATATCTTTCTTTTTAAAAAGGACTAGTTTGTAATTATCTGCAGAACAGGTCAAGAAAATAATTTGATTTTGACCTTTTTATGATGTCCGATATTAAAGCTTTAAAGGGCCATTATCAAAATATATAATCTTCATAGTATAATCTATATTTGGTTTATATGAATTGTCCCTAGATATTTTAAGTAAGCTTTCTCTATCAATAACATCACTTTTTGGGGGGGGGGGAGGGCATTTAAGCATTTCCACATCAAAGCATTACAGCAACCTCATTATGCTTTGCACAGCTTAATACAAAGTTTCTCTTAGTGACCAACCAGGGAATTTCAGACAGAAAATAAATAACCTAATTTATTAAAGCGACCCTTGACAAATCGTCCATAAGTTGCTAGCTAGAGGTTTTATCCCTGTGAAATACACATGGGTCAGTAGGAACAGGAATCCTTTGAAGTAGGCAGGTTTGAAGGCACTTAAAAAGAAATGTTAAAAATAAAGAAGGCACTACACCAGAAAATGCCCTTACAATTGACAAAGGAGACTGACAGGCTGCTGAATCCAGTTGATTTTTAACTACTCTTAAGCTTAATTGTGCTCAGCACCTGTTCGGAAAGAACAGTAATTCTTTAAGTGTCTTGAACACCATCTATCCTCAGCTGGCCATGTTCAGTGTCAGGTCAGGTGTTGAAGATCAGTCTTCAGAACAGACCCCTCAGGGAGATGAATGAAACCAGCTGGTGCCACTCTCAATCCCCCATCCATTCACAGAGCATCCAGGCAGTGAGATCAAAGCCCAGTTTCACATGGTCCCTATGAACAGATGGAATAGGAGGTCTCATGAAGCCCACTGAAGTAGGAGTCTTTCTCCCTTCCACACTCCAGCTCCAAAGCAAAGACTGCATCCTAAAGTAAAGCCCAGGAGGACCCCTGGCAGGTCCTGTTCTTTTGGGCTGGAGAGCAGTAGTTCAGGGAGTGACATTACACTGAAGGATGATTTCCAAGCGTGGCAAATATTTAAATATCAGCTTCTACAGAAACTAAGAGGAAAAAAAACCCTCTTCTACTACTGGTAAATGAACATGCTAAGCATTAAGGAACAGAAAATAAAACCTTACTTGTTCACAGCTACTGTCATCATTATGTGCTGTTTGCAACCTGGAAACCTGACCTGCTGGTGCTCTCACCTGGCTGTTCCTGCAGCTCGCAGGTGAAACCCGTTGTTTTATCAATTCTGTGCCCCATATCAGTCTCCAGGCTGACACTGACTGTCCAAATAGGTGAACTCATTTCAGGAAAGTGATGAAAGTATGATTACTGTTTGAGAACGTAACTGACATAAGGTTTAAGTGTCTTTACATTTGAGGCTGAAGGCGTGTTGCTAGTCAACTCTGGGACAGATTCTGAATTCTGCTCATGTTTGACAGCTAGTGAAATCAATGGAATTAAATTCAAGTTAAGTTAAGCCCACAAAGAAGCTTAACATACTTAATCATATAGCTTTCTGCTATTAAATAGTTTGCAAGAGGAAAACGGCATGGAATTTTCCATCTATGCGTTCCTTCTGGAACCTGCATACCCAGTTTGCACAACTCTAATTTTCTTGCTCATGAGACTGAGAAAAACTTTGTTTTCACAGAGAAGATATGGAGAGATGATCCAGGAATGCTTAAACTACTCTTCCTGGTTTTTTTTTTTTTGCTTCAACACAGGGACAGCTGCTTACTTCCAGTTCAAATGCAGGTTCTGCGTCACCCTCCTGTACATGACCAGCAAAGGATACCGAGATGGGGCTGCCAGGTGAAGTAGACCAGTAGACACAGCTGAGGAAGATGACATTGTGTTACCCTGAAACCCATCTGCTGAGCTGGAGAGGATCTATCACACAAGCAGCAAGATCCTTGAGGAATTATATTCTTTCAGAAATGTTAAAACCCCGTTCAAATAATCCCAGTTAATTTTAATTTCGGAAGGTTAGATAGTCCTCAGAATTTTCTCTAATTGCATATTCCTCAGAATAGACTCCTCTGGTTGCTCTGTAATCAAATCATAATTAAAGCATCTGTGTCATTTTATCTATCCCTTCCTGCTATTTGTAGCGTTTACAGAAGGCAACAAAGATGCAGCATGCAAAATTTCCAGCATCAAGGCTCATCATCAGAGCAATAATAGGGATTTGTGCTAGTGTGACTGTCTGAGTGTTTCCTTAGGCTTTCATTAGCCTTTAAAAACAATTGAGGAAGAGAAGAATACTAAACAGTGCCCCCCTTGTTGTATCCACAACTGGAGGCCATGTTTTATTCCTGTGATACTTGTTTTTAAAACAGCTGCCTCATTTCATCTCAGCTTCGATGAGAAAACAGCCATACAGTGGAGAAACAGTTGTCCTAGTCTGAAATTAAGAGATATGTTAAATAGCAGTATCACCTTGATAGAGAAAAATATTTTATTTTTGAGCTCTGTATGATTCATCAGACTGAGTCTGCACTACATTTCAGACAGGAAAAAAAAAAACCAAAACAAAACCAAAAGAAACAACCAACAAGCAAACCCGTTCCCCTGAGCTATATCACAGAACCCCCAAATTAACTCATTAGAGGGTTCAGACTGCTGAAGAGTTGCTGCTACGTGCCCTTACCTTCAAGGGCATATTGTAAGTCACAGTTCAGAAGAAAGGGGATGGCACAAACTGTGCAAACTCTCCCCCTCCCTTCCAACACCCACTACTCTTAAGTGATGAAAACGCTGAGCAAACTTCTCTGGGAAAAGAGTTTGCATCCTGAGCTTAGTTTTATCTATCCAGAAGAAGGAAAATAAAGTATTAAAAAACATAAATCAATTTCTTGCACAAGGAGAATTCTAGATCAGACTGGGACAATTTACTTGTGAAATTTTAGTTTGTATTGAAAGGAATACATTGATTGGTAGCTAAAAGCACACATTTTTCAAGTGAAAATTTTGTGATGTATTTATTCGCCACTGACATGACTTATTCTTCCTTTCTTCTGCCCTAGATTTTAGTCTTGTTACACAATTTTGTACAGTTACAGAATGAACCTCAACTGTGTAGGCACTGCTTGATAAGCATATGAATACAATTGGTATGAAAGTAACAATTTTTCACTGTATGCTTTTCATTATAACCTCATTCTAATTAAATATTAAAATAATTGTTATTTTACACAGAAGAGGTTCTATTTACACAAAGATTATTCTAAGACAGCTCTTCAAACTAAAGTCAGCATTAAGTTTGCTAACAACATATCACATCTTTTAAATGCATAGATCAAAACCAGAACAAATAAAAACTTTCCAGCTTAACAAATTGCTCTATTAATCATCCTTAAATAACTTCTATTTTTAGATGATGAATTCTTTCAGAAATGATTTTGAGTAGAAAAGTGATTTTGGAGCAATTGATAGCTAAGTATGCTTAATTTAAATCTTAAATGGAAAGTCTTTTCATATCTAATAGATAACGTTAGCTACCAGCGTGTAAGGCCCGCCTCTGTATTTGGTTTTATTTCCTTTAGGGTTTTTGTGTTATTGTTGTGGGGGTTGTGCTGGTTTTTTTGGTTGTGTGTTTTGGGGGTTTTGTTTTGTTTTTATTTTTTAACCAGACAACAGTGGCACAGAGTAAGACAAACACAGGACTTCTGAGACACCAAAGTGATTACTCAAAGCACCCCATGGATTACAGCTGAAGTCAAAGGACTTGTACCTGTTATACCTTGTGGGTTCCCTGTGACCCACAGGGTTCCTTTATAACAAAGAGCTGTCATTAACCCAATACAAAGCAGAATTATTGTTGAGAGGGGCATTTTCTGCACGTTTAAGTCTGATCAGAGTAGCAACATGGAAATAGCAGAACATTAATGGTTTGGGTCTCTTTCCTTGGGGTAAAGCCAAGGAATGACCGCTCAGGCTAACGTTGTTCCAACTACACTAGTGCAACTGACAGCAGCATTTAGTCCTTGGTCTGCAGATTACATCAGCTCTATTCTGGACGTGGCCAGCCTCTTCTGTGTTCACAAACTTGCACGTTGACCAGATCTTGAACAATTAAAATTATTGCAAAATACAGTTGTGCAAGAACAACAACAACAAAAAAAACCAACAAAGGGTTTCTTGGAAAGTAACAATTTGTTTTTCATGATACACTGTGTGACTTTCCTTCTTCAAATTCCTTCGTAACAGAAAGGAGGGTAGAATACATATAAAAAATATATTTTTTAATTATTTCAGTTCTAGTATATGAGGGACCAAATCCTGTCTGCATTCTGTAAATAGCACTCTCTATGCAGCTGGCAGATTTTTTTTTTCCCCATCAGTAAAGGAGGTCCAGGTGTAGATGAATTTGCTTATCAGGTTACCTTCCAATCTGACTGAACAAAACACATTTCAAATATCCAACTGCCGGTGTTGCCCTTATAAAAGGCTCACACAAGTAGTCTGAGAAAGTCTCAGATGTTATATTCTTTTTCCCATTAAAAATATAAATTAAAGAAAAGAGCGAATCCAACAATCCAGTTGGTATTTCATTCTGTTCTCGTACAGAGCTTATGGCAAAAGCAGAAGCTGGGGCTGAAATGCTGGCTGTCCTCACACTGACAGTCAGAGGACATGCTTCTGGAAGCAGGGAAACAAAATATCTCAGTTGCTAGAAGTTCTGAAGCATATCAGTTGGGTTTTTTTTTTTCAAGCCAGATACCAGATAATTCACCCGTGATCTGAACGCAGCTTAGTCTTGCTGTAGATAACGGAAGTCTAAAGATTGCATTTCCTATTGCTATTTGTACAACAAAAGACTTTGTTGCCTTGTCCGTTGTTTTACTGAGCTGCTGCAACAACTGACCTTGTCTTTTAAGTCAGATCTGTCACGACTGTGAAAGTGTTCACTGTCTTTTTCTATTTGGCCACGTCTGCGCTGTCATCGCCTGTTCAGAGAGGTCAGGACTGCAGCTTCAACCTTCCATTACAAGCATTCAGAAAGGCTTTGAGGTGCACTGCTCTCTGCATTTTATGTAACCAAATGTGTCACCATATTAAAAGCACAACCATGCAAATGTCACAGATGACCATATAACATGCAGTTGAAAGGCACAGATATGTCCCCAAGTCCAAATTCATTTTTTGTTTCCAACATTCAATGCAAGCATGAGTTGGAAGAAATCATGGTAAGTAGAAAATCCTAAGATAACTTGAAAAGAAATTGTCACCAAGGATTCTCTTCAGAGATAATATTTTTTTCCAAATCACTTGTTCGTAGTTGAGTCATCCCGGAAAGCATCTAAAGCTTGTGGAAATTTGTCACTGCATATAGGATGATGAGTGCAGAATTCTTACAGATTATTTAGAAATTTCCTTTTGGCATCTGTAGCTCGGATTGCGCTTACATAGTGAATAGATTCAAATATAGAGTCAAAAGCTTCTTCCCCCACCACCTTCCTACTTCGCTTGTTCCCAGTCCTCGTGTTCAATTACTACTCTGTTATACTTAATAGTGCCATCAATGCTGCAGTACTTTAGCAAGAATAGAAGCATCCCATCAGCAATCAGTATCTTCGGTAACTACATTAACCACCAACTCGTCCATGCTAACAAATCATTGTTTACTTTTGAAAAGCATTTTAGCAACCCACGATATTCACGAATCAAGCAAGATTGGCGTATGCAGCCTCTGAACAGCCTCAGCTTTTAACTTTACCAAACAAAACTCCACGTTCAATAAAGCAGACATGAAAATTGCTTCATTTCTCCCTTTTCCACACGCATAGGAAATAGTAAGCTTTACACACATAACATACACACAGCCCTGTCTAGAATACTTCAGACTCACTGGGTATGAAGAAATTCATATTCACAAAACAACTATTTATCATGGGAACAACTGCCTAAAATTTATGCAGACCCATGCTCATATGAACGCATGCATGATAAAATAAACTGTAAAAACTAGCAGTCCATGCTCCTCATCACCAAATGACATCATCCATACCTTTAACCTCAGAAGAAACAAACAACATCAAATTCTTGCACATTCTATAAACTCTAAAGATTTAGAGCTCTCTTAAAAGGAGTTCCCTATGATGCCAGTGTTGATATTGAAATAGTTCAAACTTATCAATAGTTAAGTTAGGCTACCTATTTAGAAAAAAATAAAATGAAAATTGAGCCATCAATTCTTAACACAGTATTAACACGGCAATTTCTGACAGATTTCACCCATTTCCCATTAGGACTGAAATTTATTTTGGCAACAGAAGGAAGATACCAACTTATGTTTTTTCTGTTCCCCGTGCCCCACCTAAAGCATTTAAATTCACACACATTAAGCGACTTGATCCCCAAAAAAGTGCTGAAGCTCCAGATAGCCAATTAAAGTCAATTCAAACAGCTCAAGCTGAGCATCATTGAAATTCAAGTCACTTTCCCACCTGCATGCAAATTTAATAACTCCAAGTTTTAAGTCACTGCCTTTCATATCTAGATCTCCACATTTAAGACAAAAGCTGCCAAGTTCCTCAGATTTTGAAGAGGCCAGGATCAGCCACTGTCCCTTTAATGTTCCACCTCGTCTCCAAAAGGAACATCTTTTTACTAGAGCTCAGTGTGATTCACTGGAATTTGCCAGGCAGGTCAGGAAATCCCCTGAAGCAGAGGAAGAATATTAAAGAGATGGGACATGTATATCAAATCTCATTACTGTTCTCTTATGAGAATCAATCAAGTGAAAGGACATGATGATGTCATTATGACATCATTTACTTTGAGATTAGAAATTCATAGCTACTTAGCAACCAAAGCTGTCCAATACAGAAGTAAGAGATCCACTGGAAGATGTTATCATCTGACCCATTTACTGCAAGATAAACATTTGTCAGTTCTTGTTCCAAGACTTTATAAGACATACAATAACTTAAGAACCCTGTTATTTCAAGTACAGAATATTAGAAATAAAACATTCTCTCTGAACCTTTTTTATTAATATTCAAGTACAATTTTTTTAGCCCATAACAGCTAATATGCACATTCCCTCACAGTCGTCTTCCTTTTCACCTTCCCATAGATCTAAACCCTAAAAGTGCAAAAAGAGAGAGCTTGTGCTAAACAGACTTTATTATTTCAAGAACTACAGTCTCTATCAGAAACTCAAACCTCATATGGTCAAGGGAGACTAACATAATTGCATAAGAATGCAAGCTTAGAAAGCATGTTTATTTCAATAAACTCAGCTGAAAACAGCCAGTCGATGAGCTCCAGTATCTGACAGAAATTCCAGTAAAAATAAAAAATAAAAGGCTTTGTGCATGAAAAAAGAATCGGTCACGCTACTTCTGTGGCTATTTCTGGGACCTGAAAAGGGTTTGATGCCCGGAATCTATGCCTGACCTGATTTTTCTTTAAAGTTCACTCATCTCTGTTGAAAATACCGTTTAAGCGAGTTCTAAAGCAACTGAGCAAAGATAATGCGTGAACTGAAATTATAACGAAATCTTTAAATCCATTACCGAGAAGCTAGAAGCAGAGCACCAGACCGACACTTCACGTTTCCTTATCCATGTTCTGCTACCGACTAAGCAAAGCACTGGAACACATTTAACGTTAAACGACAGAAATTAAAACACTCCACCTCCTAGAAACAACTTTCATTAGGGTGAGGCCGTTCCGGGTTCCCGCGGAAAGGGGAGCCCCGGGGGAGCCGAGGGACGCCCGGGGGTGGCCCCCGCCTCTGCTCTCCCATCCCCTTCACCCACGGCGATGCCCGCGCCCCCGTGAGCGCCCACACGGGCGGAGGGAGGCTCGGCACACCGCGGCGGCGACCGACTGAAGGAAACCAAGTGCCGCCGCCGACCTCCGCGGCACCGGGAGCCGCCGCCAGCGCGACGGCAACAGGCGACCTCCCCGCGGCCGCTTCCCGAGCGATTCACCTCAGCGGTTCCCGCTGCCGCCCCCTCAGCCCCTGCGCGGGGCCCCCTCTCTCCCCTCAGGGCTCCGCCGCCTCAGCATCCTGCCCCCGAGGGCGGCCGCGTCCCCCGCTGCGCCCCTCGACGCCGGCCTCGCCTCAGGGTGCCGTGGAGCGCGCACAGGGAAGGGCTAAAGTTTGCGCTGAACCGCGCACACCCTACCTGCCGCTGCCGCCGCCGCGGAGGAGGACGACGAAGAAGAGCTGCCGCCGCCGCCAGCCGTCCCGAGCCACCGGCGCTACCCTCCCCGAGCGATAGTAATGTTCATTTAAAGCTCGGCGCCCGCCGCTCCGCCGCGCCCTCCCCACGCAGCGGCGGGGCCGGGCGCTGCCCGCCCCGCCCCGCCTCCCAGCCCGCCCCTCTGAGGAGAGAGACCGCCGGCGCCGGGGCCGGCCGCCTCCCCTCGGGCCTGGCCGCAGGCCCGGGTCCCGTCGTTCTGCCTGCAGGCGACAGCTGTTGCCACCGCGCCCCGTCCCCCTCGCCGCTCGCCGGGGAGGCTGTCGGGCGGACCTGTGGCTCGCCTCAGCACTTCGGCGGTCGCCGGTTTTCCCGCCGGAGGCCAGCAGCCCTCAGCGCTTCGGCCGTTGCCGGTTTCCCCCCCGGCCCGAGTTAACAGAAGTTGAACAAAGAAGCTGAGAGCGGCAGGCCTGGGGAGCTGCTGGAAGAACGAGCAGTTTTCTGACCGGGTTTGAGCGGCATGTGTTTCCAAGTGGAAAGTTAACTTCCAACAGGAAAGCTTAGAACTGTGTTTCGATAGTGTTGAAACATAAATACGTTTCCAAATGCCGTCAAAAATGTCCAAGTGTAGGACAAGAAATGGCCAAAATCGCCCCTTTCCTGGGATTCTTTTCAGTCCGGCATCTTCCCGGTGTAAGGTTTCCCGTCGGGAGTCGCTGGCAGTGGCTCCCTGCAGGCCCCAAGCGGGGCGAGCTCACCGCAGCCATGACACCCGGCAGCCGCTCGGCCTTGTCCCCGGGATCATGGAGCACGTGCTGTCCCCGCCAGACACTGCTCCACCAAGGACAGGTGCATCCCAGGGACCTGATGAATGTCCACACCCGCAAGAAAAAGCATTGGCGCCTTTAACTTCCCCGGTGACTCCCTGAAATGAGTGAGTGAAATGGCAGTGACAACTGGCCCAGGGATTGAACCAAAAGAACACCTTCCAGGGAGTTTTTCAAGGTAAGCTGGTTTCCCTTGCAGCAGGACTAAAGTCGTCATCACCGTAGTAGAAGAGTCAATCCCATACCTCGTCCTGTGTCTTTCACTGCATTAAAGCGCAGCGTCTGTTATTTACAAGATGAAGTAACATTCATTACATTCATTACAGCGTCTGTTATTTACAAGATGAAGTAACATACCCAATCTCTGCTAGCATCCGTTGTCTAACGATACACAAAATTGGTAACAGAACCCGCAATCTACACTGCGCTGTCATGCACTTGTCAAGTCAGGAAGACCTAGCCTCCTTTTCCTCCCAAACATCTCTGGAGGGGATTTTTTTTGTCATTTACCCCATCAGTGGATTATGAATGCACCCCAAATGTTTGTCTATCTTCTTAATGTCTACATTGATCCATGTGAATTTAAGGATCATGTGTGAACTAGTGTTTGACACATGATAATCTTACAGCAATAGAAGTATAAACACTAATGTTTATTACTAGGACGTGCAGATAGAGAGGATAAATCTCATAAAATTGTCCAATTACCATTTTGAAACCCAGCTAATTGTGCAGAGGTTGCCAGATTGCTCAAAATCTTTGATGACTTGCTTGTGAGTTTTAATGTGGAAAATACGTTAGCAGAGTTTGTTGCCCATTAATTACAAGGAGTATTTACGCTGAGACTAATAATTGGATTGTCCTGTAATCCACCATAATAATCAGGAATTTTCTTTGCCCATGTGGTTTGAAAAGGTAATAGCTAATGATATTCTAGCCATCTAATTTATACAGGGTCAATGAATAACTACTGCTCTGGCATCTCTGCTATTACTTCAGGATTATAGATTTTGCTACTGATTAGCGCTTGATTAGCCCTTGTCTTCATCATAGTCCCATTGTCCTTGTGTTTAGGCTAAGTATTGGTTCTGATTGACTTGGCTTTTTAAAAATATAGGATATAGTCAGTTATTGAGACCTGCTCCCAGAGTAATACTAACAATTCGCTTGAGGCTGGGTCCTAAACAGAAGAACCTTTCTCCGGGAATGGATGTGCAATTAGTACCGAAGAGGCTACAGCCCTCCCTGCTCCGTTGGCATTGTCCGGTCAGACATCTGTGGGTGACCTGCCGTATTGTGTCCGTCTGACTGTCTAGGTTTCCTCTGCACTCGTTACAATGCAGTGGGGCTAGCTGTCTTTTGCCTCCACAACAATTTGCATTGGTAAGGTCAAAACTACCATCTGAAAAGTAGCTGCATAAACTAGCCATCTGCAGCTGCGGGTTGAAGATTTTTGTACCACTTCTCACATTTTTGAATGAGGAGTTTTAGCCTAGATCTGCTTCTTTTTACTTGAAAGCTACAATTTTTCAGAGTAAATCAAGATTAAGAGAATGAATTCCGCGGCAAATTCCATTAATAGCCAACACTGCAGATCAAACACTAGCACAGTGGTTCCCAAATTGTTGTTCATAAGCTGCTGGTCACTGCATGTGATCTGCGTGTCAGCAGTGCACCTGTATTGACAGTAGATTTCAAGATCACCTCAATTCAGTTTGATCTGATTATGGTCCATGAGAGATTGGGAAAGTTAAAATTACCCTGACTGATCCAATATGCTTGGAAATTGGTCCTGTAGCATTACAGAGCCAAAATGCTAACCCATCCTTCCTGCCTTCCTGTTTTCCTTCCTTCCTTCCCAGCCTTCCTAGCTACAGCATTTTCCTGACCACATCCCTTGAAAGGAAGAAGTCTGTGATTTGTTTTGGAGGCAGTGTCATAATCTCTAACTATTTAAGCTTTAGCTTCTAGGAGACCAGTGAAAAGGTCCAGTGGACCTTTCTGCTTAACATTGGATGTCATGCTACAGTTCATTGACTTGAAAAAGATCTGCTACTGTTCCATCATAACTCAGAGATTTGGGGGCTGCAGTTATACTGACTTACAAGGCCTGCAGATATGTCCAAGCTAACTTTAAACTGAAAGCCATGAGAATACAGTGTGGATTTCAGCAGAGGCTGCACAAGTTTGTGGTGCTCTTGACACTTGTACGGCTCTTGGTACTTACACGTAAAGATCTCCGTCTGTCCATTGATCTTACCGAGTATCTGATTTTTAATGCTGTTGTATGCTGGAGAATTCCTTGGAAACATCTAAGAAAAGGGAGCTCCTGCTTAAAGAAGCTCCTGTGAGGGAGGAAAACTACGGTTTCCCCCGAGTTTCCCACAGATTATTTATAAATGTGCTAGGCTTTGCCTGCTGTGTTGGCAAGCTGATGACTCAGAAGCACGTATCTAGGGGAATCGGTTGAACGCATGGTTCCTGGATGCACAGACCTGTCTCCCTAGGGGTGTGACTGTGCAATGACTCCCCTGAAGGACACATTGGGTGGGCATGGGCTTGGCTGCATGTGCTAATGCCGGCATCTCTGGGAGGAAGACGGGCGTTAAGTCTGGAGTGTCCCACTGTGTACTCGTTTCTGAGAAGAGAACTAAGATTTACATTTGGGACAAGCTTGCCAATGAGACTGAACTGCTACTTCCAGGAATTTAGTGTAACCTGGCTACTCTGGAGAGTCTAACAGCATGCATTTGGCAAGAAATGTTACTGAGGCACTGCCTTAGCAATCTAAGAAAGGCTATGTTAGGGGTTTGAGGGCTGAAACCCTAAGTGTGATAGTTCAGTTGAGGAAACTGAAAATGAGTGTAAACTGGAAGCTGTTTTCTGCAGGAAGAAGACAATTGGACTGATAAGTACAAAGCAACTCAGTACTTGTTTTGGCAGGTTTAAGAACTGATGCTGTTGCTGTGTTTGTACCAGTTTTAATATTGCTAAACCTTACAAGCTCCAGTGCTGTATTTTTGATGCTATTCTAGATGACATGATAAATAGACTGTTGCTCTGATCATTTTATTTGTCAACTGCTTAAACACTTCCAGAGTGTAATCTTTCCAAAAGATACCATTTATACTGCTGTTTTTCTGCCAAAAGGAAAATAGATCCCCATGGTCAGTGTTGGTTGTTTTTTTGCTTTTTGTTCTTTTGATGTTGCAGTTTTTGATGGTTAGATATCAGATAGGAACTAACTCACAGCAAATAAAGATCATGCACTGTGTAATGTACCGTATTCAAGCACCATATCCTGCAGTAGCAATTAGCCTTTGTTGCCAATAATTTGCTAAATTGTCAAGACTTGTGGTCATTACCCTCTTGGTTATAAGTCGTCACATCTCAAAAGCTCAGCAAGGTTGTAGCTAGCCAGGACTTGGATAAGAAATGTAATCACACAGGTGCTGGGCAGTGTGACGTTACTTACTGATCAGAAAGGTGTTTGTGTGGAGCGTTGGAAATGGATCAGCTGAATCCTAAGGTTCTGGCTAGCGTTTTTCATGCAAGATCCCCGAGCATTCTGTTTGTACTAGCTAACGTAAGACTAACTCTCATTTCCCTCACCCAGTTCCTATCTGAGTAATAATTGCTAAGTATTCCCCAGTGTATTTTCAGAGTCTTTACTTTTTGCCCTTTCATATTGCACAGAGCAGTGTGTTCTGATGAGCAGGTGCTATGTTCCTTCTTTGAAGTTGCTGCATTGCAGAGGTTAAAGAATGTCCACCCTCATTTGAACTCGATTGCATGAGTATAATTAAGTGCAGCATTTGGCCAACTTTTTATCAAGAACTCTTGGAGCCTTTGGGATGAAATATGCTATTATGATTATAATTTTCTCTTAATTACGTGTTGATTAAAACCAGCAGGAATGTGTGTCACTACGAAAGCTACCCCTTTTCACAGGGTCAAAAAACAATGAAGACTTTATATTGCTTCCGCAAACTTTGTTTTTTATTTGGAAGTATTTAGCTGTTACAAATTAACTTGAGCTCCTTATACCTTATCTTATTCAAGCATGAAGTGGAGAAGCTAGGAAAATAACAGGTCTTGCTGCCATTTTTCAGTAAGTTGCTGCCTAAGCTGCAATGCATTTCTGACCTGCCAAGTCAATATAGGGCAACTAGTAGTCACTGTCCGTTTGAAGGATCCTCAAGCACGAATGACAATATTGAGACTGATCAGCATGACCTCAACTGTTAAGGTGACAGTAAGGGATACAGCAACCAGATGTAACGAAGGAAAGGCACAGCTATTTTTTAAAGCTGTTTGGCCATGGGCAGTGCTGTGGAGATTGCTGTCTTGAAGTCTCTCCACCAATAGCAACCTCTGTGGTGTGAGTCTTGGCTTTGGGAGGGCCAAAGGCAGCTTCTGCAAGCTTAGACAGTTTGGAGCCTCATCCAAAATACCCTGAACTCAGTGGGAAAAAGTTTCTCATTGACTTTGATGATGGTCTTTGGAGCAGGTCCCTGATAATAATTGCATTGGAGCCTAGCCATGGTGATTGCTATTAGAGCTAGGATTTGGCCTTGACAGATGATGATAAATAATCTAATGATTATTATAGCACTTATTTTTGCATTTCTATAGCATTAAAAGGCATTCATAATGTTTCGATATATTTTTACATTTCAAAGAAAGTTGGCTTGAATTGTGTTTTAAAAAATAGCTTACATCTGTCTTGGCTCTCAAGAGCAGTTATTGGACTTTGATAACATCTGGAAGGAAAAGAAAACTTGCATAGAAGGACAGATACTAAGTATAGCAGAGACAAAAGATTTGGGCCTCTCATCACAGCATTCAAATAAAGGAGAAAAGGGACTATAGAGGGCCTTGTATAGCTGAGGAAGTAGCAAAAGCCAGTTTCATCAGGGACAATAGCTGTGAAGATGGTGGCGGTGCCAACATTTCTTGTCATCCAAAAAAGTTTTCAAAATTTCCTACTTCAACAGACTGTGCTTCAAACCAACAGTGATCCTAGCATTAAGACTGATCTTTACAGTTTATTGGTATTAGCTAAAGAGAGATTATTTTAAAAATGCAATTAACATTATTTTCATACTGCAAACCCTATCGCATTAATCTGGGACTAGCCATGTTGTTTTCCTCCTCCCAGAACAGTGTGTTGGATGCTTTTCTGGAAAGAACAGCACCTTGCTGTCTAGCAAGACATAGTCTCACACAGAAACACATTATCTCACGTAGCCTTGCTACATGGTGATATTTCACATGGCCCAAGTACCACTGTGCTGCAACAACACAGATCCTGGGGAGAGATGCTAATTCACAGACTGTATGGATGGAGGATAGGGTAAACTCCGTGCTGTATGGTGTGGGAAGAAGAGAGCAGTTCCTCACAGATTTTTTCACTTTGAAACTGCTCCTTAAGTTATCAGTGAAAAGCACAAAGGAATTAGTGAGACCTTATAGCTTTCTTCTCTGTAGAGGCACACAGAAAGCATTGCTTGAAATATATAGTTTTCTGATTGCAGGGCACTTGTGCCAGGAATTAGGCTTGTGCATACCATTCTAGTCTATAGAAAATAATTTTTTTTGTTCATTGGTTTGTTTTTTTTCAAAAAAATCCTTCAGAATTGATTGTTTCAGATTTTGAGAACTTGAGAAATCCAAAGGATTTTGTACTCAATTCATTGATCATTGCACTCTTGGGCGTTACTGGATCTTGTCTGTGGGAAATGTGCTTGGAAATGCACTAAATCAATTGTGTGAGTTCTTTTATACCACTTAATTGAATCTCATCAGCATGTTTCTCCTGTTTGTGCAACTGATATCTTGCTGCGTTGGGGCAGTGTGACTTACTGAGCAGAATCTTAAGCTTTGTATATATATATTGCTGGGCGTGAATTAGGTTTGATTTCTTGCTCATACAGAGGAGAATTAAGCCCTGGAAGGATGACTGTATAAGCACAAGATCCATCCTTCACACGGTCTTCAACAGGTTTAATGGGTGCAAGTAGCAACATTATGCTTTCCTCTCTCAAGAAGTGTGTTTTTCCCCATGAGAGGAAAGTAAACCTCTTCTCATTCTTGTAACACTTCTGTCATAGAATCATAGAATTGTCTAGCTTGGAAAGGACCTTTCAGATCATTGAGTCCAACCATCAACCTAACACTGACAAAAACCGTCACTAAACCATGTCACTAAGCACTATGTCTACCTGTCTTTTAAATACCTATGTATCCAAGCCCTCAGCATATAGCGTATCTTGAAGACAAAGGTAGTATTTGTCCAATGCACAACTACCTGACAAATCTGCCTCCAGATTTCACACCTCAAGAAGTTAGACATCACTACAGAAAAGAAATCAAGTTCTTCTCTCAATGTGGTGTCACATTGGGACACTTGTCCCTGTTGGGTGTTACTTGTCCCTGTGGGACAAGTGGTGTCCCTCAGGGATCCGTACTGGGACTGGTGCTGTTCAACATCTTCATCAACGACATAGACAGTGAGATCAAGTGCACCCTCAGCAGGTTTGCTGACGACACTAAGCTGAGCGGTGCAGTCGATGTGCCAGAGGGACAGAATGCCATCCAGAGGGACCTGGACAAGCTAGAGAGGTGGGCCCGAGCAAACCTTATGAAGTTCAACAAGGCCAGGTGCAAGGTCCTACACTCGGGTCGGGACAGCCCTCGTTATCAATACAGGCTGGGGGATGATGTGATAGAGAGCAGCCCTGCGGAAAAGGACTTGGGAGTACTCGTGGATGAAAAGCCTGGAGAAGAGAAGGCTCCGGGGAGACCTTATAGCGGCCTTCCAGTACCTGAAGGGGGCCTATAAGAAAGCTGGGGAGGGGCTGTTGGCAAGGGCATGTAGTGATAAGATGAGGGGTAACGGTTTTAAACTAAAGCAGGGTAGGTTTAGATTAGACATTAGGAAGTTCTTTACAATGACGATGGTGAAACACTGGCACAGGTTGCCCAGAGAGGTGGTGGAGGCCCCATCCCTGGAGACATTCAAGGCCAGGCTTGATGAGGCTCTGAGCAACCTGATCTAGTTGAAGAAGTCCCTGCTTACTGCAGGGGGCTTGGACTAGATGACTTTCAAAGGTCCCTTCCAACCCAACAGATTCTATGATTCTATCTTCTTTTTTTTTTTTTTTGAGATATGGTAAAACAGGTGATGCAAAAGCTTATAATCTTTGAAGCTAAATATAAGAGTTTCTGTTTCAAACTAGTTAGTTGAAAGAATGGAAGCACCATCAAGTACGTCTCTATGCACAGGACCTGATTTTCTGAGACAAGAGAAACTTGTCTCAGAAAAGAGACAGAGACTGCTTCAAGGTAATGTCATCCCCCACTTATCTCCGAACAAGCTAGCAACATAACATAATCACTCATATCAGAAAGTTTTAAGAGGAACTTTGAAAAGGGAGCCCTCAAATCAGTGAAAGAGCAATCTTTTTTCACAAAAGAACTCATACGCTGTGCTGTGTGAACTTGTTGAGGTGAAGAACTGAGTAACATTCAAAGCAATACTAGACATTCATATGAATGATAAAAATATTCACAGTTATAAAACAAACATAGAAATATATATGTTTTGAAAGAGATTAAAAACTGTCAGTGATTTAATTCAGGCTTCAGATTTAAATTATCAGGACAAAATCTTCCACAGTGGAAGTTCTGCCATCTTTTTCTCATAATGGGGTAAACTATTTCTGGAGTCGTGATACTCTCATCCGTGTGTCAGGCATTAACATCAGTTCAGAAAATACAAATATTCAAATATTAACTGTGATTTTAGCATGCAGAGCCATTTACTGGACTTAGTGCCATTTTGGGAGCCTACCAGTGTTTTGCATTTTCTCCTGGCACTGTGACTATATTCAGTGTTGTGTTTGTAATGCCTGTTCAGGATAGTTAGGCAAATTAATTAGTTCTAGCTCAATAGTGCAATATTTTCAATATTTTGATGCTTCTTTTTATTACGCTTTCTCTAGTGTGCTTTTTCCTCCAGTAGGATGTTCAAATAGCTTTTAAAGTCACCTGAAGGGCCTGAATTCCCAGCAGCCACCTGTTTCAATGGTACTGTGCTTTGCAGTTTGGGTTTTGTCTCTGAATAGGTTTGGCTCATTCCTCAGTCTTCATATTTAAGGCAATAAACATCAAAAGGCAAGAGGGACTAGTTCCCTGGGAGCAGTACTAGCCTATGGCTACTACATTGCTGGGAACAGTGCCATAGGAGGTGCTGTGGTTCAGATAAAGCAAAACTAGAGAGCCTGGCTGCTGCAGTGCAAGTGATTTTTGTTGTTCCTTTCACAAGAGTAAGAACATTAAGCCCCAGTGTCCTGGCCATATTCCAACCTGGGTAATTACATTCTGCCTGCCCTTTGTTTTCCTTGCCGCTCTAGTTGTTCTTCCATTTCCTACTGTACTGGTTTTGGCTGAGACAGGGTTAATTTCCTTCATAGTACCTGGTATGGTGCTGGTTTTTGGATTAGTGACCAAAGCAGTTTTGATAACGTAGAGACCTTTTAGTTACTGCTGAACAGTTTTTACACAACATCACACTTTTCTGTTTCTGACCCTGCCAGCAGGTAGGCTGGGGGTGCAGAAAAGGTTGGGAGGGGACCCAACTGACCAAAGGGATATTCCAATACCATATGACATCATGCTCAGCATATAAAGCTGGAGGAAAGGAGGAGGAGGGGTGGAAGACATTCGGAGTTATGGCATTTGTCTTCCCAAGTACCTATGATGCACGATGAAGCACTACTCTCCCGGAAACAGCTAAACATCTGCCTACTAATGGGACATAGTGAATGAATTCCTTATTTTGCTTTGCTTGTGCACACAGCTGTTGCTTTACCTACGAAACTGTCTTTATCCGAACCCATTAATTTTCTCATTTTATATTGGTAAGCTCCACTGATCGCAGTTTGCACGGTGGGAATACCATAGCAAAAGTCACAATTCTGAATAAGTGAAGACTGTACGTATTCCACTGTCACTTATGAAGCTTCTGTAGTACAGCTTCTCTGTATAAGGAAGTCACATCAAGCAGGGCTACAGAAAGCTCAACAGAGATAACAGCAGATACTGCCACTTCATGCAGCTTTATGAGAACAGCTGTCCAGTTAACATGACTTTCAATGTGAGGTTCAATTTATGTGAGAAAAATCTACAAGCGAGGAAGTGAACTTCAGCAGCTGGAAATATATTTTGATTACACTCTGATTAATTTCCTGGGGAGAGGGTGAGACACTATCATTTTGCAAAAATGTGCTAAAGTATTTTTTGTCCTCTTCTGAAGTCTTCAAAGCTGTATCCTTGCAAAGACATTGAAGTCCTCCATAATGAATTTTTGGTTTCAGTTTATTTTGGGACCTAACTCTAACCCCAAGTGTCATATTTGTAGCCCACCAACAAAACATTTTATGAACAGCCTGACTGTTCTGATGGTCTTTTCAGTTGGCCATGGGTGCCTGATAAATGGGAGACCCCTTGCAAAAGCAGTTCTAAAATCAATTTTAGCTGTCAGAACAGGAGGGAGAGGGGAAAACCAATTAAGCAGCTACAAGGGAATTGATTTTCACTGTGAGAATAAACAGTTATTAGGTATTCATGTTTTGACTTGTGTTCTACTGATGATTGTATGTTCCTATTAGCACAGTGTCTCACATTTTGCTAGTTTATTAACATCCATATAAAGTTATTAAAAAAGAATTTCATATGTCGAAAAAACAAACCAAAACAAACACCATATGTGCACACACTCAGACAGACATATTCCAGTAAGAGTTAATGTTAAACGCACATTGGAAGCCAGCACTGGTTTTCTATGTGTACTAAGAAAATTAGTTTTTAAAAGTCTCTTCAGTCCTTACCCTGTAATTTCCTGGTTGCCACACACTCCAGTCCTGTAGCAGGGGTGGAAAGGCAGCAGCAGTGATTTGGAAAAGGGAATCTCTCTTTCCCCTACCGCTTTGTCATCATAACTCAGGAACAATCTACTGGTATAAAAAGAGCAAACAAGTGTCCAGTATGGACGTGTGAGTAATGCTTCCAAAGTGGCACCAGTATCTTATTGTAAGGCAGGAGCACTTTTGAATGAAATTCGCAGACTTCTGAAATGCATGGGTCTGTGCCTGTGCAGACTTTGTGGAACATGGACTGTCTGTCTGTCTGACAGCTGTGCAACTGGCTTACACATGCACAGTAATTCTGTGCAGGGCGTCTGGAAAGCACCAGGTGTTTTGCATGGGCATGCAGCAGCAGTGCAGTGCAATTCTGACACACGTAGCTAGTGCTAGAAAACAGGCTATGCCCACATGGATCTCTGCATACCCTCCAGATGTGTGAGGAGCTCAGGGTGAAGGGAACTCTGTCAACTTTCTCCAATAACTCTGAAATCTCATTCAAAAAGGGAGAGTTCTCAAATCCCAGCCAAGGCAGCTTGTTTGAGCAGAACCGACAAATACACCCAGAGGGCTCCAGTATTTGTCAGTCTGTTTTGGTACAGTGCTGATCGCTGAGCTTGGTGGGCTTTGCTAGTCTATGAGGAAAATGATGCAGTAGAGCTTAATGTGTTTCTACCTGCCCTTCCTTCAATGAGTGAAAGTATCTCCTTAGCACTCACCAGTCTTTGTTTCTTCTGCAGACTGCCTAGGGCAGAGGTGTAGTCTCATAATCTGGAGAAAGGCCTCTAACTTGCTTCCTCACAACCAAACAGTGGTTTCTCTTAATCCCTCCTTCATGAAGGCGGGTATACCACTCTGGCCTTGCCAGGGCAGTTGGTGCAACTCAGCAGACACAGAGAAGCCTCATCCTCTTAATCCACTAGGCTTCTGGAAAGAAATAAAGGTGTAAAACCCACCTTGTTTAAGCAGTCTTAAAATGCTTCCAAACTTATCCATAAGCATTTTGAGTACGTTCTCTGACCCGCATTATGCACCCATAGTGCTACTACATCAGCCTCACCCACAGTAGCGAAACCAGAGAGTTCAAACACTATGCCACTAATACTACAGATTTCATGCAGGTATCATGGCAGTTGAATGTGTGGGGAAACAAATTGTCTTAAGGAATAAACAAGCCATGAAAATAGCTAGGGTAGGTTAAAATACTGTATCATGACTATCACCATAAAAAACGTAAGAGGAGCTAGCTCTTTCCAGACATATTTAATCTTTCTCTCTTCACACACACATCAGCTAGTACTAGCAGTCATGGTGTGATTTTTAATGAGGCAGTGCTAGTTGACATTCTCCTCTGTTATTATTAACAGTCTTGCATTCATTTGATAATATCCAACCTATGTTCCTACAATACCAAGGAAAATGCCTAAATATTTATTAATTACCACACTGCAGGTTGGCCAGCTTTCCTGGTCCTGTGAGCTAGCATAGTCTTTACATGAACAGCAGCCACAGATTACATACCAGGTCTCTTAAGGGCCCTGTGGAAGGAGACTCCAGGAGGTTGTCACAGGTGAGGGGTGGCATTGCTTTCCAGCAGTCTCAGCTATCCATTGCCACATGACTCTGGCTGGACCACAGACAATCCAGTTAATACCTTGTTGGCTGCCTTCCCCAACAGCCAGATCATGGGAAGTCCCTGTGGCATGGGACACACTGGGACTGCTCAGTCTTGCTTGTCAGCTTTGCCCCTTGGTTACACTGCACTTAATGTAATTTCACTTTAAAACTCTATACTTCTCTTTAAAACCACTAACCAATTTCAAACAGTAATGGGCATTTATTCTAATTCCTGCCAGAGAAGCATCAGTGAGACATTAGCTGCAATACAAATTGTGTTTATTAGTGAGATATAAACCAAGCTAAAATTGTTAAAAGGGATTTGTGGTTTCAAGTGTCTATCCTCAACAAGTCAGAATACTATTGCTTTCTAGGAAATGCTGAGCAGCGGTGATCTGAAAACCTATTTAGTCTCTCAATCTGAGCACCCAAAATTGCTATGTTCTTTTGAAAAGGTTTCCCAGGATGTTTTTGAAAGAGCAAAAAAGGCTTGCAGTCTGTGTGACACATAGAGTATCCATTTATGTCGTTCTTGAAGAAGGACATTTGTTTGATGACTTTCAAAAGTTCACATTCAAGTTAGTTGTTAGGAATTATTTGAGGAAGTCAGAGTGCAATTTATTAAAAGTTATTTAAGTAGGAAAATAGAAGTGTTTTCACCATACTAAAGAGATTGCCAATGTAAAGATTATTTCTGGTTTGCTCTGATAAGAACATTTAAAATAAATGTCCTGTAGGTAAGAGATAAGCTGAAACCTAAGCTGATAACATTAATTAGCTATTCATGTAAGGAAAAAGAACACATAACTTGAACATAAAAATATGTTTGAGATTCCAAACTGTTTTCAAGTTTTGATGGGATGGCATAAAATTCTCATGAGACAGGTTTGTTTGAAGGCTGATAACTAAGATAAAAACGAACAATGGGGTTCTGGTTTTGAAAGTCAGATAGTTTGGGATTGATCCTATCCCTCAGATACATAAATATGGTATATCATATACTGTAATTGTTTGTACCCTTAGCAGTGGACAGGAGTACACGAAAGTCTTGTAAACCCAAACTTGTAACTCCAAAAGACCTTGTAACTGCAGTTACTTCCTTGGAAGGATGAGTGAATGGAATGAGGGCAGCACAGCTGTTTCTGCTGATGACTTCTTGCTTCATGTGGCAGCATAGAACAGATTCAAAGTGAACATAAATTATGTTACGTATAATGTGTCTAGCTTGTGCTATCCAGTGGTGGTTGGAGTACAGAATAAATTTGACTCTTTTTAAATCTTCCTGTTTTGGTGTTATCTTAATTTTCTAGTAACTTTCCCTATTCTCCTGCACATTCATCAGTCATAAAAGTAAGACTTGGCAAATGCATGTGCTCTCTGATAAGATTAAATAATGTTAAGCACCTGCTCCTCTTGGTTATTGCCCGCAGGAGTTTATTACCACTTTCTAAAAAGACTGTTCAGTGTGTTTCTGATGGATGATGTCTAATGCCAGCTATCAAGAAGCCTAGTCCCAAAACATAACAATGGCAAATAATATTCACCTGCCTATAAAATCAAACAAATGAACCGGCCTCTCCTTTTCCTGAGGGTAACCTGGGAACCTAACTTTACTTTTAGTAGGTAGTAGGATCAGAAGGAGACTAAAGAAGTCCTGTACACCTCCTTTATGCTTTGGACAAGGATTTTTCATGGAGCACAAGTACTAACTAAATTTCCACTTTAGTGTTCGTAAGACTTTAGCGTTCATTGACTTCAGAGGTGGCAGCATTAGACAGAGAATACCATTCAGAGTGCATTACTGCCCATAGTATTCCTGTTCTGTAGCTCTGGTGGGAATGAATGTTCTGCACAGAGGCAAAATTCACAGTCCTGTGGTGGGTTTGCCACTCTTGTGAACTGTAGCTAGCAGCTGTTTTAATTTTACTTCTTAGACTTACTAAGATGTCATTTAAGATAACATACCAGCTTTTGTACAGAAGGGCACGCTTTCCTTCCTGCCAGCATTATTCTGTGGAAAACGTCTGTCAAGACATAGGTGATGGCAGTTCCTTAAACAGATGTGGCAGCAAGTCATCATCTCATTTGTAAGAGGTGTCAGTGAGGGAGCTCTTCAATTCCTAGTGGTTTTTATATTACTAACTCTGAGCTCTGGACCTGAAGACGAGGAAGGTGAGAGATGTAGGTGCCCTGGAAACCTTTGCCAATATCAGCAGTTACTGGTAGGCAGTCAGTATTTCTACTCATAGTTTAGACTTTTTCTTGTGTACTAGACTATTTCAAGTGTCAAATGGGATTCATGATAGGAAAATCAAAGTACTATTTTCATTTATTTTCATATATATATATTTTTAGAAAATATCTTCAGTTCACCCTAGATTAAGGAGTCATTTTGGACGACTGAAATCCTGTTTTCATTAAAGAAACTGTTTGATGAAAGAAATCACCTGCTTTTAGCTAAGGCTGCTGAATGCCCCTCCGTAGGGCAAACTGTCCTGTGACTGGGTCCATCCAAAACCTCTGTCTGTGATAAGGAATGGCAGCCCCCAGTAAGCCAGTTGGTGAATTCACATTGTCCTGCTGTTTCCATTACCACTAAGCAGTGCAGCTGCAATGTTGATACTCTGCTTTATCTTCCTTTATTTTGCCATCATAGATTGCCTGTCTTTCGTTAAGGAATTTGGAACTGGTCATATTTAGTTGTTAAAAAAAATTCCATTTCCCCTTCTTTGACCTCAGCAGCTGCACACACAAATGCACTCATTCATGTATGTGTGATGGAAAAACAAATATGAGAAAGTGGTAGTTTAAAAAAAAAACACTGTCAAGGTTGATAGTGTTTTTACTGGATGTTGGAAGTTTGTGAATTCCTCTTCAGGTGTCTTTGCACTTGGAGGCATGATATAGGTAAGCTGGCAGGTAAGAAACGTTTTAAACGAATTAAACGGATGGAACAGCAGACTGCCAAGAACAGTGCCAGTAAAAAACAAGTAAGAAATGCTTATCTGAGGGCTGTAAGCAAAAGCACAGGAACATTAAAATACTTAGCATTACTATAGTAAGAAAATATCATGTGGAGGAGGAGGCGCAAAATCACAAGACGTAGTAATAAAGAGCAATTATACAGTCCTGACAGGCACTGTCATTTGAGACAATAGCAATCATAAGCTTTACAACTGAAGATGTTTTAATAATGTAAAGGTCATGTCGCTATTTGTGGTACATTGTGTATTACGTTTGTAAAGATGCCTTGGAAGCTGTCCTGACCGTGGCACTTTGACAATATTCCTGAAGCAAATCAGTGCCCAAGAGCAGGCAAGCACTTACTTCTTCAGGAGGATGGTATCCTTCTGATTACACCGAATATTGGAAATGATGCTTCTTGTTCAGATGCTTCAGCATTGCATGGCATCACTGGAGAGATCATTCCCTAGTTAGCGTCTCCTGGGAAAATGTAGAGCAATGTAATTAGATAACAAACAGGATAAAGAAATACAATTTCTAAGGGTGGCATCTTACAGAAGTAGTGAAGACACTCTGATTTAGGTTTGGTGAGATACATGAAACAGTTTCCCACTAAAATAAATTCTAAAAGCTGGAATGAAAATTGGAATTTTTCGAAGCCATCTGAGAAGGCGAGATAGCCATCTACTATTAAAATTAATGGAATTATTTAAAGCAGATTATGTAGCTTTCTGTCTTGGAAGTTTTCACTAGAGTAGATCACACAGATAAGAACGTTTGCAGTGCTTCACCCATGTCTTTGAATATACAATCAAGTGTCTAAGTCAGTCTGTCATTTCAAATCCATGACAAAATCCCTTTTTAAATCTAAATAGTAAGCTAATCCTCAATAATGTGCGCTGAATCCCTTTGAAAAAGGAGAATATCTGTACTTTATTTCAAGCAAGACAAGTTTGGGAGTATTTTGCTTTCAAAAGGACACATTCCCTAAGCATGCTGTTTTTGAGCTGTCAGTCTAACTGACTTTGTTTCTCTCCAGTCTCAAGAGATCCATGCAAGCAGAACGTGGGTTTTGTACACACTAGCAAGGTGTCAGCGCTTATCATGGGCACTGAGGGGACTGAGTGTGAATCCACACAGGGTTAGGCCAAGCTGTAAGATACAGAATGAGTAACAGCAGGTAATATAATACAGAACTAATCAAAATCCCACCTGCTCCGATTGGATGATCATTGCCATCATTTTTGGCTTTTAAAAGAAGTGAAAGTTTAGTGAATGATTTCTCTCCAGGTTATTATTGATGAAAGGGTACCTTTCGCTCTAGGTACTGTCTGTAGCCCCGTAATATAAGACTTACAATAAGAGGATTGGTTGTTTATACATTACTAGGAATGGAAATGCAGTTCTAAGCTCTAGGGAATGAGATATTAGAAATCCTATTAGAAATCCTATGGTTAAACATTAAACAAATCCCACGGTACCATTAAACAGACAGCTGATACAAAGTCACTAAGAAAACTTCAGTGGTAAACCTGTCTCCAAGCTTACTGGCAAATGAAACAATCAGGGGCAAATTTGGGAGCTAAAACAATTTAAGGTCTGCGCTCTGAAGGAAAAGCAGGTGGAGTTCCTCACAGCATATCAGACACAGGGTGATGGATGCCTGCCAGAGAGGGGAGAAAAAGCTGCTTTAATGTTATTCATGTGAATCACTTCATATCACAGAATGGTTGGGGTTGGAAGGGACCTTTGGAGATCATCTAGTCCAACGCCCTGCCAGAGCAGGTTCACTTAGAGCAGGCTGGACAGGAACACATCCAGGCGGGTTTGGAGTATCTCCAGAGAAGGAGACTCCACCACCCGTCTGGGCAGCCTGTGCCAGGGCTCTGGCACCCTCATATGATTTGTTACATTTTGTAAAAGGAGAACCAAGATCCTCTGCCAGTGGAAATGGCTGCAGAAATTTGGCAGAATTTTGCATAGAGATGGAACTTATTTTGCCACAGAAAGGTTGGTTCTGAGTCTGTGTCCCTCTAACATAAATAACAGCATTTTCTTTAATTAGATAGACAAGAATTGCCTCCCCCCCTCCCCAGTTTTCTGACATCAAAGCAGCCAAGCATACTCATAGAAGATACAGTTTTATTATGAAATGCTTTGGGACATAGGCATGGTTTTAATATCTACTATCAGGTGAAAAGTATCTAGTCTTAATTTTCCGCTGGCCTTTATATGAGAGAAAACTCCATTATTATTAGTAGATTGGTAATGCTTTTTCAATAGAACCAATAACCCTTTTCAGAGCTTATTTTCTTTTCCAAATCTAGCCTCTTGTTGTCAGTATTGTCCTGTGGTTCTTCAGGAAAATGCACACTCATATTTTTATATGAAAAAACCTCATTATCTTTTGATTTCCATGGTCAGCATTCACAGATGATGAATAACTTGCTGCCTGCATAAGGTTAATATTAGAATTATGTGATGTTGTATGGAATGAGCAGGATGAGGTGACTGAACTAGAATTATTGATCTGTCGATTTTGTGTCTGATGACTTCTTTGGAATGTCTAAAACACCCTAACTGAGGGTCCATACAGGGAAATAGACCAAAGCTTACGACGAAAAACTTCAGTGAGAGCATAAACTTGGCTGTGAGGTCCCTTCTTTCAGCAATCAAGGCTGCTTTGCATTTAATATTTTCACACAACCTCTGGCTGGCTATTTGGGTGAGTAACAGGCCTGCTATCAGCCCTGGCTCTCCTTCCACCTCATGTTAATATGGAGAGTTGAGTGGGATAATAGCAAGAAGGCAGTTGGATTGTAGCTCTCCCTGCTCATCCAGAGCAGCTGGTTTGGAGAGAAGAGGATGATGTAGGAAGGGATACAATGATTTATTTTGTGCAACAAATATCTACTCTTAGCTGGGAGTCTCTTTTGCTGCTTCTGGGCCGGTCTGCCTCTCACAACAAGCTCTAGCTACCAGGATGATTAAATACAGCAGCTCCTTGGAATTTGGTTATAGGCAGTATTAAAATTTAACAGAGTACTTCACTTTGACCCAGTCTTGCAACATTTCATGTAGGCTCAACTTCACCAAAGAGGCTTGTCTCTGGCTCAGGTGGAGAGCAGCAGTGTGAGAGGGTTTGATGTCTGAGAGGTGACTGCTGCTAGTGCAGGAGCAAAAGACAAAGTCAAGAAGAACAAATATGTCTTAACAGAGAACCCCTGTCAAGTCTATGTAGAAGCCCAGGAAAAATAAATGTAGACCTTTTTAAAGTACAGAAGGCGCTGACAGAAACTGGTAAGTGTGCTGTATATTACTACTTTTTAAATGTTTAATAACAAAATCTTAAATACTAGAAGAACTGTCCAAAAAGGATGGCCTTCGCCTTTAGGAGCATGCGAATGATGGATGAGGAAAGCCAATGTCTATTAGCATGTAGTACATAGCAACATATCCTAATTAATAAAATAGCTGGAAGTACCCAGTCACTCAGGCAGGAGACTTCTAAGGAAAACTGAAAAGATTTCCCTGTGATATACTACATCACAATCATTCTCTGATCACAGCTGGTGACTTGATTGTGCTCAAAGATAGGTGGCTCTTTAATTCAGCTGTAGATGGTTTCATAGTTGGCAAATTAAAAATTGCCGGTTGTCTATTATTGTACCGTTTGTCTCAGCCATGTCCTCTGGCTGTGACTGCTATAGGATCTTAGGCTTAATGCAATGCGTCTGCTGTATCTGTTTTTATTCTTCTTTCTGATCCGTTTCCAGCCTGTTTAAGCTCTTCCCAAATTAAAGCTATCATCACATTTTACCAATGTTTATGTATTATTTTGGAACACTGCTAATTTCTGGTAAATTGAATTGTTATACAGAATATGAAAGTCTGTTCCCACTGAAAAAGATGGTTTGACAAAACCAGCCCACTTTTCTTGAATGATGTTTTGATGAAAGAAGTACTAACACTGTTGAAATGTCATTTTTCTTACAGAAATATCCTATTATTACTATTTATTGTAGCAGAAGAGGCCTAAACATATGAATAAGGCAAGGCATGGTGGGAGACTTAATATCTTTTATTAGACCAGATGATGCATCTGGAAAAGAGTCAAAAACTGTTTCTGTTTCAGACCTGAAGCAGGAGCTGCATGCCCCAAAACCCGACTTGTTTACCAATAATACCAGCTGGTATAATAAAGTTTATTGTCATTTCCTCCAAAGCTTGCCTAGGTTTTTATTTCACAGTTTGCAATGACTTGCTGCCTTGAATTTTCACGTTTTTTTTAGTTGAATTAGAAGAGAATAGGCATTTTTAAAAAGCCAAATTCAGACTACAATTTACAAAATTTGAGGATTTTGTTCCATTTAGAAATGTAGCTGAAGTTTTGAAATCTCATTATTCTTCAGAGCAAAGAATCTAAGTCCTGCTCCTTTCACCTCATTAACTGATTTCTTTGTGGGAGAATCTCTAAAACTGTCTTTGATGTATCTTTACCAGAAACTAGGTCCACACTACTAGTCCAGGCTATAGATAACGGCATTAGCTCTTTTAATAGAGCTGAGTCAAAGAGCACGGAGATGGGATGACTCTCATGCTCCCGGAAGGAATGTTCTTACTCAAGGTGATCAGAGTGGCCCCAGACGAGCGGTAGGAAAAGCGAAGTGGACGCTTAGGCCATGCAAGTCTTTTTTCTCCCAAAGCACCAGGTAGGACTTTTGAACATAGTGGCCCAAGTTCATCCATAATGTTGTTCCCCTATCAGTGGTGTCAGTCTGCCCCTTTGATGGAGAGTAGGAATATGGAAGAAAGTTGGAGATGCTTTAGCAAAAGAACACCTAGCAGGCCTGTTTGTTTAGTTCAGTAATGCTTTCTTAAACTTGCCACTTAATGAGAGAGTTTGCTGACATGTCGTTGTGTAATGGAGTTGTAATGTGGTAGTGGGATGCTGTGCTTGAAATAGCGAGATGCCGCATGGTAATGAAAGGATGCTTTTGCCATGGTAGGGGACTGTTTATGTAGTGGTGGGATGAGAGAGACCCTATTTGCTTAATGGTAGGGTGCTGCTTGTGTAGTGATACAACTGCTTTGCCAATGGAGGTGATTGCAGAGCGCCAGCAAGATTTGAGAAGCGCCAGCAAGATATGAGAAACCCCAGCTGCCAAGTGACTTTGTTTTTCTTCTCATTCTTTTCACTGAGGCATGGAGAGAGACAGCCTAACCTTTTGTTCCAGTTGCATTTTTTACATTTTATGTTGTTTTGTAATATGTTTAACAAACTACTGACATCTGGAGTCACAGCAGTCCTTGGCCCTGAAGCACTGTTTCCATTACAACTTAGACCCCCCTCTTTGGCTTTTTATTTGCACAATAATACAACACCCTAATTCTGCATCCCTCTGTGCAATAGCTTAGTCTCACAAAAGCACTATCACTTTGTGTTCTACCCAGTCCTCCAGTCCTTTAATTTATTTTTCCATTTGCATAATGGATCAACAGTGCCTTACTGTTATCAACTGTTTCCGTCTTTTCAAGAACTTAATTTAGATATTATTGCAATGTATATGACTGGATAGGTGAAAACCCAAGGAAGAGATTTCTATTTTGCCTATTTTGGTACAGTTGCATCCCATTCCTTAGGCTTGATCCAGCTAAATTTTGTTACCCTGTGTTGTATAGATTGGGAAACTGAGGCACCAAGGAATTAAAAAATCATGGCAAAGTCTACAGCAGAGTCCCTGTCTCTTACTTGTTCAGATTCTTATCCTTACAGCCATTTCTCCTTTCCCGGGGACATCAGGTCACATTTGAGTTCTGCTTTGACAGGAATATCAGAATCAGCATATCCTTATATGAGTTCTCCATCAAATTTAATAACAACCCTTTCTTCTTACATTTTTTATTATTTTTAAATAACATAAAATATATAGAACTTTTAATTACCATTTAAAAATAACCTCTTCATTTTAGATCTATGTTTTAGGATTTTTAAGTAGCACAAAAATTAGGCTTAAGGAGTAGCAAACTGTGAATATGCACAGGCTAAAGTAATTAAGTCGTCACAAACCTAAACACCAGGGTCCTGGAAAGAAATTTGCTGAGGAGTACATGGACTACTAGAAGTTTGAGCATCTGTAGGGGAGAGAAACTGTGTTCTGGGCGCAGCTGGGAAGGCAGGAGGAGGAACTGTCTGTCTCCAAGCACAACGTCCTGCTATGTAGCATATTCTGTACAAGGTCAGCTTTACATTAACCTGTGCTGGCTGCCAGACTGTGAGGGAAATGACAGCAGCCCGTGGCTGCCATGATATGGGCACAGTGCAGGGATCACTGTGTCTGCACCAGAGAGCTCCTTGCTCAGGAAGGCGAGGTCCCCTGGGCGTGCGGGTGCTCTGGATAACTAGTGAAGTGTGGGACTAGTGAACACACACAGGCTTTACAACCAAAGGTAAGTCACATCTATTCTAAATACAGGTCAGAAATGCAGAGATTAGACAATATAATTCTCCCAGATTGGAACTGGAGACAGAGTCAGCGAGAGTAAGCTAGGGCAGATGAGAGCGAAGATCAAATACACCTCAAAGTAATGCACTCAGCACATAGGTCTTGTATCCAGCTAGTAGCACTGAAAATACAGATCTCTTCGAAAGATAAACCACTACGTATGTTCCTCCACAAACACAACTAATGAAATCTCACTGTTTCTTCCTTTTTCTGCCTTTTTTCTTTCCCTACAGCTGCATTTTGTGAACAGCTCTGAATTCATTTTAGCCACTTGCAATACGTTTCCCCAAGTGCATGTGTACTTCCAAAATCTCTCACAGCTTTCTAGAGGCAGCTTTATTTTATGCTAAGTTCATCTGCTCCTCTACTACTGTCAAATATTACTCCTGGGAGCTTTGATGTTTACTCACTGTGAACAGGCACAAGTGGAAGAAACAATGAAAAAGAAACCCAAAGCATTTTCATGCATTGTGTCAGGAAGCATGAGTGATACCATGCAACTGCAACAGTGATGCTGGCAGTTTGACTATCATCTATTTGAGAAGATTTTTTTTTTTTTAATCTAGCAGATCAGGACACAATAAGAATAAACTCATAAAATCTAAAATAGCATATGAGATTTTCATAATAGTCCCTCTGGTCCTATAAATTTAATAGAATTTTCTGACAAATGACAAGAACATAATTCAATGCAGCAGGATTCTCCATTTGATTGGTGGAATGAAAGACGTAAAAAAGACATACTGACCCCAATATCTAAGAAATGCTCTTCCATGCCTATTCCATAGAAAAACAGTGAGAATAAAAGGATGCCTATTTATTTAACTAAATTTTCAAAATAGGTAATAACTTTTGAGGTTTCTCATATTTCATTTTTGTTAGTAGAGGAATACCTATAAATAGAAACTATATTATGTTTCACTGTATTTCTTTTATATTGTTTTTTGGGCTTTTGCCATTCTTTTTTTTGTTTGGAAAAGTCTGTGTTTTCCCTCCACAACGAAATTTAGGTAAGCAAAGAGCAGTTCATTATTTTTTGGCAGATAAACAGCTTCCCCTTTTTTCAGATGTGCTAAGGTTGTACGTACAGAAGTTCACTCCCAAATTGGTAGTGACAGAAATTAAACCATAAATGCAGTTGAAAACACTCTTTGCCAACAGAGCAAATATATTATAGTCTCAGCCCATCTTTGTGCCTATTGGTTACGGTCTGTTCACAACACAGATTTGCCAGACAGATGTACCCACTCTCATGTCTAATCAGTTGCATGTGCGGAAACAAACAAAAAAACCCTAACAAAACAAGAAAATCAAGGCTGGAGTAGCATCCTGACTTTGCTAACTAAAACAACAACTGCAAAGCAAAATCTTCCCTAACAGTGTCATCATAATTTGCAATTATTCTGAAATTGCATCTTATAGTGATTACCTTTGGTCTGAGGTAGCAGTCTTTTCTGGTTTTCCAGGCTGATGAGGTATAAGCATTTTTTCTGAAATAATGACAGATGGCAAACAAATGAGGGATAAACTAATCTGCTAAATAATATGACATGAAATTTAGCATTTAAATTCCCATCTGGAAGGCCTTTACACTCAAATAGTCTTTTGGGGTTTGGGTGTGGATTTACTCAAAGTGCTGCACATTTCTGAGTCTGTAATGTAATTTCGAGTCCCTGGCAATAGGCTGAGGAGCACACATGACTGCTCAACTGATATCAAAACCTCAGGGACCACAGAAGGTAGCAATTACATACCCTCACAGGGTGCTTATTGCTTGGGGGTTTCAGACATTATTACTGCAGAAAGCTGCCAAGCACACTGCTTAACAGCAGTTTCCTGAAAGCTATCAGGCCCGATATTGTTATCATATTCTGATTTTAGTGCTCCCTGAAATTTCATGACTTACTGTTCCCTTTTGCTTTACTGTAAGCAATTTAGATACACTTTAAAATAGCACAAATCCTGGTTACTCTTCTCATAAATACATTACCCTCTGCGCTAATCCAATCAACATCTATATTGACATATGCACTTTGCTCCAAATGGCTTAATGAAAATCATAAATAAATAGTCAACACATCAGCTGCTGAGTGATTCTGGAATATACCAATGGTAACATGCAAAAAAAACCAAAACGAAACCCTCACTTTTTAAAGGAAATGCAAAGTATTTATAAATACAGTGATTCAATGTGTTATCATCTGACAGCCTGTCATTATCACTACTAATATACAGGGCTTTGTTTCTGTAGATTCCAAACTTTTAAATACCATTTTATATATCAAAATTGCATTTCGTATGCACATTACTTTCCTTTTGGTAATACAGTATGTCCAGACTTCTTCCTCCTATTTTTCTCATAACACTGGTAGCATTCCCTAGTGTATATGCTGGCATCAGGACTGACTATTTGGAAAAAAATCCCAGTACACTGTATTTAACACGCAGACATGCGGCAGGGAGGCTCGTATGCACAGAGCACATCTCACTAATGCCTGGCTTAGCCAGATGTTTCTATATTGAAATGAGAAACCATAAGCATAGTTGACTAAAATCCATTTAGCATTATCCACTAGCAAAACTCCAAAATCCACTAGCACTTAGCTTAAAAAAAGTGTTTTAATACCTGATATGTTTTAATTAGGTTCGACTTGGCATTGTGTTTACATTTCGGATTTACTGTGGAAGATATTTATGCAGTGTCCAAGGGATTTTATATTGTCCTATTTTGTACAGAAAAGTAAAAATTATTAAATATCAGCTCATACATGTCTGTTAAGAACATTGTATCTACATTAAATTATAAACCCACAAAGTTCTTAGGGGTCAATTCTTTAACTTTATAAATGTAATTTACTAACTGTCTAAACATCTAAGATTTTACCATTAGTATGGCGTGATCAGTCAGCATTACATATAGATTTAAAAATGGTACTCTTAACGGCATATTTTTCACATAGCTGTACCTTCTGCGTACATGTTTTAATCATACTTGGGAATTTTTGAATGTGTGTGTGGCTGCCAGGCTCTCTCCGTAGTGTTCCTGCAACAGTTACTGATGAGAATATTTTCACTGGAGACAGTGATTTGCCAAGGAAGATAAGAGCACCCATCTGAGAGCCTGAGACCAGACCTCCTGTCTCGTATATGATTGTCCCTAAAAAGAGACAACAATTTACATGCATCCCTTGCTTAATTCCAGGACTAGTGAGGGGTGTCAGACTTACAGCTCCTGAGTCTGATGTCTATTTCTCACTAGTTTAAGACTGTCTCAAATTATTCTGTTTATATTTTTTTCTTATTTTACCTTTCTCACGCCCAGAGAACACAGCTGTACTGTGGTGAGGACACAGCTGTATTGTGTATCTGAGGACAGAGAATTCCCTAGAGCTAAATCTTTCCCACATTGACTATTAAGGCAAAGTCTTATCTTTAGGCTTCCTATAATAGGTCCAATTTGGAGATAAATAAATGAACATAATATGCTAGTTCTGTCTGCAGAAGAATGTTTTTGTAAAGAACAAACAAAATTGGGATGATAGAGACAGTATGCTTGGATACCAATGGAAGACTCATTCCCGAGCAAGGGAGAAATACACCTCCTTCGGTGTGAGGAATCACGGCCATGTGTTGCATGTGGGGCCAGTGGTCAGCAACTGCTCTCAGTTCTGCAGGGCTTCAGCATTAGTCAACTGAGAGGCTTCCACGAACCAGTCAGCATGGTTGTGACCCAGTTTTCAGAGTTGTGAAATGGAGTTTTGATACTTGTTCATCTGCCTCACAGGGAAGGTAAAGGATTCCTTGTTTCCAGGAGCACTTTAAGATGTAAGGCATGCTACAAAGCAGTAATTCTTGTAGGTGGGAACTAATACAACGATCACTTTCTAGAGTCAGCTCCACTAACACTGTCAGGTTTCTATGCTGGTGCAAAACAACCTTCTAAACAGCCTGCCCCACTTATCTTTGAAACAAACCTCTGCCATATTTTTTTTTTCAAGATCGCCTATGAAGAATGCCTCTGAGTCAGTTCATTGCTAGGGTTCAACAGTGTGCTTGCAACCACTCTAACACACTGCATAATGCCTGCTGAGTTTTGAGAGCCCTTGTTTAGTCTCGTGAGGGATAACTGTGATTTTTATATCCATTTCAAGAGCATAATTTGTGAATATCAAAGCAGCGCTAACTACTGTGATTTAGTGTCTCCTCTACTTAAATCCACTGACTTCAAGGAAACTGTGTCATGTTACAGCAGATGAGCTCTCTGCTCTCTTTAATCAGAAACTTTCGGAGAAAATGTTATCTAAAGGTGATCATCTCTGTAAGCAGAGTGACAGTAAAAAGCCTGTCCACAACTTTACTTAGACACTGGATGTCCAGGCACTGAATTCTTCTCTTGTACCGAGGACCTAAATTGCTTGTCCAGCTTTCACTCCTAAAGGGGTTTGAAGGGGAAGAATTTTCCTCCTAAAAGTGAACCAAATGGTGCAAGCAGGCACTGACATTGACTTGTCACTAGGATATTCAACAAGTCCCCTCATCTATCTGCTTTGTTTCCTTTCCATTATTATAACAGGAGATGATGTGAAACTCTGTTAGTTAATCCATGGAGACTGTCTAGAGATTTGGAAGAATATTGCAGGAATACAGGAAAAATATCGCAAACAGCTACTTAAAACACATTTTGTGCTTAAATCTAAATAATGTTGATTAACTGTTGCTGTATGGTGGAAGAGTAGATGTAATGCTAGCTGTTTACGTAATGCCATGTTCAGCTCTTTCAGTGGGTTTCAGTTTAGAAAGACCTAAAAGTTAAATAAGACACATTTTCATTTAAATCACAAATTTATCCAAGTCCACCATAGGATTAAAGCTTATATGAATTTAAAATCAGAGACTTGATGGTTGGTTTCTTTATAGATGCAATTGAAGCTTCATTTACTGTGTAAGTGGTAAGACTGCAAGCCGATGTGACCTCCAAAATATGTAAATGAAAATGGAAAGTTAACACTTTCACAGAGTAGTAACGTTTACATCCATTGGTTCTCAACAGGATACGATGCTTTTCCTACCCCTAAACAGCTGGGCCTGAACTGGAGTGGAGGACAAAGGGAACAGGACAGGTTTGGCAGTTAGCTTCCTAGGACAAGGTGCTGCTACCTGGCCTAGAGGCAAGAGTTGCAAGCAGGCCAAGGGAGGGGGTGCTTCCTGCAAGACACGGTCGCCTCACGCCTGGGTTTCCTATCCCACCTATAAGCCCTCTCTAGAAACAGAGAAGAAAGTAGGTATCCTCCTGTTCTTAAAGCTATCTGCCTTTTTTGATTTGTAACTGGTACTAGCAAGGCATTTAAGTCTAATTATGGACTGTAACAATGGTATTATTTTGGGTAGCTTTTAAATCTGCTTTCTGTTGCCCCTTGCTTACATCATAGGAATGCTTATTTGTTGTCTCAGTTGATCTCCATACTATCTCTGATTTTACTGCTGTATTGTGCTTCGCTTCTGTCTTTTTTTCCAAGACTTTCCAAGTCCTCGTTTATGACTTGTTCTCGCATGGAAGCCAAGCCATATTTTTCTCCATCATTGTTCGTTGTTGTTGGCTACATCAGAATGGTTTGCGTTAGAAGGGACCTTAAAGATCATGTAGTTCCAAACATCAATAGCATGAGTTTCATCATGACTTCCATGGGCAAACTAGCTTCATTTTTAAGTCAGTTCTTGGCTCAAGCATAAGGTAAGAATCAGATTAAGCCACAAGACCTAAGTAGACCTTGAACAGTGAGGGCAAGAGCATAAGAACTTGAAGAGCTGCTTGCTAAGTGTCCCTCATGTTTCCATTAGACACCAAGCAAGGTTAATCTAGCCTGAGTTTGAGTGAGCCAGAATATTGCATGAGGAAGCTGTCCTGTATGATGCGTCATGGGCGCATTTGTGCCGCTGCTAGCAAAGAGCTCAGGGCCATGTACTTCCACAGGCCATTCCTCAGTGATTATTGGACTGAAGAGGTTCTTGCTACAGTTTCAGTCTTGATAACAAACATATCAAGGTATGTTATGGCAACAAAAATGACAAATGCTACATTAAAGACCTTTCATGTCCCCATATCTTTTTCAACAGCATCTAGAAGAAATAACTTTAAAATAAAACATACTGGTGTCTCAGCTCATTATCTGTTTAAGGACTGAAATTAAGGACTAGAAATTAAAAGCTTCAAGACAGTAGGATTTATGTATTAACCATCTCGCAAGCAAAATGGGCCCGGGTCACCAGATGTTTCAGACCCTACATGACCCTGACAACAAAGGCTCTCCACTGTCCCTGTGGCTGCTAGCTGCTCAGCTCCTGGTAATCCAGTCTTCAGTAAATCACTTCTTGGCAGAAGCTCTTATGTCTCTCCCTTAATCTCACCCTCCAGAAATCTGGTGAGTGTTTTAAACCCTAAAATCCTTCCTGAGAGCCTGCTTCCTTGCAGGCCAGTGCTTCACTGAGTAGTAGCTTCGTGCGGCGCATTTGTGTTTATACCTGTGCCTCTTCTTGCTGGCACAGCAGCCTGTAGCCACAAGTTAGTTCCCTTAATCTGTATATAGATCACCTTGTTACAGGGCAATTATTAGAAACAGATGTTAGCACGCAGAATAAGATCAGAACACAGGCATTGATTTCTGGAAAGTGTTGCTCTAGGAGATGTCAGAGATCTCAGCACGAATTGCTGTATGATCTGCACTGGGCTTTTGCTGGATGCCTTGAGCGATTGTAAGTAACACTGTTTTCTGCTTTCCTGCTTTTGCTTTCAGTACTGTAGCAGAATAAACCTCTTCCAGCCTTTTCCACATGGGCTGGAAATGATAAGCCAGGCAGTCCTCTCTCAAGCTCTAGGCTGCAAGAAGGTTTCGGTCCCATTGCAACAGCATTTAATACATTAAAAGATAGCATGGCCATTTCTTTAAAAGAGCAATGGTGTTTGAGGCATGTACAGAATGTAAAATGTTGAAGAGTAAATGATCATAATTAAAAGATTCTTTTAGACGTTGTTTACAGATTTACTGCATAACTCAGGTAGCTTTGTGTCAGTGACTGCAAGAAGCATGTGTTTTCTGAAGAGCGTATGGTATCATGAGATAATACAGCACAAAATATTTTTTTCTGTCCCTTGGTAAGTTTCGTACTGAAGGCTTGTGAGCCATTGGTCCATTTTCCTTTGTTTTATTCTCCTCATGTACACAACTAAGACCTACAGCAGCACACTTTTTAAAAAGCGTGTGCAGTGAAGATTTTAAAAAGCACCAAAGTATGTAATAGTCTACAAGGGGCTAATTTCCAGTGACATCACGGCTCAAGAATGGAAAAACTGTTAAAGCGGATGAGTCTGTGCTCCTAAAGCACTTCTGACTACCTGGAACCCTAGAGCACCAGGAAAGCCACATAAATGCTCACAGTGGCATAGCGGGAAGTGTGTCACTCACTGCCTGGAGTCACTCACTACAAAGCCAGCTAAGACACAGATGAAAAAGAAAGAAAGTCGGGTATGAACAATCGGGCACAGCAGAGAGCTGTCTTAAGGCTGCTCCACTGCAGCACAAGCAGCTCCTTCCTGCCCCACTCTGCGCCTGCCCCAGTCCTCACTGCTCAGAGGAGCCACACAGTCTTGAGTTCTGTCACACCCAGAGGAGATACATCCCCCTCGTCCCCTATAATTTTCTTCAGGCAGTTTCAGTCCCATTTTGTGCAGTATCTTTCTCCCTTGCCCAGCTCAGCTGGGGGGCACAATTGACAAAACACCTTACAAACTGAAACAGAGTACAGGGAAATAAGCCAGGCTGGCCATGCTCTGCATTAAGTCTCTGAGTTAAGGACTTCAGGAAGAAAGACTTCGGTAATTTTTTGTAATTCTTTTTTCAAAGGAAAATGCATTCTTCATCAGGGTTAAATATTTTTCTCCCTTTTTTCTTCCCTGCCCCCAAATTGGCTCATCCATCACTAGAATCAATATGAATGCAAAGATTTTGGTGGATTTGTTGTCATGGAAACCACTTCTCCTCTCTGATATCCCTTACAGGCTTTCCAGACCTTTTCTTGCCTTTAAATTACCATTCTGTCCTACATTCTGAACACACTGTATTTTAATTCCACATTGTGAACTTCATTTGAAAACAAACTGTACACAATCACAGCAAAAGCAACAGCCAAAAGATAAACCATTCCCTGCTGGCAGACTGAAGTAGCTGTCTGAGTGAATACCCACGACGGTCCCAAAATGGCTGCTTAGCAAAGTAAGGCTAAAAGCTCTCTCCCTCGGAGGGCTGTCAGTATGCAAGTTATGACTTCTGTGAGATAGGCTTTATGTTTCTCTTTTCTCTCTGGAGCTGCTTTGGTGCCCAGAGAAAGGCTCATTTTGTGATTAAGGCAGTAAGGCATGAAATTAGGATCCAGACCAGTTACAGTTACTCACATAAATAAAATTTCCAGGATTTAATCTTTTGAGTCCCTAACCTATTAGCAGTTGTCACAAATTGCTACTCAAGTCACTTAACTTTTTGCTAGTTTGGCTGTATATAACAGGAAGGCAATCCATACAGCTACCTACCAAATGTGCTGAGAGACAGATACTGCAGAAAACACCAAGATCAAGTAGAAAGCTTTATATAAATATAAACCTGTCGTTACTTGTGGTGCATTCATAACCAGCTGTCATGTTCAAGTTCCAAGCTAACTGCATATTTTATTAGGAGGTAATACAAAACTCTTACATTTTTGTGCCAATTTAGAAGTTACGTTGTAGGAAGTTTTCCTAGAAAGCCCGAGAAGTTTAGGGATGCGTGGTTCCTATTTAAAGCGAATGCAATCTGTGCTTTTAACTTCATGGATACTTACAAAAGCATCTACTCAATAAGGAATCACCATCTAAATGTAATGCAAGAGAGAAGGAAGAAATAGAATACAAAAATGTACAGTTTACAGTAGTATGGAGAGTTCAGGAGCTGGCAGGAACAGACAGTGTGACAGGAGTTGTGGAAGGAAGGAGTTCTCACTTTCCCTTTGCATTGTTGTCCCTGTCTGCCCCCCCCCCCCCCGCTAGACAATTGCTTTCACTGAGCATAATTTGCTATTGATTGCTGTTCATTTACATCACCAGTGTTTTCAGTAAAAAAGGATTTAGTGTCTTCCAAAATGGTGCTATATAAAGGTGCTGTATAAAGATGATGCTATATAAAGCATTATGAATGTCAAGAGATCTTATTTCTTACAGAGTTTGCATGTAATTTCTGAGCCATATACCTGCACTACTCAGCAAAGGAAGGCTATTTTGGGTCGAACTATTATTTTTTTTTTAGATCTGGACAGGTAATTTTGTTTGCTTTTTAAGCACCCTTTACCAATCTAGCTAAAGCTTCTAATTGAAACCTTTTGAAAAGGTCAAAATCAAATATGGTGGCTTTGCCAGAATTCAATTCCTCTAGCCTGTGGAAGAAAAAATAGTCTACTTGCCAAATTTTATGCAAAATTTAAAAGTAGGTTTAGAATGAGCAAAACACTAACAAGCAGATAATCTATTTAAACCATCTTGCCTCTCAGCAGATGTGGTAAGGTCAGAGTTAGAGCAGAACTGCTCCTAGGGATGATGAGGAAGTCAGGCAGAGGCAAGTATGTCTATTCCAGACACCACCATCTGCCTAACAGCTAGATGTGTAACAGCTAGTTCAGTGGGAAGCTCAGCGGGTGAATGCCCTCCGCTGTGCTGCTAGGAGCCATCTCGAGTGCCAACCGGGTCCTGGCCCCTTTCTCAACTGCCGCATGACACCATCCCAAACTTACTTTGTACTTCAGCCTGTGAAGAAAGTTCTCGTCCTTGTCTAGAACATTCATGATTACAAATTAAATGATGCTACTTGATTGGCAGCTGGATAAGACCCAATGTGTTCTGCCAAGGTTGTGAATCCCAAACTGAAAGACCCTGTTTGAATTCTTGTTTATAGAGTCCTGGAGTAATTGCAATTTCCCTGCAAATAAACTCCAACCTGGGTCCTGTAGGAGGTTCACTGGCAATGTAACTTTGGAGGATGCTTTAGCATTTAGATCATTATCTTTTAAATAGTTGAAATCAGAAGTCTAACTAGCCTGTTAATCCTCTGAATTAATACTTTGGGAAAAAGAAAAAAGCTGCAATTAGCAAGTCAGCAAGCTGCAGACATTTCTTTTCTATATATAAAAGCATGAGTTTAAAACATCTAAAGTGAAGAATTCCTTTTTTCTTTTTTTTTTTTAATTAAAGTAATGAGACATTAGCTTCAAATTCTGCCTGTTCTGTTGGAAGCATTACACTCTTCATGTCCTCCTGTTGAGTATTTGCTGGCTCTGCTTAATGCTTTTAAACTTATTTATTGGGTCAGTGGTATTGGATGCTGAAAGTCGTTTGGTTCTTTCACTCTATAGCGAATATAAAGAGAGGAAAGATAAAGTCCCCCTGTTTGTACTTCTCTGAAATTTATAGAGGATTTTTGCCAATTGATTGACCTGTGAAAGTGTGGATCATCCTGAAGTACTGATAAGAAAATAAATTTTTTAAAAATCCTAAGAAGGAGGGGAAAAAAAAAAGATAGCAGCAAATTCAAAAGGATAGTTCTCCAAATAGAAGACAAAGTCTGTTCCAGTTATTTTTGTAAAGGGTTGATTGCAATTTGCATCCTGCTCAACCAGCATCTGCCATCAGCAGTGTTCAGTAGTTTTTGGGTTGGTTTTTTTTTTTTTACTTTGTATTTCGCCTGTGAATGTTGCTTGATGACATTTCCTTCCCAAATCCTTGAACAGTGATCATCTACCCTTCTCCTTAAACCTGAACATACCTTGCTACAAGGTACAGCCGATTTGCAGCTCGTATTCCAACCGTCACACAGTTATGGCCTCGGGTTGCTTTACCAGCGCGTTATGCTGACCCCTCAGAGCACACTTGTGTAGAATATTACTGGGGATGTGGGAGTTCTGTGATGCAGAATAGAATCTTGCGTTTTCCTCTACACTGAAAGAAAGACAGCAGATGGGGAGTAAGAGGGAAAAATAAATCCCTCCGAATCACACAGTTTGTTTCTCCACATTGCATACCAAGTTTACAGAGACACATCAGGAGTCAGCAGAGAACAAAGCACTGTTCTAGGACTACCTGCCAACAGTACCCCTAAATCCTTCATGATGAAGGGGACATTGTAACATGGAAACTGCAATAAGTTACCCATAGAACCAAACAAAAATTCAGTTTGACTGAAAGTGATGTTTGCATTTTCCATTAAATGTTGACAAGCAGCATCAATCCCACAGTGACTTAAACTGCCAGGAAACTGTCTCATTGCAGGGCAAACGGGGACATCCTGCCAGTAGATCTGCTGTTCCTGCGCAGTTTGGTTTTTGGTTTTTTTAACTCTTCTTGCTTTCATAGAGTAATTAGATACAGATGTTGGTTTTGTTTATCCATCTTTTAGTCTTGCTCAAAGTATTTTGATGACTGAAAAAAGGAAGTTCATATTTTATCAGTTGTTAACGAAAATGAACCTGTAATTTCTTTCCCCACAACCCCCAACATGACGTATCATGTATGGAAAGCTCCTTTGTCCACCTTCACTTGCTCAAAGGCCTAAGAATTCTAGTTAGAGAGCAACAGTGACAACCTCAATAGATTTATCTTGAGAATTATTTTACTGGAAATCTATACTGCCTTGAAATTGCTGGCCAGAAAAGAAAACCACACAGTCGGTGTAAGACAGCAGGTGCCAGATCAGTGCCTAATCTGTAAAATAGATGGGTGTCTTCAAGCCACTTCCAACAATGGCTGCTAAATTAGAGAAACTGAGTTGGATTTAGGCAAATGGTGCTCACAAGTGGTTATCCAAAGAGGCTAGTTGTGGAGAGGCTGCTGCACTCCATGAAAAGGCAGTGAGCAAAAGTCCTGATAACCAGAACACAGTGCAGAACTAATTGCAATCGTTTACAGTCAGGTAATAACTTAACTGTATTTATTTTAAATGGTAGCTAAAAATGTGAACAAACCTGATATCCTACCCATTTAAATGAAGTCTGCTGGTGGGCAAACATTGCTTGATTCAGAAGAAAGAGATAAAAGGAAGCAGGGGGGCAATAAGCAGTATTAGAAAGAATGACTGGTGGTATGACAGCAGGGATTTTGCTAATGTAAGCAGCATATTATGTCAAAAGAAGATAGCAGAATTCTGTGTGCAAGCCTGCAGTTCAGCTAACTACAAGCGTATGTGGTTGCAAATTCAATTTAACTATGGTGAATAAGCTCCTAAGCTTCAGGTAGCTGGGTTTTGGAATGCCAAGGAGTAGTAAAGCAAAGGGTTTATGAACAGGAAGACTCAAAAGGACAGAACAAATTGCAGTTTGATGGGAAAAGACACTAAGGTGTAAATTTTCCATTAGCATTAATGGGACACTCATGTCTAATTCTGCGCACACCGAACCAGTACAGTTGAAAAAAGAAACAGTATTTGTAATTAGGTTTTCCCAGTAGGAAGAAAAAAATGCTGAAGTAAAACAAAAGCAAAAAAAGGCAAATAGAATGTTTTTAAACTTCCCTCATGACACAGAAGCAATGTTTATCCTAAGGGACAAAAAACAAATGTACAGGAGTCTTGGTTTAAATAAAGAAAATTCATTGTCCCAAACAGGTCTGTGGAAAATTTAGTACACAAAACAACTCTAGAAGCTATTCCAAGAGGTGTTCCAGACGAATTTATTTTAAATTGCGTTTCAGTTCAATTATGTACCAAAAGTATATACCACTTGTCAACTCTTGTATCAACTCAGCTGCAACAAGAGTGGCAAAGAAATAATTGCAGAAGAACTGGCATTCTGCCCTGAGCAATGGCTTATATCTGCTAGAACAGAGACATGGATAGCAACTGGAATAATCACTGTTTAATGTGGCTAACCAGCTCTTCCTTGCTGTTCTGGCCACACTTGAGGGAAGCGCAGAAATGCCGTGAGTAAGTCTCGCAGGTTTCTAATTCAAGCCCTGATTCAGACACAGTTGTGTATCAGGGGTAGAGACGTGCTTGATTGGCACGGGGGGGTTTTTTGATCTCCTTGGAATTTTATGTGCATCTGATACTGCTATTCACAGCATATCTGATGTTGCTCTGCTTTGCACTGATGAAAGCCTGAACTTTAGTTTCTATGGGTTCCTGAGGGGGCCTCTGCAAGCTAGCCTATGTACCCCTCCGTGCTTCATCAGATTGTTCAGGCACAAGTATTTAAGGAGTGAATAAGGGGTGAATGTGCCAGTTGGTGTTCCCTTTAGTGTCAGTCACTATTATATGTGACTTTAACTAGTGTTAGCAGCTTAATATGGTTTAGGTTAATGAGCCATTCAGTGAGATCCAGCTTTCCAGTTTGTTGGGTTGATGAATTAATCACCACTACTTAAAGCTCCTTGTTTGCATTGGAAGGCTGCCTGCTCCCAGTACAGGATCTGGAGAGCTGTCTACGCCGTGTGTCATTGTGGCTTTAAACTGTATCCCAGAAATACACACCAGCTCATATCTATCAAACACAACAAAATAATTCTTGCTCATCAAACTAGCTTTCTTCATAGGAAACTTCAGAAATTGCTCTGCAAGGCTTAGCAGCAGAGTTTCAAATTCAGTATAGTACTCTTTCAGGTATCTCTTTTCCTTTATTTTCCCCTGCCTCTCTCTCCTTTATTAATTCCATCCCTTTCTCCTGATTAATTTATTTTTCCAGTGGAAACAAACAAACCAACCCCCTCCCTCAAATACTTCAAATAGATCAGGTTTTGTTCTCCTTTTTCGCATGTTCTGAAAAATCAGCTACTGGAAAACTGTTAGGTATGGCACAATGCAGAAATCCCACAGAGGTTATTATGAGCCTTGTACATTAAAGGGAGGGAAGGTAGAAAACCATCATAGGGGATCAAACTTTTGGAAAAGTCTATAAAATTTGCAATAAGATGAAAGATGTGAGAAGTTTTCAAGCTGGAGAGAGGAATCTGAGGAGTCAGTAAGAGACTTCCAATGGAGACTGAACTTCATCTTTCCCAACAGGTTTCCTCTCTTCCTTCTTCAAACGCTCACTTCTTCCTACCTGCCAGTAACCTTCTTCACAGTAACTGGTGATGATTGTCCAGACAACAAAACAAACTGAGGCAGTGCTAGCCGAATACATGCATTCCATGACTTATACTGAATGCTTTTGAGATGTCAGGGACACCAGCAAACATCCTGCACACCCGTCCCTGTGCTGCAGAAAGGCTAGAGAGCTGCCGCCTTCCTTCAGGCACAGGGATCTCTTGCTCAAACACAGAGGGACAGTAAGCTCTAACTGCAGGCAAGTGAACACATTCACCACATTCTTTGTTGTCACTGAGAGAAACCTTTTCTTTCGGTAAGCCCATATGTTTATATGTGATCAAACCAATTCAAGTACTGAGATTCCCTGTTTAGACCTGGCCCACAGCAAAGGCACACAGAACATGGTCACCAGAGGCTTCTTCTCAGTGGTCTTGAGCTGACCTGGATACACCAGAGGTATTTGCAATGGCAACATTACTCAGAAATTGGTTGCTGGACTTTCTAGCTTATCCTGCTGTGGAACGCACCAATATCTCTAAGAGATGGAACTGAAAAATAGTTTATCCGTGTTGCTTCCAATCACATATGCGTTAAGCTGAAACTACCTAGCCTTCACATAGTTTTACCCAAAAGACTTTTTGTCTTAGTAGAACTTCTACTAGAAAGTTTTCTGTATAGCTCTTATCTGTCTCTTTCTGTTGTTACAGAGACAACACTCAACATTCAGAGCGTCAGCGCACAGCAAGGTCCAGCTGCTTCCAACGAGCTGGGAGCCCACAGGGATAACAGACAGGAAGGCAGGAGCGTCACCAGCCAGCGCCCAGCCCCACGTTACCCGAGTGAGACAAGCAGGGCAGACCTGGGGATGGCAGCCAGTCAGCCAAGAGACCAGATAATCAGGTAAGTTCATGATGATGAGGCAGGTCTGAGATCAAGCTAGAAGCGAGCTTAACAGTAAAGATCAACAGGTCCATCGCCTGCCGTAGGCGTGGCTGTGACTGAGCTGGGAATTCATACTCCTACAAGCTACAGCTCCTATGCCTAAGCTGAGCTTAAATACAATCATAGAATCATTTAGGTTGGAAAAGGCCCTTAAGATATCAAGTCCAATCATTAACCTAACCACTGCCAAGTCCACCACTAAACCATGTATATCGCTAAGTGCCCCATCATGGTGCTCCTGGGCCCATGGGCAGAGGCTCCAGGTGAAGCTGGGCAAGGCCGTTAAGGCCTAAAGTGTCTCGGTGTCTCGGCATAGGCAGTAGTGTCTCTCTTCTTTCTCTGCGTGGCTTAGGAAAAAAGTGCAGTAAATATATTACTTAATTTAGATGATAATTTAAATACTACAATTTAACATACAACAAAATTCTAAAAAAACCCTGCACCTTTCTAATTTGGGAACATTGTGTTTGATGGCTTGACAATTACTTAGAGATAGGTAATGAAAAACGGTATTTTCTGTGGGAAATGAAGGAGGATACAGTAACAGTTCTAATGAAAGGATCCTCTGAGAATCAGCTAAAGGCAAAAGGATATTCTAAAAATTTGCGTCTGAAATTGGTGCTGAAATCCTCATGTCCCTTAAGGACTGTGAACTGTGAAAGGATGGGAGCTAGTTTTTATTTTATGGTATATTGTTCAAGTTGCCACAAGATGAACTTTAATTGAAGTGCTAGTGAGTTTGGACTATTTTAAGTTTTAGAGACACTGTAATATATGCTGAACTTTGTATGGGGTCAGAGATAACAGAATGGATGCTGCCTGGGGCAAGGCTGTTTCTCATGGGGTGAAACAATCATTCTTGTTGTTCCTATTTTTGAGTGCAATTTTCTCCTCTTCCATAAAAGGGTTCCATGAACAAATTCAGACTCTGAACAAACCCATGAAATACAGAGTTACAAAGGGCGGGATTTTGGATTGCGTGACCTGTTGTGTAAGAACAGGTTGTACGTCAACTGGAAGCAGCCATGACAACTGCATATGCAGGTTTCATCAGTAAAAATAACGGTGTTAGGTTATTACTCTCATGCCTCAGTGACTCCCTCGTGCTTTAGTGCTTTTTTTGTGGAGATTTTTGTTTGTTTCTTAGTTTCATACCATCTGAGGATCATAAAAACCACATGGGAAACAACTAACCCTAGGAGAAACAATGTATCTCTCATGGAAACTCAATTTTTACTTCAGCCGGACCAAAGGCATTTCTCATTCATTTATGCAGCAAAGGCAATGCAAGATGCTACTTCTGAGACAAATAAGGGCATTGATCTGACTAAATGTAGAAATCTCCACGTGAAGAATCACCCAGGATCCCTTAATAGCCAGTGGAAACATAGTCTAAGTAATAGAGCCTAGGAGCCAATCCTTATCTTCTGATTCATGGCTAAAATAGGTCCAATGAAAACCTGCCCTGAAAAAGACCATTTATTCCTTGCAAAGAAAGCCTCGTTGACTATCTGATATAGAAACATTTATATTGTAAAATTAAGTGAGACAAATCTTACCCAGTCTGGCTGAGGTAATTCATTAATGAATTTCTTTCAGTAAATGAAAGAGGTCAATTGTGACTTGACCTAGTGGCACAATTGGTGCCAAGTCAAGCTGTGCTAATGGTAGATAACAGTATGGGCTGCTGAAGCAATTGTTAGACCAGTACCAAAAGAGATAAATCTTTTGCTGCTAAAAAGGGAAGTTGCATCAATTGCATGAGATGATTTTTCAGGTGATAAAAAAAAAAAAAAAGAAAAAAGAAAAAACAAAGGTAAAGGAGCATTTGGTCTTTCCTGAAATGGAAAAAGCCATGGCTGTATGGTCATAAGCAGCTGCAAGGCACGCTGCACCTAAGCTCTGAAGATTTTTCTGTGATGCTAAGACATTAGAAATTTTAGTTTTCTTAAAGGTACTATAGAACAAAAGCTCCTAGTCCATTACAGTATTTACAAATTTATTTAATAAATATTTAAAAATATTTACACTGCGTAAGACAGTACCATCCCTCAGAAATCAAAACGCATTCTGACTTTAACCTTACATAGTAAGAAGTAGGGAAGAATGTTTTAAAAATTCTTTGGGACTAATGATGATCTACCTGGGCATTTCATGTTGTCCAGCCAAACAATAAGTTGTTACAGCAGAAAGTATATGTTTGTAGTGAAAGGGAAAATATATGTATTGATGTTACAATTTTCTGCAGAAAATGCATTTGGAAAGAGATTAACGCACAGAGACACTTTTTAGAACCATGTAAGCATTCTCAGCTGCAGTCTTTACACTTTATTGTTGTTTATCAGGGATTTTATTCTCAAATATTTACCTCCTATCTTCAGATCATTTTTATAAGATTTCTGTAAGCAGAATAATTGTAAGTAGAAATGACAATTATGAGATAAAATTCACTGTAGTGAAAATATTTGATTCTACAAAAACCCTGTTGCTACTCATCTTAACTCTAACTCATCTAACTCAACTTAACCTAAAGGAGAGTTTGCTCTGCTCCACTGTCCAGAGATGCTTGAAATTAATGTACAGCATCAAGATGTCATTAGAGTGATCAAGTTTACACAGTAGTAGCAATGTAAGTCCCAACCCCCTGCGGCATTAACTATAAACAAAGTAAGTGATGACAGTTACACGCAGAACTGAAGAAAGGGACATGAAGTCGAGGGAAATCTATTTAGTTCAACAAACCTTCCCTACACTTGGTACTATTTTTCCTTTGGCATTGCTAAGCCTCAGCACACTGAGAAGTCTATAAACAAAAATGATCCTCTGCTACAGATTCTCTAGCTGCCCACAGAACTCTTCACTCATTCTGGAAAGAAGACTCCACATACCACTCAAAGGATGCTATTGCATGTCAAAATGATGAATCTAGAACAACTGTATGGGAAAGCGTTATAACTTGGGCAAGTGCTGTCAAACAGGAGGACACAGATAAATCAGCTGCAAATACAGCAAACGTTTCTTGCTGGAGAGCAGTCGCACACCCTTTCATGCAATGGAAACGGCTTCTGAGAGATACTCGCGTTGCTTTTTTCACACCATACCAGCAAATCTTTATGCCTGCTCTGTCGCTCATATCTGCAAGTTCCACAAAATTGAAATTTTTAAAACTCTATATGCATTTATGTGTGCACACACACAATCTGTGTTCTACACCCATGCCTAGATGCTGTTTCATATGTACACACACGGGTCTAGCCAGGAGCTGTTCTTTCTGCCACTCTTGCTGTAGCTAGAAGGTCTTAATTAGCACTGAGGCGGAACGGGCTATTACTGCTTCTGGCAGCAAGAATGAGAAGATCTTGAAAGCTCAAGGCACGACCACCACTCTTGTTTGATACACTGTGTGTCAGTTAGTGCAAAAATCACTGTAAATTATGGGAGAAAAAGAAAGATTCCTCTTGCCTCTTATTTTCTCAGTATTCCTTGTGTTTAACACACAGTTTGCACAGCGTAATGATGGGAAGATATGTTCCTTGTTTGTTTTTCTATCTTTTCTCTTTGTTAACTAAGCCAAAAGCTCAGGACATCATCCTAAGTGCACTTTCCAAGTAAAGGCTATTCCCTTTGAATACCGAATTCCCTGCTGAAACACACGCACAAGTGAGGTGTCTGTGTTACCCTGAGTTGCTGCCTGTCTCTGACACCTTAGGATAGTATTTACATTATTGGTTCCTTGCAGAACCACTGTCATATATGGTACTCTGCACTAAGATGACCTGTATGTACTGGTGTGAGAATGTAGGCATTCAAACAGAGAAAAAACTGCTTTTCCTTTATTTCAAATATTTGAGTAAGTCCCCACGGTTCTGAAATGGACATAAACCCCAAATCCTCACTCTGTCTTGCACCCACTTCCTTAACACATTCTGTGTGAATAAATCCCTATATCTACATGTAGGAATGGATGCAGTCCCACTGTAAGGGTATAGTGTCCTGGGCTATTTACATCAATCCAAGGAGGGATAATAGTCCATTTCTGCCCTTTAGCCTCTGTTTTCTGCTTCCCTTCGTGATGTCAGAACCACCTAAAATCCCAGAGCTTCTCTAATGTGTCAGAGGGAAGCCATACAGACACTGCAATTCCTGCTCATCTTAGAGAAGGGAGTGGACTTCAGGAAGTGAAGCATCCCAAGTGTCTAGGGCACAATTTACCTGAGCAAACTAACAACTGCAACACAGGGGCTTTGAGCTACTCACATGAAGGACGGTGTAGAAATTAGTTATCCTATTCATGTTACAAATTAAATCAGAGGTTATTTTAGCTACTTAGAAAACACACTGACAGAATATGACTGGAATGCGGTTTTGTTAAGTTTTGTTTAAAGGGCTGAGAGCTTTTAATATTTTTCCCACGGCTGAGAGACAAACTTATTTATAAAGCAAAATTTTCCAGTCGGAAAACATGTGCATATATACATGCAGATGCACACAAGCCTGCACACATTGATATGTATTTATACATACATATGCATACACATTCATGGAAACATTTGCTAGAAGCATCAAAAATGGATTTGATTATGCAAAATTCTGAACATCCGCTGAAATTATTGAGCGTCTGTAACTTCCGCTGCCTTCAAGAGGGGAATAAAGATATTCAGCAGCTGCATGTAGGATGCATCCCACTGCCACTACTGCATAAAGCTCTAAGAAATGCGCCAATATACAGATCTCACAGTTTCTGCTTAAAGTGGTGAGAAAATCAATTCTAGACCAAAAGGGCTAGAGGCAAAAGCGTAAGACGAAATGTGACTGACAGAGAGACAGCATCCGGTAATGCTCAGTCAAGTGAAAAGGCAAAAGAACACAGGAATAGTAAAACCTATCCATTTTTGTTTTAATTGGGAGGGGACTTAACAGGCAGTTTTGGTGCTCTAGGCAGCCCCTGCGAGGCAAAGCCTATAAACGTTAACTGTTCTATTCTGAAGCAAAACATGCAAAACATATATAGGGCTCTTTATATCTAACACTATGCCACAGAAAAATTGGACTGTGATTTCCTGTGACGTTAGGATGAAATGAGGTTGTCAAATCAAGTCAAAATGAAACAGCAGGGAAATATTCCTCCGCTTTCTGGTGCTGAGATAGATTTTTAAGTCAGTGTCCTATGCCTTTGCTTCTCACTGCATTTTGCCCTGCATTGCCCTATTGTTTGTGGTCTTTAGTATTACAAACTACCTCTAAAAGTGTGAAAGGCAAGGCTTTTTCCCCTCAATCTACTTCATGCTCTGAAAAGGAATTAAAGTTCCGGAAAGGAGCAGGAACCTTAGCTACTGGCATTATAATCTCAACTGTACAGCTTGCTTTCCTTCTCCACAGCTTCAGTTTACCCATCCGTGAAATACATTGTCTGCGGCATTCCCTAGGGGCCTATAAGAGACTGGAGGATTTAATGCACACTAATGTATTTGGCTGAAATAACTCCACAATTATAAACTATTGTTATTGCAAGAATCAAAGTTGAAGCATTTGAAAATCATGTGAGGTGGAATGGGAAATCCCATTTTTTGTAGCTTTTTTCCTTCTCTAGTACTTTCAGCAGTTGGAAGTGACTGAGGAAAAGGAGCAAGTGACAAGAACTAGTCAGTATTAGAAAATGTCAAGCTGAAGAAGAAAACCAATATTCACCCACCCTCCATGGTAGAAAATCTTGTCTTCCAGCGGCACTGTAATCCCACATACTCTGACCATTGACAGTTGTAGTCAAGATATTTTGGAGCTTCCTTCTTTTTCTGTTCTTCTGGCTGTTTGATAGCATGTGTTTGTGGTGATTTCAGAGCAACCTCTCATTCATGTCTAATAGCAATGAAATTGGGTGCTTAGTAAAGCATGCATTTTTAAGGGATTGCTGCTCTTTATTATTCCTGAGGCTCTGAGGCAGCTTCACTCCCATGCAGATGAGAGTGCCGCAGGGAAGGCCAGAATAACAGAGGAGAGAATTAGGAAATCTCAAGCATTACAGATGCAAGATGGAGAGAGCTGGAAGCCAAGCCAGAACAGCTTAGAAGGCAGGTGTCAGAAGAGAAAGCTTTGAATGTAAATCCTCTTAAGTTATACAGTAGAAGCAGTGGTCCTTTACATAGAGTTAGCAAAGGAAATTCTTCCTAGGTGTTGATTTCTATAGAAATCTTCCTCTGTGTGTATTACTTTAGTGTTCTGAGGAACACCTGATGAAGCCTTCACACCATGCATGCCTTTCAAACCATAATGCCTAATAGGCAGATAGTGACTTAAGAATAGGGAACTCCAAAAAATTAAAAGACTTAAGGTTCTGTACAAGGGATTTAATTTCCGTGTAACCATTTGCTTATAACCAGCCTAACAGCACCAATCTCCTTGAACGGGTTCCACAGTCTGACCTAGTAGAACAGTCTTGCAGCACATGCACAACTGAAAGCACTGAAATGCCACTGAGAGCACTAGTGGCTTTCACATACTCGCAAAACGCCGTGCTGAACTCATGCCAAAGCAAAGCCAAGTTAAATACAGGCTGGTATTGTCAGTGATACCAGCACTGCCTGTCACGATGTTGCCATCTATCAGTTGTAAGGCCATTGGATGGCCTTAACCACTTTTACAGTTCTCCTTGGTTTTGCAGGTACTTTTCTGTAACGGTTTGGTCTACTGTAAAAAGGTGGAGTAGCTAGAGAAAGCTAAGTAAAGCTCCTAAAGGTCCTCATGTAAAAGACAAATACTCCCCAAACCCCCAATTAAACCTATGGCCCCTGCCAGGCAGCAGAATCTGTGGAGTTCCTGGATAGTGGCTGTTGTGAAGTCAGAGTTCACGCTCACAGCTATGGCAGTTCAGCTCACAAGCAGACAAAACCAGGAAAGGCAGCTGTGAACGCAAGAAGGTAGTTTCTTGCCTTGTCTGTCCATAGCAAGACAAGACAAGAAAATCATATTGGTCTCTACAGGGCTGTGGTAGTTCTTGCTTTCTTTGCCACAGGCTGGTACTGCTGTGCTTCTTGGTTGACACTTTGCCCCGGACTTGTGTTCATGGCAGTCATGGGAGCATGGGAGAAGTTGGCAGTGCCAGGACAAACATTTGCAGTTTATTAATTGTCTGAAACATTAGGGCATTTGAAGGAAATCCACTAAACATTTTTTAGATCAATAAGTAAGGATAAGTGAAGTTGAAAGGTGGAAGGAAACACGTTAATACAGATGTAGCAAGACATCATTAGAAACATTATAGTGGCATTTTTTTCCAGTAGAGTAATTATTAATGCCAGGCTCTGAGTCAGTCTCTGACCATCTCTGTGTCTTGAATTGTGCCCACCTAATTTTCTCCTGCCACCTCAGCTGTATTGGGTACATGTTACTGTTTGTTCTTAACAGTTCTTATCTGAGATGTCTGTATGAGTGGAGTTATGCAAATATAAGTTATTATTCTCCAACCGTTTGTCCTTACAGCAGTAAGGAGAAAACCACTGTTGGGGTGCAGTTTAATGAGATGTTAATAGAGCAGTGGGTGAATGTAAGTGTAAGTGCAGCGGGGGTTGTGCTGAGGAGTTCAGCTGACAAAAGAAATGTGGAGTTCTCTGAACTGAACCAAAAGTTGAAATAAAAATTTTTGTTCAGTGATGAAGGTGTCATTAAATAGCCATGTTTTGAAATATATGCTTCCTGTGGAGAATAGGGTCCTGCTCTCTGTTCTGCAGGGACAGGATTTCATAGTCACAGAGAAAAAGGATGGGGTGAACAAAGCCATGGTGTGGCTATGGAAGACAGACTGGGGTAGGAGAATAAGTTAGGATATTATACCACTTTTTACAGCAGCAGACTGTCACTTCATTTAATGCAGAACAAACTGAAAAGCACAGCCATTTGAAAGAGTCAAAGAATTACCCTAGTAAAAAACATACAGGACTTGATTGACAAGCTTGCTTCTGTACAACTGCTCTATTGTTTGGACATCAAACTTTACAAGCTCCATCAATCCATGAGCAAATTGGGTACCTGTGTACGTACACAGTCATTTTGACACAGTACACCTACCACTTCCATACCCCTGACCCGTCACAGTGGAAGTTGCAGCAGGAAACACTGACTGGGTAAAAAAAGCGGGGCATAGTTTTATCTTTGAGAACTGTTAGGCACATACGGGGGACTTTGGTGATGCTAGCATTGCTGTCGTGCCTGGGGCCTGATGGCACCCTGAGACCAGTGCTGCTTTATCTGCTTCAGTCTGACAGTGTAGCACTGATGTTCTCAGAGCTTCCAAAGGGCTGAAAACAGCCTGGGCAGGGTTTGGTTTCTTTTTCAGAGGTAGAAAGCTGTTACCGAGTTGAGTGGTCTTCCCAGCCCAGAACCAGACCAGGTCTTTGGATGCCCAGTCCCATGCAGCCTCCTGGAGCTTATTAAAGCTTTATTTTTAGGGAGATTATGACTGTAACCCTGAAACATCATAGTTCTGCAAGAATTATAGAAAAGGATATTGGCCTGAAGAAAGGAATGGATGTGGTGCAAGAAACCCAGGCTAGACAATGAGCCAGTACTTGTAATAAAAAGGAAATTGCTGTAACCTCTTCTTCAAGGTAATAGTATCACCGTTTGTCATGTGATACAACTCGCTAGGATGCAGCTCAGGATCTGGGCCAGATGACACTGTACCCTTGAATCTTTGACTGCAGTGAGGTCACAAGTGCCACAGTGTTCCTGGCTCCTCCCGCAAGACACAGTGCTTGCCTTGCCATCTGTTTCCATGGGCCACCAAATACATTTCCAGAGAGGTCTCACCTGAAGAGAGTGACGTGGAGATGTCAGCATTTAACTGTGCATTCTGCAGAGCAAAGCTCGGTGGGTTCACGGTGGAGAAGGTGACAGACACCACGAGGCATGGAAGGGCAGAGAGGTTATCCTTCCTGGGTAGCTAACTTCTTTCCCTCCAGGGAAAACGTCTGTAGTGGTGAGTCTGCATGGGGCACACACAGCTGTAGTCTCAGCAAGGACAAATGTCTGCAAGAGAAAACAAACACAGAATAAAGCTGGATAAAAATGCAACTGACACCACATGAAGCTAATCACCCTCTGCAGCTGTTGTGGCTTGGAAGGCAACCAAATAAAAGGCTTTTAAGAGGTTTTACTTTTGGCATTTTCGTCCTCTGATGCTAACCTGCTTCTGAAAGGAGGCCCCCACTTTCTGTCAATCACAAGGAAAAAAATAGGTCTGTGAGTGTATGTGCAAAGCAGGTATCTAATTTACATGCAAAATCGATATAATTGCAAATGCAAATTGAATCATTGCTGCTGAAGGCAGCTGAATTTAATCATATGTATATATACATAAATATGTGAGATTTTGGCAAAGTCTATGCAATGCCCAGTCTGACCTTTTGAATGTATCAAGAGACCCCTTGACCTGACTATCCCTTCACTCTATTAATGGCAACGCATGGCAGATCTATATATACACACACCGATACACACCCTAAATATCCCTATGTGCTTTGCTACCCGGACTCACACCAAAGATCCCTCTAATCCAGTGGATATTTAAGACAGATACCTAAAATCAGTTTGGTCTGTCTTGAACTGAAGGTTGTATGAACCCAGTTTGTTCAAAGGTCGGCAGCTTTTCTCTGTGAATTTGGCTAGTCCATTTGTGGATCCATAAGCAGTCCTGCCCAACTTGCTCAGCCTCCCGCAGCAGCGAATGCCACTGCAGACTTACGCACTGTAGGAAATTGTTCGTTGGGTTCTCTGAGCAGAGTACCCACTTTTTTGTCCCATTTGCCACTTTCTAGTCTTCTGACAGTTACTCAGCAACATCATGCCATCTGTAAAGCCATCCTATCTATTCAAGCTGAATGTATTTTACTAATGACTCTTCTATGACTGTTCAACTCTGCAGGATGAGATAATTCCTTAAACAAGGAATTTCCCTAAAAGCCTTACAAGGAAAGACTTCAGTCTGGGAGCCTCAGGAAGTGCCTCTGTAGTGAACAACAATGGACAACAGGGGTTTTTAGGTTTTCTGTAATCATAGAATCTTCGTGGTTGGAAAGGACCTTTGAGATCATCGAGTCCAACCATACACACAACCCCACCCCCACAATCTCTGCCACTAGAGCATGCCCTGAAGTGCCAAATCTAGACGTTTCTTAAATACCTCTAGGGACGGTGACTCAACCACCTCCCTGGGCAGGCTGTTCCAGTGCCTGACCACTCTTTCAGTAAAGTAATTCTTCCTAATGTCTAATCTAAGCCTCCCCTGCCACAACTTCAGACCATTTCCTCTGGTCCTGTCATTATTCACCTGGGAGAAGAGGCCAACACCCACCTCTCTCCAACCTCCTTTCAGGTAACTGTAAAGGGCAGTGAGGTCTCCCCTCAGCCTCCTCTTCTCCAAGCTAAACATGCCCAGCTCCCTCAGCCTCTCCTCATATGCCCTGGTCTCCAGACCCCTCACCAGCCTGGTCGCTCTCCTCTGGGCACGCTCCAGCACTTCAATGTCCCTCTTGTACAGAGGGGCCCAGACCTGAACACGGCCCTCGAGGTGAGGCCTCACCAGTGCCCAGTACAGAGGCACAATGACTTCCCTAATCCTGCTGGCCACTCTATTCCTGATACAAGCCAGAATGCTGTTGGCCTTCTTGGCCACCTGGGCACACTGCTGGCTCATGTTAAGCTGGCCGTCCACCAGCACCCCCAGGTCCTTTTCTGCCGGGCAGCTTTCCAGCCACTCTTCCCCAAGCCCGTAGCGCTGCTTGGGGTTGTTGTGACCGAAATGCAGGACCCGGCACTTGGCCTTATTAAACCTCATACAGTTGGCCTTGGCCCATCGATCCGGCCTGTCCAGGTCCCTCTGTAGAGCCTTCCTACCCTCAAGCAGATCAACACTCCCACCTAGTATGGTGTCATCTGCAAACTTACTGAGGGTGCACTCAATCCCCTCATCAAGATCATTGATAAAGATATTAAACAAAACTGGCCCCAGAACTGAGCCCTGAGGGACACCACTCACTTAAGTGAGGGACACTTATTAGACGCGTCGGAAAGCTTTTTATACAGCTACTTAACAGTTACATAAATTACACAAATTCTATCATTTCTAATTGGCTTAGCTCTAAATGTTTCATTACAATAATCCCTCCTACTTGCGGTTCCGCTACATGCTAGAAGCTACAGTTTTGGAATGTGCTAAAAGCTACAGTGATAACTTGTTGCCTAACTCCCTACTTCTTCAAGGTTATTTATCTCAGACCTGCAAGGCCAGTTGTTCCCTGGCTCCTCAGAGTTATTTGTCTCAGATCTGCAAGGCCGGCATGCCCTCGAGTTTCTTGCATACTTGTACTTTTCCGTTAGCCGCCCCGACAACCGGCCACCAAGAGGATTTCACCCCATTAATCACAACTCTCTGGGCACAGCCATCCAGCCAGTTTTTTTACTCAGTGAAGAGTACACTTGTCTATGCCATGATTCACCAGCTTCTCCAGGATGATGCTGTGGGGGATGGCATCAAAGGCCTTACCAAAGTCCAGATAGACAACGTCCACAGCCGTCCCCGCATCCAGAAGGTGGGTCACATGGTCATAGAAAGAGATCAGGTTGGTTAAGCAGGACCTCCCTTTCCTAAACCCATGCTGGCTGTCCCTGATCCCTTGACCATTAGCCACAGTAGGAATTAGTCACTAGTCACAACCAAGTAAGCAAGACTCATGCTCCATCAAACAGAGAAAACAACTCTCATGCCCTCCACCAGTCAGTGGAACCAGTTTGGGAATGAGCGGGTTTCTCCCAAGGATCCACAGAGACCTCTTTCTCAACTTCAATGTTCATTCTGTTTCTAAAATGGCTCTTTAAACACATTGTGTAAAGTGTAGGTATAGTCAACCATAAAAATTCACAGCAACCCTGATTCCACACAATAAATCTCCTGAGAGAGTAGAGTTCTTGTCAAAAGATCCAACCATAAACCAGAGTAATGCATAGTGGGGATGTCTTTAGACAGGGTCACAGAAAAGATGGTTAATTTATATGTTTTAAACTGCATTAGGGTTTTTTTTGTTTTCTCCTTAAAATGGATTGTGCTCAGAAAATTTCTTAGGGTGCAAGGAACAGCCCAGGGTTTTTCCTCTACCACAGCACATGGTCTTCACAGTCAAGATGCTTTGCAGTGCTGCTCCTCTTCCCCTCATTTCCCTAAGACTTCTTGGTGTCCTAGCCCAAAGTCAGAAAAGCCTGTTGTGGTAAAGGACAAGCTGGTCTGTGCTGGAATCTGCATGGGACTAGCATGCGCATTACTGGGCTTTGCTGAGCTTCCTTGACCCTGTCCTTGCTGCCTGGCCATCCCAAGCAGCACCCACCTGCATGCAGATGCTGTGGCATAACTTATCCATCTGGGACCACTCCACTCAGAGAACCTTGGGCAAGGATAGGCCTTTAACATGCATTGGCAAAGAGAGAAAGAAAGAATAGAGAAGATCCTTCACAGAGCACCAGTTCCTCATGGGCTCATTATCATATTATGCCCACATGGTATATGCAGTTTTGCACAGATGCGTTCACATTACTGCGTAGTTTTATAACTATGTAGTAGAAAACCTTAGTGAGTCCACGTAACAACTTTCTTCTACTGTTCATGGACCTACTGCTGTGTAACAGTATGGCTCAGAGTAAGGCTGTATGGACTAGACGTGGGAAAACTACTCTTTCGTTTTCTGGGTTGAGGCTGTGGGTCTTAACTGAGACACAGTTGCAAACTGGGAAATTACCGAGTGTAAGAGTAAAGGCCCTGGAGTCAGCTCTGGCAGCACTGCCTGGTCACAGTCCCACCAAATCCACTGGGGCTCTGGAGGATGCAGAGACCAGGCTTCACTGGGCAGTCACCAGGATGACACTTAGTAGCATCCATTGGCTCGTTAGAATTCACACAGCCTCCATGGAGGGGAGCTAGGACTTCAGGCTCTTGCATTACCAGTTGAGCACTCCACTCAGTATTTAACATACAAAAGTGAGTCTGTTCACTACAATAAAGGAGAGTCTATTTGCTACCATCAAACATATTTATTGATTGACAAATATATAAATTGAAAATCAAAATTTAATTTAGCTAGAGGAGCTCAAGTGCATATTTTCAATGCATGAGAAATACTAGTATAAATCAACCTTAAAACTGAACGCTGCTATTACTTGAAAATAACCGTCCAATATCTGTTTGATCTACAGTCAAGAAGCAGAAGGAAAATAAATGTGCCTCTGAGAAATAAGGACATTCCTAATTATTTTCTTGTATGAGACCTATTTTATTGCGGTGCAAGTAACTTATGTGATAAAACAAAGAAATGCAATAATTCAGAGCTCATTTATTTATTTATTTAGGACTTACAAGTAGTATTTTGCAAAAATTAAGGTAGGCTTTCGTTTTTCAGGTTACCTGCATAGTCTCTTGAGTTAAACACTTATTAGTATGAAAAACTGTCCAGAAAACATTAAACAATGCTTCTGAATACAAAACATTTCATGAATATGTAAATCATGCCTCAATGTGACACTTGGCTTGCCTGAGAAACACTGATAGCCTAAAAAAAATTAAACTCCATCAAGGATGAGGACAATTTAATTTAATACTTTCCAAGTGTTGAAGAAAAAAGCCTGAATTTTAATGTCTGTATAGTATGTTTCAATTCAGTTAAAATATCCATAACTTGCCATAAACATGGTCAAGATTGGGAAAAAAAAATACGATCAAGGTGAGGGGCAGATCTAAATGAGGTCAGCATGTTTGTTTCTAACAGTACACAAATAAACCAGTTCTGCCCTTTGTGTCCCACCATGGTCTTTGGTATCGAAACACACCCAGCAGTTGCTGAGGCCTCCAGAAATATGCAGTGATTCTGCATGAGACTGCCCAGGTCAGAGCTCTGCTCTCCCAAACTGCTTCTCCTCACCCACTCAGAAACTCTTCCGCTGGTGCATCTCCACTGCCTTTGGTGAGGAGAGAGTCCAATGAGCTGTTCCTGCACATGGAGCCACAGGATGCGAGAAGCAGCTTGAATCTAAAAGTTGTGCAGTTACATTAACACAGTACAGGGCTGGAGCTAATAAGCCCAATGCTCGGCCAGTCTAATGAGCTTGGATCCATGCCATGCTAACAGCAGCAACTCAGATTCCAATTACATCAGAGAATGTTCACATCTGCCTCAAAAGCCGTTTAAACATGCCTGTGTTGTCAAGCTCTACCTTAGGTAGTTCAGGGAAGACCTGTTCTTGTAACCACCTTGGGTTCCTGAGTATATTCAATGCCAGAGCTTGTACAAGTTTGTAATCAGTTCTCAGTCCACTCTTCCTGTCTCTTCCCACCTACCTCTGCCAGTTACATTACAGCAATTTATGAGTATAGGGTAGCAGTAAGGTTGTCATCACACTTACACAATAATCAAATGCCACAGTCAGAGGAAGGAGAAAACTATCACACCAGGTAAGGGGGCAACCAGTCACCTGGATTAGGAGTATCAGTTTAGTCTACTGCAGAATCACAGAATGGCAGGGGTTGGAAGGGTCCTCTGGAGATCATCTAGGCCAACCCCCTGCCAGAGCAGGGTCACCCAGAGCAGGTTGCACAGGAACGCGTCCAGGGGGGTTTGGAACATCTCCAGAGATGGAGACTCCCCCACCTCTCTGGGCAGCCTGTGCCAGGGCTCTGCCGCCCTCAGGGTAAAGAAGTTCCTCCTCATGTTTAGGTGGAACTTCCTATGCTCAAGTTTGTGCCCGTTACCTCTTGTCCTGTCACTAGACACCACTGAAAAAAGACTGGCCCCATCCTCCTGACACCCACCCTTTAAGTATTTATAAGCCTTGGTAAGATCCCCCCTCAGCCGTCTTTTTTCCAGACTGAAGAGACTCAAATCCTTCAGCCTTTCTTCGTAAGAGAGGAGTTCCAGTTCCCTCAGCATCTTGGTAGCCCTTTGCTGTCCCCTCTCTAGCAGTTCCCTGTCCCTCTTGAACCAGGGAGCCCAGAACTGGACACAGTACTCCAGGTGTGGCCTCACCAAGGCAGAGCAGAGGGGGAGGATGACCTCCCTCCACCTGCTGGCCACACTCTTCTTGATGCACCCCAGGATGCCATTGGCCTTCTTGGCCACAAGGGCACAGTGCTGGCTCATGGTCATCCCATTGTCCACCAGGACTCCCAGGTCTCTTTCCGCAGAGCTGCTCTCCAGCAGGTCACCCCCAACCTGTACTGGTGCATGGGGTTATTCCTCCCCAGGTGCAGCACCCTACACTTGCCCTTACTGAATTTCATAAGGTTTCTCTCTGCCCAGCTCTCCAGCATGTCTAGGTCTCTGTATGGCGGCACAGCCTTCTGGTGTGTCAGCCGCCCCCCCCAGCTTTGTATCATCAGCAAACTTGCTGTGGGTGCACTCTGTCCCTTCATCCAGGTCATTGATGAATATATTGAACAGGATTTCCTAGTCAAGTCTTGTTGAACTCTGAGACAGATTATTAACTTGGTCTTGGTGGATTATTTCTGTGCTCAAAGGCATTTGTATCTTTCTCAGTTTACCCCTAGCTATGTAATTCTCTGATTCTCTTCATTTTATCTTGGGAGTCACTACAGAGACACAGTAAGATGCAGATATATTTGCCAGAATTGACAGGAAGGAAGGCCAGATAAGTAATGAAGAATGAAGTTACCTCCAAAAGACAGCTGAAGCCTGCTCTGCATAGAAGAACATTCACACATATTTAAACCAGATTGTACTCATGCCTAAAATGGGTTAAAGTAAATTCAGAGTACTTTTGCCCCAAAATGAGCGTCCAAAGAAGGACCCTTGCGTAATCACTGTGGAGGCAAATACAGGAGCAGTTACACTGAGCAACATGAAGCAACCACGTTGATTTTACTCGTTTGTGGCTACTATAAAGTAAAACCCACAACAAACAGCTTCATGTTCTCTCACTGAGGCTTTATATAGCTGCATCTGCAAGCTCTGCATGGTTGTGAGAACTGGGGACTAAATGAGTTGATTTTCTATTTCTTGGCATTTTCTGTAGCTATTTGTCTCTGAGCACTGCCATTACATTATCATCTTGATCTGGACTTGTACCCGTGCCTGCAAGAGGCATGGCACAACAAAGGAACAGGCCCAATGAGGTACATACAGCTGGTGTTGGGTTATTACACTAGGCTGATACCCAAGTTGCAAACAAACAGTCTCTCCAAAGACATGTCTGTAACATGATAGTGGATGCTAATGGGAAAGGCTGATAGACAATTTTCCTCATCATTAATTTTCCACATTGGTGTTTGGCAAATAGAAAGTGGAAATTCAATATACCAATCAAATCTTTGTGCTGAACATGTCAATTTAAGCTAGGGTAACACTTTCTGTGAATGAAACCAGAGCTCACTGCCTTTTTGCACTCAATATTTTGAGCTTGAATTTCAAACCAAGTCAATGATCTTTTCCCTAGTGCTGTGTGAAGGTGATTTGGTGCTAAACTGAACACACACACAGATGTTCATGTTTCTCTGTCATCCCGTTCCCTTATTTGGTGTTATTACAAATGCTTTTTGGTGTCTGTTACATTGAGTTAACTTTACAAAGGACAAACTTTAGATGTTCTAAGCAAAAGATATGAAAGGTTGGTCCCCTTCTCTAAAACAGGAGTGCCTGTACACTGATATTTTAGAGAGAACGTCAGCAGCAATCAACTGGGACTTGGAACTGAGATTTATAGCAAGGGATTCTTATTCAAGCATAATCACAGAATCGTCAAGGTTGGAAGAGACCTTTAAGATCATCGGGCCCAATCATCAATCATCCAATCACTGCCAAAACCACCACTAATCCATGTCCCTCAGCACCACAAAGTCTACCTGTCTTTTAAATACCTCCAGGGGTGGCAACACCATCATTTCCCTGGGCAGCCTGTTCCAATGTTTTGATAACCCTTTCAGTGAAGAAATTTTTCCTGATACCCAATCTCGACCAAATAACTCCATGCAATCACAACATATAAACTACACGCTATGTTTCTTTAGACGGAAATGAATCCAAATGTTTAGGTGATAAAGTATAATCAATGTAACATTTGGACCAGAGAATGGCTAAAAAGAAACGTGCACAGTCTCCTGACACCTTCCAGGAGGGACTGTCGTCTCACCTCTTGCTCTGCTACCTCAGGGAACTAGAGAGGGAATGAATCCCACCACAGTCATGTCATTTTCTGGACATGGCTCACTGTGTAATGACTCAAAGCCAGGCCTGATAAGTGTATGCCAGTGTGTAATACGCAGCAAGATATCGGAGGTGAAATCTATATATACGTGATGTGAGGGAATGGGAATATATTTCCTCTTTGACCTCTGTATATCTGAATACTTTCCTCACAAAACAACATGAAGTCATTTAACAGTGGCACATCCCATTATCCATCTTGTTCATTCTGTGAGATATCCAGTGGCATTTCTTTCTTTTTTTTTTTTGTCTTGTTTAAAAATCTCAGCACAAACAGGACATTGAAAATGAATACGAAAGCAAACATTTTTATTCTCAGCAGGCCTCAGTCATATGGTAATTGTACTTTTAGAAAAAAAAAATACACAAGGGCCTTAAAAGCAAAATGAAATTGGAAATTTTTTCACTTGATAAGCTAGAGTTTTCCTTTTGCATTCATTTAAATAAGTGGAAAAACACTTCATATACATTGTTCTCAGTCTAGGTGACCAGAAAGCTTACACAGATAAAAGCTTATTGCTTTAAAATTACATTGCAAGTATATCTGATATTAGTTGTTTTTTTTCAGTACGCTTTCTGTTGGTTTAGTCAAGTTGTTCTGTGTCCTGCTTTTGACTCCGTAAATGTTGTCTCTTGAAAAGACATGAATTTCCTCTGTAAATTATACAGGAGTGAAGAGCATTTTTTTTTTTTCATTATTTTTTTGTCAAGGGCTGTATCAGCCTATAAAGATGTTGGCAGGCCATGTATTAACCATATACCATAGAGTTACCCATTAATAATATGAATAAGGTTATATGAATATGAAATAAGTCTCTTCCATCCTACATAGAGACAAAGCCATCGTTATTTGTGGAAGTTACTGCTGAAGCAGCTGAGATAAGAAGTCAATCTTCATAGCTTGTGGCAATGTGTAAATAATAAGTACAGCAAAAACTATTTATTTGGAGCACCAATCCATACAGCAGTACAGGTAGATGAACCAAAGGCAGAAAAAAGACAATAATAAAAATTCTGGAAGAATAATTGCTGAAGCATAGTGACAGCCAAAAGAAAGCTCCCTCTTGGTGCTGAACCTCATGTATTTCAGACCTAGTCAGCTCAGGAGATTTTGCTCCGTTATCTACAGTAGACTGTCTCAGGGAAAACACAGGCTAAATCTGCTACCTGGCAGAAGAAAACTAACCCCACTCTTTGGAAAAACAGACACCAAGCTTAGAAGAGCTTTCAAGAGTTTGAATCAGCCAAGAAGCTCATGCAGTACTACAATCTTTTTTGACCTAGTATCAAAGACAAAATACATTTTAGGACCAAATGCCAGAGAAGTAGCTTCACCTGTCACCAGATCACATGCAGTTAGAAGTATACCAAATTGATATTGATAATTGTTATACCAGGGTATAGGGGAGTGTGGGCAACAAAGACGTACTGCTGGAATAAGCCGGGGGGCATTTCGGTGCTCATCAAATGCATGCCAGACTTAAGAGAAGGACTTTTCTCTGCATATCTCCTAACACCACACTTCCGAGTTTTGTCAAGCTTTTCCTTTATAAAATCATCTCTTTAAAATGGTTCAACTGGACAAGGCCCTGCTCTCATGTTGTCGGTATAAGGCTAGTGCTTTCTCCATTCACTTTGGAAGAGTACCTTGGATTTACACCAGTGGAGCATCAAAGCAAGGATACAGCACATGGTATTGAACGTGGTAGTATTCTATAATAAACAAAGCATTACAGATATTTGTGTAATCCAAAACCTATTCAAGATGTTTTGGTATCGCATGTCACAGTAAACTGGTAGGTAATTTAAAGCATGAAGACTGGCAACTCAAATCATACACCATGACTGAAAAACAGCTCAACAAAAGGCACAGAATTTAATCAAACACTAGATGAGAAGTTTGCCTGAACTGAGGTACATCTTTCTCATTTGTCCATGCACTAAGATAAAAAAGCACAGTACTTACAAAGCATCTACCAGCATGCTTACATAAATGACTTGATTCTACTGCTCCAGCGATTTATTTCTCACATGTAGTAGCTGTATAACTGTAAATGTATAAGGATTATTGAAACATTGGTGAGAGAGTGAGAGCTCTGAGATTTTGGGTTTGTTTTCTTTTTCATCATGTTGCTGGTTCAGATCAATGTAGGTGATAGAGAAACAATGCACTACAGAAACCACTTTGGAAGCGTAACCTGAGCAAACAGTCCAACCCCCCCGAGACTGTATTTTTATTCCCTTGGAGTATTGCCATTATAAGTGGAAAGTGTACATTCTGTGGGTGTATATATGCTCAAGGAAGGGCAGGGGAAGGACAGGATACACTCACTTTTTCACTTTAAAACCTTGAAAAACTCTAAATGGGTTACATGCACCAGTTGGATAATGCTTAGAAAAACCTTTGACTTTCTCAAATCCATAGCATTAAAGAAATAGTCCATAAAGGTGTCCAGAGATGATAGTTTAGTAATTTCCTAGGGTTATTTTTAGAATGTAAGATTGAGACATTTTACAGAAAAGCTCCGAGAGAGAGTTTAGTTTCACTTGCAGCCGTGCTGGGTTGTTATCTAAGGAGAAACAATACCTCATATGTGTAGCTTAGCTCTTCTCCTAAAAGACCTGAAAATTAGGGACCTGAAGGCCACCACAGCAGAAAGGTTTTAATTTCATTATTAGATATAAATCCAAGTGCATTAGTAATTTCTTTTGATACGGTTGTTTCAGAATTAAACAAGTAGAAAAAGAGAATGCCCTTGTAAAAAGGTTTTAATTAAGAAGGCAAAGCATGAAAGAGAAGAATGGAAAGCAAATTTTTCCAAGTTCTCTGAAAGGAAGGGATAGGATGTAGACATACCCTTGACAAAGCGATCAAAGCAAAAATGATCCGCTCTTTTGCTGCAGTCTAAGCTGAAGTTACAAAACATAGAGCCCTGAAAGCGTACAGGTCACAGGACAAACATGAGAAACAGTATTTTAAGTGACTACCCTGGAGAGGCGTTACAACCCTTTAAAGACTCTGCAAAATTAGAATACGCTGCTCACTGCCATGATAATAAGCAACAAAATGCTAAAGTATCTTCAGAAGATAACATATCAAAAGCAGCAAACAAAGGAATGTAAAATAGGTAATGCTGGATCTGAATAAGATACTGCGGAGCCCAGTGTCCACACCCTTTCTAACTATTTAACAGAAAATTTGACTTCATAATGCCTCTGGCTTTAGGAAAGTTGTCCTAGTTTCTCTTCCAAGAGCATAGGCTCAGTTTCTACATATATATATATGTATATGAACTTAAATTAATGTTTCAAAAAATCATAGTCTTGGAAAAATAATAAAAAAACCCCCCACCATTTTAAGAGATGCTCAATGGTTGTACTTCTGGTGCTTCTCTTGGATTCAGGAAAAATAACAAGAACTATTTTTCTTTCAATTACCAACTATCTGTTCCATACTGCTCTATATCTCTCCTCCACTCCAAAATACTGAAATACATTCCCTTTTTAATAAGCCTGAGTGTACCCACAGCTCCTTGCAAATCCATTAATGTCAGCTTCAGATGCTGAATTGCCAGTGGTACTCTATCTAGTCTTACTGACATCATGTAGATAATTAGCCTTCAGGCCAGGGAAGGGCCTACTTCCCCCCCACTCCCACCCCCGACAGGCTGTTTTGAGCATAATTTAACAGAACATACATTTAAACCTGCTGTATATTAACTCCTAAACACCCTACAATCAATTCTGTGAATTCTGCCCATCTTCTGGGGGGTGACATATCCCATTTAGAATACAAATTGATAACCTTCATTCGCCATGGTTAAAAAGCTTTTGGAATGATGATTAATTAGCACATTGAACATATATCTGGGGATGATCAATTTTCTCTGTGCCAGTCTCCTCTCAGTTTTTTAAAAAAAATCTCAGACCAGTGAATTAAAAGAGAGTTTAACCAGTGCCTTCATCTCTACTGGTCAGTAATTCCTTACAGTGGTATGTCCCTTTTTTAGGTTATTTATATAAACAAAGGGAACTGACCTCATTTGGTATCTGCCAGCATTTGCCCTGTCAAAGAAGAATCCCTTTTGATGATACCTAGACTATAATAATTGAAGCTCAAGGAATCATTCAACTTCTGCTAAAAGATCTCTATAAAAGCGATAAGAGCAATTGTATCTGTTTACTCACATCTTGTAACTGGTCACAAGTTCAGAGAACTCTTTCAGACACAAAGTTTTGTCAGGATGCAAAAAAGAAGAGAAGCACATATGCATATAAACAGAACTGAAAAAAACACAGCATGATCCTCTGTCCTCTAGATAAACTGGAGTCAGAGACAACCTAGGCTCTAGAAACTCTTGCTAGAAGCCAATGGCACCACTTAACAGCCCTTTTGTTCTGGGGCAAGGTCTCTCATTTTAGTTCAAAATAGTCTCTCTTTCATCTGTATATAGAAAACAAAGTATTTCGTGCATATTTGGATTCTGTCCCCCCCTAGAATTCTTAATTTCTAGTGAGCTTGCCGAAAATTGTACAAAAAAGACACATGTATGAGTCAGGGTTCTGTTTTGGAGGAAAGTTCTTTTGACCTCTGATCTTCCCCACAGTTTCCATCCTAAAAACCTAGTCTTGTGTCTGTGCAATTAGAGCAGGATTCTGTAGCTTGAAATAAGGAGACGTCTGGACTCGGGAAACCTTTACTTTCTTCCTTGCATTTAATATTTTAGCCAGCTCAGACTGTCTGTACAATGAAGGGTGAGAGGATGCAGTTTATGTGTTTTATGCACTATAGGTTGATTATTTTTTTTCTATTTGCAAGTTATATTGCATATTTTTAGCTGTAACAGCACTCAAATCAAGAAACACTCCTACTTTTGGAGTTTACTTAATTTCCCTCCTACGCTGATGTGTGGAGGAATGACAAGCTTGACACGTGGCTGAGAGTGCAACTTCCCTCTATTGATTCAGCGTGTCCAGAGGTGACATAGACGATGACGAGGTGGCACTGTTGAGGACAAGAGCAAGGCATAGACCCATACGCTCCTGTCTCTCTGCTTCACTGCATAGACCCTTTTATAAAGTAAAACAACTTCTAAACAACTGAAACAGTATTAAGAAATAGAGTTTATGTGCTCGATTTCCTCTATGATATTTTGGAAGGTCTTTCAAACTATTACCTTCTCAAATAAAAAGTGCCTCACAGATATCGATGTTTAATATTTATGTAGCACATGCAGTATGTTCTTTTCACTAGACTGGAAACCTTAGACTGTGATTCTGAGTTAGAAGATACTCAGATAAGCCCTGTAAGCAGATGAGAAATCAAATCAGTGGAATCCATACAGCATATATTAAAAAAAAACAAACATTTGAAATCACTAAGACAGTGCTTATTTTTCCACATAATTTATTCCAGTTTAATCTCTGTGTACGAATAACAACAAAGAAGAGACTTCATTCCAGCTCTGAATGTGAGCATGCAAAATTATTTTGTTACTAGAGAACGGTATGTGAACATACAGAGCACTTTGGGATTGTTTAAGTGGTGAAATGAACATAAGGTCCATTGTCCTTTCTTTCTGACTTTAGCTCATATATTTGAATTATTTCTCTGATATTTTGCTGCACTCTTCAAAACCCTTTGAAAGGAAGAACATTGTTGGAATATGCCAGATAATAATAGAATCACAAGCAACAGCCAGTGAAGGGGGTGCGGGTGGGCAGGAACAGAAAAATCCCATTGTCTAATTATTAAATCTATTCACCAGACTTGGGAAGATGTCAGAATACTTACAAAACCTTCATCCTAACAGCAGTGCTGTAATTAGGGAGCTGCTATAAGAATTGGAGAGAGAAGACAACAAAATGAGAATCACAAGTGTTAGTGGTAAAAAGGTCGATTTAGGCTACCAAATCCTTTTCCCCACTGTTCCCCAGCAGAGCTTCACAACTGCCTGGGTGGGAGCAGAAGAAGAATGGACAGAAAGAATTAGGAGAGAGACCTCAGAACACGAAATATTTCAGAGAATTTAGATGGAGCTCAGCCTCTTTCAGAGAGAAAGTAAGTAGGAGGCAGAGCGTTGCATTAGCTTTCATGTAAGCAGAAATAGTTCCTCAGAAGACAATGAAGTTTCTTCTGCCCTCCCAGTTGGGGTGAGTTTTTCCCAGCAAAAAGATAAACGATGATAAGATTAAATAGCAATCAGTTTATCAGTGATCTCTTTGATTAATTCCCAAGCCTTACCAGGCTTCGTGGTATAGCATGACTTTTGCGTTTATGGTGTAATTCTTAAAGCCCATCTACTGGAGCTAAGTGATTACATGGGAATCTCAGCTTTCATTAAAGACTTTAAATGAATTTCTAACCATGATAATTGCGATTTAAAAAGTCTGAAAGCATGATCTTTAAAAGTTGCACCCCCAACAAGTCAAATAGTATTCTAAAAATTATTAGAATCTAATTTCTGAGAGGTGCATATTGAAGACCGTCTGGTTCAGGATTTTGAAATTCAAATACTGATCCTCTTTAGCTGGATCACCCCATCTGAGATGATCTGTTTTTTTCCTGTGTCTAAATTTAATTTGAATTTTAAATAGCAGTTATTGAATTTATTTTCATCTTGAAAACAGTTTCATGCTTGTAAGTCTATTCATGATACTTAAAAAAATTAAGTTAGGGCTAAATATACATCAAAGAACCTTTTATAAGCCTATAAGATTATTGTGATCTCTTACGCAATACGTTACAGAGTGGCTGAATAGACTGCATTAGATTCTTTTTTTCACTTAGACAATGTGCCTGCTACGGAAAGGAGCATCCTAATACAAACACATATGCCCATTAGAGGACTTCACTCAAGACTGAATTTTGGCTCACAGGTCTGTAACCGTGTGCAAGCTACTTCTCATTCTTCGGCTTGAAAATGGAGACACTTTGTCTCTTGATTACTGTTTGTTTACCTTTAATCATGATATTGTACATTCTTAGGGAAAAGTAGTTTCTTCTGTTATGTATGGCAGCTAACAGAGCATTTAGTCCTAGGGTATAGCTGCCATACAAATTATAGAGGTATGCTTGTATGGGTGTTTTTACACCTGTTATATTTTTTGATACAGAAGCTGAATTCAGATTTACACATAATTTTGCCAGAAAGAAAAAAAAGAAGCCAGGGGGAAAGTAGATAGTGACTCAAGAGGACATTCCTTGAATATTAACCAGGCTTTTGAATAATGCTTTTACAGTCTTCCAAAGTTTTGTTTGCTATTCCTTAGAGCAAATATTTACAGAAATAATAGTAAGATCTGCTGGGAATAGCACAAAATATTCTCAGCGTGATAATGCAAGAGCAGTAGGAACTTCCTCAAAGCGTTTTTGTATGTACCTCCAGCTAAAGACAGATTGTTTACACTGGAAACAGCCTCATTTAGGATTTCAAAGAAAATTCATCATCAAAAGGCAATGCAGAAAAAATATTTGAGCCTCCAATAAGCAGGCAAATGTCTCTACCTGTGTGTATTTAGAAGAGCATCCTACCTTGTGTCATTGGGAAGGGCAGGCCCCAATCCATAACCCGGGGATAAATCGTTTATTATGGCAGTCTGGGCTGTAAGTTGGAGACATCTTGCAATACACACAAATAGACGATACAGCATTTCCATGTTCCTGACAGCCGTGGAAACGGGCCCCATACAACTGTGGCTCTCAGGGGTGACAACAAAGAGCAGAAAAAGAAGTCCCGAGAGAAGACTCAAATGCCACCCACAAGAGCAGCAGGCCTGCTGATCATGGGATAACTTTCAGTGCAGTTTTGCCGGTGAACTATTGTATTTCCTGACTGCAGCGTTGGGGATTCTTGCTGCGGTCCCTTAGTCTGCTCCAGTGTTTGGGGGAAAGCACCATTCACATTTCTGAACTGCAAGTAGTCATGTTTCAAATGCCCAGCTTTCATGAGGTACTGGAAAGCTGGTTGGTAACGCCTGGGGGCAGCTCTTAAAGTATAACAAAATTAACACAAGGTCCAAGATCTAAGCTCAAAATAGGACTCTTAACAAGTTTGAGGACTCTGCTCTTTGGTGATGCTATCAACATCATCCCACTTTTAAAGCCAGAATGCAAACACATAATAGTTTCCAAATTTGGTATTTTTTTTCAGTCTGCCTGTTCCCATTCCTACCTTACCTACCATATTCCTGTTAAGAAATTGATCCTTTGTCAGCTTTTCATGCGTGCCCTAAATGAGTTTGGTCCTCGTGATGTTTGAAGTAATTAGGCTGAAAGCATTGCATGCTTTTCTGTGAGCCTCTAAGGGTGAGAGCTGCTGAAGCTATCGAGCACAGTTCATTTGGCAGAAAACATGGTCCACTGCTTTAAGGATGGTATTTTAGTGCAAAGGCTTCAGACAGCAGGCGCAACTCCGCAGCTATTAAATATAAGCCCTTTGATATGACGACCAGCAAACGAGTGAACTCCTATGCATCTCCCTCAAATTGGCAAAGAACGTGGGGCCCATTGTGCACTGATTATGATCATTTATTGAACTGAAATTTTTTCTTTAAGACAATGATTACCACGAGGTTGACAGTTTCTAACTTCATTTAAAGTTGCAGCTGCTGCTATCATTATTCTGATTAGTTACCTTGAATTGCTTTGCAAAAGACAATTATCATTACAGCTTCTCTATCACAAGGAGGAAGTGGCTCCTCATGGCAGAACTGAATTAGAAAACAAACTAGAGCATGAAATAAGGGGAAGAGAGCACATGTGTCAGATACTAGAGAGAAGCTGATCACACCTTCCTGGACTCAAGTATTTTAAATAGAGGCTATTGCACTGAAAGGCAGGAAACGGTGGAACAAATGATGCAAGTAACCACTAAAAGATGCTAATGCTAATCAAGTGAAATGATCCTATAGTTGGTAAGAAGGATTTATTTCTGACAAATTACCCTGGTTTTGAACCCCTCCTCCAAAAAACCCCAACAGTCAAGTGCCTGTGGAGCTGCAGTACCACAGGCTGGTGATGTATCGGATCCTCGCATATTCTGCCCAGCTAGGAGTTTGGGTGTTGGCCATGTTTATTAGCTGATGCCCTTTCACTTGGGTTCTCATGAAGGAAATGGGAGGCACGTGGCAAGCAGGGATACACAGTCTGTGAGGCACAAGACTGTATATGTCAATAGCTCATCCATTATTGTGTAGCATTTGTTTCCTCCTTGCTTCATCCTTCTTCGTCCCATACTCCCCACCAAATCTGCATGCCTGGACCGGCTTCTCCATTCATTTCTCCTTCCCACTCCCAGAATTTGACTTGGAGACAAAAAGGAAAGAAAGAGATGCCTGGTTTGGTGAGATTAGTGTCTGTGCTGGAATAGAGAGAACAAAGAGTTATTTCAGTGGGAAATGAGACACAGTGAGAAGCTGAGCCATCTAGATTATCAAGACTCTTAATTTTTGGTGGCAAAGGCATGTTTTCTACTGGTGATAACAAAAAGTCAGCAATGCACATCTGGCCTTTGGCAAGAAAAGTTCCCTGGACTGTAAGTTCCTGTAGGTGGAGACAAAGCAGTATATCCACAATTCTGTGCCTCTCATCTTTCACCTGGACCCTTCTTGCTAGGAGTGGGACCAAGGCTTTGGGATGATTTTGCAGTTCTTGGCCACCACAGTGGCTGGTGACAGCTGTGGTTGTCACAACATGAACTACAGCATGTCTCTTTCATGCCACAAGCTATGCAAGACCACAAGCGGCCATGAAGCAGGAGTGTAGAAGTGGCACAAAGCCTTTCGTTTCATCACATTTCCATTTTGATGGGCAAGAGATCTACACCTGGATGGGAATTTTGACTGAAGTCCAAAGAGAACATGAGGACAGAGATTCTATGGGTGAGCATAAACAAAGATGGCACTGTGGTTTGGTCAGTTATTGTGGATTGTGATTTTACTGGACATACTTGTAAAACCTCTCCTGTCTTCTCCTTTTCCAGACATTGGCAGAAGTTTATTAAGGAAGTAAGAGGAGATTATAGCAAACGGGAAGGCATAAGTCTGTAACACTGAACTACTTTCTAAGCACTTAAAGAGGAAGAATTGGCTGTTATTTAGGTGTAGAAGGCAAAAAACCCCTCAGATGTGGCATGAATACGTGAAGAGAGGCAAAAATGAAAAAGGTCACCTCTTTTGGTGACATTTAATAGACTGACAGGATTAACAAAAGTGTGATTGGGAACAAGGATAGTTTAGGAAGTTTATTCTCTAGGCTAGAGACTTGTGACACATATTCAGGTACCTCAGATGACATACTGTGAAAATGGAGCATTGCATCTGTGCAGAAAGGAAACAGCACGTAAGAGGAGGTAGCCTAAATAGTTAGAGATGTCATTGATTTATTCCATGGTTAAAGTAAATAGTATGCAAAATAGAAAGTTTTTTGGTATGGAGCTTCCACCACACTGTGGTCATTCCATATGAATTGCACATCGAAGACATCCATGCAATCAAACAAAAAATCCCCAGGAAACTGCCACAGCACATCATGAAATGCTGTAAACCACCAACATCACAAGGTGCTGCTTCACATCCAACGGCAATCAGAGGGAGAAATAGAGCTTTAGTCTCCATGTTTTGGCCAGCAAGGGCTCTTCATCTGATCTTCCACCCCAGAAGGAGAGAGATAAGAATACAAACAACTAATGACTTGCCTTTTACTGTTAAAAGCACCTGATGCAGGAGCGTTCAGCAAATACCATAAACCTGTTGGTGGAAAATTGCTCAAGTATCTCCTAGACCAGTATTAGCAACAATGCAAAAGTCAAGTCCCTTTTACAATTTATCTTTTATTATGTCTCTTATGATTTCTACAACTTTAAATTTCGTTTTGAAATGGCCCAATTCGAGCACGATTTTCCTTCTTCGGCTACAGTTCTGATCCTTCACGTTTCAGTAGGGGCAAACACTTTCTCAAAGTACCTCTTTGGTCTGCTTTTAGCCTCTCCAACCCCATCTTGACTAAGTCAGTTTTTGACATAGACATCATCTTTTCTTTGGTTAATATTGATCTTGTCTTCCACATTACTTATGATTTCTCCAGCTGCTTCCTTTCACCCCAGTCATTCAATTGCAACTCAAATGAGTCAATTTAATTCCTGTCTTAACATCTAATTGATACCAAGCTGATGAAATTCCACAATTTGAAGCTAGCCTGCAGCTTTCTGATATCACAAAGAATGCCTGGTCTCAAAACTTCACGTGTTGTGCCTCTGACTGTATTATTTGGGAATAGACCCAGTTCATCATTTGCAGGAGGTTCCACAGCTCAATCGTACCTGTCTCAAGCTGCCTTTCTTTTTGTCTTGCATATACGATGTTTTGCATCTCTGTTTAATAGATATGATTTTGTATTGGGGTTCCAAGGCACCAAATGCACAGCATGGAACAGTCCTTGTCCTCAGTGGCTCACAATTAAAATCAGATGAAGAACAAGCACAGAAGGTAACACAGCAGAGCAATACCAGAGCTTGAAGCAGAATATGACGAACCTAGGCAGCTTTTTGGGTGGGGGCTGACCTCACTGATACTGTCTTCTCTTTCCCCTTACCTGTCTCTCCGTCCAGACTTATGCTTCCTCAGTCCCCACTTTGCTCTAATCCAAGACTCTTTATGCCTCCTGGTGCTACCTCCTCCTCTCCCTCAGGCCCCTGATGTTGCCTCCTCCCAGCTCCTATCCTGACACAAAATTCCTGCCGAGAAATCTCGGTAGCTTTTGCTTCCCCTCCCTTACTCCACCTTTAATATTTGTGTGCCTTATTAATGAATAATATCTCACCAGCTAGGAACTGTGACCACAGACAATTCTGCATCTCAGTTTTATGTGGATCTTATGAAAAAAAAAAAAAAGTGACATTACAAATCTTTTTCAGGTTGCAAAGTCAAGCACTAAACAAAGAGGAAGTGCTGGAATTAAACTTGCCTGCAAAACCTTAATTTGGCCCTTTTGTGCATAAGTATTATGATATAGACTTTAATTACATGAACACAGACTATTTTTTCCACATCTAAATGCATAGATGTGCAAATTCTCAAGCAGTTGACTTGATTACAAGTACGCATAATATAAAAGTTCAATAGTCTATTGATATTTAGTCAGATTGCAGAAATTCCACATATTCATTGCAGCAGCTGACTATATTAGGATACTATGCCAAGAGCTGAACAAATGAAATCAGATTACTGCAAATGACAAGGAACAAATAGCCAGGAAAAAAAAAAAATAGGGCCACAGGAAAAAACAGCATGGTGAATACTAGACAACCGCATTAGGTTCAGCTGAAACAAAGCAAGAATTCTAAAGCAGCCCACAAATAATATTTAATCTTTCCTCTAGTCCCAGTAAAACAGACTAATCAGCACAGCGGCCACTTTATATTGGATAACTCCAAAGACTAAACCATGAAAACGGGGTCAAAGTATATGTTTGAAATACACATAAAAAATTCGAGGTGACATCTTGGCCTGTAGGTCCTCTTCTGGCTGAAGAAAAAAATAGAAAAAGGTTAATTTCAAGGTTAGTACTAACCTTGTTCTATTTTTTTCTCCAGAGCCCAAAGCAGAGCTCATGGCCAACATGTCACCTCTAATATTCTTTGCTATCTCAGCTGTGAGTTTTATATTAACGTTTTCTCTAAAATTTTACAGTCAGAATGCTAATGCACTATGGATTTTGTTGCAGTGTGAAGAAGCTTGGCTTGATCTTCTTTTAATTGCTGGTCAACTAAGCATGGAGGCTGGCAAACGTTGATGGCAACGTTACAACTCTTTTGCACTTCACAGAGAATAAAACAGGGCAGAGCTGAACTGATGTCAGCTACCTCTGGACACTAACAGAAGCAACGCAGAGAAAGGATTTGTTATTCATTGATTTATTTTTCTTTTTAATATCCAAGGGAAGTACTTGGAGATACTTTCCCTCAGATATGGAGCAAGAACGTTTTCAGTTACTACTTGATAAGTGGAGGGAGTACTCTTGCTAGGTGCTGCATACATTATGCTCAGTAATTAATGCTGAAGTCTGGCCCTCTCAGTTTGCTGGAGAAAAGTGAGAGTCCAGCCCTCAAGATCTGTCCTGGCAAATTCCGTACATTGCATAGAAAATGGATAAGATTGACTGAATCTTCAATCCAATTTTAAACAAATCAACTTTTCCTTTAATATATTCCCTTCATCTTGCTATTTTTGTCACTCTGATTCCTCAGTTTATTCTTTACGGCTTGGCTGTTTCACCCCACTTCCAGAAGCAACCCCAATGCTAGAAGGAACCTTTTGTAAAAGTGCTCCGTATGCCTGGCAAATCATCTATACCAATTTCCCAGGCGTCTGCCTGCCATCTTTGTATTTTCACCTAACCTTAAGTATTTTGGCGTGGGAAACTCTGAAGTGATAAAGCACACTGGTGTGTGGGGCTGCTTTTGGAGGAATGGGGTACTGGCTCAGCTGCTCACAGAGAAGAGAAAGGGGCTCTTCTCTGTGCATGTACGGTAGGTTCTGCCTGCACTTTAGTGTAGGACATGGGTGAAGGTGCAGAACAAAGATTCCACAATTTGGTAGGAACAAATCAGAATGCCTGCCCAAGACAGAAAAAATGTTTGTTGTTTGAGTGTCTGCCTGCCGGACTCTTTTTAAAGCATGGCGTGGGGTACTCTGTCTTTATTTGAAATTACTGCACCGAGACTTTTGCTAATTTTTCTGTTATGTGAGAAAGTCAAGGAGAATTTCATGTTGCAAATAACTCTCATGGCTTACAGACTACAGTGTACAAATATAGTCCTCAGAAAAAAATCCTACAGGGCAAAGCTGTCAAAAGTAGTGTCACTCCCCTGTTAGTAGCAGACGTGTGCGGGGAATGCCAAGGGCATAGCTGGGCCTCCATGTGCTGCTAGGGGATTGTATTTAGTGCAATTAAAGCCAGGAAGAAAAGTGATGAAGGTCAGGAAATGAACGTTAAATCCTGCTACCTAACAGCGTTCCTGTCTTGCACAGAAATATTTCGCGGCTGTCCTTATGAAGCCTTACAGCTATGCTTTATTTTCAAATGTGACGTTTTGGGAAGAGCAGCATAAACCAGCTAACAGTAATCCACTGACAAATGGGTTCTTTCTTTATAGGTGACAAAGCAAGAGCAGAAACACAGAAATTTAGCTGTGTAAGAGAAAAATCAGGTTCATGACACTGACACAGAGCTAGATCTGCTCCATTAGCAGTCTGAAAGTCATGGGTTTCGATGGTTTGAACCAGAATTTTATGGCCCTTGGAAGGATTCTAATTTATTTCTTTTTAAAGGAAATGGAATGAAGACTTTCTTAAGGTTACAGAAGTTGGAACGACTGGAGGCTTTTGTAACAAACTTAGAGCTTCAGTTCTAACATATGTTTCTAGTAACTGAAAGCTCACTACAACAAAAGATCTCCACCATTCAATGGACAGATAGGAGCTTCAGTTAGGAGCAGTGTGCTCTTCACACGTAAAGATCATTGCAGCAAACGGCATGGTGGCAATCTCATTAAAGACCCCTAGGACCAAGCTGGCTACCCATATCGCATATCGCAGCCTCTTGGCAAAGCAATTCCAAAGACTCACCAGCCCTAATTCCAAAGTGCCATTCATAATGCAAAAAGAAACATAGATGGGTCCTTTGGTAATGCTTTCCTTAAAAAGTAAAAAATTAAGCCAGAAATAGTTTCCAAATTGTTTCTGAGGTTGGTGATGTGTATTGTCCTGTTTCACTTGAAAGGGAGCATCTGATACTATAACTGCCTCCTGTGATCATTTTTGATTCATGAATCGCCAGGTAGGGAACAAAATGTTCCTTGTTACAGTAACAGAAGCAGCCGATGTGGAAGGTGTTGTCTCTGCAGGGGAAGAGAGTGCACGAGTAACTCGGGCCTATTCACTGAAGCAATGATTTTCAATCTCATTTGCAAAATCCTGCATGTTTTCCAATTAAAGTGTGTCTGTGTAGCAAATGGTGTTGAATTTAAAGACTTGGGGTTAAAAGGATGAAGAAGAGAATATCTTAAGTATTCCCTCGTGCTGTTACTTTTCACCTATAATTAGAATCTTCTGGCTTGTCCAAGGATCCAAGATTTCATCATCCGTACCCAAAGGCCGACATACAATCTTTGCTATATATTGCAGCAGGAAACTGATTTTATTACTGTTCCAAGACAACAGTTCGCAGAGCCTTTCTAACTAGCTGAAAATCACATTTTTACGGGGTTAACAGTTGCAATAAAATACACCCCCAGCTCTAAAACTCAGTTAAGATTGCACCATAAATGAGTTGTGACAAAAGAAAACATGAGATATTAAAAGATGAAGGAAAAGGGCTGTTAATTAACTTAGCTTCGACTTCACCCTTCCATAGTTCCATTAAATGTGGAGAGCAGTATGTTACTCTTGTGTAAGTGGAAGGCAGGCTGCAGTCATTACCTTGCCTACACTTCATGAGACTAGTACAAGTTGCTACAGTCCAGACCTAAATCACAGTTTCGCTGTCACCTAGCGATGACTGTTTGGAATAACCTCTTCCATAAAGAATGCATCTAGCCGCAAGTATACAGCATCTACAGTTTCTAGTTGTACATCAGTCTGTTGGTAAAAGCAGAATAGGGACCGATCATTTTCCTCCATGGAAATAACTTCCGAAACCTTTATTTTTGAAAGCAGCAAAGTGGTCTTGGCTTCAATACTCTTCAGATGAGGACACGTTAAGGGCTACACACCAACTTTTCTGTGAAATGATACTCTCTGAACATAGAGATAGTTATGTTTCTTTTCAAGCCTTGTATTAACCTGCAGTACATATTAGATCACTCTCCCTACCCCTCTCCCACAAAACACCAACATACATGTTCGTTATTACTTTTTCTAAAGAAAGCAGCAACTCTGATTTCTATCCCAATCATATCCCAGCACAAGTGCCCTAAAGCTAATGTGAAGGGTTGCCTAGCAACAGCTCTAAGCCTGCTGGGATCATCCTGCTACTGATTTTTGCATTGATATTTTGGTTCGCAAGAATGCTTTGTAATAATGAAAGACACTATTAACCTTGTTTTCTTACCTCAGAATTTAATTAATGCCTTTACTGCTGTGAAAGTCACTGCTTTCCAAAACGTCTAACTATTTTGTCAGCTCTCTTAGGGCATTTGGGAGCAACACATATCAATGCGTCCATAAAAAGAAGCACAGGTTTCACACAAATAGCATCTAGAGATTGTATTGATCCTCTTAAATCTACACAAAAGTCACAATTTGCAATGAAACTATTTCTGGGTGTGACTTCTGAGTTCACAGAACAGGAACACTCACATGCAGCCAGCCTCTGTTGGTCACTTTTGGAAAGCCTGATATCAACAACCTCTACATGTAATAGTTGTGTTCTACATTTACTACTTAAACAGAAAACTGTTAAAGAAAGAATTACCGCAACTCACAGTATCCAAAAAAAATCAAACAAACAAGAAGTTGAACTAACTGGACAGCAAACAATACACTTATTTGGAGGAGGAAGGGCTACATATTAATAAGTATTTCAGGTTAAGGGGATTCCTCCAAGGACACTTGAACTCAACGATCATGTTTTTTATCAATACGGCTACACAGTAACAACAGTCTTACAATGAGCATAAGACCCAGGAGCTGCGTATTGACATACAAATGGATTTACCTTAAATCTAGACTGAAGGCGAGGACAGAAATAATTCGTGTCTTTAAGAAAGCAGAATATTATTCTTGGGCTAAAAAGTGGCAAATTCATGTTCCATCCTGCCCCAGCCCTAATGCAGTGTCATCTCAAAGATACTAGTACCCTGTTGAAAAGCCATCACTGAGTTGAGGAGGGGACTTTAGTCCTCTTTGTTTCTACTGGGCCGAATAGGAAAAGTCATAGCTGTTGAGACAATAAATATTTTTCTGCTATTAACATTAAAATGCAAAACATGGACAAAAATCCTGGTCCTCTCAGCTCCCACAGTCAGCACAATCAGGATCAGTGGGACTCAGACAAAGAGAATTAAGTTATAGATTTGCAAATAACCAGCAAGATGTGAAGTAGATCCTAGCACTGTGTCTTAATTTGTGCTTCAGCAAAGTTTTAGGACGTCCATCCTCCTGCATCTTCTAGCGACAGTTCGCAGAAGAGACAGTCTCGTTTCAGAAGTCAGGAGGCTTCTGTTTTTGAGAAGGTTAGAATCTGCTGATGTGCATCTCTTACTCATCAATCAGGATTTTTAAGCCCCTGTAAGTGGTGGCATATACTTGAATACATGCACAGACAGAGCCCGCAAACTAGACAGTGTCTGAGAAGAGTCGCAATGGTAAGAAGAGTCTTGCTAGAGCTTCAGCAAAATGGACCAAAGGTAAAAGTTCAGTTCGCGTTACTTAGTGCTACCCTGTCAAATGCCATTGCTGGGTGTCTGCCATGCTCCTGACCCAAGACTAACACTAGGGATTAAAAATTGCCAACACGCCCCTCTACGGGCTGATGTCAGATTGTATAATTTAGAGTATTCCAAACCAAAAAGCTCCAAATATCCAGTCTAGATTGACTGTGCGGTAGCAGTGGTGTAAGTATTGTTTGATGGGAAGTAGAATGAGGCCATTCACTAATTCCACAAGGAAATCAATTAGTTCCCATGGAAAATGACTGGCCATCCATGACCTTAAACCTGAATTACAGACACTGAAGTTGCGATCTCCACAGCTGCACACACACAGATTTCAGGCTCCCTCTCCTCAAATGCTGAAAGTCATGGAAGGTTTTCCTCTCTATCTGCACACAGCTGGTGGTCACCCTGGTATGGAACCTTACAGCCAGCTTTAGGGAAGGCGGGCCATCACCCGGGTTGCAACCTGCAGCCCAAAGAAATCAACTGGCACCGTTCCCTTTATTTTCACAGCAGAAGCAACTCTCTTTAACAAATCAGTTCCAAACAGAACAAGCTGTTTGACAATTATCATTTTGAACAAATATTTCCAGCCACGCGCAAAACACCGTGGCAAAAAAAGCAAACTTTCAATAAACAGAAAATAGATGATTGTTCTAAAATGACAGCTTTCGTGCTGTTTATCCCAAAGGATTCTCAGAGCTTATGTAGTATGAAATAAATTCGCCACTGGTTAAAAATGTAAATTCTTTAAATACATAAAACCCTAATGAAAAGGCTTGTAACATTTCCCTTTTCCTGATTCCCACTTTTCTCTTTTTATCTTCCTAGAAGACGATGTTGATTATAATTACAGTGGGGACTGAAATGTAGGCTTGATTTTGTGTTAAAAAAATTATTTGGAAAGTAAAATGGGCTCTTAATGTATGCGTGTGTGATTGGGCATGTGTATGTGCTCCTAGACATGTATGCATATGACATGAATATTGTTTCATGGCTTTTAAAGAGTTTTCTTTTAAGGCACCGAGTACATTTCATGTTTAAAAGCACATAATTTGTAGAGAGCACACCAAAGAGAGAGTCTGCCTATGGAGATGAGAGAGAAAAGCTGCTTTGAGATTCCATCACTTCTTTAATGCTTTCAAGATGCAGAGTAACGCAGAACACAGGGACCAAACTCTGCCTTGCTAGCGAAGCATTGAGGACTGCAGGATGAGGGCCACAGCCTGGCATCTTCTGCTCAGGGTTAGCAGGAGCTCGTGATTGTGACTGCAGGGTCAGCTGTCGCCAGGTCAGAGAATGCTACAACTAATGCTCAGTCTCCACTGCCCTTGAGGCACAGAACACAAGCTCAGGTCTGAAGGACCACCACCACACTGCAGCACAAAACACAGCCTTGCAATGGGACCAGGTGTTTGCTAGTTAAGTGGCCTGATTTGGGGTTCTTTTGATATTTTTTTTTTTAACTGGGAATTCCAGTTTAGCTATTGCTCACAGAAGTGAGGAACTAAAAGTGAACTAGTAGAGAAACTAATAGTTTGCCTGAGTGAGAGCTGGGTGAAAAGAAGGCAGTTTGGACCCCTTGCATGTCAGTCCTCTGCATCCAAACACAACCAAGACCAACTCACTAGTTCACAGAATGTCTACTTCTGCCCAAAGTGAGCACACAGGTGAAAAGTGCTGGATTTATGACATAGACACACAAGTCCAACAGAGCCAGCACACAGGCTCCTGCACAGCATTTAGGCAGAAGCCTGGCAGGACACATCAGCCCCGCTTATGTATCAGACAACAAGTCTGTGATCCTGCCTGCTGCGGTAATCCCGATGTTATAGTGCTATGATGGACTTTGCTAGGTATCCTAAGATTAAGCCAGCATCTGCCCTAACATGGCATCATAGAATCATCTATGTTGGAAGGGATCTTTAAGATAATTGAGTCCAACCATCGACCTAACAGTGCTAAAGCCACCACTAAACCATGTCCCTCAGCACGACTCCTACCCATCTTTTAAATATCTCCAGAGATGGAGATTCCACCACTTCCCTGGGCAGCCTCTTCCAATGCTTGACAACACTTTCAGTGAAGAAATTTTTCCAAATACCCATCTTAAACCTCCCCTGGCACAAATTGAGGCCGTTTCCTCTTGTCCCATCACCTGTTCCTTGTGAGAAAAGACTGACCCCTCCTGGCTACACCCTCCTTTCAGGGGGTTGTAGAGAGCGAGAAGGTCTCCCCTCAGCCTCCTTTTCTCCAGGCTGAACACCCCCAGCTCCCTCAGCCGCTCCTCACAAGACTTGTGCTCCAGACCCCTCACATTATGATGCTCTTTAGATGCGTGACTACTGGTACACCACTGCACAGATCCTTGGATCAGAGAGCAGATGATCTGGGCCCTGGTCCCATTACTCCTGTTCACTTGCTGTACGGCTGCATGAATAGTAGTTTGCATCTCATTCTTTCTTGAGGAAACAAAAACATCCTTCTTGCATACCAAGCTTCCGTTCTCACGCTTACTCAGGTCATGGTCTCTTGGAATGTATCTCAGCAAAGTAACTAAAATGACTATTAGTCTTTTTTTGATTTTCCTTTTCAGTTCACAGGGGCTGAAATAATGGGGACTGCTGTGCTGCTGCCTGGTGAAATGCTGTTTGACAGCCCAGAGCTGCGGGCAACACTGTGTGACCTGGGTGCCATGCAGCGGCCTAAAGACTTTTGGGTGTTGCGTTGTTTGAGATGAAGCACTCCAAGCAGGGTATGGACTGTGTCCAAACTACTGGAGTAGTTTCCGGAAAGAACTCTCCTATGGTCTGTGCCTGGTCTCCTTTTGAGTGGCAGCACTTACTTTCTAGCAGATGGAATCTCAGGAGAAAACTAGCAAGCACATAATACTGACAATCAGCTCTAAGGACCAGGGCTTGCTCTTATTCTTGAAGCTCAGCTCAGACTGCTAATCTGGCCATATGTAAGGCTGGAAGACTGAAAGGAAAGATTTCCTTCGGGATCCTTTTCTAGTGGCAAAGTTGCAGGTAGAGGCAATGCCTAGTTAGCTTGGTTACAGTGCAGGAGCTGTAGTCGCACTGAACTCTCAGTGTCAATACGTAGCCCGACTATATTCTTGTTCCCACCCTCTTTTGTAATTATTCCCAATTCATACAAGCAAAGGCTAATGATGGGAGAAAATTAGTTATTATCCTTTTCATTTCATAATTAGTGCTTTCTACTGTCCTCATCAGTAGGTGTCTGTTGTGGAATTTCCTGTACTTTGCTTTGCCCTGAGCAGAAAGATATTAAATTAGATAAATTACTGTTCAGCTCCACTATGGACAACCCTACAGTGATGCATACAGTTAGTTTGAATGCACAACCAGCAGCTGAGCAACATCAGAAATTTTCAATACATTTTGGATGACCATCTGTGCAGAATGTAGTATCATGAACAGTAGTCTGCACTGGAGTGAGGCAGCGGAACAAAGAGCCAGGGTCCGGACATCCCTTGATGATGGAGGAGCTCAAATTTTGCTTTTAAGTTAGCAACCTAGATCCTACTCTGCCTCTTTATTTTTTAGTGGAATCAGCTTATCAAGAACATTGCTTTTTATAGTGATGTCTTGCAAACATTTTCTGTCTTTCCATCTTTTTCTAACACATCGCTAGTTTTTGCAATCAAATGGACAAGCACCAGCATCACAAATAGTGGAAGAGAAGTGTACCATCACCTTCCTTTAGTTATGACAGAGACAGAAGCATGAGAGGAACTCTAACATTCAAACGGGTTTAAATTCAAATTTGAACTGTGCTTTATATTTTAGAGCTTTAGCCATTCTTCATCTTTTATAACTTCTTCATGTGTGAACTTTGACTTACTTGGTTGTCTAAACGTGCTCTGAGCATGCAGTTCACACTGAGACTATAAACCTGCAACCAAGCAAAAGCCTCAGTCAGATACTGCCCAAGGAGCCTGCTAGGGAAAAAAATAATACTGAAAATGCAAAAGCCCAGTGATATTTCATTGCTAGCTATAATTGTGTTAATGACAAAGGAATTTGAAAAAGTGAAAAATTGTTTTAACCAAGCTATGCTATTTGTTGTTCAGTCCACATTTTTATGTATCCTTAGTGTGTTAGAACTGAACTAGAGGTGTTGAGAAGCTTTTTTTTTCCCCTAGAAACTATTTGTGTACAGAATAAGAAGGAAAGGTTAGTCAATTGAACAGATATCCCCGTTCTCTTACTAATACTATTGCATTATTTGAAACTGGTGGTAAATTAACATCAAAGGATCTATTGCAAAGATGGTAGCAATTGTAGGAATGTGATTTCCAAAGACTTTGCTTCTTTGATGCTACAAAAGGATTAAAGAGTTTGTCACAACTGAAAGTTTTTAACACCTTTCTTCCATGTTGGTTTCCTCTTGTCAAAACATGACAGTGCAGCTTTTTGCTCTGTGAGAAAATAGATTCAATTCTGTACATATAGCATCTTTAATAGGTTGGCTCTTCTCTCCTTGGCTAATTAATTTGGAGAACCTTACAGGAATTTAATGTCTTAAGCCCTTTGTTCCTCTATCATATGTGCCTGAACTTTACCGAGTACAAAGATTACTGAGGACGTGATGAGAAAACAAGCGTCAAAACCTCATAAGATGCATTTCCTTAGGAACCTAAGATGAAAGCAAATAAGTTTCCAAACATTTTTAGATAAACCCCTGGTTGGAGAATTTGGGAGGATATGAGTTTGCAGGCGGCCTCTGGGCTCAGCTGGGAGCAGTTGATGCAGAGTTTCTCAGGCTCTTTCTCCTCTTTCCGCATTTCATTGTTTCTGTGCCAAAATAAAAGAACCAGAAATCTATTTTTGTAGTAGCTTGTTCTAGCTAAATACATCCATCATCTTCCGAAGATATTATATATAGGTGAACCTTCTCTTTTCGGTCCATTTCATGTGGTTGGACTCGATGATCCCAAGGGTCTTTTCCAACCTAAATGATTCTATGATTCCAAACCAGGCTGTATTTTGCAAATACAATTTGCAATCCAGGCAGAGACTAGCAAAGCTGACTCTATTCATCAGCACACAAGATACTTAAGAGGTTTTAAGTCGCCCGACTTGCCCCTCCAGTTTCTAGTGTGAATCCACAGAAAAGATGCCGAGGGAACTTTGAACCCTGCTGCCACTGGTTGGAAGTCTCTGCGTGTTAGATTTGTCCAAGTTATTTGTGTTGAAAGTGTCTATAAATAGCTTGCATAACACCTCAAGTGTGTTATGGAATTATTGGGAGTTTTGCCTGATTAGAAGAAATAAGGAGTAAAAGCTCTGAGAAAGGAGCTCAGGAATTTACATAGTAATAAAGAAGAGTAATTGAAGGGCTATGGATCTATGCATGTCCTTAAAATTAAGCACATACTCAAGTGTTTTGCTCAGCTGGAGATACTTTGCCTGTGAAATAATGTTGGTCCTTATTTTCCCAATACAAAAATGGCCACAAAATGTTTCATCTCACACAGTGTGCGTGTTAGATCAGAACTTTTTGTTACTATCAAATAATTTATTCACCAGTGTTCTCACAAAAGACTTGTTTATTTAATGTGTTTGGATTCTCTTCCTTTCCATACTCAAGATCTGGAAGCAATTTCTCAGTAGATGTCTAGAGAAGAAAAAAAGGCAATTGTATGCCAGAGAATAGACTACAGCATCCTTGGAGCAAAAGATGTGTCAAATTAGAGTTTACAGGTTGTGTACACTTCCATGCCTAACGTCTGAATGGGCATATCAGCATTTGAATGGCACTATAGGGACAGCTACTCCTTCTTAGCCATTAAACAAAAGATGCAACAAAACACCAGTAAGTGCTAGCTTTTGAAAGGCAAGGGGATAACAATAGGGAGCCTCCCTCTTGTCATAGGTAAATATATAACCCTTGTAACTAACACAAGCCAGAATTAATGACAGCTTTATGGAAATTGTTCACACGTTGGGGTCATGAGCTAAGGAATGCTCTTCTGTAGCATAGAAATAGAGCAAACATCTTGCTCAAGTTAGTTGTGTTTGTCCTTCACAATGCTCTCTTATGGATTCATTTAAAAAAATATTTTTCCATCTTTTCACTCTGAGGTAGCTAACAGCATGCTCTCCTTGGAGCAGTTTGATTGTATACTTGCATGACTACAGCCCAAAGAAAATACTTCCCTTACACTGATTTCAGTGTACTTCACATTAGGCCTTGAGAATCAAAGTGCCTTCACCGGTGTGATTTACAGGTGAGGGAAAAAGGATACGTCCATAGCATCTCTAGGCTACCGTATGTTCATTTCTTGATGTGGATCAGTTTATTAGAGTAGTCGATAGGCTAGCTTTTCTTCTGGTCTAGCACAAAGCCCTTTATCTCACAGACACATCAGACCTGATGAGATGCTGGCTGAAGTGTTTCACTAAACAGGAATAAATAGCTGACTCTGCACTGCAAAAAGTGTACGTACTGTTCTGTGTACATGGTATTTATACTCAGTATTTGTTTTCATGGGACTTGCAATAGGACAACAGGTCTGCAAAGCTCAGTTCTGTTTTTCTTCTGAAGCTGTAGGTGGCCGATTGGTTATTTGGTGAACATGCCTTAGGGCTGGACTCATGGCATGTCTCTGAAAACCTCTTAGAGTTTCTTTTTACCCAGCACAGAGTTAAAGCTCCTTATAGCGCTCCTTTTTCAGCTGTGTCCGATTCAATCATCTGAGTGGTGCTGCAGGATGAGATTTCAATTGGAGATAAAAGGATTAGGTAAATCTCACTCCTTTTCACAAAACCCCATAGTCTTTAATTCTCTTTTGCTGCAAAGTCAGTGCAACAGCAGAAGTTTTTATACCCTGGGTAATGAGCTGCTGTTTTGTTTGGGATGTAAATTATATTGGGGTTTGGTACCTACTGGAATAGCTTCAGAAGTTAGTTTTGCATTCACATATGAAAAATCCAGGAAGCTTTCTCAGTTGAAGGGTTTTCTGCCAGAAGCCACAGACTGTCATTACCTTCTGTAAGTGAGGACTGTCAGGGAGGGCTGACCTGATGCCTGCTAAAGTCACTGAACAATACTTGGGGCCTTCAATGGATATTTGATAAGACCAGTAGTGGAAGAGGTGTCCTGCACAGATCAAGAGACACCAGCTCAGTCACACTGATGCAGGAAAATGCCATACTATGCTAAGCATGATGGTAGAGAAATGTGGGTTTTTTTTGATATAGCCAAAGATGTTCCAAATGATAGTTAATCTAAACTAATCAATATCATCAACGACCTCTGAAGAGTATGATTTCTAGATTTACTCATCATAAGGGAGTTTTCTGAAGAAAGGACAATTCTTTAACTATGGCTCAATAGCCATTTTTCTGAATAAATTTGAACAGCTTAACTACCCATCAACACGGCAAGTAAGAACTCTCATACTTTGCATGACTCAAGGCCAGAGTTCAAGAGCTGAAGTGCTAGCAAGCAAAGGGCTCACGTTCCCAGCCTTCACAACTGTAGTGCTGCCAGCTCTGCCTGGTGTCGAAGACTTGCCTATGGAGAACATAGTGCACAGCCACCAGCCTCCCCTGCAGAAGAATCGCTTCCCTCCCATGCAAGGAAACTCCATGTTTTCCTGGTACAGTTGCTTGGTTTCAACCTGAATAATGTGTTATATACAACATCTAAAACATCACGCTCAAAACATGTTATATTGATGGATATATAAAACAGTGTGTTTTCAGAGCAGTGGGTTTTGGCTTTCCTCACTATTTAACCCTGTAGAAAGTCTGTCCAAGGACACCGTACAGAAGTCAGCAGTTTCCTTCAGCCAGACAATCAAGCTGCTTCCAGTCACTTGAGAGCTGAACATCTGTTACTTAGCAACTAGGGAGGCAATTTGGGAGCCTACACCACCCGTGCCACTCTCTTCTTGCAAACCTGTCACAGGCCCAGTGACTCTCTACAAGTAATGCTTTCCACAGAGGCAGAAGGCTAATGTAAGAAGATTATACATTTCCAGAAATAAAACTTTACTTCAACACTTCTCTCAACTATAGCTAGGGAATGTGTAGTATATAATTTTCTCCCCTACCACCGGGTACTTAATGCAACAACTGAGCAGTCAAAAGCTGTTTCTAGGTCAGAGATGCAGCCTCAGTAAGACATTTAAGTACAAGTGAGTTCATCTCTTGGTCAACAGTAGGCCTGCTCGCTTTTACAGTTCAGATGGACCACATGTCTGCACGAGATCCTTGTTCTGTTTGAGAAACTGCCAATAATCTCAAAAGCCTTAAATTATTCATATACACACATTATGTAGGATCTCCATGTTAGATACCGATGGGTTTAATTTAAGGATTGGCTCACTCCGCATCATTCTTTCCAGATACAACAGGTTGTGATATTAATTTCTATACTTATTTGCTAGTTTCCTTCATCCTTGGTCTTACATATTTTGAATTGCATCTTTCTCAGTCCTCAACTCATTATTTCTAGCAATGGTTTAGAGTTGCAATTGAAGATCCTACCAACAAAATCATGACTAACTAGTTTTGATCTCTTGCAAAATGGACACGCCGTATTTACTTTGCTTTGTGCAATTTTCACGCATTTTCTTCATGGGAAGAGGCACTGTAGGTGTTAAGTCATTCAGGTGGACTTTTTTTGATCATCACATCAGCTATAACTTTTGTTTTATACTTTCTTTTATTCTAGTTTTCATGACAGTTATTGTTCCAAAAGCAAAATACATTTATTTTTCTTGGCATTTTTAGGTGACATTTTTGAAGCTTTTCTAAGATTCACATGAGCAGAATGGTTACACACAGAGAGGAGAGGTTTAAACCTGTTGAACATGTTACTAGATGAAGATTTTTAAAATAACAACTTTTTAAACAAATTGCCTTGTCATCAGTGAGCAACATCTTTCCTAGGAGTTCTACGATTCCTCATACTGACAACTGCTTCCTATGTGACTAACAGTTTGGCACATTCAGACATTTTATTGTTGAATTGATAGGCAGGACAATTCACAACTTTTCTTTTCCAAGTAGGACAGCCAGGTTTAAATACTCAAATCTCTTCTTTCCCCCTATATCATCTACTTGGATAGAAAGATATTTGTGTTCACTTTCTATGGAAGAAAAAAAGTATAATGAAATAAGCAATGACAGTAAGGAGCAGGAAGAAACCCCAAAGCATCTGCTCAACTATTTAATGAATATTAACAATAGATTTAGCAACACATCTTAATTCTATGGAAGGCTAATACAAGCAGACAAGTCTACTTTGCAAATATGTATGTACAGCCTTGAGTACAGCGTTACAACAGTGCATGAAATCAGGAGAGCAGTCAGTTACACAGAAGAAACAATTACTGCAGAGGTTATCATCTTGTAAAGAGAACCACCAGAGAAACACGCAGCCAACTCCAGTGACTTGAATGGATTTATTATTCCTCTGACTTTATTGCTATGAAGCTATTCTGACTAAAACTTGAGCTGGATAGGTAGGCTACTAAAGCTAGTGCTCTTTTGGCTCTAAATGAGTAAGAATGCAAAGTTACTTCCTGTTTAAGAAATGTGTGTAGGTGACCATATTTGCCACCAGCACCCGAAGACCGCTGCTACACACCTCCCATCATTTCTCCAGCATTCATGGTGACTGTGTCTGGTCTCTACACCTGCCTTCAACTGTGGTTCCCAGACGCAACTGAGAAGTATAGTCCTAGGTTGTATTTCCTCCAGACTTTGGGCCCAGGTCCTTAGAGTACTTCTGAGACTTCCTCTCACAGACCAAACAGTACATTTGCAATCCTACTTTCATGTGTGAATTTGAAATTTTTACTTTATATTTAGTGTGAGGGAAGACAAGGTGTCTGTGGTCTACACCCAGTTTAGGTGTAGAAATCTACCCCATTGCAGGGGGGTGCTTTTATGTTCCACATGTGCAGTCCATGCTCAGTTATCTAACTCTATAGTCAGGATAATGATTACATCTCCTTCCAGCTCTCTCCAGCAAGGACTTCTGCAGTTTTAAGGGGGCATGGTTTACTAAAATAATTTTGTGTTGTTAAAAATTCATAGAAGATCCAATGCAAACTAAATGCTTCTATGATACAGGCAGTTGTTCCTGCTGTGGTGGCTCAAGATTTAACCTGTAGGTTACAGTGGAGATGGATCAGTAAAGCTATGCACTATTAAGGAAGAAATGCAAATATCAATAAAAAGCAAACAAATATTCTTTAACGAAGGCTTGCTTTCTTACTGCAGTCTTCAGAAATGAATCACTTGAGTTTTGGAAAAGGAATCTTTCCAAATAAAAAGCTAGTGGTAACAGCTATGGTAAAGTGAATGGAAATGCAGGATTAGAAAATTATTTTCTCTTAGTTTTTCTGCTGTCACCTTGACTTTTCTTGCATAAATCCTTAAAGCTTGTCTAGCATATAAATGAATCGGATGGATGATAGGTCACCACCAGTAATGCTTTGAGTCTTCTAAACACATTATTAATAGTTAGTGATTTCTAATTATGGTTTCTGTAGCAATTAAGTTATTGGTATCTTTTCAAGTATTAAATTAGGATTTTTGCTTCTCTTCTCCATGCTGACATACACCTGGCATATTGGTAGGTAGCTTGAATACTGCAGTGGTGGCATTTATACATACAGAATGGCTCCTGTAACAGAGCCGGGATACATTGATGAAATGAAACTATTTGTTGCCAGAAAGTGATCAGTGTTAGTTTTCTGTAAGACCTGCCACAAAGCAAGTCATTTAATCTGAAGTCAATTGCAATTTTAAATCTCAGTGGTTTGAAAAAAATAAAAATCAATACTTCAAATAGCAAAGAAATCTTATTTGAGAAGGACTTTGAAGAGCTATAAATGCTTCTTCCTATAATTAGATTGTGAGATGTAGCCACAGCCATATTACTTTACACGCTAAGCTTATAACAGAGTAATCAACTGTTAGAGTAGTTTAGCAAGGGAAGTAATAAACATATTATCAATGGGGCCTTTAAATCAGCCTCACCATCTTTCTAAAGCATGCATTAGAAGTTATTAAACTTACTGCAGCAATCATTGTATGGAATATCTGGTTTGTGGTAGGCAGAGGCCAGATGACAATTGCAACTGTCTTTTTATGGAAAACTACTGGAAAATTTACTATAAGAAGGGAAGAAACCCCACAAGTATTGACAGTGAAAACTGCACATAACTGCTTATGCAGCAAAGCAGTACAGACACTATCCTAGGTCGAGGCCGACGGTTGCTGAAAACGGCTGTAATTTAAGCACCAACATGAATAAGATATTAGAGAACTGATGGCACTGTGGTCAATATGCTGGCTCAGACCAAGGGAAAAAGCAAAGTTATGTGGGGTCCTTAAACAAGTGAGCTTCCATTGATCAAGCACCCTTTTACCTAAGCTAAACTGGCATCTTGCATGTCATCTTACAGAGGAGACTGGCTGAGCATCTTTTGATATCACTTCATTTCCAACAGTTTAGTGTGCTAAGACATGAAGACATCTAGACAGGCGCGCATGATGAGCTTAAAGGCTTGATTCTCAGGCAGTGGGAATAGCCTAAAAGAACTATTGCCTTCAGCAGTAAGATTTAAAGTTGCAGGTTGGCATGGGCTTCAGACAGCAAGCAGAAGTAAACTAAGGATGTAAATCTTACCGTGATGCAGTCAAAGTTTCTTTGGTAGCTTTCACTAGAGAAGTTTTAGAAAAGGTGGCTACAATCTGTTTCCTTACATCAAGGGAAGCAGCTCTAATTTGAAGTGTTACAATACAAACAATACAAAATGCTTTGCTAAAACCAATATTTGTGCTTGGGAAGAGCACAGTGTGCTATCTATGATTGCCAACCTCTCACTGATAAGAGCTGCGTGAAATCTTTATCCAAATCCACAAATAACTAGAAACTTGTAATAAAGAAAAAAAAAACAGGCTAAATGCTTGCTCTCTGAACTGGTATCAGACATTCAAGGCCTAGACTTGCATGGTTTTCAGTTTAGACTTCATGCTACATAACCGCACATTTACCATGCGGTGTCTCAGCGCATTTCTCGTTCTATTGCATCAGAGTGGTAGGACAATTAGATACAAGGAAACCATTTCCAAAGCAAGAAACAAGCCAAAACCTTCCACCTATGTTTAGGCTTCTACTTATATTCACAAAGATTTTAAAAGAACAGTGTATTTTTCCATAGATGCACATGGCAAGGATCTAAAAATAGGATCTTTCAATTCCTAATGCCAGTCTTTCTGCTTTTTACCAGAAATGGGATATCTAAATGCAGCAAGGCTGTCCTATGTCAGATTTGAACCAACTCAGAAAAGTTCCAGTGAGTTCTTAAAGTGCTCATGACTTCTGGGCTCACTGAGCCTAGGATACTTCAGAGCACACTCAGAAATCACTGGATATAGAGCAGATCTCACCCAAATGGGAGTCATCGCTGTCAGACCCTGAAGCAGCAAGTATTAAGATTTTTTTTTCTTTTAAAGACAAATAAAAGAGAGAAAACAAACAAGAGTAGGAGATGTTACTCCTGTTACCGTTAAAGAGAAAGAAACGAGTATACAGACAGGAAATTACTACATTTCCACCCAACAGATAAGCACACTCACACATACCAATACATATGCATCCATGTATATATATACATATCTATCTCTGAAAAAAAATAATCTCCTTATGAACTAGATGAAGTGCAGCTCACTCCCCCACATTTTCTAAAGCCCTGGTCCAAGCAGTGGAAGTCTGCTACCATTTGCAAGCCAAGCCCTTCATGGAAAAGTTTTGTTCTGTTTGTATAGCACTGTGTGTAGCACCAACCTGTCAGCCTCACCTCTGTGCTTGGTAAGATCGTGGAACAGGTTCTCCTGGAAGCTATGCTAAGGCACATGGAGGACAGGGAGGCGACTCAAGAGAGCCAGCATGGTTTCACAAAGGGCAAGTCTTGCCTGGTCAGCCTAGTGGCATTCTATGATGGAATGTCAGTGGACAAGGGAAGAGCTACAGGTGTTGTCTAGCTGTACTTCTGTAATGCCCTTGCTAAATTGGAGAGCAGTGGATTTGATGGGTGGACAAAGAATTGGTTGGATGGTCGCATCCAGAGGGTAGTGGTCAATGGCTCAATGTACAGATGGAGACCGGTGACAGGTGGTGTCCCTCAGGGGTCCATACTAGGACCAGTACTGTTCAGTATCTTCATCAATGACATAGGCAGCAGGATTGAGCGCACCCTCAGCAAGTTTGCAGATGACACCAAGCTGAGCGGTGCAGCTGACAGTCCCAAGGGACGGGATGCCATCCAGAGGGACCTGGCCAGGCTCGAAAATTGAGCCCATGTGAACCTCCTGAGGTCAGCAAGGCCAAGTGCAAGGTCCTGCACGTGGGTCAGGGCAACCCTCAGTATCAGTACAGGCTGGGGGATGAAGGGATTGAGAGTAGCCCTGCCGAGAAGGCCTTAGGGGTGCTGGTGGATAAAAAGCTGGACATGAGCCAACAATGTGCGCTCGCAGGCCAGAAAGCCAACCGCATCCTGGGCTGCATCAAGAGAAGCGTGGCCAGCAGGTTAAGGGAGGTGATTCTGCCCCTCTGCTCCACTCTGGTGAGACCCCACCTGGAGTCCTGCCTCCAGCTCTGGAGCCCTCAGCACAGGAGAGACATGGACCTGTTTAGCAAGTCCAGAAGAGGGCCACAAAAATGATCCGAGGAATGGAACACCTCTGCTGTGAGGGCAGGCTGAGAGAGCTGGGGTTGTTCAGCCTGGAGAAGAGACAGCCCCAGGGAGACCTTATTGCAGCCTTTCAGTACTTAAAGGGGGCCTACAGGAATGATGGGGACAAGGTTTCTAGTAGGGCCGGTAGGGATAGGACAAGAGGTAATGGTTTTAAACTAAAGAGGACAGATTCAGGCTAGATAAAAGGAAGAATTTTTTTTTTTTACTCTAAGGGTGGTGAAACACTGGCCCAGGTTGCCCAGTGAGGTGGTAGATGCCCCACCCTCAGAAACATTCAAGATCAGGCTGGATAGGGCTCTGGGCAATCTGGTCTGGTTGAAGATGTCCCTGCTCATTGCAGGGGAGCGGGACTAGATGGCCTTTAAAGGTCCCTTCCAACACAAGCCATTCTATGATTCATTGTGCACAATAGGCTCTTGGACTCTTACATTACACTGCAAATTTAGTAATCATAATAACCTCAGTCCAGATGAGCTTAAATTTACACAAAAATTTAATAACCTTTTAATGACATTGGGCTGAGGACAGAGTTTGTAGCTTCATCTGTATTGAAGAGCGTTCTCACTTGCAAACATTTCACAATCCACTGCAGATACAAAATTAAACTTAGTCCAGAAGTATGATCTCACTATTTTGCTTGAAGAACTCTGCTAGATTAAGCAGGAAGATTTTAATGAAATCTCTTAAGCAGATTTTCATGAAGTCAACAGAAACTTTTCATGGAAAGCCCTTCCAGATTACTCACCCCACCAGTTTCTTTTTAGGAGATTTGTTCATCCGGATTTATGAGAGTTATAGAAATACATATATGCATGAAGACAGGTATTGCTAGCAGAGCTAGCAAATTCATCACTTACGCAGAAAGTAGCCTCATCTTGATAGGAACCTTGGTTCCTTCCTGGCTTTATTTGTAATCCCAGCTGAGGGAATATTTATGTATACTACAAAACTGTTTAGATGGAGCTGAGGTGGCTTTAAGCTACTTGTACAGGCCCAAGGCTCTGTTATCATCATCAAGATGATACAAGAAGTTAGATAAAAATCTTGGCCAGTGTAATACACACCCCAGAACTCACAACTGAGCTACCTCCCTTGAAAGCAAGCTGATCTAGTTGAAGGTGTTCCTGCTCATTGCAGGGGGGGTTGGACTAGACCTTTAAAGGTCCCTTCCAACCCAAACTATTCAATGATTCAACGAGAGTATCAGTGACAATCCCCACTAGGTTGCAAAAAACCCTTTAAATAAGATCTTCTAGAGTGAACGTGAGCTGGAGAAGTGACAAAAGAGAGTGTTGTAAACCAGTACATACTGTTTTAAGGAAGAAGTCAGGCTGGACGTTGGCATAGACTTGCTTTACTGTTCTGTAGAACCAAGGTTTGTATTTACACTAGAGAGGGAGCAGTTTTCTAACCTAATGGATGTAGAAGATCATGTCATATGCACAGGCTAGACCTGAGGAGACCGAGCTTCAGACAAGCCGTCTCTCATGTTTCTCTTGTATCATAAAGACTTCAACCAGAGCTATGTCCTACAAAGGACAACACATACCCTTTCAAATTTCGCATGGCAAGAATGACATAACGCAAGCAATCCTCAACTGCTAGTAAGGACTTTCATTACCGCTTCAGGCAGGTAACTTGGTAGGGACATTCATGACCATTAGTTTGAGCCGTCTGTGGTTTGTAACACTTGCAGTTAAACACAAACAATCTAATCAGGAAAGTAACCAAAATACCTTGAAATAGACCACAACTACCTGTTACAAATTAATGGTTTTATTTTTATTACTGATTTTATCAAATTATGATGAGGTACAGTAAAAGATTTTTAATCTTTTTAATGTCCTAGGGAGGAAGTTGCCAAAGTGAGGCAAGGTATTAATTATTAATGACTAAATGAGGCCAACATTATTTAGTGACTACAACAGGACACCATTGTGGTGTTTAGACAATCAAGGTTCCACTGCAAAAAAGGCATGTACTGTGTCACTACTGCCTGACAAGAACTTGTATTTAACACCACCACCACTACTCCTAACTCCCCAGCAGTTACCTGTTTGGAAAAGAGTATCATAGAAAGCTGAAAAGAGTGTCACTGATATTTCACTCCTTTCAAAGGAGTTTGCCAGTAGTCTTTTATTCTTTCCAGGTTAAACAGTTGGACTCTCTCTACCTGGAGCACAGGGTCATTCACACCAGAGTCACAAAGCTCATTTCTGCTCCAGTCCACACGTGACATGTGGATCTTGCTCTGTTCTCAGCATTTCTTTCTTAACACTGAGCCTAAATTTGAAACTGAGCCTAACATATCCAGTCTTCCTAAATGTGTGTAAATGGTATTTTGAAGAGATTACCTCATCAATCGAGATAGCTCCTCTAATATTAAGTCTCAATGGGAATATTTTCAGAATACCATGCAAGTCCCATCTTTAATGATGCCATTCCCCATGCAATGGGGAGAGATACAAGTTGGGGGGCTTGCCTGGGGAGAGAGGTCTGTCTGCATCTTACATTTTGTATTAATGAGGTTTTGGAAACGTGGAAACGTCTAAGAGGACTCTTTTTCTGCCCATTAAAATGAATGATAGAGAGGCACATGGGGAAAATGAAGGCTCCTTCCTGACACTTATTAAAAGGGTTGAGCTATTTATGTGTCATCAGGGAAACATTCACTGATTTCTGAGATGAGCTAGGTAATGGAATTCAGAGCTTTTCAGTTGTAGCCACTAAGTCAACTGCAGATCATTAATGACAAAAAAAAAAGAATGATCCCATTGCTCTTTGGCAATATACATGAAGCTAGCTTACATCACTAATGCAAATCTCATTGTGACCTTATTTAGTATCACCTCTTCAAAAAGAGCCCCAAACTACAATTTCTAAGATGGTCCCTCTGAGATTTCTACTGGTTTCAAAATCCATGAGGAGCAACCACCCAAATAAAGCTATACCAGGAAATATTTTGCTATGTGACAAAACCATCTATAGTAGGGCTCACATTAACAGAGGAAAGTTGTATGACTCAGTCAACTAATTATGTAATTAAAGTTTTGTACAGTGCCCTGACATTCTGTTCTATGGTGCGACACATGAAAGTTATCCAGCTCGCTGTAGCAAGTACATATTTCAGTAGTACTTGCTGGATTTTCTAGCTATCTGTATCTGATATTAGATATACTTTAGGAGAAATTAGTAAGGCTATTTAAATTTTAAGCGGTGGCTGCAGCCTCTGGGCAAACTCTTCACTACTCTTTCATACCAAAGAGTAAAAGGATGGTGGAAGACAGTTACCTTGCCCCTGCAAAGGTGAAAGAGGTAGAGAGAACTAGTGCAAGTCTGTGCAGAAGTGAGCCTAGCAAGTGTTTTATGCAGGTTAGCCAGAATATAAAGGGTAGTAGAATCATAACAAGTGTGTTCAGCAGAGATCAAGATGTCACTGTGCCTCACAGAGGGATCAGCTGTACCTGGATAATTCAAAACATTATCTAAGTTAGTCTTACAGTCTTTCAGCAATGAAGATTCTCTACTGGTATACCTCAGTGCTTCTCTCCCGAGTATTTTGAGAGGATGCTTATCTCTATCAAGAGCACCCACCCTCAATTTATAGCTTTTGCAGATTTGTGACTACAGTTCTCCTTGCAGCAATTTAACCCCATTACTTATTGTTCTGTCCCCAGATGAGTCCCTTCTCTACCTCTTCACATTGTATATGTGAAGCTCATAATGGCAGCATCCTTGGTTCTTGTGCTAAATTATCCTTTGGCAGATTACTGACCTACAAATTCTTGCCACTTTGAAAATGGAAAGTTGAGGAGAGGGTTAGATTCCATTGACTTTTAGCTGGACTTGAACACTCAACTTCCACACTTTCTGCTGAAATTCTCAAACACGTATGAATGTGAGACAGAAAAATAGCCAAGAGTTGACATTCGCCTTGCTTCTTATCCCAAAACGACCCATGCAACAGAGTAAGGGTCTAGAAAAGAAATCCTGAAGAAAAGCAAGGTGAGAGATTCAATGTTGATTTGTCATCCCTAATGGTTTACTAGAAAAAAAACCCCAACCTAGTTGTCTTTTGCCCAATGTAACACTGGAGATGTCAATGGCTTCTCCATAGGACAGCTGATATGACAGCTTCTATATTGTTTTGCCCTCATTTTACTGAGGAATCCGGAGTTTAATAGGCTGTACACTGTTTTATAATGGAAGTGTAAAGATTTGTACTGCCAAAGTACTTTGAGCTTTGTTAGAGTGACATCCAGTGGCATATAAAGTTTTTTTGCTTGTGGCAACATCTTGCAGATAAATCTATTTGTGTACTACCAGCTTTAAAAACATTTCTTTTCATGATCCTATAAGTAACTTAGACATTAGAAGGAAATGCGTCAGCTGAAGTCTTCAGACTGGGTTGCCTGAAGTCGGATGCGTAAATTGATTTTTTAACTTATCTATATAAATGACCTGCTAGCATTGAGAAAAATCAGAACACTCCACTTTGTTATGGAATTTGTGGATGCCTGAAATTTCTGAAGAGCACGGATCTAGCACCCAGCTTGTTGGTTTCAAAGACCACTTTAAGATGGTCATCTCACAAGATTCCTAAATGTATGCATTCATGAAATAACTAAATACTTTACTGGGAATTGCAGAATTAAAACCTGAAAAAACATTATCTCTTCTGGAACAGCTTTTTTAATCCAGCTGCTGCACATAAAAGGCATTAAAACCTCAAAAATTAGATCCCTGTAGACATCTTTTCCCCAAGTCCTGCAAAAAGGCACCTAACAGGGCAAGTCGGGGGTAAACTTGAAGGAAGGTTCAAATGTCACAGGAAAAAATGCTGGTGGTTGCAGACCAAGCTCATATTTATCAGTAGAAGGCAGCCACCATGTTTCAAGCAGCAAAGAAAGCCCACCTGCATTAATTCTTTGCTGGTCAAAAAGCCATCATGGAGACCCAAAACCAGTTCAAAGGCATCTCTGCCCTTCTCCACACAGGGCACGGTAGAAGTATGAGGTAGAAGTCACACACCACAAAGGAGGCATTGGAGCACCTTGGACATGTTTAGCCATTCCAGTGAGAGTTGTGGCCTGTACTACTGCCTACTTCCACATGCTCATGTGTAGGACTTAGTCAGTGTTTTATTTAGCGTATAGAAAAAGACATGCCCAATCTCTCAACCAATTTCGATATTAGATCATAGTTTAAACATCCTTCTGTACAGCAGGATGGCAGAACCATGCTCTGTCCAGGAAGTATTTTTAATTTGAAAAAAGTTTTGCATTGATACAGAGAATGTATTTCCATCCAAGTCCAGACCCTTGGTAGTGTGAACTGGTAGTCCAAAGAACAGCATAGAAAGCACAAAAAGGGAGTATGTGGCTCAGTATGCAAGACTGGCAGAGGTGATCCCATCTTCATATTTCATATCTTGCCAGCTTTTCTGACCTTTGTAACTAACTTTTCCTATTGATTAGGGGGATTAAACCGCATCCTTCCTAAGCTTGTGGGGGACATTTTCCTCCTAACTTGGTCTCCAAATGCTTTGGAAGACTTTTTTGCCAGGCAGCAAGAGAAACCAAACTAAGTTCTATACTTTGAGCAAGGGGCCATTTTTAAGGTCATGATAGAAAATGAGATGAAACAAATCCAATTGCACCTTGGCAGCAGCTGGAGACTCAGTCTACCATAGCAGAGGACTGATACGGCTGCTGGACTGTATGGTGCTACTGAGGGCGAGGTCACTCAGGATCCAACTCCTAATGCAATTTCTTTTATGAGGAGGAGAGGAAAAGTGTGTGTGTGTGAGCTGAGCCCCAGGCCAAACACATGTACGTCAGGCAGGAGGAAAGTTACACGTTTTGAGCATCAGCTTTTCCAAGAAAGAAGCCACTGGAGTAGAGAGACGGAGTTGGTATCATAACAACTGGCGAGACAAAGTCCTGAAACGTAACAGCAAAACAGGCCACCGTGTTCCTCTCTCTTCCTCCCTCCTTCCCCACAGTTCTTGGCACAAACCGGGGGCAGAGGGGGAATGTAGAAGAGGTGCTGATAGAACTAGTCTCCACTGAGTTAGGGTCTCAGTGCTGACAGTTTTTACAGACGTTAAGTCCTAGAGTGTGGTGTTTCCTTTCTCCTGGTAAACATGGCTAACAGAGGAGAGGAACTGGAAAGAGCGCTTTAAGAGACAATAAAGTTATGCTTATTAATGTGTTACCAAGCAAACTGGTTTCGGCGAATAAGCTCGTTGCTGATAGTTCTTCAGTTAATGTACTATTCCCAACTTACTCACAAGTGTTCACATCTCTTGGTGTGCATTTTATTCATAACATTTGATACATGACATTACTCACGTGACAGGAGATCAGTTGCAAACAGATTCTAGCTGTAGACAGGTATCTTCATTCTTACCAAAAAATTAGAAATCCAATACAAGCCAAGCTTTTTTTTGCTAGAAATACCCTGGCTTTCAGCACATTCATAAACTGCAGCATGCAGGCCCAAAGAAAAATATCTTTTTATATGGCTTGAGAGAGGGGCCTTTGTACACCCTAGGTAAAGCACTGCCCAGCACGCAGAAGTTTCACAATAGTTAAGAGTTTCCTCTGCAAGTTATCTTACTGCAGCAGGAAAAGCACTGCTGTGTCTACCAGCATCACACAAGGAATCCGTAGCAGAAATGGGGGCTTAATTTACTTGCCGCTGTATTTTGCATCACATACGCAGAAGTATAGACATATTAGAGCCTTTTCTTGTGTGATTACACTAACACAAGCCTCGCCCCTTCTTTATGTATGCCTGCTTGTATACAACCGATCCAGCCCATTACAAGTGACAGCAGAATTTATGGGCCGCCTCCATCAATCTGCAGTAACGCTGTGCTGCATAAGCAGACCCTATTTCTGGTAAAACAGGTACAGGATAACGTCACACGGCTGGTGCTTTATACACTCTCCTCTGCCTCCCGCGAGTTTAACGGTGCTAGAGATTCAAATGTACAACATAAACATAGCTTAACGTACAATACAAAATCTGCTTTAAAAGACAAAATTGCTGCAGCAATTTTAAACATTTTCAGAAGCAAGTGTTGCTCAGACAGACAAACCTAGTTTTGACATGCGCCCCAAAAATAACCATGTCAGACTCAGAATTTACATCTACATAAAGAAGGTTAATGAACCAGGCAAATTGTACCACGCAGGAAACAAATGCCAAATATTGCTCTTAGCTTTTTCTTGTGAGTCAGTGGCTGCTGTGGGAATGGGGGCACTAAAATAAGTAGTACCACATACTTAGTGCAGTTGGAACATTCCGAAATGCCATGAAGCTGTCAGTCTGCATGTCAGAATCAATGTGCAGGCTTGTCAGGAGAAAGGCAGGGTAAATTTGGAGCTTTAAATAGTCACCATCTTTTACAGTTGTTTATTAGCAGTAATGGAAGGAAGGCCTCCTTATGATTGCAAATCAGGCTCTTTATTCAGAACGGCACTGCAATTACCTTCTCATGTGAGATTCTTAAGGAATACTTTTTTTTTTTAAGTCTAAAAGAAAAATCCTAGTCAGAGGTGACAAAACAATTCAGATTATTTGAAGATGCTCAGGGCTCCAATCCAAGATTGAACTTGGAAGGATTAACAAGGTTTGGGGGAAGGGGGGGACTGAGAAAGCAGAGCAGTTTTAACTGATATTGACAGAAACTGAAGTTCAGCAACGCAGCTACTTTGAAGAATCACAGAATCCCTAGGGCAAGCCCCAAAGGTCCAAGCTCAGTTTTTAATTAGCTGTTTCAAAGAACTCTCATAAATTAGAGCTGAAGGACCTCGATAGACCACCAAAAGTCCAGTTGCAGAGCTGCTTTAGTAAGAAACCTCCTACTAACTTCTGTGGTCTCTTGGTTGAAGCCTCCATGTAAATTGTTCCTTGCTTGACTTTTTTTTTTAAGCAATGTCCTGCTCAAACTCAGGGGCTTTTCCCCCTCCCCCCACCAACAGCTACTTTTCAGGGCTGTTCACAACAAATATGTAGAGATACTGAAGGTTTTGCTTTGCATGTGTACACATATACACACACAATGAAATACATATCTGCACCCTGCTCCAATTTTCCTTTGCCTGCTGCTTATTAAGTACATCTCCACCTCACATCTGTATACAAAACTGTGTCTACAGGTACTAATTCTACCCTCTTCTAATATAATAGGGGGTTTGCATCAACTGTTAATTCTCTGATTCCCAGACACACAATGAAACACCTAGGAACCATAGCCATGGTTGAGGATTGGCTGACAGTAGGCACATTTTAGTTGTGTGTATGGAAGACCGTATGTTCCATGATGTTCTTCAGAAATATTTGATGTGATTCAGACACAGCAAGAATAACAGGAGGACTAAAGAAGTCAAATTTGAATTTGACTTTCAAGGTTCAAGTAACTACACCTGAGCAAGAGATCCATACATCTCATTTATGTGAAAGAGTGACCTCAGAATGAAACTGGCTTTCCTATAAGAAAGCCGGGGAGGGACTTTTTAGGATGTCGTGTAATGATAGGACTAGAGGGAATGGATTAAAACTAGAGATGGGACAATTCAGACTGGACGTTAGGAAGAAGTTCTTCACCATGAGGGTGGTGAGACACTGGAGCAGGTTGCCCAGAGAGGTGGTGGAAGCCCCATCCCTGGAGGTGTTCAAGGCCAGGCTGGATGGGGCTCTGAGCAACCTGATCTAGTGGGAGGTGTCCCTGCCTGTGGCAGGGGGGTTGGAACTAGATGATCTTTCAGGTCCCTTCCAACCCTGACAATTCTATGATTCTAGGTAAACTGGCTGTTGGGGGGTGGTGGAGGTTTTTTTCTGCTTTGGGTTATATTTGTTTGTTTTTAAATGAAACATGGTTCCACTGATCCATAACAGTTTTCTACAAGTCTTCCCAAAGGTCTGAAGCAGCTCTAACTTATTTTATTACATTTAGGAATATAGCAAACTGATAACAGGCGAAGCACTACCACCTAATGATATGAAAACCAAGTCTTTTGACAAAAAGAATCAGAACTGCATCAAAAGAGGGCGCAACTGCAAAAAAGACTTGCAAGTCTAATTACCTAAAATGGTGCATGTCAAGTACACATGAAGAACCAGGAAAAGCTGATGACAGAATTGGCCTCTACTTGCCTGCTGCAAACAGCAGGCCCACAGGTGGGTTTTGTATACAAACTCCTAGGTTCATCAGGTTTAGACCTATTCTAACCAAAAGGTGTCCCCACTGCACCACAGAAATGCTGTTAAAAGGTACCTTCCTGGAGCACCTAACAGGGAAGGAGGAACTGTCTATTGCAGCAGTTGGTGTTTTCATACAAACACCTGAAACTCTACAAAAGTACAGGTAAATGACACCTAAGCCCATACAGGCTAGTGATGTACAGTAGAACAGGACTATGCCAGACCAGGTGTTACAGTTCCCAGTGAAAAAGGTTTTGAGAAAGTGTGCTGAAAAAATCCTTTAGCGCCAAAGACTTTTAAACCCACTCACTTGAATGATTTAAATAATTAGGGATTTTTTAACTAGCAATAGCTCTGTAATACACGGAGCAGGCTTACAGTTTGAACTGTGCAGGGGTGGGATAGCTAGTACAGGAGCTCGGGGAGGTTGAGTTTGGCAAGGGTGGGAGTGACTGAGGAACAACCTGCACGTTCTGTTAGCCCAAATCCTGCACCAGTTCTGCCAATTCACATCACCAGCACACAAAGGCCTCCAACACAATCCAGACGCACATGAAAAACTACAGATTAATTCCAGAAGTTACAATGCTAGAAAATGAGTTGAGACAAAACTCTGTTTTGCACCCCACGTGTGACATTGCCTACCTGTTGTGTGCCTGAGGACAGTAGAACAGATCCCGGTCACCACTGCCTGAGACCAGCTCCAACAGACAACAGCCACATAGCAACCATCCAGACCAGCACATCCCCTGTGCTTCTCCCTGCCTTCTTTTATATCACTTCCCTGTCCTTACCCAGTCGTGGTGGCCATGTGCTATCAATTACTTTGGTTAATCCCATCAGCTGAGAGCCTCTGCCGCCACCACTTCCTCCTGCAGGAGCAGGGGCTGTATTCTGAATGGTAGTGAGGAGGAAGCACGGATCTGGAGAGGGGAAGGAGAACAGTGGTGCCTACAGAAGGAGTAGGCCCTAAAGCTCAGGGAGGAGGAGGAGGAGGAGGAGGAGGAGTAGAAGTCCATACCACAAGAACCCAACAAGTTTTCCATGAAGCCTGAAGCAAAAGCTTGGCAAATGAGCAGAGACTTTTAAACATAACCTGGACTAGTTTTCTGGGAACAACCTCTAAAAATAAGCAGTAAAAGTTAAAAACTGATTTAAATGTCACCTGTAATACATCATGCTTTCATCCCTGCAGACAACACAAAGAGATTAGTTGTCCTTGGCTTGTCTTAATAGCCTGTTCTTCTCTTGATTTCTGCTTACTGATCTGGTACTGTATTATCTGGTTTGTAATTTTTGCCTGCATCTCAACACAAACAACAGAAATAATTTCACCGGAAAAGGAAAAGAAAAAACAAAACACCAAAACCATGTAACCCGATGAAGCCCAGGATAATTTCTGGGTGTATTTCTGTTGAAGTTTATACACCTCTTCTTCCAAATTAATTTGGGAGCAAGCTAAGAGTAAGGCTGGATTAGAAAGAATGAGTGTTTTGGCACGCCTGCTTCACCAGAGCTCAAAGCAAGGCGGTGCTCTGCAGCAGCTGAGCTTGCTGCTGCTGACAAGCTGAGATGTGCTGATTCACAGGTGGAGGGATGCAAACACAAAAACAACCTCATGTCTCCTGTCACGTGTGACTAAACCACACAATACCTTTTCCAAATGCCTAAGGCTTGTGAAGGCACGAGTGGTGCAACATCTTGACTGTGTCCCTTTACCGTGCTTTTTCTTGTCTTGATCAGTTTTACCTCTCCCTTCATAGAATCACAGAATGGTTTGGGTTGGAAGAGACCTTAAAGATCACCTCATTCCACCCCCTGCCCTGGGCAGGGACACCTCCCACCAGCCCAGGTTGCTCCAAGCCCTGTCCAACCTGGCCTTAAACCCCTCCAGGGATGGGGCAGCCACAGCTTCTCTGGGCAACCTGGGCCAGGGGCTCACCACCCTCACAGCAAAGAATTTCTTCCTGAGATCTCATCTACATCTCCCTTCTTGCAGTTTGAATCCATTCCCCCTCATCCTATCACTACAGGCCTTGTCAAAAGTCCCTCTCCAGCTTTCTTGTAGGCCCCGTTCAGATACTGGAAGGCTGCCATAAGGTCTCCCCGGAGCCTTCTCTTCTCCAGGCTGAACAGTCCCAACTCTCTCAGTCTGTCCTCATAGCAGAGGTGCTCCAGCCCTCTGATCAACTTCGTGGTCTCCTCTGGACTCACTCCGACAGGTCCGTGTCCTTCTCAACACAGTACTCCAGGGGGGGTCTCACCAGAGCGGAGCAGAGGGTTACAGTCACCTCCCTTGACCTGCTGGCCACGCTGCTTTCATGCTGTGCGTATGGGTGTCAGGGCTTCCTGATGCCAGTGCTGATCAGAGCACAGCCTAATTCCATGTCACTGGCTGTGCCCAAACAGAATTGCCCCTGGAGGTGTCTGCCTGAATAGCTGTAGTTTGCTCTTTTGAGCGTGGCATGCCTTGATTGCAGTTCCCAGCCCTTTGGGAAGAAGAGAGGAATGATTCATCTGTGTATAGTGTGATGAATAAGTGGGTGTTTGCATTCAAATAAAAAGAGCTCAGCCAGAGCTCCATGTTTCTGGTAAGACGTTTTACAATAACATTTAAGAAAAGCCACTGTGCCTCTTGCATAGTGCTGTAGTAAGTGCCGGGAATGGATAGTGGAGTTGGCTGACTGACTATATTAACAGCAAGCCGATAGAAATAGAAAGCATACCCCAATGTTTTGTCACTAACCATTTATAGCAAGGAACTCAACAATCTTTACGCTTCTCTTCTTGTTTAACTGGAACACCACAGTAGCAAGGACCCTCTCCTTTTAAAAGCCATGGACCTCATCGCTATGGAGAAGGACCCTCTCCATCACCTAACAGTAGGATCTTGTGGGAAAGAGGGGCCTGACTGAGGCCCCTATCATGTGTCAGAACAGCACTAGAAACAATTGCTGGCACGACATTTCTAGGAACATGCAAAGATTTTTGTTCCTTCCACTTATGACAACACGTGATACTCGGGTTTCTCATCCGGCGGTACCAGTATAGCTCAAGACTATTCTGTTTGCAGGATGGGCAAGCACAGGTGACGATCGAGGCAACTGAGGGGGGCGGATGCAGAAAATTAGCTGGAAAGCCCAAGAGCAGCCTTCTGCCATCAAGGTGAGTGTGGCTAGCCAACAAGCAGGTGGGCATGTGGGAACTCAGAAGGACTTGAGGGAGCGCAGGACGCGGCTGAGGCTGGTTGCAGCTCTCAGACAGCAAAGGGTAAAAAAAAAAATGAAGGAGCTGATCCTTTTAAAATTAAAGTATGTAAGAAAAGGGCTGTGTACCTCTTCCCTCAAATTCTCACTTCAAATCAGCACCCAAATCTTAGTCCCTTTTGCCATATTACATTGTAATGAATATTTTGTATTTTAAGAGTAGCTTTGGAAAGAGGAGCTGGGAACTGCCTTGCACTATCAGCGCACCCCCTTTAGTGTTCATACAGATCTGGGGAGTCTGCGCAGTTGTGCGTTACACCTTCTTAACCTTTTCAAGCCTTCTCCAAACCTTTTTTAAGAGAATCCCAGCAAATTTTCTCCTCTTTATGTTTGTCTCAGTGCAAATTTTCACATCTTCTTCCAGCCGAATGTCCAAGTATGTAATCCACCAGGACATTTTAGATCTAGTCAGAAATTGGTATTTTTAGAAATCTTCACTAGACTTGCTGCTGCACTGTGGATGACCAAATTCGGGTATTCCTCTGAATGGGGAGTCACCAACATCTGAGGCCAAATTTCCCGACATGTTCAGATTTACTCAATGCTTAGTTGCAAGATGGGGCCAAGAACCCTGTGCTGCTGCCTGGCTGTGTCCTAGGAATGCCGTGGGCTGCTGCAGGTGCAAGGGCATCAACCCGGAGAAGAGGGTGCACCTCATTCCTGGGGTTTCTTTGCTGCTGGGTAGAGACAGTGAGGAATTGAAAGGCTTTGTCAAAATCCATAGCACATTTTCCTTATTATAACCACGCTTCATTAATCAAGACGAGAAACAGCCCTTCAGAACAGAGCTTCATTTCCCCTGTGGCAGGCTGCTATATAATAGGGTGCCTCAGGGTAGAATATCGGAATTTTTCATCAGTGTGTCATGTACTAAAGCAAGCATTTTTCCCTACACGTGGGCCACTGACATAAGACAGAAGAGTATAAAAGCATAAAATCGTAATACAAAAGACGATCAAAGGGCCGGAGCATTGGCCTGTGACTGAGGCCACGGTTAGAAGGTCGTTTCAATCCAACAAAACAGCCACAGATTTACTGGGTGAGCTCAAAGAAGTTGCCAAATCTTCTCTTGTTTCTAAGTTTAAATTCAGGGGACACGTGTCTGCCTACATGAGGGTCAGATAAAATACACTGATATAAACTAAAATACACAGAATGGGTTTTGCCCATTTCCTTTAATTTTTGAAAACAAGTAAGTAGACGAAATCTTATGCCCTTCAAAACCAAACAGAATCTTTCTTTGTGTAAAATGTTACACAAATCTTAGTGGTTGTTCATTTTTATTTTATTGTTTTTAATAATACTGCAGATGTTTCAGAAAAGGGCAATATTGTTTCTACCGCATAAAAAAAATCATCACAATATAGTTGTTTTTTTGCATTTTCCCCTTCATATTGTTTCAAAAAACCAAAACCAAAACACAAATACTATTAGGAAATTTACCCTCCCACATCCCTCCCCACAACAGAAAAAAAATTTTTTTTAAAAAATCAGTAAAGTGTTAAACAAGTCAGGTATTAAACGCACACACGTACAAGCACAGCACATTAGTAACACTGTATAATACTTTCGACCATGCCAAACCATATGTATGTGTATAAAGCTACGGGTGAAAGGGTTCATAGCAGCAGAATAGGAAGCATGTTCCGTACGAAGCACGTAGTTCCTGTGGAGATATTTGGATGAGTACAACAGTTCAAAGTACACTGACACGCTAAAAAGCACACGTCATTTTTTTCTGCTACAGCCGCGTGTGTCATGACTCAAAGGGCAATCGTGACTTGTCTGGGATTCTCATGTTGTGTCTAATGCACGGCCAGTTGAGTGGTGTGGGTTCCACCTCTCGGCACACTTCACTGTAAACATTCATGGAGTCCTGATTGCTGAAGGTAACTTCATTGAAATCAAGCGTACCCTAACAGTGCATCTGCATTTGCACACCCTTCACTGGTAAGAAAATGTGTCGACATTTACTCTGGGAGGGAACGTAATCCATCCCAAGGCCCATATGTGGCTTTGGGGCCTTAGTTCTGCAGCTCTGGTGGGTGGAGAGAAAGACCAGAAAGGGACACTGGATTAGACATATTTATGCTCATTAGAACTTCCAAAAATGTTAAGTTTTGGAGTGGGCATTTTTTCAATATCACTATGTAGCTTTCAGCTGCTTTGTTGCATTTTCTGTACTTATATACCTCAACCTGAGGTTGTAATTCTGGGAGCATTTCTCTCAGAAGTATCCTTTTCCAATGGGACTGGGATTTCCATTGGTAGCCCCCAGTTCTGATGCCAAGCTGAGGACTCCCCCTGAGGGAGGCCAGCATTCACGAGATGATGGTTCTGTACCTTCATAAAGGCACGCTCCTTCAAAACGTCCTTTCCTAAGCACCTAACGATGGAGATGTGCAAAGGCAAGCTACTTAAAATATTTCAAGTAGAATTGTGGTAGAGAAGTTCTCTCTTAGACTTCCACCTTACCACAAAAAAAAACCCCAAAAAAACCCAATGACCAAACAAATAAGATGAAGTAAAATTAAACAGAACTGTTAGATTTTAATGATGTGACTCGAGACAAAGTGACGCTATGAAAATGCTTTTCTAAGAGGTAACTGTAAAGTCTCCAATAAATGCTGACTACAGGTACAGTTCTAGTGACTCCTAGTGAAATGTTTTCCTCCGTAGAAGGCCAGCAGCCACTTCTGCTCCTAATTACTCCAGATGCTGGTGTCTGAGCTTTGGTGATTTTGAATTGCAGAGAAGACAGCAGATTTTATGACATTTCTTCTGAGCTGTTTTAGGCTGTTGCTTGTCTCTCCCCATCAAATACTGTGCAGTGCAGTACAGTATTCCTCCACAGCTTTCTCATACAACCATTAAATAAAAAAAACATGACAAGGAAAAAAAAAATCCAGTACAAATAGTAGGGTTTGGAATACTGGGAGAAGAACAAAAAAAAACCACTTGAGAGAGAGTCTAGAGATTTTGGTACTGGGGCTAGCATTTGCATACCTCATAGCAACAACCAGCCGTCAGTCGGATTCACATGCACAATCTGGTTTACATCGGAGGGAGTCGGTTGATACAACTGATAGAATACAAAGGCCTGATATCACAGAGCCAATAACGCTCCTTTTGGGAAACAGAGAAGTCACAACATCCCTATCTTAGTTCCTTAATCTGCACCACATATAAATTACCTCCCGGAACTCTTGTGGAGATTAATCTCCCCAGGGAAGTGGGGGATTCCCCAGCATCGGACACTTAAGATTCGGCTGGACAGGGTGCTGGGCCTTCTCGTCTAGACCGGGCCTTTGCCAAGAAAGGTTGGACCAGATGATCCTTGAGGTCCCTCCCAACACGGTATTCTCTGATTCTGGACCAATTACTCGAGCCTTCCACCAAACAAACTCCTACTCTGGCTTCAGTGCAACCCCATCTAGAAAGTACCCTGAAGATGAGAAAAGCTATATATTGTCATTACAGGATCCTTGATTTCTTCTGAGGGGAATTAACAGATGTACAGACGGACAGACTGGCAAACAGATAGAGAGACAGAGGCCAAGGTACGCAGAGCTCTAAACCTGCTCTTTTTTTCCTCAGAATATCTCCACATATAAAGTAACCTCGATCTCCTGTTGTACAAGCACAGAAAAACACGTTTCACTTCAGGGGATGGGAAGCGTCAAGTGAAATGAAGTACTGGCCACCCAGACACTAAAGAAAATGAAAAAGCTTTAGAGGTCTCCTGAAGCAGTACACAGCATCTTAGAGACCATTAACTTACAAGAGCAGCAAAATTCAGAGCTCGTAAGAAATATTCTCTATCCAATCTCCAGAAAAACAGTGACTCAGAAGTGGGCCCATTCCACCACATTTTTAGACCTGTTGAAGCAAACGGAGGGTGGAGGGAAGGCGGAAAGCGCAGCTGCGGTGGTGCTTTCTGTCGGCTTCACAAAACTTCTGAGAAAGAAGAGCTTTGCCAGGCGCAAAGCTGAGTCTCGCAGCTGCCCCGGCCTCGGGAACGGCTGAATCGCACCCAGCCTGGGCAAGGGCCCGCGGCCTCAGCGGGGAAGGCTCCTTCGGATTTCAGCGGACTTCGGATACAGCCCACGTTTAGAGAGTAACAAGGCAACAGCAGTTACAAGGCATCCCCCCCATCCCCCCACAGTTGCTTGCAATATAAACAAAAGGATACTCTGGTCCCCTTTATATACATACATTAAAAGCTGAAATGGTCTGAAACGCTCCCACGTTAGTATGCGTATATCTATACAACATTACACCTGCCAGAAATCAAAGTAGAAAAGTTTTACAGCACATTATACAGGTCCCTCTAACTTCTAAAAAAAACATTTACTGAAATCACCATATTACAAGAAGTCATCACTAACATACCATATAATACTATTTCTTTTTCTTTTACATAATCATTACTTATATAGTAATTTAAAAAATCACTTTTAAACAAGTATACAATTTTCACTTTAAAATTAACTGGTTAATAAAATTTTGTGCAAAACAAGCCAGCCTCTATAATTAAGTGAATTTATTTATTTATTTATACAAAAAAAAAATAAAACAAAAAACATAGTTCTTTCAGAAATGTGTCTCCTTTTCTGTAATGGTTGAAATGGCGCCATCTCCTTTCAGTTTGGCATCGCAGTCATTTATTGCTGCAATGTAGGCTCCTCCTCCAAGTTTCCCTCTCATTTTCAGATCGGAGCTAGGTGTAATCAACTTCCTGAATTTCTAGAAAATTCGAGAAAATGGAAATCATTATCTTTTTCTCGGTCACAGACACACATTTCTTAAACAGACTGACTGTAAAACCCTCCTCTCTTGCACGTCCCGCATCACACCAGGCCAAAGCTGGAGAATGAAGGCAAAGGCAAAGTGAATTTTCCTCCCGATTTAGAACATTCCCTTCCATGAAGAAATTCAGCACAATGCTCTGGGTAAGGCCTGGTATATGGGTACATTTGGTTTCTCATGGTATAATCAAAGAATATATACCAAAAATAAATAAACAAACGAGACTGCCAGAGCATATTAACCTACAATAAAGAACAAAAGAAAAATATATGTGTTCAGCTGAGAACTTTCTCTTTCATAGCAATAACATCAGTAGCAACGCTGCTGCTTACAGCGTGGGGAGAAGAGATTGCTGCAGGAAGTTGGCTTCCTGAAAAGCTTTCAACTGGAATTAAAAAACCCCCTCTCATCATTCAGGTACAGAAAAGATAATGACCTGTCTGCAGTGCTTCAGACTACAAGGCAACACGAACCAAGATTCTACACACAAAGTCTATTTACTTGCAGAGACAGGCTAAGATTCATGCATTAAGGAGGTATTTAATGTTAAGATTTGTGCAAAAATTCCTTTTTTTGACATGCTAAGAAAACTGTATTATGGATAATTCATTTTTTGTTTATATACCCACGGTAAAGATTTTCTAGGTAGTCTCCAGGCCGTATTTATTCCATGTTTCAATACAGACTACCCTCAGCCAGCACAAGAAGCTGCACGTTAGCTTCTCCATTCAAGAAAGCGGTAACTGTGACATAAATCCTGAGATATCCTCAGTTCTATTCAGAAGTCATACACTTTGGTTCTGAGTGGAGGATGATTTGAAAGTGTGAGTATACGCTGTGAGACAGATCTTTCAAACATACTGGATAAGTTAATGAGCCCCGAGCATCCTAGACACAGAAATTCCTGCTGTCTTGTTCCTCACGTTGGCATTATCCTAGTGAATGGCAGAAAGATGGAGAACGCATGAAGGGGCTGAATAAAGTCCCTTCCATACGTGTATTGAGATAGAGGGAGGCAATACGGGGGTACCGACTTTTACTGACTAGTATCTAAGGAACTCCAGATGACAGAACCAGGCTTTTCTGGAATATGAGAAATCCCAAATGGCTCAATAAGATTTATATCTTTGTTTCTTCCATTATAGCCATCTTCACCATCTTTCTTTGGAGAAAAGGTCTTATATTTAATAGTCTTAACCTCAGCCTAGACCTGAGATAATCTGATACCGAATGTTAGTAAATTGCACTGAATATTTCTTTTTGCCTCAATTTCTCACTTAGAGAACTGTAATCAGGAAAACTGTCCCGAAGACATATGTGAGTGTTCACTACCCGGTTCCTGGAGGAAAATCCTGGCAACACAAACATTAGTTACCAAAATCATGGAAAGAAGGCAGCTGACCTGAATGAATGGCTGGTACAAACCTTCTTGAGGGATTTAGCTGATGTTACGGACATTTTAAGCTACAAATGGAGCAGGAAAAGAGCACCTTAAAGTATTGGTTAGTTTACCACAGGCTGAAATCAGTGAAGGCAAAAAAAAAAAAAAAGAAGAAATTCAGAATAAGTTTTGCCCAGGGAAATGGCTGAGTCACCATCACCATCCCTGGAGATATTTAAAAGACGTGTAGATGTGGTGCTTAGGGACATAATTTGGCGGTGAACTTGACAGTGTTAGGTTTATGGTTGGACTCGATGATCTTAAAGGTCTTTTCCAACCAAAACAATTCTATGACTCTAAGAAAACAGAGAAAATTCGGATGCCTCTTTCTACCAGTGACTGAGAGGCCTAACCCAAGCTGCCACGGGAACAAGTACGTGGCACTGCTTTTTTGATTAAACTGTGCTTATTCTCATGCAGGTGAGAATTCACGCTCCCTTCCCACTCATTTTTTCAGTATCGTTAATCTGAAAATATATTTTACCTCTATGAAAGTGCCTTCTGTCTTCCACAGCTTAATGCAGATCCACAAAGGGATACAGATCATGGAGGAGAGCGCCATCATCCACCCTATGCCATAGCCCCAGTCAGGGTATATATATACATTGTTGTATTTCAAAGGCTTGTATTTCACCAGGAAAAAGATGAAGATTCCCTGAAAGAAGCAGAGAAACATATTAGCGGTGTTTGAAAAAACACTGGTTACATATAACAAGAAAATGATTGACTGTTTAGGCGAGGCCAGTCTCCCTGAGGATGGAAAGTAGAGGTAAGCTTTTCAGTCAGAGAAAAAAACAACCAGCGACATCTTCTTTTATGTACAGCTTAAATAACACGTCTCAGTAGCTTCCGCAGAAATGAGCAACCTTTCAAATTTAAATCCTATTTACCTCTCGATGACAATAAAACCTGCACTTTGATGGCAAACAGTACCTGGGCAGGAAAGATTAAGTTTTGCTACCGTGAACCAGCTGTGATTAAGTAACACAAGCTGTGTTCTCTCCAACCTGTCACGATGAAAAAGGAAAGCCAAAATTTTCAAAGTTGCCTTAATCCACTGTCTGTATCTGCAGTTCTGCAGGCCAACTCTTTCATCCTCACAACAGCTCAAATATATCTGTCAAAATTCGACAGGTGTCTAATCGAGGAGTTTGGACCATTTAAGTTTCTGAAATACAGAAAAGTTACTCTGTACTTTTCTTCGAAGTGGAGAAAAGAGTGTACGAGAGCAAGCAATAGCAAGTTCATTTCAGAGTTGCTGAAAATGAGTCAGAAATTTTCCCCTTTGCAATAAACTGGCAGAGCTCAAGGGAACGTGGATCTCCACGTGCCCCAGCATCTGTGGGTTTGCAGTTGCTATCACTTATGTATTGGAGAACTGGAAGTTTTAGTACCTAATCCTCAGATTCACGGGCAATCTGGTCATGCTCCTTTTGTGATTTTTCCCCTGTTATGTAGCCATAGCAGATTGCCAGAGCTGGTACCAGTACTGTTAGCTTCTGGTACGGCACATTCCCTCCTGTTCTTCCTGCATATAGGATGTGCTCTTGGCCTCTTCTGCTACCTTTACTAGAAGAAAAAATATCCCATCTTCTTTGAAAAACACCTAGTCACCCAAAGAGAGGGAAGGAAATCGGAGGCTGGATCAGCAAGGAAACCAGCATGAGCCTGGAGGTGCCTGAGTTATGCTGGGTAGACACAAGGTACACTCGCGAGGGTGTGAAAAAAGCCTCCGTTGTACTGGCGAATGTTCATTTAGGGCCCTGAGTTTATTTTTTTTCCTATTATTGTATATACTAGGATTTCTCACAATTCACAGAACATTTCACAATTTTTACAGATCCTACGGAGTGTTTTTTAATTAAAACATATGCTACAGATCAATAAGTGTTTTTCCTCAACCGTTGTGAAATATCATCAGTAGTGAAATTCTAAAAACATGCCCAGAAAACCCTCTTTATGTCTAAAAGAAGCTATTTGGATATTCTGTACTTACTGCGCAAATACCTGGAGTTAAGACCATCCAGCACCATTTAATCAATGACAGTGGTTTATACCCAATCATATCTTCAATGTTCTCATAAAAGCGATTGCTGCCTGCCCAAAAAAAACCAGACGAAAAGCAGATGTAGAATGTACGTGTAAGAGGTTGTAGAGGTCAGTATTTAAAACAGTAAAAACATAGGTTCTGAGAGAGCTGCAGGGACTGCAGCTGCTGTCTCCTTCTCTGGCACATACGTCCCTGGCACCTGCTCCATGCTTGGGGCAGAGGCTGCTGCCTGCGTCTGTCTCTGACCAGTGTGATCAGGGAGTAGGAGTGGGCGAGCTATCAAACAGAAATGGCTTCTGGTCAGTAACAGGCTGAGCAAGCCCAGTTAAAGAGGCTCTATACGCCGCAAGCTCGTGTGTGAATCCCTAGATAGCTGAGGATATGTGTGATCTGAAGTTCATACATTGTTTTACAAAGTAAAATTGTCAGTCCTTTGTGCGCAAAAACCGCTTGAGGATGTTACCATGAACATAGCCAGCGCTGTGGTGGTTTTCTCGACTTTGCTGACCGCCAGAAGCAGCAGAGCTAGGGACACTGCTATGTCCCTTTTGTGTTCATGAGGCATGAACTCCGACTCCCCTGGGTTTATCTGTGAGTGTCAGAAGTGGAGGGGAAACATGCCCTGCACAGACGCTTTGTGAGAGAAGAAAGACTTAGTGCCACCCCTACTTTCTAAGGCAGCTGGGGACCTCCTTGGGGAAGGAAGGTGCCAGTCAGTCCTGTCAAGGACCAAGGGCATTAAAAAAAATAATCTATTGGACTACTGTTGTTATTTAGAGGGGGGAAAAAGGCATTCCTGACTTTTGGTAGGGCATGGGAATGTGGAGGGCCCCATTCCATAAGGATACAAGGCTTTCACATTGCTTTTATGCAAATAGAAGATTTTTGTAAAACTCAAAACCACAGCAATATTCAGCAACTCACCATAAACCCAGCCTATGCAGACACACTCAAATATGGCAACAAAAAGAAGGCACATGCCACTAGCTGCATAAGAGTCAAATAACTGAAAGACGTACATCCCACCCTGAAAGACAAACACAGGAAAAATATTATTGTATTGGCACCTATAGCAATATTTTATAGCAAATATGGCTTTAATTACACAGCCAATCTGTTGGTTCCTTGGCAATCTTCCTACCAAAGTTGGGTCCTTCTTGAACAAAGAATATTCATTTTTCAGTGATTTGTTATTGTGAAAGATTTTTTTCTTCCATAGCATTTAAGATTATTCCCTATGACGGCTGAATACTGTGCATTTGCTTTAAGGTAGTAAATCCCAGAGTGGCGAGAACTACAACTGACTTGTTTCCAAAATGCTCTCCCACCACCATGCTTTTTTAACTTCATTCGTTATCATATCAAGCTGTAGACAACTACAGGTGCATTTGATCTCCAGATCACTGCACATGAAGATGGTAACAACTGGTAACAGCAGACGAGGAGAAGGCTGAGGTACTCAACAACTTTTTTGCCTTGGTCTTCACTGGCAACCTGTCTCCCCACACCTCTTGAGTGGATGGGCCGCAAGGCAGGGGTCTGGGGGAGAAAATCCGTCCCACTGTAAGAGAAGATCAGGTTTGTGACCACCTGAGGAACCTGAATGTAGAGAAATCTATGGGACCAGACGAGATGCATCCCAGAGTCCTGAAGGAATTGGCTGATGTAGTTGCCAAGCCGCTGTCCATGATATTTGAAAAGTCACGGCAGTCAGGTGAAGACCCCAGTGACCGGAAAAAGGGAAACATTGCACCCATTTTAAAAAGAAAGAAGGACCCTGGGAATTATGGACCTGTCAGCCTCACCTTTCTGCCTAGGAAGATCATGGAACAGATTCTCCTGGAAGCTATGCTAAGGCACATGGAGGACAGGGAGGTGATTTGGGACATCCCGTGTAGTTTCACCAAAGGCAAGTCTTGCCTGGTCAGCCTAGTGGCATTCTGTGATGGAGTGTCTACATCAGTGGACAAGGGAAGAGCTACGGATGTCGCCTATCTGGACTTGTGGATGAGGAATTGGTTGGATGGTCGCATCCAGAGGGTAGTGGTCAATGGCTCAATGTACAGATGGAGACCGGTGACAGGTGGTGTCCCTCAGGGGTCCATACTAGGACCAGTACTGTTCAGTATCTTCATCAATGACATAGGCAGCAGGATTGAGCGCACCCTCAGCAAGTTTGCAGATGACACCAAGCTGAGCGGTGCAGCTGACAGTCCCAAGGGACGGGATGCCATCCAGAGGGACCTGGCCAGGCTCGAAAATTGGGCCCATGTGAACCTCCTGAGGTCAGCAAGGCCAAGTGCAAGGTCCTGCATGTGGGTCAGGGCAACCCTCAGTATCAGTACAGGCTGGGGGATGAAGGGATTGAGAGTAGCCCTGCCGAGAAGGCCTTAGGGGTGCTGGTGGATGAAGAGCTGGACATGAGCCAACAATGTGCGCTCGCAGGCCAGAAAGCCAACCGCATCCTGGGCTGCATCAAGAGAAGCGTGGCCAGCAGGTTAAGGGAGGTGATTCTGCCCCTCTGCTCCACTCTGGTGAGACCCCACCTGGAGTCCTGCCTCCAGCTCTGGAGCCCTCAGCACAGGAGAGACATGGACCTGTTTAGCGAGTCCAGAGGAGGGCCACAAAAATGATCCGAGGAATGGAACACCTCTGCTGTGAGGGCAGGCTGAGAGAGCTGGGGTTGTTCAGCCTGGAGAAGAGACAGCCCCAGGGAGACCTTATTGCAGCCTTTCAGTACTTAAAGGGGCTTATAAGAAAGACTGGGACAAACTTTTTATTGGGGCCTGTTACCAGGGTAAGAGGTAATGGCTTTAAACTAAAAGAGGGTAGATGTAGACTAGATAACAGGAAGAAATTTTTTACACTGAGGGTGGTGAAACAGTAGCCCCATCCCTGGTAGATGCCCTCTCCCTGGAAACATTCAAGGTGAGGTTGGACGGGGCTCTGGTCTGGTTGGAGACGTCCCTGCTCATTGCAGGGGAGTTGGACCAGATGGCCTTTAAAGGTCCCTTCCAACACAAACTATTCCGATCCCATGATTCCGTGATTCTAAGATGTGGGGTCTTGTTTTTGTGTCTGTGCAATTAATATGTAAAAGAATTAGTTAAAATGTGGGGAAAGAAGGTAAAATCTGTAGCCGCTAGAATCACTCTCCAATGGCACAGGGACTGTAAACGGAGTACACTGACCTACAAAGTTTTAATGTAACTCACAGCCTTTAAGTTCCATTACTTAAATGAGTCATTATTATTTGACAAAAAAGAAGTGAAATAAGAATCACCCTGGCTCCAAGCAAGCTTTTGTAGAATCTTTTCCTAACAACTTAAAAATTATTCTCCAAATGGCTTTAAAATAGCAACCTTTGTGCTTCCAGAAAAGAGAGCAACCAAAACCAAGCAGTGTATAAGTTAGCATGGCACCCAGACACAACGCGCACGATGCTGTCAGTGATCTGTCATTTTCTGCGTTCAGTGGTGCCACAACACCAAGCAGTATGAAAAAGGTAAATGTGCTCAACTAAGACATCCTCACTTACTTTCTGTTTGACTATGACTCAACTGTATCACCACATTTGTCAAAGACATAATTCTTTTCCTCCATTCCTGTATTTTTCTCTTGCTTATAACAGTCAGAACTGTTCAGGGAACTGAGTGGCTTTCTACAGCCTTTGCCTTGAGGCAAAATGAGGAGGAAGCTTATGAAGTTCAATTAATTACATTATGGATAACCTGACTATTAAAATTGTATTAATATTACACTACTTTCTATGCAAGATCCTTAATCTTTTATCACATGTGTGTTCAATATTGAGATAATAATGAGGAGGAGATTCACAAAATATCATTTCAATGGAAAGGAATCCTAAGACTTATATCTCACGCAATTTTCTGCAGATGGAAAAGAACCCTATAAAGACAAAAAAACCTAAATGAAAACCAATACCTATGATTTCCCCCTTTTTTCCTCTGCATCGACTGACTGAAGGTAAGTTAAGATGGACTCTGTAAACTAGAAATCCTGTCTAAATCTTATGGAACACAAGAATGTTCTAAAGTTATTGTATATCAAACTACATTGATGTTCAAGCAGGCATTTGGCAAAATTAGTGCTGTAGAGTTTGGAAATGACCGTATATCTGAACGAGAAAGTTTTCCTATAAGGTAAAACACCTTTTATGACTAATGCAAAGCCTGAATAAAATCCAGGGATGCGTACTTAGGAATGCAGGAGAGGATCAGGACAGAGCTGGGATATATATTTACCCTTGCAAGTCTCACTCCGTGCTTTGATGCCTTACTGAAGTACCGTGGAATGGAGGGTTCTCTGCCAGCGTGTCATTTCTGCATTGGGCGACGGCTACTTAGATTGCCTACTTGGCGACGTCAGTAAGTCACATCTCTCAGTGATAATTTATGCCTCTCTAGTGATACTGAAAAAAAAGTGTTTCTCTGTCCTTTAAGGTTTCCGTTGAGCAAAACGCTATAGTAAAAGCACTGTGGAATGTCAGGCCTCCCAGACCAGAATGCAAATGTTGAAGTAAATTTCTTTCAATTGAATTACTTTTTTTTCCTCTTAATGCAGATGCTTTGTTGATGATGAGCTACGTTGCTTTTAGTCAGCTCTGCCAGCTGACTGCTTCCCAAAATCTCACCAGTGAACGCCTTTACTGCAAGGAGTTTGCTGTCAGGTTCAGCAAATATCTGAGCGAATTGCAAACATACAGATCAACCAACTAAGACAATACAGTGTAAGGAAAACAATTCCACAGAATTCCTGCAAGAATATTCCTGTCATTTCGGAGAACTTGCTTCCTCTTCACACTTCATGCTTCTATTTGTTTTAGCCTGTACATCTCGATAATGTACCTCTCAGTGCTCTGCTTAACACTTGTGCTGTGGGAGGAATTATTCCAAAATTTCCCCGTTTTACACAGCAAAGACAATTTATATTACCGAGGATAAGAATGACTACACGCAAATTGGTCCCTGTAAGGTTGCTCTGCTCCAATGCTCACCTTACAGGGACACACATCTGGAAGGAATTCTTTATCAACCAGCGTCAATTCCTCTGTTCTCACAGGGAACCGTGGCACGTAATACCTTTCATACACTGACAATCATAATTCCAGTTTAAAGCCAGAAGTATTGTTCTTGGAAAAACTCCTAGAACCTCACTGTTGTGATGGATAGAAATCTTTCTCAATTTTCAGCCTAATTATTCACAGCCAGTTTATACACCCTGGGTTGGGTTTGAAGGAAAGGGAGCCATTCTTTTTGCAGAGACAGTTCATGTTTATACTCGCTGTTACACCTATGATGTACTTACTTACAGAGAGAAATCTTACACCCTTGCTGATACTATCATCATTTTGCTAGTTTCTGGTAAAATTGGCTCTGTACTCCCAGGATCATCCTCACCGCTCTTGCTTTCCCTGCTCTTCCAGTCAGAATACAAATATTTGGAGTCATACATCATATTTCAGTGGGACTATTACCTTCCCCAGTCATGGGACTATTCCCACCTCTCAATTGGAAGTACCTTCCCAAAACATCTAAGAAACATAGTTTTTTGTCTACAGCATGTTTGTAGTGCTTAGGTTCACATCCAGATCCTTCTCTCTCCTAACCGCTTTCAATAGTAGAAATGTTTACTGCTATATGGACAACCTTATACCTTGTGCTACTGCAGTCTACCCCGTCTTTAATACTCCAGCCATCGGGTCCTTCCCTATCATTATACCTCCTTCTGTCACCCCGGAACATCAGACTTAATGAAGCCTGATTTGGACTTAAATCTTATAGCTAACTGTAAGCCCTTATACCTCATGCACTCTTTAGGCTACAGGTTTTTTTGTGAATCCTTTGTTTTTTAACGAAAACTGAACTCACGCTTTGTTCTTTTGAACAATAAGGACACTTCTAGGACTTCTCTATCTGGCTGCCAACTTTCATGGACGTTGAACTTCTTTGAAACTTCTGTTAAATTGACTGAAATCTGCCAATAGGTTCAAAATTTAAATAAAGAGGGAATACATCACCAGAGAGCTAGTTGCGTGTAGCCAATGACTTATATGTCACTTGTTTCCGTGGCGAGTCAACTACAGATACTGGATAAAATTGCTACCAAGCGCTGCCTGTGTAACTTCACTAAGAATCTCATTTCAGCCACTGTCTCTTTCAACACCAACAGTCAGCATCTCCTCTTTGTCCAGTGACTTGTACCAGTCTTTTTCTTTTGAATAAAATTAAAAACTTTTCTTGTGGTGAATTTTTAATTCCTTCACTGAAGTATATAAGATTTCTGTTTAACTGCATTTGCTTCATACAGAGCGTCATATCTCTTACCAGAGAAAGAGGTCTGATTAGTCTGGCACAAACTGTCACTGAAAGAAAAATAAGTTTCATATTGTCCTAGTTTTCCACTTTCCTCCTCATCTTTAGTTATACTTTCCTTGAAAGTGTATTTACAGCTACTATATTCTGCGTAGTTGATTTATTCTGTTCCTTGTAAAAGCTTGCAGTATGCAACAATCTAACGTGCTTACAATTGCCTAACACCTTTTTGGGGTGATATTTGCTCATTTTCAGTACAAAGCAATTTGGAAAGCACATAGTCTAAGGTCTGTGGATCTCTGCAGAGCGAATTTAAGTGACCCCAGATGAGTTCGTGAAGCCGTGAGAGGCTGCTTCACTGGGAACTCCTGCCCGAGAGTGCTGCACAACAGAGACACGTTGTGGCCCTTCACGGCTAATACAGCCAGGCTTCCCCGGACAAACATTCCTCAGACATTTAATTCTACAACTCCTCAGACATGAAATGTTTTTCTTTGTCTCACTCCCTCATACAGGGAAGCTCCAATGGCCCGGCAAGCAGAAGAATATGGGCAGAGGGGAGTGTGGCCTCTGCCCCTCGTCCTCCTGTTTCGGAAGGGTAACACGAAGGAGAGGAAGACCATTGATACGACTCTCTCTGTAAAGCAAGACTGAACTCCTGACAAGTACCAAAGAATCCCAGAATCCCTCCCCAACCTGGGTGTCAAACACAGTAGGTGCCACATGTTGTATCATGAACTGATGGGATGGACTGACACCCTCAGAATTTGTGGTTTAGAACATCCCAAAGCAAACACCTTGGTTTGTTGGAATTTTTTTTTCTTTCTTTTTTTTTTTTTTATTCTTATGAAGCAATTTCTGCTCAGAGATTGGCTGTATTGATTCACCTGGCCTGGTGATATAAAAATCAAAGATGTTTTACTTTTCTGTTTTCACTTTGCTTCATCTTCTTTATTGATCTGTTCATCCAAAACGTAGTTGTTCTCAGACTGGTCTGCCCAGAGTAAGTAGGCAGAAACCACATTCAGTGCATGTGGTTGGCTCGTGCAAAGCTGATGGAATTTCCTTGGCTACGTAACTTTGATTAAAATATTTCCTAAGCTCTACTGAAAAACTGAGGATACATTCCACATTTCGAATGTTACACAGTAGCTGAGAACAGTCTCTCCAGTATTTTGTAGTCATATTCCTCACAGGGAAATTTGTCTATGGCAAATGTTCTTGCATTTCACACGTTACGATTATAAACAGAAACCCATTTCCTTTTTTCTGCAGTAGTACAACAAAGCACATCTTACCTCAGTTAACATGATTAGGCCAATGAAGTATGACACAATGGAAAGGCCGAGAATCAACAGTTCTCTTCTGTAGCCCCTTCGGAAGATCTTTGGGTACATATCTACAACAGCTGTCACAAGGCTTTCAACACACACGAACTAGAACAAATGACAGGAAAGTACAAATGAAATATGTGTCTCAAGTGCTGCTGGGATTTGGATTTGCTACCAAACACTTCAAATATCCTTATATCCAAAGAGCCTGAATGAGCCCTGAGGACACTCAATAAGCGGAAGCTCAAACTGAGAGGAACATCACTTCCGAATTAAAAAGTTCAAAGCTGTGGATTTCCAGTCCACCACCAAATTCAAATAGTTGAATCCACTAATATTATCTCAGAATGCATTTGCCCTGTAGCAGAAGGATTACATAAAAATTAAATCTTTCATATGTGGCTTGAACGGGACTTAAATAATGTACAAACCATTCATAGGAGTATTTCACTCCAAGCATCCTGCACTCGTGTCACTCAAAGGCACGATATGCCATGCTGCGCACCTTCAAGCACTGCTAAATGAACTGCAGGGGTTTTGGAGAAGCTCTCTCCATTTTACAGAAGAGAGAAGTTCCACAAAGCTATTAACTGCCCAAGCCAAGTACATCTAATGAAGGAGGGAAGGAATGTTCTTATTAACTTTAAATATTAGCAGAAAGCTAGAGGCCTGAGCTTCTGACTCTGGGCTCTGGAGCAAGGTTTCTAAAATAGGCACCAAAACGAATGCCCAAAAGTAGACGACATAAAGCCTGCTTCATTGGAACAGTCAAGAGGAGAATTCAAGAACTGCTCATTTTAAGAGAGACTTATAAAAATTATTAGATCAGGAAAAAGAGCAATTATTAAAACATTAAGTTTAATGATTGGAAATGTCATGCAAAATAAGCACTGAAGAGCTTTATTTTACAGTGTACAATCATAAACTCTCTGAACCAAATCATGCTGAGAGCTGAGCTGCATGCTACAAATGCCAGCTACTTTACATTTTTCATCAAACAGCTTTCACAGTTCTTATGGTCACATAGGAATGACAACTTCTACGCTGTCACTTTGCTGCAGAATATAACTATGCATTTCTTGCTATGGTAGCTTGAAGTATAAGTACACCATAGGAACTTACATTATCACTATCGGGTATTCAGTTTCAAAATTCACTGAAAAGTGCTTTAAAAACGGGAAAAGACGACACACTGGTATTTTACTGAACTGTGAATTTTTATCACCCATCTTTAAGTTTAAACTGATTTCCATGTTAATAATGAAAGCTTTAGTCAGGCTGAATCCTTTTTCAAAGTAAATCGTGAAGGAATCTCCAGTATCACGTGACTAAGATTTAAAATAAGGAACTTGGATCAATAGTTTTAAGCAAGGAATTAAGTTAGGGTTCATTCTTTCCTCAGGTTAGAGGCTGTTTCTATCAAGGATGCTGATATACACATGCTAGGGAATCTGACAAAATGTTTAAATAGCGTTTGTTTCATACCTGACTATCTAAGCCAAGGAATATGAGCATCATGAAGAACAGAGTTGCCCACAGAGGAGAAAGAGGCATCATGGTGACAGCTTTAGGGTAAGCAATGAATGCAAGTCCCGGTCCTGAAAAGGAAGAAAAGAAAGGAAATATTTATACTTGTGTCCTGGGTCTGGCTGCGATGGAGTGAACTTTCCACATAACAGCCTGTAGGGTGCCGTGTTGGGATTTGTGGGTAGAACAGCACTGCTAACACCAACATTGTGGCTATTGCTAAACGGTGTTTGCACAGCATCGCTTATTAAACCACCTTTATCTGGACCCACCAGTTTTCTCACTTTTTCTCTTCCTGGCGAGTGAGTGAACAGCAGTGCGGGTGCTCAGCTGCTGGCGAGGGTTAACCCACCACAACTTGATTGCTCTTTTATGGCAGATAAGAGCTGCTAAATACAAGATGGAAAACCTCGACAAACTCTACATCTCTACTAGTCTAAATATTTGGTGATGAGGCACATCAGCTCTGCCTACATCTTGTCCAAGTGTTTGAAGGTCAAGACTTCTGTTAAGCCATCACTGTACTTTATGTTCTGCTTATTCTTTGTGTGGCTGTGCATCAAGGCTCACCTACCTGAATAAAGAATAGCACGAGGTCCTGTGATTGCCTTATATAACTTATTAACATAGTCAGCAAGCTTTTTGTTTCCCCCTAAGACAGGAGTGTATCTGGCATTTTATGCAAGAACACAGGCAATGGTCAGAGCTGCATCTTGGAAGCCATACATGGTGCTGGCCAAACGTCTGCTGGTTTGTTCAAAGCCTGCTCTGCATTTCTGAGTGCTGCTGCTGGTACATAACATTAATTCGTTGGCTGAGTATTTACAAAAATCTTTAAAATAGAACATTGTTGCAACAGCAGAGCTCAGAGCTGCTAAAATACCATCTCACCTTGCTCATATTTTCCTGTTCTTATTTACCTGTGCCCATTTTTCAGCTGCTGCGGACTCCCATGCTGTAGCCGCTTTTATTGAAGTCAGCCAGCTTTTAAAGCAGGGAAACAGAGGTGATGTCACAAGGCTGATAAAGGAGTACCCTCTGTGCTCCCGCTGCAAGAATTTCAGCGAAGACCTGTCAACACATTACTGCTTTTTCTTTGAACGCAGGATTTGCGAGCTCCTATAGTTTCTAGAGTTGCGGTAGCCTTTTAACTTTTTTCCATATAGCTTCTACAATAGTATAGGCCAGTTGTCTTGGGGGCTTTAGGAAAAGAGAAATATTTTCCATGACAGTATCAGTGAAGCTCTACTTGCTTTGCAGTTTTCCTGCTGCCCTTGGCTAACTTCACGAGAGTCATTTCTCCTTCTCAACACTTCAGCATTATATTGCTTGTCTTTCTGGGCAGTGCTCCTGTTCTTCTCGTTCTGTTGAGTTTTAAGTGATGCTTAAAGATGTTATATCTGCGAAGGTCTTAAAGAGTAGTTAACTTTCATTACATGCCTAACTCCAAGTGATGGTAATAAATGTTAGGTGTTAATTTCTCATCGAGCAGGCCTTTGTGACTTTCTGGACTCAAACGAAGAACTTTTAAACTTAATCAACCAGAGTGTCTCAATGTATGTCCCCAGGAGAAAAACTTACTGACATCAGGAGATGGCACGAGCCATCTGACTGATAGAAATCTGTTCTTAGGCTAGCGTACATTAAGCAAGACTTCAGAGGACTTCCAAAGGTTTCTCCTAGGCAGCTAGTTTGTCATTACTTTAATAGCTATGTCTTTTTTTTTTTTTTTTTCCCCAGAAGGAACAAATATTTGTGTGGGTTTTGGTGTGTCTCATTTAAAGAAAACTGAATGCTCCTTTCATGAGGATATAACACCTAAGGGGCATAACTGAGCAATATATCTCTGCTAAACAATCTTCTGGATGCTCAGCTGGAGTAAGTTTGTGTTACAAGACCTCCTTGACTCTATGAGTTTGGTGCTACGCACAGTAACATTAATATTTATCACACGTAAATGTATGACCATAAAAACAGTTAAGAACTCTTCTTATAGCAGTTATTCCAAAGAGTCAGGTAACAGGTTTTATAAGAGGATTTTGTAAAACTACCTGCAAAACAGTCAGCTTATCCATAAGACAGCGGCACAGACTAAGTATTCTGACAGCAACTTCTGGGCATTTTTTGTTAACTCAGAAAACTGCTTTTGGAACTTACCTGATTCTGCAACTTCTGCAATGGGCACGCCTTGTTCATAAGCCATAAATCCAAGAACTGAAAAGATAGCAAAACCAGCAACAAAGCTTGTGCCACTGTTCAAGCAGCAGAGCATGATGCAGTCTCTGAAAATAGAAATACAAAACACTGCAGTTGATCTCCAGAGCCTGGGTTTCATTCACGTACTGAGCCATAGGACTAACAGAACCCCGAGCTGCAGGGATGGACGTGAAGTTGCTCATTAAGAGTGCGGTCCCAGGCGATACTGTGCCTGAGAGCCATCAGCCAGGCACAAGCACTTCCAGGAGGGTACCATCATAATACCCTTGTTGTGTTTTAACTGGCTGAATTGCAAACCCATTGCTTCTCACTTACTGGTTTTCGATAGAATCTTTAAAATACATGTAAAAATACTGTAAGAATGGTGTTAACAATTTTTCTACAGTAGTTGTAATAATATATTCCAGAGGATACGAACTCATTTATAAACTATATTAAAATGGCAGCAATTTGTTTCCTGGAAAAAAATCTTATGGTCAGATCTTGGCTAATTCTATTCTGGTTACAGTATACTGGCAATATGTACCCATACAAAATACAACTCAGTTTGGTTTAGAAACTTCTTTTAGGAAGATTTGGTAACGAAAAGCACCACATATAATCTAAGAAGTGCGTACATGCCTAAAAAAGTGCCTAACAAATAGGCAAAGACAGTGCAGGGACACTGATCTCTCGAACAGCAAACAGTGACAGTTACAAGGCCAAGGTGAAGAAATATTTCTTCTCTCAGATTGGAAACGTCACAGTAGTAAATCACTTTAAAAAAAGGGAAAACACTCTTGCAGAAAGGTGTGATCTTTCCCCAGAGGCTGGTGAAATATCATTGTTCATCCTGCTTTGAGACAGCACTTCAGGCTTGACAGACAATGAGGTAGGAATGATTTATCATGACAGTCAATCTTTTAAGACTGTTTGCTACAAGAGACAGCTGTGTACTTGAGAAAGCAATAACCTAACCTAGATGCCTGAAATTCAATTAGGATTCTAAAACACAGAAGCACAAGGGAAGCCTGTAGCTGTGTCAAGCCTATACCTTACTCTGGTATCTATGAGAAGAAACGACCCTGTGAAATCTCCCAGGTTCTGATCCCACATCTTCACTAATGATTCCCATCTTTATCACAGATTTGTAGTGACTTTTTGAGAATCAGAGACCATTCATATTTTTGAAGTCTTGGCATATATTCCAGCAAAACGTCTTTGGTCCAATCTCTCTGTCCTCTTGCTTGTTTTGTTTGGTATTTTTATCCTGTAACTTTATCTCATCAGTTTATTAAGTTGAAAGTGAGGTGACCAGTTCCAGCATCTTACTCCTTCACTAGTGAGCCCAGCACTGCCTCCCACATCGGCTCAAAGCTCTTCCTGTTGGGGACTTTGCCTCCCCTTAGCACCAGGGCCGTTCCCAACAGCAGGAAGCAGCCACATGCTTCCATGCTGCAAAGCGAGCCATCAGCTCAACTATGGCCGATGGGAGGCTTTGGCTCTCTCTCATCACCTTATCTACGGTTAATTTTAACCATTATTTTGAGAACGCTTTTATGTTTTCGTAATCATTTCATAGGAAAAAAAATTCCATATTGCATATCATCTGTAAATCACCAAAAACTGTCCAGAAATGAAAAAGAGTGAATACTCCCATTTGTAAATCAAGACTGAGACATGGAGAAGTCCAATGATGCTCACGCTCCTTTCATGCATGGACTCTCTCTAACACTGTTTGTCCATTAGTGGGGGTAAACAGGTCCTTTAAAACACTTCCTGAAAATTCTGAAAACGGTCAGAATTCTAACCTGTTGTTAATTTGCTTTTCATATGAAATTGCTTCCTGTAGTTATGCACAGCCAGACTAGTTATAAGCTTTGGATCTTTTAAAGCAAAATAGCAATCTAAAAGAAAGCAACCAGGAGCACGGAGTACTTTGTGTTTTGCAGAGAAAGAAAACAGAGAAAAATATCATATTCCTAACCATTTTTCTTCCTCAGCACTGAAGTAGCTCTGGAGAGATTCTCACCCCAGCCTATCTCACCTAAGAAACTGGTGAGTTCAATGCTGGGAACTTAAAACTAAGTGTGGTGAAACTCTGTCAATAAAAGATGTCAGAAAGATGTATTTTTTAATCCTTTGGGGAAAAAAACCCAGGCACTACTTCAGTGGGGTGGATCTGGCTGCTCAGCAGTCATATGATGCTTCCATTCGGAACAGCCTGTTTTCTGCAGATAAGATTTATTTTAGATAATTCCCAGGCTTCAAATGCAGCCCAAACAACAAGATATTTTTCGTCTGGTGAATGGTGTGGCAGAGGACATTTGAGAGCTGCGGGTTCCTAACCATGTGAAAAACAGCTCAGCTGGAGACACATTGCTCCCTGTGCACCTGCAGTTTCTGCTGCTCCCTCTTGAAGGAAGGTCCTAGGACAAGGCCCAAGCGGTTTAAGCCGGACAATCCTATATAACTACATCATCCGTGAGACAACAAGAGGACCACAGACATTTCTCCGCTCACAGGGAAGACCCATGAAACACAGTGCCATGGTACAAAATAGTTATGGGTGGATACGCATTTCTCCAAGGAAATGGGCCACAGCGAACCTAAGGGGGTTTCCATCATCTCCAGTTAGCCAGGTTCCTATTCTTTTGACATAACACAGCCATAGCTCCACCATTTTCTTCCCCAGTTAGGCAGTCACAGACTGACCACTCGGTTCTCTAGGGACCTAGCAGTGTTTCCTGTCCTAACAAAAATATTACCTCTGATTTTAATTTCCATCCTTCCTTTATCTTTGTAGGAATTCTACTGACTCCTCAACTCCTCCTGTTTTATTCCCTTAGATACAAGTACGTAACCTGTAGGTCAGTCGTTTTTTCTGCTACGGGAAGGAAAACTGGGCAGGGGGGATCTGGATCCATTGATTGTGAAACCAATGAATTTTAAAACACAAATGCCAAAGAACCATTGGAAGGAGAAGATGAGGTTTATCTAATTTTCCATCCATTTTTTATAAGCATCCTTGGTAGGGAAGCATCAGAGCCTGACTGAAGCTCAAACTGATTTCAAATGAAAGGAAAACTTCAAATTTTTATGAAAACTTCACATTCTTCAAATTAATGTCTTGCCAATCACCTGAATAATTCAAGACATGCGTTCCTTATCTTCTCCCTGCCTGACAGGCAGGATACTGCTGGAAATTGATTCTGCCTTCCTTCAGAAGCTTCTCTGATTAGAGAGGAGAGCCCACAGAGCCTTTTTGCATCCCTCCAGTTACTTCATTGCCCTTATGGATGCCCTCAAGACCAATTTTACCATTCCTCTTTTCCTCTTAGACTAGAAGCTTGATAAAGGACACACCTTCAATCCTTAAAAGTTTTGTCCGTTTGTTGACAGCGCATGAAGTCACTGATTTATCTTCTGCACCCCAGCAGCAACGCAGCAGCTAAGCCCTGCTGTGTACATGGGGCTCATGCATAAAAATGGTGCTGCTGAGGTGCAGCTTCCAGCACAAAGGAGTGGTGCTGAGAAACCAAATGGTGTTTCCCCCAGTGGGGAACGGCAGAGTGTCCAGCAGGGAGCTGGATCGGTTCTGCAAATACAGAGCATGCGGAGCAGGAACAACAACATTTTCCTTTTCTGTCTGCTGAGGTTGTCTGTCTGAAGTTAATCCATCCCTTGGGAAGGTCTGAGTGGATTAGGAATTCTTAGCTTGCCAAAAATTAGAGGAAACACATCAGTACACCTTTCTTTTATTTATATGGGGAAAACATTGCCTGCTGATGGTACTGCCGTTACTTTAATCTCATAAGAGTCACTTTGGATATCAACTGTTGTAAATCCAGGGAGGATCTGTATTAACGTATTACAACGAAAGATAAGTAAGGACAATAAAAATGCATTTCCTATTCAAAGATGTGAAGTGACTTGTTTGCAATTCATTTACAATGTTAATGAATTAGATCAGGTTGATAATAAGGAAAACCCTTGTGCAGTTTATTTTCCAGTTTATTTTCCACTGCAACTGTCCCTTAGAAAAAAACATAAATTAGTAAAACGGAGTGCAAAAAGAGTGGAAGTAGATGTTACAAGCAGCCAGTGCACTGCGGGTATTGCAAGAGGCAAATCCATAGCTTAATTTTAATTTTTTTACATGCTAATTAGCATACAAATTTAATTCTGCTTTCCGTTGCAGAATTGCTGCGCTGTTTTGCTCTGCTAACAACCCCGTTTGACTCGGCCACTTTCTGCAGTTAACTTCTGTCCTACTTGTTCCCTCAGACTTCTTAAGAAACATACTTTGGGACACAATAAAATCTGTCCTATTCGGGAAATTTGTGAAAACATTTTGTTAGAGGAATTGTGAAGCTTGGCTTCAGTAAAAAGTATTCTGTGGCAGCATCTTGCTGAGGAGCTTTAGGAGAGAGCTGATGATGTTTTTACAACCTACGCTGCTCGGGTCAGAGGAAAAGAAGGGAAATTACGTGAGGTCTCTGATCACACCTCAAAACCCCTGCTTTTTGTCATGAGTTACAAAACTGCAGTCAAAAGATTACTGCAGTCCTTGAGGCAGTGACAGACTGGTTCCTAGATGGGATGCAACTGGAAAGAAATAAAAATTAAATTAAGAGAGAAAAGAAGTAGAGCCTTTGTTAAAGGATCACTTATGCTAATTAGGTTCCCACTGTTCTGTAGGGGCACTCATTACCCTCTGTTGGGGCATCTTGATCGTTATTCTGAAAGAAAAAAGTAGTGCTCATGTTCCTGCCCATGCCAATAAAATGGAACAAGGATTTTGTGTGAGTCATATCCTTTTGACATTGGTTCAGGAAAGATTAAAACCTACTGAAGTCATTACCAATTTCCTTACTGATTTCTATAAAGATAAGCCATGAAATGCTATCCATTTAGACTGTGGTCTAGCTGGGAGCCAGTAAACTATACGGAAAAGTGACATTCCGAGCACAGACCAAACTCAGGTGAGTTTTAATAACCATTTTTGGTAGTTGTTTGTTTTTTTGTAAAGGAGATATACATTATACAATCAATACACATGCAATTATGTATGTATGGAATTCAGAATATTATACGTGGAATTGTGTATACCCGTGTGTACCGAGTGGCTTGTGGCTGGGCAAGGGTCGGATACGATCAAAAGGGATGAAACCACCAATTTTGGAAAAGAGAAAAATTACAGATCTCTGTTCTACAAAAACCCGTGCATACGCTTATGATTACTCATGCAAATAGCTAAAGGAAAAGGGAAGTACTTCTGAGTGAAGCTAAGTATGTGGAGACTTCCATTGCTGAAACTTAACGTAAAAATAAAGTGTGGAAGATATTACCTGTAGCAGTTGTTATTATAGTTGTTGTAACTTCCCAGGGCTGTCAAGCATCCCAAGCAGATCGCGTAAGAGAAAAATATCTGTGTACCAGCATCCACCCACACCTGAAAACAAAAAAAAAATGGAGTGGTTAAAAAGATGTCAAGAAGGAATCACCTTTATGCATATATTGACTGCAGATCTGCAGAGGCAACTGTACAGGGTGAGAGCGTCCAGCAAAACTTTTGTAAGTCACAACCTTAAAAAAATACGCTTGGAGTTAAATTCCCCTCTCCTTCCCAGTGGTATAGACAGGGATTAACTCAGCTGGTCTTCACAGGTTCAGCCTAATCTAAGTAGAGAGACAGAATTTCTGGAGAAGAACCTCACCCAGTATTAATTCTTTAATGGTTTTATTAACACTATAAGGTGTTAGTAATTGCAACCTAAATAGAATCATCTGCATTTATCTCAGTCTCATCAGATAATTATTTATTCAAATTTTAAAATTTACTATGAAAAAATACTCTAAAGACAAAATATGCCATTCATAGATAACATACAAATGAAGGTGGGGAAAGAGAAGAGACAACTTATCCAGGGACAGGGGGTTTTTAGCAATACTTAATGACCCCAATTAGGCACAAGGACGTGGTTGTTCTGGTCACTCTTCCATTAACAAATAAAAGTTCTGTAGAGCTTAGCAAGTAAATAGCTTTATAATATCATTATGGTAACATTTATATCCTAAAATGATGCAAATATTAAATTCTAAATCAAAGAAAAGGGAAAAAAAGGAACATGAGCTGACACAGTGAGATTATTCTCCTCACAGCAATCTCAGGATGTTAATATAACATGCTTTTTTTTTTTTTTTTACTTTAAAAAATACGCCAACAAAGTAGTTCATTTCATTTGACTAGAGCCTGTGTGTGCTATTACTGGAGGTGAATGTACTTTTTAACTCCTGATTTTGCCATGTGAGCGATGTGAAGAACCCACATCTACACAGCTGCACTATTATTTCCAATCCAATAAATTCTGACTCCTGGTTTCCTGGGGTAAATGAGGTCTGTAAGGCTTGTGGTGTTTGTTTTTTTTTTTAAAGCAGAGCAACCAAAGTGCTTTTCCAAAGAGAAAGAGAAGTAACAAAACACTGACTGAGGACCAGAGGCAATAGCTGTGTGGCCATTAGCGACTCTAAGTTTGAGCCAGGAAAGAGGTAATGCAGGTAATGATTTCATGACTGATAATAGTAATACTAATAACAGTAATCAAATACTTATGAATATGTGGAAGGGGATGTATTTGTTTTACATGTGATCAAATGAGACCTTAGTCTCTGGAGCTGTTGAGAGTGTTTCTGTTTAGGAATAACATTAAGATCACATTTGATTTCCATCAGTGGCTTAAATGGTTTCACTGCTGTCATAGTGAATAAGATACAGCCGATTACATCTCAAAGTTCCACCACTTGGTAAAGAAAAAACGGCACAGAGAAAGGCTTTTGACAGACAGGCTCTTTAACAAGATCGGAAGCTCCCAGAAAGCTGTAAGTAGCATAGGTCAACTGAAAATGCACGGTCGTCTTAAGCATAAACAAAAACTAGGAAACTGGATCAGCACACCCAGAATCTGCTGCTTCCTTCCATTTCAGCTTTCGCACGCCGGATCGTTGCAGTGCGTTGTGTGGCACTTAGATGAGCAATAGCCTTTCCTCTGGGCATACGCCAGCTCCACAGAAGTCTGATTATTCCTTGGACAGCAAGTTCTAGTGGAAATGGGGGCAAAGGAGAATTGTACTCTCAAGTGAGACATTCCAGAGCTGCTGGAGGAGCAGAGAGCACACCCCTCTGGAGGTCCTGTGTACCCAGACAGAAATACAGATAAAATTCTGGCCATAAGTGATATTATTTCCTTCAAAGAAAACAAGTCTTCTCTAAAGACCGTGACATCTGATGGTGATTCAACATAAAAAGTGGCAAATACTTTATGAGAAACAGGTTCTGTAAGCACATGCTCACATATTCTATAAAAGTCGAATCGGATTGAAGATCCCTTTATTTTTGTTGCATTATATGACATCAATCTAGAAATTCCATCAGAACTTACGCCTAATATTTAAACAGGAAGGAGGAAGTAATTTGATTTACTGAATGGAATAACAGAATCAGTGTAGCTTCTTTTGGGTTGCATACTCAGAGAACCAGTGACGCTTAATTTGTGATGACCATTAGTATTTCAATTTCAGGTTTCTAAAGTGGCAAAAACACCTACAACTGATCGAGAAAATGGCAAAGAGGGAAATGCATTTAGAAACCACAGGTAGATTTTTGTAGCTGAAAAAACATGAGAGAGAGAGACTAACTCTGTTGTGTTTTGTCACCAGGCTAGACACATCAGCATTTTAAAGCCATGCAGTTTGTCTTACAGTTCTTCATATTCTTGCCCCAAGAGCTAGCGACCGTTTAGCATCACTCATTCCTGGTTGGAGAATTTGTTGAGATACACAAATTGTTTATAAGTCTAAGTCACACCCAGTCTTAGTGATTCATAAACTGTACCTCAGGGGAAGTTGTTCTCATTAAAACTTCTAGTGGGTACAGGCGGGCTCTTGTAGATACCACTCACAAATCCAGGTGTCATCCATCTGGCTTACGGCAACAAAAGCATTATTAATTCTTTCTGAGAGTGCTGAATTTGCAACGTCTGGCTTAGACTAGAAGTTGTAACATTTTTCAAGTACATGGAATGAATGCAGCACGATTGTGCAGAACAATGCCATTCTGAAGGACAGAGACAAAGCAAGCACTGGCAGTGAGCTGCAGCCAGGGGTCCTGGAGCCAGCAGCTGGGCAAAGGCCGGGACAACAGGAGTACGCTTTTTCTGAAATGACACAGGGCTTGATCCGTTTCTGGCATGAGTAAATTCCAGAGGAAAGGACCAGTACCAGAGAACAGCTCATGCTTTATAAACTTTGTACCTTGAAAATCTTTTGGTTAGTGATAATTAAGTCAATTCAGCAATATGCATTCATTATTTTAGGGACTGAAGATGTTTTATAGTCTTCTATTAGCTCCTACTTTAAAAGATGGAACTAAATATTTCTTCTTTTTTTCGTCTCATACTTAGAATGTTTCCATGCCAAAACAAGATTAAAATTAAAGCACGAACCCTTTGTCTATTATACGTTAATAATTAGAAAATCCAAATGCCGAAGGACAGAACCTTTATATCTGCTACACTTAGTTTTTGCACCCACTCACAGCCATTTTCTAGACATGTTGAGCCCAGCACAACGTTAGCGACAGCGTGGGCAAACAAGAAGAACGCAAAGGCAGAATACAGCGGCACAGCTATTGCTCTGACTCCTCTACGGAAAGAATTCCTGCTGGCTGGGAAGAAGGGGCTGCTCAATAAGCCCATACGATGAAGCTCTAATTCCCAAAGGGAGAAGGCAAAGTAAACAAGCCTCAACTCTGTGGCACTGCCTGTGCTCTGCAAGTAGAAATGGGGCCTGACGGCGAGAGATTGCGAGTCCCTCCACTTTCCGAGCGGGAAGGGGAGCAGCAGAGCTGTCTGTGCCCTGATCCCCATTTTGAGGCTTTCCCACGCTCCACTTTACAGCATTCCCGATTCACCCCAGAAGCCCACAAGCAGTGTCTCAGCGGTGTCCTGCTGGTAACTAACTTACCTTGGTACAAACACAATTCCACAGAACAGAATCAACAAGAACATTTTCTTACTAAAAATGGAAAGTGCTGTTTTGCAAAGTCCAGTTCTGAAAGCTAGCAATACCCAGATACTAAGTCTGCCTGGGTAATCTTAATTTGGCCTTCTTGTGTGTAGGTCTAGGACACAATCTTCATTTACATGACTATTCATCTCTGTGCCCAGGGAGATGAATCAAGCTAGGCTAACAGAGGATCCTGTTGTCTGGAGGATCCCTTGCCTCCTTTGTTGCCATGATTGTAGTGCATGTAATGAATGAAGAAGGATAAAGGGGGAAGAAGGGGGATGTGCTGTAGTGAAGACAACAGAATACAGCTCTGGAGAATTAGATTCTTTTCATGTCTCTGCTACAAAGTGTCTATGTGACGTTATGTCCATAAATCACTTAAACCAACCCTTTCTCAAATGTTCATTAACTGCATAGTCCTCATTTAATGGGTGTCCAAAGTGAAGTACAAAATTACTGAGCATTCACTGTTGCAACCAAGGTGAATGAAAGCCATGTCTGGAACAAGTGAAGAAAACACAGTATGAAAAGTCAGGTCTGCCAACTTCAAATTAAAAATCCTAAAATGACTGATGGCTTCTCATTTTAGTCTCACTGTACATCTCTCTACATCAGTAAGATGGGGTTACGCCATACATTGAAAACAAAATAACTAGGGTTTATGAAGCATGCGGACAGTGCAGAGATAAGTCACTTTGAAAGGCTGAGCCATTTTTTTGTCATGATCAAGGTCTGAATAATATGCAGTATATTTACAGGGCCAAGCAATGGGCGAAAAAGATAAAACAAAATATTGCATAACTGTCCTGAAAGGAGCTTCGTTGATGCTGTACCTGAATAAGGCAGAGACCTTGGGGAAAACCTGTTGTGTGTTGACGTTTATTATTTCCATAAAGCATGGAATAAAAATGAACATTGCTCACCTGAAGGACTATCATTAGATTCCAGGTTTTTCTCTAAGTTTGTACCTTCCCTTCACCTTCCGTACTCTCTGTATATATTTTCTGTAATTCTGTACTATATCTAAGTACACAGTGTAGAGAGCTGGGCAGACAATTCCTCCATATAGAGAATCACTACTGCCACGTCTCAGCACTTACTGCTGCCTTACGAGAAATGTCCTGCTTCAGAGCACAAGGCACATGAACTCACGTCTGCCCAAAACCGTCTGCACAGGTCTACTGACATATTCCCTATGCTGGGATAGGGAAACTGGGAGGTCAAGACCTACGGGGATTCTTGCAGCAGCCTCTCTCAGGAGGGAGCCCTGGCCACCTTTGGTCCGTATCTTTTCCATCTTGGGAGAATACCATTCACCACTTAAGGCCACATCGCATTATAGAAGTCCTGTACTGCTCTTAAAACAAAGCAAACGCTACAATGCAGCTATCGTGGAATCCTCCCGAGACTGCAGGAAACATCTCCCAGGATAAACTGACTTTAACTGGCATTTCCACAAGCTTCTAGAGTCACGACAAACAGTCGAATGTAATTCAAAAGCTGTAAAATTGTTTCATGTCTAGGGAACATGGGAAAATTAAGTAGTTATTTTCTGCCTGATCCTCCTAAAAGATACATAGTTTTTAAATAAATATATTTTGTTGTCACCTGAAAAGCTTCATTTTATATCTCAGCTAGGAAGCTATTCATGAAATGTCACTATTCTGTCTCATTGTCCGTGTCTCTGCATACTAGTCCAGAGGAAAAATGCGAGATGCCTAAAATGCATGTTCAGGACATTATGAGCAGAAGCGGGAGGGGTTTGTTAAAAACATGATACTCATAAATTATGTCTATGGGAGGCTGCGTGTTCAAATCCACAGCGGGCATCTCCCCGCTCAGTGCCGCAGGCAGACAGGCCCTGGTCAGCCTGCGTTGCCTCTGCCTGCCAGGATCAGGTCTGTGCGCTGGGTAGACAAGCTCTTGGGATAAACACCCGTTAATGGTTTGATTTTTCGGTCTGTTGCTCAAATAATGGTAAAAATGGGAAAAGCAAACAAAAGAGAATATGATTTTTTAGAAATGGCCCCATGCAGCACTAAATGACCTTGACCACTTCCTATACTTACTCCTTGTTCAAATGCCTCCGTTGAGCGGGGACCTGCACGTCCTCCCAGGCTCCCTGCACATGGTAACAGCAGCCTTTAACTGTTGATGCACAGATCTACTGGGATTGCAAGGTGGATTTTTTTCTCTACTTTGAGTCAACAGATGAGAATAACCACTGTATAACACTAGTGCTATTGTCACTGTGGCATTAAGTGGAAAGACCAGATATGGGCCTAAAAAATACGATGGAATTTACACCAAAAGAAACCAGAAGATCTCTAAAGAGCAGGCAGTGTCTAGATGATGAAGTATATGCCTAATTACAAACAAAGGAAAGTAGCAGGAACAAATAAAGCGGCTATAGAGTAAGGCTCCCGGCTTCATACCAACAGGGAAACAGTGTTGTCAATGGCATTACAACTGTCTCTGACCTAAGAGCTGTATCTGACCTGTCGCGGGAGAGACGTCATGATTTCCTCCCAACGGTACTGCTCCCTGAGCCCCGGGAATCAGCAGGGATGGCGGGGAGGAGCTACGGGTTCCTGATACTCGACTGAAGTTACACGTAGGCTTCAGGTGCTCATGTATTCCGGTTTCAGAGGCACTTGTGTATGTAAATAAACAGACACGTCACCCTTTCTCTTTTTGCAATCTTCTAAACTATATTTCACAGAAGTCTTAATGGTACTAAATCATTGTGATACTTTGGTTCAGGAGATGGTGCAGAGAGTTTTCAATGTAATGGCTGATCCAAAAGAACTGCAACATCCATGTTTCTCTGTGCAGAACTAGAAGATCAATCAAGCACAATCGTCCACTATGAGGATTCTTCCATTAAACACAACTTATATACTGTTTATCTGTCTTTCCCTGACCTTCCCCACGCTCTAGAGTTAACAGATCTGTTAGAAATGATAAACATGTAAGGGCTGCTAATGTTTGTACCTACACACTTAACTTTGCTTCCTTGAGTATTTCTATCAAAATCAAGGGAATTAATTTCACACTGGTGTCTGAGTACTGGTTGAAATATGCATCCCAGTGCTGTAGTTTCATAAATATGCACTACTTTTTTTTTTTCATTCGTAACAGAGAGATTGAACACCCACTTCAGCTGCAAAGCTCAAAGCACGCTTAACTAGAGTGGTTAATGACAATTCGTAATGAAGCCCTCTGTCTGCGAATATGGGAGATCTCATAGGCCAGTCAAATGCTGCACTCGCTCTTTAAAACATGATGTTCCAAATGGTGATTGTCATTTATTTCCCATTTTGTTACCACAGAATAAGCAATCATTTTAGAGTTTTCTTTTAATTTAAATTATTCATTACTTTTTGATGAATCTCATCAGTGTTTGTATTTTAAAAAGCAGTTTGCCTTTGGTTTCAAATTAAGAATTGTAAAACTAAAGCCTTTGCTGTCAGGACATAATAAATGAAATTTCAAGGTAAAGGCTCAGAAGAGTTGCAGATTTTTTTAACAGTAAGGATGTCCGGCTAAAACAACCTGCTGCCAAACAGATTTAAGTAGGAGAATTACTAGAGTTTAAGTCCTACGCATCATGACAGGCTTAATGTTCATGTGCCAGCGTCTCTCGCAATATGTGGGGAGTGTGTGGAAAGTGTCAAAAATTCATGTCAGCTACAGAACATCTCTACCTGTACTAGACCACAGGGCTTAGCATTTTCAAGTTGACTTCTAAACCACATGATTTGTGAGTCCATGGTCGCAAAGCACGGGTTACATCCAAGCCACCTGGGAGTCCCTCTGGGTATTTCGTGTGCCATAAAAGGTAGGCAAATCCAAAGAATGGAGGAGACCACAATGAGAAGACTAAACCAAGATCAGAAAAAAAAAACCAAACCCCAAATCCATACGCAGTGTAGAAACAAGAAGAGTAGATAGACAGCAAACAGACTGAAAACCGTTCATGGAACTCACACAGGGGGACCAGGACAAAGGCCTGACCTTCATCTTTTAGGAAAAAGTGCTGTACATTCTTTCATTATCATATAGGTTTAGACATGACAGGACCATGAGAAACTATAAAAATTCTAGGTCTTAATCTTGAAGTAGCACCTGCATTTAAAGAGTGGCCCCATCAGACATGTGGGAATTAACAACAGGTTTAATTATGAGCACTAATGGAAGCTTCTGGAGAAGCAAACCATTTCCAAAGGCCCTGCCACAGGCTTTCTCCCTCTCCTCCTGCCATGTGAATTAGGTAAGAGCCTTCAGGGGACTGCCTTGGGCAATGCCAACTACAGCTCCAAGCACTGCTACAGCAGGTCAGAACAGCTCTAATCATTTCCGACATAAACCTGTAGAAAACCCCAAAATATATGCTGAGTAAAATACAGTGAAAAAAATGCAGTTTCTAATGACTCTGAGAAAAAGCCGAAGTCCCTATTTCACCCTGTTCTTTCACCTCAGATTGTCTGGGTCTTTTTCTCTCCGCTCATCGTGGAAGACTGCCTTCAGTTACAGGCTAACGCGTCGGACTGAATAGGAGCTGAAATTGAAGACCAGGCTGACCTTGCTGCTGTAACCCTGCGGATAAACCAGCAGGTTTATAGCTGGTGCTATGAGCCTACACATCCAACTCAGAGGACAACGGGGTGGATAGACAGACGCTACTGAGAGCTTCTGACTTTGTTGCGAAGTCAGACTGGAACCTTTCTTTCCTCTCATGATTAATAGGCCTTCATTTTCCATTGACACTAATAAAAAGAGCTGTGATTGGACATATGAGACAAACACCGATAAATCAGCGCTATATTACCCACCACGTTCATACATAATGGTGTGTTTTCCCTGCAGACGTACTGCTAATGCACAAATCCTGCACGTGCAGAGGCTCCTGACCGTAACTGCTGTGGTGTAGGCCACTGGACTCTGCTACAAAATATTTTGACATTAAAAGCATAAAGAGCACGTACTCTCTACTGCCACAGGAAAGTACCACAAAGGCTAAAGTTTCCTAGGCAATGAGCTTTACCATTTTCTATTTTCAAGACTATTTTTTCCAGTCTTAGCTCTCTCCCATTATCACTAAGCTGAACTTCTGAAGACACCGGGAAACTAAGAATTATTCTACTGACTGAAGCATGCCTACAGTGTAGGTTAACATGCAACTATAAGAATCATGCCCAGAATACTTCTTAAATCGCCATTGATTACATTCCTCTGCTACAAGTTACATTTTTATACATGTATGAATATATTCTCTATGAAAAATGATAGAATAGGCACTAGAAGAGGACTGAGCATTTTACCTCTGATCTTATTCCAATTAAACTAATTTTTTTGCAGCTTTCTCATTATGAAGAACATTCACCTGCATCACAAACTATTACATTTGGCATGGTGTGGCACAGTTGGCAAGAGCAGGAGAGAGCGGCAGGATGCTAAGTAGACTGCTGTATGAAGGCTGGACAGAATACACTGGAAGGAAAGCAACAGTTATACTTGTGGCTTTTTTTTGGTTTTGGGGTTTTTCTGACACTTCCTATGTTCCTCGTATGCTAACCAAGATGAAGAATGCTATGCATTCACTTGACACCCCACCAGTAAAGACAGAGGTTAATTTGGGATATTTTCAATACGGAATGCTTTGTCAACTGGATGGAGAAGAGGCCAAACACCCACACCTGCCCCAGAGGCCACGCTGAGCAGAAACGTGCAGTGGTTTTAGCTCCCATTGCAAAACCACAAGGTCGTACTCTGGACAATTCACTGCCATCAACTGAAATCTCTGTTCAAAGCCATGAAAATGAAAACTAAGCAGTTTTCATTTATTCTCTAGTCTCTCTCTCTTAATCAACTGAATTTTTTTCTTCAATAGCAGCCAACAAAAATCAGCTGAATGCCCGTGCTACGCAACTGTGCAAAATACATATTTCAATGTACTCTCCTACTCTCCAAAACAACCCAAATGCTTGGAAGACGCAGATATTCAAAGAGAATAAATCCATTCCTTGCATGCATTCTGCTCTTTTCCTGACTGGCAGTACACCGATAATGTATCTTACTCCTACGAATCCTGCACAGAAAATCAAACAGGGAAGAACAAACTTTATTATTTTAATTTTCCCACATAATCAACATAGTTATTGTAACTGCATATTTCCTCATGTTTGACTATGAAATAGCAGAAAAGACTGATTTTCTGATCTCGGTACATGTTTAGTTTACCAATCTTTTCAACAAAGGTAATAAAAAAAGGCACATTCGTTTAGAAAACAGACAAAAAGGTGTTTCACAAAATTAAACTAGTTAATCCCAGGGGTCACAACAAAAAGCTTTTTGCTGACTAGGAAAATAACAGCTTCCTGCTTGCAACGGAAACCTTGGAACAACCAGTGAGCAAAGCAGACTGTTACACTGCAATTTTAACGTAACTTTTCCAAGTAGAATGTTACTTGAAGTAAAGGCACAGGTTAAAGCTTCTGAGAACTTTTAAGACAACCTTCGCAATAAGCCACTCTGAAAGTCACTGCCTCAACAAATATACTTTCAGTAGTATTTCAACATACTTTTGATATATTCCATTACACATACTCCTTTAAAGGAGAACTTTCAACGTCTAAATTTATCCAATCTACATTTATTGAACCTATGCTGAAGTGTGATGTAGGAAAATGAGGATATAAAGCAGACTATTCCCTGAAAATGTGCCTGTCCCCAGGCTACTTGAAAGTGGCAACTGTTTGTTCAGACAGTCCTCAATGTAAAAGAGGGTTTAGCACCATGTTTTACAAGTGAAACACAACTCCTCCAGGCTTCTCCAGCTGGTAAGAATAGTCCGAAAATATCCCCCAGTTATCTCCGTGCAGCCTCCGGCAGCTCCAAGGAAAAGCTCAGCTTTACCCGAGCCTAGAGCTGGGGTCCCCTCTGCAGAAAAGTAAAGTAACAAAACCTGCTGGATCCAAGCACCCTGGCACCAACTGCGTTACCTAAAGTAAATAAGCTCTTTAGCCCCTGCCCCCTGTCCCCAGATGCCTTCGGGGGAGGGGGGGAAGAAAATTTTAAAAAAAAGAAAAAAAAAAGAGAAAAATTATCTTGTTGCTCTCTCAGCTCAATGGGAAGTGTCATTAAATGGGCAACCAAACCAAACCAAAATATGAACCGTGTATTGTGGAGAAGCAGCAAAAAAAAAAAAAAAAAAAAAAAGTTGAGTTTTGGATACAGGACTTAGTTTGTTTCTGAAGTTTACTACCCAGGGGTTTTTAAACAACACAGCTTCTGAAAGCAGAGCCTTCATTAGAGCAGGAAAACACAACTTAAACGGCCAGGCAGAAAATGGCTGAATTAAGCTCTTTTTTCCCTTCTCTTTAATGGTAGTGATTCTCAAAAGATTAAAAGTAGGTTAGACGAATAATAAAACAGCTATGTTTCTAGTGTCTACCTGACAACAGCTTTTGTAGAAGTGAATAATTACATGAAAATCACTTCCTTTCCACCTCTCTCTGGGATTTCTGTGGGTTGCTAGGCAGTCTTGCTCCTACCTTCTGCTAATGTTACTTACAGCCGCGATGAATACACCATATTCATTACGAGAATGGTGAGCTGAGGGGGAGAAGGACCTAAATACTTGAAGTTTTGTTTATTCATTGCTGCCTTTGGAGACCAACACTATACCTCAGATTACTTTACACATATTTAAATGCTAATTTTCCGAGGCAGAATTGTTAGCCAAGTACCACCCGGCTAAAATGGAACAGGACCTTCCTCGCTCCAGGAGCCACACTAGTAGTATGTTTCTGTGTTGCCAGCCAATGTTGAAAGTCAGGTGCTGGAGCAAAGCACACTGAGGTGCCCTCTGGGACTCAGGAGGCGGATTCTTTCACTCCCTCCGACTGCTTTTCCTGACTGAAATAATGTTTGTTATGAGACTGGTTTACCTTCCTGAACTCCTTAACCCAAAACTTAGAAGATCTCTTGATTGCCTTGGCATGATTCCAAAACTGGCAGCCACAAAGTGCTGTTGTGCTCCCCTGTTTGTATAATCATGAGCGCGCTCATATAGGTTAGGGTCTACGCTCATTAACAAAGAAATAAACATTAGCCAACAAGGACTCTTCTCTGCCGCGTGCTCGCTGAGGTAACGAGGAGTGTGAGTGCTCATTTCGGATAGCAGGTACCTGTGCCTGCTTGTGGGAAGGGCAGTGAACCAAGTGCAAGGCCATGTGGGTTTTTTAAAAGTGTCTTTTTAAAAAGTGGAGAGCTGGAGGTCAGAAGAGTGACCGGGCCACTACAGGAGTGTCAACGCAGGTAAGAGCATGCTCTAACCTCTGGGTTCTCCCAGTGTCTTTAAGTCCCAAACTCTGAAACACCAATGCCTGAGGGCAGTTTTGCCTGCAAGGGATGTAAAAGCAGACCATTCTGGCCAGGGCATCGCCCCTTCAGGTTACCCTCTGCAGAGACTTCCACTGCCACAAAGCCGCATCTCAAAGAGCAGCTGGAGGTGTGTAAAATAGCACTGTTAAGGCATAACCCTTTGGAGCTGCTCTCTCCGACCGGTATTTCAGTGGCTATTAGTTGTCTTGTCCTGACCATCCAAGAAATGTAAAGCTGTGAAAGAAATAACAGATGGCTATCTGATGATCCTTGTTAAAGAACTTACTTTGATTTAATAGCACAACCTATCTTACGTCTTTCTTGATTTCTTCCATGCAGATACACAAAATCCCAGGAATAATTTTCATAGGACTTTCCCTATATTTAGAAAGAAAAATTCCAATAAAAGAACAAATACTTGGCCAGGCCTATCTTTATCTGAAAGTCAATACTAACATTCCGACTTTGCCCAAAGGCAAAATCCTACCTACAATGGTAGTTATGAGTCCAGGTATTTCTCTAAACTATGATAAAACTCACATGTTTTCATGTACAGCCAATAGTTACAACAATTGCCTAGAATACACGTAAGGAGAGTTATCTCATAATACAGAATTTCCCCTTGAAATATGTACCAGTTTTCCATTTCTTTAGTTCTGGAGCATAAGGTAAGGAGATGGCTGAGAGTAGGAAATACACAGAAATATTCAAGAGATATTACTCATATAAAAACATTTATGTCCCCATGATGAACGTGATTTCTGGGGAAAAAAGTCACTCAGTAGCTGGAACAGTTCTTTTGTGTCTGAGTGATAAGAAATGAAAATTCTCTTCGTAGATTGGTAGCCTAAATTTGGGATGCTGGAAACCTTTTTAAAAAGGTATTGATAAGAGGCAAAAATCTCATTAAATCCCAATATCTCTTGGGAGCAACACCTGTTTTTTTCACTGACTCAATTCCTGTAACTGCATTCCAAACGCACACAGGGTTCAGATCAGCAGGATGGGCTGCCTCAGCCGCTGCTGGTAGGGTGGGTGACTGCTAGAGCATCCACATGTTCCACTTGTGCTGTACAGCTCTCTTGTAGCATGCCTTAAAAGCATCGAAAGTTTTGCCTTCTCATACGCTTGCACTATATAAAGCTTCAGGCATTTGGAAATAAAGTAAGCTGGGTTTTTTTTTTTAATTCTGTGCATGATATGAAAAAGCACAAAAACCAGCCATTGCCTTTCTTTCCCTTTTCAATAGAGAGTGTATTTTCAGTGTCCTAGAGACACCAGATTCACCAGGTCTTTTGGGGGGCATGTTTGGGAGTTGAGGCACGCTCAATGTCATTTCCTATAAAGGATAAATAAAGATGGTCTTTTTTTTTTTTTTTAATAGATGCAGGAAGTGCAGTTAACTAATTTCTAAAATGCGGGTGTTGATTAGTGTTCCTCTTTACTGACGAAGCCACTACCACCAAACGCACTCAGGAGGAGATATTTGGCTGCTCCCACATAGACTAAAAGGTCTATGGACAGTCAGAGGGGTTTCAAAATATTTACGCTCAGTTGCACGGAGGGCCTGAGGAGAGAAGTCATCCTGACTGATTTCTGGAGTATTCTGAATCCAAACCAAAATGTTTTTAAGGTCTTTTTTTCTTCAAATATTCCATTTGCATAACATTTGCCAGAAAGTAGGGCTCTGGGCTTGCTTCAGATTTTACGTTTAGGGGGAGAGGGTGAGGCAGGGCTTTAGCAACTGCAGGAGGGGTTCTGTGTCCCCTCAGCAACTGGATCATTTCAAGATACCTAATTGCCACTACGGAGCCACTTAACTGTAGTATCACAGTAACGAAACAGATCCTTCTCTGAAAGCGTTTTTGTTTAGTCCTGTTCCTTTCTTAAGATTCAGCGCCTTGAAGCTTGGGGAACACATTAAATACAGTATTCAGCGCTGATTGCAAATACTTTAAAAAAGGGTAAGTGTTTTGGTCATGAATCATTATTCAAAGAATCCTGTTTACTCAGAAATTATGAGGAAACTATACTTACATTATATAAAACCAGGTTAAATGTTATTTAATCTAACTTCTTTAAAAATAAATATTCTCAAGAATTCTTTTTAAGCAATCTTCTTAAAAATACTTACCTTAGAAACTGCACTTTTAACAAAGTGTCTAAAGAGAACAGAGTTTGAAACAGAAGAAAATACAGTTATAGAAGCATGAGAATTAGTTGATCTTGAATTCTTCCTTTTAATGAAAATGGCCTAAACCTCATACTAAACTGAGTTTTCCACATTTCTACATTTATTTCTACAATTTAGCACTGTCCCAAGTCCCCACTGGTGAATGCTAAAAGGATACGTAAACCCTGACTGAAGCAAACTTTGACTTTTGAAGTATTGTGTATTGTACGTGTGATATTAAACAGTTACGGCTGTAGAATGCTGATCCGAAAGCTTCAGTTGTATTGATGAAGTAACTTAGGGCCATGTATTATTCGTACACAGTAATAACTAGAACACATACTAAGTATTACTAAGAATAACTGACATAATTGTATTGAACTGCATAGGAACCACTTTTAAAATAGAGGCTAGATTTCTTGAAAGAAGTATTTCCTCATCTTTGAATACTGTACAAACCAATGAAAAGCCTTTTGGTTTGTGTAAACCTGCAACTCAAAGACGGACAGGCTGTAAAATCACACCTTACAGATAATTTTCAAATGACAGTGTTTTTCATTTAGGCAGAAGTGGGACTCGCATGGTACTGAGAACATGGCAGTAGCACGCTTGTTCCAGTGTTTATAGGCCAGACAGTTCCCCAGCGAGGTCACGCAATACAGCCGCACAAAATAGTCGAGTCTGTACTAGCTTGTTAAGCAGCCTCACAACAAAGTACAATTTAAAAAACACTACAGCCATATGCAGGCTACAAGTATTCCATCCATGCAAGGAGGATGCTGTACTAGAGGGCTGAGTCCAGCGGTGCCGTGGAGGGAGAAGCCGTGCAGCATACCCAAAACGGAACAAAGCCCAGACGCTGCTACAGGAGCAGGTAAAAAGGCGGCTCACAGTCCCCTCTCCCTGCTCAGCAAATCTGTGCCTAATAGCATGCCAGAAAGACTCCCAGAGTGGATTCAATTTACGTTAGGAAAACAGAACTCTATATGCAGAGTAAAACAAAGAAAATACTCATCCCTTAGATTATAAAGGATTTAAAATTAAGCTGGGTTGGAATAATTAAACTTATAATATAAATTCTAATCTAAATAAAAAAAAACCCTCGGGAACATATTCAAATTTTCTAAGCAGTAAATAAGAGTTTCTCTCACAAAAGCTTATCTACGTTCATCCAGTCTTTTTTCACTTCAGAAATTCCTTTCATGCCACAAAAGATTTTCCTGACTGCAAATATCACGCAGAAGCAACCCTAATGGTGGCATTCAGGTATTAGGACCATTGTAGTAAATATGACAAAATACGCATATAGAGAGATTCTGGCCTGTGTACACCGTGGCAAAGACAGGGAAGGTCCCTGTTAAGGTCACTGCACTATCTGGTCAAGTCAGTCTGAAGATACTGTTGATTCGCAGATCTGGGAGATCAAGCTTAGTACGTAATGCATACCCAAGGTCATAATTCTGTCTTTGCACACATACACAAAGATCTCATTAACTCCTGACAAAAAGAATTGTCTTTGACTGTAGAGTGGGTGTCGAAGGCATATATGACAGTGGTTTGCCTCTACATACCAATACTATATTTTTTTTCCCAGGTTGCATTCTGCACTGAGATCTAATAACCCTACTTTCTCCTTTAGACTGGGGTGTCCAGAGACTGAGAGGCACCATCCATACAAAGAGCGAGCAGCCAGAGTGGAAACAGCTCTCTCTCAAAACATGCTCTTCATTTTTACGTATTTTTTCTTGTTTGTTTTTTTGCATTTTCTACAGTAGCAGCACCAGCACTGAAGGCTGCTTGGGGCAATCAATGCACTAAACATTTGATTCACACTTTCCCAGCATAGATCAGATTAAATTACTGCCTTCCTCCAACTGCGTTGGGGAAGATGGCATTAAGTCTCCATAATCTTTTTTATGGCTGTAGTTTCTACTCATACAACCTCTTCTTTCAGTGACTGCAGCCAGCAAGTGATTGTAAGAAAATGGTCTGTCTCCATTGACACTTCATGGAAAGCACAGAGAAGCAGTCATAAGAGCACAGCTTCCTGACCCACAGCATTGCCTTTCGCCAGCCACTGCCAAAAGCATAAAAGCCCAAAGGCAAATTAAGCAAAAGTCTGCAGTGTTGAGTTGCCCAGAGGTGAAGAACATATTTCCCCTTCTCAACTACACTGGCATAGTGCCGCGGGTGGGCACCTCACCATTGGATTCTGGCCCAGCTGCTGGAATTGTGCCACTGGCAACTGCATTTCAAAAATTAAGAAACCAATCAAGTTTCTAAAGCATTAGCAGTGCAGAATTCATCTCTATTTCCAGAGCCTGTTCCCTCTGCTCCTTCTGTTCGTTTTATACTTGGTGCTGGAAACATGACTGAAGCTGCTGGTAAAGCTTAGAAACTGCAGGAAAGATAAACACCAACCAAGAGAGATTACCCCTCCTAAATTTTTTGGAAGTGGTCAGCAACCATGTGGTTGAAGGTCGTGGAATCCTATTTTGATTTTCAAGAGCATTTTGGAAAAAATCTGTCACCAAAAGCTCTTTAGGAATGTGCCTGTAGTTCAAGAACAAAAGTTGTTGCTGGAAATATAACTGACGAGAAGACAGAAAACACCACATCAGAGTAAAGGAGTATTTTTTACAGTGGAAGGAGGCCGCCAACAGAATACTACAATGACCTCTGCCTCTGCTGCTTAGTTTCTTCACAAGTCGCTGGGAAAAAAAGGGTGACACAAAGTTAGTCAGACTTGCAAAGATGATAGTTAAAAGAGAAGACGCTAAGTTACCCAGACCAGCAAGAATGACAGCCAATTATGATGATGGATCTTACGAACTGGCGTGGCTGGAAAACAAGATTTTAAAACATGGCAGATAAAATTCAATTACATTTAAAGTAAAATATACAAGAAAAAGCAATTCCGATTTGACCTATGAAATGATGGGCTCTTAGCTGATAATTTTGATTTGGAAGCATTATCTTGTAGTTAATTTAGATAGTTCCAACAGTGCTCAGCAGTGCTCAAGAAAGCAAATTAAGTGCTAGGCATTATTAAGGAATAACCACAAGGAATACTAAGGAAGAGAAGAGCATTATACCACTGAATCCATCATTTGTCCACATCTTGAATACTCCATACAGTTCTCACTGTGGTCTCTTCACATTAAAAAGTTACAATAGAATTGGAAAGGGCTAAGAAAAAGACGAAACAGATAACCAAAACCAGCTCTGTATTTTGCAGTATGAACAACCCCATGCATCCATACAGGTTAGGGGACAACCTTCTGGAAGGTCCTAAGGGACAAGCTGACCATGAGTCATGGACGTACTGGAGTAAGTCCAGTGAAGGGCCACCAATATAATTAAGGGACTGTTGCATCTAAGATGCAAGGAGAGCCTGAGAGAGTTGTGACTGTTCAGGCTAGAGCAGAGAAGACTCAGGGGATCGGAACAATGTGTATAAATACCTAATGGGAGGGAGTAAAGAAGAGTGAACCAGCGTCTTCTCACTTGTGCCTGATGAAAGGGCAAGAGGTAACGGGCACAAACTGAAACACAGGAAATTCCATTTAAAAGAAAAAACTTTTATTGTGAGAGCAATCAAACACTGGCACAGGCTGCCCACAGAGAGCTCGTGGAGTCACCACCCTTGGAGATACTCAGAACTCAACTGGACATGGTCCTGAGCAACATGCTCTAGTCGAACCTACTTTGGAGAGGGAGGCTGGACTAGAAGATCTCCAAAGTTGCCTGCCAGCCTCAACTGTTCTGTGATTCTATGTGAGAACAGACTGAGTGGGCTAGGACATCTTCTACTGAGGTGGGATGTCAGTGCACTTTAACAAGTCATGAATGAGAAAGAAAGATTAGGGATACTATGTTCACTGTTTCTTCCAGTTCAAGAACTTTTGAATCATCAGATGAAGTTTCTAGGAATCCAGTTCAAAAGGAATGAAAGGAGGTAGCTCTTCCTAATACAATTAGCAGACCTGTGGAACTTGTTGCCAAGAGATGCTGGGGATACTAAAAGTCTTCATGGGCTCTAGGGGAGTTCAGAAAACTACATGGAAGGGAAATCCACTGAGGATTTCTGAACATTAAAAGCCACACAGACCTCAGGAAATCAGCTGAGCTGAAAATACCTGGCTGTCCAAAGAGTTCAAGGGACAAATATCATGTATTCCCTTAGGAATCCTCTTAGGTCCACTGCTGGAGACAGCACGCTGGGCTACATGATCTTTGTTCCAGGTAAGTTTGTATGTAAAGCACCATCTTACGTACTTTCAAGCAAATAACATATTGCTTGATGCTTACTTTAATGCTCCCTGTTCTGCAGAACAGATTAGCATGTTGGACTTGACTGTCCATTCTATTCACCATTATCTAATTGTTTTCTTACACTTATTTCTGTAACTCTCTTCACTTCTCAGCTGATAATGCCAGTACCCAAACAAGGATTATTATGTTTCCATGCCTATACAACTTCTGGCACAACTTCTCTCACCAATTGATGCGTAGGATAATGAAAACGATGAATAACTGCTATCAAAAAATTAAAGACATCAGACAACTACAAATCTGTAGTAGTCAGCCACTAAAGGGTTATTTTCTATTCAAATAAACATGTTCTGACTAGCTGGCATGTACTTCATCTTATTTTATGGTACAGACACGGAAGACTGCACCCGGCAGGGTGGACACCCCAGGACAGGGAACTTGCCAGTAGAAGCTGGGCAGAAATTCTCCAGGAGAAAAGCTGGAACCCCAGGTTGTATTTGGACTCTTGTGTTAAACAGTTCACAATTGACCTACCCATAATTAATTGAATGAATTTATACTTTCGGCCTCCCACATCCTCTAGCAGTGAGTTCGACCATTTAGTTATTCATTGTGTGAAATAGAACATTCTTTTGTATTTTTCTAAACCCACTACATCTCCATTTTTATAGACTTTTGCCAAATCAAAGGCAGGGTTCCAGTAGGACCTCCTGAGTTACTGGCTGACTGCCACACAAACAGGGAATGGTTTCTTGGCTGCAGAACCGGGAGGACTGTGCTCCAGTTTCAGGTCAGACTGTGTGTAAAAGCTTCCCCCCCAAAAAAACCCCCACCAGTGACTGTTTGCTATATACTGCCCTATAGAGCTACCATTGCTATTTAATTAGCAGACCAGCCTTCTAAGAAGCATCACAAATACGATACAGTTCTCTGAAAAAACATTCTGACTACTTAATTTTCTACAATATCACCAAAACTGTGATCCAGCTTCCAGCTAATATCTACTGAGTACCTCTACTGTAGTTTATTAGTTTATTTATTCTAAAAATTAGTTATTGCCTAATGACAAAAAGGAAAAGTGGAAAACGTTTTTAAAATATAGCAGGAATATCTCTAGAAAATCCCTCAACTAAAACCAGTATTTAATAAACCAATTAAAGTTGCCAAGTGACAACTTATCACCTATCATTCTGTTACACAAATAAATGCTTAACTGAAGACAGCACTGATTTCACGCTGTCTGCATAATAATTTGAACATTGCCCTTCACAAGCTTAATAAAAGCTGAATACTTAGGCAAAACAAGTAATAAAAAGTTAATTATCTTTTTAAAGTAGTAATCTCAAAATATAAAGAACTGAGATCTTGTGCAACACACTCCTTCAAATATTGGTAGACAATATAGGTCAACAACCCAAAATGACAAACAAAAAAGTATATAATTTTATTCTAATTTAATCACATTTTAGTCACTCATGATTCAACAAAGCTAGACATGTGGATAATCCCATCCTAACTCAGCACAACTTGCCCCTGAAAACTAAGAAAAGCCGTAGAGTTAATTTAGAGCCTTAACCACTTTACTAAAGTATCTTAAATCTTCTTTTCATTTGAGAACTGTCATTTTCTGTTTAATATGACTTGAGACCATAGAATGGAAAGGATTCAAATTACTATCAAGACAGTCAAACAGAACCATTTTTCACTTTAGCTGCTTGTGTACAAAGGATACATATTTGGATATAAACACATAAGAAAAGTACGGCCACACTCAATCAGTGCAAAGGTACCCGCTGCCCTCTTGCAACGGTTGCCAAACCCAGATGCTCAGGGAAAGACTACAGCAAACGTTTATTCTACTTAGTTACACCGTATCAAAATGTTACATGGCACTGTATGTTCAAATGACTTGAGTACAATGCAATGGAAAGGCTCTCCAGAGGCGGCTTTCTCTTTCCATTGTCTGCACAGGAAGCCTGGGAGCCCCACCACCTCTCCTCCCCCTACCACGTACCTTCTGGCTGCAGGTCACGGGTACGGAACAGGCTTTAAACTGTATCCCTCCGCCTCAGGAGTTCGCAGAGAAACTCTCAGGGCCAGAGCATCTCAGCCCCTACCTTGGGTACAGCTTTGGCGTTTGGTGCCCTACTTCCTGATGTTTTGTACAATCACGTTCAAACTACAAACAAATAATTTTACCCAGTTGTTTGAACGCAGAAGACAAGTAACAGGAATGCGTCGAGGATACGCAGAACTGTCTGCATGACAGCCCAAGGAAGTACGTAGACATGAAAAGACAATAAATGCCTTTAAGCAACAATTAAGGCTAAATGGGCATGCCCCCACTGTGTACAGCAAACCCAAATGAGTTAAAACAAAAGGCTACGTATTACTTATCTTTCTCCATCAAAATATTCTAGGAAGGAAAAGTAAGAAGCCATTAAGGTTACCTCACAGCTAGACCTTCAGAATATCAATTCTGTAGCAACACTGCCCGGTAATACACTATGTCAGAATACTGAGCATTACAGTCACCTCCTCAGTGAGCGTGTCCCTCAAAACCATATATATTTATTCACTCCACTCTCAAAGACTCCACATTCACAAACAGAGACTCTGCTTCTTTGTCCTGTAGCCTCTTCCTCCTTGAACTTCATCAGTGATTAAGTACTGAGCAAGTGATAGTCATTAACTTAGGCATTTTGTAGAATCATGGAATAACTAACTTTAAACTGACCTTTTAAGCTTTAAATTCATCTCTCCCCATACTCTTAACTTGCATGCAAGTCAGAAGCCTCCAATCCTAAATGTAATGGGCAGCTGGAGGTGGGAAGCCTTGTGGCACCTGCCATAGACAGCAAGCACTGCTATGAAGGGTGTGCGACCAAGACTCCCAGGGAGGAATTTGGGCTGGTACCTAAGGGTAGGTAGACCAGCCATCGACTCGTTCTGTGGACTTGGACAAATGTGATGCTGTGGATGAATGAGCATCACCACAGCTCTGCAATGGGCAGGGCACCACTGCATCGATGCAAAGATGATAACTTGGTATGTACCATCTGACTATGTATCTCAGAGTTAATTACTGGTGAATGGTCGCTGGAATTTGCTTGGAACCAGACCAAGAGCCTGGCACCTACCCAGTGTTATGTGCCAAGAATCTCAGATTCCTCTAGCAAGCTTAAAGCAACATCTTAGCCAATCAATCTCAGATCTTCAGATTTTTACTTTTTTTTTTAAAGGGCATTTTGGGTTTTCTGGTGTTTCTCAGTTATGAGTCGCTGAGACTCCAACTGACAGTTTAAACTAGGTAAGGAGCTACTAACAACATCCATAAGGGGTTACATAGATACGCTGGGCCCCATAAGGGGCTCAACAGATAGAAAAATCAGAATGAGTTCCCTACATAATTTTAATAAATGCAAGGGGGGATAGAGATAGGCAAAGTAATAAAGCAAATTTGCTTTAGACCTCCAGCCATAAACTTGTCATCTCTTCCCTGTGATGGATTTGTCTTGGAGAAGTTAATTCGGGAAACAAACATTGTACTGCTGATATCCTAGGCTTATTTAAAATGCTTATCTCTACTGTTCAAAGAGCTGATGTGCTGGTAGGTATTTTTCCTCATATCCAACCAGGAGCACAGAGTGACGCATAGGTCGTTCCAACCTACAAGCATCTCTGATGCTGTGTTTGTCCCTCAGAATCACTTCTTTCATGTTCCCCCTCCATCTGAAGGACGATTTGCTTCTGTCTGATACCTCCAATCTACAGTACTCAGTACAACAGGATGGAAAGAAGACAAAAGGACCGTGTTTTTGTTTATTTCTTCCCCTTTCCCACTTGCTCCTAACTCATTTAGTCTTGCATACTTCAAACCCATATTTTGGTAATATGCACCCAGTTCTTACTTCTACTTCCACCTGTATGACTATGCAGCTAAAGCAAAAATTTAAGCCAGTGTATAAAAAAAATCCAAAAAACCACAAAACCAACCGACCCCTCTTGGACCTAAAGAGAGAGCAATATTAATATCTTATTATTTGGAGTTGTGTTTGACAGGCTGGATTCTTTAACAACTGACTTATTCAGTGACTATATATATTACCTTTTTGTCACCTAAACTATTTAAAATTCTGCAGGTAAGTGGAGTTATATAAATACAAAAATACAGTTATCGGTGATATACCAGTACTGAAAATCATTGCCTGGTCAGTCTCAAAATATCCAGAAGAGTAAATCAGCTCATACGTTATTCAGCCTCTGCCTCTCTCACTCAAGCTGAGGTACCAGTCTCTGCACTGGCTGTAAGACTTTGGTCATTTCAGGTGCCCTACAGAATTAATGTAAAAAGCAATTTATAAGACTCATGCAAATGGAGGGTGATGAAACTACACCTCCAAGACACCTTTTGCTCTCCGCTGATGAGAGAGGCAGCCGTCTGCAAAGTCAGAACCTCGCTTACACATGCCACTTATACACGTAATGTTACATAGGATGACTCTGGACCACCTTATCTACTTTGTTGTGAAGATCAAGATACAGAACAAATCATTTTCGTTTGTAATCCCTAATTATGTGCCACCTTTTCTGCCTTCCTCCACAAGACAGTAACTCACTGAAGGCTCATTCCCCAACTATACCTTTTTCAGTCCTTTAACTGCTGCAATCATTTTCCACCTACGTTCTGCTCACCTTCACGGATGGAGAAACAAGTTCACTTAGACCTCCAGGCTGGTAAAGCGCCGGCGCCCACTATACCTTTTTGTGAACATCCCTCAGAGTCACCGGGTTGTTTTATTATTTTACACAGAGGGATTTAGAGTATTTTAAAAGCATGAGTTGTTTTTAGAGTGACAGGAACTGTATACCCATCTGGCAAATTTTAGTAAACAAGCCACTCAGCATTCACTAAAATTCTGCTGTGAGCCTAGTCCTTTTTAAAGAGAGCTGGGCAATGAAAAACCTTTCAGTTATGCCACAGAGCTGGCAGAAACTTAAAGTAAAACTGAGTTCAAGATAAAAAAGGCACTAGACTAAAAAAATGCCATTTAGGAATTTTATTCAGCACCTGCACTTCTTGACGCTAAGGGAGCCACTGAAACTATTGACATTGATCAAATGTTTCATTTTGCAGAAGAATGAAGATTCAGTTTAAGTTACATTATTTGTAAATTTGTGTTAAAAACTAAAACAATTTGGTCAAAACCTGAAAGGTTATTTTGAGAAGTCAAATATTATTTCTCTATTTTTAAATGAAGCATTTGATTTTTAATTCCTAAATCTTTTCTTTCGAAACGTAATAATAAATGTAAAAAGAACAAGGAAAATACTTCTTTTAAACAGACGTACTTTTTAAAGCTCTGATCTGTGTGGAATGTTTTGTGTTTGTTCTGCTAAAGTATCAATATGTGAACACAGAACCTCAGTGCAAAATCACCAGGAACCAGATCCTGCCTCCCATTCTTTACAAATTCAGCTGCGCTTTCTTGATTCACATGTTCTCTGCAAAGTTCACATGGGTTGACAATAAACAAACAAATGAAAGATCGGTGAACCCCTGTCCCAAACTGCATCAACATCTGACGATTTCCTGCTAAGTTGGTAACAAATCTACTCAATGCATTTTATTGTCTCTCTCTTTGTGACAGTCAGATGCTTTCTTTCTTATCCTTATTTACAGTCCTAAATGGAAGCAGTCGTGTTTGGTTGGCACTGGTGTGACAAAACACATGTTATTGCCTCTATTCTCTGATGGCATGAAAAGATATTCTTGCAGCCAGGATTCTGGTGCAAATGGTCACAGAATGCTCCATTTATTTGAGCCTCAGTGTTTAAAGTAGCTGTCTATAAACATCCATATGGGAAAATACGTTAACACATGGAAATCTAAGACTATGAACAGAGTTAAGGAAGATATCTACCTGTAAGGCACAGGTAGTTATAAAACGCCTACATAGCCCACAGCTCAATGCAGTCCCCAACTTATAGCACCTCTTCTGCTCCTTTCTCGTTTTGTATTTCCAGTCCTTCAGAGAACACCCTCAGGGAAGAAACTCCAGCACCAATCTCCTCTGGGCTACTTCTGAGGAAAAAATGTGTGGGAACCCCAGTGCGTTTACTGTAAAAGCCTTAGGTAGAGACCTTGCCAGGCTCCCAGTCAGCCCCTACAGCACAGCATCTCTCCCGGGGTAGGCTGTGGGCTGTACGCGATACACGTCAGCCATTACTACTTTTCTGCAGATTTTTGCCCAGCCTGCTTTTTACTGGATTTTTTTGAGAATTCAACTGTTATTCCAGTTCTAGCATAGAAATAAAAAGAGTCTCAGAAATGTCTGGGGGATTAGAAAGCACTTTTTGTACAGGTCTTCAAAGAAAAATCTTTAGGAGCACTCAATTTTTTAAACAGTAAATAACAGATTTTCTGCAAGCTGCACAGTGTAGTAATCTTCTTTTTTTCTTTTTTTTTCTCATTCCTCTGGAATAACAGGATTAACAAGAATCCTGCTAGCAATTCTTAAAATAACTATGTATTTCCAGTGCCTCTATTTATATGGCATTATATACCCATTCGTGACCGTCCCAGAAATAGTGTGGAATATTTATCTGCTTCACTTACTGACTATCCTTACTGTGCACAAGGTCTCTTATTATTATTCCCTCATTAATATCCATATATCACAGTATTTTTGGTACCAATTTTTAATTTCATCTGAAACAAATGAATTCTTAACAGCAGCTTTTCTCTTGCTAAGGAGACTTGACTTCCAGAGCAGCTGACAGGCTGCAGTCATTGATAGCATCCACAATTCCCTAAATGTTCCTGAGAACGTTAATTAATTTATGCACAAAATGGCTCTTCAAGTTTATCTAGCACTTCTTTTCAGGTGGCATCATTGCAAACAGTGAAAAATCTCTCCCTGTTATGCCAATACACTCAGCTAATGTGTGGATCCTGTCTCCCTCCAGTGGCACATCACACTGGCCATAAAGCCTAATATTAAAGTGCAATTAGAGTTTCCCTGAAACTCAGATGATGTCTCTCCATTGCTGAGGTTGCTAAGGGGTTGCAAGGATAGCTGGAAGAGGTTTCATGCGGCCTAGAAGCCCCGGGGAAATTACCAAATGACCCCATTACCCCTTTCTTTCACCAAGTCTCTTCTAACTGCCAAAATCTGCTGCTGCCTGCTCAGCTTGCTGTCGCTTGGGTAGCCGTAGCAAGAAACACAAGGAAAGACCATGGGGAGGAGGCGGCAAGCTATTTGTCCAGGGCTTGAAATAACTCTCCAAGCATTAACTGGACTTCTGAAACCACATTTGCTACATAAAAATTAATAGTCACAATGTTATGCCGTTGAAAAAGAGTTGTACATTGAGGCATAAAAAGGCACGTCATGTTCACTGATACACTCTAACAGCTTACCAATGATGTATGCAATTACATTAAGTATGCTGTGGGGAAGGCACAAATACACCTAAAAAAAATCTTTGCACAATGTAATGACTTGTGCAGTGAACAAATATTAAGCTGTTCCGTGTATCGCAGAGAGGAATTTTTTGTCATAGGATCTCTTCTGTTCATTGAATGTCTTCAGCCCATGCCTTTTGAAACGTCTGTGCCCAGTCACTGCGGTGCAGATTGATGGCGAGAGAGCAGTATGTATGTTCCCTTGAGCAGGGGAAATGAACTGTGCTCCCAGGCTTGCCTTTAGTCTTTCTTTGGGGAAAATGGGAATAGTATCTGTCCCAGGAGTGATTTATGGCTTTGTTAAACACCCCTGCCCTTTCAGCAAGAAAACTGTACTACAGCAATTTGTTGGCCTTCCTATTCTTTAAAACCACATAATCAATTTGTAATGCAAAAGCCATAGAGCGCAGTAGAATGAAATAGTTCCTCATTGTGGAGATTATAAATCGCATTGTAGGGCAAAATGTTTCTAAACATTGTGCCAGTCTATATCCTGTGCTTACCCTACAATGATGGTGCAAACAGCAGACTTTGAGAAGAATTACTTCTTTTTCAAGTTTAAATTTTAAAAGTTTGGGTAGGGGATTAGTACTTAACAGCAACATGAGAGCCTCACAATCAGCAGCCATGCTTCTTTCCTTTCATAGAAAGAACAGTTTGAAAATTAGTCTCCATATCAAATGAACAAAGACTGTTCAAAGATACATGTGTAAAGTGGGAAATGTAGTTTTATAGGTAGTAAATTCAGCTAAGGATTCTCATACCTATGGCCCTCGTAGGAATTTCTGGCATTTCACTCTTTTTAAAATTTACTGCCACTCCCATGCGTGTGCATCGCAACTGCCTGGTTCAGAAAGTGAATACCTGATGAAGCAAACAATACAGAGAATGGGAAGAAATTGGTAGGAAAAAGAAGAGCAAGCTCCATAGCTGTTAACAGAACTACATGAGGAACGGGACATTTTCCTCCTCTCATTACTACTATTTTTTCCCAGTTAATTGGGTTTTTTTTTGTAAGAAATGGATGCATGAACCCTTATAATTGTAAAAAACGCAGTAAATTGCTGAAGATATTAATAGACTTAGTGGTATGAATAGGCTGGTAAGATTTAGGACCTGTGACGTGCCTCTGAACCCTTTCTCCAAGTACTATGCTTAAAAACTAGGCTTACCATCCAGCATTGAACGCATCCTTGTGAAGTAAGTTTCTCATTAGACTGCAAGTTTCTCACTTGTCACATTCCAAACAAATAAAAGCATCAAAAAATCCTCCAGCAATTAGATATCATTTCGCTGCCAAAATATGAAAATTCCTAGGTTTCAATTTTAAGGATTAGTATGCTTAGATAGATACACCATACAGGTCTGAAAAATGCTCCTCAGGAATCCATATGGTTCCCTTGATTTTCTGAGCGTGAAACCACCCAAAAATGAAATCACAGCTTCTTCTACAATTTGGGGTTTTTTTAAAGAAAACAGAGACCTAACACTTCTGTTTAACCGCAACAGTTTCCTCCACTTCCAAAGCTAGGAGATAATTTTTCTTTTCTTCTGCCTTTGAAAACATAAGTTTCATTCGGCCTCAAGGTGGCGATACAATTGTGATAGTTCCTGGCTTCCAAGGCTGCATGTAATAAAATCGAATCAACCTGGGTGATTTCCTCTACTGCTAAGAGAGTTCTCAGTAAAGAATCCAAGTGGCATTACTGCTGCAGCTCTCATCGCTAAAACAACTCTGCATTATTAAACATTGCAAATAAAAAGTTAAGGGAAGATAAATTCTCAAATGCTTTCCCAGTTTGGATTTTCAAAACAGGACGTAAGAAAATACTATCTCTACACCTATAGAGTATTCCCAAATGTCTCTCACACATATGCATATTATAATTAAGATAATTAGGTAGCAATTGTTTACGGCTTTGGCGAGTAGCATCTTTTTTAAAAGTATAATTTGATGTAGCTGTTCAAACATTCTAAGTAGATGTTATGGAAGGAGTGAATAACTAGCAAAATAGACTTATGCCAGATTAAAAATTAAGGAGTATGCAATGCAATGTACAATTTTCAGTCAAAAAACCCAGCAACAACACAACATGTGCATTTATTCTAGTGATTTTTCTACCCCCAAAAAAGTGTTTTCCCTAAACCAGATATCCGATGTACTAAAATGTTCTGTTTGTCTATAAACACACAGACCATGAAAACTTAGCCTAAGTGCCACACGGGAAAATGCAGCAAGAAAGACATTTTTGAGAGGGAGGGCAATGTAAGGAGAAGAGTCATCTTTGTAGTACAAGACTTATCTAGTGCAAGGGTTTTTCCAGGTTAAGGTGATGCTCATTGCTGCGCATTCATGTTTCAGTACCGATTTCCAGGAAGGAAAATCCAGTGAGCTCCAAGCCAGTCAACCAAATTTCAGTGCCAGGGAAATGTAGGGAAAAAGTCCTTCTGGAAGCCATTTTCAGACTGGGTGTAGTACCCACTGCGAGAGCGCCCACAGAAAACACCTGGAAGCTTTGCGCAGTCATCTCCACAGTCATGGCTACCTAATAGTTGAACTCTCATAGCTGAGCTACTAGAGCTGAATTGTAGAAATGTTTCTGCCATCGGACATTTTAGTGCAATTTTAACACTTTCTTACAGCAAATAAAAGATCAGAGAAATTTAAAATCAATCCTAACTGTGATGGGTCAAATTTTCCTGCACTTTACATGTAATTTGCCCTGTCATTCGTCTTGCTCAACATTCATATGAGAGTAGATCAGAGATGAACTACATCCTGTATTCTTTCCACGTAGAAATGTATTCTCATGTACGATTCAGTTGCAAAACCCAGATTAATTGAATTTGTTCAAGATTTTGGTAAGCACCAACTGTTCAGAGGAGAGTGCAATTCTGACTGTGTTGAAATGTTCACGCCTACAGATGCTATAATGAATATCTTCATTAAAACAATACTTCTATGTAAAATAAAAAAAACCAATAACCCAGCCAGTTTAGCATACAAGCACACAATAAACAATAAGGCTTTATTTTTATTTTCCTCCTCGCTTTAAGAATCCACTGCTACAGCAGGGTTTACATTTACATACATGTGCCTTCCAGATCTTTGACCATAACTGATCCATTGATCCATCAAACCGGTACGACTGCTAGTCCCTAACTGATTTAACCTTTTCCATGCACAACTGCTTGGAAAATCCCATTACGAAGAACCAAATGTTTCCCCCCAGAAGGAGCAGTGAGTACCACACACAAGCACAATTACATATTAAGCGACTTAAATCTGTTGAGGGACAACGGAACCATAATCTGAGTCAGACTTGCACACAAAAACTGTAACAATCCTATTAACTTTGTAAAATACTTTTTTTTCCGAGAGTTATAACTCAGGAAAGACCCCATATTTAAGCTATAAACAGCACCTGTATCTTCCAGATTGGGGTAGAAGGACATAATTCAAGCCAATTTGAGCATGAAGGCTACAGAGGCCTTACTGTTGATGAAACAGCATTTCTGAAGCTTAAATATAGTACTCCATATTATAATGAAAAGAGATTGGTATGAGTTCTACAGATACACAGGACAAAAGATGGCATTTTCAGACCAAGAGGATTCAGTCTGCTGAAAAGATAGAATATAAAAATGAAACAGAGAACACAGCACTTGAAAGCTAAGAGGAACTGAAAAGACAGATGAATAGCTGCTTAGAAAGCTATAACGAACCATGGAATGCAAATTACACAAAGACAAAAGATTCAAGAACTTCAAACTAAAGTGAGCCTTGAAGAGAAACTTAATTTATTTAATCCACAGTAAACATAGTTGGCACTGTGGTTCAAATACCACTCTCCTAATACAGACACAGTAGTCTCCCTGGAACATTATTTAAACAGACCTCCAACCGAAGAGGAAAACAACTTCTGCTAGTACACATGCATAATGCTTTGATATTGTGGAGTAAATCCAAACAAACAAGAGTAAGATGAAAACTGGAAGCACAAATGTCAAGGTTACTTCAGTTGTCCTATACTGGCTTCTTGGCAAAAAAACCTCAACAACAAATTGAGAAGAGGGTTATGGAAGGGGGGGTTTTTTGATACAAAAATTTGTGGGTTTGAACATTATTAGGTTCTACATTTTCAAAAATGGGAAATGTCCATATATCTATCTACTTGTTACCATTGAAAGTTGCAATAAAGATGAACCAGTTTCATTTTACTTTTTTAATAAAACAAATTTTGCCAAATTCTATTTTTAAGATTGAGAAGCCAAACTTACTTTATTTCTTGAAAATTGAGCAGATATCAGTCTTTCTTCAAAAAGTGAATTGATTAGTCTCAACAAAGTATTTCAAATTCAATGAAATAACATTTTTTTCAACACACAAATAATTCTCTAAAACCACTTCAGCACGCATACTACAGTTAAATTGCCTGTATTAGTGTCCACAATCTCTATTATAGTCCATCCTACCTCAGCTTCTTTCCTACAAAGAGGTGCTTAAAACACTTAGGCTGAAGTACAGCAATGTGTCACTCAAAGTCTCAGTGAAACGCAGAAGAAAGTTAAAGCAACTGGTTGTTAAAGCAATCCATTAAGCCTTCCCAAAAGACTTCCTAGCATCAGCTGAGCTATATGTGTGGGACAAACAGATAGACGCACACGTGTCTTTTAATGCTTTGTACTTCACAGGCTGCTTAGGCTAATAGTATGGGCTTTGGAAATTGGCACGGCAACCACGTATTTCTTTACAAATGGAACCAGTATAGTAAATAGGCATATAAAACCCCCTTGTAGCCTGACAATGATGTTGCTTAAGCTTGCATGCCGCCCCTCAATGACAAAGAGAAGCAAGGGTGTCAGTGGCACGTGAAAAATCCACGCGCGGGGCGAAATCCTGTTACCAGGCCTCTCACACAGCACTGGAGAAGCGAAGGACTCGGCACGTAAGCATTCCTACTAGCTCGGACGGCACAGGTGGAGGGGGCGTCATGGTGTAGAACAAGAAAAGCGTACTTGGTGAACACTTTTTGTTAAGGCAGTGGGTAACTTTAGGAGTCAGCACTACACAGCAGGGTGAAACACTAGTTAAAACTGGACGAAATAAACATCATCCATTTTCTCAGATAAGCATATGATAGTCAAATTTCTTGTCTCTGCTAAAATGAGTTAAGATACATGGGGTTCACTTGAAATTGGACTGGCTTACTATATTCACTACAGTATTACGTGTTGCAAACAAATAACCAGGATTGTGTCAGAGAACCCTGCTGTATTCCTCCGTTAATGTGGTAATTTCTCAGGTGACCTGAGGCCACCTCTAAGGCAGCTAGCCGCGGGGAAGCCATAGCCCGCCACTCACGTTCTAACACCACTTCCACAACTCTTCTTTTACTTCCCATCTATGCTGATGTAAAACGTTGGAAACACTGTCAAGCCCAAAAGTGGCAACACGATCAAATTTTCATCTAAAATTTTCAATATTTTAAATGAATCTTTTTCTTTGTACCTGTTTTTTTTTGTTGAAATATTACGTGTTTAAAGTGAACTTTACATGCGTCAGTCATTTCAGATGCTTCAAGGCAATAACCTGAAGGGTCTCCTCTATTGTTTTTTGAAAAAAAATACACACTTTCAGTAAGCAGGGTTAAAAAACCCCCATGCTGATGTGTTTTCAGTAAGCAGGTTAAAAAAATTAGTTCTGACAAATGCTCCCAAACTTTCTTTCTATCTCCATCTCAGTATCCATTTAATATTGTAACAGCCTTAGGAGTCACACTGTACAATGTCTTTTACATTGCCAAACCAGATAAGTGAAACGCTGTCTGCAACCTGTCAGATTTTGTAGAACTTGTGTCATTTGATATCAGACAAATGATATATAGCAACTGTTTTATTGTACTCCTATGCCACTGAAAAAAATCAACTTTATCCAGTATTTCCATGACCAACTCTACTCTGGAAACAATGAAAAAGACAGAATTCCTGGTTTGAGTACTTCATTCCTCTTTGATTGTACATAGAGACTTCTGCTTCAAAGACAACAATCATCTGAATGACTAATTTGTCTACTAATCTTGACTGAGATTTAGATTTGGAATGACCAAAGAACAAAAAATGGAGAAGTCTTAGTTAAATTTGTTCCCGTTGAAATGAGCAGCAATGCTCTTGCCCCTCAATAGCAGAAGCAGCAACTGCAACCAAACACTTCTGAAAATTTTGATGTATCAGCCAAGGTACTTTTCTACCAAAAGAATAATATATTCCAACATATGTAAGCAGTGATGGCTTTAACGCCCTATCCACAATTCCAAATCTCTAACAATGAACAAGTAATCCAGCAATCACCTCTATTCAGGCTCAAAAATCAAGAAACTATTGCAGTTTTTCCCAGTCAAAGAGGAAAATAGATGCATGGACCATGGTCCTACCTGTGGGTCAGACAGTCGAGAAAGGTCAGGGTACAAGTAGAATTTTATCCCCTCGGAAGCACCTGGTAGTGTTACTCCACGAATCAGGAGAATCATCAACATGATATAGGGGAATGTGGCTGTTACATATACGACCTAGCAAGAAGAAGCAAACGTTAGAGAAGTATTTTCTTCCAACCGCAAAAAAAACACCTCATTTCAACATTCAGTTCGTGATTAGATAAAAACCAAATCCTTTTCTGGAGGAAAAGTGCTACTGATAGCCTTGTATGTGGAGGTGAATTTTGTCCTCCAAACATATTCCCTTCTAAACTATTTCTGTCTTGTAGGAAAAGTCAACACCTTTTCACAGAGAGATTGGGAAGTCTCTCTCTAAGTATATAGAAGTACATGATTTACTTCTCTTAGTGACAGATTTCCAGACAGCACGCTATAGTGTACCTGTACATGATACCCCATACTATTCCAAACACAGATGCAGGGAAATTGACTCATAATAGCAAGTCTTTAATTGCATTATATGTATTATATAACAACATACGCAATGAATTCTCAGTCAACTAGTAATTACTAAACTGTCATCTCGTAAGACTGCTTTGCCTGCATGTCTGTGTTTGAGGAATAAACATTTCATCAAACCTAAAGGTTAAATGCTGCGTACATCTCCTTGTGATTTGCTCTAGTAACCTTATCATGCAAAGCACCTTCAGGAAAGATTTCTGAAGTGCTCAAGCCCAGCAATTTCTACTTTCACATATATATGGCCGCATTTTTTCAGAAATCAGTTTGCTCTGTGCATGGGGAACAACTGAGCTTTTCTAGAAACCTGCAAGGAGTCTTATTTTCCAAAGAAAAAACTGAGCAGAATTGATCCCATTTTACAATGACAGACCCAAGAGCAGTATATAGATACTCAAACTTGGAGATGGATTAAAGTGATAAATTCCATGTCACTATAAATATTTCCTTTAAATAATAACATACCTTAAACTTAAGTCTCCATAACTCTCTATAGCCATTTCTGCCTGTACAAAGTAGGTATAAAATACCCCAATATGAGATGTTAGTCTTACACACCTGCCTAGCACAAGTCAAAATTACTTAACAAGCTGCAAGAATGGAGAAAATCATTTGGTGAAAAACATAACCTGTACAGCACTCAAAAATACACATTTTAAATTCAAAAATTCATTACCTGTCTCGTGCCTATGTAAACGAAAGAGATACATCAGAGAATGCACCCATGAAAGGATCCTCAAACTCATTTTCATGACTAATGAACTGAATTTTGATTTTCAGACCGTGCTGAGTATTTAACCCCAAACACGAAATCACCTTGTGTGTGCCTCAGCTGGCACACTCAGAAATGGAGGACCTAGAAAATCACATGGCAGATTTTAAACATGTCCAGCTGCCCAGGACATATTTAGCCACTTTGCTCTCACTGACCTGAACAGGAGATAAGCATCTATATATCTTTCAGGTGTCTTACCCTTTTGAAAAGACAAGCCATGAATTTCCCAGGAAATGGAGACAACCATGATATTCCTATAAGTTTCAGAAGCCTGAATTCATAGGTCAACAAAATGCAAAATAGAAAGCTTTATCCCAGTGTTTACATTTATTGACTATTATTGGAAATGCAAACTGATATGACTGGCTGAATTTAAATAGACCTTGTCTCAAACAGACTGGTCTCCGCATGTAGGTTTCAAATAAAAATGGATCACCAGTTAAGGAGATAAGAAGGAGTTAAGGAGTTAAGAAACACGTGGAATGGACGTAGTCCCGCTCAGAGTCTTATATGGGGTGGAAAGGATGCAGTAGCCAGCAACTGGTTTTCATGTTTCTGTATTGAATTCTTTGCCAGCTATTTTTCTCTACTTCTTTTAAGTCAATAGTTGCTTTTAACAGAGGATAGACAAGAGACTATCATTTGATGAAATGGAAGGTATTGCACCTGAACATCTGCTACAACATTAAATAACATTTCATTGCATCACGCTTGTGCAGCCTGCTACCTTGTGCATCCTGCCACTGCCTTGAAACATTTTACATCAGCAAACAGACCACAATTTTGTAGAGGCATATTTCTTCCCAGTTGCCTTTGGGTGTATTTCCTCACTCAGCTCCATCAAGGAAGAGCTGAAAGCACCCATCCCTATGCCCAGAAGAGGGCAGGTAAAGGCACCCTTGTCCAGTAGGCTGTAATCCCACAGCAGCCGTCCAGGCTTGTAGAGTTGTACTCGACAGTTTTCTGTTTGCTTTTCTGAATGCCTTGCACAGCCCATCCACACCTATTAGCGTTACTGCAAGTGCTAGAACCACAACCTCTAGCATGTTTTTTATCGTGAGGATAGTTGCGCGTCAGCTTTGGAAGAGCAGGGACTCTCCTTCCTTTCTGGTTACTATGCAGAAAGAGGATATAAATAGAGCACAATTGGCTCAGTATTTCTGGCAATAAATACTAATGCAGATACCCAGAACAACAACAAAAGAGACACCAAGGAAGCATGTGTGGGAAGGATACACCCTTCCTGAGCCAACTGACACTGTTGGCAGTTTATGGGTGACAATGCTCATCCAGCTAACGAGGCTGCCGAAACTGCAAGCTTCCCTCTTACTGCAATAGGTGTGTGTGTGGTGTTCAGAGAGGGGAGAGAAGGCCACCGTTCTGGGTGTTGTTCCAGTGTCCCAGTATGTTCAGCCACTTAATTCCAGTGCATCAGTAGCTCATTTTATCATGCTTCTCAAGAGCCCATGAGGTGAGGGAGGATGCTGCATTTTAGAAATCAAGCGCCATTATTAGTATCATCATCCCATCTGTAGGCATTAAAAGTTTCCTGAATTGTTTTCTTTTCTTTCAACACATCAAACCTCTCTGAATATAAATGCGAACACAACTGTTTCTAATTACACCGCATCCTGTTTTAATTGACTTTAATTGCTTGGTATGTTAATTTGCATTCCAATGCTCAAAATGCTTTTTTTAAACCCTTGTCAGAGCAATGCCAGTGTTTAAGCAGTTGGAAACAAACTAAAAATTTCTGGCATGCTAGTTTTTGCACCAAGTTCTCCTGTTACAATATAATTGAAAGACAAATTTCCAAAGATATTTAGACATACAAATATGTGGAAAGGCACCTACCTGGTCACCTAACTGCTCTTAAGCATACTTAGGTGCTTAACTGAAGGTACATTAGGACCAAAGATCCTGAGAACAGATATTTCATTGACTGCCGTGAACTTTAAGTATCAAAGTATTGGAAGTAAGTTAAGTACCAAGTACTGGAACTTTAAATACCAAAACCTTAAGAGAGTTGGAGCTCTATATCACTCAAGGTTAGTTATAAATATATCTAGGTATGCAATGATTTCATGAGAAGGGCACCATAAAGATCTCGAGAACTGAACTAGCTGACAGGTGGCTTCTTTTCATACCTAAATATCTTCAAAGTGCAAATATGGTGCACAGGTTCAAATTTGGCTACTGGGACACTGTTGAACTTCTTGTCCTAAATGACAAGGTGCTTTTCTGAACATTCTGTCCAAATCATGCCACAGAGGTTCAACTGAAGGTGACTTGGTTTGTGAGAAAACATAGAAGAAATACAGGACAAAACTGTTAAGAATAAGAAAGAAGCCCTGCATGCAATGAATCGAGCCACACACCCACAGAAATCTAAAAGCCTAAAAATGGATTTCTCTGGCTACAGCTACTACAGAACACACCGGCCTGATGTTCACACACTACCTCACAGCAGCGTCTTAGGAGGGTGGGTCACAAATAGGAAGTAGTGAACTTTAATCCTCTGCTTGGCTCTTGCTGAGAACATAACAGAACTAGAATTCAATGAACAAAATATAACTTTCTGAGGCTAGGAAGCTGAGGGAATACTTTCCTCTAAGGTGTGATGTTTGAGCTTGTTTGCGTTATAATGAACCAATTGCATTTTCTAAATGGAATAAAAGGGTTTAATTTCACTTGATGCTTCAGAAAATTTCTGGCTTGCTAATCCCCTTCCCCCAAAATCCTCTATTGCTCCATTAGGCTATAAACTCAAGTAGTTGCAATGCAAGACTGCCAGTAATTCGCCTGCACTCAGTATTACAAGAGTTGCATGGAGAATAAGAGCCAACCCCACATGCTGCCCATCCTTATCTTTCATTTAGTGTTTTCAGCCTATTGGCTAGTCATTTAGCCTACTTATTTAGTAGACACCGTGACCACCAAGAACTAGATTGACACCACCAACTCTGTTAAGAGGAGACTGCTGAGTCTTCAGACCTCAGTGACATACAAGGTTTCCCTACACAAGACAAATAAAACAAAAGTATGCCCACACTGCTGTACACTGCTGCGTGGAGAAACAACTTGGGAACCAAAAGTTCACTACCTGAGCAATGTGACAGGGAAAAGAGTAATTTTTGTCCCGCTTTACCGTGTTGATACAGAAGAGCATATTCGTACAACTACAGAAATATAATTATTTTACCATTGTCTGGCAGCCCTGTCTTTGTAGACACACCCAGGTATTACCAATCTGGGCATGATTTCCACCAGAAGTTTCGAAAGACTTCGACATGCCATAGTTAACCCAGACATCTTGGCTCCACTCATATTTTTCCAGTTTCACAAATTCTAACTTCCTAGATGTTAACAGCAGATGATAACACGATAAAAGATTTTCTTTTGCAACCACCATGGTATACTGTGAAATTTTCCACATAGCATTGTTTGAAAGAGAGTCTTGCTGATGTGACACTATGGACATACAAATGACAACCGAAAAGAGGTATTTTCAACAGTAATTTGATTTACAAGAAAAACAGCACAAAACAGTAGAAAGGAATGACAGCTGATTCATAAGTTTTTAAACATTATGTCAAAAAGGGGGGAAAAATCATCTAGATCTGCCTGCATTTTACAACTAAAATTTCATATGCAGAAAAAGAAACTAAACTAAAACTCCAACAAAATAGCAAATGAGTGGATTTGCGTGATGTATGATTAGGAGGGTGTGGGGGAGATAAAATCAGCAAAATGGCTGAATTTTCTAATTTGTCTGTGTGTTTTATCGATTTATTCAGCATCATCTTCTGTTTGTCTTGTTTGTTTATCCACAGAGGGAGATTTGCTCCAGAATAATCTTGTGAACCATCCTTCACCAGATTGCTTACAAACTGCAGAATTTCTTCTAAGCTACTAATAAATCATGTGTGAGTGCAGACAGTTTCACATGGAGCGGAAAGAAGTTCAAAAACAAACAGGTAAGAAAATTTAATGAGATTCCAGAGTTGAGAAATAAGTATCAAAGAATCTTGCATTCACTGGGAATGCAAGATGAGCTAGAAGATAGAAGCCAGGAGAGGACGCTTAACGAAGGTAAGAACCTTGTCAAATGCACAGTGATCACAGGAAGCAGAAGATTGTACGTAACACAAAACCAGCAGAAAGGAATAAACACTTCTAATACCACATCACACTGAGGTTTTTGTCTGAATATGGTGGAAGTTTTGACTCAGTGCTGAGGACCCCGGTGCTCTAATAGCCTCTACCAGGACAATCCAGGAATGCAGCTAAAATTGGAAAGCAATGAAAAAGTACCAAAGGCAGACAATATCACTGCAGTGCAGCAGCTCACATCCCCAGCTGAAGTGAGGGAACAATTCACTTAGATGATGAGCTATTTGTCCCCATAAATATTCCTTAAGCAACGTCAAGTTTTCTAAATATGTGTTACTTGAAATTATTTCCCAGCTAATTACCACAGCTGGTTTTGTTTCCAGACAGCCCAGGACCATTGAAATCAAGGTCTGTCTTATTTCTGCTAAAACTGCTCTTCAAGCTGGTTGGTTATTTTGATGGGGACTCATATTTAATAATAACAAAAAAAAAATGTACTGCCTAGATCAAATGCAAAGCTAGATTTCCATGTATTTGTGCAAAAATTCTCTAATTTAACAGATACTGCTGCCCCGAAACGTTCATTTGTTAGACTGCCAAGAGAAACCAAACAGAAATGATCACAAATATAGCCTGAGAGATTTCAAGACAAATATCTTGGAACATAGCTGTAACTACACCGCAGAACTGGGGCTTCACACCACACCCCCAGCAACACCCCAGTTCCTTGCTTATCCCTGCTTCCCAACTTGGTGCCTTCACACAATGAGAGGATGCAAAACTGCCCACCTCTCCTACAGAAAGGAACCTTGCTCTGTGAGTAGAAGGGAGCTTCAGTGATTCTGCAGAGACTGCCCAACCCATACAACTGGAAAACACAGATCAAGAAGTGCTGCTTGGAACAGAATTTCCACTCCATGCAGACAAAAATCAGTAAAGCCCAATCATGGGGAAGAGAACACACAGAAGTAGAGAAGCAGTTAATTCTGTTACATTATTTAAAGCAATTATCTGAGGACCGGCATTCAAGCACTAATTAATGGTAACTGCAGATAACCAGATTCTTTCTTGAACTGACCATATGCATGCACAGTTTAATAACGACCTAATCCCTTACAAAGAATATGCCAACAGCTCCTAAAAAACTGGGACTGATCATAATAGACGGGCTGGATACTGAAAGAATGTCTTTAAATCACAGTTCCATGTATTTCAAGAATCCATTCCAGTCTGAATAGGCCTTGGTGAAATTCATAGTAAAATTTGATTCAGGGCATCAAGAGAAGAGACTCGCTTTATCTAGATTAAGGTTTACAGGAAACTAGTGGCATGGTTACCCTAAGTTTACGCAGTCCACAAACTCATGCATACTCTATAGCATTTTTTGGAGACCCTGCTCTGAAGCATACAGAAAGATTCACTAGTGAATCCACACCGTGCTAACCTTGCTGGCCTGAACAGGGACACAGCCTGAACTAAGACACTCTGAGACTGTTAGTTATACCGTTTCATCAGTGCTACTATATCTTTTGTTGTCATTAAGTGCCAAAGGAGGAAAGCAGGAAGACTTCCTGCATAAGTACCTATAGTAAATACAACTCAGAGAAATCTTAGGAACTCAGTGCAACAGCTTGCATCTTCCCAGTGCTGGTGTTCCTCAGTCTCCAAAATTCTATTGTCCAAACTCAATATTCACCCTACACTTACCAACTACCTGAGTGTCCTCAGAGGAGTTATGTTGATAAAAAAAGTAAAGGATGCAACAATTTTAAACACTAACATGCCTAAGAGCATGCTATCCATTTGTTAGAAAGTGTGCTGTCACATTGTTAATATATTGTTAATACACTGCCAATGCAAAAATTTCAACAGTTGTAAAAACAGTACGCCCAAAACAATTCTGTGAAACAAGGGGAGGTCTGTAGTGTAATTTTCAAGTGCAGAAAGTTGCAGAAAACCTTCAGCAAAACCAGCGCTGCGATCTGGCAAGCAGATACAGCTCGGCCAGTGTATACAAAAGAAACAATCTCATGATAAAATCAGGGTATTATTATCCCTAGTACCTACAAGTTGGGGGGGCGGGGGGTTGTCTGGGTGTTCTTTTTTTTTACCCTGAAGAGACTAGTGATTTAAATTCATTATTTTATCTCCGCCATAAATGTGCCAGCCTCGAACTAGAATAGCAAATGGAATAATGGTATCCTGTAACTATGAATATCTAAAAGAATAATGTTAATGTAGTGGTTTTGTTAACTTTCAAGTGCACAAAGAGGAAGAGCTGCCGTGTGGTTGCGGGCAGGGAGAGGAGGACTGGTAGGGAGGAAGCAAACTTCAGCATCTCGGCCAAGCTCATTACTGCAAGCAAAAGTGTTTATGCAGAGCTCCCATCAAGTAGGGAATTTGCAGAGCCACAAATATCTCAAAATCAAAGACTGCTATTTAATCAAGTAAAAGTCAACTTTAAAAAATCAATCAGGAAGAATTTTAAATATAAATTAGGACTAATTAATCAACTGAGGGATTCTTTCCATTTTGAAAAGGTCTTTAAAGAGTTCAAGCTTTTATAAATCAAAGCTGTTCCTTTTTAGAACCTTCCAGGATCTTCAGACCTCTGAATGCCATCTAGTTTGCCTGTATACACAACAAGCCAGATACTGATGTTAGTTCATATATGCACAGAAACCTGAATTTTGCTTAAAAAACATTTAATATGGGATGACTATTCCTGATATAGGACAGTTCTATTTTGGTGAAAATAATTTACAGCGTGTCAGAATTATCCCATACTAGCACTTGTACTTCCAGTTTAGTTACTGCGTTTACACAGGCAGAGATGGGGGACTGATAAGGTGCTAAATGAATTTGATTTCTCAGCTACTCTAGCCGTGCCTTCCAGCTCTCATTGAAGGTACCACAGTAGGTTCTGACATATTCTAAAAATGTTTAATGTGTAAAGCAGATAAAGATGCAAAGGTCAGAACAGGAGATGATTTTCCTGTCACACAAAAATTTGTAAGATCTTAAATCTGCACTGGAATGAACTCAAAGGTTTTGGCCAAATTTTCCACCCATCCAGAGGGCAGTAAAGGTTTGTTGCCCTCTGACTGCTTGCTAGAGAACACGAAACTGAGTTTTCCAGATGAGTGTTGTCCTCATTTACTTATTAGTTGCTCTGATGAATGACTAGTTTCAGTGAATCAACATTTTCCAGTGAACCAGAGCTTTACCAGAACATTCCTTATCATCTCCAGCTTAGACTGCTCATTTGTTCTGCTTGAATTTCCTCACTGGTCTTTACAAAAAACTCAAACAAAAAAACCCCAAAACACACACCCTGAACAACCACCACCACTAAGGAAAAAAAAATGACTGCATGCACTCTGGAAAGTGGGTACAATGCTATTACAGAAAGCATTAGTAGGTAAGGTTTCCTAGCTAGGACGCCTCCTTCAGGTAGACACAAAAGTACCCAGAGTACCCAGCCCCCTGAGCTAGTGTATTGGGGCCAGTTCTCTTTAATATCTTTATCAATGATCTGGACGAGGGGTTTGAGCACACCCTCAGTAAGTCTGCAGATGACACCGAGTTAGGTGGGAATGTCAACCTGCCTGAGGGTAGAAAGGATTTGCAGAGGGATCTGGACAGGCTGGATCTGGATTGGCTGAGGCCAATGGTATGAGGTTCAACAAGGCCAAGTGCTGGGTCCTGCACTTGGGTCACAACAACCCCATGCAGCGCTACAAGCTTGGGGAAGCGTGGCGGGAGAAGTGCCCAGCAGAAAGGACCTGGGGGTGTTGGGCGACAGCCGGCTGAATATGAGCCAGCAGTGTGCCCAGGTGGTCAAGAAGGCCAACAGCATCCTGGCCCGTATCAGGAACAGTGTGGTGAGTAGGACTAGGGCATGATTGTCCCTCTGTACTCAGCATTGGTGAGGCCCCACCTCAAGTGCTGTGTCCAGTTTTGGGCCCCTCGCTACAAGAAAGACACTGAGATTCTGAAGTCCAGAGAAGGGCAATGGAGCTGGTGAAGGGTCCCAAGCAGAAGTTCTCCAAGGAGCGGCTGAGGGAACTGGGGTTGTTCAGCCTGGAGAAAAGGAGGCTGAGGGGAGACCTTCTCGCTCTCTACAACTACCTGAAGGATGTTGTAGAGAGGTGGGGCTCAGTCTCTTCTCCAAAGTAACATGTGATAGGACAAGAGGAAACTGCCTCAAGTTGTGCAAGGGGAGGTTTAGACTGGATATTAGAAAAAATTTTTACACTGCAAGGGTTATTAAGCATTGGAACAGGCTGCCCAGGGAAATGGTTGAGGCACCATCCCTGGAGGTATTTAAAAGACGGGCAGACGTGGTGCTTAGAGATAGGGTTTAGTGAGGGTCTTTGTCAGAGTTAGGCTGATGGTTGGACTAGATGATCTGAAAGGTGTCTTCCAACCTAGGCGATTCTATGATTCTACGGAAAAGGCAAAAGGTGCCAGTCGGCAAAGGTCAATATAGCAATCGGAGTATACTATCTGCACAAAGGCCTTAACTGGGAAGGAGGTAAGAAAAGAATCAGGCACTGTAGTCAGCATCTGTGAACTCATAAAACAAATGCATGACTACATCAGAAATTTTTAAAAATTGCAAATATTAAAACCATGAAAGATCAATGCAATAAGAATTAGGAATTTCCCCAGAACTTCGCACCAAAACTAGTCACACGAGTCTTTTTTTGATATGTAGTCTATCAATCTTCCAAGCACTCAAGCAGATATGTTAGTGGCCATCTCTAAATGATTTATCAGCCAATTCTGCACACTGTTTTCTGAGAGTACCACAGCAGTATTTACTGTTGGGCAGTAAATGCTGGGAAAACAGTGATTTGTAGACAAGGAGGCAAAAAAGGCATCCCTATAGCACACTCGTATCTCTTCTTTCTATTGATAATTTTTGTAATCAAGAAACCATCTCGTGTATTGGACTAGATGACCTGTAAAGGTCCCTTCCAACAGAAACCATTCTTTGATTCTACTGGGAGGTTTGTTCCGGACATTTATAGGATAATAAAGAGCTTATCATTTATTATTGAAAAAGGTGTGTGCTTGTCTACCCACAGGATGACAGACCATTTTCTATCATCCACTGAGGAATTTAGGCCCTTATCACCATGGTGACAGCCGAGAGATGTATTCACCATAAAGCATTTGCAATAGTACTTGTGTATTACGTATAATAATTATAACAGAAATATAATAAATAGCCTTACCACCTAAATTAACAAGGGTCCTTATCCCCCAGACCCTAATCCTCCATATTTCCATTCCTTATGGCTACTACATCTATTATAATGCAGTTAGTCACATCTTTATTTTACCCAAAGGCTTATTGCACTGTAACTTCCCTACTAAACAGCCTCTAAATTGAGCCCCTAAATCACCTTGAGGCTGACTTGTAGGACTCCGATCTGACACAGTGTGCTACAACTTAACTGTATTTTTGAGCCAAGTTTCAGTCTGAGAAGAAGAGGTGGTACAATGCATAGGAAAAATGAGAGGAATCACGCAGTAAAGACATTGGGCTGGAAGACAGCGTGACTTAAAATGTTACTACCACAGATTTATTTTTCTATCTTAGGCAAATGCTTTGATTTCTCTGCTCCCCCTTCATCCTTCAGTTCAACAGAGATCTCTGTCTTGTGCGTGGATATAAAGGCAAGCTCCTTGGGGAACAGAGGCATCTCACTGTCTTCATCCAAGGCCCGGTACACTGAGATTCTAACCTCAGTAAGGCACTCCAGGAACAAGTGACATACAAACTAAACCACAAAAATACTGACCTCAACTACAGTTACTTATCTCATATAGCAATGAAGACATTTTATACGCACAGCAAGTAACAAAAAAGTTTTTATTACAGTTAATTCTTTGTGTCAGACAGTTATAGCACTGCCTTACGCTTCCTACACATGACACAATCAAGCTTATACTGGGTTTTTTGAGGTTTTTCTTTTTTAACCACAGAAATTTTTCCATTGCCCAGCAGCAGGAGTGAATAGCAGGTGCATTGCAGCCAACTCACTTCTCAGGGATGTGTTAGTTACCAACATAGCAGCAGCAGCTGCCTCAAGCTGCCTTTGTTGCTCATGTAGCAATTTATTTCATTAAGCTTTCCCATTCTTAAGACTGAGTTTGGATTCAATCCATGTTAGTTGACACCGGGGTGGTATACAGAATTAAAGTTTGCAAATCTCCCAAGAACAGCCTTGTAAACAAAACTTCTACCACAAAGACATCTTCACGTTGTACATAAAGCCAAAAATCTGGCCTATACTGACTGCAAAAACTAAAGCGACAGACTCCCCACTGGCAGGAATTTGATATAACACTAACCTTTGCATATAGTGCCAGGGGGATGGATACCTATAAACTACTTTGTAAATTCCTAAGAATGAGCCAATCTTGAAGATATGGGTTAGCACTAGCTTAGGACAAACCACCTGTGTGAGAACAGGGGAATATATCTATTCTACTTCAGCTGAAGAAACATGAAAGCGAAGCATCACTAAAAGAGTCAGTGCTATAAACAGTACCAAATCTCTTGTTTCTGTATTCGAGTTGAGGGACTAAGGAAATACCTTGTATGCTCTTGCTGACTGAAAGATGTAAGTCATATTCCAAATATATAAACTAAGATCCAACAAAAGCAGTATCTATAGGGATTTCTGTACATACATAGAGAGACTAGGACATGTGCAACCACACAAACATTTTTAAAAAACACAGCTTCATAAAACCTCAACAGTTACAAATCACAGGTACAAGCACTGTGTCATGTACTTGAAGGAATAACGTTTTTGGGTGGAGGATAAGACAACTAGTAAAGAAGGGCAAGTTCTATGAAAGGAAAAGTCATATAGGAACAAATGACTGAAACTATTGCATTTCTAAAGTCTTTTTTATTGGGTCAGTGTATTTATTTTTGATAATGAGTAAAAGTGCTTGGTAACCTCAATGGAACAAATAAACCTGTATACAGTACCTTAGCCAATCAATACATTTCTCCTATGGAGTAGAGATGCCTCAATGTTAATCTGAGCCTTCTGGCTTTACCTCTAATTTTTCAGCAAATTTCATTGCACTACCACTGCAAATATCACAGCCCGCTTTCTGCCCTCTGCCTCTCCCGTCCCCATGCTGCTTTTTCATACATTAGGGTTGGCAGATCTGCCCAAAACCTCTCACATCTGCATGTGCCCTGAGCTGTCCCTCAGTGCACTGAAACGCACTTTTGACTTGCTTGGGCTACAGACCAGCGCTTGGATCCAGTCTAAGTGAGTATTCAGATAAAAGTAGATCCCTAGTGTTAAGGTACAGCTGGGAAGATATGAAATCATGAAGATATGATTCTGATTTAAGTTTACTATTTCATATTTTTCCCAGCTGCCAAACAGAAGTTTGGTAAAAACACTCAGAGAGGCACGAAAATCTCCTTTTTTAACAAATCTGAGGTGTCCTTAAATGCTCAGTGCACAGGAGAGTGAAAAAAAAATATCACAGTAGCTGTTTTAAAACCTCACACAGAGGAGGCGGATAGCAGGAACTCTGCATGCATCTCATGAATGTTCTACTTTCCCCTTTTGAATACAGAGATCAGTCTTGGACAGAGTGCTAAAGCCTCGCCATGAAGGGCTATTCTTTGCTATTACTTTAGGCTAAAACAAAAGACACTTCAGGAGATACAATCATTGCTGCCTAGTTCCTTTCCCTGGGTTCCTACAATGGGCCACAGTTCTTTCTTTTTTTTTTTTTTTTCTTCTTCCACACATCTTTCTCTTATTTTTTTTTTCTTCTGTCCTTTTACTTTTTCTTTCTGCCTCATTGAATCCATTAAGGCCTTTATATAGCCTGCTATTGAGAAATAAATTTTCTTGGGGACTAGTGACTGAGTCTTAACTGCTGGCAAGCAAGGCTTAACTCCTGATGGGAGGGCACAGAAACCGATGGGTAAAAGGTATGAAAAGTCCACCTCTGAATTCGGGGTCTTTGAGCATACCAGATACCTTGCAGTGCCTTGCTGGTAATCAGCTCAAGAAAAAGGAACATCCTAACCCTAGCAGTTTTTCCACCTCCTTCATGCACTAGTCAAGATACACTGAGTTATCTTTCTGCTCGTATTTTCAACCAGATCAATACACTCTTCTAAATTATTTTCCTTGGTTTAGGTCCATATGCCAGTCCTTTTTGCACAATTGTGAATTAGAAGGCTCTCTGACGTGAACAGAGAAGCGCTGCTATGAAAGAGATGTAAAATTGGGTCCTCTCTCAATTAATACAGTCAGAAATATAAGCACTGTTCAGGTCTGCTAATGGTGTGATAAACTACTCGAAGACACTAAAGCTAGATTCAAATGGGGTGCACTGCAGTTTACTCCCGAATGAGAACAGACCTGCAATGCAAGCTGAACACTCTGCCACTCTGGGGTGATAAACTAGGTCTTATACAGGTCCACAGCGCAAGAGAAGCAAGGGGGCTACAGAGGGGCCAAGCAGAGACCTGTCTGAGGGCAGAGAAAGAAAAGGAACACCAGGCCCTGCCTGGCATAAGAAGAGAGTCCTGCATCCAAAGAGGCCGGCTTCAGCAGGTGTTCGCAGGCTGGCAGAGAAGCTGCTGGCCCTCCCTGCCTTTCTCGTGGTGGGAAGCTCTGTGGGGTCAGTCTTTTGCCACGGGGGTACATTCTAACAGTGACAGCTTTGGCAAATATGCAAAATCTAAGGCTTGGAATGAAGGGGAAAAGCCTTCAAATCTTGAAGTTCTGAGTAGCTGCTACATAAAATTGAAAACATCTCAACTATCAGGTTGGCGGGGGCCTGTGAAAAATAATTTACAATTAGCGTGCCCTCTATTGTCTCCAGCCTGATTAATGAAGTTATCTGGGGGGATGAACAGTGAAACATCCATAAATCATCCTACGTGGAGGAGGGAGCACGACTATAAAAAGGGAGGTAAGAGGGAAATGGGGTTCAATAGTGAGAGATGACATTACACTCCGCCAGCCAGAGCCTGACAGCTTATATTTTGTATTTTGAAATGTTCACACAAATTCTGGGGTTTTCCCCAACAGAAAAATGAAAAATAAAATGTAACCAATAGTTAAGTGCAGTTGCAGACTTTTTTTTTTCCAGTAATGCATAGGGAGGAGTTTGATTTGTTGGAATAAACTCTCAACAGCTCAGATGTCTATTTTGTATTGAAGCGCTCTGGCCTATGAGAACTGCAGCCTGGGACAGGAGGTCTTCGGAAGCACTACAGAGTGAAAAAAACAGGGCTCTACACCTTCAGTTAAACCTTGCTAAAATGGCGATGCTAATTATGTATATTTTAGTCCGTTTCATTGGCCATCTTTTTTTATTCATTATAAATGATCTTAGTTTTCAGCGATTGTTTCCTGCTCATCAGATTCACAGATTAACAATAATGTCAAAAGTAGTTACCAAGCCCTTTTTCTCTTATTGTTAATAGGTCTATGTCAGGAAGCCCCAGACAAACAGGCTATACCTTACTGTTTTCTCTTTTCTCTGCTCTTTTAACACATAGAATTAATACAGACTAACATAAAATTTCATGACAATTTACACTTAAATGGCCCTTCACTGTGTTCAGCTCAGCAAATCTAATGGATCAGTGAAACTAATTAAGAAGTAAGGAACAGTCCAGCATTAGGAAGGGCAACAACCATGCAGTTATTAAATGAAATTCACAAAGTCCAGCTTAAGACCTTCATATTGATCACCGCTATAAAATGCACTTAGCAACCTTCACAATACTCTTCACAGAATCATAGAATGGTTTGGGTTGGAAAGGACCTTAACGATCATCCAGTGCCACCCCCTGCCCTGGGCAGGGACACCTCCCACCAGCCCAGGTCGCTCCAAGCCCCTTCCAACCTGGCCTTGAACCCCTCCAGGGATGGGGCAGCCACAGCTTCTCTGGGCAACCTGGGCCAGGGCCTCACCACAGAATCACAGAATCTTCAGAGTTGTAAGGGACCTCTAGAGATCATCTAGTCCAACTCATTGTAAAAAATTACTTCCTTATATGTAGTCTGAATTGCCAGCTCATGTTGAGCTTCTCATCAACCAACACCCCCAAGTCCTTCTCCTCAGGGCTGTTCTCAATCCATTCTCTGCCCAGTTTATATTTGTGATTGGGATTGATGTGACCCATGTGCAGGACCTTGCACTTGGCCTTGTTGAACTTCATGAGGTTCACAAGGGCCAACCTCTCAAGCCAGTCCAGGTCACTCTGGATGCCATCCCTTCCCTCCAGCTTGGTGTCATCTGCAAAACTGTGGAGGGTACACTGTCCATGTCACCAACAAAGATATTAAATAGCACCAGTCCCAATACTGACCCCTGAGGAACACCACTCATCACTGGTCCCCACTTGGACATCGAGCCATTGACCACAACTCTTTGGGTGTGACCATCCAGCCAATTCCTTCTCCACTGAGCGGTCCCATCCATCAAATCCATGTCTCTCCAATTTAGACATATGTTCTGACATATTTAGACATACATATAAAGCTTAAATAAAACACTCAAACCAGGAAAAAACAAGTTTGACAAACATAACATTTAGAATAAGACAGGCTCTCATCAGAACCATTAAGCAGAAAAGAACCATAGAGGACATTACAGGTTAAGACACTACGCACATACACAGGAGAAAGAAAAAACTCAATAGCATAAGAGTAAAATAACAAATTATGCTATCACTTACACGTATTCAATCCAATATCCTGCTTACTTGTGGTAGGTAAAACAGCACTGCTGTTCCTTTAAGAAATGGAAGTTCTCTGCTTTGCTAAGGTGTTTATAACTTTTCTGATGAAGTCATGGTAGAAAGTTACATTCTTGAATGAATAATGAAAGCAACAAGTAAAAAAGTTGGGACTGCCTCATACTTTTATTTTTATATACAGTAACTACATCACCAAGAAAGCCTGCAAGGTCATTTCTAACATTTTACAATGACACAGATATTTTTTTAACCAAACACTATCCTTTTTAGAGATGCAAAGGATGAGGATATCTAATGATGAATTAGGAGAGAAGTCATAAATGTTTCATGAGGAGATACTGTGTAATCATTAATCTATTATTTTAGCTTTTGACTTGCAGGACTATTTAATCAAGCATCTTAGACAACTCATGTTTATGTAGAGAGAGCAGCTATATCAGTGCTTTTTCTTCTGTAGCACTTGGACAGATGTGAGCACAGCAATACCTTTCAGCAACGCGTTCTGTGCTATTGTTAGGGGAATACCTACAGAGCGAAAGAGGGTGGCAAGCGATAAACAGAACCATTGTTTTCTAGCATGTTTTCCAGTCAAAGCTTGATGAGACATTTTAAAAGTTGATTATGATCTGAAAAAACAAGCAAATTTGTTTTAGTGCAACTTCCACAGCTTTTTACAGGGAGGGCAGCCTCTTAGTTCTGGCTCTACTCCTCTAGGTTGTTTCGCAGTCACTCGTTACCTGTGAAAGAGTTGAACCTTTCTGCATCTTCTTGTGTCAAATCAGGACAACGCTCCTGACCTTACCTTTCAGCATCACCCTCTATTTTTATTAGCCTCTGCTTCTGTTGTAGTTTTGAAGTATTTCAAGCGGAGAGACCGCATAAGGTTAACACAAAGATAAGGATGCTGCTGAACTTCAGGGAACTCAACAGAAAGAGTAGGAAAGAATCAAAAGGTTCAGAAGCCCTCAGAGAGAGAGCGCGCAATATTCAGTGATTACTGAAGCCTATCTCTGTAATACATAAATTAGTTCCAGAAAAATTTGAAGAATGGACTCTTAAGAGATTTGTCCCTCTTTCAGATGATCCTGAAACAATGTGAGAAGGATTTCTCAACACATATTGGCCAGCGGCTCTCAGAGAAGTACGAAACAGTGTGGAAGAACTATTTGGGTTTGGCTCTGGCAAAAGAATAGCAGTATAGTCTTTATGATATTAATGAGGACTTACTCAAAAAGACCCAAAAAATATGAGTCTTGGTCTTAATGGTCATACAAGCAGTGGGATATTCTAATACTAAATAATGCAAAAATCTTGAAGGTACACAAGAATGTTCTTTTAACACTTCATATCAGAAAATGCCAACCTTGTGTTGAGTCATAAAATGACAAAATCTGACCTACAGTTTTACAACAGACATGAACATTTTTGTTTGTTTGTTTACTAAATGATATTTCCTAGACCAAAAGCAATTTCCCTCCAGCTATCCAGATTTTTTTTAAATTAGTGTTACCCAGACAAATTATACCAGAAATAATTACACTTATTCGTGTTACCCAACTTTCTTTATGGAAAGGTTTCAGAGAACAAATTGGAATGCACTGTAAATCTGAATGCAGTTTACTACTTTGTAAGGAACATAAGCTTTTTCTCTTGTCTGCTTTTTGTAACCAAACAATTATTTGGTAACAAAATCTGTTGCCATAGAACACATGGCAAAGCAAAGAAAATGGTTTGGGGTACAAATTCATGTGGCAATATTATGTGTTATGAATATTCTGTGAGATGAAAGCTGTCTTTTTGGCAATGTTTATCTGTAATATCCTCTGGCAGACCTGCTGGAAGTCTTCGGCAGACTTTGCATTACTTGTTCATTAGGTCCAACTCTTTCAGTAAGACTGAAAGGGTCTTAGCTTGATTTCCCAAGAAATGTAAGAGATATTGCATATGCACAAAGGCAGTTTATGGACTTCATTACCCATCAAATACTCACTTGCCTAAACCAGACTTTGGATGCAAATCTATTAGCCATTATTATATCACTTTCCCTTTTACAAGGAGTTTCGCTTTTGTCTTTGTGGCTTGCTTTCAAACATAAGATATTGCACTTAAAAATGCAAAGCTGGGGGTATGGAAAAATATTCTAATATCCATACTTGAAAATGATAGCAAGACTTCGAGTTGCTTTTTAACCCTTTTTACCCTTCCTCACCTATGGAGTGGGCAGAAGTAGTGGTCTTTTATGCAGCACAGAGAACAGAAGCACACCATGCAATGATATTCTAAAGACATGAGCAAGTCTGATCAGTTGTCCCATGGCCGTGTGACATGTTATATCCCCATTAGCTGCAACTCCCATCTATGAATTGGCCAGTCATGCCGACTAGGAAAGAAAGACTAAAGAAGAAAAGAAAGAATCCAGCTATTAACTTAGCTTATTAATATAAGAGTATTTTCAAGTAATTTTGTGTGCATGAGTAATTGCAGGCAGTCAAACCCATGCTACGTATTAAGACAGATGATACAAAAATGTGTTTTAATCAGGAGTGGATGACCGAAATATAACAAGCTAAGCAAAAAAACCCATATAATTCAGTAAGAAAATTAAATACTGGAATGAACACTACATGTAGGAAAAAAAGTAATTAATAAATGACTCGTATCATGAGGACAATTAAGCATTGGAATAGGTTGCCCCAAGACATGTGAAATCTCTGCCCTTGGAGGTTTTTAAGAAGCAGCCAGACAAAGCACTAAGAAAACTGTTCTGAGTTCAGCATTGATCCTTTTTTCTCCAAGAGGCTACAAGAAGTAAGGAAGTTGCTGCAAGTGAGGAGTCACTATGAGCTCAGAGGAGTGATCACTATCTGAAAAATACCATACTCTCATTAAAAAAGAAGGTAAATATTAGGATTACTTCGTTCAGCAAGCAATTTAGGAAAAATAGATTAGGAACTTCTGGTGTCTCTTTCTCATAGTTTAAAGTACAAGGACACTTAGTAAAATTAATAAATGGATAGTCAAGATCCAAAAAAGAACTGGTTCCCTCATACCTGAACATTTCATGAATGTTATATGAAGACCAAAAATCGGCAAGACTCAGCAACTAGTCAGCAACTACACATTACAGAAATACTAAGAATTGTCATAATTAGCAACCATAAATATTTTGGAAAAATAAGATGCTAAACCAAGCCCTAATGATCAGAGTCTAGAATGTTTAGAAAATTAACTTTCTTCAGCTTTCTACACCATTCTTACCTCATATTTGGAAGCACTTGATGCTGGCTACTGAAAATACTCCTGCATAAGATGGCTACCATGTATTAGCAAGCTCAGCAAGTTGCAATATACACATAACATCGTGACAACATTACGTTGTCATATTTTTCTCCCTTTGCTTTTGAGTTTTTCATTCGAAGACCCTGCATTTAGTATATAAGCAAGATTTTAAATGTTTAAAATTTAACTTGGGTAAAGACTGGCCCAGGTTGCCCAGAGAGGCAGTAGACGCCCCATCCCTGGAAACAGTCAAGGTCAGGCTGGATGGGGTTCTGAGCAACCTGATCTAGCTGATCAACCCAAACTATTCTATGATTCTATGATAAATGTGAAAGCTGGCATACAAATAACTTCAGATCAAAGACTGAATAAGTAATGGCAAGAACCAGAAAAAGCACAAATACGTTTCTCCTGAAAGCCATCGGAACCACCTGAAATTATTTCGATATTACATGTCTGCTGGAATGGAAAACTAAGGGGTTTTTGTGACAGAGCGATGACATTCAAGAACAGTAATGGAAAAGTTTGAAACATCTTGTTAACAGTGCCATAAGCACTTCATTTGGAGTTAAACTTTATGTTGGATTTAATATAGTTAATATCTTAAAATATTAAATATTCATAATCTGACTAGATTTGTTCTGTGGTAGTGCTAGTTGGAAAATGATGGGTTTATTTTACGACAGCTTTTAAGGCTTGGATTTTTTTTTTTTTTCACCATGCATTAGGATGCAGAGTAAAAAGAGGAAAAGAGTAAACCAGCCTCTTGAATATTTCACAGAACACAGCTCTATGAAGACGGTAAAGTCTTTCTCTCCCCTTCTTCACTTTGTTCTTTCTGCCCCCCTGTCCTCCTTTGCTCTAGCTATCCTGTCCCACAGACACCTCCCTTTGAAAATGCTACCAGAAGTAATAACATTCTAAGAAGTTTTCTGCTTTGAATAAATGTGTTATTTTGTGGAAATTATTCAATCCAATTAAAGCATATAGCAAATTTAACAGGCTAGCCTAAGGACATTTTTAATATTATGATAAAAATATAGAAGTCAATCTGAAATGTTTCCTGGAAATGTGCATATAATAAATTCAATCGAGTGTGAAGGACTATGATTAGATGAGCTTAAATATGAACTTTTGAAATGGCAATATATCAGAAATGGAAACTGCAGCCCAGTCGTCTATATTTCAGAGCACTTCATTCCTTTGTAGCATCCACAACACCTGACTGCTATGTCTTTGTTTAGCTGGTCTGGGGAGGCAGTGAGATGGCACACATTTCCAGTGACTTTGCCTGTAATGAGTGGCAAGAATAAGAATATTATAATTCTTAAATACATCTAAAAAGTGAACTTCCGTTCATGAAAAAAAGGTTATCACTGGAAACCAATTGCAATGTCACAAATTCATCTAGGAAAAGGCTTTCCTTACTGATTACAGGAGCAGAGCAGTAAAAAGAAATAATCAACATTGGCTATGAAAGATCCTTACTGCATGTTTCTTGAGAAGCAATGGATCGTCTGCATAGGCAGACTGCTGGATACCACAGTGTCTCCTGAGGAACACAGGAATCTACCAGTCTGCCTCCTCGGGATTTTGGAAACAGAACCTATCTAATTAGCATAAATAGTCGATGAGTCTACTTCTTACAGGACCCTGATCTAATTTTTTTTTTACGCTTGAGACGTATAAAGCTGTATACTAGGTATTAATTCCATTTACTTTGTACTTCTGCTGGAAGACTGCTTGTTACTTCTGCTTAGTTGGAAAGCTTACCATCCCATTTCAAGTGGGCAAGACATGTCTCTCAGTCTGTTTCACCTAACCTCATCAGCAAGGTGGTTATCAAAATCACACTGAAATAAAATCTACTTCACCTACCAGTAAACTGAGGCGGAAAAAACAAAAAAAACCAAGTCAAACAGGTCAGTTTCACTTTAATTACTTCCAAAATGCAAGATCTATTTCTGGGGAAATGTTATAAACTGAAGGAATCTTGTGTGACGTGTATACGAAAAACAACAAAAATCTGAATGTAAACCACAGAAATAAAAAAAATATATCCTTTCTGAAATCACTAGAGCCTCTCCCTATCAGTAAATGATTTCTACCAATGCTATTTTTCTTAAGTACAGTGCAGTTCTGCACAACCTTGCATGCACGCACGCAGGTGCATTCAGAGTACATCTTTTTTCCTCCACCCTTGGGTCAGATTATACTACGGTAGAATAGATCTCCATCTTCAGACATTCTTTCTGATGGAAAAGAAGAAAATTAGTTTTGCTCAGTTTCATTTCTTCACTGCCGGCTGTAGCTCCTCAGACAACTCTAAAACACTTCTGTACCTCCCTGGAGTGCATGCTTCAAAGACATATGGACATTTATCTTGTCATTCCCTTATATCACCTTTGCTTCTCTATATTTTTCTCCTTAGTTTCCCAGCCCCGCCCCCCCTTTCCTCTAAACTATTCAAGCTGATACGTATCCCTAGACAGTCTTTCTCAGCATTTTTCCTGCAGTGACTTAATAAAAGCAGAGCTGCATAAATCTGTGTGTGCAAATTCTTAGATGAAAAACGCAGTACCAGATTGACTGACACAGTTGGCAAATACAGACAGAATTCAGCTAGTAGCTTCAGCAAAAATTTTGATAGGAAAAAGGATGTGTGTGGTTGAGAAAGCTGAAAAATTTCACTCCGACATTTTCTAAATTAAAAAACCCCTTTACTTTTCAAACATGTCATTTATAAATGTAGGCTACTAAACCAGGAAAAAATAGAAAATCCAACCACACTTTCAAACTAAGTAACAAACAATTGAAAATTAAACGCATCAAATGTTTCAATGCACCAATTTTTTCCGTTGTATTCTTTGGTTACAACATGAGAAACCAGAGATTTTTTTAGACCCCCTTTTCCCATCCAGAACTATGGCTCTTTTCCTCTACCTGTTTAATTGAGTAATTATATATTCTACTTAGAAGTACATCTGCTGCTACTCCAGGGGCAACCTCTCCCTCACCCCATGACTCACTTCGGCTGTGAAGTAGCATCTCTCTGTTGGGTGTCCATTTTAGAATGGCATTCACTCAAAAAGTTACGAGTATTAGATATTTTTCTTTTTTCCCATTATTATATCCAGCTTTACCTCTGAGTTTTTTCATTATTTCTGCTTTTGGTGTCCCATTTGCATTTGTTGTAGGTTGCTTATATTTATGAATTCTCTCTGCTTACGTGTAAATTACTTCTATGACTGAGAGTTTCAACTCCTGTCAGTTTGGGACAAAATTCAAGATTTGGATACTTCATGCACAGAAATCAACACAACCCAGTATTGATTTCAGGGTCCAAGGACTGGCCAGTAGTGTAGTACGGTAAATTAACAAAACCAAGCCAAAAAGACCCAACCCCATCTAACAGGTTTAGGGAAAAAGCAAATCATTAAAACCAAGAGGAACAAAACAATGCAAAGTATGACTGATTTTTGATTACCACGTAATTTATATACTCCCAAGTATATTTGCTTACAGCAATACAAGATGCATGTGAAATTCTACCCTTCTGATTTAAATAAATATAAATGACAACATAGGTTTGGAGCACAAGAGAGTCATAACACAGCTGATGCACAGAATTTTAACCTCACCTTTCCAGTAGACTTTGTTCCTTTCCAAATGCAAAAATAGCAGATAGTCCAAGCAGCAAGGAGGCACAGTGCAAGTTCCCAGCGAAGATTCCCAATATGTTCAATTCCATCGGATATAGCTAGCACCCTTCGTCTTCCAAGAAAAAAGAAAAAGAAAAAAGGAAAAAAAGGTAATAATATTGAAGCAAAACAGCACTACATGTAAAATACTGGGCTAAAAGCAAATCATCTTCAACCAAGGAGACTCCTGGTTACTGACTACTGAAAATGCACCATGTTAAGACATAAGAGAGAGAAGTAAAAACCAGAATATTCTCAGCGGATTTTACATCTGGTTAAAAATGAACAAATGTTTAATTTTTCCAGGTCAGTGAAAAATAAAAAAGATTTTTAAATAGCTTTTGCATAATGTAAAACTCAAAGAAAAAACCCGAAATTTCTTTGAATTAATAACTTATATAAGCCCAAAATAAAACACTTCAATAATAATTTTTTTCACTTTTACTGTTTTTTCAAAAAGGAAGTTCTAGCCTTTATTTTTACCTTGTAACACTTATTTTCATAAATTTCCTTTTCCTTTTAAAACATTTATTTCCAGAACTGTCAAACATCATGACATCCTCCAGAGGGATTTTATTTGGGAAAAGCTAACATTAAAATGTTTATTTGAAAAAAAAAAAAAAACCAACAAAAAACCCTCCTTTTTTTCTGAAAAGTGGTCAGCAAAAATATGTATTGCATTTACTAGTTCAAAATAGTGTGTTTGAAATACTAGCCACTCAGTTCTATAAATGTAAGTCCTCATGTATTTTAGAAACACCCCTCGCAGCTCACAATCCTGGGGCAAAGAATTTACTAACTTAGTAGTTAGAGAGTAATGAATTTTCACGTTTTTTAAACAAGAATTTGGGAATAGAAAAATCAAGTGAACTGCTGGTATTCACACAGGAAACCTGCAGAACCAGGCTTCAGTGCTGGCTTCCAGAACCCTGGGCTAGCGTGTTATTCACAAGGATGATTTTTTTTATATAAGAATGATTCTTTTACCTAGGAGATGCATTGTCCTTTTATGCCCTTTTATTTTTCCTTTAAATAAACACTCAGATTAAAGAAAATGTAAATTATTTACCGGCCCATAAATAAAACATGAGTACTCCTGGTTGTATGGATGAAGAGGTTAAAAGCAAGAGCAAAAATGTATTCCTATAACACTCTACGATTTCATGAATTCTCTTGAGATTTTTCAATTGTCCTTCAGCCCAGAAGAAACCCTACAGACAATTAAAAAGTCTCCGTTTCAGGAATCTCCATCTTCCAGAACAATAAAAGTATGATTTAACTGGTATGTGAAGTCAGAAGTTGATATGGATTTAAATTCCATCCATTCAACAATTTAGAAACACCTCATCATTTTTAAACAACTTAAAGCAAGCAATTAGTCATTTGTAATTACATACACAGAATAATTAATTTCAGTCATTCATGCCTTTAATCGGCTTAATCAGATCTCTATAGGGACTGATCATGGCTCATTCCATGTGTGTTTCCGTAAATACATTCGCATACCTGTATGCACACATTCACATAAAAATTTCCACCATTCAACCTTACGGAAATGATCCTGAGCAAAGTTCTCTCAGAAATCTTTATTACCTGTAATCTGCACAACTTCAGAGATCCTAGACTTACACTACCCTCCCTCCCAGAGGCATTGTAAATGAAAACAAGTGAACTGAATTTCACACGTACTCTGACATAGCTAAAAGCCCTCTAACAATAATCACTGTATTATATCATAGAATTATTTAGGCTGGAAAAGACCCTTAAGATCCAACTGTAAACCTAATACTGCCAAGTCCACCACTAAACCGTGTCCCTCGGCACCACGTCTGCCCAGCTTTTAAGTCCCTCCACCACTTCCCCGGGCAGCCTGTTCCAATGCTTGATAACCCTTTCGGTGAATAAGTTTTTCCTAATATTCAATCTAAACCTCTCCTGGCACAACCTGAGTCCGTTTCCTCTTGTCCTATCACTTGTTACCTGGCAAAAGAGACCAACGCCTGTATATATAGTTAATATGCATATGGTTATGCAGATAATGTAATTAATTACAAAAAATATATTTAGGTTGAGTATTAAGTTAAAAAAAGTCCAACCTACAATTACCCATATGAAATAATTCTTTTTGCATTTGATTCAGTCATTAGCTGAGGCAATGAATTCAGGGAGTAAAAATGTACGATCTTCTAATTCAAGGCCATGCCTAAAATAAATATAAACACTGGGGCTACCTGGGGAGGAATCTGATCTGGTTCCTTCTGCTTTCACCAGCAGCAGGTTGCAGATGAAGGGAAGTTCCTTCACCTGCATCTAGTGATGGGGTAGGAGGATGGAGACACCAACAGCTGGTGATACAGTAGGAGAAAGAGAAGATCTAATTATCAGCAGGTCTTTCAGATGGCCATCCCGATGCTGCAGAACCCAGTTAGTCTTTCGCACTCTTCAAGTGCTGCAGCTGCTGTTGCTGCAGCAGCCCTGGGGTCCAGCCATTTACAATGTAGGTGCTACAAGTTTACTGCTTAGCTAAGGCAGGACAAAATTTAACAGGTTAAAGAAAAATCACCAAAAAAAAACCCCAGAACTCTAAAGCCTGAGGTTCGTTTGTCTTATTTTCCCATGAATATACAGGTGGAAAATCTTTCCACTTAAAAAAAAAGGGGGGGAGGGGGGGGAAGAGAGAAGGTTACACAAGCTTTCTGCAACAGAAAGTGTTAAGTGCTTAAATGTAAAATTCTCGCCACCTCATCCACATTTTCTCCTCGTCCAGTAACTAGCTTTATTCTGCAAAGCTTCTGCCATCATCTAGTTAGGGAGAGAAGTGATCTTCTGCTAGCTAAGACCTGCAAAGAACCTAAAGATCTGTCATCAAAATGCGTTCAAACCTGAAGAGAGGTAGCTTTTAATGAAGGATCTATTTTAATCAAGAATGGGAAGCACATATTTTATATCTACAGTATAGAATTGAGAATAACATCACTGAGCTGTAATTATACAGAAAGGCAGATGAAATAGATACTTAAAATTCAAGTTCTTCTAAGCAATTTGACAGATTGTATCATGTGGAATTTGACTCAGGATGACATCCACCCTCTTTATAAATTCCCATTCAAAAAGCAAAAGAAGTGCTTGAATTCTTAGCTCACCTTGAATACTAGGGTGTTAGTTTCAAGTGAACCAAGACAAAAAGTGCTATAATATGATTAAACAGGGACTAGGCAATAAAAGGCCAATGAGCGTGTACTGACAACAGGTTATAGATAACCAAGTTGAAAGACATGTTAAGAGTTAACAGTCCACCACCGAAACTTGATGCCAAAGCAAAGAACAGGTATTTGCAAAGAGACCTATTTTGATTGCAGGTACTAAAAGGTTTCTTTTTAACGAAAACCATTTCCTAAATGGACTACAAAGGCTCAAACTATAAATTACTTTCATGGAAAAGAACTAGCCAATAAATATGTTGATGTTCCTCATTTGGGCACCAGTGTTTCCAGGCAAAGCCTCCCAGTCCAACAATCTTAAGCCACCAGTAAGATTTTTGCTCTGCCAGGATTAAGGAGGAACAGCTTTGACAAATGCAGCTGCTAATATTAAGGAAAGATTGTTGTAAACACTCTGACCTTTTGCAACCTTATGAAAAGAAAGCAGCACATTATCAGCCTGTTGGCACATAGCGTAATGTACAGTCAACACATCTACACAGTATATACCTGATATACCCGCAATATGGAAGGCACGTAGTTTTGGTGTGACACTATACATGCCCAATGTTTCTGCAATGACACAGAAGTGTACATTACCTATAATTTTCAGTTTATAGTTGCAAATGATTTTTACTTTTTTTTTTTTTTTGAGAAGTATCAATGACTGACTTAAAGATGCAGGTTGGAAAGAGACTGGTCCAAGTTCAGTTTGAACTTCACAATCAGATGAAGTGAGAGAAACTCAGAAGACAAGCAGGGACAGCCTAAAGAACTTTAATTGCTGTTTTGCTTACAAAGGTTCTAAATTTTACTTTCAAGTGGCACACTACATTTTCAAATTAATAGTTTGTGTGGGGGGGTTTTTTAAGATGAAAAAGAAAACTAAGAGACCATACAATCAAAAAAACTTAAACAAAATGTTTGGTTTGGGCCACAATAATAGTGAAATGGAAACTTTCTTTCATTTAGCTTTATTTTCACTGAAAAATAACAGATTTCCTTATGTTTCAATTAAAGAAATTTTTTTTCTGGGTATTTGGATGATATTTATGTATTTGTGCACCTAAACATACGTAGCATTTCTTTTCCAAAATGGGGAGGTGTGACCACAGGTACGAGGCTGCAGTAATGCAAATCAATGCTATGGAGAAATTCTGTGTGCCACAGAGCCACGTTAACACAGCACTCTGCTGGGCTAAGTATCACAGGGAGTTACTTGGCTGTAGCACATGTACCGTGGCTACACCTGTGCTGCTTTGGCACATGAACTAGCCTGTTCAGACAGCCTGGAATCTTTGCACTAAACTCTGTCGTATCATGTAGCTATGAACTTCGTGACAAAATCTGCCACAAGACAAACCCCCAGCAACAGAAATGGCTCCTGGAGGACTGGCAAATTTATTTAAGAGGTTGGCAACTTCCTCACTTGAAGATTTGTATACAAATCTTCTGGAAGTGCACCACACCAGTCACTAATTCCCATGAATACCACCTGCCCAGCCTCACAGTACCTCTCAATACTCATGTCCTGCCAACAGTTCTGCACAGGGCTACAAGCACTCCTCAACTTCCAGAGCCATGTACGTGTCAACTCAGATAGCAATCTTTATTCAGCTGTCTGGTAACGTGGTTGCAGAATTGCATGCTGTGGGAAAGAGATATGGAAAGCTTTCAACAATAATTCCATAGGGCTGCCACAGCAAAAGAGCGCCCGTGATGAAGTATACGACCGATACATTAGCATACCCAGGCTCAAACAGAGCTTGCAGAATTACTTTAGACTCACGCCATAATCTGCATCCAGCTGTCAAGGTAATCCATTCCAGCAGTCAGTCGCTTGAATTACTACGCTGTTCTTCCCTAACTGCAAACAACTTCTTAATAAATAAATGTTATTACTCTCTCAGGGTTAGAATGTTTCACAAACCAGAAGACAACTTTGTCTTAAGAACACAATTCTCAGTGAAGATTTGAGATAAGGATTTTTAAAAGCAACCAGCTTCTGGAAGCTGTCTGCAGAAAGTCAGTGCTCAGCCTTTTCTGAATGCTCTATGAGAAGTCTCACCTTGCCCATCCAAAAATCTTGGCCTAATTCTTTTGTAAATCCTGTCATAGAAGGTAAATGGCAAATGAATGGCCTCAACACAATTATCCCTGCTGCTCACATTGAAAAAAGACACACGGTGCCAATCAACTTGAACTGTTAGCACCATAATGAGTATTTAAATATACTGAAGTGCAGGAACTTGTTTTGTATTTTCTTTGTTCAAGCAGAACAGTTTTAGTATTTCCCTTAGAAAGTAAGCAGTGACAAGTCCAGAACATATAATTAAACTCTAAGATACAATGTATGCAAAGAACAGATCCAAGGAAGAGAAAGTCTTGCTCAGAGGCTAGCAGTGATTTCCTCTGCAGGCACAATCCAGCTCTCCCTAACGCCAGGGCCTTGGCTCTCCTGCTGAAACCATCTGAAACAGCAGCAGATGCAGGTTTTGAAAGGAGGCGGCGTTCAGAACATAAAATTCTTCTCACAATGCCGGTCAGTCTGACCATAGATAGCCTCACATCTACTCTTATTATTATTCAACTAAAATAAAAAGGGGGAGCATTTTAAAAATACATAATTCCAATACATGATCCAAGAAGTGAGGTTGATGTATTCAAGGGTGAGAAGATGATGGCTGATCACAGCGTCTTGCTCCTCAGCAGTTCAGCTTCTATCTAAAACTGACACGACCTTACATAAATCACACAGACAACACAAAAAGAGATAGTGTAGCTTTCACTGTGTCGTCATCGTCTTCTCTTACCACTGCAAGTCCCCTACACTACCTTGTTCTCCTCATCTCTTAACGCAGGGAAGGACAGAGAAAGAACAAGAACAGTAAAATCAGCACTGAAAGCGACACTCTCTGTTTTGAAATAACAAGCATTTGAAAAAGAGAAGTTCTATAGCGAGATATACAGGAACAGCCGCATCTATGAAGGCTGTTTGCAGCACTGTCTCATCATTTGTGACTGCACGTACTAAAGCAGAGCAGAAGGGAGTAATTCATGCACATTGCATAATTTATGCCGATTGCGATGGGAAGAGGCTGTGAATGCCTCACAGTCGTTGTAAGTGAAATTATTCTTGAACAGAGGGTCTCAGTGTCACCCTAAGCATCACCTGGTAGAAACTACACGGGCTTGTAAAATAAGACAATGGGATCCCGAGACAAACTAAAAATTCATAGTGGTTTTATATTCTAATTATCAGGTGATTTTAAAAGTAAAAATGAAAAATAGTGATTTTCTGAGCACATGCTGCCCTAGTTAGATAACTACATAAGCCTGACCATCTCAGGGAAGCCACTGGCGATAACTGACAAAGCTCATTTATATAACTCAAATATCAAAGATCAGAAGTCTAAGTTAAGGGACGAGTTCAAGACATTTCTTTTTGATAAAACGTTTTAATTGTTGAATGTGAATAGCCCAGGAGGGATTAGAATACCAGTGCCCATATGATTTAGCAAAGGTGCCACGACATGCCAGGCATACTATAAAAAAAAAGCAGACACGTCCAGTAATTGCCTCCTAGATTTTGCTTCTTTAATTCTGTATGCTTTCCCAAAGGAATCACACATTCCAGTCGTTAACAGCACTATTAAAAATACAGAATCCAGAGAGTTCATTTTCACTTCAGCTGGTTTGGTTCATACTTATGTGGAAAAAAACCAAACCTCAAACTTCTTCCTTACGTATATCAAGACTTATTAAAGCTGAGGATCTTTAAGTAAAAAAACCCAAAATTAAATGAGGAGAAATATCTTAACAGACATTTCATTGTAATGTTTTGAATTCACTACTGCCATGGACCTAAGGCCTGAATGTACTTACCTTCAAAAAAATATTGCAAACTCAGCCACCTTGCAGGGCATTTGGGGGAAAAGATACTGGGTTCAGGAAGTTTAGCTAACGTTCTCTTAATAAATGAAAATTTCCATAAATCATTATACATTTAAAGAAATTTTAAAAATCAACACAATCCTGACAGAAAAAAGCCCAAGAGCCTCGAGGAGCACTGTAGTTGCCGGTACAACAAACTGGAAGCAGCTGTAGGTAGCCATTTGAATCACTGCAGAGTGTAAGGTGAGGGTTAGTACAAGCCCCTTTAAGCAGCGTAACTTTGGCAGCAAACTGAGTAAACTCAACAATGCCGTATGAAACTTTGCCGTAAAAAAGACTTGTCTCGCACAGAGACCTGAAGATACAAATCATTAACTGGTTTTGGATCTCACTGAAAATAGAAATTGATGAGCGTTTGAAAAGATTTATTGTAGGTATTGAGTTTGGGGGTTTGTTGTTGTAGTTATTTGGGGTTTTTTTGTTTAAAACTACGCAGCAGTTCAGTTTCTTGCAGCAGCCAATAGCCTGGGAAAGAAGCCAGGGGACTGGTGGCATTTGAACATCTTGAACAAAATATTGAGGGAAACTGGTGTTAGGGTTAATTTGGAATGCAAAGGTTAACTCAAACCAGAGTAAGGTTTTTAATTCAGTAGTAGCAAACTATTAATTCTATACAGGATATTTTGCTTCTAAATAGGAAATTGAATTTAAACCAAAGTGGATTTATAATGTGTCTCCACCCAAAGACACACTATGAAGGTTTCACTACCTCTAGTCACACATATACAGCTTGACTAAATGTTATTGAAGTAAGAGTTTTACTTTTCTTCCTGTACATAACACAGAAAAAAACAAGTGATAAAAGTTACAGGAATCTAATAAATAAAAGATAAATTTAAGTGCAATAATAGGAGTGCAATAATAGGACGTAGGTCTGAAGGGTGGCATTATTTGTGTTTCCCGTTAGCTGTCAGAAATGCTGATGCTTGGTCACGAGAGTATTTACAACTGGACTGACAAAAACCATGACGTTGTTACTACAGTGTAGATTTACTCTGGTTATAGCCTATAGTACCAAATATTGTAAGCCTACTGTGAGCTTACAGTTTAACTTGAATCAAAATGTAAGCGTGGATAAAAACAAATGAAAACGGACAGCATATGGAAGAGAGAACAGAGCCATAAAAAAATTTCAGCATACTTTAAGTACACATGAAATAATATCCTTAGCAAGAAACCAGACAGCACACTACGACCTTTTGCTACCTACATTCCAGGAACGTACTGTTGCTAATGGTTACCTCTGTTCTTTCAATTAACATCATTGCCCTAGCAAAATCTAGGAAGATAAAATCCCATGAGGAAATTATTTCAACAAGTATTATATATTTAGTGAAAACGCCTTTAATTTGTTTGAGAATGTACTAAAACACCTTTCAATTTAGTAGTTCAGTACATCTGCCAGGAAGAAGTACCCCGTCTATTGTTGTATATTGAATTGCTGTAGGGGGGCACATTATGAGATAACTGCTACTTCTGACTGGTCATAGCTGAAAAGTAACCTTTCCATCCAAATTTTAAAACTGGCATTTTGAAAGCTTGTAACACTACATTATCGGCTGGGAAACCACTACATTTTCCTGGGAAAGAGCGTCTTTATTAAAGTGTTCCAATGTGTGGAGCTGTACCAGGCTCTTGAATAGAAAGAGGATTAACTGCTGCCAACACATTGTTGAAAGGAATGTACCGGGAGTACTTATTGCATTATTTCATCATTTGGGAAGCTGAAGAACAGATTCAATCTATTTGAGGAAGGTCCCTTCATGTTTCCGAGACATTTTTCTTTAAAAAAAATAAAAAAATACAACACCACCGCCAAACAAAGGCGGCAGCCTCTTGAGGTCACTTCTCCATCTGTATCTGTTCAGCCAGGAACATAGGTGGCCGTGTTCCTTTTTACTCTGGGCCAGACTCTCTCCTCAGAGAATGCTGTGGGGAACGAAAGGAAAACAAAATGAAGCCACTAAGCAGCAGTGGTACTACGGTACAGTGGCCTTTCTTATTATATGTTTTGGTATGCTCCTTTCACCCCTGCAGATTTCTCAGCCCCAGTCCATATTTACCTTGTGAATCTCATTACTGAGCTCCTTGTACAAAAAGCATAATATATTTGAGTACCAGTGCTGCACAGATTTCCCATCGGTTTAGTATAAAAGTATCAATATCTTTCAAGTATCCCCTATTCCTGGATTAAAATGAGTTTAGGTTTCTATCCAAAGACATGTTTACTAAACTCTCATCTTGCTTTCTCTTACTGCACTTTATGCAGTTAAGAATCTTTAATTTTTGCGAAAATTTATTGGTACGAGTATTCCATACCCAAACATATTTAAGTATTGTGTGCAAGTACAGTTTCTGACATGCAGAAATTTGATCAGGTATTAACTGAATTTTGAAAACGGTGGGATTCAGATTCCATGTGTCAGAATCCTCCGTGGATGGCTGAACTGCTAGGCCAGAGAGCTGCTAGCATACAGGGTTCTGGTAAACATCTGCATGAAGACAATCACACTGCGGATTGCTGCACTCTCAGATGCTTGTTCAACTAGTTAGCAGTCATAAAATCAGCCTCCTTTGTAAGACCATAATGATGGCAGTACTTCCAGACACACTGGAAGGCTGAGATGTTTGCCAGTGACGCACAGGTAAGTAAAAAGTGACATTTTTTCTGTCACAGAGATCAGAAGCAGCTGCTTATGTAATGCATTTGTGACACATTATTCGTTGATGGGAGCGTGGCCAACCATACAACTATAGGAATGGCTTCGCAACATCTATTTTGAGTTGTTTCCCCACCCGCAGCTTTGTTCTCTCATTTGAATCGCTGCAGCTTTCACTCCATCTGATAGAGAATCTCAAAAATTGAATGCTGAGGCTCACTTGACCCCACACTCTCCCTGGGCAGCAGTGCTGTGAATTCTTGCTCAGGTCAGTGCTTCCTCAACTCTTATGATTACAAGCAGCTTTGAAAGAGCTCTCAAATAGTGAAATTGCTCTTTTCATTCTATTAAAACACTAAGCTCTGCTGAACAGCACAGAAACTTTTCTGTACTGAAATACATGTCAGGGAGTTGCGACATTTCCTTGTGGCTGTCTAATCTGTGCTAATTGTGGCTTAATTTGGAAGAGAGGCTGATCCATGGATCTGGACTGCATAACTCAAAGGTTGAAAAGGAACAGCTTACGACAAACAAAAACTTCTGAAAAAATGTTCATTTTAATATTAATACATAAACATACAAGCAGTGATATTTCAGAGAAGGCTTTATCGCTTGAGTCAGTAGTCTCCAGTTTACTGACTAAACACATTAGAAGTCTCATAAAGTAAGGAATAACAGCCAAGAGAAGGTAAGTTCACCAAAATTACATGCTTCCCACCTTTCTTTGAATACAGAGTGGACAAGAGGCTCAACATGAGCCATCAGTGTGCACTAGCAGCCCAGAAAGCCAATCGTAATCTGGGCTGCATCAAGAGAAGTATGGCCAGCAGGTCGAGGGAGGTGATTCTCTGCCCTCTGCTCCACTCTTGTGAGACCCCACCTGGAGTACTGCGTCCAGTTCTGGAGCCCCTACTACAAGAAAGATATAGACGTGCTGGAATGTGTCCAGAGAAGGGCCACGAGGATGATCAGAGGGCTGGAGCACCTCTGCTATGAGGACAGACTGAGAGAGTTGGGGTCGTTCTGTCTGGAGAAGAGAAGGCTCCGAGGAGACCTTATGGCAGCCTTCCAGTACCTAAAGGGGGCCTACAGGAAAGCTGGTAAGGGACTTTTTAGGATGTCGGGCAATGGTAGGACTAGGGGGAATAGATTAAAACTAGAGATGGGTCGATTCAGACTGGACGTTAGGAAGAAGTTCTTCAACCATGAGGGTGGTGAGACACTGGAGCAGGTTGCCCAGAGAGGTGGTGGAAACCCCATCCCTGGAAGTTTTTAAGGCCAGGCTAGACGGGGCTCTGAGCAACCTGATCTAGTGGGAGGTGTCCCGGCCCACGGCAGGGGGATTGGAACTAGATGATCTTTAAGGTCCCTTCCGACCCTGACAATTCTATGCTTCTATCTCACAAACAAACAATAGCATTAAACAGGGTATACAAGATGCTAAAGATTTGAGATCATATTCTCCGCTGCCTTACAAACTCATATAATAACTTTTGATAATGGTACTCGTGATAAAACTTACAAAATCTATGCTGAATGCTAAAGGATATAAAACTCTACAAAATCAAAAGGCTAGGAGTTTATTTTGTAAACTTCTTGGGATATTCTACTAAATATATATATTATATATAGGACAAGGTAAAAAGAAAAATTATCCTTCAATAAAATTAACCTAAAAAGGGTCAATCTTGTTACTTCCCTAGTCAACTTATTACTGTGTTTATTACTCACACTGTTTTTCTAACTCTGCATTTTCTCTGGCATGGTTCATTATCTCTTGACATAAGAAAACATACAGAACAGTACAATGTTGTTTTAGCAAGTATAGCAACATTTTATGTATTAGCAATATGAAAGCTGTGAAATGTTTCTCAGTTTTAAAATATAAATCAAACACCCTGTTCTATACTTTACAGGACTATATATTAAAAGGTAGCTGCCAAATAAAGTAAAGGTGACTTTCTGGGCTTCACTGAGTGAGCAACAACCAACAGACGAATAAAAATTCTTGTTAGAAAAGAACCTACCTGAGGCAGGACTTTGGCAAAAATGTGTGGGAGACGCCTCCCTTTTACAGGAAGGGTACGTATATTTGAACAGGGATAACCCTTACAATTGTAAGCCCCAGCATATAATATGTACTACGTACTACTCCTATACTACATATAATATACTCTGCATTGCCTAATCCAATGGCAAAATTTAGCAACACATATGACTCAGGCTGCATGTTAAATTGATGCTGATCTTACTTGCATCCATATTACGCAGTCTCAAATGTTAACAGGAGCGAAGGAGAGGAGCCTTCAGAAGAGGCAGTGCATGACTGGCAAGTGCATGAGCCATCCTTTGCCTTGCTCACCTGAGGAGCTCTGCTTATGTCATGACGACATGGGAAAGAATGACATATTGATAATGTTAGTACCATCTAGTAGGCACGTACCTTTGAGAAAGCGAATGCCTTAAAAAGAAAGGATTCTTTTCCCCTCCAGATCCTAACATTTAGGAAACTAAAAACGTGCTGGTTGTGTCAGGGTTTTTTTTCAGTGAAGCAACATGGTAATCACTGAAACACCCCCAGAACAAGCATAGCTACAAATATGAAGTTGAACAAAGGTAATATTCCAGTGAATTTGTAGCAGATTTAGTCACTAAAAGTGGATGTTCTTTGAAATGAACAGAGTACAGGCACCAAACTCTCACTGGAAGTCAACATGGCCTGATACTTCCACTTTTCTGAAAGTTATATATCCAGAACTGACAAAGGATACAGAATCTGTGTAATGTACATGCATCTCTTTTTAAGGTTTCATGTAAACTCTAAGATAGGAAAAATAACATATCCACAGGTTTCTAAAAATACCACAAATAATTCTTGCCAGACATTGCTGGATACCCAACTTGTAGTCTCAAACCATCAGTGCTCACTGATTAGAAAGATGTATTTCAGCTTTTAGAAGATAATCTACAGATTAAAGAATCTGTAATAAAATTCTTTCAACTGTACGAATTCTCTTCCAGAAATCCACTTAATTCCATATTTGGCTTTTTTTTTTTTTTAGAGCAGCAGACAGACAATTCCCAGTGGCCACATTAGTGAGAATCCCTCAGCTAAAGCATTATGCACAACTCTGAAATATTTACCTCTCACAGCATATTTTCTGTGACCTACACATATCAGAATGAATTATTCCTAGTTGAAACACATTTGCTGCTGCTCAGCCTAGTTCTTTCTTCTTAAAGTCCCGATAGGGTTGAATGTTGCTTCATTCATTATTCATTTTTACGCTTTTTATCAAATTAAAAGGTAAGATTAAACACTGCTTATCAGGCTTTTCCCTAAAATTTCTACCACTGCTTGCAAATAATGACATGTATTTCTCATGTCAACCCTTGCCTCATTAAAGTCAGTACTTAAGTTACCTGAACATAATGTAACACTATTTAGCAGCTACTGTGTATATACATATACTGCTTTTTTTTCATTTTTATGTGCATATGTGTGCGTTTATGTATATCCGTAGCGGCAGAGACAGTGATGGATAAACACAGAACATCCCACTTCTCTTCTTGCCATTCCTGACCTATTATCCTTCAGCCTTTTTCACTGAAGTCACGGTAACTTCTTAACCAAGTCTGAGAGTTTATTCCTGTCAAATAATTTTTTTGTACTGTTCCCCTCACCTCTGCTCTATTAGTTTTTTCTTGCTACTCTCTCAATACATCCAATGACTCCTTCGGTCTTTTTGCAGTTTTCCCCCTACTCCTCTCTGAAGAAGTCACGCGGTAACAAAAACTCCCTTTTTATTTACTTTCTGAGTGACATATATTAGTTCAGCACACAGAACACAGTAGCAGCTGTGAACTGAAAGCACCTAGAAGAAATGTAAGTTAGCCTGATGGCTCTCAAAAGTTTTGTTGAGCCTTTTAGACAATCTGTAGACTTATACTCGGTTGTTCACTCTTAATTAAATGTTCATAAAATGAGAACTACGGACCACACGAAAAATGAGAACGGTTCTATGATTTTGTAGAATAGTCCTTCATAGTGAGCTCTTGGCTACAAACTCATGTAACAAATGAGTGATGTTAAGCTCTTATCTCTTCCACACAGAACAGGCCAATATAAAACCATCACTTGACACACACAAAATTTAAAAAATTACTCTGTCAGCATATTTCTCATACTCACTGGCCCTGTACTGAATCCTACTTACAAAAAAAACCTAAGAAATGAAACCGCAAAGGAGCAGGGGCACAAGGCAGTAAAGAGTAGCTGGTAGGTCAAAAGAGAAAAAAGAAAACTGCGAATATACTGGAGCTATTTTGGGAGGTCCCAAGTCCTTTGTCCACATTTACTGAGTCTTCATAAAATACAACTCTCCTGTAGCACTTGCAACTTACAGTATGATTCATAATTGAACAAATTCAGATAAATTCTACTGGCGCTGTAGTTCATTTGTAAACTAAAAACAATAGTCAGCAGAGTTGAAGTCATTATAAAATAGCTGTGGAAGGGACTTTGGGAGAATATCAGTCATTTCCCTTTCTACACAGAAGACAACTATACCTACATCATTGTTTCAAGGTCTGCACTGATTGATATTCTGCAAATTTTACAGGAATTCCATAGGAATATTTCATGAGTCTTCCTCAGGAAGTCCTCCTGACACTGCACAACAATTTTTTTGCTGTCATACAAGAATATACCGGAAAACAGTGGAAAATTTACAAAAAAAGGGTGGGTTTTTTTTCTAGTCTGCGTTCACTATATTTTATTGGACAGCAAGAACATCTCTGCTTTGAGCATTTAATTTGACTAAAGAAAATAAGCAACCACCCTTTCTGTTAATGTCCTGAATCTAGAAAGCCATACTTGGGAAATACTCTTTAAAAAGTCTCTACATTTTTTTTTTGTGTGTGTGTGAAGATACTTCTTCAAGAGCCGAAAATAGATCCGGGCTTGCTTAATTGCATGGAACTATCTGCTTTACGCATTACACATGCTACAATAGCCAAGAAGCAGATGAACGTGACTGCTGTTTAACAATGTTTTCAGAGTTACTTGGGCATCTCTAAAATCCCTCGTACCAAGGTCCTTAGGATTTTCAATTTCAAGACAGTGAGCGAGTCTAACAGACACATTCTTGGACAGTTGAAAATGACAGCCTATTATTTACAAAGGCCCATGCATATTTAAAGGATTCCAGAGGTATTGAAAAATATATCTTGGAAGAGTTACATGCTATTTGTTTGCACATCTAGTCTTGCAAATCCAATTTCCATGGTAAACTGATGGGGAAAATATTTATTGGGGAGGGCAACCTTGTAAAACATGAATGGAACTTTTCAGCTCGTCCTGTGCAAGACACCTTTCTTCTTTAGGGGAGCTACTGAAGTGGACTAATTGGTTTCAGGCAGCAATTGCGACTAACCGTATCATGCTTTTAGTTTTCTAGAAGATTTAAAAGTTTGCTTAGATACAAGTGTAAGAGGCTATACATAATAACTCTTAAAAGAAGAGGATGAGCTCACTTTTCTGTTTGCACAAAACCAGACATAACTGAAAGGAGGCCTTTCAGTAGAGGTCTTCTCTTACATAAGCAACAACAACAAAAATAAATCTATGGGAAACCAATTAAAACCCTAACAAAGCCAGAAGAAACATGCCTGGTTATTTTGGCATGTTCTGCAACTGACTGAATTGGCCAAGCTTGTCATGGCACAACTAATGTTTTGCTATTTTAGACCTTTCACTTTTTTTTTTTTTTTTTAATTTCCCTGCAATCAAACTGCCCTTCTCTCAAACATTTCTTTCCCTACAAGATCAAAGAGTGCATATATAGATATACATGTCTTTAAACACACAGTCCTACATTAATAACAATAAGGAAAGTGCCCATAGTATTCCAATCCTTAAAAAAACCACAACAGTTTAGCATTCTTCAGCAAAACTGGATATCTGAGCCAGCAGCCTCTAGAGGTCACAGGTTTTTGAGCACGTCATTCATCTCCCTGTGCATGTTTTCCAACTATTAGTAGGTAATATTATTGTTAGAACTTTTACATTTGTGTAATTAAGGGATATTTTAAATAGCTCGTGTATGATCTTTGTTACAAAAGTGTAATCTCTATTTTTGCCAACACTGCAGGCAAAAAAAAGCCAAAACCCCACCAAAAAACTTTCCCATATTTTATTGTAGGAACCAACCGAATGCTACTAATTCCCAAAAGGCGTTCTAAGTAGTAGATAGTGAAATAAATGTTTCATGAACTATATCTGAATAACGGTATCATTCTAAATAGCTAGGAAAAACTTCACAATCAAAGTATTATTACCTTAAGTACCTACAACTACTGAAGAGGAGTTTGTAACATTTTAAAGTTACTTCTCTAAAACATAAAGATGCATCTCCTAACACTGTATTTTTATTTGGAGGACTAAAACTTTCCATTACAATATCCTGTTTTCAGATAGAAATATATTTATTCAGACTCCTACTGTTTAAAAAAAGGTTTTTACGAAAATTAGCTTCAAAAATGTTAATGGCAATTTTTGGCTGCACTCAAAACCCAGGCATAGGAAAAAAATATTTATTGCAATAATGTGACAGCCTTATAATTGAAGAAAAACAAAAAAAAGCACACATTGCCAGAAGACTTCATCAGGATACAGATAAAAATCTTCCTAGTTTCCTCTGTGAAACTGCTCTAACGCTGCATACTTGCTAGCTTCGCACAATTTGCAGAAGATCAGGAAGGAAAAACCACCTGGAGGACTGGGAGTGAGGGAGACTGGAGGCTGAGACTGGGACAAGGAAGACAGTCTCACTCTCACTAGCAACTAGGCACGGGCAGAGGAACAGCAGCAATGAGCGGGAGGAAGAGCAGTTTGTGATTAGCTGGGCAATGAATCTAGGGAGCAAATGAAAAATGTTTAGGGAGTTAAGAGTGGAGGACAGTGAGTGTCCATCCTGAGACCAGATGTAAGTTTGGGGAGCGGGCAACTGGCTGGATAAAATGAGTGGGACTGGGTGGCTGGAGGTGGGAAGCCGTAATATACGTGATTTAGAGACAAGTCAGAGGACAATTTGAACTGCCCAAGAAAAGAGACTAGGATGAATTACAACACAAAGAAGAGACAGCGATGGAAAGTATACACGGGAATGGCAGGATGGGATGGGATCCTAGAGAAGGACGCTAAACTGGACAGTTGTGGTGGGGATGCCAGGCAGGCACTAGCTATGGACCAGGGAGTAACAGAACAACTGAGGAGTTACAATAAGAACTGAGATAGCTCACCAATGTCCCAGAAGCATGCTAACATTTAGGTTCTCTCTGAACAGACCTTTCAAAGTATCCAGTACTAAGATTAGAAACAGGGAATGAAGAGCTGATTTGCATAAACAGAGAGAAGAGGCCAGGAGAGGGAACAATCAAAAAGCTCACCCATCAAGCTGGAAACCCACATTCATAGTGCTCCTCTACCCTAAAGTTTTGTACCACGAGAACTCCTTAGCTAGCAAGCTTCCTGCTATCCTGCAGTAGGTGGATTCAGAAAAGACTTTCACTCTCTCTCGTTAGTACTGTGGATAAACAATTAAATATTTATTGGCATAAAGACTGGAACCGGATGGTTTAACTGTTAACCTATAAAGTATCAGAAAAGTCTCCCTCAATCCTTCTTGTCCACATGCATCCTCTTCAATCTAAACCATCTAAATAAGTACTGAGGCAGTAGGAGAACAATCCTGCAAACTTCTGGCTAAGGCACTTACCTGAGAAGCAAGATATCAGGATCCCAGTCTATACTCCATGATTATTTGGCTTTTATACAAATTAGAACAAGTTCAAAAGAAGATGGTGAAATTCCCACCTCCCACAGAACACATTCAAGGAAGTGGAACATACATACTCAACTTCTTGCAAACAAAATACAGTGAAGGGAGCCTTCTAAATACTGAGTCATTAGAGCAAAGATGACAAAAAGTTACTGGTTTTTTTTTTTAATAATTCCCTTTAATTTTCATGCAAGTGCACAAAATAAAATGTTTTGGTTTTTTTTTAAATCAAATAGCAAATATTTGTTTCAATCAAATGTTACAGTGTCTTCAATTAAGTAGCTTTTTTTATACTCATCTTTGGACAAAGCTGAATTGTGTACATTTTCCTGTTTCTTAATTGAAATAAAATTTGCGCAACCCTAATGCTAAATAGTATGAAAAAATGTCTTGGGCCTCTCATAAGTAGCACTTTTACTCTCTGTGTAGCTCAGATACCCTTCTGTAAAATGGGAATAATTTGACCTTATTGAGATTTTGTGAAGATAAATGAACATGTAAATAATCAAGAAAACCATGATTGCAAAGCCATCCACATCATAAGCACCCTAGTAAGCCTTGATTAAATTAATAACTTTGCCAGCAGAACAGGAACCCTATAATAATGAGAATATAAAACATAAGAAAATTAACAAAGACAAGAGCAACAAAATATTGAATACCCTCACAGTGTTTGCTCCCTATCCATCCTCTAGCAAGAACAAAGCAGATTTATCGAAAAAAAAATATTAGGCAGTTTTCCAACTAAGGACGATCATATTCATAAGAGATGTGAACTTAAAATTGCACAACCTTACTTCTAGTATTTCCTAATACCCAAATACTTAACTTTGCAACTTTTAAGGTCATTTTTTCTCTATGATAAAAACATTATGTACAATCTTCAAGATAAAAATCAAAAAACATGGAAGTTCATCTGTCTGGTTTAGGGTAACTTTTATCCCTCAATATTAAGAAATCAGCTTAGCATTTTGACACCTATCCCATTTACTTCTTTCAGCTGAAACCAGGCAAAGTCAGTGGTTTTGAGGCAAAACCAGATGTAGAGTTCACGTGACTCCTAACAAAAAGCACTTTTCACACGGCCTTTTAGGAACTGAACAGAAACAAGAGAGTCTGGCACAACTCAATGTTCTACAAGAGATGCACAAAGGGCCTAGTTCTGAGAGGTGTTGAAGGTCTCTCGGTACTGAGCACTGCAGCATCAGGCCCAACTTGCTAATGACTTTTCATAGAGTAGCAGGGATTAACCACAATGTGACTCTTGCAGTCATTTGCAGCCTGAATGAAACAGGAAAAACTCTTTTTGACTTTGCAAGGAAAGGGTTTGTGCCTTTTCCTTTTTGCTGAGAACAGCCCCTTTTCTCTTCCCTGGACAAAAAAAAACGTTTTTTCTCACTAGGTTTTACTTGGAAATGCTAAGGATGTGTCACCCCCTCTAGAGAATGACAGGCCAACAACTAGACCTTCTTTAACAGAGGACTAAGTTGTTGTTATACAGCCAATAAAAAACTATTGAGGTGGAATCAACCACAAAACCACGGGTCCTCTGTCTGTCCAGCTCCCTTCCCAGGCACTAGAAACCTTAAATTCCTGACCATGGTGACAGACTGGAGTAGCAGCCAAAAGAGCACACAGACACAGCTGCTGCCCCCTATACCTGTTTCCTATTTCCTCTCCTAAGAAAGAATACAGAGCAATGGAGTAGAGTATCCTCTCCCCTCTAGTATGTTTCCCAGGCTATAAATATAGCCTCATCCACGGCCACAACTCTCGTTCATAGGACAGCTTTAACATACCCAAAATGATCAACAGCTCTATTATTACTGCAGCTACTGCTACTAACTGTTTAAAGTTTGGACACTAAAAATTCCATGTGCTGTACCTTGAAGTTACAATTATTATTTTTCCTTAGAAAACTCTTAATCAAGCTATACAATTAGCATGAGAGAAACACCATGAACAGTAGTTATCTGGACAGTCTCTGAATGCTGTGGACACCAGTATGAAATGAAAAGTGAAGTTTCAGACTGTTGCCTGTCCTTCAGAACATAGCATCAGAGAGTTTGAAGAATAAAAAGTGAATTTTTATCAATTCATCTGCTTACCTTAGAAATCTGCATTTGCAGATGGAATGTGAGACTTCTCAAGATTATAGCTTGCAAAGTCTTTTTAAGTAAGGTAAGAAATCCTTTAATCTCCTAATTTTTCCCAGAGTTGTCAACACTGATACCTGTAGTCAGTAGCAAGCCTGCTAACTTGAATGAAGTCTTAAAACATTAACAAGGATAGATACTTGTAAGCAGGAAAACAAGCATAGAGGGTCCAAACTCACAGACTTTGTCTACTGCTCCTCCAAGCAGGATCAGATCATTTTCATTGTATGGCTACAGACAAGTTAGTTATCGATTACGGACTCACAAAAATATGTTAAGTTTTGAGGTCCTTGCATGTACAATGAGATTCTTCTGAGTGTACCAAAATGAAAACAGCACCTAGGACCTTACTTATCTCTAAAGTCTTTGCTTTTTTTTTTTTTTTTAACAATCTATGCAAGACAATAAATGGGCCTTCACCCTCTGGTGTGACCCAGCCACCAAAGCTGGTAGAAAATGCTGAATTTTCAGAGGAAGTAACTCTGTATGTACTAGTGTAGCAAAGAAACAGTATCCTCTGTACAGACCTGAGGAAGGGTAACTGCTAGTCTGCATGTCAGAAAAGCTTCATAGCACGGCAGAGTACCCTCTCCATCATCACTGCACTTGGGTGAGTTGCTGTTTGACTTCAGCAATAGCTTTAGGAGTAGCCAAGGCCACAGAAGCAATAAAAGCTAGAAATATTTCAGCAGAGAGGCCGAAATTTTTATTTGCAATGCTCAAACGAGCTGAGCATTTAGATTTGCTTACAGTCACAAATAAGTGAGGGCTGAGCCTTATAGCCCAGATGACAGAAAAGACCTAGTAGTACTAGTTAAATGAGGGAAGAGAAAAAAAAAAGGAAGAGAAAAAACAAGGAAAAAAAAGACAGACAAAAAAAAAAAAAGAGTCTTTTTTAAAAGCCAGAAATAAAGACATCCTTTTGGGCCCAGTCTACTCATTTACACGCACGCACACACACACAAAACCAAATCCAACTTGTGCCCCTGCTACTAACCTCTGCTGGCATTTACATAATGCCAGTCTACAGTCTGCTGCGTGATACATAGCAACCTCTATATCCCTCACCGTTATTAACCTTTAGACTGAGAGCACTTGGCTGGAAAGAAACACATAGCACTGCTAAAACATGCATTTTTGTAAATATTGAGTCTTCCCCAACCATTTTGAGTTTTTTGGTTTGGGTTTTTTTCGGGGGTTGGGGTTTTTTTAATTAAAAAAAAATCTGAAGATATTGTGAATACTTTAGAAGACTGTGGCAGTGTGATATCATTATCAAAGAAAGGTTGTAACATCAGCCTGACAGTTTACAAACACAGTATTCAGTACTACATGTAAATGAGATCACATACAGTTAGCAAATAGGATCACTATTCACAATAATCACCACTAATTTACAGATTATCTCAAGAGTAGATAGCAACAGACAAAAACAAGACACCGAAAAAAACCCACAAAACTCAAACTTTTTTCCCCCCAGCTGACTTTTTACATGATAAATTTGCTTTATTTGGCCATGACTTAGAGGAATTTCAACTGCAGACTTGACATTGGAGAGAGTAACGTGTAAAGGTTTTGAATGGCGTGGTTGTTCAGAAGAAACCTAGACCCTGCCCCTTCCCTTCACAGGCATCAGCTTAATTGTAAGGAACCTGGTCATTATGCAAATGAATTCAGTCCCGTGATTGGTTATTGCAGAAATGAAGATTCTCACACACTATCCACACGAGTTCTGAAAATAGCAACGAGCATCTGCTCTGTGCAGTCTACCCCATCAACTTTCTTTTCACTGCTTGTTTCAAAAAGACTCTTTCAATAAGTTTATGATTCCTGACACCAGAATTTATAACGGAGTAAAGTAACATCATGTGAACAAGACCTCTGGCTAAGTGAAATAACATTTCCTGTAACACTTATCTACAGTCTATAAAATGACTTGCTGGACAAATTAACTAATCTAGTAATATATTCACTTCACATTAACTACTCTGTGATCTGCACCGCATATCTATACACAAGACCTCTACTGTACATTTATGTCTGATATATTTAAGACATTACTTAATTATAATCTTTTGTTTATTCCAATTAGTTATTTTAATGCAAAAATCAGTCCTGATATTTAATAAAGCTCATTCTTCCACTACCAAACACTAGTTTGTCGTGTCTATTTTGAAGCCATGCAACGTCATACCTACTTAAATTTTAACTAGGCAAATACCTTCCTCAGCAGGAAGAGAGTACATTCAGTTTCCAAGGGTGAAACATCATGCAACTTCAGTTTTGCTTGGACAGAGAAAATAGATAAATTTAATATCTTAAACTATTTTGGCTGGTGTACTGTTAGTATTACAAAAGTTTGTCCATAACACAACAAAGAAAAAAGTTTCAAATAAAAAACCAAACTAATTTGATTACCTTCTCTTTTGATTTTTGTGATTTTAAAATTTTTGGAGTGTGTATTTTCAAGTTTGTATGCACAAGACTGTAAAACAAGTTAGAGAAGAGGCTAAATCTAGTTATCCCTTCTAGTTTCATAATTCGTTCCTAACTCAGCCAAAATCAGATAGGCAAATATGTCCAAAACGTGAAGGATTTAAAAGCCACTGTAACTTGAATCCAAGTTTAGCTATAGAATCTTGTTTAGCTTAATTTTTAGGGAATTCTGAGAAAGAGACATGCTTCAAAAACATCTGTATGTATGTCAAAATAACACTGACATAAGAATTTAGGCAATCCAAAAATGAGCACTAACAAAAAAAACCACAAATCCCTAGAAACATGAGCATATAAAACTTAGTCTGTGCCCTGCATATAATTCAACTGAAGATTGCCTGCTTTTCTGGATAACTGGACTCACCATCAATTGCTGAGTTTTGAATATTGTTGAATAAGCAAATAAACACAGTGGGTAAATAAGGCTAGTACTGGAGAAAATACTTTGTTCCTTTACTCTCACTATATGAAATCTTAGTTCTAGTTATCCCAAAGAACCGTGAGATGTTTTAATTATAATTATGAAGTCATAGCAATAAGAGATGCCACCTAAGGAACTCTTGTTTATTCTGAAACATTAGCTGGGAACTGGGTAGAGTGGGTATATTTTGATTTAACGTGTTAGGTTTTCAGATTATTGAAAATTTTAACAGAAATTAACCAAAGAGTATATGCATTTTCATGCCTTGTTCAGATGTAATTTGGTTTTGGGGATTTTTTATTTTTAAATAAAACAATATTGTTTACTGAAGCAATGACTATCACCCACGAAGGCTAAGTTAACTTATGTAGCAAGACAAAGAAGTTGAGAAGCAAAGACAATAGCATATGCTAGCATTCAAGAAAACAATGTCAATGTAAAGTTCTTGTTTCAAGGGGAGTCTTAATTTATGGTCCTTTCGAAGCATAGCTATTGCTGTCCTGAACGTAAAACAGAGCTTTGAACACACGGCCTCAGAAAAAGGGTCACTCTTAATAATAAAATTAATGAGATTAGAAAGGGCCCTCAAGAAATTTTAGTAACCTAGAATTTTGGAACACACATTGAACTGTGAGATGGCTTAGTATTAAAAGTAACATTCCATTTCTATGACTGTCTTAACACACTGCACCCTGCAAGGAACAAATATGCAACTACACATGCACTAATTAAATATTTATAGTATGAAAAAAAATGGGACATCACAAAAGCAGACCATATTTTGCAAAGATATAATTCTCTTCTATTATTCTAACTAGAAATCAGAATCAAGGAGACACAAGAGAGTTAAACTCTCCTGTTACTATAGCTGAATAACTAACACTTAAATAGTCCTTTAAAAAATAACGAGATACAGAAGCCAACGCATTAGTTAGCTCAAACAAGGATGAAGATGCAACTCCCAAACTCTTAAGAGAAAAAACATTCTGGAAAAAAACAAGAAATATTTAAAATCATTCCCTTTCTTTCACCTCTGCCTCCTCATTAGTATGGATTTGAGGCTCTTTCCTCCAGCAGCAGGAGCCAAGCTCCCAAGCAAGTGGCACACTTTGTTCTATGTTCTTTCAGGATATGGAATTCCTTGCCTCGTATCCTCTTAGGAAGAAAAAAAAAAAAGTTAAAACTCTCATCCCGAATCTTTTTGGCTGTATGAGAAAATTTCCATCTGAACTCACATCACTAAGTGCTATAGGGTTATTACAAGGTGTAAATCACGTGTATATGATCAAAATATTGGAAGATAATGAATACTCTGATCAAACATAAAGTTTATGTGCACTTACTCCCAGAATTCCATCACTGGAGAAGTGGCATTTTGTAAAGACACTTGACTGCAGTTGCTCATATTAAGTTTTTGAAATTCCACACAGTTTTCTATAAAAGAACAAAAAAGAGTTTGCTATATTGACATGTAAGTACATTTCTTCTTGTGCATCTTCTGGTTTATGCATCCTGTAAAGCTACTATTCTATAATACATTTTCTCTACATGGTTAAAGGATTTCCAGGTACACTACAATGCCGCAGCTGCTACATCTACAACACTATATTGTGATCACTAGATCACAGGCCTGTCCCAGAAAATTATCCACGCAGTATGCTACATTCTCCTGTAACACTTTCCAAAGGCACCGTTGCAACGGCAAGGGCCAATAAAACATCTGAGGCAGAAGAAAGATGCTTAGAAAAACTGAGGCAACTGATTGGGAATTACAACATACTGCTACTCCAACCGCTGGTTCAATGGCCAATAGTGACAATGGCTTACGAAACACAGCCAGCAACAAGTTTCCACTTTGCCTTAATATGGCAAGTGAAAAGTCACTCTGGCTTATTACTATTATCTCTAATACAGAGACAGGAGATCAAAGCAGCTCAGCATTGTTACGCTGACAGTATTTGAACAGCAATCAACATTGGCTAAGCTCCCTTGCAGGGCTGCCAAAATTGATACCGAAGCCTTCCATGTGTGTTGGGCCCAAGACTAGTTCCCATAACCTAAATTGCAAGATTTCTGATAGTTTTAGATGTGCTCAAAGAACACATCAAGATAATGACCAATTAATAAAAACCATGAAAGACAGTACAATCGATACATGATTTGAAATCAGACAGTAACATAAGGAATAAATGCAACTTCAGGAGCATGTAAGTAAGAGCATTGGTATGTATTCATCCCCATAGATGTCTGTGGTCTTCAAATGCAGTAAGTTGAGCATTACAGATAAAAATATTAATGAGAGGACAGATGAAGAGCCCTATACTGCATATCCTTATGAATACACACCTCATCTTTCATGCAAGAGGCTACTTTGCATGCAGTCAGAATTATTCATGTGACTAAATTTTCAGAAGTAGCTTGATGAACATTATCCCTCAACATCTGGCATTAAAAAGAGCGACTCCAAAGTTCCACACTTAATAATTTCCTCTCCATTTAAACTCCTCCTGATTTCATCAGAGTGAAAGAGCAAGATTGTAACCTGTCATCAGGTCATCAGCTCTTCAGTAGAATTCACTTACTGTATTCAGGGAGAATAGATATGATTGCAAATTAGAGTCTTGGGATTTAGCTAGAATATCTTACAGAATTAACAAAATCCAAAGTCATCTTCTGCTATCTAACGTTGCATTCTGCAGGAAGAAATGCTCATGCAGTGACCTAAACCAAAAAGGTATAAGTCTTCATTCCAGGATTCCTTTATCATGGCGTAGTGTGATGTGGTTGGTCCACTTCCCCAGACTTTTCTAACAGAATAGTTTTGTTCCTGACGTTTTAATATATTAATCAATTACTTGGAGGCATTTATATAGCAATAATCTCTATTAAGGTCATACCTGTATTCCATTCATGCCCACAGGTAGCCCAAGGAAGCTCTGTAGTAAAGCAGTTAAACAAATAGAAGATAGCCCATGCTAAAATGATGATGTAATATACATTTAGATGTGCCTCTATAACTTGGGTAGCATATCCAATACCTAGACAAAAAAAAAGTGAGACAATAGAAAACTTACTTTTCAGGTAATTTAAAAACAAATGCTTACTACTTTAAGTATATCTTAACTTGAATTTTGATATCATTTATTTTATTTTACTTCAAATTTAATGCATTCTTTTCCAGTAGAACACAGAACTGTTTGTTACCTTCAAATAGAGGGCAAACTTTCCTCCAGCATGTAATGCCTCCTTCACTAGTAAACTGTCCCAACGCCGTCTCCAAGAAAAATACTGGTATTCCACAGCAAATAAAAAAAACCACATATGGGATGAGGAAAGCACCTACAATCAAACATTGAGGGGGTATTGGTTATAATCAATACAGTTCCTGGACAGCATAGTGAGAAATTAGTTTTCTTAATAAAGGAAGGATCACCTATTAGCCATTTCTCAAGCATCATGCTGAAAGTGCAGAAAAAGTTCACTCCTGGCCTCAAATATCAAAAGTTAACCTGTAAGCCAATGTCATGGACTAAAAAGGACCAGATCAAAGTTCCTCAGTATAGACTAAACTCTGCTCATGTGTCTCTCAAGCACAGAAAAGACCACAGTCTCGCTCAGCCAGCCACACAGTTCTGCTCTGATCATCAAGTCAGTCTACGCTATCTTGTCTTCTGTGCTTTTCTCAGGAAAGCAGGGATGAAGAAGTTTTATGGAAACTAAATCCAAGAAGTCCTTTACATTATTTGGATAAGCCTGATGACAAAGATCATGAAAAAGAAGTGATGAGATACGTTTCAGAACTACTTACAAGAACAGCAAAGCAGGGCTTGGCCTTACCAGCTAGAAATATTAACGTGAAATTATAGCAAAATATAAAGCATCAACATTTTTGTTAGATGCTAACAGTAAACTACAACATAGATAATGAATAGCAGAATTCAATGCTGAAGCACTGCATATGACAACAAAAAAAATAATCTGTTATCAATTAGCACATAGCAGAAGTACTGTATTATGTAATGAGATTGATCATGTTATTGGGTATGGCACCTAAAGAACATGGCTGTGAAGCATGCTGAAGCAAAGAAATCAGAGAAGATGTATATATATTAGGCATAGTGTCACTTGCTAATAATGTAGATTTTAAGTATTCCATTCAGAACTGAACCTAAATAATAAGGAATAAGATACAGCCTTTTGACTACGTAGAGAATCTGTTAACATAAGGCATAAAGAATTTTCTTCCTCCTTCCCCAAGTATTTAGACTTTCTGATGAGTCAAAGGATGAGGTGGAAAGCATGCAACTATATTAGTTTAGACTGAAACAAGGAAAGAAGGAAATAAATACTGAGAAGAAAGCACAAAATAACTGATTCTGCCATTTTTACTTACACCAAGAAAGTTTTACCGGTTTAACTAGGCAGACCAGCACAGCGAAGTACTGCACGTAATAATTTATCTGAAGTTGTAGGAAAATTACAAAGCGTTAACTGTCTCATTAAGTTATGACACTAAAGGCTAGTAGAGCATACTAAATGTGTTGCATCGAGGCCTCAACCTACTTGCTCCCAAACTAATAATCCCACAACACTAATTTACTTCATTTAAAGCTCTCATTAAATGATGTTAAGCATCCCACCATTCACTCCATTTCAAATCAACACAAGGTACGCTAAACACAGAAAAGTTTTGGTGGCTGCAGTTTTTCCTAGGAAGGTGCGTTTTACAGTGCTGTGCATCATTGCGTACATTGATTGGTTCTTTAGAGCACTAGCAATAGCAGCATTTCCTTCCTTCAATGGAAGTCCTGAAGATCAATTTGGTCATTTATGAACAGCACCTTAACAGCTACCTCTCTAATACTAAATCTCTGTCAAAATATTAACTATGAACAAAATCTTTCTGAATATGCGTCAGGAATATTTCTACAACTACAAGGCAAATAGGTATCCCATTCATGACCTTAAAAAAACCCAAAAAACAACACACCAAAACCCAACCACAACACCCCCACAACCTGCAACAATTGTTATGCTTTAGCCACTTTGATTCAAAAGTTGAGACAAATCCAGCTGCTTTGATTTGCAGGTTCTTCCCTCAGACCCAGAACATCAGAGAGATCTCTTCATGGGCAGTATCTTCCATCAACCAGACAACTTGCCTATAGTTGAATCTCAGCTGCATCTCAAGCAATACACGCAGATTTCACAAAGAATGAATTGTTACACTTAAAAGCATGGTTTCTCGATGTGATTTATCCTTATAGGCCAGGTGAACTGCTAGCCAAGCTTGGCCGACTCATACACACAATCATAGCGAGTTTAACATAGCGACTTGTTGAAATCAAAAGTATTGGCTTTGACTCTATTTTTCCAACGCTGTTCTACAACAGGTATGCCTCCTGGAAATCAAAGGCCATCATGTTTTCCAGCTTGCAAACACACCATGTTCCAAGAAATATCTAATTCTAAGCATGCAAAGAAATTAATTTTCCTAAAACCCCCACTAATATAATAACAGCAAATTAAAATTATAGAAGCTTATGCCTAGACTACCTGTTAGGACCTGTTACGTTACTGAGTGAGTAACAGAGAGAGGTCAGACCTCAGAAGCTCCATACGACTGCTTCTAGATTCGATCTGTATCTAGTAAGTTATGTCATAACTCGCTCATATGATCTTCCCAATGACTTCACTTACCACACACTAAGTAGTTTTCAGTATTAACATCTGATGCATCAAACAAGTCCAACTCTGGTCTAATTCCAGCAGGGCATTCCAGAGAGTTACAAAAACACAGGTCATAGACCAAGTCCTCATTGAGCAACACTGAAGTCAATGGCAAATTTCCCATGGTGCCAGGACATGCCCCATTAAACCACACATGTTAATTCTATTCTTAAAGAATACAATAGTGATTAAGTATGATATTTAAGTAATTACTTTTCCACCAAATCACTCAAAAGCATGGTTAGAATTTTTTCTACCTAATGTTATACCCTAAAAAATGTTAGCACCACATTTTGAAAAGCTAGCGTATACACACAAATGGGTATATAAATGCCACTCTGTGCACAAGGAGATATACATTATATACTAAAAAAAACCCAAAACCAAACTCTATTTTTTCCTCTGCCAAAATTTCTCTGGGAAAACTCTGACAACCAACAAGAAACTGTTCTCCATATCATATCCAGCATATTAATACTTGTATACTAACAGCAGTACTTGGTAGCACCATTCTTGAAAACAAGTGAATTCTTGTTACCTTAGTTTTGCCAAAGTACAGATACATAAAGAAAGGAGCCACAAACCATAAACACATCTTCCAGGGTAGTATTAGCCTTACAGAAACAGCAGATAAAATGGGCCAAAACCACTCCTGAGTTCAGACAACCGTGCTTAGTTCTGGAGGGACAAGGGAAAGAAATTTGGCACGGTGTTGTTAGCAAATAAACCCGTTAAAGAACAGATCTTTGCAGATCAGCCACCGAACATATTACTTTTCTCCCAGCCTATATGCTGACACTAACACTGATTCAGACCTTAAGTGGGGAGAATGTTGAATCCAGTCCACAGAATTCTAAACTAAATTTTTAATTTACTTTTCTCTCCTCATTGCTTCGCAAGTCACAGCTGACATGTTTATTCTTAACTGTCACAAATCTTACATAGTTTATACTTAGCTATAACCAATACATGCCACGTGTTATACTTTTGTAGAACTTAAGTCTATTCTTTTCCTTCTCAAATAACATTCTTATTCTAAATTTTATAGGGTTTGCTCTCTTCTTTCAGTAACAGGCAGCTTTTACATCTTCCCCTGCCCTACTGTAGTGGTTTGGGAAGCAATGTGGAAAAAAAAGTATGGCTGAGTTAAAGAAATTTTCATATGACAAAGAAAAAAAGTAATCTTCATAGCATTATCCAAAACAATATTCATCCTCTCCAAAGTATACTGTTGTGAAAAACTGCTACGTTATTTTCTGTGTCAGACAAGCTTACTTAAGTATGCTTGGGTCTATTCACATGCAGAAGAAAACACGCAATGTACAACTGTAACAGAACACTGGCTTCTTCCACACTAAAAATCTTACAGAACAAAATATGTCCATTTACTAACGCAAAAGAAACTCATGAAAGTAAGCTACACAATATTTAGGGATGAGGAGCAGAGAAACACAGCAGTTTTTTCTTATTTGTCAGATGCTTGATACTTCCCAATCCGCACATACACTGAAATCCTTACTAGTGCAAGAAATCACTGTAAAGCATGCTTAACTGTTTATTTCCCACGTTTATGGTGAGTTGTAAATCAACACATGATGCCTTCTTACCTCCTCCATTCTTGTAGCAAAGATATGGGAACCTCCATACATTTCCCAACCCAATAATCTCCCCTGCCACAGAAAGCACAAATTCAACCTTATTGTTCCAGTGACCTCTTTCATGAACTTTCTTATCATTTCTGTGGACGAGGTTGGTACTTGAGGCTTCTGGGTCCAAAGCATCTTCTGGCTTGCCATTAATTATAGGAATAGTCTTTTCAGCTGTCATGACTGTTCAGTCTAGGGGAGACAAAAGAAAAACATACAGGCGTTTTAAGTCACTTGTTAGTAATAACCTTCAACGATTAAAGTCATCCCTCAGTCGTCATTGGCTTCTTATTACCTACAGAAGTTAGCTGGTGAAAGTGAAGGAGGCAACTCCATAAGGCTGGAAAAGTTATAAAGAAGGAAAAATGGAAAAGGAAGGTGGCGGGGGGAGAGAAGCTTAGGTACAAGGGAAGGAGAAGAGGATTTCCAAGTTGAGACAGACAACTTAGTAGTACAACATTGTTTCAAAGCGCAGACAGCAAAGCCTTTCAAAAATCCCTCCCCGAGCAAGGATCCCAGCTTGACTAACCTACCAGAGGACAGAGATCTCCCGCACCTTCCAGGCACACAGTTGAGAACAGAAGAAAGGGATGCGGCAAAGGGGCCCTGAATGGTTCTGGCCTGCCTGGAGGAGCGAGGGAGCTCCCAGATTACTCACCCAGGGCTCTGCCTCTGCGGCTAGGAGGGGGTCAGGGTCTCTAGCTCACGGCTCGGCTCCGAGCGCACCTCGCGGGCTGCCGCTCTGCGCTCTGTTGCACGGGAGGCGCGGGGCAGGGCGGCCGCCGGCGCCCAGCGGCAGAGGCGGGCGGGGGGAGGCGGGGATAAGGCGGACAGCCTTAGGATAACCAGGAGCCGGGAAGCTGCGTCCTGTTCTGCGGCTGCTGCCCGGCCGGCCGGCGGGGATAGGATGCTCCCCGCGCCCTGGAGCCGGAATTTGCAAATGCTCAGCCTTCCCCAGAGCGATGGTATAACACCCGCCTCCCCCCTCCGCCCACCTCAGGCTGTCCCGCCAGCTCCCCCCTCCTCCTCTTCCTCCTCCTCCTCCACCCAGCATCACCACCCGAGCATCCCCAGCCCCTCGCTCCCCCCTCCCCGCCCCGGCGCAAAGCAGACAGGGCCAAGCACCGGGCGGTCCCCAGCCCTGCTCTTTGCACCCCCTCGGTTCCCTCACTATGCGAGGGGGAGGCGACCTGCATGCGGCCGGCGGAGGGCCCGCAGCAGCGGCTCGCTGCGCACCTGCCGGCCGCCGTGCTGCAGTGCCCGCCGCGGCGGAGACAGCCCGGCCCCGCCGCCGCCCCGGCCGCCGGCTCCCCCGCGCCTGCTGCTGCCGGGGGTGGGCTCCTCGCGGGGCGGGGGGCTGGCAAGTTACAAAAAGGAGCCCGCCGTAAAACAGATGACATTAAGGGGCCGGGGGGGGGGGGAGGGACGGGGAAGGGAGAACGGATTAAAAAAAAAATATGTGGGGGGAACATTTGGAAAGTGTGGAAACAACGTGGGCGCTTTGGAGTTACAATGGGAAAATGCAGAAGCGGCCCACGTGGGCATTTCTGACCGGGATTTTGCTTCAAATTCAAGATAAAGAAGTGTAAAACAGAAGCAAGAAAAAAAATAATACAAACTGTTTTGTTTCAGGTTGCATGAAAAAGAGACTTTTTTCCCTATTTAATTTTCCACCCCCTGGTTTTTTTGGTAGGTCAGTTATTTCCACCCCACTCCATGTTTCTCAACCCAAACTAATTACTTCTTCCATTTTTCATCTCCGCAGCTTCGCCTTGGCAAATGGCAATACCCAACCCAGGTTTTAGCTTCGCTCTTCCCTCAGATCCAAACTCTCCCATTGCAGCTATGATCACCAATGTTTTTTGCTCTGAAAATACAGGAGATGCGCTTTGGAACACTGTCTCTTAAATCCTGGATTACATTTGAGTGTGTTGGAGAATGCTGTCCCGGATACACGAGGGACATGCTCTTCCATGTGCATTCTCTCCCTCTTGCCCTCCAGCTCCATAGACTTTTCACACTCCCAGGAAAACTCATCCAGTACTTACTGAAGACAGTGGAAAGATGCCTATGGATAGATTTTATATTAACTTTACCTGACTTTGGAAGCTTATACATGTAGCCTCAGTGTGTTTACACATTGAAGCTCCTACTGTGGTTAAAATTTTTAGAATTTTGCTTTTAAATTATGCATGCCACAAGAGAGGGTGTTGGGGCCTCACCCTACATTCTCTGTCAACTATATATCACAAACATTTGCACCTAACAGGTGCAGGATGAGGCCCTTTCTTTTCTTATTGATACCAACATACATAGCACTAGTCAAACCTACACTGTGAAATGAAAAACTGCTAGTGGTAAAACTATGACAGAGCTGCTGAATTTTGATCCCCCCCCCCCCCCCCCCCCAAAAAAAAAAAAAAAGAGCATTCTCCACAGATATCACCAGAGCCGGGTTTGGTTTTGGGTGGTCTTTTTGTGTTTTACTTTTGTTTTGTTTCTAATGCAGCTGGTATTCATTAACTGAGGATGGAATAGATCCATTTTTTTCAACCTGGCTTTGTACAAACCAAAATCAACTTGGAGGGGTTTTTTGTTGTTTCATTCTGGCCCCCCCCCCTTCATCTAGTTTTCAGCAGGGAGCAAAACAGGCATTGTTTTTCTGTATTCCAGCCAGGCTGAGCAGGCTCAACAGGATACACTTAAACATCAAAGCTGAAACTGAATTCTCATTTCATTCCTGAAAGTAATTCTAAAAATGTAGGGAAGCTAAGGGACAGTAAACAAACATTTGACTGATGATTCAATACATGGGAAAGACCAGTTTTCTTCAAATAGCATAATGATACCAAATTGAAGGAGCCTGCTCCAAAGAACAGTCTATAGGATGACTGGCAGATGCAGAAGGTGTTTGATCATTGCTGGTTCGGTATTTGAAATGATTAATTCCTAGTGATAAGTGTTTTATCCCCTGCTCTATTCTTGTACTGATTCCCATTCAGTCTCCTACCAGTTGAAGGGTTTATGGAAGTAATTGCTAGCTGCTCATCTTTGTCAATACTTTACTGAAATACAGCACAGTGTTTGCAACATAAAACTTCCAAAATTTTAAAACAAGTTGATAACCCTGTGTTTTCTGAAATCTGGTGGAACCTCTATTGCAATGAAAAAATTCTCTGGTTTGCAGGTTACACTAGGTTAGTGCGTGAACTGAGGTGTATCTCATGCTCCTCATCACGAATTCATGCCTGCTTCTGTCAGTCTGTTGGGAGACCTGTACATGACATTCAATCAGAGCTGAACACGATGGCTGGGATGAGAGCAAACTTTGCAACATGGCTGTACCACAATAGAAGATAGATAGTTACCAATATCAAAAGACTGTTACTAGTAAAACCAGTATCTGCTACTAAAACACTAGATAACCAACTAAAACATGAGTACATACTCTGTAGAAGGGCTCAAAACATCATACATCAAATAATCTAGTTACAGCCAAACATTGTCTACTCCATTCCTGGTAGAGTAGCATCAGTTTTCCAGAAGCACTTAGAATTGTTGTCTACAACCCACTCACCAGAATTAAGTTTCCTGGCCATTCCTCTTGAGTCTCACATTAAAGCGATGTGTCCTAATGAAGGAATGCAGGTTCTGCTGTATTCAGATTTATCTCCACACTCCCAAGGAAACCATTAAAATGCTGTAGAAAGCAGACAGGGGTGGGGGTGGAAAGCAGATGTTTCTGTTAGCTAAAGAAAGGTGCTGTGAAGTACCAAATGTTCTAAACTACATTTATTTAGATCTATAAAGTAAAATTACTAAAGATGAGGAATTGATACAGAGAGTAATTCGAAAAAAGAACCTCCAAGAAAAAGCCATATTCCCACAGGATTCTGCCGGGATGCTGAAACACATGGCCCAGATACACCAAGGAATACCCAGGGTACCCAAGCTTCTTTAGTTACTGCCAGAGCTCATACTCAGCCTATTTTTCCATTTATTCTTTTCTGAGACTTCTACCTGTTCCACACTTTTGGGACACAAATAGGCAGAATATTAAGACATACCAACACATGTGGAGAATTAACTCTTTTGCTTTTTTTCCTGATTAGTGTCCAACCCCTACACAATTCAGAAGGCACATGAAGAAAACTGGACAATACTCTGCACATTCTGCTTTGCATGCTTATTTTCTTGGAAATAAAGATGCTTTGCTTATCCTGCACATTGAATCCTTGTTAGGATGCCTTTTCTGTAACACTACAGTTGGACAAGAGCGTAGTCTCTGTTACACTGTGTTATCTTTTGGCCCACATATGTGCCTCTAGATATTTGTGTTTTTCCTGAATAAAACAAACAAAAAAAGGAGGCAATAAATAGCTGTGCAAAAAAGAATTCTCACTAGGATTAAACCTACTATGAACAGAGCTAATTACACAATAGAGAGATCAATGCAACGTTCATGCAAGGGTTTAATGTGAGCAAAAGTCATGTTATATTGCTTTGGAAATGGAAAGGCTTGGCTCCATTTCTTCTCCTTATTAAATGTTGTTTCAACAATAGAGAGCCCTGTGTCAATGTAATTGAAGGGAGGAGGGAACAGCAATCCTCTCCAGATTTAAAAGTTTTAGTCTAGATTTGATATAAGCAAAATCTGCACAAGCCTTGTGTAAAGATTTCACAAAGTCAGGCTCTTCATGGGTAAATAGCTACACAAAAGAGAAGACATACAATAAGAATTTCATTAGTGATAGTGATCTGACACAATATTTTGGATCAAAAGCCTAAGATCATGAAGCAATTTGTGAACAAGAAAGACACCTTTAGCTATGCTATTACAGACTGGGCTTAAGTCAAACAGCAATAGGCTGGCTGCTTTGTGCCTAATCAGTTTTCTGCAATGGGGAAAAAAGAAGATTTATTTGTTGCAGATAACAATTTTAAGTTAAGCAACAACTGATTGTTGGTCTTCTATTTAGAAAGGCTTACCAGCTATCATTGGAGATCTCTCAAATTTATTGCCCCTGCCTCACAATGGTTAAGATGCTGAATTTAGAGTTCAAGAGAGCTGTGAAAACCACTTTTTCCATCTATTGATATTGCCCTTTTGGGGGCCTTCTCTTGTCCCTTGCTGCCAGTCGGAAATCCATATTTTTTTTCTGTTACATGCATTTTATCTTCCAGACCATCTTAACTTCTGAACAGGTTATATTCCACAATATGGGTTTTCTGTTACAGGCTTGTGCTAACATGTCTTCATCTTTGGATCACCTCTGAGGCATCTTCCTGTGAAAGGGTTAACTTCAATTCCCTTACAAAGTCCCTCTCAGTGCCTTTTGTCAGGCAGAATTTTCTGACAGTTATTTAGTGACTCCTTGTATTTTAACATATGACAAAGGTGATCTAACGTCTCATGAAAAAGGTGGTACACATCATGGGTTCCTCATGTTGCCTCACACAAGTAAGCACATTCCCACTGCATTTTATGGAGATACCCTCTGCTAATGTGGCTAATGGTATCTTGAGCTTCCTAAACATGCGTTTTAGAGACAGACAGCACTTGGAGGGAACCTCCGATAGTGGGCTTATACACAGCTTCAAAGAGTTAGCAGTCATCTATCCAGATTGAACAGAGACCCTTGCTATGTTGTGTCAAAGTCATATCTGCTGACTTAGCTAACAAAAGCATGTTTTTACTTTTGCCAGCGCTTAGAGCAGCAAGTAAATAAACAATTAACAAGAAGTTATTTTTATGAAAAAAGCATCCTCATGGCTCTGACTGCAAACCTTGAGGCACTATATTTCTGAATAGGACAACAGGAAGTATATTTCTACACATTGACAAGAAAAACCCCACCCTCCAGTAGTTTAGCAAATGTACGCAGCCAAAGACATCCAACAAGACAGAGATAAAGAGTAAAATGCACTAGTTATTGTGAAGACAGGAAAACACCTATCCATATAAATGACACCACTAACAGAGAAGGTACCTATGGAATGATGTTTTAATGTGACTTACAAGTGAGACCAAATAAAAGAAGTACCAGATAGAGACTTCATAAGAATTAGATACATAACACCACAACTGCCTTACCACTAGCAGTTACTAGTCAATCATTCTTCAAGATCCAAAACTGAACTTGCAGCCTTCATGTAGCTATTTGTGTCATCAGTATGCCAAACTCATACTTACTGAGAGGTGCTACAACCTGGAAAAGGAATGAACTCTGAGGAAAGTCAGTGCTCAGATCCTCTGGACCTATTTTCAACTATATCAAGATTTCAGAATTCGTATTATTAAAGGTATTCAGTGAATATTAAAATACAGGTAGAATTGAATTCAGATTATGGATGCCCTCTGCAGGCACCTAAAGTCCTTTATCTTTTTCCAGACATTCTTTCTTGCTGTATACTCCAGGTTAATGTGCAGACTGTTAGGATTTATAAAGTTCAAAGAATTTAACAACTCTATACCTCAGGTGTGAAAAAAGTGAAGCTGCAAGGAAGCAGCACCTCCCCCAACCCCTAGGTAGTGGTCCCATTGCACTTTTTTTGCTGGAATAGCCCACCTAGCCACACTTTGTGTTAATCCATGAATTTCACACAACTTAACTTGGATTTCAGGCTTTAGATTGGGTCTATAGAACAGTAATTAAAGAGAAAATTTTCCAGCTTATAAAGGAAGGTAATCATCAGTAGTTCAAGTAAATAAACACAGAAATGTAAACAAACACAGAAATGTAAATAAGAAGGCAATTATATGCCTTCTTATATGTATTTTTTCAAATATAAGTGTTAAGAAACAGAAACATTTCTTGATGAAATGCCAGTGAGTAGGCTGGGCGTGCAGAAGTTGAGGGGGGACACAGCTGGGGCAGCTGACCCTAACGGCTCAAAGGGATATTCTATACCACATGACTTCATTCTCACCAGTGAAAACTGGGGGAATATGATGATTTGAGTTATGGTATTCTTCTTCCCAAGTAACAGACACAATGAAGCCCTGCTTTCCTGGAAATAGCTAAGCATCTACTTACTGATGAGAAATAGTGAATTAATGCCTTATTTTGCTTTGCTTGCACATGCAGCTTTGTTTTACCTATTAACCTGTCTTTATCTCAACCCATAAGCTTTCTCACTTTTGCCTTTCTGATTCTCTACCCCATCCCCTCGGGGGAAAGCGAGAGCACGGCTGTGTGGTGCTTAGCTGCCTACCGGGGTTAAACCACAACACCCGCCCAGAAGCAAAAAACTAGTTTTCAATCTGGTGTACAGTGAAGTATCCGATTGTCCCTCACAAACATGGTAACCTATGCAATACTCATGTTGAGTGAAGGGTGGCAGCAATGCTGCACATAGTCTGCCAAATGTAATTCTTAAATCCATCAGAATGAACAACTGAAAGTTACCATAAGAAATGCAGCCATAAGATGTGAATGAGGGAGTGGTTTGGTTCAGTTTCAGATCTGAAAGAGGAGAATAGCTCCAAAGGTCAACCCATAAGGAAGATGATTTACTTTTCTCCATGATACCAAATAATAAGAAATACATATGACAAGTTAGCCTCAAAATTCTGTTCAACTCAATCACATTTTATTTTTGATATTTTACATCTTTGAAAATGGAGTGCAATATCAAAATATTGCTTCAAAATTAAAAAAGAGGTCCCTAATATTTTCAAAATGTTTCCTTTATTGAATTATTTTTGGCTGAAGCTGCATGTTAGTAAAACAAAATAACTGCCTGAAAAATTTTGATTAGCTCTTATCAAACACACCCTATCACATTCAGTATTTGCTTACATTTTAGCACTGTAAGCGTGTAAGCACTGGAACATCTAGAGGTTTAGAGAAAGCAGTATGTGTTAAGTTCTCTAAAGCAGACCTAGAGTATTCATACAGACACTATGCTACTGCAACTGCTCTATCACATAATTTACATATGGCAACTTGGACTAACTCAACAAACAATCCTTTCGTGAGCTGTCTGCTGGCACAGTGCTAATTAACAATTAATTACGTTCAACAAGATTTCTGCAGAGCAGATGATGTGATACTGCAGATGTTTCAGGCAAGTTGCATTTCTGTGCACTGTTGAAAAGTACATAAAGGTCTTTAACTGCTTTGTTTTTTGCTATCATATTTTTAATCAGAAATATATTCCTTCTCTTAAGGGTTTGAGTTTTTTTTTTTTAAAGATATTGCAGCATTTGAGTACTGAAGAAACTCCTCTTACTAAAATATTTTCTTTACAGCTGTGAAAAATCAGCTGTTAATTGACATCAAGCCAACATCTGTAGATTTATATTCTGTGATTAGGTCAAAATGGAACTTAGCTTGTAGGCTAGAAAAAAAATTGTTGTAAATCCCCACCATGCCCAGCAATAGCAACATCTCAGTGTTCGAAGAGACAAAATGTAAAATACTCTAAAATTTTATGATACGCACTAAAAAGTACAGCTGTACAGCTATGTGCCAGTCCTGATGCATGGACTTGTTGTCTTTCACGGATAAAAGAGGGAGTAGCTTTTAATGTAGACTCTAATCTAATCCACTGGAAAGGCAAATGGAGAAGATAGAAGAGTACCAGATTATATATAATTTCATATCTACTGGGCAATTATTTTCCCCAATCACTTTTTAAAAGTGAGCAAAGAAAATCAATGACAGAAGAACCTTACAGCAAAAAGGCATACATCACATTTACATGAGCAAAGCTCTGTATCCAGAGGAATGAAGAACAGTAGGTAGATTCCTACTTCGGTGGCACTAATTTCAGAAGCCTGATAATGGGTATGGTGGGAGGGCAAGAGAAGACATGTATGAATTGCTACTGTAGTCTTTCAGAAACAGGTAGCATCTATTTGGGTGTTACAATTCAGGCCCAGAAGACAAAATGGACAGCTTCTTATGAGTGGGGAAAAAAGCTTTCCAGAAACTTTTAAGAAAGTCATGAGTGTTATTTTAACATGATGTTTAAAGCAGAGATGTGAGGAATATTATTTAGATTATTCAGAATATTTCTGATAGTTCCTACTCCATGTCATCCTCTACTCCTATTGTTTCTACAGGAAAGCTGAAACTGATCCTACAGTGTTTGACTACATTGAAAAGAGAAGCTTAAAATACACTTGTCTCAAATCCTTTTCCAAATGCCTAGCACTAAGAGGAAGAATGAGAAATTTGGCTCTTTACTCTTTGCAATCTATAATAAGAAAGGTGGCAGTAGAACTGCTCAGTGGAAGGAAATAATCAGTTGGTATTCTTCTGTGCTCCCACCATTATGCTTTAGTTTAAGCACAACGTCCGGTGAATGTAATTCCCATAGTAGTATCCTATTTCTTAAACTCCTTCTCTAAACTGTCACTGAAAACACGGAGCCAAACGGCCCCTTATTCATTATCTTCTATGGAAGTTTTTACACTCTGAAAGCTCAGAAAAGCCTGACAGTAACCTATCATTATTAGCAAGGTGCCTGTGCTAAAATGTAATCCTGATTTAACAAAAGGGGTTGAATCATCACTAAAGCTATATGCATGCTTTACTCAACACTGTTTGAGAAATAGTTGTTAGCGTGACATTGTCTAGTAGGCAATACTGTCACAAACACGCTCAAAACGATATTGAACAGACCATTGCAGGAAGTGTTTTGTGCTTTTGAAATGGAAAATAACGGGTCGTTGATTTCTGGAGTGAGGGAGCAATGTGAATGTTAGAATTAAATAAAGTATTATACTGATTCATTAACTCCATGAAATCTTTGAGAATAAGAAAGTCAGGGAATAGATGGTCCTTTAAAATACTTAATATATAAAAGCTTAAAAGTTTGGGATTTCACCTGACACAGAAGGGACTTGCTAGTTTGTAACTCATCCTGGACTATAACGCAATTCTTTTAGTTTCAGTAAAACTATACCCTGAATCAATAAATTCCAATATCTGCAAGAACAAAAACTGATTTTTCGTTTTCTGTAGGGAAAAATTCCTTATGTTGAGGAATGCTAGGTATCAATTTAAAAAATATTTTTTTGGACACTTATGTTTTTATGAATATTGTTCTAGTCATCAATTCCTGATGACTAGAAGTGTCTGGTTAACTAAAACAGAAAGAGTACTAATAAAACTGTGACCAGCAGCTTAAGGTCTCCTTACTAGATGTCACATGCTCTACTTGTTCCACTCAAAAAGGAAGTCTTTGCTGCTGGAGTCAAGGCAAACAGACTATTATGTCCTAAAGGGTAAGAGCACGAGCGACAGCGTGACATTCACAAATAACAGGTCTTCACTAGCCCTGGTATTCATATGCGTACAATTTTTGAGAGTATCATTCTGTGTTTTGCCGTCAGCCTCTCCACCTGTTACTGAGATTTAATATCATTTAAGAGTAGGAAATTGCATACTGAGGGGGAAAACAATTTGATCTGCAGAGGTATCCATAATCACAACCTTTCAACTTCTTACTGGCTACAGAATACACTGCAGGTAAATATTACGAAATTTTCGACCAGTGCATCATTTACAAACCTTTCAGCACATTCAACATTTGTTGCCTGAAATTAATTTCTTAATGGATACTTTGCAGATTTGTGGCCTATCAGGAGCTAAATTTCCAAGGTGGTCTTTTTTGGTTCTGCTGAAGAGGGCCAGAATGTGGCATCTGATTACTTGTTTGCAGTTTGAAAGGGTTTTGCTACATCTTAAATATTGACTGTTGGGATGACTAAAGTAGCTGAGGAGATATAGCTCTATATCTGTAAGTGCATTTATCTTTCCAGAAAGTGTGATAATTTCCTTAACTTTCTACTAACATTACACACATAATAGAAAGATGTAATATACATACATAATAGAAAGAAAGCTTCTAAATCAGGAAAGGGTTTCTTTTGAGGTATGTTTTTTCAAAGAAGCAGTGAGGGTTTGGAGCAGTTAGCTACTAATGTAACTAATTTCAGGTCCTTGTTAGTAATGATAAGAAAGTATTACATTTCAGATGCTTGTGTTAAATGGATTTTCAATTGTAAGTTTATTTCTATCCTAAGTCTGTTTAAGCTTGTTAAGAGTTTACCAGTTCAGTCCTGGGTTTGACAACAGCTGTGAACAAGGAACAGAGCATAGTGTCCCTCTTCTACTGTCCCTCTGTCTAGCTGAGCTAGACAACCCTTTGAGAGACAGAGCAATGGTTCCAATTGCTTTCAATAAAGAGAAAACTTTTAGGTGTGATACATGTTTTTATACAGGCATAGATAGAGTTTCCAAAGTAGCTGCTTTCTACTGTGCTGCTTGCATATTTAACCCAAAGGAATAATAACATATGTTCATTTGCTGTATGGTCAATAAACCTGCAGCACAGGCTGCACCTATTAAACATGGATTTTGTGAACTGTAATAAAAAAAATAGTAATCACTGAATATCAAATGTTACTATATACTGAAAAGCACACTGAGTTTTCTGCACTGACTTTTATTGCAGGACTATGATTGTGTCACAGCATATTAACCAGTGGAAGTGGAGTGACATCCTCCAAGCAAGGCATCAATTTAATTTTGTGTTGATGGCTACTTGGGAGCATTCATACCGCATGTTCTCACGTATACATAATTTTTTAAGCACACTGGCTCTACATGTTTTCTTAAATTATTTGTTTCAGTGCTGCTTTGCTAACAGCATCCTGAAGTTCTAAGTCCCCTTTTATGTTTGCAAATCAGAATCCTGGCCAGACACAGAAAACAACCCATCTATGAGTCCATTTGATTAAAACAAAATTTGGCTGCTGCCTAATGGCTTGCTCAGGAAGCGTTTGGGTTGCATTAAAATGAAGAGGCCAAAGAAAGTTCCTGAGCTGCATTCAAAATCTGGTGTTAAAGGTCAAAATACCATAGTGAATGGCACCTAATCTGTATAATGGCAGAGCAGAAGCTTTCCGGAACTCCTTTTACCACCTTCAAAATTTACCACTCTGCTTTATTCCTAGCTGAAGCAGATATAAATTACAGTTTCATATTAACACAAAGTAGACATTCAAGAAAACTTATTTGAAGGAATGGTAGTAACTAACTGCAATAAACTTAACACACACTTAAGTTCTGTAGTTCATATTATTTTTCCATGGTTTTCTCTTAAAGAGGACTATTGTTTTACAACATATTACTCTAACATGACTCTTGTCAGGTAGGCTAAAATATCTGAAAATCTGTCCAAATCTACAATTTCCACTATACCAACATCTTCTTATTCTAATTCTTGACTGAAAGTTAATTCTTACTCTGCTTTTACAACTATGAAGGAATTAAAATAATTATCAGCAACAGTGATAAACCTCCATTCTCAAATTTTGCAAAAAATAAAAGGTATTTAAACCTCCCGGTGTTCCAGGTTCTGATTTAGACCTTTTAGAAGATACATCTTACATCTATATTTGTATTAAATCAAAAAAAGGGTCACGTTACAGTGTATTCTGCTTACCATTAGTTTCTTCACATCCCCTTCTTACATTTTCAATCCCTAAGACATCCTTAAAAAGGCTTTTCCCAAATGACTCCTCACCACTTGTTCCTCACCCAGTTGTATCCACCCCTCCAAATCCTATATAGCAAAGCCTTACTCAAATGGAAAGCACTTCCATGTAATAGAATAGAGGAAGAATATAACGCTATTTTATTTAAGGATTTGGGGCAGTGGGGTGTTTAAAATGCAGCTACTGATAAAATTCTCATTCAATAACAATAATAGTCTTTCCTTTCTCATTGACGCTTCCCTAACGTATGGAAAAACTATTGCCAGCAAACTCCATCCCAGTTCTAAACATGACACTGAAAACTAAATAGCAATAGTAGGATATAATGGCCATTTAAAAATAATCCCAAAACTATGGTGTACTGCAGTCCCTATTGACATAAGAAGTCAAGCAATGTGTTTCCCAGTATTTTCTACAGCAATCTGTCACAAAACATGCACAACTGAAACTTACATGACAAACTAATGCCCATCTTTCTTTCACTTTGAATATTTTATTTATTTTTCACTAGGATTTTTGTTTTTCTTTTCAAGTAATATCTTCTAAGATTTTTCAGTTCACTGTTTTGAACAAAATATTTTCAATATTAGATTATTCACAGATACATTGATATTTTTAGAGCTCATTTTAAGCAGAGACAAAGATTTTCAGAAATAACAGGTCATTTAGATCTTCAGAGAGCTTTTTAAAACACTGACTTTCAAAAGCTGCATATGATGACTTCTGGAAAATCAGGTCCTGTCAAGAGGTAACAGTATGAGTACTGAAGACCACTACTCGTGTGTTGGCCTAATCATCCAGCCAGTCAGCGATCAACTCAAATATGACAGCCAGTGCAGAGGGTGTTCATTCCATCTTAAAAAAAACATATACACACTAATTTTCCCAAATTAAAAAAAACCCTTTTGATGAATTTCACAGAAAATATGTTAGATTGTGATCAGACTAAATCAACAGTTAGAAGTATTAAAAGTGGCTAAGATAGTATAATGTTACATATATAGCCAAGTGTTTGGGGATGGTTTTTTTTTTTTGTTTGGGATTCTTTGGTTTGGGTTTTTTTGTTGTGGTTGTGTTTTGTTTGTTTTTTAAACAGGCACAGTCATAAAAACTGCCACCGTAATCAGCAGCAGTGATAAGTAACAATCACCTGAGTCAGCTGTCTCAGGCTGGATCGCCCGTAAACATTTCATCTTCATTCCAGTTTATGCTTGGTAATGCCTCTCAGAGCACAATTTTTAATATTTGTTTGCAAGGTATAATTACCTGAATATAATCAGATACATCTTTTCCATTAATTGATTTAAATTAATGGGCCATAATTATTTCTGGGCCATAATTATTTCTGTATTATTTAACATTATCTTACACCATTATTTTTATTTATTAACATATTTAACATTATTTATTATTTAATTTATTATTTAACATTAAAATAATTTTGGCTCTAAATATAATTCTTCAATTATTTTTTTCTGCAATTTTAACTCTAGCATTATAACTATATTAATGAAATTTATTGTTCAAGTCAATTTCAAATTAAGGACAAAATCTTGTGACTTTATATATTACTTTGCATATTTTCATGAAAATAATATACAAACCACTTAAACAGAAAGGTATGTTAGACTATTGAAATTAGGAAACATCTGAAATCTGCTCAAAAGCTTGTACTTTTCATTAGAAGAGCAGTACTACTGCAAAGAAGTTCTTACTGCAAAGAAGTCAAAGTCAAATCCTGAAGGAATTAAATGAAACTTGGATTTGAATTTTGCAATTGGTTTCTTCACTCGAGATTAGCTCAAAATATATTCACAAGTGCAAAAAAAAAACCAAAACAAAAAACCTCTGCTTTATGGGCCTCGGAAAGGATGTTAGTATACAAGTTCTACAACTAGACATGATTAATTCTGAAGCTCATGGCTTAAAATGTGCCTCCCATTTACACTGTCTTTTTTGATTAATATTCACTGACTTCTTATAACATATTCCAGATCAGGGGGGGTATTTGCACCGCTTTCTAAGTGTAATATGTTACTATTTGTATATGGAGTATTTCTACAGTCTTCTACACTATTCCACGCTATTTCTACAGGTGCTTTCTAGAGAATGTAAAAATGCTATAAATAGGAAGTCCATTCCTCATCCACAAAATTTTGCTATGTTTATTTATGTTGTTAGCTTGGGAGCACTGTGCCTGATTGCTGTAGGGAGTGATTCATAGAGCTGAACAAAATCTTGGCAGTTAAAAAAGAAATCAAGCCAATCTTGCCCATTTTCATTACCAGGTATGAACTCTGACCAGATGAGCTGTGATCTAATAAACCCCTCAAGGGAATCTGTGCAGACAGTAAATTCTTTGTCAAAACTAGGCACACCTCGGTGGCTGCAGCTAAGTGTTTGGATGCTATCAGGTATTAAAATTAAACTCATTTAAAAGCCTCACCTCGGTAGAAAACAAATGTAGAAGCAGAATTCTTACTTCATCAAGGACAAAAAGTCTGTGACAGTAGATTAAGGAGAGAAGCAGCAGCAAGGATGCTCAAGAGAGAGAACCTCCCCACCCACAAGCATTCTTTACCAGGGTGAACCAGAAGTGCCTCAACATTACTTCCCTGTTACCTTTTCTGAAGAGCCTGGTTAAATGTCCTGCTGACTCTAGTAACAGCTTAGAAAATTTATTCTATGACCGTTCTCTCAAAGGGTCAAGATCCATGATTTATATCTAAGTCTTTGTTACGTAATTTGTTTTTAAAAAGAAAAGCATCCTATTTGTAAAGTTATCATGTGTTGACAGAATGGAAAGATACACTTGTTTTTTTAATTGTGTGGTTTGCAGCAGTTAAAGTCAACAGCAATAAAAACAAGTCATATCACTCCTGTTTCCTTGAAAACTGCTTGCTGCTATACTAACAGATATCACAGAATGCTGGTAATGGAGAAGTTACTTGCTACATGCTGCTATTTAACACTGCTGCAGCGATAGACCTTTCTAAACAGTCGCCTTCCTCCGTCCCCCTTCTACACTTGAGTGGTCACTCTATTATCTAGAAAATGGGTTTCTCAGCAGGAGGTGTATGACAACAAAATGGGCCCTTGGCTCAGCAGCCCAATGTTGTCAGAGCTGAATATCTGGCTGGAACAGGACTTGATATTCCTTAAAATAAGTTCATTAACTGTTTGACCTTTTCTACTTCCTAGGAAGATAAAAGTATCAATGCAAACCAAACACAACACCGGACCACCTAGGATGCCGCTACATCCGTTTATAAACAGAAACACGTGTAAAAGTCAAAACCAGCCACCTCTTGCACACTGACCAGGAAGCACATCGCATGCAATGAAACCAACTAAAAGTCATTAACATTCTCAAACACTTTTCTGGTAGGTACACTGCTACAGAAATGCACTTTGTCTGCTGAGTTGTGGTACAGACAGTCCCTTTGCCCAAACATCCCCACCTCCTGCTGAATTCCCAAGCGGGCAAGTTACTTGTAAAAGTGATAAATGTAGAAGCAACAAAATTACTGGAAAACATAATTCTGCTTGTGCTCCAATACTGCACATTTTGTTGCTGCTGTTAATACTAGTAACAGTCTAAACTGAGTAACTACGTAACTGTGGATTCCATTAACTAGAATGCAATAATGTCAGACTTCCCAGTGCTTTATGCTCATGAAGACATACTTCAACACGTATTCAGATCCAGTTACATAAGTGATATATGAAGAAGAAAAATATATAAGAAATTACTTTTACTCTGACTGCTTTCTTGAATTATTTTCCAGGGTCTTTTCATGAAGACCATCATGAATTTGTCAAGTACTCTAGAAACCAAATTACTCTGTGGCCTTGTCCTGTATGAATCCCATCTTTCCTTTGCATGTCCACTATTATTGTTCCCCAAGATACCACTAACCGCAGCCTCAGGCATCCAAGGCTAGAACACATGCCTAGCTTTAAACATTGAAGAAACCCAAATGACAATGCCCATTAACAGCTAAAACCCAAAAGTCTCCATTACCCATAGACATAACTTATTCTGAATGCCCATAGACAACTATTCCTACCGTAGTGTTTGGAATCACTGTCTAAAATGAATTAAAAATGAGGTTTTACTGGTAGCCAACCTGTGCCATTCTGTTCTCATTTCAAGTTGAGGAAGAGATTATTTGCTTCATCCTGTACCAGATATGAATGATTAAGCATTTATATAACACCAGAAAGACTTCAAAATAACTTCTTCTGCCATAATACAAAAATTTGATTTGTTTTTGGTATGTGTCAGTTTAAATAACAAATCAAGTTGTTTAATATGTGTCAGTTCAAATGACAACCAAAGGGACCTTTGTGTTAATTTGCATACAAATATGAAAGTCATAATACACCCTGACTTTTCAGACAACTGTAGCCTAAAGTCTTTGATCTACCTATAGCAAGCTTGTGTTGTGCAAATATTATTGTGAAAAAATAAAACATTTTTTAAATATCCATGTTACTCTTAATTTCATATGAAGTTATACACAGATAAACTCAAACCAGAAGTCAGGAAGTTCAGATCTGGACTTCACATTGCAAAACAACTTTGAGAAGAGGTCAACTGAGTAAAGCTGTATCTCCTAAAGTGCTTTCATCTCCAATGCAAAAGTAACAGTTACAATACCAATACAGTAACAGGGAACAAAATAATGAAAACATGCTTCTATGTAAGAAAAAGAAATCCTAACTCTGCTCCCAGACTGTGTATATAAAAATGCAAAAAAACAATTTTAAACTATCTTGAAAAGAAGAACAGACAGTAATTTGACAGCACTGTCAAAGCTGCAATTCTTGGTGGCATTCCTGGTGCTATGTTTCACTAAAAGGAACATTGTCAGAGCAGTTAATCAAAGCAGTCCTCCTGGATTAATAGTTTACAGATTTAAATCAGGTATGGTGGGTTGACCCCAGCTGGCAGGTAAGCCCCCACCCAGTCACTCCTTCACTCTGCCCCCAGCAAAATGGGGGAGGAAACTGGAGGGGCAAAAGTACAAAAAAAACCCCAGACCTCATAGGTGAGATAAAGACAGTTTAACAGCTGAAATAAAACAAAAAAACCACGGGGGAAGTTGGAGGGGGTGGGGGGAGAAATGGGACACACCAAAACCCAACCACCACCAAAATCAAAGTAGTGATGCAAAAGCAGCCACTCAGCACTACCAGCTGATGCCCAGCCAGCCTACAAGCAATAGCTCCGCTGGTATCTTACCAATACTGTTTTGATCACAGATGTAGAACTCAGCACCATACAAGCTGCAATGAAGAAAATTAACTACATCACAACCAGCCTCAGTACAATAATTTTATTCTCACTCTTGCTGCTTACAAAATTTGTAATATTTTGACAAGAAATGAACGGAAGAATACTTTACAGCTGTACAAAATTTACAAAGCTAAGAACAGTAAGAGCTTCCCACTAGAGCTAGCAAAGGGAATGTAAGTACCTAACAAAATCACCATCCTATTGAAAAGAAAAATCTTTCCAGAGATTCATTAATTCATACGTCATATTTCTCTGGAGAAATATTTCCTCAGCCATGATATATTTACCTCTGAATAACTGTTTATTACTAAACACCAAGTATTATATTGCTATATAACCTTGATAAACTGCATTTGCATGCCAAAGAAATAATGGGTTTCTTCTTAAATATTTCCATTACTCTCAGAAATTACATTTTTGTAAACACATTTAAACTGACTTCACAATATTCTGGGTTTATGGATAAATAGAGTAAAATATATTCTTTCAATCAGAAGAGGAAATAGCCAGAACAAACTTACTTCTCAACCAGAAAATTGCTGCATCAAAAAGGTCAAATAAGACCAACACTGAAAACATGGTATGTATTTCAAGTATTGCTCATAAATACCTTCTGATGGAAGGATGGGGATTTATACCCTCTACTAATTTTCCCTGGTTCACTTTCAGTTGAAGCATCTTATTTTCATTTGGTTTGGCAAACAAAGAAAGCTCACGGTTGTTACACAAGAAATATGTTAACTCCTGTTATACTGGCTAGGTCAAGTGACTACTTTTATTGCTACTTTTGTAAACCCTCACAGCAACCTTTCCAACCTACTTCTGACAGACAGGTTACCCAACATATTATATGAAGCAAACACATGGGAATCAAAATGGCAAAACGCAGACAGGCCATAGGCAAGAAACAACAGCGTAGACTAAAATACATGTAAAATAAATGCTAGGAATGAAAAGCTGGAATGAAAATATCACTGTTGAAAATTACTATATGAACAAATCGTTTAGTTTGATGCTTCAGAAACTGTTAGCTTCTTCCTTCCAAAATGCAAAGGAAAAGTTTGTGTCCTGTAATCTTCTGGAATGCGTACAATGCTAACCCTGCTAATGCTGAGCAGGACTTGAGGGATATTTTCTTGCTAGAACCATACATTTGCTGTGGTACTCTCAGCCTATTGTATATTCGGGTAGCTTGATGAGGTTTACAAGTAATTATTCCCTGGCTAAAACTGCGTCAAACTCAATTCTCCATAGGACAAAAAGGGACTATTTTTGTACAATAAAAATTTTATCTATTTGCAATTTCTTTCCATGGCTACATTTATCTACTTACACCAGAGTTAAGATTATTTGTGATTACACTGAATTCTGTTGTGATTTGTTTACTTATTTCAGTAATAGCCTTTTGAGTTACCAAAACTTATTTTAATACAGCACAATAACTTGAGATACACAGAAATCCTTAAGAATACACTCAGATTTTTATATATACATATATATGTAACATGTTATTTATTATATATATAAAAACTGAAAACATAGCAATATGTGGATAAAGTATGCCTGAAGAAGAAATGGAATTTGCCTTTTTTTTTTTTCTTTTCTAAACGTAATCGAATGTAGCAATTGTTCAGCGGGGATTCACTAAGTATTGAGGTACTAGGACAGATTTTTCCACGTATCTGGTGGAGAAGTTACACAAAAAAAAAGATGCTTAGAAAAATTTATCTGAGGTATACTAAGCCAGTTGAGATGTATAGCTTGGATGATGAATACTTCATGAAAGATAGTGAACTCTCGCTATCTATAACAGAATACAGTCTAGATCTGCAACACATGTTAAACTGCAGGAGAGATTTTTAATAATTCATCTGTAATTTCACATCATTACAGAAATATTTCTCAATTCTGTTGCTGGCAATGAAGAAAAATGTTATAACCAGCATGATAACGTTCTTTGCAAGTTATAATTTTCCTTGCAGCCAATAAATAGTGGCTGTAATAAGTAGGAGGTCATTGGAAGATAGTGACCTGTTCAGATTTTTTTAAAGCACTATTTAAATAATGCTTAGAGCAAGTTAGCCAAGTATAACTTGGTAAGGACAATACCCTATCACAGATAAACGTTTTGGAGAGAAAGAAGATATATGAGATCATGTTCAACTTCAGTCAAACAATCTGGTGGTATTGCTAAGTTTTAACAAGAGAAATTGGATCATCATTGATTGCTCTGGAAATCCATGATACACCTTTGTAGAAACATCAGAAAATCTGTGGGTGGAGATGCAAGAAACTGTAATAAGAAAGAATGGCTACCACAAAAATACAGAGGTGAATCACAAGATATTATAAACCAGTATGCCAAACCACACAGAGATTCTCCAAAAGTAAGAACAAGGGGTAAAAAACATTGTGCAACTAGAAATCAAGATTGCATTTAAATATAGACCAGGAAAAGAAATACTATATTCCATAGAAATCTCATTCAGAAGAGCGACGCAATACAGAGTCATTTGTAAAACTATTTATTTTAAGTATACCCATGGACAAGAAAAGATTTGCTACTCATAAAGGAAGTTACCCACAGTATGGGAAATAAACGCACCTGGTAGCCTTATGGGGAAAAAACACATACCTAGCACAAAACAAACATCTTGCAGTATTCCTTGTGGAAAAATATGACCTTTGACTGTGGAAGACATGTAAATCAAAAGTCATAGCCTTTTTTTTAAAAAAAAAAGCTATTAGAAATCAGGAATCATCGAGACAGGAAAAGACAAAAGTTTATGAGAGAGTGCATTCACAAAGACAAGGGAATTATTGCTTAGCCTTGGTACGCATGGCTAGACTACAGAAACATTCAATCCCAGTGTTTTAAAAGCAGCATTAAGCCTTGATACTTCTCTGTAATTAGAGAATGTGTACGTGGAAACTTGTATTATCACAGTTAACATACATATCCAAAAGAGCAAACAAACAAACAAAAAAAGAATGATGAGATACAATTACAGGCATCCATTCAACGCTCCAAATTAATGCTTAGTAGCATTGTTCATAAATTCTAGACTTTTGTTTCCATGCTGGTCAACAGTTTGTTTTATAGATGTGAGATACAGGAAGTAATCTATAATTATACTACTTGCACTCATTTCATTAAAAATTAATTGAGCCACAGAGTTCATAAATACATGTTACAAAGTTAAACATCTTGAAGGAAATGGTCTGAAGTTAAACAAAGTTATTATTTGTCAAAAGTTAGAGCTATATTAACCTTTATAAATTTTTCTTCCCCCCATTTCTTTTTTTTCTAAAAAGAAGAAATGGAGTAGCTTTATAGGGAGCCAGTACGTCATGTTACTATGTTTTAGAGGTAGGTCTTGGGGAAAAAAAAAAGCTAGCTACCTGATGTGTAGTTATTTTTAGAAGCTGAACATATCATCAGAAAAGTCTGTTCTGCATTCCCCGAGCCAAGACAATATGTCACACTCAGATTGGATGCGTTTCTGAAGCCTGCGGGCAGGGATCCACTAGTGACGGTGCATATCAGCACTGAAACTGAACAGGAGGGCTATAATGCAAACTATAAAATTACTTCAGGCAGACAGAAAACGTACTGGAGAAAAGAAAATGTTGAAATGGCTTTCTTTGTATTCATTCCTGTCCTCCTTACCAAGAAAGGCAGAATTGGAATGTGGTAATAGTAGCTAGGTCACTGCTAGATCATTAAGCTAGAAAAGCTTAACGTGGCTTACAGGAACAGAAGCTTAAACACAGTTTTCCCTCTTAGCAGGAAGAGGAGCAATCACCTAGAGGATAGGCAGCTAGCATCATTGAAAAAGCATTACATTAAAAGAAAATTAACTCTAACTACTGGAGGACCTTGCGTTCACATTACAAGTCAGGCAACCAAAATGGTGCCCAGAGTGCAAGTTCAATCTTGGTTCTGCAAATAGAACTGCTTCAAGTGCAACAGTAACACATTTGGGTGCTATCACCAAGACAGCAATTATAGCCTCATGCGAAATACTTGCACCGCAAATTCCCTCATACACACCAACTTGCTCATGTAAATGCACCCATAATGCCTTGGGACTTCTGGAAAGCTACCATCTTCCGGCACCCCCTGAGTTTTTTTGCTTTGGATCTTAGTCCTGTTATGATCAAACTCTTTTCCCTTCTGTTGGAACCTCCCAGACTGAAACGGTTCGCTTCACAGCCCCAACGCTCCAGCCATGAGGTACACAGTTGGTTTTGGAGAGAAACCATCTCCCACTCCTAGCAGTTCAGCCTGACCTAGAGCGTAGAAGATGAGGCTATACAAACAAACATGCATCCAGTGCAGCTGTCTTCCAACGTCAAACTGAAAATAAACACATTAAAGTTGTATCATTTGTTGCAAGAGGAAAATGAGAATCATAAGTGTCTCATTTAGTATAAAATATTGATATTTAACAACAATTAACCACAGTACACAGAACGTGAAGAGAAATTGTTCAACTGTCTGTTCCACCTGCAGTACTAGCAGTCTTAGGTAAGGTGCTCTGGAATTGCTTATTTATGGAAATAATCCTGATATAACTGGTACCACGAATATACGGAGAAATAATTCACATCAAATGTTACATTAATTGCTATAACCACGTAAGAAGGATTAGGATGGAAGTAGAGAGACAGTGCCATTCCAGATCAAAGCTAGCCATTCTTGTTTTCAAGCCTTGAAATTATTTTCAGTATCAATATTCCAGTGGATGAAGCATAAGGCAGGAGGCTAGCTACTGTCTCTTCCACTCCATAAAGCCACGCTAAATAAACTTTTTGGCCACATACCTGCAATGAGTAAGAATAAAAGTTTTGTTATCATAGTGAACTTCAGTTTGGACAATATATACTGAATTATTCAGTTAATCAGTACTAAACAGAAAATATACTTTTTTACGAACAGTAAAATAGAGATTTTTTCCAAGCTCAAGAAGTATCAACTCTAACATCAACTGAAGTGAAATTGTACTGATAAATATAACAATACATCAATATATCACATCATTAGTATGATTATGGACTGATAAAGAGGAGTTGATGTCAAAGAAGTAATGTTATCAGAAAGTACAAATGACTAGGCCTTTGTATAATTTGTTATATACAAAGAGATAAAAATCCCAAACATTATCTACTTGATTCTTTCAAGTAGCCAATTATATAAGTAAAGTAAGTGGAATCAAACCAGCATGGAATGAAAAGCTAATTAGAAAAAGGTAAGCAATGATAGGAAGTAAGTGCATTTCTAGAATCTAAATTGTGAAAAAAGGTGTCACTGGGAAAACAAACACACACACACAGAGGGAGAAACACATTCTGTAACAACTGAAACTCGGGATACTGTCATACAGTTGCTAGATCAAGAATTTTAAAGTCAGCGTGTCCAGTAAAGTCAACCCAGGAGTCTTAAAAGAGCTCACAAAAGCCAAAATTTTTACGTATATTTTCAATAACTGTAAAAGACAAGAAAGGTCTGGATGACTGGGGAAAAAAAGCCGTGCTGATATTTTTTGAAGAATAAATGGAAAGCAACTGAAACGGTAGCCAGTAATCATTGCCAGTCAGAATAACCAAACAGCTCCTACCAGAACCCAATGTAAAAGAACTACAGAATGCAAAGCCAATAAAGTTCCATTTATGAAAAACGGACTGCAAAACAAGCATGCTATCTTTGCTGCTTTTACAAGTTTGGGCAACAGTGGCAATACCTTCAATGTGGTATATTAGTAAGGCAAAACTCTGCAGACTTAATACTGGGTCACAGTTTATTCTTTTTAGTCTTCCTCCTCCCCCATCATGTTCTTATTTTTTTGTATAACTTTACTTCCTTAATGTGAAACCATATCCATATCAATCCTGACTAAAGCAGACCCTTCAGAAAACTGTATGTCTGCCCCCAACCATGCTTCTGCTTCCTCATAAAATCCACATCCAAATCCTACATCAGCATTTCTAGTCCCTAATTTGGTTCCTCAGCTCCTGCCGTTGCTACGCTAATAATCCAGCATTTCTAATTTAAGATACATAGATTGAATTTTCTTATGTTGATCTGACCACTGTAATCACAAATATTATCACCTTCTCCTGCTGAGTCTGCCAGGTCTCCACTGATACAAATTTCACTTTTTATCATGTCTTCATCCAGGTTATACAAGCCTTTCCAAATGTTGTCTCCCCATTTCTTCGCTGCCACTTTATAGCATAGGATTAATTAATGTAATCTATTTATTTCTATCTCTGATTGAGACTGTTTTAAGCGTAATGTCTCCAGTTTATACAGTAGCAGGTTTGCTATCTTGATAGAAGCAGCCAGGATCTCCCATCCCCTCACTTACCTCAATGATTCACACCCACCTTTGAGCCACTTAAAAGTTACAGAGATGAGTAGCTCTGTGTATTACTTTCTATCCTTTGCTCTTCCATTTCTTTTCAATGAATTTACAAAAGCATAGCATTTTAGCTTTTTATCTCAAAGTTAAATTTGTTCGAATTTAGAAAATTGGTTTAAAACTATTGAGAAAATGACTGGCAGACAGACTTGGATCTAACATGATGGTACACACCTGCTCTCCTTTGGAAACCAGACTGAAAAACTACCAAGATCATAATGCCTGTCAGCAGCAAGTTGCCAAGTTGCTGCTCTTCTGTCATTGTAACTATCTGTAGTATGCTCTTTGCTTGCTGTAGGTAGAAGCAGAAACCTTAAAGGAATTAATTTTGGGAGTCACTGCAGAGTCCTCAAAGGAAACAGGAAAAGGAAACAAAGCTCATATAGAGAAGAGCACTACCTCTTTGTTACCATCACACAAGCACAGACAGTGGGTAGTGGCTTAGCTGAAGGACTAGAAAGGAGAATGTCTCCAGACTGCAAGATTTCCCCTGATTTTAACAGCAGAGCCCCCTTGAAATAGATTAAATATTTGCAGTGTTGGAAGCAAAGCAGAATAAATAGAGGGGAGTTAATGAGGTAGTAAACGTAGGAATGTACATTGCAGACCCATTTACTGAAGCCAACCTATAGGTAAGGACAGTGCTATCCCATTCAGAAAACATATCAAAGAATAACAGGCAAGATCAGCAAAAAATAATTTTCTGATTGCCCTCCAAGTTAGGGTAGTTCACTTTGTGTGCTGACAGGAATAGATCCTCTACTCACCTCTGGCTCTAGGTCAGTTGCTCATGCTCAGCACAGTTTACAGTGTGTTAAAACACCTAAAAATGATCATACCACAACACTTCCAAATACCAGTGGGTTTTGTTAAGTGTCTGTCATGTTTAGTTCTCAATTAATGACCTATTTATTACGCAGCTTTGCTGAGCAGGGTCATCTCCCATTTTATACCCATGAAATGAAGGCCAAACCGCTTGTCAGAGGTACTGTGCATTAGTAAATGATCAGAATATCTCAAATTCTAAAAGTGTTATGAAGAATAAAAATCTCTCTCACTCACAAAAAGATAGGCAGTCCTGGGCAGGCCTTGCCATCGTTTATGGAAGCAGCAGAATTCCAGTGACCATGCTTAAAAAACTATGCACTGATTTAAGCAAGAAGTTTGAGTATTATTTAAAACTATTATAAAATGGAAGGATTTATTAGCCTCACTTATACACACAGTGACGCCTCAGTGGGTTTTCCTAGAAGAGGATTCTACCTGAACTTCAGCAGCATAAAATGCCCAGAATTGCCCCTCCATCTTTTCACTGACATTGGCAGTGGGGTATCAGCCAAGGAGATTCAGCATTTTCAGTTTCAGTGCTCGAGAGTGATGACCCATTGTTTATCTAGTCAGACTAGGATCTTTGTTTGGTTTTGATGAATTACATAATAACTATAATCAAAAGTTGAGGATGTTTCATAGACAAGAAAACACAGGCAAAAGCTTTTGTGTAGCAGTAAGTGCTGGTAATTAAGTATCACCCATTCTTCCCTTTATTTGGCAAAGCTGCACACAGAATATCAATTGAAATTCCCAAAGTAACCACTACAGGATCCAGTCCTCTTTCAACCAAGTTGACCTAATTTGACTCATCTCTTAGCACAGTTCTACTGATATAACCTCAACAGTGCAATCAAAGCTCTAGACCGCAAATGGGAGACAAAGCAGCATATACATTCACGCACGAATGTGTACTAAATCCAAATACACGAGGCATGCACTTGTATTTTTTTTTCAGCTGAATTAGGGAAAAACCTTACTTACACAATTCATAAAAGTTACACTTACTGGTCAAGATAAACGTGCCTGAGGAGCTGCTTGCCAAATGTAAAACTGAGCAGAGTTTCTGGTCTTGCTTCCACCATTTTCTTTTGTGCAGTAACAGGCCTTTCCCCCACCACACCCCTCAGGTGAACGACTCTGAGGCAAAATGTCCTCTCAGCCCTCCTGTCAGGGGACCTCACCGGGGTGGCCTCTGTAAACTGCCCAGCTCAGCTGCGATGAACTAACTACATAATCAAGAGAGCTGACATTTGTTATGTTCGGAGGTGTAGAAGGTGGGGGTGCGGAGATAGCAGACGGGGCAGTGTGCGGCCAGGGGGGCTGGCAGCAGCCGCCCTCAGGAGAGGGCTCTGGAACCTTCCACAGGGCGCCTCAGCAGGACCCCAGGGGCTGCATGCAGTGCTGCTGGGAAAGCCATGTGAGAGAGAGGGAGAAAACCTAAATTCTCAGGAAAACATCACTCAGGTATGTCTTGCGTAAAATAACAGAGGGGAAAAAAATCAGGTTATACTGAAAGTGTACCAGGGAGAACACTCACCTCCGGTCTCTGGGTATGAGAGGAGAGACTCCTCCTGTCACTTGCGATGTTTCCCCAGTGCCAAATCCAGGGGTAATTTCCTGAAAGAAGGCTTGGGAAGCAGCACATTTCCTTATGTCTGATAGGCGGTTACAAGTATTTATTTGTGGTAAGACTTTCTGTTGCCTCCTTCAGTCCTTTTTGTCTTGGTGGCTGGCTTTCTGCACACTCACTCCCCTCCAGGCATGGCTGGGTGGCTTCTTCTTCCCATGGTGGTCTGAGGGTGGGGAAGGAGGGACAGCAGGCAACAGCTTCAGCTTTTATCTTCTCATTGCTTAGGCTTTTAAGGACATGTGTTGTGTGTTAAAGATAATAAATAGTTGGCCGTGTGCTCCCATGCGATGGTCCCCTCTGGTGCTCCATTATCAGGACTTTGGTTGCAATTACACTGATTAACCTAAGGAATGAGGGGAAAGAGGATGAAGGGCTGGTGGTTTTGTTTTTTATTCTCCTGAAGCCATAATGTACAAACTTTGGTAGCCTTTAATAGTTGAGGGTTTTTTCTGTATTTAACAAGTTTGCCGCATAGCATGTTTGAGCCACCTTGCTGTATGATAGGCAAACAGTGGATCATGAATGAAATATGTCCTTTAAAAAGGCTTCTGAGTGCAGCCTCTTTTGCTCAAGGTGAAGGGCTGGGGATCTGTGGAGGAACAGCGGGGTATGGCAGGTTCCTGATGTTGGTATTTTGTTTACCAGCCAAGAAAGGTAAAAGTCTAAATAGGAATAGCTATTGAACTGTTTACAAACAATAAAATTTGGCTGCTGCTGAAGTCAGTTTTTAGCATAGCTTTATGGTTAGCATGGAAAACATATTTAACACACATTAATCTGATAGTAAAGCAGGTAATTTCTTTTTTTTTTTTTTTTTTTTTTTGCTGCCTGTAGAAACACTTCTGTGCTAGATCAGCGATGCAGGCTCCCTCTGGTGGCTAATTTCCATAAACTTCCCCGAAAAAAATTCAGTGTAGTCCAGCTGATTGGAGTTAGCCTGATGAGGTAGAACCTATGTTTGAGAGGACGTAGGCTTAGGAAGCTCTAAGTTTTCTGTAACGCACTGATCAATAAATACTTTTATTATCAGGAACTTTAAAGACTCGTGAGTTGTACAGGCTTTATGTTGTTGCTATGCAAACTGTGAAAGCATACAGAAATATTCAGTTTTTAAATGAAAGCCTTTTATAATATTACCAATGAAATATTGTAATTGTATTGCATATTTTTAAAAATGCTGAATTTTAATTCCCTCCTGCTGTATTCGGAAAACTACCATCCTTGTAATTACTTCAAAGTGGCTATGTATTTATGGAGATACAAGAATAAAACAAAGCTTAGAGTATGAGACTAAAAGAGTTTTAAAACAAACAAACAAAAAGCATAAATACTTGCAAAAGCTGATCTTGTACATGCATCCACGCTGGGCACGTGTCTTGTAGCTCAACAAGATCTCTAAATTAAAAAAAACCCAAAACCAAACCACAACAAAAAAACCCTACCACCCCACCCACGGCGGGGGGGGGCAGGGGGGAAGAAGCCCCAAAGCAAAAAGCCAGCTGATTGTATAACTAACATGATTACACAGCTTCCAGCAGTTGTGTTAGGCTATTCAGCCTTAATCCCGTGTGGACGTACCCAAGACCTACCAGATTTTGACTTAAGTAGTTAAAATTTCATAAATGGCTAAATACAGCCTCCTAGCTAGGAAATGCTGTTTGTATTAGAACCTTCTAGCAGGTCAGAAGCAAGCATTTAGTTGAAATAGGTAACGTGGGTACCTCTGGTACATTTTACTTCAGACTGCAATTAACACTGGTGAAGTCTAACTTAGTCTGACAGTTCCTGGTGCCTACACCGACAGAAGTGAGGTTTGAGGAGGAAACAGTGCTTGTTAATGTCATCTAAATATTGTGTTATTGATATAAATCCTATCATAACTGCAAAAGCAATGAGGACTTTGATAGTACCCCATTTTGGCTGCAAATATTTTGCTACAGCAGAACAAACTCTGCTTTTGCATATGTTTCAACTTTTTTTTTTTTTTCCCCTTCAAGTTTTCATCTCACCAAATACTATATTAAAGGACTTGTCCCTGAGTCTTTGTAGGGAATGTTTCCTAGTTCTGAGGTAACTCTTTGTGAAGCTTAAACTCTTATTCAGTCTAGTATTTCACAGTGTTACAAACTGTTAAAAGTTATTTCAGGATTGTTTCTCTGCTTCTTGTCCCTTCTCCCTTAAAATGTGTTGGAATTGTCAGAATATTATTAAAGCAAGTTGTGCCTTTAAGAGATGTTCTTCTGTCAGTTTGTTTTATATTTTAGGCCAGTCTCTCTAGAATCCTTACCTAACCTTTAACAGTACTGGTGAAAGGGGGGGGGGGGGAATGGTTGCTAGGATACTTGCAAAAAGGCAAATTAGCTGCACTAGAAATAAAACAAAAGGATAAAAAAATCTCTAACCTTTTGAGTTAAACATCCAGTTTCAACAACTGCCAAAATTTCGTGGTTCTTCTCTTTGAGACAAAGACATGCAAAATATTAATAGAACCCCAATTTCACAGGCATATGGGATTTTAAAGCATTGCCTTAGTGAATCAGGTCTAAGATATGCCAAACACTATGGTAAGTTTCTTTTGTTGTTTTCAGAAGATTTGATCATTATTTATGAGTATTTTGATACTTCTATTTTTCCAGGCACCTTTTGATGTGGAGCTTTGGGTTTCTAGATCTTCTGTAAAACGCTGGGCTCCCAGCTGAACAAAGCTGGGACCCTGAAACCAAGTAGAATCTAAGGCTTCAATGAATGACTTTTTGACAGTGCTGTTTAATTCTTATTTTACATCAGTTTAGTTCTACTGAGGTTTTCTCCATTTATAGCTTTGGCAGCAAGCATTTAACAAGAAAAATAAAGCTGAGATCTAGATGCATTTCCTTCACTAAAATATACATTGTCTTGATTCAAACTCTGACAAGAAATCAATCCTTTAATATTTTCTGCAGCTTTAATGTAGTAAAATTCCTGCTTATTTCAAGAAAATATCTTTTTGCGTGTTCAAATCCATTGCAACAAAAAGCTCTGTAATTGTCACTACTATGCATTAACTCTGAGGTAGAACAAATGCTCACAGAAAGCTATTGGAAATTATGAAGCGCTTAATTTTTAGGGCTCCCTATCCAACTGAGGCATGCAGGTTTTGATCAGGTTAATGCAAAGAATGAGGCCATCATTACCCTGTACAGTGATCTACCACCATCTGGTCCCTACAAGCTACTGGCCCTTTCTTCTTTCCTTTTTTATCCCGAATAGGGCCTGAAGCACAGCCCTTGCCTTTACTACGTATGTGGGAGATCTTCTGGAACACAAACCAGCGTGGGCATTTTCTGTGTTTAGGTCCAGAGGGGTGGCTACACAATATTTACTCCAAAGATGTTAATGGTCAGCTAGAGGAAACAGAAGACAGAGTAGTGTTACGCTTCAGCAAGTCAACGCTCTTCATGAAAATGTAGCAGGAAGAACTCCTTGCTGTTAAGTCACAGATGGGAGGAATTGCTGGCCTCAGTGCATGATTAAAGGGAGATGAATGCATGCCAGCTGTCTACACTGCAGATGCTATATAATAAAGTGCACCTCTGTTTCTTCACGTTGTCAAAAATTGTCAGAATTCACTTTCCTAAGAAGCTAAGGATAAGTTTAAAAACTTAAAGGGAAGAAGAATACTGCCAGTTTCATAATCAATTCCCATGACTACTTATTCTTCCATTCTGATGTCTGATGCCAGTAAGAGTTTGTTCTGTACCCCTTCTGATGCCACATAAGTCACAGATGAAAGCCTAAGAATTCCTGATTTACAGAAGGAATTGGAGATTATTATACTCCTCTGGCTTGACTGTTTCCTTTCTCCATCAGAGTCAATATACAGTATTTCACGTAAGAAAGATGCGTATCAGGAGCCTTCTCTGATGTAACTACTTTCTTTGACTCTTTTTCAGCCATATATTTTTCTTCCTCTTCTCCTTACCCTTATGGGAGTTGCAAGAATAAGCTTGCAGGTTTGGTTTTTTTTTTTCTTTTAAATTAAAAAAAAAACAAAGCAAAACAAAAGCATAATCATTGCCTGCATAAATGGAACCGGGCTATTCACAATCTGAGATGGCAAATTGGTAAGAATCCAAACGCAGCTGCATAAAGACAGCAAGCAGCAAATTGGAATGGAAACACATTTGGATAATTACAAACATGCCAAATCAGGGAATGTAAATCTGCATTAAAAAAAAAAAAAAAGTAACAGTGTTGCCTTTCTGCAGTACCTGCTGAATTAAAAACGTAGAGGCTATAATATTACGAAGCTTGAGGTTTACAAAGGAAAGTAGGTTGTATGAATTAAGAAGTACTATGGTCTAACAGATAGGTCATTTTATAATCATTCCAGAAAAAATCAGCGTCAGGGCACTACAAGGGCTCGCTGCTCCCTAGGGGATGGGAAGCAAAACTATGCCCCACATGAAGGGAGGCTCACCTGTCCCACAGTACCCAAGTAAGGCAAGCAGGCGTACTCAAGCACTCAAACTGAATCTAAGAAGAGCTCTGGATCATTCAGTATTATTAAATTCGTATTATCTTAGAAGTAAGTGTGAATGCTGAAGCAAAATTAACATACTTGGGCACTAGGGATACTACAGCCTTGATCATCCAAATGCTACTGAAATAGTGGGACTAAAACTTGGATGAGAGGATAATTTCAATATAGCAGATGTTGTGGACATGACCCTATTTTAACAATGTAGAATTGCAGATAACAGAGGTTAAAATAAATCAAATCTATATGGGTTTACACGCTCCCAGATGAATGGCATTTTCACCAGAACTGAATCAGGTATTCTAATTCTGCCACCATCTAAACTTGAATTTCAGAACTAACAAAAGCCTTTTCAAAATTACTGTATTTTTTATTCTGCTTGAACCTGTGGTTAGCGCATGCAGACTTTTTTTTTTTTTTTAATAATGTTAAAATAAAAGCTTAAGCTATTTAACAAATAAAGCACTGTACCTCAAGAGCTCAACAATCTTAGGAAAAATATTAAGGATATTTAAAAACTAGTATGTGTAAAACAAAATTTCATTAAATTTTCTATTCCAAAATCCATGAAATGCCTTTTTCTTAAAGAGGGTATATAGGATAATCTGTTCAAAATGCCGATTCCTGAAATACTTTTGCATTATTTTTTTTTCTCATTTCATTTAGCATCCATTGTAGAAGGCATTAAATAGAATACATATTCCTTACAAGGCAATTAGATTTTTGATATGCCAGACATTTTTTTGGTAATATTAATAATTCAAGTCATCATAGTACTTGATTAAGCCTCTATGAATTTCAAGTAATTTGTTAGGTAACTGGAGTAGTTCTTCTTCAGAACATCTATTTCTGTCTTAGGATCATATGATCCAAATGACTGGTGTCTCTCCTGTTCAGTCAAAAAGGTTGAAAGACAGCAAATGAACTAGAATTAATTTAGCCTTATCTAAACATGTGGGTCCTGTCCTGGGGAAAAGAGAAAACTTGAAGGTATAGTAAGCATGGCCAAAGAAAACCTTTTAGTAATAATTTGTGTTTAGTAGAAATAATTTCAAAATCTGACTTGGTTTGGGGGGAAAAAAATGCATTTATAGTGTGTACCTATTCTCCAAAATTGAACTCCTGATGCTACAGGTTTATGGTACTCTATCATTACAGTGAAATCCAGCATAGCTGTGTTGTTCTATATATAGAACAAATGTTCTATACAAATGTGAAATAAGATTTGGGAGGTTCTATCAGTTTGCAGCCAGATAATGAATTAGAAAATTATTCAGTATGAATGAGAAAACATTCCTTGCCTACTAGGAAACATAACTTGGGAACCTGTTTTTTTTTTCTGTTGAAACTTCTTCAGTTTTTAATCACACTATAAATCTTCTCCAAGCAGTTTTATTAGTGAATGTATTGAACCACAAAGGAGGTTGATTGCAGTCAGGCTGAATGTGTATATTCAGAGGTATAATCATTCCCACTGATTATTTGCAGTGGTATTCTTGATTTCCATGTTTAACCACTGTCTTAATACAGATTTAGGTTTAATAGAACATGACGAATGAAACTAATTTACACCTAAATAGCTTGTTAGAAGGTCATTGCTTTCTATTACCTAAAAATGGTATGCAATGCAGATATTAAGACTCACTTAACTTGCAAACCATAGGGTAAGAATTTTAAGTAGTGCCTCATGAGAAAGCTTTGACATGTTAATAATATGAGTATATCCTCCCACAAGAAAGTTGTAGCAGTTTTCAGGTTGTTGAAATTCTGGGGATTGACACTTAAGTATAATAATGTAATACCAGGGTTTCTCTGAGGAGTGGATACTTTTGTAGCTGGAAAACAGCATATGCAGAACCTATGCCTTAAACCATTTAAGAAGATGGTACAGTGAAGCCACCACTGTGCACTATCAAGTGCTTTTCCTTTGTAATCAGAATGTAATGCAAAGGAACTGGTTTGATGATATTGTTAAAGGTTTCAGAGATTATTGGCAGAAATTTTTTAACAGATGTGAATAAAAGATTTTCTTTAGATCCAGCAATGTGCAGTCTAGAGTCACAGTGAAAAGGGCAGATGCTTGCTGTGATTTCAGGATTTATATCATTTTAAAAAATAGCTCATAAAAATTTTTGAAAGAGCCAGCGATTGTATTCCCCCTGAGATGATACTTTCCCATTCCTCGGAACACAGCTAAGCTACTAAACATGTAGTATCCGCAGAAATAGGGGAAAAAATTAATATTAATCTAGCCTCTCCTGTTTCCAGCAGGAATTAGTTTCATTTTTACCCTATTTAAGAGCTGGCATAAGAACTTTAAAAAGAAGGTCTGAAAAGGAGCTGTAACATGAAAAGTTTTGGTTGGGCTTTTTTTTCTTGTATGGCCAAATAGGAGTTTTCTCTACATTTTTTTTTTTTTTAATGAAACAGGAGGACTGTAGTACGCAAGTGCATTCAGGTGATCACCTCACTTGCTGCTCTGACGTCTTGCATATCCTGTCTGCTTTGAAGAAAAATGAAGTCTGCGCATTGAGCAGTCTGGTTCAACCATTTTGTTGGTATGCTTGTAACTGCCAACACCTGCAGAGACTTGGTTCCCTTGTGCTCCTAATCCCTCTCCTGAATTCCCCTGTGAGGTTCATCACAGGACATGTTTCCATGCTAAAGTACTCCTTACTGTCATGCTGATGTGATGTTTCTTATCTCACTGTAAGCACACAACAGCACTGGAATAAAAAGATAAATACCCTAACATCTCTCATGTTTGAGAGATGGAACTACACAAGAAAAATATAAAATAAATTTTTCGGAGGTACAGTTAAGAGTGTATAAGAACTGAAATTTCCATTGAGCTCATTCCAGAGACTTTTAAAAAGATCCTTCTTCCTTTAACAACATATTTAACTTGTTCCTCCCCTCTGTATTTGTTGAAGATTTTGCATAATGCAGCGTTACTAGAAACTTTCTGTCTATCTGAATTAAGAACCACTAAAAGTCTCTCTAGAATAGAGTTTCTGAGTGAAACTGAAAGGACTAAGTGGCTGAATAACAACTTCCAAAAAAGAGGATGTGGCCAGTTGCTTGGGAAGAAAAGTCCATTCAGTTGCCAGAGGACTTGGAGAAGTTAAGACCACCCAGAAGGCAGGTAGCCTGCCAAATCAAGATCGAAAGCGCTTCATGCATAAAGGGCTGCAGTTTGCTTTGAGAACTCTCAGGACTGTTGTGATTTTACTTTTTATACTTCAGTATTAAAGCCACAAAGGAGACCCTGAAATTTTATTTTATGATTACTTAATCCCACCTGTATACAGAAGTAACAGACAATAATTATAGCAGAAGCAGAGAGAAGGTGAGAAGTACCTCCGTTGTGAAACTCAGTCGGGCACTGAGAGTTTGCACTTAGGTTAATATCAAGAAGGCTGCACTGTCCTGCTCTAGTGTGCACTTTCTGCACAGCATTCAACTGAAACAGAAGCAGGTGGAAGAAGAGGTAATAGTGAGAACAGAAGCAGTGTTGTATCAGAACAGGATGATTACGCATCGCTAGTGCCATTCAGTAAAAGTTTTGAAAACTGACAGATTGAGTCTACTGAGAGTTGAGAGCTGTGCTTGGGGATTTTGCACTTGTAATCCCTAAATTTCCAGCTATGTCATTACTCGGTCTCTAATTTCCCTGAACTGGACACTAATTCAAACAAAGCAAAGCAACTTATGAATATTTTCTGATCTTTAGAGACATTTGCATCCAGTCTTTGAAACCAGCTGTATTAGTTCTATGCATCAATAAATAGGGGAATAGCACTATCAGAAATGTTACAAGATAAATAGCGGTGGCAGTAGAGGCTGTTCCATGTTTGGGATTGTCTTCAGAGTTCCCATTCTGTTAAAATTAATTTTTAAAATGAGGAATATAAGAACATAATTCACACTTGCACTTTAGGATGTGATAATCTGATAAAATGTTTGGTTATGTTTATAAATGAGCATTCATTTAAAAAATGTTTAGTACTTTACAGGTATAACTAAGGCAGCAGCTTCCATTGGTGCACTGTGCTAGTAAAAACAGGGTTACCAGAGGCTGGCTTTTCAAAGAGTTGTTGATTATGCAGCAGCACCTGCTTAGTAGCACAAACTGCCAAATGCCAGTGACAATTTATGTCATGTGCTGGAATCTTAATTATTTCAATATGTATTGGCATAAGAACAGTAACTAGTGATGAGAATACCACTAGAAATGCAAATGTTATCGATTTGTAGGGTGCTGGTAATAACTTAGATTTACAAATTATTTTATAATAACTAAAAATGTAACTGCGTATTAACTTGGAACACAATGAGGTCATGGCAAGAAAATACATTACTCTGATGAATGATTCTAGCTTTCACCATCTGCACGGTACCTCAGTCAATCACATTAGGAGCAAGTCCAGGCATGCACCAAAGTAAAATTATAATTCTTTCCAAAAATATACCTGAAGTTTTCCAAGAATGAAAACATTCCTCCCCCAAGTTTATTATTTGAATGCTATATTTATATTGTGAAATGTGAAATAATAGGTCTTTTTGGCCAGAGTATGAAAATCTATTCTGACAACCTAAGTGGGTAGCACAGCTATGTTTTTTTCCTGGTAATTACCGCATCAAAGTGAATAACTGATGGTTGAGTTATAGACCAGCTTTAGAAAAAAACAAAAATCTATTCCAGTTAACACATGCAAATGTAAGAGAGGTTGAAATTCATGAATTTGTCACAGATTGGGTGATATGTCACCTGCAAGTTGTTCCTTTATTTGAGTGTGATTTTTTTGCAACCCTAAATGTAGTTTTTCGTTAATACATTTTTTTTATGCATTAATAGATTCCAGTATACTATTTCTGAATGCAGAGAAAGACTGACCACCCCTACAAAGACCAAAAAGGAGGGAAAGATGAAGTCTTTATGTGAAGTAGATGAGATATAACTTCAAAAATATTTAAAAACTTGTTGTGGGGGGGTGGTGGTGTTAGCGTAATCTTTTTCCAAGCACACACACAAATCTCCTTCCAGGTTTTCACAGTTTCGATGACCTGACCCATGAAGGTTTTTTTTCGCTAGTCCTGATCCCAAATTCTTACCTTTAGTCTGCGCATTCAGTAAAATAATCATTCAGTGAGATATAGAAATACTTTCCCATTCACCAGGCATTTTTAGTAAGATATATAGAAGTATAAGTTTGAAGAGAAGATGAGCAAAAGAGAAGTAGAGCTCAAGCGGAGCAGAGAATATATTCATAAACTGAGGCAGACAGAAGAGGCAGATCTATACAACTTCCAGAAGTGATCGTAAGTTTGATCACTGCATTTCATGCAGTAGTGCTCTGCAAGGTTTAGGGGTGAATGAGCAGCACAATAATTGAAGAAGCAATTGTCCAGTATGTTTTCTATGGAGTGGAGAAGCAGAGGTGTTAAAGAGAGGGTCACAAGAGTTACAGTACCATTTAAGAACCTGTGACTTTTGTTTGGGCATAATATTTCCAGGAAAGATAATTTCATCATGAAAGAAATGTGTACAGTCTCCGTCTGCACATTAGGTTTTGAGCTGATAATGCAAATGTTTTGGGGATATATGTCTATATTTGCCAGCCACAAATTTGATCTTCGTCACAATGACATTCTGTGTCTCGTGTCTGGTTTTTCACTCTCTTGACTAGAAAGGCTTGATATTTTCTGCTGACAGAAATGCTCCTGCTCCCATAAAATTCCCTTCTGAATCATTCAAATTTAGAAATTTTTGAATCATGTCCATACTTCATGAAATTAGTCAAGCCACACATAAGCTATTTATGACTCACACCCTTTTTGTTTTTTAATGATTTGTCTGTAATAAGCAACAGAAATAAACATTTTAGATGTTTGCCAGAATTGTTCCTACCATGGTGAGTCTGAACCTGAGATAAGTTCTAGTCGTGTAAAGTTATTTTGACTTAGGTAATGTTGCCTACAGTCTAGGTACTAACCAGTGGCAGATCTATCTGGCATTGGCAAAACTGAGTACCATGAAACTTATAGCCGAGGAAAAGCAGTCCAGTATATCCTACCACTATATTGCCTCTACAGAATGCTTTTTCTCACTGTATTTCAAGATCATTTACATGGAAAAGTACTGCTCTTTTTACTTTGAAAAGGCAGTAAAGCTTAGATATTTATTGTGCTTGGATATACGGATAGCTTCCTCCAGAAGATATGCTAGTAAAATCTGAAACCCCCTAAAAACTTCAGGAGCAACAGCTACTACCTACTTTGTATTTAAGATGCTGTCCAAACTAGGAAAGGACATTAGAAACTTTATTTTAAAGTATGTTATCTTGCCTTCGTTAAAGTAGGTACTAATTCCATTGTTATTTAGTGCAAAACTAGGTACTTTGGATAAGACCAATTAAAAAAGATGTCACTTAGCTTTAACAGCTGAATATTCTTCTTGATCACTTGATTAAAAAAGGCCCAAAAGACTAAGCTATTTTTGAAAACTGAAAATGTTTGATTCTTCAATTGGATAAATTCTCTTATGCTGAGGCAAGATTTAAATGAACTGCACATTACCCTAAAACTCATTGACAGAAGGCTATGACCATTCCATTAATCAAACTGTTGTGCTGTTTATTTTAGACAATCTGGTTAATTTTTTTGCTTTCTTTTTGATGTATTGAAGATCACAACCCTCCAATATGTGCAATTTAAGTTTTCGTTGCTGATGACAAGTTTAAATTGAAAATAGTTTTGCAAGATTATGGGTTCCAGTACAGATAGAACAGAACAATGTAATTATCTACAGAGCAAATCATTAAAGCTAGATAAGAAATGAAACTAAAAATCAGTTGCAAAAGCAGACACGCCTTTGAGCTTTGCAGACTCATGAATGGCTTCATATTTAGAGCTGAGCTGCTACCATCACAAATTGTTAATTCATTATTAACATTGCTGTTATCAGTCCTTATGTATTTTGTGACCCTTGAGCATAGCAATGGCGCTTTGTGCGTTTGAGAAACTTGGAGCAACAGTAAGACTGTACATTTTCTTTTTGATTAATTGATAGAGGGCTATATTTGCATTCAGTTGTGCCCTTTGGACAATCAGTTTTACAGGACCACTGCATAAATTCACAGAAGGTGGCTGGTAAGGAAGTGTCTCAAGCCATCATGGGTGGAATTTTTTTGAAAGCAATTACAATTGCTATTTAAAGTTATGGGCTTGTATCACTAGAGCAATAATTTTTTTATTTTTTATTTTTTTTACTTATGGAAATGAACACACAGAAAACAAAGCAAATAAAAAAAAAATTGGCTCCTCATTGGAGAAAGAAAAATTTAAAAATACCTGGGTTTTACCCTACATAGATCATGTCAATAAAATAAGGAAATTAAGGGAATTGCGGTCTCCCTTCACAGTGTTTACAGAATTTGCCAAGGCTAGTTGCAAATCCCTCTACCTGAGGGGAATTATACTTACATGTAAGTACACTCTAATCTTCAAGACTAGAGTGCATTCTGAAGGACTAGAGAGAAAAAGAAAAGGTGCTAGAAGCCATTCACTGACATTATTGTATACTCTGTACAAACATATATGGCCTTTGGGGCCCAAAAACTGGCAGATTTCACCTCCCAGCTGAAAGTCCTACCAGAAGGGCTGGAAGGGCTTTCTGTATTTGCTTGTGGCCAAGATTGTCTTAAGTATTTTACACGTGAGACTGCTCCAGCAGAAGGAATTTTGGAGGTTTTTCCTCTCAACATCCACAGCCTGCTTCATAACCAGAAAAGGTATGAATTACAGCACCTGCAATGGGAGGCTGTGGTGGAACTTCAGTATCCACGTTTGTGATGAATATACTTATTCCTCTCTTACTCGGTAATTCTAGGATACCTTTTTCTTGTTTTTTTTTCTTTCCTTTTGTGGTGGAGGGAGTACAACCTGCTTTTTTAGCTGAAATTTATTATGAAATGTAAATCTGGAAAGAGTATTAGAATAAGTATTTTTTTCTTACAAACGTTACCGTTGCCCCCAAAAAGCTTCTTCTAGCTCCATTTTTATTTTTGAGCTATTTTTGGCCATGTTTTGGGTTATGCTGGTCAGTATAGCATATGCAAAGGGTTTTGATGGTTCTTGACCTTTCTAGTAGGCTTTTAGCTGTTGTCAGGCTCTGTAGTATAACAGCTGTCTTTAGTTTCCTGATTTTCAATCAAAAAATGGCAGCATTGTTTTTGATTGAGACTTAGCTTATTGAGACACAGCTCCTTCTATCCAATGTATCTGTCATGTCTGCTTATAGAATAGAAAGAACTACATGGGATAGTAAAAGACATTTGTGATGAACTTTGTGTGGGTTGGTGGGTGTGACAAATCTAAAACCATTTTCTTCCATTCATTTCATTTGGATGTCGCCTTGGCCCAGCAATGAGCAAGACTGTTGGAGAAATATGGCTCATGAAATTGGGAATACAATGTCAGACAAAAAAACGGAAATGCTACTTCTGTTAGCAGGTCATGGCGCTCCCCAGTTTACACTGTAAACTTGCTGTGCTATAAAGAATAGCAATGGCGATAGCTTGCATGACAAAATGAGGACCCCCATGAAGCAAGTGCATAGACCTCTCATGAATTGTCACTGCACTGAACCTTGTAACCTTCTTGTAACTCCCGCCTTTGTGGGTATTATGCAATACTAAACTTTCCAGTTTTTCTCTTTCTCAGCATGTTCAATAGCCTTTGAATATGAAAGCCCTCGTGGTGAGGTTACTGGGGACAGGAAGAAAGACACAAGGAGTTTTCCCCAGTTACTTTACTTCTGATGTTTACTACTGAGATTTCTTTACTTCTGAGTTTATCTACAAAACTATGCACTTTGCATGTAGTTGGGCAGCACATACTTTTAAGCTCTAAGGAAGAGCTAAACAACAAAAAGTTCAAGAAAAGGGGTAATTTTTCAGGAGTTCCTTCTTAATTTCCGTATTGTGATCCAAGTATATAGTATGGCAATGTTATTAAAAGTTATGAAAGACTGTAGCCCAACAACACTACCAGTCATAAATCAGGGACAACGGAATGCTAACCTCAATCCTGTGGTGTTTTTTGGTTTGTGTTTTGTTTTTTTGTTTATATACATGTGTATATAAAGCTATATATATATAGTATTTTATACATATATAGGGTCCCAGTTTTGTCTGTTTCTAAAGGACCTTCAGAAACATCTGCCTCGGTTTAGCAATGAAAAACAAGTGTGATTCAAGTGAGCTCCAACAGAGGTCTTATTCTTTAGGGAAATCAGATTGGGTATGAGCTTGAATAAATTCAGATTCAAACTCCATCAGCCTGTGGGAGTCTGTGAATGGCTCATCATGTATTCAAGACACACTGTTAGGTACAAATGCCAACCAACAGAGCTGCAATACAGAGATCAGATTCTTTTTCCATCTTAAAGCAGTGTTTTCCTTTCTAAAAACATACCAAAAGAAATCCTGCAAAGACCGAGTACTTTATTTTGTGGATATTTCCTCATCTAATTGTGGGGTTTTTTTCTTCTTTCATTTTAAATACTGTCAGAATACCAAGGCTATAAACAAGGAAAAAGAAATAGTTCACAAACAGAATTGAAATGGTGGAGAAAAATTCTAGTATATCTGTTTTGACAGATAAGAGCTTGCTGCTGTGATCTGTCATTTGGCTAATTTTTCCCTTCTAACTGGGTGAAATTAATTTTGCTGAGATTTATTTTGAAAGTCTACATGCAGGGAGGCTGAACTTTCCCACAGGAAAAAGAGCGTGTTGTTTTGTTCCATGTTAATCAAGATTTTAGCACTAGCGCTACACAACGCTGCCAATCACCTGGACTGTGCTTTTACATGAGGCAGATTAAGCAGCTCTCAGTGCTGCAGTTGACAGCAGGAAATCTGGGATAGATTTCAGAACAAAAGAAGAAAAATTAGCCTGATTTATTTATGCATTGAGCATGCTCCACTAACATTGTGCGTCATGTGATTCCTTGTTTCTAAGGAAACAACTATGATGCTGAGCACATACTCTCCTACCATGAACTGCAGGATTTTTTTTTTGTTCTCAGAGAATTTTAAGATATAAATCTAAAATAATTCACTGCACTTGATTGGCATTGATTTATATGTACAAATATATAATTCTTAACATATGAATAGTAAAGGGGATTATAAATCTATGTTGAAATTAACTACAATAAATATGTAGCACAGTCAAATTAATTTAATTATATTTGGGATCAAATTGCCCCAGTTGACAAGGGAACAAAGATGTTATACAATTGCTGTCCCTAGATGGTGCCTTTACTTTGATTCTTTGCATTCTTTGAAAGGATAATTTGCATTGTGGCTGATTTATCATTTTAAAAAAAAAAAAAAGAAAAAAATCAGAGAGTGACTATTCAAATTCTGCTTGCATCAGCAGCTGCTTCCAGCAAGCGTGTCCAGGTCACTTACGTAGATATTGCACCTAGGGTAGCAATGTGGTAATGTTAAAAAGATGGGAACAAACTTGATAGAAAGGATGGCACACCTGAAGGAAACGGTGCTTTTATCTATCAGTTAGTGTGGATTGCTAAAATAAAGAAGAAAGGATTTACAGTAGCTACAGAAAATGTTTCAGTACAATGATAAGGATATTCTTGAAGGATACTCTTTCCCCATTTGCTAGTAAGATAACCACTAACTAAGCAGCCGTAAAGTCTTCAGGCCTGGAGTCTGACCCAAAGGGTAATTTTTATGGTGTTAAAACTTGTTTAAATGTGATTGTAGAGTTGTGGTAATTAAGTTTGGTAAGTTGCCTATTGATTTATTCTAAGCTACGGGCTGTGTTTTTTCATTTATTTGTTTCCAGCATGCTAGGTTTTTTTGTTTTGCGTGAGCATCACTGGTACAATAAATGAAATTATTAAACTCTCCAGAGTAGCAAATTAAGTTGTAATTAAGTTGAAGAAATCCACTGAAACAGAAATAAACAGAAAGTGCAAATAAACCTTAATGAGTCTCTGAAAAGAGACAAATATAGATATTTTATAATTTTTATTGCTATGTGCATTTGTAGGAGGGCTCTGAGATATCTAGGCACTTACTCTTTTTAACAGAGGATGTGTTTAAAGCCTGGAAACTTCAGGAGTTTACCAAAGCACCAAGAGAGAAGCAAAATGTAACCAAACAACTAGGGTTTTTTTTTTCTGTGAAGAAGTAGACAGAAACTAGGATGCGTTTTGCCATACTTTAATTCTAAATGTAACTGTTTTGGCTTAAAATGTTTTTGTTCAGCAAGCATAGCCTGCAGTTCTGGCAGCCATTCATGTGGCCCTAGATGTAAAGATACTCCTAAAAGTTAATATCATCTGGCAGAAAATCTGGTCAGAGCACTAAAGATACGAAGCAGTACTTTGATGTTACCAGGAGATGTAGTCAGCAAGTACCAGGATTAGGTGTAATAGCTACCATAACTTATGAGAGATATGGAGTTAGATGGACATATTAGATCTCCATGTAGCCTTGACTGTCCTGTAAGGTTAGCCTCGAAAGAAAAGTGAACTATATTTTCCTAATTCAGCCATAAGAGAAGTGTTAACGATTGAGCAGAGAGACACATCTGATTGGATGTCTAGCACTCAGAATGAAATGCAAAAACAAAATATTGGTATGGATTGGAAATTTTTAGGCCTGACTCATCTTAAACTGGCAACAGAATGATCAGTAAAGTCGGCAGTCACCTCATTTGCAAAAAAGTCTAGCATCTCCATGTGAAGGGACAGATGAGATCCAGCCATTTCATTTCTGCTCAGCCTGAGCTTCATTGAAGCCATCTGGGTTTCACTAAACTCTACAATACTTGGCAAGGATACAGGGGGTGACCACACTGAAAAGATGGGTGTAATTGTGTGTAATGTCACGTAAAGAAGACTCACTTCTATTTTAGCTGTAAAATCAGGAATGTCTCTTCAAGGAGTCTCACAAGCATAAAATGACCATGACTAAAACATCTCTAATAACCTGTCACAATATACTGACAAGAATTGATTGGAACTCGTGAACCGGGCTGATGACGTACTTTTACAGCTGTAGTACCCTACCTGCCTGAAGACGATTTAGCTCTCCGCTTAATATCTATACCAAAAAAATACCTGTTTAGATTCCCAGGAGATGTGTTTTTTTCCTAGTTTCGTCAGAAAGGTTTTTTACCTTTTACCTGATTTTGCTTTTCTGTCCCCTCTTTCCTTTTGTCTTTAGAAGAATACTTCTTGGTAATGTGTTTTGTAGCAACAGGGATTTTAATAGGCTAAGTTGGTTATATTTGCACACTTAATGAAAAGAAACATTCCTTCTAGCATGTTAAAAATAAAATCAAACAAGACACTGTGCAGCTTGTAGGCATATTTTTCAATAATGGCAGCCTTTAGTCTTAAATTCTTTTTTTTCCCTTATGGAAGATGAATACTGCACAAGAGACTATTAAATAAGTTAGTATCTACCAAGCCTTAGAGTGAATTTCCATTTTCATAAGTGGCATTGTTATTGTATATCACATTTGACTGCAAATGCTTCCTGGCTTATCTCCAATTTGAAAGCTGATATTGTAGTCGATATTAACTGGCCCCTATTAACTAGCAGTCAAGGAAGAGGAGAATTATGTCTGCGCTTCAGGAAGGGATATATAAGTCACAGGAGTTAAGAATGTAATTTACTTTACACATGCACTTCATTTGTCATTCTGAGTACAGATGTTTGCTTGAGTCAGGATCCAAGTAGGCCATCTAGTTAAATATCTTTCTACTCCAAGAAAAGAGTCCCTCAACAAGTTCATTGTCTATTTTAAAGCCTGTGTAATGAAGATTATAAAGTCTTTTACAGAGAAATTCTTGCTTTTTTATGTTCTGTTCATAATCAAAGAAACCCACACAAAATTAGAATATCACTGTGGAGATCTACAAACAAAAATATTAGTCTAGCCTTGTTCATTTGCTTCTACTGGAGGCTGAAAGTGAGAATGAGCCTTAGCAGGAGAGACACCCCAAATTCAATGTAGTGGCAAAATGCTTGGAAAACTTCACACGAACAGAAAACAAAACTTAACAGTAGTTTTTCAAGTTGAAATTGTCAACAGATTGTTTAATCAAACTACATATTAGAAAGGAAGTAAACAGGTGGAATTTCTGTTGTTTTTCCAGGAATTAAGAACATTCTAAGACCGAACCCAAGGCCAGAGTCCATCCCTTTGCGTTGAGTTGCATACTCTCTTCATTGGTTAATCCATATAGAAGGGGTAGGGTTGATGGACTCTTGCTATGAATTCTTTCTGATTTCTTGCAATTAAAAATAGAATAAAAAGAGACCAACATTGCTAATTACATTTATATTACACATTTAAAAGTTTAATTGAAAGACAAATATGGTTTTATGCAGGGGTATGCAAATCAGAAAACTTCAAAGTTTTAAATTCTCTTACAGCTTTTATTCTGCTTACAAACTGAAAAGTAGATATTTGCAGGTTGATAACTCCATGGAACACCCGGGGCTTTTTAGGATAAAGTGTTTCTGCGCAAAACTGTTTTCGTGGGGAAAATTTAAACATTAAAATTTAAACACCTGTCTGTGCGCAGTGTAATATTAAAAAAATAATTTATTTCCTTTAGATTATCTTATGCAGGGATGTAACACAATAAAGACTGAACTTGACAAATCTAAAAAATATCTTCCTTCTAGGACAAATATTTAGTTTTGTCTTCTCCCTTCCTTCTGCTGTCCAGCTAACCGTACTTAATTTAAAGTCAGCAACAACAAAACACTATCCTGAGTATCTGCAATCAAGGATGAGCCTTATTAAGCAACAAGCAAAGAACTGTTACAAGAATAAACATTCTGCACTTAGGAGCTCTGAGCAGTTTTACTAAACACTGAATAGTTCCTTTTTCAGTACTGAAGACAATAGAATTAGTCCAGCTTTGCAATATCACAACCAGCAAACTGTTCTCATTTTAGTTTTGCAAAAACACTCTGTCAAAAAGATTATCCTGTTGAGTGTTATCTTGACTACCCAATTTTGAAAAGTATACTGAACCTGGATCAATTTCAAAACATAGCAAGAGCACGGACAAAATGGCAGGAAAACAGTGCTCCAAAGCAATCTTCCCTTTAAAAGTCTGCAACTTTTGGACACTGATCTTGCCAGAAAGCTGCTAATCCATTTTTCTGTGGGCGTTTAATGCTTTTTTTCTTAAACATAAATATATTAAAAAAAAATAAAGTAATTGCTTATCTTTGGTCCTTCTTACAGCTTTTTCCTGTTTGGAAACATTCCAAAATTCTTTTCTTAACATATTTTCTGTTCTACTCGTACCTTTCAAATAAGATGAATACACCAAACACCAAATATTCCAGATTTTCTGCTTTGCTTCCTCCTGTACGTTGCCTGTGATGAGGATCCCTAGAACTGGTGATGAATTACCAGAAAGCCCCATGAGAGCACCAAGTGGGGGCTCTCAAAGATTACATCCCAGTCCCACTTAAATATCGTATACTGCAAGACACGAACTGCTTAATTCTCCTGTAAGCACTACTCCTTCTGTATGATATTCTAGATCAGAACGAAAACACTCAGATTGCCTTATTTTCATTAAATATTGAAAGAAACATTTATAGACTGTTTTATTCTTCATATTGTCACTATTCTCTTTTCTTATGTGTGTTTATGTTCTCCTAAGGTATGTTTTAATCACAATAATTTGTAGGATTTCTTTCCATTACTTGCAACTTTTGCTCTAAGACTGCTTAGAAAGGGGCTTCATTTTTAAATAAAATTAAATAAATAAATAGAGGAGGAGGATGATACCGTTTTACTGTTCATACAAAAAGATTCATTGTTGCAGTTCCAGCTATTTAGGAAAAGTAAGTTTCCTTTTCTTCAGAATTTTCTCCCAGTAGTGATGTTCTTATTTGTTTTTATTAATTGCCCTTCTTGGTGTTTATATTAATTACCGATCAGGGCTGCTCAGTCCTCTTGTCTGGACAGGCTGCAAAAGAACCAATAAAAATCAATCTGAAGACAGTAGGTTGAGCACTCCGACAATTTAGGAAGGGCTAATAGATGATAAGAGGGAGTCTCTAGGAAAGCTAACAACCTCCATGCTTGTTGTTTGGAGACGGAACTATAGGAAAATAAATAGACATTTATTGTATATAATTAAATTGGTCAAAATGAATAGTGAGAAAAGCTTAGCGAGATAAATAAATGAACTAGCTTTGGTAATAGTTAACAAAAGCACATCCTGAAATCTTTCTTTGTAAGCAATAGCACTCCTACCAAATACTGTGAGTATAGGTCTAATTTATCCAGGATACCGATTTCATGTTATTTGAAACTCGAATTCTGGTAACTAACTGTACTAATTCCTTGCACATGACACTTCTAGTGACATCTTAAATCTTAATCTTGTGTGGGATTTCTGAGCTGCTATTAGAAATCTATGTGTTCCAGTTTCCCTCCATACTTCACATTTTATGAGTATTAATTAGCTTTCAGGTGAACTCAATGGTCCATTCATTGCCATATCCAGGCTATAAAATTTCAGACGCTGGCCAACCCATCATGATTTAAGTCTTGCGTAATTACAATTCCATTTATTTAGAAATGATAGATTGGAAGAATGTAAGGATATACCATGACGGAAGGTTCTGCATTCAGGAGGCAAAAGTAGTGAGGGCATAATTTCTGGGGACAAGCCAGATCCCTGCAGTTCTCAGCCTGCTTTTCAGACTTTGCACATATTGTTCCCAGCAATCTCAGTGTGGTTAGGACTTACCAAAGGACTTTTAAATTTAAGAGTCATTTTCAACAGCAGCACAGTCCAGTCCCTGAAAAAAGGGACCTGGTGTTAAGTTCAGGGAGCAACCAAGTGCTGAACAGAGAGCATGGAGGCAAGGAGGAGCTGCAGGTTCTGAGGTGAGCCATGGCGAAAAATGAGGCTGCTCAGGCAAGAGTGGAGAATGGAAATGGAGCACGCACTTCATACAACGAGAAGACAAGAAGCTGGTGGGGTTGACAGCAAGTAGAGGAAGGTAGGAAGCTTTTCATGGTCATTTGCAGCTTTTCTACTTTTCCAAGTATGTTTTTCAGAGTTGAACTCCATGTCAACAGACGTCAAGAATATCTTCCTGTGGTATAGGCATCAGTGGCGCAGTTAACTATCATTCACTGGTCGTTTGCCCTTGCCATTACACACTCAATATACACACAACTTTTTTCCACCAAAAATATCCCACCTGAGGGAAAATAATCCAGCACCTCAAAACAGCAAAACAAAAATACCAAACCCACTAAACAAAAGCAACCAACCAAACAAAACAGTCTGCTAAATCCTTAGATTTCTCTTTCTTCCGCTTACGCAGGCTAGTCGCCAAAGAAAAAGATATAGCATGAAGTAAATCTGAATTTTGCAGCAGGCTTTTGATCAATGAATTTTGGAACCTCTGGGATGTGCTAAAAGTTATCATTTCATTTCTGTTTAGAGCCCAGCAGCTGACTATTTTGTTGCTTCTTGGCTTTGTCATCTCTTGCACTTTGTTAGGAGCAACTATAACAGATCCAGTAGTGAAACATGGTAACATGATTGTTTATTAATTGAATGGTTTTATTGCTGAAAGGAGAAAAAAAAGTTCTATTTAAATCCTAGCCATCACCACTATCAATCTTTTTCAAAGGGAAAGCAGCCTAAAATATCCAGATAAAGGTGACTTTCATATCTCCGTGGCATTATTATTTCACTAACATTGGTAAAAATGAATAAACAGGTTAACAGAGCTTTCTCTAACTTCACCCAAATTGATTGAACCGATTCACTCTTTTATTTCCTTGAACATATAGCAAATAAGTAAAGAACATTAAGACTACTGGGAAATACTTTGAGAAACCAGGCTGCACATCCATCATTACCCATAATTGGGAACCCCTGAGTCAGATTTAATCTTAAATAATTTATTTTAATATCGAAAGATAAAACTTGTCCAAGATAACAGCTGAAGGTTGGTGAACACTTCTTATAAATACAATTCACTTCTAAATTGTTGCTTCGCTTTGTATCCTGGTAGTGAGTAACAGCTTTCAATGGGGCCCTGCAGTGCAAAATACCAAGACTTTGATATCAAGAATTGTTCTTCGGGAGATTCCATCCCTCTGGAAGAAGTTATCAATTGAAGCTTCTGTTATCCAGTACAATCACTGTATTAGGCTTGAAATACATTGGTCTGTGTGATCATACACAGTGGGGAAACAGGATCCAGATAAATCTCAGTTGTAGAATTCCTCCATTACTAACAACATTCTGATTTTCTTACTGTGGTTGGCTGGAGTCCTTAGGCATTGACATTTGCTCATCTGTCTCTCTGCCAGGTTATGGTTTTAATCTTTTCATTAATTTAGCAGATGCAACAGGTCACAAACGAAATGTGGTCAAAACCACCATCTTAAATACACCTGGTGATTAATTGTTTGCTGTCAGCTATGACTATCAAGAGTGGCTTAGGTGTTATCTATTATGTACCAGTTACCTTAACTATGAGTCTCTATAACTTTTTCTAAGTAGTATCTCTTATCGGTAATTTTAATACTAATGTGCTGTGGAGAGTGAGAATAGGCTTTGAATCTCAACTTACTCCACATACAGATGTCCATAACCTTCTGTCTGCAACTGCATTTTCATGCCACTATAGTTTTGGAGGAAACTTTTCTGGTATTTTGGATTTAGAGCTTTTCTTGGGGGTTGGAACTAGATGATCTTTAAGGTCCCTTCCAACCCAAACCATCTCAAACCAGATGAAATCTATGATCTCAAGCATGCTTTGTAACTTTGCTTTTTGCTTTTTAAAAAACTATACTTTAAAAATGATCGCTGTTTCAAGATGTTTGTATTATCTAGGTCTAAATCTGGACATTAAAAACTTCATTTGAAATGAAAGCCATGTGGGGCAAATGGAATACAAATTAATTTCTATTCCAAATACTTTCAGAACCCAAGGATAAGGAAGTCAAATATGAGGTTTTGCTTTGCGACCTCTTTTGGAGCATCTGGAGTTACTTAGACTAAATCTAAATACTTATGCTTTTTCTGAAACATATGTATGCCTTCAGAAACTAAATTGTATTTTGAAAGTTTGGGAAAATACGCTTTTGATACATAACACTAGTAATCCGAAATGTTAGAGTTAGCACTTCCTCTTTAAATATGAAAAATGTAAAGGCCAAGATCTCAAGCAGAAAGGAACTACCAAAAAGCACTTTGCTGATGACAATTACTGTAAAGCATTGCAGAGATGGCTCTTGTCCAAAATTTCAGGAACACCTGAAGATGGCTAGATTTTGGCTACAGATGTGCCACACAGGATGAAATAGATTTCCCTGAGAAGCTTGTTAATTTACTTAGAAGTAGTAATGTTTCTCCAGACTATTGCCAGTACAACTTCTCAAAGGTAGTGACTAGGCGGAATGCCTTTTATTAGACTTTTTGATGGTCTAGGGTGACACTATGTGGCTAATCTGAGCACTAAAATATCAATTGCAAGTTATCTCCTTGGAATAACTCAGAATGAAACTGATCTAATCTGTTAATTCTAATGCTATACAGGCAAGGTTAGAGCAGATCAGGTTTTATGAATATGTTATATGAAGTGGTGAGCATGTCTGAACTTTTTAACTACTGTAACCTTCACAGAAAATGGCTTGACAAACATATGCGACAATGAAAGATGTGATCGCACTGAAAGTATATATACTCTGCCTTAAAATGGATAGAAGAGTTAGCCTGTGGTCTAATCCTTTCAGAAAGAGAAAAAATATTTATAGAATTTCTTTGATACTGTCCTCTTTATCTATCATCATCTGTGTTTTCCTAAGGCTATTAGGAAATAAACAGCAGGCAATGTTCTTAGTCCAACATCTCGATCTCTTTCCTGTTAGCTTGAACTTCATTTTGTTTTCTTTGTCCCTGTTCCCCTTCCTCTCCCTCCCACTTCCCCCCTCCCTGGAATAACTGCTTCCGGATCATCTATTCACATGGATGCGTACACTCACAATTAATTCTGCAGATAATACCAGACCTCTGTATTTGCATGGATATTTGTCAAACAACTTCTTTATCCCTACAGTTCATATTCATGGATGGCCTCACATGTGTTTGGATGGCAGTCCATTTCAGCTCATATATTTTGAATGAAATATAGCTCGTAATTCCACAGATTTGGGATAGAATCATAGACTAGAGTAGAATTGCCTAGGTTGGAAGAGACCTTTCAGATCATCTAGCGCAACCATCAACCGAACACTGACAAAAAGCACCACTAAACCACGTCCCTTAGCACCACATGGACCCATCTTTTAAATACGTCCAGGGATGGCGACTCAGCCACTTCCCTGGGTAGCCTGTTTCAACAAAGCTTCACCAGTTCTACCCTTTAACAATTCAAAGTCAACAGCTTATGAACTTGTCCAAGGAAAACTCCCTTTTTATGAGTCAACACTGAATGCAGAGGGGTAGCCATAAGCTTTTAATACGCTAAATATATCAGTTCCTGTTTAAAGCTTTTTGGCATGCACCAGCGTATCATCTGGGAAAAACAGTCGGAGTGTGACATATTGTGCAGCACCCTCCAAGTGACTCTCTCAACCTGACAGATATTCATCACTTTAAATTGCCTCAGGCCTTATCTCGCCATGAAAGCGACTCTCTTTTGCTGTCCTTCAAGATGCAACTCCATTTTCAGGTATCCACTGTTAAAATTTAGGGTCAAAACCAGTTTCAGCCTGCTACAATATCCAGGGATCATCTATTGCAGCAATGAGTAAGGACTTTCATAATTCAAGCTGGTTTGTATAATCTCTACATAATTAGATCCTGGTCTTCCTTCCCCACCCCCTACACTTGACTTAAACTATGAGTGAGGCAATTTTAATGGTGTTTGTACTTCTTTGATGCAGTTTCCCCAAAGGCTTGCCCAGCCCTTTTCCCAATTTTCTGTAGTGTTTGCCTCAGAACCAGCATAAGTCTGTTTTGGATTCTGAGACTGTCTTAAGCCAGACTGTCTCCTCAGCTGCTCTACTTGTCCCATATTTAAACCCACAGCTGGAACAAATCTAATAATACTTCTGGGAATGGACCTTCCTTGTTGTCCCTTCATAGGTTTTTTTGTATACCAATATTTACCACTGATGCAGTTTGTGACCATGGTTTCCTGTCTCATAATTTTCAGCTTGTCAGAGATGCTGAGCAACTGTAAGCCTATCTCTCCTTCAGAGCCATGAAAGTTTTGCTGTTTAAGGATCACCTGAGATGTTGACTCTCAAACCAGATTTCAGTCATTTCCTTAGCTCGTCCAATAGTCACTGCGGTTATTAGAATTTCTATCCCTAGATAGTATTTTTGCAGCAGAACAGTTCCTTTCCACATGATTTGTTTATCCAAAGGGAATTTCTACAGTTAGTTTGCTAGACACCTTTCCTTGCATTTATTACATAGTCACATAGCAAAAACCATCCTGAATATTTTGATTGTCTGTAACTATCACTTGAATTTTAATGTTGGCCCCCCAAAATTAAATCTTAAAAGTTGTAAGTCAACATCATATTACAATCATATTTAAGACAACCTAGCTATTTCTGATAGGAGCTGGGGGAGGGTACAGGTAGAAGTAATGCCTAACTTTTTTGAAGTAGGTCTGGTCTCATATTTCCTTAGCAGGGCCAAAACATTTTCATGTATTTCATTGATCCAAGGCACAAGGAAAAGTCAGACCTCCCAAGTTTATCCCCTAAAGCTTAGCCTTCTAAATCTCTTGTGGATGGGCTTTCACCAAGCCAATGAAAGAGTGTCCAAGTGCTATCTTACAATAGGAAGGATTCTTTCTGTACAGTTCCCTTCAGCAGTAGCACTCCATTACGTCCCCCATTATTGTTCTAGAAATTAAGAGATGCTGCTTACTAGTCAGTCAGCCAGCTAGAATTATTATTTAATCCATTTCTGTGGTCAAAGAAATGAACACTATTAAGCTCTTTAAAGTACAGTTTCCACCTTCCCCACAAACAGACATTTTTGCTATTGCAGGGATAGAGTCAAGTTCTGACACAATTTTGACAAACTCTTGCAACATTATTGACCTAGAAGCTCTCAGCTGATCATGATTTGTAAGGCCCTTACTTACAGGCCAAGTAAATTGATCCGTTGTCAATTTGTCTTTCAAGTCATTATTACCTGGTTGACGGCCTCTGCTAGAAGTTTTGGTCTCACCATCTACCGCCAATCCCTGTACTCACCCCCAACACTGATGGTAAGCTTCCCAATCACACTTCAAGTCCTATAACTAATTGTGTCTAATTCAGGCCCTTTCCTGGATGCACGCTCCACTGCATTTTTAGATCTTCAACTTTAAGCTGCATGCTAGAAGACAAACAATTCATTATCCTAAATTTTCACATGGACCGTACCGCTAATGAGAGAAATAAGTATCCTATTGAGTTTTCCACTAGAAGGAAGCTGTGTTGTCCCTCTGTTTCCTTGTCACAATGGTTTCAGCTAACTATTCCACAGAGCAATCCGATTGCTCTTCAAAGGTGTGAAATCAGAAATGTAGCTGTTAAATGAAGCTTTGACAATCTGCATAACTGGTGGGTAGATTTGAAGGCCTGTGTTTAAAAATATAAGAAAAGGCAATGACAAGATGATCATAAGAGAGCCAGTCTATTTAAGAGATTAGAAATTAATTTACACCTGCTGGAGGGTATGTTATTCCCCTACTTTGAAAGAGATCAGAAGGGTTCCTGCTCATTTTTATAATCCAGCTGCCAAAACCAAAATACCCTCCACAGCAGTTAAAAAACAAACAAACAAAAACAAATGAAAAAAAAAACCAACAAAACACTGCAAACCAAAACAAACAAAAAACCACCAACAAAAAACAGGTAAAAAGAAGGGAAAAAATTTAAAACTTATCAGAAACAAAAGAATTCGGTTGTTCATTTTGATCAGAATAACAACATATAAGGAACGTCTTCAAAACCCATCAGTTTTCTGGGAATTACCGAAGCTTGAAGAGAGTGTTTTAAGTGATAATCTGCTGTTTTTGTGGTGGTGGTGGACTGAAAAAAGCGATGTTAATGAGATTCAGTTCTAATGTAATATGCCTTTTACAGCTGTATTTTAATTATTCAGAGGGCATCCAGAATGGGTGAATGAACACAATTTCTATTCTATAGAAAGAAAAATTCATTTTGAAGATGAAATTTAGATAATTTGTAAATTACTCATTCTCCATGTAAAAGTGCTGATGCGCTAAAAGTAACTGTTATGTGTAGAGTATTCATTAAACCTGCAGCGGAATAGGCAGATCTATTTGCACGTTGGTGACAATATGCAGTGGTGGTGTGCAGCGTAGGCTGGAGGATCTGTAGAGAATGTGAGCCCTACTGATTTTACACTCTTGCCCGCTATTGTTACTCATAACACGTTCTTCAAACCTGGGTTGTATCAGTTATATTTTCAACTTGGTGTGAAAGAGAGTATTTCTTATCGCATGGACCATTAACGTTATGGAGAATGCCCTCTCCCCGCATTGGTGTCACAATCAAAGGATCGCAGCTGCATCATGAAAACTGACTATGGGGAATCATTACAGTTATTATCACATGCATTACCATGGTCCCTAGATGCTGGAGCATTCAGGCTGTGTTATACTGTACACTACTTTAAACAAAAGAAGCTTGCAATTTTTAAAATTACACCACTCAGGAACTGTTATTCCAATGCAGCATAATGTTTTTCTCCCATGACTCTCAAAGACAAAGAACAGCCTTTTATAACATCAGAAACTAATACAATCCAAATCTTGAGACGAAAAGATCCTGTTCTCATTCATATTGTGTCCAGTGTCCCTTCTGTCATCCCTGTGTGGCAACTGCTTCTCTGTATAGATGTGTTATGAAGGTTAATGGATATTGCACGAATCTGACAGGTTTACAAGCCTTTGTGTGACACTCTGCATGTACAATAGCAATTTTTTCAATGACAAACCTCTGAGGGTTTGTCAGAGATTGTAGGGACAAGAACAGGTCACCATAGTTTTTGGAAATGTAATACTGTTATTCATTTTTTCAGCTTTCCATATCAAAAAGCACATCTGTGTACTCTGACTGGAAATTAGCTATTTTTTATTCAAAAACCTGTTCCTGATGTTTCCCTATGTCTGAAACCAAAACATATTAATCTTGTGGCAACAATTCATTGCATTGCTACGGTGTTACCTCAGCCTTTAATACCACAAGCAGCACATAAAAATGAATTGCATACTCCCTTAATTTCAGTATTATAATCTGAAGGATAGGTTGAAAAACCTAACACAAAAGTTACTCCAAGAAACTTGATAGATTGAAATTGAAAATTATCACTGCAAAGGGAAATGGAGGTCCACTATGTAAGAGAAGGCTCTAAAAAAACCCAAAAACCCCAAAACAAAACAACCAACCAGAAAAACCCTCTCTTAAAGCTAAAACAAAATGTTAGTTCTTTTCTCCACACCAACAGATTTTAAAGTATTTAATGTCAATACTACACACACTACTGCTTGCATCATAATTTCTTGAGCTATGTAAATTAAGCACAAGATTGATCAGCAAGAGAGACTGATAGAGTTTATATTTTCAATAAATTTTTAGATGTATCAGAAGGATCTTTAAGATTTGATTGATTTCCAGTGTAGGTTAATCCTATCTTAATTCTGCCTTCCTCTTTAGACAGCAATACATCGTAACATTAATTTATGCCTTGCTTATAATCAAGGATTGTTTTAATCACAGAACACGGCTTCTCACACTGAGATACACTCTGCTTCCACAACAGTGAAGATATCCTAGAAAGCAAACAACCGCAAAATTAACATACAAGTCCATAGTTCTCTTGCACCCTTAACTGCCTTCTGTCAAGCAACACACAAAAAGCACTGATAGCACTAATGAGAAAGCTTATGCTTGGGTGAACTCACAGCAGGGAAGAGACGGCTACTGAAATAAGTAAAAGATATCTGTGGTCTATCAGTTGAAATGTGAAATAAAGAGTAATAGTAACTGTGAGATATTGAAAGCTAGAGAACAATGTATTAAAATGCAGAACACTGTAATTTTTCATTAATTATAGAAATTACTTCAATTACAGTTCTCCGAGTGCAATTTCAAAATACAGCAGATTAGAACAAAAGTGAGAAGCAATGACAACAAATAAGATCAGATTCCAAAGTTTTGAGATAATTAGTGTGGATCTGGACTGGTAGGTTGTAAATGCCCCTCATGGCCATCAAAGGTAATAATGATTTTGGGATGAGAGTATAAAAGCAGTATTTCCTCAGGGAAGCTTTGCTGCACCATTCTGACCCATAAAAGCCCAAATCTTACCAGGAAGTTTCTGAACTCTCTAATGACAAGCAGCAGAATAAGAGACAGACAAAAAGAGCAAGAATATAACGGACTATAAATCAAAGTAGGGGTGGGGTAGGAGGAGCGTCTATTGATGCAATAGACAGCACTTACTAACTTCACCAGGAACACTACATTAGTCTCTTCCAACCTTGCTTAGTACCACGCTGCAGGTCAAGGACATAATATTTGAACAGAAGTGAAATACTCCGCTGAGCCTTTCCAAGAAATAAAACATCGTATGCTCTCCTTTACGATATTCTCAATTTATTCACTTTACCTTGTCAGCAAACCAGTGCATAGCTGTTGAAGCTGGTCTGTCCCATAACACCACCACAGAGCAGAACTCTTCTCCCCTGCTTCCTCCATGAAGTACTCTCTGTTCGTGTGCTTGTTTGCTACTACATCAACACTTCATCTCCAGTAGCTCACACACCTGCAACTACTACATCTATTCAAGCTGACTGCAATTTTTGGTGGGTTTGATGCTCATTATATCTGCAAATCAGATAAATCTATGATTGTTAGTAGTAGAAATAATATAGCTCAGAGGTTTGATTTTAATAATTGCTTAGATACGTAGGACTGTTAACAACATTATACTTTCTGGATACCTAGTACTTCTTCAGAATAGGACTTCAAAAGATTTCCTTTTTGCACCTGCTGGTTTTGTTGGTTTGCAAATGCCAACAGTCCTCTCATCACAAGATTTCAAACACTTGTGCCTTTTGGCTTAGCCTGTAATTCAGCTTCTGCCACTTAAGTCTTGAAAAAGTTCCTAATAGGTGTTAGCTACATTTTTCTTTAGAAAAAAAAAAAACACCACAAACTTTTTTTCTGTGAGAAGACCATTCTTTAAACCAGAGGAAAAATTTGCTTCTCAATTTTGGAAGCTTAATAACCATAGCAAAACTGTATGTTTTGTAAGGAAGGACAAGTGCAGTAGGTTCATTCTTAGTTTGGTATGACTGCTTGCAAGTAGTCTTTGAAATTACAAACTCCGTGAAGATGTTACTAAAAAAGCCTTTCAGAAATTAAAAAAAAAAAAGGAAGGAGACCTATCTTTTTTTAAAAAAACTAATTTTAAAGTTTACAGTGTTTTGATTTTTTTTTAAGAAAACTTGCATATTATTTTAGGAATTTACTAAAATTATCTTAATTGAAATTTTCTCAAAGTGTTCCTCATGTGCCATTTTCAAAGGTGGTATACATAGGACCATAGTAATGGGAACAAACGGAGAGAGCTGTACTGACTTTTCTGCCATGCTGACACCATTTAGCTGCAGCCCCAAGAGCAAACACAGTATTTTGTTAAAGCCGCTACCATGGTAAAAGCAGGATTTCTTCTCCTCTTCTTTGTGATAATGCCTGCAAAGTCTTAACATGAAAAGCAGGTATTTTGTGAGACCAGGGTAATTCAATGACCACCTACTATTATTTAAAACAAGTCTCATTTTTTTCCTACATAGATAACTTATTTTGAATGTTTTGGGGAACTAAGTTATAAGGACAGGTCATTCAGTATGAGGTTTAACTATCTGTCTGTGTCCCCAACCAAACCACAGATTGCTGGAAAACCTGGAGAAAATTTCTTTTGAACTTCCACTGTAGAGATGCAGTTTGTACGATGTAGCATGTGCATTATGTGAACTGCTGAACAAAGGAATCTCGAATTGTAACTACAGTTTCGTCCCACTTCAGGGTTCAAGAATACAAATGAACACTTAAGTGTGGCAAGACTGCTGGGGTTCTCCATTGATAAACATAAATGTTAAGCAAACATTTTATTGACTACAATCAGGCAGCAAAGTATTCCATGGTGTGAGGTAATTCAAAGTTGTATCAGCTATTATTTTTAGAGTCTGGAGGGATGGCAGGTTTCCACTCTGCTGTACTAGCTCACTATCAGCATAAGGATGTTCTGCCAGTGGCATATCATAGATGAGCCTGCAAATTTTCAAGAACAAAATGTACTGGCAGCATCAGATGGGCAGGAACACTGAGGAGCCAAAATGCTTTGTCATTATTAGGTAGTGCTTCTATCCTTAAACATGAAAATGAAAAGAAAGGCAACTGAATCATCCCTACAGCATACTCAACCGATGTTGGTTTTCTCTGTGTTTTCTCATATGCTGATAATACAATTTATACCCAGGAGTCACGGAATATAGGAGGCTATTGACATTAATACAAGGAAATAGGTTAAAAAGCATATTTCACTAAGACCATTTTTATCACCTCAGGCTTATAGGTAATAGAGAAAATGTAACAGAAAAATACTGAAAATATCCCATCCCTCACAAGCAGCAAAGATAAAATAATAAAACCAACTAGAAGTTATTTTAGTTCTTCATGGTAGATAAAACTCCACCAAAAAGGTACATATGTAACCAGAAATGGCTTCTCTAGGTACAGCCAATGTTGTATATCCTACAGCTCTGTAAAGAGGTCAGTCTCCCCAGCCTCGCTCATACTTTCAACAAGAATGTCAGCTAACGATGTGAAGCGTGATGTTGTCAGATGGAAGCATCTGTCTGTCAGAAAATCATCTTGCTTTACAGCAGCCCCTGAGCAGATGCTAGTGACTGCATTTTTGCTTCTGAAAACCATAATTCTCTATCATAGGCTTGGTACCTTAGTGGTAAGACAGAAAGACAGTCAAAAGCACTGGATGCTGTGTCTCTGGGGGCTGGGGAGCTCCAGAGGCATCTGTTCAATTCCCTTATTGTAGGCTTGATAGAACAGTCATTTTAATCTCAAATAATTGTGGTTTGATTCTCTGATCAGTTGTTCCTGCTTTGCTGCCCCAGCACTAGCCCCTGCCAAATCATATGGTGACACCAGTCATGGAACTGGCTAGAAAGCAACTGAAATTATCCAGCAACAATTAAAAAAAAAATAAAATATAAGCAGTCTGTTCCAGACCATGTAACTACATATACACTAGTGCTGGCACGTAAGAGAGTGCATGATGCTCTTTGGCGGAACAGCAACTTTATCAGAGGTAGCTATGTAATAGCGTTAGGCATTTGGCATGTTCATTTGTGACAGAAAGCTTTCTATTTGATTCAGTTAATTCCCAACCATAAAGCACTATTTATGTACACAATGGCAGATAGCCGACTTCTATAACTCCTGTAATCTTTGTCTTTTATAAAAGAATTCCAAACATGGGTCAAATTAACAATTATAATTCATTATAGCTATGCAAAGTAAGCATAAGAAAGCTTTCCTAGTTGACATGGTTCGACGAGAAAGTATTGGTAACTTATTCGTGTGATTTGTCATCAAATAATATTAATCTTATTTTCTTTAATCTTCTTAGAAAACCATTTAAAATTACTCTCGTGAAACTTGAAGCTGAAATAATTTGAAATAATCCACTGATGAAAAGCACTGTCAGGCTTTACAATACATATAGGGTCACCTTAAAGAGATGCCATAAATGTTCTATAAAGTTTTTTCAAGAACGCTAGATAGCTTGTTTTTCTAATTTCAAAATTGTAGACTATCTTGTAAAAACTTGGCTATGGACCGACACTGCTTATACCAAGTCAATTCCTAAGGATTCTTAAATGTACACACACAAGGAGTAGAGGGAGGTACTTTATAATTTGCTTGAAAAGTGATCAAATCCATCACAGACAGAATAAGTGAAGAATTACATTCCCTTACTTGGAATTTAACACTTCAGTTGGTACCAGGCAAACATGGTCTCCCAGATACACAGATAATCAAAGTTAATTTGAACATATGGGAGAAAATGTTGTTGTAAATATTTCCTTTGATTTGTGTTTTTCAAGTCTGCCTTGTTTAATAAATAAGTTGTTTAATCATACTTCTCTTCAGTTTCCATCAGGTTAGATCATAATATGCCTGTTAACACCTGTTTGTAAAAAGAAAAACAAAATCAGATACTTCTCTGTCTTATTCAGTACCTCTTATATCAACGTGTTGCTGGGCAAAACAGATTTAATTTACTGATAGAATTAGAAATATGGATTTGTAGTTTATAATCCAGAGTAACTTACATGTGCACCCTAGTCCTGATCTGGGCCATGAGCACATTTTATTATGCACGGTTTTTATTATGTTTTATTATGTCAATGTCTCACACTGCTCAGGAATACAAACATAAATGGGAAATATCTGTCGCTTACCTTTTTGTGGCTCCTCAAAATCAACTATAATAATACTGTAACACCAACAGGACATTTAAAGTGTTGAACCCTGGTTGTCTCACAGCCTGTGTAAGTAGTGTGCTACTACACTGATGTAAACCAATAGCACAAATTGTCATTTATTTTTGTAGCATGGAATAATAGAAAAAATTAAGTTGGAAGGGGATGCTGGAGATCATCTACTTCTGGTCAACCTTCTGGTCAGCAAGACGTCAGGTTTAGGATAACAGTTGAGCAAGTTTTGTCAATCAGTGTTTTCCAGCTGGAGGTCTAGACCTCACTTTGGGAACTTCAGCCTATTCATGAATTTGGACTTGAGTTGGAAAAGGCTGTTAGACAGAGAACACTATTTGAGTATCTCTTGTACCAGAACTCAATGCCAGTAATAAGCAATCAGGATTTTATTTCATTTCAGTATATAGCAAACTAAATATGCACCTGCATTTTCTTCCTCTTTCTCCCTACTTTTCTCTTTTCACCTCTCCTTCATCCACTATTTATGAAGCATTTCCCCCATTCCATATCAGTACAGCATCTCATAACAAATACATATAGTTGCATTTAGTGTAGCATCAGCATACATCATCAGCACCTGATTTTTCTACGTAGGCATGCATGACTAGTCTCGTCGTCTTTGCTGTGTATTTAGAATGGGTAAAGAAGAATAGCAAGAATAAAACCTGGCATTCTTATTTTGAATCAGGGAATCAGTCTTTACTGTGATGGACTAAGAACTTCAAATACTATGTGCCTTTCTGAATCTTCAGTTGGATGCAAAGAACAGGAAGTTAGTGTCATGGGGAATTTCATCCCCGTTATTCTTCTAAATTTACATGTACAACTCACATCCATGCAGTGCTAAGAAAGTATTTCACAAACCCTCCTGAACAGGCGCAACTCATAAAATAGATCTCTGCAGCTGACACATTAACATACGCACAGTGCTTAAAACGCACTGAACAATCCCAGTCCTCTTTCTTACTAACACCTCAACACACGCATATTTTTTTGCAGAGATGAAGAGTCCTGCCAAAAGCACTTGAACTAAGGCTGTGAATAAAATTATGTGTGTAATGAGTGACAGAGGATTAAAACAAAGACATTTTCAGGTTGCTACCTGTAACAGATTGTAGACTAAGCTGACAAAATCAAGGCAGAAAACAGTTGAATTGCAAAGTAGTTGTAAAGCTCAATTACTCCAAGAAACCTGCTGTCTAACTAACAACTACTTTCTATAAGGTTTTTGTTGAATTTACTATGTTGAATACATTTTTATTTATTGGTAACTATTCTCCCACTGTAGTACTATTTCATTGTAGTTTTGGCCGCTATCAAATATTTCTTGTTATACAGAATTTGTGGGTAAAGGCTTGAAATCTAGGTGATGAGACAGGAAAATCTGTAATTTGAAAAAATTTATCTTTAAAAATTAGCATTATATGACAGCTACTCACCTCACACCTTGTGTGAGAAGTTCAACCCATTACGTCTGTTTGGCTAACTTCTAAACCTTGCTCTTGCTAGTAAGTAGTAATACTGTATGATTACAGGCTGTATGGCAGTTTATCGAACAACTGCATTAGTCTAAGCTGAAAAAAAAAAGAAGGAACTTCTGGGCTGAGGGTCTGAGGACCAGAATGGGAATGCCCTCATTTTTCCCTGGTACTGCATATGTGGAGCTTTTAAGGTCTTACGTGGCAGGACCCGAGTCCTGGACTGAACTCCCCAGTCCTAGACAGTTTCAAAGATCCTTTTTCTGATCACGACAGAGGAAGAAAGAGATGAAAAAATGCGGGCCAAAGTGAGAGGAAAACAGACTTCGACATCTGTTGGTCTTAGGACAGAGATTAAACTAATTGTTTCATATGCAAATTCACACGGCCTTCATCCATTGTACTTATTCTGTCCTGACTCCACTGCAGCGTTCACATCAGCCGTTCCCACCACGGAGCACCGCCACAGCATGGACCAAGTTATCTTTCTGGGCATTCCACTGACCCAGAGCCAGCCAGCAACCAGAAGCGCTCGGGGCTGGCTCATCGCCGGGGTGCAATGGAAGTGTAACCACTGAGCAGGCCTCTTACTGCCAATCCAGAAGATTTACATACACCTTTACATTAAAATATGCCAGTGGGAATCCACAGCTAGATCTAATGACTTCAGGTGAAAATAAAGAAAGCTGTTACGTTCAGACCATTATTGTTCATGCTGCTTTGTGAATTTATTTCTTTAAATTTTCCACTTGTGCTCCTGCCAAGAGAGATCTATTAGACAGAAAGCAGCAAGAGTAAAACTTTATCATTTTGTTTCAAACTATAAAATAATTTACATCACATATTTTACTTACTTTTGTCTTTTTTTTTTTTTTGAAACCACAAACATTCCAGCATCACACTGTAGGAATAAGAATAACAATAGAAAGCATAACCTTTTGCATAGTATTAAATGAACAGACAGAGTAAGTTCTTTATTTACAGTTATTGTCTAGATAAAAAAATTCATAAAAACAGATGAATGAACATATATTAATAACCCCTAGTGGGATGGATTGCCAATGTACCACTGTATTGTTGTCCACAAATCTCATGCTGCTAAGTACAGTACGTAGAGAGCGAGCATTTATATATTGCAGGGAATTTTAACAAACTGATCATTTTGGTTTTTGATCCATTGTTCCCATCACAGAGAGGTCAAGCAATAAAAGAAAGGAATTGTGATGCACGACTTGTAGTTGAAAGGTCATAGCTATTCTGCTTTAAAAAAAAAAAAAAATCTATCATTTATCATATACATAAAGCACAGTCTCTGCTCACAAAAGCCCAAGTTTTCTATGCATCTCAGTTTATATATGTTTTACTATATATATACAGAATGCAGTGTTCATTTTCTTAACAGTTTTCAAGTCTGCAAATGGTACCTTAGGAAGGGGTACTCCTACAGGAAAATTAAAAAAAAACAAAACCAAGAAAAAATATGAAGAGTGTTTGAAAATAAAAAGGCAAACAGTCAGTGTTAAGATGCTGAAAATAAATTGTTCCAGTATTAATAGCTTCTGTAGATGTTCAAGTCCAAAGCTAGAGGCTTCCCTGTAAATAGATAACACTTTTTTTTCTTCTGAATATGATATCCCAAATAGGCCATAGAAACCCAATACATGTTATACAAAGGTTAATCACCGTATTTACAAAGCGAAGAACAATCCTGACTGAGTTTCAATCACTGTTGCTAGGAGTTAGCTAAAATAATTATGGTTCCATGCTAGCTTTTTACTGTTAAGAAATGGGTCACACTATCTGTTGAAAAGAGAGTCGTGTATGCCTGCAAAGACCTGTTCTGTTGTTCAGTGAAAAGTTTGGATCAGATAGCGAACTAAGAGTTTGAGCCAAAAACATTCAAGCTTCTACACAGAAGTCCGGAAGCTGGCAATTCAAGCTGATTAGAGCTTTACCTGGCTGAACAGGCTTGATGCACCCTGAAAACATTTTAGTTCAGTCTGCAGTTTGGCCATACGTCTAATCTTGTTTTGGAGAGTTCTGGCTTGGTTTAGTTCTTGTGACTGCAGAGATGCACCATGTTATGAGCCAACTTTAAGACAACCAGTATTACCTTCACAAATCAATTTATCAAGCTAGTTTGAGAGTGTTTTTCAACACATCTGGCATAATCAATTCTGTAATTCAAAATGTCTTTTGCACTGTACAGTTATGGAAAAGATCATATGCTGAAAAGTCTCCAAGCAAACTTTATATTGAATACAAAAATTATTTATGAAAAATCCGTGATCCACAAAGTGCTTAGCATTCAAGTGGTTGACATAGCAATTATATAAGCTCATAAATTTTAAGTTATCAGGGCTGTTACCATCTTGAAAAATATTTTTCACCCTCCATACTGCAGGTTTTCAAAATAGCTTTCTTCGTAGAAAGCTCAAGGTAAAATAATGTATTACTGTGATACAGTATACCTTGTGACTACAGGAAGACAAGCTTGGTAAAAAAAAAAAAATCACACAAAGCACATCTCAATAGATAATTAATAAAGTTTCATTCACACCTAGTAGTGCAGAAATTATATTTTTCTTTAAAAAAAAAAATCAAAGCAACAACCTACAGTGATTTTCATCCAAAATGCCAACAGCCCATACTTTGCAAGTAATAAGGAAATAAATGCCTAAATTACTAACTGAAAAGGATTAACACAATATATCACAATATTTTAACATTAGTTTTATCTCCATATAGACAAACCAAATATAACTTATTTTAAATTATATTTATAAACTCAACTCAGTTTCATATAATATCTCTCTAAAAATATTTTTTGGAAGCTATTGCCATATGTTTAAAGAATGAAATAGCCTCCATTATTGTGTGCTGCACCAAAACAAATTCAAGCAGATTATCAGAGGGGAAAAAAAAAAAAAAGAGAGAACCTGATCATTTTGATTTTTATTTGAAACAAAGGAAGCCTGTTTTACCTCCCTGTATATAGGATCACAATGCTACATCCAATGTGTTATATTTTGGCTTCTTTTGTTATTTACTAGCAGTATCTACATTATTTAACAAAAAAAAAATAATCAGGCAGAAATCAGAACACGGTTGTAATAAAATATCCAGGGTGCGATATTACAGACGTTTTCAATGAGCTGAGCTGAGCCATTTTTATACTACTTCGGCAGGAAGTGCTTTCTTAACCCTACAAATAGTTAAGGATATTATCTACAGGTTTGTAAACAAATTACATTCTTTTTTAGGACATAAATAAGTTAAAATAGTCAGAGCAATTTGAGCAGAAACAAGGCAACATGCCAACAAAGAAACTTTATATATATATAACTATATATATAGAGATAGATATATACATATATATAATTAATTATGTATATACTTATATGTATATATCTCTATATATAGTCTCATAAATGTTTAAGTTCCTCTGTCCAACTGGTGCAAATCTACTGTGCAAGTTAAGCTTTGCAACTTCAAAAAAGTTATTTAAATTAATCTATACAATTGAGTCCATGCCACACAAGCATTTCAAAAAACTCACAGACCAGTGAATTGGATAAATAGCCTCAGAAAGAAGTCCTCTGCAGTTCCTGCTTAAGGAGTTAAAAAAAAAAAAAAAGGAAATAAAAAGAAACAAAAAGAGAGAAAGAAGGGCCAGAAGTGTACAGTACATTCATGCAGGAGGATTTTTTTTGTGTTTTTGTTTTTCTGAAAGGGAACAAGGGGGAGGGGTATGTAAATCAGCCATTCATTCTTTCCCCAAAACCATTGTGATCAACAATTCATTCACTTGTCTCAGAGTGAATAAGAGTTCAAACAGCTTTTCAGCCAGCAATGTTTTTAATATATATATTTATATAATTCGGTTGCTGTGGGTTTTTTTATTTTTTTTTTAATTTTTTTTTTTTTGCAGTGACCTTTTCAGCTAAAGTGATGTCTCCAGGCTATGTATTGGGCTTCCTGGACTAGAAGAGGTAGCTGATTTACTTGTATCAGTTGTAAGATTTATTCCACTGTCGATAGCACTGTTGTTCTTGTTCAGCGAAGACGGTGGACTTGAGTTTTTCTTGAGAGCAGGGTCTTCTTCTAGGTCTGTGTCATCAATGAGTGGGATGTGGGGCTGGGAATCTTCTATCCTAAATTCAGGATGAGTCATAAAGTTGTGAATAGAGGTTCTAGATTCTGGTTTTTCTAAACCTTCATAGAGAGAGCTACGGAATGCCTTCACGACGCGGATCTGGGGGGAGAAAAGGAAAGAGGCGTCAGTGGCAGCACCTTCAAAGGGCAACGCTGTGTTAGAGAATACTTTGTGAAAAATGTAGCTTATGGTTAGGGCAGTGCAGGCAGCTGAAGTCCATAGTCTCTGGATGTTATATGCATAAACGAGTGGCTCAGTTATGTGCATTTTGAATATCTGTATCAACTGCAATATTAAAATAAATCAAGTTTAAAGCCATCAAAGAACTGATGGGAAGTACTGGTTAAAGAAAGCGAACATCCACTCGTGTGGTACATCCCTAGTAAAAGACAAGCCATGTTAATTGTAATGCAAATGTAAAACCATGCATGTTGATAGTTTTGCAGTGAGTAAGTAGGAAGGCTTTTTTAATTAAAAAAGTCTCTTTTGTATTGTTAAAAAACCATTACACATAACATATCACACTTCACAAACAGAAAAGCACAGAACACAGACACAGTTGGATGGGTACGTATGAGACACACAGGAGCCAAGTGTAAAAACTATAAGTAATACCAATGTTTTAAAGCAAAATCTAAATGAATGCAGCCAAGAGCACAAAAAGCCAAGCAGACAAAGTACTAAGCATAATCATGCTACCACAGGGGAAAAAAAAAATAAAATCACAGTTACCACATGAACAGAGATAACTTGCACACAACAACTACACTTGGAAGCCTGGATAATGTGAACATAGTATTGTTGAACCAACTTTTATTTTTCCTTCATGCATATGTGAGGTAAACACTCGAGTATAGACCCACTGTTCTAGCCATTTAACTTTTAGATATATATAAAAAACATGTAATAAAATAATGTATTGATTGTTGGGTTGAATTGAATTATATTAATCAGCAAGCTCTTTCGTTTTCTGTGTCTCGGTTGTAAAACTGTAAAGTTAAATGCTGAAAGCGACACAATTTATGCCATATATGCAGTCTTTAAACTAGGTCGGCTGACTTACGCCAGGGTTGCTCTAATGTCCTTAACCACCTGACAGTAGGAACACAGGTGAAAAAGAACTACAAGACTGTCGGGAACAGTGCAAATTGCTCTCCCAATGAGAGAAATGAGAGGAACAGAGTGAGGAGCATTGCAGAGCGGGGACACTAAGTCCCCTGTGGGTGGGCAAAGGGAGGGATGCTGTCTGTAACCAGTGACCTACCAGTTCTGAAAAGAAGTGAAGGGTTGTGCTGGTTTACTGCTGAAAAAAACATAACTTTTTGGAAGGGGGTGAGGGGGCAGAGAGGAAAAAACAGAATGGCAAAACGTGATCTGTTGGCAAATGTTTTATGACTAAGTATGAGTTCTATCCTTCTACTTCCATGTAGTCCATGAGCGAATTTTTAGCATTTCTTAGAGGGGAGACCAAAACACAGGCAGAGGCAGAAAAGGTGCAAGCAGGCATTGTGACAGCTTCTCCACACACATTTGAAATGGCTTCGGTGGTTGGTATGTGTATCTTTTTACATGTATAATATGCTGCACGTTACCGGTTGGCCTAATACACCACTAATTTGTAAAGCTTTAATTCCTCTTTTAATTGGCAGGCTGCATTTTAGTAATGCAATGGGGTCACAGCGTTACAGCTGTGGGATCTAGCTGATCCTGTCGTTGGAGTTGCCCAAGTTGCACAAAATTTCAGCACATTTGGGAAAATGGATGACTTGTATTTTCATCTCTTTGACCTTTGTCCTTGTTTACATTCTCTAATTTGGATATTCATCATCTTTCAAAAATCCTAACAGCAAAACTAAGTCGTGCCATCTTCAGATACGTTGCCTTTGGTCAGTCCAAATACTCCCCCTTCTCTGTACGCAGACATTTGGCAACAGCAGAGCACAGCAGAGAAAGGGGTTCATGTGACTGCTTAGCTCAGACTGAGGACTGGCATGGTACAGATCTTGGGATACTAGAAGATTTCAGGAGGTTGGGAGAGGTGCAAGACAAGAGGAAGATAAAAAGAATAAATTTTACATGCTACAATCATATAGTGTACTTAACACCTCCTTGACAGAGCACCTGGAATTATAAACCAGGGTTTTACGAGAGCTGAATCTCTCCGAGTTGTGCTGGGCTATGTGATAGTTCTGTATAGTGAACAAACAGACAGGGAAAAGAGATTCGTTTTCATTACTGAAGATAGGATTTGAACTAATGGAGAGGACGGGACATATTAATTCCCTCATCATCTATACCTTTCTATCTTGTATTTTAAAATGCAAAGTAATTAGTCTAAACAACAAAAAAAATAATGTTTTTTCAAGGCAATCTTACTATATTGTCCTATTTTAAACCAGGAAACAACTTCTAACGTGCTTACTTTATAGTATGGGCTAATATAGTGACATTTTCTGCAAAGCTACCTATTATTTCTGACATCTAAATAAAAGTAACAGTCATTCAGTTGCAGCTGTTTGCTGTATCTTACTAACAAAATAATTTCATTCTCTTGAATACAGCCACTTCTTATTGCATAGATTTAGGTTCTACTTGCCAGCTGGATTCTTTTTAATAGAGTAAATTTTTACTGAAATAAAAAGGTTTGCAATTTGATACTATGCTTGACCAGATCCAGCAGAATCCAATGAAAGCAAAGCTTTTCTTCAAGTCGCGCAATCTGGACCTAAAGCCTCTGTGGGCTAGCAAGGGAGGAGCAGATCTCAATTTATGAGGCTCCAAGATCTGTAGCAGGGAAAGCATCTATATTGCATTTAACACCAAAAATTGGCATCTAATTTGCATTTAATACCAAGCTTTTAGACAATCTAGCTAGCTGACTAACATCTTAAACAGCTGAGGGAAAACTACAGCTTTAGGTGGATTTGAAAGCCAGTTATGAAAACCCGCCTGCCAGGGCCTGAAGCTGGTACTCTGCAGCGACTGCTTGAGCTAACGATCCCCTGAAAGAAAACACTACACTAACACCTTGTGCTTACATGTGGTCACACAACAATCTGAAGATACAATTGCAGAATGTACAATGAGCCAGCAGTCGTATCACGTTGTGTGAAGATCTGTGGCAAACTTACGGCATGGAATCTCTGAGTCTTGCAGGAATATTTACATGTTGCTAGAACAGCTTCTACTTGTGCATAGTCATTTTTGCTGGAAATACTAGCTTAAAACTAGTTCAGATCTGCTGATACATAAAGTAGTTAATCTTCTCACCACAATGGTAACGTAAAGGCCAAACTTGGGCAAATCTCTAAAGCTCAGAGTACATAAAGTTGGCTTCCTAGTAAGTTTTCTTCACTAAGAAACTGTAGAAAATTACCTTCTTTTCTTAAAATCTTTCTACAGTTTGAGAGATGTATATATGTTTTCCATCGATTTGTCACTTAAGGAGAAACTCCCTCCCCAACTTTATATTTTGCGTATTTAGCTTGGCATCTAGAAGAAAATTTTATGGTTTTAGTGTCACACCTCATTCAGTGACCGAATTTCTGCATTACAATATAATTTAAAATCTTGTTCATAGTCTGTCCCCTAATGCATCAAATTACTGCTTAGAGAAACGTAACTTTCTTCTTTCATTATGTTAGTGGAAACAAAGGTATAGAGTTTGTTGGATACAAATGATGCCATTTTAATTTATATGTAATAATACTGGCATATTTAAGCTAAGACCTAAAAAATATTATGTACCCAGAGTTACATGGCCCAACAGCAACAGATTCTTTTAATACATGCTTAAGTTCAAGATTTGAAATAATATCCGATTTAAAAATGTTGAGGGGCTCTGCTGAAACAAAGCCCACGTTACTCTTTTTTTAAGCTAAAATAAAGCGGATGAACTTCATAAAATGTTATGGTTGTACAGCATGTAAAAGCAGGGACATACCCATGATGGATAGAACCCAGAAAGTGTTGGTTTAGTATGAACTACGTAGAGTTCATGTAATGGTATTTCTTTATGACACTGACAATGCCAAGGGAAGACAAACAGTGTGATACAGCTCCCTTTTCTCACAGTAATGGAGACAACAGAAAAAAATGAACTGCTTTTAAACAAAAGACTGTGGGGACAACACTTCAGGACATTTTTGACATTGCTCTAAGTTTCCACTTCGTTCTTCTCTGTAGCTGTAATAGAAAAAACTCTTCAGTTTCATCCCACCTTGAAAGTTAGATTTATTACACTGCATCAGGCAAGAAAAATAAAAAGAAATAGAATTTTAGATACTACAAATTTTTCCCATCAGAATAAAAAGATGAAGTTCAGAATCTCACTCCCAAGTACAACAATCTAGGCAAAATACACAAGGCCTGATAAGCATCATCAGATGTATTATGGTTGGTAGTGTGTGGGCTTATACTCGAATGTTTACCTGGCTTCATGTAAGCCAAGTATCTTGAGTTTGGTTCACATTCATTTCAGGCTCAAGGTTAAAGACTCACAACCTCTTTTTATTTCACTCTCTCCTGCTGAACCCTTTTGTCCAATGTTCTCTAGCCCTCTGGGAAAACAAACACATTTAATATTCAGACAGTAGAGAGTAGGGCACTGCAAAAGCAAATAAATTCAATACTGAAAGATCAGTAAGGTGATTAGTATAAAATTGTAAACAAGTGGTCAATTTTGCAAAGAGATGCCAACTCTTATGTGTAACTGACACTGTTCTATATCAAGACTATAGCTATACAAAGGCAAATGAGTTTGGTCAAGTACTAGTGCATATATAAAGCTTTGAAATAGAAGGCATACCTTCAGTGTATTTGTTTTTGTCTATTTTTTAATCCTCTCGGTTTTAAGTGAGTAAAATCAGATTAGGTATCCACAGGAGGAGATATTGTATGTATTGGAGTTACCGGTAAATGTTGTGGCTAGTATGTTCTGGATTGTATGATGCAGAAGTTGAGAAAATTCAAAGATAAAATAAAACAAAAAATTTTAGAAAAATTATAATTTCTAGGCTTCTGCTTTAATGAGTGAAACAGATACATAACATTATCTGTGCTACTCTCTTTCTACATAAATACGCAGTAAATCCAGTAAGTGCTGCTGAAAAGTCAAACCACGTGTAGCAAGAGGAAAACAGAATACCTACATATCCTGTGCAGTCCTCAGGCCTGACTCTCACAAAAGGTTCCCATGGTTATTATTCCACTGAATTCTAAAGCATGAGATCAGAACCATTTGCAGGTCTTCCACTTTCCATAGCGTATCTCCTTTATTATAGGACTGTTGCAAAATTATGCAGTCTGGCATTTTTGTATCAGATTTGGCAGAGTTTAAATATATTATACAATCCTTTTAAAGAATGTATTTCTGCATTAGGAGTCTAAACCTTCTTGCCCTGCCATATCTCCAGTTGAGGACTTGGTTTTATATTTAGACTTTAAACCTAGTTAGTTTCCCTACAGGGAAGATACACAGAAGCTGGTTTTGGTCTTACATATCCCAGCAGGATTCTGAAATCTTGGTTATAACCAGTGGGAGCTTCTAAGCTTTGGTGCAGTATCTCTGTCTCTATCAGGTGATAGTTTAATAATGTTCCAAAATGGCGTAACTTTTACAAACGTAATTTTAGATGTGGACTTCATTTAAAGTCATGTTCTGCTTGTTCCATTTCCTCCTGTGATCGTTATACCATGTTGCCACAGAAAGCAACTGACATTTTCACTAAGGCTAGTAAGCCCACTTGACTTGGTCTATGATCTGAATATAGGTCAATATGGGACAGTATTCTTTGCCTTAGCATTTATTAAAATAGAAGAGTTATTTTTTTTTTTAAGATTTTTTTTTTCCATTGTTCTCCATGAGAAAATTTGATCCAAACGTAAGATTTTATCTTAAGTTTTAGTTGTAAAGTCAGTCCAGATGAATGATGATTACATTCATAGGAAACTAAATAGGTAAGAATATAGAAAAGCAAAAGCTGCTGGAACAGTGTATTGTTTTGCTTGATACAAAAAAAAAATCTGACTTTCATACATGACAGACTACAAATAGATAAACTAAGCTGGCTCTCTAACATTATCTATTAGTAAATGGACTGTAACATGCACGAGAATTAAGCGTGCTGAATGTTTTATGTTAGTTTGTCACAATTTGCAGATGCTTACGCCCATGTGCTACTCCAAGGCAAGTGTTGCATGTGTAAAGGAAGCTTCTACCTATAAATGACAGTTTCTTGGCGAGTCTGCTGTCAACTACTTTTTAATTAAAGGGAGAATGAAAAAAGTTGTTTTTCCATGCAAATTAGCCCCACCTCTGAAGATTGTAGCCCCCTCCAAAAAGTGAATCAGAGCAAAAATACAGCCTTAAGGGTGCTATGCTCTTCTTTTTCTTGAAAAGACTTTTTAAAAACTGACCAAACAACCAAACCAAAAAAAACCCAAAAACCTTCAAAGATCTGTATGATGGAAAAATGCTTCTGAGAATATTTTGTGATTGTTTGGTAATATTTTAATTGGCTGCTATAAAAACTGGAGTCATCACTGTGTATTTTTTCCTGTGCAATCCTTTCAAGCAGCTTGAGGCCACTGTTGCTAGAGTTAATATAACAAAAAGTTTTAAGTGATTCCATGAAATACTCACTTCTAAAAATCTCAGACAGAAATGACAGACCTCAACAGAACAAAGAAAAGGGAATTTGCAAATTCATAAACTACAGCAGATTCACGATTTTGGAGGTTGCCTTTTGGTGGGTTTGTTTGTCTGTTGTTTCCCCGATGTTTCCTACACTTAACAATATTTTTTAATTATAATCTTTTACGAAAGAAAGGATTTTTTTGGTAACGGACCTGCAGTTGCTGTCTGCTTCCACTTATGAACAGTATTAACTATATATGAGAGTGGGAGGAAGGAGGAAGAGCAAGTACAAAGAAATTTGTGCACAATGTGCACCTTTCTTGGAAAATCTGAAACCACGTTCTTTTGAAAGAGCTCCCTACTGATAATAAAACAACATCTGAGAACTAGATATAAACAGATTAGGATAAAGAATCACTTGTTTACTTTGTGTACAGTCAGATCTACTCATCCTCTACCTAATTAACCAGTGTAGTAGCAAAGGCTTTAAGCATACCCTTAATTTTAAGCACCAGCTAACATTTTGTGTTACTAATTCTGAGCTTCAAAAGTAAAAAAGATGCTCCATTGCCCCACTGGATCTGATTTTGTTTCCCCAAAATAAAACGTAGAAAGAAATGCATATAAAATATATATCCATCAATGCTGGTAAGGGACGGCAATATTTTTCAAAAGGGATAAGAGATTCATAATATGGACTGCACTGTTATCAATTAATGCTGATGTCCAGAAATGTGTAATTTGTTATTGGCAAAAACACCGTGATAGCTAAAAATACCAACATAACTAGGGAAACTTTAGTACTGCCATAAATATTCCTATGTATAAATTACTTTTAATTAAGGTATTCCACAACCCTATGGAAGATTTGAATGTGCCATATTTATGAATAGCTGAAAATTTCAGGTAATAACTTGCTAATCTGTTTCACAGACTACTGTAGATGTGGCTGCATTTGACAGGCAGATTTCTTTTTAAGCATGCACAAACCTTTGAATCAAACATTTATCTGCCCCAAAATACTAGAAAAAGCACATTTTTTAAAAATTCCAAAATGTTATTATAAATCTGCAGAAGAAATCTCACAGATTGGTGAGGTGTCATAATGGACTACATATTAAAAAGCTATCCAATTACTAAAGAGCTGCATAAATGCTCTGTTCAATTAAACTTACATATTCTTATTGACAGAGCACCATGTGATGCTTGTATTTTTTATCAAGTATTGATATCAGAACCCGTAATATCCTGATCGTTGCAACATGCTGAGCACCGTTTCTCTGCAAATGAACCTTCCTGACAGTATCTCCCATTGGGCCCTTTCACGTATTACAGCTTTTTGTCTTTGTTATACCCTTAACATTTCCCCTTGATACTCCCCATAATATATCTCCATATGCAAGATTTTTAAGATTCCTGAAGAGAGGGAAAGGCTTCGAAACCAGAGGTACAATTATCCCATTATTCCCTCCCACCTCCGAGGAAGAAGGTAATAGTTTAGGGTTTAATTCATTCTGAGCAGTCCTGTCCCACCACATACATTTTAAGCAAGGAGCTGAAAAGTAGACCTAGGGGTGCATTCTGCAACTGAAATTTTCTCAGAAAATGCCGATTCACAAAAGCATATTCCATTTCTATGAAATTTGGATTAGGAGAGGTTTTCCAGATTCTGGAAAATGAACAACCAACTATAAATACCCAACTGAAAAATAAAACCCAATTTTTTTCTTTGCTTTTTCACTGTGATGCATTAGGTTTATGTCGTTGTGTTAATAAATCAAAACATTCCCTAAGGGCTAGGGGAAGGGCTAGGGAAGCACACACCGGTTTGATACTAAACAGACATTCTAGTGCAGTAATAAAATACTAACGGTACAGAAAAACCACTTTAAAAGGCCCAAACTTTAATTGTCTTCTGCTATGGAGATACATATCTCCGGGAGCTTAACAAATAAATCCTATGGTTTTTATTTTACTGAATAAATATGGTCATAACCGATGAGTTCCATGGACCTGTTTTGTTTTTCCAAAAAAACAGAGACACCGCAGACTGTAGCAGATTATGCTTCCTCCTATTAATTGACTTCAGCCCATAGCCTAGGAAGGCCTTTGTCAAGACACAAGACTATTCGGTTCTTAGTTGCTTTGCTGCAATGGAGAGAAGAGAGGGAAGATAAATTGTCTGTTTTGGTTTTATCACATCTATCCTTTCAGAGTGCTGCCTGCAGGATGTTATTGAACCATTCACCACAGCAGAACGAGCTGCTCTCTTGTTTTTGCTCAAACGTAGAAATGTTATTACGGGAACTTGTTCCCTGGATGAAAGGCTGGTTTGTGCGTGGTGCTTTGTGTCCTGCTCAGGGTGGAAATGAGGGCAGCTGCGCCCCGCATTCTCACAGGCAGGTTACAGTGCCTGTGGCACAGCAGGGCCACGCAGCTCGGGGTCTTTGCTCCTCCCGATTGTGCTGCCGCCCTGACGCGGCTGGTGCCGGTGCAGTGAAAGTTAGCCGGCCAAACTGCCACCAAGAAACGACAGGAAAAGATACAAATTTTCCCCAGGGAGCAACGGCCGAAGTTGGAACCTTAATAGCTTGTTCGGTTCTTAGCAAAAGCAAACTTTCTGCTTTGACTTTTAATTCCAACAAAACTTCCAACGCATGTCTAAAACTTTATGCTTCATGTTGACATACTGAGGGGGTTTGCACTCAAACTCAAGGGAATGGTCAGGCTTCCATTTTTCTTCTCCAGGAGTTCTGGAATTTTACTTCCTTCTCTCGTCTGCCTTCCTCTCTGTGTTGGCCAGGCAGACGAGACTGCCTTCTTGTCTGTTTGGCCAACTTTTCACTAAAACTTGCATAAGGAATATACTGCATTATTTTGTAAAGCAAGTAACAAACACGTAAACTAAGCTCTGTAAATTTAAATGTTCTTTTAATGCTGGCTATGCCGTAAAACAAAATAGCTACTTATGGTCCTGAATAAGTAAAAACAAAAAAACAAAGTTAGATCTGTAAGAGTCTTCCTGATTTTACTATTAGCGAAGCAGCCCTTTCTTATGAGCCGCTTCAAAGGTTCTATTCACTTCACTACCTCTTCGCTAGATGCTTTGTTTGCATGTAAAACAAAGTTGTGTCGGTATTTCAGTGTTTAGAAACCTGCTTCTTCTAACAAATAAATTTGTTACCACATTTATTTTGTCCTTTAACTTGTCTAGCTCACTCCTTCCTTAACGCATACCTCCCAGTCAATTTAGAGATAACAAATCTATCCTTTCATCATCCTTGTAAAACTTAATCCCTTAGGCTTGCATCACAAACCAGATTCTCTATCTTCTTGTTCCTTCCTGTACCTGTACTAATTAGAGTACATCTTTCCTGGACATAAGTGACCTATATTACACACAGTCTTCCAGATGGAGTATCTTTTAGCTGACAACCTGTATTGCTTAATATAGTTGTAGAATCGTTTAAAGTACTTATTTTATAAGCAGTAGAAAATATATCAAATGCGTTTGAGAAAACATGACACCAAAGCCTCAAATAGAATCTCCATACACTGGATAAGAAAAATGACTAGGAATTCCTGTCCTAACAGTAAGGTAACAAAACTTGCAATGAATCATGGAGAGTATCTACTGTACACAAAGTACTCATTGTTTTGTGTTTCTGGGTATGTGTAAACTCATCAACATAGCAGGACAAAACGGGAAAGGGCAAAGTAGCTTAGTCTCAAATGACTGCTACGTTAAGTTGGCATCTCTGTAGGTCTGATGCATTAAGAATACACACTCACGCCCAGCCGCAGCAGCAGAGGTGCTGGTAGGAGAGGAAAGAGCATTGGATAACGATACGTGACTAGGGCTAGAAATATTGGTTACATCCTGGGTCTGGCTTGTGACGGAGGACTGTCTCCTTAGAGCCCCCTGAAAGGAAGTGCCACTCTTGAAAGTATTGACTACTTCGATCTGTAATGGAGGAAAGAATGAGACAAGTTGCTTAAAGTATGGATACAGTTGCATAACTGACAGGAATAATAATGAAAAACAATAAATCAACCGTGCACGCAGTTTTACTTCCATTGAAACAAATACTTTTAAGTGTTCCTTTTAATGTTTTTAGATATGAAATGATCCAAATTTTCTGCCTGGATAAAATGAAACAGCTCCACAGGAGGCAGTGGAGCTGCATCAGCTTAAATAACTAGAAGATTTGAAATAACAATCTTTAAAATTTAAACCATTTTATTTATATGTAAATAAAGTAAATAAAACTGGAATACTTGATATAACTAATATCCACTTATTCCTACTGAGAATAAAATTACTTTGGTATTGCTCTCTAGGTGTTCTTCCAGAGGCAGGAAAATTCAGTCACTTAACTGGAATTTGCGGGGGGGAGAGGGGGTGGGGACAACACCCAACCAAACCAAAGAAACCTTTAAAACATACAAAATATAACTCCATTTTGTCTAGAAAAACAAGGCTGTCATTATACCAGCTTAATAAAATACAAAGTGTTCCAATATTTTATCTGAATTTTTCTATAATGAAAGTTTATATAAATTAAGCATAGTGATAATGAATATCGGTCTTCTGTAACTACAGATTTTAAAATATTAATATTTTATCTTATATAGCGCGCTTAAAATCATAGAGAAAATGATGTGGAACTGGATTGACTTCTGCAGCAAATAACATTGCAATTTTCTGCTTGTTATTTTCGTATGCCTATTGTAGCCACTGTTTGATGTCCCCATCCTGAATACCTATCCTGAGTGCTTTATTCATCGACACAGAAGATGAGTTAAAAAACAGCTGAGCATTGCAAGGCATTCTTTGTCACCAGTATAACCCAATAAAAAGCAGGCTTTGTGTAGAAATGTAAAGCTAGGGATTGGCAGTAGATAATAGCAAGGAGTAAATATATGCTACAAATCCCTCCACACCAAAACGTCCTCTTTGTTACACTGGTACAACCACAACATGACAAAGCAGCAGTAGTAGTATCAAAGAGAAGAATTCAACCAACTACTTATTTGAAGTAACCCACTGCTACCAGACTTGTATCTTGTAACCCAGATTTCTGAGGATACACAGCCTAGAAAGTAGTTGGGAGAAGGTAAAGTGGTATATTTATCAATTAAAACAGCACAAATCTTGGTGCAAGCCCTCCTAGATTTTACAAGTTGAAAGCACTATAATAAATTGGCTAACATTTTCTGCTGTGGTCAGCCTTGGGAATAAAAAAATTCATATGGCTTCATCTTTAATGGTATGGATGTATCCCCTCCCATAATCTTATCTTTGGTCATCGTTGTTTATTTTCCTGCATACTTTTCTGGGAATAATCATATCACTGTAGCCAGCTGCAAAAGGGATCAAAGGTTACTGCCGTAAAATTGTCATGCTGAACTATGTAAAAACTATACAAACATGAAATAGCTGATTTGTTCACTGACACGCTGTTTGAGAGTCCTGTTTACAACATCCATTTCAATATGTGCACACTAATAGACGTACAGTATTTAGCAGTCGTCACAACATTTTATAGCTCTGCTCTCAGTGTTTTCTGCAGCAGACTTATTTTGAATTACATATCCAGTACAAATATCACAGTAAAAAAATACAGTATGAGGTGAGTTAGCATATGGAATAGGGGTACGAATGAAGCATTAGCTAAGGTTCACACTGGCATCTAGAAGAAAACGTATGGCTCAAACCATTGGTTATATAGGAAGGCATACTAAATACTCACCTGAAATGTTCGCTGTACAAAAGTAGAATTAAATACAGATCTTGGGTTTTCATTATCTAACACAGGTGATAGAGCACTCTTCAAAAGAGACCATTCAAAAAAGATTTTTAAGACTCTTACTGAGAGCATGAAGTGCGGATCACCTTGGAAGACACAGATGATAAATCCTAAGCCAAATGGCACCTCTAGATGTACAAGTGTCTTCCTGATAAACTGGAAGACTTTAGCGTAAGACTGAAAAGGGAAGATCTGTACTTAATAGTTTCTCCAGAGAAAAGAATTACAGATGTGTAATTTACTCCTTCTCCTGAAGAAAATAACCACAGATCTTCATGAATGTAATTCACAGGGGAGAGGATGAAAACCTTTTCAGAATCTTAAAAGCTGAACATGCAGGGCTGTGTTCTGCCTGAAGCCAAGAAAGAAGAGAAGAACTTGGCCCAAACAAAGAAAAAAGAGTTCACGGGAATAAATAAATAAATAATGCATTTTAAATTAAGATGTAATTTTTTAATTACCAAAAAATGCATTCATAGAATCATAGAATGTGTTGGGTTGGAAGGGACCTTTAGAGGTCATCTAGTCCAACTCCCCTGCAGTCAGCAGGGACTTCTTTAACTAGATCAGAATTCATTTAGAACAATTCAAACTCCTAAAAAGGAGAAAGTAAATGGTGAGTCATAGATTATGAAAAGTTTGAAAAATTTCCAGCAAAATATAGGATGTAATCATATTTGATTATAAGCCTTCAGGTTTACTGTCCTACATGTCAAGCTCATTTCTAAGGTTGGAATTTTTCACCTCTCATTTTTCTGTATGTTCTATATTCTAGAAGATGCATATTTTTGAGGTACGCACAGCAGAACTAACATATTTTTCTAATGTTTAACACGGAACAGAAGAAGAATTTCTGTTGTCATTAATGTTAACAAGACCCAGGTCTCATTTCACCTACTCTCTAACCAGGATATTCTTTAAAAACCAAACCAAAACAAAACAAAAGAATCCAAAAAACCACAGAACAAAAAACCAACGAAAACCCCAAAAAACTTTTCTGCATGAAATAAAACAATTTCCATTCCACTTACACTGGGCTACTGCAACGTTTTCTGTATTATAAGCTATAAGATCTGCCAAGATGGTATGATGAGTCTTCTCTCAACTCTTTTATTCCTTTAGAATGAAGAATATGTGAGAACTGCAACAAAGACTTGGAAAAAATTCCTGAAAATGAGCAGAGGCTGAAAAGCCCTATAATTTAAGACCACCTTTGTATCTTTCTGAAACTTGCATAACTAGGATGAATCATTTGTGAAACTTCATGTTACCGGTCTTCTGAGAGAGTTATCCCGTAAGGAAACACTTCCATTCAAGGAGAACAAGCATCCACCCAGAGAAGCCCTACAGTATATTTATAAGACAACAAAATACCTAAATGAACAAAAGAAAATCAGAAGTAGACAGCCAGTCTCTTTGACTTAGTTATGTGCATTTTTCTTATACCTTTCTTTAGAGTAAATTCATGCATGTCTTCATAGAAATATTTGTGACGTTTCAGTATGAAGAATCGACAGGGGAAGTCCTTCCTCTGGTGTCTACGTTTGAACCCTCTATTTTGAGAGAGGGTGCGAAAAAGAAAAAAATGTCTTTAGTGCTGCAAGGCTTTTGTCAGTTTTGATGTGTTTTTGTGGGAGCATTACAAGGGAGATATGCCAGTTATCTGAAAAAAAACCCCCTATCATAGATTCTTTATAAGTGTTTTAGGAGTGAAGGCTTTTGTTGAGTGCTGTGGCTGTCTGTCCAATAATGACTGAATAGAAAATATGCCAAAATAAAGATAATCTAATATACAGCACAAGTGTATGACAGTGGAAACTGGTCTTGTTAGGATTTGAATGATCAATCTAGTCGTGAGAGAGTCTAGAGTTTATTCCTAATCTTACTGTCATCCTCTTATATATATAAAGTGAGGGGATGCTCTACCTTCTTCTTCCGTATCTCCAGAAGTGCATTAGACATCAGAGGATTCTTGCAAATCCTCCAGCTCCCCAAGGATGCTACAGACATCCTCATCTTCTTCCATCAACTCTTCTTTAGCTGGCTTCCTGAGAAATGTAGTACAAGTGTATGAATTCATTTGGATGGGCCACAACACATAGCGCATCAAAATGCGCTCAACTCAAGGTCCATCTAACAATGGATCTAATTTGACCTGCTTGTAAGTTCATCATTCTCCAGTAGACACCTTCGAACTCTTTTTGAATCTGTTGGCCCATTTCTTTTTTTCATTATCATTCCACAGATGTGAAATGGATGTAAAAATCAAAGTCACTGAATACACAAAATGAGAAAAAAAAAATCACAGAGGCCTCTTGGCAGGAGAGCAACAGTACGTCCTACCGAGGATATTTCTACAACTAAGAGCAGAAAGGAAATGAAGAAGATTGATGTTAGCAAAGAAATATAATTAATGTTCATTTTGTTTTAAATAGTATAGAAGAATAATAATTTATCTGTGAATTAAGTGGACAAAGATATGCAGAAGAACTAAAAGCTATCTCTCAGCCTAGAAAAAGAACCGTAAGCATGTAATTTGCTTTTTTTGTGCTTGTAGTTGTTTACACTCACCACAACCAGAAAGACATCCTGACAGAAATGCCAACAGGCAACACTCCTCCTATAGTCATCAGGAAGAAAAGAATGCACATTTAGAGGCCATCTTTTCATAAAGACCACCATTTCCTGGGCACCTGTTTGTCACCTTTAGACTGTGACAATTTGAATTTTCTCTAATGATGAGCGCTCCCAACTCAACAGAGTCAAGACACACAACCCCAAAGCTGAAGATCTGTATTTAATTACTTACCACAGAACCGTGGGAATTTGCCCAGACCCAGTTTCCACCCTATTTCTTTTTTGCTCTGTGGATGCACTAGAGAGACCTAACTGTCCTAGTTTCAGTTAACTGCCTTCCCGCACTTTTCTCTAAAATGCATGGCTGCATCTCTTTCTCCAGCAAAAAAAGTATTAATTTTTAGATGGAAATAGGGAGAGTGGACTGTTTCTCTTGAATGAAGACAAAATCTTCCGAGATAAAAACGTTCTTTAAAAGATACTTTAAAGAAAAAATATTTTTCTTAATTATTCATCTCTTTTTCTTGTAAGCATCATGTAATACATTCACATCTGACATGGCAAGCCCATATCTGTCTTTCAGAGCTGCTGCCTTCTGCAAGCTGGCACAAATACTTGATCTTAGAAAGATCAAGTAGAGAGCACTAGAGTGCTATAAAATATGCTACTCCACTGCAATGAGAAAGGTGAAATGGTTCAAATAATCTTTTTTTAGCAATACATGACAAATTTTACTAGATATCCTAATCTATACTATATGTAGCACGATGATTCAGTGCAAATATGTAGTATATTAAAAAATGCCGTGGATTGTTGTATTTAGCAACTGTTGAGGTTTTTTAAAATAAAAACACAGATATTTCTAAGAAGTCATTCATAGTAGCCAACACACACATTTGAATATTTAATGGATGCTTAGGCCCTTACTACTAAAAATAAATCCAGAACCACATTTTTCATTACCTAATAGGAAAGAAAATAAATACCTTTTAATCATGATATATATGGTAGTGCCAGAACAGAAAAGATTTTTTATTATCCAATGGTACTTTATACTTTAGACTCAACAATTAAAATGATTCTGTTAGTGCAGAAGTGGCAGCAACAATGTATTTTTGGCAAAATAAAACAGTATGTTACAGAAAGCCTTCATCACATTTTGCTAGCCATTGCCACAGCTAGCATTGTCCAAATAGCACTGTTTTATGAGCCATCATCACTGAAGTCGAAAAGAACGTCCATTCACAGTAATCTCAAAAAAAAAATATTCCTATTTTTGCATATTGCCATTTTATAATCTTTCACTTTCTCTCTTCTGCTATACACACCCCCCTTTGTTCAGTTCACCTCTTTTACTATTGCACGTGTTCCTCTCTCGAAAACAGAAAAGCAACGAAAGAGTACCATCATTCACACACACAAACTCTCTGTGGCTTTCCTTATAACATTATCTTGCCTTGATCAAAGATTAAGCATTTATTTTCTAGACCGTGCGGGCATTTACTTTTAGCATACCTGGGTTTGGATTCTGTTGAGCCCTCTGAACCAGAGAATTTGTCCACGTCGAAGTTCTCTCTCTGCATGATCAATTTCTTCCACATCTTCATTGAGTTCTTCTTCAGGGACCTCCTCCTTCTCAGTGAGCCTCCCTGCCTCCTTTAAAAACTTTAGCCTACTTGTTGGGATGGTTGCAATGACCTAAAATTATAAAAAAGTACTGAAAACATAAACCTCATTCAATAACAATGTGCTAATACGTTCTAGTATATGTGCTAGTATAATAACGTGCTAATTACAAAAGAACACTGATGCTTTAATGAGATCTATAAACTTTTAGAAAAACTAAGACAAGCATATTCATAATAATACTTCACATTTATGTAACTCCGTTTTAGTCCAAAAATCGTTAAACAACATTGGCAATAGGCAGCTATGGAGCAAGTTTAAGGCTGGAAAAAATGTTGTCCTTTCTCAAAAAACTAAAAGCGGATGTAAGTATTTGAATGTAATGAGTTCAAAAAATACTTCGCAAGACTGTTATTTCTGCAATAAAGAGTCTAGGTATTTTTAATGACTGGTAATAATCTAATGTATGTTAATGCCAGCTGAAAACTAGGTGCATCTCATGCTTTTAAATCGTCTCATGCTACTTCGGTTCACGTATTCAGCTTCCCTTTGTTTCAGCAAGTTGAAATTCTTTTCTCAGCATTTATCAAAAATGAGGTTTCTGAAAGGTGTGGGTTTGACTGTCTCCCTGTTTGACTTCTTATAGGGCCCTCTCTTACTCTGTTATTACTAATAAATTCTCATTAATTCAGCCCCTCTTCTTACTACGTTTGTCCACCAAATTGGTCCTTTGAAGTAATTAATACAGGAGATGGCTAATACTGTAGTTACACAATGTTATAACACAATTATTTTAAATACATTTCAGTGTTGCCCTCTCGGGCAGTCATTTTCTCTTTGTTCTGATTTCTTTTGCCAACTTGAATAAAAATATGAGCAGATGGCTATTTAAACAAGACATTACCTGGAACATATTGAGAGCTTAAAAAAAAATCTCTGATAACGTTAACTATTATTAACATTTAGCAAAAAAGTGCTACAATTTTCTTTTTTGTTTCTCTTTGTTTCAGCACTGAGCAATCACATCTCTGAAGCTCAAATGTGGGAAAGATGGAGATAGAATCGGACAGCTGCAGGAAAGCTGGTGAGGATATATCTTACAGTTTTGGTAAACTGGAATGGGTACAGTGAAGACACATGAAAAGGTACCAAATAATTTCAGGATGAAAACAAACTGGTTTGCTGAGGGTCCCCTTGACCCTCATGATCCACAACTCCACTTTTATTACATTATTTTTAAAGACAAATGAAGAAATGTAAAAAAAAAAACAGTTTCTACACTACCACAGAACCTTTTTAAAACGCATTCTGGGGTTTGAAAAACATGATGTGAACTTGGAAAATTAATGCATTTGTGTGACACGAGTGAAGACAGAACAGGAGAAAAAAAAGAAAAGGTAAGTGCTAGTCATTTAAATACTTACTGAAACTGCTTCAGCTTCCCAGCTTTCAAAACACTATAATGCCAGCACTCTACAGAAAGAAGCTACTGGAGACTGTTTGGTATTGGATAAAAGTGGTGGTGAAGTACTACTTGTGAGACAGCACACAGAGAAACAACTGCTTTTGGTAGTGATTCTGTGAGACAGAACATACCTCTCCTTCCTGACCTCTCTCAGCCAGGCTGATAAATTCTGCTCTAATTCTTTTCTTAGGATGTTTAGATGTCTTTTTGGTTTGTTCATTTGCTTTCCGTATCTTCAGACACCTGCCCAGTTCAGGTAATGGCAGACTCAATAGACTGGATGTGGATTAAGGAACTAAATATTATTCCCAGGAAAACTATCATGATTTTCAAAAGTGATCAATAATTCTGGGAATGTAACATGAAATATCTGAGAAAGACCTGGTTTTCAAAAGTGATGAGGGCCACCTTTTAGAAAACTGTCCCTCAAAGCAACCCAGATTGGCTTCCTAGAAATTACACCTTAAAGCTCTTTTAAAAGTGCCAACTTTAACATCTAAACTTGAAAATCTTGATTGGTTTTAGTGGTTCACAAGAACAGCAAGTTCAGGAGACTGTGATAAAAGAAAGGGATAACAGATTTGTTGCGTGCTGAACTAGAATTAGTCATAGCAAGAGAGAAAAGGCTGAGAAGGAAGAGAAGCACCTCCTAAGGAAAAGAAGTCTCTCTTGCTGTAGAGCTCCAGGAAGAGAAGACTTGCCACAGACTGTGTTACCATGCAAATATGTAAATAATGCATTTTTTTAGCTTGTGTTTTTCTTTTCTGATCACTAAATACTGACTACAAGAGAAAGATTTTTTCGCCTCTGTATGTGCTTTACGTAAAATTGCAGTCTTTCGGTAATAAAATTGTTGAGGTATTCCAATCCCACTTTTAATTTAATGGCTACGCTCTCGCAATAAGGCTTGGGCAACTACGCCCATCTTTAAACTGAAAACAGATGCTGATATTACTCTTAGTTTTTAGTGGTTATGTAATAACCACGTACAACAAAATTCAGAAGCCAAATAGTACATTGATCAAAGGCTGTGGGAAATTCTTCACAGCTGAATGATCTAATAAAACTGGTAGGATTTTTCTCCCTGTCCCTGCTTTTTCCCCCCTTTCCCACAGTTGGTATTTTCCAATCAGTTGGAAATGTATCTTTTCTTTCCAAGATTTACCAAACTGATCTTAGGTTTTCTCCCTGCAAGGTCATAAATCAAATCCCATCTTTAGGTATTAATTACATTAGAACAATCAAATAGTGGTGGTTTTCGGCAACATGTGCATTACAAGCTGCCATGACTCCGAGCTTATTTCTCAAAAAAAATCTGAGGCCCAGAAAGTTAATTTTTTCCATAAGAGAACAAATAATCAGTTTTGAAATCTAGCATCTATTCATTACAATTCCATCAGAACCATTTCAGTATTCAACTGCAGTTGGCAATTTCTTCGTAGTGGCAAACTAGTTGATCTATACGTATCTTTACATCTGAGGGGCAAAATGTAACTTCACATTTTTCACATATCTTTTTTTACTGTGTCAGGTGGCATCAACTTAAATACATTAATAACGCATTCAAAAATGAAAAAACTAACATTATTATTAACTTTGCAATACGTGTTTGTACATAAAAGAATAACGTAGTATTTTAACAATACTGGCTGTATCTGTATTGTTACTTCCAGACAATCACATAACTTATTTATCTCGTTGACACTTGGGTTTACATCTATATATAATTTTATATTAGGTAACGATGACACAGGTTGTAGCAGAATTTTAAAATGACACTTGAATTAAGCTGCGCTTCCCCGCAACTATTATAGGAAAATATCCTTTTTCTTCCATCCTTCGCATGCAGAAGTAGGTGGATGGGGGATCGCTGCTGGGGTACCTCAAATGCTCTGGACTTAGTCCTGTGCCAGTACCATGGCTACCGTGGATTGACAGAATGGCAGTTTCAGCAAGGGACTAAGTGGGTTGACATAGAACTGGAACTTCTTTTCACTTTCAAAAATTCGCCCTGGCTGAACATACGCATGCTACACTGGGTACTCTGTCGCAGGGAAGCTCACCCTGCATTTGCCCTTACTATGCTTTTTTTTGTGACTAGAGGACTAGGTTATGAATAAAACGTCTTTAAGGGAAAAGCCTAACTGAAGAAGACCTTGGTGAGAGCACGCCCTGCTTAAGGAAAGAAAAGATATGAATTAACAAAAATCAAAAAGAACAGTGGGATAAATTATCCTTACTACTATGCCTATTCTTGAAGTACTTAGAGAGCACCCTGTATTTCAATGTGTGCTAAATACGACGTCGTGAGAGATCAAGGAAACAACAGTATAAATAGGATTATGAACGATATCAGATCTTTGATTGGTTTAGAAAAAGAAAAGAAAGAAATCTGCTTATTCCTGAATGCTTACCTGACCCCATACAAGTTCTCCTAATCCAATAAATACACACCACATCCACTGGTCAAGCTGCAGGGGAGAACAGCTAAATGGTTTTCCTCCAAACTGGACAATTACTATCTACAACAAAAAGCAGAGAAGAAAGGGGGTAAATATTTTCTGGGGAAAAAACAAAACAAAACACTGCTCCCCAAAAACACCCAAATCCCACAAAAAACACCCAACAACTTTCAGTCATATTTTACTTGAGATTTTACTTTGTCTTTCTACATATTACAGCTCTGCTGGTTTGATTCCAAGATATTTTACCTGTAGAACAGTCAAATGTATGATTAACAATGAATTGTTTAGTGGACTGAATCTAAAGAGCACCCAAAATCAAGACACTTATACTCCAAATACGGCATTTGACACTCTTAAGCGGCACTAAGTCAAGCTGCCAGAAGTACATTTTTGGAACCCATCCCGCAAAAGCTGCAGAATCTCGGTCACTAAAAACCAACCCACACAAACTTATGCCCACTGACTTAAAGCTCAGAAAAATCCACAGCGGTTCAGACTAAGTCTTCCTTAGCTTCTTATCTAAAAACAGCCTTATATAAATGCCCAGGAAGAAAGAAACCAGGACCGTCCCCATGTATCCTCCCAGCTTATGAGTATTCTCAGCTGCGGATATGATGACCCTGATGTAGTTTATTTTGGAATGTCCACTGCATGAGAGATTCTTCTCTCTAGTTAACATTTTATTGTACGCTTATAGATCGGTTATCATGGATAGACTGATGATATACCAAAATCTAGTCCTGTTGGAAACAGAAGGTGGGAAAAGCACACACCTTGCAGCAGGATAACCAACACACAAAGAACCTGAACAAGTTTCTAAGCCTGCTTAGAGTGAGAAGGTTTTGCTAACTGAAAATCAGCTATTATTGATACTTTTAGTTCGTGCTGCTGCAAAACCAGGGACCTGAAATCACAAGCCAGTGATTTAGAATTGTCAAAGCCTGCAAAACGGAAGTTCAAAGTAATTTTTATAGTCTAAGATACAAAACAACACTAATACATAAAGCAGTTGCTTTCCTGTGTGAGTGAAGAATAATAATTAATAATAATAATAACAACAACAATAATAATAGTAATAATAAACAAAGTGGAAAAATAATAATAAATAATAATAAACAAAGTGGAAAATCAATAGAAAGACTGACCTTCTGCTGTCCCAAGAAAAATGACCTGATTTTTGACATAGAACTGGAACTTTTCACTTTCAAAAGTCTGCCCTGGCTGAACATACACATGCTACGCTGGGTACTCTAGTGCAGGGAAGGTCACCCTGCATTTGCCCTTACTTAACAGCAAGTAAGAGTCGCAGCCCTTTTTGATTCACACACAGAAAAAACACCTTAAGGTAAACTTCTGATGCACAGTTACTAGTTCTTGTCCAAATCATTACCTGAATAGCAAATGTACCCAGTACAATAGTGCAAAAAATAGGATTTCTGAAGATGCCATCAAAGACATTTCTTTCCCCATGGATTTTCCGTGCGTTGATTTCATTGAAAAGCTGCATCATGACAAAGGTGTTGAAGATAATGGTGTAATGCTCTGAAGGAGGAGAGTGAAGCGGTGCATTCCTCCCACTGTCAATCTTAAACATTTTCTCACCTAGGTATAAGACAAAAATAAAGGTTTCCACTAGAATAAATTATTCAGACTTTAATTTATATTTTCCTTATTTGCTTTAGCTAGTTGCCTCCTGTACTCTGCTTTAGGGGCTTTCTTTCTGCACTTACTATAGTATAGGCAGAATTTATAACACCAGTGATAAAAGATATGTAAACTTCCTGAGCGAGAAGATTCTCAAATGATGATTTTTATCTGATAACGCAGTATACCTACACAAATAGTTTTCAGTAGTACTTTTCCTCTAATCAAGTAGTAATTATTCTAAGTCAATTCTTTCTGACGTACCGAGCAGTTGAGACAATTGACAGTACATGTGCGATTTTCTACAAGAGCAACCACTCTTCAGCAGGTTTTACCCATTTGCTAATCCAGTATGGCATAACTCTTGACAAGCATTCAGGGATATTAATGAGAAAAATCAGAGACATTCCTGGTTTAAAATAGATTTGGTTTTGATCATTCTGCTAGTCTGCTTTGAGAGGATACCATCAGGCATTGCTCTTTATTTTGATAATTTGACTACCACTTTTAGATCTGACCTATAAAAAAAGCAAGAGACAACCTATGATGAGTAACTGTAAAAATAAGAAAAGTTTTGAAAAGATACCTGCACCTGAGGGACCTCTTTCTTATAGAATTATAGAATGGTTTGGGTTGGAATGGACCTTTAAAGATCATCTAGTCCAATCCCCCTGCCGTTGGCAAGGACATCTATCAGTAGATCATGTTGCTCAAAGCCACGTCCATCCGACCTTGGACACTTCCAATGACGGAGCATCCACAATTTCTCTGGGCAACCTGTTCCTGTGTCTCACCACTCTCATTGTAAAAAAATCTCTTCCTTATGTCCAATCAAACCTACCCTCTTTCGGTTTAAAAACCGCTGCCCCCTGTCCTGTCGCTACAAGCCTTGGTAAAAAAATCCCTCTCCGTCTTTCTTATCAGCCCTCTTTCTATATTGAAAGGCTGCTATAAGGTCTCCCCAGAGACTTCTCTTCTCCAGGCTGAACAACCCAAATTCTCTCAGCCTTTCTTCACAGGAGACCTGTTCCAGCTCTCTGATCAGTTTTGTGGCTCCTCTGGACCTGCTCCAACACGTCCATGTGTTTCTTGTCTTGCTCCAGAGCTGGACACAGCATTTCAGGTGGGGTTTCACCAGAGCGGGGCAGAGGGGGAGAATCACCTCTCTCGACCTACTGGCCACGCTTCTCTTGATGCAGCCCAGGATACAATTGGTTTTCTGGGCTGCAAGTGCACACTGCCAGGACATGCCCACTTTCTTATACATGAAGTTTACACATAACATACAGTTATTAAAGAGGCATTGCCTTAAAGTAAGGATAGGGCGTTCACATGAAAATGTAAATAATAAATGAAATAAGAGTAAAGAAGATTATCGCAATACTACTCATTTCCATAACCAGTGTTTTGTTAACAAAAGCAAATCAAAACATTTTTCTGCTCTCCCACTAGCATTATATTCAGAATTTCTGAAGAAAGAAGAAGAAAGGGTTCCTCGGGTTCTCTCCTGAGGTCATTAATTCCATCAGCTAAGTTAACGGTGAGTGGGTTTTTTGCCTCGGGATACCTGAGCAGTTTGTGTTCAAGTCACTGGGAATAATGAGCATGTTTCCAAAGAAAGAATTTGGTTTACAGTCTTTTGACAGAAAGTAGATTATGATATCACAAATATATCAGTAACACAATATGAGGCCACAAAACTTAAAATGTAAGACAGCAGAGATTTTTAAGAAGATTATACATCTCCAGAGAGATAACTAAGTATTGGAAAACATTCCCCTTACTACATATAAACAATAAAGGAAAAAAATTAATGAAAGCAAACAGGTATCATAATTTTATCTTTTATAGATATACACACGTGCACACACACGTATATATACACACACCTTACATCTACTCGCTTTCATTCAATCCACACACAAACACAAATATATGAATAATACTTTCCTCAGTGAGAGTACCCGTCCATAAGTCTTCTATTATTGCATTCCATCACTTTGCCACTTAATTGGCAAAGAACATGCTGCTATTGTGGAATGGCAGTGGTTAAACCCATAACTAATTTTTATTTCCAAACACATTCCAAAAGGCATTATTGTATATCAAGTTTATTATGCCTAGCTGCTGAGGTTAAGATTTTTTTATACTACCGTTTCACAGAACCAGTCAGTGACTTCTGGATTTCTGACATACCTGATGTCTCAAAGGCATTACTGTATGTTCAAACACAATATATTTATTGCCACATCATAGAAAAATAATACAAAAACTTGATGTACTAGTCTCTACAGACACCTACTACAAAAAAAAAGAAGTATTAGTTGATCAAAATATAACCAGTTCTCATTAATTTCGTATTTATTTATCGAAACAGTGAGTTTAGAACATCATCTCACTGCAAAGCTGAGCCTTGTGGAGTTTAGAAAGGAAAAGACTGTATTTCCCAGGCTTATCAGAAAATTGGTTGGGCTGTGTCCTTCAAAGTATGCATGGGTTTTCCAGAGACACAAAGAAGTAACTAGAATAGGGTGAAAAAGCCTGGTTTTCTTTTCACCGGGACTCAGTATAAAGCATTTTAAACCATAAAACTCATCAAAAAGCCATTAAAGCTCCCCATAAAGTTCACAGAAGTTCTCGTTCCAAGTTTTCATATCACATGAATTAGCAAGACCTTCTACACCTGTTTTAGAGAATCTGAAATTACCATTTCCTTAGACTCACTAGACATTCTCAAAACACACTGTAAGCCTAGCAATATTACAGACCATCTCCCTTCAAAACCTGGCAATTATTTTGGTTTAAACAGCTCCAGTGTAAACAGACCATCACCTCCTTTGAGCATTCCAAGTAAGCTGCCAGTTGTTGGCAGGTGGAACAAGACTTTCACGATGGAGCTCAAAAACCTTCTCAGAACCATAAATTTACATTTACAGCTTATATGGAAGTCTGTATATAAAGACAAAGTCTGAAAGACAACACATGTAATTTCACAGTGATGACACGGTGACAAGAACACAATACCCAATTGATAAAATTATCAGTCCTTTGAGCAAGTTCACTTATTATTGCGGAGCAGCAGAATCTATTATTAGCCCCTACGATTGCCTGCAGCCAGAAACATTCCTCCTCCTTCTCTCCCCTCTCCAAAATATGACCTATAAAAACCATCCGTTGCTAGCAAGGCCTGAGGAAAAGTCCACTAATCCAATACATTAGATTCCAACCCCCCCTTTTAATATCCATTCTAGATATTAAATGTCAAAACAGAGTGTTATTTGTATTGCTTAAAGCTGATTACTTTGCTTATCTGTATTACTTAAGATCAGTATTATTTCTAGACTATGGCAAACACTTTGCTCCAGATTAGAGCTTCTCCAGATACTGGTAAAATGGATATTGATTTTTGTTGTTTGTTTGGTGGGGTTTTATTTATTTATTTGTTGTTACATGCCTACTAAAGATGACAAGACTCAAAATGAAATTTCAGAAGCAGCAGGATAGATACTTTGATAAAAATACAACCTATGCTACATTTTAGTCCTGCTAGCTGTTTAACTATGTCAGACTTGATAAATGTGCATTAAGTAGTTACATTTAAAGCATTTTGATGTGTCATGCTACAAGACCTAAATGCTTCTAAACTAAGCAGCAAGCCTAACAACCTTTCTTACCGACAAAAAGAAGCGTAAATATGAGAGTAAGCTGATAAACAGCATGGCCCAGAATGTTCTTCATCATGGTACGGGATATAAGAGGTTTGTTCCTGCCATATGGCTTTCTTAGCAACAGAGCCTCTGTTGGAGGTTCGGTGGCCAAAGCAAGTGAGGCAAAGGTGTCCATAATTAGATTGACCCACAACATCTGCACGGCTTTCAGAGGAGAGTCCTGTGGAGACAAATGAGAAAGTTACATATTTCCTGGAACAGTAAGTGTTGTCAGGTCATTTCCTGTGATTTCATTTCTTCCTGTGCGACTGCAAGCAGCACTGAAGACGGGATACTGAAATACATGGGTCTTTGGTCTCACCTACCATGACCTTTCTTCTATTTCTTACGCAAGACCAGAATCATGGGAAACGCAGCGATCAGAGCAAAGATTAATTATTCCTCTCCAGTCATTTAAATCAGGAATATTTAGAATCACACAATTCTTATAAAGCATAACGTTAACACTTTATAAAACATTTTACAATACCCTCTGTTACTTCATGCATCATGCTTCCATTTTCAGCTGAATTTAGGTAACTAGAAAACGTAAGTGGGAGTTTCTTTCCTGGAAGAAAAATTATACTGAAATAATTTTAAAAGTAATATTTCCTTTTAATATAACCTACCGATCTGTTTTTTTCCGAAAGAGCTTGAAACGATTAAAATTTTATTAAATAATTACTGCGACATTTTAATATCTCTCACTTAAATAAGACCTTTTAAATACAGCAGTGATGCAAAAAATGCCTGATAAATTAAAAAATTATTCTGAAACTCATTAAACTATATCAAATGTGCAAAAGTAAGACAATCGTCACTATTTTACTGGGTAACTGCATAGCGTATTCGAAAGTACAAAACTGGACAGAAAAAACCCCCAACCATTAGTACTTGTCAGGAGCAAGTATTCATTTTCGGGAGCAGATCGCCAACCGCTAGAAGGAGCTCTTTCCTCACTTAATTCGAGAGAGAGTCTATGGTCATATTACAGAGGACTTTAGCTCATGTTTGGTGTTTTGGTTTTGTTTTTTTAAAAAGGTAAATAAATAAAGCAAACTAACACAGATTTCAGGAGAACTCTGGATTGATATCATAAAGTTTTGATTTGTAATTCATTGGGGCAGCTGTAACGATAAATGCAGTTGGTTCAAGAAGCTGTATCAGGAATAATGAAGTAGGTTCTCTCTTTGTACCTAACAACCTCCGGCGCCTTTAGACTGAATACAAAACGGGCACCGTCAGTAAGGTCTGCTTCCTGTTTCAAATAGACGGGTTTTATTAGGAAAATAGAATCTCAAAAGTCATAAGGTACCAGTATGACAAATTTTATAATGGAAGGGAGTTAATCTAAAGCGTGGAAGTTGGAAGATCAGAGGACTCTTCTTATGCATTACATTACCATGGTGCTGCAGGAGTGACGCAAAGAAATTTATGGAACAGCATAAAAGCCAAATCAAAGCCAATAAAAACACCTTATGGATTCCGCCCTTTTCTTCAAAGGGTTAAGCGTTAACTTTTAATGAAATATTATCAAATAATGAGTGCCAATATCCACTCAGTATCCCAAGGACATATGGAGAGCAAGGCTAAGTGGTTTGGTCTGTTGCAGATTTGGTTTACAATCCAGGTCTCCCTTGAGATAAGATATTATTTCCTCTTGAAAACATATTTTTAACACCCTTACATTTACACAGATTTTGATATATTTTATTTATAAAAAAATACTCATTTTTGGCTTATTCAAAGGGATGCAGAAAAGCAACCTACTGTTTCTAAGTCTGACAGGTTGGCTACCTCAGGGAAGGGGGGAAGATTAGGATTAACAGATTCCTGACCTCTTGGTTATGGGTTGCATTAACTGCCCTCATCCGGAGAGTTCAGCTCGCTCATTTGATATGCAGCTGCAGAACCAGGAAACGGCTCTGTCTTTAGAGGTGGCTCAAAAATGAAACGCAATCAGGACAAACTTTGCTCCAAACTGAGACCTCATTTATTTCTATTAATACTAATGTCTCAAACAAGGAGACTACTGGCACAAAAAGCAGTTTATTGCTAGGGCTCAGAGACCCTAGACTTGCACACGGTTTATAGAGAAAAAGGAAAACATGTTTTCTACTGATGAATTTTCCTTGTTGGATTTTTACCTGTCTAGTTAATAAGTTTTCTTGAAAAAAATTCTCTACTTTGAGATGTTACAATAGGTGAATTTCTGCTTCATGTGCTGACTTCTCTGTCAATAAAACTGAGTTTGTCTGCTTGCTTAAGAAATAGAGTCAAATATTCAGGTGCCTATCAGAGCCCGACGTATTCCTAGCCTAACAAAAAGTCAGATGCTTTCAGTCTCTAAATCACACAACTGTAATTGGCAGTCATCAGTTTTGGCAACAGCATGTTCTCACCATTTCACACTGCCAATCACCTTGGGTGGCTATGGTGCCTCTAATAATTATCTATTATTGGCAGTGCTACGCTGTTCAGTCAAGTGTGAAAGCTCATTCTAAGCCGAAGCCAAAACATTAAATACACATTAGTCTGGGCAGGCAGTGGAATGAAATTTCCACTGCAACTCTATCTGATTTCTGAGTAGTTGGTGGAAACTGAGGAAAATACATATCAGCTGAGGAGCTTAGTCTCCCATCGCAGATTTTGGTCACTTAAGCAAGTGGGATGCAAATTCAATGTTCTTTTCACTGCGTTTTAGCCACTAAATGACTAGCTAATAATTCTTAATTCACTTTCTGAAAACTTTGTGGATAGAAGCTGTTCAAACTGCAAACCACCCAAAATCGCCACTTATTTGTCAAATTCCTTTCCACTTGACCTTGGAGTAGGTTAGCATTGGCCTAGAGGTAAAAGGAAAATGTCCCTTAAATCAAGTGATGTTACACTTCAGCTTGGAAACACTTAAAAGTACAAATCACCAAAGGCTGGAAATAAACTACAAATCTTTTGTGACGTGCAGAGCCTCACAAATTTTAGAGCTTGTTACTTTTGATTTAGATGACAAGCTGTAAGGGAATAAAAAGGTATTTTCACCCTTACGTCTTTACTCCCGCTTGTCAGAGAACACATGCGCGGATTCATAAAAATGAGCATTTTTGGTAGGTTAACTTTACATACGTTAAAGCAAAAAAATGTTAGCCCTCGCTTCTGCTGCTAGATCACACTGTCTACTAATTGTATGGAAGAGGCATCCTGAGGTCTATTTCCGTGCCTCTAAGCCTTCCCAAAACAAAGCTAAACAGTAGACACTTTGAATTTATATTAAAGCTTTTTCAAATTTGCCAGTGCTATTATTTTAGGATTTGCCAAATACAGTCCTGCAGTAAAACATTATAACCATGTAAATTACTGCCTCATACATGTAAGTATAGATCATCCTCATTTTTTGAACAGGATCTGTAAAAACAATAAGTGATTCATGCGGTAGTTCATTGCTACAGTGCTTTTTAATTAGCATTTAATTTTCCAAACATAATGTCCTATAGAGTCACTGTTTTCGGTTCCTAATGTCTGCTAAAACATTAAGTCTTTCTCAAAGTACGAGAATAATAATTTGAATGTAAAATGTAAAAACACTGTCTTTGTCTTCTCTTTCTTTAATGCAACCTTTTTGAATAGTTACATTGCCTCAACTAGTTGGAGACACAGACAAAATTTGGCACAGACAAAGCTGCTAGCTTTATAGTTCCAGTAAAAAATTGTTACCATTTGACTGAACTGCACTTGAAAAATCTTATTTTGTACATACCCAGATTATTTCTAACAGCTCCAGACATAAACACCTAATATTTTCTTGGTACTGTGTCTACATGTTAGGGACAGGAAACAGGATGACCTTCTGGCTTTGTAAGGAATATATGGAACTCTATATGGTACCTAGGGATGTGGAGCAATGACTCGTTTGAAGTACAAAATCCACAATAATTGTAGGCAGGGCTCCAAAGAAGAACCCTCACCGAGTCCATCAAGGGCTCTGCAAAAATGATACTCAGAGAATGAGGTCAGAATGTAAGAGTTTCTCTCTCATAAATCCATTGGAAAAAGAAAGTATTGACTTAACCTGAGGTAATGGCTGCTAAACAGAAAGGACAATTATATGCAAACTGGTCAAGATAACCACAACCTGATCATTTTAAAAGCATGTAACGGGCAACACAGAGGAGGAAGCAAGAGGTAAATGAACTAGACTAACGGAAAAGTAAGGTGAATTAATACAGCTGAGCTGCCCTGCGCCACACCAGCTGCACTGACATGGGCGTAGCAGAAATAACAGCTGGGATCTCACAGGTGGGTGCTGTGGACAGACTGGACACAAAACTGAGAGCACCAGTGCAGCCCCAGATGGAGCGATCCAGCTTTTCATCAGAGACTTCTTTAAGCTTGGCTTTCTTGTGTGACCTACATCTCAGAGTTGTGTAATTATAGAATCACAACACAGAAGTTCACTATTAGTTGAAAATTTGGAACTCTTGGCTTATCCATTGAGCTGCTGTAAATTGGAAGAGGGCCTGATATAAGTTGGATCCCTGTGAGGGCAGCAGCCACGCTAAACTTGCCAACAGGTGACACTGTGTCTGTAATTCCTGTGCTGCTCAGAATATCATTTCTGTTACCTTAACATGACTTCACGCTGGGCCCGATGACAGAGAATACTGAATGACCATTTGCATTGGTCCCATTTAGTCTGCATAATAACTTCTTTAATAGCCCACTGCTACTCCTTTGTAATCCATATGTAACAATGGAGTAGCATGTAGGGTCCCCTACGCTTTGTACATGTAGTTAAACATCTATTGAAACAGCAAACTAAAAACCAAAAATAACAGATATCGTAGATATTCCCTCTAACAGCAGCACCTTGCTGAAGTACGCTTTGGGTAGATAAATAATAAAATAACATTTGCTTAAGATTAACAGAATTAGGCTAAACAGTAGATCTCTGAAGTGGAATTGGCAAGGACACTGATTTTATTTATGTATTTGAGAAAAAAAAAAGCAGCAGATCCTTAAAAAGACCACTAATGGTCACAGGCTCTACCTAATATTTTTATTAAAGCTCTCCATGGCACTCCTAAGGTGCTCTGGACCAAACAAATCGGCTCCTGTGTGACAATGCATTCTCTGGGCGCTCCTTGGCGGTCTAGTTTCACTCCTAATAGTACTCACACAGCTGGATCCTTTCATTAATAGAGTTGCTGGGGTTCACCAGGAGCCCTGCAGTGACAGGACCATGTATTTACACGCACACCGATGCAACTGCAGGATCAAGACTGAATAAAGTCTATCTAGTTGCAAAGCACAAGCCAGGTGTTAAAAAAAAAAAAAAAAGAGAGATAAACCAGAGATTTTATTATCTTTGCACTTCCTTTAAGCACAAACAGTAGAAACACCAAAAAGAGTAGCTAAGTGTAAGAGACGCTTCATACTCAAAGCATCCCCGTATGCTGGTTCTGAATTGCAGAACAGATTTTTTGCGAGGTGACATTAAGAAGCATGAAATAAATGTTACTACCTACATAGACCTCTTCTCATTCTAGATGTGATGAAATATCACTAAAAGGGTAGCCTGTGTAATATTCATTAACCTGAACTAAAATTATATTCTGTGTGTCAAAGAAAGCCAAACTGGCTACCTAAAAGCAAATTAAAATCCATTCCAATGTGGACCTCCTTTATATCCATTCTGAAGGTCACAGAAAGCTGTGGTGCCTTCTGGAAACCATGGATTTTAGCTTCATTTGTTTGTTAAGAACTTAAATGTTTCAGTCAAAATAATAACTTAAGACCTGTGTACAGTTTTACAGACCTAGATCTATGTGTGTGCACCTAGCCTGTCGGATGCAAGGGTTTTTTGGTATATTCATGCATTTTGTGCTAACGCTATTTTCATAGCAACCAGAGGCTACAGTATGTTCTCAAGTGTAATTTTTAGTGAAGCTTATGAGCCAAACAAACACAGTGCCCTTTCACTGGCTAGAGTATTTGAGTCAAAGCCTAACATAATGATGTTCATTCGTAAGGCGAGATCCGTCTTGAACGAGACAGAGCTGGAAGCTGCTGGAGATTATCAGCACTCAGGCCGTTGAGTGTAAACAGAGCTACAATGGAAATAACTGCTGCCTTTTGGCTACAGTTTCAATTTTAGCTCCTTTCAGAACTCTTCCTCTGGGTTTGCATTTTTACTGCCAAATTAAGGAATTGCGTAAGAATCCAGGAATTCTAGAAGGTGTACGTTAAAACCTGTAAACAGGGACAACAGACTTGAGAGGCCCAGTGATGGTCTTACGGACCACGGGGGCAATACAGATGCACTGGGCCTGACCCAAATCCTTCCAGAAGCCAATGGAATGACTGAAGGGATGAAGCAAGCTCTGGAATTAGACAGGGGAATATGCTTGTGCTGATCATGCACTACACATGCACTTAGACTTGATTTAAAATAGTCTTTGCACCATTTCAGTAATGTTTAGCCTCTTCAAGAATAAACCAGAAATTCCTTAGTTAACAAATAGGAACAAATTAACAAATATATTTCCCTTCATGCTTTCACAAAGCCATTGAAAAAATGCTGGACACAAATAAAAAAAAAATCACCATAAATGTTAGTAGGCAGCGATTGAATGTCTATAAAACAGGGTCTTCAAAGGAAGCACTCATCTCAGTTCCAATTATAGTATTCTTACCACTTTGCTTTAGCTTTTTTTTTTTTCTATACGGTTTTGTACCACTAAGAAAAATCCAGGAGGATTGGCCTTCCAGACTTTTAGTCCTTACTCACATACCTTCTGTTACCAGCAACAATCACTTCACAGCTAAACATTTTCTCAATATGCTTGGAAATATTTCCCAAGATAAAAGGAAAAAGTTATCCAACTTCTGCCTCAACACCAATAACTCTGTCCTGTAGCACAGGCCCAACTGTGCCAACAAGGCGCCCTCAAGACCCGGGGCAGTCTAGCACTTACGGGCTCACAACTTTCACTTCTTGGAAAACACGTGAACTGAGGTTTCCGTGCTTCCTTTCTACAGAATAAAATAGGTATTTGTTAAGATCACTTCCGCCTGGTCCAAAAGCAGGCACTTCCGATGTCCCCGCGCATCCCAGCCCCAGCACCAGCCTCATGCTCACTGAGCCCAGGGCAGCCGAATACCTGGTCTCTGCCCGGCTGGAGCCCGGTGCCAGCAGGAGCTGGCAGCTGCAGACTCCTCGTGTGCAGCAGAAAAAAAAGCCTCTGAATGTCAGTCAAGGCTTAGGAGAAGTTTGATCTCATGGTGGTGTAAAGGTACCTGGGTTTCTGCTTTCAACTATCAATTCCATGATTACAATGTAAGTTTACCCTGGAGCAGAGGTAATGAGTTATTCATTGTTTTGCTCAGGCGTGCATGAGGTGAAATTTCCCTGCTGAAACAGGTATGTGCATCTGCGTGGAGCACAAGGCTGGGAAGCATCAGCTTTCCCACAGCGCGTCTCAATCAAAGGAGGCATTTTGTAACAGCACCTGTCTGCAGCATCTGAAATATGCATTATTTGAGGGAGTGACAGCACTGAAACCTGCATGTTTTGCTATTTTCTAGTGAAGGAAAAAACCTCATACTATACTAAATACATCCTGTTTTCTCTCCAGGGAAAAGAAAACTTAACTTTATTATCAAAAAGTAGTAATTTGAAGGGAAAAAAAATGTGGTTTGCTTTCACATATGCTTTTTGTAAAAGACCTAGATGTTGCATGTACGCCAGGATCGCAATGAGGGATTAATGTAGAGGGAGAAAAAGAGATGAAAGCCCAACTGTATGTGCCATTTAATTGGTTTGTCATTTGCATCTGAAATTAAAAGGAATTGCCTGAAAGCTACAAAATAGTTTTATCAATCAAAAAGCTCCCCTGCTGGGATTACTTCTGTGTGTCAGTACCACTCTCTTGAAAATAATAATCTCATTCCACAATCCATCACGAACTATATATTTAGTAGTGAAATATTCTGAGAGGAAAAGGCAGAGACACATAACCTCTTCCTTCTCCCAGTCCCTGACATTTTCTGTCCTATCTTCACAGGCTCTGTCACGACAATAATATGTAATCAAAACCAGGGTGCTGTATGGAGGCAGCACAAAAACTAGCAGCTCCCAAAAGCAATTTTCTTCCAGGAGACGATAGAATAGTGCGCTTCCTTATGCCAACAGCTATTTAACATCGAGCAGCTTGATCCTAAATACACTCTTACTGCTCAGAGGAATTTCAGAAAGCATACTTTCTGTTGTACGAAGTAAGAATCAGATGGAAGTCACCATTACGTAAAAGCAAGAGTAGCTTGGTAGGATTTGGCCCCATACTTCAAGCAATGCCTGACGTTAACCTTACCTGGGTAATGCAGGCTCCAGTGAAAGCCACAATCACGGCCACAATGTTAACGGTGAGCTGGAACTGCAGGAACTTGGAGATACTGTCGTAGACGTTACGTCCCCACATTACAGCCTTCACAATGCTACTGAAATTGTCATCTGTTAGGATGATGTCTGAGGCTTCCTTCGCAACATCTGTCCCAGCGATACCCTGGAAAAAATGAATTGTGAATAAAACTACCTACTAGAAAGTACAGAGACAGAATACAAATCTTCATACCCGTTCAAAGTCCACAGTTATGCAGAGACTCCCCAGCATAGTAACAGTGACTGCTGAGTATATTCTGCATTTTATATTTGCCAGGAAGTTAGCTAATTTGGCCTATTTTTGAAAGTGAATAAGGACGCAGAAAAGGGAATTGATAGAGTGCAGTGTAACTCATGTGATGATAGTTTTGAGTGTTTTAAATTATCAGCTTAATGACTACCAATCTTCTGAGTTATTTTTATCATTGATGATATTTTATTAATATGCATGAACAGAATTGCTAACAAAAATTAGAATTGTGTATCTTAATATATAGTCTAGTATATTAACGTCTTCAGAGTCAGAGTACGTTGGGAAGACATCTTTACCAACAGTGATGGATTTTACCAAAGCAAAATAGTACTCCACTGCTGTGAAGAACAGAGATGTTTTTTCTGTATTGGCACAAAATTCCACAAATAGCCAATATATTCGACAAAATATTGAAAAAGTATCATAACCAGCAATACCCGTGAATCTAATATAGTAAATTAAAGGATTCTGAAGCAACATAACTTGCCCCCTCCATATGTTGCTTCACTGGCAAGTAATAACTAAGCAACTTTCTCAACAGTGAATGAACGAAAAACCTCTTAACAGCAAATTTATAATAACCCAAACATCAGTAAACATGCTCAAGATTATACCATTGCAAAGCCAACATCAGCTTTCTTAAGTGCTGGTCCATCGTTGGTTCCATCACCAGTCACAGCTACAACCTGCCTCTGCTCCACCTGGGTGCTGTCAATAATACCTGCAAAAAATGCACATGCGTGTGTATACATACATAGATAAAAAATAATTAGCAAGATAAACCTTCCCTCTAAAAAACACCAGGATCTGTGTAGTATGTATTACGTAAGACTGCATAATACCACCCAAGTCTTACAGAGATTAACAGAGTTGATCTTTAAGGAAAATAATGATGGAAGCAGTGTCATCACTACTAGGCACTACTAGACGTCACTAGTAGAATTCACACAAAGTTCTGATCCTGCATCATCAAAACATCAACAAAACTTGCATAGACTTGAAAGGGCATGAGATCAGCTCTTTATGTTCTTTTGGAAGATTTCTACTATTTAAAATGATGTGTCACAGTAAACCCATTTCAGCCCAGCTCTCTGATTAAACATCAGTGGAAAGGATTTGCCAAAGACTTTAAATTCACACTTAAAGCTCTCCTAAACCAGGACTGAACTGTAATATCTGCATTACTGGGATGCCTTCTGGCAATCAGTTTAACCTAAAGATAACAAATGCCATTGAAGAATTTTATTTAGCTGGAGCCAAATTAGCATTTTAACAGACATGTTCAATTCTGCCAAACAATGAGTAAGACGACACAAAATAATTCTTTAAATTCTGGAGCCAAACATTTTAATAAATAGACATAATAAAATAATTTCTACTTTCATTTTGAGATCATTTGAGAAAGGGAAGCATTTTTCACTCGCTGAATCAAGTTCCACACAACTAGCCTGCAGGGAAGTATTTTCCACTTATGCAGATGGGCAGAGTAGAGAAAAGAAGAAAGAATTTGTCTAAGGTTACAGAAGCAGCCCTGGTTTTTTAACAGGATGGGGATTATTCACCATCCGTGTTTTTATTTCCATGTCAGAGTCCATTTGAATATGGGTCCAGAATACAGGACTGTTGTGTGGGATACAAGAACACCTCTCCATATTAGTAACTTAGCGCAGGGAAATGACAGAGTTCCTTTTGCTAACACATTTTGCACAAAGACATAGCCTCTAAAAACAATTATCAAAACCTACCCAGTGTGAAAAGCTTTCATTCTACTCTGGAAAAAAATAACTCCCACATCAGATAACTAACCAGAAATAGGAAATTGCAGATTACAGAGCAATAGCTGCCTCTTGGCAAGGTTCAGGCTTATCAGACACACAGACGATTGCAGAGCAGTATGGAAACAGCCAGTCTCCTCTATTCTTCAGTCTTATGAAAATCAGGAAAAAAACTTTACACTTTCTCTTGGCAGTATGAACTCAAATAAGTGGCACATTATTCTGATAAGATCTTATAATTAGAGCTTTCAATTTGTTGGGGTGATTTGCCTTTGTTATTTCTAAATAAACAGGAACATCAGCTGCCATTACTGTCAAAAGCATTTATCTTGGTCTTCCCTTCTTGTTATTAACGCACCCTTTGATGTTAAATTAATAGTTTCAAACTTCTGAAAAAAATTCGTTAAAACCCCTGACACGTCACAGTATTAACTGCTCCAAACAGGCAGACAGCATCCTCTCACAACTGGATTCCAAATGGAAGCACAATCCAAATCAAGTTGAAAAGGCTCTAAGAAATGACCTCCTAATAGATAGCGCTCGAACGTCAGTGACTGCACTACCCAAGTGCCCTGCATCAGCCAGTTGCTGGATGCGGCTAAGTCATTTACAAGCTTTAGTAGTCATTTTTATCCCTAAAAGCAAACTATGCAGCCAGGATAAGCCCAGCGCCCTCCAGAGCATAGAACTGCATAACCAGCAGCCATGGAAAAGGAGAGAGAAACTGGTTTCGGTTACCATCAGCATCTCAGCCACACACCTCACGGCACTGACCACGGCTGGTGTCACCAGGAACATGTCGATGCATGGCCCAATAGAACACGGATGGACTTCAGTGCTATTCATAGCAAGAGAGAAGATCTTTGCGGAACTTTCGTTTGTATGCCAGACAAATTTCTAAAATGGAGCAGTAGTGATTATTTGGGATTCAGAGGATTTATCAGAGCTATACTTAGGCTCCCTGACTTCTGCACGCTCCATTTAATCTGCTCCTCCTCCTCCCTTCCTCACATTTCTGAATGCTTCTCTGCTTTCCAGCACTTGCCCCCTTCCCAACCACATTTACTTTTAGGTTTTGGGGTGGTTGTTTTTTTTTTCTTTCTTTGATATAATTCTGTTAATAGTTGTGATATGGTTTCACCTCAAGAATTTCCTTCAGTATCGACTAACATGCCTGCATAGATTTTACAAACAACATTAAGGAGAGCAAACGGAAGAGGGATGCCTAGGAAGGGTCACCCCTCTGCAGTCTTGAGCTGTGGACAACTACTGCTTCAGTGAGCAGGGACGAACGTCAGTAAGGGCATGACCTGACAGACTGCCAATAAAGAGAATGCCCGTTTCTTTAACATCTACTGGCCTTTCCACTCATTCAAAACAGCTAAAAAGAAGCTTCAGTATTAATTAGTCATGTCCAACAGACAGGAAATTTCTTCAAGACAGACTGCTTTACTCCAGTTGAAAGCTTACATACAGTATTTTAATAAAAACAGCTCTGCAAGGTAGAGCCGGGGATTTCCTAAAACTCAGCAAAGCTTCCTCCCAGAACGGCCTCTGCTGTTTCACTGGCCTGTTCCCTCATCTCAAGCTGTTTGGCCACGACTTTCCGCTGTCAAAACAAATTTTATCCAACAGCCACAGGAATACACCTAGAGCTTAACGTTACAGTGCGCTCCACGTGCCGATTCCGCTGATGCTGCAGGAATCTGGGGAGGAGTCATGTGTCTTACATAAGGCATGACTTTTTCAGAGCCAGCAGCTTGTTTCTGATGAGGGAAAAGAGCATATTTAAACAACTATGTATAGCTCTATCAAGAGGGGCACTATATGCACAAGCTTGATACAAAAGGTACCAGCACTGCATACACAGCTGAAAGTGAAATATATCCTGTGTCTCCCACCTCCCTCCCTTCGCATTAAGCAAGCATTAAATCAAGCCCACTCAGGACAATAATATAAAGAACATTAACCAACGATGCGTCTCCCATTTCTTTCACAAGGAGCTACCTGTACCCATGGCTCAGAGCAAAAACGTCAAGTATAGCTTTGAGTTCTCCCTTTATTGCCACTTTATTTAAACGATTCTTACTTCCACTGTCACCCTTAGAGTCACATCAGTGGCTTGTTCTGGGAGAGAAAAATTCCTGATTTAGGTATTTCCTTCCGTCCCAACCGATTAACTCAAAACAGGCAGACAGGAAAAACTTAGCTCCAGGAGAGCATTTCACAGGTGCACACCAATTCAGGTGCTACTGATGCAGGAAAGTGGATCACCCTACATGCTTACACATAATTATATTTCTTTGACAAGTTAAACATAGACAGATGCAGTCCCGTTCTGCTTCTTTTTTAATACTTCCAAACTTTTTGAAGCTCCCTGTTCATGTAACAAGAATTTAGAATGTCTGTCTGAAAGAGAAAATTTAAATTCAACTTCAGCTACAAGCCTAAGTATGTGCAGGATCAGAGCTTTAAAGGTTAACATAGGAGTGTTACAAACATTACAGAGAGCATTGGTAATTGTTCAGTGAATAGTACTCCACAAAGTACATGGTATTAGAACACAGAGGGGGACATGGCTAAAACACGCGGATTTCCGTACCAAGCACATACCACCAACAGGCTCTGTATTGTACGACCGAAACGCTACCGGGGAACCTTGAAGGCATCAGTGCCTCCCACAAAGGTCCACTCAACACAGGCTACAGAGACCTAAGTGGTATTTACAGAGGATAAAACTCGAGGTTCAAGTGCAGTGTACCTCCTGCTTCCTTTAAACTATTTTTATGTTCACCGCTTCAGAGAAGCGTTGGTTGAAGCTGACTTTTCACACGGTGGAACAAGCCAACTTTCTGAGTATTTCTTCATATGAATTTGAATAAAAATAAATATTAAAATTGTTTCTCAAATGGAGATAAAAACCACTTGCAATTTGCAACATGCTGATATTTAAGCTTGGAATTTCAATTATTACACTCTTCTTTGTTTTTATTATTCTACCGACCCGTATGGTATGTCCACATTACTGAGGTCATACATACAATACCATCCGATGCAATAATAGTGGAAATATTTTAGTAATTAAGGTTAATTAATAAAACTGGTTTCTTCTTTAAAGTTCCCTTTCTGCTTGATAATATATCAGCCTTACATGTGAATAGACGAGCCAGTTTTAATATCACTCAAAAATAATTCCAGCCTAATTTAAACAGATTGGAAAGCACAGCTTCTCTACCTGGTAAACTGAATATTTATTTCATCTTCTCTAAACCTTCTGATAAGAAGATGACGCTATTTCCCATCAGTACTAAACAGTTGCTTCCCACAGTATTTTAAAAAACAGCACGACAATATTGAAGTATTTCAGCAATAATGTTATAAGGACACATAAGTATAAATAATACATATTTCTATTTGTTATATTTGAAATAGGGTAAAAAATATGAAATTACACTAACGGATGTCATAAAATCCATCAGAAATTGTTTCAATTGGATTGAGATATCTAACATTTTGCTTCCCTGAAACAGCTTGTGATGAGAAACCATTTTGCCTTTTTTCCAATCTACCTCTACTTCAAAGCCATAAATATTTGAGAGAAACGGTCTGCACGGCCTGAAATGCTGAAGCATGCCTTTCTCTAGTCCCTTAGCAGTAGTAAAAACAAAAATGCAAAATAAAAATGATCCTTTTGCTGGGTGGGATTGTGCTATGTTAAGGAGAAAAAAATATTCCCTCCAGCAGCTGTATGTCATTAAAAATTACATATCAAAAAAAGTTTATTTTGTGATGTGTGGTTTTACCCTAGAGCAGATAGAATACATCAAAGAAGAGAAAATCCTCTCGATCCCTCAAGTGTCTGAGAAAAACATAACATTCTAACAAGAGGCCCAAAACTAGTGAACGTTTAAATAGTTTCTTGTAACTTTTAATGGCCCTTGGAGTATTACCAGCCAAAAAATTGCATCATGATTTTCCACAGACTTGTTCTTGAACTTTGTTGGATACTTAATTGCTCTATCATTTGACCTTGCCCCATCTTTAAAACATTAATTGTATTAGTTGCATAAGGCATGCGGTAGTTGTAAGTATCTTTTGGATTGTCAAAGGGCATATGCTATAAAACATCAATAATTTGTTGCTTATTTTTCTTCAGCTCTCTATTGATTTCATTTTCTCTGGCAAAGGTTTCATTTTCCTCTTAAGGGAAAATCCTGAATGATTCAAATGAGTACTCCCAAGGGACTTATTTAATCCACTTAATGAAACACAAATTGTTATGTGTTTCTGAAACAAATACACTATTAGGCTGTACAATTCATGTCCTCTAACAGCTATAAGATAATATTTTATATGCACCAGGGAAGTGAGGAGACTTCAGCTAACTTCGTGCTGTTTTAATACTGACCTATGGAGCTAATAACCGTGTTGTCCAAACCAATGGTCTCCAAACCTTTTCAACTGTGAACATCTGTTGGCAAAATCCTTTTGAGCACACAACCCCCAAATATGTATATTATTTATAAATTATACATATGTACTACTGTACTAATATATTATGTACATTGTAACACATACACTAGAAAAGGATGGGATAGAGAGGGGACCATCCCTGACGTGTGTGCACCCCCCTTCAGAGACCACTGGCCTAAACAGCGGCTGGAGGGGGTGAGTAAGAGCAGTATGCCCCCACCGTGCCTGGGCTTAGAAGACAGCCTAGTTCTCCTGCATGATCCACGCTTCCGGAGCTCCTCACATACACTGCTCCCAATCCCAGAGGACCCAACTGATCCAATCTTCAAATTCACAAGTCATTTAGACATTTGACGGACTGCTCAAAAGGCTTTGTAATCAGTCATGCGTGGAGTCACATCAATAAAACCTTGCCATACCAAAAAGGCAGATCCGGAAATGATTTCCTACCTAAATATGAATTATTATTTAAGTAGGCACCCAGCTGGAAACATGTAACTGATGAGCTGGATGATCTTATCTTAGCACCTCCAAGAATTGCTAAGAGCGTCTCCAGACTTTCTAGGGCCTTAGCAAAATAATCCAGTTGTTTCTTCGTCAGTGTGAGTTACAGATATGAAAAAGGCTTTATAAAGAAAACTCCAAACAAATCCCCCTTTTATAGAGCATTCCATCTGCAGACAGTACGGCAAGAGAATAGCATTTGTATGGTGCGGTTTTTATAGGACAAAACCAGACTAAAAATACCCCCGGAAATCTAAAGGAAGCCAATACAAATCATACAATTAGTGAGCCTCTAGGAAAACAGAATTGGCTTAAAATACGTATCTCCATTCATGTAACGCTGAAGAGGCAGGTCCTAGTTAATCTCCAACAACTGCTATCGTAACATGGAAAGTTTTTTTTTATCTTGGAATACTCTTTAGAAATAATTGTGGGAGAACCGATGCACTTGAGTGAGTGACTTTACTCTAAATGAGCTTGTTATTGGTTTCTTCATAAAGGGGTACAGAAAAGACTACAAAATCTATGCCCCCTCTTGTGTATCTGAAGAACAACCTATTTCTCAACAATATTTTCTTTCTGACCAGCAAGCACACATTTTCCCTTCCCAGCTAAATCCTCACTCTAGTCCGGTTAAAAGTCACACAAGGCAAATATGCGATTGCCTACATCTACTTGCCAGACACCTTATTGGTATTTCTGTTATTCCTGCCAACCAGTTTCCTATCATCTTTCATTTGAAGGCTCAGGTAGAACGCAAACACGAGAGACACAGTTACTGACAAAACTTCCTTGCATTGTGTACAGATGTGCAATTAAAGGTAAAAACTCAGGTATGTTTGTAACAGCAACATTTTTACGATGCAGATGATGTGCCGAACATGATTGAGTAACTTTGGGATTAATGACACACACACGTGAAGGTAGATTCACGCACCTTTCACCAAAGTGTGCTTGTCTGTGGGAGATGAGCGAGCAAGCACTCGAAGCTTTGGCCAGATTTTGTCAATCCGCTCTTGCTCAATCTGGAGGGGGGAACACAGAAAAAAAACCCAAACCAGTAAAACTGTTAGCCCATGATGAGCAAAATGCAAAATATATTTCCATCCATATGTCAGATGATTCACTTCACTACTCAGATCTGCAACTTTTCTTCAAAAGCACGGAAAAATTATAACAGCTATCAATGCTGCAAATGAAGGCAAGGCCAAAAAAGGCAGTTTAGTACTACCAAAGCTCAGCTGTTGGCTAACACAGGTAAATTTGCCATAGTGTCTCATCAGCCTTAGCATCTTTACGGATAATTCCACTCAGAATCGTGACTCTAGACATAGGGTAGTGGAGTTTTGTAAAGCTGATCAAGCACGTTTATAAGTAAAAGTGTGTTGTTCTAGTCTACACGTGCATCCAAGTTCTTCACTTCATTTTGTCACCAGCAATGGCAGAATTTTCTCTGTATACCAATAGCGACTAGGAGAAAGGATTCCAGCAATTGATGCAAGGAGTAAACGACTGTGTCCGTTCATTAGTGACGGACTCAAAGGCACAGCACAGAGTTTGTTTTTTTAAAGCTAACATCAGTAGCCCGTGTGTTAGCTCCATCTGTTATGAGGAGTTAAAAATCTTCCAAAGAACAGATTAATTTATGCAAATCACTGGAGTGAGTGGATATAGCAGTACATTAGGTAAAGTGGTATAAAATAAAGAAATGAGAGGAGCTCTCAGTCCAGATTGCATTTTTATGAGACAGACCTGCAAACTGCTGTTGAGTTCCTTCTCCTCTGTGCTAACAAACCTGCTTTTAACGTGCTTGGTTTTGATTTCTTATAGACTAGTGCTATGCACATGAAACTGACAGTGGCTCTGCATCGGGAAAAGGCTGCATTTTCAATGGCACTTTGAATTGCAAAAGGCTAGCAACAGAAAGAAGTAGCAACCTCTCCAAGCAGTCTTTACTGATATGAGGTACACATCAGTGCAGCAGAGACAACATGTCAGTGTTCTCGCCTTTTTTAAATAACATATTCGTAATATGGATGGATTTAGTATATGAACTACCTCTCCCTTCTCATTTCGGATCCTTCTGTTAAACTCTTTCCCTTCAAGGCAGAGAAAGTCTTCTCCCGGATGAATGATTCCACATTTTATGGCAATGGCACGTGCTGTGTTGATGTTGTCTCCAGTGACCATGCGGACTGTAATTCCAGCTCGCTGGCACTTCCTTATGGCTTCTGGGACCTAAAAAGCAATACAACAGGAAAGAAAATTCCTAGGTGAGAGACAAAATATGTCAGGTGTTTCCCATGAGAATATTCTGAGGCTAAGAAATTTATGAAGGAAAAAGAGAACTCAGACATGTTACGGCATACCACAGCTGCCTGAGCGCTACGGCACTGAGGTTACGCCCCAGGAAAGACAGATCTTGTATCAAGAAGCACACAAACCGTTTGTTAGATCAGTTGCCTGAAGCTTCTCCTAACTTTAATAAAAAGGGTTGGTCTGCAGCTTTTTTGACCTTTAGCATCAAGGTACAGCATGCTGAACTTAACATACTCAACAGACGTGTAAAGATGAACTGAGAATACATGTATTTTGGGCAGAAAATGATCTGACTTCGGATCCAAACTCTCCTTTCAATAAGATTATCTAAAAAGTTATTATAATGTAGCACTATTACACTAATTCATGCATATCAATACATGGATATCAAAAGGTGGAATTCCTAAACATACAAGTTTAAAATTTCATGAACAATTTACATATTCTGAAACTGTAAAATAGAAACATGATTTCAGTTATGCTCCTTTCTGCATGAGACCAACTTTTCCTGCTGCAGAGTGTAAATACCAGTGAGAGAGAATTCAGTGTGTAACAGGGCCCACGAGATTAACGCAGAAGCTATACATTGAGACTGGGCATCATACACAGCTTATTTAAAAAAAAAGATTTATGCAATTAAAATGTATAAGAGCTAGGAAATTGATTCCTAATAATGAAATAAAGCTCTTTTAATAGAATTACTAGGGTATATGAAGTCAGTACCTATAGAAAGGCTACTTATGTATAGATCAATTTCAGATGGGGAAAAAAAATCTATTCCCTTAAACTGTATTATAATTAATGATAATTTATTAATTATTAATAAGTATCACTCTAACCAATGAGTGCTGTTTCATCATTATTAGGAAAGCATTATTTCTTCAAGGAAAAAAACCCCCAATATTATTTCACTTGGAAGAATAAGAAGTGTGTTTAACACTTCAAGAACCAAATAAAGAATTTTAAGAAACAAAAAAAATACTATTTAAGAGAGGGGATCAAAATGGCGACAATAGCAAAGCCTCACTAAAGCCTCGCTATATGGCACTGCCAGTTCAGTGCAGCTTGCTGATCACAACCTCTGTCAGAGATACAAGTGTACTCTAGAACTCAATGCCAATTAGAGTGGATTAATCTCACCCATTAGTCCAGAAACTATTACGAAAAGGAGCCCCCCCTACAACATTACACTGTTCATTTTGTGCATTTCTAGATATTTTAATTTTCTCTATAGCCGCAAGTATGTGACGCTGCTGAGGGCAGGACGTTGCCTTTTAGATGGCAAGCACTGCTCCAGTCCAGCGTGGCGAATGCTGGGCTGCTCCTGACTTCATGGGGCCAGAAAGGCTGTAGATCCTGGAATCCACGTTAGACTGAAATGATACACCTTTAAACGATATTGTACATATTCACTGATCAGAATAGTCATTATTAACTTCACACCACGTTTCTGCATCTTTATTAAAGGCAGTTGTGAAACTTCTGTCTTCCAAAACGCCTCACTGAACTAACACCTAATTGAGGCTCAGACTCAGACTTTTCCCATGACAACAAAGAAAACCACTCCACCCTCAGCCTGCGCCCAGGGAACGCACTGTTTGCAGAGTGACTCTCCGTCAATACGGATTACAGAACCAAGAGGAAAATTAAGGGACAGAGGTGTAACTTCCCATTTCCTCATCTCTACTAACTGAGAATATTCTTCCCACAAGTTGTATCCTGGAAACATTATTTGGACCTGAAGCCTTTTAACATTATGAAACAGACTTCTACGGGGAACATACAATCAGATTAAATCCATTACTTAAGCAAATGACTCCTGATTTACCCATTTTCCACATCAATAACCCTGACTGTATCCCACTTGCCAATTTGGAACGCCCTTTGCATCCACGCTTTAACTGTGGCGACCCTCGTGCATAGGATATGACAGATTTAGATGACTGTCTGTAAAACCAGAGTATGAGCCATGAAGGAGAAAAATAAATTACAGTGCAAACAGAAAAAAAAGTCTATTCCCATAAAGTGCCAGTCCTATTAAACAAGGTCATGGGAGGGCAACCTAGTTTCTAACACATCTCAAACTCACATATAACTAGAGAAATAATTCTGTTTTCCTCTTCTCTCATTTTTTTGGACAGCTGGTGGGTGGTATCTGATTTAATACTGTGTACAGTAATTACAGTTAAAATATTGTTCATATTTTTTTATTGCTGTAAGGAAGAAAGAGTGTTGGCAGACTGAGTGGGCAGTAGAAGCAGATATTTTCCATCAGTTTTTCAGAGCTTAAGTACACATTTTAAAATTTTCTGGTTTATCTTCTCTCTGCAAAGAAAACCTTCTAATGCCTGCATGCATGCAGAAACTAGCCAATGCAGGAATATCTATCAGAATCAGGTGACAAATAAGTAAGTGACATTTGGAAGTGATTTATGTTCATCTCCCAGAAATAACAGATTGTAGGCGTACATTGGCAAATGAGTATAAGCCAGTACAGGCTCATTAAAATCAATCCAGAAAGGCTGTCAAAATCAACAGAGAAATCTCTGCAGGAACAAGACATCATCCTATTTGTTCTTGTCTTTTATATTTATCAAAGAAAAAAAAAAAAACACAAAAAAAGAGATAAACATCAAGCAGGTAGCTGAGTGTTTGATAAAAACAGCTGCTCATAATGAATAAGCTAGTGACTGAATTAACCCAGGAATTACACAAAAGTCACGGGTGTCCAGTGGTTACACTCCACACAAAGCCGGTCAGCTGGCTGGGTATCGTTGAATAATTCATCCAAAGCATTTCTTTTAACGTACGGAGGAAATGCAAGTGCAAGAAAGCTCCCAGCAATACCATCAGCAGAGAAACCACGCCAGCATCGCACCACTGACGCTGCAGGCATTCACCTATTCCAACACTCCAAGGGCGCACCTGAGCAACGTGGAAACAAGGAGGCTACCATTCTGCACGTGTTGGCTCCAGCCATCGTCTCAGGGAAAAGGAAAACACTGAGCTATCCCCAGGAAAAGTGGGAATGTAATTTTAGGGAAGCTAAAGGCCGCCAGGATGGCGAAACTGGATCGTTCCATTGGAATTACCTAATCTATCACTTCTGTCAGAGTAAATTCTGATATCCATGAATACTGGGAATGTTAATAAAACACTTCCCACTTTAAAACAGTGAAAAGGGACAAGGAGGGAAAAAACCCAAATACCGAAGTCCCCAAACCCAACTGTAGGTATGACCAACATTTGGTAAAATTCTGAAATTATAAACATTTTATTGCATGTCTTGCAACGAAGTAAGAAGTGTTACTGCATACTCTGGTGTTAAACTACAAGAAATTCAATACATTATTCAAATAATTATCTAGAAATAAAATGTTTTCCTGCCTTCATCTTCTTTCATCCTTCACACAGAAGTCAGGCTTCACCTCTTTATTTTTAGCAACACCATTCATTTTTACCTCAAGCTCTTAAGAAAATATTCCCTACGAGATGAGAGCGGTTCTCTTACAAAACACACTCATAATAACGACATGAAAGGATAGTTTGCAGCTATTTTCAATAATAACTGCAAATCCCACTGCTGCCCGTTCCCTCCGTCTGTCATAGCACACGTAACCTGGCTTACGGCTATTTTCTAACAACACGGATCATGAGTCAATGTCGTGCAGGAGGGGAAGAGGAGGAATTCACCCTTCTAGTGGTCACTGACGGTTACAAACTTCATGAGGTTATATATACGTGCGCTACAGCATCAAGGCATCACTGCAGACAGAACGTTTTAAGAATGTTTTTAAATATTTTTAAAGACTTGCAATGTCAGGTGTAGGGACAGATGGATTAGCAGCAAGAGACCATCTGATGACAGATAAAGGGAATGCTGTTTATCTGATGATTACAGAGCTAAGGAGTTTATCACACAGTTTCCACCTAAGCAAGATTTACTTTATATTATAACCTTCTTGATGCTGAAAAAAACCCTACAAAAGTCCATTACCACACAAAGCATGGTCACACAGTTGGTACCGGCACCCGATATAATTAGATCGTGCTAGTTTCCAAAGTTACAGCAGTCAGAAGTATGTAAAAGCCTACTTTATAAAGGACTCGGAGAAAAACAAATCAGATTAATTTATACTTTGGATGTTTTAGTAAAAAAAATAATTTCCTAACTTGTCTAGCATTGCCACCAAGTCTCAGTGGATCAAACACAGAGATTTAGACGTGATTAAAGAAACATCCAGCAATAACGTAAAATGAGACAGAAAAATAAAAGAGACAGGGATTGGTACCAAACTACTTTTTGCAGCATCAGAACCCACTCGTTTTGTATAAGAGAAATTTGAGTTATCTTCCAACGGCCTTCCTCAAAAGCAGATCACGGTCATCAATCCCCTACTGGAACAGGGGCAGAATGGAAGAGAGGGTTTCCTGGAGCAGAAGAGGAGCGCAGTGACGGCTCCCCCCACCCGCGGGAGGCGCGGGGGTGGGATCCCTACCCTGCAGCCACGGCCACGCGCTCGCCACTGAGTCAGAGAGAAAAGCACTGGAGGAAGAGAGCGGAAATGCGAAAACGCCTGCATTTTATCCTCAGCACTTTCAACTTCGGGACTTACCTCCCGTCACTGTTTCTAAACTGTGAAATGGAATTAATTCTCCGTTGTCAAGATTAATTATGAAGCACCTTGTAAATAGGTCAGAAACAATGGTTCTGCTTCTTAATCTGCCCTTTGTATTGCTGTAGTAACATAACGTACAAGTTTAGTGTAGCAGGCACGTGCTTCCAGTCTGCACACCCTACACTGTTTTTCTCCATTTAGTCGAGTTGAAACTTTAGTCGTATTTTTACAAGGCATTTACATATAGTATCCATGAAATCTGCAGCCGTTCCATGGCAAAGCTTTTCCTTGGCCAAATACAACATGAAAAACATTTTTCCTGAGTAGGCACCAGTTACAATGTTCAGACACTTGGTGAAGTGGCAACTGCGCGCAATTTCTGTGGAAAGTGAGCACGCTGCAGTTACCATCACGGCAATTACAATTCCTGCACGTCTTCTCTCTACTCTCAGAGTTGCATATCACCGCGTTACTTAAAGGAATATGCTTTAATATCTGGGAGCGTAATAAAACCTCTGCTGATCAGTCCTCCTGCATACTGCTCCTTGGGAGAAGGTTAAGTCCTCTCAGTCCCGTAGTTCAAAAAGCCCTATTTTGCTTTATTTAAATACGGTTGATTAATAGCTGATTTTTTTATCAAGTTAATGATTTGACTTTTTATCAAGTGAAGTCTATTTCCAAAGCTCACTTCTATCTTCTTTGACATAATTAATTAAAAAAAAAAAAAAAAAAAGATAAAAACTGCAAGAACTGTAGTTCATTTTATGTTCAGTTCTCTGAGAAATGCTTTATAATGTCAGGATTTGCTTTACCTCTGGCCTTACTGGGTCTTCAATGCCAACAACACAGATGCAAGTCAGGTCAGACAATATGTCGTTTTCGTTGTCCCAGTCAGGCTCCGGGCTGCTGCTGAAGTCTCGGAATGCAACACAGATCGTTCTCAGCCCATCGCAGGCCATAGGTTCAATCACTTTCTTCACCATTTCGTCTCGGTCACGTGGTCTGAAGATGCGAGGTTCACCAGCTGCATTAAGGATCCTGGAACATCTTTTTTATTTATAAAAAAAAAAAAATAAAAAAAATTGATGGCATATTTGCACGACTGCTGAAAAGTGTTTCCTTGTGTCAGCTTGTTTCATTCAACACTTTCTTTTTTTGATGGCAAGTTTTAAATTTTTGGTGTAAACTTCTAGATTAAACAAGAAGATTCACTACTGAAATATCAGAGACAATTTGTTTGTAACTTATTACAGCGACAGCAAGAGCCCTTCATCCATTATTTCCTCAATACCCATGTAATTAATGAGCTGACAAATTACAATGAAACTGAAAAATTCTTATTTTCCAAATGGGTTGAACGTAACGAATCCATTTGTAAACTCCCGAATGTAGACCCAATTCTTTGGCTAGCCAACGATAAGAAAAACAAGCCAGTTTTGCAAGAGTGGGCACTTGAAAAAAAATGAGAAAAGAACAGTAACAGCTTATTCTATTAAAGTGTATCGTATTTCTACCGTAAGTAGCACATTCCAAATACCGAAATTCCCATGTATGTCTTCTTAGTGTTAGGATGTTTTGCATTTTGGAAAAACACAGGAACTAACCCATTGAACTTACTTCTTCAGAACAATTTCAGAAGCTCCTTTGCTGTACATTCGGAAGCTACCGTCTGGCATTTTAATGACAGTACTCATTGACTTTCTGACAGAGTTGAACGTGTAAACTTTATAGAGTTTCTCCTCAGGGATGAGGTTCCGAACAGGCTCATAATCCTGCTTCAAATCCAGGACAAATCCCAAGAGGCCACACTCCGTCTTATTGCCCACCTGGCGAGGCAGGCCACCCTCCTTCTCTGGTGGCTGGAGAGAAGAAAATACGAGATATTAATTGCTCTAATGATAAGCAGTATACAGTGCCTTCTGAACAATTAACAACAAAGTTACAGCGTACAGTTCAAGATCTGAAACTCTCAGTGTACAATCGTGTGACTTCCGATTTTTAAAAGCCAGCAAAAAACCCCTAGAGCTTTAACAGACTCACAAAGAGGAAAATTTCTCCAGACAAACAGCTCCATTTGCTCTCTTGCATTTCTTTTCTTTGGAATTAGCTATTGGCAGTTGAATAGCTTGTGACGGTTAGGCAATACATCATTAAAAATGAAATAGCGTTCTTTAGGTTTAAAAGTAATTAATTCTCATTTGTCACAAAGCAAGTATTTCCTTTTCTGGCTTGCTTAGCATTATATTGTTTTGCTGACTTTCATGCTTGTAACCGTGACTTAAAGAAAGATCTTTCCTTTTTTTTTTCCTGCCAGGCATTTTTTATGTAAAAATAGATCTGCACCTAATCATAACAGTAAATCTCACCAAACGAACAAACAAACAAACAAACAAACATTTCATTTACAAACTTTCTCGGAGATGCAATACAACCCCACAAAAAGTTCCTGCGTTGTCAAGACCCCACGCTGACTTAAAGCGACCCACATATGAGCTACGGACTCTTGATAACTTACATTTTCTTGTACTCTGTTGAATTAGCAAAGTATTGCTTAAAGTATAGTTTAGCCCTAGCTTATGGGAACCAAAAGAAGGGCGAGTCCTTTCACAACTTTATTTTGCACTGAAAACAGGTTTTGATTTGACTCAAGACACAACTGTACGGCATCATTTTCAATGTGACCTCCAATTTTTGCCTCACATTTTGCAGAATTAGGACTGCAGGACTATATTCAGAATCCATGTCTAATTTCACTATAGACTTTAAAATCCAGTCTACTTCAGAAACGGGATTCCTAAGGAAATGGAATTCCCTACATTGCCCCTCAGTGGGACGAGGGGTAACGTAGGGAGTGATTAAAATTGCAAATCAGTAATCCTACTTAGATTTGAATTCTTGCAACAGCCACAAAAAGGGAAAAGGGGACCTTTAAGAAAGCATTAGCAAGTAAGTTAAGTATTCCAGATAACCTCCAATTGCAGCTAGTTTAAAAAATGAAAGTCAGATAGATACTAATAGACTGGTCTAGAACCGAAGTAAGCAAATAAACACAGATTCTCCACGAGAATCCTCTTTCTATCACCAGGAAAATATACACCTGGTGACAGACAGATTAATGTCTTTTCTTTTTCAGAGAGATGCATCTATGGGGAGCAATACTTAATAATCTAAAAATCTCCGTCTTGAACAGATTATCCTTCCAAAAAGAACTGTAACATCTTTCTTCTATACGAACCATCATTTTTACTGATTTATATGGGTCATATTTGTACTTCTGTGACATTTTAGCATTACTCCAGGGTCAATGTAAAACACTGACACTCAGCAAAAATGCTAATAAGATGTTTTAATTTTATTATACGGTATAAAAATTTGCCCTGCTATAATCCCATTATACTGTGATGTAACTTCCCTCTGGATTCTCAAATTCACTTAAGAATCCCTAATTTAAAACCCAAGAGCTTGTAGTTATGTGTATCTGGAAGGATTGTTACATTCAGCGGATATGAAAATCTGTTAGGAGTCAAAAGATACCCTTTAAAACACACTTTTGTTTAAACAAATTAGGTTCATTTTCATGACATTGCTGGCACACAGTTCCTGAGACATGCCAAGAACTTCAGGTTTCTCAAAGCACCAGAGTAATTGACTTCACTGCCTGGGTCGTGATGCTCGGAAAGGCTGATTTCTCTGTGCACATCAAATCAAACTCCTTCCATTTTAGATCTAAATCCGCAGCTATGCTTTGGTTCTCTCTGCCACTGAAGTCCGTGAATCTCAACACTGACTTAAGTGGGAATGTGAGCAAGCCGCTAGGGAACGCACACCGGAAGCCAATGGAAGACATCAATTTCTTTCCATCAGAGACATAGAATCCAAGACAATAGTCAATTTATGCATATGTTTTCACCATGACCTGGTGTGAATGGATATTGAGAAAATAAAAATCTACCCTCATTTCACCAGACAGAAACCCAAATGTTAGCGGCCTCCTAAAATTATTTTTATTTCCACAAAAAGTAGATCACACTCTCCTCTTCTTACAGTGGCCTAAAAATAGATTTCTTTTAGCGAATATCTTTTGAATGCAAAGACGTAAGCAAGGGGAAAAAATACCAGCGAGAAGAAAATGAACAGACATTTCAGAAAGGTTTCAAAATCTCACAAGTGGCCACCTCTCTCCAGAGCAGCTGCTGCCTCCATACTCTTTGTACGTTGCATTATAACAAAGCATATGGTGGTGAGAGCTGGCAAGGAGCGCTTCCTTTCCTGCACTGTTTCAGCTCAAAACCTATATGCCAAAACCAGTCTCCTCGCAGATTGTTCTTGACAATCCTTTGCAGAAGCTGCTGGCTTTTCAAACTTCCTGCTGTGCTGTGTCTAAATTTATTTACTGCTGACATCTGCAGTTTATGTCACCTGGAAAACAATTAAAAGGACAATCCAGAGGGGTTACTTTTGAATAATTAACTAGGAACAACTTCACTGACTCCTCGGAGAATGAAAGCTCTTTGACAACATATGAGAGAAAGCCTTTGAACTGTGATTTGCAAACCGGAACTTAGTCCTTTGGAATGCTCCGTTTCCCAACGAAAGAGCTTTTGCTACTCACAAGATGGCTACAGACTGTACAATCTGCTACTAGAGAGAGACTCATCCAATATCTTCCTCCAACAACTACTTTCCACCAATCCCTGTAAAAAGTTTTCAAATGTTTCTTCCCAGCCTTTGTATTATTTATGTAATAATATTTCAATTGTAAGCAAATACTTGCACGCAAACCAAACTGCAGACAGATGTTAAAAAAAAAAAAAGTTGCTACAACTATCAAATCAAAATAGGTTTCTAGGTCAAAGTACAGCTGTATTATTAAGGCTTAAAAATACCGACCCAAAAGCTTGTATTGACCTAATACTGACTTTGGATTACAAAAGGAATTTTCAGAACTATTTCACTGGAAAATAATTGTCTAATAAAATGGGTTAAGAAGGAAGACAGACAAAACTGTGGGCATAACTTAATGACGTGCTCCAACTTTTCAAATTCGATTCGGAAATTATAATGCTTCCATTTTTACCATAACACTTACGAAGGCTCATTTTCCTCATTGCCCCTTTTGATGTGAGAAGAGAGGACATGGCAAGAAGATTCAAGCAGTCTTTCCAAATTAAAATTTTAGAATGGCATATATTACCTGAAGTCTTCATTTGTTTTATGTTATTCTCCCCTGTTCTACAGATTGATCTACTCCTTCTGAATAATGATGACTGTAAATACACCCATTTTCTTAAGATAAAAAAATGCACTTTGCTAGAATATTATATGTGTATCGAACGCTCCATTTCAACTCAATTCACAATAGGCAGAGAGAGGAAAATACACTGCTTAAATTAAATTGTGAAATTTTTTCCCTTTATTTACTCAAAAAAGAGAAAACAGAACAGGATGTGCAGGAATTTTCTCTGTATATTTAAACAGTATAAAAATGTTTAAATTATAATAAATATAAAATTTAAACTAACTGAGAAGGATGAACGCTGTTCCAGCCATGTAATATTTTTATTTTTTAATTCCCAATCCATAAAAAGGAGAACTACTAAAAAACTATAGTACTATCAAATTGAGAGACACTCCCTTGTTACACGATTTGAGTCAAGGGTTTAATGGCAGACATCTAAAGCAAGACTAAAACATACTAAATTTATAATCAAATGGATCAGCTTTTTGTAGATACAAGTTAATTCAACTATTTCAAGCTAAACCAAGACAGATTTAGAAATTACTGTTTATCTTAGAGAAAAACTTAAAAATGAAAGGGGTGAGTTCTTTTTAGCCAAGGATTAAGAATCTAGAACTATGTTTGACTAATTAAAGTTTTCAATTACAAAATGGGTAACGGTTTCAAAAGACGTGTTGACCGGGCGTAAGAAAGCAGCAATCCTAGACACGAGCTGTTCCGGCTTCCATTTACGATTCCCCCGGGTGCTGGTACCTCCAGAAGCTCAACAGCACCACTGCTTTTTCTGCCATTCCCCCACTCCCCCAGACCCTTCACCACAGCTATGGTCTGGACTCCGGTTGCCAAACACCGGCAACAAATTTGCTTTATCTTCCGTTTTGTTCTTCACGCCGTTATCGTGAGAGTATGTATTGTTTCCTAGCTGTCCCCCCCCTCCACACAACTACGCAGGAACGCACAGCCCTGCAGAAGAGCGCAACAGAAACGCCATCAGCCTGGAAACAGGCTGCAATTTTGACACGCAAAGGTTCTCTTTCAGAAATTTTTTTTCCACTTTCAGTTATTGTTTAGAAAGCTTACTTAACAATCCTGTCTGACTTTTCTCTTCCCAAAGTGTACTGTGGAACTTTCCCTTGGTTTTACTGAACTTCTGCCCACGTTATACTTTCAGCGCTATCCCAGTGCACAGCATACTGCTGGCTTTCTGGGCAGAACACAACTGGCGTATTAATTACACGCACGACGAGGATAATGCTAATTAACCAAACTCCAAACATTCTATTAGAATTCTTGAAAAATCTTTTTGTCGATTAAAACAAAGAAAAACAAAACGTCAACCTAAAGATAAATTTCACTACAGACACTTGGCATCAGCCCTATACTGTTAAAATGTTATGAATTTAATTTCCTAAGGTCTTTAGTTAGGAATAAAAGTTCTATCTTTACATCTTGTCTTTATATCTTGTGCAGATTCTGATCTTTGCTGCCCCTGAGGACACATCTAGAGTAGTATTATTGACTTGACTGATGAGGAAGAGCACAATTTGCCCTCAGACTGTATAGAATTTTTAGTAGATTTTCATGTTAATGATGAATAATGTTACCTCTGTTTAATACAGAACATAGAAAGCAACACACTTTCTGAAAATACATATGCTATTTTACAACCCAGAATCATCAATGCAAGGCACAGTGCTGTTGAATTTCAGTTAAATTGAAGTCAAAAGACAGTCTGACCTGGGGTCAGCATAAGGGATTGAAAAAAACCCAACCAGTTAACAACTTGGAGCTGGTTGTGTAATCATTCTGGCATCCGAAGAAACAGGCTGCGTTAACCTTTTGTACCATTCTGATCTCTCTCACTGCATTTAAAGGCCAACTTTTAAATAAGTTTAAAGATTTGATTTATTTTTTTTTTAGTTCTTATGCACACTGCTGAGTAGACTAACATAGGTGTTCCCATTCACTTATGCCTGTTCATCAGAAAGTAAAGTTTATCTTCTTTTTACCTTCAGAGGATTAAAACTTTTTATACGCTAAACTGACACATATCTCTTCCTTTATTTCACTTCAAGCTCAAGCAAAGCGTTTCAATTCCAAAGAACCAGAGGTCCCTTAGGGGTGGTGAGCTTCTGAAGTCCCAACTTTAATCAGCTTGTTCCATAATGCATCATCTTTTGGGTCCCATGATGACACATTCATAATTTCAAAGCCTATGGTATATTTGGCTTTAAACCAGACAACAACGAATGTTTGTGAACCCTTCAATAGATGCTGTTCATGCTCCGGTAACAAAGACTGTCTATATTTTCTAAATATAAGAGATTTGTGTTTCACAGGCTATGTAATGGTGTTACACGGTGCTGTAGAGAAGCCAGAAAAACATTGTAGGGTGGCATGCAATCTGTTTTGAGGAATGCTAATACAGCTCATCTGAAATAATAAAGTTATAGGCTTAAACAAGGAATTTGATTGTGGAGAGTTTCTGACAGAGCAGACTCAGAGGAAAAAAAAGACAACATTCACTTCTAATGGTGGCGTATATTTCGGGCTCGAGGATTATCAAGAGCATGTTTTGTAGGAAAAAGAATCAGACAGGAAGAATCAAACCGAAAGTAACGGGAGAAGGGGAAGTGTTTTCAGTAAATTCCCCCTTTATTACCAAGTCGCTCACATTTTCTTTTAATACTTCCTACATGATGTACACACTTAACATCTCCAGCACAGACAGGAGGACATGGAATGTCTGAATCCAAAATCAGTGGAAGGAACAGGATTAAGAGGAAAAAATGCGTTTACACAGACGTGTACTGGTAATCAAGCACGTCAGCAGTACTCCCTACCATAAAATAGTTCTAAAAGAAAGGAGTATGTAGAGAGGGAAATAATAAATGGATCTCATAAATAAATAAATACCTGAAATGTCATGATTGCTGCCCTGAATTGACGCGTGTCCCATGTTTCTATTCTGAAAAGACTGTAAAAGGGGTTACACCAGGTAAATCCTTTTGGTTCCCATCATCTGCCAAACCCCAATACCCACAGCTGCTCCATTTCCTGGGAAAACGTGCACCAAGTCAGTCACGGCAAGTTCTCCCTGTCTACGCTCTAGGGACCAGCAGCCACCACCAGAAGCCTATCAAAATCAAGGCAACTTACTCCAGCTCCTGACTGAGAGGCACTGATTTGTTAGCCAGCCTGATACATCCCAGATCTAGACAACCTAAGAGGAAAGCACTGGAAACATGTTTCAGCACTCACAAGAGATACAAAATCTGAAGACTACAATGAGAAATGTAAACATTGTGTAATGGTAAACTTATACATTTGTAAGTTATTACCTAATACTAGTGGCTAGTGCGGCTGCCTTCTCACCGAACCAGCTACTGTACAGCCCCTTAATTACTGCATTTAGACCTCCAAGCAACAGTAAAACTGTAGCCTCAAAAGTCCATTTATATCGCATGTCAAGCCTAAGTCGGGACCCCAGCCTGCCGGCAGTTCAAATTATTAAAGCCTTAAGATAACCTCCGTATGCCTCATGGATCGAGGCTGGCCAGGACGCCCTGCTGAGCTCAGTTACAGCGTCTCAGCAAGAAACGAGCAGCGATGGAGAAGCAGCAGAAGAGATTCCCCACCACTGCTCAGACCCGCGTCACCCGGCAGCTGGCATGAAGCAGGTCCTCAGACGAGCGACAGCAGTGTCTCTGGCCCTGCGCCCCAGCACAGGCCCCTGTCTTGTTATTCAAAAGCCATTTAACCATCAGATCTGCTCAAATTTCCCAGGAAGTTGATAAAAGGAATTTTTGACTCATTACCGTATCGGGTGTAAGAAACAACGTATTTGCACAGCAGCCAGAACAACGCAGTTATTAGGTACAACCGGCATAAACAGATCTACCACAACAGTTGGAGGATATTCAAATCCAGGCTTCCTGCATGAGATTAGCTCTGATGCAGGCTAATTATTTAATTTTTAGGAGGATAATTATTTAATATTTTTTTCCTATTATCTAAGACAGACCTGAAACTGGTGCAACAGTCTATTTAACTAATGCAATGCTGCGGTACCATGTAATTCTCCTTGCTTGCGCCTGAGACGGATACAAGCTTGTTCAGATATAACGTTATATAAAAACAGCGGTTTTCAACATCTCTTGTTGCCTCAAATAACAGCAAGGCAATAAGCATATAAAAAGGGCCAGCTGTAATTGTGTAATGTATCAGAGTGACATTTCCCATCAGCATGGCAAAGCGAAGAGAGCGGCAGTGATGCGGCTCCGCGAAAACGGACTCGCGCTTGTTTCAGCTCACATAACAGGAACAAGGGAAAAACGATACTCTCCATAAACTCCCCCGAGAGTGATTATGAAAGAAGATGAAATCATGCATGAAGAACAGACGGAAAGGCTGGTGTGACAGTCTCTACTCCCTCTCTCATCGACTGCTACCTATTTTTACATTCAAAGAGAGCTCGTACTTTGCCCTTAATTTTAATAGCCAATAATTAAATTACCCTTTTGGTTTGAAAGGCAAATTTATCTTTGATTCATTTGAATAATAAAAGGATGAGGCCACAAAATACTACCGCAAACATGAAAATTGTTTCTTCTTCTCACTGGCTAAAGGTAGAAGATGCGTGTGTCTGTCCTGTATACACCTTGCACAGAAGTACAGAGCAGTGGAGACGGGCAGGCACCAGCCTCCCTCTTTTGGGAGACCATCTAAGCCCAGTGCCCGGCGAAGCGGGTCCAACTACAGCAGGTCGCTCCAGTCCAGCCGGGTTTTGAACGCCTCCAGGGAGGGAGACCCCACAACCTCTCCTGGCAACCACCCTCACAGTAAAACGTGTTTTCTCACGTTTAAATGGAAATTCCTGTGCTTCAATTTGCTCTCATTGCCTTGTTGCCTTTCACTGGGCACCACCGAGAAGAGTATGACTCCATCGTCTTTACTCCCTCCCATCAGGTACTCAGACACACTGATAAGGTCCCCCATGAGCTTTCTCTTCTTTGGGCTGACCAGTCCCTGTTTTCTCAACCTCCACCTTGCTTGTCAGGCACTCAGCCCCATCATCCACATCATTAACGAGGTGATCGAGTACTGGCCCCCTGATCACTTGGACACGCCATTAGTGACGGGCTTCCAGCTGGACTTTGCTGTCACCACACCCAGCAGCTCCGCCAGGTTTCCATCGACCTCACTTTTCTAGCCCGTCCTTCATCAGTTTTTCAGTTCGCTCTCAAGAGCAGAGGATGCAAGTTGAAAAGACAGACAAAACATTTACCTTGTCAGTGCGTAAATTTTCAGACCTGCAAAATGTTGACCCGTATGAGCAATGTGCGCTATTCATAAGAGACTATTACTCCTAGATACAAAGAACTTGTTAGAACTAATTAGAACAAAACCAGTTATTTCCTTCAGCTTCACAACAAGAGAAAAAGGGGGACAGCTATCGTAGAAGCCATATTTTAGGTAGTTAAGAAAGATAAATTTAGATAATAAATAGATAAAAATAGATAAAAAATAGATAAATTTAGATAATAAATAAGAAAGATAAGAAAGATAAATTTAACTACTTTCATCTACGTAATTGATTTAATTGGGCCCAGAGCAAGGATTTTGGATCTCAAATTATGAAAACATTAACTGATAACTTTTTAAAATTAATAGTAGCTTTTCATAAAGTCCTGCACGTGTAACTGAACAATACTTATTCTAAGGAACCAAACACTGACATGTATCTCATATTTATACGTTACAGCTTATTAGTGACTTCATAATCAAAAGACATGCCACATGAGTTACTCCTTTACAGTTCTCTAATTCAAGCTTTTTCTTTTTGTAATAAATACTCTACATTTAAAGATTAAAATTATTAAAATAGAAGGTTGGATGACTTTTAATATAAAAAATCATTTAAAAAAAACTCAATTCAAAATGACAACAATTCATGGCTGAATTTAAACAGAAGTACATTAATACACCACATTACAGCGCAAAGAATGAACTCTGCCTTGTTATGACACTACTGATTAATCATAGATACGATCAGGGCACTCCAGCCTTGGTGTTTCCAGATTAGATTAAACTGAATTTTACAGAAGCAGATTTTTCTCCACACGTTTCCCAGAAGAGTCTTGGCATATTTATTATAATATAAGATGTTATTCCTCTGTATGTAGAGACTTCCCTATTGTTGTTGATCAAAACCATTCATATGTTCCATTATAACTTATCATTTAATGAAAACCTGGCTCTCAAATTTTGAAATTAATGTATTCCATTTCCAAATTTGGACACTAAAAATCTCCAGTTACATTCCCAGGGAATTCACTGGCAATTGTTAGATTTATACTAGTGCCATCCCGGCTTTGTTTAAGAGCAACAAGAACTGTTGACAAGTAACCTATATAATCAAAATAATTAGACATAGTAATTGTTATTAACTTACTTTAATTAACAACCAATTTACTTTAAATATAGTCTAAGTACAAGGTTTCAGTTAAAGCTAGCTGTAAAGACAGCAGGAAGCACGTGTTTCTCCCCTATTAACAATATCATTAGAACACAGACCAGAGTGGCAATGCGACATTTCTAAACCAAATTGATTAAAATTAAGAACAGATTAATGATTTTATAACTTTCTGATAATTTGTCCCATATATTTGCAGTATTTCGCTGTATTTTCATGAATGACAAACAAGCTGAACATTCTTCTTGAAGTGCAAAAGAGAAATTGCACTTAATTGCAGAATTGTAATTGGTACCTCCGTAATGACAACCCAAACATCTGCTACCTTGTTTTGGATCTATTAAACTGAGGGTTTACTGCATGCTGTTGTTAGACTGGCTTAATGAGTGCTGCAGATGCAGAAAACTGAGACAGGAGACAAACTGAACAACGCTGAGCTCATCAGGTAGTGAAAATTTAATTTCAAGGCAACGCCTGCAGTTTAAAAAGTGTATTTCCAAATCAGAACCAATACTAGGGATTTACATGGTTTTGCCAACATTAAAAGCATTAATACATCTATTTTAGGGCCGAAACCTCATCTTTTAGATTTGAGGAAACAGAGAGACGTTTTCTTTAGTTCCAGCACTGACCTAACCAGCAACTGCACGTTTGGAAAACGTCCTTTGAGTCACTGTAGTACACACTCTAGTCACCTACCAGCACTTTCCCCCCAGCGTCTCAAGACTTTCCCTCACCAAGGCTGCCTCTGACAACCTTATTCAATGTTCCTGAGCACGTTAGCATCAAAATTACAGTTACATAATCTTCCTCACTTTTAATTAACTAGTTATCTCTAATCAAAGTCACGTTTTTTTAAGAACGCCTCCACCAGCAGTCTGGAGTGCTTCTTGTGCATGCTTTCTACTAGCCAACCCATGGGAATTTCAGCCACAAAGTTGTGGAACCACACCATCTATTCCACCGTATCTAAACAGACCGACTCTCACGTTAATTCGCATAACCTTCTCTGTGCGTTTTATTAATTGGAACTGGAAATGTTGTAGTGCACTGTAGACATTAAATCATCATTTTAGGCTACTGAATTGGGAAAAAAACCCCAAGCCCAAACAGCCCCACTATCTGAAAAATGTGTGCTGTGATAATGACCACAGTGTACAAGAGTTTAATCACCACATTAAATAACAGCAAATGCACGGCCTTTGCATATGCGCACCAAAAGCCTGGATTTCAACAAAAGAAATAGTATTTACAGGTAGCTGATCTGTGCATACAGTCTGCATTTGCACAAAACTTACCAATACTTCAGATTTCCTACTTTTCCACTAAATGTATCTCAGATAGGAAAACTCAGTTTCTAGAAAGACAGAAAATCTTTCCAGATAAAGCAAAAATCAATCTCAATACTCACTGCCTTTCTGGTTGCAGCACAATTACAAATAATTTGTATAGTTTAAGGCGCTAAATTTAGTAAGTGCAAAGCAAATCTAACCACATGAAACGTAAAAGGAAGTTTTTTCATTGACTTAAGCTACTGATTATAGCCCATCATAATTATAGATCTTCTCTGTTAATAGTCCTCATTTCCAGAGTAAGGCCAACGGTTCTTCAAGCGTCTATTTCTAAATGATTCTAAAAGCACTAACAGCAGCTATTTCTCCTACCATACAAAACGTACTCCTCTGTAAATCTATATTAGCGCCTATCAGCTGAAATTATTTTTAAGTTGGTTTTGGTTTTTTTGGGGGAGGCAAATACATGAGCTCAAGTGTATATAATATATTAGAGCAATACTTATCTAATATTTTCTCTGAGGGATGTTTTCTCACGATTGGCGGGGTAATGTTTGAGATGTGTTATAAATTCAGTGCTTCGGCCAGTCCCTCTCCTTGTCAGGATGCTAAGAACGACGCTTTTGCTGGGCAGAATACCAGACTGCAGACAATTTTTATCTCATTATTCATTCAGAAGGAAAGGGGACAGGAATGATGGAGAGGGTGAACATCTTGTCCTTTTTATCGTAAAATTCTCCCAGGAAAACTCCTCTCTCACCTCTTACAACATACAGTCCTAGCAGAGCAGCACTGAGCACTGCCAACCCTTCTCCTTTGGAGTGAAGCATAAGGGAACTTAATTCCCTGCCCACTTGCGTAAGTAGAAAGCACAGGAAAATAACAACGGCTTAAGAAATACGCAGTGGAACTTTTAACTTGCTCAGTACTTTCATTCAGTATTATGAACGATGAGGTGCCTCTGCTGCCCAGCACACTCACTCATCATTTCGGATGGATGAGATGTGCCAGTGCCTCCATAACGACCCGCCCGTAACCAGCCACACTCTTTTGCTCTGTGTTTGCACCTACACACCTAAGACAGGTTTGTAATAGTGCTTATTCAAATTGTCCAAAATTTTTAAAACTTCCTTCTAGAAGCTTAATTTTTCTACGCAAGGTGTCTGCCAAAACAGGTCTGTCATTTCTTCAATGATGCTAAGGAACAGTGTAGTTTTGACTGCATTAAAATACTCTAGCAACCTTTCCTTTGAAAACTTTCCGTTTCCTCTGCTAGACTCCAGCTGGAAAAAGGATTTTATGTAACGGATGCTTTCTGCCTTCTGTCCATCAAAGTCATGTGCCCCCGAGAAATCAGATCCGTCAAAGTCATATGCCTTTGAGAAGTCGGTGCCCCTTGCGGTTTGCTCAGAATCTGTGGTTACAGTTCTTCAGAACCCATCCATTCGAGAGATTTTTCCAGCTTATCTGGCACCACTTCTCAAAGCAGAAAGGCCATCGCTTTTGGATATCTTCCCACCCTCACTTGTAAATAACACAGAAATATGATTGACTGGGGCGCAGAGGAGCCAAGAGCTTCACACACAGGAAGAGAAAACTGGAGGCTTGAAAGAAAAAATCAGTAGCGGGGGCTACCTGCAGAAGAAAGCAGGAGCTAGAATTTGAAGCACTGTTTTTACTTGCTGTATATTTAACACCACCTTGCTAGGACCAGCTGTGACGTAAAAGAAAAGAAAAAAATTGTAGCTTACATTAAAAGAAATATAATAAATCTTATTATGTGCGATTTCATTCACGAAGGATAGCAATGCCAAGGCAATTGAAAGTCTTTTTCAAGTCTGTAAAGTAAGTCCTGCACATTCTTTGCTCTGGAATTAGCAAGACGTTTGCTGTCAAACACTTCCTTGCTGATCTGTGCTCTTCCAGGCATTCTACCAGTTTAGGGAGGTTGGGGTGGGTTTTTCTTTTTTTTTCCCCTCAGAGGAATAAAACACATTGGAGTTCTCAGAGTAAAAAGAAAACTTACTTAAAGCTACATAATATATATTATGTACTTATGTAACATATATCTGAAAGAAAATTAATGTCATATTTCATTATGAGGTGATTCACCCATGGCACTGTTTTCTAATAAGCCTCTTGTGTATCTTTGTTTGATTATAAAACCACTACCATTTTCTATAAAGTCAGTACTAAATTATCGTATTTGAAATTATTATCTTCTTGTTCCTGATGATAGAGAACAGGAAGAAAACCTACGTTAAAACAGATGTGCCTGAAGTAAGTGGTTTGCACCCACTCACATAAAAACAAAAGCTCCCATCAGGAAAACGTGCTCCCTGATCACATCCCCTACAAAGCGTTAAGGCGAAACTCTACCTAACACGTCAATCAGCTCCAAAGCGCGACGGCTTTCACTCGGGAGGGTATCACAGGCACGAAAAGAACTACACATTAAAATCATTCATTGTGCCGACATACTTTATATTAAAAAAAAATAATTAGGTCCTAAAAATGATCAGACAACAATAAGCAATATTTATATATCTAGATGAAAACACTTTGGAATACCTTACAGGAAACGTGACTTCCAAAGCCTGCATTCACCAACGTGTATTTGGAAACTGCTGGCAGCGATTCCTGTAAGTGAATCATCTTACGCCAGTGCAAGAGGAGTGGAAAATATGAACACGAAAGTAAGATAAATAACGTACAAGAAAATCCTATGCAAGGTAATAAGAAAAACAGTTGTTGCATCATAGCAAGATAAAAATCTAATTTACTCATTTTCATACAAGCAAGCAGGAAAAATAAAAACTAATGTGGTAAATGATATTATGGTAACAAAAACCTTCCAAACGACTGTCAGTCCTGTTTATAATCTTGCAGTAATTATTTATTCCAATGGGAATAATAAATAATAAATGGAATCTGCAGTTACCAAACTGTGAAAGCAAAGAAGGCCAGTATGGAGAAGGTTATAATTAACATGTTTTCTGCCACATGGAGAAAGGAAATAAAGAAATATCATTTAACTCTATCATAAACTTTTAGCTAGTATGGGAATAATCTGTCATGCTACATTCTACATGGCAGGATTATTTCATTTATGCATCTTCTCCTCCTATGTTCATTTGTTGCTGAGGCAGGACCGTCACCCCGTTCTTTGGCAGAAAAGGATGCTTGGAACTATGGAAAAGAGATGTTGGGAGCTGCACTCCTCCTAGGGCCAAGTTCATTTACTATTACTGTACAATGAGAACTTCAGTGAAAGAAGGAGCTCCATCTGAGCGCATTTCTCTCACCTTCTCTACCGTGTTGTGGGGAATCCTGCCTTGCCTCCGACAGCCTGGCCACTAACGACAACCGGCAGCGCCCCAGCGAGTACTGCGCTGTCAGCAGCAGATTTACTGCGGGGCCCCGCTCTCATCTTCCTAATCCCGCTTTGCTTAGGTAAATCCATCCCACAGACAACTGCCAAGAAGCTTTATGGGCAGCTGATCCCATTCCACTCCTCACAGACAACTCTGAAAAAGGAGACTTTATTAAAAAAAAAAAAAAAAAAAAAAAAAAAAGCTTTTTGCTATCAAGACAAAGCCCCTGTACCCCGACGGCAGAAAGGGCACGAGCGGGATAATAACATGTCCTATGCTTTACACATGCAAGTAGGCTTTTCTAAACACAGTTATTTCAATTATTAACTCAGTAGCTAATTTAGTAAGAAAAGCTATATTTGTAGCTCTTATTACATAAAATTTCAACGGGAAGTGATGTGTGAAGATCAAAACTCTCTGCTAATTACCATTCCTAGAAGCAGAGACAATTAACTACATGATCTATTATCTCTAATAATTATTATTTACACAGTAAATACTATGCACGCTATAGGTTGTTTTATTCCTGCCTAGCTTATTCAGAGGAAATGCTTACCAAGGACTTTATGAAAAATGTTTAAAGAAAATAATGTTGGGGATTTTTTTAGTCATGATTGTCTTGCTTATATATAGAAAGAGACTTTGACCTGCATTGTCTGGTCCCATCTGTAATGTATATCTACATCACGCAGTTGTATAAGACTCTGGGAACAAAATACAGAAATTGAGATAAAGAGATAAATTTGCCTATAATGGTAATAATTTTGCCTATGAAGTAAAAACTCTTACAAAGCACACAGATTTTTTAGAAATCAGCTCAATCGAATTTCAATCAAATCAAATTTTTAATTTTAAATGTACCAAACGCACCATTTAGCTGGAGACTCAGAAACGCTCCAGACAATATTTTCACGTCATCACCTGAGCACTTCAAAAACAAGAGCATGTACAAGTTTGACAAATTTCCATCACCAAACTAATGTGCTGAAAGCGGCCAACAGAAGACTTACAGGACTATCCTCAACTTCCCTGGCTCCTAAGTCAGCCTTACTGACCCTACCGAGTTGGGAGATGCCACCCTGGAAATCACGCATTCATTTTCTGCATGATTTGCTGCAAGGCAGATTTTCCTGCGTTTCTCCTTTTATCATACGTTTAGTAACTTACTGTACCCCTAAAATTGCAGAACACAAACTGTAAATCCTGGCGCAGAGATTTGTGAGTTGATACAAATCCACTTGTTCTTTTTCAGACAGCGAAAAAATTAATATCTTTGAATTTTTACAACAGTTTGTCAGTCTGCCGGCTGAGGATGCTCCCCTTGGTATATTTTCCTGTGATATTTTCTGGATGGCTTTGAGTGGACTAGAAGTAGAGGATTTTGCCATTTCAGATGCATTCCACAGTGACAGTGCGGGAAGACAATTCAAGCCTGTCGGCTCCTCCTTCTTGCCCCCCTCATCCAAAGCCAGACGACACTGACAACAAGCCAGTCTAGTGTCATTACATGGGCTAAGTCACAAAAATTCATGTTTCTCACTGTTTACTGATTTCCGGGATTGCTACCTAAGGATAAAACCTTCCACAGCTCTATCCTTACAGAAAATGGCTGTCCAACAGCACGCCTCCTCCTCCCCACCCTTCTCAACCTTAAAACATAAGGTACTGAAATCTTGACACATTATCTAAACTTTGAATTTATTTTTGAGCCTTGCCCGGAGGAAAGAAAGCAGAGGGAAGAAAACCATGACAAAGGATGGTCTCTGCTCAGAGACAGAATTCACTTAAACCCTTCTGTTCCCAAATTACCAGCGCAAACCTCCCTGTCGACAAAGCCTGCAATTGTACGTGGAGCAAACGCGACGGGGTGCAACAGGGAAAGCCGCGCAGTCGCCGAGGGGGAGCACACTGTGAAGACGATGTGCAAACTCCGCTGCTGCCAAGTTACAACCACCTTTCCTCCTTAGGTTCCAGTTTCACCTTTTTTCCCCCCTCAATGTGCCCTCACCGTGACATTCCACTTTCCGCAGTTCTCACTCCTTCTTCCACTGCCTCTTCCTCCCCAGAGCTGACCCACTTTCTTACGGGCCATCAGCCTTGACTGGCAACTGCCCCGTCTGGCTGATAAACCCCTCATCTTCTCCACAGGCTTCAAGTCAACAACGGGAGCTGCCAGTTATATCTGCGGCTTAATGTTAATGGGAGGGAACTACAGAAGGAATAAAACAGAATTTAGGCCAGGCCATTTACTTGGGTTGTCATTTAATGTTATCATAAATTAAAACTTTCCTCAATCTATCCTTATTCATTTTTTTTTAAACACTTCTGTCCCCATCCCTGTCCTCATTTTTTGTGCATATGTTTTTGTTGGGGTTTTGGGGTGTTTTTTAAGTATCTATTTTAACTTGGAACACTGTTAGCAGCAATGGGTGAACTTATCTGGATAAAAGAAGAGATGATCTGAACCTTCACGTACAATAAAACAAATGGTAATTTTATCTGCATTTTAACACAATAAACAATGAGCTCGAGAATAGGTTTTTAAGAAAACCATACCTTAGAGCAAAAACATCTTTCCAATTTCAAATACCAAAATAACTAAAAATGCCATTTGGAGGATAAAAGCTATTCTCTTATGGTCCTCCTCCGAACAAAGAGGAGAATTCTAGTGACATTCAATAGCAATTTCATTTAGCACGACTGCCCTTGGCTGGCAGCTACAATGAAGCACCGGCTCTTTTGCTGTTTCCTCAGGAAATATGAATTCTGCTGGTTTTGTCTTGATAGGGGTAGCACAATCTGATCTACTAGGTTTTGAGCTTTGTGTAAGAAATGAAATAAACTATCTTTCCTAGGGTCTCCTTCCATTCCATTTTGAAAACAAGACTTCATATGAATAAACAGACATATAAGTACACCTACATAGACAGATAAAAGGAAAGGCCTATGCTTTGTCAGACAGGAATTGAGAGCTGCAAGCAACTGCTGTTAAAAAGATACGGCATTTCAATCCTCTTTCCCATCACTGATAACGTTATACATTAATGTGGGGAAATGTATGGAAAAATCCATAAACAAACCTACTGCTTCTCAAGTTTTTAAACTATTCCATAAGAAACTTTCAAATACCCATACTCCCCAAAACAACTTTAAAGTTGTTTTCAAGAAGGCCTTGCTATATTAAAGTGATGGAATTACGAAAGATGAAAGGAAATGACAGTAAATTTCTGTTGGCTAAATGATATGTGTGTGTGTATACATATTACTCTTGAGACAATTTTCTTCATCCAATCAAAAAAATTAAAAAATAGACAAGATTAATTCTTGTATTTCATAAATGAAATCCAGTTTTCAAATTTGATTTTTTTTAAAAAGAACCCATAAGAGAGAAGTGTATTTTGTACTTTGCACACCTTTTTAAAGACCATTTCTGACAGGAACATTATGTCTCCCAACAACCCAGATAGCTGTACTTCTTCTGGATGCAAATATATTCCTCACAAATAAAAAGAACCCTTCACCTGGCTACTACATCCACGTCCTCAGTACCCACAGTGGACTTTCATCTATTCTTGCAAAGCAGCTGTTGTGCAGAATGTCATTGCTTCTTACGGTTCTCATACATTACAGGTTACCTACCTGCTCTGCCAGCCTCCCCCAAACCCCTTTTCTCCAAGAAAGAATGAAGTGCATTCATTCCAGTATTCTGTATCAGACAATCAGTCAAAAGAATTATTTTTTCCTAACAAGAAAATTCTGTGCCAAAATCTCTTGAACCCCTCACAGTATAAAGAAGTTAGAAATTTTGTTCTGCTTATTTTAATAAAATCCTTCATGATATATTCAGAAAAAAGTAATTACACAAAGCAAGAAGGTGAATTTACACCTCCCTTCTCCTCTAGTAAATCTTAACGGCTGAGCCTATGTTGCAGCTCCATCCCACTGCTATGTGCCAACAGCCCTGCAGCCAGCCTGCGTCCTCAGCGGGGCCCTCCCCTGGAGGATAACCATGGCCCTTCCCCTGGAGGATAACCATGGCTCTCCCCTGGTGGATAACCATGGCTCTCCCCTGGAGGATAACCATGGCCCTCCCCTGGAGGATAACCATGGCCCTTCCCCTGGAGGATAACCATGGCTCTCCCCTGGTGGATAACCATGGCTCTCCCCTGGAGGATAACCATGGCCCTTCCCCTGGAGGATAACCATGGCCCTTCCCCTGGAGGATAACCATGGCCCTTCCCCTGGAGGATAACCATGGCCCTTCCCCTGGAGGATAACCATGGCTCTCCCCTGGTGGATAACCATGGCTCTCCCCTGGTGGATAACCACGGCCTTCCCCTGGAGGATAACCACGGCCCTCCCCTGGAGGATAACCACGGCCTTCCTCTGAAGGATAACCATGGCTCTCCCCTGGAGGATAACCATGGCTCTCCCCCAGAAAAACACCCTCCTGGGGAACCCCTGTCCTCCCTGCTGGGGTTGTTTGGGGCCCTCAACGCCAGCCCTGTGAGGAGGGGTCTGTCTGAGCGCAGAGTGAAGGCCCTCCCTCACCTAGGGCTGTGGTACGAATGTGGTTGGAATTCAGGTGCTGTCAGTAACCTTGGTAACTTCACTATTTTCTTAGACAGATGTTATAATATCATATGCAGCTGTTCTTCTACCATACAATTCACAGGAAACATTGCTTTCTCTGTTCTGGTTGCAATAAAATTGTCTACATTCTTTTTTTTCTTTTTTTGGCTTCATTCACCCTTCTGGTATTATCCAATAAGGCCTTTTTGTTCCAAGGGTTTTACAAGGTCACATTCATTATTCGACTAATATTTACTAATGCACAGACTAACGTGTTCACTTCATTTCCTAAGTTGGCAGAAGCTGTGCAAGGAAGTCAATGTTTTGCACTTTCCTGTGACATCTCTGTCTTTTTTCCTTCAAAATTGTCGGTTAAAGGATGCTGCTACCCTGTGCCACATACTGTGCAAATGCAGTAAAACGATACTCCAGGTCGTCAGAACCGAAAACAGTCCTCCTGATGCAGACCCAGATATTCCCCTAATACAGGCATAAATAGCTTTTTTTGCTCCCTCGGCACCTATTGAGTACCAAATGAAATGCCTGTGTTACATCCTAACAGTAACGGGTTCAGCTGGGTCTCTTCCACTGGAGCTGAAAATCACTCAACTAAATACTAATTGTGATCTTTTCTTAATAAGAACACATTATACCCATCCAGCAAGCATGTCACCTATGCCCTCTGGCAGTTTGCAGAAAATTAGAAGAAGAAGAAATACTTTCTAATTAAAACTGAATTTATGCAAGCAGGAGCTCGACAGAAGAGCTCAAATCGCTAGTTTTGGTATCTGGAGTCCCCGTTTCACTATTGCTCCATGATGTTCAAGATCAACGTACTTCGGCTCCAAGTGCAACCAAAGTTTTCCCAAAACACAAATTTTGTTTTCAGAGCAAGAGATGCTTTACAGTCCTCCTCACAGCTCACATGCACAAATGTATGAAGTCTAATTTTTACTTCCATGTGGGAAAGCCATCTAAAACATGAATACTGGAAAAGAAAGGTTTCCTGGAGAACAGCTTCACATAAACAGCGTAAAAGCAGCACTAAAGTTGCTCTGAAGCTAATGGAATGCAAAACTAACTTCATCCTTGGAAAGCATTAAAAAGAACGATGTTTAATGACGCTATTGTTCAGTTGGAATAATTTGTGTTTAATTTCTCAGGGAAATTCAAATCTTTTATCCCAAGCAGTGATATTATTTTCTTTTTATATTTTTATCAATGGTTCAATTGCCCCTTAATCAAAAGACAATGCAAGAGGGAATATTTCTCATTCAGCAGAGCATCTTGACTAATTTTATGGTCCCGTATGTGACCATTCTGAACAGAAGTTCACACAAAGCGCAATTTACAGCATACGCATAACTAGATAACTAAAAATAGAATATGTAAAATTCAATCTTAGCGACATAACACTTATATGCCCTTTGGGTTTGAGCTGATACTCACAATTTGATTAAATATGCTCTGAGAATGAGTGCACAAGTATGTATTCATTATTAGCAGCTAGAAAAATAATTCTGTGCACTTCATCCTGGAAACAACTCCCTCACGTATTTTTTACTGCATTTATTAATGATTTAAAACGAATGACGGCTATGGAACAATACCTCATATCTTAAACTTCAGCTTAAGCTTGTTATAAGCAATGAATAAAATGAACTCCTCTGATACTGGAGTTGTTATTCTCGTGGTGTCCATATCACAAGGCTTGATCTTGCGATGCTAAAAAATCACCATTAATTTTACACAGGTAAGTTCAAGTAGTCTTCTGATACGCATCCAGCACAGAGGTGATTTCCAGGGGATTTCACCCATTTATCAATTTTACAGAGAATCAGTCTCTGTGCAAAGTTAAAAAAGAACTGAAGTGGTGAAATACTGACTCTTTTTAATAGTCACACGTAACTAATTTTAACAAGAAGCAATGAAGCCAACCCAGAGTGAAAAAAAAATTCAAAATTATAATGATACCAAAGTGAAATTTTAGAACTAGTACTGACCAGAGATTTTTCAGTCAAATGAAACTATTACCACAAGAGAAAGACAGAATATTAAACTTGATACTACAGATGCATCACTCCGGAAAGCCTGATGCCTTCCCATGCCTTACTCAGAAACGTAGAGCTGTGCTGAGGCTCAGAGAGGGCCAGCTGGCGTGGGGACTGGACAGAAACACTTCGTTACCGCGTTTGATCTCAAGCATTCAAAATGAACAGCAAAATGTAAGTCAAATGAAGCACAGCTGACTCTGAGTCCTGCTCTGCCAGTCACACCTGAGTTCACCACCAACCAACCTGCCTGCCCTCCGCCTTGGCTCATAGAATCATGGAATCGTTTAAGTGGGAAAAGACCCTTGGGATCATCGAGTCCAACCATCATCTCCACTCTACAAAGTTCTCCCTTACACCATATCCCTTAACACCACATCCTGGGAATGGGGAGAATTCTGCCAACATTGGTCACGTTGTCTGAAAGCCCTCCCAGAGTCAAACTCCACAGTGACAGCCAGGGCCGACGCTGGCGGCATTACCACGGCAGCAGTTACACAAACACAAACTCACACAGCTACCTATTCCCCTTCATCCCAATTTGTCTGTATTACATTGACTTAATCCCAGCCTGTGTGCTGAGGATTGGTTTGATTCTATTTCTCTTTCCACAGAAGAGCCTAACCTTACTTGGGCTGTAACAATATTAAAATAACTGAGATGTATATTCCTCTCCCCAGCAATCAAATGTATTTGTTCCTCTCCCCCATAAAACCCCATACTGATTTATGACAGCACGATTTACCCACTAATAATAAAATATTCTTGCTAACTGACAAATATGCAAATTAGATTCCAAAAAGCCGCTGCCATAAAACATGTGGACGGAGCTACTCCACGGCACCTGCGCTGACCCCGCTGCGAGCAGAAGGCCCTCCTTCCATTCCTGCCAACCTCCGCGGGGAGGGGGCGACCGACAGCATCCCTCCCAGCTGCCGCAGGGTCTGCGTGAGCCCCTGCCTGCTCATGATGCAGGAGGCGGCTCAAGCTGATTGCTACTAATATCCAGATATTGACATGGCACGAATTAAAGGAAATATACGCTCCAGCACTCAGTAGCATTTCACCAGTTCTTTTCTGTGATTGTATTTGAAAAGGCTGCTTTTAAAACAAACAGGAAGTGCATGCAAGACTATATTCCGCAGCTCAGCACGAAGCTATAAAAAGGATAATGCATAAATTCATAAACTAAAAAAAAATATGTATTTGTTCTGCAATAATAAGATTAAGCTTGACCTTTCAAAGAACAAATCTATTGGAATTGCAAAAGTTTTCAGCCTCTTAATTGGCTCTGTACGGAAGAACCTAATGCCACAAGCAAACATGGTATTTCCATTCTGCCTTCCTTAAGAGACTCAATAAAACACTTCTTTGACAAAATTCACTTAAAACCAGAATGAATAAAGATCATTAACCTCACTGATTTAACCAATCCAATTTGACCTATTTGAGAATTAACTGAAAGTTCTTCGACACACAAAAATAATTTTACACGTATGAAGTCTCAGTGAAAACTAGCTGTGTTGGCAAATTTACCTGCACTGAAACCGGGCCATCCCAGTCCAACAGCAGCAAGAGTTTCTGAAATGGTACTTGGTCTTGTACTTACAGTTACATCCGTATTATTAAAAGAAAAACATAAAACTACATAGTTTTTACAGCACCTGTTATTTTGAGGACCTCACCAGTATTTAATCCTTCATAATCAACAACAAGATGCAAAGGAATTAACAACACTTAAAAAGATTACAACTCCTTCTGCTACATTTCATTTTATTGACAGGAAAAGCCTACTTACCAGAATTTTTGTAGTATAAGCACTGTTGATAGCAATTGCATTAACCAGCAAATCAAGGGTTTTGGCGGGTACAGAATCAGGGTCAGGGATCTCTTTGTAGTGGACATCACCAACGTAGGCCTGGACCACCGTCATCCGGTTGGTCGTCAGGGTCCCTGTTTTGTCGGAGCAGATGGCTGTAGCGTTACCCATAGTTTCACAAGCGTCTAAGTGGCGGACCAGATTGTTATCCTTCATCATTTTCTGAGAAAAAGCAAAATAAAAAGTCTTCAAGAATTGCCCTGAATGATTTTTAACACCAGTTATAAAAAGCAAAAAAGTATCTATTTAGTCTTGTTCATTAGAACATAATGCTCTCTAAACTAGACTTTTAATCAGGACCCATAACCCAAACCCTAGTTACAGCCAGCCAGGCAGCGAGCATCCCTGAAATAATGTCACCTTTGATACACCAACATAATTCCACGATTTTTTGCAGTATTTATACATTTTATGGAATAGCTAGAACAGCCAGCTTAAAGAAGCTGAAGATAACACGATTTTTTAAACAGTATAATTATAGTAAATATTAGAGGGTTTTTTAATATGATTTCCAATGCCAAGATGTTGTCTTGCAGCACCCAGAGGGACTATATGTTTTGGGGAAGAAGAAAGAAACTGACAAACAAAAACCCCCCAGCCACAAAACCACCACCATTGTAGAGAACTCCACGCCGCAGCGCGTGTTCTTCACAAGATGCACAGCCATCCTGGAAATACTTGTTTATCCTTGTTTATATGTTTTCAGTACTTAAAAAATCCTGTGCCCGGTCCCTGTCGGTTACTTTCAGACACTCTTACACTCACAGAGCACAGTATCACCATCTGGACACAAAGCTGTGCTGCAGTTTGACACCGCACATCCAGATCCACACGTACGTGCCGCATGTGTCGCATGAAGGACACCAGGAAAACAGGAAAATATTTTACAAGCAGCTACAGCCTTTATTAGCAAAATCCCATGCTCCAGACGCGTTCTTTTTTCCTAATAATAATGATGTTTGGCTACATGTAAATCAAGCTACTCCTTCCTAATGTTCGTATGCCAATTTGCTTACATACTAAATGGAAATAAACTTTACAAAATCTTCATCTGAGATTCCCAGAACGTTTAAATAAGGCCCAGCTGACTAAATCGCTAAAACAATCTGAGAAAACTCCTAGGTATGTAACGGAGTAATCCACAAATCCAGGATATTAATCCTCTTTAATTTACTAATAGAATAATTTACATTGGCTACAAATAACTGCATCTGCATTTAAGAAAAGTACACGAAAGCTCCAGTGAAACTCCCATTTCCTTTAGAAGCGTTCCTGAAGACTTCAAACCCATGCCAAAACTCCGTACTACTGCATAAGAATATCTGAAGACAAAGTTATTCTGTACCAAAGGATGGGACTATTCTTATAGTAAATTCTGCTCAATAAATTCCTGGCAACCGTGTAAACTAAGTAGGTGTTTCTGTTGTTTGATATTCCTGCACTGTGTAGTTTTAAAGATGTGTATTAGAATACATATGTATTTGCATTTTTGTCAGAAATACTTTCACTATAAAGCAAAGTTTTGCTTTAAAGAAATTCCACTCTCATTAACATTTTGAGCACGCTAATTTGCAGGCCAACTTTCCTCACACCTGATAAAACCTGAAGAATAGCACTAGCAAACTCAGCTGAACAGCACTTTTCTCCCGTAATTGTTTTTAATGTTTCTTACCTTTACAGAATAAGCCAGAGAAATAGTGACAGCAAGTGGAAGTCCCTCAGGAACAGCGACCACAAGCACAGTAACACCAATAATGAAGAATTTAACGAAATACTGAACGTAGACGGGAGTGCACTCGGGCAGCCACTGTTTCTTGTTGACCACAAACGTGTCAATGGCAAAATACAGTACCAAAATGATTACAGTGATGGCAGACATCACCAAACCTGAAAACACAAATAATCAATTACTATAAACCAAAACACAATTAAAATCATCCCCAATTAGATATTTACATTTGAATTTGATATTGAAGTATTTTCTTACTCTATGTGACATTTTTCACCAGTACCAGTAACGACGATAATGATCAATTTTACAATGTAGAAAAAACATTACTATACTGCATTTACAACGCCGTACATTCCAGTGAATAAGGAAACACTGAATTCTACAGAACAGCTGAAACACAATGCATTTATTTTTAAGCACCATCTTACTACTGCCTTTAAAGCTTCTCAGTCAGCCTATTTCAGCAGGATTTCCACTGTTGCTTAAGCCAAGTTTTTTCAATTTAGTACATTACTTTTCCTGGTACAACATTTATCTGTCCTTTTAACCTCCACCCTTTACAAATTACTGGTCTATCCATATACAAACGCTCATCTTCCTTTTAAACAAGCTTATCTTAAGAGGCTTGAGAAAAGGAGTCTCCTGTAGTTTATGCTGCTGTATAAAATATTTTAGAAAAGCCCTCCTAATGTCTGGTGGAATACAATGAGGCAATACGGCAGAATCGTCCACAGAACAGTTTTTGATTGTTTTTCTTGAAAAATGCAATAAATCCTAGTGTTTCCAAAGTCTCCCTTTTCGAAGTGACATATGCAAAGAGTGCATATTTTTATAAGGAGAGGCCCAAAAGAGGTACAGCACTGACAGTATAGCACCAGAGACACCATTAATATTGAACAGAATTCACAAAAGATCCCAGGGACTTAATATGCTCTCCCAATGACACAGACTTTGCTAAGGTAGCACTCCTCCTCCACAATTTTGTTCCTGGATTTGAGTATACAAATATAAACTCCATTAGACCATCTATTTCGCTTTGCTATGATTACTGCTCTTTGGCCGGTTTCTATGAAGCAGTTAAGCCTGCATTTCAAAATAAATTGATTTCTCTCTAATGAGATCATACAGTAGAAGGGGAATGGTCTGAATTTCATGCCTAGACTCAAGTTAAAAAAAAAGAAATTGGTAAGCTGAAGGATGCTAAGGTTGATAGGGAACAGAGGAGTCGGGGACACTGCTAAATGCCAGAGGATAAAGGAAAATCCATTAAAATATTGTACAGGCAAACACTCATGGCAATGCAAGACATCCCCACAGATTGCCCAATGATGAAGAAAAACCAAATGAGGCAATGAATAATTAATTTAATTCATATTCCTTGCCACATTATGGTTAGAAATCCCTATAAAATTACTTTAAATGTGATATTCACATGCCTGCCAAAATAGCAAAGACAGTAGGCAGCGTAGAAAGGTACTTAATCTAAGAAATTAACGATCATGAGAAATGACGTGTTTTTATACCAATGCATACTGTTGTACAACTAGAAACAAAGCCGAGAAGCTTGAGGAACATGAAGGTGGGCTAAGCACGAAATTGGATATTAAAGAAACGACAACCATCGATTCCGAGTCATGCACTGTTCAGGCAAAGGGACAGAAGTGGCATCATGGGGTTATACGATCAACTAAGGGTAAGGAACTTAAAAAGGAATGAGAAGGAATAGCAGGGGCAAAAATCAGACTGGTAAAGACGGACACAGGAGACTGAACAGATGTAAAGTTAGGATTCTGTTGTAGGGCCTCAGCCAAGGATCTGGATAAAGATCTCTTTAATACCACTAGAAAAATGAACCTAATGAACATTATGTCATCATGAAAGATTTTTCACTTTCTACCTCCATGTTGGAGAAGAAGTGCTACTTGTAACAGCAGGGACCAGATGGTGCTGGCTACAAGAGTCAGCAGATGTGTCATATTTGGGTAGAAGGCAGGAACATGGATATTAAGAGAACAGAATGATTTCAGAATCCGTAAGAGGAAAATACTGTGTGAGTGATATTTTGAGATGATATTACAGATTCTGAAACCATGTACTCAGAAGTTCTAAGGGGAGAGGAAATTAAATATGTAATTACTGTGCTTGGGAATATTGCCTATGAGAAAAGCTACCTTTCATTTTGATTCAAATATTCATTACAATCCGAGTTGCCCAAAGCTTCCAGTTGCTTGACAGTCAAAGTGGGTTTTAGAAGAATAAAAGATCTTCAATACCACATACTATCCTTAGAAGAGCGTTACGATGACCCATTTCTAACTATTGCAGTAAGAAAGGCCTGTCCCTTCTAAGAGTCATTTGTTCTAAAACCTTTTGTTGCTAGTATAACACACTGCGATTCAGTCAGTTAGCCAGTCATACCTGCTTTGCCTATCTGGACGGCCAGCTTGGTCAGCTTTCCCTGAAGAACGGATTTTTCTTTCTTGTGCATGTTGGATTTCTTCTTGTCTTTGTCATCTCCCTCTCCCCCTTCCGCACTCTTCAGTGGCTGCATCTCCATGGCAGCAGCCCCATCCTGCTGCTTGGCTAATAACGCAGAACAAGACCGTTACTCCAAAACGATTCTTCATTCTTTTCATCTTACCGTTGATACTTACTGAATACAACCAGTGACACCCGTTGCAGGGGCTGGTTGCAACGCAGATGAGTGTAACTAGGCGCAGACCTACGCTTCGTGCCTACGGCAGGGAGATGCTCCGCGGGACCCCGGGGGCTCTGCAGGGCCAGGGATGTCCACCCCCACCCCTGTGCGCTCCGTACACGCGGGGACATGTAACGCGCCCTTTGTCGACTACCATGAAAACCACTGGGGTTTATTTATTTATTTGTTTTTCAAACCACCAATGAAATTCTGCGTTATACACATATATATCACTTAATGTCTTGCAAATTACTTGGCAAGTAACAGTGCATTGGTACTGCGGGAACTCCTAGAATAGCAGATCTCAAGTGCTTTGGCAAACAGAAGGTCTGTATTTCTCCGGATTTTGGTACGTCTCATAGATTACAACGCACCTTTATAATAAAACTTTTAATGAAAACGTTTTGAAGGCAATGTGGCTCCGCAGATGATCCACACACCACTGCTCTCGACTGCGTGGGCACACAGCGACCAGCGCGCCACACGTTGTGAACCACTATTCTAGACAATACCAGGCTGCAAAAGTTTCCTTAGCGTTCAGGGTCCAAGTAACAAAACCATCAGGTCAGATGATCATTCTCCCACAAACACACACAGAATTTAAAGGCTAAACCATCCTTTCCTGACAGAATGCTAATGCTAATATAAGGAAACTTTATTTTAGTATCAAAGAGAAAGACATGTTTTTAAAAGCAATGACATTCCAGTTTATATATGTGTATGTGTCTGTTTCGTATTGAAAACAGACGTAAGTAAATTAAATAGAATGAGATGAAAGAGCTTTGCTTTGACATTCGTGAACAGATTGTACAAAACCTTGCTTATTTGACCTGGAAATCTAATTCATTTATTTGACCTTAAAACGTATTCATTTAATATAATTTTATTTAATAGTTTTGTACCATTAACAAATGAGTTTATCTATTCAGTTTCTGATCCACCACCTTTGCAATCTTTCGAATTACCTGAGAAGAGCAAGTTATAGTTTAATTTGCTTATTTGGCATAACTCAAAAAAATAACGATAGTTGGAGTCTCTCATAATAAAAAGAGAACCGTGACTTTGCTTCAGAGAAGGCAAAATATCTATTTCAATTTCTTCCTGAGATTGTACGTTAAATAAGAAACCCCTAAGATTCTTAACCTTCCTGTTATTTATCCTTGTAATACGCTTCTACGTTGCTAAATAACATCTTGGCTTTAAGGTTTCCTGTTGTTATTGCTTTACCTTCTCCCTGCGAAAGCAAATACGTCTGTACAACGCCACTAAACACCAAAGATGACAAGACATATCAAAAATAGGGTTGGAAGTTCACTAACAATACAGAGCATACAAAACTTGCACAAGAAAAATGAATTCAAATGACCTTTTGACACGAAACTGTCGTCTATAAACACCTGATTAGAAATACTGATCTTCTCCCACCCTGAATATCTAACATATCAAAATTCTGTAAGTTGCAATCTCTTTGGTAGGTTTTTTTGTTGGGTTTCGTTTTCTGGTTTTTTTTTTTTAACATTCTCTTAAAACAATAGGGCCGTTTTTACACACAGGCACAAATCACAAACTTCCATTTTATTTTTTAACAGAATTTCACTACATGCTAAAAATAAAATCCACAACCTCCTTAATATGAAAGAAGATTACCTTTGTTCTGGCTGTTCTCCATATTCCCATCCTGCATTTTGCCTATATGATGAAAAATTTCAACAGACAACAGACAGTAAACAATCTTCACCCAAGACAGAACATGAAAATGGGAATTTAAATAAAAAGGGCAGACAAAAGTAATGAGCGTGTTACAGATACTCATTTATGATCAGTAGCCATTGTTATCGTACGTCTACTTAGCAGCACGGACAACATAGCTCGACACATTCAAGGAACTGCAGTCAAGTTCAATGTTGTCATGTAAAATACTAAACATCTGGATATATTTTTGAGCAAACTGCATGAATTAAGAGGGTGAAACTAATATAAAAAAAAAGTGGAAAGTATGATTAAATAATAATCCTGAACTGAACTTTCAAAGAGCTTAAAAAACCGCACAGGCATGATTTTGGTACACACCAGTATAGAGCATGACTTCCTTAATGTACTCCAGGATTAAATTCATTATTTTAGTAAATTAGGACAAAATATAGATTGTGTTAATAAATATAAATAAACAAAAATGTAAATCAGATGATTTTAAAATGACATCTTCCTCCCTTGGTTGTATTATCTAGCAAGTTAGCCCTGTAAATACGAGTACCAAGTGATCATCCTATATTCAAGACTTATCCTAAAGAAAGATTTGCCAAGCGCATCTGGAATTTCCAATTTAGTTTTCTAGCTACATATAGTCTTGCCATACCAAAGTTCTTATTTGCTTTTTTAAACTGAAAATATACCATTTGAAAGTGCGTATGAAATAAAAATGGCAAAATACAAATCAGAGCGTAGAAAATTTGGATATTCAAAATAACCAGTACACAATTTCAAATGTATTCAAAATTTCTTCCTTTCCCTGAAACTTTCATAGAGATACATGAATTTATCTTACGGAAAAGGCTACTTGAGTTTTATAAATACTACATTCAGAATTGATGCCATTCTCTTTTTGTAGTTATGTATAATGCCCAATCAAAAAATAATGCTAAGGCAAATCAATTGTTAAAACACCTTTGCAGGATTGTTGACACATTCTACTAAGAAATGTATCATTAAAGTTTATTAAAAAAAATACAACAGTTAAATCCTGCTCTTCCGACTTCCTGTGATAATACGGCTGGCACTGACATGCACAACAAAGCAGCAGAAGTTACGCATCAACATACGTATTAATTTCTTCAGTCTATGCTGTGAATGAATTGTAGCAAAATTAAAAGGGTAAGATGCGTTTCTCGCACATTTGTATTTTCAGTAATTGGGAGATCACTAAAAACTTCCCTCTCAGAAAGAGCAAAAATGGCCAAATCAGTCACAAATTTCTCACTGTAACACTTCCACTTCACCCCACGCTAACAGGCTCCAGGCACTGAGAAATTCAGAAGCGCAGAACTACAGTAAAGGAGAGGATGCTTTGCTACAAGGGCATGTAGCGATAGGACGAGGGGCAATGGCTTCAAACTGGAAGAGGGGAGATGTAGATGAGATCTCAGGAAGAAATTCTTTGCTGTGAGGGTGGTGAGCCCCTGGCCCAGGTTGCCCAGAGAAGCTGTGGCTGCCCCATCCCTGGAGGGGTTCAAGGCCAGGTTGGACGGGGCTTGGAGCGACCTGGGCTGGTGGGAGGTGTCCCTGCCCAGGGCAGGGGGTGGCACTAGGTGGGCTTTAAGGTCCCTTCCAACCCAAACCATTCTGTGATTCTATGATATAATCACCTCAGCACTTAGCATACTAAAATACGCAGAAGTAAACCATTTAGCATCAACTGCTTGTCTGTATTTCTAACTCTATTCTCACCTGTCCTGGTTTGACTTTTAAAAAGGCGGTATCTACCTTCCAAAGACTTACGTTTGGCATGATACATGAATCTATGAACCTGAATAAAACCAAGTTCGTTTTCATTGTGAAATCTGCTTAAAAATTCCTGCATACAGCGCATCGTTGAACTTGCTATCTGCCTAATGGCTATTTTTCTTAGAATGGTTTTTAATAAAGTTAGTGGAAGACATAAAACATCTCTAGAGATTCTGATTTCTGGCTAGAGGGTAAAGGCTTCCTTAAGGTCTGGAAAACGTTAATTGAGAGCAGACAGTCTGCTCTGTGTCCTGTTCTATAGTTCCTTTTTCAGAATACAATTCCAACCCTTAAAGCAGTATAATTGAAGATTCTTCAACCTACAAAACCAAAACAAAACACAAAAACCAATCCCCAAAACCATGACTTTCGTAACTGGCAAACACAAAATACACCATTTTTCTATGTAAATCAAGGTATTTACCTTTATTATATATTTACTATTTAATAGGGGTATTATAATTGTCATAATGAATTACACTAACAATTCATCTCCCTCGACTACCTAAAAATACCGGTACCCAAAATGGACAATGGTAACAACAATGTAAACAGAAGTATTTAAGAACTATATTCTTAACCTCAGCAGCTCCTGCACTTAGGTTGTTGGGGGATGGGGGGGAAGTCATCACAGGAACTTATATTCCAATTATTTATATAGAATAACAAAGAATAGGTAATTTACGTAACTATGATAAAGAAAAGAATGCTGTGAAGGATTTATTTCCTCCTGTTCCAAATGACTTTGAACCTGCACTTGGCCATAAATTATGAACGAAGAAAGAAATTAAGAAAGAACTTAAGATGATAGAATCACTACTGCTGAGAAATCCTCTCCTTTCAGTTAGTGCTAGGACCAGAAACACTATCCCATCTTTCTGACCTTTGTGCGTTTTTTACAAACATTAAAAGGATGAGTATTTATTAATATTTTGATAATACTTTTATAAGTAGTTCTTAAAAAATCTGTCATGTTTTTCATATTGTTGCAATTTTTTTATTCTTTTTTTGGGCCCTGAAATCTGGAGGAATTCACCTGAGTTTATTTTTACCCCTTTTCTAAGCAAGGATAAAAAAATCAGAAGGTTTAGAAAAGAACATTGAGCCTCCTAAAATGAGTTGTATTCTGCAGTTGCTTTGAAGGTATTGAATTTGAATATAAAAAGTTTTGCAACTTGCCTTTGCCTTATTAAAATTTCTGTCTTTTGGAAAATACTCATGCACCATTACTGCCAAAGTTGTTACCCCAAAATCCAGTTATTTCCTCAAACTTTCCAAGACTCTCCTTTACCTCCCCCAGCCCCCACTGACTCTTTGTGAAGAGTCAAATGAGACAGAATAACAAAGACATATTGCCGGCATTAGAAATTCTTTGTTCGTTGGAGGAACTGCTTGGAATCAACCGAAGAAGCTACCTGAGCTACGTTCTCATGTGCTGTGATGGAGCAAAAAATAGAAAACACCCTACTGATTTTCCAAAATGTCTCATCTTGCAACAGAAATGAGCTATAGCCCTCTTCCTGCCAAGTCCGTTATGTTCTGCCGCTAGTAAGAACTGACACACGTTGCAAATCCATACATAGGGGGAAAAGTGACGTCAAACGTATCCAAAGTGAATCATTAGGAATTCTTCCACGCAGTGTGATACCAGAGCCCGTGTGTTAGTAAAACACAGGTTAACAACAAAAGACTAAATCTGATTCCACTGTATCAAATAGGAAGTTTTAGATAATTCCTCTATGTGCTCACTAAAGGACTTCACTTACAATTCAGAAAATACTTTAAAATATATTAAAACTGCATTTTTTATTTTTTTTTTCAGAAATTGAACAGTAGCATACATATGCCAGAACTGACAAAATTACCAGTAGATGTGAAATATTTCTCTGAGTCCAGTATGGTATTTCTGTGTCAGAATATACTTTTAAGTAACAAATTCTCTGAGCACCAAATGCCAAAAAAAACCCCAACAAGCCAACATGGAAATCCTGATTTAGGAACCGGGTAGTGCTCTACTGGACAATGACAAGCTCACCTTTCAAATCAAATTTGGGGTAAGCAAGCTGTAAACAGTGATTGCTGCTTCCCATATTTCCTTTTAAAAAATTTACCTTTCTAAATGCAACACTTAAAAATTAGATGAATTTTCATGAATTACTACCTTTCTGTATAATTTTCTGATCTGACCTTCTAAAGACTTAATATATGGTCCATAGTTTTAACACAGACCATCAAACAATTATGTATTTTAATCTCAACTACTAGAACCAATAGAACTTGTAGTAGTTCCTTGATACAGCAGATAACAAACAGGCTGTGTCACAAACCTACATGAATTTATCACTATAAGCTCACTGACTGAACACAAAATACTTCTTTTGTGTCAAGTGTATGTGGACAACCAAGATGATCACGATATTTTATTTGAAATGCCAATGTGGTGATTTTCAAGGAACAAGCAATAGCATTTCCTGAGCTAAGTACCTGTTCAAGTATATAATATTGTTTTCTTATTTGAAGATATTTTCTACACAGAGATATTAGACTTTAGGTAAAAATGCTTGTCTCCAGTCATACCTCAGGGATAATTCTCACGCATAACTGAAAAGATTAATTTCATCCAGACCAAAAAAATATCTACAAGAACTTGGTCTCCTTGCTTTAGAACTTTTCTGCTTCCTTCCTTCCTCCAAATCCCTTCCAAAACATATCTACATTTTAAGTGTTCTCTCACTCATTGTCACTGCTGACTAAAAAAATGTATAGTATGAACAGAAACCAGACTTTGGCAATTTCCCAGCCAATTTCAAAGCAGTCAGATCTAACATGACTTGCCAAGTCTCAGTTCTTCTCTGAACACAACATCGGATAAGTTGAATTGTGGGAAGTATCTCCTGTCCGTGATGATCAAAGATGTGCAGAATTAATTCAACCGCCTCACCTCAGAAGAGTTAAAGCAAAAATATATTCAGCTGCACAAAAACCTGACTTCTACACTTTGTGCGCTGAAAAGAACCGAGTATGTGTACCTCAACTCCAAGATAAACACGGACAGTAACTATCGTTTCTGATGGGAGAGATGATGGAAAATCACATACTTGCTTAAGACACTGATTTAATGGAACTCAATTTCCATATTAAGTCCAGGCATTAAGATCAAACACAACAGCTATTTACCAGGCAACTAAAACTTGGTAACAGAGAAACCAGGTTAGAACAACCTCGGGCTCATTTCCGCATCTGGCTGAGCGGTGGCTCTCATCCGGCAAAGCACTGCGGCAGATGCGCAACTTAGTGCTCAGCGACTCACGGGACTGGGCATAGATGTCCCACTGCAGCCTCCAGTGGGACTGGAGGAAAATACCTGGGAAGACTTTGTTGTATGCGTATGTTTGCTTTACACAGCACAGAGCAGAATTATGGAGCATAAAGAATGGAGAATGAAATATTCAAAATTCATTTCCTGGTTCCTGGTCTCTAAGGAATCTGATCCCGGGGTGTTGGAACCAGGATGACGCAGGTTCCTGTCATGCAGTCAGATGTCGGGATAGTAAATCCTAGTTTTCCAGCAAACTTGGAATGTGCAGGATTGAAGTTTTAAATCTCGTTACGTGTTTCTTTTCAATTATAATGAAATTATTTTAAAATAGGCTCAAGGATTTCCTATGTCGTTGCTTTAAATAAGATATGACACTACTAAATCTTAGTATTTGTTCAGTACTTGGTATTGCTATGTCAGAAACTCTAGTTTCACATGCATAATGCAACTACTGACCTGCATGGAAAAAACTTCTATCATCAACCTGATGAGACGTAGAATTATTTTTGTCAGTATTATTGGTGCTGTACAAGAGGGAAAGGTTTCTCTGGCAAATACTTATGTATCTGATTATCAGAAAAATACAGCTGATGCCTAGACTGATACTGACCCACTCCACTTAATACTGGAATTAGACTATTAAAAGGGGTACTGAAACATCTGCATGCTACGAAGTGGGGTCAAGAAGCTGTACTAAGAGACAGTCAAAACTGACTACAGTGATAATTGTTTTTTTCATTTTAGTAAATACAAGCAGGCTCATTAGATGATCAATATCTAAGGGCATACACAAATATCCTCAACCATAACTTTTCAGTCAGTCTCTTCCGAAAAAAGACGCTCAAAGGAGCAAAAGTTATCCCTAAAGCACCATTAGTTGGAATTGAGCCAGATTCCTGACCCCCGCACTATTTCTCAGAACTACGAGACTATATGAATACTTATGAGAGTGCCACATCAGAAGGAAAGAAGATATACCCCATTTATCACCGTGTTCTTCTTCAGATCTAAGCTGACAAACGTGTAAAGAAGAGATTTACAATGAAAATTCATGTAAAGGCAACTCAAAAGTTTTGAAACTAGCCTTACTTAACTGTTCCTTTTAATTGAAGTTTTAATTAATAGCAAATAGATGATAATTCCTACTGCTTCCTCTCCCATGCTTAATTCTGTGTGAATAAATTAAGTAAGTCGCAGCATCTTTGTGGCATCTCTTATAAGCTACTATAGAGTTTATGGAGTAGGATCTCTCAGAGGGTAATCACATGCACGTACAACATCTGTGCAGTTCATAAAAGGAAGAGGGAATCTTACATAGTCAGGAGAGAAATCTATCAAATAAAACAAGCTAGGTGTTCTTGACGTACCATTGACTAAGCTGGCATTTGCATTATCGGTGGCATTTGCACCTGCTGCACCATCTGTAGTTGAAGGAGGGTGGGAGGAGGGATGGGAAGAATCTACTGAGCAATAATGGATAAAAGAAACAATAAATAATAATAATAACAACAACATGAACGAATGCACATGACAAACCAAAAAACATTTATGGAATACTATGGCTTTGTTTTCTCCAAAATCAATCTGGTTTAAATTAATTAACATAACTTTCAAAAGCAAAATGTAATTCCAAAAGTGTTACAAAGTAAGGCAAAAACTCATACATGGAAGAATAATAATAATAAAATAAATAAATATGAAATACATTTAACAAAGTTAACAGAGCTGGTGAGAACTGACTGTACACAGTACTATGTATATTGCTTTGGTCCTTTTATGTGTAATTTCTTTTACTTTAATTGAAGTGTTATGCAAATATTCAAATGGTTGCAATATTGCCCTTGAGTTAATGAATTTATGCAATGCATGGGCAGTTTTAAAATATGCAGCGTACTACATAGTATATGCAACATTACACATTTTGTATTTTACCTAATGTTGCGCATTACAATGTATTATTGCTGACACAGCCCAGTCTAACATGGGCTCAACCTACGTCCTGGCATAAGCTACTTAATATGCACATTGATCCGAGCAGGAACATTAAACTTTTCAATACTGCATGTGGAAATGTAGAAGAAATACAGAATTTGGCAAATATAATCCGGAGGAGAACAATGAGTTATTTTAAATCCAAATAATAGACATTATGTAACTGCCTGTTTTGTGGTAAAACGTGAAAAGTATCAGAAAAGAAAATCTTTTTTTTTTTTCAGCAAATATCTGTGTATTAGAGAAATCGGTCGAGCAACCTTTCCTAACAGGAAGGTGAAAAACGTGAAGAAGTTTTTATTATTTTATTATGTTTTTTTTTATTCTAGAGTCCAGAAAATTAGTCTCTACAAATACTAGATAAAATAAGTTTTGTTTTGCTTCTGTTGGTTAATTGTTCATAACAGAACACAAAAGTCCTATAATGAACCCCGACGGAGACTCTCGCACTTCCTCAGTACTTGACCCACGGTGACTATTTCACACTGTACTGGTTTGTATTTCAAGAAAAACGGTCTTGTTTTGTTTACAAATGGTAAATTGGGAGAAGAAAATAAACAGCATACAGGATTTAAAAACACTCCCTGTGTCGCTGCATTCATGAAAATTTCAATTGCAAATTTGATTACTGTGATGGTAATAACTTAAACTGTTTTGGTTATTCATGCTTATTTTTTATTCCATTTGGATACTCATACTAACCAGCACAGCATGAACTGCTAACAGCAAATCATGCGTTTCAACATTTAATATACTGTAATTTACTTCTGGAGAATAACTGATTATTCAAGCTTAACATTAAGATTTGCAGCACCAACAACGTGTGCACACTTAAATGTTTGCCATGAACAATCCTGTTGATTTGAAATTATTCTTTAATTTAACTGGGCTGATTCAAAGACAATTATTTTAATCATTAGTGCCACCCCGATTTGCACCAAAGCTTGCTGGCTAAAAGCCTCATCGTTCCATTTGATGGGGTACAGTTCTTACTCTACCTGGAAGCTGATGTCCATCCTCCTGTTTCACACCTGCATGATGATTTTTACAAAACGTTAATGAAGGATAAAAGCATACACCCACATAAGACTGTAACAAACATTTGTGACTGGCAGGATTTCAGAGAATCGCAGGTTTATATATGGGAGTATGTTATTTGAGCGTGGGCCTCAATCTGCAAGCGGCTCTGCCCGGGCGCTCCTCGGCACTAGCACAAAGCTGCGAGAAACAGCAGAGAACGTGAGGGAGTTTTCTTGGCATTGTAGCTACACCCAGCTCGATTCAGCGTCTGCACCAACCGCCCTTACACACCTCTGTGAGAACCTCTGTCTCCGGGCAGTACGTTACGCTGCCGCCTCAGACGGCTCCTTCCCTGTCTCTCAAGGCTTTCCACAACGAAACGCGAGAGAATCGCCAGTGTCCCGAGCAAAACAACAGGGAGGCGGCCAGCCCGGGCAAAGGCAGGACCTCGGGGCAGCCAGCTGCCACCTCCAAACTGGTGCTGAAGTTGCTCCTTCTCTCCTACGATATCCTCAGCTGCTGCCAGATCTCAAAAGGTCTGTGTCCAGGAGTCTTTCTCTTAACGACAGCAAGATTAGACTCTACGATACTGTTCAAAACTAGTCTGGCATGGAAGGGCTCTACTTTGGGAAGTTTCAGTCTTTCTCCTTTTCACGTTCCTAGAATTTACCTTGCCTAGCAAGTATTGTGCACTTCTGTGTAGAAATGAAATGGCAAATGCCTCTTTTCATCAAGTGAAAAGGGATTTCCTCAGAGAAACACGGGGTCACGTTGTTGAACTTGTTGAACGTATTTAGAAATGGAAACTGTAGGTCATGAAAACCACTTAAATTTGGCCTTCCTATCTGCAGCTTCAAATTAAAAGGATGGAAATGAAAAAAGGTGGAACCACCCTGCCTGAGAGATACTAAGTTAAATGTTCTGCAAACCTATAACTACTCTTTTTTTTAGTAACAGTGAAAACCACTAAAGAGAGTGGAAATGTTTTAAAAAAAACATATTAATTAGCCCTTAATTATGTCTGAATGATAAATACTCTTAGAACAAACTCGGAATGAAGTTCTGAAAGTAGACTTGAACAATATACAAGACTGTATGAACAAAAACTGGAAAGGACACACATTAAATCGTGTTTCTGCTTAGTGCGCAACCCATCAATTAGCAATTGCTTATGACATCACACTGTAACATGGTGAAAAGTCTAAAGAGATTTCTTGATTTCATTAATTGATACAGGACACCAAAGTCAAACTCTCTGGTTCATTTACTGCTACTTTCTTCTCTTTTACTATTCTTAGTCTGACCTTTACTCCTTAAGAAATTCAAATGCCTCTACAGTCAGTCACTGACATTAAACAACTAGGCTAGCAAAAAGCCACATCTTTTTTATTTTATTTTTGAAGTTCAAAGAAAGGCATTATTTCCATGGCCAAGGTTTGTTGGTTTTTTGTTTTTTTTGTATGAAAAAAATATTACATAGATGTAAATGCACAAGAGCAAAACCTTAGCAAATTTTAGGTGAGCATGGATTTATGTACAGAAGACACGGCAATGGGAGTATGCCCATGTATTCCCTTGCATTTCATTATGTACTGAGAGTCTGCCATTTCACACTGGAAAAACATCTTGTTATCCAATGTATTTATTGGTTAACAGCTTTTGCCGTTTTTCTGTGTGATATGTAATGACAAAAATGTATACAAAAAAAAAGGAAGTTTTTAAAATCGTATTTATTTGTCAAGAAGGGAGGAGAGCTCTGGCTACACCAAGCCCAAGAGCCTTCTTTGGAGCTTCCTTATGTGTTGTGAAATTTACCTTTCTTATCTTTCTTTTCTTCTTCTTCTCCTCCAGCGCCTAGCAGAGTAAAGATGATGCCTGTCTGAGAATTCACACCCACGGCAGTTACAAGCATTCGTCCAGAGCCTTCCATGACATGAGTACCTGAAAATATGCAATATAGGTTATATACAGCTAAAAAAATAAAAGGAATCACAGAACCATTAAATATTTTATGCAAGACTTTTACTATAGTACTGAGAAAGATTTGTTACACTTTAAGAATCTATATTAAGGCCAATATAATCACGTACTAAAAATAATCTCTATTGTTGTAGATTATTCTCAACCAAGAACAGATGCATCATGGCAAATCTTAGGCTGTACATCCATTAACCACACACATCGGATTCCCTTTTTAAAAGAAATGTTGTCACTAACCAAGTTCACAAATCTTGGAAGATAACAGTTTAGCTTCACACTGATTATCCTTGTAGCTTTGAAAATATTTTTTTCAGAGTTCTACAAACATTCCTCTGTGACTCTAGTCAAGACTGCACTGACTGTACGTGGAATACTATTACACAAACGAAGTGAGAATATGTGTGCAATTTTTCTTATCTTTTGCAGTTATGGTTGATTTACAGGCATAGAAAAAATATTTTTGAGGACAATTTCACATCTTCGAACTTGAAAAATCAATACAGAGAAAAATCCTCAAGGGGATGTTTAATTAAATCAAGAGACTCCCAAATAGCAAGAAGAATCTGACGTACACTTGAAAACAAATTCAGTACGTACGGAGATTTCTATTACTCTAAACCAAATCAAAATGTACGTTAAATTTTTCTAAGAAGGATCATTTAACTAGGTAATTATATCATAGATAAAGTAAATTACTTTTGAGAAATATTTCATGCTTTGTTGTATAGAAATTGTTTATTTACAGGTCTTGTTCTTATATTGAATCAAATGTTAGGTGCACCTAAGATCACAGCCTCTTAGAAACCTTTTGCTGTGAGTTGTGGAAACAGAAACAAGTGGAAATTTCTACAAACACTCAAAAGTATTCTGATTTACATTTTAGAAAAATTTTATAACGCAAGATTTGCAAAAGATCAGTCTACGCAATTGCACGCTGGCTATTTCTACCAAATGTTTGAAACTGAAGAACAACCTGTTATGACGTGTACTTAACACCAGTTAATAAAAGCTTAATACAAAAAAAAACCCTATCATTGATGCATAGGAAAAAACGTGCCAAGGATGGTATCAAATTGTGACTAATTTGTCATTTCATATGGTGACAAAGTCTTAATCTAAAAACTTCGTTACTGAAGTAATATTTAAAATGTTTGAAGAGAGATATCCTTAGTAATTAATAATAGGTAACAATAATTAATAATAATTAGAGTATCCTTAGGGAATTTTAAAAGATACGCAGATGTATCATCTGCGATGATACATTGAAGATACAAAGCAGATCAGTAGCGCTTCTACAAAACAGGTGAAAAACAAATACCTAATGACCGGGACCTACTGACAGACCGATACAGCCATTCACTGACAGCAGAAGTGTACCAGAGACGGAGAAGTGGATGAATACCCGTTGAGAGCTACAAGGGCACTGCCAGGGTGGGCAGAAAAGCAAAAGCTCAGCTCAAATTGAAACTGGCTGGAGACGTCAAAATCTACAAGAAAGGGTTCTTCAGGTACGTAGACAACAAGCAGAAACAGAAGGAAAATACTGGCCTGCTGTTAAACAGGAGAGGTGAATTAGTCACCAACAATGCTGAAAAGGCAGAGGTTCTCAACGCTTTCTTCACCGCTGTCTTTATCAGCTCCGCGGGGCCTCAGGCCCTGGGAACAGAAATCCAGGCTGGTGCAGACCCACCGCCGGTGAAGGAAGAGGTCGTCTGCAAAACACTGCAGGAGCCTGACCCCTACGGATCCACGGGCCCTGATGTTACCCACCCACGGGCGCTGAGCGAGCTGGCTGACCTCCCCAGGGCCGCTCTCCACAATCTTTGAGAAGTTGTGGAGATCCCTGGACATCCCAGAAGACTGGAAGAAGGGTAATGTCACCCCCATCTACAAGAATGGCTTAAAGGAGGATCCAGGAAATTACAGGCCCATCAGTCTTACTTCAGTCCCTGGGAAAATTATGGAACGAATCCTCCTGGGGGTTATTGCAAACCAAACGAAGCAAGTGACTGGGATAAGCTGGCACGGACTCACCACGGGCAAACTGGGCTTGACAAATCCAATTGCCTTCTATGACAAAGTAACCTGCTTGGTTGATGCGGGGCGAGCGGTGGGTGTTGTCTACCTGGATTTCTCCAAGGCTTTCCACACGCTTCCCCACAGCCTCCTCCTAGAGAAACCGGTGCGTCACGGCCCAGACAAGCCGTCTGTGCACTGGGGGCGACAGGCGGCTCCCAGAGCCTGGGGGTCAATAGCTCCTTCTCAAACCAGTGGCCTGTCACAAGTAGGTCCCCCAGTGATCGATACTGGGCCCAACGCTGTTGTTTTTAATCCTAGGTGCTACAGTTTTAAATAAATCATATTTTAAGACCAGTCATTATCCCAGGCTTGCTGCTGAGGGACATCAGAAGAATGAGACCAGATGGAATCAGAACATAGTCCAGGAATTACATTTTCCTTTGGGAGGGAGATGGGGGCATGCAGAGAAAAATTTTTTTTCTCTTCTTTTGAAGCTATTTGCTGGTTTAAGAGTCCTTAAGTCAACTAGACAGTTTAACTACTGTGGTAATAAACCAATTATACTGTTTATAATACTCACTTTAATCTTTGCCTTGTCACTGCACTATCTGTGACAAATTACTATTCTTTGCCGGGTTTTAATCTACTGTTCCTTAGATCTTCACTTCACTTCAAAAGTTACATTGTACTGCTTTACAATTACCAAGTTTGCCATAAATGTAAGGTTCTCCATTTAATTTTCTTAAGGTAACTTCACTGTTTCATTCATTCTGGAACAGCATGAATTAGGTAGAGTCATTAACTGACTTGTTCTAAACAATTCTGCGGCTAATGAGGCAAAAATACAGGTATGCTTATTCTCAATTATCTTGTCCCTATCACTTACCCACTTCCGTCATTAACTACCAATCAATATTTTAAAACTCAAGTGAAGTCAGTCACTGATGCCTGTAGCTCTGAAATGCACCTCAGCAGGGCGTGCCTGAAGCCACGGCAGAAAATAAAAGAAATCTTCAAACAAACTTCCTGCAAAATCCTGCAAAATGGCTTTTAACCAACTGAATTATGAGCCTGTTACATTGAGCAAATGAGGAATATAATTAATTTAATGGAGAATCTTACTGGGCATTCAGATCTACTAAATCTGAATGGCCATGGACAGATTCTTTCTCCTCTCCCTTTTTAAAAAACATTTTATTGGGTTCATCCTCATCTACATATATTAATTTCATTGAGTAATCTCAAAAAGCCAAAAAAAGACATATATGTGAACCTTTTTCCTTAAATAGATTAATATTTAAACATACATGCACACACTGGCAACCCATTTTTTAAAAAGTCCCTTTTTCTCATTACTGCTCTTCCAGTTGCTGTCCTAGAACACACTGAGCAATGCAACTATCTATTTATAATCAAAATATCTTTCTCTAAATAATCAAAAACTCTCATGTTCTTAAAAGGAAAACAGAAACACAGAACAGAGAGAACATCTGTCAACACTAAGCCTAATCTAACAGCATAAATATCTCATTAGAACACAACGAAAATTTCAGCAGAAATAAGCCAAATAATAACAAAAATGCACTAATGGTCAGATATATTAAAAAAAGAAAAGGCAGCACACCTTCTCAGTGCATTGAGAACTGTTCTATGGCTTTCTGAGACAAAATCTGATTCCTTAAAAAGTCATTTTCTTCCTTTCATATGATAGAGCAAAACATCACAAACATACGAATTAGGAGCACAACGCAAACAACCAAAACCAAGTTACATTCAAGCCTAAAGCAACAGAAAAGATGATTAAAAACCAGAACAGCCTTGGTTGTACTGCATCAGACGAAACAGCAAACGTCTGAAACTTAACTCGGAAATTTAGAGGAACTTCCTTTATGATGTTACACCACTTAAAAAAATATTTTAATCAAGAACATGCTTTTAGTACTCCTATGTTTCGTTTTGAAGGCATCTGCTTCTGTGTTGGACTACAAAGGTGGGTAGAAATATCCTCCAAAAAGTGGCAGGTACACCTATGTATCAAAGCCAGCTTCATTAAAAAAAAATATGCGTCCACCAGATTTCAAGGTTACCTCTGCACATCCGGAAAGGGAAAAAATGTCTTAACTTGAAATGCCTTTCTGCACTTTTTCTTAACGTTAGTCTTGTAAAACATAATTCAAAACTGTTAAGGTGCAAATAAATGCATGTTCTAGGGCAGGTCCTAATTTATCATCAGATCATGTTCTGCTAGTACTACTGGGAAAATTCTTCAGTATCTAAGCTAAACCAAAGAGCTCAACCTCCTGCCACTCAACTCTGGCAATTTCACCATTTAAACAGTATTATAATTATGTGACCTTAAATAAAGAAATGGGCTCTACGACTTCAATCAGCTATTGTTATATAAGTGGAATTCTGGAACAAACGCGTGTTTTTCACTTAATTTGTACACCAAGCATGTTATTTCAACTTCATCTTGAACAATTCTACTGACTTTTTTCCTCTCAAGACTAATTTTTCAATATTAGTGAAATACATTTTTTCACATGCTGAGTATTTAATTTGAAGTTGATAAATGGTGAATATTCCAAGATAGAAAAGGAACAAGTCTAGTTTAGTAAGAAAAGAGATAAACAGATTAGACAGATCAGGAACCTATTATAGCACATACTTTCTCAGGCAAAACGCTATTACGTATGAGACTGCTCAGAAACCCCCAGATCTAACAATAGTACTGGTGAAACGCATCAGAAATAGGGCTGAAAAACAAGAAAAGAAAACCAGATGTGCCAGTTTGAGGGGTTTATACTGCTTTGCTACTTCCAGCAAACTTGCGGTGAACGAAAATTCTCCATCTACGTATCTAAACAACTGTTCTAGTCACTGCAACTACTAAGAGATAACTGAAGTTAATAATAAACCAGATTTCAACACATCCAAATAATTAGGGACATTTCAAGTTAGCTACTCTGTTCTGAAAATTTCTGCTGTGCTAGAAGCCTAGCTTGGAATATTTTCTGGCAGGGAATTAAGACAGAATCAGAACTATTTTTCTCCAGGCAATAACTGACCCGATTCCTTAATCAAGCTTCCTTTTTATGTCCAAAACCTAACAAAGCACCATGACCAAGAGATTTCTTCTGTTTATTTGTTCTTGAATAAGCTCTGTCGTCTTTTGTTTCCAATCCTTGTTGCGCACTGATAGAAAGACTCGTTTCTAGAAGTTATGTTAGGACAAAGTAGTGTTCTGCCAGTCTCAGTTCAGTGAGAACTGCACTAGGTGAGCTCCTCTACGTAACTTTTTCATGCCACAATCAAATTCATCTAAATACCCGGAAAAAAAGTTTTAAACAGTAAGCCTAATGTATTTTTTACGATGATGATTATTATCACATGGTACCCCAAAATACTTCACTGTGTGGAATGCTGAGGCCGGACTCATCATCAAAACTTCTGTATTCAGGAGTCAGGGATTTCTCCGAACTTTGAACTGTACAAAGCGTCAGTCCAGCCCGTTGAGTAGCGGTCAGTTTGGTTACCCAAGCTGCACTCATCTCTTGCTTGGTACATGCCCATGCTCATTGCAAAGAAATTTAACGTCCCCACGGTCTCGTTTAAGCTGGTGACTTCTGATGCAATGGCTTATGCTACACTGTGCATGCAAATCTCTGTTAGTGAACTACAAGAAAATGTTTTAGACAGACGTACAGTGGAACTATAGAAGAGATGCTGCTTCCTTTGGTTTCAGGTGTATCGGAGTCTGTATTTCCATGTCTGCCTCCCTAGGTGGTACCAAATGTGCTACATACAGAGGGAGATGCACCATCTGGGTTAGTCAGCACTTGTACCCTTCAGAATTGCTTCACAAGTACAGTAAATTACTGTCTGGATGATTAAACAGGACATTAAGCACAGAAACTCATTTAGTTTAATTATGTCATTGAAACTGATCGAATATTAAAAATGTTGTTTCAGGTGCCAATGGTGAAAATAACACTTCCTGATTCAGGGTGTTTATCTTTCACCAAATTTAGACTCACAAAACAGACTGTGGCTGCAATTCAAATGTTACTTTTTTTCAGTTATTCCTCTGTCAAATGTAGACTGTTTTAATTTCCAACAGACGATTACAAGAGAACAGTGGCAAGCAACATCCTGACAATATCTGTCTAAATTCCAAAAGCTTATCTGGAGATAAATTACTGATGTCTTCAGATGCAAAGATAAGAGGAAAACCTAAGGTCTGTTTGCTGTTTTTGTGGGGGGTGGTTTGTTGTTTTGTTGGCTTTTTTCTTTAAGAAAGTTCTATAAAAATATAAGCCTAGGCTAACATCCAACAAGAACTCCGTTTTTAAACCAGGCAAAACCCACCCTGAAAGACATGGTGGTTTCCAGATTTTTGGGTTTTGGACTACTAACAATTTCCAGTGGACACATAAACTCACGCATCATTGGGATTAAGCCTTGCACTTTATTTACGGGAAAAGGTAGTTTTTTGTGTGGTAGAATTTCAAATCATCAACTCTGCTCCTGAGCAAATAGAGTTCATGGATTTTCTAACTTGGTATCTGTAAAAATTCATTAGCGTAAGTATGGAAAAAAGGTGTGTCCAGTGCTTGTTAAAATACCACATTCACCTTCTTTGTAATCACAACAGAGATTACACAGTAATAGAGAAAAATAAAGAGCCTAAACTTTAACTCTGCAATAGAAACATAAAGACAAATTTCTCTCCTTATAGCAAAGAAATTTTGAGTTTTGGGAAGCAAGACAAAAACACCTTTTCTCCTAACTCCACTGCCTTCCCTTTCTCTTCCCATGATGCCTTTTCAGGGCAATACCTTCATGATCTTCATTGCCACCACTGAAACCTATGGGCATTCAAAAAGACCGAATTCAATCCAGGAATACGTGAGAGTACACAAACTGATGGAAACTTCATAATGAGAAAACCTCTAGAATTCAACAACAGGGTATTTCAATTGATAGAAGTCTGTGATATTTCGTGATAGCAGTTTCTATAAGAAAATATAATTTTTAAAACTATCTCTTTAAAATGAAAATTCTGTTCCAGTTACAAAGTTTTACGTACGAAACAGTACAACTGTCAGCTACGGGAAAAGAAGTGGAAAAAGAATGTACAAATATTTCAAGGGCAAGATTGGATTACAAATTTTTTCAGGACCAGCAACAGTCAGTTACCCTTCCTCAAAATATCACTGCAGGCCTCCCCGTTCACACTTCGGAAAGCATCTGCAGGAGAATGCTTAATCCACAATCAAGTGAAGCCTAAACAGCTGCACTACCAGGATAAATCAAACTGTTGTAAAACTAGCAAAAATAACCACCAGTGGCTTCACACACTTCTCACGAAAGTCAGAACGCTTCCTGAAGTTACCCTACAGTGTCTCAAGGAGCCCGAAGGACACAAAGAATTGGGAAGCGGCACTGTCCCCGCTACTCAGCATTTCTATAGAGGTACTACCTGCAAATACCGAGCTCTTAATTGTATTTTCTCTGCACGAATGCAGCCTTTGGCATTTGCAGCTGCCCCACTAATCTTTATTAGCCTCTAGTGAACATGTGCAAACACGTCTTTCAGAAATTTCTAACTTGGAAAAACTTGGAGTTTTACAACATGACCAGCAAAAGGCATACGCTTGGCAGGGACACTGCTGCAAAAACGTTTAACAAATAACACCCAGAATGTTTTCAAAGAAACCAAAGGAATTTTTTTCCTAAAAGAGCAAATGAAATTTGTTTTGCTGCTTTATTCTCCGAAGTGATAGAAATTTTCCGTGTCATTTGAAAAAAATCCTTTTTAATACGCAGTTTCAGGCAGAAAGATGCTTGAAGCTTGATAAAGTTAAAATTAATTAACAGGCTCTTGAACACTGTGGCAATGGCAAGTCCACAAGTAACATTAGCAATTTCTTCATCTTAAGTTAATGCGGCCACATTTGACTGAAATTTGATGGTTTTTTATCAGACCACAATCCCATAATTTGCATAATAAACAGTCATAATTTCATAGTTAGTGAACTAATTATCTGATTTTAAATTTGGGAAGGATTTGCACTGTTAATTCAATAAAAATTGTCACATCCTCACTTGGCGATACTTGTCTCTTTGGCACAAAAGCATCTCCCAAGAGCTGCTGCTTGGGAAACCCCAGCTCCGGGGGGCAGGACGGGGGCAGGATTCCTGCAGGAACGCACGCCTGCCTGCTGCACTCCAACCGAAACGTTCTAGTTGGGATGGCTCTTGGCTGACCGTGCAACCAGGCAGCGAAGAGAATCCCTTCCACGAATAAAAAGTTCCGATGTATTTGAAAATGACCGTTTCAGGTTATAACACATTGATGATCGTTACGAGATTAGCGGGCTGTTCTTTTGCGATCACATCCCAGCTGGAATCTATCAACAATCAACCTATTTAAAAACTATATTTATTGAAATAAAAAAAAAATCACATTCTATTTAACCGATTTACTATATAGAATTATATTACAAAATACAAATATTACAAATCACTTGAATTTACCACAGAAGTCAAACCCACAATATTTTTGTATATCCGTTTCCTTCAAAGCACGTTGTTTCTTTTTCTAGTGTGTCTAGTATACACACAAAGTGTTTAAAGAGACTTTAAAAGGCTTTGAAATGTAATGGTTAAATTAAAACTAGCAGGCAATGAATTGAAACAATTTTTATTTCCCTAAGGGATACTTTCTTAAGTATCATAATCAGAAATAATTGCACACAATCAAAAAACAATAGCATGTCTTTTGCATGACAAACAGACACAGCCAGCGTCTGCCTTCAGGAGACCAGTGGTATCTAGGTTACCAAAACCTGATGGTGTGGAAAAACAAAACAAATCATGAACAAAGCAGTGCATAAGAGATAACTCGGCAAGGATTCCGGCAGATTTACCTGACAGTAGCATCGGGTCTTTGTCAACAGACTTGCGGACTTGGTCTGACTCTCCAGTCAAAGAGCTTTCATCAATTTTAAGATCGTTTCCTTGAATAAATATCCCATCGGCAGGTAGAAGATCACCTTTCAGTAAGAACACGGTAATAGAAAACCACAGTGGTTTCAGTAAGATTGTTTTTATAATTACATAATGATTTTTATTATAAAATCAGAATTAACAACAATGCATTAGAACATAAAATGGAAGCAAAAGTGAAAGAATTACTACCGTATTGGTCCATATCCCCCTGTACTCGGCACTGGTGAGGCCCCACCTCGAGTACTGCGTTCAGTTTTGGGCCCCTCGCTACAAGAGGGACATTGAGGTGTTGGAGCGTGTCCAGAGAAGGGCTACAAAGCTGGTGAGGGGCCTGGAGGACAAACCTTATGAGGAACGACTGAGGGAGCTGGGGTTGTTTAGCCTGGAGAAGAGGAGGCTGAGGGGAGACCTTATCACCCTCTACAACTACCTGAAAGGAGGTTGTAAAGAGATGGGGGCTGACCTCTTCTCCCTGGTGACAAGTGACAGGACGAGGGGAAACGGGTTCAAGTTACGTCAGGGGAGGTTTAGATTAGATATTAGGAGACATTTTTTCACTGAAAGGGTTATTAAACATTGGAATAGGTTGCCCAGGGAGGTGGTGGATTCACCATCTCTGGAGGTGTTTAAAAAAAGGGTAGATGGGGCACTGAGGGACATGGTTTAGAAGTGGCTCTTGTCAGGGTAGGCTAAAGGTTGGACTCGATGATCTTAAAGGTCCCTTCCAACTTCAACAATTCTATGATTCTATGATTCTATGATTCTATATTAGCCATATTATCGTAATCCTATAGGGAAGGGCCTTTGTATTGCAACTAGCTTTTGCCCAATGCTATCCCAGAATCAGAACGCATCACATTTAACATGCAATGAACATAATAATCACTGAGATTTGGCAAGGGGAATACTCTTCTTAACATGACGTGAAGGTTTCTATGTCAGACTTCACGGGAACTGACAACGGCTAACGAACAGCCAAGCCGCCCTTTCCCCTTCCCTCTCCGGAAGCCCCTAGCGGAGTCCAGGACAGACGTGACGGCTGACAGAGCAGGCGTCCTGCTGGAATTTGCCCTTCAAACACAGAGCACACGGGGTTCCTGCAGAGGTCCTTCCTGTTCACTGGAGCACAGGGCTTTCCCCACGGCACGTGCTTATATGGCATCCACCTCCTAGAAGCCCCCGACGTGGGGGAACTGATGGGATCCATAGCTCTGGAGCAGCCTACCAGAGGAGCACAGAGGCAGAATTCCCTTTCACAGAGCATTTAGAAGTACTTACTCTTATTCCTAACCGGACAGAAACCAAAATTTCCAAATAGTGTAAGAGAATTGCCTCTGTGCGAACAGTTCTTGTCCTTGTCAGTGAAAGGAAGTGAAGATTACGGCACTAAATTACCTAGTGCAATTTTATAGCAAGGTTCTCCTTTTGCCCTAACAGCCAAATCGGTATCTTACTGCGGACCATAATGACAACACGTAATTCTCTGTCTTTTAAATCACTTCCAGTGAAATGAGTCTATTCTGCCAGAAAGGGAAAGGAGAATAAATAAAGTTCCAAAAAGTAGTCATCAAGTTGTCAAAACTTACCATATTTCACCTGTGCAATGTCACCAACTACTATCTCTGCCACTGGGATTTGGATAACCTGCCCACCTCGGACAACGGTAAATTTCTGTTCCTGCTCAATACGACTTTGAAGCCCGCGGAACTGCTTCTCCTTGCTCCAGTCATTGAAGGCAGTGACGAGTACGACACAGATAACGGAGAGTAGGATGGCAGCACCTTCGATCCAGCCAGCTTCAGCCTCACCCTCGTCTTCAGCTCCGCCTGTCGCAGTACCACACCCTGCCAAGGCAATGCGAAGAAGCGCTCAGTCAAGCAAAGACAGGGTCTAGCGTGGTTAGCACAAGGCGACAAACCTGCTGCGAAATCACAACAAGGCTGAGGAACAGAACTGCTGTTCCAAGCACTGTCTGCTAAATGAAACATGGTGGGGCAGAGAAAAAGCAGAAGTGGAGATGCCTGAGGAAAAGAGAAAGAAAATGAATCAATAGCGATTTTAGGTCTTTTTATTTTTCTACTGAACAAGCTATTCTCGGTAAGCCCAAACTAAACAAATGGGAAAAGAAGGCACCGATTGTGTTATCCAAGAGAAGGGCTGACAGCTTCCCCTGAGCCACCAGGCATTCCCAGAAATAAGGAGGACTTGGTAAGCGTGGCAAGAAGGTCTAAAGCAATGAGTAACATCAATCAATTGAAAGCAACGACATTACATTAAGATTAAAAAAACAGATTAAATTAAAACAGATTTAAGAAATAATTTTCAAAACAATTTCCAAATGTTCTCAACTGAACATACTTGTAAGGAACACTTGTTTAAAGGTTACTGAGATGAACTAAGCATTTAAATGTGATATCTAAGTATTCAAATGTGATAATGAAATATATTAGGGAACCCTGAGTAAAAATAATAGACTAATATTAATTCATCATTCTTCCTTACAGAGAAATACTGTGGCACGCTTAGAAAACTGCAAGTATATTATTTTTGTCACAACTAAAACAGTGCTAAAAAAAAAAATTCTATGTACTAATTCTGAAGCGTTAATTCTGCATCGTTTCATACACGTCTGCTAATTATTTATTTCAAAGTCACAGGCAAATAAAATTTAAATAAATTTCATAGATAGTATTCACAAAATAAAACTAATATGGCTATCCTTCTTAATGAAATAAGAGCGAAAAGAAGATTTATGAGTTTATAGTAGCGGACAGCAAAGGACACGTACTAGAATCACATGGTTCAGAGATATCCCCAGTGGCAGGGGAGAAAAAAAGAACTCAGGCTGGGCAATCGAGTCTCCTCTCCCGAGTGACCAGGGCAGAAAAGAAATCTTTTCATTTTTCATGAAGAACTGAACTGGGGAGGCATCTGACATCGCTCTTCCATCTCACCCAGGTACCAGGGACTTCAGCAACTTAGCAACAGAGTTGCTGCCATCTATGACTAAAGTTTAATTTTGGTATATTCGTCACCTGTCACTAGAGGGAATTAACAAGCAATTTCATTTCTATTTTTAAGTTACAAAGATTTCCCTGTAACATAAGCTCATAATTAATTAACCAGCTGAGTAACTACTCTTGCATATGAACAGTAACAAAACTACCCAAAGTAAAGGAAGAAAGATAAGACTGAACATCCACTGGGTGAACAGAAAACAATTAGAATAATTGAAGTTTTTACCAACGTTCTCTGCAGTGTAAATTTAGCCCTAACCTAACTGAAAGGCAAAGCTGACTCCCAGGAGAAGGGGCTTTCCCAGCAGGGACACCCTTGGACTCATGTCCCACGTGAACCTGTATCAGCAGTACAAGAACCTTGCTAAAGAAACCATTTTTATAGCACCCATGAAAAAAATAAAGTAACCTTTCCTAAGTTAATACCTTACGCTACTTAAAACCAGTCGCAAAGGCAACTTGCAAACCACGTCTGCAGTTTCTTCCTTCTGCAGAACGTTACTTTGGGGAAGGACTAATGAACTTTGCTCTGTTTAACCTTAATCATCTGAATGGGCCTCGGTTAAATTTTAGACTCCTTTTCCAAATCAGTAGGTTTGCTTTTGCGTTGTTTGGACCAAGTGGCTTCCTAGTACAACTACTTCACAATTCATTTTTCACTAGATATGATTTAAAATGAAGTATCATGAATACCCTGTTCTTTTTACCAGCGTGCCTCCTCTCCTGTTTCTCACTGTGGCCTGGTCTAGCCACAGCCAAAGACTGACTTTGCTGCCTTTTTAGATGGCTGAGGTTTAGCCTGGCTTCTACAGCAGCACAAGCCGGTGGTGTTTCCCGCGGGGACCCCTCGGTCCGGGCTGGGTGACAGCAGTCACCTCTCGGCCCCGCAGCGATTCTCGCCATTCCCACGGCCGTGCTATTTATTCTGTAACTTGCCGCCTCATGCTTTCACTGAAAATCTTTGCTTTCTGCAGATGGATTACTGATAACTTATACCATGATATTTTCTACAAAATCAAGACTTAGCGTTATGTACTACTAACATACAGTTTTTAATTTGAGCTGTATCAGCATACCCCAAAAGTCAGCTGTCTGAAAGACACAAGCTGCGCTTTGCCCTTCATTATAAGGATCCCATTATGGCTCTGGACACGTATAAACTTTATAGTAATATTAGATAAGTAGAATATCCTCCCTCTACAGCAGAAAACTACCACTTTTGAGAAAGTCATTGCTGTTATTCCAAAGAACCAATAGTTCTGGTCACTGTCTCCGAGATGTGCCGGAGAAAAAGCCCCGACAGGCTGCCAGGGCACCCGAGCCCAGTGCTCACACACCGCGCCTTGCATGGCCTGGAGACTAATATTTCTGTGTCCCCACAGGAAAAAAACCCCAACTTATTGATTCAGTAAAAACAGGTAAAAAATAAAAATATTCATTGACTTGAGTAATGAAATTAATTTTGTGTGTATGTGTTGTCATAGCCGATCTCCATGTTAACAGAAACAATACCATTCCTAGTGTGTTCATATAACCAGAAAAAATAGTCTGACATAGCACGTAAATAATACAAGACGTTATCAGGAAGATGAAAGGAATTGTGTTCACCTGTCTCATAGATCACACCAAGCAAAGAACGTAACTCCCTCTTCATATTACAGACGAAAAAAAGGTTTGTAAGAACAAAAGAGAATCTGGAGAAAACAGACTGAACTTAGATCAAGCTCTTGGAAAGTGTCGCTAAATTTGACATGCTTTTTTTTTTTCCATTCTCTCTCCAAGGATCAGAAGTCAGGACCACCATTTCAAAGATCACAAAAAGGTTGGTATTACACAAATGGGAACCTCAGTCACTGCCCTGCAGACCCCTACCCGCAGGCTGGCCAGCCATGTCCTCTCCTAAGCACCACAAACAAGGGTGCTCCTGTCTGCTCTAGCTGATGCCCTCATTTCATCCCACACGTCAGGTGACTGGTGGTCCTAAATAACATAAAAAACCCCCAGTGCTTCACTATCAGTATGTTTCAGGTCAGGAGGAAGCAGAACTCCAGCTATGCAAGGACTTTGAACGTAAAGGACAAGGTAAGCCCAAAATCAAGCAGCAGCTGAGACAGGCTTTTGAACATCCACGACTTGCAGGTAGATAGTTTAACAACAGTTCAGAAATGAAATCGCACTTTTTGTGGATCTAGCCTAATGTAACTAAACCCAGGCTCTTTCAGTATTAACCAAGCTGATCCCAGGGCTCTGTCGTTGCTTTTTACACTCCCACAGAAATGCAATGGGATAGAAGCGCTAAACTCATGCAAAATCTGCACATCGTTCTCATTACAGGAATAAACTGTAGCAACTTAGAGGAAGTAAATAACTATCTAGTTCTTACAATAGCAAGATTTCAGAACAGATTTTTTTTTTTAAGCAGAAATTTACAGACAAGCAGGATTTAAAAATTCAACCTGCCCTTCCCGAGATGACCTATCCACCAGGGAACATTTTTCTTGAACTACGTTGTGTCCTTGCTTCAAAACTATTGTAGAAATATTCCCTTTTCATAGGAAAAAAAAATGGAAACTTGCATCTCCATTGGTACAAGCTGTAGAATTCTTTCTTATATGCTTAAGGAAAACCATTTTTTTTTCTTTTTCTTCTGCCTTTGTACCACACAGGACTTTCTAGAAATTCTAGAAAGACTTATATGAATTTACAGGAAGAAACTGTAGGTATTCATAGGAGAAAAACCCCACATACTTCTTAACTATACACTTATACTATCTGTTCTCCTTATTGTAGCACAGAGTGACACAGTACTGATTTTATAGGTAAGGGGAAAATAAGGAATATAAGTAAGACAGACAAAAGACTTTAATAATAATATGCCTAAGTAACAAAACTTGGTTTAAAGCATCGAATGCTTATTAAGAATGCTCATATGAGCTTTAAAAAATTGTGTTAAGGTCTAAGACTGCTGTTGCGCTTTCACAAGACAGTACTTGGTTCCCACTGTTTCTGAAAAACATGCCTGAGATTTGACTGAAAGGCACAGACTGAAAGCATCACAAAAGTATTTTTAATATGCATATGTGATTTGTACTAGGGTTTTATTCCAAGACAGTGATTTGTGAAGTGCTCATTTAAAATTATATTTAACATAGGTCCTATCTGTCAGAAAATTCAATTTCAAAAAAGTAAACAAGTTCTTAATATGAAGCTATTTTCTACCATAACTATGAACATATGCCATGTGCGTGTCATTCCCCAAAGTCTCATCCTCACGAGACAGAAAATGCATACTCAGTTTGAAACCGCGATTAGAAACATCTGACTGCAAGTCAAGAACGCAAAGGGCTGTAGCTCCTCTGGCACAGCAAAAGCAGATGAAGTCAGGCAGCGGGCTGGGTCCCTCGGAAGGAGCGTGCGGGAACACAGAGGGGAGCAGAACCCCCGCAGGGCAGTGGGAGCACCTGGGAGCGCGGCCTCGACCAACATTCGGAAACACAAAAGGGGACTAATACGATTGTGCCCTCCATAAAACATCTCAGAAGTACGTTACCAAAAACTTGTGGAAGGAGAACTGAGTTTTAAGAGCTTAAAATTTGACCAGAAATAGGTCAGCAAAGACTGTTGAAAAACTTTTCTATAGAAGGGAGTTGAAGGGAAGATAGAATCCAAAGGTAAAGAGGATTCAGGAAAAAAAGGGCTGGGAAAGTAATTCAAATGAGCAGATGCAGTCAGTCCATCTGAAGCCACAGCAGCTTGGGTTTCCATCTCCTCAGAGACTGCGGGCAACCCGGCATCAAGGGCTACGGGCCACAGCACCTGCCTGGGACCTGGGAGAGCCCAGCAAACACCCAGGCACTCACAGCGCTGGGCCCTCTTCTGCACTTCATTAATTGCCAGTAATCTCAAAATTAGCCTGAGAAGCCTACTCTGCATTAGCAGGATTTTAATTATATATAGGTTTATAGAAAGAAAAAATAAGAAAGCGAGGCCTAGGATATTAAAAGGGAACTGTATGATAGGAAAGACTGGAACACACTTGTAGCTAAAGGGGAAGGTGAGAACAGAGAGGAAGATACACAAGAGCAGGTTAAAGCACTTCAGGGAAACAGTGACCAAGAAACTTCACCGTAACTGGCAGGAGAAAATGATCTGGTTGATGTTATGAATTGTTCCAGTTTGGTAGAAGCCAGAAAGGCGGGGGAGGGGGTGGGGGTGGGGGGAGAAAAGGAAAAGGCCACAAATAGCCAGGACAGCATCACCTGACAGCTGGAAACTGGAACGCTTTTAAGGTCACAGACAACATTTCAATACGTGTTTCTTGTAACATCAACTAAATCTGGGCAAATACAGAAAGCAGCATCGAAGCACTGTGCAGCTGAACAGAATATCTGTTTAAGACTTCAAACGGTTATGAGGAGATCCTTAAAGCTGCTCTGAATAAGATAACGATTATAATTACAAACCATACAGTCTTAAGCTGCAGCACGGTAATTTTTAAATCAGAAAAAGCATATTTTTAAAAATCTGTGAACATCTGTATTCCTAAGTCCCAACCTACAGCACGTACCTCTCAGCTACTCATTTCAACCTACACGTTGCTATTTTTAAGCTGAAAATACCTTGTGGCATTTAAATTCCCTAGGAAAATCTCATAACGCCCCCAGAGGTAATTTTTTTAAGTCAGTCAAACTGGTTTTGTCATCAGAAAGACAACAGTTCCCACGATAAAAACTTTTTATTTAATCGCCTTCTGTAAAGACATTTTTTCCTTTGCTGAAACTCCAGCACTGATGTTATTAAAGCAAACTGAGCAGCTCCAAAGTTACGGCTTTTTCATTAGTAGAGCTGGCTCCTGTTACTAACATCAGAAGTGATGTAACTTATTTTATCAAACGTATTCAGGAACAGAAAAAATGATCAAAAATTATGCAATAAATATCGTAAGACTCCCCTCCTCAACAAGATTTTTCTAAGCCGTATCAGATATCGTAATATATGTTTTTACAAATTCACTATTGTGTCATAACATTTGCCACAAAATCAGTCCAAAGAGCGGTTGCCAGTTTCTGAAGTACCAATATCCCAATATTCCTTCCGACACTCCTCGGTGTGAGGGTGTCCCCGGCCGACGGCTCAGAGGCCATGGGCCGGCGAAGCTCCAAGCAGAGCCACGGCTGTCAGCAACGCTGCAGAAGTCACCAGAACTTCAGAAGATGAAGTTTTCTGTCTTTGTCTCGTACTCTCCAAGGACTTATTCAACCGTGAAAGCCATTTTCTAGTAGTAAGTCAGACGGCGTTCTCCAGAAACACATTGGTTTCTGTGACCAGCCAAGCAGAAGGGATTTACTAACATGAGATATTTGCACGACACACACTGCAGGCTTAGGGTGCTGGTATATTCACTAAAAGAGATTTTTTGAATGCTCGCTTGAAAACAGTATCAGAATTCCTTGCTTGGCGATACGCCAGTTAGTTATATAAGGACTCCAGCGGGGGGGTGGGGGAGGGGGAGAAAAACGGGGAAAAAAAAGATGCCGTCCCTGTAAGTTAGTTATATAACTGTCAACTTTAGAGTTCAATATTAAATATTTACACAGCTTTGACATACTCATGCAAGGAAACAAATCTGTAAGCCCTGAAAGCATATATATTCACACATCCCTCAGCCTGATCACAAACATTTGTGAGCAGAGAAACGTTAATTAAAAGACTCGCTCAACTTCAAGAGCTGCAATCTGTTGAGCGAGACTCTTCCGACTGGCACCTCCGAGGAAACGCATTTTGCACGGATCAGTCAAAAGGACGGGGTCCGAACTCCACCGACGGCGATGGGAGGGAACAGGACCGCACAGCCATTTCTAGAATGTTCATATTCACTTTTGTTTCCTTCCGTCGCCACTGAGAGAACGTAGGGAAAGGCCAATATGGGCATTTTAATCACAAGCCCTGTTCTCGGGGATTGCAAGGGAAAACCTTGACATCCGATTGCTGTATTTGCTCTTGCTCAGAGCTGAAGATGTCTGGTAATTACAGCCACACATTCAAAAGGTAAAATACAGTTTTCAAATGCAAGAATCGGACCTGGAAAGTTGTTCTCTGTGTTCATTAGTAAGAGTTCAAGTGCAGTTACTCAACAGTGCTTGCAAGGTCATGTCCTAGCTGGGTTTTACTTATGGAATTAATACTTCTGGAGAATCTCTTCCTGGAAAATATGTGAGAAGATTTTATATTTCATCCCGAAGTTCTAAATCTCATTACCTCATGTCCCCAGTTGAGAATTAAGTCGTGCTTGGCAACCTGGAAATCTATCTAATGAGCAATATCTAAAAGCATCCCAGTTTTGTCCATGATCTACACCTCTCTAATGAAGGGAAGGTATCTATGGGACTTCATTTTTTGCAGTCCAACACAGATTTGTAGAAACCAGATGTAGGTCACTTCACATTATGAAACAATTATTTAATTTGCAGGTCCCATATGACACAATGTGCACATTTTGCACTTTACAAGTTCTTAATGTGTTGCCAAAGCCAGCTCAAATCTTAAACTTAGGTCATTCATCAATACCACCGACACCCAGTAATGACTTTGCTCCCTAAGCGCACTTGGGGCTGGGGAGCAGCGCAGAACTGATAGCTTTGATACAGTCGAGCAAATCCAGAGCGAAGCCGTTCTTTGGACAAATGCTGATGTTACACTTCTTGCCATCTGTATTTCAGAAGTGATATATCTACTGTTTTCTGAGTCCATGACACATTTGGTATCACTTCCATACTTCCTTCAGAGTTACCTGTTCTTGGGCAGAGAGCGATGCCCAAATCGAGCTTTCCTTGCCGGCTCTGAGAATCTTGTGTATAAACCCGTGTTTTCTTTCTTGTTGCTTCTTACAGAGACACCAAATGTAGGGTGTTTCCAGATCTGTGTTTCCAGATTTCCACATTGCAATAAAAATACCAATTGACACGAAACCCCCAGATGACTGTTGGATGAGCAGAACCTCACTCGTGCCATCTCATTCGAAAGGTGTTCAAAGGAAATAGGGGCAAGAGAGAGTCAGACAGACACACAGACTGTACACCCAGCCAGAAAAGTAGGAAGTTCAGAATCAAGAAGTTTGTAATAAGGAAGCTTCAGGAAAGACAACATCTACTAAATAAAACTTCAATGCAACCTTGAATAACCTTGGAGTAGGCCATTTGTAAGCATTTTAAGCATATGGTAAAAACCAGGATAGCATATTATAAAACAATCAACGCAGTGTATTTTCATCAAAACACTTACAAAAGAGAAATTATGTTCACTTAATTATCTTTCAGTAAATATGTTTGCTGTGCAACCCAGTAAGGATTTGCAAAACAAGTGTTTTCACACATCATCAAAAATATTTACCCCATAATAATAAACAATCACAAACAGCTTCACAGGCATACTTACTAACGTATGACGGTAAAAAACTTTTTCAAAAAAGAAAAAATACTGAAATGAAATAATCAGTCTTCTCTTAAATTCTCTAAGTAATTAATTATTTAGAGGTTAATGGAGAGAAGTAAAGACCAGTAGTCAAAACCTAAGGTTCCCAACAGAGGATAATATATTCTGTAGAGCAAGAGCTTTGTCTAACGCGGGAGGCTGTGCTGGGATAATTGTAACGACGACCTTCTCTAGTAAAGAAACAGCTTACAAACAGCTTGTACATCTGTTAGTATAGCCTATAACTATTCCACAAAGAAGTATATGCTTATTATTATTTAACTATAGAGATACTGAAAAAATTACATCAAATATAAAAAATACTTATATTTGTCAAAACCAACTCTTTCTGAGGTAACTTTTCATTTCAGTACAAATATCAATGTCCGCAATGAAAATTCTGGTTAAGCTTGAAGGTTTCTTTGTATTCACCCAGGACATATAAAAATGGAGCTACAAAATTCTCCAAATTTAAGTCATTGTTCCAAGAATGCAAACCAGGTGTGTACATGGTCTTAACTTTAAACAGTCTTGCTCTGTCACTCAGTTTAAGCTCTTTTCTCAGGGTTTTTCATGGAAAAAAGCTGAAAGACCCTGGTTCAGTTCCAATGCAGAACAGAAATACGTATCAATACTTGGCTGTGAAATTTTGTTTAGTGGCCAGCCTCGATACGTCCTGTCAGGGTTCCACAGGATAACTCAACTGATTTGACTGTATCAGAAAAGCGTTTAAGTTTAAACTGCGTCAACAACAGGGCAAACCAATTTGCAGCAACGCAGAACACAGCACGAATAAGGGATTCCATTCAGATGATATTATTTAAATGTCTGAACTATGACAAAACTGAATGTAAAAGACAAACTCAGTTTGAAAGATATACGCACTAAATTGAATTAACAATGCGGGAGACTACGATCCCAGAGAACTGCGTGAGTTTTGAATCACTTAACTGGAACGCTGATATAAATGGCACTGGCTGATTCAGAGTAAAATAAGGAGGGGAAAGAACGCCTTTCTTCATGATCGCGTATTGTAAGACCATACTTCAAATAGGCTATTATGCCAAAGCAAACAAAACATTATGAATAAAACTGATAGGAAGAAACTAGAATTTCTGTTAGACTGCTATCAGCAGCGAAGTGGCTGTCCGTACGTTGCCATTTTTTCACTTGGATAAGTTTAAGTGTAATTTAGAATTCTAACCTTGCTGTTTAAAAAACCTACATAGGGAACACTGCAGTTATTGGGGTAAACTTGTCTTAGAAGAGCCTTATTAAACACAAACGGCCCATTCAGGTCTTGAACAAATGGCTGAAGGAAAAAAAAAATGTATCATCTCAAGAAAACATGGTACATTTGGAGGTCCAGCTATCCAGGCACTCTGTACAGGCACTGCAGCTGCGGTTACTTAAGTAAGTTTCTAAAACCAGGAAGAATGCTCCCGTTTCTCATACAGCAACCCCTGACGATTTCCAGTACTTCCCGAATACCCTTCCCTTCCTCAGCTACCGCTGCCAATGCAGACCACCGAAAGCGCTGGGAAACACAGAAGCCCACGAAAATAAATAAATGCTTGACAGCAAACTCGCTATCATCACAGCACTTGACTTTAAACAGACCTAAGGAAAGCATCTAACATTAACATAGAGCAACAAATATTTCATAAATACATAATCAGATTGAGAGCTGTCTTTCTTACTTATGCTTCATCTACTAAATCCTTATAAACAAAGCCTGTTCTGTCTGAAGCAGAATGAGGAGAAGAATCAAGAGTCGTGATTCTGTGAGAAGGGCAAATCATTGAGGAAGGCTTTTAGGGTGGGATCTGCCTGAGTAACGGATGCGTGTACTGTTCCACGACTCTTCAACTGTGTCCTAATACAAACAAAATGTACTTTCTTCAAAAAACATTCCCTTTTTTCTTTTTTTTCTTTTTCCTTGGGGGGTGGGGGAAGAGGGCTTTAAAACAAGATGCTCTAACCAAGATGATTTTGCAGAAAGATTGTATTTAACAGAAATGCTACCAAAAACTATTGAAAAAAAGTTGACTTTGCCTGGAATTCTTGAGAAGACATTTCATTGGAGCTTCTAAAAAATCACACTGTATCAGAGCATGAAGTTACGGTTGCTGACTGATACACTTCATACATCTAAACCATTTAAAGAATAATTGTCAACCTCGTCCAACCCACCAGCCCTGCAGAGAGAGGTTACCAAGAACAGGTTACTGATTTTAACAGGCCCCTTCAAGGTAATTCACAGAGTCTCCGCGGTCCACAGGCCACAGCTCGAAAGCCACTGATTACGAGAATGTGCCACTGAGCTGCTCAAGCAACCGAACACACCTGGGACACTGCAAAACCAGAAAACTAAACTCTTTTGAGCTTAGGCTCTGGCGATGTGCTCTAGAGACAGTTCTGGGAAGACCTCGGCCTCTTTGGATGCTGGTACTCCCTCACTCATCAGTTATATTCACAAGAACAAGAAAACCAGGTTGAAAAAGATATGGGAGATTTATAGACCTCAGCCATAAACCTAGCTCATAAACGGCAGTGCTTATTACTTTCATTAAAATTCTCACCTTCATTACTTTGTGCTATAAAGCTTTAAGAGGTGTAAAATCACGTCAGTAAGAGATTAAACATTATATCATAACGTCTTGCACCAGAAGGCATTAAAAAGTTCTACCAACACTAATAAATAGTGGAGCCTTATAAAAGTAGTTTTACAGTGACAATCTATATGCTAAGGAAATGTGTTTCTGGGCCACGTTTTTCAGTTTAGTTTCGCATCCCAAAGGATGGGATGAAATCCCACCTGAATGCACATCCCATTTGTGCACTCCCCGAAAGCCCCCTGCCATGGGAACCAAAGCGTCTTAACTGGGGACAAACAGGAGATGTAAGTTCTGAAGTACACTCGATCCAAACGAAAACATTAATGCAGACACATCCAAAGCAAGCTAAAGCTGCGTGTCATGAGGACTACCTCGATTTAGAACATACTTTCTATGTAGTCATTTTGGGTTCAACTCATCTCGTTTTTAAGATTCTAAAAGTTTATGCATACTTCACTGAAACAAGATGAGCAGCATATCCTAGAGAGAAAAGGCAGAACTCCTTATGCAATAACAGAAATAAAATGGAATCAGTTGTTCCACCTGTTACTTTTCTGATAAGATACATGTACGTATATATCCTTACGTGAAAATATGCACACGCATATGTATATGCGCACAGTTAAAAAGCAGTACCACTCAGAGCCATTACACCTAGTATTAGCCCTACTGCATCAGATGTAACGGACGGGGACTGTAATAGCAAACACTCGCTGCTCTGTGCTTTACTCCTGAGGGTGGAGCTCTGCAGAGGGGGGCGCTTGTTCTAGTCTGGATCTGATTAAGCTTTAAAATAACCCCTCAAGTGCATCTACACAGATTTGAAGTGGAGAGACTTTAAGGTTCTCTTCTCCGGGTCCCACTTCAATACCTGATCACACCTGTGTGTGCATACGCTTTTAGATATTTTGTCTCAAAGGTCTGTTTTATTGTTACCGGTTTCTAAAAAAAAAAAAGCCAAAAAAAAAAAAAAAAGGCAGCAACAAGCTGTACATCTGCCTTGTCATCAACAGGTTTTGTGTTCAAACAGGTATACCTGTTTTGTTTCACTCATCTGTGCTTAATTTTTTTTTCCCCAGATAACAGTTTTCCATTCTAATTCAAACCCACCAAGAGACATGAACCGTAAGCGCACGCAGACTTCGGCTCGTCCCAGCGTTTGTTTGAACTCACGTGGACCAGTTGGCAAACAGCACCCTCCTCTGAAACTGGAAAACAGTCCTATAACCTGATCCAAAAATACTTTGAATTAAAAAATGTCACATAACAAACATACGATTTTGCAAATTTGAAAAATATTTGAGATTTTAAAGCTGCTAAATTAGAACTGATTTTTAAATTCACAATCCAGTAAGAAAACACTCAGTATTCCTATATTTCCTTTTGAAAATAAAGACGTTTTCAGACCTTTCTGATTTTCATTGGTTTGGGAGAATTTTCATTTTTTTTAAACACCAGATAAATCCTTTCAAGATAATATTCTGGTATTCTGGCTGCCTTTGTGAAATTCAGTGCAATACTTGTATTCCTCTGTACTGTTGACAAGTCACTCAAATTTCAAATTCATATTGAAAAAGCTGGGTAACTTCCCACAAATAGCTCTACATCGGCATGTAGAATCAAGTTGTCTTCAAGTAGACAAAACATGGCTGTAAATATAAATATGACAAAGTGGTTTTCTCTTCCTTGTAAAAATCTAAACAAATACGTTTAAATGCTTACGAGACATTTCAGTTGCACATCAGGAATAACTGTCTCATGGCACGGACGCCGAGACAAATTATCTAGGAAAGACATAGAATTTCCATCACTGGGACCTTCTGGAAATAAGAATGATAGATTTCTGTCAAGAGTGGCTTAAGTATTGTTGATAGTGCTTTTGAGTACGGGGACAGACCTCTGTGAAGGAGCCACCAAAGCGTCCTCACGTCGTGCTCTCCGTCACCCCAATCCCACCCAGGACTCTTGACAATTCACCCAGTTTGGAGCCCTAAAGCTAAACTTCTCCCACCTTTTGAATCTAGAAATCACCATAAAAGCAAAAACGTTTCCAAAATTAAATAGTGTGGCCAGGTAATGACAACTCAAAGGTGCACAATTTTCTCCTCGTGAAAACTGCCTTATACAAGTATTGGAAGACAGTGAGATACTTCGCATCATGAGAGTCTGGGCACACATGTCAGAGCTGGAGACTCCAACCTCTTCTGTTCTCCACTCCTGGACATTTAGACCATGCACTGAAGTACGATTTAGGGCAGGAATTAAAAAGATACTTTCCTAAGCAAATTCTTAAAGGAACTGTTTTATTTAGCTAAACAGATTGGGCTAATGTCACTAGAAGCCATATGCTGCTTCACCTCATCCTAGCTTTGGGAGGAAGGAGGTTAAATGGTGGGGTTCTGGCAGAACAAGCTGTTTTTAAGAGGGCAAATACTTCTGTTTCTTCTATTTTCCAGGATGCCAACTGCGTAATTCCAAATCTGTTCTAATTAAGGGCTAAAGTGAAATTAAGTTAGAGCTAAAACGCTCTGAAGAAGTACCTGCTTTGGTGTAAGATGATGTCGTGCCGTACAAATGGTTGAGCGTCCTGCAAAACTAAAATCAGAGCTTCCAGCCTGCAAATAGCAGGGATAAAGAGTGGGGAAAGGGCAGCCGGACTTCCCTGCCGTGCCAAGGGGCGATGAGGTGACACCTACAGTGGGAATTACAGGACAGTTCAGCTGTTCCCTTGACCTTCTGAGATACAGAAGAGATTTGAAGATGTTTGCTAATTATTACACAGAACCACAGAATGGCAGGGGTTGGAAGGGACCTCTGGAGATCATCTAGTCCAACCCCCTGCCAGAGCAGGGTCACCCAGAGCAGGTTGCACAGGAACGCGTCCAGGCGGGTTTGGAACGTCTCCAGAGATGGAGACTCCACCACCTCTCTGGGCAGCCTGTGCCAGGGCTCTGCCACCCTCAGGGTAAAGAAGTTCCTCCTCATGTTTAGGTGGAACTTCCTCTGCTCAAGTTTGTGCCCGTTACCTCTTGTCCTGTCCCTGGGCACCACTGAAAAGAGCCTGGCCCCATCCTCCTGACACCCACCCTTTCAGTATTTATAAGCCTTGATAAGGTCCCTCCTCAGTAATGAAATTCTGAAAACATTTCCAGGAATTGCTGAGGGATGCTGGGTTGGTTTCCTTTTTAACCAACACAGTTCATGAGGCAGGGTGGTAGCTAAGATTGAAATCTCTGCACAGTATTAAAATGAATGAAATTTAGCTCATATTATTTTCAAAAGGCTTTGTATTATCTACAATTCATTTTACACTATGGAAAGGACTTAAAGAGATAAGGGATTTTCAACGTACCAAAAACATTACTTGATGATATTATTTAAATCTAAGGCGCACATGCATAGGTTGTGGAGTCAGTTTTTCATCTCAACGCTGGCTCCGTCAGTGGGAGGGCTGGCAAAAGCCTTACAGTTGTTTATTGCTATGTGCTGCCATGATTTTAGGAGGTTTGTAAAAAAACATTATTGTTGGCCTTACAAACAGGCTTTTATGCTGCCTACGTTTATGTATTTTTAATGCAATCTATATTATCACATGCAAAATGTTTGTTTTTTTTTAAAAATTAAGATCTAAAACTGCCACAAAGAATAGAAAATTAACTTTGTTCAGCTGACTCATTTTTGACATTTCTGATTCTTTCACTCATTAATCAAATATATTAAGTGCATATTAATGAAACCTAAGGAGACAGATTTTTAGAGACAGGGAGACAGAGGCAACACTTTCCTGTGAAAATCTTTGTATCCTAGGATCTTGAACTGGCCCTGCAAGATCCTCCGTATGTAAAAGCCTGGCAAAGGAATTAAAAAATGAATGTGCTCCATTAACCATGTAGCCCTACTGAATTAAAATGCTAAGGAAAATATATGACGAAATCCCGGATGTGGACTGTATGGGTAAAGACGAGGTAAAAATTGATAAATGCTGCATTAAAACATTTAGTTTATATTCAATTATACCCATTGCGTCTCACTAGGAAGTAAATGAACTGAATTCCTCAGAGGATGGCTCAAGATTTTCATGTGGTTGTTTATCTGAGGTTACTTTTTAATGACGTTTAATTCAATTTGGTTAGAGCTCCTCAATAACTGGTGCTTTTACCTTCTTTTTTACTTTTTTTTTTTTCTCTTTTTGAAAGAGCTGCCTGTCCCCCGGGGTCATTTAAGCAAAGGGGGCGCATTATTATTTCTTGTTTAAATGAAATCTGGAGCCACGCGCACATTTACTAGTGCTCTTTTCTAATGTTAAGGAAATACAAATGATCAATAAAGATAAAAAACAATAAAACCAGTATGTTTACATTTGGCAGGAACTGACTGTACTCTGCTGCAGGATTTAATAATAGTGAGTACCACGTCCAAGACCAGCTGAGATGGCAGAGCTCCTGCCGAGCTGATCCTGCTAGTCGCTTCATCGCCAATGTTTGCTTCCTGCCCAAATGACACCTGTGTGTTTCTCCTGCGCCAATATGTGTTTGCGTACACTGGGATCTATTTTGAGGTTTCCCCAGCAGGCCTTTTGTGTATTTATGCAATTTAAGAATAAGCTGGTTTCATCAGAAAAATGTACAATTTCTAGAATCCCCAGAGAAAAGCAAATCAATCTACCAAGACAATACGCTTCTTGGAAAGAGAATATAAGAAGTTTATGATCTGGGCAACAACTCTTAAAACAAAAAAACCAACCAACCAACCAACAAAACCAACCCAAACCCATTTCTGTGAGAGTGGGAAGAAAATTGTTAAGAATTGGACACAGAAGGAGCGAGAGACTCCAAATATCAGCTACCCGCAAATACTAAAATGAATGTAGTTGGGTCACAACTATTGGTAAAGAAACAGAAAAGAAGAAAACCGTAGATTAGAAACTGGGGAAAAGAGAAGAATTTCACCAAATCCAAGGCCAAGCTGCGCCGCTGGACAGAGAGCAGGTCTCTCTCCTGCCTGTCCCACCTTGCCCACAGGACAGAGCCTGCGCGGCTGCCCCTGCCAGCCCCAGCACTCGTCCTCAGGGCGAGCTGCTTTCCTTCCGCACGGAAAGGAAGCACGCGTCTCTTGAGTACCTGTACACTGAAGAAATCAACCTCTAAGAGTTGTCCGCAGGGTGATTATTTCTTGCGATCGTGCCAAGGTTGTTTTGGGGTTTTGTTTGTTTAGTTCTTCTCCCCCCCACCCCCATTGTCCCTTATTCTGAACACGCACCTTGCGATGGTGACCGCGATCTACTGACGCAGCGGGGCGGCTGGGACTTCCAGCTGCACGCTCCCACCGAGGCAAAATTTCCCTCTATGCAGAGAAATGCATTCAAGAGCAGAAGATAAACCCTGCACGTCAATCTGAAGATGATAATAAACTGGAATAGGATTTTGGCTCATTTGCAAATACAGGCAATGGTGGGTAGGAATTACCCTTCAGTAAAATAAACAAACAAACAAACAAACACAAAAAAAGCCCAAAACCAATTTATGGAAAAGGTTAAAAGCTGGATGGGAAACTTCAGCTGTTTATACATGCAAATACAGAACAATTAGCGAAATTGTTAACATGACCGTAGAGCTATATTAGAAAGGCGGTATTTCTTATTTTCCCCTGCATGCAGGGGAATGCTCGAATGTCTCCTCTATGTTATTAGGGTCAAATCCCCTTTAGTGGCCCAGATGTCACGTGGAAAGCAATAAAACCACAACCTGATCTAAGGAATGCCGAGAACAGGAACCACAAAAAGATACTGCCCACAATAACAAAATTTTGGAGTGTTTTGAAGGAGCAATGTCTTAATTACATGTCATTGCAACTTTTTTTTTAATCCGTGAGATGCCACAATACCTATAGTAAGCGCTGGGGAACGGGGACAGACACTGGACCTTTATACCCTGACACTGTACTTGAGTCCAGCAGAAACCCAGCAGACAGCCTCTTGCAGCTCTTCTGCTCCAGCAGAACTTGCATCAAGGGCAGGGACCTTGCAAGGAGGAGGACTGGATGGACACAGTTCGATGGAAACACTTTTTTAAAAAAATGTACACCACTACAGATCACAAACTGGACAAATTCATGCTAGCTGGTATTAAATTCAGCACTTTCGCTCCTAACTAAGAAGGAGAACTTTGTTGCCAGCTGCTTTATATTCTTATATATATTTTTTTCTTTTATATCCGTATATATATATGTATATATGAATGAAATTTTAACTTGTTTTCGTTTCCTTCCACAGATACCTGCACTAATGGCTGGTCAAATCTTTCCCACTGTGACTTATTTCTACAGACTTGCTCAATGCAATGAAATGTCAAGAGACATATTTGGAGTCGTACCTTCACAGGCAGTAACCTGAGAGATGAGAACAGCACAGCGTTTCTGATCCCAAGCAACAGATCTGGACAAGGTGGGGGGTAAGTTTTTCGTTTGGGGTGGGGTTTTTTCCCCTTGGACTGATTTGTGCAGGGATTTTGATCCAAACATCAGACGGCTGCCTTTGCCTCTGCAGTGCAGACCTTTACAGCTGTCTGGTGAAAGCAGCACTGATGAGCACGTTGGCTGGCTGTGTCCTGCTGTCCATTCAATCCCTGCATGCCTACTTCTTCAGGCTCACACATAAGGAGCGTGAGATTTGCTAGATACGCACAGAACAGTGGTACCACGCGTATAAGTGAGCACCACCTCAAGAGGAGGTTTAGCACAGGGACAAGACAAGCAACCGCCCTCGTGGGAGCTGTGCGTCACCTCTATCTTCTCTCCAACTGTATGGATACCCGTTCTGACTTAAATCTCCAACTCAAGTGCCCCCTGACCAAGCAATGTGGCACATTACAGGAACGATAAGGAAACAACTGAGTGGTGAATCCCAGGAAATAGTCTCTTGTAAGGAAACTGAGTCATGAGAGGTGAGCAGGGACCCCAGCCACAGCCCCGCGCAGCAGCACATCAACACCACCAGCAGCTTCCTGCAATGGCGTGGGACGACCGACCACGTGTCAGGGGACCATGCCCTGTTTCCGTATTTTTTCCTGTTCATTGCCTTGTTGCATGAGTAAGAGGAAGGCTCGCCCAGCCAAACCTCCACTGAGCAGCATTAAGCAATGTAACCGATCATTTATTTTCAACGTAGAATTTTGCCTTGGGAATTTTAACAGCAGCTACCTCAACCAAAAAGACTTTTCCCTTTTTTCCCCCCTTAAGCTGCAAAGAACTGTACACTTGAAAACAGACATCACACCTGTAGCTTCACACCGAACACCGGGATGGTAAAGCATCTTACCTCAGGCTACGTTTTCCCCTTTGTAATCCACATAAGGAGACAAAATTCAAGAAAGAAAAGTTAAAAGGTTTGTTACATTCATGTAAACAGTAAAAGATTGTCAGGTGTTGACATAAGTGGTTTTTGCAACCGGGTAATAAGAGCCACGGGTGATACAAGGCCTGAAGACAGTAACAAGGGAGAGGATCCAGGAAGGCTCAGGAATTGCCAGTGAAGTGCTAGCAGAAGTCTGAAAATTGTTAACCAGTTCAACCAGGGCACAGATGGGGCATGCGCCGAACCCGGGCAATGCTGCTGAACTGCAGGGCAGACGCTATGGAGATGGCTTCAGAAAGGGATGGAAGAATTGCGAATTGCAATTAAGTCATTCCTGCAAGAACAAGTGACAGTTTCAGCAAGGACCTAAGGGGAAAGAATGGAAGGAAAAAAAAAAAAACAAACACCAACACCAAAACACACACACACAAAAAAAAAAAAATAAAAAAAAACAGGTGGGAGATTCCTGCAGATCTAAAGCCAAAATGAGATCAAGATCTGGGGGCGACTGAGAGAAGCACTGCCATTTCTCCCTCACTTGGTGGGCTTCTAACCAAGCCTAAGCTCTCTCTCCCAAAGGATGTTCCGTTTCCTCAAGCAATGAACCAATGCAATGGTTTGAGAGCACAGCCCAGCTATCCCGGGCTGCATCAAGAGAAGCGTGGCCAGCAGGCTGAGGGAGGTGATTCTCCCCCTCTACTCCGCTCTGGTGAGACCCCACCTGGAGCACTGCGTGCCCCTCTAGAGTCCTCAGCACAGAAGAGACATGCACGTGATGGAGCAGGGCCAGAGGAGGGCCACAAAGTTGATCCGAGGGCTGGAGCCCCTCTGCTATGAGGACAGGCTGAGAGAGTTGGGGGTGTTCAGCCTGGAGAAGAGAAGGCTCCGTGGAGACCTTATGGCAGCCTTCCAGTACCTAAAGGGGGCCTACAGGAAAGCTGGGGAGGGACTCTGGAGCAGGGAGGGAGGCCATAGGACAAGGGGGAATGGTTTTACACTGAAAGAGGAGAGATTTAGGTTAGATCTGAGGAAGAAATTCTTTGCTGTGAGGGGGGTGAGCCCCTGGCCCAGGCTGCCCAGAGAAGCTGTGGCTGCCCCATCCCTGGAGGGGTTCAAGGCCAGGTTGGACGGGGCTTGGAGCGACCTGGGCTGGTGGGAGGTGTCCCTGCCCAGGGCAGGGGGTGGGCTTTAAGGTCCCTTCCAACCCAAACCATTCTGTGATTCTAGGATACTTGATCTCATGAAGCTGCTCTTTCTATTCATATACTGTCTTTAAAAACAGGACACTTGATATTTCTTTACAAACTACATACAAAAATGATTTCACCATAGACTGACAGACAAATATTTCAAATTTAGTCCTGGACTAACTCTAATCTATGTAACAAAAAAAAATGAAGCCAGGGTCCCATATATCCATTAAATCCTCTTTACGTATCATAGGCTCCCTATGCTGTTTGCTCGGGGGACAGAGCCTGTAATCGACTACCCCAGGACACAGAAGGGTTTTGTTCTGAGGAACAAAGTATTTTTAACTTGCCGAAGTCGCACCCCTGTGTGATCATCACTGTAGTAGAGACTACATCTGCACCGGGAATTTTCTCTCAAAATACATTTGCTAAAACGCAGCAGCAGTTTTGCACTTTTTTGAAAGAGTGGAAAAATGACTCTGTGTGGATCAGTAATGAGAGCAGTAATTGCCACAGGGCTGACAATAATTTATGCACAAGTTCTCAATTGCTCCTAATGGCCTGTCAGATGGTAAAAGGGAATGCAAAGCAGATCATAAAAACAACTCTACCATAGCTTCTGAGAAGAAAATTCTTGAAACCTTCACTCTTGCTAAGAAATATGAAAATACAGGAACTAAAGTGGCTTCTGGAGAAGCAATAAAAGAAAACTACGCCATTATCTTGTAATTCCTGCAGATCGGATTTTGTGATTGCAGCAGAAAATGAAATCATGTTTTCCAAGACGCGCCTGTATCTTAAATGAAGAACTGCAGTACAACAAAAACTTCATGCACTATCACCAGTAGATGATTACTTCCTCCAGCTCAGACTGGCTGAGAAATGTCGCTACTGATACTTCGAAATCGCAGCAATGTCAGCTGTTTCCAACAGTGTAAACTGGATGCAACTCAGGAGATGGTAACCTACTTACTTTTCTCAAGATAACACCAAACTCTGTTCCAGATGTTTGGAAATGCAATTATGCTACACTCAAAGGACTTAAACTTGGCGATGTATCAATACTCTTAGCTTAAAATGGGAAAGAATAGCCAATCTACAAATACACATTGAAAACGAACTTCTGAGTTCATAACTGCTTAATTGAGCAAAACGCACTAACATATACATCCATTAGACTATACCCTTAGTCAAGGTTCCTGAAGCAATTCATGTGCTCTAGCATTTTTTGGATGTGTAGATTTTATCATGCATTCCTCCTTCAAAAGCCTCAGGAGAAATATTTTGCACTTAAACTGCAGAAACCACTGAAATGCTAATTCTGAAACGGTTTCCAAAAATTAAAGTAGGTTTCAAGTGTCCAAAAGGAAAGAGTTACATCAATTCTAAAAAAAAAAAAAAAAAAAAAAAAAAAAATCAAGATAACTTCAACTCATTATATTAACTAATAAGGTCATTAGTAAATAAAAGTTTAGGATACGTGAGAGGCAGATATAAAGAGATATAAAGGCAGCGTATACATATGCTTGATTAAAAAAATATGCAAGGTGGTCTTTCCCTGACACCAGGTCTTAAAGGCTCTTATTTTTGCGTTACTATCTCTTATTCCTACAAAGAAAGGCTGTCACTTTCAGATGGCCACAACTTTTCTAGTTAGTCCTAAGCAATAAGCAAGGGAAATATTGCAAGACAGTACCGTGTCCATCAAAAATGCTGAAAGAAAACAACTGGCTGGTTTTTAACATTCTGTAAAATTTTACTTCCATTATCCCTTTCTTAGCTAAGCTTTGATGTAAAGTCAGTATTTTCTTTAAAAACGCTGAATATCCAAACGTTCATCCTGAGAGCAATTCGGCGTTTCCCTCCGCTGCTGAGGGCAGGTGGCCGGGGCAGGGCCCTGCCGTCCCGCACGCCCGGCGTTACCGGGCCGAAGGAGGCAGCATGGCGGGGCCGCAGCCACAGGCTCCAACTCAGGGAAGACTGAAGAGGCTGCGTCAAACCGCAGCCTTGCTTCCCACGGGCTTTCTCAGATCTCTTCCACCCCCGCTTTGGTGGCTGCTAATGAACTCGCGCTACACCACCGTCATCTCTTAGTCAGGTCTCTCTGTGTATTTGTCAATAATAGAAAATAAAAAATATCCAGCTCTCATTGTAGACTCCAGCCTGTTCAAACCCTTCTCTGATAGCTCCCAAGACACACCATCTTTTATGGCTTCAGTTACGGCTCCCTGGACAGACTTCTCATTCAAGTTCTTTCTGAGCAAAGGGGAAAAAAGCATTTGGCTGATGCTGATGTTTCTGCCATTGACAAAGTTCCTTCTGTGGAAACATCCACTTTCACGTAGCTCTGTCCCCACAGAAAGGCTCATGTGCTGTTCACCATCCCATCCTAGTCACAGACCTCAAAGACATGGAAAAAGCATAAGATGATCACAGACACTTTTAGCCACGACCAAAGAAATCAGCACGATGACCCTGTGGGACAGGAGGCCAATGGCAGCACAAACATCACTGTCACACCAAACGCAGCGTCACTGCGCGCGCCACGAGCCTGCGTGGAAACCGGCTGCTCTCCACCACCTCCCCTTGCCGTCCCACCTGCCCGCAGTGTCTCACACCTCTCTGCTCATCAACGTCTCCTCTTTTTTTTTTTTTTTTTTCCTTTAAGTCTTTCACTTTGCAACAATATTGAGTTTATGCTTACAATTGTTTTTAGACTCCAAAAGGTCCAGGTGGATGACAGTAAGCTGATGAGTTCAGATAATTAGCAGCGATGATTGGGCAAATCAAGTGTGGGAAGGAGAACAGTCCTGTTGACTCATTTTCAAAATGAAAATGCATTGAATTTTGAAAAGTAAAAGAAACAATTAGAATGCAAAAGAGGAGGCTCTCTCATATACTATAAAAGAGCCACGCACCAGGAAGCAGTGTCCTGTCACACGAAGGAGACCTTCAGTCGAGCTGCAGACAAACCTGACTGTCACAAGCTTTATATTTCACATCGTCATCAACCAGCAAAATCAAATACCAACAACTTTTAGAGACAGTAAAAAAAAAAAAAAAAAAAAAAAAAGAGAGAGAGAGAGAAAAAAAAAAGTGAAGAATGCATCACCTAGAAAGAGAAATTCTTTCCAGCGAAGCTGACCGTTAGCTCGTTAGCCCAGAGCCGAGCACCAGCGGCAGCGAGCGGGTTCCACGGCAGGCCCAGGGGCTCCCCGCGCGGGCACCACCCCAGGGCTGGCCAGCACGGCTACCAATGGCACCCAGGAGCTCACGGAGGAACTCTTAAAGCAGGCTGTGGAGGAGGTGGGCAAGTTCAAGAGTAGACGGCTAGCGGGAAATGCCAGCTCTCCTTCCTAACGCTGGGCTGTATTTTCAGATGAAAATACATTCTTTTCAAGAAAAAAAACCATAAAACTTGCAAATAAATGTACATTTCAACAAATAATTTTCATTCTGGCAAGAGTCAGAAAAGGAAAATACAGGTTTCCACGCTTCCAAAGGAGCATTTGTCACGTAGCCAGCCCCTGGGCAGGGATCCCCCATGACATCCCATCGGCAATATCACCCTCTCGCCTCGAGAAAACGAGATCAGGCACAACGCAGAGCGCTGCGAGGATGCTACATCTTACATGACACTTTTTCCATATTCTCTATTACAACAGCAAAGCACAGACAGACCGATCTGAAGCAATGTATAACGAGTAAGAGATTTAGAGGTCAGCAGACATTTCACCAGACAGAAAGCAGAGGCGTTGCTGCCCTCTCAAAGAACTACAATCTTTCTTCTCACATATGCCCATGTTTGGTCTGAATCCAGGTTCACGTTCAATTCAAGACATAGCTTAAATTGTTCAATAAATTGGCTTAAGCATAGGCAAAACAGCGTATTTTGTTTCTTCATAAAAAGTTAATTTGAATTTCACTCAACATTAGTCTACATATAATTTTATTTTATACTTGGTTACCGAAGGTTATGCAGCAAAACCATCAAACCTGTTTCAAGTATGAATACACCCCACTTCACCAATGGCAAAATCAAGCTTAGGATGGCAGGTTTTCAATGCTTATGACTCTTTAAAAAGGACATCTACCAATAAACTATGGGTATCCTTGGCAGCCTTTTATACGATACTAATTTTAAAATGAAATAGAATCTCCCACATTTATACAGTTGCTGACAGAAAGACTTCAAAAAAAACCCCGTAAATAAAGGACCTTTGCAATGTGTTCCAAAAGTTGGATTAAAAGATATTCACTAACTTGATTTGTTCTCCCTGTGTAAAACATGGCGAAACCTTCCAGGAAAGCAATTCTAAAAACCTAGGGAAAACGGTGACCATTTAATAAAACACCGTGCTGTGGGAAAACACAAACACTTTGTCGCAGGCTGTGCTGCTGAGCTTTTCAGACTATCTCAGAATCTCAGATATCTCATACCTTCCCATGGGAAAAGAAAGATTTTAAATGCAGTACCAAAAGAATAAGAATTAAAAAGCAAACAACCATGGTCTGATGACACATCTCCTCTTCCTAAAACCTGTAACAATCTCATTTTCAAAATTCCTTTCCCACCAAATAAATTAAGAAATAAGAGGTTAGTCTGCACATTTATGCCTAAGAAAAAGGTTTGCAGAGCTAAATTCTAATTCCGTAAAGCATCGTTCATGGTTTACAATGTCCCCAAGGTATTCTACTGTCGAGTTATATGAAGTAATAATAATAAATAACATTTTCTACTGTTAAAAAACAAATGACTCCTTTATCTTTTCATGCCTCAATCAGACACCTGCTGAAAAGTCACATACTCAACATTCAATGAGAAAGCAACAACAGATTCCTGATTATATATAACAGCTTAAAGAATCAGAAATATGCTCCAAGAGCGAGGCATAGCTACGTGCTTATTCTGCTTGTGAATGGAAAAGGAAGAAGGAAGGGTCTTCAAGGAAAGTAGCCAAAGGAAACTGAAGCGAATGTAAAAAACATTTCAAGGCTATATTTAGAGGAAGACATTCTTCATACATTTGCCAAGCTATTCACGTCATTTCACACAGCATGTTTTATCCAGCTTTATAAGTCTATGAGAGAGCCGGGGGGGGGGGGGGGGATCTGGATCTGTTGCCAGAAATGGAAATCTTGCATTTATGTAGAGGAGCGAGTATTTTAAGCATGTGAATTCAAGAGTAATTTCCAAAGGGGGAGGAAAAAAGAAGGGGGGGATGGGGGGTGGGGGTGGTGTGGTGGTGTTGAAACTTTCTACAGATATCACAGAAGGATTCTGCAGTATAGAATTTATAAGTAGCACATGTAAATTGCCCTCTCATGCTCCCTTTTGGGCCAGGCTCACTAGCCTTAGCTCTATCACTAAAAATACTAAAACGAGGGCATTTCACTAAGTTCAAGTCTTTAGCTGGTATAAACCGGCAGAAGCCTTGTCCGTGTCCATGTAGACGGGATACATCCGTTATATAAGCAATTACATATTTCTCCTCTGTAATGAGGTAAACAGAAATCTAAGGTGAATTAACAAACGCTATACACAAGCTCAAAGGTGAAAACAGAAACAAAAATACTGCAGTTTTATAAGAATATTATGATTTTTCTTTAACTCGTTTAGTACATGTCATGAGGTTCAGCTATTTGCATAAAGAAATGTCAAGCATACAAAAAATATGTCAGTACCAGATGTAACGGTAATAGGAACAAACCACATGGAAATTTCCTGTTAGTGACCTTCTGGAGGCTGGGGATGGAATCCATTTGAGATACAGCACTGGTTTTACTTAAACTTATACAAATGACTTCTATAAAAAGTTTTTACCTTCATTCCCTTCTCCAGGTGGCTGATAAAACGAAAGCCCCAAAGATATGATGGCTGCAATTTCCAAGATTATAAGAGTCACATCCTGCAACGCTTCCCAGACTAGCTGTAAGAATGTTTTTGGCTTCTTTGGAGGTATAAAATTTTTTCCAAAAATAAGCTTTCTCTTTTCTAGGTCTGCAGCAGTGCCAGCTAATCCTGTGAATAAAATAAAATAAAATAAATTAAAATTGCAGTGAAATAGAAAATGCCCACTTTTATCTGCATTCCTATAAATTATTTCTCCAAGAACAACTACAAGCCGTACTGCCTATGGCATATTAACAAATAGGTAGATTTTCCACTTAAATTTTGCTTTCGCAAGATGATTTATCCTTACATTCTGAACAGAATCCTCATGGACTCTATTTAGAACTAATTCCTGACAGTTTTAATTGTAAAAAAGGCCTTGAGTTAGTAGGATTACTTTAATAAGACCTATGTATATAGATACATACACACATGTAAGCAATGACTTCTGAAAATAGATCATAAAGCACAAATAAGGTGTATCTGGGATGAAGCTGGAATAGCTGTTGGCAGCTCTTGGTAATACCAGTCGCAGAAGACACATATCTTTGTTCTGACCTTGGGTCGGTGACCTCAACGTATAAATCAATAAAGCATGTCTTGTCCTGCTTCAAAGCAACCTCTCTTGCTGTGTAAATACTGGCACACAACCGCCGGGACCAACTGCATCAGTTTTTTGTTACGTGGAAAAGGGCAGCCCAAGTGACAGGTTATACGTACAAAGGAAGTAAAAAGGAAACTATACGGTTCCTTAAATCGATATAAAAATGCGCGTATTTTGCATGATACTTCAACGTAGGAACAGTTCAATTTAAGGATACGGTGTAAGTATGTGTGGCTGCGCTGAACAACCCAGGTGCTTTTTTCCTATTTTTTAATTATATTAATGTATGCACGTCTAGCGCCTCCTCGGGGGGGGGGAAAAAGAGACAAAAAAAAAAACAACCCAAAGACTTGCAAGTGTTAGGGAAGAATCACTGTGCCCGTACACCACTCTCAGCTGCATAAAGAAGTGCAATAAAGGCAGTGGTTACACATACCTGCCAAGTAATATCCGATGTTAGTTGCAACATTTACAAAACTGCGGGGTTTGAATGCGATCGGTAACGTAAAGTTATTCGTGCCTATTCAGCCTAACATGACACAACGGAGACAGTTAAATTGGGAGCCGAACCCTGCGGAACACAGAGGTGCCTGCGGGCGAGCAGGAGGAGCCCACGCAGCCCTGGCTCCGCGTGCCGGTCAGGGGGAGCCCGCGCCTGCCGGCACTGCTGGGGCACCTGGGGAGCCAGAGCCCTGTCAGCAGCACCTTCAAGACGCCAAGCGAAAGAGATCAGCGCTCTCGTGTGCTAACGGTACTCGGCTTTGTGCTTCATCCGTCCAGGACCGGTGCGACTGTTCCCAGCAGCGTGCGGGTGACAGTAAGTCACCGCTCGGGCGACAGCACCAGGCCCCAGCGTAATTTCCTCAAGATGACAGCGATGCTTTTCCAACACATCAACCCTCCGCAGTACAGGCAAAGATGTTGACTCACCTTTCACGGAAGGTATATAATTACAGCTGTTGTGTAGCTTCTGGCTCTTGGTTAACTCATCAAACTTTCATTTCACCTTCAGCTTCTAAGAAACCCTATCCTTCTCCCAGATAAAGGCATGCTGTAGTTATTATTACCTCACTTTGTTTAATTTTCCATACCTAGTGCTTAGTGACACTGTAACAGACAGGTTCCAGCTATTATGAAGGGTGTCTACATTATTCTCTGCGATTCAAACAATAACACGCCAAACCCTCTGCTCTTCCGTGGGCTCCCAGTCAGCTTCCAACCTGGGGTAAGGGCTTTCTCCTGAGAAACAGGACTCGCAGGCTACGAAACACCTGGGGAGCTGCCCTTTTGCGAGCCACTGCAGATCACAGCCGTTAGGACTCGGGAGTCACTCACCACTGATGGGACCTGACATAGGGACCAGCCTTTAGCAGACACCGAACAAATGCAGCTGGAGCCTTCAGAGCTCAAAAGCACATTGGAAAGGAAGAGATGTCTGAGAAACGCCTACTTTCCAGTACAGAACATATGTGCACGGCGGTGGGCCAGCTCCAGCAGGTTCGTAGATGACCGGGCACTCAACGGCATGAGAGGGATGGCTGACGTACTACAGGAGATAGCTGCGCTGTTTTCCAAGAATACTATTTACCTCGACGTGATGAATTCATGACTTTGAAATTACGCTGCATACTTTACTGTCAGGAGGCCATAAAAAGTATACGCATCCTGTCCTACGTTACTGACCATGACAAACAAAAACACACGCACAGACTGAGAAGCCTCCAAAGCAAAAGAGAGACACTGGAACTCAAGGAGCTGCTTTTTCTCCAAGACAAAAATGGTTTATTTAGACACCATAAGGTTGAAGACTAGACTGCCTTTAAAGCATCTACGGTCACCATTATCTTCCAGACTACAGTCTAAGTAACCTACATTGGAATTGAGACACAAGTTTTATTTAATTGTACTCTTTCATTTTTTGTAATAAATATTATCTTCCTGAAGACCCATAAAAAGGCACGGGTAAATCGTGTGTGTGATTTTATTCTTCTCTATAAGTCTATTTCTTGGTGAAATTATTCACCAAGTCAGTCTCACCTAAAAAAAAAAAAGAGCATATTAATCTTTAATTATGAAATTTCTTTTCTTGGAAAACATTTAGAAATACTTGAAATGAAATTAAATACTCAGTTGAAACCAAAAGGTTTCCCTTCTTCTCCTGAGATCTGGCCATCGCTCTTAAAAAAACATTCAGCAAAATTTTGGGTTTATTTTTTTTTTTCTCCCACTGAATGCCAGAAACTAACAAGCCCCTGTATTTAGAGAGAGAGGAAGGAGAGAACGAAGAAATCTACACACCAGTTGATGAAATTGCACCATAACTGTCCTAAGCATTACTGTAGAGAAAAGGTCGGAAAGGGACAATAAAATACAGAGAAGCCCAAGTTACACAAAGAGATACAGCTCAGGGAAACGCAATTGAAGACCCGAGGCAATGGACGATGTTTATTTTGTAAAAGCTTCCCTAAATCCTCCAAACTAGTGCCAGCAGAAGGTATAAGGAGGGCACACTCCTTATCTTTTTCAAATAATCTGCTTTATTCAGAAACGTTATTCCGGAGAGTCCTAAAGGTGGAGCGAGGGAGCCCCGCGGCGCTGCCTGCGGAGGATGAGAGTCACGGGCGGATCTGCGGGCGCTGCTCCCCGGCTCCCGCGCGCTGACAGGCAGCGCAGATGGCACAAACCTCAATTAGCGCAGCACGATCTGGAAGTGGACAGCTGTCCTCACCAGTGCTTTTAACCGGGAGATGGCTTTCCTGCTGCTACATTTTTTTTTTTACCTCTTTTTTTTCCATATTACACATGGTGACTTCATTACTGTTCATGAATATTTTTTTTTTATTTCTTGCTTGTCCCTTAAGTATTGAGTCCTGCGCAAATAATGAAAGAGCATTGCAAATGAAAGCCATTTGAAATACCATTTCTATATGAAGATATAAAACATCTAAGGAAGTGAAAGAGAACCAGCGAGGACAAAAAAAAAGAAAAAAAAAAGAAGAATGGAAATACCAGTTCAATATGACTTCAGGCTTCATGTGTCACTGGTTAAAGCAGCAGCCTCCATCTTATCTTCTGTATGAAACAAGCCACAGACTGGCTTTTTTATGTTCATGTATCCACATAAGCATGAATGTTTTAATTTTTTTTTAATTGCTTTTCTACGTTGAACCTGTGCAATACTTCTTTGCTTGACCCAAGTGTTTTAGAATTATTATGCAGATTTGGGTTAAATTAATATATAAACAGTATACACAGGGTTAGGAAATATTGTGAAAAGCTATTACCGATGCTTCCAGCACTTGAATAATTTCTAAAGATCTCCATTTCCAAAAATTTTCCCCAGAACGTGTTTGAAATTTGTGGGAGAACGCAAGCAATTGCATAGAAAACATCTTCTACAACGTTGTGCAGTACATTAAATTCATTTCTCATTTCATCTGGCACGTCTTTATACAGAAACTGTTTTAATTGTTGCTTTTTTAGAGGGAGAAAAAGACGAAAAAACTGGAGAAATGCCACTTAATTAATCTTCTCTGTTCCTTATCTACATCTGTCAGTTACTGCATGCTGAATATAAAACCAGCAGTTCAATTAATGCTTCCTGGAAAATTGTATTTCTCTGACAGTCATCTCCACTGCAACCCAACGGAGCATGGCAAGCAGAGAATGATTTCAGTGCTCCAAAAATAGCAAAAGCACATCACTACTAAAGCAACAATTAAAAAAACCTGTAGAACTTTTAAGAGAATGTTTCACATCTGCTTGAATTATGAGACGAAGACTGCAGAATTTACATTTGCACTAATTGTGCAAATAAACCATTCATTACTTACTAACGTCCTTCTGTACATTTTCAGATGCATCCAGAAGAGTTGATACAAATTTCAAATAGCAAAAACTGTAAACCACGTTAATTTAAAAATCACAGCATATATCACTTCACAGGCAGAACAATTGTTCAGCAAGGGAAGTAAAGGCTTCACGGTGATTCTGAACTGCTATTGAAATTAACGCACAGAGGTAAACCAACTGTTTTGACCAGTGACTCCTAATGACCAGCAGATGCGACATGCATGAACTCTTCCTGTGAGGACACAGACCCGTATTTATCTCATGAGCTCCCACCGCCCTTGTCTCAAACGCTTTTCCCAAATGATGAGCATTCCTAGCCTCACGTTATCTAGGTATTCACAGAAACTAAAAAGTAAAACACCACAAAGTATCACCTCAACAATTATTTCATTTCCTTTGCCTTGTTTCACCAATTCCATTTATTTCGCATTTAACTACGGAACAATCCCTTCCGTTACCACTGCTACGTGATGCTTTCATATACCTTGCCCCACCAGCTTCTACAGCTCTCGCACAGATCCTCAGAACTTCCTAACGTCAGTCAGAACTATTAGCCCAGTTACTACTGTTGTAACACAGAAAACCCAAACCCACAATCTCATTCAGCATTTTCAGTGGGACTTTACTCTGTGGCTTTGGAAGCACTATTTTGCGGACTATTTTGCTTTTCTCTCTTGAAAACAGTAGAAGTGACCGCAGGCCTTTTCTTCTTCCACTTCTTTCACTTCAATCTAGGAAGTATTATCTATCTAGTGACTGAAAGAGCTGAAAAAGTCAAATTTTCAATTCAAACGAATAGCTTGTAACTAACAGATTTAGTTTCCGAGACCTGCCTTAGGGAACTGTCCCTTCCCAAGAAATCAGGGAAGGCAAGGAGACATGCACAGTGAACTGCGATTACTGCTATGGTTTTGATCAAATGCTAAGGAAGGTCTATTTTGTCCCTTATGCATAACGATGTCATCAAGCACACTATGATGTAATCCAACATCAGTCTTCATTGGGTCACAGATTCTTCATGACTCTTGTTTAAAGGGTATCTAAGTAAAACAAACCCCTACTTTGGCCCAGGTATGCCACAGAAATGTATGTTGCATTAAACTACCCTGTTTTACTGCCACAGGATTTTTTTTTTTTCCAAACTAAAACATACACCGAAGACGTGAACCACAAAGTGAAAACATTCACACCTAGACTGGATGCCTCTGCGACCTCCCAGTTTTATCACGTACGTTGCTTGAACATTTTTTGATGCAGTACATTGAAATTCTGCTTAGGTCGTATCAAAGTAAAATCAGTTGAGAGAACGCAGCCCATCAGTAGGAGAGTATTTAACGAGAGCACTTACCAGTTTCAGCAAGCTGAATTCAAATTTCACTAGTGAATGAACCTCAGCAAAGTGTAATTTCCTTCTAATCTCGCAACAACAAAGCTGTCTGCAAAGCATAATGAATCTCATGACCTGTTTTCATAAACGTTACTTGCTTACATTTGTTTACATAAATTTTAAGAAATTTGTCCCAAAATTAAAAGCCTTCGGAATTCCAAAACACCTAGCACATGTCCTGCAAGCGTCACACTGCTGGTGCTATTCCTACGAGTCCATGTGGCAGCTCTGCTGGGAGACCCTTGCAGGATTTAGAACCTCCTCGAGCCAAATGCTTTACAGCTTGACCTAAACAGCCAACAGACAGAACCGAGGGGCGCAGAAGCGGCAGAACCAGGAAATTAATTACCTCCCCCTCCATTTCCTCATTAATCACCCTCCCTCTTCACATCTAACATCAACCAGTGGCCAAGTCACCACGTCCTGCCCTCTTGAGTTCTGCCAGGGCTTCAGCTGCCACCGCAGCACAGGGACCACCCGCGGCAGCTGAAAAGCAGCAAAACGACTACAAAAACCCTAATGGAAACCCTCCCCGTCACAGGCTGCAATCAGAACAATCACTCTGAAGTCACGCAAAGTACATAAATACATCTCTAAATCCAAGACGTTTTAAAAAATAAAGTCACTGAAGAGCTTAACATTCTTATAGACCAATGTGTCTAATGTAGATGTTAAGAACAGATATGTAACAACTTGCTTTTCTACAATGAGTTTCCATCTCTCATTCTCCTAGCTACAGAAATGCACCAGCAACTTTATCTCAATTTTATGAGGCAGCGAAAGGCTGAAGTTCTTGCCCCAGACAGTCTAGTGGCAGTTCAGGGGAGTAAATTCACATCTCCTGGGGTTCCTGATTTATACTCAGCTGCAAGACACCATGCACGATTTATTACTGCCAAGAAGCACTGAATGCTCCGCGACATGTTTCATTCATTTCCCCATCTAGCCATTTTGGTTTTATTTCTTCTCTCTTCTTCTAATTTCTTTTTAAAGTAAAATTGCTCTGAAAAGAAGCTATTAACCCAGGAACAAATGATTTACAGAAGATGACTAATAACAGGAGAAACAGAAAGGACTGCCGATAGTGACTGTAATGTAGCCCCCCCAAAAGCCACACATCTGAAAGACACACTACAATTTCATAATAATCTAAAGACTGGACCTATGTGCAGTGCACAACCATGAGCAAATAGCAAGGCAACAGAGGAGACATCAAACATTACAGGCAAGATATGTATCACAGGGGATGACTAATATTTTTCTTGTCTAAACAGACACCATAAAGCTTTCTGCAAAGGCTGGCAGCAAAGCATTCAATGAGAGCTGAAGGTCCAGTATAAAGAAAGAGGAATTAGGATTTCTTTTTGACAAATGTACCGCTGTCAGTGGGAGTACGGCTGTTGAGAGGGAAGATAATCATCCCACCAGAAATTATTCCTTCAGCTCCTACTCCCCTCCGTAATGGTTACACCATTGACATAGGTCTCATCTTGCGTACCACAGGCTCCTGGAGATGTAGTATCAAGTACAATAAAGTCATTACACATTCGGGGCAGCAATACTAATAAATACTAATAATCTAGTTTGTATATCCAGCATCCAGCTCCCACACATTACCAACCAGACAATAAAGACAAATTCCTTGTTACATTATATATAAGCAACAGCTGCGGCAACAGCGCAGATCTTCACCTAGCACTAAGAGACAGTTGCCTAAAAGTTACGGAAGGTCTTTATTGCAGCTCAGCCACCAAAGCCCAGGCCAGCAGGACACCCCACAGATGCTGGGTACTTTGCGTCGGTTCTCACAACACCCTCAGCAGATTACTGGGATTGGGGCTTTACGGAAGAGATGGAGAGGGAACAGGGGAACGTAACGATTTCTCTCCCCGCTTCCCAGGTAGTCAAAGCCTTGAGATAGTTTCTTCAAACACCTTTTTTTGTCTCTTTAAGCAAAGCTAGGATTTCTCTCCCGCAGAAGGTAGCACTGTGATTTAGAGCAGACTGTACAAATGCCGTCTGCACGGCTCATGTATTACCCACAAAGCTCCGATTTCCTGTTGAAACACACACGTACAAGATGGGACCATTTCAATGAAGCTGATGGAGAGCATGAGCCAAATGGTATCAAAAGCGCACTATTACAATGCCGAGTTATAGTGTGATTGTTCCAGATAACGTGAAAGCTTCTTCTTACCCCTTAATATTTAAATCAAATTAAGCATCCCTGTACAGCTTAAGACACACTCGCTGGCTATTCTGTAGGATCAGGCTTGAAAACACTAACACATGAATTGGGTAATGGCAGAGAACAGCAACCTTCTAAGTTTAATGGAGGAGATCCAAGGCCTTAGCCAAGAAAAAGAACAAAGAATAAATAAGCACATAATAAAGTCAAAGTGGAAAGCTTTCCTTAATTAACACACCTTCATAACCACTTACCATCACTCTCTCTGGACCCTACAAAGAAATTCACCACTTTAATGCTAATGGCAACCACAGGGGCTGAGGAGGGGAAAAAGACCCTGAAATCAACCTGCGATTCTCTGTTCCCAAACCTCAGCCCGAGCAGTGCTGCCGACCAGCAAACCGCTCTGGCTGCTGCCAAGGCAGCTCCTGCCTGCCTGCGCGGCCCGGCACCGCCCGGGAAACACAAGTCCCCCAGCAAAAAAACACCATCGGTCATGGTCCCTAGGGAAGCCCTGATTTCATGGCTCAAGTAAGCGCCCGCAGGAAGGATCTCCTGCCTCTGAGCCCTGGAGTAGGTGCAGGCAAACAGGGAACCACCACCCACCCACAGCAGGAGCAGAGGCTGCCGTGGGCAAGCGGCAGAGCAGGGAGTACCACAGGGTCTGTGCTTGGGATCCTCTCCTAGCAGGAGAGAAAGTAAGGATGGAGCCACATGTCCACCTGTGCATGTGCACAGGCCTATATTCCCTGCCAACAGCAAGCGAGGGTGACCGGTGACACTGAGCCTGGGGACTCCTGCTGCTGAGTAACACCTCAACAAAAAAAAAAAAAACACAATTACAAAAATAGCTGCTAGACTGTCTACTGTTCATAGGTGTTAAAAAGCCTTCAACTTTGATTTTTCCCATTTCTTATCACAGTACAACTTCACATCACTTGAGGTTTTGCAAGTAAAACATTATATGCAAAGGACAAACATGTCAATGAAACGTCCCAGAAACTGAGGCCATCTGACTGAAACTCAACACAGTGAATACATGCTATGGAGAGCCTCAGGTGGCCTCTCCACGCTGTAACGGACTTTCACGCTGACGTGGCCTAGACTCACTGAAGACTTCTCATGATTTTCTGTTCAGCTCCATAGAGCATGTCCACTCAGGATGAGTCATGGTAACCTGAGAAAGCAAACGCCCAAGGAATAAAGCACGTGCAACTGGGAAAGCATGCCCTGAGAGGGGAAGATATCATGCAGCTGAAGATGCATTAGACAGACTTCTAAGTCAGTAAAGCATCAAGCTTTTATCCAGTATCCTGAAAGTCCCATGCATCTCTCTGTTTATTTTTAATATTAGTATTTGTCACTGCAATCACCATAGTTTGTTTCTTTAGTATAAGCAGTTCCAAGGGTCTATAGATCATATTTATTTGATGAAGCCTATTGGAAAGGTTAAAAGGAACAACGTATGCTCTGGTAATACCAGCAGTATGGAAAACAGGTTTTTTTTCTAGACAAGGCCAGGAATTTGTAGGTTGAGGTAGCTAATTCCTCATATAGATGTTTTTATCTTTTACTTTAAATAAATAACAGAAGGAGAAATCTTATGTTCTGAAGAAAGAGGCACATTTTTGTGATGTCTGTAAGAGAGTCAAAATGAAAATACCAAACCCCACTTTGCTGAGTCTGCTCCCACAGCTTGATTCCTTCCCACCCCCACTTAAGAAAAAGACAACAAATAAACCAGATAGCAACGAGCTGCATTTTTCTGAGGTGTTACTTCCAAGTGCTGCTACTTGGCAACTCTTCTTAATTTCATTGCTATCTTTGTCATTGTCATCTGCTTTTCCTGTGAGTAATGTCAGCTACACAGCAACTGTACTCGCTTCAAGCTATGCCTCTGCAAGAGGCAGAGCGTTTGCCATAGCGCGTCTTACGCTGCTGGCTATTCAGGAGAGTACTCAAGGTATCTAAAAGAAAGTGAGAACATTGAAGAAAACAAAGTGCTATGGTCATTATGCCATCTGCAACACAACATTAAATGCCATTATCACTCCTGCAAGTGACAGTGATGTCAACTCAAAACCACAATGCCCAACTTGTGAGGAGACAGTAAGATAATAAGATGCTTTTTGAGCATCCAATGGATTACATCCCACTGCTCAGGAACATTAAAATAATTAGGCCTTTGAAAGCTCTAACATAGCACACGCACTGTGAGCTCAATGTTACCTGCGTAACACTGTTGCGCTCATCATTACCCATTTGCTCCAGCTTCTTCATAAACAAGTGGGACCCATCCTTTAGATCACCTAGAATCCTAGAATGGTTTGGGTTGGAAGGGGCCTTGAAGACCATCCAGTGCCACCCCCTGCCCTGGGCAGGGACACCTCCCACCAGCTCAGGTCGCTCCAAGCCCCGTCCAACCTGGCCTTGAAACCCCTCCAGGGATGGGGCAGCCACAGCTTCTCTGGGCAACCTGGGCCAGGGGCTCACCACCCTCACAGCAAAGAATTTCTTCCTGAGATCTCATCTAAATCTCCCTTCTTGCAGTTTAAAACTGTTCCCCCTCGTCCTATGGCTCCCCTCCCTGCTCCAGAGCCCATCCCCAGCTTTCCTGGAGCCCCTTTGGAGACTGGAAGGGGCTCTAAGGTCTCCCTGGAGCCTTCTCTTCTCTAGGCTGAACCCCCCCAACTCTCTCAGCCTGTCACCCACCTTTCCTGTAAACTTAAGTACCACACAGACTTGGAGGAACAATAAAAGTGACAGAAGCTGTAAAATTTCATCCAAAGGTGCCAACGTAAATGCTACCACAGTGAATATCTCATAACTGAACACAGATAGTCAAAGTTTAGTGTCACTGGGCACTGATAATTAGCAAGTCAAACAAGCTCCCTATTGCCCATTTTACAGATAAGTGGAGAAAAGATGGCAAAGACAGTCTCAAGGCTTTCCAGTCTTGTGGTAATTAGTTAATTCAGCCCGCAAAAGCTGCCTAGGTGTAAAAGAGCAGCAGAGGAGAGAAGGGGACCCACCATCAGTAGCAGTGTTTTAGTTGGGACGATGGCACTATTGGAACAGACATAATGTTATTCTTCCAGAGTTCTCAGCCTTATATAAAGATAATAAAAATAGGATAATACCAAGAGATGCCTTTTTAATACTGTGAAAAGTGGCAACGTTTTCTTGACTCCTGTTTTATTTTTGCATGATTAGAAAATATAAACTGTGACCAAAGCAATCCCAAGATGTACTGTGGGATACAGCATTATTTTATTCTTTTACCCACATGCAGCAGAACTCCATTAGGAACACAACACCCACAGGCACCTCCTAATTTAGCACACTAAAAAGCCCAAAAGAATAGACTCGCTTTTATATGAAGCATATATTGTCAATCACCTTGATTAGCCCTCAACATAACTAACCTCATCTGAATGCAATAATCACTACTGAAGTTCTCAAAATTCTCTCCCAGTGCAAATCAAATACTAAACTAAATTACAAAGTAAGTACCTCAAGGAAGGTGTTCCTAGTCACCAGCTGTAGTAAGAGTGTGAGTCAGAAGCCGTCAAGGACACCATATATTTTTATGCTCGCTGAACTGGTCCCACTTCAAAAATCCAATCTAAATAGAAATATTCTAGAACATGTAAGACTTAACTAATAGGGTTTCTCCACAAATGAGTAGTGTATCTCACTAGCCTGTTTTTCACCCTTTACTGAATACATGAATTCCGTTGCATATTCTGTAGAAAACAGAGACTCTGACCTGCATCTCGTCTTGTATTTTACTGCTGGGGTGACGTGGAAACCCAAATAACTAGAGCTGCTGACCTCAGCCTGCACAAACCTGGGGGAATGCAGGCAGCAGAGGCAAACACGAGACAGAAATAGCAAGCGTGGAGCAAGAGCACACCCTGTGAGAGTCCTGAAAGGAGACGACTTCAGATCCAAAACCCAGTTCTCACCGATGACAAAAGTAGGAAACATTTTTGGGATACAAAAGATGGAGTTCCAGCAATCCGAAAAGCCACTGAAAATTGCTCAACTATAAAGAAGCTCTATTAAGGTGACAGAAGTGGGAAAGGATTTGTATTCAAATCTCTTCACTTATTTGGTCGTAATATCTATGTGTTCTTTACGCTAAGAATGACTTCTTCCATATTCTTAATTGTGTGTTCCATAGTTTGAGAAGTTGTGTCTTCTGGCAAGTGCACGTTCAAGAGACTGTAATAAGGCAGTTTTTCATCAAAGCAGAAACGTGCTCACATTACAAATACTTCGTAATTTGTGTTTGACATATTAGCAGAAATCAAAGTATTATATTGTATCATAATAGAAGCACCAAATTCATATTAACAACCATCCTTGGGCAGCTTCAGTGAGTAAACAAAAATCACATTTTCTTAATACCCCCAAAATAACCCCTACAGTTACTAATTAACCTTCATTATATACGTGGAAGCTTAAGTTTGTATTTAAAATGAGATCTCAAATTAGAAGTCATTTAATCAATTTATGGCTTAACCATTCTTCCTTCACAGCAGTTACCTACGTTTATATTGTGCTAGCCATTTCATTTTACTTCCAGCCCATTAATTCATGCCTTTGCTTAATCCAGCGCAACTGGGAAGAGGTACTCTTAATCCAAAGAGCATCCATACCAAAAGTCAACACATAACGGTTAATCAGGAAGAGATCTGCCAGGTTGAAAGTAGGAAAATCCCTTAGAGCAAGTTTGGTTTAGACCACTTTCAGCTCAGCTTCCCAAAGCTGCTGCTGGAGACACGTACCCCCTCATCCCACAGCTGTGGCAACACGGATATTTGGAGTTGAAGCCACACATCACGCAACAAGAGAACACAGTAATTTATTTGTCAAATTGGAAACAAATTCTTGCAAGTAGTGAAACAAAAAGACCAAGAAAGAGAAAAGAAGCAAAAAGAGATTAAAGAAAACCAACTAAACCCAACTTTCTGATTATATGAATGGAGCAAAATTCTAGGCACTCAAAGACTTTTTATCGTGTAACACAGAGGCACAGATTTAGACAACCACTACTTAGGGACTTAATTACATTCTTTACACTGAAGTTGTCTCCGTTATGCTCACCCCAAGAAAAGGAGCATTTAAAACATCTACATGACTTAACCTAGAGGTGTTAGTTTGTCCCATTTAAACTTCAAATGGTAGTCATACTTGGATTTTCATACGCTTTCCTTTGTATAGTTTGTTTAGGCTTTCCTTTGCATAGCTCCTTAACTGGTCAGCTTATTTTTCTTGTATGGTTCCTGCCTAACACAAAACATTTTGGGGAAAATCAGTCCAAATTCACGGTAAGGTTCGTGTCCAATATTTTACACAAATGACTACTAGCCAACTGCTATACAAATATTATGACACAGAAGGACTCCCAACTCCTTTTCAATGCCTGTTGAACGCAGCATGATGAGTGACTTGATATTTTTATTGAAGCTGTGGTTTCCAAGTTCATAGAATAGAAGGCATTGGAATAAGTCTTTCTTAAATAGGAAGGAAAAAAAAAAAAGGGAAAAGAAAAATATTCCTTTCCTAAGAAAAATGTTTTGGGAAACTGGCAATCTTCCTAAAACCCAGAACGTTCCAGAAATGCAGACTATAATTCAAAAGTATTTTGTCAACTGTACAACCGTTTTGCTCACAGCTGCAATGCAGCATTCTCTTCAGGACTGCTCATCGCACTTAAAGGATAAAATGACCCAACTGCCTACTCTGTTCCATCATTATTCATTAATGAAGAGACCGGGCCTAGAGGATTGTCATTGCAGGATAAAAAAAAGGTTCATTAATACATCCCTTAAGCACGACACGCGTTAACTCTAAACAAGAGACAGAGACAAGAAAATCAGACGCACGTTCAATGTACACGTTAGCAACATTTAGAGAATGTTATCACTTCAAATAGCACTGATAACATGCTATTATATTATGAAAGAATTTTGATTAATATAAAAAGTGCAAACACCTTGAAATAACAGGGCTAAGGATGAAGTCATTCCTTTCAGACAGACATCTTGAGCCTGCACTTGTTTTCTACAGGTTATGTAAATGATAAGCAGAGATGAACTGAACAGCCATGCTGAAATATTCAGGATGCTAAAAGGCAGACTTTTTGTGTGTGTGTGTGTGTGTGTGTGTTGCCCTAATTCTGCCACCCCTTCTGTTAAACATATTTCTATTTTTACCCATCTCCTTATGTGCCTCCTATGTCTACTGCTCTTCCTGAAGATCACCGTAACAGATCTTCCCTCTGTACCCTTCTCCACATTCCTTATTCTCCCCTTCATTTTATCTCGAAGAAACGAGTGCTGCCGATAAACATCAGATAGCTCTTCCCTCTGAGTTCCTACTGCTCAGCACAGTCCTCACTCTCTCCTTGAAACTTCTTCATCACTTCAGGGAAATAGTTTGTCCTCTGAGGCCACAACTATTGTTTAGTGTTGTACACCTGTTTGGTGGGGGTATTTAATGTCTTCAAAGATGGCCATAGAACACTCCATACTTTGCAGGCTCATGAATGACATTGAAGAAAAGCCCTTTTAAGAAAATAAAATATTGCTCATGTTGCATGACTTTGAAAATCTTAAGAAAAAAACTCCGTTTGTCTAAACGTTATGAAAAAGAGCAGCCAACACAAAACTTCCAAAGCAGTTAGGTGTGACCATTAGTACCAAGTACAAATACGGCTTTCCATTTATGTGCCCTCAAGATTCTAGAACTTATTGGAAAAATGAACAATTCCTGTTATTATGGAAACAGGCTTGCGCAACGTAAAAAGCCTCTAATGACATGAATCTTTCAAATTCCCAAGCTTTGTTTGTGTCACAGCCTTTATTTGCAATTAAGTGTAGTGCATATGAAGTTCACTGCCTGCCAAGCCTCAGAAGACTGATACAGCCCAGGGTGCGTAATTCAAGCTCCTTTTACACTGACCTACCAAACTCTGAGCCATTAGACCTGTCTGGTAAAAGCGAGAAGGTATTACAATTTCATTCAGATCTGGGTATCTGAGCAATTCATTCACCAAGGGTACCAATTATGTTTGATCCCCTCACCTTTCCCCCTACTTCTGGGCTGGACTGATTTGCCATGAAACAGTAATCCTGAAGCATGCTGAATTTGATCGTAGTGACCTGAGATGAAAGGTTCCGTATCTTGAAAACTATCTTTAATTCATCCAGTTTGTTCATTTGTTATAGTTCTAATGCTACAGGCTCTTCATCTCTAGCCAAGTATCATCTGCAGCCTTGTTCACGTGCGGTCAGGATGAGGCACACGAAGCCCGTCCTCGGCACTGATGGAAACACATGCATGAGACTGCTTCACAGAGCTTCCGCGTGCTCTCGTGCTCACCCGCATCAAAACACTACATCTGTAAAATGTGAAACATTTCCTCTGCCAAAGGTTGAAGGCAGGTGATAACATTAACTGACACAAACCATCAGTCCAGCCCACCTAATATACTTTTATCTTACGAATAAAAATTATTTAAAAACAATGTTCTATAACTAACCAAGTACAGCAACTAACGCAACCAACATCTAACCAGAACCAACACAGACCAACTCTCTCAAAAGATGATGCGTTGAAAGCGTATTTGCTGTTGGATTCACTGGTTTCCTCACCAGAAAGGACTCTGCTCTGCCCAGTTGCGGCATCAGGCACTTAATGCCTCTGACTTCACCTTACGCACAGCCCCCATCAGCAGCACCAAGCTCTTCTCACCCCAACCACGTAACAAACGGTGGTGAAGCCACGGGCCCGCAGGCTGCAGCACCAGCCACGTAAGCCCCAGCAGGGTTCTGCAGGCGCCCGCATGGGCAGGTGACCAGCACTGACACCGGCAGAGCCCCGGCTTACCGCTTAACCATCGCACAACCTGAGCGGGACGCATCTGCCAGCGCGCGTTGCCAATGGCAGCGAAGAGGCCGATTTCTCCAGGACTGCTTTACTTTATAAACGCTTAATTTAGAGGCTGGTCCCACTCCCCGGGTCAGCAGCCGGTTGGGAGTGGGAGGGCGCCGACCCCCGGAGCGTGAGCAGGGACACCCCCTCCCCGACAGCCGCGCTGGCCAGGACCGACAGGGCACAGACAACACAACTGCCAAGTCGTAAATCTTAATTACAGTCTTCTTCAACGTTAAAAAAAAAGTCAATGCCAGGCTGAGGCAGTTATTAAGGCTCCATGTCAGCCCCCCACTTGGAACTTCTTCTTTGTTATAACATATCTTGAAGCTGTTTTCCTGTGCTATGGCACTCCACGTTGGTTTTTGTTACACGCTTTTTCCCTGCCTCCGAATCCAGACTGCATCTGCTGTGCTTTATGTAATGCTGCTTCGTGCAACGTCTTGGGACCTAACATTTCAACAGGGAACTGCAGCTAAAGATTTTGCTTTTGTTGATTTTAAGAGAGTCTGGCTTCAGTACCAAGGCCCCAGATTCTTAAAGTCAAATTCCTTGAGGCTGAAAACCACTGAAGTGGTCCCGAATCCTGGCTTTATCAAGCCGCTGCCTCCAACACCCTTGGTGTGTCCTTGACGCGGCTCTCTGCAGCCATGACTCACTCTGCCACAGCGCTCGCCTCCCCGGCAGGAACCGAGCGGCAGGGAGTCAGCCAGGGAGGGACGTCTCCGCGCAAGAGGGACAACAGGGAGATTCCTGGGGCACAAGAAGGAACACCAAGCAATCAGATCAGTGCTCTTGCTGTCTAAAACCAGAGCAAAGCGGTACCTACGACGACATTTTCCCGGCTTCAAAAGCACTTTCTCAATTCACAATTTCATTTATGTGCAGGAAAAATTAGTACAGCCAAGCTTTTGCCTTACAAGAAACCACTTAAAGGGGAACAGTGCAGAGCAGGAAGGATTTGAATCATACAAATATCAGGAGAAAATAACAAATTGCAAACAGGCAGGTAATTACGCTGTTTGCAGGCTGCTTTGCTCTTCACATACCGCATATCACTCGTATGTAACCGACTGGGTATTTGCTCTTCAGAAAAAAACTCCTCTAGTACTGTACTGCGTTTCTGGAAACTTTGGGGTATAATTTTCCCAGTGGTATAAAATAGAGGACCAAATGTTTTTGTGCTACAGTAGACCGTGAGGATTTGTTTCAACTGCAAAATTCTGTCTGCAATTTGCCTCCAGACAGATTAAGCAAGACGTCTGAAAGCTGTAATTCCAGGAATGATAACACAGGATGCCTTCTGGAATGTATTTATTTACCTGAAAACCATGCCTGGTCATTAGGCTGCTTGTTTCCCAATAAACGTTAATAATCTGTGATCTGTGTGGTATCAAGCTAAGCTTCTCATACTCTCTCCCTCTCCCGTATCCCCTCGGTGTTTCTAAATGATGATCAGACATTAGTCCACGATCTGGCACAGTGGGGAGTTGAATTACGATTGAAGACCAGCAAAACACAAACATACTGAAAAATAAAGCAATTCACATCTCAATTTGGCATATCCCATGCTATATACAAGTCATTATGGGTATCCGAGGTCATTTCCCTGAAATTCACCTGCAGTGGTGGTACAGAAGCCGAGTGTAAAACCCCTCTTTCCCTCTGCCCCCCCCAGCCAGCTCCTGAGCCAGCCAGGCGTTTTTCCAGATCCATTTCCCAGCGGTCGCCCAAGCGGCTGCGCTGACGCTGAACACCAGCGGGGACAAGTAGCTGGGAAGTGGAGAGGTTGGCAACAGTGACAGCTTAAAGCATCTCAACTGCATGAACAGTACCTTTAGCATCAACATACAAGTCTTTGAACAGCGCATGTTTACCAGCACCTATCTCACATACCATCAGTGCTACGGAAATTACTGAAATTAAGAGTATTAATTTGTAGCGCTACAGCGGCAACCACTGGTCTCCGTGGTAGTGGTCTGCACAAAACCCAGCCATGGTCAAGACGTTCTGTTTATCCTTCTAGCCAGGGCTGCCTACCCGCAGAGCAACGGCAGCCACACACGTTCTGCTGCTCCAGCTCTCATGTTTGCATAACACCGTGCTCAAGCTATCAACGGCAGAATGCTTCTTCACCCTTACGTGCCTATATATTTCAGATGTCTGAATTTTAACAAATCTCAGGAAGTTTAAAAGTAAAAGTAGAAGTAGAAGTAAAAGTAAAAGTAAAAAAAGCAGAAACTAAGCTACATGGACTACATGAAGTTTGGACAATAAACGTCATAACATAGATCAAAAGTGTCTACTCTTGCTTAACTCACACGTAGCTTTCACGTAATTATCCCTTTATGTATATGTACACAGAGACGGAGCAAATACACACAGATGTACAGTAAGTGTCAGGGATCCTGCAGGTTCGACGCAAGGGATTGTGAACACTGACTAGGAACACGGAACACAAAGCCGGGCACGGAGCTCTGGTTTATTCCCAAGAGAGGTGTGGGTGTGCGTGTGAGGTAACACCCACCTAAGTGCATTTCACTTGTTTCAAATTATACCTACCCAAAAAGATATGAGATCCGTACAATAAAGGAACGGTCTCTGGTGGAAACGCATCTCCAGAGAACGCAACTGCCCCACATGCCTTATGCTGGCAGAAAGCAGTTTTTTCCCAAGCACACGCTTCTAAGGCTGGCTGTCGGCAAACTCATCTAGCGCAGAAATCGCACGGACTCTACAGACAAGCAGGGGAAGGACACGCCTGCCTGATTTTTAGAGCTTTCACTTCTAAGATGCAACACAAAATGAAGATACTATTTTTGCGGACGTGTTGGATTCGGTTTGGCACTTCTGTTGTTGAGGCTCTGTTGGACAGAAAGGATATAACTGCTTTTGAAACTTTCAGGAAATTAAATGTAATCTACCTTCCAGTTATTTCTAAAATTACACGCAGCTGAAAGATGACATTAAAGGTCTTTTATTTTGGATCTCTTCATGACATAAATCTTCCGATCTGGAAAAAAATGTGAGACCTCTAGGAATGATGAGTACAAAAGCATTATCTTTAAACACTGCCAAGAAAATAAATAACCGCTGACTTTTGGAACTGAAACTGAGAAAGTAATATACATGTAGAGAGGGATTTAAGTAATTGTGGAAGTATTTTAAATGTTGTAGGGGTTTTGCACTGATTTGTATCTCAGGGTAATTCTTATTTCAGTTCTACTGCAGATTTCTAATGACTCTGCTATTTAGCGGACCGATTGCTCTTGCTCACAGCTCGCACTCCTTTTGCAACAGATAGAAATTCTAAGCCAGGAAGCAAAACGTTTCAAAAACAAGTGGCACTATTTCTTTTTCTTGAAATGCTACAAGTGATCAGGCCTTCCAATTTTTTTTTATTATCAAACTAACAGAATGTACGAATCCCAAGCACTCCGGGCCGTTTGCAACATGAAAAAGCTGGAAGTTACCACAGGGATCATTATATTTAGATTTAATTAAATACTTCTGCACACACACACAAAATAATAAAAAAAAAAAAATCACAGTCTGGTCTAAACGGTAACAAAGCAAACAGGCTCCTATTATTAATGTGTTCCCCAATTGGTCATCTTTTTCCCCCGAGATATTTGCGGATGTTGTGTCTTCTGGTATCTATCTTCCCTCTTAGTTAACTATTATATGCTGACGTTTTTATGCTTAATTTTAAGCTCAGGTTTAACTAGAGCTTCAAGTATGATCCGGCCCCTAGCGTCTCTCTTCCCAAGTAACTTTTCAGAGGAGGATTAATACAAATTTTGCCCAAAAATGCAGCTGGTGCCAAGACAGACTGTCCCCTTGCTCTCCTCCAGAGCGCGCGTGGACCCGGGACCCAGGAAAATGCAGGCAGGACTGGAGAAGCGCTGCCCCGATCCCCGCTGCACGTCTGCGGGGGTGTGGGGCTGAGCTGAGCACAAACCAACCATCCCATCCAGGGGCTGCACGCAGATGTCAAACCACGCAAACAACTCACACAAGCCCTCGTGGACTTCATGTGTATCCAAATCATGATGAGTAATACTTAAAATTAGATCAGATTCTTAAAAAAAAAAAAAAAAAGAGTAAACTAAATCACCTACAGAGTTACAATTGCCGAATAAGCCTTACTAATTATTTTGAGAGTCCAGGCATCACGAGCAGTAGGACCGAGTCCTGCAGCAGCAGATCTGCCTTTAGGTACCAGGCCTCAAGGATTTTTCAATGCTACTTCAATTAAACCCTTACAGATCCCAATAAAGGCGACTTTGGCAAACACAAGATGCACTTACAAGTTACCAAACTGTCCTATACAACTAAGCTGATTTCTAAACCTTGAACATTATTTCTTTTTTTTCAGTGAAGGTAATTACACAGTTTTGTATAAAAATACATCTACGCAAGGCAAAAAGCTGCAACTGCCAAGGAAATTATCCATCTCTTCTAATTGTGCTGCTTACAAAAATTGGCTCAAAAACTAAATAAAGCAAATGGTTTGTAACAAAAACCCTAAGAAACACTTCTACCTTTAAAGATTTGTAGTGTAAAGTTCACTTCGAATATTTTTTACTATTTTGGTCCCAATATCTGGGAATGTCTTTGTAAGCCTTATCACCCTCTACAACTACCTGAAAGGAGGTTGTAGAGAGATGGGGGCTGACCTCTTCTCCCTGGTGACAAGTGATAGGACAAGGGGAAACGGGTTCAAGTTACGTCAGGGGAGGTTTAGATTAGATATTAGGAGACATTTTTTCACTGAAAGGGTTATTAAACATTGGAATAGGCTGCCCAGGGAGGTGGTGGATTCACCATCCCTGGAGGTGTTTAAAAAAAGGGTAGATGGGGCACTGAGGGACATGGTTTAGAAGTGGCTCTTGTCAGGGTAGGCTAAAGGTTGGACTCGATGATCTTAAAGGTCCCTTCCAACCTCAACAATTCTATGATTCTATGATTCTAAATTCTTCTGCATAGGGTTTTAGAAGTTGTAGGCTCAGGCAAAATCTCGTCTCCTAGGGTCTTACAAGCTGAACATAACAGTAAACTCGTGTAGATGCTAAAAGCAAGGATACAGAGCTCAGCAGCTGTACCTCTGTGACACACGGACAACCAACACACCACCACCGCAGTCTCTGGGTAGGCAAAACAATTCAGACCTGGCTCATCTCGCTCCTTTCCATTAGATCAGCCGACGAGTCGCCTTAAGTATGCAACAAATCGAAAATGACCATGAGAACCACCCCACACTTCTCTCCTTGGCTCATTCACCATTCCAGCCATTGAAAAGCATTTAAAGTCTTTTTGTCCAAACTCAGATTGATATTGGCTTTCATTTGGCGTCACGGCACTAACAAGGTATCAGACCTTGACGGAAGAAAGGCCAAGTTCTGCAGCACCCGACCACTGATAAAACCCAGAGAAGTCTTGAAACCAGGGGTCAAATTTCTAGGAATATGCTACACCAGGTGTTACTGCCACAAAATCTACTGGAAACACAAGATGTAGCAAAACAGCAAAACACAAATATTCCTGCATGTCACCAGCTGGGTTCCTTGGAGCAGGTAGCTGTGGTGAAAGCCACAAGGAAAAATAAAGGAAACGGAAATGAAGAAATAAAAAGGCATTATTTGTAGGGAAAAGAAATACCCCACAACAGGCTTGAGTGCCCATACAGATGTTATTTATAAATGGTGTTGCATCATCGGAATTCAACATTTCCATTAAAAATACAAGATACAAGAAATGTATACGCTTTGATTGACACAGCGAAGGAGGAGGAGTGATGCCGGGAGGGCGCGGGCGCAAGGAGGCTGCCCCGGCACACCGGGGGTGTCCGAGCTCACTCCTCGTCTGCACAACACCCTGCACTACTGGCACCTTAAAGGCTTTTATCATTATTGAGGGTACACCTGCACATTCACCCCCTTCATTCAACCCCAAAAAGCTGAGGGAAGGACAGAAAACTATCCTTGAATATACAAGCAGGTGAGTTACACCATCCAAATCCAGCTGCTTCCCAGAGCAAGAGAAACACCCTCCGAAGCTGCTCCAGCCCCTGCAGAACAGGCAGAGGCTGTTATTGTCTTGGTTTGCGCAAGTTCCTTTGATGTTTCATAATCCTAAGCGTGCTGAGAATTCAGTGAAAAAGCAGATTCCTCCCACTACAGAGATCTGCCTCATACCCCAGCCAGTTCCCCGGGATATAAAATTGATCCCCAAGAGAAGGGAATGATGAACAGTTTAAAAAGACTGTGATAGCGAAGGATTGGCCAGCGTCAAGAGCAACAGTGTGCCCGTACTCGAGATAATTGCACTAAGCACTCTGGGGTTTGCTCGGCTTTAATCTTGATGCGCTGTCAACCAATCATTTCATCTGCATTGGCTATAATTAGTGATAAATAACTCGCAAAGAACGAGAAATAGCTTGTCAACAACACTTCGTTGCTCTTAAAACTGCCACATGAAGGAAATCCTGGCAAATAACCACACAGTGCCTACACAGGCACATATATACAGACTTTGAAAACCAAAGCCCTTGCAATCCCAGAAGGCAGCTTTCAAACGATGTGGACATGATCTTCCTCTGTGCGTTCATTTATGTTCCTACAAACGTAAACTGGGGAGAAACCCCAAACCCATCAGAAGTATGTATACCACATACAGCACGGACAGGTCAGCGTTTGCCCAAAACTTAAAACAGCAGTTTAAATCCTGAATGTGGTACTGAATTTCCAGGTTAGAGGTCTCGCTGACAGGACACGTGAAGAATGCCAAAACGTGTGAGAGTCCCAGAGGAACCACCGGGGTGTTCAACACCTGCGCGAGGGGGAAGAACCGCAGCTTGAGGTGGGAGCTGCAGGCTCCAGCTGGGAGGCAGACACCGGCTCCATTCAAATGCCCCTGCCTCCCTTTGGAAAGGATGCAAATGGGTAGGGACAACGCTAAGTGAAAGCAATTCATCAGCTGAACCTGACGCCTCGGTTTTCCACCCTACTGAGAGAGCAGCCTGAGCCCAGGCACAGCCCGTGGGAGTTAAAGCAGGTCACCGTCGGAGGAGGATGGCACCAGCTCCAGCCTCTACACCAGCCTACCAAAGACTTAGCTCATGATTTCTCTGGAAACCAGACGTTTCCAAGTCTTTTACTGAAGAGGAAGCGGCAAGCGGGTAACGAACTCCGCAGTTCCAATGACGGGAGGCAGAAGATAATGGCAGTGTTTGCTTCCAGCATATCCATACGCTTGCGACGCCTCTGCTGTCATATAGTGTTACAGCCGGGCTGCGGAGCTGGTAAACAAAGACAGGGCTGGAACCTGAGCTTGGTGGAAATTTGTGCCGGTTCCTTTAACTGTACAGGTTTTGCTAGAGAAGACGACTTTGGCACGGCCGTTTCCTGAAGCACCACGTCATATAGGTTTAATGCATCTATTTAAATTCCAGCAAAATTTTATGAAACTACTTGTAAGCATTCGCAGCTTCAGGTGGTTTTTAAACACGATGACCACATTAAGAAAATTAGGCACGTTGTGAGGATAGAGCACGCTGCTCTGCCAGCAAGCTCGCCAAGCAGAGGACTCCCATATTTGCAGCACAGGGCTTGGGAAGAACTGGTGCAGTTTTAATTCCTTCCAGTGGAGGACAGTGGTTTACAACAGAAGGAACCGAATGGCTGCGTTTCCTCTGGCAAGTTACCTGGTTCCTCATGTGGGCAGGTTTTCCGGGAGCCAAGTGTGGCCAGCGCCAGCCTGGGCTCTACCTGCGTCAGCCCCAACACCAAGGTTTGCTTAGAACCGTCCTGCAGCTGTAGAACCGCCACTGCTTGGGGTTTCAGAAAGGGTGAGTTTATGTCGAAATCCCAACATCTCATCACAACGTTTCTAAACAGGGACAATTTGAACCCGTATGTAGAATGCTGAAATATTTGAAGAACTTTTTTGAACTATTTGTAGGATTGAGGATGTATCAATTTAACTGTACAATACAGTGATTTTCTGGCTGAGTCTGCACCACTTTAAAGGCTTGATTTCCACAAGGAAAAATCTCTTATGTAATATTTAATATTTGAAATAAAACGCTGAGAAGGCATGGATCTGAATTATTTAGCTTCTGACACATACCCTCCCTTTAAAAATTCAGTGTCTGACTGCAGATCTAAAAGACTTTCCTATAAATAAGTTATCTTCTCCGAAGCAGTAACAAATTTCAGAAAGTATGGCAACGCTTCTCAGCTGATCAGAGGAAGCACAATACCATTAAAATGTAAAAAATATGTATTTGAATATTATTTTAAAGCACTGAGCCACTCCAGGTTGCTGGGATTCCATAAAAAAGGCTGCGAGAGAGCAGCTTTAACAAAACAACGTGACTTTCCCCGCTCCAAGTACTTTGTTTCCAACAAGTCAAGCACAAGATTGAGGGAATAGTTAGAGTTTCTCTTATCTGCAACAGACCTGTTTCTGCAGTAAGTATCTTCTAAATGGAAAGCATTCTAAATTAATTAAATAAACCTCAAGAGACAGTAAACTAATTATTCTGGGCATACATAAGATGCTGTTGAGTTAATCTCTACGAACACAAGTGAGTTAAGGTTGTATTGACATATTGGGCCAAATTTATTGTCAGAGAAATTAACTTCAGTGGAGTTAAGCCAGGAGTGAATTTTTCCCCATTAAGTAGAAATAGGTCTATCATCTGAAGTGTGAGGATTTATTGCCTCTTGGGAAAAGCATATTGCACTCTGGTTTTATAAACGACTACTCTTGAACACTCAAATGCTTCAGAATTCACGGAATTTTTTCTCTAACCACCTAATAGTTGGATTGTCACACGTGACCCCTGACTTCAGCACAGAGAATGCAAGGAGCACTGCTGAACTACACAAATAGCTTATTCCTGGAGCTACCTGAAGCTTCCCTACGGCGTTCAAAGTCCTCGTGCAAGCAGGAGACACAATCTTCATGTCTAAATCTAACACGACTACCAGAAAATGTCTTATTTGTCTACATTTACCCAACAGAGTTATTTTTGAAAGAGCATCTCAAAGAAATTTTCATCTGCTGCACGGATTCTGCAATTCTTCTGATTTAAAGAAATCATTATTCATCCAAATTCTATAACCACTGTGTTATATACAGTGGTTACAGAATGTCATATATTAATTTTTAAGTTATTTTGTACAGAGGGACACAACTCAAAGCAGTAATTGCTACCACTTATTAAGAAACAGACATACTAAGAACCCAAGCTAGCATAAAGCTAAGTGTCCCTATGTGGGGATTAAAAGTCCCACCAGTTCAGAAGACAGTGTCTCCTCCAAATGTCCACCTGGAGTAACACAGAGTGCGGCGCTGTGCGACCAGGACAGCACTCCCATCACTCCCATCACGCACGTCAGGACAGCAGTTTCAGCATCGTGGGGAACTCTAACTCGTTAGCGTTAACCTCTCTTCAAGACCACTTCGCCACTGAATCTTTTTTTTAAGCTGTCCTAAGCCATCTGTCTAGAATTCAGGAATGTGTCACATAACCACTCAACACCATCTACTAAAGGTAAAACTTTGTTCTTTCTTAATTTATTGTCTTCTACTTTCCACCAACCTCTGGTTCACATAAGCATCTTGAACAGAAATCTATTTTCAGCATGGCCAACAGAGGCTAGCAAAGCGCCCGAGGGCAAACCAAAACAGGCTTTGAATCAGGCTGCAACTATTCGGAAACAGAATTTGCGAGAACTGGCGTAGCTCCTTTGAAACCAAGAAAACTCCCTTGACACAAAGCAAAGACCTCACGTTATTATTACCATTTTCTGAAGTGTTAATATCTCAGTTACCCTGCCCCTTCTTCTTATGGAAGTCATTCTTAATAAATCTCTACCTCTCAGTGCTATTAATGTTATCATGTCAACTTGTTTTTCAAGAGTGTCTCCTTCAACGTGAGCATAGGCGACTGCGACACAGAAAAATTAGTCAGAAATCAGCCTGACGGTGGGGCAGCAGGATACGTGCCACCACTGACACCTACGTGATGCACAAGAGAAAGGAGAGACGAGGCAGGGAGGTTAATCCCGCCGGCCTTTGGCATCACAGCCTGGCACCTACCCCTGCTCTGTCCCCGTAATACCTAGAGTTTGCTTACCAGCAGCAGCACATAAAGTTCAAATCTTACTTAGGCTTATTCTCATCACCATCTTGGCAAATGTTGCCCGAGCGTGGCTTTAAATACCGCTGTGAAAAAGAGCAAGTAAAATTACATTAGGGAAACATCCAAAATTACTAGTTTTAAAATCAAAACCCCCACTGCAAAGTATTATGGTGATCACTGAGAAAATTGCTATAAAAGCTAGAAGGTTGTTTTCTTAGCAATACCAAGAGGATCTTTTCCATTGTTCTGCCAAGATTCGCAGCAGTCACAGAGATGTTTAGCTTTTTCTGAGGTTCACCACTGCAGTACAGCTGCTGTTTCAGCCACTGAAAAGTGTCAGCCTCCCGGAGAGTCTTAATTAAATAAAAGGCAATTTTAGAGGGTGGGGGAAGTATCATTACGAAGTGAAGCCTTGCTATTTGGATGTCAATTTACATAAAGCTATATTGCTCTTTGAATATGATTTATAAATCATATTCAATCAAAAGCAAAATTATTGCTGAATGATTCTGTTTGACTTAGATATCATCAGAATTCAGGCTGCGGTAGTCATTAATTTATGTTATTTTTCAGTGTGTATTCTCAAAGAATGAGCAAATCCCAAAATTTCGAGTAGAAGAGTCCTTCCTTCCTAGACCGACATCTGATGCCATCTCATCCTCTAACACCACTCCCAATGCAGATGAAGCGTGGTGCCCTTTTTCTAGAGATGACATGGAAGGAGGAACTGTAAGCTCTTACTGTTCATCAGGAGTAACCGAGGCCCAAGGGAATGGTAACTCTCATCTAAGAAGCAGCAGTTTCCTAATTATTGTTTATTAAGAGGAATGTCCTCTATTAAAAATTACCGTGAGCGCCAGCACTGAAACCTTTCCTCCATCTCTAATATTAAAGTGTTGTCAGTGCTGTAAGTGCCAGTTGACTGTACAAAATGACAAGTATCCAGGCACATCCCTTGCAACAACTGGCATCTGCTTTGGAGTCATTTTAGATGGTTTGAATGGCACTAATTAGAAGTAGTTACATATAAATGACATCCCAAAGACTTGACACAATAAACATTGCTATCTAGTGCCATTCATTTGCTCTTCCCATTCAAATATACACAGTATTTACGATAATTTCCATGTTCACTGCCACCTTTATCCCACAAATAAGGTCATGAGACAGACAAACAACAAATATATGAAGCACCACATGGAAGTTGAATACATAATAAGTTATCAAATGCTCTTTAAAGCATCTAGGCTGGGGTTTTGATCGCTTCCGAACATTGTGACTGTACCTCTAAGAATGTGGAGCAGAAGGCTGCCTCCGTACTTAACCTTGCAATGAGGCCATTAGGGGTTCCCAGTGAGTACCACTTGGCCAGGCAGCTTTATAAACACTACCAGTATTTCCTACCTCTTCCTCTGTTCTATGTGCACAAAACAGTGCTAATGAAAAATAAAGATGTTTACATTCTCACATGGGTGTAGACTAGTAGGAAGGATAATTGAGATCTGAGCCACCAACTAGAAATCGCAATTTTTCTTGTGCCGACTAGGATGTCCTCTGTTTCTGTGCACACAACAGTCAGGACCGTTTGTACGCTGGAGAAGGTTTCATATGCTCAAAAGAGTAGACAAAAGAAGAAATGATGAAAGTTCTTCATAGTCATGTCTGGTTTTTAGGAAAAAATCTTTCCACAGTGCATTTCTTCCTGGATAGGTCTAAAATGTTAAAGTAGAGAGCGAGCGGACATGCCTGGCAGCAGGTAACTAACATCTAGAACCTGGCGGGACGGAGAAGTCTGGGCCTGGAGATCAGAAGGTCTGCAGCACACAATATTTTATACAGCCACAATTAAAGACCATTAGTAGACGTAGCTGCCACAACAAAAGGCAGCAACCACCTAGTGACTTCCTTTGATTTCCATCATTCTACATTTTAAGCATCCCATTGCCCTCTTTAGACTTCGAGCTTTTTTTAATACCTATTCTACTGCACGGTGTCTTTAACACCTCATACCAACCCTCCCACAGCCGTAGTGGCACAACATTCTTTTCAGACACCTTTAAATAGTGCTGTTGATTAAATATCTGTCACTAATGTGATTTCAGGAATCCAGAGTGTCTTCTAAAGTGTAACCTTTAACACCAATTGCAAATATAGAACAGAAAATTAAGTCAAGCTGACAAAATTAAATCAGTAATTTCCAATGCAACGTCAAATTTCTGACACACTGCGTTTTACCAAAGAATAAACTACTTACAAAATGATTAATTTTTCTTCATCACGTTTTAGGCACCACATTTTGTATAGCTTTATAGAAGATGCAAGGAGCATCATCCTAATGGATCCCATCCAAAACAGAATGGTCGTAAAACATTCTGAGGACGACTTCTGAACCCCTTCCACTACCTTTTAAAAATTTAAATATGCAGCTTCACACACTGCCTTGCTTTGTGCTCTGGAATAACCAAATTCGAAGGTATAACTCCTCATGGTGCAAGTGCATTTGAAATCGCAGCAGCGCGTTGCCTGTTACGGGCCCCAACATTTCCAGCCTCAAGCACCCTTCTTAAGCCGTTTACTAGCAGCACCTTTTTGGGTTTGGCTTTTCATGGTTGTTTTTTGGGGGGCTTTGTTCTTTTTTTTTAAAGCCGGATCTCTGAAGTGAAGCCTCTACCAGAATAACGATGCAAATGTTTTCCCTAGAGACCTTGGAAATAACTGCTAACTTGTACGCACAGCATCTCTCTCCTCTTCAGAGGAGCAACTCACCTTTCAAGGCTTTTCTCCCTCACTGGGCAGCGGGGGAACCGCGCTATCGACCCTCCTGAATACCTTCAGCTGTGACCTATGGTAAAACGCCCTGGTGCTTCTGCATTCTGCACACACAACAGGGAACGAGGCACTGACCTTGCCACTGCGCAGAATAAATTCTAAATATAGCACGATTTCTAAGCATTCCAGTGTTCTTTCACCAGTTAACTGTTAACTCATGACAACAGGCAAGTTTTGTTCCGAGGCACAGGTTTTTCCCTTGTTGTCCTCTTATTTCAGGTTAGAAGAAAATTCGTAAATAGTCAGGATGACATTCGGCTTAATTCTCCAGGCAGCTGGTTGGTTACTGCAGGGGGGGGAAGGTAAAAACATGCGTGGGACAAGCGACGCAGTCCAATTTTCATTTTGCAAGTCAGACCTTATTTCTCACTGTCTGGGCTTTTGTTTTGTTTTTCTCAGTCTACTCGCTACACTTGGGGTACACTCAAAAGACCACTGGCGTATTTTAATTACAACTGTTACCAGTGTTTGGGAGGTCGCCTCTCCGGAGCTCATTGGTGGCACAGAAGACCTGCAAATTGTGTACTCTGCCCGAAATATCCTAATGGAGAGCAGGGAGGAGGGAGAGGGAGGAGCTGAGGAATCCTCCTTAGCAGAGCCCTGCGCAGAAATGGCCAGGAGAGCTCTGCATGTGTCGAATCAACTGTATTGACATGGTATTTACAAAGTACCGCAGTGTTACCATACAATAACAGCTGTTGCTGAACGGAGATAAATATAAACATCACTTCCCCCCACACACACTTTATTAGATTTATAAGAATCTCAGTCTCTGCTTTAAGCAACTTCTAATTTTTCCTCTTCTGTTAGTAAGGTCTGGGGACAGTGAAATAAAATTGTTCTCTTCTATTCCCCTCTAGCTGTGGCAGAAAATGCCACGAATGCTGCAAAGTCAGCTGAAGCAGTCAAGTTTCGGAATACTGGCCAGCTTCATAGATAGCTGCTCTTTCCTACGTAACTATCAAGAAAACTTGGTAAGAAAAAAAACCATCTCCTTCACCATTTTGCAACCTTTAATTCCCCTAAGCAAACACCTTTTCTTTGAGGCCCAATTCTGGGATGTTGTTCCCTTCACAGGTACCCGTGCCCCAACGCTGTGATGGGGTGCTCCCCGTTAGACCCTCCATGGGAGCCAGGGCCTCTCCCACAGCTGTTCTCAGAGCCTCGGCCAGGGCCCTTCTACGCTCACCACCACTTCTGTCTCCTTTCTGGGACTCTGCATCTGTAGTCTTCACTTCGCATCCAAAACTCGACTCTTCTGTTAACTCTTAAGCGTCAATAAAAAGTTATTTTGGATGAAGACTATAGCAGCAGAAGACCATCTGCTGCTTCCTTGATGAAGATACTCAGTCGCTGCCTCTCACCCACTTGTCAGGTGCTTTTGAGTCTGTCAATATTTACTGCAGTCCCAGGCGTGCTCCAGCACAGAACACCTGAGCTGCCTTTCTTCAACTGGTTCAGGTACTTACAGCAGCGTGGCGCAGCAATAGACTCAACAGTTCACTGCCCGAGTCCTTCTGCTGCTTTGATGAGTTTTGCAGCCCACAATGGAATCACAGGTTTTGTGCTAGATTAAGTAAAAATGCCTCATACTGCCCCCAAATCCCCTACACTGTGAAGGGCAGGATCCAGAGTATATGGATCTTGGCCTTAAATTTCTGTTCTGAAGATTGTCCTTCAATGTAAACACTTGAACAGAAGTGCTGAAAGGAAACAAAAATTATACTGTCCTAGAATATTAAAATCCTGCAAAAAGAACCCCCTCAGTAAATGTTGTGCTGCATGTTCAGCACTGATCTCTCTAAACTTCCATTTCCTGTGATTCAGGGTTACAGCTGAAATTGTCTATTATTTTAGCCCATGTTTTAGTACCAGTATTGGAACACTTAAAGTACCACATCAGAGGCAGATCATAGATTACTTTAAAATGAGAATTTATGAAGGGCTATAAATTAAAAGGTACAACAAGAAAATTAAAAAAAAGAGAACGCTTATCATCAAATGTAATAAGAATTCTAAAATAAAAAGATCAATTGTTTTTCAGCGTAAAAATCTTTCATCAGGAATTTCACACACAATTTGAAGCTAACGGTAGAGAGTTGGTTTTACTAGAATAATAGTTAAGTGTAAATTGTTCTTGGAAATTAATTAAAGAAATAATATTTTTTACTGTGAAACACAGAAAATACAAGCATCCCTGTAGTGCACTAGAGTCTTTAACTATATTCACCTTTGCACCACATCATTGGCATATTGCTTTGTCTCCTGCCTATAAATAATTAGGATGTGTGGAATACATCACAATCCAAAGTAGAATATTATTACGAGATTCATCAGAATTAAAAATTACATCTTACAGACATGCAGAATTAAAACTTCTGGAGCCAAATCTATGGCAAGAAGAGGAATAGTACTGCCATCTGATGCTTACAGTAATGTTCCCTGTTAAGTTGCTGGTAACTATGATGATGCTGAATATGGGATGTAAAAAATTTCACCTTTCCTGAAGGAACTGTAGTTTATATAATAATACACAGGAGTTAATAATAATGCAATAGGGTTATATTCTCTACTAGTTTCCAGTGCTGCTAAGATATTTTCTTAAAAATACTTTCATATTTTGCAGTAAAACGTAAACTTACGATTCTCCTCTTATCACTGAACAATTTAAAATTCTTGTGTCAGAAAGCAACATTTATGTTTCATATACCTAACAGATAGATGGCTTTATTAGTTTAAGGGAGAACATGATGTTTCTATTGTCCCTTCAGTGCAACATAACACCGCTGTTTAAGCCATGAACATAACATATATGTTTGTGTATAAATTACTTCAAATTCTGATCTCCTCAAATCAAATGTTATTGGAGGAATGTAACTAGTCACTACTAACAAAACAGGAAAACGCTCAAACAAAACCGCTATGGACCATCTTGAGTGGGACTAAAAATATTTTACTGTTCAACGCTGAAATACCTGATTCAAGAGCAATCCCTGTGGTATCACACGCCGTGGATAATCTCTCTCCACTCTCAAGAAGCAATAAGCTGCAATAGGTGGATATTCTGAAAAGACTAGACAAAAAACAAATTTTGTCTTCTTCCAGAAGAGTACTGCAGCTTCCTCAGGTGTGTTCAAGTTGAAATTGTCATAGACATACTCTGACACAGAGCAATAATATTGATGGTATGCATGTCAAGGACACCTCATGCCAAACCCAGACTTCTAAATTATTAAAGGCACAATTTTCTTCAGGCATCTTTTTCATTAGAAAATTCTGGGAACAGTCACCTCAGCCCTCTCAGGTGCACTCATCTATAATTGACCATTTGGAATTTCAGCTAACTGAACATTTACAGGGAAAACCACAGCTGCTTGCCACCGTCTTCTTACATGCAAGACGACGGACAGAGGGGAGTGCGCCATATCGTGGGCAATTTTGGCCAAACAGAGGGAGCTGATGGCTAGGAAAGAAGCACACTTAAATATTCAGTTCCTGAAACTCAGTAGAGTTCCCTTCGTAAATCCGTAATTTAGAATGTACAGCAACTAAACAGTTACTTGGAATAAAGAAGGAAGTAAAACTGCTTTTAGTTTCGAAACAACAGATGAAAAACATCATTTCCAATATGGTCTGAACAAAATAGTCAAAACATAAGATTCTTCTTCCAGGAGAGTCTCTTGAGAGTCATTCCCAATCACCACATTGCTGAGTTTGTCCATTCTAACAATTAGCATCTATGAAAGCTGGAAAACTTTAAAGTTTTCCAGTACTTTTCTTATTCCCTACAAAACCACAAAGTAAAAATGACAACATCTTGGAAACCAATGCCATACGGTCACGCAGATATATAATTTGACCATTTTTCCTTTGAAGTCTTTTCAGATAGAATGCATTCGATTTGTACTACACAGCTGGTGTGACTTCTAAAAAAAAAAAATATTCCCAAAGGCTTACACTTGAAATGGATTTTTGCGGATCTTACCAATACAACTGCCCTGTCCCTGTTAGTCCCATGGGATGCAAATCTGATCCCTAAATGGCAGACAGTCCCCTCCTCCGCCTATGACAAGAAGAAATATCCATTCCTAGATCCAGGCCTGTTCCCACCCAGCTAGGCCAAACAGTACCCCAAGCTGCAGTCACACCATTTTGAGAACGTGGCTTATTTCAAAGATACATGTTGCTCTGAAATTTAAAGCAGATTACTTGCACGTGGACTGCTATGGATTCTGTAAATGAGTCTAACTTCCACTTTACAGGTCAACACAAGCAGACACGGAACTAAAGCAGCCTCAGCCAGCCATCACGAGGTTACCCACTATGGCAGGACAGGTCCCTCTCACCAGGCATTCCAACGCTACACCTTGACTTCATCTTACTCAAAGCATAGCATTTCAGAATTAATGCCATCATGCTCTATGCTAGTCAAAGCTTTGAAATTTAGATATGGAAAGCCACAGTTCAGAAGTCTGAATGACCACTCAGATGTGATGTAATTCATGGGTCACATTCAGAACTCTTTTGTACCATGGAAATGGATGTTTTGATCTAGTGGCTGATGAGGGGTTATATACATTAAAAACAGAGCAGAAAAATTACAGATTAAACACTGAATTTGAAACAAGTCATGTTTGACATCACTATGCAAATGTTACCCACTGCTCTTACACGGCAATGGTGCAACAGACATCCCAAGGGTGACACACTCTCAAACACCAGCCCCTTGCCTTGCTGGTCTATTGCCTAAACCATAACCCTCATGCCAGGCTCCGACACGCTGCCCAACAAGCCTTTTCTTGTTCTCCGGTGTATACCAAGCTAGAGGTAAGGGGCTGTTTGCTCAGCCGTTACACAGCGCCACAATTTTTTATGTCCTGAACTGGTATCCCCTCTGGTTCTAAGAGATACCACCAGATCAGGGGTGTCCATACTATGCTTCAGGACGCGCTGCCCATTAGGCTTCTCTCCAAGGGCTCAGTTGTTAAGGGTGGTGACAACCTCACTGACCCAAGTCACCACAGCCCCGCTTCCTCGTCCAAACACTTTACAGTTAACCAAGTATTGTCTTCGCCGACAAGTTATCTCGCAGTTCTTGCTAGGAGGTTTCCAGATGTTAGTTTAACTCTTACAGGTTACAGCTGTTTCAGGTTTTGTTTTGCTGTCTGTTTTAAAATCTCCAACTCTTGTTCTAATTCCCTTCAGCCTTTTTTGGATTGCAGGAACATCTCCATTATTTCCATGGGAGAAAAACTCATTCAGAACCTTGTTAAAGGAACCTGCATTGTGTCAGAGTCAAAAATACAACCACCATAGTAAAATGTTTTGCCTTCTATGTGAAGAAGCCAGGGGTTATAATGAAGGGCAACTATTTCAATTAGTAGCAAGTGCTACCTTATAAAACCAGAGCAGCATTTCCACTATTTGAAACGTAAGTAGCAGTCTCCGTTTCGGCAGACACATCGCTGCAGCGTTCAAAAACAAATCCATTCCCAGTACTGAACGCAGTAATATTTGAAATTAAATCCACCTTCATCTTTCTTTGCATACCTATATTTTCGTAGACACTTCTTTCAAACATGGTATCCCTCAAATGTGGCTAATTTTGTTAGTACAGGCTTCTAAGTATCCCATGTCCTTTAGAAGAGCTGTGGTTCATGGTTCATATTGAAAAAATAGTTTGGGAATCCAGTCTTTCCTTCGTAGGTTCTGCCTTCCTCCTCCTTGTGCAAGCTTTGAACAAAATAACTTCCAGGTTTGCAGTTAGTTGGAAACGGTAACATGGTCTGGTTTCTATTGGTTGCCTTTTTTTTTTTTTTTTATTAACATATGCCTTAATAAAATTTCTTTTCAATTTTGGTTCCCAGAAGCTTCTAAGACTCTTAAGCATTTCAATCATTTTATTTTCCAAGAGTATTATTGCTGCCTATTAAGATTAGAGGCAGGGATGGAGGGAAGGAGAGGAGTAACTGTGATCATACCCACTTTAAAATGTTACTGTTCAGAGCCAGGTACTATAACATCATCATATACGCAAAGTAATTAGCATTATCGGTGTTTACAGAAGATATTCTGAGTGAAAGATTAAATTTTCTCTCAATCTAAACATGGGCCTCTAAACACACACACCTGAAGTGAAAAAACAAACAAACAAACAAAACCATATTTGTCCTGGGACATCACAAGTAAAACTGCAAGCAAGAGACAATTTTCAAGGATGGGTGATACCATTAGCGTGACGCTGAGGAAGATCCATTTTTTACCCTTGTCAGACCTACTTTTTGATACCATCAACCCATAGCTAAAAATTTCCCTCCAAGTCCGCTAGCCTAGCACTGTCAGTGCTTTATTTAGGCGACTTGGTCATTTAAGATCCTTTTATTAGAACAGCTGAAATAAAGTTGTCAGCTCTTCAGGTGATGTCAAGGTGGCATTTATCAGTTGCTGATTCAGGTTTATAGAAAGGTCAAATTGTTGAGTAAGTGTTTCTGTAGACTGAAACTTCTGTATTTTTCCTCCTCCCAAAAGGATTAGAGCGAAACTCTGCGTGCACTGCCCAGGAGGATGAGGATGAACAGCAAACTCAGGCAGTGAACTGCAACAGATTCCCAGCTGAAAAGTAGATGCAAGCGAACGAACTCTCTCATAACTACAAGCAATATCGTGTCTTTTGATGATAAACACAGTGGTATGTAAAGGTCTAGGCCTATTTCATCCTCTTGTCAGACAGATAAGCCCCTTTCTGGAAAAGCAAACTCTGTTTCTCCTCCCTAGTGAGCCACTGGCCCCTTGGACCTAGCCCTGTTGTACAGAGAGCTAATCTGAATAAATACTGGGCAATACCGTTGCCTGTTAAGAAGAGCATTTATTACTGGATCGTGTTTTCTTCCAGGAAGCCTACAGACTGTTGAGGACCCCGCTACCGTAATGCTGATAGTAGTTACAAATCCACCCTTAGCTCCGTATGCTTAATGGACCATACCTGGGAATGCAATTTTGTCTTAAGCCTTAAGCCAAAAAAAAACCCCAATAAAAAACCCCAAACTCCAAACAATTTTTCCTATATTAATTACACCTACTGCAGAGAAGATCACACTAACGGTGGATTCCTTTTGCATGAACTGGGCTCCTTTTACCCACTGTCAAGTAACAGCCAAATAGAAGCGAGACCTGGCGCGGTGTCCGATTTGCCATCGCCTTGCCTGTGAAACATCCCCCAGCTCAGCATGAGCTATATAATAAGACTGTAGCCTTTGATAAACTGAGTGAATGTATTAATTAATTTTGCCTGCCAGCTCACCTTACTTACACATACTGACTCGATATTAAATAGAACGTCAGGAGTTCACCTCTGAAAAGACACGGACATACTTATTAATTAGCTTTGCTTGCCAGCTCCCTTTAATGAGTTGTTGGATTACTGAATAAACCAATGTTTGGCTTCTCAGTAAGATTACTCTGCACTGAGCATAACCCTTCACGGCTAGGCTATTATCTAGTCTTTACTCTTGCCACCACGTGCTCTAAATGCTCACGCCATTCACACTGAAGAGAAACGTCGTTTGACTCCTTTGATTACCCACATACTAGAGGGTGCCTCTGTACTTTCACTTCGAACGCTTTCTTCTCTCGCTTACTCGTCTTTGTAAGTGATAACACTTCCAGCGTACTACAGACCATGGTATTTTTAAACACATTTGGCTACTGTAAAGCTACTATTTTTTCCCCTTTATTTTATGCATTTTATGCTTCTAAATTTCTGAGGATTATGTACAATTAGCCTTGTATGATGTTGGACACTGAATGGGAATGTAAGAGCACTGATGTTCAGGCAGAAACAAAATTCCCACTATAAACTTTGACTTGTAAAGAACTCTTACGAGCATGTCTCCGTTGGCTAGTGGAAACACTATCTGGCTTGCTTTGCTTTACAGACTGAACTCAGTACCATTAATCAAGGTTCTATAAACTGCTATTCCACAGTTCCTCCTAGTGCTCAAAACCAAAATTCTCTTAAGCACTTTCCAGTAAGTATAATGAAGCCTTAAGAAGGAAACAGCTGACTTTAAACAAAGATATTTTAAGTTGAAGAGTATCTGCTCTTGTATCACCTTCAACTTTTTCCTATCAAAAACAATAACCATATTGAAGTCTTTTTACAACTATTTTTTAAAATAATTATATGGTGATTTCTTAGAGTGGACAGATTCTTAGAGTAGATTAAGGAGTCAAAGCACCAAAATCCATTCATTTTAACAATATTATAAAACTTTATCAGGTAAAGACTGTCATAAACATTGAACGTTAAGTTAATAATATCTTCGCTAGAAAGTACTTAAAATTCTTGTGATATGCCCAAAACTCAAAATTTAAATTATCCTGCTTAAGGAGGAAATGGAAGTTTCATCACTGACTTGAATAAAATAAGGGTTAAGCCAGGAGACAGAGCTTAACGAAACCCAATTCTTGTATGTCTGCAAACAGGAACACAAGTAGCCAATCTTTCCCGTCATTTACTGACCTTCAGCCTGTAAATTTTAGTATGAATTACCTCATGCAGTGAAGAGTAGCAGAAGTTTTCAAAGTTCATTTTTTGCAAAAATATTTTTCTTGAAAGCCCTTCCAGCAAAGAACAACTTCAATTTGTTTTTTCAAAGCTTCAGAAATAAAAACTGGTATAATTTTAAATGGCATGAAAATCACTGTGTAATCTGGGTTTGTTTTTTTTTGAAAGCCACAAGCCAAGTTTGAAGACAAATGCTGGTCTTAAAATAGTTTAAACTGGAAACTGGTACACACATTTAGAGAAGGCCGTGCAGTTACTCATTCGATACACCTAGCTCAATTGCATCAGTTGTATTTAATGTCTCAAGTCTACTTATTCAGAGCCATGGTGAAGTATTCACCTTTAACAGTCATTAAATCGGTTGCCAAGATTTAATACCTCATGCAGTCATAATCACCCTTGTGTACAAGTAATATTGAATTGATCCCCCCCATTCTATAGAGCAACCTAAGCAGATAGAGAAGATCCAGCACTGCCAAAAGGCCCAAGTTCAAACAGGGCAAATGCCCAACACACGACCTGGTCAATACCAGGAAAATACAGAGTCTTCTCAAAAGACTTTGGGCTGAAGAGGAATCTCTGTTAGCAAAAGAGGAACTGCCTGAGCCCACAAGGATGATGTCACAGGCAATTCAAAAGTGAGATCTTTGAGAAAGACCTCCAGGAGCATTAGAATAGGAATAAATACCAGATGCAAAGCTCAAAGCAAATACGCAATAAAGGAAACACGTATCAGGAAAAAAATGATACAGTCAAAGGACGATGGAAGCAGGTGAAGAAATCTGAACAAAGAGTGGTTTGGTATGAAATGAGAATACAATTTTGGCGTTAATTGCTTCAAATTGTCTATAAGCATAAACTAAGATATGGAGAAGTCCACAAGCAGGAACAGTATCCTGAATATTAAATATGGAAAATACAGATATGCGTAGCAGGGCATCCACTTGCCCAGCCATCTAAGTCTTACATACTAGAGGATGCAGAAATGGTTTATAGCTTCTTCCAGTTCTCCATATCGCACTAGAGATTTCCCAGAACACACGCTCCTGCTAACACAGAGCAAAGGAACGGATACGCTACTTTGTCCAGAAGTTGAACATTTGGGGGAAGGGAGAGGGAGAAAAGAAGGGAAGAATCTCTTAAGCTTTAAGAAGAGAAAATCCATTTCCAATTAGTATTAGGTTTTGTACGTGCAGTTTGATGTTTTGCTTTCTCTTGAAACAATCACCTTTTGATAACTGGCTTGCATAAATTTATCAGGGCAACAATTCTATGATCATTGACCACTCACACCAACATATGCAGTTATTCAGTAATGCAAGAAAACATGGATAATTTGTAGTATGAATAAATGCCTTCTAGAAATTACATACATATGAGCAAATTTATTATGTTTGGTATTTACAATCTGCTAGAACGCAGTTTTCTCACGGCAGGTGTGCTAAACTGAACCCCCACCTCTCCTAACACCCACTGCATCTTCCTAACAGTTGAGAGCTCAGAAGGGGGATCTATGACCGCCTTCCTTGGGCCCTGCGCCCCTTGCCCTCTTCTGGCCCCTTCTCGTGAAGGTCTGACCCTCTTTCTGGAGTAAAACTAAGTAACTTTGGAAAGCTCCTGTGCATACAAGAATTAAGTTTGGAAATTTTGGGGTTTTTTTTACGGGTTCTACTATCGTAAAAAGTAGTGAAAGAGACTGTTTAAAAAGACACCTAACAAAGGTAAAGGAAAAAAACCCATCCCTAAATAATGAATTAAATAATGTTATACTGCTACACTGGGAATCCCCCTTTTGGAGAGGGATTTTTCTGGTATGAGAGACAGCAACTTCAGCAAACGGAGTTCAAGCCTGTTCCCCCAGCAGACAAGACGTACCAAGCAAAGGTCACTTTGCCTGTACAACGCTAGGGTTTTTGCTCACACTGCAATGTCAGCCAGAAGCGTGATTTTATTCCAGCCAGCCACCACCAGTCACTTGTTAATCCAAGGTGGCTACCACAACTTTCAAGGATAGTCCCAGGCAGACAAGACGTGCTATCAATTTTTAACAGTAGAATGAACTCTTTCAAAATGTTCCAAAATGAAAACAGGTTCAAATCTATTCCCTTCCTCCTGCCTCCCAAATCCAAATGAAGCTGGCAAAAATTCTTTCTTGAAGAGATCACGGCAACCACATGCAACTGAATCATTTAAGACATCTAGGGAGACTGAAGAAGTCCCCCAAATTAAATTCAGGGTTGAGCAGTTAAACTGCTAAAAATGATAGTAAGAGAGGAGGAAAGCCTCACTAAATCGTGATGAAATAGTGACCCAATCAAACGGGAAATCTAGGGGATTCCAAAGTGGGTCCCAGATTCAGGCCATTAATTTTAAATACCTCACTTAAAATTCAGTTTGCTGTCACCACATGAACATGACTAGATAGAAAAGATGACAGGCTTGCAAAAGCGCCGGGTTGACTCTCCAGGGAAGGATGCCAGCAGCCACCCTCGCACGGCAAGCAGTGCCTGCGAGTGACGCAGAAGAGCATGGCTGGCATCAGCCCCGCAGGGACGTTTCACCTCCGCACAGCAAGGTGAGGTGTCCCGGCAGCTGCTGAGCACACGGGATTCACAGGAGAGAAGAGCAGAACAGGGGAGACGTGAAGATTTTTTCATCCAGGAAACGGTATTGATTGCCCCTGCACAGCAAGATGAAATATATCTTTTTCTCCAGAATTTTGAGCTGCTAGCTGCAGCAACATTAACGTCAGCATCAATACCTCTGGAAAAGTGGGGCAGCAGAAAGCACTGCCAGCATCTCATGGCAAAAACACGCCACACTGATATCCTCGTTAAATAGGATTAACATCAGGAATTAAAAATAACATCTAGGTTTGGGGAGAAAAAAATAACACTGATTTCACCTTAAGAGTCTTTGTATGTTGATAATGCTGAAACAGCTATCGTTACGAGTTATTTTTAAATCTTTTCAAACCATCCAGATCTTTTACCATGCACGCTCTTCAGGGTTGAAGGCAGAAAAAAAATCTGTTTCTTCCAAGACGTTTATTAAACATTCAACACAAGCGTTAATACAGGCTCATTCTCAGCCCGTATACGGTGCTGCGGAGCAGTAGTGCACACGCATGTCAACAAACTGTGTCCAGCCTTCCTCCTCTACTGAGAGGTCACTTTAGAACAGTCAATAAGACAATTTGAACTCAATGAATTCTGCTATCTGATATTTCATGTTTAAGCAAATGAATTCAGCTACGCTATAGCACTGAACAGCAACAAACCAGCAGGAGCAACTCATTGAAGGGAACAGAGCTGACCTCTGCCCAGCCAATACACTTACACAGATAAAACTGTTTTCATTTCTCTGGTAATCCAACATACTATTGCTATCCGTGTTATGAGCCAGTGTGCACAACGGGTTTGGATGACAGTTCAGCTCTGTAGTTGCGGGTTATGGTTTTCACTCTGTGGGTTGCAGCAGATCAGCTTTCGTGTTTATAAGCAGACAAAGTACCAGAAGGTGCAACACAACCACAGAGACTTCCTTGGGAACAAAACCAATGACATATTGATACCTTTTTCCTTCACTATCTTGTAAATTTTTAAAATTATTTGTAGAGTCCTCCAGCACCTATAGCTTTGAAGAATCAGGCACTGACAAGGCCAGCACCAGAAATAAGCGAATTTAACTTCCCAGGGCCAGCTGCAGCACTGGCGCAGCCCTGTATCGCTCCTGTTGGATGCGCCCGTAATACTGGTAATCACCGACAATTCGCTCTGGTGGCTGCCTTCGGCATATTATTTCTGAAGTCTGGGAAGTGATTGTTCTGAACTCCTACCTCAGGAGGCTGTTGTGCTGCGGCCGCAGGTGAGGGCGGTGGCAGCGTGAGCCCTGTCAGGTGCCCTCGCGCCCGCACGGCGCCACTGCCCAAACCCACTGGCTCGAGAAAACAATAGAACAAAGGCAAAGCCCAGGGCTCCAGCCCCACCACGTGAGACGTCCACAGACAGCAGCGGAGCACGCCGTAACACTTGACTGGTTCGCCAAATTTACACCATACTTTTGTAGGAAACGGGGGTGGCTTTAAAGTTTTTTGAGGTTTTTCTTTAAGCAAACACTAGATAATTTGCATAGCAAAAATAACAGGTCCCGACTTTGGCCTCACTCCTCACTGCTGTTTTACCCTTTTAATCAATTATCGCTCACCAACAGGAGTGACTTTCACCAAGACAGTCATCTTTAGGTACTGCAAGGTCTTCACGGGCTAGAAGTCAACTGCGGGACTACAATTCAAGAAGAGGTGGGTATTTCAGCTGCGGTACCCCGAGACTACAAGTGTCAAGCTGGGCAAGCTCTGCTATCCATGCAAAGCCGCACAACAGCCGCGACCCTGCTGGCAAAGATGATGCAATGCAATAATTCTCTACTGCTTCGGGGATACTTCGGGGTGTAATTAAAAAAAAAAAAAGCACCCAAAACCCCCAACAAACAAACAAACCAACCCACCAGGGGCTCAGAAAGGAATCATCATTCCTTTAAAATTCAGACCCTGTGCCAGGGAAAGGGGGGGGGCCAACACACAACTGAAGTGAAGCAAGCACAAGGAAACTCGCAGGGCTCTGATTTGCCACCCAAACTTCCAAACTAAGGTAATGACTTGAAACTGCCAGAAAAACTGTGTATTTGTTGTATTGTTTAAGCAAAGAATTAACCAAGGTGCCTAGAATAATGCTTATGCTAAGTGCTAAGATTATAACTTAATCGTTGCACTGTAATTTTAGAGCATTACCATACATTTGTCTTCCTGCGTTAATGCTGACATGATCCTGAACAAACAGCGCTCAGCCTACAGCATCTGAAGAGCTGTGCCCTCATTTGGGAAGTCAAAGAGAAATTCTGCTGCAGTTAATGGGATACTTACTGAATGTGTTAAGAAAATTCTCCTCTCCTCCTTTTGTAACTACTTCAAGGGCAAGCTCTCCTTTCAAGCACACCTGGAAAGAAGTGGGCTATTCCCTATTTTCCCTCATCTCCAATGCTAATCAGAAAAATGAATCATGATGGCTTTTGAACTACCCTATAAATTCGGTCCATTTTCCTTCCTGCTCTTCATTTTTTCAGTCTTTTTGTACCTGAGAGGACTGTACCTCAACTGCCCTCGTACTGAACGAGAGGGTTCCTCGGTGGGGAGGAGGGACTGACAGCAAATGCAAAAGGAACGATCAAAGGAGTCGCACAAGCCTGTGGAAGCTCAGGTTTTCCAGTCTTTTCACAGAACTGACTCAGCTCGCAATCCACACAGGAAGAGTATCTGCAGTCCCTGAAGAATTTCATTTGAAAGCAAAGAGGAAACAAGGGCTAGTAAATGCTATTGTTACAGAAATAGCAGCTACATACACCCCAGCTATTTCTATTATACAACAGAAATACTCTGCATTTAATATAATCCGTGCTTGCGTTGCCAAGTTCTGGACTGGCAAGAAGGACGGGACATTAAAACGCATTGTTTTACCAGCTCCAAGGCAAGGGCAAGGAATGGGCTTCCTAATGAGTACTCAGAAAGGGGTGGTTTTTTCTTTAAAAGTTAAAAAGAAAGTTACTACACCATGCTGCAAGCTACGCCAGACTATGTCATCTATTATCAGTGAAAACAGGTTCTTTATGTGAAAGGCGATCATCAATTTTTCAAGATGTGTGGGGAGGCCTTCCTTCTCCTTACACCTTTCGCGATCGGCGACCGCAAGCATATTTTCTAGAACACCTAGATAGATGTGGGGAAAAATTACTGGAGATAGGGTAGAAGTAATTTCTAGAGATATTTTGAAGGCAAATCAGAAACTACAAATGCATCGCATTAAAAGAAATCAGTATCGAGGAAATGCAGTTATGTTTGTCTTGGAAGCACATCGTGTTGACTGCCAAAAATACATCTTTGGCTTTATTTTCCGCTCCCCATACCTTTATAAATAACAGGCATGTCAAGCACCATCAACCTTTGACTTCTTGGAAAACAGATGGAAACAGTAAATTTGATCGGTCTAGATTCAAAGGGTGAGTAGCAATTGCAAAAGGGGACAGGAGGCAGGAAATCATTACTGCATCTGACACATCTTATCCCAAGTGCGTTCGCATTAGCTATCGCCAAAAGAGAAACGACCAGTCATTCAGTCACGCTATTTCCACTCGCAAGGCTACTGAACTCAGACTTACATATTGAAAGCTACTGCCCCAGTGGAAAGACTTTTCAATATTTTAGCTAAACACCTTTTTCAACAAGTAACAGAATCCTCTTTCCTGAAAAAAAAAATTAATGCAAAGTTGAATAAATAAACTTCAAAATTTCTGTTATTCCTCAATGGCATTGTCATCATCTGCCCAATCCACAGAGGATCCTTATGAAGACGGGAGTAGCGAAGTTTTCCAATTCCCACGGCTCAGCTGGAGGCAGCATCGCTGCTAGAAGTGACACTTGGCAAGAAGTTTGGGAATGCCTAATAGAGATGCGGGTAATTGTTTTATCTTTAAATTTTTAGGTGATGTTGTAAAGTGAGCACTTTTTGCACCCCTGTAAGCGTCAGCTGAGACACCTGATTAAGGGCTGTGCTCTTAAGTTCCCTCTAGCAGGGCCACTCACAGAAGGATAAAGCCACCGGCTGTCAACTGTTTGCTTTCACAGGACACTGACAAAATAAGGCAAAAAAACCCCCGCCCCTTCACTCTCTCTGATATACTGCAAAGACAAAGCTTAATTTCATCAAGGGCAAACTGGCTACATCGATTGGATTGTTCATTTGGTGTAATGGACTTTGCCTTCTTCCTGCAGCTGTCTCAAAACTAGAACAAAATGAAGATAAATCAGCTCTCACTCAAGGCTGACGCGCTATATATATTTATGGATTTCTAAGCCCTGCAATACAATAGCAGGGAGGTACTCGTTACATGATCTTCCCCCCGCAGGAGCGTTACTCCCCCGCCGGGACTCTGCCAGGGCCAGGCTGCCACGCACCCGCGGCCGCCCCGCGCGCCTCGCCTCCCCCGGGCCTTTCCCCACCGCTCCTCAGAACACGCACGGCTGTCCCGTTCCCAGCACGGAGACGCTTTGATACACGTGCATGCAGGCGCACACAACAGCACACCTTTTTGATCCTCCGAGCAAAGGACTAATTGCCTTTTTCTGAGGGAGCACCGCTAACGTAACCCAACTTAGCAATTCTGACAACTGACGTAACTGCCAGAGCTCATGAAATCTAAAAATTACTTTCCCCATCATATACACTGGCGCTATTACGTTAAAGATCTGGCCTCATCTTTTTTCACACAATAAATGAGCCAGTTATGCCAACAAACTCAAACCACTATTTTTAAGAACAGGATTACAGATTTATCAGCTGGGCCATATAATGGCAACACTTTCCATCACTTATTATTTTGCAAAAAGGGAATGACGTACTGTATTGCATCGTCGTATTTAGATCAAGGAGAAACCTGTGGCACAACACACTACAGCAAACGTTAACCTACAATAACCTCCTTAGAAAGAGGGAAAGAATTACTTGAAGTCGTTGGACCAGGCTTTCTTTTGACTTACAACACATTGTAGCTGTAATTGAGCTAATTACAACGAACAAACATTAGACCTGTGCAAAACAGGTGCAAAACCTCACACCCATTTATTACTCCGTTCAGCTAAACCTGAGGTGCGGCAGCAGAATGTATGTGTGCAGGCAGCAAGCGCTGCCTGATGTATTTAACGTACTGTCTTGGAGGGAAAGGGAATTCAGTTTGCATGAAGACAGCCTCCTTTCTGAAAGTGTTGCGCCTGCTAAAGAAATAATCATTGAAAGGAAGACAACCTTCTGGGCAATCACCTAAACAAACCGGCAGTGGACTCAGAGAATCTCTGACACTGCCTAATACAGCCAGCAGAAGAGACTCCCAGGCTTTCTCCCTCTCCTCACCTCCCGTCAGAGCGATGCCGGTTACGCACTGAGAAGCTCTCTGCCAACCATTCAGGATTCTCAAAGGAGCAGGTGATCTAGCTTAAATTTCTCTTAAAAGCTTCGTGGGGAAAACGCATCGTGCAATATTCCTCTAGTTTTCTACAAGTAAATGAACAAAGCCAAAGTAAATCAGCAAGTGGCAGGACATGCCAAAACCCAGAAACAAACCGAGCAATGAAATGGTACTTATCGCTTTGAAAAATCTAAGCCATTCATTTGCGATGCTTATGTTTGGGTAACCTTTGGAAGAATGTTTGCTGTTCCATTACACAAACAATGGAAATACTAGATAAGGAAAATAACCGCAGTTGCCAAGAATGGTCCATGCACTCCTCCCAAATCATTAAGCGTGTAGATATTATTTTATGGATATATAACATAGTATAGGCAGCAGGAGTCCCCACGCTGGTGCCGCCGCGTGGCCCGGGCTGGAGCACACGGCCGGACACAGGAACAGAAGAGCCCACCTGAGCCTCGCCGAGGCCACGGCTTACGGCTTGAACAGGACTCAGACAGAGCTGTACGCCAGAGCGGGACTCCCTGCCTCACACGAGTTACTAACACACAATTTATAAATACTTAAAGGGTGGGTGTCAGGAGGATGGGGCCAGGCTCTTTTCAGTGGTGCCCAGGGACAGGACAAGGGGTAACGGGCACAAACTTGAGCATAGGAAGTTCCACCTGAACATGAGGAGGAACTTCTTTACCCTGAGGGTGGCAGAGCCCTGGCACAGGCTGCCCAGAGAGGGGGTGGAGTCTCCATCTCTGGAGACATTCCAAACCCGCCTGGATGTGTTCCTGTGCCACCTGCTCTGGGTGACCCTGCTCTGGCAGGGGGCTGGATGGGATGATCTCCAGAGGTCCCTTCCAACCCTACGATTCTATGAACCGTCCTGCCTAGATATTTTCCATCTGTTCACAATCTCGAAAGACCTCCTACAACAGCAGTGTTTAACCTCAACTTGTGTCCGGCGCAGCGTTTCCCCGCAGAACAGAGCTCCAAAGAGCCAGATAAACAATAATGGCTCTGGTGCTTTCTGCGTGGCAAGAGCAGGAGGCGCCCGTGGGCGCAGAGAGGACACCCCATCCCGGGCGGTGGCACTGCTGGGGCTTTCCCAGGCGTGTCCCCAAGGGAAATCCATCCTTTCAGGTGGTACCTCTCAGGGCTCCAGCAACAGAAACAGTAACGTCAAAACGAAGGAGTGTCCAGAACCTGCCATCCTCCTTGGCTAACCAGCCTCTGGCCAAGGTGGTCTGTGCCTGCTCAACACCGCTCTGGGGACATTCTGGGGGGTTTGTGGGGACCCAAGCGGGCAGTAAAGGCAACAAGCGCTTACTGAAGTGACTGCAGAAAAACGTGAAGTTCTCGCAAGTTCTTACCAGCTCAACCATGCTTCACACTGCATGAAATACGAATTTAAAGGGTTTTTTTTCCCATGGAAGGTAGGAAAAAAGCATTGCAAAATGCAACCCTCAGAGGCCTTCGCCGTGACAGTACCAAAGGCTTTTTTCATGGGGAAGGCTGTTGTCATTGTTTAAACCAACCCTTCCATGCAGGGAGAACATGCACAAATAAGGACGAGATGTGTACTGGGAGTCTGGCTTCTGGCCTGGCCGTGTTGGCAAGTTGGCCTGAACTGCAAATTACGTTTTGACCCCACCAATAAGGCCGAGGAACTGGACAGCACGGCGAGCGGGGGAGATCACGAGCGCAGCTTCTTCCAGAGTGCTTTTAGGATGCTGCTTTGAAGATATCCAAAATACTTCAAGCTCAGCCTCACAGCCAATTTCTTAAAATCTACTTCAGGAGAGTTGGCAACATAGGTTTTAAAAAAACCCAACCCATTTCATGAGTAGGATAATATTCATCCTAACCTTCTATTTAAAATAATTTAAGAAAATCTTGAACTTATACATAATATTTGATGGTTTATGCATGATAAAGTGTATTCTTTTAACAACAGCTAAAATGATGCTATTATCAGTTTCTTTACTTTCATGATCTATTTTTGACAGTGTGGTTTTATAGATATCAATATCTAGCAATACATTGTTTTATATTTCTATTTTAAATTAATATTTGTCTGAATCAAGTCTCTTTAATTCCTTTCTCGATTCTTTTCTAAATTCTTTACGTATCTGTAGCTAATTTAACACGTAACAACATAGTGGTGCACCTAACTGAAATTCAGCACGTCCTAGCAAGATTTGCTTCAAGAAAGAATACTGGGTTATTAACAGTGTATTTTGATAAAAGCAATCTTGAGGAACCAAAACTAATGAGTACTAAAAGCAACGGGTTAATTTTGCCGCACTCAGTCTTTCTTCATCTTTTACCTCATAGTTAAATCATAAAAGGCTTTTTAGATTGCAATAATGAAAAATAAACCTACGCAGTTGGCCTAGTTGATCCTCAGCCCACATCTCCTTTATAACAAACGTGCTTTTGAAGAGAGTGACTTACCTTGTATCTACCTTAGCTAAGGGCAGCTATGATGATTAAAAAGTCAGCTTCTACACTAGAAATGCTACCAATTAACTGCTCATTCATACTTTCTCTTGCCATGAAGCCTTTTTACAGCATCCTAAGGGAACTAAGCTAAAAAAAACCCAAACTTGCATTTTTCCATAATAAAAGTAGGTTCCACCATCTCACGTAACCACGTCCCGTCTGAAACGATCCCACGCTCCACCAGACCGTTTCTAGAAGCTCAGCCCGTCGGGCGTCTGCCAAACGCCAGCGGAACCTCTCCCGCAGCGCTGTGACGTTATCACCAACGCCTGGCGCCTTCTCCCAGCGGCTGTCGCAGGGCTGCTCCCACAGACACCACCACCACGGGACAAGTTTTTTTTCTTTATATAAAAATGAAAGAAGCATCATTATAAGCGGCTTCACTTTTCACGCGCGTTGGAAATTACTGCATCCAAGTATTTTAAGCAAGAAATCGTGGAAATTAATTCAATAATGTATTCTTGTAAGGAATAAACACTTTTGTAATACGAAGGGAATGGAGATTAAAAACTTACTGTAAATTGGTGCATACTACTTAAAATTGTGGCTAAAATACAGTTAAGCATTGGAAAGAGTGGATTCCGGTCTCATTTGGTATTCATCCAACTAACTCCTCGCGTTTTACCAGCTGCCCTTTATAAGGTATCACTAATGCTCGAGTGGGCCTCGGAGACTCACACTGCATGGAAAATTGTACAACTGTCACCCAGCTCTGCCCGGTGGGGGATCCAGCGTTGCTTTGCAAAAACGACAGCTAGATCCTGTTCATTTTCTGTATTACTAGAATAACGAAAGTGAAACTAATCTCAAGAAAAATATTTTTAAAGACTATTCAAGGAGACGCATACTTGTGTTTTTTCATATAAAGTATTTCCATAGATTTTGGGGAGGTTCTTTTTATGAGCACTGAAATGGTAGCTTTTCATTACAATATAATCACTTCAATGCAGGAAATCCCTTCGGCATAACTGAGAGCTGGGATCCACACCGCATCTATGGTCAGAAAAGCGACCACAGAAAATATAAAGAAGAGACTGAAGCCTTGTAATCCATGATAACGCTGTGAATTCCTTCAGCATGCAAATATTATGCTACTCAACATTCAGCAGACTTTTAAAGCTCCACATTGATCAATACACGAGTTCAGAAAACACTGGTAGGTGTACCTTCACAACAGTAAAAATAACATTTGAGTTATGCATAAGATGTCTTACCTTGAGAAGTTCAAGGCCTTTAAAAGAGAGCTTCAAAAAGGCACTTTTCATGTAAGTGATTGATTCTACCAGTCCATAGGTGGCACATCAAATATTAACATGGGAAATGAATTGCTGAGCAAACTGAGCTAATTGCTACTTCTTATTTTCTAAATATTGAGTAAGCCAGCAAATTCAGATTTTACATAAATTCTTTGGCGCAAATACCTGTGCAGGCACATTTTACCGAATTATAACGTGCCTGCTTCCAGGATACATTTTTGTCCTCTGTTGCAGTAACTACTTAAGCCATAACCCACAAAGTGACGAAGACTTTATGAAAATAAATTCCGAAAGGGCTTACAAGCCTGGGAAGAACTAAATTCTACAGTCAAGTCCTCCTTCCTATTTCACTCAGAGTAACCCAGGACTCTTGCTCAGCAAGAGTTTATCGGGTTTACTGAAAAAAGTAGTAGTGCCCTGCAGTAATGCTTATTCTGTTATACCTCAATAAAAGTGTGTAGAATGCACAGCACTCCAAAATATAAAAAATAGCGGAAGTTTGGTTGTGCTTCACCACAGAAGATGGTGGTTGGAAAAGTGATTTTCAGCCATAGTGGCAAATTAAGGGATTTCATAAAGATATTGCATGGGGAATCCATGGTTTGCTGCAAATGCCAAAAGATAAAACTCTGTGGGAGCCTCCACTACTTAGCTTAATATTTTATTTGTAACTCATGTCTACATAACGTTAAAATTCCATTTCCATATAAGAAACTATTATGTTTCTTTCCTCTAAGAACAGTCATATCTTCAAGAATATCCTCTTCACTGTATTTTAACTTTCTTTGCTGTGCTTGGATACAAGAAAAGCAACGGCTAGGGATTTATGCCTAAACCTCTGCTTATATTTGACAGAAGCCTTTAAAGGTTTTCTATTGAATTCTTATGGATACCTTCTCCCAAACGAAAGTTTCTGAGTTTGACATGACATATTTCAGAGAGAGTCCCTCCTAAAACAATTTTTCCAAGCACAACAATTTAAAATAAGATCAAAACTTAGTGCGACTGGGAATTCCTATTATGTGATCTAATTTAAAATTAAAACCCAGCAGAGTCTTCATGATTCCAAGGCTATGCTGATTGCCATCTGAAGCTGGAAAGGTTTTTCCCTAATGCACAAGTGATGAAGCACACGTAAGGCTTAGAGGAAAGTTACCTTATCTGAAGTATCAGAGATAGATTACTGCTGGAGTCAGCGTGCCACACTAGTTGGATCCATACGCCCTGTTCCGATATGAGGAATTAAGTTTCCCTGATGTCACAAATTGACCAGATAATGCAATTAATGTTTCCTTTGAAGTTCACATTGACCAGCTAACCGGCAGAACGAACTGGCAAAACTTTACTGGAGTCACTGCAGTGGCCTTGGTTCACCCAGACTGAGACTTCCCTCTTTGACATGCCATAAACCACTACGGGATATTTAAGATGCTGAAGCCCTAGTGGGATATTTACAAATTAGTGTTTATTCTGTCAGGTAAATATAGAGATCCTGCACTTCTGTCTGCAGCTCCCCAGACGTGTCAGGAATCTGTCTGAACTGCCGCACGTTCTCTGAAGAGTTGATCCTCTGGTGTCAAACAGCTATTAGGCCACTCTCTGGAAGACCGACAGGCATCTGGAAATCCCAGACAAGTGGCAGGGTCTCACTTTCCTACCTCAGCACTCCCACTGGGAGCAATCTCCAGGCAGGAAAAGAGGTCCTGTCTGAAGGATCAGATATTTGGGCAAGACTAGAAAGTGGGAGAGATCTGTCATTAAACATTCTAGAATACAAGACTGCAGATGAATGTTGAAGCACTACTGGAGCTTGCTGCTCGTTTTAATACAGCATTAGCTTAATAAACCTTTGCTGAAAAGGTACTGTTCACAGCTTTATAGCTTATACTGTTTAAACGATACTGAGACTGTATATGATCGAGTGTCAGACCATGAAGAATTTACTTGAAGGCCAGGCATTGATAGCTGCTCCTCTGGGACTCTTCTGGGACTGCAATTTATAGTATCACACTATGTGATGCTGTAATTGACATGTTTACCGTTACACCAATAATTCAAGACTTTCCAGCATTTAAACAGAGGAGTAAAAGTAAAGGATTAATTTCAAAAAGGAGAGAATGGAATAAAGCCAACACGTCTGTCTTCTTGAAAAAGAAAATAACTTAAAAGGAACATCTTGGCTACTTTAAAAGACAAGCTAAATATTACAGACTCAAAGACTGTATAATTTCCAAAAGCGTTAATATTCCTTGGAGACAAAAATACAGTGATGAAAATAGAATTCTTAGAATTAAATAGAATGTTCCTGTTCACCAATTCTTTCTCATTTAGTGCAAGTAAAATTGCACAAGGAGAGGGAAACGTCCCACCATTGTCAATGTTTTATGGGGAGATATTTGGGATAAGTGTTGAAAACTAGACTAATGACTGATGATCAGGTAGAGAACTCCACTTATAAAAATAGATATTGAAAAGTTATGATTAGTATTATTAAACGTAAGAAAGTAAGGAGTTTAATTATACATACAAAAGAAGTCCAAGTAACAAAAACCATAGATGCAGTCGTATATTGATAATTTAAGCAAAACTATCTACGGTAACACAGCAAGTCAAGAGTAGTAACCACAAAAAAATATATATTACATATTGATCTACAAAGTAACATGGTGTGTAGCTCAAAAGGTCATTTTATATCCTCAAGATGCCTAAATACCTAGAAATTCTTATGAAGCAACTAGTGTGCACCTTCTTACCACCAAGAGCGTATCTGTTAAAGCCTCTTTATAACACCATAAAACAAGCGCTGAATATTTTTTTTGTCTGCCTTTTAAGGAAGAATTAATCCACTTAGCTCTCTGAATAAAAAGCACCTCTTATTCTCACGCTAGCTTTAGCTATAGCTAGACTGTTTTTATCTTTTTTCTCTGAAGACTCCTCTTTTGTTTTACTATTGTTGGGAATAAAGGCAGCACCATGAGAACTGTGTTCAGGTTTGAAACAAAACCTCTTTCTTTCACCGTCTGGAGAGCCCTTATGCAAAGTCCCCACTCAAGTGAAGGAAGACATGCTTACCTTCTGTTGGTGATGTCTTCAGATGCCTGCAGAGCCCCTCTGTTTCCCCATATGTCTCTTTGATTTTTACTACTGCTTCTGTTCCTCGAAGTTCCATGAGGGAGCGCAGTTCTTGCAGTGTGCACCCAAACTCTCCTGCATGGTTGGCCTCATTTCTTTGGTTCTTGGAATAAAAATCGCTATTTGTCATGTCACCCATTGTTGCTGATTATATTGCTCCGCTTGTTGTAGTGGATACAATCTTAAAACTGTTTAAAAATTGAAGGAAAGGAATCTTGAATTCCAACCTCAGAAATTAAAAAGAATCCCGCGTATGCCCGGCGAGCGAGGTGGAGAACGCCTCTGGCGCGCAAGGTGTCCCTGGCTGCCCAGTGGTCCGCAGAACGGCTGCTCTCAAGGCTGCAGACCAGCTCCGCTCCATTCACCACTTCCCATTATGTGCACCCAAGCTGTAGACTCTACATGGTCATTTCTTCCTCTGCACCTTTGGGAGCAAACAGAAAGGATTCATTACAAGACTGAGCAATGACGCTTTACAAAGGTGAGTTCAAATTTATTCTATCATTGCAGTTTGACTCGTCATTTAAGAAACGCTCTGCGGAAACGCTGTACAGGCGGCCTGTGAGACGCCGCAGGTATCGGAGCCAGCGCCGACAACAAGGATAACGCGAGCTCTGTCTTAGAGAAAGCTCTCCACAGCTAAAGCACCAATAGCAGCGCTGCTTACTTTAATCAAGTCCCAAGAGCACACGCTAAATGAGATGGCTCATGAATATTAATAAGGAAGCGATTAGCCCGGCACGCTAGATGCACCTCCAGTGTGTGCTCCGGTTCATACAGCCACATCAATCTTCCATCTGACAAGAACAAAGACTCTCTCATAGAGACTACAAGGTAACAAAAATTAGTTAAACACCACTAATTTTCATAATGGGTTAAAGCAAAACTGGTTCTTAGTGCAAGGACAGTAAAAAAAATGTGGAAAAAATAGAGCCACCATTACAAATTCAGAACGCATTTAAATACATCTTGCAGCCTTGCCTCCTGGGAGGGTAAGCCTATCGCCCAGAGCAGACCAAGCGCCCGAGCGCCGGGTTCGGGCAGGCGGAGCCGTGTCGCACCCAGGGACCTGCTGGGCTGCCACCCCCCTGGCCTGCACGGAGACACCACACACACACGCAGGGGGTGTCGGGTCTTGTCTTTTTTCTCCCTCCCCCAGTGTTGAACAAGTCATATTTGGACCATCTGGGAGACACTTGATTACTTGCTAAAACCAGCCTTTAAAACCTGTTTCCCCTTCCCAAGTTTTAATGAAGTTGGTTTAAATACTGCTGAAACCAGCTATTATATTTGGCACAGAGAGTTTTAACAGAGATTAAAGGTTTCTTTTTTGCCTCAAGCGGGTTAGTGCGTGCGCACTGTCAAATCTATAGGTCTCAATAGTTTTCTCATAGTAAAAAAGATCTTTAAAAGAGCACACCATCAGCCTAATGACCGACAAACCTGGCACAGTCACAGTCACATGTTGAACCGTGTGTGTACAACAAGACACCGTGGAAATGAGCACACGCACAAAGAGGATCCCAAAGCGTTTCAAGTCCCAATTGTATATTTGTGCAGTAATTCTAACCTCCTGCCCACACATAGTTAATATAACACGTAGGCTTGGTACTTCCACCGACCTCACTGCAGTGCCGTTGCCCTGCCTGCGAGAAAGCTCAGGCCCACGGCATTAACTCCTCTTTGCCCCCAGTGACATTATCTGTTTTGGAGCTGTCTGATACCCCTCGCTCAATTAGACAAACTGAACCTCTACCTGCCCCTCATTTACACGTAAAGACTGGACGCTCCTTTGATTTCTGGGGAGAAAAACAAAACCAAACCAAAAAAAAAAGGAAGTACCAAGGTTTCACTACAATATTACAGAACGCAATTAAACTAGCGGTCAACTGCTACATGCTGCTTCTACTCATCCTATTTATTGATATTATTCTAGTGCTAAGAACTTCTGCCAACCTTGATTTCACATATTGCTTTTCAAGTTCACCAGGAGAGAAGAATTTCAGCACAGAAAGTGGCTTACAGTGAGCAACAAAGAGAAACTGGAAGTAGTAATTGAAAAGGGCCTTTATTTGCCAAGCCATAGCCAAGGAGGAGATGTTGTGCTCTGTCAACTTTCCACCCCTGCATGTCGGACGGTGTTCACAGTATCCGTTCACTCCTAGGTAAATCCCTATGGATAGCGTGCAGAAAAGACCTTACTCACTATTGCTTTATCTGTTTCTAAACAGGATGGATCACCATTCTGAATAGAAATAACATCAGCCTGGAGCGTTACTTTGGAAAAATTGCAGGGTAGAAATGTCACAGATGTCCAGTAAAACAGACTTCATCCCAAGAGGCGCTGAATCACCACAACCGCCTCTGATGACATGTCCCCCCCTTCCCTAAAATCAGCATTTCAGGCTCTTCCTGGTTTCATCTCTGGTAAGTCACTGCTGACAGCCACATCAAAAAAGCAGACTCAGATTTGATCATGAAAAAGAATATACGGAAAAAGGTCGTGAAAAATGAGGCATCATTAATAATAATGAACAGCTAAAATGACAGACTACGATTTACTTACAGTGGGGAAAAAAAGAATCTCTCCCTAAGGTTAAGTACACTTCAAGATCTTGAACACTGGGTGCCTAAAACGGCCATGATGATAAAAAAAAAAAAAGAAAAAGAAAAGAAAAAAGACATTCACCTAACAGAGAATTCATAGGGCTTTGCCAGTCCTCTGGCCTTTTTAAACATTCCTTTAATAAAATAAAATTGCTCTTAAACTGTTCCATAACACCACAGTGAAAAGACATTTATTAGCGTTTTCTGAAAACCATCTACCGATTTAATCGGTGCTGCAAAGGGTACTAAACTTGGTACCAGAGATGTTTTCTGCACAATGTTTTCTGTGGGATGAGTCCACCGCTCTCAATCAAAGCGTCTCTTTTGACTCACTGTGCTGTCACTATACATTAATATATTTGCTTCTATTCTTAGAAATTCATTGTCATATGTCAGCCACGGCAAGACAGCGTAGTTGTTTTTTTTAGCATGTTTTGAGTCATTTGCCTGCTGAACTTTTTATTTCACCTTCAATTAAATATTAATCAGTAAACAACAAATACGACGTCTATGCTTCCTTTGGTGCTTTAAAAACAAATCACTCGGAGTTTGTGCTCTTCATGATTCACCTAATGTTACAACACCAGGTAACAGCGCCTCACGTTTTTGAAAGGCAGATGGTAAAATACAGAAAGCACAAAGCATGACTAGCACTATTCCCTGATAATGCACTTCCCTCATCCCATGGAACAAGATTCATCCCATCCCTGAATCTCTCTTCCGAAAGGCCCAGGGCCCTTGCCAGAGCGCACCCCAGGTCAGCGCGACTGACACACGACCACCCCACTCTTCCCGAGTGGTTAATATTCCTCTAACAAAGCTGAGGAACAGAAAACTTGAGGTTGGCATACGATGATATTCCCCCATCAGTGGGGCTACAGGCTTTGCATCTCCAAAATGGAACAAATTACTAGAAGTGGGTGACATACAGAGTCTCCTCTACAAGAAATCCAAGTATTGCACTAGGTTTGGGTGGGGTTTTTTTGTTTGCTGGGGTTTTTTGGGGGTGGAGGAGCTTAGGGAAGGGATTATTTTAAAAACACACTCAGAACACTGATATTTTCAATATATGGATGCGGAATAGGTGAAATCCCGATCTAAAAAAAAAAATCCCTGGGGTGCCTGCTTCCACTGTTTATAGGGCAAGCCTGCGTAACTAGCTGGCAAAGAGACCGCCAGGGCCTAAACTGACTGAGGAATAACATCTCCAGCAGCCACAGGGAACAAGGCTGAGTAAACCGCAGGTTTCAGCGGCAGTGGGTGCATTGCACTGGGGGTGGGAAATAGCTCAAGGACTTCTCACTTTCTTGTCAGAGGAGCCCCAAGTCTCCTCAGGGCCTCCAGGCCAAAATTTCTCAACCTCTTCAATCCAAGCTCTGCTCAGGTCTTTCTGCCCAAAAACCATCGCTTACAGGGTGCTTCCATGGTTTTCATTTATAATCAAATGCCTCCCAGGCCACGAAAAGCCACCATCCCCAAATCCCAAGAGCACAGCTCTTGACACCATTCTGGTCCACGACCATTTCCTCCTCCGTTCGGCCCATTTGGTCTCACCATTCCCTACGACAACAATTTAGAGGGAAGCCAGTCCCCCACAGACATGTTCAGCAAAAAAGAAATAACAGTTTCCAGTAACTGAAATACTGATTGCATGCACAATGTTACATTGTTCTTCCACATAAAAGCACTAGTTTTTAATGAAGGTTATTTCTTTTTATTTATTCTTACCAATGCATCTGAAACAAGCTGTAGAAACAAGAAATTAGAGTAAAAAAATTTCTGGAGTGCACTTTGAAAAATAGCAGTATGCTGTGGACAAAAAGACAGAACAGCAGCCTACCTAGATTCCCTTTAGGTAGCAAAAGGCTCCACATACTAGAAAGCCTGAGTAAAATACCATCCTTGTTTTTCTCATTAAAAAGTCAGAACTTAAGTCTTCACCTTGCTCTGGGATTTCGTTTGTCAAAGATGTCATGGATTTTTGTTGCACAAAAGCACCACAAACTCAGATTATTTGTTGGTTGGTTGTCTTTTTTCTTCCAGAGTGGCTGTGTCTTGGGGAACAGGCTACCATTCCTGTAGAGCCCAAGTCACATATTTTTCATCTTCTGGCTGCTTAAAGGAAATGTATGCCAATTAAAACAGAAGCAATTTGGATGAGGTAACTGCAGGCCTGCTGGGAAAACTATTCTTTGATTTCCCTAATCAGGAAAAGTCTCATCTTGGAAGCTTGTAAATATTTTCACAGTGTGTCAGAACGATTTCTAAGTAGATATGATCACCGTGTATTCTGCCACCTGATTTCATTTGGACTTCTAGTGGCAGAATAATTAGTAGCAAGGTAACAAACCAAATTTCACCAGATCGGAGTCACAAGACTTGCATTTCACAGTCCTTAAAGGTCTGGACAAATAAGAGATTCATGACGACTCCAAAAATTCAGGATATAATCATAATTTGACTGCTTTCTCTAAATTGTCATCTAAGATTATGCCAACTCTGATCTAAAACTCTTGTGGTGAAGGAATTGCCTGCGTTACAGGAGGAAGGATGAAGAAGTAATCACTCCGTGATGGTTGGCAGAGGAACAGCCAGGGCCGGGAGATCAGCAATGCCCAGGTACTACTGGCTCATCATCCAACTGGGAAGAAGGCATGCGGAGCCAGTTCCCGCTGCACTAAGCAGGGGGAAAGTCCCAGACTGGACTCAGGACCCCTTGGAACCTATAGAGAACCCCCAAAGTAAGAGGGGAGAAAAAGCACTGGAAGTGTCACATTTTAGTGAGCAGTAGGTATCTAACCTCATTAATGTATATTCCTTGCATTAGAGATACCATTCCTTGATAAAACAGGATTGGAAGCAGATTTAAGGGAATCTTTCCTTGACTCTCAGCAAAATCATCCGAAAGGTTTTTGTTGAGCCTTTTGCCGAGTTCCTCAAATGCTCGTGTGAGGTGTGGGTAGCAACAGGTTGGCAACACACTGCAGAGGATGAAAAACTCACGGCTGCCCTTTGCAAGGTGAAAACAGTTGAGAAAGAAAACCATAACCTGCTCTGTGGAAGCCTTCAGATGAGCAAAATACATCAAGTGTGGCCCCGTTGTACCACCTTTTACAATTTCTTGTTCTTTTCATGTCAAAGACAAAACGTCCATCCTTTTGTGAATATAATCTTCGTGGACAAGAATGAGAAATGGATTATCTACCCAAGCGGCTAATGAAGCTAATCAAACTCACCCAAAGATGCTCAAACTCACACTCTCTTAAAACAAATACTGACTTTGAAGTTCAATTATCACGAATGCACAAGATGCCGAAGGAACTAAGGAAAAACACCATTTGACCAAAAGCAGGTTGGCACCTTCACAAGTATGAAATTTCTGTTTAATACCAGGAAGCTGAGAGCAGATATGAAAGAGAAATTGAACTTGGCAGCTATGTGTTGTCTGAAAATACTCCTAACTTCATCACTACATTTCTTAATGAATTTCAAGTTGCATTAACTTGTACATAACTCATTCATGACAAGCACACAGGAATGAGACTACATTCCATCTACAAAAAATTAAAATTTCTTCTATGATGCTTCATTCAGTTGTTGTTCCAAGACAGGAAGATTTAAAAAAGAAAAAATAATCACAGGCAACTATCTGTTGTAATCCCTAAAGTAACAATTGTTTCAGTCCTTTCAGTATGAATCCATGCCTCCGGTCAGCTTGGACTTCTTGCACAAGTTTTGCTATCAGGTAAAATAAATAAAAAAGGATTCCATGCCTCCTATAAGATACTGTTGATTATCTGAAGAAAAAAGGTACTGTCACAAAATACATCTTTACTACAAAATTTCATTAAATTTCAACAATCTATACACAAAATTTCATTAATTTCAGTTATACAATAAGGCTATTTACTTAGGACTTCTATCAAACAGAATCAAATTATTTCACAAATTTGCTGAATTATCCCCCCCCCCCCCCCCCCATGCTGTACCAGTATACTGCAGGAATCTTAAAATAACAATTGTGGAATAAAACTACCTCCAGTGCCCGGTTACAGTGCACAGTCATTCAGCCTACAATTTAATACAAAGTCTGTTTTCCACCATTACTCTTGTAAATGGTTAGAGCAAAGCCAAATGAACTACTGACAGGAACAAAAAATACTATTAAAGGAATCAATTCAGTCCCATTAAAGCCAATGAAATGACTCTATCAATGACTTCTGGGGGATTGGATCAGGTCCTGCAGATGAAACTCTTCCTTCTCTGACGCCAGAATTTCACTCTATGAATACTGTTAGTAGACAGACTGCAATAAGAAACCAAATCATGTTCATTATCGCTCATCACTGGGCTCTCGTCTGGGTTAGGAAGCATTCCCGGCTTTGCTCCATGACCCCACCAAGCCCTGCCAAGCTCCGGTGATCCCTGAAAAGGGATCTCCCATGCTAGGGCATTTTTCTGGTCATGTCTGTACTAGCCACAAGTTTTAAGAACGCCTCTGTCGTTTCTTGCGAGTACTAACATGAATTTATTTTGTTTTGCTTTCAGTGACGAAATGAAAGGTTATTTTTCATTAGCTATTTATTCTCCCGAGACTCTAATTCCACATTGCAAAGCAGTTATTGGATTTCTTGTATTCACTACCTTCCTACACAACACATATTCCTACTCTTCGGGGTGGTACTTTTGGCACTGAAAAGAGACCTGTTCTACACCTATAGAAAATTCACATTTTCATGTGTAGCTGCATTGATTTCACACAGACTAAGACAGCACAGTTGTTCCAAGGAAGGCCAACTTCCAAACTATGTTATCAATTTAATTGAGAACACGGGTGGAAAAAAGCTAAGGACTTCACATGTTCAGATATTAAATAAAGCAGATGGGGGGGCGAGAGGATAAAAATCTAAGTTAAATGCACTAAAAGCTGATCAGCCAAGGCCCAGGTCCCAGCACAGATTACTGCAGCAGCTACAGGGCAGGGGAAGCCTTTCTTGAGCAGAAAACACACAAAAGATGCACTATCCGGGGACGCAGCAGGCGGATCTACTGATCAGGTATGAGCTTATCAGGATTGTCTCCAGGACAAAGTTTTCAAAGTTGCTTCAACTGGGTTTAGGTTTTTGGGGTTGTTGTTTGTTTGGGTTTTTTTTGGTTGTTCCAGCCCCCCAAATTAATGTTGTGCTATAGTCCATTACAGTAATAACCCAGGGGAGAGGATGAAAAACCCTATACAAAAAACCCCACCTATTCAGATATTTTCTGTACTTTGCTTCATTAAAAGCAAATCATTGAAACATAAACACTAAAAAGATGAGGCATTCTACATTTGTCCTTCATGCACGCATTTTAAATATCATCAGATTTCTTAAATCTGGAATTTGAATTACCGCGTGACCTTTACCATCGAGAAGATATCAGCTTGAAGCGTGCAATTTCAAGGGATTTTGAGAAGTCTGTGCTTTAACAGTCTAAGTGCCCGGTACCTGATTATATCTCATTTTAATCAGCAAATTCTCCAAAATATCTTGGAAGAAATAGGTTATCTAGCTCCTCACAACAAATAGGATCTTCAGCTTGATAGAGACTGACTAACTACAACTGATAGCCCTATTCTACCTCATACTACCAAAAATTTTAGGACTTTTGTTCAGCCTCTGTTCAGAAGGGACATGGAATCTGGCTCCTAATTTATTTTATTTTTTTTTAAGTCCGCTAGTAATAATTTCACTATAAAAATATTAACTGGCCTGTCTATCTAATCTCCCTATCTTAAGACCAACTCATAGTTTTAACACTACAGCAGAAACTGCCATTTCTCCTAATAAATACATGTATATCTTAACCTCACTTTACCTTCCCTTCTCAGATTTTTGAACAATATTTTACAGAGACGTTTTATCTTAAAAATTGAGAGTGATGAAGAAAATCTTATCTCTGTATGAACAATCTATCAGCCTTTTAATCAATAAATTCAATTTCTACCCACCCCCTTTCTCCGGCCACAACAGCAGAGAAGCCGGCTCTGGAAGCGCATGGCCTTGCTCCTTACACCTACCTTGGCCTGCCTCGACCCACTAATTGTTCCGGGAGTTCTCAAAGGGTAGCAGAAATATTTCCAGTACGAGTTACAACTCTGTCATAACAGCAGTCTCAAACACTTAGAGGAGACCAGAATTTTATTATTTTTTAAATAAGCTGGAGAAAAATGGAGGCCTTTTCCTGATTTAGATGGAAGCAAAAAGAGCACATCCAGACTTCTGAGGAAGCACAATGGAGAAGTGCTTATTAATGCGAAATATAGTTTTGAGGGATGACTTTTACTAAAAAAGTTGTCAGGTATCATGTTTTCTGTAGGATAACGGAGAGAATAAAGCCTGAGGAAATCCATAACTGGTCAGCTGCAGCAACGCGCATTTTGTTGTGTCTTCTGCTGAATTCTGGAGGTGAAAGGGCCCAAAGCACATCGTACTTGGCCAAGCGGCAATTCTTTACATCAGCTCAAACTGCAGCGATGAAACCAAAATAAAAACAGAACCTGTGTCAGCAAACATGCTATACAGGTCAACAGGCTCTGTGCCTGATGAACAGTCGCTGCTTCTTAAGAGGAAAACAAGATAGAAATTACATCCAGCACGTGAAATTACCAATGGCTGACTATTTTACTAAAAACATCTCTTTACATAGCAATATTTCTGGTATGGATAATTACTTGGGAAGTAACACAGTTCTTCTAGAACTTACTAGAAATACTTTGCAACGTATACAATTTACAGACAAGATTAAATCCAAGCATTTTTCATAGAAAAGACCTTTCCTATTTTAACATCTAATTCAAAACTACTATAGTATTATCTGTGTTGACACTCACGTAAGAAAGAAGTTCAAAATTCTACATAGCAACCCAAGGGAAACTATTTAGGGAAAAGACCAGAGGAAAAACAAACAAACAAAACAACCGAACCAAAAATGGACTCACTATGCTGTTTTTTTCTGTTCTTCTGTCAGTATCTATTGTATAAACCAACCAAACATCATCATTAAAAAGGATTAGTTGACTACTGTTGGTCATGCCACTCTTTAGAAGCAAGGAAAATCAGAGTATATTAACAGACCTTTAGCCGAAAGACAGGAGAGCCACAGCATGGCCATACAAAAACGGAATCAGATTGCTGTATTTAGCCAAAAATGCTCTATTTCAGCCTTATACATACAATAACGTGTTTTTACCTAAGAGTGGCCTCAAAACTGAGGCTCAAAACTAGGCTCAAAACTATTTTTGCAGGGGGAGGTACTCCATTCTTATATTTTTGAGGCGTTAGTCGGGAAAAAAAAGAATAATCCTGTGTCTAGCAGCAGGGCCAGCCATTGTGGAGTACAGGGAAACACGGGGGCAGCTGAAGTCGGAGATGGTTATTGTCAGTCAGGAGTTGGCGAGTGACTGCTCGGCAGAGGAAGTGCTGCAGCATCCCACAGCTCACCGCCAGAAACAGCTGGCCCGGGGAAGGAAGAAAATAAACAAACACAAAAAAACAAACAAAACCACAACAAAAAACCAAAATCCACCCCAAACAAACGTACGCTGCAGTCTGCACTTGCAGCCGTCCCTTCTGCCCCCTTGGTTGCACTATCAGAGGCATCTTATTATACTAATAAGGAAAGATATAAAGCCATGGAACTAATACTGAAGCTTTTAGGGCAGCACCATGGGTTGTTAATGAGATTCAGAAAATCCAGCTTCCATGCAAAAGAACTAGAAGCAGAATAATGAAACTGGAAGAACACTGAATATGAAAGAAAATAATCTCGTTGTTAAAATAAACACAATATATTGTTATTTAATGAGGGAACAGAAATATATCTAAGTGGAACTGAAACATGCACATTTTTCATATGCACTATAATGGCTGTAAAGGAAAACTGCACGCTATAATCTATTTTTCTGAACAAATATATATTTTCTTAACAGTAAAAAGAACTTTTGTATCTTTTTCTTTGAAACAAAAAAGAAAGCCGAAAGAGAATTTTTACATAAGATCAGGCTATTTTGCTCTTGAGACAGGATGCAGTTCTGTAATATGAGAGCAAGGAGACCAAATTATAATTAGCAGCCACGTTTGGTGCTATAAGAACCATCAACGACAGATTTTGTTGTCGTTGTTGCCTGTGTATTTCAAGGCAAGAGACCATTTCCACTTTGCCTGGGTGGAATCACAACGTGCTTCTACTCAGTACAAGGATATCAGCCATCCTGAGTATTTTAATTGTGCTTGTCAGGATTTTTAGGCAAAAAGCTACTCATAGACAAGGCATCTCATTGAGCGGGACAGATGAATCCAGCAGGCGCCAGTCACAGACAGACCAAGTGGCCTGCTCCGGCCACGGATCACTCCAACACGACACCACCACTGCCCATCAGTACAACACAGGCCTGGTAAAACCGCACCAGCTATCAAAGCTTTCTTCTAAGCTCCGATTGTTCTTAAATTCATCCTGCTTCCTATCTACTTATATCAGTCACCTACAACGAAACAATCCATGTCTTCACGCCTGCTCCTCACACCTCGCAAACAGCAGCCTCCTGTATTTCCCACTAGACAGTCACTCTGCAGCTCCCCTGCCTACCTGGGCCCATCTCCGGACTATCACCCTGCCTTTGGGCGCCCGTTTCACATGCCATTATCTTCTAGGAGTGAAGCACCCCCCGCCGAAGCAGTACTCCTCTGCAGAGGAGAAAATAACTGTTCCGCACTGGCCATAGCCTGTTCTTTATCTTCTTGACTTCGAATGAGAGTTCTTTATTTCTAGTGAGAGTTTCTCACCTCCCTTTGACCCACCTGATCATTTCCCATGGATACGCAGTTATCCTCTATTTTTTTCTTTTTTACACTAAGTGTTAAGAAAATACAAAACAATTCTTATTACACTGCTGACAATACCACTGCATGCATTCTTCTGTTTTGTTCATGCCTCTAAATTTCATAAGGAATTATGTCAAAGTAAGTCCTATAAGCGCCGTACCTACCTCTTGAGAGCAGGCAACTACTGTATAAATCCCATGCCTATCCTGCTGCATGCCTGTACATCACCTGGCGTGCCCAGACATACTCATACACACCTCGGAATTCAAAGGCAGCCCGTGAAAGTATAACAAATTTCAAATCAAACTTTAAGAGGTTATAGATTAACGAAAAATGCAGCTAACGCTATTTTAACACCAGCAGTACGCTTACTGGAACTAAGTTCCTACAAAACTTTGCCTCTTTAGATCTCCGTTACGCCACAGCACTCTCAGTACGTAATTATGCAAGCACCAGAGTTAAAGAAAAATCATCCTTTAGCTTTGCTACATCTTACGGGAAACAAGTTATATGGTAGAACACAAAAGCCATCTTTCTTCAAAAACATATTTGTGCTATACTCAAAAAACAATCCACATAAATAATTTTTATAGTCACACCAAAATGCCCAGCTTTATAAAATTTCCCTTTAAAAAGGTGAAGTTATCTATCTTTGCCACTAAACATAGATCCAAACCTTGACAGCTCTGACTTCCAGCTTCGAAGGGAAACATCCTCGGCTGTGAGCACACGCAGATTTTGTAGATAAGGTTAAAACAATATATTGCAAATGAAACTCTGATTCAGGTAGAGTCTCTTTGGAGGTTTTCAAGAAGTGGAAGGGTGAACAATCCCCCAGCCCGTCCCCAGCTGAAAGCCACGCCTGGCTCACAGGGCAGGTCGTTAGCTGCCTTATTGCCACCACCTGCCATCAAACCCACCTGTGACTACTCTCCTCTTTAATCAGGGGAGAAGGAAGGGAAGCATTCATATAAGATAGAATCTAACATCTACCACAAAATTTATAATCTGTAAGAAAATCAAATATAAAGATATGTTCTCCACGGTGATTGATAACTGCGACCATCTTAACCGCAATGAAACAGAAGCAGAGCTACGGGAGAGATCAGCCAGCACCACGTAAAGCCATGTGAAAGGATGAGCGAGGAAAAAAAAGAAATCCCCGCAGGACTGGGTTGTACAATAGAAACCGTCAGCCAAGGTCACTCTTAAGAAAGAGAGCAGCCAAAAAGGAGGTTTTAAATCTCAGTGGGCATTAGCTGAAAGACATACAGTGATGTTCTGCAGCGATTTTAAATAGGACATTCACAAAGGATTAGAAGCATACGTACATCAGTCGACTCTATCAAAACATAAAGTTTTTGCTAGATGCTCCCTGCACAGATTCTTCTCATACACAGAGAATCGAGAAGTCGTTTCAGAAAAGAAATTAAAAACTAGTTTTACAGAAATCACAGGTACGCACTGTATAAATATCTCAGCCACAAAAATGGCATTGCTCCTTTCTACTGACAAACCCGAGAAAGATCAGAACCATTTAATGCCACTGGATATAAAATAAAGGAGAGAACTGAACCCACTGCATCCGAGCTGCCAGCCTGAGGAGGGGGGCGCAGAGGGCAATCGTCCCCGGTTGATTGCAGCTCCTTCTCATTGGCAAAAACCCACAACACCTGGCCCATGGCGGCGGGGGGAGGGCAGAGCACTTTCTGGACTTGCATATGGATACAGAAGCTGACACACATCAGGCTCATTAATCCTAAAAATTAATCAGAAAAAACCAAAAAGAGCTTGGGGAGAGAAATTTCAAAAGCCAACTGTTCTTTACATTCAGCTTTAAGGAAAGCATTAATTTTAGCAAGTGGTTTTAAAAGGGGAAGGAAAAAAAAATCACTCTTCCCTCAAAAATGTATATGGTACAGACACTACTCTTTTTCTGCTTCACAGCAGCAACATTTGGAAAACTACTTAACCTTTCTATTTTTATCTGGGTGCATTCAAATTACCAATAATGTACAACATGCTGTAACAAAACCACTGATGTAGGGTATAATTTTCCCTCAAGCACATTATCCTAGCTGGTGGCTCAGAAAAATAAGCTGATAAAACAGCAGCAGACATCAATTGATGGATAAAAAGTGATCACAGCTACGTAGAATGTTGCTGCCCAACCTTAAAATCATACAATTAGCCAAAAAATATAAGCAGTAGGACAGGACATATTAACAACCAAACATTAACTGTGGGGTCATCTTAAAAATCCTCCTACAAGCGCGTTTTTAAATAGACCATCAGATTATCGCCTCATAATTTAGCTATTAACACACAGATTTATTTTAAAGCCATCATCGTGCCTGGTACTTTTATTAAATATCTTCTTCCTTGTCAAGTTTAATCGGGATCTCATCCTAACCATGATGAGCTTTTAATTTTCTGTTCTATTAATAGCAACTTAAAAATAAAATGTTCTCTTTTGAAACTACAAAGCTGTAGCTTCTTTAGGAGCTGCAAGGGGGAAGAAAGATTAATCTTCCCACTCCGCATCTCTTAAACTGTATTAGCTAGCTGCATATATGGGGAAGAAAATCAAGAGAACAAGTAAGAAATAGAAATTTTCCTTACAAATATCTTAACTATAGCTCTATACAAGGATTTATCATGGCTACAGAGCAGTAATAAGAAGTTATCAAAATACAGGAAATAAATACGAATTTCCACATAGATTCTGCATCATTCTCAGCAACTCTCTTGTCAGTCATCAATAGATAATAGATTAATGACATAATGATAGACTCCTATCCAGCAAAGCCCTTCAGCAGATACTCAAATTTCAGCACAACTGGGGTCCTCATTACTTTCCCAGCAAATGAGGGATGATGGAAAGTCAGAGCTGAGCACGGTGGCGCTCCGTGGCCACCTGACACGGGGATGGGGTTGCTCCAGCCGCTTTGCTGCTGCCGACTCCTCCGAGCAGCGGCGGGAGGAGAGGGCACCAACAAAAAGCATCCCCTGGGCTCTAGGTGACGGCCACTGATACAAGGTACACGTGCTGCAGCACTCACCGTTATCATCATGCTGCAGCGCTGCTTTCACTTGCAAGCAATTAAAACAGCAATAGCAAGTCCTAGGCTATCACGGAAACGGGAGAGCCCTAATGCCTGCTGCAAAGCAGAAAGCCACTAACTTTGCTGTGGTGCCCACCTACGGCGACGTGGGCCAGCAAAGGGACTGCTGCGCCCCGGCGGCGCTGGGGGGACGGGAAGGACCCGCGCTCGGGCTTCCCCGCCTGCCCCTCCGGCCTGCCCAGTTTGCAAACTGGTAACACAGCCCAGGCGCTGGGCCTCTTCGAGATGTATCGTCCGTAGCTGCCTAACTGCTTGTGACCTTTCTTTCAGGATATAGGCCTTGCCACAGCTATTCAAGCCTATCTTTATCTAAAGATTGGAACACTGAAATGTGTTTTAATGAGGGATAAACTGAGACCATCTGGCTGTCTCAGCTGCTACAGAGCATGATTGTTTGCTGATTTTAACCGTGTCTCTCGCAGAGAACATAGACCTGTGCTGCACAGGGTGCACTAGCTCAGCTTGATTTCTCCTTGTAATCAAATGTGTTGATCTAAAATCTATTTCCAGCAAATTACTTGTCTGTTTTGGGAACAAATCCCTCCTCATCTCTCGACCACGGTGATGGGGATACGCCAAGACAATTGAGTTGAAAAGGTATTTTTGTACGAGGCTGACAGCGAGCACTCTCAGTGAAATCTTCCATTTTGGGATACGACCACCATTTACTTGCAAACTACATAACAGATGCCAGCTTTCTGAATGTTATACTAAAACCTTGAATTATTTTTTTCTCTTTTTTTTTTTTTTTAAACACACTTTTGGTGTAAAAAAATTGGGAATTAAATTGTCACTTTTGTATGGTGCTGGCATTATGTCCATGTGCACTTCTTTGTACCTTTTTCAGTTGTAAATGCATACTGAGTCACGGAAAACTATGTTGTTATTCAACTTAAACATCGAATTTGTTGACCCTCTATATATTCCACACGGTAAAACAGTGAGTCTGTCGGGAGAGGTAAAGCATCAGAACCGCTCTTTTCTTTGTTGGCGGTTTAACTACAGCACGGTCATGAAAGTGGCAGCAGAGCCCAAAGGGAGCAGCAAAAGCCTCTTCCCACAGCTCCACAGAGCACTGCCTTTTTCAGTATCACCTAGCTGCCAGATAAGCATCTTAGTTTTACATGGCTCAATCAGACTGCACCACTTGTCTGCAATTACCCAGCAATTTTAGCTTAGCATAAGTCTATGATGGTAGCACAGGGGGGCTTTCCACGCTACCTGCTGCTCCTTTCTGCCAGCGATGCTAATAAGTGGCCAGCAGTGGGGTGAAAATATCAAACCGCGCTTGTATTTGCCAGCCAAGGTCTACATCTGATCACACTGGCTGAAATGCTGTGATTTTAGTCTCTCAAGCTGAAACTGTTCTACTTTTCTACTGTAGGAAAAAAACCCCACCATATATTTAAAGCCCAGCAAAAGAAAATGTGAAAATAATTCTATAGAGTAATAATTCGAATACTCTCTGGACAGCTGAAAGAATTCTGCTCCATTCTCAAAATAAATAAAATTAATAAGGGACCGAACCCAAACTTCCTACACTCCCACAGATTTTTCTACATCAGTAACGCTTTGTGAAACTCTCCAAATTATAATATCTTTAGCAAACTTCACGGCTACTTCTGAAGAGACCAGAACTGGTTCTGGGGTGGGAGGAGTGGGTGAGGTGCGTGTGTGATGACTTCCACCAAAGTAACTCAGACAGCATGCACCGTTAACAATTTTAGATTTTAAACATTACTTTTAAATTAGTTTAAGTGCTGTTAATTATGCATTCACCAGAAATGACACCTTTAACTTCAGATTCCAAGCACATCTGAAAATTAAGAGAGTAAAACCAACAACTGTTCTTGTAAGTAGAACTACTCTAGGGATATTGAGCTCTTAAGAAATTTAGCATGTTTTAGCATATTTTTTCTCCACTTTTCTTCATCTCAATAAAGTTTCTGAGAAAAAAAAAAATGGTACTCTGTTGATTATACCTCTCAAAAAGTGATCCAACCGAGAATGTTTTGGCTTTTGACTGTAAAGTGATTATTTGAAACTGAAATCAAGTCTTGGGTTAATTTCCTATCATTGTATCAATAAATGCCTAAAAGGGAATTTTTGGAAGAAGTATCTTGAGACATTCGGAAGAAAAACCCCCCAAAATGCCAAGACAGATTGATTACTGCCATTTTTTAAGCTACATCTAATACTACAGTACATCGCTTTATTGATTGTTGGGTTCTTACTTCTTTCAGCAATAAACGCTGACACGGAAAATCAGTCCGTTACTACAATATTTTGATTCCCCTTTCTAAACCAAAATGGTTTTGATAAGTCTCTGAATTCTTCATGTCACAACGAAACTTTTGAAATTCGCCCATCACAGATCTACTAGAAAGCCACCTCGCTTCATCTCACGCTGCGTCCAGAAATATTTGACAAGTAAAGGATTCCAAAAGAAACGCATTACATCGTTATAGATGTGGGTAAATTCTCAAACGAACCAATAAAATTAAATCTCTCCCTCTACAGGTAGAAGCTGCAACAAGGAATCACCCATATTTTGGCACAGGTTCTGCGAAGATCCATGCCAGCGCGATGAACGTGTCTGTAACACAGCTAAAATCAGCAATATTATGAATCGTATCTGTACCCCTGGGACTTCCACGATTAATCTTAGAGCACTGTTTGACTCAAAACCACTGCACTGACTTAACACCTGAGATCTGCAAGTAAACTAAACAAGTAATCCAGGCCTTTCCCAGGTTTTCGTATGAATCAACTCCTATGTATTTCCAAGAGAAGCAAATCACACCTCCCAACTAACAGATTTGTTCTTCCCATCTGAAATAATTCACACATCACAGACTCAAAATTACTGTACTTCTAATGACTTTAAGCAATCCTTGAATCTGTTTTTAAAATCCGAAATCTTACAGCGGTAGTACTCCCCAGCGCAATCTCCAGAATACTGAAAGGACACTGTTGGATATTCACCAACAACAATCTTTGCATGTTTGAATACAACCCCTAAAAATAAAAATATAAGCTTATCTCAGAAAATTACGGAAAACCATTGCGAACCTAAGCCCCGTCTCCGCTGTGCGTGCACCTAGCCCACATGCCATCACAGAACACGTATCCAGGCAGCGAGCAACGCGGCCAGGCTGCGGGCTGACAAGACACCAGCTCTCGCCACAGCCCATTTAAACCTGGTGCTCTACGTAAGTCAATGCAAAGCTTTATAGGTGCGCATTTTAAATAACATAGCTTTATTCACACGTTTCATGTGTTTATCGGTTTGCCTTCTTTGAAAATGAACAGAAAATACTTCCTCAGATGCGTTCCTCAATAACCCGATGTTTACCTTGCTTTTTGTAACTTCTTGCAAGAACAGAACCTACCAAGTTCTAGCATAACCATTTTTAAAAATACCTACATTCTCATTGTCAAAATGATTTCCAGCACTTGGGAGCCTTCACCTGTGGAAATACAATGAGTAGAACAGACCCATTTCCATTTCTGTAACAGCAACTCAAGCGACCTTCAAGAAATCATACAAACAGTAGAAAGTGTACGTCTCTCATCTAAACTTATTTCCCCGTTTTTCAGAGCTGCAGTTCCCCAGTGTCTTTCTATGACTGCCAAAAGCACGTACACCTCATTTTAAGAGCCTGGAAAACATTCCTGTAGCACCCTGCGTGCCCATCTCTTCATTTACATGGCAGTCAAAAGGCAGTGACACAGGAAAACGTGTGTGTGTGCTCCTGTTTATCTCTTTCTCTGCTTGACCTGATCTGCCACTCGCGAGCACACGGGGACGACAGCTTATTTGCTGAATCTGTTTACCCCGCTGTCATTCAAGATGTAGTACGATGCTTAAATAGGCAACAGTCAGATTAATATAATTGAGGACGCTGTTTCGGAGGAGACAGGAAGTCATGCCGGAATTGCAAAGTGCTTATTCTCTTATGATTAAAACATCCCCAGGGTTGTATCAGTAGAAAGAAGCACCCAAGTCAGAGATGCGCAGAAGCCAGAGGACCTAAAGAGGCGAGCTTTTCCTTTGCGGAATAGCTCACCAGTTTGAAAGCAAGAAACATGAATCACGCGAAGATAAGTTGCCATTTTCATTGCATAAGAAACACTGGTGGGTTTGTCATTCCTTTTGACATTTTTTCCCCAGAGCCACATTATAACCGGAGCTGGTTTTCTATTGCATAAGACATTTCACGCACCAGAATGAAATCCCAGCACACAGACACAGAAAACCTCTCCAATAGCCTATTTTCTTTCACTCAGGTGATAGATGCCTTTCTGCTATTCCAGACAGATTAGAAAGACTCTGTCCAAACACGGCATACGAAAAGCAAATAAGGAGCAAATCAGTGACTGAAGAGGAGTTAAAGTCCTCGGCACCACAGGAGCGACCAGCAAAACACGGATTTCGTTGTACTGGCATCGCTATTCACCGCACAGGGAAAAACCAGATCTGCAGATTACAGGGGGCATCCTCCTGTAGAGATGCGAATGTTGTTATCCCAGCCGGCACGGTGAAAAGCGGAGTAACATTGCTCAGGTATCCATTTCCTCAAGTCTTTCAGTCCACTGTCACTTAAGCTATTTAGTGTCTCAGCTCTACGCATTGGGAGGTATTTCCTTCCAACTCGCAAGCTGTCACAGAAGACTGAAGCAAAGCACGGCAAAGAGTAAAGTTTTAGTGGTCAAAAAGGGCTTATCAAAATAGCCCACTACAGGCAATGTTCTGCTGGTCTGAAAGCAAAATCCAGAAACGCCGTGCCGCAGCCAGAACTGCTCGGCAGCTGCATCCCACCAGCTGATTGCCACGAACTTGGTGCTAAAACTTGGTACCATGATGTAAGTGACATTTGCCCTAGAAAGGAGCCCTCCGGCTCACACTAAAGCACGCAGGAGTCACCAGTGGAATAACGCACAGGAACTATTTCTGTATCTGTGCAGAGCTGATCTTTGCCTTTTCTCTAGCCTAGATTTTGATTTCCCTTAAGTGATCGGTGTTGGCCTAATTCTACTCCCATTTACATCAGTTGAAGCTTTACCATCAACTTCAAAGAAAATGGATTTAACCCAATATAGTTCATTTTGATAAATTCTGCTTTAAGAGAGAAGGACCTCTGCTTCTCCACGAGAGGGTAAGACGATGTATTTTTACAACAGGCCGCACAGCCAGATGACATTGCTATGCCCTACATTCACATTTTGGGTTTGAGCAATGCTGCAGTTTTGAAGTAACTCCTACAAACCATCCCTTTTTATTGTGAGTTCCGTTTCCACAGCAGCTTTGGTGCTCCTGAATTAAATTTCTTTTGGGGGAGACAAAGCGGAAGCCCCACCGCTGGTTCACACCAGAAGCCTTCAACACGCACAGACCTGGAACAACCGCGGGTCTTCAGAGAGCTTCCAGTCACACGTAGCGAGCACTTCCAGTCCAAGGGCTCAGACTAAAGCTGGTCCAGCAGCAAACCCGCCCAGACACAGGGGCCTCAGCGCTGATCGCTTCAAGCTATTGATCTGCTTCTAATGCACCAAATGGCTTGCTGATGTAGACGCATTTCAAACTCTAGTTCTACTCCTTATCTCCATCATCTTTTTATTTCCCATGCCATCCTAAATAATTCACTCAGCACTACTGATCTTCACGACCTTCTGTGTCATATCCCCAGATTTGTATTTAAATTACATAGATTTCCTTTTTGGATTATGGCCTCAGAGCTATGCCTCCCTCCCTCTTACAGAGAGTTGACTAATTGTTTGAAATTCTCTCCCAGAATTAACCTTCCAAGACACTTTTAGACAAGAGATCATTTGTTTAGCAGTGCATCAACCGGCAACTTTGCATCACGAAAACTCCCGTTTGTTTCGTGTAATGTCTTAGCTTATGCATTAGGCAGAAGAACCAGAGTCAAACTTATGTACCTGCAAATCCACTATCAGAATAAAATATTGAAAAGGAACACTACAAAAATAGCCCTTCAATTAAGGGTCAACATTTCAAAATGAAATTATTTATCTACCAGGAACAGCAGTATTTTAGGCTTTTCAACTTTTACAGAACGAAGGACCATTACGTAAGTACATTTGTGAGCGCTACAATGGCAATGGAAGGAGCTGGATTGAAAGACTCATTTTAAAAAAATCTTGTCAGAGAAAAAGTAACCCCAACATAGCACATCACAGATACTGAGCGGGAAGAGAAGTCAACAACTGCTGTTAATGCAGTTCAAATATTTCAAGCTTTATCCAGCTAAAATTCCTTTCCACAATTACATCCTCAAAGTCTTGAAAACCTCCCTTCTGAAGGGGAATCTCACTCTGACAGCAAGCTGTCTCTGTAAACAATGACTTATTTTAATTCCTCCCCTCTTTTTTTTTCTACACCCTGAGATTAGGATGGAGGTCTCTCGGCTGTCAGATCCCCACCTGTGCTCCGGCCCCGCTCTGCCCTGGGCTGGCTGATCTCTGCCTCTGCTGCGCCTCTGGCTCCTGTCCACTCCCGCCTCTGCGGGATGAAGTGAGAGATCCGTAAGGACACAGAATTAGAGTGAGACTTCCCCTAGCGATTTTCCTTTTAACGAGGGAGGGAGTAGTAGTTACCTACTAGTTTTTATCCCTGTAACCTTAATCAGCCCACCCTGCATTTTTAAAGTGCCACCTTCGTGTTAATTGAGGATGTTTTATCATAGCTCATTTTCTCCTTTTTGTGCAGTTCCCTCTCAGATACAGGCCATTATCAAGATGATTATCAGATGTATTGTTAACTATTTTATGGTGCATCCCTCATTAATCCTACTGCAGCATAATTCACTTAATAGAAGGTGACACTTCCAGGAAGGGTGCTTTAACAACAGAAACGTTAATTAAGAAGCACTGAAATAACACTGCAGAAACAACTGTCGAACTTCTTGCCTAGCAAGAAGTACATGGACTCAAGCAGTCAAGATTAAATCAACACTTTTTCCTTATTACCCTGACTTTTATATCATTTCTCACAGTAAATGGAAAACTCATCTAGAAATTTGGGACAGGCCACTTATCACTGTGGCAAGCAACTCCACACTGCTTTCTAACATGGAAGAACCTGGGGACTACACCTGTAACTTCCTTGAATTCCCTACACAGCACAAGACTGTGCTGCTTTCACTCCTCCTCGCCTGCTTCTGCACCCTCCACTCTTACTTGTATGAATTCCACTTGCTGGAATCAATTAAAGAGAACAACAGAAAATCACAGATCTGTCATGTAAAAATAGAAAAACATCAAAAAGGATGGCAAGTTGGCCACACGGAAAGCATAACCTCCCATAGTAACTGCCGAGCATGAACTGCCATTTCAAACCCGTGTTCCCAGACTGCCCAAGGACCCACTGACTCCACAGCACACCACTCATGGAGGTCCCATCAGACCGAGAGTTGGATGTCACTCACGAAAACGCAGGCTCAGACTTCCATGCATTTCTACTTTGAAAATTAATCTCAAATCAAACATATCTCTCTTTTTTTTTTTTTTTTTTTTTTTACCTTCTTAACAAAACCATAGGATAATTTAGGTTGGAAAGGATCTTTGAAGGTCATCTAGTCCAACTCACTGCCAACTCCAAATGTGGAAGAGGCTGGCTCGGGGTGATGCCCAGTTGAGCTGTGAATATCCCCAAGGATGGAGATTCCCACCCCTCGCTAGGCCACTGTTCCCATGTTGGAATATCATCCTGGTGAGAAAGTTCCTTATATTTAACCAGTATTTCCCTTACTGCAGCTTGTATCTATTGCCTCACATCCTTTTAGGTGTGTACCTCGGAGATGAGTCTGGCTCTGCCTTCCTTTATAACCCTCCGCTGGCTAACTGAAGAAATCAAAAACTAAACGCACCTACGCCGTCTCTTCCCCCGGCTGAGCAACACCGGCTCCCTCCTTGGACGCCACGTGCTCCCTGCCTTGGTGGCCCTTCACTGGACATCCTCCGGTTGTCAGTATCTGTCCTGTCCTGAGGAGACTGAGACTCCCTGGGGACACAGCACTCCAAATGGAGGGGGAAGTTAAAAAGAGTCGAGCTGACAGTTATTAAAAACTTTCCTGACCAGATTTTGGCTCAAGCACCATGGACATAGCATTTAAGGTCTATCTGCCATACCAAATCGCTTTCATTGCTTACACAATGCCATCGTTTATACAATGCCGTGGAGAGTAAATGAAGAACTTGGATAGAATTTGCCGAAGCCATTGGGAAAAGAACTTCATTTTCAGCATCAAGGATAAATTTTCCTAACTGGCACAGGGTGGGGGGAACCATTTTACACAGAATGAAGCACATCCATTTGTTCAAAAAACTAAACCTAGAATGCATTTTCAGAACATCAAGGTCAAATGTTGCAAATAAAGATTAACTACATTCCTTACATATAGGATTAGCCACATAAGAAAGATTCTTTTGAAAACTGTTTTTCTTCAGTCCACAAAATATTGGAATTGAGGGACTTAACTCCCACCAGTGAAGGAGTGTGATACATTTACAAATCTCCATTCACAATGCTATCAAGCCCGCCTTGCTAAAAAGAATTAATTTTGAATGTCAGGGAAAAAAACACCTGTTTACTAGCTTTAGCAGGTTGCATAATTCCCCAAAATACTCAGAGCAATACTGATTTCTGCTATATTGGAAGTATACAAGAGAATGCAATACCTAACACTGAACATCAACATTTAGGGCCACAGTAAGACACCAGCAGATTATTAATTTTAATCACCTATAACATGGTTTCATAAATACATTTGAAAAATGAGGCTTTGGTAAAGGCAGACACAGGCAAACAGAAGCAAAGCAGAGCAGCCTTCAGAGATGACTAACTCAGCCGGCTTTCCAAAGACTGACATCTATCCAGAAGGGCACTGCTGGCGGAAAGGTCCTAGCACGCACTAAGAGGCGGGCAGGAATCACGTGAAGTGGTGGAAAAACAAAGGACCAAATTAATTAGTACTTCAGTGGAGCCACAAGATTAACAAAGAGAGAACGTGTGCACGAAGCCAGTCTCTCTGACGCTTAACCAGAACAAAATCAGCACACATCTAGAAAAAGCAACACGGAGGCAGCTGGCAGCACAGATAACAAGTGGTAGCATCTCTTAGCATGGGAAAGAATGTTAATTTAGTTCTTAACTATCTTACAGCATTATCTCATCCTCAGCAGTTGGGCAGCAGGACTGATGCAACTCGGTAGCGTCCTGGAGATGTCATTAGTGGGAAAGGGAAGACGGGGACCCTGCCAGTGGCACCACTGCTGTCACACCACGTGTCAAGGAAGACGGACAAGCAGAAAAGTCACTGAGAGAGACATCAAAGTGTCTAAAGAGAGCAGCAGAAGCCCTTAAACCAAATAACTGTGACCCAACAGAGAAGACAGGGAAAGACCAGTGTTGATACTGGCTTTCGCCGCGGAATTCAGATGGAAGAAACCCTATTGATACTGCTTTGTAGCGTGGCTTTCCCACGCCATATTACGTTACAAACAAACATGCTCACTTCTGCTTCTCGGATACCTATATATTGCCAAAACTTGCCAGGCACAGAGAAGTTTGGCTGTGTTGTCCAAATATGAACAGCATTTACAGCTCGCCTAGACAGTTCCAAAACACAGAACCAGCAAACATGGAAAGGGCACTTTTTTCAGAGAACACAGCCGTCTGTGTATATGGTGATTCAGGAATACCTACAGCATTTTTAAATTTCCAACCTGCTGACCACCTATTTCTGTATATCCAGATGATATGATCGGGCAGTGAAGTTCAGAGCAATAGTCTTTTAAAGGCAAATCCAATTGAGATTGGGTTTGGGCAACTAAAAGTCGCCCAAACAAAGTTTCAGAAATAATGACTGAATAGCTTTCTAAGGCACTCTGAAGTAAATTTTCTGTTACGATGCATATGGATTTTGCAACATTTACAAATCCCATTAGCAGCAGTGAGAACTGTAGGACTTCATCCACATGATGCATTATCATTGAAATGTTTCCTATTTAATTAACAAAGAAATGCAAACACTCTTTTCAGTTGATTTTTACAACATTAAATAGCTTACAAATTGTTCCACAGATGCTTTTACTGGTGCAGGTCGGCTCCCACACTTAAGCAAAATCATTCCTTCACCTCAGCTGAAACCTTGGCCCTTAATTATCGGCAACTGTTAAGAACTGACATTTCCCTTGATACTAACAGCATACCTTCCCCGCAAAAGACTAGCATAATTCGTTGGGAGTTTCATATCTTCACTTAAGAAAGTAGGCAATTACAGCTTGCTCATGTTCTATTTTGTGGTTCCAGCAGTTTTCTTAACCTTGAGAAAAATTTGCATCGTTATTCTAATTACAAGAAGTGGGAGTACACGAAATCTTTCCAACAAAGAAAAGAAACTGAGATGGCAGATGCATGAAATTTTATACTGCCAAATGACAGAAGGGGAAGCAATGAAATACTAGAACTCTCACTTACCCAGGTAGGAGTCAGCTGTTGTAAATAAAAAACTACATTCTTTTAAACTCATTCAGGTGTTAATAAATCGACACCAAGTATTTATACTGTTACAAAATAAAGCTGCAGTAACTATAATTGTTTATTTTAAAAAACAGTTGTCACTGTAACACAAAGACAAACAGCACATGTGTGTGTGTGTGAGATACATTGGTTCTATTTCACCTCAAACCAGGACAGAACCCCAAAACCCAATAAAGGAGAGCTTTCCCGTGTGCCCTGACGCACCATCACACATGAAAAATGCATGCCGTTTCCTCTTTAGCTTACACATCGGCTTTCAAGACGGCTGTGCCGGCTGTGTGTGCAAATACCCTGCCACGCCATCTCCACGGAGCAGAGCTGCCCGCCTGGCAATGGCGGAAGCCCAGGTGCAGCAGCCCCAGGTGCCACCGAGACCGCAGCGACCGCTCCCCGCGGCTTCGGGCAGAGGGAAGGAGTTTGGCTTTTTAACCGGTTCCTATTTAAGTCCTCAAATTCATTAAGGACTCCTTACTAAAAACACTAGAAAGCTTTTATTCAAATGAAATCCACAATTACGTGGGATTTTCTCAAGCATAGGAAACTTCAGTGAAACCCAGTAAGGACCTTACCCCCGTACTTATTTTAGGTGGGCACAACTGGGGTATCTCAGCAATCTCTGCCACAGAGGAACCTTTGGATATACGCGCAATCAGAGATGTCTTAGCACACCTTTAGAGCAGAGAGCAAAGTCAGGTTTCAATGCTTCCTCCAGCAGGCAGAGACTTCTCTCTGTTGTACTTGGATAACCTCTTATACAATCCCAGGACTTCCTTACTTTAAAATACATATAAAATACTCTGAGTCTGAGTACAGAGATAACAAAGTAGTCAAACAAATCTGAATGCTTCTTAAACCCACTTTTTCCTTTTGACAACTGTCTGAGAACAGGGAGTGCAGTGAGCTGATCCTCCTTTAAATTTAGCTTCAGCCTCTGCAGAAATTCTTCCCACCGCTCCCACGTTTGCTGCCTGGTCTTTCCGTTCAAGTGGAAAGGGACAACGGACCCGACGTGGCTGACCCATTCTCATGACTAGTTATTAGCTTTGTAGCTACAGGGAAGTTACAGAAAGGAAAAACTGAACACAGTTCTAAACAGAAAACACCATTTATCTCCTTTATATCTAAGCCCAGGAAGACTTTTATATCCATACTACTGGTTGCCCCCAGAAACGGGATAGCTGGCTGCTGGGGCAGCTCCGTATTTCACACCTTTTCCTGCAGTGCCGGTGCCACCCCAGACAGCTGCGCTGCCCTCAGAGTCCACGTGAGGCTCGGGAGCCGCTCAGGTATGGCTGACAGGGGATTTTTCTGAAATTAGAACATTGCCCCATTTTCAATAAAGCCTCCAAGATTCCAGGGTTGTCCCTGTTAGCAAGGACGCTCCTTGAAAATTAGGACACCTGGTGACCTTAAAGAAGGAGGATAATTAGTCACATCCCTGCAACCTTTTCTCCTAAAGAAACAGCGAAAAAAGCAAACTCCTGTTAGAATATCGTTAAGTGCATCCTTATGCAATCCCACTTACATAACCACACTTCACCAACTTTGGGTCTTTTCAAGCAGAATTTGGTTTCCCGGACGTGCCCACATAGGAACATTTGAAAAATTATGGATTGTCTCTCTCACAAGGGATGAGAAAAGCTTTGGTCTTAGGCACAGTTCTGGCTGACTTGCTGAATGGCAGACTGCCTGCCAATATTTCAGATGTAACTTGAATCCTTAAAAAAAAAAAAAAAAAAAAAGTGTCTTTTTGAGAATCCCTTTTCAGCTAATTCCTGTCAGGGAAGTTATCCATCTCATATCCATTTCATACAAGCATTTGCAAATCCAAATATATCACCCCATTCAGACATTCTCTACCATTTGGATTTCAGCTAAAACTGCACTGTGAAATCTATTCAAAATTCAAGTATAAGCAAAATTCAACGACATAAAACATGACAACTTGCAAAATGCTGCTGTATTTTATCAAAAAGAATTCTGCTATCTATTTTCCTGTAAACCTACTTCCAATGAGGAGCAGGAATAGTGATGCATTCCATGTTCTACTGCAATATTAAGTCTAATTTTACTCATTTAACGGGTTTAGTTCAGAAACAAATATTATAACCTCCAAAATAAATTTCTGAACGTTGGCCTCATTGATGTCTAAGCTGAAGTTAAATAAAACTCACGGCTATTATAAGGGTCTGAAAGTAAGAAAAGAATGAAACAACAGTGCATGGGAAATTCCGACAAGGCAAAATCTGGTCCTGAATGCTTTTTTGGAAGATTACATTTAAATAGAAAGGATGTAAATTTTCAATATAGAAATCTATGCAGAGTACAATCATTATCTGATAAAGTACATTAGTAAGCTGCTTTTTTTCTTTCCAAATATTTTCTTTTAGTTTCATGTAGTATTGAACACTTACTGTTATCTATGAAATTCATCCCAAAACATTGCATTTGCAATGAGCTAGAAAGTACGCTGTGTGACAATTGTTAATGAGAATATAAGCAGTTGATTAATATTTCAGGTACAACATCATCACTAGGTAATAAATCCTGCAAAAATAGTAATAGTTTAGTTTTTCTTTTACATACACGGTTCAATTACGATGAATCATTTCTATTATCATACTATCTAAAACTAAAACGTAGGGGACGTTTTCGAAGCGATTATCATTTGCCTTCTGGCTGTCCAAACTAGTAACGGCCCTTCTCTCCCTCACAAGCCCATAGATCTGCCTGAAGAGTAACTCCAGTTGCTACTCATTCGACACACCGCCTGCGTACCCTCCTGCAGAACACAGAATATTGTTTAGACAGCAGCGAATTATCCTGACGGATAGCAAAGGAGAGCGAGAAAGTTACCATTAAAAGCAGCAGTAGCCTCCCATACCCGAATTTCTCCAGCCGCTGGGCTTGTATTACCGAAGCCAGAGATGAATTATGCAGGCGAGCCACGGCTCCCCATGCCAGCAGGGCGGCACAAATGCCCACGGTACGATGTACTCACCTGAGACGAACTCAGGCGGTGTGAGCGCGCGTTAGAGAAGACGCCCCTTTCCCTGCGGGGAGCACTCTCTCCCCACCCCTCCGGAGGAGAAACGCGCGCTCCCCAGCGCATGGCACCAGCACCGGGCGACACGCAACACGGGGGAGGGAGCCGCAGTGGGTAATCGCTGGCTCTTATTAACAAATCCCAAACAATAAAATGACATTTCTGCAGCTTTCTGTTCTCGGCAATTTAAAGCGTCTCGTGCAGAATTCACTGCTTTCCCACAGAAGGCAGCAAAGAAAGAGGATTCGTTTGCCCTGTCAGTTCCTCTGTTCCTCATGTTCTAATGCACCTCAAGAAAATAAAGCCTGGGCTTTGTGCACACCTCAGGCTATTGAGCCAGAGAGAAGACAGTTCTTTACTCACAAAACAAATGTAAGAATGTGCAAAATGAAGCAAAACAAGATCCAGAGAAGTCAGAAGCACTTAAACCAGAAAAAAATGATTTTTAAAAACCACTATTAGGAAATGCTACTGAAAAGACAGGAAGCTACTAGAGTTCCAACCACTGCCTCTGATTTTTACTTATTATTTATTTTTAAGTATTTTTTATGAAATGGAGGACTAGTGGCAAACAAAGTCATCATACCAAACTCAGAACATCATGCAAGTTACCTGTTATGGAAAGATTCTGGAAAATAAGAGGTAATAGAATAAACGTGATCCGGCAGAAGATGAAACTGAATCCCAGCCTCCCTCACTCTGAATCCCTCAACCACTACAATGCTACAGAAGAGGGGGGCAACTAAGTCATCGTTCCTGTTTCCCACCTGCTCTTCGGAGGTTTTGACACCATGGGTAAGCCTAGCTCTCTCTTTTTGTACAACTCGCCTGAACTGAACTGCGCACGTCCTTCCCGTGATGCACACAAACATACTGAGCTACTATTCTCAACTTAAGCCTCGGAGGAAATAAAGACAAAGAGAAAAGGGAAAGAAAGTTCTTAATAGCTTCCACTTTTCAAAATGTCCACACAAAAACAAGTGAGCCAAGTAATAGTAATTCACATTAAAAAAAAAAAAAAAAACAAAACCAAAGCCATATTTTTATAGGAGAGAGACTACATAGATGGATCTAAGTGCACACGCACATCAAGTTCACGCTGGCTCTGTGTCTGTCCTGAACATCCGCCTCCCCGGGGCAGAACGCACCTGGACAGCCCACCGGGGAGCGCACCTGCGGGAGGCCAGCAGAGGTTCGGTTCCGCAGCACAATCACACCACACCGGTTCAACATCGGAACACTGAGCTTTCCAAACCCACAGATGAAACATTCCATCCCATCAATAAAAGACAGAATTGTGCTTAGAAAAAAAGAATTATAGAATACCCAAAAGAAAGAAAGCTTTTAGTGCAGCTTTTTTAAATTATCCTCAAATTATCTCAGTAAGTTACCATATTTTAATGGATGCAAATTATGTTTATCACTGTCACGCTACAAAAAAGTGATGAAATTAACTGCTGATTCCTTTACACTACAGACCTCTGTATCTGTAAATCATAACATTTTCTCCTATAGGCCTAATAAATATTTGCGATACAGTCTAGAAGATACACTGTTGTATTTAAAAATAAGTGTTGTTGGACTTTTACCGTAGAAGATCAAATTCTATGAGTTAATGGGTTCTTGACCAATCAGGATTTAAAGTAGTATTTCACATATAGAGACCCTCCATCGCAGCAGAGTTGAGGTGAAGAACGAACAGTCCCAAGTTCCTGGGTTTGTGAGTGTAAAAAGAGCCTCCAAAAAAAATACTAGAAATAGCTTCACCCAACTATTAAAACAAATTGTTAAAATCTAGGTAATTAAAACACTTGAAAATATTACAGAAACAAAATATGGCCCTATACAGTCTGTTAAAGAAGTACATTTGAGGCATGTAATTGGTCCAAAATTAAACAAAACTATGCCTTAACAAGAAGGCAGTGTGTGCAACATCCATAAACTGTTTTTCTTAGAGCCTGAGACGAAATTGCTGTTATTAAGATGACTCATTTCTTAAAGCAAAGTGATAAATACGATAAAGACCTATTTGTTAGGACTCAGCCTAAGTACCTATTTGAAAATCATGGACTTTTATTCATATTTCACGTCCAAACAAGAACTTGAGCAAGAAAGCACTGAAACTGTAATAAATTGCTGGTTTTCATGTTCTTATAAATCCAGAATGTTGGAGCAAGTCTGCCTTTTGAATGTCAGAATTAAAATACACTTTTTAAGCTCATCTTTTACTGGTGTCCCGCAAGTATTCTACCCTGGTTTGACTAAGCATTAAGAATACAGGTGTATCCTGAAAGATACTTACAATTCCGTCTCATAGCTACTTATACTCCAACCCAATTTCTAAAATTACAGCAGGTTCTGTTAATCAAAGCAGTTTGCTCAGCAGCGCATCTCCACGTGTCCCTAAGAAGCCCCCCATTCACTCCGGCGGTACGCAGCCAAACTTACCGTTCATTCCTAACTGGTTCTGCTGAAAACTAACCCTTTGATTTATCAAGGATTTGCACATATTGTACAGCATACTGTGGAGCTTATTTAGAGCAGACAGAAAGGAACCAATAAATATATTACGGAGTTATTCAAAGCCCAAATGGCACTGTGACCTGCAAAAGTACACAGTGCCCTGAGCGCCGCTGGCCAAAACCGCAGGGGTGTCGGTAGCCATGAACAATGAGTGCCGGGAGGGGAGGGGGGAGCGGGGCAGAACTGGCTCCCACACAGGCCAGAGGTAAATGTCACTTCAAAGCAAACACTGTTTGCACTCAAACCTTCACACAAATAAACACTTTTTCATGTAATTCCCATTTTCAAGAACATAAATGTTTACTAATAGCTATTCTGAACCTGTGTAGAGGAGTCTAAATCCAAGAATTAAAGTAACTTATTCCCCTTACCTTTATGGTACTTTCCATCCTGAATAACTCTGAAATTGTTTTATCTACATTTACAGAGGGAAAAAAGTGTCATTTGGGCTGGGGAGTACTTACTTATGACTACGGTGATCAATTCAAAAAGCCAAAAATCTACACTAGGGAGTGCTTAAAAATTAGAGAAACGAAACGAGAGAAGTTTGGCTGACGGGGCAGGAAATGGACATTCAAGAGCATTCCAAGATCTTACTTTAGCAAAGTCACTTCGGCCACTGCTCTAAAATTTGCATGAAGCTCAGAGGAACCGAATGTTTTCTTTACATTATATTATAAAAATCACCTTTGTTAGTCGGTGATGTACACATGTTCCTGTACCCGGGTTTAAGCTACTGGCCTAGATAACTTTGGTAAGAGACAGAATGTTGTTTCTTGTGCAAGTAGTTTACACGAAGTCTCTAAAAATAGCACCAGATGTTTAAAATCTTTTATAAGAAGTCTATGTAAGATAAGATACCGTAAATCTATGCAACATGACAAATCATCATATGAAGGCATATCTACAAGGTTAAAGGAGAGTGTAATTTCAAGGAACGACTAAAGAAGAATGGCGCCGATGGAAGGCTGGGGGGGTGCCTGTTGCTTGGGGGAATGGCACAAACACCGCTACTTTCCCAAGCCATATAATATCTTCAATTTTTGAATTGTATTTTTCTCTATAGCAAATCAGAAGGTCATTTCCAGCAACATTTTAAAACCTACAATCTCATTCCAAGAAATATGCAGGAGAAATAAGAACTAAATGAATCACAGACCTGGGAAGCAATGAGTTTGGCAAAGGGTGACAGAAAACGGAGGCGACCTTTACCTGTACTTCCATAAAATTAGCAATGCGGTTTCAAATTCAAGAATAAAACAGCTTATTTAAAAGAACCTTTAAAAAAAACCTAGGACTTTTAAGGAAAAGCTGTCTACCAAAAGCCTGAAATTAAAAAGTGGGTTTGATTAAATCAATAAGATTGTATCCGTTACAGTTTCAGAGGTGACCTTTATATCAGATCTTCCATTTCTCAGCTTCTGAACAAGTTTGCTTATACCAATTCTCTGCAAGCAGCCATGACAAAGGTGTGAGAACTATGAATTATGACAAAAGCTACGAGGTAGGCACCACGTGAGCTAGTGCCCTTATGAAAAATCACCTCCCAGCTCTGCATTTAATAATCGAGAGTCCATCGTACCCCAGTATTTCACCCCCATCTCTCCTAAACAACGTGCTGCAAAAGCTGCACATGTAAAGGAAATTCAACCTCATCTAGAGAAAGGTAAAAACAAACCCAACTCCACACGTTTTTTGTGCTATTGCAGCAGTAGCTAAGACATACCACTGCAGCACATTTTTAATCCGTATAGATAGCAACCCAGCAGTAATATTTTATGAAGGTGTCAAGTTTCTGCCCCCAAAGGTAACTGATAAGTGCGAGACAGCCGTCACGCCTCCAGACTGGAAAGACGGTTGCAAAAACCTACAATATTGCTTTGACTACCATTATAATACAAACTCCTGTACCAACACAAATGTTTCAAACCCTACATCTTTATGCAGGTTGAACACATCCCACGTCACACCCGCTGCCCCCAGGCCATCGGCCCGGGGAGGGATTCGCTCACCAGCCTCCTCAGCGCCAGCACCTCCTGCTGCAGTTGGACCACAGGCAGAAAGATGGGTCCCAGCATCCTCCCCTCTCCCTGTGCTGGAGCACATGTATGTTACAGGAAAAGAGGGCATGGGGAGACATTTTTTTTTGCCACAAACTCAGGTGCATAAGCAAGACAAAACAGTCTCGCTCCAGTGATTTCTAGGGATGTACCAATTTGAACCCATTAAGGGTCAGGCCGCAAAATTTGACCCAACAGGAAAGCTGGGGAGAGACTCCCAGTCAGGGAGGGGAGCCACAGGACAAGGGGGAACAGTTTTAAACTAGAAGAGATTTAGATGAGATCTGAGGAAGAAATTCTTTGCTGTGAGGGTGGTGAGCCCCTGGCCCAGGCTGCCCAGAGAAGCTGTGGCTGCCCCATCCCTGGAGGGGTTCAAGGCCAGGTTGGACGGGGCTTGGAGCGACCTGGGCTGGTGGGAGGTGTCCCTGCCCAGGGCAGGGGGTGGCACTGGGTGGGCTTTAAGGTCCCTTCCAATCCAAACCATTCTGTGATTCTATGATACATGACTCATTATGTTTTATTAATCACTTGCTATTAGCAATTTTCAAGCCAGAATAATATAAAGGAATACAATGGGAACAAACTGACTCTATTTCATAGTCTCTGTAATCCACACACTTTTCTTTTATCTGTATGATTGTCCAGTGTCCGTGCCACAGTTTGGTTAGTTGATGCTCTCAAGCATTCTCTCAAACAACTTTATTAGTCTAAATGCATCCAAATGCACCTGTCATGACAAAACTTTCTGTAATATAAGAACAGATTTTCTGCTTGAGAAGGAAGTTTCAAAACTAAATGTTTTCTACTTTTTAAGGCTCTCTAAAAGATTATTTTCGGAATAACCACAGAGCCTTTGTAAGTAATTCATCTGCTTTTTAAGTAGGCAGAACAACAGAAGCCTAAGTTGCAAAACCCCTTTCAACCTCTGTAAAATTATCATTTAATTACATGCTATGTTGGATCTCCTAAACCAAGAGAACACAACTTAAATATTGCATTTGTGTACTTGTGTGCTCAGACTGTTCTCACAGTCTGAATTCATTCCCCACCATGTTTTTTTCATAATTTTGACAATCAAAATATGAAAACCACAGTAAGGATGTCCCAAACGTTTGAGCAAAACACAAACACAACTTTAAAAATATGCTCCTCCCATATAAGAAGGGCTACGAATCCCAGCTAACAAACCTCCGGAGTGAGCTAAGTAGGAAGTTCCCCTAACTGACATGTGAAAACTGTTATGCTCCAAGCCCAACTACAGAACGAGCGCCACGTGTGGGTACAGACAGAATACCAAGAATACACCACAACATCCACAGCGAGACTCTGTTTTCGTAACCCAAACACGAGCATGAGCGGGGCTCGCCTGGGGTGAACACGAAAGAATCCAAGTCCCATCAGAGGCGGGTGGAATCCTGGGGCAGGAGCGCCGGAGAGATGGGCAGCCCCACGCGCCGTGCCCAGCTCATCCCGCCTGGATGGACACGGATCACTGGAGCTGCACAAGCTGCTGAAAGCCTTCCCGTGCCTCCCAAAGCCCTCAGCGGCCGCAGAAGGCACGCAGCTTACAAAGCCGATAAGCCCTCTAACGCTGACTCACAAACCCATACCTCCTACAGAACTTAACCAGAAGCTACTCACTGCACGATGATGCAGTCCGGGCAGCTGGACGCACACAGACAACTAACTCTGCTGCTTCTGACGCTTGCTTTGGGTTTGCTGTGAAGTGCCAGTTGCATCACAAGAAAGACATCCTGACCTTTTTAGTAAGAAAAAAAAAACCAACCAAACCCCCAAACCCCCATACAGAATAAAAAACTAATGAAAACTTCTAAATAAATCATTTAGCAAAAAAGAACTGACAACTGGCTGTAGTACTGGTAATTACACATCTCAGCGTATGTAATTTCTGGAAAAATATGTTTCGCAGTTATTTGAGTGTTGCAACTGTTCTATTTAAAATATTTCTATTTAATTGGCCAGGGAGCTAATGGCTGCTTACCCTTCAGCAAGTGCAGTCCAACTGCTTCTTCGAACACACCACTGGAGCTTCCCCCAGTCTCTGCGTGCCAGTACTGGGACATTTTGCACTTTAGCTGCCAGATCAGATCACATATAACCAAAGTAGGGACACTGCGAGTCTTGGTTATATGTGATCTGGTGATAAATTATTATATTTCCTTGAAATTCAGGCACATCACTAAAATCATTAAATAGAAGTCACCAAAATAGAAATTTTTCTCTTTTTGTCTCCAAGCGCCAAGGGCCAGAGAGATCACAACGACTATTTATCTGAATTCTTCACAGCCTCTTTCTCTGAGCTCCTGTGGGAGCCACCCTGGCAGGCGGAGCAGGGCTGACACAACTACTAGCAGCGCACGGCACTTTCTAAACCTAAGTGCAAGCTTCAGAACTCACCTTTCAGACTACTAAAATGCACACGCACCCCAAGACTTTTCAGAAGATGAAGCAGGGAAATAAAAAAACAGATTACTTGCTCTTATCCAAATGGCAAAATCTCTCAGGTTAAAAAAGTCTATGCTGATGTAGGCGTTACTTCATGAATTTATGGAAGTTTCATACAGCCACTCACTCAAGCCCTACGTTATCATGGCAGCACTACGCCACAAATGCCGAAATCCCAGAATGCTTTCTTTCTCCAGACCCACTTTTCAAACCGTTTCTTGTTTACAAGAAGTGACCTGAGAGATAAATAATAGGTCTGTGAAGAATATTCTGCCTCAGTGACACATTAATGCAAAGTAGTAGGAGAGATTTATTCTTCATTCCTCAACGCTGTTTTATCTTGCATCAAATCATTTCCTTCAGTGGAAGGGTGAAGCCACTCAGCAGCCTGAAAAATTTGAGCATTGCTGGTCCAGCAGAACCTAAACTATACGTATATTTAACACAGAATTAAAACGTTACCTCTTCTAAGTATGAAACAGTAGAAAGAAAAGTCATTCCTCAAATTGCAGACTGACTCTAGGAAAACGTACATGTATGAAGATAAGAAACCATTGTGCACCGGTAAAAATCCCACCAAGCTCTTCTGCCAGTGGCTGCTGCTCAGCCGGAGTCTACGAACGCGCAGCCAGCACAGTGAGGTTTCAGTAAGTGCACTTGGAACAATTCAGCTGATTTTCACTTCACCAGGTGGAATTCTGAAATGCTCAAGATGACCCTTTCTTGCTGAGATTTAAGATATGATATGAATCCAACCACTCCATATTAATGACTAAAAATACAGTACGTTAATAATGATAATATAGTTTATTTTTCTCTTTTTTATCCCCCAGATTAAATTTAAGCGATATTTGTATGAGTTGCAAGAGCACCTCAGTAAAATTTAGAAATAGAAAAGAAAATGCATTTATGAAAATGACTTGTAGAACAGCTTAAGACACCATAAAATTGAGGTGACACATTTAACTTATAACATGTACCATGGAAAGTAATACTGAAAAGTAGAAGCTTTACCATTACCAAGAATACTTGAGCAGAAAACATCCGTAAATATCTTTAAATGTATTTATAAATGATGAGTGGATCACTTTGATATGGAAAGCTTTTGCAAGCATCGATGAGTTGTACTAATGGGGTTTTTTTATATTTAATCTCATGCACAAAAAGGGCAAAAGTAAGAAAAGACAGTGCTGAACAGGAAAATGTATTTCTAAATATATTCTCATCTTTGAATCACAAGCTCAACATGAGAAGTGGTTCAGGACAATTCATCCAGGCCCGTATCCCTTCCACAGAGGCAAAGTGACACCAGTTCTCTCACGACGGCCTGAAGGAACCCTCTTCACAATTCTAATATGCTTTGGGGTGGATTTGTCTTCATTGAAAGAACGTTTCATTTCAGCACAGAGAAAAAAAATGTGCTGAAAAGATCTGCTGTTTTTATGCTATGACAGAAAACTGTTATTTTGCAAGCTATTGAGTTTGTCTGGGTAAAAATAATCTTTATTAGGACAACAGAAAAAATGTCCTAAAACATGACTTGAAAATTAATTGCATTGGTCATGGGACAAATTTTTGGTTCTGGTCCTAGGATTCAGAACTTCTTGCTTAGGCTCTTGTCCAACAATTTGCCTCTAATTTAGAAGAAAAACAGAACAAAACTGTTGCACCCTCAGCAAACTCAGAACATATTGACGCAACAAGCTTCTACGTTCAAACTACGCCGCAGAACTGCGCCTAGACCGCTCGCGGATACACGCCAATCAGCAGCGGATTTTTTTCCTACACCGACCTTGTGCCTACACTGTTTAAAAAACAGACCCAAAAATTTGTCATATTTGGCCCTTCTTATTCTATACTACCAGGAAGAAAACAGACAACGAAAGTGAAACTGTCACTCCCACCTTAGTACAAAAAACCATGGGTTTGGCTCGCCGGAGATTCTCGCTGGAAGAAATGTTGGGTGCTCTTTGGGTATCATGTTGTATCGTACCTGCGTTCTTCTGGAAGATTAAAGTAATCTTTGAAAAAAATCAGTGTGACAAACTATCAAAAGAAAGACTAAATCTCAAAGTCACAGCATTTGTACCCCTTCCATCACACACATACACGAAGTACAGAAATTTTGGTTGTCAGTCTCAAATAACTTTTCACTACCATTCGTTACTTTTTAATATACTATATTAGGAACTGTAAGGAACACTGCCTTTACAGTGAACATTACAAACTACATTCTCCTCTGCGTAAATTACATGAAATCTTGAACTTCACAAATTGTTTCTATTGTAGGTTCAACAACAGCAAAGATGCTCGCTGGAACTGTTGGCAAGAACAGTCTGCAAAGAGTTGTGTCAAAGAGAACCGACTTACAATTCCTCTGAGCCAGTTTTAAAACTGACTTATTTTATACTGGTCCCAGCAAATATTAGACGTTCAAAGTTACAGTAAAACTCAGGATGTTCGCTGTAACTTCCAGAGGCCTTTCTGAAGCCATCCTGACCTGCCCACAACAGAAGAGGAAGGGCAGGCTGCTCTTCTCACCTGCAGGAAGTTACGGTGCAACATCCCACCGGGCAGGAACGAAAGGTCCTGCGTGTCCCCCTGCCTCCCTCACACCACCGGGCTTCGCACCTGGAGCAGGAGGAGAGGCAGAGCGCAAATCTCCACGTGCTTCCGTGCTTGGACGGGCAGAGTGCTCTGGCAAAAAGGATGCTACTTAGGGATGAATTTGCTGCAAAACAGATGGTTGACACAAAGCTTGACATTTTCCTATTTGTAGTTCTTATCAGTTACAGAAGTGGTGCAAACTCCCCCAACACCTCAGTCAAGCAGGAAAGTTGTCCTCTTGGCATAAAGGAGCAGATTCGATATTCTAGATCACTTTGGTTCCTAGATTAGGGGGAGTGGGGGTTTGCTTCTTTGGGTTTTTTTGTAGAACTGAAACAAGATTCTCCTTAAAGAATGCAATAGTTGTAAAAGCATTTCTAGTCACCCATTTAAAATGTTGAAATCTTGAGAGGCAGCTACTCCAAAGCTACTCACAGTAGTAAAAATGTTCCCACGGACTGTATTAGCCCATCTCTCATCTCTATCGTGAATGGGTTACAGCATCCTAACCACATGGTTACTTAGCTATAACAAAATGACATATTAATTCAGATTTTAAAACTAATCTATTCCCTGACAACTGAAGAGAAATAAGGTCACAATTATTTATTTGCCAAACAGGCACCCCAGACAGTGCTATTTTCTTGTACTACACCTGTGCTTCCCTATGTGTTCCATCTACCTGTTGCTGCTGATCCTTAACTTGGGAGCACGGGCCTTCAGAGCTACCTCGTCCCACCACATGGGAGATCATCTGAATTTACTATTCCAGAATTTCTGTTCTTGAATAATCGCAACGATTTGGATTTGTTTCAGAATAAAAACGCCTCGTTTGTACTAAGCTCAAAGCTATTTTCATTTAGGTTTGTTCTACATTAACTGGAATGATTTTGCATTTACTGGATTTGGTTTTAAGTATTTTTATTGTATTTCCCTTTTCTAGTTGATTCTGCCCAACTTCTTGATGAAAATCTGCTAACATGTCAGACACAACAATCTCGCTGCAGAAACGTCAAGGTCTTGTATGTCCTTGAAGTATGCCAAGCATGACGATTTTTTTTTTTTTGCATCGTAGGTACCACTGCAGTTCTGCTTCTATAATTTCAAGGGGTCAGTTGGCTTTTCTCAAACAAAAAGAACTCAATCCATCACATTCTTACTGCAGAAACTAAAATTATTTGGGGTGCTTTGGAAGGAAATGGTGCAAATATATAAGGAGAAAGTTGCACTTGCTGTTAAGAAAGAATACTGTTACATAAAAGCGGTGAAATGGGAGGTCACTGAAACAGCACAAGGACTGTACGGTTTGGTCACCCGCTCTTCACACAGAGCAGAAGCAGATCTTCTCACCACCCGCTCCTGCTGTGTCATCTTGCCCGCTAACCTGATCCACATCTTCACATACCAAAGCCTCAGCCATGAGGGAGCAGGAGGCTCCTAACAGATGGCAAGGGTGTAATCTCTGCTTTCTCTTCAGCTAGTAGCACTTCAAGTGAGTCATGATGAACCGACAGATTTTCAAGAGACTGAGGGTCACCTGGGGACACGTCCCTCAGGGTCGGAGGAAGTCGACCTCCCTGGTATTCACTTTGACCCTGGGGCTGACCTCATGGGCACCGGGAGCAGGAGGTGTTGGGAATCAGCTATTTTAAGCTCATTACAATATCAATGTCAAGCTCAAAGGAACTGCCAAGTCCACTTAATCCTTCCTGCTGAAAACATACCTTCCAAACTGAAAGCATATTTATTTCAATCTTACTTAAGCAAAACTGACTGGTTTTTTCTTCTCCTTAGAGAAATCTCTGGAGTTCTTGCTCAGTTAACTTGCAAACTGTTCAACGCTGCATGGCACCTCTTCATTTTACCCTATTTATACACCACTTAATGGTTCCTTTACTTCCCACATCAGAACGCATTACCAATACACACTGCTGTAATCTGTTTACTACAGCCTGATCATCCAGTTTAGGTTGTACTAAGCATCCGCAACAGCTTAGAGGTTCTTTTACATACATAAAAGGGCTGGGAGAGCAAGACTTACCATGCCTGAGTGCACACAAGCCTAAAACTGGTCCTCCTCAATTCACAACCCACATCCCATTTGAGCTTCATTTATAGTTTCAATGAAGAAACTGATACTTCAATTCCGATACGTAGGGGACTCATATTCCATGTGTTTGCCATTGAGAGCATAGTTCTTATAGGAAAAAACATAAAGCATACCTTCTATTTCTATTTTTGCAACTTTAACATAGTATTGAGCTTCAATCTTTCTTTGAAACAGCCTTACTAATAAGAAAATGAACGCACAATAATATATCTTGTTTCTGGCTGGAAAAGCCACTCAGTCACCGTTGTTTATTGTTCCAAGGAAATCGTAACCATAGACACCGTAACTTCAAGGAATTGTTGCCAGTACTCAAAGGGGTAGATTTACTGAAAGAATAAGCAAATAGATTTAATACACTTCTCTTTCACGAAGTATTTTGGTAATTTACAATGTCCGCATGGGGCATACTGATGGTTCAGTATGAAAAACCATCGTGATGCCTGTACCTTTTAAATTAAAAGTGGCGGTGTTTTCCTGTGAATGATGCTTCTCCACTTCAAATATGTAGCATACTCTGGCTTCAGGAAGACCTTATTGTGGCCTTTCACTATATAAACGGGGGCTTATAAGAAAGACGGCGAGAGATTTCTTACCAAGGCCTGTCGTGACAGGACAAGGGGCAGCCTTTTTAAACTGAAAGAGGGGAGCTCTGACTGGACATAAGGAAGGAATTCTTTGCTGTGAGGGTGGTGAGCCCCTGGCCCAGGTTGCCCAGAGAAGCTGTGGCTGCCCCATCCCTGGAGGGGTTCAAGGCCAGGTTGGACGGGGCTTGGAGCAACCTGGGCTGGTGGGAGGTGTCCCTGCCCAGGGCAGGGGGTGGCACTGGGTGGGCTTTAAGGTCCCTTCCACCCCAGATCATTCTAGGATTCTATCTCCTGCATGAAGTTTGTGTTTAGATTTTCATACTGCTCAGAAAACAAACAAAAAAGCCAAAACAAACAAACAAAACTATAAATAAATTTTGGAAAAATCAAAGTGTGAAGTCAGGGCTAAATCAAGAGTATTCCATTTAGAACCCAAAAGAAACAAAATACAAATGTTAAACCACCTACTTAAATGTGTCATTATACATCCATAGTATACTACATAGAAAAGAAACTATGGGAAAAAGTAGCTAAAAAAGGAGCTGCTCCTCCTCTGTCAGGAACCCTTCACTTGAGGAATCTTTAGAAATCATTTAAGAAAAGAACAGAAATCACTCAGGAGGAAACAGTTCTAAAGGCCTAAACCTCTATAAACCCTCATAAATGATGCCAGTCTTTGCAAAAATATTCCACCAATAAGCCTGCAGAGACAACAAATAGTCTGTATTAGGGAAAGGCCAGTAATTCCAAATCTAATCACACTGATCTGGCAAATAGTTCTATTCCTGAATACTTTAAAAATACCGTACCACTAACCACAGAAATTCAATAGCTTATGATGAGGAGCCAGGTGACCATTTTACTTCTTTTCACTATCTTTCTTGCTGCCATGTTGGCTTCTGCTTGTCAATCAGAAAAGTGCAGAATTTAAACCCAGTCTAATGGCATCCCAGTAAAATCTTATCTGTTCAGTTCAGTCCCTTTCTTTACATAAAATCTGCACGGAGTTCACCATGTATTTATAGTGTCTTTAATAAATCATCACACAAAAGATCCTAAAAAATTTGAAAATTCTGTTACTATTAATTCCATTACCAGCAGGTAATCTAGGCACAACTTTGTGAGCAGCGATATCTGCCTCAAGGGTAAAAGCCAGCAGAGAAGTTGGGAAGGGAAGCTAGCCCGCTAGCCAGAAAAATAACCCATCGGCTTGTCAGGAGTTGAAACCTTTCAAACACACACCGCAAAACGGAACGAGGAAAAAAGGGCACAAACAGAACAACATTACTGAGGAAATCAATAACCAGAAGTAGGACATCCATTTCTCACCCTATGCTGATTTTAGCACAGCTGTTGCACAAAACAAAACATCTGAAAGAGCATATTTCCCTTCATTTAGGTTTCTCACACTAATCTGGGAAGTTATACAAAGACTCTTCCCCATTTTTTCCCACTTGGCTGCACAAAGAAGAGCATCTGACTCGTAAGACAACAAAGACTAGAAATGAATTCAGGCCAAAAGCAAACTTCAGGAGTCAGAAGTCTGCAAATGGGGATGGATGGGGTTTCCTACCTTAGGACAAGGTCTCTCGCGGGCAATGTTTGGGAAACCCCGACACAAAAGCATGATAATGTCGATGTCTGCCCCACAGCTGCAGTAAGTGTCAGGAACCAAGGGATGAGCCAAGAAGGCAGGCAGGAGGCATCTGTCTCTGCAGCACCAATCTCAACAGGAACCCCTTTCCTCCACTTGTCTGGAAAAAAAACCTTGAGGTCCTTCAAGCCCATCCATCCGCTGCACTTCTTATCTTGCTGTCAAAAGCCCATTTTTGCTTTGAATCACCTGATGGCCCACTTTATGGAAGTCCAGAATAAATTTTCTGAAAAGGCCGCAGTAGTCTAGATGACACGGGGTTTTGTCTTCCTCAGTGTCACTCGTAACGTTTATTTTCTCTACGTGATTGTTGTACCTGCGGGTGCAATGTCGTTGATACAGACAGGGGGTTTCAGAGAGGAGGAAGACGTTAGCACACGGACATTTCCTTTTGCTGCTACCTGGCAGTTCAACGAAGTTGCAGCCTTCCATTTACAGAGTCGAGGGAGACGTTAAGCACACAGAAAATAAGCATCTTCATTCCAAGCCAAGCTGCCCATGTCTGACCTCGCTCTGCGAGAGCCTGGAACCCAAACCGCCCACACGTCAGCACAGCAGCGCCAGGCCGCAGGGGAAGCGGGACACACGTGGCAAGCTTTCCCATCACCAGCTCCGGGAGTCAGCAGCTACAAGCCTGGCCCTAAAGGCTTATTTTTCAGTGCTATATTGTTCATCTATTCAGCGAAAGTATTTTGAAAGGAAAATACACCAAACTAGAAAAACGTGTAAAGAGAATTATAATTATATACCGTGCTTGATGGTACTGATGATCATTTACCCCTTAAAACAATTCTCCCAAAACTGTCACTGTTAACAGACTTCATCACCAACCCCATTCTTAAGGCTTTTCTTTCCCATTGCCAGATGGCGTATTTTTCACCACGCGCCTTAAAAAAGACACCCAGCCAGAGAATTTATGTCTACACGACCGGTCTTTCAGTTGGACCAATACTGAAGTTATAATTTATCATTTCAGAGCGGAGAAAAACAATTCCAACCTTTTACGGTGGGGTGGGGAGAAATAGTAAATTTTCCTGTACTAGTTCTGCAGTGAACTCTCTGCAGGTTCATTGGAAAAGAATCCGGGTCTCCAGTGACCGGCACTGAGATTTAATCCAAAGGCTTCATCATGGCAGCTGCCCCCCCATTTCAGAGCTAAACTTCCACCGAGTGAGAGATCACTACAGACAAAACCTTAAAAAGTGGCATTGTTGGCAAGCAAACGTAATACAAGGACTTTATTAAATATTAAGTAATGCTCTCATTTAAACATAGAATCTTTTCATTTTTCATCCTATTATTTTACAAGGTCACTTCTCACTTGATGAATAGGGCCATGTAAACACAGTTCTAAGCAGATTTGCAATCTGCTCAAGTATAGCGATTCTTTAGTTCCTCCGTCTTTTGTGAAAGCAGGCATATTCATTTAAGTGAGTTCCCGTTAGATCTCACATGTATATTAATAAATACACAGAGTAAATTCAGTACAAAATATTAGGTAAAGGCAAATCTTACGGAGTCAGTTATTTCTCAGAATGCTTAAGGTTAATGCCATCAAGCAGACATTTACAGACATCGTATCATGCAGGGGCTTTAAGAACTCATTACTCACAGTTGTAATCCATTTTCCTAATCCAATGATTGGTATTGAGCAATAAAACATTTTGGTCATCTGCTGCAAAAATGTTTCATAAATAATTATTTTAATCACTGATACTATAACAACAGAAGTAATTGTGCAGTTAAATCAAATTATTTTTGGCCTAGTATAACCACCAAAATTCCCATTTTTAATAGCTGAATTATAACATACATGGTATGAATATGTATCTGAAAGCATTATACACTTCTGCAGTTAACACACCACAATAAAGTACAGAATGTTTGTACTAATACAAGTAGATCTTCTGAAATACAGTCCTGACATTTTATTGTAGAAGATGCTTGGTTTTCGTGCAGGTTTTATTATTAATACACTGGCAAAATTAGAGGTTATGCTCAGAAAGCAAATTTCCCCTCCATCATTTTATCAAAACACTTTTCCTTGCGGTTTAGCACGCTCTTCCCAGGAAATGAGGCTTTTGTAACGCTGCCCATCCCTATCTCCCCTGACAAATTTTGAATTCGGTTCCCAGCTACAGCCGATTTGATGGAGGAGAGAGAACTCCCAAGGCCTTTCTTGAACATCCAAATATCTTTCTGGGTCTGACTGGAAGGAAGAAACCTCATTAGCACAGATACCGATGGAAAAGTTGTGACTTAGTGGTTCTTATCTTTCCACGTGGTCAGTCCTTGCTCGCCTGTGACAGCAGAGCACGCTTGGTGCCAGCAGCGGCCAAGGGAGGCGAGCGGGGATGGGGGTGGTGGTGCCCAGGGAAAGGAGAAGGGAAAGGGAGCCGTGCACGTACCGTAGGGATATCACGAGGGTGGCTTAGGGACGGAGACAGAGATCAAACGCCAAAGAGTGCGGGGGAAGCACACAACACCATCTGCAACAGAACGGGGACCTTGTGGCACAGGAACTGCGGGGCACAGCGCGAGATTTGTAGGTAGCCTGATTTCAGAAATCGTTTGGCTCGTAAGACGACTTTTTTAGCCACGTGTTTATATAAAATAACAGCTCTGTCATGTCAGCTACAATCTAACACACTGGGAATAAACCGCAGATAAAAGATACCAAAGAAGTAGAACTACTATTAAAATGTTCTTAGTGGTTCTTACGTGAGTTGAAAGATGACAATATGACTGTCAATAGGTAAAATCTGGACGGAGCTTCAGAAAGTTAATTTAAGCAGAACTGCTCCTTTACATTTGCTTTCAATTTAGAAGACTTCTGCATAGCTTCAGTTCGGAGAGCTCGCTGTTATCTCATTTAAATTTTCCAGACTGGTTTACCCATCCCTAATGAAAGATATATTTGCCTAATTAGCCTTTTACCCCTGCACTGATATAATTGACACAGGTCTTTGTGAAAAATCTACACCAAGGGCAGAGCTCCAACAAAACAGGCTGCATTACCTGCCGCTTCCCCCAGCAGCTGTAACGATATTCAGAAGTACCAACAGTTTTCCGCTCAAGCCCAACAGGAAACAAACAAACAAACAAACAAAAGCCCCAAAACCCCATCTCTGCTCATCAAGACTAAGCCCAGGAAGAAAAATGCTGAGCAGCAGCTGCCACAGGGTGGGACGACAAAGACTGAAATGAGAGAAGAAACTGCAAATACCTTTTAAAGTATCCGTCTTGAAGAAAATTAATCTCTTCTCTCAAAGCCATTTTTTTCAGTCTTTTAAACTGCTAAAAATAACTGCATGACTATTTATTATTGTATTTTCGTGTACATGTTCTTCCTTAGAAAACCTGTCAAAAGGTTTGCATAAAAAAAATCTCAAGCTTTGTAGAGAGAGTGGTCCCACGGCTGCCTCGAGAACCACTCCTGCACAAATACGGACTTGCATACAAACCCAACGGCAGATCTAGAAAACGCTACACGTGCCCGAAGTGCTCCTTCATACTCCTTAAAATCTGGTCAGATGGCAGCACTGAATCACTACGGAAGAAATACTTCTGTTTATAACCTCATTCCTTTCTCTCAAAAAAACATCACAACGGTACTGGAGAGACTTACGCCACTTTGCCATTGTTGCTAACAAAGTTTTTACTTAGTAATTCATTATGTTTTATCTAATTAGTGTTTAAATTAACCTCCACTAAACCATTCACAATCCAAACCTGGTCAGGTAATTCAGTGGGCATTCCTTTAAAAAAAAAAATAAAATCTTTTATACAAACATATAAGTGTATATACACACAGTATATACAGACACGCAGACAGAAAATGTTCTGGGAATGTTAAGAGTGCAAAACTGAGTGCTCAAGCGAGAAAAAAACGCCAGTAGAGTGGACGCGGAAATGCAGCAGGTCCCTGGCAGGGCCCAACCCCAGGCGCCCGCCCCGGGGCTCGCGGGTGCAGAACACACAGAACACACAGCTCCCGGCCAACGGAAAGCTCACCAATTCCAAGGACAGCTGGCCCAAGATGTTTATTTTCAACTACTGAACTTTAATCCTCATCATGTCCGACAGTGGAGTCAAAACCTATTATACTGGAATGACTAAAGTCAAAGAGGACCCATGATTCTGTGACCTTCCAAAAAGGAAGCAGTATGGCTACGGCCACACACACGGATATACAAGGTGTCACCAACGCACAGGGATTTGATGGTGCCTGATAAACGATCTGACGCCTTGTGCTCACACCACCACCAGCTATTGCCTGTATTTGTACACGTGTTCTTCAGACCATTTTCAAAAGTAGCCTACTTACTTAAATACGTTTTAAAAAAAAAATAATTTAAAATTACCTTTATAAAATAACCAGTTTTGTCTCCAGCACATACTCTGCGTTTTCCCTTTTCTCTGCCATCTACCAGCCATAAAAACCAAGTACGTTTACCTTTGATTCTGACAATTATTCCATATTTTAAAATTAAATTTCTAGGTAAATCTTCAGAAACATGAGAAGGAGAGAGATTATTTTTTTTTAAAACAAAAGGAAAATAGAAAGAAAAACAAAACATGAGATGCAATGCAAAACTGGCAGAACATATATTCCTGCATTGCATGAACTCATGATAAGAATTGTCTGATGTAGCTGAAGCAGCCCAGGGTTTTTCCATAGAACCTAAATAAAATTAAGTTCAAAGAAAAGAAAAAAGACTCATCTGCTACCCCTGGAATAGACTATATTCTTAGCATGAAACCAAGAGGGACCAAAAGAGATAATCATAAATTGCAAATAGCTTCTGTGTCTCAGGGACCGAGTGATAAAGACAAATGAGAATGGTCTTCTGAAAGCATACACCTGCCCAGACAGGCATCGCTGCCGAACATTTAAATGAAAAGAAAAAAGAAATGTAACGCCATTTCGAAGTATTAAAAAAACCACATAAAGCTTTTAGATTATATTAATGTTGTTTTCACATTTAAAAAATGAACAGCAGAATAGACGTATTATGACCATGTACTTTATATAGACTACAGTCCTAAATTTGCATGAAATTAAATGTCTCATCTGGTGAATGATCCGACTAATAGTCCGCTACAATTTGCTTGGTTTGCTTTCCACCGTTTTTTTTCCATTGCAGATATGCATGTTGTAGTTAGACTGTTTTCTCCAGAAAATATCATTAAAAAGAAATAACTGTAAAAGAGATACCTGATAGCCAACTTATGTACATCTTAGAAATAATCTGAGATTTTTCTATTTCCTAGGAAAACTCTACATATCCCAAAATAGTCAGAAAAAGGAAAAAGCCTAGAGCAGATACCTGAAAAGGCTTAAGATTGATTTCAAATGGTTTGTAGAGCTTTGGAGTATCTTCAGATGCAAAAAAGTAATACCTATAAGCACAGGTCTAAATTATTTATCACCGTTCTGTTTCAATCAACTGCTTTAAAAAGGAGAAGGGAGACCGAGGAGTCCTTCAGTACCTGAAACGGAGCGCACAATAAACCAGCGACTTCACCGAATTCCGAATGCATGTGAAGGCGTAGGCTCTATTTATTTCAACAGGTAGCCAGCCCTTCACCTGCCAGTCTCTCTCCGGCTCCTCCGCAGCCTGGTGGTTCTGTGTTTTCTCCTGTCCCCACAACCTGCATCACCAGGGTCCTCCCTGTGCTCTCGGCCACACATCAGCCTGCCCCTTCCTATTTCTTGATATGTATTTACGTGCAACATTTATTTAATACGTAGATTGCAAGTATCACACATTCAAATTACACTTCTCAAAAACAGCACAGTGGTGTTTGTAACAATATTAAAATATGCAAGCACCATCCTTTCAAAAACCAGTCACTTTGCACACTTTAGTAAAATAATTATTATGAGGACTCTGCGATGAAAGGCTATTGCATCTACTAACTGAGAAAGACGTTACAACAGATTTTTCTAGAAAGCACCGGAAATGAAATCCAGCTGTGTCAACTAAAAAAAGTTATTCCTCTTCAGTCTAGAGATATGCCTAAAATACAGTCCGAGATATTTCCCTCTCTCTTCAGCCAGTTTCCTTAATACAGATTTTTGATGGATAACCTGCAGATTTTTCACTCTGCATTATTTTGGCTGGTTTCGCCATGATGCACCTGGTGCAGGTGTGTGGGCTGCCTCACCTAGCGTAGCTCCACTAGAAAGAAATAACGTCGGTTAGAATTCTGTAAAACAGACGTGATTGAAAAAACATGCCCTAACAAGTGGTTAGTAAATAACAGAGTTGTATACAGATGAATATAAAGGCTGAAATGCTTTAAATAGACCTAATCCAAAAATTCATATAAAAATAAGCAATTCTAATTAATTCAGTACCTTTTTTTTCTTTAACCTCTGAATATTTTACTGGTCATGACCCTAATTATGATGTAGGACACTGCCAACTGATGTCGATGGTATCTATCCGTATGGACCATATATTACTTTTCAAAATCTAAGATAATGTGTCTCAGAACCAGAGGATGTTTTGGGGAGGCCACGGGGTTAATGGGATCTTTTAAGAAAAAGATCCTGACTCAGCTTCTATTTAGGACTTCCACTTCTACACGGCTCTGGAAACTTTTTCTCTAGGCAACAAGCAGGGCAAATTACAGAGCCTCTTGAGGACTGCTATTAAATATTTCTCTCTAGAGAAATCTACTGATGACAATTCTCAGTCATAACATCAGAAGTTACAGGCATTCAGTCGCAGACATTTCCACGAACACAACCATATCTGACATTAATTCTAGAATTCAGCTCTGCTGGGGTTTTCGTTCATGCATCCCAGCAAAGGGCACTGGGCAACCTTCACCCGACACCAGGCTTGCCGGTTCCTCTGCAGAGAATGAATCCGCGCGTGAATTCTGTCAAGCTCTGTTTTGTTAGATTTACTACAGTAACCCCCCAAACTCCCGACAACACACAGTTAAAAATATTCTTTGCACCACACCAGCAAACAGCTCTGCAGCGTCATACCAGAATACTTGCCCTGGATTAGAAACATTTGCTGGAATGAGGTTATTTTGGTTGAGTTACAACCAAGTACATTACCTTGTGTTACTGTGAATGATTCATCCGCGCAGATTTTAATAAAAAATTTAATATCTTCTATATAGGAAAATATTTAACATTTTAGACCAAATAAGATTTTAGTCTGAATGCCAGGCAGTACCACGCTTTCCATGCCTTCATTATTCAAATATCAAATCCTTATCAAGCTATCAAAAAAAAATGCTATTTGAGAAGTGTCAGTTTTTAAGGGATTAATATATTGGTTATGTGTAATCGTGGCTAAACCTCTAAAGATCAGATTGTATTTTATCTATTAAAAATAGGGGATTTTGTATCAGTCTTTTTTAACTGTAAGCAATATGTTTATAAGATCTGAATATGTAAAAAATCAGTTGTTGCAATTAAAAGATAGCAGAGATCAAGGACAGAATCTAATCACGTCCAAAGTAGTAGGCATATTCATAAAGACTGGAATGCATCCAGGAGTTCAGTGGCGAGAGAATTATTATAATCCACAGGAAAAGAGTCAAAATAGTGTTTTGAAAAAATGCACTGAATTACGGGTTTATGTTTCTTTCTCTGAAGGTGGATATACTACCAAAAACCAACAAAAGGTATTATGCCAAATTTTACATCAGGCTTTGCATGAGTTGTCAAAATCTAGTAAGTGCTATTTCAGAAAATACTTGGTTTTCATTTCATGTTTTTTAAATATATGCAATTGTACCTGACCTCTCCCATCGTCCCCCCTAAAGAGCACGTGCCTGTCAACAATGGCCCATTTAGGGACACATACTTGTGCCTTATTGATATTTCTAAAATGCAGGACTCTGGAAATATTTCACTCACAAAATGTCTTCATCGAGCTCTTGAACCACTCTCTTGCTGCATCCTACTAATGAAATAATCCCTCCTATTATCCCATCGTCACTGCAAACGTACCCAAGGGCACGCAGAAAACGTAGAGCAGCACTAATGCAGCAACCTTCACACCACCAGCACCAGTCTTCCCCTACACCAAACACACCAACACACTGGCTACACATTTCATTTGAAAACTAGCGATTTTCATTGATTTCAGATGAAACCGTATGCATTTAGAAACCGACAGGAGCATATTTTGGGGGTTGCATTAGCTAACATTCCTAGCTAGGAGACCTGTCCAGAGCCCCCATCTGTGAAGGAAGACTGAGCAAAGAAAACCGGCTTTCGTTTCCTCTCGCTCTTGACGGCCGCTTTGCGTGTTGGTTGAAGAAGACATTCAGCAACTCAAGCGCCCACATTCCGTACTGCCGGCCTTCCAGGACACCCGCTAGCACTGCCCTGCCCGCGGCGCCCCTGCTCCTCCTGCGCCCGCACCTCCCTTCAGCGGCGCTCGCGTGGACAGGCTGCCAACAGCTCCACCGCCAGCAGCACCTTCACTGGAGCCACAGCTTGCAGGAGTCACAGCGTCCTTGTGCTGCTCTTGCTCCCGTCCTTTGGCAACAGCACGGCAAATGCACAGCTAAAAAGTCGGCGGGCTCCGACGTCCGCGTTTCTAACAGGGGGCCTCTGCTGCCGGGGCTGGTGCACGGCTTCGTCCCAAACACTCAGGACAGAGCCATCTTCATCAGCCAACCCAAAAACTTCCCCGGGCAGCAAGGATTTCTTAACTGTGCCTTTTCCCCACAATACTCATTAACGTACAATGCTTCCCAATCACTAAAGAGAAGTAGCAAGCTCTGCTCTATTGTTACTACACCCAGCAAATACTCAAATATTGGGAAAAGTTATAATCAGATATTGGGAAAAGTTATAATCAGCTATTACCATAAAAAACTAAGTGTGGTAATAAAATTATAACTATACTAAAACTATCAATATTGGTGATTTTAATACAAAAAAAGATTTTACATATAAGATTTTACCCACTGAGACGAATTGCTCTGTTACAACATGAATACCCGGGTTAATATTAACACCAGGGAAAAAAAATGCAGAAATTTGTTTCACCGCTCTTGTTTTGTTTATCTTCAAGCCACTAGACCAAAAAAGTTCTTGGTGATCTTAAATCTGATTTATTTGGAAATTAACTATTTTTGAAAACCACTGTCAACTACTTTCAGCCACTGAAGCCATCGGACAAGTCAGTTCTGCAACCTGTACATGACGATTTAATGAACATGGAAGAAAGAACTGCATTTAAGGCTATTTCTGGAAAATGGCTTTTGACCATGGTTTTTAGACTGAACATGGGGTGGACTAAAATGGTATTTCAGCTTCATGAACACTATTTGAAATATTTAACAAGAATTCTTGAAGCTTATTACAGCATATTTTTAAAAAAAGCTTCTTCTTTGTCCAGTAAGATGATTGTTAAAGTGCATTTGCAATCACGAAGTAACATATTTGGGGTGTTTAAATGCTCCCAGATCTAAGAACTGGTTATGCCGTAGAAGCATCTCTTCCACCTAGGAAGAAGGATTTGTTCACAATGCAGACCATCTGTGGAACACTTGCACCACCAGAGTTTCTGCATGAATTTTCCCTGGGGAAATATATAGATTTCTGATCATCTATTGCTTCCTTTTGAACTATACATAAGGGATTTATGAAAAGGATTTTTCAGACATGCCATCAGTCAGATAGCTTTAGAGAGAAATATTAGGTTCTCAAACACATTTTTTTACACGAATACTTGGACACCCACAAAAGCAATTGCTTCCTCTTGCCAGCTCTCACATTATTATGTGATATACCCAAGCTTTTACATTTATTCAGCACACACAACTGTGGTTCAATTTGGCACATTTCTGGTTTTTAAATATGAATAAGAATGCTTCAAAGAATAAAACTGAGTTGGGAAATATTTATATGAGAAGCTGAGTATGGATTAAAATGACTTGGCTTCAAAAGTAAAATTAGATGATGTTTAATTTAGTTTATTTATGAAGTTGTATTTGTTCAATTTAAATATGTAATCTCCTCTGAGAGAGTTCAGCTTTGCAAAATGATAATCTGTTCCTATATTCCTATTAGTTGTGATTTATTCTGATTCATTCTTTTGTTCGAAAACGCTAATGAAAGCAGATGATGCCGAAGAAGATCAACAAGCAACAACAACCAATACAACCGTCGGTCTGAAAAAAAGGGGAAAGAGCGCGTGACACAGTCGAGCAAGAAATCTGAGTCACCAATTTCTAGGGAGACATTGCTTGTGGAGAAAACCAAGCCCGGGCCTCAGCTGCCAGGCTGAACCAGCATGACCTCAATTCTCAATAACTCATCTCAAAAAGTCCCACAAAGACACACAGCAAATTACATTTCTCCTATGGGTATATGTTTAAGAGAGATGAAGAGCTAAAATCAACCTTGCTGGGCTTTGATGATGGGGCTCAAGGGAGGCCAGTCTCTGCTGAAGTCTTCTGGGACGTGCCGATTGTATGGATATACGAAGGACAGATTGATAGCAGCTGTACTGCTCCGTACATGCCATGAGAATGCATGTAAGAGAATTTAAAATCAGACATACTGGCTTCTTAGTCGGTTTATTTCTCTGCCACTAGTTGTTTAGGTATTTACTGTACTCCTTGGGTAAGATCCTCACAGCCGCTGCCATGCCTGGTCGCTTGGACCACATTGCTGTGCCATAAAAGCCTCCTTCCAACGCCCGCATCACCGAGCCATAGAGCTGTTGGCGTAAACAGCTGTGGGCCTTTCGAGGGTCAAGCCTTTAGTTTGCAGCAAGACAGAAGAATTCGCCACCAATACCAGAGACCCTCAGAAATCCCTGAATTACATCAGAAGTTTTTCCATCCTTTAAGTGGCTCAAAAGCCGTCCAAACCACTGTCCCTGGTCTACATATTTTTTTCCTTACGAGACTGTTTGTCATGGGCAAGCACAGAATATCACACCTTCTGCCTTTCCCACGGAAGCTGAACAATCTTTAAATCATATAATAGGTTTGGGGGAGAGTCCCTATTTCTAGACTTCTAATGGGTTTGTTCACCTCACACATTTTTTAGAAGAGTAGGATACGCTCCCTCTTCCTTCCTAAACTGAATTACAAATAGTTTCATCAAGCCCTTACGGGCATCACCATAGATGTTTTGTGACTTAATGGAGTAAGAGGTTCATTCCATGGCCTGTTGCAGGAATGAATTCCATAGCTCTCGAGAAATTTTTATCTCAAGCAATCGCAAGTGTTCCCGTATTCGTCTTTTTATTACTGTAGCAGGCCTCGGTTGCTATAAAAAGGCAGAGCCATGGGAGAGAACTTCAAATCCATACAAAATTTTGAATTAACTAAGAGCTCGAGCTTTGGGGCTCTGTGGTCAGTACAGAACAAATGCAAAAAGCAGCCCAGCAGGGCAGTGTGCTGGTGGCACTCCTGAGGGTGGCAGCTGGTAGGAAAGTTTCTAGAGAACTCGTTGTAAGGTCAAACAAGAATTACTGAGGAAGGGAGTGGATCTCATGTGTGGGAGGAGTACAGAATTGTTATTGTTTTCAAGGGAACCACTGAAAGAATAACTTTGAATGGAATTAAACTACACAGTAAACTAAACAACAAAAAGGATTTTATAGCAACTGCTCTTTATTTGGGGTGCTTTCATATATGTGTATATAAATGTACACACACACACATATATATATAAAAACACACACATGTGTATTTTCTTTTCTATGTTGAATGACTTATCCTGTTCCTAATCCAGCAATGGTCAGAACTCTTCCCAAACAAGCTTCAAAATGAAAACTGTCCTAATTAGCAGAAAATCTTTTCCAGTTTCTGTGTTACCAGTTTCACACTGAGCATACCACCTCCATTTTTACACCAGGGTTGCAACCCCTGGGTCATGCCTCTGCGTAAGAAGAGCAGGGTTAGGCATTATATTTCACTTCATGTAATACATCCAGCACAGAGGCTTTATGCAGAATCATAGACCCTAATCTTCTTTCATTCCCACTGATCACAAGAGGCTCGCAAGAGCGAGATCAGTGGTGCTGTCTCCCAGTATGAAGTGCCTGGTTTTAAAGGAATAACATGTATGTGTATTTCTAGTTACTTTATCATTTGTTCTTCCCTAGCATTCTCATTCAGTTTTATTTTAAATATTACAATTTTCCTTCTCTCAAGGTTTGGCAATTAAAGCTCCAAAAGTACTGCTACTTACCTTATTGATAACAAAAACTTGAAAAATAACATGTCCTGTATCTGCAGCTTTCATCTGCTCCATAGAATCATAGAAGCATGGAATGGTTTGGGTTGGAAGGGACCTTAAAGACCATCTAGTTCCAAGCCCCCCGCCCTGGGCAGGGACACCTCCCACTAGACCAGGCTGCTCAGAGCCCCATCCAGCCCGGCCTTGAACACCTCCAGGGATGGGGCATCCACGACCTCCCTGGGCAACCTGCTCCAGATAAGATAAAGGAGGGGAAGAAGATTTCCTTAGAAAGAAATTGGACCCAATTAAGAAATTATATTCTAGTTTTCTCTAACAAGTGAAAAAAAAAAACCCATCCCCAAAAATACTTTCCTAGCAATATTTTTAAAGATACCCTCTTAATCCAAAAGGAGATATGTAAATGAGGCTTGTATGTTAAGACCTCATGCACTCAATTTTAATGCTTCAAAAGGTTCAAGAAAAAACACTTCAGATGTCTTCCATTTTCTCTTTCGTTTCTTTCCATCCTCAGTTCTGGTATCAGAATCATGTTTTCAGATTAAAACTTCTAAGTGTATTTCTAAACTAGAAAATGGAGGACAAGGGCAGGGAAGAGGACACTTAATTTATTATCTTTTCACATTAGAGTTACAGGGAACCTTAATGATATACCAAGCTATAAACCCTGTAGTTGGTACTATATTAATCATCTGTCTACATGAGAAGTCAGATAAATATATAATCCTGTTTCTGCATTGCAGATTTTATATGTTCCTTCCTCAGGTTATTGCTTCTTTTTTATTATTTTGTAAACACCGTTCTGGAGGGGAGGTGCAGGGGGGGAGGATCCCTAACAAGGTAGGGAATGGCATAGTAACTATGGTTTCTTAAAACGAAGAGTTATATTAAGATCCATAAGAAGATAACGAAAGGAACAGGCAGCAACTCAACCGTTGCAGCCGAGAGTACCTTTTTTCACAGCCTGAGCACCATTTGTCTCCATCACCACGCTGTCACTTCCCCAAGGTCAAGCCTGTTCCCAGCCCCCCGCAGCAGTGGGGCACGCAGGCTCCCCCCAGCCAGGGCACCACGGGTACCGGCCAGGGCCCACCTGCACGCTGAACCAGCTTCCTTTGGGACAGGCTCAGCGGTCTCTATCTGCACGTCACTCACGGCTATGTCGCATACTCCTGGAAAAGATACACTCCTCTCTTCTGTCTTCAGCCCAAACATGTAAATAAATCCCACCCTCCACATTCTATACCTGTCTCTAATATTTAAACACTACGCAGAACAGATAGAAATACCCAGTACTATTTGGGATGAACCAAAACAAGATGTAAAATCAAACAAACAAAAGATTCCACAAATAGTGGTGTGTAGACGTAAAGTGAGTGCCCTGGGGACTAACAGCTCCCCACATATGCTTAGTAATAAAACATCCACTCAAAACCCCGATGCCCTGAAGGGGGATTCTTGCTGCCACAACAGAAGTATTAGGGCAGTCCTTTCATCTTCTTTCAGGTCAGTCCAAGACACACAAGGCAGCCCCCTCTGCCGTGCCCCTCGGGGGCAAGGAGCTCTGGCCTGCCCAATGCAGAGTAACGCGGCGTGGGGATGAGGGGGACACCAAACACTCAGTATGAACCAAAGCAAATAACCTGCAAAACTAAGAGTCTGCCCCCAAGCCTGTATGGAAAGCTGGGAGGTATACTGCATGGAAATCAGGCATATCATTACTTCTGTAATCCTCCTGCTCCAATGGTTTGTTTTCATGGCGTTTTCAGCCATCTTATTCAGTAATGCTGATTTAGCACTACCATTTTATCCTGCAGTTCTCTGCATAACAATTTTCCACTACAGCATTACAGAGGCAACCAGTCCTACCATAACGCAAATGCCCTCCTTGGGTAGCGCAACAACGTGCACTGCATAAAAGAAACCACGCACAGTTCTTCAAATTGCCCGGGTTAACTAAACTATTCATAAATAGATATTCCTTTAAGTTCTGGGGGCAGGGAGGATGACAACCTCATTTCATTGTGAAAAGCAACACGAAATCATTATTTCACTGCAACTGCATTTCACTGGTCCCTTAATATCAAACACCATTTGATATATTTTTAGAACAATGTGCAAAATTTTCATTATAATTCAAGCAGAGGAAAGGAATGTAGTAAGCATACAGTGTCAAATTAAATAGCTGTCCTCGGGCAGGACAACAGTTTCTTCCTAAACTGACTTACAAAGGACACCAATCAATGCCGCCTCCTGACATTTGGGATCACATATTTCCCAAGGAGGCTGGAACAGTTTATTGGGAACACTGTTCTCTTCTAATTACCTGTGTGACACAAAGCGAACCATTCTGAAAGACAAGTCGAAATGGCAGCAGCGTATTTTTATTGTGCTTCATCAGCATCGGTGTTTGTGTCAAGGTTAGTTAGATGCTGAGCATGACCATTACAATATATTCACCCCTCCTGTAAGACAAAAGTTATATATTGCACATGCCAAAATAAACAGTCACCATACTTCTGTAAAGCGTAACTCTTTTCTCAAGGCCCACTAACACACAGAAACCTACTGCAACAAAGGCTGGGGGTGGCAATGCCTGCTTTCGAAAGGCAACAGCCTGAGGCAATAAAGGCAACAGGAACAGAGGTCCTCACCAGTCCCATTTGCGGAGAAGCGTGCTACAGCTGTAGGTGAAAATGGCTTAGAAGCAGAATGCAGCAGATCATTGGATGTGTGGGAGGGTATAAATATGTCCAAAGCTGTTTGACACTCACACATAAGCCTGCTTCTTGCTGGCTGCAACCTGAATGGGCTGGTTTTGCTATTACCTGGACTAAATAACAGTGGGACATCCAATCAACGAAGAGATGTGGGACAGCACCACCGGAGAGGGCCATCACATGTGCTTCTGCTCAGAGACCACTGAGATTCAGAGAACTGAGGTCCCCAGGTTCCAGAAGGAAGAGGAGGCTGAACAAAAGCGCTCCGCAAAGAAGTGGTCTCAGAGAAAAGGATAAAAAAGTGAAGACTGGACAAAAGACCCTGTAAGTAAGGGAAGATCCTGGAGTTGTGAGAGATGCATGGAGACCAACGCCAGGGGATGCCTAGGACAGTCTGTAGGCTATAAGTAGGGTAAAAGCTCTAACCTTGCTGGATCTTGAAATCCAAATCCAGTCTGGGTTGTCATCTCCTGCCTCACCTGTGACAGCTGACTCAGCTCTCCTGGGCAGAGGACGTTCGCCCTGACAGCACGCTCTAACTCCTGCTCAGCGTCAGCCTACACTTGGGGTTCTTCATACGCTGGATCAGCATCAATGAGCCTGTAGCCTAATGGAAAAAGTGTAAGGCATTTCTACTTACACTTTTCCCAGAACACTTAAGACTGACTCTATCTGATTTTATGTTTAAAGTAAGTATAAAATTCCCATTCTACCATAAATTGGCAGCGCTATGGCAGTATGCAGAGGGACTTGGCTTTCACCTAAAATAATTGTTACACCAACCCAGTGGGCAGCTTAACCACTATTTCAAAACTGTGGTAAGCTGACTGTTGTCCCTAGCAAGGTGGGAATTGTCTTATCAGACTCTGGCTGGGGTATATGGAGGGAGGAATCCTTGCAGGCATTTAAAATGTCGTATCTCATCCTAAACTGAGGTACAAAGTTTGCACTGAATTGGACTGTGGAGCACAATTCAAATACGAGCATGGAAGATAACTTATCATACTGAAGACAGCTCTTGTCTAAGTAAAAATCTTCTTAAATGAAGTGTATATATGAGGAGTGTCATTTACTTCAAACGCTTAACTAATTTCCAGAGGTCAGGAGCTAGGAAGGCCAGGCAGGAGATGACTCTACCGAAACATCTCTTTGCCCAACATCTAACAGATAAGCATCTTCCCTATCCTATTTCCTCATTTTGTGTGATAGATTTTTTCAGCAAGATTTAAATCATATTGGACTAAAACTCATTTTATTTTTAATTCATTTCATATGGTTTTAACTCAGTTTAATTGAAATGCAATGAATGAAATTATCAATTGAAATTACTTCATCAGCTGTGAGTCTTCATTCTTTAATATCTAAAATAAGCTTTTAGTAAACTTAAATCATGGGGTTTCCTTTTTTATCCTCAAAATTTTATATACATACTGCAGTGCATTCAGGATGCTGATGCAATGTATTGGACTTCAATATTGCAACTTCCAAGCTCTTGGTTGTAAACATATCCAGGATATTGACCATATTTTAGTACACAGCGCTTCAGTGCTGGGTAGAAAATCTTGAAACCACAGTTCCAGGTCTAATCCTCTCCTTCCAAGTGACTCCTTGCAAGGCAATAGCCAACTGTCTTCCTGAATGACCTGCCCGACAAAACTGAGCGCACCCTCTGCAAGTTTGCAGATGATACAAAATGGGGAGGTGTGGCTGGTAACAGCAGGTGGTTGAGCTGCCATTCAGAGGGACCTTTATGGACTGGAGCAATGGACCGACAGGAACCTCGGGATGTCCGACAAAGGGAACTGCAAACTTCTGCCCCTGGGGAGGAATAACCCCAGGCAGGACAGGCTGGGGGGCAACTGGCTGGAAAGCAACTCTGCAGAAAAGGCCCTGGGTTCCTGGTGGACTCAAAGTTGACTGTGAGCCAGCAACGTGTCCTCACAGCAAAGAGCCTCCTGGGCTGCATTAGCCAGAGCACTGCCAGCATGCCAAGGGAGGTGAGCCTGCCCCTCCACTCAGCACCGCTGAGACATCTGGAGTGCCGTGACCGGTGCTGGGCTCCCAGTACAAGAGAGACATGGACCTCCTGGTGCGAGTCCAATGAAGGGACACAAAGATGATAAATGGACTGGAGCACCCGACAAGCAAGGTAGAGACTGAGAAAACAGGGACTGTTCAGCCCAGAGAAAAGAAGGCTCAGGGGGACCTTATCAATTCGTATAAATACCTGATGGGAGGGAGCAGAGAAGAAGGAGCCAGACTCTTCTCAGTGGTGCCCAGTGAAAGGCGAAAAGGCAATGAGAGCAAACAAACAGAAAATTCCATTTAAAGATGAGAAAACTGTGAGGGTGGTCAAACGCTGGCACAGGTTGCCCAGAGAGGTTGTGGAGGCTCCATCCTTGGAGATGATCAAAACCTGACGGGACACAGCCTTGAGCAACCTGCTGTAGGTGACTCCACTCTGCGCAGGGGGGGTTGGGACTGGACGATCTCCAGAGGTGCCTCCCAACCTCAACTACTCTGTGATTCTGTGACCCTGAAATCAGCTAGCTTCTCCACCCATTTCACCTTCAACTTGTGCAGAAAGGAGACAGTAGGTAAAAATGCACAAACTCTTTCAAATAAATCACAGTTATTACTGTTGGTCCTCTTCTAGGTTCTCACGTGAACTGCTTCTAGGATTTCTCTGATAGCCTGGTGCACAATCCTTATATGCTTTAACGGTGCAACGGTTACTTTAAAAACAAGGAAAAACATATTCCCAACAGGATGAACTTCTTCATATAAGATGAGGTAGAAGCAAAGTATTTTGTATCTTGGTTACCATTTCTCAACTCTGCAAAGCCTGATATTTCAGCAGGCATCCCACATCACTTCTGAGGCTTCATATTTCACTGATCTGCAGTGTTATGAAGGAACATGTCCTGCATTTTACAGTGATGCCAGACTCTTAGAACTATTTTCCTATTATTGGGCTATTTTAAAATGTTGCATTTCCAAGCCTTTTATTATAAATGGATTCTTTTTCCTCAACCGCAAATCTCCAGTTTTCATAGACCAAACAAGATGGTACATTAAGAAAAATAACGTAAAAAGCATGCCTTTTCCCCTAGACATGAATAAAACCTGTAAAACTTCAAACAAAAAACCCCACAGCTCTTAAAATTGTACCACACGTTTATACTTTGTACAAAAGGGCACCAAACTTCAAAATAAAAATTAAAATAAAATGCTACTGATCATCTTAATTGCTTTATGTATGAAATTGAAGCCTGTGTGTTTATATAACCTATATAAGCCTACATATCCTTCACTTATAAATACTTGCACATAAAAAAATCAGGCACACAAAACATAACCTGTCTAGGAAGAAATACTGCTCTATTATGCAACCGTTCCACTAAGGATGTATTACCTTTGAACACAATGTATATATAGGTGATATACAAGGATAAATCCCGTAGAGCCTTACAGCGCTGAGCATCCCTGCTGTGCGGAATAAAGCCCTGGCAAGTGGAGTCCAAGCTGAGGTTTCCCTTCGGCGAGCGGAGCGCCCGGACTGCAGGTGCTGCAGAGGCAGCAGAACTATCCCGGTCACACAGATCGCTGTGGCTCGGTTTGCAGCTGAGCCACACTGCCAGGGAGCCCCCATTCAGAGGGGATTCGTTCCCACCTTCTCGGCTCAACGAGAGAAGAATCTTAATGACAGCATGAGAGAGACCGTCTTCAGCTTTAGCAACACATTTTAATACATGAATTAAACAAAACCCACCTCTCTAGATGATTTAACCGTAATCATCCTTAGCTTTTTTTTTTAAACCCCTTTTTCAATTGACGTTAAAATTATTCAGAAATGTGTGATTTTAATCATAGGGGTTTTTTTTATATTTGATCAGATAATGTATAATATAAATGTAATTAATTTTTGTTCACTTTCAACAATCAGCCAGAAAGGCATAGCAATACTTGCTAAATTCCATGTGAACTGTAATATCCTTCTTTGTCTCTCCTTGAAAACATAATGAAAAATCTGGCAAAAGGCAAGCTTATTCCCTACAAGGTTCCACAGTCGGGTGAATCAAATAAACTGCTTTCTTCCCTTCAGAACATTATTTTATGTGCGACCTGTGAAAGTATTTACATTTATCAAAAGGAGGTGGGTTCAATTTCCAGAACTACCAGCTGCTGGAGTCCTGCTGCAGTATAATGGGGTTTCAGTGAATGGGAGAGATAGTTACAAGGTCACGACTTCTATATTTATTTCAAAATGTAACAAGGAATTACTACATACACAACCGACATTTGAAAATATGAACTGCAGGATGAAAATAAAAACGCGAAAACACTTGAAACATTCTTATGTATTTGCAGAGTGTATGCTCGCGTTGTCAGGACGCAGACAGGAATATGTATTTTTAGTATGATTCAAAAAATGTTTGCATCCCAAATTCAACAGCACTGGAAAAGATAAGCTGTATATTCTAAATGCTGTGGGAAGACGAAAGGGGAATAAGTAATCCTTTAAAATTGTTTCCTAGATACATGATATTAAATTTAAAAGAAAAAAGCACTCAGAAGAGTCACTTCATGGAAGCTCTTAAAAGAATAGTGTGATACCCAGGTCATCATTACCATGTCTTCTGTGACCTGTAATCCTCCTGAGAAGCATGACACTCTTCCAAGCTGTGTCAGTATACATGCATGAAAGCTTTTTATATATGCAGAAAGCATGAGAAATATCATTCACTTTTGATTTGCAACAGGAAAAAGAAATAAATTACCTTTTCTGTGAAAATGCAAGTGTATTTACCATTGATGCACTGGGCCAAAATCAATTCTCCACAGAAATGAAGGAAGATATACGAAAAGGGGGCACACACCAAAAAAAAAAAATTCATGCTGCATTACTATACACAACTTATCGCCAAGCCTTACTTTAGTGCCTTATTCACAAACTTAGTCATTTTACCAGCACTACAGGGAAAATATGAAACACCTCTTCACAGGTAGCAATTTCGACTAAAATGAGAGGAACATGAACAAAGTAAAAGCCGTATGTGATCAAAGACCTGCTGGATACCTTAGTCAAACAGTTATTTCAGAGCAAGGTACAAGAGCTAGTCATGCATATGGATGACCTCTCTCAAATTAAATGCTGATCAGGAACGCATCTCAACATTGGAAAAAAAAAACACATGTGGGCTATGAAGTAGATCCATAATCTCCTTTTACTAAGCAAAGTCTAACAAAAAGCCCTCATTATCAATTTCATACCGCATATATCCAGTATTAACCACAAATCCCAGCAATGAAAGCCCATTTTTTTCCATATGAAGCGTGCCAGCTATCTTTCAAACATCCTAACTTGTGTAATATCTCTGCAATCCTCTCACAGAGTCCCTACCAGAACGCAATCCGGAGGTCAAACGACCAGAAGTCCTAATAAGCATGCAGCTCTTCAGATGCACGCCAACGCCAAAAGGAACAGTTTGACCAGGAAAGAACGTGCATTCCCTTTTAGCAACTTCAACACTTACCTTGCAGAAGGGATGGGAAGCAGCGGGGTAAGTATCTGCCCCCAGCTGCCCCAGGGCTCCAGGGCTGCCTACGGCCGTCCTCTCCCACGTCCCCCAGAAGCTGCTGTGCCCGAGCAGCCGCCCCAGCTCACGTAGGACAACTCACAGGCAGGAGAGGAGAGGCTGGGGCAGAGCCGGCTGCTGCCCGGCACCACTGGGCAGATGATGCTGCCAGCGCCGCAGGCTGGGATCAAACGCACAGAATCTCCCTTTACATAATAGGAAATGACTCCCGTAATCTTATGGTTTCTCTTAAAGCCTTGTATGCTTCGTGAGCAGCCAAAAGCCTTGCCATGCAGCATTCAGGGATTTGGGGCTGGTTCTTCTTTTTTACAAAAACAATAAATAAATCTATCTGTCAGAATGTTTAGCTATTGTACCATACACCACAGAAAGCCCTTCCCCACCTCACCATAGGAAACATCGTGCATGCTTAAAAGAAATTACATAAAATTCCCTGTTTCTTTAGCAGTATTTTCTAATCCATTTCAATAGAAATGTTTTCTTTTCATCTGTGTGTCCTTTACTTTCAAACACACGCATCGAAAAACTATAAGCACCTCTATAAATAAACCCAGTTGAGGATTACTTATTTTCCTAACAAGAAATGTCTTTGCCTATCATAAGATAACATTAGTTCCAGTTAGGAAAAAAGAAAAAAAAAGTCAAAATGTACTGCTGACATTTTAGTGTCTCTTCTGCACTTCACTTCTGAAAGAAAAAAGGCACATCCGATTCTTACCAGCAATGATAAAAGCAAAATCCCATCCACGTGTTTTCCTCATCACTGAATAACAGATTTAATCACAATCAAGCCCATATGCTTAAAAAAAACCCCAACAAGATCACACTGAATTTTCAACCTGCAAAATCTCAGCGAACGATTTCTGACGCAAGGCTGCCTTTGAGCTATGCAGTTTCTGTTTGACCTTACAGAACAATCCACACAAGCGGCAGCATTACCTTTCCAGAGATGCACAGGGCAGGAACCAAAAACCTAACGCATCCCTCCGACCCAGGCTCCGCACCATTTTCTCATCGCCTTCGCAAGGAGCAAAATCGCGAAATAAACAAGCTCAGAACGGATAGGAGAAAGATTTAAGTGGTTTTTTATTTTTTTTATTATTATTATTATTATTGTCATGCTGTGGATGTCGCTACTTACTTGGCTAAGACATCCCGGCGAATCCCCCGAAGGCTGCCGGTGGCGGCGGAGCGCTGGCGCTGTGGCAGCTGCGGGGCCGGCGGCGCGGTCCCTCTGCAGACTGTACCACCGACACGGGCGGGGGGGGGACGGGAGCGGGGCGGGGGGGGCAGCGCGGCGCCCGGCCCGGCCCGGCCCCGCCGCGGGCACACGGAATCCGCCTCGGGAGGGAGGAACGGGCTCAACCACCGTGTTTGTTGTTTGGGATTTTTAATGCTTCCCTCGGGATGGCGACAGCAGCGGAAGATGGCAAACCACCAGGAAGATGCCACTTACTGGGGAACGGGAGGAGCGGCCAAGGACGGGGCTGCCGGGCGCTGCCGGCGCGGCGCGGCGGGGCGGGGGGAGCGGGGCGCGGAGGGGGCGAAGGCAGCAGCGGACCCCCCCGCCGCCCGGCTTCGGTAACGAAAGACGGCGGCAGCGACCGCGTCTCGTCCCAATGACTTCAGCATCACCTTTCGCAGGGGCGCAGCCTGCGCTCCCGCTGCTTATGTAAGAACAGCGCTGATTATAACAAAAATATCCAAAAAATGATGGCAGGGCCGTGATGGTTTTGTTGCATCTGTGACCCTGTCACGCCTTCCAGAAATGCGAAACCCATCAGGAGAGGCACGCAAAATATCCGAATATCCTCCTGTTTAATGTGGTCTGGTGCCATCAGCATACGCTGTAAAACCATACATACGTGCATGCCAGAGTAGCTTTCTGCCCCCCTTTTTTTTTTCCTATCTTTTTTTTTTTTTACCCATCTAAAATAGAGCACTCTGCCTCATGATAACGACAGCCTTACACTTTGAGGAATCAGTGCGGTTTATGTAGAGCTTCTTACCATCTATTCTGTGTTACGTCTTTAAAAAACATCTACCTGTTATTTTGAATTATCAGCACATGCCAGATTCTGAAACGTAAAGGGCTTTTTCAATGGAATACCATGTTATGGCTGTGCAAAAAAAATTCCAAGTACTAAAAATAAGACAGAGACATCAGTCCTTTAAAAAGCATAACATTTTCTGTGTAACAGTTTGTTTTTCTCAAAGTAAAATGTGACCAGTACATGTACCGTGTTCAAACTGCAACTTCAAATTCTGTACCCCAAACCATTAAATCCTGGTAGCGGCTAAACACAGAAAAAGATCATGTTTCCATTGCAGGATGTATAAAGCAGTACAGACAGAAGTTGGAACGTTTTCCGTGGTGTGGCAGGAGAGCAGCGGCTGGTGAGTTGCCCCTGCCCGGGACAACGGGGGCCCTGGAAGCGAGCGCGGCTCCCCGCGCACTCACAGGAGTAGCGGTGCGGGTGCTCTGTCATCCTGCCTTACTCGCTGCTCGGAATATCAATTCAGCCACTTAAACCAAAAGTCTGCACTGCACTGCACCAAAATGGAAGCTATTTAAAAAAAAAAAAAAAAAAAAGAGAGAGAGAGAAAAAAAAAAAAAGGAACTAGGATCATTGATCAGGAGTTTTATCCATGCCGATCAATTTTTTTTTAATGAAGTAAAATGTAAATGGGGACTAGGATCAATGCAGATTTTTCTCATGTGAAACTGCCTTTATCATTAGGAAGCTACAGGCAATTACACGCATGCCAGGATACGATATGCAGTGACTTTGGGTTATATTAAGCAGAGAGACGTGTCCCCTTTTTCTTCGCAAGCCTTTGGTACAAACTGCAGCTTTAAGGAGTGTGGAGTGCAGGTTCGAAACTGAATCCACGCATTGAATAAAGCAATAACAGAACAAAAAAGTGCTATATTTAAGATGTGCTGTGCTTAGGTCCCAGACCAATAAATGTTGGTGACCTCTACGGTGCTGTCAGAAAAGCAGGAAGACACTGAGATAATCTGCAATTATTTAGCTACTAAAATTCAGTTTTTTCTGGTACAGATTTTAAAGATAATTTGAAAAGCAATAAAAGGTTGATTGACACAGCACCAAAATACATTAAAGAAGACTTTTTAAAAACCCTCTTTCCTAGATTAAGAGAGGAACAGTTTAAAGAAATTAAACACAGTATAAAAACCTGTTCCATACATTCGGCTACTGCCAGTTTGAGGACTGCTGCTCTCAAAGACCGAGTGTCGTATTACAGAAACTTCAGCCCAGGCAGAGAACCATAATTACACTTCATCAGGAAATACTCTAATTCTTATTTTTGACTAACAGAATAGGCAAAGGAGTAAGAGGAGGAGAAAAATATCAAAAAATTTTCAAAAGAAAAAAAATAATCCTAGTTTGAGCTATTAATATAGACTAAATGAACAACCTTTCCCATGAATATTCCCAGCGCTCATTTCATGTAGGGCCTCAAAAGTACCACAGCACCCAAGAGGATGAACAAGCTATTAACCTTTTTGGTAGGCTCATCAGTCTGGAGCCTGTTCCCAGCGCTGCCCGTGTTGTACTGCTTGTCTTGGTGCTACCTCCATCCCAAGGCCGGTAGTCATCCTGCCGCCACCTGGGCAAGAGCAGGCCACCCGGGAACGCTGGCTGAAGGTGTCCCTTCTGGGCTAAGAGCCGCACCACTATGGCACGGCACCACGACAGCACTGGGAGCTTGCCCTGGTTTGGCATTAAGAAGCCACGAAGGAAGAGTCACATCGTCTTTGTCCTTACTTAAAGCTACAAACTCTCCAGAAATGCTACAGATCCTCTCTCCTGCTGCTGAACACCAGCACTGTTCAATGCCAGAAGTTCTCCGCCCCAGCTGCGGGGCAAAGCGTGGGCTCCTTACCCTCAAAGTCACCAACCCGCCTAACACAGGGAATAAATACCTGCTAGACACAGGTACAGTGGTATATTACAACCACAGCAAAAATAGCAATTCTGTCCCCAGAAACAGGCCATTTAACAAACAGTACCAACAGTAACATTCTGACCTCAAAATTTAAAGGTTTTGTTGTGGTTTTTTTTTTACTTTTTTAAACACAACTGTGAAAAAAGGAAAATCTTCCAACTCACTTGGATTTCAGCATGTCCAACCCAAAACGGCTACAATGTTAGCTGGCGCTTTTTCTAGGTATTTCATCATAAAATTTAATAGCAAAGCAGTGCAAAACAACACACCACCTGAACGGTGCCTCTCCTGAAATGAAGATTTGTCAGCGCATCTTCACACCTATTACAGTGTCCAGTGGGCTATTATTTAGCTCTGACAAAAGAGCAATTTAACACCTTAACTTGGGGGCAAGGAGTTGAAATGGAGCAGAAAAGGAGCAGAGAAATGGAAAAGAGAATAGAAAGATGCTTCTTGGGACTAAGTTTAAAAAATACAACAATGCTTACGGGATGTGAAAGGAATGAGACGTTAGCTTTTGAGCTCAAAATGTGACTTGAAAAATTGCTTCTCCAGTAAAACTTCAACTGATAGTTCAGAAAATATTCAGGGGCAAAAGAAAGCGCCTACCTTATTTTATTTGGAGAAAAATTTAATTCCGTATGTGCTGGTGATAGACATCATAAGCACATTTCAAGGTCTTTAGGAGATAATTAATGACAGGAAACACAGGAACATAATTTTAATTCCTCTTTCAGGATCTCAGGGACCAAGACCTCCTTTCCAGCGAGGCAGCCCAATCAGAGGACTAGCACTGGAAATCGGCAGCAGATTTCTAATACTTTTCTAATCACAACCCAGATACTGAAACTAGAACAGCAGACTGGCAGCCTTTCATATTTTTAAACCTCATTTCTTACATTTTAAAAACAAGAATTAAATCTGTTTTCAGACTCAGTGTTTCTCCAGTTTTGTAACATTCTGCAGTAATATGTCTGCAAAGAAACAGCTTGCATTTCCAAACCGCGCAAACATGTTGTTATCCTGGGAAGCAACGTGACCTAATAAAAGAAGTTGAGGAGAGGGACCTCAGAACACTCAAATTCAAGGACTTGCCCTGCTGTTTCTTGACTACGAGATGTTAGTAGGTCACTTGATCCCACTGTGCTTCAATTTCCCTAACTATAAAATAAGTATATTCATTATTTTAAATTACAGCAGTTATAAGTTGCTTGATTGGTTAACTCTTTCCTGCCTTTGAGGGAAGGCTATTTGACACACCTGAGTCGACTCGGCAAAGCGCTGATGGTTAGGAGACAAGAAGCACACGTGTAAAATGCGTAAGCTCATGGCTGCCTTGACCTGTTCTACTCTAGCTACCTACCGCGTTTATTTTATTGTACAAATTACTACTTGCTCTGACCGATAAATTACTGCCGTCCTGATCAGCTCACCTCCTAGATCAGAATCCCAGCTTCCTCAACGGAGGAAAGTAAACCTACCAGCCAGCAAACTCTGCAGTTACCTCCCGCCTTTCCATCTCTACCATCTGATATTGAGGAATACACAAATTTTTCCTCTTTCGTTCTCTACCGGCCATGCCCAAAGAGAGCAGATGTCTACAAGGTTGGGCTGGCATTGCTGCCACCCTCCCTGCCACAGCGTTAGGGTGGATCATCCAAGCAGACTCTCGGGATCATCTAAGCAGGAAGAAAGGTCATTAGGCCCTTTCAAGAAGAACAAAACTTAAGGAAAGCAGAGCCGACTGGAAGAAGCATTAATAAAGCAGAGCTTCCCAATAAAGTTTAAGTAAGCCTGGCTCGCTGCCACCACCTAACCACAGCAATGACAGAGACGCATCTTAACGGTCTCCTCCAAAGCCATCTGTACTCGCCACAGTGAGCATCTGCAACATCTGATACAGCTAAACCTAGAGCCACAGCTGAAATCAGCTTCTTCATCATCTCAACAGTCTAAGATGTTCCTAAGAATATGAAAACAGTATTACACAAGCTTTCCACCTTCTTTTTAGTTTAAAGACGGAATCTTCCATATCACATGCAGATGAGAAAAACCTAATTTTTGACACTCAGAACAAATCTTAACCAATAAACTGACCTAACAAGAGCTTTAAAGAATAACGATCTGAGGGTGCCACAACTTTTAGGAGCTGAAGAACAAGATAGTCAATATACTTAGGAATCACCCTGGCACTGAGTGCACATTTAAACCCCATAAATGTGCCAGTCTTTGAAACAGGACTTGTGCCAACTACCTTCTAGCATTATTCTGTTTACTTAACATAATATATTGTTACTAGTAGGGGCCTCAGAAGCAATTTGTGGTTTTCTACCATACGAGTCCCCTTCTCTGTGTTCTGGAAGGGACTGTTAATGCTTCTTTGGTCTCATATCACTGCTTTAAAAAAGCAAAGGTCTTAATGGAGAGTATAGGTTAGAGGCACTGGTAGGATACTGACACTTAAATTCAAATGATAGGATTCTGCAATTAAAAAGGATCACATTAGTTTGCATCAGATTACAGATTTCAAACAATCTAACTTTCAGGGATGTTTGGAAATTGGGTCGAAACTTTGTATATAGAGATGGGTTACACGGACCATCTCTCCACCTCACCAAAACTATTTCCCCAGAAAAGCCAGAGAAGGTTAGAATAAGAATTTTAGTTTGGTACCTTCTCCTCATAACACCGATGCAAAATACTATCCCAGTTTTACAGAGGTTGTTTTTCCTTCTTACTGGCTAATGCTCCGTACAGGGAACCACTTACCTTCAATTTGAAAAGTATATTAAAGGCCAGGATGCATTTGAAGGAGCATCCTTTATGTGAAACGGCATATGACTACGATATGGATATGAATCTCTAGTCAAGTACCACCTTTACAGAGCTAGGCCACGCTATGGCCTTGGATTACACCTTAAAAAAGTAACCTACCATTATTCTATTTAAATTGCTCAACTGTTACAGTCATATTTCAGACAGACTAAGTCAGTGATAAATAATAGCAGAGAATAAAAGTACACATATGGCCTGCAAATATTGATAAGAAAACGCATCCTCCTGCTAAGACACTCTTTAAGCCTTCATTCTCCAATATATGGATTCTTCATACATACCTTGATATCCTTACTGTAAATCTCATTAGACTGACACAGTAGCTACCATTGTAGTCTTTTCAAAGACTACAAATGGCTTATTTAATATATTACTCTAGTAAAAGCAAATGATTAACATTAATGGAAGTAACAGTGGGACAAGGTTCAATCACTCTCAACAATTAAAATGGGATAACAGAATTTTAGCAAACAAATAAGGACTTCTGATAGCTCAGCAAATAATACAACTAGGATACATATTTCCTAGAAATTAATCATCTTGAGGGAATTACTTCTGTTGTGTTCAGGGCTTTTTTCCAATATAATAAGATAAAAGTCTATGTATAGCTTATTGGGTAAAGCAATCTGACCTGTTAAGCTTTGTTAAGCTGCGGGTATCTGTGACCTGTTCTTCAAGGGCCAGTAATCACCCTGCACGGTAACGTGCACACCCGGGCAACCCCCGCGGCATCCAGAAGCCCATGGCAGGGACCACACAGCCACCCCTAGCCTCCTCCTCGGGCAGCTGTCCCCACATTGCCAACACTGCCACCCCCTCCTCGCTGCAGGGCCACAAAGCCCAGCTAAAAGACATGCAGCTCTTGATGTTCCTCTGGGCTGGCTGTGGTTGGGACAGAGTTAATTTTCTTCACAGTAGCTAGTATGGGGCTACATTTTGGATTTGTGCTGGAAATGGAGTTGATAATAGAGGGGTGTTTTCCTTACTGCTGAGCAGGGCTTAAAGGGAGCCAAGGCCTTTTCTCCTCCTCACACCACCCCACCAGCAAGTGGGCTGGGGGTGCACAAGAAACCGGGAGGAGACACCGCTGGGACACCCGACCCCGACTGACCAAAGGGATATTCCATGCCATATGGTGTCATGCTCAGCAATATAAACCTGGGGGAAGAAGGAGGAAGGCAGGGGACATTCGGAGTGATGATGTTTGTCTTCCCAAGTAACAGTTCCATGTGACAGGTGATGGAGCCCTACCTTCCTGGAGATGGCTGAACACCTGCCTGCCCGTGGGAAGCAGGGAATGAATTTCTTGTTTGCTTCGCTGGTGTGCGTGGCTTTTGCTTTACCTATTAAACTGTCTTTATCTCAACTCACAAGATTTCTCACTTTTACTCTTCTGATTCTCTCCCCCATGCCATTGGTGGGGGGAGCGAACGGCTGCATGGGGCTTAGTTGCCAACTGAGGTTAAACCACGACAGTCCCTTTTGGTGTCAAGATGAGACTCAAAAGGTTCAAGATAATGACAGAGTGGGCTGGAATGTACTAGATCAGATTTATAGCTGTTACTGCTGTTTAGCTATTAATCGGCAGGCTTCCGTGCCTGCCATGGGGCTTGCTTGCCTGCCTTACTGCGTATTAGAGTCTAGTGCTCGTTAGCGGCTCCTTTCTGCTTTCACTGCTTGCTGTACTGCTTATCATCTTACTGTGCTGTGCCTGGGAACATTTTTATAACAGCAACAGCCATGTGCCTGGGCTGGCAGATGGCCAGGGCATCGCTGCCGTTTCTGTGATGCTGCACTGGACAGGCTGGAACTCCAGTGTCAACTCAAGTCGAAGGGACTGTGACCTGCTGATGAGTCCACGTAGAAGCAGGGCACCCCGAAGTGTCCATGACGATGGATAAGTCCATGCCAGAGCAGGTACACCCTGAAGCATCTGTGGCCGTGGTTATGTCTCTGCTGCAGCAGGTATACCTCTGAAGGGATTGTGGCCCAAGGATGAGTCCATGCTGGAGAAGGTACCTCTTGAAGCATCTGTGGCAGTGGAGAAGCCTATGCTGAAGCAGGTACACCTTGAAGCATCAGTGGCTGTGCATGAGGTTGTGCTGGTGCACCTCAAAGCCATGGATAAGCCCACAAGAGAGCAGGTACACCTCTGGAGGGGGTGCCGCCACTGGTGAGGACATGTTGGAGCAGGTTCACTCCTGAAGGGACTGTGGCTGCGGGTAAGGCCACACTGCAGCAGGTGTGTCTCTGAAGGCACTGTGGCGCATGGATAAGGCCGCTTTGGAACAGGTCCACCTCAAAGCGACTGTGGCTGTGGGTACATCTCTGCCAGAGCAGGTACAACCCTGAAGAGATGGTGCCTCATAGGTAGGTCTCCACCTGGAGCAGGTTCTCCCCTAAGGGACTGCAGTCTGTGGGGAAGTCCAACCCGGAGCAGGGGCAAGGGGAGGAGTTCATTGCAACATTAAACCCTGTGGTTACTGTTGTTATTGTTATTTTTCTTTTCCATTATTGTTCTATTAAACTGCCTTTATCTCAACCCACGAGTTTTCTCACTTTTACTCTTCTGATTCTCTCCCCCATGCCAGTGTGGGGGAGTGAGCGTGGGGGGCTGCGTGGGGCTTAGCTGCCAGCTGGGGTTAAACCACGACATCCTCTGTGTGGAAAGAAGCTGGAGCCTTCCAGTTCCTATTACTCTATCCAGTTTGTATTACATCTGTCACTGTTAACCGCAACTGTCCTCTCCCATCCCACAAGCGGTCAGCGTGTGCTGGCAGACACCACAGGGCTCCCCGACCAGCACGGGCAGCCCCGACTGGGGCCAGCAGCCGCCACCGCACTCTCTGTGGTAGCTCATGGGCCACCTCTGGTGCTTTGAAGGGTTTCACTGGAGTTGGCTGGAACATGGTGGTACGCTCCAAAACATTTTATAACCAGTCCTGTCCTTCCCTTTCACAACAGGATTTGACAGAATGGCTGCCCTTCAGCCAAAAAAATGGGAAAAAAAAACACAAACCAAGACACGCAAAAAAAACCACAAAAAAACCCACAACAGACTTCCACAGATTTCGTCCTTTCACTTCCACTAGAACATCTGGGAATATCTCTCACAAAAGACATTCCAGAAATTCAAGCAACGATAGAGTCAAACCTGATCTGAAATAATCTTCATGGCTGTTTGTGGCTTTTATATATAAATACACTATTCTGAGAACTCAGAATTTGTATTCACAATTATATATAGAATTGAAATAAGTGTTTAAATTCTTTTGCAAAGGGATTTCTTTTCTGAGCTTTACAATATGAAAGCTTAAAGAATTACCACTATAGACACTGTAATCACTAATTTTACTTATAACTATAACATATAATTTATACAAAAATATTTATTCACATTTGTCGTGGTTTAACCCCAGCCAGCAGCTAAGACCATGCAGCCACTTGCTCAATTCTCCTCTTCTCCCCCCAAAACAGCAGGGAGGAGAGGAGGGGAAAAGAAAGAAAATTCGTGGGTTGAGATAAAGACAGTTTAATAGAACACTAAAAGGAAAATAACAATAACGACAGTAAAAGAATATACAAGATAAAGTAATACAACACAAGTCACTCTCACTACCCAGTGATCGGGTGGTGATACACAGTCTATGAAACAAAAATACACCGTAAATGAAGATTAGTTGGGCATCACGCTCAGCTTCCAGACTGAACCACATCATAAAGATCCATTAAGATGTTTCTTAATCCCAGATTCAGGACTATGAAACAATAGTTGTGACAATTTTGCCACAATTTCAGAACTTTTTGAAGCAACTGAGTTTAGGGGCTTGCCAAAACATAAATGTTATTCTAGAATAAAGGAGACTATTCTACGCGTGAACGAAAATGTTATTGGACAAAAAACCCCACAATATCTAGTGTAGAAGAACCCCACATCTAAACCCAATTCTTTTGTGCGTGCCTCGTTTTTCTTTAATTCACTTTCAAAGACACCGAGCATTCCAGAATAAACACATCCTCGCGTTAATTTATTCCAGACACTCAACACATCACTTTCTGATCTTGCTGACCTAACAAATACCTGCACTGCACTGTATAAATGTTGTCTTCTTCAACGTTTTGTGAAAGATGTTATTCACAAGGTAGCAACAGGAAGAAGAATTCAACAGGGACGTGAGCGAGGACTGAAGTGGTGTTTGTCAAACCAGCAATGTGACTAAATGGAAATGTTTTCTAGTATTTCCCTGAGTGAAATAATCCTTCAAATTATGCATTATTATAATAATCTTATTTCACCAGAAACATTCATGTGCTGCAGATAACTACATTCCACACTGACATGGAAGTTCTATTCCTTCAGAAAGAGTTAAAAAAAAAGTTATGCTTGTGTCTGGTCAGAAATGGGTGAAGAAGGGCTTTCTGGCCAACCGATGCATGCTAGTACCTCCTCTGCCACCCAAGGATGCTGTACAACAGCCAGGCAACACAAGACCTGAGGATGAAGAAGAACAAACCCAAAACACTGCTATTGCTTATGGTAAACCATGGTGGATTACGCGGGGATCACACCCAGGTTTAACCTACCAGCGAGCACAGATTATGAAGTCTGAATCTGTTTCACTGGATTTTTTACTACCTTTTCTCAGAGGCAGAATTGTCACTCTTTTCATCACTCAAAAAACCCCAAAATGAATACGAACGAGGAATATGTTTGCAATGGAGGAAGAAAGGGACAACTAGTTTTAAGCACAAAGAACAGGACTAAGTATTTTGTGGGGGAGGGGGAATGGTAACGATCTGTTTCAGTGTGGGTCACTTGTCGGCTCACATCACAAACAGAGGCAAACTGCCCTTCAGAGGGCTACAGAGCCCACAGGGAAGCGTTCCAGGAGCAGCAGGCAAATTTGGGAGCCCAGAACTCAAAGCCTCATCCAGAACTTCTCCACCTGGATGACTAACATCACCACCACTGCTTGCCAGGGCTAATTCATAGACATGATCTCTTAGCCAGGCTTTTGCTCCAGATAAATTTGTTGGATGTCTTAATGTCTAGGAATAAAACTGCAGCTCATAGTGCTAAACCCCCAACAGCCTCTGCCTGTCTGAGCCTGGCATCAGCTCCCATACTACTACTTCTCTGGCATATGCCCTTACCGATCACTGTGCGAAGATCATGCTAACATCCAAATCTCCATAAACATATACAGAATGGGTGAAAAAAATAAAAAAAATAAAGTAGTAAATTACTATTAAATAAGTACAAAAGCCTTAATGGAAAGTTAAGAAAAGAAACAGGCAAAGTTTATTTATATCACTCCAAAAAAGGGAAAGAGAGAGAAAAAAAATCTGAAGCACTTGTAAACTAGTCAAAGCCAGAAAAGCATAATTTTTTCTCCTCTTTGAGCTGTTGCAAGGTGGCTTATGCATGGGCTGTTAAGGGTCTGATAATTTAAGACCACTGAGTATTTACCAGCCATTCCAACTTCATAATTTTTGAAGTGTTCAGCACCATCAGATACGCAACTGCTACTCAAATTCTACTTGAAACAGCATTACTTCTTAGGAATTCATATATTTGGATGTATTTCTTATAATTTCTGTATACAAATAGTCACCTTTTTTTTTATACAGCATTGTGCTACAAAGATGACCTGCATACCTTTGTTATACATCTCGTTTTGTTGTCTGAGTCAGACATTCCCAGTCTCTAAAAATATAAAACTTACAGAGTTATTTTCAAAAGCTCAAGAAAATGAAGATAATGTATAATGCACGCATTTTTATATATATACATATAAAATTGTATACAGTGAAACTACACGATTACATTCAAGGTTAGGATTAAGACCTATATTTCTTGAACACTGATGTCAGTGTTCAAAGATGTTGACCTTGAGGATAAAAATAAATTTTGCAGTCCTGCGTTGTGTCCTCAACTTAGTTCACTAAAGGCATCTAAATGTTCTGTGCTTACATACCATAAAACAGTTAAACACAGATATTCCATATTAATTATATTTAGTACTCCTAACTTCGATTTGTGGAGAGGAAAATTAGGTTTCCTGAGAGCTGCTGTAGCTTCCAAACATCATCTTATTCACAAGCAAGAGAGATGCTTACAGCATTATATTTAGATAAAGTAGCGATGAGAACCCTCAGCACATTATTTGTAAAATTAAATCCTGCTGACGTTTTTTTCCTCTTGCCATTTCATTAATTCTATCTCAGGAGCAACAGTGGAAGATCATAATATGTGTAAGAGATAAAATAAGAAGATATATAATGAAATGTAATTCAGAATTCTATGTCTTCCACTTTTAAAATACTGGAAATTTTGTAAATATAACTTCTGTGAATGGGGAGCGAAGACTCAAATACAAGCTTCCGAAAACCACCGAGGTGATAGATACTAGCACTGGCTTTCAAGTAATTAATTCTCTGAAGGAACACCTGAATGCTAGGCTCAAATATCCGTTTAAAAAGGCAATGATTTCTCAGAGAAACATTTTACATAAGCTGTTAGCCTTTGATTTCTCCTGTTCTATGAAAATCCTGGGGTCCTCCTTAATTAATGATCAGACACAACACTTGGTGTACTGGAGGCTGGCAGCCGTCCACGGTGCCACCTGAAGTGTTTGCCTGCGTTTGCTCAGGTGTTTGGTTGGGGTGTTTTCGCTGACTCCACGTTAGCTGCCTTCCAGAGCTCCAAATTGTTTGAGAGCTGCCCAAGAGGTGGCTCTCCAGCAACCCGATCCCTCTCCCATTCCCTGCACTCAGCAAAGCAAGGAACAACGCCTCCAGTTCCCAAAAGCTATTTAACTTGCCACGAAGAAAACAGACTGTGAGTTCACAGCCTTAACTGGAAAAAAATTCATAGCAACTTTACACGATACCATACGAGACCCCAGTTCAACCTATTCTTTACACTAATAAACACACAGCATCCTAAATTTAGTAGCAAGTCTATAGTTGTCCAAAGTAACTTGTCCTAAGAGAAAATGGTATCCCTTGGTTGTCAGGATAAGTAAGTGCCCTATGCACACGCGAAAGGCAAAAATACCCATCCCACATCCCATTTGTAGCCGTCCTCTCGATGATGCCATCTGAAGTCTTGCCAGCACTTCTAGCAGAAAGCAAAGCACTCCATGTAGTCCAGAACAGATTTCCGAGAAAAGTGTACAGATATGAGAATGATCATCTGTTATTAAGGAAATCAAAGAGAACTGTTTCCTGTGTCTATTCTCTAAAATAGTTGGGAAAGCATCTTTATGACAGCTTTCTTTCCTCTTCTTCCTCCCTACAAGATTACAAAAATATTCTGATGCTTCTGAAAACAGAACTTCATTTCACATCATTTATTTTCTCACTGTCTAAGCTAAAAAGAAATTAAATATAATTACATAGAAATAAACTCAAAGTCTATCACATTATTAAGAATCAGAATAAGTGAATTACCTTTAGAGTATATTATTTCAATGGGTGTGAAAGGAGGTATTTGTAAAGCAACCGATGAACGAGACTCACTGCACTGGAAGGAAGAGTACCTGCTTGCATTTAACACTTTCGGAATCCTTTCATCAAACATCATTTCTAGTCAGTGTTACCGAACTGACTAACAAAACAAGAGATCATCATTGAACTGCATGGATAAGCAACTTTTCCGAATTTTATAACGATACATTCTGACAGTTTAAAATAAACGACACTGCTAAAAAAACCCCCAACCAACCAACAACACAAAAAACCCCAACCAAAGACACCAACCCACAGAGCTGCTGTACACAGTCATCTCCATTCCATCAATAGTATCAAAATTCACCTTTCATTCCCAGATAGCCAGATACTACAGCGCAAAAGTTGTTACAGTCTTTTGCTACTGTTGACACACAAAGCAGTGATGCTTCCAAGCGGAAGCCGTCCATCTCCCGACCTCTTACAGACAAACAGCCATAAAAGCCCGAGCACGGCTTATGGAGGTCAGTGTTGGAAACCACCCGAAAGCCTTCAATATGGTATGAAAGGAATCCAGTGGCAAAACATGACTCATACAAACCAGAGACATAACAGCAATAAAATACGAATCTACACCAGGATATTTAATTTATACAAGTTTTGGATCCTATGTTTTCTTGAAGGTAAAAATAATAATCGCCACAAACAAAGGACACACATCCTGAAATCACAGTCTGTAAAGACCAAAATTACCTCACTTGTAAGAAAATCTGGTCTCTTTTCTCCTGTCTCATGCAAAAACTTAAACATATGACATACTTGGGCAATATGAATAGAGAAAGTGATTGCAATGGAGTTACATCAGTAAAATATGCTATGTGTGTTTGCAGAATCGGCATGAGAAGAGTAAGTGATCTCAATCTTAACGAAAGAAATGCATAACTAGTACAAGGAAATGCAGGCACTTTGTTTTTTCTATCCCTTACAGAGCCAATCCAAGGAATTACATTAAAACACAACCAGTGACTTGGGCAGTACTTGTCCACTCGGCATTCTGCAAGAGGAACTAAAACATCTGCCATTGGACGTACAAAAACCAGCATCAAGTCAAGCTTAAGTAATACAGTTTTACAACGATTTAGTGATAACTTAAATGGGCTGTTTTGATTTTTATTTTTTTTTAAAGGCTTCAGACCTCAAGTTGTTAAGAAGATAAAGCATCAAGGCTTCTGACTAATCTCACTCTTGATTTTCAAAACAATAGCCAATCTTTTATAAATTTGGCACCTAGCGAAATCATGCATCAATTTTGGTTTATAGCGAGCAAGTGGTGTGATATTCAGCATTTCTCTGGAGCTAATATATCGGCGAGATTCAGATCCTTTTCTCCCTTCCTCTCTCACTCCACACTTCATCTGTAAATAACCATTTCCACATTTATAAGCTCTAATATGATCCCCGCGGAGATCTCTCTCAGATCTCCTACACACGCCTTACATAAAATGTTGCCTCTCTCTTCATCACCACACAATCAGCTCAAGCTCCACAAGACTACAGAGATGTATATTTAGCTGTAAAAGAATGAAAGCTAGCACAGCTTATGTTCAGTTATATCATCCTGAAAAATACTTGAGTGAAGTACCAAGCAATTAGTTTGTACTGAACTCCATGCTGCCCCAATTACATGTCAGTAGTCAAGCAAGATACTTTAAACCAGGTTTGATAGTTCTACCCAAAAGCAACGCAGGCACGTCCTCACCCATGGATGACCCCTCTGTCCGCACCTTCAGCAGCCACTGCCCGCCACCGAGGGCTATGGCCAGGACAACGCCTTCGGTTCTGAGCTCACTTCTACTCCTCATACTGTAACTACCTCCAAGATACTTTTTCAAAAGACTACCTCAAAGACACCGCGTCCTCTCCAACCATTAATTGAGGCTCTTTGGAGCTCCAAACTCACGCTTGCGTAACTACTCTCGATTCTCCACAGCACTTGCAGGAGTAGGGGTTCATACTGCTCAACAGCGTGGGGTGGGGAGAGAGGGGCTGCTTGTTCAGTACCTTTTCAATGAAACTTCCCCAAGCTGGATATCACAGACAGCTTGTGTCTGCAGGGAACGTAGCCAAAGCCACAAACAGCCCTCTGATGAAAGGAGAGATCTCTAGACAGAAGGATGACCCTGCTGCAACTGTATTAGCTCAGGGCTAGGAAGATCTAGATTTAATTTCAACATCCATCACAAATTCTCCCTGTAACCTTGACCAAGCGATTTAGTTTCACCATGTCCGTTTCCTATATATATACATGACAGATCATCTCCCAAACGTACAGTGAGGACAAATAGAAGATTGCTAAATACTCAGATAATCTTTCAGTATTGAAGGTCTTTCATAGACAGATACAATCTACAGCATAAATATAGAAGAAATATTAAGTAGCCAAACCACTGAAGAATTTTATTGCACTCTATTGCATTGCCACAAAAATTCAGAGGCGTAAACTCATCTTCCATGCTTTACCAGACATGACCAGGCAGAGCCGAAGAGGACTACAGACTTTTTTCAGTGAGTTCTTAAAAACACCAAACAATTTCTCTTATTTCCATGGATGAGAAAAACCTCAAAACTGTTCAAGGGGCCTTTACCCCAGTTTTTAAGCTACATGCATTCTGGTCAATTCTCAGAACATAAACTCATTGAGCGTGAAAGTCAATATGAGACAGGCCTGAAGGAAGCCCAGCCCTAGCTGGGCCCAGCTCTTCCATCTGACCTTGTGAAACAAATCCCACTTTTCTTGCTTACCTTCCATATCCCATATTCTTTGCTCCTTATGCCAAAATTACCCCTATTAATTTAATTTAATTCCCTTTCCAGATCTCTTCAGGTATGAAACTGAATTGTAACTGCTAACTCAGATTTCAGCTAGGATCTCTTAAAAAAATCTTCAAAACGCACACAATTTTTGGGTTAAGTGAACACAAAGTTTCTGTACACATTGAACAACACCTAGAGCATCTCCTCATATCCCCCCACAGGCACAGTGCTTCTGAAACACCGTAAATACCTCCAGTATTAGGGTGGGGTTTTTCTACTACCACCTTTTCACAATTCTGTTTCTGTCTACTATGAGCTCCTAGTGACAACCACCGATGTGAAGAGTTTGTTCTACCTATATGCCCATGTCCTGGTTTGAGCAACACACAACTAATTTCTCTTCTAATGCTTGGGAAAACTGTACTTTTGGAAAACTCTTGTGTCTGCATTTGTGAAAATATTTACTTTATAGTCAGCTATGGTATGTGAGTTTCAAGGTCTCGGTGTTTTCAAGTTAGCCGGGTTAGCAAGGATAATGTTAGGAAGCGTTTTCAAGTTAGCAGGGATGTGCAGGAGCGAGACCCAGGCACTTGACCCAAGCTGCCAACAGGATTAGTTCATACCACGAACGGCACTTTCAATATAAATCAAAAAGTTTCCCGAGGAGTTCTCTCTCCTGCGATCCTGAGCACTCCTCGCCCCGGTGCCAGAGCCCTGAGCCCTTCCCATCCTCCCGCAGCCGCAGCGCTCACAGGGTCCCACACTGGCTGTTCCTGTGGGGAGTGCACGGCTTCTGCTGGTGGCATGGGCAGGGTACAGTCCTTGTGTATTTTATATTGGTGTCGGGATCAATACTGGCTCTTTAGTATTATTAATACTAATCGTTTAGTCTTATTCTATTAAATCTGTTTATATTTCAACCCTCAGGTTTCTTTATTTTTCCCTGATTCCCCTTCCTGCGTTGGGACGGGTCATCAGGTGATAGAATAATTGTCTGAACGACAATAAATATGAAAAACACCAGTGACACTAACAGCCCTGTTTTCTGGAGGGCAGGAGTACCAAACTTATTTCAGTTGTGCACTCAGGCTGGCAGTAGGACCTCACCCTCTGCACCTCCGGAATTGTTTCCCAACTTGCTCCACAGAAGCCGAATCCCAGTGCAATGCCCTTCTCTCTGCCCACGGCCGTATTGCATGGGCTCGCTGCCCTGCGCGGAGGAGCTGCCCACGACCAGCGGCCACTGCCGGCCTCCTCACCAGCAAGGTGCCATGCAGGACAGGAGCGTGGAGCGCAGCCGTCGGGTGGCAGAGCACGCAGTGAATCAGGCCAGCCCCCCAAGCCGAGGAACAGCCTGCATACAGGCACGGGGTTTGTGCAGGCAGAATTGGGAGCTGCCACTTCTGCACGCCACTTTGAAGCGTACCACCAGTGACGTTAGCACCATGGTTTAGAAACCTCTGCTCCAAAAACATAAAACTCCTCCAGGAAAGATGAGCGGAACAGACCTATTAAACGGTCTGAAATGAAAATTCCATAGAATACACTGAAATGCCATTGCCCAGACCGCTGGTGTCATTGTATCTCTCTACAGAATTTAAATCTTGCAGCCTAAGGTACGCACCTCTAATTTATTAAGACGACTGTGCAAACACAAAACCTTATGCCTCTGGCTGCATGAGTCTGCTGAAAGGCAGAAAAAGACAGAAGCAGGGAATTTTAATCTCAGTCATTTGTTTCAAAGGAATGCTAAACAGGAAGCAAAAGAAAATATAAAAGCTTTTAGAATGGTTTCAGTGCAGATTTCAGCCGAATCATCCAGATCAAGTGCTTAGCTGGTGTGGCTGGAAATTGAAAAAAATATAGCTCAGAGATGGGGAGGAAATCCCCTCCCCTCCCCCCCACCTTCCCAATGTGGCAGCATCTCTTCTTTCCTACCAGCTTCTTCTATTGTCTCTCACCTTTGTGAACACAATTTAAATCAGCGAATGCTGCTACTCTTTCTGTTCTCCCAAAGCAGGCATTACTGATACAAGTGTGTGCTGCTTGGGACATTTTTATTAACTTTTTCCTTTGTGATACCATTCTTCTTTCTTGTTCTGGGTTTCCTCAATGGGCGCACAGGCAGTGTCCAAGCAAACGCGCTATCAACTCTGGAAAAAAGTAAATCGCATTTTTTGTTCCCTTTTTTTTCCACAGTTAATCTCTGCACTGTTCTTTCTTTTTGTTAGTCCTTCCTGGTAAAAGACAATAAATTCACACACTTATGAAACAGATATGAGTGGTTGTTGCCAGGTGACTGGCAAATAACCGATAAGAGTCCAATTAGCCAAATCTTCTCCCAGGCACAGGTATATTAACGGAAGCAACAAAGAAAAAAAATGAAAAAAAATTGTTTTCTGGTTCAAGGTTCCCTTCCATTTGGATTTGGTTTTATTGTTACTTTGATTGCAGTTTTAATTCCCTTCCCTATTACAGAGAAAGCAAAATGCCTCGATGATCGACTCCGGAGCACGCAGGCAGGGTCTGGAAGAGCGAAGGCCACGCTCCGCTCTGACCTGCCACCGAAACCTCCTGCCTCGGGGGAACCGAGGTCAGCATGAAAGTGCAACTGAAGGGGAATAAAATCCTGTATCTCATTTCTCTCCTTGAAACAGCAACCAAATCAGGGGCGTTATTTTCCATCTTCCAGCCTGTATGGTTGCGGTAATTTGGATTTTCTTCTACTTAGCTGAGCAAGCGTGGGGAGGAGGAGGAGGAGGAGGAGGAAAAGGTACTAATCTCTTTAGCAAGCAGCACTTGACACCAAGTGTGTAGGTGCTAATGACTACTTCTAGGGAACTGACACAATACCAAGCATTTACAGTATAGTGAAACTTTGCTGTAAGAGCAGTGAAGGTCCACTGAAGCGATTAATTCATGATTTTTATTCCATCACACCGTAAGAAAGCCACAAGATGATTAACTCTAAAGTGATTCTACACTTGTTCAAACATCCAGAGTGAGAAACGAGAGCAGTGTATCATCCCACTTGGATGACTGGAGAGCAGAAAGGAAGGTGCAGTTCACCTTTCTTCGATTCCTCAGAAAGACTGAAAATGTCACCTATTAAATTAAAAACAGAAAGAAAGAATGCACATTCTTCCATGCAGACAGAAAAAAAAAGCAAAAGCCAACCAAACCTCAACGAAGTGTGGCAAGTAGCAAACCCAGGGGAAGCAAACTTCAAATGAATCACAGGATGAAGGTTCCCCAGCTCCCCACACATCTCTCTGCTACGTAATTAAGCTAAAACTGTCCTGACAGAGGGAAAGCAAGCTGCAATAGCTTTATTTACATACAAACAATTATTCAACTGTAAACATAACTCACACACATGGGAGTTAACGGACAAAGCTTCAACACAGCTATCGACTGCACTTTAGCTCCTCTTCAGATGCCAAGGAGCAATTACAGACTCTTCCACCTTGGGAATTCTGAAATATTCCCCTCCTTATCTGGACTAACTTGTGCCATTCCTATGTCAAATACACTAAAACCCGTCTCAGGTGTTGGGTTTGTTGGTTGTATTTTTTTTCGCCTGGACCAAGGCATATTTGCACAAAGTGTACCTGAGCAATAGTACAAAACTAAAAATTAACTAGGAACATGCAACTTTATACAGCCCACCATAAAGTGCCACTAATGGCAGTGCAATACCGCCTGAACCATGGCCTCTTTGGAAATCTACAAATGTTTGCTGCAGAATTGTACACGTTTCACCACAGCAAATCTCAGTTTAGCAAGTAAAAACAGTAATGCAAGACTTTTTGCTAAAGCACGACTTGTTTTGAGGTTGGATTTCCTGCTGATCCTTCCTACTTCACTGCTCAAATATTGCTTTTGCCCAAGATACTGGCCTCCATTCTTTACCCCCAACTTGCACGTCTAAGTTTTTATTGTACTATTGTGTTATTTGGCACAGGAAGAATGAGGTTAAGTGGTAAATTATTACCTTATCTTTGCAAGATGAATTAGGCCTAGACACAAAGGTGCCAAAAGTAATTATCATATTAGATGAGGCATGGTGAGACTCACAAAGTTAACCTCTGCACAACTACTGCACGTGGAGCTGTACCTTTGCTCACGCTGGTGAAGTTCCCGTACACCCAGATCTCTCTCAATGTGCATTGGAGCTTCCTTTGACCTCAGGAAGAGACATTTCAGAGAGCAGTATCTACGGAAAATTTATTTCAGTCTTCCCTAAGCTCCATTTAAAAAATGTTTCTGCTCTTTTTGCCTTCCCTAACCAGCTCACTGCAAGGTTACATGCAAGGAAGAAGTGATTGTCAGGGAGAAGGAAATGGGATTCTTTTTCTACTTTTGCCAACAAATATTCCTTCCTGGATCTTAATTTCAACCCCGGGACGTGTTCACTGCCCAGCAGAAAGCATGCCCGTAGCCAATCAGGTACTGGAAATCAGAAAATCCCGAGTGGAAGCTCACTGTCACAACATCTCCAATGCAAATTTAAGGTCACCGAGACACAGAAGTTTTGATTTTGCTTCTTTCTGCAATAATGACTTCTCTTAAAAAAAAAATCATGATGAGGGGAATTATTAAGAACTGAAGCTTTTTCTTTTAATGCAAATGTAGTTGAAAGTGCATTAATCACAAAAGATTCATCGGGTATGAAACCGAATGCTAAAATTACAGGCAATCTCATGGTACATTTGCTGTCCCGGGAAAGAATGGAGCAAATCTACTACATAAGTAGTTCTATTGAAAAAAATAGGATCAGTAGCTGATTTTGTTAAGTTGGGGTAGGCAACTGTTGAGGACCAAGCTTCAAGCAGCCCTCTTATCTGCGTGCTTTCCTTCAGCCTCCCCGGCAGCTGTGTGTGCTTCACCAGACTCTTTCACCCCGGAGCTGTGGCTCCCTGGAGCCGAACTCGGACTCGCCTCCGCTCAAGCCGAGCGCGAGAGCCAAGCGCGAGGCAGGGCTGGGACCACCGCGGCAAGAGGAGGTGAAACCACAACGGCCAAGCGCCAGGTCTTACACCAGCCTGTGTCAACCCCTCCCAACCTTACAAACGTGACATTGCTCAAGGTAAAATAATTCCCTTCCACACCGATGTAATTATTCCATTGATAATGATTCCTCACTGCCAGCAGAGTTTCTCTAATTTCAAGCTATTAAACTCCACTGTGATGTCCCAGTGGAGAACATCTATAAGTAGTGCGTATTTGCTGTGCAAAATCAAACATAAATCACTTTTCCTCAGGAAACTATATGGTTTGCACAGGTGACAAAAAGTGAATTTTCCGTATCTCTCAGAAGTTATAGCCTCTTTTTCTAGTTAATTCTCACAGCTTTTTACTTATTTTTTCAACAATAGCAAATAGAACATATATTGGGATAGTCTCCACTATTAATGAAGTTATGTGCTCCCAGCTGTTAATATGTTCCTCTCTGCACCTTTTGTACCATGTATTTATAACGCTGTTTGGATCAGTTTCAAAAAAGAAGAAGAAAAAAAAACAGGTCAGTTGCAAAACCTACAATGGTTTTCAAAAGGGCTGCAAAACTGTTAAAAAGGTTCCCTAAATCCTATTTCAAAAATCCCATTTTCAAACTGCTACACTAACACCAGTGACAGCGAAACAGTTTCCCAAAAGCCAGAGAAACGTTACGCTGGTGTTTAAAAATCTAAGCAGTTTGGCAGTTCAGCTATTGCACACATCCCAGGGGGCCGGGAGGAGACGTGGCTGCTTTTCTACGAGCAGGTACCGGACTCCCTGGATGCAGCAGCCAGACTGGGTTAGAGTCAAACTGCCCCGGCCCGTAACGGGGCAGCTCCTCCGCAGGTTACAGCATGGAGTGGGCATCTGGACATCGCAGTCAAGCGTCGGGACCGAATCATTGCGGCTACTAAGAGTTTTGGCAGATTTTGGGTGGATCTCGCAGCCAGGCACCACACTCTGTGTGTGAATTCTGCTTTGCTCTGCCACTGAAGAGATTCCAGGCAAAAGCAGTCTCAGGTGATGGGAGCTACTCCAAGCAGAGAGCAGGAAAACGAGGGCTGAGCTGTTAAAGCTTCTCCCGCGTTTGAGTTCGGGCTGTTCAAAGTTAAAGGAGGCTGAGTAGCGGCCTGCACAAATTCCTAAACACTGAAATTAATCTGTCATCTTGCAAGGTCACTATCAACAGAGAGCAGCTCTGGAAAAATAACAGGTGATGGAAAGGCAGAATAAGTAAATAAATCAACGGCTAAATATCGCTTTCTAGCAAATTATATTTTTATGTAGATGATACTCTGCTATGCAAGACACCTTTTCAGTAGGGAACAAAGTCATGAATAATATCGCTCTAACCAACTAATAGCAAATAAAAGATGGAGATTTGGCATAGTAGATAGAAACAAATTTGCTAGAATTTTTTTTCTACATCACTCACATTAAAATAATGAAACTATATAAATGCTTCCTCATACCACATTCCTCTGAGCTTATTTCTTTTCTGATCTGCATCTTCCATTCTAAAAATATTTTCTGTTTTACTCTTTGGCCATCAGCTGAAACAAATATCCCCCTAATCCTTTCCAGGTATAAAATTAAAATCAAAAGAGAAATGTAATTTCTACAGAGTCCCAACAGCCCTTCTGAAATGCACCCTGTTGACACACAGATTTCAAAAACCCATTAGGAGATTTTTGACCTTTTGCTCTTCCAAATCAGCTGCAGTGAAGATACAGGTCATTTTGCAATAGGAGTTCTCCCTGTAAGACGGTTTGCAGAAAGTAGTAAGAATGTCTTCCAGGAGAACTTCCTTTTCTTTCTAAATATGAATTAAAGGAGTACTTTAGAAAAAAAGATAAAAATCACAAAAATGGAATTTTAAAGATCTGTTAGAAAGAGCTGTTAAATCCTGGATTGCGGAAGTACTCAAAATCTACAAACGGTATTGTGGTCAATAATGTCTGGTCTATCAAAATTCACACGGCAACACAACGCCTGCACTGAACAATTTACAGTCTAATTTACAACAGAACCTTCTAAGTTCATTTAACAAACAACTAGTGGTAGAAAAATAGGAAAATAATTGCAGTGAATATACTTAAGACATGGAAAAAATCATTGAGATCTCGTGGCAGAGTCCTTTTTCTTCGAATGAAGCTGCTTTGGTTAGCTATCCTCAATTTGATGGGGAATTAAGAGGTGTGACGTTTAATGGATTTCTATAAATACTGTGAATTGCAACACTGACTTAGAACTTCATGGGACTGGCATTGTAAAACTACTGGTAAGACTTCCTTCAATTCACGCAAGCATTATTAGAAGAAAAACCTCTATCTTACAGCAACGTATTACTTAAGCACAGGCAACTCATTTTATTGCAGGCGATAACCACGACCTGCAGCTGTGCTGTAACGTGCAAGAATAAAGTCGACCCTCCTAGAGCCCAGCTCCGGTTTCCCCCATGGCAAGGCTGAGTGCAGGCTTGCCCAGCCTCCATTCCCCAGCCCAGCCCGAGCAAACCCGGCTGCTCGCTCTCCCCCGACACCAGAGCGCCTCCGCTCCTACCTGCCCCCTAAGTACCCACGGTATGGGGCTTCAAATTTGGCTGAGCTGTCTTTATAGCTTCCTTTTACATACTGCTCCACTAGTAAGCAGAGGATTTAATTTTTTTAAAGATAATCTATCAATCAGGCATTTTTTTAAATGGCAATTTAAATTAACGAATCAAATATACTGACATTGTAAGAAGAAAAAGTGCAGAAAAGACACAGGAACTTATTTTCTCTAAATCCAACCTTTCTTTCATCCATGTATATATCATCATTCAAAACAGAGGAGCACACCAAGTATATCAGTCATTTTCACAGCATGAAGAAGAAAATGTTATTCCTTTCTCTGAGCACCCCCTCTCTTTGTTCACCTTTAAATATTTTGTCAGAACACATATTTCCTACAATAAACATGTCCTGAGTGGAAGGAGAGCTGTGAAAAGAACTAGAACATAAGAAGTAGTAAAGGAAATATTTCTGACAATATTTCTGCACAGACTTGGAACTACCATCTGCTCACAAAAAAGCGAACGTTCACAACTGACTGGTCAAACTGTGCAAGCGAGCCATCTCCTTCACTTCATGGGGGTGTTTGCCTGGACTGAGTTACACCTGCAGCCTATAAACACACAAGAACAATAGCACTGTAGACAGGTTAACCTAAACCCTTAAAACTGTATTATTCACATTTTCAGTGAAGAAGATAGACTGATTTTTAAAATTTAATTTTTTATATATGACTTCTTCCTGCATTGAGAAATTTGGATTTCTCAGTAATCAATGAGGAACCAAATCCAGCGCAGCGGAAGTTTTATTATATTCATTCACTGTTCATTCAAAGTTGTGGAAGACTTTTTTAAATCTACTACTTTATTTTCATTATATATGAGGAAAAGTGCATTATAGTTTTAGGATTTTGTTTCTGTACTTTAAAAAATAGCTGTCATTATCGTAGTATTTTCTTTTCCTCATGATGTTGTTTTACACATCACGTAACAGACTAGCAGCAACTTCAAGCAAGTACCCCCACAGCAACAAAAATAACATGACTGTTAACCAATGCAAAAAGATTTACATTTTTTCAAAAATCACATTTTATAAAAAGTCTAACTCCTCTGACTGGAAGGTTAACTTCTCTGATTACCTTTTTCCCAGAAACCTCAGCCCATCCAGGGCTGTTGGCAAGGGCATGCAGCGATAGGACGAGGGGCAATGGTTTAAACTAGAGCAGGGTGGGTTTAGATTAGACATTAGGAAGTTCTTTACACTGAGGGTGGTGAGACTCTGGCCCAGGCTGCCCAGAGAGGTGGTGGAGGCCCCATCCCTGGAGACATTCAAGGCCAGGCTTGATGAGGCTCTGAGCAACCTGATCTAGTTGAAGATGTCCCTGCTCACTGCGGGGGGGTGGGACTAGATGGCCTTTAGAGGTCCCTTGCAACCCAGCTCAGTCTATGATTCTATCCAGCCCTCCTCCCAGAACACTAATGAAGGACCTGGCCTCTCCCGTTCTTCTCCACCCTTCCTAACTAGTGTAACAAAAAAAACCTAAACCCAAACCACTTTTGAGAGCAGTTGTTTCTGCTTCAATGTGTGAGAACATACGCAGATCTTATCTTTTGCCTTGCTGCAGTTCTAGTTTTATTTTAGCTGGTTTGGACGATTTTATCTTCAGGCACCGCAAACATCTGTGGCTTGAAGCCAAGGGTGAGTTGTGACACTGCCCACAGAATTTCCTGCACTTCACAGTTGGTTGATCACCGTTCCCCGCTCCCGAGCCCCTGCCTTGTTTTTACCTACTATATTTTTAAAGTATGTTCTTTCCAAATAAATCCAAATGACACTCTCCTGTGCAAGTTTTATGGATTTTCATTTAAATAGATAGGTGGAGGAGGTATATAAACTAGCATTTTCCCATCCATTTTATGTAAAGTCGTACCTAAGATGATGCGCACACCACCAAAATAGCTGTTCAAAATGAATCATTCATACCAGCTTCCAACTTCTTGTAACAGATAAGGACTGAACCACCATTGCAAAAACTTTGGAAATGTCTTATAATAAGACTGAGCATTTTCTTAGCACAATGCAATGTGGGAATGCAAAGTAAGGAAAAATATCTAAATGATGCTTTTTAAATTTATAGTATGAAAATTACCTACATTCACTCAAATCTGACTACAGAACTAACAAAAGCCTTGTTACACACAAAGTTTATGAAAAAAATGGAACACCATCACAAGGGCCAAGACTTGTACAGCAAAATCAAAGGATTAAAAGGAGACTCCAGATGGAAAACAACTGAAGCTTTTCCTAAATTTTAGATCTTACTATACCTTGGATGGTGACGAACTGTAATAATGTCGGTATGAACAGGCACACAAACACCCATGTGTATTCATATGCATGCATATGCAAAAAAACCCCGTCTTTTAAAGTTCACTTTATGTTCTCAGTATTCAAAACGCTTATGATGATTTTGGGGGATTTTCTGTTTCTGCCATTTTTCTTTCACATACAGATTGCAATAAATTTTTTTCAGGTTTGCAGGGTGTCCTTTTCTCCTCCTTTTCCCTTTTCTTTCATTTTTTCTTTTTACCAGTGCATATTTTATCAAAATTATTTCAAAATTCCATGAAAGCAAGACAGAAAATTCTCTGATCCTTAATAATCTCATGCCTCAACTATTGTAATCTCTTCCACTTCAGCGTTTGCAAATCCCATCTTGCTATCCCTTAATTCCATTTTAAAATACTAAAACAATTGTGCTGGCTCTACTTTGATTGCATCAGGTGGGGATTTTTTTCATTTTTCTTTTCTGTCTTTCACAATCCCGCAGAAGGAGACCTCCCTGTTGGAGTCTGGCAGGAGCTGTGAATCTGGAGCTCTGCAACAATCTCCTTGACTGCCCATTTACCAGAGTTTTCAACAATTTATCTGTTCACGAAAGGCAATCCCACTAACCTGCAAAATCTACCACTCTATCAAATCTCTCTGCAAAATTCAGTGGTCCTCTGATGACTACAAATGATCCACTTCTGATTATTATCAACTCTGGTTCAGATGCAAATTCTGAGCCAGAAAGTGGCCAGAAAGGTTACAGAAACAAGAAGTTACCTCATTACTAAAACTCTTTCCACAAAGGCTCTGCTACCAGCCCTTGTCAGAAACTGTATATAACTATTTGCCTTTCCCAATTTTCAGGAATGCTTCTCCATTGGATCTGAAAACAAGCTTATGAGAAAACTAAGATTTGGCACCACCCTAATCTCACCACCTTGCAAAGCGTCTGCTTTATCTTTGTTTCATCTCATCCACGGAGCACCCCGACAAGTGGCAAGTCAGGCACTCTCAACAGAAAAGGGAGGAAAAAGAGAAGAGTGTAGTTGTTGGAAGTCGAGCCGATGCCCATTGGGCCGAGATTTCCTCTCCTTTTCAGTGCAGTTCCTCAAGCGAGACTGACACAGACATTTGCAGTGGTGAGTCACTCCAGACTGTGCCCTTCTCTGGGGACCTAAGGGGTGATGGGAAGGGGAAGAATTCCTCAGCAGGGAGATTTGGGGAAAAAAGAAAAAAAGAAAAAAGGAAAAAAACAAGGTGGAGGGGGACAGCCCCAGCTCACAAGAGTGTGGTGGGCATCCCAGAAGGTGACAGAAGTAACTTTTTCAGTTCTGCCATGGACTCTTTCATATTAGGTTTCTCCTGCCTAATGCAAGCAGTTTACGAAGACTAACATGGATTCATCTCCCTTCAGGTTGTAATTTATATCTCAGGGGCTAGGTTTGATTAGAAAAAGTAAAGACAAAAATATCAATAGACAATACAGGAAATTATTCTTTGCTTTTTTTTTTTTTTTTTTTTTTTTTTTTCCCCGCTTAGGCACTACTCCCCAGCAGCCGTTTTTCCCCCAGCCTCCCGGGCAGGCATGAGCCGAGTTCCCCCCTGCCAGCAGATTTACCTTCAGCGCCCCTCCATCCCCGGGACAGAGCTCACACCAGCTGCTCCAACAGAACTCAGCACACAGACACAAACCCCTTTCTTCTCTTCCCTCCTACAGTTTTTAATCCATACATCTGCAGTTGCCAAGTCCCTCTTCTGATGCCTGAAATCCAGTGCAATTTACATCTGCCTTCATCTCCACACATGCTTCTTTTCGTCACGCTAACCTTCCTACTGGTTTTACCCTTGTTCCAGATGATGTGGATGGAGGGAAGAAACTACCTACTACAGATGAGCTGCTGGATAACAAGTTGGGTTTGTTCTTCTTTTTCAAATTGAGTATGGAAAAGTCCATTTAATGGTCAACAGCAAGATACATATTTGTGTTTATTAAGCCAGTAGCAGGTGTAATTAATGGTTCTCTTCTGATCCGGGCAGGAGGATTCACAGCACATCACTTCGTGAAGATTTCACAGGCAATGGTAAACCTCTGCTTACATCCTCATTTTTAAAGAGGTCCTTAAAAATATAATAGCTTCTAAAATAGAGATGCAAAGTTGCTGCAAATGACATTAAGAAAACATTCACCAAATTCAGAATATATACTTCTATATTCCAACCCAATTCAGAGAAGTAACTCTGAACTGAGCCTTGGCACTTCAGTGCTCTGTCATTTTAAGGGAAAGGGGAAAAAAAAATCCCAACAGAAACCCAAAACAAAACAAACGCTACAAAACCCAGTCTTCCACCCCCTTCTCTCGTGCTATACTTAGTACCGGTTCAGTACTGGTACCAGGAACTGCCACTAAGTGATTTGGGCCAATATAAACTAGAAGCAGCAATTTTCATATTTATCAGATGATAAAGTTTTGCAGGACAAGCGAATGATATGTAAAAATTCCATAGCAGCTAATCAAAAATAAAACTTGAGGAAGCAGCAAAAGGCTCATAATGAAGAAATATATTCCACCACAGGTGGCAGGAAATTGTAGCTAGTGATAACAAGTGTTATGGGGCTCAGGCAAAGAAAGAAAATTAGCATAAGCATGAAGGCAAAGTAGTGATAGCACCAAAGAAAAAAAGCCTCAGAGCACTCTCCAGAAATCTATCATGAGAATCAAATGAAAAATAATAAGTAATATATTTGCATTTTCTGTAAGACCTTGCATTTAAACATATTCTTAAATATTCTGTGAGTCGAAGTAGCTGGCTGCAGACCATGTGTTGCTTGCATACATAAAAAGCAAAGCATCACTTCACTCCGTGCTGAAGCACCGACATCTGCAGCGAGAGATTACTGAGAAATCGAAAACGAGACCTAAGAATAAGTCACTCGGTTCATCCAAACAGACAGCGCCAATGATTGAGAATCCAAAAAATTCAAAAGCGGTATTTCAGACTACTAGAGAATCAAGTGAGGAGCTCGAGGCCAGGGCCAAGTGTGGCCAGGATAACTGGGGAGGGTGGGGAGGGTGGGGAGAGAGGGCTCCGCTTGGCTCGGTCACAAACTCTTCTCCAGTTTCAGCTGCTTTTTGGAAAGTCTCTCTGCCCTGGGGAGAGAGATGTAGGACACGCAATGGGTTACACGGCTCTGCAAAAGCTGCAAAGTACCAAATACCCCTTCAAGAAAGGTATTAATATTACTGGCTTAGATGAGCTCTCCGGGGGAAAAATGGCCAGGATTGCAGTACATGATTGAATCAAACTGAAAGCAAACAGAGAATTCCTCTGGTGATACAAGAATATACAATTCAGTGAGGTCAATGGAACTCTAACAGCCACGGACAACAGCAGGCAAAACACAGACTTCAAATTTAAAGCAGCTAAACAAGATCCACGAGCAAAATACACATTCTAATATTAACATGGCAAAAAAAGGAACTGGTATTTTGTCTAAAAAGAGCTAAGCCTGATCACAGCAAGAAGCGACACTTGCAGGGCAGATTGACAAAGAGGGGATAGGAGCAGCAAAGTAACCGAGGAGACTTTCCAGCACCCAGCGAAGCCATGAAACAAAATCACCTGGAAAAGAAACAACAATCCAGTCTCTGCTGGTTATATTCAGTTCACAGTTCCTCCCTGAAAAAAGAAAATTTAACACAGGAACTGGGGAGAAAGTGGAGAAATCGGCAAAGGTGGGGTTATGAAAGGAAACCTTCACTTTCCACGGGATCCAAAGACTTACACTATGCAAAAAGGAAATGCTCCTCTCTGCCTTAGAGGGATAAATTTGTAAAATGTAGTATGCTGTATGTGTCAAGCAAGATTTGGCACCCAGCCTTTGAAATATAGTGAATAAAGACAAATGTTAACACATCTCCTTTGTGAGATTTAGTTGCTACATATTAGCATTTGAATCTTACTCAGCCCTCAGTGGTGTCACATTAAGAAAATATGCATTTGTATGCTTTGCATTAGGAGAAACCTGCAGAAAAGCATTATCTGGGCTCCCAGAACTCTAGGAAGAGACAGGAGACAGTAAAAATCCAGTAAGATTACCAAAAAAGAGTCTGCGGAGGAAAAAAAAAAAACTAAAACAACAAATAGCAGACATGAATTTCATGTTCACGGAGGGTGTCTGTTAATCGATCGCAAGCAATTTATTGGTATTGTCAAGGATTGTTCCAAAGTGGACAGAAGTTCATCGTTTGCAGCTACTCTCCGGAGCACGCTGTCCTTACTCGGAGAAGGAGAACGCGCTGAACAGCACCCGTAGAAGCTCCTGTTCCACCGCACAGAGGCAGCCAGCGCAGAGGGACTGCCCAAATGCTGCTTCTCAGGGAGATCACCCAGCAACGCACCACGCAAAGGCCCCGCATTTCCGTCTGGTCACATGCCAACCCTCAAAGCAGTACTTTGGTGACAGTGAAGCAAATCCAAATATAAAGAGGAAAGACAAAATTAAAATCATCCCCAACGTGCAAAAATAAAATATATTCTCTACAGAACTTATAAAATAATTACAAAAAAATAATTATAATTATTTGCTATAAAGCTTTTATTTTTTTAATAATATTCAAATATTCAATATTTAATAATATTCAAAATATTTTTTAAATGGAAAAGTGTGTATCAAAAGTAATAAGGAAGAACAAAATAATTACATCAGCAATACAGAATTAAAACGCAATTTATAAAAAAATTTTAAAACCCCTTTCATTTGCGTCCTAATCTATAAAAAATTCCATGGAAACTTTAATTTCCCTGACATGCTAGGAACTACGCTGCCTCGCTCCCACAGCCACACAGACGTCAAATCGCTAGATGAGGGCCAGGCTGTCATTTATATTCACATTCAGTAATGAGAGCTACTGAGTTACCGGTCCCACTTTCTCCAGTCACTGGAGCATTTACTGAAGTCCCACCGGATTATTCCTTCTGCCTAACCTTACTCGGTTTCTTAAAACCCCCTGGAGCACAAAGGCCCACTGCAGCCTTTATCACACAAAAATGGCACGCGCACAGTACAGAGAAAGGAAAACCAGCTACGTGCAGTGATGGGTTTGGTGACTTCTCAACCGTTAGTTCACACCAAGACAGATGAGGAATCTTTAAACCCCAGAGTAACAGTCAATAATAAAAAAAGTAAACTGCCATTATGTATTGACTTCATGTTTAATACATTCAAATCCAATGAATGATGTGAACGGCACACACAACACACAGAATTTAGCAGGAATACATTCAATTTTTCTCTTTAAAAAAAAAAAACAAACAAAAACAACAAAACCTTAACTTTATTCCATTAAAAAACTATTAGCTTTTTTTGCTTTTTTGTTTCCATATTGTATTTTAATACATTGCTCAGGGGAGTCATTATACTGTGATGTTTAGTTAACAGAATATACGAAACAGGTTTGCACAGACGTGATGGATAACTTCTCAGGGCCACAGTTTCCATCAGCTATGAAATAGAAATAGCGATCCGCACTTTTTCTAAGGCAAGATTAATGTCAAGATTTATCTATTAGACGTCCTAGGCAAGAGCTAGATATTGTCTACTGTTACCCTCTCACTGAATACAGTTATGTTGCAATATTACCATTACTGACCTCTTAAACTAACATAAAATTCAAATTAAGTAGTAATTGTATGATTCTAAAATGTCACTAACTTCAGATAGTAGGAAAAGATTATTTAATTAAAGAAAGTTTGATTTTCAAAGGGGGGAGGAGTTCAGATATATTCACAGATATTTATGTTTTTAATTTAGGTGTGCAAAAAAAGATTACTGTACAGGTAATTGTAGGCAAGATGTGCTCTACTTCTGCACAACTTTTCTGAACGAGTAACACCATTTTCACACCTAACAAGTGAAAGAAAATGGAACACATTCCTCTCTCCCTTCAAACCACAGGGGACAATGCCAGGAAAAGTAACACAGAAATAGATGGATGGGACTGTCTCTGACATCAAACCTATAGAACAAATTTTGTTGGCATATATGCCGTGGTTTGGGATGAGCTTATGTATAATTTGTGCCCACCATAGCTGGGCTGAGAATTGTAACAAAGCAAGACCAGTAATCCCACACTTAGCTGTTACGGCTGTTTTTGTACAATCCAGATGGAAGAAGTTACAAAAGCGTAGTTTGCCAAAGGTCATCGTAACTATTTGGAAAGCCAAAAGTTTCAGTGGCTTCACTAGTGCCCTGCACTTACTGGCCAGAGAGTGAAATGCAGGGGTAGCGGCAGCTGGTGCTGAAGCCATTTCTTCAGCTACTTCATCCTCAGCTGCAATTGATGTTTCATTTTTAAGTAGTACAGAAATAACATAACAACCCAAAGTATCTTGACCCTATCGAGGGTCCAGAGGAGGACACGAAGATGATCAGAGGGCTGGAGCACCTCTGCTATGAAGACAGGCCGAGTTGGGGGCGTTCAGCCTGGAGAAGAGAAGGCTCCGTGGAGACCTTATGGCAGCCTTCCAGCACCTGAAGGGGGCCTACAGGAAAGCTGGGGAGGGACTTTTTCAAGGGTATTAGATCTCAGGAAGAAATTCTTTGCTGTGAGGGTGGTGAGCCCCTGGCCCAGGTTGCCCAGAGAAGCTGTGGCTGCCCCATCCCTGGAGGGGTTCAAGGCCAGGTTGGACAGGGCTTGGAGCAACCTGGGCTGGTGGGAGGTGTCCCTGCCCAGGGCAGGGGGTGGCACTGGATGGTCTTCAAGGCCCCTTCCAACCCAATCATTCTGTGATTCTATGAAATGCAATCTCAGTTCCAGCTGGGAGGCAAGTTAAACAGCAATGACATCCCAGTATAGACCATCAGCACATTACAACTTCCTAAAACAGCATTTGAGAGGCTAAAGCCAGAGTCTTCTTTAGGAAGGTCTGTTTGGGGGGTTTACTTTTTTTTTTATCTTATTTTTACAAGCATACTAAATTGTGTGATTGTGCCTGGCAGCTTGCCTTCCACAGCAGAAATTAAAACTACCGTGTAGTATATTAAGAAATAGAGAAAATTATGCTATTTCAAACTATTCTTATTTCTTTGCAAAAAAAAAGTACAAAAACCTTGGGGAGGCTTTATTTCTTTTTAATAGCTGAATGAGTAAGAAAGTTCCCTCTCTAGTAAGTCTGTCTCAGCTTTTCAGTCTTACAGACATTTAAATGTCTGACAAATAGATTATAGACTACTTGTTTTAAGAGTTTTGAAAAAAAAAAAAAAAAGGAAGCTTGAATCTCAACTATTTCGAAAGACAAGCACGATATTTGGTCTGCACAGCTTACAGCACCCATTAAAACCTTCACGAAAGCAAAGTGCCAAACTACCGCAAAGACTGATGTCAGTAAGAAATAATGCTTAACACACAGCACTACCTTGATGTTACAGTTGCCAACACAGTCGTTATGGCCATGTTTTCATTCTTCTCTACACCAAAACCAATAGAGCCGCAAGTAGAACATTTTGATATGTTAGATTAGTTCTAGTTAAAAGAGCCCATCAAACATTTACATGTCGGTGAGAGCTACAGGTACACTTATCACCCCAGTGGAAACTAATCTGGAAATTATTAGTGACAAAAGAGAGCAAATCGTTGAATAATTTCTATCCTAATAAACACTGCATAATATTTTGAACACATTAAAGTTGTGCAACTGCCATTTTTGTATGTTTTTTATAAACTTCAAAATATAACAGTTACTTTCAGTTTTTTAACATAGAGTATAAAAGCAAATAAATAATCTAAAACTAGCTTGTATAGTCTTATTCATAGCAGCTATACAGAACTTAAAACTATATGCTATGGAAAGCTTCCTTAACTACTCATAGAAAACTTGCAAAGCCTTTTTATTTGTGCCGTTGTTACTTATTTCTTTGAGGTTTTCATACCAAGCTTTAAGTCTGCTTACTTCTGCACACATCCTAGCAGAGGAAGTGTTCTAGGAACAGAAAAAGACACCCAAAACGACAGGGTACTCTTGTTATCTTTCTGTTTCCTATATTTACCTGTCAAAAAAAATGCAAGTGTGATTCCTTTTCTTCCCTAATACCGCGCTAACCAATCTCATTACCACACTGGGAATGTATTTACTGCTGTCATAAAGCAAATTTGCTCAGACATCTCCTTGTAATCATAAAATTAAAAAGTTGTTTTATACTTCACTGTACAAAACTCTATTTTAGAGTAAATACTAATTTTTCTTTATTGATTCTATTATATCTCAAGACCCAATTTAGTAGGTAGTGAGTGCTATTGGCCCTTTTTCTATAATAGTTTCAATATTATACCTCATTTTCCTTTCTTGGTTAATGAACCTTCAGTAACAAGAGAGGCAACAAATGAAAATACAGATTGTATATTTATTGTATCACCACTTAAAAATCACTAGATCCACTTCGTATTCCACAGAAAATCCAGAATAAATGCAAGCTTTTTCTTTTTACTTAAAAAATAAAGGAATTTTTATACGTTTAGAACAAGTCAGGCAACTTCATTTCAACACGGTTATAGAGTTCAGCCAATCCAAGCTGCCTGACTTCCAGTGCAGTTACAACTGAAGAAATGCTTGAAATAACCTGGTGCTGCCCTGTACCTGAGAGACCTGCTTGGATCCCCGCTAGTCTAAGTGGAACATCATGCAAATTTGGTGTTTCCAAAATTTAACAATTAAAAAAAACCCAAACCACCACCTAATTACAGAAACAAAAAAGTCTCATCACTGGTAAGGCAGAACATTTTCACGGAGCTGGAAAAGGAAAAGGTAAGATTCATACCACATACAGCATGATGGCAGACGTATTAGCACTTCACCTCTACCTAATACTTTAATTTTTTTAAGTTTTAGCTTATACAATGTAGCTCATGATATCAAAAAAAAAAGTTAACTCGTATAATGTTACTAATGGAAATTTTGTTTATGCATTCCCATGCTTGGGTTACAGACTATAAGGCTGATACCTTACCTGTGCAATTTGATTTTGCAATTAATATTGAGGGTATATCTTATAAAGAACAAATCTATAATTGTGAAAAAATACTGTCCAAAACAAGTACAATCCTGAGTTCTGCTAGAGGCACCTGTTTGTGCAGGTGTCACCAAGCGGCAGCGCAATCCCCTCCCGCCCCGAGCTTACAGCCCCTGCCCTGGGTCTCAGCACTGGCCCTGCCACCAGCCATTGTCAATGCCGTCTGAAACACACGTTTGTCACACACACTAATCCCACACTTGATGCAACACAACGTAAGGGGAAAGCAGATGGATCTTTCAAACTAAGGGAAGCTCTCGCTCTCCTTAAATGATGTGAAACTGTAAGTAGCGTTGTTATGTGGAAGCACTCTCTGATTAGTAGTATGGTGAAGCGAATAGAGCGCTTCTGCTTCCTTGGCTGGTGCCACCAAGCCAAAAATCAAGATCTGATTTATCAATAACAGTTGAACTCCTCAGGAATTTTCCGTTTTCTAGGATTTCTATTAAGTTGCAAGAGTTGATTATTAATTTGGGGAGAAAAAGAAAAAACAACATACCGTGCTGGCGTCTTGCAAAAATGAACGAGTGTTTCATAAACAGGGTTCCAAGTCACATAAGCAGCTGGGTCTTTTCGTGTTGATTAATCAATCTTGATTTCAAAACTGGAAGAAAGAAAAGAGATAATTAGACTTGACAAACCCCAGAGAATTAAGGAAATTAACAGAACAAACGAGGATTGATCGAAAGGATACCCCACAGGAGAAACAGATCCAAGAGCAAACATCCATTGTCACAAGTAGTTACAGACATTTTGTAGTAAAATAACGCTATTAAAAACTTCCAACTCTGTGACCAAAGATCTATATTAATAGCTCAGAGCTATGAGTCTCAGTCCCAACAGACTCTCTCTCTTGTCCATTTACCAGTGCTGTAGCCCTCTGCCCTCTCATATATGTAAATAAATGGTGGGTTTAATGCACACAGTCCTTTGGAGACTTTCAACCAGTTGTAATTCCCATCGTCTTTAAAAATAGCTGTCACCCTGAAGAAGATGAGTATAAACCTTCAGCACTTCAAGCTGTGTAGCTGCCCCAGAACAGCTACTCACGTTATTAATATTTTGTACTAAAAGGACAAATACTGAACATTAACTGGGAGGGGGAGGCCAAAGGGATGAAAGAGGGACAGGGAAGACTGAGGCCAAGGAACAGATGCCAATGAGAAGGCGGACAGCAAAGCAAATGGACAGTGCTCATTGTGTTGACTTTGGTATCCGCTGCTCTGCCTCGATTCAGAGAGGGCGGGAGAAAAAAATGCAGAACAATGTTTTGTTTGTGCCTTATGGGGTCATATGGGAGAGCCTGGAAGGTCTTAAGGTCAGCAGAACGGTGCCATCATAAATAAATGACATTTTAACTTGTTTCATAATAGACACTCAGGAAGGGGTACTGAAATCCCAGGCAGCAGTTCTGCAGGGAAGGGAGGTCCTGCTGGATGCAACTGTTCCATGTGCAAACACATCAACGCTATACTACAAAGACTGATAAAAAGAAATAAAATTTTCATGTCTTTGTATTAAAAGGGAACCATCGTGCTCCAGTACGATGCCATTTTTGACAGATTTTGACAAATTTTGACAAATTTTCGCAGAATTTTACTCAGCTACTCTTGTGTCAAACAAGAGCATATGGCACAGCCAGAGGCAATCTTCTTGGGAGAGAAAACCTCCACTTCTGACTTAAAAGTTCTGGTTAACAATCAGTTCGTCATACCCCTCAGAAAATCATGTTTGGCTTCAGCTTTCAAAAAACTGGATTGTTGAATGCCTTTTGAACACTATGTGAAAACATCTTTCATTATAAATGAGGGTTCCCCACAAAGACACCAGTCAGACCACATCTGCTTCATCTCGGATTAAGAGAATTGCGCGAGCTTCCCCGGTGCTCCTGCCACTAAGTTTTAAAGTTGCCAGGTCTTGCACGTCATTGGCTTTAATCAGTCTCCGCCTTATGCCCAAATGAAAGTTTAAACTATCCAAGTACATTTTAAGTTCCATATTGCTTGGATGTGTAGTACTGGTTTTAGAGAGAACAACATCCCTTAAATGTTCTGACCATAACTTGGGTAAATTCAGTTTGCATAATTTTATCTGAGAATTTCAGGACATGGACACCATTCTTTTTTAAACCATGTCTCAAATTTATTTTGAAGATTATCATGCCACAACTCAGCGTTCCAGGACAACACAATATTTCTAGACTTTCTCTTCCCTCATGTCTGTAAAAATCAGAGTGGGGCAGAAAACAGATCTATTTAATGCAAAGACACGCACAACCTTATACTGCACCCAACACGGGACAACTGACACAACGAAGGAAGGACACGCTGAACTCGCATGCTAAAAACCAAGAACATACTTATAATCCAGTCTTAAGATCTTGCCTATCAAAGTAAATATGACTCTTAGAACAGGTTTCTAACCAAATTTTTATTGCCAGAGCATACCACCAGGTGGCAAGATTGCAAAATAAAGATATAAACCCCAGCATTCCTATAATGGGTTCAGTCAGGGCTGTTTCCAGGACCCCTTGCTGGGACACGACAACGGTTTTGAGAGGACTTGAAAGTACTTAAAATGTTCCCGCATGGGTCTGTAAAATAAAGTACTTTAACATTTCTTCATCACTCTTCATGTAGTCAATTTACTCACAATTACAACAGTTAAATGCAACACAAAACTTCCAGTAGATGAAAGAAGGCGAATTTGGGAGCACCAGCTGTACTTCCCTAAAGAGCGCGGTCTTCCCGTCAGTTTCCTTCTGCTTCCTCTTTCTGATGCCCATTTTACCCTTTTTGAAAGAGCCTAAAATCTTATGTGACTGCAGGGAACCACATATTTACATGGGAATACGACTAGTGGGCTAATAAATCTATTTTGCAAAGGGACAGAAAAGATTTTACACAAAGGATACTTACAATCAATTTTTTCCCCATGATATTTTAATTTCTCATGTTACACCCCAATTATCTATAAACCAAGACAGCTGCTTCTAAGATCTGCCATACCAGCAGTAAGTGTGGGCTACAGATACAAGAGCTCGGCTTAATGGACTAAATTTTATATAGAATACATTCTTTTACATTGTCATTCAAACTTTAGGAAAAACATAAGCCCTCAGGAACTGCTCAGAAATCTATCGCTGTAATGCCTCACCCCCGGACCCCAAAGGATCAATGTAAGCACACAGTCCAGCATTATGTATATTATATACATTTATATACACAGAAACATACACAGGTAAATAAAAGGACATAAAATATTAGTAAGGCTTTATCTTCCTGGCAGCAAAACAGATAACCAAGTTGCACAGCTGAACAACTCCAGCTGACCCTGAGGTACGCAACAAAAACAATTATTCTAGAAATAGTTTAGGGACTTTTTCTTTCTATTTGTAGTGTGGCACCTGCTTAATAACATACGGTTACACTTCACAACTGTTTAAAATATTGTCATTATCCCTTGAGCTAGAAGAAATTAGGTAGGTGTAAAATAATCAGAATGTCAAGCACATTAAATGTCAAGCATAAATAAGAACCAAAATTGGAATCTCTCAAAGATGCCAGTACTCCCACAGTTGGGCAAAAATTGTTAACTTCAATAGCTACTACCATTTGTGACTTGTATTATTACACAAAACACAAAAAATTCTTTGCCTTAATGGCATCTAATAGCTTGAAAGCTGATTTGGCGTTAGAAAGCAAAATTAAATGTTATCCAAGTCATCAAGAAAACTTCCTGCCCCCAACTAGATTTTTCTTTGGGACTCTTCAATTCAAATGCTTCAGGGTATTGTTATTAAAAAAAAAAAAAAAAAAAAAACAACAAACCCCACTACTTTGCAGGAGACTAAGGGAGGGATGAGTAATACATGATCCTGTACTACATGGGAGGGCACTAAAAATACAAACTGTAAAATAAACCGCCAAGTTATAAAATGTTTTTTCACCCATTAAAACACAATAGCTTGTTCAATCAATTTTTAATTCCAGATTTCAATCACCACCAAAATTAAAATCAAGCAGTGTTTCCACAGTGAATATATACTAACTAAATATTTTAAAGTGAAGATAACTAAAATCTAAATTAGATTGGAAACTCTTTCAAGAAGGGATATTCTTTCAACTACATTCATACCATACTAGCAAGGCATGGACTCAACCACAGTTTAGGCTGCTGGACTCAACTAAAATTAAAGCACCGAAGAAATATGTAAGTGAACACAATGCACATAATGCTGTAATTAGGTAGTTAACACCTATCACTACATGTTAGATGAAAATCACACAAATGTATTCTTTTGTCTATAAGGAGCTCCTCCTTTATTATTCACGTTTCCTTCCACATTAGCTATTTAATTTTCTAGTTGAACTGCATGGCAAAAGCAGCCTTACAGGGCATTCAGTACTCAGAAGTGGCTCTCCTTAGAAGGCTTCCACTGAGAAATTCCCTGAGAAGAGTCTGTGGCACTGGACAGGCCCATCTGCGCTTGCCCAATGCCCCATCACAGAAAGATTTACATGTCAAGAATGTGTCACAAAATATTGAGGTATTTAGATACTCATGTGGAAGAGACTGATATTCTTGGACACAGGCAGAATGGAAACTTTTCTAATCTCTGCTCATTCCAACCCTGCTCATCCCTTTTCCTTTCAACCGTGGGGCGGCTCTTCTGGGAAGAGCAATAATAGAATCAATTGATTAACAAATGGATCAAGAGAAATCAGACTGAGGTCACCAAATCACTTTGCCTCAGCCATATGAAACTGTCAGGTCCAACAGTAATAATGAAATTTATTTGATTTGAACTAGTCAAGCATCAAAGTTAAAATACCTCCATGTAACCGTCTCGGAGCTGGATGCTCAGTAAGAGAAGGAAAAAATCATTCAGTAGAGTTGAAACACATTTTCCTTTAAAGTTACAGAAAACATTGAACATGTCATACCTCTACCAGCAGGTATTTTTCCACGTTTCAGAATTTTTAGATTACAAGAGAAAATTCTTAAACTCACAAATCTATACAATTTCACAATCAATGTATGGAATTAGGGCAACAAGTATTTACCACCCCAGATTAAGAACTAAAGGCTCTTCAGCACTTGCTAACGTGCCATTCCCTTTCATCCAATAGCACTATGACCACCAGACCAGCTTAACTCTAGACTTTGACCACAAAACCAGCAAGAAAGTATAAAGGTATTAATAACTGCAGTTAAAACAACATTAAAGGATTTGTCGGCTTTCTTCTTTGCCTAGTGAAGAGTAAGAAAATATATAAACCAAAAAATTATATATGTACAATGAGCCAATGTCATATGCCTGAGCACTTATTCTTGCGGTCTTCACAAAAACAACGTATTTTCTCTTCCTAGAGAATACTGCAGACCAGTCCCAGACTCAGACAATTTAAGTATGTACTCATGTTTTAAAAAAAATAAAAATAAAATACTCTTCAGTGTTCAAGAACACTTTCTAAAGCACTTACTCTATAAAAAGAAATCTTACGGAGAGAGCATATACACCTGATTTATTTCAGGAAACCAAACAAAAATAACAAGAGTGCCACCTATCCTTCATTATGAATAACAGAATTTCCCATGGACTGACCTTGCTGATAAAAATCCTGTACTACATAATCTGACAGTTAAGAACATATGAAACTCTCCATCTGGGCAGAAACTTGGTTAAAAAAGTAAAATAGCAGGGAGTGTCGCATGTAAAAGAAGGATGAAAAAGAAATAAAAGAGGAGGAGGAGGATTTGGAAAAAAAAAGTTAAAATCTGTTAGGTATTAAAGAGCATAAAATCCAAAAGATTAAAAACCAGCAAAACTAAAAATATTTTAAAGCTTGCAGCCACATTTTGGGCATCGGTAATGATTTTATAAAAATAGGTTTGCATGTAACATGCAACCAGCAAGCCTGGTCTACAAGAAGCTGCTGTACACAAGCAGCAACTGCCAATTAATAGGCCAAGGGAAAGAGTTTTCCAGTGCAGACAGAGCGGAGCAGCACAGCGGGGGGGTGGTTCAGTTTCATTTTGTTTTAAGATGATAGTGGATATCTGAGTAATACAGGCTAGTAATCCTGGCACCTTTGTCAGGAAAATAAGTAGTAATTATGAAAAGCTAGAACTAAACACACAAACACCTTTTATTAGGGAGGAAAGTCCGTCCTCCTTTTACGCAGAGGGAAGTCATGCTTCACAAATCTGCTGCGGGCACGTGCATGAGGGAGAGTCAGCCGGCTCCACATATTTGGATATATTAAAATCCAAGAGATATTTGTAGGCTTTCGAAAATGCCTTCCTTGAAGAGAGTCATGTGAAAATTAAGCCACTAAGGGATAATACAGAAGGCCTTTGCTTTCAGGAAAAACGTGGTTAAAAGAGGGGAAGCAGAGCAGGAGCGAGTGCTGGGTTCCCCCGCCTGCAGCAGGTCCCAGCCGCGCTCTGCAGGGAGCTGTACCCGCACATCACCCAAGAAAGGCAGCGGGTGGCAACACGGCAAAGCCAAGTCGTTCATGCGAAAATGATGAGGACTAACCATGAGGAAGCGTGAAAAGACCTCTCAAGACTCTGTAACTGGACATTAAAGCGTCAGGTGAATTTCAACGCAGGTACCCATGGCACAGTGCACGTATGAAACACAATCGGCTCAAATGGAGCATCTCCGAGTAACCGCTTCCATGCAGAAGTGAGGATTTGGGATGACTGTGGATAGTTGACCTTACCTGGGACAGCATCCCTTACATTTCCACATGCAAAATCCTACGGCACAACCACACAGAGCAGAAGATAGTCATATATGTACCCTCACACAGCAACTACCATTGCCTGTTAGTTGGATGGCAATCTCTTGATGGTAAAACAGTATTTTTTAAATCAAGTGGACAGCCAATGCCGACAGCTAAACAATCATCCACGCTAAATTTCCAAGAAGATCGAGGTGTGAGACACCAAGCAGCAGTGAGCATTGCTCACCAAGCACATCCTCTACGGAGAGATGACTTACCGGATAAACAAAACACAGTGTCGTGTTGGGAAGTAATGAAGATTTCTTCAAACCTGTCAGACTTCACAATTTTAACCACCCAAAGAGTATTACCCTTCTGATACAACTGTTTTACTGTAGGAAAAAGGTGGGAAGCAGCCCAAACAAGTACAGGAACCTCTCCAAAGAACAGGACGTGAAGTAAAAAATAGATTGATATGGATGAAGTTCCTCAGAAGACGCTTCACAGGGAAGAGTCCCTATGGATTGACTTATAGAAAATAGAGAATGATAACTTAGCTACTGATGGAGCTTTGCTCTAGTGGTTTACATAACATCAGCAAAGTCCCTAAGTGTAATTACAGCTATATACTCAATCAGGGACTACATATTATTTCACTCTTCTTCATCTCTGTTTGGAATCACATCCAAAGCATTTAAAATTATACTCCAGTATGGCATTAAAAAATATGCTGTATATTCTCTCATCAGAGAAGTTTCAGAAGGATGCTATTAATAAGTATGGAAACAAATACAAAAAAATGGCAGAAAAGCAGAAGTGTGACAAATATTTCCCATTAACATGTGCATATGGTTTCACTCAAAACAAATTTTCTTGCAACAAACATGTTTATATAATACTATTAAGTTGTTTTATTACCAAACTGACTGTAAGTTTATAATAGGACCAGTTTGATTTAGGCACTGTAAAAATTTAAATGGAATTCAAATATAAATGGAAATAATAGAAGGAAAATCCTGGAGGAAAACTCCCTTAATATATTTAAGAGACGGAAGGGAAAAAAAAAAAAGTAAAGATAAAAACCCCAAGCTTTGTTTCTGAGCTCCTAATGTACTCCAAAAGCCGAACTTAAGCGCAGGGAGGCTGGGATCCAGCCTCCACCTCATACAAGGATGTGCAAGACAGATTAATGATTTGCTGCGTTGTACAAAGTTATTAAACCTTCCGTGATAAGTCAGAGGGTCACTTGCTGGCCTTCACTTAATGTATCACCTGCATTTATAAGGGAGTACCTTGGCCTTTTTCCTAGTCCATCACGTACAGATGTGACCACCTGCACTTGCACGACAAACTTAACAGAGGATAAAAAAAAACACCGCTCCAAAAATTCCAACTGCCATTAGAGGTAAGAATCAGAACGTCACCAGCTTACAGGTGCACAAATTGTTAATCGCGTAGTAGTAGTGGTCGCTGGGCAGGATTGCCCTTAGTCAGTACCTTCTTCTCAGAAGTATCTGCATTATCACAGCAAAATAAGTTACACACAGTTTTCACTAATCTTAAATTCTTTAAGCAAACTTGCAATTTTAAGTGATTTAAAGAAGCCCATCATGTAGCAGGGGCCACATGTCCAAACGGCATCATTGGATCAGCTATGGCGGTGTCAATATTACCAAAATGCTATTTGAGTAGCCAGCTGCAACAGCATTTTTAAACAATTTTTAATTCAACTTCATTCCTAGATGAAATAAACAATTGAATGAAGAATTATGCTGTGAATGTCAATTTTTTTCTTGGCATTTACTTGCTTTTGGAACCTGGATTAGCCTTCATCCTTAGTGTGACTGAAGTGGAACTGATACGTGACAATGCTATAAATGCTGCAGGAGTTTAATGCAAGAATATTAATAGGAAATACATGCACAAACAAATGACCCACAGAGGAACAAAACCATGAACACCAGACAAGAGCAGTCGCCTCTTGCCTCTGCGACTGGCCACAGCTTATGGCTCCTGAGTCCTCAGCTGCCCTCGAGTACGGCACTTCAAAGGCGCAGTCACTTGGGGGAAGACATCTTAGAAGCCCCCAGGACTTGAAAGGCAGTTCCTTGCAGAGACAGGTAAAGGTCAGAACTATGTGCACGTGCTGCTGTTCAACGACCTGCCCTGGGTTGCTAACCGTACCTTGTACCAGCGTAATTCTGGAATTTATGGCAATCAAGGAAAGAGCAGGTGGGAAAGGGAGACAATGGCTCAATAGACAAGTAGCTGGGAATCAGAGAAAGCACAATGGCACACCTACGCTCTTCAGGTTAGAGTGACACCGGTCTTTTGTCAAGCGAGGATCCTGCGTATTTAAAGAAAAGTAAAAGAGAGAAAACACTTGAGGAAAAGCAGATGCATGAACCCTCCCAGCAAATGTTCAATGGTGGAAGGAAGACAAGTACCCTCAGCACTGGCTTTTAGCACCAGTAAATATGGTTACAACAATATTTTTCCTTATTTTCAGAGATCCAAAGCAAAAATATGAAACTAACTGTCCTGGTTCCGGTGGGGATAGGGTTAACTTTTCCTGGTATTCCATGCCATGTGAGCCACGCCCACCCTGAGCTGCCGGGGGAGGGGGCAGGAACTTGCTGCTTAAAAGCGGGCTGGGGCGTCCCGGGTCCGGCCGGTCGGCGAGCGGCGGTCCCGTAATCGCGTTTGTATATTCCCCTGTCCGTGTTGTTGTTGTTTGCCTGTTCCCTTTGCTGTTCTGTTAAACTGCTTTTGTCCCAACCCAAGAGTCTTGCCTTTTCTTACGATCCTTCCTGTGTTAGGAAGGCACGTGCGAGCGGCACGTGGTTCTTTGTTGCCATCTGAGGCTAAACCACGACACTAACATAACAACCTGCTACACCGGGAAGCAAATGGGGAAAGTCATTCAGAAGCTATACTTATATAATCTCAAAAAACTTCAAAAAATACCACGACCGATCAACATATGTAGCACTATGTTGGGGAGGGGCAGCACTTTTCTGCAGCACCATCGTTACAGCAGCCTTCCGAGATAAGGGTGTGCTGCCAATTGCAGTCCTATAGCAGTAAGAAAAAAATATTCTTTTTAGTATTAATACTTATTTATAACATTAAATGTTTGCTGTTTGCTTTCTGATTTGAAAATAACAAAGCTCATCAGCTTGACTTGGATATTGTAATCACCAATAATAATTTAGATATTTCATGTAAAATGCCATCGTATTCCCCACTCAGAATTATCAATCTTCAAAACAGCCTTCCTAAGCCAAAACGAATCAGTTAGGAATAACAGGTTCATTTCTTTCCAATTAATTCAACCTGGCTCACAGGAGAGAAAGGCAAATTTTATTTGCTTCTGAAACACAAAGACTGTTCCAGATTTCTAGCTCTTGGAAGAGTCCCTATACAAGTAATAATACCTGCCCAAATGTCTCTTCCTTTAAAATCAGCACCTAAAATTAAAAAAGCAGCTTCCATATCCTGCAGGATTTCATTATCTGCTTTAGTCCTCAAGGGTTTGCTATAAGTGGGGCAAAGAAATCTAATACTGGAGCAAATGAAAAAATAAACCTCTTGACCTTGTTCCAGGAGGAAAAGATTAAAAACAGAAACATCCAAACACTGCCCCTAAAACCAAAAGGTTTGTTTGGTGACCACTGTAGTTCATAGCTATGATACCCCAAACGCAGCCACTCGTGCAGAATTAGGCAAAGCACATCTCTTGGCCTTTACTGTTTTCGCAACGGTAGTGTTAAAGATTGTCATGTCGGCAACCGCTTTACAAAGTCTGAAAAACGACAGCCCAGCTCCACCCAGCTCCTGCCGCGCCGCCTCCCCCCCCCCCACTTCAGGCATTAAAAGCACCAGTACGGGGTTTCTCAATTCCCCAAGGCAAGACACAGGCAAGTGCTGTGCACAGCAGTACCTGTATTCGCAGGGAGCAGACATGAAGATGCCCAAACCTCACCAACAGATGAAGTTCATTTCAAGCTGGCACATGAACCATCCACTTGCTATGGCAACACCAGTCACGAACCGTTGGTCGTTTCCCCCTCCCTCTTTCCCTTCCAGCTTCCTGGGAAATGGCAACTACTTGGGCAGCTTTCTGGGCATCGCCATTGCTGTGGTTATCGCTTCAGTGCACTGAAGTACAGGGTGAAGACGATGCACCAGCTCAAGCTGGCACAAACTGTGAGTACCTGCTTTTGTGAAGGTTTACATGGCTGTTACACAGCGGGTGTACAGCGAGTCTCTCGCAGGCAATTCCAAAAGCACTTCGAGGTCCCAGTCCTAATTCTTTAAGCAACCCCATTTCTTTTACAAAGTTTTGACTGCGAGTTGTCAGACCTGCATTTCCTGGATATACACCCGGGGAAAAAATATAGGAAGGCTGTGAATAAAGCCTTTTCTGGTGAAGGCACACAGGCACAAAGCAGCCACTGGGCTACCAGACAAACCTGAACTGAAGCCATCTCTGGAACACCCCCTTCCTTGGCATGAACATCTCAAGACCAATGGTAGCCCTGGAAACCAAAATTTTCTGTTTGCTAGCAACCTCATCCCATCATCTTTTATTGCCCCTAAATCCATACTGATATCAAAGTTTTGACCCAGCAAAGATTGATTTCACATAGGAGTGAAAACTAGCAACAGAAATAGCTCTTTGTAAATGATAGATATGCATTACACTCTACAAATTCTTCTTAAATGACAGACAGCTGTAGCTACAGTCCAAGGCACTGTGTGTACTGGGTGAACGCCATCCAAGTGTAGATACCTAAAAAAACCAGGACAAATATCCAAAAGGAACATTAGATGATCACATGCTACTCCCCATTTTTCTACAAAATGAGAATTTCTGAAGTACGTATTATGCATTATTGATTTCTAACTTAAAGATTACGCAACTGCTTCAAGAAGACAGGTCTAGTAAAAACGCTTTGCTTTTCAGTCCACTAAAGCAATGAAACATTCTAGTGCTCTGGGTCACTGCTGCCCACAAGCAACCAAGGACTGAGTTTTGTTGGCAGAGCTGTGTGGAAAAGCTTACCGACTTCACCGCTCCTTCTGCTTAGCCAAGTGTGCTGCTAATGGCTCGTAATATCAGCTCCGACCACCGAGAACCATCAGTCGGCCTCTGTACTAACCCTAATACTCACTAGAATAACATCTTAAAACATTCATACTGTTATTCAGAAGAGTGTCTTAAAATCATTGTTAAACTAATTTAACGCAAGAATTTTTTTTTAATACGCTCCTGATTTTTCATTATCAAGGTCCTAGAGCATGATTTTAAACAACCCTACAAATACAAGTGTAGCTGATTTAAAACCAGAACAAAATCGACTTTCCCATCTAATTGCACAATGACAGGAATAACCTTTATGGAAAAAAGCAATGCTTCTTTTGCTTATCAGAAAATTCAGCAATTCACCAAACACCTGAAAATGCAAAAATATGTTGGGAATGGTACGAAAAAACTGATCTTAATTGAAAAATAATGGCTTGTCCGAATTTTATTTTCTTTGCATTTTTTAAAAGAAAATTTAGACAGCTCCACACTCATCTTGAATCTAAATGTAATTGCAATGCATCACGTTAGATAATTCTCATAGCGGAGATGACATATCAGTAGCAACCAGACCCTGATGTGGATTAGGATAATGGGGAAGACAGAGGAAGAAGAACATCGAGCTCTCTCTTCTGCATAGCATTTTTCATGCACACTGTACATCAACACAATCAAACACCACAGTCACCTTGTTGAATAATGAATAACCAAATGAAAAGAAAATTAAGGGAGAAAAGATTCAAGCTGACATTTCCAATGAGAGGAAGTCACCGAGAGGCTCCCAGCGACTGTTCCAGATGGCAGGAGCTATTTTGGCCAGACTACCTGGCTAGGACGGGAGCTGCGCTTCGGTAAGCAGAAGGGGGCAGGAAGAAGGAAAGGAACAAAGGAGAAAAACAATCACAGAAAATGGGGTTTTTAGCCTGCAGGCCTCCTAATGCAGAGCCTTGCCAGTAAGAGAAAGTTACAAAATAAAATAGTAACTCACTATGATCATTTAGGAAACCAATTACCTCTCGAGATTATGGACACAGGAATTCCTTTTGGCCACTGTATGGATTAATTATCTCTCCCATGCGTAGCTTTCTATACATATAATTAAATTGACTACTTTTTAATGAGTAAATCTTACATGTGCTTTAGGCAACATAAAGCATCTTGCCATCTAATTGTATCCTTCATCTGTACTTTCCCCCATCAACCTCCCTTACAGTACTGGGAAGAAAGGAAAAGCCCTTTTATATATATTCATAATTTTTTTTGTATGCCTTAAGGTTCAATGCATATTCTGGCTGTCAAAAGTTATTTCCCTGCTCACTGAGCAAATATTCTCAACAATGATTTGCTTTCTTATTTACGACCATTAGCCAATGATTATGCAGACACAGATAACAGAAATGCAGGCAGGTCAGGGTGCATCAAAGATTTATCTCTAGGTAGGAAGTCTAGTTTCATTACATATAAAAATAAAGTTTATGTAAGTGGAACACAGGGCTGTTGTGAGTTGGCTTTGGGACATAGGTGACAAAGTTGCAACTAAATTATGAAGAACATAATACAGGACAGTAAGAGCCTCAAATGACCCCAAGCCTGTGTGTTATGTGAATATACCACTTTCAGAAGAGGACTGTTTTAAACAGTATATCAAACTATATCTTAAATACCTGAAATTGGATTATTTCTTATGTCCTGATGCCTGCTAAAAACAAGTAATTTGCACTCCATTGCACAGGGCTTAATATATGAAATAAAACACAACGTAAGAAAATAGAAGATAAGCGCAGAACTGATGTAAAACAGGGTTTGTATATCGAGCCATCACCTGAAAGGAATGTGTGAGCAATATGCAATTACAAAAAGAAACCCATGGCTAAGCTGACAAGCAGAAACAGGTATGCGTTTCCAGAGTATTCAATCCAATTTTAGCACAACTCAAGGATTTTCACACAGGTTATATTTAAAGGCCTGAACTGAAAAGATTCCAGGGGTCCCACAAACGGCCCCCTCCCTCTCCCGTGCATGCTGGAACCCAGAGGCCCAGTGGCACGGACACCCATTAAAGAGAGGGTAAAGCCTTGAGCAGCTCCTGTCCAAACAGCTCAGGTACCGCTCAGAAGGGCTTCTGGTTATAGAACTGAAAGACCCAGTACCTCGGAGTTTTAAATTACCTAAACAGGTAACAAGGAAGGATCGCTGCAGAGGTGAAACTGAACCGGAGGCTAAGGGTATGCTTTTAAAAGCACCCACATGAAGCACATTCACCTTTTCACTTCGGAATTTAAACACCGCTGGCTTTCAGTAGGACTTCAGAACCCAACTGCCGGACACCTGAAGGTATTTAGCCCAAACAAGCACCGGTTACAATTTCAAAGAATCCATTGATTTCTCATTCTAACCATCGGGCATCAGCAAAGGGGTTTAACATCTCAAGACACCAACATGTAGAAAACAGGGGGGTTGTTTAATAAATATAAATGAAATGCAGACAATACCATTCTGTCACCGGTAAAATAATGGTATAAACCAAGAAAAAGAAAAGCCCACACTAACTATATAAGAATGATTTGAACCACGGACGATACATAGCTATTGCCAGTGCCTCAGGAATATGACTACAAAAACATAGCTTTCTGTTTCTTTAAGTAAATAAAAAATTATTAACCCATAAATAAAAGCCTGAGCTTTTTTTTCATTAAGCCACATAATGGTGTTAAATGATTTTAAATACAAAAGGAAATCAAATCAGGTTTGTTAAAAGAATTATTAAATATCTGTGTTAAAGTAATGAAAAATAACAAGGCTTCATGTTTTTTCATTATTATTAAAAAGCATACGTGGACAGTACCAAAGTAGGAAAAGTTGCTCCCCAATAGACAAAAGTAATGTTAGCATTGTTAAAGAAATTGAAATTTGTACAGAAAACAAGCTCTGCAATTAAATGGCAGTGTGTACTCAAGAGGCCACGTACAAGATAACGGGAAATCTGGAATCAGAAAAGATACATGAGATTACAAAACAAAATCCAAGCTTTCAATGCAAAATAAGTACAATTCTGATTTCCACTATTGCCAACATTATCATATAATGGTTAGGGAAGCTACAGACCTTTCATGGCTCTCGCTCCTTAGGATACAAAGTACTCCATACTACTGCAACAGCAACAATAGTTCAAATAAATTAAATAAAAATAAGTTAATAGTTCAGCCAGAGAAGAATGCCAGTAAGGACAAGCAACTGAGAAGAAACTATTCCTAAGGAAATATAAATTATGAATGTAGAGTGGTTATACAACTAAGAGCAGGAAGAAACCAAGGAAAACCCCTCTGCGACTAGCTGAGCTAATGAAGCCTTGCTTGCTTCTCTGCTGTCTAATAATATGCAAGATTAAAATGGAGCTTTCTTCACAAATTAGTGACATTTCATAAGATCTTATTCCCAAGCAGCTTCTTGGTATTCAAGGGGGATCATCAGCCGCCTTCTTAGGGCTTTTTTTCCGCTCTCCCCGGTCATCTGTTTTGCCTGCCGTCAGGAGTCAATGTCTTTCCGTCTCTACCTGCCTGCCAAAGAGACTAACGCTGGCCCAGGGACTCAGGAACCACTGGAGTGTGGGGAGAGACAGGACAAGCCCGAAGACACACCACCAGATTTCATCGGAATGTTTCAGAGGGCAACAACCGCCACATCCTTGCAGCTCCTTCTCACTCATTTCATCTTCTCCCTTTGCGTTTTCCCCTCCCCTGCCCCCACTCACAGGCACAGACGAAGTCGGGAAAGGAATCTAGGCTTCGGGAATGAATCACCTCCTACCATTTCTCTTTATGAGATTCTTTTCTCTTTGGAAACCCAGCAAGAAATGATACATATGCAACAGAAATCTCAACAAACTAAATTTATTATAAGCCCAGAAAAGGGAATTAAAATAATTTATTCTTTCTAGCCAGACAAATATTTTGCACAGGTTAAAACCAAGCCATTTTCTGATTATGAACAATGAGGACAAAGAAGGGAAATGGTCACGATGAACTTGTCAAGCCCTCACAGCACCTCGCCGTGAGGGAAGCTACCCTACTTTCCAGAGCAGTTTTCTTCATACTCATCACTTTCTGCTAACAGATGGGAAGCTGAAGATAGAAAGACGGAGAGTTTACGCCTAGCACCAAGGGGAGGGGGGAAAAAAAAATCTCAGCAGTGAGATCCCACAAATCTCTGCAAGTTTCTTTAAAAAAATAAATTAAAAAAAAAAATATCAGCAACTGTCCTTCTCCTTGGGAAGAAAGGGGGGAGGGGGACGGGGATCAGAGACTTTTCCTGGTACTGCCCATGTTCTAAATGCCTGAGCTGAGCTCTACCGGCCTCTTCTGCCCTGTGCTCTTCTGCTATAATTGCTTCTACTTGCTCATCTGCCTAATGCCTATCAGTTCTAACACAACAGTAGCAGTAAGAAATCACTTTTTCAGAAGTCTAACAAAGGGTTCCATCATCAAAAAAGCTTCTTCGTACTCTAAAAATGGAGAAATATGTGTTTTCTGTAAGACCCAAAACATCTAGACTAATCCTTAATCCTAAATTCCTATCTGGATTAGTTTCTTCACCAAGTGGTCAGGATTTCACGAACTCAGAGAGGCACTGATGGCAAAAGACTATACAATTATGCAGCAGCAAAGCAAATGTCGGCCTGTGATGCACACTAAAGCAGGCGCTCTGATGCATCGAGAGCCATCGTTTTCTTGATGTTATGACGATACAGTAAAAATATCACTAGCATTAAGTCATGTAACTTTTTTTTTCTTTCCACCACAAAACAAATGATGAGTGCTATTGGCACATGAGAATATTTATCAGCAGTGGTACTAAAAACCAAAGAAAACAAACAACAAAAAAGCCCCACCAAACCAAGCTGAACTACACATCTTTAAACTGCAACACCTGCAATACTCAAGTGGGAAAAAAAAAAAAAAGGAAGAAAAAGAACAACGCATATGCATGTGTGCCCTTATTTATATGGTTATATATGAATGTATAAAGATTTTGGAAATACTGTCATTAAAACACTGAAAGCATCTTATCTACACCCAACTTTAAATTCTGATTGAAAAGGAAACCAAGACATTTGGGAGTGATTCTATGGTTTTACTGTCAGTGATTTCTTGAATAAATCCAGTCAGCAGTAAAGGGCTGGTTTCCCCCTCGGCGCTAACGTTCACGCAGCCCTAATACCGCAAGCCTTGCCCAAACTGCTCACACCGCAGGGAAGAAGGAATGGTATTTGCACAGTGCTTTATAGAGTCTCTAGACTGAGCAGTTCCACTGATCCTAGAGCAGGTATGTGGCATCTCCACATGAAACAATTCACCTGTTGTTTGTTTAGTAAAAAAAGCCTTGATGTCCTCAGCATCAGGAGATGCATATTCTTGGAATCTTCATGTGTTGAAGATTCCACCACATAATTTCCACCAGAGTGGAAAGCTTGCAATAAAGAGAAATATGATAGGCATGTTTTAATATAAATATTAACCTCTGCTTCTTCATCAAGAATCTGACATTAATGATGTTTGAAATATGATGATAGTATTATGGATACCCAGATACATCCAACTCATGCAAATGAGATTACACTGGAGTTCTATTGCAAGAGATGGAATAGGATGGAATCGTTTATTTCCCCCTTAGTTCAAGTTTCAAGAGACAGCTGAGAAAATGCAGGGATTAAAAAAATAAGTGTATGCATATTCCTTCAAGAAAAAGCTTCCATTTCTCTTCTCTCTAAAAGAAAAGAGGTCATCCTTAACAGAGCAGGATGGGAATCAGGGTGAGAACGTTTCTAAGGAGGTTTGCCTTTCACGGGGTAGGCACAGAATTGCAAGACTGATTCTAGAAGAGAAGTGTGAACATAATCAAGCTCTTTAAGCTAAGAATTCTCAGGACATATACACATACATTAAAACCCAAAATAATCAAAGATAAAGGTTTAATGAAAGTATCAATGCTTCTATAAATGATTTCTGGACAAATACTAGCTGCTTAACAGAAAAACAGAATACAAATATACACACTCACATATACCCCGAGTTACGCAACCAGAAGTACACCATAACTGTTTGTATATTATAGAAGTCAGAATATTAATTAAGCGTATCCTCTTCCTTTCAGGAAGCCAACTTCAACCTCTGTAGACTTGAGAAATCTACATGGACCTGGATGAAACACGGAAAATAGAACATGAGCTGCCTCCTTAACCATCGAGTGATCATAGGAGGATATTTGATATTTTTCTTTTTTTGCACTGTAATGTGAACATAAAAGAAGCCACAGTACAGCAAGAGCTCTGCACCATTTTTTTCTTGGAATCATTGCATTAGACCATCGAGACAAGCACTGACTGAACAAATAAAAAAGAGGTATTTATCTACAAACAGTGTAATGGATTAAATCTTAAATTAGAGATATAAAATTATGCAAAGACTAGTCTATAATTTGGTTTTGTGACCAGCTATTTTGTTGAGAGCTAAATTTGGTCCCATCCTTATGAACTGATCTGCAGTATCACTGTAAAGAAAATTTAAACCAGTTAATCTCATTTCCCTAATTTTTTTTTGAATAGCTTTATATATGCCTTGATGTATAAAGTATGCGGTTATTTAGAGATTTGTCCTCTATTGTTCTGAAATTCATTTTCCTTCAATACTCATTTCCTGGCTGAAGTCTAAAAGAAAGTAATACAAAAAGAACTTCCAAGGTTAACCTTGACTATGAAATAGATTAGGGGAGCCTTTAGTTCAAGCGGATGCTCATTCAGAAACTACTACATGTGGCAGAGCAATGAAAAGAGTAAAAAAATTCTGGACTGGTCTTAAACGAAATGGTAAAAGATGAGACTCAGAGTGAGCACTCCTCATAGTAAAGATTGTCCTCTCATCACAGATTTCCTATAATTCCTTCAGAAGTCTCTGATTTCTCATTGCAGCTATCACACAAGTTGATTACAATGATTTTGTGAGTGGCTGGAATTTTCCCAGAAATGTTTCCAAATACAGTCAAGTTCACTTGGCACACGACGAGTTGATTACGAAAGAGATTATTAATGAACTGAGTGGAGTCCTTAGCTGAATTATCAGGAGGAACTTCAGCAAACACAAAAACTACTTCACCTCTCCATTTCTGTAACCTTCTGTGCCAGGTCAGTCCAGCAGGATGGTGGGGCCTGGCCAGTGTCAGGAAAGAGCCCAGTCCCAAACTCTACGCTCCTTTTTGTTGGAAGGCAGGCTGAACAGTTGTGGCCTTCGCAATGACAGCTAAGCAGTGTCACAGCAAAGACTTAGGACTTCCCTTCCCTGAATTTTGAAGTCAATTCACTCATTATCGGCCATTAAAAACAAGTCCTAAAACTGCAGACAATGGTGATGAAGGATTGGTGACGTATACATATTTGCCTCTTTCAAAAATACCTCGATACACGGTAACTTTGAGCTGTTCTAGCAGCAACATGATTAGAGTTCACATAATTATTTCATATCAAGAAATGAGAAAAGCCTGAAGTATTTTCATTCGATCCAAAAAGAATGCTTGATACGCAGATTTTGTTTCATTTAGGGGAGATCTCCTACAATTACCTGAAAGGAGGGTGTAGCGAGGCGGGGCCGGTCTCTTCTCCCAAGGAACACGCGATGGGACAAGAGGAAACAGCCTCAAGTTGTGCCAGGGCAGGTTTAGGATGGATATTAGGAAAAAATTCTTCACGGAAAGGGTTATTAAGCATTGGAACAGGCTGCCCAGGGAAGTGATGGAGTTGCCATCCCTGGAGGTATTCAAAAGCCAGGCAGACGTGGCACTGAGGGGCATGGGTTAGTAGTGGCTTTGGCAGTGTTAGGCTGATGGTTGGACTCGGTGATCTGAAGGTCCCTTCCAACCTCGACGATTCTATGATTCTATGATTTGTGATGAAGTGAAAACTGAGTACCATTAAGAACTCGAGGTGGGAGCTGGAAGTTAAAAGTCAGCCTGAGTTACCAGCACAGTACACACTAATGTAAGATGACTTCACATAAAGCTTGAGGAAATTTTATCAAAAGATATGAAAGGAAAATTTAAGCAACAAAACCAAAAAACGTCTTATTAGCTCGTCTGCTTTCCTCTATGTTACAGTGGTTATTTTAAACGTTATCAAAATAGAGGTAATTAGGTTGGCATTAAATTCTGTTCTCCTCCATTCCTCTGACATCAGCGATGGATGAGGGAACATACAGGAGGAGTCAACAGGTCAATTCATGGCTCTGGGACTGCTGTCATCGACAGGGCTTTGGATTTTACGATCACGGCTTGGTATATGAGGCACCAGAGCTGCGAGAAGCTAATGGGATGCACTTATCCCAGAGGGGGAAAAGGATTCTGTGGCAGGAGTTGTCAGGCCTCATTGATAGGGCTTTGAACTAGATTTGAAGGCGGAAGGGGTCAATAATTTCATGCTTGCCTGTGACAAACAGTGGGGCAGCACGTCAGAGGCAGAGGGATGGAGTCCTAGTAAGGGCTCTCAACTTGTTGCCCTGAGGCAAGCCGGAGACGATGCACCAGGACACCTCAAGGGAATCAAGGGGGATTCGCACAAGAGGGTGACACGGCCAGCCCAGCTGAAGTGCCTCTACGCAAATGCACGCAGCTTGGGCAATAAACAGGATAAATTAAGGGCCACTGTGCTGCTGGGCACTGAGGGAAATGCCGGATGAGGTTGATAAACCGCTCTCTATTATATTCCAAAAGTCATGGCAGTCTGGTGAAGTCCCCACTGACTGGAAAACGGGAAACATAATCCCCATTTTCAAAAAGAAGGAGGAACCAGGGAATTATAGGCCAGTCAGTCTCACTTTTGTGCCTGGTAAGATTATGGAGCAGATCCTCCTGGAGACACTGCTGAGGCAGAAGAATAATGAAGAGGTGATTGGGTACAATCAACACGGCTTCACCGAGGGCAAATCATGCCTGACAAACCTGGTGGCCTTCTATGAGAAGGTCACAACATCAATAGACAACGGGAGAGCAACTGGCATCATTGACATTGTCCCACATGACATCCTGGTCTCCAAATCGATAAAATATGGTTTTGATGGACTGACAATTCAGTGGATAAAGAACTGGCTTGACGGTCACACCCAAAGAGTGGCTGTCAATGGGTCCATGTCCAAGTGGAGGCCAGTGACAAATGGAGACCCTCAAGGATCAGTACTGGGACCGGTCTTGTTTAACATCTTCGTCAGCAACAGGGACAGTGGCATAGAGTGCACCCTCAGCAAGTTTGCTGATGACACCAAGCTGTGTGGGACGGCTGACATGCTGGAGGGAAGGGATGCCATCCAGAGGGACCTGGACAGGCTGGAGAGGTGGGCCCATGCCAACCTCATGAAGTTCAACAAGGCCAAGTGCAAGGTCCTCCATCTGGGTCGGGGCAATCCCAAGCACTGATATAGGCTGGGCAGCGACTGGCTTGAGAGCAGCCCTGAAGAAAAGGACTTGGGGGTGCTGGTGAACGAGAGGCTTAACATGAGCCGTCAGTGTGCACTAGCGGCCCAGAAAGCCAATTGTATCCTGGGCTGCATCAAGAGAAGTATGGCCAGCAGGTCGAGGGAGGTGATTCTCTGCCCTCTACTCCACTCTTGTGACACCCCACCTGGAGTACTGCGTCCAGTTCTGGAGCCCCTACTACAAGAAAGATATGGACATGCTGGAACGCGTCCAGAGAAGGGCCACGAGGATGATCAGAGGGCTGGAGCACCTCTCCTGTGAGGACAGACTGAGAGAGTTGGGGTTGTTCAGCCTGGAGAAGGCTCCAAGGAGACCTTATGGCAGCCTTCCAGTACCTAAAGGGGGCCTACAGGAAAGCTGGGGAGGGACTTTTTAGGATGTCGGGTAATGGTAGGACTAGAGGGAATGGATTAAAACTAGAGATGCGTTGATTCAGACTGGACGTTAGGAAGAAGTTCTTCACCATGAGGGTGGTGAGACACTGGAGCAGGTTGCCCAGAGAGGTGGTGGAAGCCGCATCCCTGCAAGTTTTTAAGGCCAGGCTGGATGGGGCTCTGAGCAACCTGATCTAGTGGGAGGTGTCCCTGCCCAGGGCAGGGAGGTTGGAACTAGATGATCTTTAAGGTCCCTTCCAACCCTGACAATTATATGATTCCATGATTAAATTACAGTACATAAAAGCTGCTGAAATTTTCATTTGCCTAGATGTTTAACCATCATTTTCTCAGCAGCTAATCTTCATGCTTTGAAAGCGAATACGTAAAGTCTGCTTAATTTCCCATTATGTAACATGTACCAAATGCAACAGAAAGTAATATGGAATAAAACATATCTAGAAAATTTCAATTTTACTTGATATTTCATACCTAACACAAATTTAATTTGACAGGAAGAAAAGGAACAAGAATAGAAGTCATCGATTTAAAATTGTATTCTTTGGTCCTAATCCTTCAACATTTGAAAGTAAGTCAAAGTTTCCATGGAAAATGGTCTATTAACAAAAAAGCAGAAAAAAAAATAATCCTGTGCAAAAGACTTTTCAGCAACTAGTAGATGAAAAAATATTGCTGTCAAGTGACTAAAACAGGAATTAAGTTTTGTAATAGTCTGAAATACAGTAAATTTCACTACAATATCAAAATGCACTCAGGTACAGAAAATAAATGACACCAAGGACATCCACAATCACATTAGAAAGACGTTTCAATTTATATTCACAGTAATAAAGCTTCTTTTTCATGTGCTTTATACACAAGTTAGATATATGGAATACATCTAACACAAGTTAGATATATGGATATATTCTTTTATGCAGCTTGGCACAAGCCATTCCTGAGAGTGGGAGAAATGGAGTAAAAGAGGATATTAGGAAGTGATGTTCACAGTCCTTGTAAGAAGCCTTTTCATCTTTAACGTAGCGATCCCTTGTCATTCAGAGCAGGAGGCAGATACAAATTCATGACAACTTTCTTTTCTTAAATAAATTAGAATAACCAATACTGTGGTATAATAATAACACTTTTTCCATTCTTGACCTTTTATGTCCAGTTCTGGAGACTATAGTACAAACCACAAAAATATCCATCAGATTTGGCTGCTTTTCCTAGACTTTGAAATTTGCTTTTCTGACAGGAAGGTGCGTAAGTATTTCACCTGGCAATGACATACTAAAAAGAAATCACAGCAAGTTTCCACACTGGTATTTCTGTAGCAGTGTCACCCACACTTGCATCTTCTTGAGTAACAACTCGTCATGGAAAAAGCAATGTTAATTAGGACATGATGTAAACAGCCAATTCTTGCCGATTCCTAGCCATCACTGCACTGGATAAATATCTGCATCGTTCATAGCACTCAAATAAATGTCTGTCTACTGACAAAGTTACTTTACTAGATTTACTGCCAACTAACATACCTGGATTTTACTTATTTTAATTATCAGCTTCAAAACCAAACTATAATGTAATAGCTGTTTAACGTCTGGTAGTCTAAATACAACAATAACTAATTAAATGTCATGTTTTCAGCTAGTCAGTAAACTCTTCAGTTTATAGCCAGATGATGATTATACCAGCAGGCATCAGCAGCTTTCACAATTCAAAATTCCTTTGTATTGGTTGCAGGACATAAAAGAAGAGAATTTCCAGGGTCAAGTATTTTTTACTTCTATTCAAATGTTTGAAACTCAAGTCATCTTGTACTTAACAGTAAATTACAGCGCACAGCAAGTAGGGATGAGTGTAAATATATGTATATGCATTACGTTCAGCATGTTAACCTACCATCATTATATATACTCTCCTTCTAGGTGAAGCAGGTTATCCTACCTTAAAAGTAAATGGACCCAGGTCCACACTTTCAAAGCTGTTATAAACTAAACAGTACTTAACAGTTGAGAATTTACTAATCTTAATTTTAGAAGCATCCCATGGATAGGATCCAAGAAGACAAAGGTACTGTAACCTGCTATGAGAATGCAAAAGAGAAAAGATGAAAAATCTCAGCTTCATTTTAAGAAAATCAGAAGTTCCTTACTCTACAAAATAAAAAAAAGCTGCAAACTTTTTTCTTCTTGCTTTTGTTTCTTTTTTTCTTTCTTGGTTTGGATAGTCAAGAATCACAAAGGAAAGAAAAAATGAAAAAATGAAATAAAAAGATGTAAATCATTCTTATTATTTTTAATATGTAATTTTAAATCCAATTTAATGATATTTGCGATCACACTTGCAATACGTATTTCCCACATCACAGCTACCAGCATTTGGATCTTAATACTACTGGTACCTGCAGGCACTTGCATAGAATATTTGCAAAAGAACATACAAAGTTTGTCTGTTGCCCAAGGAATGAGAACAGGAGACAGCGGTGACAACTCTATTAGAAAAAACAAACTTCTTCCTGTGTAAACCTAGTCTTGTACGTTTGCAGGTCTTGCAGGTTTAACCTGAATACTTAAAAACTTCCATGAAGTAGAAACCTCCATGAAATACTGTTGCTCATACCACAGCCTGCTATGTACGCGCTCATTCACCAGTCCCCATTCAGGGAGATGGAAATGCAATTCAAGATAGAAGTGACAAAAGACATTCTCTTACACTCCTAAGAGTGGTGGCCAATACTTTTGGGCCAGCTTACTTCCATTTTTGACTGGCACGGACCTTTTCTAGCTATAGTAACTATTGGCAGCAGAAAGTCATCTCCTTCTATCCACCGCCTTTTGGATAACAATTCATTTTTTCCAAAGCATTCAGATCATAAAACTGAATTCCAAGTATCCCACATACTATTTTATGTTCATTGTTCATATCCGTGGATGTTGTTCCAGAATGAAACACTGACTTTTTGTTAAGCAGCTGAGTCATAAGGCACTTAAAGAAAGAAGCTTTAGAGGAACTACTTTGTCCTTAGACCATCTTTTCCATGAAGTATTTCTGCCAAAACAATGCTGCTAGCATGTTAGTGAAAAAGGAAGAAGCTTAATTTGGGGCATTAACAGAGGCACTGTTGTAACTATGCTTTAAAAATCTCAGCAGAAACCTTTCCTGTGTACACATTCATAGGAGCATTTTTTCACCAGGTATTTCCTTGAACTACTAGATACCTAAAACATCCAGACAATACCATATACATTATTATAGATTTAGAAACAGAGCTTAATGAGCGGTCTGTTTAATTTCGTATCCTGGCTTGAAGGGTGGCAGTACCAAACACTATGGAGAAAAAATGCTGCAAATAAGGAAAGTCTGGTAAGTCTGCGATCCGGTAAAACCCATCTACGTGGAAGCGTTCCTTGAAATGATTTCTAGCTCTTCCTATAGCATATAAACAAGTGGAACGTTAATTACAGTGAGCTTTCACATACAAATGGAGTATACGTAGATTTAAAAAAAAAATGGGAAGCAGCAATTTACTTTGGAGTAATGTAATTTTATTTAATTGCTTCTAATTAAAATTATTCTATAAATGTAAAACAAAAGTGTCTTAATTCTCTGCAGAAACTAAATTTAGATATCAATTGAGTAGCTTATTCACAGTATTTACGATAATTATTGCAATACTTTTGTAACTTTGATGATTTAAAAGTTTTGGGACTTGATACCAAATAATGGTTCCTGCTGCATAAAGCAAAATAATCTTTCAAACTCCCAGTGCCTTTGTACTTTGAATGTGACTCACTAAATTTACATTTTGTGAAAGTACATGTAGGAGTAAAAGCACTTATGTATTATCAAGAAATATGACATTATAATCCCATGAAGTTACTACTTATAGAAAAAAATAAAACTGTTCCCATTCTCTTCCATATCTAAGTGTAAAGTGAACACCTTCCATTAACTCTATCTTCTGTTAACTTTATAAAGAAAAAGGACACTTAATATTTTTGCATATATTTTTAACTTCACTTTTAACACAAAGTTTTAAAATTGGCCATGAAATATTAAAATTGGAAATATTTTTCAATAAAAGTTAACCCATCTGAAAATAATTTTTGTATTTAAAAGCATTCATTGATTTCTGTCAAATCTGACAAAAGCATGAGGCCAAGGTTGGGGTGGAAAATTAAACAAAAAATGGAGAACATTCTGCAAACATCTGTATTTTATAAGTAGACCAATGTAAGGCCAAAAAAGGTAATCTTTTTCATTTCTTTTCTTCGTTTTCCCTCTCCTTACTCCTTATTTTCCCTCTCTACTTTTTTACTACCTAGTTTCTTGCGTGGTTCTTCAAACACCAGTGGACCAACAAAGCAAATACCATATAGATTGAGTGTGCCACTTTTAGGAAAAACTTCCTAACTGAATATTAAAGTAATTACTAAATTCTACTTCCAAGATGTTTTCTCCGTGCAGATAAGCCATTTTATTCTCCAAATTCTCCAATACTCAAAGTCACAGTCTATCACAAGAGAGAGTTATGCTTGCTTGATTTCACAAGGAGACCGCACTGCCGTATGGCGGGGCCAGCCTACGTAGTTCACCCCACTAACACCTGAGCATCTACCTCTAACAATAAACAAACGGAGACTCGGGGGGAAAAATGCAGAAACATCAACTGCAGTGGGTGTAAACTTAACTGTGAATCCCTCAACCACCGGCGTTCACAGCTGAACTGTGTAGGAGTGGTCACAAGACTAAAGAGGTTACTTCTGGCTTTAATGTGCTGGGTTTTTTTTCTTCCTCACCTGCTTATGAAGAGAGACTATAGCAGTGCCCCGGAGGAGCAGTGGGAATCCGGAAAGCAATTCTAATAAAAAGAATTCGGTTGTAAAAGTGAGTTTCCTTTGAAAAATGGCCTTTAAAAAAACCACACAATGCACAAAACGCGACATGTGGTACAGGCTAAAAGCTTGGAAGCTTTTTGAAAAGCTCCTATGGAGGAGCTCCTTCTGGAAGAGGGAAGCCAGAGCAGAAACCACCATACCCACACCTCCTTCTCCTATCTGAAGACACTTGCTTCTAGGGCTTGACAAAGCCATGGAGAATGGAAACTAAGAGACTTTTTTTTGGTTTTAAACTTTGGGTGGGGGAAGAAAGTACATTTCTGTTAGTTAACAATTTTGACAGCGTATTACCATTGGTTTCTTCAAAGAAACCAGTTCAAAGAGCCCACCGAAGAAGGCCACAACCTGCCGCCTTTGGGCACAGGCGTATTGAGGAAACATCTGTGCAGTGCATGGTCAAAAGAATGCTGTCAGGGAAACAGCATTTATCTCTGCCTCACGAAATTCAAACCACTACCAAAGACCAGAATTAGCTAATTTATGCCATGGCAAAGCAGTAATAAAAAAAAAATAATATTGTAGCGACAGTAACAGACAGTAAACTACATTTCTTACAGCAATTTACTTCCTTGCATCCCTGTATGGCAGTGAATATACTCCTTCACTGAATGGATCACCATGCGAAGCAGACCATTACACATGTTTTTTACCCAAAACTCACGAAGTCTAAAAAGGCTGTTAATTAAGAAAAGGTAAGGGAAAACACACATTTATAAACAAATGGGTTACATGAATACAAAATGCAAAGGGGATACTTAAAAACTGGCCAAGATTAAAAGCAGGAATAATGAGTTCAATTAGGAAAACAATTATTAAAGTGTTTGTTTTGAATATCTGGAAACTAAAACTTTGAAAATGTACTGTTTCAGAGAAAATTCTCTAGTGCCAGGAAGTATTCCCAATGAAATTTAAAGTTTTTTCTTAACTTCTGCAATTCACTAACAAATCATCATAAAGTCTTCATCCCCAGAGCATCTTAGAAGCACTTCTGCAGCATTAATAATAGGCCATTTAATTCCCCCAGTTGATTTCTAATTTCTAATTAGGTTTTAATTCATGATATAACTTAATCTTTCATTCTGATAGCCTGTATTCTTAAGGAAACAGGAATTTATCTTCCTAAACGAAAAGTTTTTACAGTCAAGATCGCTGGATTATCGTGTTCTTTCTGCTTGTTTACCATCTCCCTCAAACGATTCTAAAATAAAACAAAGTGTTTATTATCGAAACATTCTGGTTTGCCCATATCTGCTTATTTTTCTCAGCTGGCAATGGCTCGATTTTGGAAATGTTTCATCTCTAAGGCAAGAGCTGGTAATGTTCCATGAATTACTATCTCAAGCCACATGAAAAGATCCTCTATACCAGGAACCTTGTCTTAAAACAGTCTTTAAGAGTTTCAACATGGAACAACACTGAATAAGCTCCTTGTTCCACTGCATATCACTAGGGAGACAAAGTATGGTTAGCAGGGGCTCACTGCCTTTATTTGACTTCTCCTAGCTATGGATTGCTGCAGTACTTGACACTCTAAAGGTTTCTACAGGACAGCTTCTTCTATTGTCAAACTAAAAAAAAAAAAACAAAAAAAAACCCAAAAAAACCCAACCGAAACCAGAAAAACCCACAACCAAAAACCTCCCCACAAACCTGCTGCTTTTTCATTATGATTCCTGTTCAATTTTCTGCTGCACTATGTATAGAGTTACTAGCCATCCATCTCCAAGATCTCTTGTGATCTTAAACAGAACAGCACAAGAAGCAGGGGAAGAACTAGAACCAGAATTAGGGTAGAAGAAGAACTGGAGTAGGACAGCCTAAGGGAAGAGTGTGGGTGAAATGGGCGTTGGAGTAGGACAGAACCCCCCACGAGAGCAGCTCCACCTGCAATGCAGCACACTGCTCTCCCTTTGTGGCTGCGGCGGCAGCAGGCACCTGCCCAGCAGGGACCAGCTGGGAGACTCACTCTCTCCTTGGAGAAACACTCTGGGATCCTTCCACCTGCCCGCGCCGGGGAGACGAGTAAGACATTGTGAAATGTTATTCTCTCGATTCTTTGTTAAATGGAAGCCTGAGTTTATGCTTTACGCCCAGTAGATTTTTCCTGTCATGTTTCACTTTAATTTGTTTGTTGTCAATGTCAGCAAGAGATAGAGTTGAGCAAGAAAAAATTGCAAGAATTTTTCTCTCTGACTTATAGCACTGCCTGGATGGGACTGACAGGTGATACAACACTCAGCTATTCCTTCTGACCCAGGGAGGTTAAAAAGCATTGTTTCCTTGCAGCGTTAGCATTTTCAATTGTACCAAACCTTCACATCAATGCAAGTAAAAGAAATCAATTGCCATTTTTTCAGTTTTTTTTTTTTTTGAAAGAGCAACACACGTTGTTCATACTAAAAGACATGCTGTTTTTCTTTAGTTTACTGATCTCATTATAAGCAAATATGATGGCAATCTAATTTTGTCTGTCACAAAACAAACAGCACATTCAGTTTTCAACATCTAGCCAAAAACTTTTCTGGTTATAATTTGAGTTTAAACTTATACAGCATGATCATCACCATAAACAATCTGCAAGATGTCCAGAAAACAAACTCCCTCCTTGTAATCTACCACTAGAAAACCCCAAAGAAATAAACATAGTCATTTCAAGGATTATTGAAAGACCATCTGAAAAGTATCCCTTCCAAACAAACTGAAGATTTTAAACGAAGCAAAGAATGCTTCCAGACGTTTTTCTCTCAAGCATCCCTTAATACATCTCTCTGAATAAAGAAAACTTAAAGGTGATAGATAGTGTCTTTGAGGATAACGAATTAGGGACGGGCTCTAAGCACTACAAAATTATAGTCATGTTTCATTTCAATTGATTTTGTCTACCTAATCACTAAAAAAAAAAAAAAAAAGCTTGACTTTCTTCTTCAGGAAAGAGAAGAAAACGTTATTTTAAAATACAGTATAACAACTGCAGTTTAATAATACATATGTAAATACTAAATGTGCAGATAATAGGATTTGTATGAAAAATTTAAAAAGCATTGCTCTTCATCATTAAATTCAAGATAATCAGCATATTCTGCTGAAGATTCAATTAAAAAGCAATATACTAAATTTATTAGTTATAAAAATCAATTCGGTTTGCGTGCAAAACAACATAAATCTGCAGCTAAATCATTCTGGAAGAGAAATTTCACTACACACCAACCCCAAGAGCAACAGAGAAAATAAACAGCAGAAAAGCCACACCACTTTGATACTTCTCCAAAATCAAGACTATGTGGTACAACATATCATGCCTTAACAAATCAATTTAACTGATAAAAATTTATGATAACCAAGTGGCACAATGAAAAAATATATAGCTATTTGGTTATCAAATGTTGTAAATTATTACTTTAGAATTATGTGGATTTTTTTATGCCATATGGGAGACAGAAAGGGTCTGTCAGATCACAATACTGATGGAAATTTCCTAATCAAGCTTGACAGATAACCAAACAAACAGATTGACAGATAGACAGAAACTGCATATGCCTCATTTCCTTTAAAAAAAAAAACAGACTAAAAATAAAGCCTTACTAATAACTATCGCCGCGTCTATTATAGAGACTATTATAGCACCCACAAACTTCAACATGATGTGCATCAGAGAGAAAAACAATGAAAGCCGAGAGCGTATCACCCTAGAGGGCAGGGGAAAACCAAAGGGAGATGAATCAGAGAGCATCCATCTCTCTCACTTCTATTACTTCATTAATGTCTTACAGGTGTCCCAGCTGTGCTGGAGAGGACAGTTTCACCAGCATAAAGAAGCTTGTGGAGGCGAGTTCCCTCACCTGGATAAAGGGAAGAAAGGAAGAAAGTACAAAGATGGGGCAAGCAGGCGAGGAATGAAGAAAGGCTTTTCAAAACCCGATAAGCTTAGCTGTGGCTTTCCAAACCCAAGCCAGGCAGCTGCTCCAGAAGCCCGGCCACAGGGGCACAGCCAGCTCTGGCCAGGCTGGGGCAAGGTGCGCCACGCTGTGCCAGGGAGGCCGTGCCCAGCAGCAAGCTCTGGAAACACGGAGCCCCACAGCCGGCAGCACAGCTCCGGCGCTTCCCGGCTCCAGTAGTGCCCTCAGCGGGAAGAGACTTGAGTTCAATGTTTTCCTCTCCTCTCCTCTCCCATAAGTTCCTGTTCATTATTTTCATATTTTCAATTTGGCGTACAGGAACAGTATAATACCAAGTTTGAACTAAATTTCTCCATGACTATAAAAATATTTTTGATTAAACAGATGTCAGCAAAATTTTATGGAGTGAAAATTGAGTAACAGATGGTGAGGTCCGCAGAGTTCAAAGAGGCTGTATTTTATTAAAAAGGAAATTTGAGGAAAAGAAGTATTTTGCTGGAAATACTGATGTAGTGTTTAAGCAAATGTAAAAATATTCTTACTTGATAGAAAACAGTAAGTTTTTTTTTTTAAAAAAAAGGTAGTCACGCCATAAACCTCAAACCATTAAAAAAAGGACTTTATTCTGCTCTCCTTTAACTGAATACAGCTTTTCATCCATGGCATCAAGGTTCTCAAAGAAAAGTATTCTTCATGGAGGAGAAAAAACCCCAACTACCAAACCAAAAATAACAATGACCTTGATTAAGGATCCTGGACAAAATACATTTTTTGTGGCACACAAGCTATTGTGAAAGCAAGTTTAGGAATACTTAACCATGGGATAATAAATACTTATCCCAAACTTAATATTATAAGTATTAAACAAAATTGCAAATAATGGCATGTATGCTATAGGAAAGAAGGCTAAGAAAGATTACGACTCCTGACTACCATTAATGTATTGCCTCTTTTCCAGCTTTACCACTTACAATGGTAGAAGAGCATTGCCATCCATGGAATACAGACAGAGCCAATGAAATTAAAAGAATAGCATTATTATAGTATAATACAACTTCTCTCCCTATTCCTATGGCTCTCACGTCTTTGTTTCAAGGTGATATTTTTAATGTTCTATTACATCATTGGGGGAAAAAATTAAAAAGGCAAGTAGTTTCAAATTCATGACCAGGCTCACTCTGCATCAGCGAGAAAGCTACAGTGCCCTGTGGAATAGCATCAGTGAGCTACTTTGGACGCCCATGGGGAAAGACACTGAGAAATTTAATAGTTTCAGAGCACTTAACCATGTGGAAAAGCGCTACCTGATCTCCAAAGAAGTCCTGTGCACACAGGTCAGTTCACAGCTAAGATCCAGCCTACGATACCCACAGACGTCGCTATTTCCACTGAAGGCACAGCAGCAGGGAGGGTCCCGGCCGAGGTCCTCGCACAGAGCAGAGCTGACAGAGCCAGGCGCCTGCCCGCAAGCGGTGCCAGCCAGCACAGCCGAGCCCGCATCAACACAGCTCCGCTTCAGCCAGCACAGCGCAATCCGTAGCCGCCCACCAAAGCCTGGCTGGAACCTAATTTTGACTCTGATCTGCTCCTGCTGCGGCATAACTCAGAGTTTTGGTACTGTCTTGGACTAGCTTTAAGTACACACTCATGTGACCAGTAGTAAAATCACAGAATCACAGAATGGTTTGGGTTGGAAGGGACCTTTAAGACCATCCAATGCCACCCCCTGCCCTGGGCAGGGACACCTCCCACCAGCCCAGGTTGCTCCAAGCCCCGTCCAACCTGGCCTTGATGCTTCCAGAAATGGGGCAGCCACAGCTTCTCTGGGCCAGCGTCTTGCCACCCTCACAGAAAAGAGTTTCTTCCTAATATCTATTCTAATACCTAAAATGATCACAAACACATCATTAGACAAATATTTTTGATCTTGCATCTTAATTTCTCAGTGACATCTTCTACCAGATACTTAAAAACCGTGCGGTCTGGATTCCCGATGCATACGGGCTGACAGAGAGGTGGAACTGCTGGACTCTCACGCTTTAGAAACGCCATTTATTTTACAGAAAGCGGTGCAATAAACTGAAAACTCCCAAGCCTGTGAATCCAGAACCTGTGCTTCCAATTAATCAGCAGTAATAGTTGTGGTTTATGAACTAAGATAATGTCTTACTATTAGCGGTTTCAGACCTTGACACCAACACCACGAGAAATACACATTTTGCTACAAACACCGTATTTTACCAGTGAAATATAGTATACGCATTCAGTTTATGTTTGACAGAGCAATAAAGGAATCAACTAATTCAAGTCTATTCAAAGCAAAATAATCCTCCTCGAGTTCTGTACTTCAGGTTTTTGCACAGGTACAAGCTATTCGGGGGCAATGTTTAGCTTTACAAGTCATCCATCATTCCTTCCTCTGCATCGATTCATTTATCAGTCACAAGCGGGTATCTTACACTTGTTCAGAAAGACCAAATGAAAACATTAAAAATTTCTTGGATTCATGGTACTGCCGAAGTAATTCAGGTCATGCTGAGTCCAGCTTCCAGCCTTCCCAAGGAGAAGATAACTGATCAGATTCAAGCATTTTGAAAGCACATACTTGTTGTCTAAAGTACTTTCACAGTGCTTTTAGACCTAACAATTCTGTATTTAAACAAGCATAAAAGACAAACAGGGGAGGTGTGTGGTGTTAATTACTCTTATTTACAGGCTTCTTTTAGCAGTTCCATATTGGTTAGAAACTGAAGTTGTATCTTACTTTCAGTGATTCAAAAATCAAGGCAAGTGACAGAAATTCAGCAGACAACTGAGAGACTACCTTTCCAGAGTTATAAAAGAAAATGCAGCTTACACATCTCAGGCATCACCTTTTAGAGCTATTCTTTATCTTCTGAAGGCAAGCACAACCATCAATCTATAAAAATCCTGGTAATAATTACCCAAATACCTCCTCTTTATCTTCTGCTGTTCAAGGATTCTATAGTTTTCAAAAGAACTCTTAAACATGGATCATTTTTGTTTTTTAAGTATTTAGTGTCAACGGCATGAAAGTATCACTCCAAATTTTAGAAAGGGATTTCGAAAGCTTGACACAAGCTGATAACCTTGGTTAAGATTTTCATTTCTGGATATTTAAGATAAAGTGTCTGAGTACTTACAGAGGACAAACCAGTTTTACAGCAGGGACAAGGATAGTACTCTAAGTCATGACAAAATTCTCAAATATAAACACCCCAAGTAAATGTGCCAGGGTGCTCATAGTGTACAAGTTACCTATAATATTCGAGTTGGCTGATGGCGCAAGGAATGATCATCAGTTCAAAATTTACATGAAATCTACATTTAAGCTCTTCAGGCTTAAATGAGGCGGTTCAGTACTTAGAAATATGCTAAGGAAAGTCTCATTCTACTCAGTGCTGATGCTGAAGGAAGCATTCATAATTCTCTCTCCTGCATACGAACCTGCCAGCCACGCTCCTGTATTAACCTGTTCACCTCTGTCTTTCGGCTATTTACGTCCAAGAAAATCCTTTCCCTGGTGCCACTAAGAGTCCTCTGGCATTGGGGTAAGGCACACTCACAGCACGCTAAAGGACTTCACTAAGTGGACCTGAGGGAGTACACAAAGGAAGGGGATTCATATTTAAAAAAAAAAAAAAAAAAAAAAAAAAAAAGGTTGTAAATTAGCTTTTATCTCATGGGGAGAAAGCTGCTATACAGCAAAAAGAAAAGCACAAAAATCACTCTGAAGATCAGCATACTGTAGCGCTTCTCTAAATTTTGAGTACAGAAAACACACATTGCCAAATTTGGGTAACTTGTCTTTTTTTTTAACTTTGGAGTAAGAAGTGTTAGCTCTCGGCCTTCCTCATTTTCTGATGTGCTGTAGGATTCATTGTGAATGCGGGAAAGGAAATGATTTGACCTCTTGAAGAGAAGGAAGAGGTAACTGTGAAGGTCGTGTCTGGAGAGAGATCACTTCTCCATATTCAATGTCAATGTCATGGGGCTTTGGTCCAATTTGTCAGGGCCAAACCTGACAACTACCGGTGCTGTTCATTGTCAAATGACACAAGGAAAAAGTACGCTTTGTCCTATCATACGGAACTTCCTTTTTTTCCTGCAGTAAAAGGCAGAAAAAGTCCCTCTAAAAGTACAAGATCATTTGCAAACAGATTAAGAAAGAAGGAAATTTGTAACAACACGTATAACACTCCCCAGATTGAATGAACCTGCTTAGAAATAAAAAGAACTTGTTAAAAGCATCATTTTAAGGACACCTCAATGGCTAACTGTTATCACAGAGGTTTCTGAAGAGCTGCCTACTGAACACTTTCACTGCCAAGTTATTGTTTAGATAAAATATCATGTCCACCCTGCATGATGTTTGTACTGGAGAGGATAATACACCAAAAAAATACTCTTCTCTGTCTATAATAATAATTTAAAAATTATGTGGGAGTTAAATCAGTCCATTGTTAAGAGTCCAGCGTAGAAAAACTTATGAATAATGAAAACCAAAAATTACTTTTTTCCTGGCTTATACCAATACTATACTTATTACTGAATGTATATAGTACTATCTTTGATGAGAATTTATGCCATTTAGACCTACTGGTGTAAATACACAACAGAAGTGAGCAAGCACACCAGTAGGCAGGACCGCACTATCTGGATACAGGAATTTAGGGCAGATCCCAGATATTTTCCCAGAGAATACTGTACTCTTTTTTTTTTTTTTTCTTTTCTTTTAATTCACAAGTCATTGTATAGAAGGACTCTGCTCTGTGCACTGGGAATGTCGGCGGGTTTCTCAAAGCGGCACAGCGTTTGTGGCACTGCTCCGTACCACCACTGACACTATCCAAGACACGCATGTCACAAGGAGGCAACAAGGAAAGTGTCTCACCAAATGCAGCTTCATATTAAATGCCTTCGTTAATGGAAGCTGAAAAACACCGCACACTGCACACGATGATGATTAAAAAAAGAAACAAAACAGTTAAGGTCTGTCGTGATTAATTGCTCTACTTAGCTAATTTGATAAGCTCTCCGTCATCCTCCTTCATTGGCTTGATCTACTTCATAAGTTAATCTAATTATGAACACCTGCAATCAAAAGACCCATCTCTGCAGAAGTTACACGACTCTTATTTATACATAGTATTTTTTAAAAGGTCAATTAAAAAAACATCTTGCCGCAAGAAGCGTTTCTGGGATATAAGGCAGGCAGACAGTAAGGGTCGTACTACTAAATGCAGGAACAACTCCCCGCACTCTCCAATGTTTAATTCCTGCTCTAATCAGTAATATAAACTGCATTCTTCAAGAGAATTCTAATAAAAATTACATTACAGCAGATAAAAGATGACAAATGATTCAAAGTAATTGCAATGCCCAAACCACATTAATCAGAGCAGCCATACATCAAAGGTGAATAATAACGGCAGGTTCAATTTAGAGTACCATGGGGATCTGCAAATAAACTGGGGACTCTACAAAGAAAGCTCAGTAGTTTGATACCATATTACAAGCATGTCAACTGAAAAAAAAGTTTAGCATCATCTATAGTTGACATATTTTAGATAATAGAAGATTAACTGTGTATTTATGACTCTAGATGTGTGACTTACTCTCGATTCACAACTGACAGGCAATTTGTTTATGTTTGCACCACGGCTTCATACAGGACAGAATTTTTTGCAAATATACTACAAATACAAAAGTTGCACTGTGGTAATTCTGAAAGTATGAACTGTAAATTGGTTTTCTTGTTGTACTGATAGCTTTGATTAATCTCTCCAATTGCTATTTTTTCCTACTTTTTTATGAATATAAATTAGAAACAAAAGGAAGCACCAAACAATTTTATCTGACTGCAGATTTTTTGACACTAGATTTGTAATTCCTTTTCACCACGTATTTTGCGTGCAGAATTTTCAATACTCTGCTTTAATCATCATTTTCTCCCCCTCAAAACCATTAAAGAGAGATTGGACAGCATAGAATGAGTTTTCCCATCAAAATCAGAAAAGTTATACTCCAGTTTATCTGGGGTTTTGTGCTAGCCTTGACAAAATGTGTTCAAAAAAATTAGACTGATAATAATACCATCAGACTTGCCTTACTCATAAAAACAATCTGCATTAATAAAATGTAACCTTAAGCCCTTGAGATTACAATGGTTTCTTGTATTTGTTGTAAGACTATTTTGGCTAAGCAATGCCGAGCTTGGGGCCTTGTTCAGTAATTGTGGAAAGAAAAATTATGAACCGCTGCTTTAGAGAACATCACCAAAGCTTGCTGTGGATTACCGCTAGGTGGACACTAAAATGAAAGACACTTACCACACCTTAGAGCACAAAATATTGGTCCAGTATTTCACAACTGAGAATATAAGAGAGTGAAATTATTAATAGAGCCATTAACTGTGTTTCTGGCCTTCCCAGATTAATCAATCGGCAGACACAGTGCTAAGATCCTCACAGATGTTCCAAACATCTAGCAAGCACCAGCAAAATAGTAGAACTGCTCCAAATACCACTATGTTGTACAGGAGACTATGGAAAAGACTCATGCATCACATGGAAAAGTTGCTAAATGAGGGAGAAACTGTATAAAACAAACCAAAATCTGGAAATATAGGCACTTTGGCATTAAAAGACCTGACAGATGTTAAGCTTTTGTTCTTGCATTAACTCCTACTCCAGTGTGATGAGTAATTAAATGTGCTATGAAATTGAGCAAGGGCTTGTCCTTGGTCACGATCTGCAAAGATGCACATAAACCTTCACCGTTGGCTGTTCAAGGCCCTGCAAGGCAAGCGATTCCCACGGGTAAGTGTACTTATTAAGAAGCCAATGAATATGCTAGGATTAAATATTTTTATTCAGGAAGCAGCAGTACACTTATAAATGTGACTGGACTCTCAGAAATACCAAGCAGCAGCTTAACTGAACGTGTCTATTGATTACCTTGACAGTTTAATAAGGCAGATTTTCAATGACTGACTGAACTTAAGCGAACTAGGGAAGAAGATTAAACGAGTGTGTCCTTTAAAGCCTTGGCCACTCCGACATCTCTAATCCCCTCAGCTAGGGAAAGCTGTTTAGTAACTTCTGGTCTCAGAGGCAGAAGTCACCGAGTAGCACAGACATCCTCTGGCAGGTAACGGAGAACTTATGAGGGCGGAAGGGGGAAAAAAAAAAAAAAAAACAGAAAGAAAAAGAGGGGGTGGAACCACATGAGGATTCAAGCTACTTCCAGTAAAAAGCATGAGGAAAAATAACGAATTTAAAAATACGGATCAGTAAACCCAGAATTACAGAAGGTGTTTTCTACTTAACAGCTCAAAAAGAGAACAGACCATAGTTGGGAACCATTTGATAAACATGATAAATGTGATTAATTCCAAAAGCTGGTTTATTTTCATGTCCTATCCATAATAAAAGTGGTAATTTGCTAATGTTTGGAGGAGAAGGGGAACAGAAGAAACGTGTGCTGCTTTGGAGGAGCACAGGGGCTTATTTTGCCTATACAAAATGAGTTTATGGAATATTTTTAACCGAGTTATTTTAAGAAGTGCCAAGAAGTTGGCTACCATGGAGAACTACTTAGCACAGATAAAGGGCCTGAAGACATGAAGCCTGGACAGAATGGGATTTCCTGGACCCCAGGCTGGGCCTTTTGTGTTACTGTTTGCGTCCCCCTGTCACGGGGGGACCAGTCACGAATGAGGATGCTACTGCTTTACTTCAACTACAGAAATGTCCCCGGCCTGTGCTGGCTGCACTTTTTAACATAACCAATGAAACTTTGAGGCCATTATCAAATTCTTCAGAGATTTTTAAAACTAATTTTGCACTGGATGTTGTACAAAACTGGAAATTTGTCACTAATTCAGTACAAAAGGTAAAGACTACAGTCAGGGCAGTGTGTTTATGATCATTTCAAATGACAGACTGACAAACTAACATAATATCCCCCGGAACGATAACGTGTATAACTTAACAATGATGAAATAAGGCTTACCATGAACACAGCGCACAGGGTGACGCAATCTTTGTGCCACAGCATGCAAGCCCTAATAAAAATAAAGAATAAATGATTTCAATTTTGGAAATATAAATTATGACTAGATACAATGAATGTAGAATCAGGGAAAAAAGCAGTCCAACCACTTTAAAGCATCTGGTTTCATTTAGATCAAAATGGTTTTATTGCACAAGTAATAAAATTAACCTCATCTTTTCTGTATTACTCCACAATTGCAAACTTAAAAGTGAGTCTTTAAAAAAAAGTTTTAACTCATTCTCCAATATAATTGAGGCATTAAAAATTCTCCAATTCCAAAAAAAATCAAGATGATAATAATGCACGTAACAGCTATTACACCTATTGCAATTTATAGTTATTCTGTAGTATCACTGAGGTCTGTAAGTGTTAAATAGAACTGATAGCCTCAGTTTTTCTTAGAATCAAATGTTTTGAAGGGAAAAATGTCTAGTAAACAAATATACACATGAATCAGGGGATATGAATGTTTTACTCAGTTACTTTTGCAGGAGATGAAAACAAATAATTCTTCCAAGAATTACATCAAGATACCTCTTTGGTTCACAAATCTAACTACAGGATTACTAAATTTTCAACAAAGAATCTATTTAAAAACCTTCTAGAGATAATTTTAAGCAGAGACATAATACTGTGTGCGTATCATATTTTTCAGGACAATTTGGTAACCATCTTGTTAAACGTACCCTCTCACCACCAGTCAGCCTGTTGCGCTGGGCTGGGAGCTTTATGCAGTTACACAGCAGTGACAGCCTTCTAAGAGTGCCAGAATAGACACATTCAATATCAATTTATCTTTCAACTTTTCAGAGCACTATCGGAACATAACACGGACTGAACGTACATCATGCTACTAAAAGCCCAAAAGCAATTCTTTGAGTCTGAGTGTCACTGTGAGCACCACACACCTGTTGAGGTCAGAAATTAAAAGGACAATACAGCTTATTTGAGAGTCGAGGCCAAGTTAGGTAAGAGACACATCAGAAATGAAACTGAAATCCAGACAAGAAAAAAAGCTAACCCACTTGATGGAAGTGCCACGGAATCTAATTACTACAAGTGATCAAAATATCTTTCGTTCATTCTATGCCAACAGAAGTACTTGCAGTAGTTCCAAGTCAAACACCTTGCTCCACTGCCCAGGATACCAACATCCCTTTTCCGCATTTATTCCAGAGATTTCCCATCAAGGAAATAGATGGAGATGGCTGAAAACTAGAGCTCTATTATTTCAAATTGTGTGCACAGTTCTGGAGCTAAGCAGAAGCAGTCCATCTTCTGCATAAATTGGCAATGCAAATAAACATCTGATCAGTGTTCTCAACCGTATTTCTCTGACTCTATAAAGACTCGACATCTTCAGCCTGGGAAAGGTAACAAAACCATAGACCAGGCTTATAAAACCGTCCCAGAGTAATCAATGCTAGTTTTAATATGCACTGTTGCTTTGATCAGGGGATTGCTTAAGGCTCCATCAAATCAGTAGTTCTTTATGCTTTCATCTGGCATTCCAAGAGTTTTGGAAAAGTTGTAGTTGTTAAAGGTACTGCATATTCCTGTAAAATTTCCTGTAAAGGAGCTTGATCTGAGAAAGCCAGTCACTCATGAAAAAAATTAGATTCATATAAAATTTATTGTTAAATAAAAACCTTTGTGCTTCATTTGTTTCCCTAAACAGCTTAAACCCTTGCCAGAGCAGAAATTCAGTACGCCTGCAATCATTCACTTGCTACCATTGGGTGAAAATATGAATAACCATAAAAAAGCCCAATAATCAAAGAATTTGCTAGAGAAAAAAGTAGTTGATTGATTTTAAAGACTGTTTTTCATGAGGGAAAGGTTCCACCTTCCCAAGTCAAACTGAAGACTGAACTATAAAGAAACTGATGTAAGTTCCCATTTATTCAATATCCTAAAAATGTGGAAGAGTCACAGAGGTGGCAATGGCAGACGCTCCATCAACAAACCAGTTTCTTATGAGGAAGGAAATAGATTCTGTACAAGGGTACAAGAGAAATTTGATTAAGTATTAAAGGATTCTTTGAAAAGGGGAGGACAGGGAAAGAAAAGGTTCTTCGGTCTTTGAAGCAGCTCTGGGATGCTCCCCTGCTGCCAAGTGTCTTGAGAACCTTTTTTTTTTTCCCATTATCATTAAAAAAACCACAAACAACAAACCACAGATGCCTCTCTTTATATTCTGGGCAGCTTAAGTGGCTTTACAACGTAAGTCATAGCAGTTCCAATCTCCTCCGGCCTGCTCCAAGAACTGTACCCCTTACAGGTGTTCCCACACAATCACAGCGCATCAATTCTTCTCACAAATGAGGAAAAAGCAGAACTAAACCGGCTCCAAATTTAATGAACTAATCTGATGGTGATAAAAGACTGGCTGGAGATACTCAGAGATATATCAATTGCAGACTTACTGATGCCAAGTGAAATCCGTAAAATATTGCACGGTGCCCTCTTGGAAGGCTGCGGACACAGGCTCTGCATGCCCCTTCACTCACTGCTCCACACCAGCCCTGGCCTCTCCTCAGCTCACTAGTGTCATCCTGCCGTAAGTGCTGCCATGGGGGTTTTGTTCGATGGGGTCTTATTTGTCTGTTGTTTGTTTGTCTTTTTTAAAACACTGATGAACACTCACGCAAACAAAGAAGGACTGCAACTATTTTACCATCTCTTAAACTCACTTGTAATGTTGCAGTTAGACGCACTTTTTAATTCGGTCTTGGAGATGATTTTCTACTGCTAAAATTGTACAATTTATCCAGTATTCTATGGCAATTTAGGAATAGCACTCAATAGGTTTATTTTTAGTAAGCGTACTTCATTCACACATTTTGTAGTGCTGCACGGGGATCACTGATCTATATGCATGACTGCAGTGATAAGATCTGGCAACATTCTTTAATAACTGTTTAAACAGTTCTAGTCGTGTGCTTGAAGCAACATACAATTATTCCAACACCTAAAAAGAGCTTTTCCACTTGCAGTATTTTCCACTACTCAATATGTGCACTCTTGCCATCTGACAGTTAAGATTTTCCATTATTTCCTTTATTTGATTTACTCCTGTACAGCCAATGGACAAAGCATGTACATGTAGCTCACAAAAGAGAGCTTATATGAATTTGCAAAGGCTATAATAAGAGATTCTTTCTTTGATGCATAAATCCACAAGGATCAGGCTGAAAAATACATTGTCCACCATTACATATTTATATAAATGTAGAGAATGATCTTCGTAAAGACAAAAACTTTAACAAAATTAGAAAGATGACATCAGTATTTGGCATGATACCGAACAAAGCCAAAATTTACACTGTAGCTTAGATCAAAGTTGTTTTGTATTTTTCATTTTACAACAAATTCCAGTTAAGATATGCTCACTGCAGCATCACTGAATTTCTTTCTACTTTACGTCTAAATATCCTACAATGTTGCTGCTACACAGAAACATCTATTAAGATAAACATAGTAAATTGAATTTGCTAAAAGTTATAACGGGTGTAGGTTTTGAATCAGGCATAATGCCTTTGTTAATCTGAAAGAAGGCAGAGCTTTGGGTGAAGCTGGGATAACAGACGACCAGGGCCTGGGAGGAAAGGCAGCCTGCTGGGCAGCGCCTCCATCTGCTGCAGGGAAGAGGCCTCAAAACCCAGCTCCATTTGGCTCTTGTGCCCTAGGTCAAAGTTTACTAATGTTTGAATACTGAATGAGTGAAACTCTAGAGTTGGTAAAGCAACATGCCACTTTTCTAAAGCCGACGCCCTAGCATATAATATATACAGGCTGAGGGCTGTGGCATTAGCAAAAATTCCATAATGAACCGTGCACCTGTAATTCAAGCTGGTAGAGAAACGAAACCACAACATTTGCAAGTCAGGGAAGACAATGGTAAAACAAACTACGCTGACGCTTGGAAAATACATTACCATGGAAGGAGGAAAAATTACTCCTTTTTTTAATTAAATGGTTATTGTGAGGCGTTTTGTCCTCCACCACCACCCCCCTGCAATAGTGGTACAGACTTTCGCTACACCTTCAATTGTTCCCACCTTCCATAAACATAGTATTATTCCAAGTTTAGCTTACAATGTGAAATGCATCTCATCCTTCTTATAATTCCTCGGGATTTCAGTATAAGTAATTATAGCATTACAAAACAAAACTGACAGCCTACGTGTTAACTCAGTATGTCAAAAAGACAGGCAGTAAAGCCTCTCAGTGGCTGTGGTACATCTACTGTCGTCTCTCATCAGATGACGAACTGAAAAAGCAGCAAGGGACAGGTTTCCTTGTTCTATTATATGAGTCAAGGGTGTTCTTCTAAAGAAGTTGTTCTGTCTCTCAGACAAGACCTAGCTAGAAGTGTGAGCTACAAACATTGCCCCCAAACACTTGTTTGGTTGGTTGGGTTCTCTTCTTTTTTCTTTCCTATATTTTTTTTACCTTGTCTTTATTTTAAAGATGCAGAGTCAGAATAATAAACAGGCATTCAACACCTAAGAAACAAATACCGACTTCAGTCTACAACATATTTATATACACAAGTATTTCATACAATGAGTATTCTCTATGTTAATTTAAGGCAACAAATATGAATGGACAACTTTACCTGAATCATGCAATAGATCCAGATGAATTTGAAGTTAAAATCTCATTAGGTACAGTAGTGCATTTACTTGGTGACCTATATGTACTTGGTATGGTTAGTGGTCTAAGACATTAATCTGTATTATCTGTTTTATTCAAAGGCCATCTATTGCAGATTTAAAACAGGAAAAAAGATCAGGTAAGGGTCTTTTAAGAGGTACACCTCTTTGTTCCCCTGAGGTATTCAGTTTTAAAATAAATAATGAAATTAGTACTTCAAATTTTAAGTATTGGAATCAGACCCGTATATTTCAAAAGATTCAAGGTGATGTCTGACCTTCATTTGCCTCAACATTACTCATATGCCAAGAGGTCGAACTTTTGTTCTTCTGAAATGGTTTTGGTTATAAGACCATTTAGTAGCTGAAAAGGCATAGTATCATCTTTACCACAGACATATTAGACAAAGAAAATAAAACAATTATGACCCAGCTGATATGCAAACACCTTCACTGTTTGTATTTACCAGCACTTCATAAATTGGAGTGTTACTAATTCCTTTAAGAATTTGTTTCTCTGATTCTAGAAGACTACATGGGCTAGAACAATCCTCAGATGGTAACAACTATGTAATTATATCATAGAGCTTTACAGCTGTATTCAACATAGATACTCGATTGTTTTCTCGCAGAGATCAGTTCAGTGATCCAGTAACATTTCTAGACCGTTTAAGGCTGTACGATAAACACCCTATAGAAACTAGTTCAAAAAGTAATGAGATTCACCTCTTATAAAGTCTCAAAAAACGTAATTAATATTTGAAAAATAACTTTTTATTAGAAAAAAGCGCATTTTCTTATTTCTGAAAGCACGAGTCAATGACTAACAAAATGTTGCTTTTCAGGCATTCCCAGCTAGAAGTCACACATTTCTTAGGCATGTAAGGCTTCTTGGCTACTTCCAGTGCTGCCCATGTGTCGAGCGGGCGTCCAGCCAGCAAAGAGCACAGTAGCCAGCTTCCGCATGGCTAACTGCAGGCAAAAAGGGAATCAGATGGAGAATCCGCATGTTGCTAGCTACTGCCATCTACCTCTGCTGCAAGGCGTCCTTACCCTGTGACAGCACGGACACATTCACACCACATGTCTCATTATGCTAAATGAAACCTGCTATCCACTATGTGCCAAAAGGAGGAAAAAAACAAAAAAAACACAACAAAAGAATTTGTAAACATTTTGGGGGAAGAAATGACATGACCATAGGCTACGACGGCTACAAATAAGACAGACGTACTTGCAGCTTGCAGCAGACAAAAAAAAAAATAATATATATCAACGCAGAGAACAAGAAAATACGTTTGTTGTGCAGTGGGTTATGCAAGAGCAATGCCTCCAAGCCTTCTGCACGACACCAGAGGCTGCCAACGGGGCATAAGCAAAACCACAAAGCAAGCAACCTGATTTAGCAAAAAAAAAAAAAAAAAAAAAAAAAAAACCAAACCACAAGTTGCTCACTTACCTCAACAAATGACAGGTTTAATGAACACAGCCACTCAACAGATACTGTCTTTGTAACAAAACCGGTTGTGGAAAAGAGGAGTCCACCGTTCTCCCTCAGTAGTCTTAAACTCATCAGCTAGGAACGGTTCTACTATCCCAACCCTGTGGATAAGCCACTCCTTTGTTTCATCTCATTTATAATTTTTCAACCTCTATCCACAAAACAGAAGGATCATGCTAAAGTCCAAATACTCTCCACTGTAGCCATTATTAAATTATATATTCCTCCTAACTTACTCTTTGTACAATTGCCATTGGTACTTTTGAGCTTTACTTCCCTCACTATAAAATGTTCTCCTTAGACATGGCCCCTTTCTCTCCTTTCTACTTTCTTAATATATGTAAATGTACAACAAGAATTTTCAAAGCCATCTAACAAAACTGGATATCAATTTCTCATTAGAAATCTCTGCAGCAGCTCTGGGAACCTCAGCCTACCCTCTGTGATTTTGTTAAAAGAAAAAAATCCACGTTAAGTGGTCAAGGAATCATTGGAATTTTAATTGTATGGATTTTTTTTTTTAATTTATTCATGAAGAAATATTTTAAAAGACTCTGCTCACTTACAGAGGATTTAACCCAGTGTTATTACATAACTTGTTCAACAGCTTCCCCCACCATGTACTTTTCTCTGCATGAAAATTTTTTGAAGTTATTTCTAAGGCAATAACTCGATATCAAAAGTTTAATTTCAGAGTGTGACAGATGACAAATATCTTCTTCCTATTTAAGTGCTCCCCCCACAGTGCTATTCTAGTCTGTGCAGAATATAAATGACCGGCTGAAGAAAAAGGAAAAAAAAAAAGGATAATTATGAAGTATTTTGATAATAATCTAGTCAAAAGCATTTTTCAAGGTTTTTCATTGAAATCCACATTTAAGGGAGAATTAAAACAAGGGGGAAAGATGTTACCCTCCCCCAAATGTTGCCGACTGAAGTACATTTCATCAGGAGCTTCAAAGATTTCCTTAGGAATACATCACTCTCTTGTCCCCTCCCAAGGGAAAAAAGATGCATTTAGAATCTATGCTAGCCAAATTTATTGTAAATACATTTATGACACTGCAACGAAGAACGCCGCCAGACTGCTCCATGTATACAGAAAGGACTCATTTCTACAACCTTCTTTTAGTATAAAGGACTGCAATAAGTTTACCACAGTGGTTCAGTGTGTGCTTAAATGCTGAACAGGGACGTATCTCAAAAGCTCATAGTACTGCAAACCTTCATGTAAGAAAGATGAATCAACCTTAATGTTAAACCCACCCAACTGTCTAGCAAGACTGTTAACCTTTTTAGTAATACAGAGAAAATAGGTTTAATCTACCGCCCTGCTTGCTGTTATACCAGATGTTTGCAAGGACATCTGTGATTCTGACTGCATCATAGGATGGGCTATGCTATTAGTGAAATTTCATCACACTACTATTTTTTCAAATATTAAAGGATAACAGGAATTTTCTTTTTTGTGCTTCTTTCTGCTTCTTTTTTACCTGAATGTCACCGGGAAGATTCTCAGCTGACGTGCATCCGAAAATAACCTTACTCCGTTTCAGAGAATCTCTCTCAGCCACTGAAGAAAACTGTGCGTACACCTGACGACAACCCTCAGAAGAAAAAGGGCTGTAACTCTGCTCTCATTTAGTTTTGCTGGCTAGCAGAGCGTGAACCCTGCTGTATAAGGGTCATATCCATAGGCAAGGGCCGACGAGGGTTAACCTGCAGTTTAGCTAAAGATCTTCTCACAGGAAAAAGCTATAAAACACTGAAATTACATCAGTTTGCCAGGCAGGCAGATCCTGACCGTAAGCATCTTACTGTGAATTTAGAAAACTAGAAGCACCCCCAGCATTTCAAGCCGTGCTTTAACACACCTTCTTTTAACTTTATCCACGTAGATCGGTGGCAGGTAGGGTACGAGCGCCTGCCTGCTGGGCACAGCGCAGCGCTACGGGAAGATCCGAGCTCGAGTCCCAGTAAAAGGACAGACACGCTTCCCTAGTGCTGTTCCAGAGTAATTCATGCTCAGTAACAAAACTGTGTTACTGCTGGTTCTGGAGGCAGCTCGGCTGCCCCTGCTTACCATCCCACTTGCAGTGTAGAGATAACGGGGGGGTTCACTGGAGGTTTATTCATCAAAAGAAGATTCCTGCCTGGACCAAAACCTTAGGATCACTGAAGGAGTGATTAAAAGAGTTCCTAGAAACTAATCTGAGCATCCATGAGGTGCAACCAAACAATCCGGATTTGAGAAAGAATTTACACCTCCCTGTTCACACAATTGTGGTTAAACTGTTTTTCTGACAAAGTTTTACCTGCAAATCATTTGTTTTCTCTGTTAAGGTTTTCCAAAGCACCAGAAAAGTATGGTGACACCATTTCCAAGAAAGATTATTTATGCAATGATGCCTTCCAGCATTTTCTTAAACTAAGTTCAATGGAGTTGTCATATCTGGTTTTCCCATCACTTACAGTAGCCATCCACATAATTATTCATTACAAATTATTATTAATTACACGTGCGACAACTTGAACTATTGCAAGGTATCTTGTGACTGTAGTCCCATATTGCTCTTACAGAAGAAAAAAAAAAAGTAAAAATAAATATAGGCTGCCAGAGCATTTGCACCAATTAAATTGCTGTCCAGAGGCATCATGAAACCCTGAACATTAAAGACTGCTAATATACTAGAGCTCCTTCAGAAATGAAAGGATGGAGAAATGAAACACACAGATACATGCCATTTTCATCAGCATGATAACGCACGCTGCTGGCCAAAGGAGTATTATCATTCTCTTCCAGGTTATAAATATAGTAACTGTCATATACAAATGCAGTTCCAATATAGCTTTCCATTGTGTGTTGGCTGATTTTGACCCCTCTAGTTCAAGGAGAAAAAAAGAATTTCCCCTCTTTGAAGGGAACAAGCATTGTTTCTGCAGCACATTCAGGCAATTATTAACAAGAATTCTGGCATGAAGTTTATAAGCGGATATATACTTATCAGGAAAATAAACAAATATCACAGGCAAAGCCTATGAGGACAAGAAAAAGATTGTCGAACTGTCTGTCTTTAGCAACAATCTCAATCAGAGTTCCTGGAGTTATCAGAATTTAACCACCTCCCTTAATATTTGTTGTTTATTGTTGTTGTTTTCTCTATTTCTAAAGGAAGAGTTCCAGAGTTTTCTTGATACAGATCAGAAAAACAGTGCAGATGAAAGGAAATAAGCCTGATGAATCATCTCTACCCTCAACTAGAAGCATAATACCTAGATGTCACCATCTTTCCTTTTTCCTTTCCTTCCCTTCTTTTTTCTGCCTTGATGGCACCAACAAAAAAATATTTGGTCAGGGCCGACTGAAAATTGCGCAATGAAGTTCCAAAGTAGTATAGGCAGAATTATTCTTACATTATTTCTGGTCTAATTCAGAGCAACAATTCTCACAAGGAATAAGATTATAATCCTGATAAAGTGGTATTTACTGTTGTAGAAAGATAGAAAAATTTGCAGAAGATTAGATATTCCTCAATACTTCCTCTGATCTTGCAACTTTTACAGTTTCTTTAGAGCAGCAGTTTGCTCAATAATAACAACAGTAAAAACCAAGATAATTTTGGAGTATGTGAATAATGATAGGACCTTAATGACAATTTGCAAAAATTTTGTACATCCTCACACTAAGACATTATGTACGGCAAGAAGCATCTGACACAGATTCCTCTGTAAATTAATCCGTTGGCTTTTTATGCAAGACGTGTTATGCTTTGCCTGTTTATTAATGCCTATGACTCAAAAGCAGCAATCAATTAAATTTTCTTTGATTAGCTAAAATACAGAAATTATTTTCAAGACACATAACAAAGTGGTTCAAGATGAGTTCTTCTGATTACAAAGCAGACAACAGGCCATTTTATCAATTAAAATGTAACAATGAGATGCCAGTGAAAATTTTTCTTGTGGCTGACAGCTAGCTCTATTCCTAAACTATTCCTTTTACCGTCTGTGGCTGGACTTCTGAAAGAATGCTTACACGCGCTGTTTGGAGAAATATTGTTTTGTTACCAGTACTTTAACGTGCCTAGGACTATTCCCTGCAAGCTCCTCACAAAGGAATTCACTGGAGCACAACACCAAATACTCTTTTTAAAAACCAAGTGATTATAATCTCTCCTCGATTAAAGGCAAAACAGTGGTCTTTCAGTGAAGCATGAAGGAAAAGCAGTAAGTATTTTAAAACATTTCTTAGCTCTCCAAGACTTCTCCTGCATAGCTTTCCCCCACACTATTGTCACAAAAAGGCAACGCTGACAGCTCTTCAGCTCCAGCAGGAAGCCACCCACACACCGATCCAGAAAAATTCTGCGGTGACAAACTGGCTTCTCCTGGCCAGGCCTCGACGTGCCGCCACACCTCGTCCTACAGCAACGCGGCGCTGGCAGGATCTCCCTCTGGGGACTCATCACCTGCCACCAAAAGCACCGTGCAACCAACAGCGTTGCTTCCAGCCCGCTTATCTATAGGATCCAGGAGCAGAGGAGGCTCCATGCCTTTTATGAAGGCTCCCACTCCATCTCCTGTCTACCCTGCCCTCAAAACGCATTATGGCCTCAGGAGGCATGTTCCTGGCATGTTCCCCGAGGCCAGAACTCGGCCGGCTGCACTGCTTCTCCTCAGCGGTCGGCAGTTCTATGGGCAGGATCAAGGAGCATGTGCAAACAGAAAATGCAGCCTGCCAGAAGTTTCTATATTGCAAAAAGGCAGCCAACCAGCGGCAAAGTCAAGTTTATTCCCCAGGACAGTAGCTTAAAGGATGCTCATGCTAGCTTTGTCTCCTGATACCTACCTACCAAAGACACGCAGTAGTCACCAGTATTTTCAGAACTATTAGAATACATTTCAGCTGAAGTTTTCTGTGACAAGAGGTTTTGCTAACCTCTGTCAATTTTCAAAGTTTAAAAAATTATAATAATAAAAAAATCCCTTATTATGGATTAGAGATTTTCGGTTTTACTGTGTTTCTTCACAGGGGAAATACATAGAATAAAGAGTACATAGTTAGAATAAATTGATTTTTCAAGATCATTTCTAAGCACGTGAACAAATTCTTGAGGAAATACAGACACAAAATAAGACTGTTTTAAAGGTTATAACACTGTACTATATTTATCTCCCTCCTCTGATAAAGTGTGCCTTTTGACAAGAGAAAATGGAAGGGGGAACCAAGGGAATAAAACCACTGCCATCAACTAGAGAAAATGTAACATGATTTCAATTGTACCAGAGATTAGACATATTAAATGGAAATACATGCAAAAATACAATTCATAAAGTGTTTTGGAGATCTTAAATAACTTTTTTGTAAAACGTGTCATTCACAGAATAAATGCAGATGTATTAAATCATGTGAGATGTGATGTAATTAATTTTGAGTGATGTATTAAATTGTGAGATTTCTGGCCCTCACTTGAGATCATCAACACGTAGATCCTCAGTGGCTTCAGCGAGCACAAATAAGGCCTAGACTAGTGCATGAGAATCTTCCAAAGTCTTCCCCAGAATGCTCAGAAACATATACCTCATCAGTTCAGTGATGATCGTATGATGAAAATGCATCAGGATTATGTAAATTCCAACTGATGCCAAATATTTGACTTTACACAACAAGCACCCAAATGCCAAACTAATGAAGCTGTAAAGCAATATAAATCATGATTACTATTCCTTCCAACAAGGAGAAGTGAGACAACAAATAAAAGTTGGCAAAACATTAGCACTACTTTTCAGTAACTGTTTGCAAAGGTAGAAATATATCAGACTTCCAGCAAGTAAAAACCCTGTAATCAACAGCTGTCCACAAAGCAGATTAGAACCAATACAAACACTGCTTATGTCGGTATTAATAGGTATTACCTATTACTTATAGGTACTGGCATCAATCATTACTCTAGGTTTCCCCATGTGGATGCCTCCAGATACAACTCAAAGTTTTTACCCGTTGCTGTCACCATTTCTTCAGTTACTGAGCCATGAAAAAAGCTCCACTCACAGGTACTTCAGTAGATATAATGTGCAACATAAGCAATGTTTTGTTTTGCAATCTCGCTTTATTTACTGCTTGAACTGAAGAAGACTGTTCAGACATCTACAACAGTACCACAAAAGCCATTTCTCCAGCTTCTAATAGGGTTACAAAAAAAAAAAAATATCTGAGTAGCTGCTTTTTCAAGCAGCAAACAGCTCTAACATCACTAGAAACTCCACCTGAAAAGCACTGGAAAGCCAAGAAAGGCTTCCACCAAAAGTCACTTACTTTTCTGTAACTCCATTATAATTTACATCTGGTAACTGGGAAACATCCCTATTCACGATACTTAGCTAGGACCAGTTTCACAGAGTGAGACCTGCCCAGGAGCAGCATGCTGCTGGTGAGTTTTGCTTCCATGGACAGGCTACACAAAGACAACACTCACGAGCCCTGATTTGTCCTCGGCCAGAAGAGGGGAGCTGGGGTGTGAAATTGCCACCAAACTAGGTGGGAGTGTTGATCTGCTTGAGGGTAGGAAGGCTTTACAGAGGGACCTGGACAGGCCGGATCGATGGGCCAAGGCCAATGGGATGAGGTTTAATAAGGCCAAGTGCCGGGTCCTGCATTTTGGTCACAACAACCCCAGGCAACGCTACGGGCTTGGGGAAGAGTGGCTGGAATGCTGCCTGGCAGAAAAGGACCTGGGGGTGCTGGTGGACGGCCAGCTTAACATGAGCCAGCAGTGTGCCCACGTGGCCAAGAAGGCCAATAGCATCCTGGCTTGTATCAGGAATAGCGTGGCCAGCAGGACTAGGGAAGTGATCGTGCCTCTGTACTGGGCACTGGTGAGGCCTCACCTCGAGTGCTGTGTTCAGTTTTGGGCCCCTCACTACAGGAAAGACATTGAAATGCTGGAGCGTGCCCAGAGGAGAGCCACCAAGCGGGTGAGGGGTCTGGAGAACAAGTCCTATGAGGAGAGGCTGAGGGAGCTGGGCATGTTTAGTTTGGAGAAGAGGAGGCCGAGGGGAGACCTCATTGCCCTCTACAGCTACCTGAAAGGAAACTGTAGAGAGGCAGGGGTTGGCCTCTTCTCCCAGGTGAATAATGACAGGACCAGAGGAAATGGTCTGAAGCTGCGGCAGGGGAGATTTAGATTAGATATTAGGAAGAATTACTTTACTGAAAGAGTGGTCAGGCACTGGAACAGCCTGCCCAGGGAGGTGGTGGAGTCACCATCCCTGGAGGTATTTAAGAAACGTGTAGACATGGCTCTTCAGGGCATGCTCTAGTGCCCAAGATTATTGGTTTGTGGTGGGGTGTTGTGTGTGGGGTTGTGGGTGTGGAGTTTAGTTGGTGGGTGCTTTTTTTTTTTTTTTTTTTTTAATGTGGTTGGACTCGATGATCTCAAAGGTCCCTTCCAACCACTAAGATTCTGTGATTCTGTGAAATGGAGGTTCAGGAGCTGGGCCATGCGCCATGTGCTTTGCCCACAGCCCTTGAGCTTCCCAGCTGCAGTCACCGCTGAAACAGCTTTGGCCTCTTTGGGGTTTTATTCTTTCCACTTCTCTCCCACTGCTGTCCATTTTTCTTCTTAGGAACAGAACAGACTTCAACAGATGAGCTTAGGGAAAAGTTTGTCTTAAAAAATAAAAAGCATTTTCAAACAAAAAGGAAAGAGTAAGTTAAAATAAACAGCTTGATTTATCTGTGTTCGGTGTTGCAATGTAACTTTTTTTTAAAAAGAAGGCACAAACTGACTCAAGTTGTTTAAAAGAAAACAAGTATAAATTACCATGATAAAATGCAACAAAATTCATAATATTTTCAATTTTAGCAGGCTTTTACAATTACACTTGCTCTCAACAGTAAAAGCTAAACACAATATAGGGGGTACTGTTTGGAGGTAAGTGCCAGAGGCTCAGAGAATTACATTCCCCCGAATACTTCTCATATGAATAGGACATTATATTTACTATTTGATACACTTATAGTGCTACTAGTAGCACACTTATATACTTATGAAAAAGGCTGGATTTATTTCCAACAAATAAAAAGCCATAAAGCTTTCCATCCATAGGGGACCAAGCTAACCATGGACCATTCAACCATCGTACTCAAAACATTAATTTAAGACAGTTCGATTACTTTCCTACCAAGGACAGATGACTCTTGTATTTAGATAAATTTCCAGCACGAGTTTATGGAGTCAACCAGTTAACAAGGACCCAGGTATCCTGACATAAAAAGGCAGGCACACTTCTTCACGAGTCTTACTTCCACAGGCCAAAAGAGCATACAAAATTTCCCACCGGAGTCACACATAACAAAATATTCCACATTTCAAAGCAAGGATGTGTTAATTTTACTTAAAATTTCTCTACTCCCATTTTATGTACATATATATTTAGCCAAAATAGTGGATATTTTCTGTTATTACGCTCTTTATTCAAGATTCCATCTGTCCACTTCAGCCAGCAAAAAACGCCAATTTTTGGAGAAGCAGGGGAGAAGAGGGTTGTTTTGGTTTTTTAAGTAAGTTCATTTTCAGTTGTCTCAGATTGACCATCTAAAATCAGTAATAAGCTTTAGAGTGGCCTTGGTCTTCATCTTTTCATTTACTTGCCTTCATTCCCCATAAACTAACAAAATAAAAAGCTCTCAAGGATTTTCAAAGTGACCCATACCCATTGATGCCAAATGGAAAATATTTATTCTATTGTAATACCCTATAATCAGGATCCTGTTGCAAAGGAATACTCTGTATAAAACAGATATCTTCCCTTATAAGTGAAAAAATAATTCCTTTTTTTTTTTTTAAATTAAAATTGCTCCATTACACTCCATGTATGTAATTTGTGCAACATAATAATAAAGGCTTCCTTCTCAGAGAGCTTTTCTGGAGCATCTGAAAGAGCATTTTATCTTTCATTACTATACGTTGCATTTTCAAAATCAATGCAAGCATAAGATAGCAAAACCAAATAAAACAGGTTTTTACCCCCAGCGTAACGTATGAGATATGACAAGCGAACAGAATGGGATGTATTCAGTCGAAGAGCAGCACACCACATCTGTGAGAAGCATTTTACTCAGCACCTGGTACTCCTGACAGGAACTCTTCCACGAACAGAGAGTCTAGAAGTGACCAGTCTGACTTTCCTAGACATAGAGGTTTGGGCTAAAAAACTAACAGAAATACCGGCATTTACCATGTTAAAGCATCAACACTTCAACACTGTACGTGAAGACAGAGCAGGTGATTCACGGAGCAGCAAACTGTTTTCAAAGCCAAGAAGTTATTATTCTATAGGATGCATATCAGTATCCTTCAGCTTTATCAAATGTTTCACTCAAGTTATTGTTCCTGCCGCACCTTTACTTCAGAGAAGAGAGATTTAAATCAAAACCACAGCATAAAGACGAGACGATGTGCCAGTGGGGAGGCCCAGATCAGATGCGAGTTCTCCCGCATGCCTTGCAACACCCCTGTGAGCCAGATACTCACAAGCGCTCAGCACCACCATGAAGCAAACAAATTTTCAAGTCCCACTGCCAAGGGCAGGCGTTGCCAGGTAATCAGTACATTTACAAATCTTGCCACTAAATGCAAGAACTGCGTAAGAGAAATTTTTTAGGTAGTGGAGGAGAAGGCTAAGGGAAGAAGAGACCATTGGAAATCTGAGATACATGTTTGAGGGTAGAATTCCCATTGGAATACTAATATTTACATATACCACTGGACAGCCAGCTTTCAAAAAATAAGCAAAGCAAATCGACAACAAACCCACCCTATTGCTTCCCTAACACTTAGGTACCCCCTGCCCTGACACACAAACACAGGCAAAGCCGGTGTGTTTTGCACACACCCAAAAGGCAAAGTAGTAGTGCAGGCTCAGGGGAAAAGTAGCTGAACAGTGAAAAGGAAATGGCCAAACTGAACATTGTCTTAAATAATTCAAACTGAATATTGTTAAAATCTTCATTCGGCTTTACAATCATTTGCATGTTTTTGTTCATTTTAATGGCAGCTTGCAAATCTCACTGAAGCTTAATAAAAATCACAGTGTTTTATGAGCAATAACTATTAAAAAAGCTGCCATTTATTACAACAATGAAACAAGAAATGGCACCTCTAATATATCCCATCTGTCTAAATAGTAACAAGCCCATGCAAAACTCATTGCAGGGTCAGAACCTGATTATTTTCCTTTGGATCATTCAGTGCGAACAAAGTTCACGTTCAGCTCAGGTTCCAACAGCAGAACAGGCAAGAACTGCAGCTCCCAAAACTTTACTATGCCAATCAGATATTTTTGAATTCTTTTTTTTTTTTTAAAAACTTTTTTTGAAACCTTACAAGTATTCACTTTAAATTGATTTCACAAAAATCAGAATTTGACTTGGAATTTATTTGTACATAGTGACACTTGTTTTTCAGAGTGCTGCCAACCTATTTGGTAACCCGCTCCCAAGATACACGCGCTTGACTCACTCTGTGGTGTGACATTTGTGGCACTCACGGCCTGTATAGGCTTTAAAAATTAGAGCGCGTAGTTTTTGTAGAGCATTTTATCTTCTGCCTTTATAAAGCTTTTTTAAACCTAAACGTACATTCAAACATTAGCCCCTAGTTGGGACTAGGCTCCTTCAAAACTCACCAGTCTACTTGCACCAAAGAAACAACCCACATGTCAGTCTGTTTCCAGTATCATCCTTTTGCTGGAGGTAGAAGTTCAGTGTGAAAGTAGTAAAACATTTTTTTAATTACTTTTGTCAGAAAAGAAAACACGATTAGGGATATGATCACAGCTACTATCTGCTGAGGTTTGCCATAATCACAAGATACAATTTTCAAAATTTGCATGCCTTCAAAACAGTAAGACCACCAAAATACTGAAAAGAAAAGCCCACCCCTAGACAAAACCTTCCTACGACATAAATAAATGTGTAAAACAACAAGGAGGAAGGTTAATAGCTGCAAGACAAAATTTGAATCAGTAGGTTAAAAATTATCTTATTCTATTGTACAACAGCAAAAAGAACCTACTCTGAGGCAGGGATGAGAGTTTATAAAGCACCAATTCTGTATCTTTTTCAGGTAAAGTGTTCGTACTGCAGAGAATGACTCAATGAGTGAGACCTCTTTAATGAACTGCACTTGGGTGGGACTGCTCGTAACAACCTTCAATGATGGGACTGTAGTCTCAAAGTCTTTTTGAAATCAGAATAGTAATTTTTATGCTACAAAGATTTAATTGTCCAACGGGATACCATTAAACACTGAATGATCAGGGCAAGGGATGAGGGTGGGGATGAGTCTATCTAAATTACCCTGAGCTTAGAAGAATGGGATCAAAGCCCGGACCAGGGCCCAAAGTTTACAGCAGTCTTTGCATTAGATCACACCAAATTATGTGTTCCATATGCAGTCTGCATTAGGAGATCCTTCTGCAACTCACACCCATCTCTATTAAAAGCAAATACTTGTTTCAAGATATTTATTAAGTAGTAGCTTTGGTAAACTATTGAGCACAGTAACTAGCTTCAGATGCTTAGCTTAACACACTTGGCAGATATCAAACCGGTTCACCATAAATAAAATAATGTAAAAAACAAGGAGACAACACACATCTTACATTAAAACCAAACAAAAAAACCCAAACAAACAAAAAAACCCCCAACCCCAAAAACCCCTCCCTTCACTTATTCTCCTATACTACTTGACTATAAACTGGTTTTGAAATCAGTCCGCTGCAAACAGGCTGACAGGCCCTGAACGCAAACTGCGTAGTATTTGTTTTCCTTCACAGCCCTGCAGGACCAGCATCTAGAGCAGAGCTCTAGAGCTTTGGCTCACGTTTCTTTGCTCCTGGAAAACCAGGTTCTGCCAAGACATTCTAACAGCCCTGCAGGCTTAAGACTCAAAAGCAAGTGAGGCTGCTACACATTCGCCAGAGCTGAAGGGCTGCCTCTCTGGCAGCCTAGGAGCAGACCTTCCGCTGATGCTGCCACGGCTCGCACCTCTTGCGCTACAACCACCCACACTGCGGACCTGTACGATAAGCATCAGCACATCAGTGTGTGACCAATTAATTAACGAGTATTTAATATTCAAAAGGAAAGGACAGCTAATTCCTCTCACTGAGACTAAGAGAATTTTCATCATTAGTGGCAGCTACAGGTACATCCGTGGTCCTGCAACTCAAATCTAACATTTTAAGCCCATAGGCAGGGACAGATCTACTAAAGCTGTTCACAGAAGGACGATTTCTCTTTTCATACTCAGTTCCCACTAATTTTGTTACTGCCATACCAGTAATTACTCTTTCTAAATGCCTTCCCTACTTTCTTCAATTTTAATTATACTGTGTCAACACCTAAAAATGTACAAACCACGCACAAGACAAAGAAGATGCATTTCCTACAGAGGCTATAGAGTTTTCAAAAGAAGGAATACAAGAGCAAGGCCCCATGAGGCAGAAGACACCAGCTTTACTTTGCATAGCGAGTCCCAGATAGGGATAAAAATAAACATGAATTTTTGAAGGGCTAGGACAGAGAGCCATAACGCAGAAGAGAACTGCAAAAGCCAATCGAGGCAAAAGATTTTTCCTGACTCTTACCCTTACTTGCCATTCTCCCCAGACTCATTTCTTCCTAAAAAAATGCTGACAGAGAAAAGGCTTGCTTGTCACTCCCTCTCAGTAATCGAAAACAAGGCTCGCAATCAGCTTTTAAAAGCTTTTTCTGTCCTTTCCCCTCCAGCTTTTCTACCACGTCTGTATCACCTCCTAGGGCAAATATGACAGCCCATTCCAGTAACAACATACATCAAAACATTTACAAAGGTGGGACCTTTTCTTTGCAGATCTCTTTTCTGAGGACAATCAGAGCAGTAAGCATCTCTCCCTGCACCCAGCACCTGCAAGCTGACCTTCACTGCCGTCCTCTCCATTGCTAACCGAGTAGGTTAGATGTGTGCCGGTTCATGTCCTCCACAACTGTTTATAAATCAAGGCAAAACACCTACCTGGGAGAAGTTCCTGATTAGAAGTACATAAAATAATTTCTAAAAAGCATTCTGATGGATCGACAACAATTTGTCTTTAAAAGTAAGTAAAGGTCAGAGAACTAGAGTCACAAGTAAGGTACACTGCTGTGGTTCAACTTTTTCAGATACAGTTACGTTCATAACAGGCTTCTCAACCTGTTCCCATCTCCCAGAAACACAGTTTGACAAGCCAGGGGAGACTATGAGAGGGCCTTCTCAGGAGACCATTTTCCCTCTGCCTGTTAAATAAGGTTGCCTTCTAATTCTCAGCTATTAAGAATTCATTCCTCTTCTCGTGTGAGAAGGAATTACCTAATTCATCACAGTTCAGCCTTACTCTCATAATAGCACCTACAATTAGGGCATGTGTCTGTAATATTTCCTCAGAAAGTTAACCCTGCTCCTTCTAATGCTCAAAGTCTTTATCCATCCAAGGGAAAAGCCACTAAAGCTGCGAAAAGAAAGAGTTGGAGGATGGATCCAAAAAGGAACTCAAGCCCCACTGTGCTACACATACAACCTGAGTGATGCCTTATTTCATTTCTAGGTCTCTGCCCCGCCCCCAACCCCCAGCAGGAGCCCGAGTCCTGTTTTAGGGACACAGACTCCCTACGGGCATGAACCAGGATCCATCTAGAAACAGGATCCGACAGAAACCACACAAGCATGTACTTGGAGTTCCGTTTCAGATCTTAGGAACTTCCTATTAGGAGGTACTTCTTTTTAAAAGGGATTTGTAAAATCTTCCACATCTGAGGGAATGCTCCTGAGATTAATTTATCATATAAAAGGACCAAGGCACCATTATTGCCTTCGCCCCCTCCTGTTTAGCCACCACAGCCTTGTACAGTGCCTCTCTGGAAGAGAAATGAGATTCTCCTTCTCAAAGCAAGGCTAACACATAAAAGACAATTCAGAGAATTGTTGCAATGATGTTGACATGCCAGCCACCTGGTGGAGAGTATTATCCAATGTAACTATATTTTATAAACAGAAAGTATAACTGTTTCTTCTACTGCCATCCATTTTACATTCTTTCATGTCTCACTAAGTCACTTTTTTACCAAAGCGATCTCTGAAGGACCCTAGCAGATCATGAAGCAACATTTTATAAGTAAAGTAAAACTTACTGCTTTGCCCACCAGTGACACACATTTAGTACTCACATTGTTTATTATTTATTTCATAAAATATTCCAGAGGAAAAAGGGGTAAATATTTTGCTCTAATAGCAAGACAGCCATTTAACATAATTTTAAAATTCTGCTTGCATTGTAATTGGTTGGTTGTGTTATTTGTGCATTAGCAGAAGAACACATGAATTACTTAAGAGATTATATCAAAAATGTCCATGGTGGGAGACACTTTTTCACATCTAATGAAGAAAAAAAAATAAATTGCTATATAAATTTATTTTTTTTAAAATCACCAGACATCACTTTATAAAAATACAAAACACTTCCCTGCCTCATTAGAAGTATACTATACAATGAGTATTTAAAAGCTAATAGCCAGTTTCTCACCATAGGTCTTACAACAGACAAGGGAAATGTAAGTATTTCTCAAAGCCTTTGGATAATTCAGGAAATGTTTTAGACCAACATCATTTTTTAAGGGCTTTAGCAGCTAAGATTTTAATACAGTATCAATTAAACTTTCTTCCAGAAGGCTTAACGACATATAGCACCTAGCTCCTTTTGTCTGACTTCACAAACATACCAACAGTACGAGCTCTAGAGAGAACGCTTTTGCTGGCATATAAAAGTGCACTTTTCCTGCGAGGTTCCAACACCAACACACATGGAAGTTAAAGGCTTTTGCTGGAGAATTTTGCTCCACAACATATCAAAGCAAACATGCAGCACCCAGTTCTGATCTCACTTAACACACTGTAAATGCAACTCCATTAACATTCAACAGATTTGAACTCAAAAAAGAATTTAGTATAAGTATTAATTATGCAATTTAAATAAGTATATGCTTTTAAATATATTTAATTTATGGAAATTCTAACTTCATTAGAATTATTGTTTAAATACCACTGTTTAGTTTATTTCAATGTAGGATTAATTGGGAATTGGTGTCATTTGTTTCCAAAAATACTTCCAGCCTCCTACCTGAGACACGTTGTTGCTGTAGAGTAACATGTTGCAGGAACAGCCTGTTGGGTTGGTAAGATCTTCATTTTGGTCAAAACATTCAACGAAGTGAGAAGAGAAAAAAAGAAGAGCAAGAACAACATTTTTCCAGATAGTTCTTTGCTAGTTTGACATCAAGCCTGAGATAAAATAAGCTGAAATCTCTGCATTTTCGATCGATATTTGCATGAGTAGCTGTGATATAGACAGGTGGATTGAAAATACTGGAACCTATTCAGTGTTGGTGTTCTTTCTTTCAAGCCATTTTGTCTTTTGGGTTCTTTGTTGGTGACAACAATATGTATTTACCCCAAACAACAGATTAAATCTTCACTTAAACTGCTTCTATCAAAATCAATAGTTAACTGTGGTTTGGGAGTTTTTCCATCAAGCTCCTGCTAGTTTTTCCTCTACTTTTAACAACCACCACTAACTTAGCTCTCATCTCATATTAAAGGATATGAAACACGAGGATTTAAGAACTATCTATCGGATTCTTTTTCTCTCTAGTCGTGCAAAATCTGTTCTGGAGAATTCTTCCCCTCTCCATCTTCCTCAGGTTAACAGACATCATAGCACCATCTTGGGGCACAGAGAGGAAGTTGGGGTTAGATGAAATGCTGTCTGAAACATGTCCTGAAATAAGACTGTGTCACCAACTGGTGTTCCTGGTGAGAAAAAATGACAAGCCTGCACTACAATGTAGAAGACAACTAGCAAAGAGACAGTCCAATGGCTAGACAACAGAAGCTAATGAACCTCCACTCGCATAACGCCTCCCTCAGACTCCTTGCATCTTCCTGGGATACTCTAGGCATCACCCCAGAGCATATCATGCCTACTTTTAAGTATCTGATTCATATATTTGACCTGTAACCTCAGTCCCAGCAAGCTGAATCTTCTGGAGCTCTAACAATGCTCTGTCAAAATCCTGCTAACAAGGAGGAAGGAGAGAAGAAGGAAGTGGTCAGCGGAAGGGGGAAAGGAAAGGATTGAAAAGTTGCACACTCAAGAAGAGAAATAGGAGATTCAAGTCATAAACACCTATACTGTTGAAAATTCCACCAAAGGCAGTGGCAGTAGCTTTATTATCCAGCCTCTAACCAGACCTGAGCAAAACAAAATTTATGATGAGAGAACAGAGATGCAATGATTGATCTCAAGGAATATGCAGTTGATGAAATAATCTGTGTTTTTGCCTTAAATCCTTTCATGGCCCTGAAAGAATTAGTATCAGCTAAAGCAAATTTAAAAAAAAAACCACAACCAAAAAGCTCCCAAACTTTCAGTGACTCTAATTAGAACCCCTGCCTTCTAGAACACATGAATTCATACTATAACTAAAATGCCAACAAAAAAATTGTAATAGGAACACCAAAAAAATCCCAGTTTCAAACTTTATTTTTAATTTACCGATGGGGTGACTACTTTTATTTAACTTTAATGAATGGGTTAATTAAAATAAAAATGCAAGCATATAGAGACAAACATCTGCATTGGATAACTTCGTTACTACCACCCTATAACGGCTATATATATGTTGCAAGTGTCACGTTATTGGCATTTCTTGACACTACAACAATAGTTCCAGCAGGATTATATGAACATTTTGTTGCTGTGCTGACAAACTGTGCTACCATGATGCAACACTTGGTGGGTGGAAGTAAATTTTTTTTCCCTTCACACTCTTCCTGGTGATAAAGGCCAAAATGAAATTTTTGAAAATTACCCTTCTGTTACTCCAGCACCATCGCTCCTGAACTGTATGGCATTATTACTGACAGAATCTTTTCTCTTCCAAGTTTGACAGAAGCTTCTTTTCTGTGAGCACCATACGTCTAACTACAACAACTATCACGCAGCTGTAGTCCCAGTGAAGTTTGATCAGCTACACTCAAGCCAAAATAATTTGACAGCAGGAAGAAATACCTCACTTGTTGGATGAAGATATGCTGTGCTGAACATTACAAAGGCCTTACATGATTTTCTACACAGACAGCTGTGATCTCTGTGGAAGAACGACTTCTCATCCATGAATAAGAAGATAACTGTCATTGCTGTAACCTATTTCATTTTTTTCAAACAGTGCCTCCCACTGAGAAAACAAGTACAGTGCTGTTGCTCAAACATCGATGTTTCCTCCCTTCCAAAAATCATGGAAGATGTAGTGAAGGAAAAACAACAACTCAAAAAACCCCCCAGTGCCCTAAAGCATATCTGAATTCTTGTTGAATTCTTATAAATGTCACAAGAATATCTTGGCTGCCATGTTACACAACTGCTAGGAAAATTAAATGGAAATGCTATGGGATTACTAGCACAGAACAACCAACCCCCTACTACTTGCAGGAGAATATTAAACATAGTTCTAGGCTAAATAAAAATTGCAGTGTTTTGAGGAAACAGTCCATTGATATAACAGCAGGAGTGAAGAGACACAGTTACAGGAGGGTATTTTTGTGGATTTCACTCTTTGGTTCAGATTTGCTTATATATCGACAAGTCTTTCCTCCTGTCAGATTCCAATCTGAACCAGCTAGTTTGTAAGGGAACAATTTGCACTCAAACTACTTTCATCATTCTACTCTAATAGTAGTAGTCCAGACTAACTAAAATTAAGTATTCTTATTTTTACCTTTTACCTCTTTTCTGTATCTCTACAAAGCAGAGAGACAGCAGTAACCAAAACTGCGCTAGTGCCTATCTGCTAGGAAGCAGGCTGACTTCCCTAATGCACAGAAAGCCAAGCAAACCTCTAGCACTGCTGAAATAACAACTACTAAATTACGTTTTAAATCAGCCTTTCCTTGCTGTCAGCATAGAATTGACCTGACCCAGAAATAAAAGGGAACAGACTTTGCTAACGGTATTTTATCCTACTAGTGTGATTTTAATCATTTCCACTATTTAAATCTAGCTGACAGTACATATTAACTTACCTGGCTAGACTTCATCTGGGTAGGCTTACTAAAGACGATCCTTCAAAAAGAGCCGCATGGTTCAAGAGGACAATGGCATATAAAGCTTTTCATACCTAGGTAGCTAGTTAACACACATCCTAAATAAATTCTATGACTGCCCACCAGGATATTTGACAGATTACATGAAGCAAATCCAACAGTCTGAGCCCAGTCTCTGGGGAAAAGTAACCTGCAGATTGATTTGAATTCACACTTCAGCAGTAAATCACAAAATATGTATGGCACGTGGACTATGCAAACTGAACACCTGCTTTCTTTAATGGAAACCTGCCGCATACTGAATTGGATAGAGAAGGGGGAAAAGACAGTTATGTAATTTTGTGTTGAAGGGCAGGACCTCACCTTCCAGGAATTCCTGTTACATAGAAAGATGAATTTACTTAAAAGATCCCACCCCCCAAAAAGCAACACATCTAATATAGCTTATACTGTACAGACAATAAATCTAAATTAAGGTCTTTTACTTATAAACCATATAAAATATTAATTACTATACAAAAGCTTCGGCATTGTGCATAAGTGAATTCCCATTTACTTGCTTGTGTCATTTATGTGTACAAGTAAGCAACACAAGACCATACCAGTGTAACTGTAGCACTGTAACTGCATGGTAATCCAGCACCAGGTAAAAGATAACCATACTCTGTTTCACAAACAGTATAACAGCACTATAATCTTTTTTGAAGCTTTTAATATATGGAAACAAATTTCTTTCTACAAAACAGAGGAAGACAGTAAGTAATAAAAAGTTACTCCCTTTCAATAGACTAACTTAGGAAAAATAAACGGTTTCAATAATTAACAAGCTGTGTGATCCTAGTGAGCCCTACAGATTTTTACCTTTAAAAAAATGTATCTATGGTGCAACTTGAATTTACTTGGTCCTGCATAATGGAAATGAGGTATTTCTCTGGGACATCTTCACAAGGAGCAATTTACAAGGGCTGTAAATCCCTTTAGTGAAATGACAGTGGAAAACACTGCCAGATCCTTTAGAGTACTTCTGATTCTGATGTGTTTGGCAATCTGTGTGCATTTGTAATAAATACCACTGCAAAAATTAAACATCTAAAACATCACCAGGCTGAGTTAAGCAGTTCAAGCCCAAGTTATGAAGAAGTGTGTGTAGCCACTGACAAGCAAAGAATACAGAGACTGAAAACACAGAAATGTCATGTGTCCACAAAAACACATCCCCGGTGTTTTAGAGAGACAGAAACACTGAAAGGGCAAAGGATTCTGTGTTTCTGTATTAGAAGTACTATGATGTCTGTTCCTTCCTCTATAATAATTGGATCCAAATGGGTTCATAAAATAGGTGACCTTTACCATTCACATGGACTATATCCTGACAATGTCTGGGAGAAGGAATGCCAGGCAATAAATGGCTGTAGCAAAGAAATCTTTAGAGCAGGACAGTCACAGCAAAGGAGTAGGGTGAAAGTGAACTTGCAGTCTTTTGGTTTTCATATTTTTCCCAGTGCCAGGGAAAAGCAGTTGCCTTCCTCTCCGAGATGGATTACTAGATCATTGCATCCTCCTTGCAAAATAGAACTGGTGTTCCCTGTCTTCTCCAAGCCAGAGTTTAGGGTTTTCCTGAGCTAAATGACTTCTTTCCTGCAGAGCTGAATTGCAAGAGGTCCCTGGCCCCTCTATAGCTGTGTGACCATTTAAATAATCGACTACAAGAGTAGAATGAAACAGCATAGTAATGTAAGCCAAATCTCTCAGTAGTCAAAATCTCAGCTGCTAAACTGCTGTCAACATATAGTGATAACCATCTCGGCTGTTCACAGACACCAAGCAATTAGGCAGTCTGAAAAGATTTCAGTTTGAATTTTGCCATGGCGACTAATATATTGAACAACAAATGTGAGACAGGCCCTTCTGACATCACTAACATTTCAGTTTCAATGAGGGAAGTTAAGAAGTTACACTGTGCTTTTCACACACACACAGCCCACCCTCCCCCTTCTTCCAAATGAGCTTCTCTCTGCTGAGGTTTGCAAATGCTCTGCAGAAGCAAGAGCTGAGACTGGTGCTCCAGCAGGCCGGGGAGGTGGTGAAGCAGGAGACAGACCTGGAAGCTACTGCACACCTTGGACCAGGGCAAACCCATCAGTTGTCTCTAGTTTATGCACAGGGAGCCACATGGCTGTAAATGTTTAGTAACGCCACAGAAAAAGCAGTATAGGACAGTACAAAAGCACTGTGGAAACAAAATTTGGTTTTTAGCTTTCATCCTTAAGGGTCTGAGAGAAGCTTCCTCCAGAACAACAGAGTTGCACTGACCCTCCCCAACAATAATAACAAGTTCCTCTTTGGACTTGTGCTGAAGGTTATTTTGCCATAAAAAGCAGCGGGTTTGCTTTGTTGGGTTTTTTGTAGGTTTTTTTAATTGTTTTTTTTTTTAAAGTCAATATGCTACGCAAATAGTGGAACAGAAAAGTTAAGTGGTTCTAAAGAAAAAAGAAGGCTTTATTATACTATTAAAAAAAGTCAATAACATTCAACACTTTCACTTCATCTCAAGGTTCCTTGAGAGGTACTTAAAATGATAGAGCATAAGGGCTGAGGTTGACTTTACAGATTAGATTGTTATTTACGGATTACACCTTGAAGTAGTATTATACTCTAAAGTGCTAGCTCAACAAAATTTTTCTAAATAAGCATAACTGTTCCACTGATGTAGGGTATCAGAACATATAGACAATATAACGAAATTAAAAAGGAAAAAGCCCTTAATGTTTCCACTTACTAAATAATTTTTACTTTTCCCATAAGACATTTGGAAACTACACATACCTGTGAAATTGCAGACCTACCTGCTAATATAGAGACACTCTACACTGCAGAGGTAAAAGCAATTCTAAGAGAGACTATATACCAAAAGTTCCTAGAGGAACTACCTTTTTTATGAATGCTCTTTATAGATTAATAATCTCTGATTTTTTTTTCCTGGGTTAAAACCTCTATGTTACACCTACAGCACAGGTGTTTAACACTTTCAATTTAACAGGTGGAAATGAAAACTGATATGGAACTGCTAGATGGACAAAATAGGTCCATAGTCATTTAAAGAAAAAATATACTCCTTTCTTTACAAAATATATCAATTTTTTAAAAACTCTTCTCAAACTCACTTAACTGAAGTCAGAAAGGCTTTTAAACACCACCACCACCCTCAACCCAAATAAAAGCAACAAAAAGCTAATTCACCAGGAAAGGTATTTCCAAACTAAGCATCAGTGAAGTATGTTCAGGACACTCACATTAATTTTTACTTTCACGAGACTGCTCTTTTTCGAAACGTCTAACTACGATCACTTTGGAGAAACTGGTAAACTCTAATTTGCCAAAATAGAACAAACCAAAAAAAACAACTAGTAAAACACTGAAAGAAAACACAGTCACCAACAGAATTATAAACTCTGGAATATGTAATATGAAGGAAAGTAACAGACTGACAACACCACATAATTTTAAAAAGCAATTAAAGCCTACATACTAAACTCTCTTTACCTCTACATACGAGTGTATGCTTTGCAATTTCTATTCAAATCAACAATAACTGCACTCAAGATAAAGTTTCACTACCTGAATTCTACAGTGTTTGGTTCCTGTGCTGTTGTGGGTTAGTGTGCCTGTTTCCATATGTAAAAACCTGAATGAAACAAGACCACAATATTTTCATGTAAATGAAACTATGCACTAGGGAAAAAAATTACTTTACGCTAAAAATAACGCGAACGCTTGAAGTCTAAAGTAGTTAAATTTCTAGAAACTTTTAAAAAACGTTCACATAACTGTAAAACTGTTCGTAAAACCTATAATTTCTGTCAGTTGCTTGCATTAGTCAAAGCGGGTCACTTTCACCCTTGTCTGTCTCTATTAAAAAAAGCCCAAATGAAAACCATTAAATAAGCACTTTCTAGCTGGGACCTTTCCAGTGACAACACAAAATATCCCGAGCAGCAAAGCTTACTCTGCTACACTGAGCCTGACGCAAAATCAAGTTAAAACAGCAGAAGGTGCTGGATGCTCGAAGCAGGTGAGTGTTTGGGCAGCTTACACATACAAAAAATAATACAGAAACATGTCACTCTTGGACAAAAGTGTCTCCCTGCACAAATACAAACTGCTTTACTTTCTCTGAACCAAATTTATATATGGTAAAGTCTCATTTGCTAGGTATATAGTCCTTAAGATTATACTTATTTTATATTTTATAGTCCATAAGATTATACCAAACTATGGCTCTAGAACCTATTCATGAAGTTAAACCACTTGCAAAATAATTAATTTAGGATAACTAGGATTAATGCTACTTTTATACATCATTGTGATTCACTGCCAAGAACAGAGCTGTCACCTGCCCGCTGCCACCGCCCCGTTTAACACACGTGCACTTCCTGTCACTCAGCAGAGTGGCCTGCCCAGGCAGCCTGACTCTTGCTCCATCCCATCCTTCCACTCCGAACGAAGCCACGCGTATGACTGAATAATAGGTTATTTTAACTTTTTGCTCTACTTAAAACTCAGCTAAGTCAGCCCTGAGAGTGGGGGTGTTGTGTAGCACTTGTGGGATGCCTGCCTCATTTATGACAGGATTTGTGAAAGTAGGAACGGAGATTTTATTCAGCAAGCAATTCTGAAAAACAGAAGACAGATATTACAAAACTTTCCACAGGAGAAGAAATCAAAATAACTTCTGAAAAACATGACAATCAAGGCTTGATTTCTGAGTGAGCAGTGGTTTGAGGGGCTTCTGGATACACCTGGCTTTCTGCAAGCACTGAGCATCCCAGGGAAAAAAAAATCCAGAGGAGCCAAGAGCCCAGAGTTTGTGAGGTGCTGCTGTGACCGAGCGACCCTGGCCCGGTCTCGGCAGGAAGGGCCACAGGCCTCCTGGGGCTGCAGATCACAGCAACCCTCATCCAAGCTCTGACTGAAACTGCCAAAGCCAAAGCTGAGCTAGCAGGAAACAAGCGGTTTCCAATGGTCTGTTTCATTACAATTTCAAAAGGATACATTTACACAAAAACTTTGGGTTACAATGAATTTCAATTTTTCAGCCAAAAATGGTTTTGTCACAAGTCTCCACCATTCCTGCCACCAAATTAAAAACCATAAAAAGAATGAATTTGTTATGCAATTCTAGACAGCTGGATTCTTTCTCTGCAGCTATTGCAGAATTCTTACATGACCCAAAGCCAACAAAATTTTTCACCCATGCTCGCTGATCATCTGCTGTGCATTTCCTGCATCCAACCCGAAACTGCCAGATATGCTGAACACTCACAGCTACAACTGCAAGTCAATGGGTGCTGGAGTAGAAAAAGTACCGCTAATACATAAAAGAGTTTTAAAAGGACTGACAGTATTGCAAGTTAATGCTCTTGACAAGGTGACACTATACAGTATTCTGAGTCATAAAAACATTAGATTGTCTTTTTAGCTACCTCATGATTAAAAGATTAAGAGAAACGTACTATCACTGACCTAGTGACATCTCACACAGAAGCACTCTGATTCTCTTGCTTTGATGTTGCACAACACCCACACGACAGAGCCACTTCAAAATACGTTACTTCTAAAACAAAAATTACAAGCTCAGATTTCCCCACCCGAGATCCTCCTAGAGAAAATGTTACTGCAAAGAAGTCAATTCCAATAATTACCCCTTGCTGCTGCAAGAAATTAAGTAATTTCAGAAACAAAATAATTACTTTCATTAATAGTATTGATAACATTTTTGCAGGAGCAACCAATGTAGGTATTGCTGTCAAGCTGTCACTGGAGACCTATTGCTTAGCAGGCTTGCAGCCACGGAAATAGCTCAGCTACTGATTCACTCTCTGAAGACCGAATATTTTCTAAGCTCAGGGTAGCAGGGCGTTTCCATATTGTGCATCTTATATAAATCAAGCTTCATGGAATGACCTCCAAACAGAGAACAAACATGTTCTCACTGCTCCTCCTCGGCCTCCTCTAACGCATCACCCAACCAAGTGCATAGGGAAACAAAGAGACTGAATAACTATTTGAAGTAAAACATAATTCACCTTATCCCAAACTATTTACTTTCATTTATAACAGGTTTTCCATTAGGGAGGGGATGTCGAGGGGAAGATAAACCATTATGACACATTACAGTTTGGTGGAACAAGGATTTTGAAAGATTAGGCTTGATTCTCACTAGCATGAAGTTAGTGTCAGTGTAATTGCTAATCTTAACTGGAAGCTGCTGTTGATACACAAAACTGTAATACATTTTAAAAAAAAATGATGCTTACTGGCTCTGTAGGGATTAAATGGATCTCCCACTTCAAGCAAATATAATTTATTAAAGCGTGAGTCAGACTAGCCTTTATGCTTTCATCTTATACATAATATTGACATTCCAATAAGGCAACTCAAAGCAACAGTGAAAAACAGAAATACAACTGCATTTAGTTCGTTGTACTAATAGAGAAAAAAACTGATGTATGCTACCCCTGAAATTCCACAAGGTAATTTGTCAGTGTATTACATTAATTTAAAGGTTCTCATAATGCTTCCTTTGAGGAAAATCTTCCCCTATAGAAAATTGGATTTTACAGAGATTTCTAGATACTTGGTCTAATATCCCTCTAATTTACATACAACTGCGATGGTGGAACAATAGAGTACAAACTTACATATAACGGTAATAATCTGAAATGCATTAATGTGATGTCTAGAACCTCTAGGTTAAAAATCTGCCTAGGGACGCTGAAAGCAATATTTGATTCCAAACAACGCAGTGCATTTTCATACCAATGCGGTTCTTGGAAATGGCCAAGACTTAAAGACCGTATCAAGTGGCCACGGGTTATGCTAAGGAGTTTAGTAACCTGCTGCTAAAACTGTTCTCGATTCTACTCACAAACCAGAAGCTCCTCCTTGATACACCATCATGGTAATTTTGCTACAAAAGTGTTCCTATCCTTAAAAGTCCTCTCAACTTTTCCTTCTTCATAAACAAAGGTGGCCTGAAATATCAAGGAAAACAGTTATAAAAATGGAAATTTCTCTCAGAAGAGTGTATTTACTCAAACTTTGAGAAATCAATTGTTCATGAGCAGAAATCCACATTTCCTACAACAAATCATCCTTCAGAGAATGCCTTGGCATTCAAGCAACAGCTGCAAACAGTGAAGATGTGATGGTTTCATTTTGGACTGCAAGATCTGGGGGGTAACAATTAATAATATTTTGAACTGGCTTTTTACACAGATTCTATTGTAAGTGCTTATTCGCCAACAAACTGAGCCCTCCGCTTTCTTCCACCCTGGCCCTGCTTTCTCAAAGTCAAGCAGTGCCCAGCATTGGCACAAGGAAGAAATGAAGGGTGGTGGTATTCAAACGATTAGAATGTTTTTCCATGAAAGGAGTAACAATAGAACTATTTTTACTTTTAGTCATATAATAAAATTTTGGTGATTAAAAAAAAAAAAGCCATCAAAAAACCCCCCACCAACCACCTTAAATAACTTTTTAGATGAATTATGAACAGACATTCTTCTGCTGCTCGCTTCACCCCAATTGTAAAACAGATTCTATCTCAGGAAAAGAATACTGTTTTGAGTATTTCCTTTCACCAACTCAGAATTTCAAGCAATAAAATAATAATTTTATTGATCCAATTTGGTTTTATTTGGTGGAAAATAAAACTAGCTGATGGGTTAAGACATTACATTAGAAACAGGGCAGCTGCGTTCATAGTCATACAAGGTCTTGCTTATATTGTCGTATATATCCTCAGTGCTGCAGCAGCCCCGGCCCACAACCCTTACACACAATGTAATGACTATCTATCCTGCTCCACAACATCTACCACAGACCACAAGCAATTTCTCAAGCTATTGCATGACTCATTTTCTCTTTGTAGACAGGAGTGATTCCCCTACTTCTCAGAGCTATTGAGACAACATGTCATAATATTATGGTAATACCATCATAAATACTAGTGTAAGTACCATAAAATACAACAAAGTTATAACAGTCAGTTACGCTCTAATATATCCCAAAAGCATCCAGCTCTGTTGGAGAATTTCCTAAGGATCGGAGTTAGTTTCCATTTTCTGCAGAGCCCTACTGCAGGAAATTATATCTAAATTAGTGAAATACCTTGTCCACCTTCCTAAAAAAAAAAAAAAAGACAAGCAAGGTTTTGGCTGGAGACATAATCATATCCCAGCGTGGGATAGGCTAACTTAAATGAAATCTAGGTCTTCTAGTTAGTCAGAAACCAGTCATATTACTCTGTTTTTAAAAGCAATAATTAGGCCCTCATAAAACCTCTTTTACATTGACAGAAGTCATTACAATCATTTGAGTGCCTCCTGCCAGCAGGACTGCCTGAAGCCGTTACTCTTTGTATGGGTTTTCTCCTCTTCGTCCCTACAGAATAACTTACCAATATTTTGGAAGCTTTTTAATTTGTCTTAGAAGCTTGCACTTATGAGGAAAGGTTAGTCATAAAGAGGTCCTTGGCCTAAATGAAGCAGTCATTGGAACAAGTCAGAACAAGCTTATCTGCACACCGATTTTATGTACGTGTGCTGTGGCACAAACTGACCCAAATACTTATAGAATCCAACGATGCTGAGAACAGTTGTGTGACATCGTACATCTTTCATATTTCAGACCGATTCTTAAAGACACTTCAGAAAATATAGTTCCATATTATGTAAGTCTCTTTTTGGGACTTTTAAAGTTTGTATCTACAAAACAGAAGAAAAAGGCTCATTTCTCATATCATCTTTTTAACGCCTTTGGCTTTATAAACTTTAAATGCTGAAAGTACAGCATGGAATAAAGCTTACGGAATGCGTAGTCTTGCCGTGGTCAGGAATGTACAGGATTAAGACAAGCAGCACTAAATCATGCTTGCCAATATGTTTCCAGGGGATACAGCTCTGAACAAACTTGACTCAACCTTCAGTGGTTCTGTTGTAAAACAAGGTACTCCAAAGACAAAGGACATGTTTTAAAAGCAGTCGGGATAGTCACCTCTAAAAATGGCAACTCAGTGTTCGTTAGTGACCTTTTTAAAAAAAAAGAAGTGTCTTACAAATCCTTTTACCATCTATGTGCCAAAAATCTTTACATTCAACACCTAAGGGTACAATGCTGTCAAAGGAATACCAACAGCTTTATGACCTACAGTGTTAGAAGGTACTTCTCTAAATATATTGAAAAGTTTCAGAACAGTGAGTAAACAACCTTATTTTACTGCTTGGAAATCCAAGGTACAATCCCTGGATTTGAATATATTATGGTCATTGACTCCATGAGAAGATTATAAACAATTAGAATCCTTAAAATCTATTTCGACTAACTAGTATTTGTTTAGTTTGAGATAGCAAGACAGCAGTACACCACACGCAAAGCAAAATTCTCAGGGAGAGAAAGTATCTTTTATGAGAACAAATTATATACTTCAAAATACAGAAGAGCAACAGGGTACAAGTATTTTTTCTTTTCAGCTACAGATGTGACATGCAATTATGGTATCAGTAGGGGTTTTTTCCCTGAAAGGGAAAGCAATCAATACTTTTCCAACTAAATCAAAGCAAGGTTCATGACACATTAGTGTTCAACTTCCCCAGTAAGGGAGGGGGGGGGCAGGAAGAAAATTCTCAAAACAACAGCTGAAGAATCATAGAATTGTCAGGGTTGGAAGGGACCTTAAAGATCATCTAGTTCCAACCCCCTGCCATGGGCCGGCACACCTCCCACTAGATCAGGTTGCTCAGAGCCTCATCCAGCCTGGCCTTAAAAACTTCCAGGGATGGGGCTTCCACCACCTCTCTGGGCAACCTGCTCCAGTGTCTCACCACCCTCATGGTTGAAGAACTTCTTCCTAACGTCCAGTCTGAATCGACCCATCTCTAGTTTTAATCCATTCCCTCTAGTCCTACCGTTGCCCAACATCCTAAAAAGTCCCTCCCCAGCTTTCTTGTAAGCGCCCTTAAGATACTGGTAGGCCACTCTAAGGTCTCCTTGGAGCCTTCTTTTCTCCAGACTGAACAGCCCCAACTCTCTCAGTCTGTCTTCATAGGAGAGGTGCTCCAGCCCTCAGATCATCCTTGTGGCCCTTCTCTGGACAAGCTCCAGTATGTCCGTATCTTTCTTGTAGTAGGGGCTCCAGAACTGGACACAGTACTCCAGGTGGGGTCTCACGAGAGTGGAGTAGAGGGGGAGAATCACCTCCCTCCACCTGCTGGCCATGCTTCTGATGCAGCCCAGGATACGATTGGCTTTCTGGGCCACTAGTGCACACTGACGGCTCATGTTAAGCCTCTCGTTCACCAGCACCCCCAAGTCCTTTTCTTCAGGGCCGCTCTCAAGCCAGTCTCTTGGCATGGGCCCACCTCTGCAGCCTGTCCGGGTCCCTCTGGATGGCATCCCTTCCCTCCAGCATGTCAGCCGTCCCACACAGCTTGGTGTCATCGGCAAACTTGCTGAGGGTGCGCTCTATGCCACTGTCCCTGTCGCTGACGAAGATGTTAAACAAGACCGGTCCCAGTACTGATCCTTGAGGGACTCCACTCGTCACTGGCCTCCACTTGGACATGGACCCATTGACAGCCACTCTTTGGGTGCGGCCGTCAAGCCAGTTCTTTATCCACTGAACTGTCAGTCCATCAAAACCATATTTTATCAGCTTGAAGAGGAGGCTGTTTTTCTGTGGACTGCACTTGTAGCTCAGCACACCCACCAAAAAGGGTTAATAAAGACTCTAAAGTGCTAGCAGATCAATATTAAGCTGTCCAGTCCTTTTTTTTTAATCCAGCAGTAGTAGTATCAGATACACAAAATATATATTGCACACAATAAAGAGCAGTTTCTAATGTTGCCACATTTCAAAAGAACAGGAGAGAAATTGCTTTGGATAACAGGCTAACCTTTCACAGTTAAATCTAAGATGTATGGGAGAAATACATTAGCTACTGTATAATACTGGAGGAGGCTAAAAACAAAAACAAGCACATGCCAATTAATCTTGTGGCATGGCAACATGGTGCTAAAGTCAGACTACTAAGATACAAGTGCAGGCAGAGAAATAATTCTTCTGTTCAGAGGTTTTTTTTCCTTGGGGGAGGGACAACAGAGAAAAGGAGCTGCAAAGGCCCAAATAGAAATAAAAAAAAATAATCTTCCCATGCCCTTTTTCATACAAGGTTGGAAGTATCCCACAAACAGTCTTCAAAATAAGTAGAATCTGCTAGCATGAGCTAAATTTAGTTGCATATGTTTTTCACAACATATGCAAGTACAACTTCCCCTCTTCTTCCTGAGGGCACACACTTCACTAAGTTATCTTGCACTCATTAATCTATATTCTCTGTAAAATTTCTGAGGAATATTGTATCATACGGAGAAAGAATCCATTTGAGACTGAAAGTCTTGAAATATTCTCAAAACAAGAAAGCAAACTTTCTATCACCCCCCTGCTCCAACTTTCCCACTATGTTGAAAATCAGTAACTATCAGACAAAATATGCCTGTTATTTTAGCTATGGCTGAGAAAGAGCACAAGAACACACACAAAAACCCTATCTTTGAAGAATGATTTCTCCTGACATTCTACTTCTTACTTGGGATAACAAATTTTCTACTCTATCACGGACTAGAGAAAATTAGTATTTACTATTAGTATTTATTTTCTTCCTTCTAAGGATACCAGGTACATTCTCCTGTAATTATTCCTTTCCACTCTTCAAACTGAGTTCTATTTGCAAAATATTTCAACTGCGTTAATTAGCATTAGTTATAAAAATGAAGTTATATATTAGTTATAAAATGAACACTAACTCCTTCTCTCTTTGACTTCTATACATCTTACCTCTTTGAAAGGTAAGCGATTTCCTATACTCATCCCCTGTGTTAATGAAATAAAGCAGAAGTTTCACCTTCTAGAAACCCTTCAGTTACTGTTTCTCAATACAGCTACAACTGCTTCACTATTTCAGTGCAGCAAGTATTACCTTCCAGTGGAAATGCTGACACAACCAAACGCAGCCCAATACAATTCCTCCAAAAAAAACTTCTTCAGTGGACAGTGGGGGTGGAACTTGGCTAAAGGATGAAGTCATAATGATGAGTAACAAATCAATTTAAAACAAAAGTGACTTTAAGAACTACTCAAAACATAAGCAATAATTTCAGGTTAATATTCCCAGCACCATCACTGAACAAAGAGCTTTACAGGCAATGACGTTTTTGCAAGATAACAACAAAAACAGAAAGAAATCAAAAGTAGCAGCAACTATTCCTTACATTGCCCAGTCCTGATGGCTAGATTTGAGGAATTCTACAGTAAACGCAGAATAGAAAGTACATTTAATCAAGAATAATTTTAAGCAATGATGCTCTTAATGGCATCACGTGTGAAAATAAAATTTGAGAAGATGAGACCAAAATCCTTACTGGTGGTTCAAAAGGTTGCTTACAATTAAGATATTTCTGCTCTGAAGAGAATAAAAACATGCAAGTAGTAAGTCATGAAAACATATACAGCAATGAAGGTCCTTCAACATTTCCCATCCTACTGGCAGAGCAGCAGGTAAAACAGGAAAAGAACACTTCATGATCCAATACTTCTATCCCATACCTGTAAATCCATGTTCAGAAAAAAACATCACTATCAGTACTATATTAAAGGACAATATTTAATGCTTTATAGCAGAGGTGAAACTTCTTTTCTACTACTGTCCAAGCTAGAAGAGAGCGCTTGTTTTGTTTTTAAACTCAGTGCAAATAGTAAAATAACTCTGCTATGTCTCATACGTAGGTACAATACTACATAGCATAGCTGCTCATATCAAGGTTAGCATAAATCTCTGCACATCCCTTTAGGTCAACCTGCATGCTTTTCTTTTTTCTTCTGCCTCAACTCACAGAAAGATCACTAGAGACCAGAAAAAGTAAAAAGCAGCATCAGTTTCCAGTCTCAACCCAGTCTCTCAGCCTGTCAAGCAAAGCCAATACAACCTCACATTTTATCCACAAACCCTCCCCTCTCCCTCGAAATCCTTTCCCCCTCCCATTCTCATTCATGCATTCACTAGAAATGAAAATATTTCAGTAATGACTTCTGAATAGGGTACTTCGAAATTCCACAGTCAAACCAGTTTTTTCTTACTTCACATAAATGCCCTGTAGAATTTGTGTTATTTTAGTTGGGCCAGTCTATGTTTACTTCTCCCTCTGCCCTGGTTCAAGCCACATCAAGGTGAGGAACTGTGTTAACATGCAAAACGTCCCAGAAGAGAGTGAGGAAAAAAGATAATGCAGAAGCAGCAGTGATGCTTTCTACTTCGTCTGCTCCTCATACAAGAGTTTAAAGAGAAGAACATTAACAGTGCAATAATAACAACTTCTGATTGAACTCTGTGCAGGTTCAGTCTTATTCTCACAATGTACAATTTATGGAAAATCAGCACAATCAAATACTGTCCTCTAAGTCTCTTAGAGATACAAGCCCACATTAGTTACCTACAAGTGATCAGTAGGTCCAGTAAACAGGGGGCCCCATTCCTACCAATAACGCTAATTAAAAATTGTACATCTCAGCCAACGGGATCCACAAAGTATAGTTGTGAAATAAAAATACACTTCCACAGAAACACCCATAATGCAACAAATGAGATTACTAGATTTTTGTCTTTCCTGTTCTAGTAAGGAAAAGAAAAGATGTCCAAGTAGGAAATGACAATGAACCAATGAAAAAAAATTATGCAAGTCTTGAGGATATATCAACTACACTTTAGACTAAGCTATTTTTTGAAATTCGCATAACTGCAAAAATCTTTATTTTGAATGTAACACGGGGTACACTTACTCTTAAACATAATGTGTATCACCTGAAAGTTGAGATGAATTTTTACTTAACATAACCAAAAAATACATTGCAAAGTCACTAAAAAAAAAAATAATTGGAATAGCTCTATTAGAAAATTTACCTTCAACCTTTCATTTTATTTGTAGGCAGAATTTTATTCACAGATAAGAAGCCACTTCTAATTTAGTATTTTTTTGTCTCTGTGGTTCAAAAATACTTACAGGTCTCAGTCACTGGAACAGTGGAAGCATGGGCAAACTTTTTGAAGCCAGTATTGGCTTCTTCACAAAAGTGATTTTAGGAATTGTACTGTGGAAAAGAGGAGTTACTCCAAATAAAGAGAGTTTAAGAACAACCATAAACACTTTGCTATGAATAAAAGAAAAAAATAATATGTGCATGTGCACATATATATATACACACACATACAAAATGGTTAGACCATACGTACACATGCACTCATGAACACATATACCACTAACCAAAACTTCAGAAAATAAAGTTCCAGCATTTCATTGCACTCCTACGCCCAGTATCACATCTCCAGAGGCTTAAGAAACATCATATAAACAAAGACAGCATCTTTCTCTCACTGGAAAATTCACTTCCCAGTAACTGTTCCCAGACTGGCCAGAATTGCCTATCCCAAAGCCTCCCTGGGGCTACAGACTACTGGGCATGCTGCACACAGGCTGTTCTTCTGTCCGAGTAAGAAGGAATGATCAGCAGGTTGGTCAGTAGGTACCCAAGTACAGCAGGTACCTGTACTTGGGTACTGCCTCCCACCTGCTGGAGAACAAGTTCACAAAGGCACTGCTCAACTGTAACCAAAAGCCTCCATAATGAAATCAGGCTCCCTTCAACCTTCTCACAGAAATTATTAGCAAAGGAAACAATGTTTTGAGATTTTCCCACTTTGGAAAGAGATTTCTTGCACACAATCGGGCACCTTCTCAGAAAGAACAAGTTTAAAAATAAATCAAAATACAAGTGCTCCATCCCCCATCCGTCCCCCGTTCCCCCAGTAGCCATTCATCTGCATATTTTATGAAATCATTTCCAAAAAAATTTTTCTTAGCTTCCTATTGTAGCTGAGGAAGTCACACCTAAATTAGTCCTCTGCTAAATGAAAGAACACTCAACACGGCACTAAGATAACAATTATAATTGTTTTCAGATAACTAAAAGGGAGAAAAGTAAAGTTTTTCATTATTCCAAAAAAGATCAGAAAACTTTGAGGAGGAATACCAAGATTAGCGCTTTCTGCTATTATTTGTCTTCCCTGAAACGGGGAGTTTAAGATTGTGTGATTTGTAGACCAACTAGGACACGTTAGAGTGTCTAACATTACAGGACAGTGAACTCTACAGAACGTTAATTCTGAATAATGCTGACCACAGACACCCACCCCTACCTATGTTTTTTCAATAAGTACTGTTCCTAATAAATATTATAGTTAAGAAATAGTAACATTGTTAACTAGGAGTAAACACAACCCACACACATTTGAGAAAGATTTTGACTTGAGAAAGAATAGATAATTTTTACCATTCTCGAAGTGACATTCCAGTGAGGTGAAAACCAAAACGGACCATAAAACCAAATCCCCCTTAGTCAGGCTTCAGAATACTAATCTTTTTCACAGAAAGGAATGAAAGAGTATGTAAAGCAAAGACACACCACCGAAGTCTGACTTGCATCAACAGTACCTTATAAAAGCTTCCTTCTTCTCTCAGAAAAACGTAGATGACAAAGACCGGTGTTTTTTATTTATATAAAACTGGAATTATAGATAACTTAAAAACAGCTATAAATTCACTTATTGAATACATTATCTAGGACTGTTTATTAATTATTTTTATTTCCCTCCTCTCTCAAGGTTCTCAGCAATTTATTTCTGAGAGTCTTTTTAGAAGGAATGTGACACCAAGAGAAACAGGTGTTAACCTATATGGTGAACGTACGACGATATTTAATTTAGCCTGAAAGATCCCACGTGCAACCTTTATTATTACTAAGGAAGATACACTCCTTCAGACCCCTAAGTTATACAGACACATGAAAATATTTTTGCCAAGCAGGAGTGACGTACATCAAATAAATGGAAGGTATTTATTCCTTGAACTCACCATACATTTTAAACTACCACTACCAAGACTGAAGAAAAGCACTTAAACATACAAAAAGAAGTCTATTAAAAATATGCTATGATCTACAAATGATTTTACAGCACTTCACAGTATTTGTTTAAAGTAATCCCATGAAGCTGCAACATGCGCTTCACTGAAGAAGTGTCTCAGAAAGAGGAGACTAGAGACAGAGACAGCACCCAGCTGCCTCGACAACACTGCGTCCCCAGTTAATAACTGCTGCCTTCGCCTGTTTCTCTTCTGTTCTGAATCCCATACAGGCTGACACTATATACATTTAAGCAGCTCTAAGATTGCAACTCCCGCTTGTGTCCACAGCAAACCTAGAACACTGATTTTGTTTGGTTGGTTAGTTTCGTTGGCTGGGTTTTTTTTTTAACTTTTCACTGTACCCAAACACTGAAGGTCTCTCTTAGCTCCCACCTTTGGAAAAATGGACAAAAAACCCTATAAATTCAAAATGTTTAAGGATTGCTGCTTCAGAGAATTCCAAAGGACAAGAGGAATCCACAAACAGAAATGGGGTTTTTTTAGATATATTTTTAACTATTTAAAAGGAAAACCAGCACATTTTATTTGTACAAGTTGAGCTACTAGCACTGAACCATCTAAAGAACTTAAAATATAACTCAATTTGAGTCCTCTATGTTTCAAGTATTTGTCTTCTCACTCTTGAATCTTCTCCATGGATTAAGGTCAAGCAAATAACCTGAGAAACCATTGTCTGCCAGGGTTCACCACAAGAATCTTTTGGGAACTATTTCAGGTATTGCAAAAGCATCGTGAGCAAAAGGCCAGTAGGCAGCTCTCACATTGCTGCTCAGTCTTAGAAGCTGTCAGGAATGGAAAGATATTGACAGAATTATAACAAATCTCAGACAAAATACCTGACAGTCCGGTTAATATTAAGGGTACATTTCCAAAGAGTTACTGTATTTTCTTCAAATTTGTAAATATGTCTTGAATATAATTTGCTGAGCACAAAATAAGAATTTGCTATTTGTTAACATTTTACCAATCATTGCCTTTGTCAACCACTCCAAACTGAAATCCTTCAGAATAACTGAAAGTATCAGTAACACAGTCGCTATCTCGTTCTTCCTTTGCTACTTTTTCTTCCTAAATTCCTTTGCTTTAGACTAAGCACATGATCAGGATTATGCTTAATTTAACAAGATCTCTGAAAAAAGATTTTTCACTTTGTCCTACAGCATAACATGCTGAGCCAAAGGCCAAGTCACAGTCACATGAGAGATTTTAAATGTGAAAGTAGTAAACATAAGGGTAACTTGAAATAAATAGTTTACTTCGGGTTTTTAGGCTGTCTAATTAATTTTTGTTTGACATTATTAGTATATTGTAACAAGCAGTGATTTAAGCAGCTGCTTAAACACAGCTCATACTAGTATATGAGCATAGGCTAATGGAAAAAATGGCATATTTATTTAGATTAAACATTCCTGAATAAATTAAATAAAAAAATACTCAGATCACAAGCAAAACCGTGCGGCTTTCTGAAATCAGGAGCAGAAAAAGCTTGCTTTGCTAGTTCACATGAGGGAGACCACCAAATGAAATACGGCGAGTCCAACAAAGATTTTGAAGTTGTTACAAGCTGTTAACAGACCTCATTTGAAAAGAACAGATTTACATTAAAAATAATTCCGTGGCTTGCTTTTCTTTGAAAAAATATAGAAGCATTTTTCATTACTGAGGCTAATTTTCATAATCAAAATGCACTGCAGTTTGCTTTGATGCTGTGTAATGTTTCTCGTTTCTGTTAAGTGGTACGTAATTATACTCTTCCCCTTCCCCCAGCAGATATCATAAATTCTTCATCTTTTGACAGTTTCAAACAATTAGGATTCAAAAACATGCAGTTGAGGCATATAGTTTAGACTTTATGTGAAGCTGTTAAGCTTTTAGATGACAGAAGGGGTCCGAGTATTATTTAGTCCTTTAATCCCATGCTCTGAAGATCTGAGGAAAGTGGCAGAGCCACCTTTGGTCATTCCAATATCTGGAAACAATCTGTTTAAATCTATATCAACACTCAATCCTCTGACCTTTCAATGCACATAACAAAGGGATTACAGCAGCAGAGACTCAGCATTCTGAACTTATGCAAAAAAACTTCATGTGGATATGCTGTCTCATTATGTTAGCTCATTTTGAGTTTTGAAAAAAAAACAATAAAAGTAAATATTGGATGCAACACCACTTCACAAAGCTGCAAGGAACATTCCAGATACCAACGGGTAAAATGCAGAGTATGCCTGAGACCTTCCTATTAGGCCCATGCAAAGACATGACAAGAAGGAGTATCATGTTTGTTGAGATCAGTCTTTTCACACCAGGGAAACAGATGGATACTCTTCGTCAGGGAATCACAGAATCACAGAATACCAGCTTGGATCATCTGGTCCAGCCTTTCATGGTGAAAGCACGGTCTAGACAAGATGGCCCAGCACCACATTACCTTCCATTTTACTTAAATCCCTCCATGAAGACCAAGTGAGCTAAAGGGGCCACACAGGAAGCGTGACGTGAAGTTTGCTTACCTGAAAAACAGGCTGGAAGGAACCTCAGAGTCCTTTCCCACATCTTGGGCAGAATATAGCAGGCTTCAAAACTGTGCCTGACTATGTGCCTCCAAGTCCCATTTACAATCCTTCACACAGCCTCCACAGACCGCCCACTCCGGTGCTTCAGCTCTTCAAGTGTAGTTCAACTCTCCCACCACCACTACCCCATTTAAATCTTTGTTGCAAACTCATCTGATGATGCCTTTTTGTGCTATGCTTCTTGGATCACAGGGAACAACTGATCACCATCCTCCTTTCAGAAACCTTATATTTAAAGAATCATGTTGCCAGTTTTCTCTTCCAATTTCTTCAGGGTTTTTTTTTCCCCCCAACAGATCATCTTCACCAAACATTTTCTTCTTCCCTTATCCACTGTACTCTCCACGATTTGTCCTTTGCTTTCCCTTCTCTTCATCGTTTTTTAAAGGGCAGTGCTCAAAATTAGAAACTAGCTAAGCAGGCCTTCACAACCTCCGAGGGACGAAATTTTCCCTCTAATAAATTCTCTATGTCGAATGGCAGTAAATCATACATGAATTCAAAGCATTTGCTTAAATAGCAAAGAAAGTATTTTCATTGGGCCTAACCAAGTTGAATTCATCTAAATTACCTAAATACTTTCTAGCATGTTCTTATTTTCAGGTATGCACTACTATTTTGAAATTACATAAAGCATCTGATCATAGATAATCTCTTCTGGATAGGCTAAGGGAAGAAAAAAAAAGATATTACATGCTTCAGCTTTCTCCAAATCATCTGTTATTTTCTCTCACTCGCTGGGAGAAAGAGACACCTCCTTCTTCATACGCCTAAAGATAGCAATCATTCTGGTTTGACCAGACAGTGGTCATGGAGAAAAGTCCCAATTACCATCTCCATCCATTTTAATTGGAGAACAGTTTTCTGAAGTCAATTAACAGCTTGTAGAGAAATAAACCGTTGAACCTAATTTTGAAGCAAATCACTATCTAACTTGGAACAACAACTGTCAGTTAAGTGTCTCTTAATGTGTTAACTTTGCCTTTTGGCAAACATTAAGAAGTCTACATCTATTTACACTACATTGACTACATGAAATTTCAGTTTCTTCTTTCGACAAGCTGACACACACACACACACACTTTCTTTTGTTGAAGACGCCATCCTGCAGTAGTTAGGGTCTACAGCAAAAGGTCCCCAGCAATCTAGTGAAAAGCACACAACCAACTTATTTAGGTTTTTCTAGAAGTATCCTGAATTTATAAAACCAAGGCAGAAATTTCATGATTAACACAAGCTATTGATGGCCAACAGCAACATAGGATTTACTTTTCCTGACCTACTTACAAGCTGAAAATACAAGGACCTAGGTATTCAAATTAATAAAGTTAGTACCGTCAAAGTTCAGGAAGGTTTCTAATTCTTAGTATTGATGGGTCAGAACAATTCATAGTCTCTCTTCACCTGCTCATATCACTATTCTCTCTTAAAAAAAAAAAAAAAAAAGCACAGGTGGTATTTACACAGACCTTATTCTTTGGTCAGTTAAACTACCCAATAGACAGAAATTTCAGGAAAACGCACGATTGCTACACAGCTAATTCATTTACAAAGGCATCTATAAGTGGATCTGACAAGATGTCATAGATCTACCACCTAAACTTTCCCAGCAGTGGGATGTAGCTGTAGCTATTTAAGCAATGTTTGGCACTTTGAACAATTTTTGTAAGAGACAAAAAATCACAAACGCCTGCTTCCTGTCCACATTTTGCACACATGCATCTGACTTCTGAATTTACAGCCTAGAGACCTTTATCGATTGTACATTAGTTACAAATCATTTACTAAATACTATGGAATATTTTTAAATAATGATAGATTTCTTAACTCTCTCAGATCCTTCCCCAACATAGGACTGTAGTCTCTCATTCTCAAGAAAAAAAAAAGACAGCATAACCATCGCCAGGAATGAAGCTGGAATTCCTTCTGTATTCACAAAAACCAGACAGTTCAAACCATTATTTTTAAATTATCAGTTGATCTTAAGGCAAATATTTTTGTCAATGGTGGTGCAATGTCATCTACTCAATTCATATTGCATACAGACCACCACCTACCTCAGACAGCAATCTCCACTTAGAAATTAATTTGGTTCCAAAGGATTGGAACTCTGTTCCAGAATTTAAGTGGATTTTCCATGCTTCAGTCCCTGTGTAACCATTAAAATACCAGGGTCCCCTCAATTTTTGAAAATTTATTAAAAGAAACAATATTTATGATTTATGTCAAGTTTTGGACCCTAATTTTCTCTAGAGGTTTTGGATATCCACTAAGCTATTTTTAGCTGGCTTCTTTGATAAGGAATGAAAATTAGCTACATTAATTATTTTCAATTTACATACAGTGAATATAACACAACACCACAAACGCAGGGCTTCTTACAACGTGCAATTTAGAAAAACCCCGAAAACCCCAGGACCTGGAAACACAGTGTTTTCTTTAAAAGCTAAAATCTACTAGAATGCATTCAAACTTCTGTGCACTAATAAAGCATTCCGTGGCATTCTGTGCACAGTAAAAAGCGATGGCCAACTTCAGCAAACTTTTTAAGAGGGTAGCTGCAAATCTGCATCATTATAAATCTGCCAGAGCATTTTAGTCTATGCAGTTGGATTTCTGTGGAGAAGTAAAGTCATTACATATTATCATCAAGAATAACTTTATAATATAAATAGAATTAAATGAAATTCCTCCTGATGTAAAAAATGTTTAAAAAGATGCAGTATTTCTCTAGGATATATATTTTAAAAACCCCTGTGGTTTAATTCACAGTCTATACCATCACAGCAGCTACTAAACAATCTCTAGAAAGATATGCCTTTTCTGGTTCCTTCTGGGTGGATACAGGAGTTGGTTTCAAGCCAACACCTGGCAGGAGTCTGCTACTGAGGAAAAATCAGTTTGCTCAAGCTTCATATTGTGGAACATGGAGTTTAAAATGCAGCATACTGGTAAAGATGCTGGTATGGAGCAAATCAAGAGTTCTTGGTTTCTAACTCATGAAAAGATTTATACATATACATAGCCATAAGTTATATACAGATGTTGCGGCAGCTGGTGCTGAGCACAGGTGCTCTAAATGCCTGTGGTCCACTCCGCACAGCAGGTGAGAAAGCAATATTCTGCATTAGTAACGGATTCTGAATGGGTCATAAGTGAAAATTCAGTGGAAAAAGCCACAGTTCTGTTTTGTGACACTACAAATACTGGAAACGGAAACGCAGGCAACAGTCACCACACACAAATCTAGGAAGAAGGACTAGCCTACCAAGCCTAAAGACCACAGGGCAAGCCTGTATTGGCTAAGGAGATAACTCAACATAAGGAACAGTTACATTGTGTCTCACAGCTTTGCTCCTTCCCATCAATCATTATTTTCAGCTGCATGAAATGCCCAGAAGCATACAAAATATTTTAGGCCTTTCTCTTCTAGACTGTCAGAAACAGAGGAAAAGAAAGAAATGCCTGTAAAAAGATTTTCAGGATAGAAACCATCTAATACATGATTGATGACAAACTATAATACTTTATGATCTTTACCCATAGCTTCACAGCAGGAACTGTGATAATGCTGTTTCCTTTTCAGCATCACAGGTTTGGAACTTCACATCGAATACAGCTGGAAGGCTGGAAATACAAATCAAAAATAAGCCATCCTTCCACCCCCCCTCCAAGGTAAGTGGGTGGACTGTTTCACCCACATTACTCAGTAGCCAAGCCTTGGTGGTGACAGAAAGGCTTTCTTTTGGCCTTGAAAGTTAAGTAAATGCGCCACTCCCATGCTGTCTGCAATGGTTCTATTTTTTATGGTTATCATGCGTGAGCATGGTTTTGTATACAGTTTATACAGGTTAAAATTCTTGTCCTGAATCATGAGATAGACTGTCCACACCGGTCAAAAAAGAAATATATAGCAGACAATAGGTCTTACGGTTACAGTAGGAGCCTCAACAAATGGACATTCACTTTTAAGAGTTGTCACTAGAAATGAGGAAACACTTGAGAGGGAAATGTTTCAACATACAGAAGCAGGGTGCAAAATAAATTAAGCGGACATCAAGACGACCGAGTCTGACAGAGAAGCCTCACAGTCATCTTTGGTGAAGATCTGTAGGGCTGTGATTCTATTGACTCCATTCACTGCAAGACATTAAAAGAAAACCACTGAAAACATTGTTCTTGCCAAATCTAACCTGGATATAAAAAAAAAGAAAATCACACACGAGAGAGAGGTGAGGAGCAAGGGAGAGAGGGGGTGGTGGGAGATCTGGTGAGAGATCCTGGGCTGCTCCCTACACACAGTTTGCATACCACCATGCCAGGTGGACTCAGGACCTGGAAACACTCTGTAAGAGTTTAACTTAACCTCAGTATAACCCTGACATACTTGGAAAACTCTCAAAATCTAAGACTTGTATAGAAATAAGCACAGAGACAGAAAACAGAGTCAGAAGGCATCCCCCACAGCCCCCAAAAAGAATTAATAAACCTTCTGATGATAACTGAGTCATTCAAAATTCACAACAAAAAGTAATGAGCTTGCAGATATAGAACTCCAAAGAAAATCATTATCATGCTGATTAAGTGTTTTTAGGACTCAAGTTATAAGTTTCTTTAAAACCTTCATCTATACTTTATTGTTGCTCAAATACTTACAAATACACAGTCACTGCAAGCCACAATTTTTGCTATTATATCCAAACAAACAGATCAAATCTGATGCTGAAAACATCAGAAAAACGGGCTACCACTTCGGTGCCTAAATACACAATTTGATGCCCAAGGAAAGGCATCCAAATATTTACACCTTTACTCATTTAATAAGTAAATGAAAGCTGAGCATCAGTGACAGATTTGAACCTACAGGATGGAGAGAAATGGAAGGCTCAAAACCTAATTTTGACATCTATAAGCACCCAAAACTTTCCCAAGTCCTGTTCCCAAAAATCCAGCCACAGATGTCTAGGAGAAACCAAGGTAGGCAGTCAAAGTTGCACAAATAGCTCAGATGTTTAAAATTACTCCTGTAGTCAATATGAAGTGAAAACTGACTTCACAGACCACCTCTCACTTCACCATAACATTGTAAAAATCAGAGTTAAAAACCGGCAATTGTTAATAGGTAGAATCTTAAAAACCTGATGAATATAAAGCTCAAAATTCTTCTTTTCTTACAAAGTAAATGTTTTCTTCTCGTGAACTGGCCAAGTTCAGGCTAGATCCCAGTCTTCTTGTTTAAGGTACTGCATGCATAGAGCACAAATACCCCATAGTCTTCAGTATTAATTCCGCACGCTTCTTCATATCCCAGTGAAGCAAAGTGAATGACAGCAAATGATCTGCCGTCTGAAGGGTAAAGCAAGAGCCGGGGGAAAGCCACAGGTCAGATTACACACATTCTGACAGCATCAAAGAATCGGGTGCACATTATACACAAATATAAATTACACACAAAGCCTGGCACTGCAGTCTAACACGACCCAAGTAAATACTTGAGACTTTGAAATGACAAGCTGTGAAACAGAAATAAGTATCTAAACCAAATGCAGCAAAGCCCCTCTAATTTCATTGATAATGAAGGAAGTCAAATACAATTAAAATTAATGCAGGCAAAAAAAAAAAGGTTGTCACAGTTTAAATCCTGTAACTCTAATACTTGTCAGAAGGCTGGAAAAATACCTCTACATTCATGATTTCTCTGATAAAATACTGCTGGCCTTTCACCCTGAAATATTTCAGTTCAAACACCATCTAATTCCAAAAATTTTCATCAAAACCCACAGTGTGTACATCTCAGCACGCGCTAGGTGTGACCTGAGCTTCCAAAGGGAAATGGGTTCCAGTAGAAGCAAGAGGGGAAAGCTGAATCTGACAAGACAGTATTAAGAAAAGACAAGAAAGTTTTCCCCTTTGTACTTCCAGGAGAATAAAAGCATACAAACACGTTCCTTCACGGGTTTTGGAGCCAGCAGGGTTAGGCTCAGTGAAGGGATAAGCCTACAACTAAATTAGTTCCAACTGGGAAGGACTGAGTGATGCTCTGCTCATACCACCAAAAGGACCAACCTCTCTCAAGCAGGCATGAACAGCCAGAAGGAGGGTAAACACCATGCCTCCACTTTTCAAAGTAAGTCTGAGATAACAAATTACTTATCTGCAATAGTTATAGGAATGTCTAAATCATCTTAAGAAATCAGTACGTAACATTAAAGAAAAACAAAACACGTTATGAAATATAAGTAGGAAAATGTTTAGCGGATCAGTCACCGGTTTCCTAAAACATATGAAAAACAACGAAGTTTAACTTCCAAGAATACTGTATTTCTAAATGCATAATTTATCAGCTTTATAAAACAAAAAAGAGTAACAAGAATATGTAGGCAAGTCTTTCTGCTTTTTGATAAGACTTGCCATACAAATGATTGACTGCATTAATATACAGAATTAACTTTGTTGAAGCCATACCAAGCAAGAGATGATAAAAATGCATAGGAGCCTATTTAACCATAACTTCTTGAATTTTATGCTAGCTCTGGAAAATAAACTTTTAATAGCTGTAGTAATAACACACATATGAAAATATTCTTATAGCTTCTTTTTCCTGGTGAGCATCTTTTACTGGCATCTACAGCCTTTGTCCAGGAAGAAAAAGATCTTAGAATAAAAGTGAGAAGAGTTATATTATGAAAGTGTGTAATAGAGCAGGCTGAGACAGCAATGCCTTAAATAGCACAGTCTCATAATCTTATGTAAAACAAATAAATAAATTTATAGACACTCTATACAGAATAGGGTAGGAACTGTCACGATCAGTCAAACTTAATAGCAGCTATGCCTCTGCTGCGCATCTGCAGGTAACTTGATGCTTTACAAGATGTACAAAAGAAGTTTATTAGTATGAATGGCCCCCTGGCATGGTAACACGCACATAAACATAACTCATGAGACAAAACATACAGAAATTATTGCACTTTAGACTAGTTTTCCACCAGTGCTGATAAATCTGTAATTGCATCTGGCAGCTTCTGATTTGACCTAATGGATTAAATCGCTATAGCTGGTCAGTACAGCAACAGAGCACCTATTTAACTGAACCTGTTATCCCATAATCCTCATTGTTATAGTTTTACTACAATGCTTGACAGTTGAAATATATTTAATTTTTTAGAAGAGAGCTGTAATTTCAAATACCCTCCAAGTTAGTTATCTTTTCAGTATACAGTTTTTGGATAATCCTATCCAAATTAAGGATTTTGCATTTTCTTTACATTAATTCATTACTTGAAAATAAATGTTGAACCAATTGAATCTCAAAGTACAAAAGGTTCCCATTATCTCTTGTTTGGGTAAAACCATCTGCAACATCCAGAGATGACGACACCAGTGGTTGAGTTTAGATTATAAATCCCAAATAGTGTAAGTACTAGAGTATGTATTTGGAAGGGTAAAGAAGATTACAGGCACTTTTCTTGCCTTTTTTTTTTTGTTAAGAGAATTTGTTACTGGACAAAAAGAGATGGTACTAAAGAAATCTTAGCACAATACAGTGGCAAGCATTGAAGTTAGTTAAATGATAGAAGATTCTTTATAAGCCCAGGAAAAAACCTCCCAAAACAGCTTATTTTAATGAACCCCAGTAAAAGAATTCCATACATATTATCTTCAGCACCATCTCAATTTAGAGGACCCAAACTGGTGGGAATCTTTCACATCACAAGACAAGTTTTTTAGAACCACTGAACTAAGCATACATTAAACAAATCAATCCCTACAGCATGCTCCAGGTGAAAAGACTCTTCATTTATTTAGTTAGTTTTCAGTGTAACTGGAAACATAAGCGAAGATATACAAATCATATGCTTCTCAGCATCTCTCTATTCAGATGCATCGTTCTCTATTGTTCACGGAAGAAAAATCACCAGCACCACCTGTAACCCTGTCATTGCTCATTCTGTCAGATCCAAGATGTCAGGTAATACATCCCCCAGTATTCCTGTAACACTGAGCTTTTTCCAACTAATACACAGTAACATCAAGTCAGCCTTCACTGATGCTCTACAGAGGAAAATAATTTCAAAGAACAGTGGAAAGAAAATGTAATAGTGTCCAAAGCCTTCACATCGGCATCTATATGCGTGCTTACTATTTAGCGTTCATCACCACTGTATCTAAATGCCTATCATAAATACAGAGATTAAATTATAACCTCCAATTAACACTTCATATCTAAGCCAGTACACAAAATACATTTTTATCCACAAAAGGCGAAAACTTTCTTTCATATTGATGAATAGGATGTTTCAGCACTCTGTATCAAAAAAAAAAAAACAAACCCCAAACCACATCTGAATTATAACACAAAAGTTAGACTTTCTACAGAAAGGAATTTAAACCTCTTTTCTTGATTTTTTTTTTTTTTTTTAAATGAAACACATGGGAAATTTGCCAGGTCTTTAAAATATCTCCCAATGTAGAATGTGGGGGAAAAACAGATGGAAAAATAATGTTAAAAAATTCTATCATTTAAAAAAAGATTGGTGAAATAAGTTTTACTCACATAGCGTGTTTTGCAGCTATTTGTTTTAGATGTTCTTAAATACTACACAATTATTTATGCAATTAGGTCTTAAGCAGTCAAGGAAGATAAACTGAAGAATTCTCAACAAGGCAAATTCTGCAGACTGGAGATGGTCTATCAGATTCCAGGTGCAAAGGACAAACCCAGAAGAAAATCAAAATCTTCACAAAAGGGACATTCCTCTACAATGTTCTAAACATTATTTACGTCTCATTGAACTGAAGGACTCTCAGAGAGGAGTTACAGCTAAGAAAGTCAAAACAAAGCAATCCATCAGATTTGATATCCCTGTGATGTGAAAAGTTCTACCTGACTAAACCAAAGAATAAATATCAGAGGGATGCAGCAAAATATGCTGCATCTATTTCTGACTGCTTGGAAATTAGAGACTCAAACTATATTTGAAAAATGCTTTTAGATTCCAAACACCTCCTTATAATATTTCACCAAAATATTCTCCATGTACATCTACCACAGTGAATACTAAAAATAAGCACTGCCAGCTGTACCACAGGCACTGCTGTACAACAACCACAGGTTCCTTTTCAATTCGCCGTCACTCACAGTCTAGTAGGAAGTCAGGTAAGAACATTCTATAGCATTTAAACAAATTAAAAACCTTAATGACTTCATGTTTGTCAACATACTCTGTCTTTCGGCCACTTAGCCATTAGTAGTGATGGTACATGTGCTGTGCTTAAAGCTTAACAGGGGTACACATTCCCATACGTGTCTGTACAGCCCAGAGAGCAATAAGAACAGCTATTTATCAAATAGGGTTTTTTCTAAGCATCTGGAAAGCTTTAAGTAAATTATTTGAACACAGAAGTATAAACCAAACGTATCTAACTGAAAAAGCAGAGATTACTACACAATTAAACTTCTTCCCAGCATATGGCAGTAGTATACATGGGCAAACAAATGCAATCTGTTTGAACCAGTTGCTCTCAAAAGCTTTCCCTATTTGCTCAAAGATAATAAGCAGGCAGCGTTTCACATTCTGAGAAACTTGGAATCTCCTTTCATCGCTGCAGTTCTCTCCAAAGCAACTGTAGATAACGTGTCACCACAGACCAGCAGAAGTCAGATCAAGCGCAGTGAGCTTCATTTCTTGCAGTCAACAGGTTACATAGCCATCTCAAGACGACCCTTGTCACTCTCTCCCAATTTATTCTCATACATGTTTACTGGATTTGTTGGTAATGTTAGATAAAACTCAAAGGTGGGAGAAGACTGATATTATCTGATAAATTTCCCTAATCATGACTCATTATTTTGCTGAAGCCGTCCCAGAAGTTCTCTGTTCTCTAGCACCACACGTTTTACCTCGATAATTTGTTTTCTCACATTGGCTCAGATCTAGCACGTCTCACAGCAAACTTCTTGTAAACAACTGCCAGAAAAGGTGGGGGGGAGAAAATTTTCAGATCTTGTATGTTTTGATCTTTCGTATTTTAAAGGAACTAATTCTAGGATATATCTGCCAATTAACTTAGGAGACCCAATTTGTCTAAATAACCACTCCCAGTTAGGAAATATGACATGCTATGTTCTTTCTTAGCTGCCATTACATCCATTCAGCCTACGCTTCGCTGTAGGCATCTTAACAAGGCCCAGCCTACTTTCACCTCTGACCACATCAAGCATTTATGGGTGGTTGCCTTACACAGTTGTGTTTATTGGGCCTATGTTCTTTTCCTACAGTTTGGTTTGCTTAATATTGAAGTCCCCAAACATCTACATGGTGTCCTAGAACTCTTTTGTTTCTATGGTATCCGCACATCTGTACACTGGTGCCCAGCACTTTCAAATTTCCTTTCAGTAGGAGAAAGACTTCTCAAAACTTCTCCTAAGTAAACTTCAACATGTTTCACTGCTGAATTTAACTCTGTTTAGCTGACTTTACATAGGTAATCTGAACTGCAGCATGTGCCTGTACTTTCCACCTTTATCATAATACATGCTACATATGTTGACAGCAACCAATGACTCCTGTTCTCTGATTAGAGACAGTGACAGCTACTTGCTTACTTCTGAAGACAGACACCTGGAAAACTTCTTTATTTCCCTCCTGCTCATCAAACTTGGATAGGAAACAAATAATTTTTTAAAAAAGAAATAAATAATATTTTTTAAATGTGTAGCCTTTAGTAAAAAACTAAAAGGCATTTGTTTATTTGGGTTTTGGTTTTGTTTTTTAAGTACCTCTTCTGTGGAAAAAAAAAAAAAAAATTCCTTCCAGATCTGGTATTTTTTGCACCAGGTTGGTTTCTAGGTGACTAAGGTCACAACTTCTTACTCTTAATGGAATCAGCTTTTCAATTCTTTGCCTTCAGCAAGCTCCCAAGAGTTTAATTTTGTTTCTACGCCCTCTATCTCTTCCTTTAAAATGGAAATCAGCTTGTAATTTTAGTCTTCCTTCTGACAAAGGCAGGACCATCTCAACATGCAGAAGAAATCATTAACATACAGAAGACACTGTCTTTTCACATAGGGATGCATCCTTTCACTCTCATTTTACGAGCTTTTTGAGCTATTCACTATTTTCCCAGAAGAAGGGAATGATGTTTTTTATCTTAGTGTCCTTCTCCTTTCAACAACCATCAGTGACAGTCTTTTCTTCGCTTCCGTGGCTTCCTGAGCAGATCCATTTGTAGCTCATAGGCTTCACAGTGTGGAGCTAGAACTCCTCCTGACCTCTGCCCCTTCACTTGAAAATGTTGAGCTGCCTTAGTGCTGAATGGCTGTCGGCCATTCAGTCCCGGCTCGCTGAATTACTTCTGTAAAGCCCTTAATAAGCACAGTTATCCTACTTACCCTAACTTTGACAATTTCTTAAGGCATTCCCCTTCCGTCACTCCGTCAGTCTCTGCAATGTCTCCACTAAACTGAAGTCCCTCCCTTGGCCTTTGCAGAACTGGCATCGCCTTTCAGCCCTTTCCTCCTACCCTCAAGGTCACTACAATGTACATGGGATCAATCAGTAAAGGGCTGCAAATCGGACGCAGGAGCTGAAAAAATATTGAAAGTGACGTGCTTCAAGTCTCCAGAAAACACATCCAGAGGATCTAAGTAGGAGATTATTTTGATAAAATTAAATCAAAGTTCAGGCTTATAATTCTAATAGGTATAATAAATGGCTGTCTTCATGCCAGATAGCTCCTTATAACTATCATAAATCTACCATTATTTTCATTTTACGCTTAACAGAGAAGAAGCTGAGACCTATGTTTGAGCTCAAACAGGTGTTGCTCCAATAGAAACGGTTCATCTGTTTCCACTCCTCATACACTCCAGGAAAGAAGCAACTTATGACATTTAACTGAAGTCTGAAATCCCTTCACACTCCAGGAGGTCAAATTAAAGTCAGTCATTTATACAAATCGTACAGAAAGCAGAGAGAGTCGGCTGAATTTTAATTAAAATGAATGGCTGTGTAGGCAGGACGAGCTGAGCCGTTCCTCATCACCTGTTTTGCTGAACACAGAAGGCAGTACAGTATGTACCATCCATTTAAACAAAAGAAGCAGAAACACGTTCAAAATATTCCCTCAAGAAAGACAGCAGCAAGAAAAAGAATCTTTAGTTGTATTCAACCTTCAGAAAATACTCACTAAATACCACACAGCACTATGTTCAAATTCCCGCTCAAGTTCAGTGCAACTACATAACCTCTAAATGATACTGTAATCCACTCTACTAAATATCAGGAAAAGCACTTACACATTACACACACGCCCCTCTCGGCATCTACTTCTACAAAAAGTTACCAGAATAATAGGAAGCCATAACAGCACATAGTAACACCTCAGCAAACTTTCTGAGGTTGAAGATCTTAATTCCAGTACAGTTTTCTCTGCAACAGGAATAAGCGTGGCCTTGAATAACTTCTGAGTGCAGTCTGCATGACAAAGTGTGAAAATTGCTATATAATGGCCACTTTTTAAAAGAAGGTTGCAGAATTAATGCAATTATAAAATCTATGTGACCTCTAGTTAGGAGAAAAAACACTACCACACCTTGGCAGCTGTTGCAGTGTTGACATAGTCCAGTTTCTCATGTATTTTAGGAACATCTTCATCTCCCTAAAACTCAATGATGAGAAGTCAATCAGAAGCACTACAGGACACAATCTAGAGCCAAGGCAATGTTCTACATCTACTTTTGCTAAAGCTGTAACTCCTTGGTAGCTTCGTCAAAAGCTCCAGGGATGAGTCAGAACACATCCTCAAAGATGAGATGGGCAGTGGCAATGTCATTACCAGTCACTAACCTTGTTACCGGGAGCTCCATGCTGCCATCTGGATTTAACAGTCAGCTTTCACTGTATTTTGTGGAGGGCTACCAGCTGTTGCTCTCCGAGATCTCTCAAGTATCTTTTGTAGGAGAATGGAGAGAAATGCATTGTGTTTCACAGCGATGAGCTGACAAACTCTTAAAATGTAGCAAGAAGCTGAGAATCTCACTAGGCAATTTCTGTTCGCCAAACAGATTTTATGTTTCAGTCTTATGTAGAACTAAGTATCAAAAGCACTATTAAATTAAATAAATAAAGCAAGATGAAGTACAAGGGATTAATTCCTCTACCCCTACTTTCTTATTACAGTATACAGCCATTGTTTGCACACAGCCATCTGTCAAGCTTCAGAGCACAATCAATCTTATGGCTTGAGATGGCCCACCAAAAGATAAGCTTAACTATGACAGAATAAATCAAACATATCTGTTACAGGAAAAAAAAAGAATCAGAAACAGTTACTTTTTCCTACTGAAAGAATGGCATGCATACGTATATAAATATATACTATAGCTAGCTAGCTAGCTAAACTGTAGCTCTGCAACTTCCTCCTAGACTGCAGTGCTGGCAGCAGGCTAAAAGTTCTCAGCATAAGTAGCAGATTCTGTTGCTGCAAAGCTTGCTTTGATTTTGATCATGAAAAGAAGTTTGACACAGCGGTCAGTAAAAGGTCAACATTACCATATTACAACAACTATAGCCACATTTTTTCCTCTCGACAGAAATAAACATAAACCTTGCTTCACTGGTGAACATTTCAGCCATTTGGCTGAAAAATGTAGTGCATTTTATATTTTCATCCACCAAGTGCAAGGGCATATCAGGAAAACTGACTATATCAAAATGTAGTAGTAAATGAACACGTTTTTCCTAAGAAAAATATCATAAGATGTCTATAAGGCCTTAAAGAAAACGGGTCTTTGTTTATTGTTTAAAATATGGAAGAAATAAGCCAAAGCAACCAACCACATATCTATATAACACTTCACCTTAATGAATAATTCCTGTTTCAGAAAAAAAAAATTAGAAAGAAAAGAAGATTGCCTGACTTTCCTCTAAAAAGACTTACCTACAAATGGCAAATTCTCTCAGTATATCCCTACCAATGGGGTGGCGTGATCACAGCACCGTTCAGTAATGTCAAACACAGGTGTATGAGCACTAAAATGGTTCTAAGTGCATGCTAAGGAAAGAATGAAATCCACTCAATAGCACTAGGTATATTTTGATGAATGTTTTAAAAGAAGCTAACATTAAAGAGGTCAGAAATAAATAGAACATTAAGTAAATAACCTCTTAAAATAATATGATGGATGAATTTATTAAAAATAAATTTCAAAATAGATTGCTTTTCTGACTACTGCACTTGCTTTCCTCAGCAAAGGAAATGGGAATAATTAATGGATTTGGCTGCTTCTCTCCAGGGATGAAGATAATCGATCTGTGGGGGAAGGCCTTTATCTAGCACAGAGATAGCACTCATACAGCAGAAGGTAAAAAAAAAAAAAAAGAAAAGAAGTGGGGTAGATCTGTTGCTGGCATACCTCCAGAGCTGCTTATCAGCTCCTACCACTCAAACTAACTCAACTCTAGGAGTTTGAGATGCTGGTAAGGTTGCCAGTGATAATATTCTCTCTTTTATTAGCTAGAATGAAGGAGGTGGTGGCGGGGGGTCCCATATTGTTATTACAATAAGCAAAATCTCAGAACCCATACAGAAGCTATAAATGGGCTACTTGTTCCTTTCTGGCAAGTGCAGCTCTTTAAACCAAGGACATTTTTTTTTTGTTCACATATTATATAGTTACGATAAGCGTACAATCATTGGCTTAACAACACACAAACTGTAGGTTTATCAGAATGAAAGGGGTTTTTTTAGTTATTTATTTTACGGTTGCTCAGTTCATTATATACTCCACAGTTGAGTAGTTCTCGAAACATAAACCCCGTTTTCAGTGTAGGAGAGATGCAAGTTAATTCATTACTGCAGACAGCTCGTAGTGCAATTAAAACCTCTAACCTTCCCACATCTTCTACAGCCCCAAAGTCTATACAAACACTTCTCTGAGTGGTCATTTAAGAAATCTAATTTTCAATAGTTCTACAAATAAATAGTTTCCACATAAAATTAATAACTAACAAACAGTGCAACAAACTAACAGTGACTACTTATATTTTTCCCCAATGCTTCATGACTTAGGATTTGAAAAAAAATAAAATTCTATCAGACCAAAACGAGCACAAAATTCACGCTTTTTGTGTCTGACTATCGGACAGAAAGAGATAAAGACAGAAGACGGTATTATCTAATAACGTTGTACAAAAAACCACATTGCATCGCTCAAAATATCATGCGAGTCAAGAACCTTTAAGAACACACAGGAACTCACAGGTTTCCCAAAGTCATTTTAAGAAAAATTAAAACACCTTGAAAGGAATCAGTTTCTCTAGCAGACTAAAGTCCTCCTTCCTTGAGAAGGATATAATTCAGCGTATTGACATCACCGTACAAGTGGCCTGGGAATCCAATCAGAAGAGTAGCAATTAGCTTAATACACACTAATATAAGTAGCCTAGATTTTCACAGGAAGTTGAGCAGTATTGATCTCTGTTCCAAATCACCACATAGTTTTCCTTGAAAAGGGGATGAGGAGCGTGAGACAGAATTTCATCTATCACCAAAAAAAATAATCTGTATTACCATTGTCAACCACATGGCACTGAAAAACTTATTTTGAATTAGCACAAACAACAAAAAGCTGTCAAGAAAAATCTAGTCCTACTGGTTCGTCAGAAATACAGTGACAAAGACTAATGTGGAAAAGAAAACAGACACAAGATCTAACTGATGTAAACAACTGTTTACTCAGGAAAGGTCAAGTCCGCAGTTTATACAATTTTGAGAACCAGCAATGGCTGAAAGTATCGTAAAAATTTTGGAAGAAAGCATAATGGGGGGAGTGTGTGTTTTTTGGTATTTAGTCCATATTACAGGCTAAATTCTGGAAGATAACAAACAAAACAAAAAGAAAGCAAACAGAGAAGTAGTAATACATTATTGTTCATCCCAAACACACAAAAGTAATCTTTTCAATTTACCTTATCTCTGACCCCCTATTGTATACTAAACTTTTAGACTACTATTTATCATATTTATTCCAGAAACTTCTTAATCTGTAGTTGCTAGTTTCATTAAACCTATTGTTTCCAGTATCTTTCAGTAGCAGATAAATAATTCAGCATCACCCAGCTGAAAATCAAAGTTCAGTCTAACAGTTATTCTTGTAGTACATGATAACTACATCTTCAAATCTTACTGTTCTTCCAGTGAACGTTTTGGCAAATTGCACTCCAAATTACACCTACTTTTTCTTTCTTTTTATAAGTAATTAGAATAAGAAAGAAAATCCTAAGTAAATACATTTTTAAGTCTAGATCTTGACACTAATAAATTAGTTAACTTGGGGCCAGAGAGAAAATGTATTTCTGACCTATATAAGTGTGAGTTTTGGAAAGAAGTTTCAAACCATCCTCATATAGTTCCTCCCATTTGCAGTGCGATTAGATCAAGCAGTATGCAATACTGCATAGTTTTTAATCCCCACTCCCCCCTCACCATACGCACACACCCACATGTGGTTTTACCTCACATCTCTGGTCCTTCCTGCCATTTCCTTCATGTAGTTCTCTCAGAGTCCAGGCTTCAGTGCATGATTTACACCACTGCAACCCAATGGCCATGGCACAGCTGAGCGTACACCAATTTCACACAGAGCCAAGGTTAAAAAAATTGGCTGGACTCATATATATATTAAACGCACTAGGCATCTGCACTGCTACATACTGTAAAAGGCTCAAAGTTCAACAGATCTGCATTCTAAACCCAAAGGAATTATCGAGTGCCTATCAGTGCACTGATCTACTAGTTAGTGAACCTGCTATTTCAAGAACTGCTAATCAAGTACTGATCACAGAATAAAAATGAAGATATATTAACTGTAATTGTAAAATCTGAAAAAAAGGATATACTGCAAGTTAGACATTCATCAACGTTATACTTTCTCGGATGAAAGCAGTCTAAATAAAGTAATTGAAAAACACACCATTCAAACTACTTAAATCATCTTGATTTAATGGCTGTATCAGCAATCATTATGTGCTTTATGGAACTTTGAAGCATAGGGACAAAGTTCGGTTCAAATAATCATTCATCTCCTAATAAGCTGAGTAAATATTCCATTCAAACAACTATATTAAAATCCTGGTTTACTGTATTCACTAAGAACTAAACAGCCAATTAACTAGAAGTTGCAGTCTTTAAATTCCATTCTACTTTTCTATATCCATCCAAATGTCACAGGAAACATACACACACAAAACAAGAACACAAGATGACACAAAAACCACTGGAGTTCAGCTGCTGCAGCGGGCACCGCCCCGTGCAGGGTAAGCGATGAGGGCTGCAGGCATGGCACAGCATGGCCTCTCGGCTTTTTGGAGGGAATTTTTAATAGACATGCTATGAAAAAGCTAAACTCTCTCAAGAGACTAAACAACTGGTATGAAATTCTCCCCAGGTAAAAATTCCACATCAAGGTAAAAAATTTTTGATATTGTATGATTGTAACGAGAACACAGAAAATGAAAGATTTGATATTGTAGTTAAAGAACCTAAGTGCTGAATTCAGGAAAATTAGTGGCAAAGTGCACAGTCATTTTCACAGTAACAAAATCATTACCACCCCCTTTAATTTTTATTTATTTTCATTTTTTCACCTGCCATCTCAGGCTTTTCAATAGACATTTCATGGCACTCCTTAAACAACATATTTAAGCTGCCATTTAGTTTTGTGAAATCTGAAGCAATTAATTGTTAAACACTGAAAAGAAACTACTATATTGGAATTTATGACCACATTTGGGAATAACTGTGTATGGCCTTTGGTTAATGTCCAGCAGATATTACAGTACCATCAAACCCCCTCTTTGAATCTCCAGTGCTTTTATGCTGCCTAATGTCTCACCTCGATACTATAACATGTTTGACAATTTTAGCAAATAAAGGTTTCTCCCCCCATCCCTAGTCTCCAGTTTTATTTCACTAAAGCACTATTACAGTTTGGATCAAAGTAATTACCATAAGAAGTTTTAAACTGTTCTTGTAATAGACTGCTGGGGTTTTTCTTGAGTAAGTGTCCAATATTTTTAGTCTGTAAGACTATTTTGTGCCTTCAGCCATTTACATGTGAACAGCTGCCTCATCCAACATGAAGTTTAGGAATCAAATTTCAGCTAAAATTATTGATAGCTCTCCTTTCCAAGATAGCTGAAGATTAGAAATTAAAATGAATATAACAAGTGTTAAAAACACGAATATTAACTGGCATTTACTAAGACATCATAAATTATTTGTCCAGTTTTCCAGAGATCTACTATAATCCTCCACAAAATCCCCAGAAGACATGAGCATTAGAAGACTGTTAGCATAAAAATGTACAAAATACAAATGAGTACAAAATACTCATATATTTGTGCCATGCAAAAGGTCAGTTCTACACCATGGCAAACAGTTTGGCTGTAATCCAACAAAGCATTGAATTATAGGAGAACAAGCTAATGATAAGCATGTCTTTAGCTGCTTTTTCAGGCTCTGGTTAACATACTGAATCATGCAGAGCAGTTTTGTAAAAAGTCAGCGCTAAAAAAAAATATTTCCCATTTCCAAGAATAATTAAGCAGTTGACTTAAAAAAAAATCAGTAGTTTGATACTATTATTATCACCGTTATTCCTTCCAAATACAGGTTCAGGAACTGCAAAGCTATGTGCTCCAAAGGCAAGTTACAGTTAGGTATTAGGTTGTTTGATTTGGGGTTTTTTGTTGTTTTGGGGTTTTTTTCCTCCCCACAAAATAATCACTACTTATATACAGCTAGTAAGAGGCTCTCTTTCAACTCAAGTATAAAAAGTCAAACCAATTTCAATACAATTTTATTCAACAGTGGCTACAAATACTTCTTATTATGAAAGCTCTCCTACTGCATTAAACTTCATGGAAAAATTATCATCTTAAGCTTGTAAAAAAACCAAACAAAACAACACCAAAGCCCAAGCCACCTCTCTATACAGATATCCTTCCGTAGACCATCAGAATTAAAGACAGCTTTCAGGTTAGGATAGAAAAGGATGTCCTATAAGCATGCTTCATGTGCTTTCTTGTTCCCACAAATGTTCTGACCATTTTGTATTAATAACTTTAATTATCGTATGATCCATTATTTTGAGGGCTAAATGAAAGGCTGAAGGAACAACAACAAAAAAACCACACAAAAAGCACAATTTTTCTGGTTCTGCTCTACAGAAGGTTTCACCACTCATTATTATAGCACTCTTCAAGAAACAATTCTGGGTCTACAGAAAAGGCAAATGTATCATTATTTTACATGGAAGTACCATAACAAGAAAGATAAAAATCACAGGTTTTTCTCCAAAATATAAATCCTAGTAAACAATTTTTTAATTTTTTTATATATATATATATTTTTATATATATATATATATATATATAAAAAGACATATTCATGTATCAAGGTTGCAGTATGTCTCTCTTCTAAAGATGAGAGCCATAGTCTGTAGGAGACTAGCAATGGCACGTAACAGTCCATAAACACACAGAGAATACACTGCACATCCAATAATACTCCAGCTAGCCAAAATCAATTCTGCTGGTGCTTTAGTCCCAGATCTATTCTGGCTTTTTTTTTTTTAAAAAAAACCCCGTCTTTTACAGACAATATTTCAGACACCATCTTGCTTTATTATGAAGACCTGAATTGCAGACAAAGTGAAAGCAGTAAAGCAGAACAAACAGCTTTGATTATCTTCTTCAAATATTGTCACGTTGGCATGAAAGTGTTTCGCTCTCACAATGCCTTTTTTATTATTTGAAACATGAATAGGTTCAGAGGAACAGAAGCACAATGAGGACAATTCAGTACATCTTTCACACAGACACAAATCCATTGTCAGAGCAAACATTGCTTTCTACATTCACCAACACAAAGGTCTAATAGGAAGTCCTTACTGTAGAGCATATCCACATCCAACAGCAGTAACTAGAATTATTTTACCAAAGAGGAATCAAGTAAAAAAAAAATATTCATGATTTCAGCTTATACATCTGAATAATTTGCTATATATATAAAATTACATTGCCTCCTGAATATTTATTCTGTCAGCAGATACAGTTTCAAAAAACAATCCCATAAAAGAGATAGCATTAGCTTTTCTGGATGAGGTAGATCCAACAAAAGCAGTAAAAAAATCCCCTCGTTTTAAAAAACTCTACACTACTGGTACCATTAAATTTGCTTATTGGCCAAATATTAAGCCAAAATTCACAAGAAACTTATAAACATTTCCCTTTTATTTTGCATTCTTCTGACACTTGTTTACTCAAGGATGCAAGATCTCCTAGGAAAAAAAAAACATTAATATTTGACAACAGAGGTATTACATCTAAACAAATAAATTTATTTTCTTGATTATTTTAAAGGTACTTTCTCCATTTTCTCTCTTTATTGAGCAGCTTGCTTTCCTCTACAGGGTGTGTGCTAACTTCATTTCTACCAGTTTGTCTCATCAGATTTCTAAAATAATCTTCCTCCTTACTCAATAATAGCTTTATGAGTATCATGCATTACCCTGAGTACCTTGCTATTCCAACTGCAGGGCAAAATCCAGAATATCAAAGATCCAATCTCCACAGACCTAAACTCTAAGGAAAAAAAACAAAACAAACCACTTGGGTTTTCATCGTTCTGATCCAAGGAAAAGCTGCTTAGAACATCAAAAAAGTTTAGCTTGAAAAACACGTACGTTTGTGAGACTGAGACAACCTCTTGCCACCTGGAATCTCTAGGCAAACGAAGCAGTTTTAAAAAACATTAACTGTGTTAATGTTCATTCTCAGAAATGGACAGCTAACACGTATATGCCACTTTAACCACTAAGTATATGTTGAAATAATGAAACCAGAGCATAAGTGGAACAAGTGGAAGACAAAGTTTCACTAACCTGTCATTTACAGTGCTTCTCTCACAGCTGCTCTCCAAAACTAGAACACTACTTTCCAAAATAAAAACAGGATCCCTAACATAACTATTTTCCTCAGGTTCACCTACAATTTTTCCAGTTCATACAGGCCAGAGAGACAACTACAAATGCAACATTCAGTAGAACACAGGATCCTAGCTAAAGCATGCGTTAATCAAGTAGATCTTTCTTTAGGTCTCCTTTAAGTATTTACCCATGCTTATTTAGGAACAAATAAGTAAGCATCCATGCAGCACAATTATCTTCGGTTTCAGCTACCATCCCCAAAACATACTACTGCTAAAACTCGATGTTTCCAGGAAGAAAACCGCTTAAATAAATTGTTCAGCTGAAATATAAATACTGTCAATTTAACACACTCTCTTCTCTTAGAAGATACAATATCAGTTCTTTCATACGCTGCTCAACTGCTGCACGACATTATTTTTTTTCCTAGGAGAACAGGAGAGAAATAGTCTAAAGGATCATCCTTAAAATTTTACGAAAATTTTTGTATATAGTTCTGTGAATATAAACTCTGCCCTGTCTCACTATTCCTGACCCTAATATATACACTGTTGAAAATACCATTCGTTATTCACACCTGATAGAGCATTAATCGCCCACATTCGTCTTTTAACTTCTACTATGTTTTATAAAAAGAATAATTAGATTTTGACACTGGATGAGATGGCGTATCTATTTGTCTAACATACATGTCCACTCCTCTTCAGTCTTTTCCATTCATAAGAAGTCTTTCCTATTCATAAGAACTCTTTTCTATTCTCAATGTTTTTACAAATGAGCCTTCTGAAGAAAGATTTTAAACCATTGTCTTGCCATACTTGCTATACTTCATGTATACTTTTAGGAAGTTTCTATACACGTGTTGCTTTCTACAGGAGATTTTGAAGAGATGTTTTTATACGAGAAATAGTAAAAGCAGATGACTCAGTCAAGATCTAAGACATGAGGTCAGAAAGTAAAACATTTTGAGTTATGCACTACCACAGTGATTACTGTGGCTCAGTCAAAAACTGAGAGATCATCACCGGGGAAGAAATCTGAAGACTCCTGAATAGCAGAAAGACAACAGCAGAAGGCAAAACTGGACTAAAGGCTGTAAGCAGAAGGAAAGAGCATGTCAAACAGTGAAAACTAAGAGAAACAAACAAAAAAAACAAACAAGAAAACCAACCTTTTTTTCAGACCCCAAATATTTGGTCGAGCTAGCTTTAATTTTCCCCTAATATCAGCTATCAAGATACAGTCAACTCTCATGGATGAAACAAGAGAACTGACATAATCTTTTCAAAGCAAGGGGAAACATCACTTGGAGTTCTGTAGACAGATGTTCTCTGTCAATTTAAAAGCAAGTTTATTTCAATATAGATACACACATACAATGTAAGTCTTATATTTGCATATAGTGTAACATTCCGTTGCATATGGTATTATATTCTGTTGCATGAGTAAGAGGTTTTTATTGAGTAGTATTTCCCAGTGATTAAAAAAAAAAAATTAAACAAGTATTATTTTTTAATCTCACAAACACGAGTAGAGAATTCACTTCAGAATACAGTCCTGTCCCAAACAGACTTAACCCCGTATCAAAATCAATGAAGTGACAAGGAATACAATGACGATGCTAAAGCTAGAACTAGCAAAACTCTAAACAAGAAAGATGATCCAACTTCTCCAGTGATAAAACAGACCAAGTTTAAACCAGCTGGAAATTTACTGGCTTGTGATTTGGAATTCTAGGTGTTCAAACCACAGCAGACTTTGGCATTTTCTTTCTGTTGACAACACTAAGGCTAAATACTTACTGAACACAAGAGCACATACACTAGTTTTACCCTCCCAAAAGAATCCATGTTAAAAAAAGCTTTTTAAGAACACAGACAAAACATGAAAAACTTAGCAGCGGAACATAATGAAAAGATGAAGATTTTTATTCAAATGTCCAAAAATGAAGCATATTCAATATTCTGCAGTAGAAATAGAAGTAATAAAGAAGTAAAGTGGAAATTAGGCAACATATGCAGAGGACTTCAGCCATTTACATCTCAAAAAAGAGTTAGCAGTATGTTGATCAAATATATTTTATGTTAATTTTATGCATTTTCTTCCAGCAATTCCTAACTTTACTCAATACTAAAGCTTTCCAACAAAATACCACAAGCAAAATATGCACATTCAAGTATTCCTTTCTTTCCTCGTTCTCTAAAAAAATGACTGTGCGTTCTCTGAAACAATCCAACATGCCAAGCCATTTTCTTAAATATTCTTGTCTTCAACTGCCTACCTCATCACAAGTATTGTCCACAAAAGATTATCCCACAGTTGCCAGTCTTACATAAAACTGTCTTAAAAATTCTTGCAAGGAAAAAAAAAAAGAGAATAAAATATTTACAAAGGTATCCTTTCACTCCTGTGAATTTTTAATTACTGAATAATAATGCAGGTCTTCAGAAGTACTGCCTGATAAATGATCGCTTGCCCACTACTGAGCCTCTCAAGTATCACATCTGTTAAAATTTCATGGAGTCAGAGGCTTTAACGATGTCTGAAAATTCTCTATTTTTAAACACCAAGATTAAATGGAAAAGGAAAAAAGCATAATGAAATTATTTGGAAAAAAGGCTCATATAGAAAATGGTGGATAAAATCAAGAGCCTCAATGAAAAGTGAGCACTACAAAAGAACAGGAAACAAGTAAATCTACATTTGTGACTTATAACAACAACAAAAATCACATCTACTGCAATGTAGCAAAAGAACTACTATTGCATGCAGAGTATTGGTGTTGGTTCCCATTGCAGAAACATCAGAAGTACTACTTGTCCATGAGGACAGACTTCACTGAAAGAAATTTATTTTTATCAGTCACTCTCGGCACTAAAAATGAAATAAAGGACTTCGTGATGCAAAGCAGAACACAATGTTATGTTGAAGAGCAACGTCAGATGAAGAAGAAAGCATCACACATGTCACTGTATGTCTTACCTATAAAAACCTCTGCCTGTAAGATATATTATCCCCGATCATGTGGCCACGTGTCAACATTATTGATTAATCACCAGAGACAACGACTCTCTCCATTGCCTTCACCAAAGCATGGTGGTTCCTTCCATTAAAGCCAGGGACTCATCTCAGACTCCCAGTTTTTAATACCATGTTATCAATACTATACGTCACAGAGCTTTACAAGGAAGAAGCTCTGAGGTACGGCACAATCGTTTTATTTTCCTCTTGCTCCAAATTGAATATCTTTCATTGCTTCATAACCTCTTTCCTCAGAATGACAGCCTAAGCAAATGACTCCTCACCCCATCATAACAAAATTAATTCTTTAGCCTAAGGCAAAGAACAACGAACCACATTAGAAAACAGACCTCTAAAAAAAGCAAGTTAACTGACAAAATCACCTCTGTTATAATGTTTTAATAATTACTATTTTTTCCAAATGAACATATCTGTAGTAGATTAAAAAGAATATGGCAATCAAAAAAATAAAGTGAGAAAATACTTTAAATTTTTTACTAATGGAAAAATGTCTTCGGGGGAAAAAATAAATTAAAAAAAAATTGCTACACAACACTGTTTACAAAGTTTGCACAAGATCCTATATACTAATATTTAACAAGCTGTGTATTTCCATGAGAAAATTGTGTTTTATAAATACACTTTGAATTATTTTCTTTTGGAGAAAAGCTAACTTAATGAACATAAGAAAACAAAACCATCAACATCATAGAAAAGAGGTGACATGACTGAAACTCAAAACGTTTTATTTTCATTAACTAGTTATTTCTTATTATCTTTGTTGCAAATGAATATCACAGAAAATACTATTAAAAAGTAACCAGGTGAATCAAAACCTAGTGAGATGTCTGTCTTGTACCTGTGACCCCTTTAACAAACCAAAAAACAACACTGACAGCCGTAAAACTAGAATTCAACCAAAACTCACAATAAAACAGCAGAGTAATTGTTAACAAAAAAAAAATAAATCTATAAATCCTCTTAAAAATTAAAAGACACAAACAATATGCTTTATCATTTTAGAAAAGCAGTAAAATGCTCCTTTGGAAATCTTATGCATTCTAAATTAGGTCTGTAGATCCTGGGGATTATTTTATTTTGTGTTTACATCTGAGGTTACATACAGTTTTGCTGCGAGTTATTTTCCTTTAGAACCTACAAGGCTGTAGCAGCTCAAACTTTCTGACCTTGAAATACAAACATGTACATTCAAACATAGAACATGTTATTTAAGTGGGCACCAGAAAATGTCCAGTCAAATTATAGAAATTTAGATAAACAGAACTTTCTAAAGTCTTTCCTTTTGTGCTTTATCTACATACATTATTTATACTGTCTCTATTCCAAGATAACAAATCAAACTTTTCATTTTGTCCTGTTTTAAATCCCCTGATTACTCTGAGTTTAGTTTTTTCCTGTTCCTCTTTTTGTAGTACTTACTTTCTTTTTAAAAAGAAAAACTTTAATATCTCTTAGGATTCCTACTGCATTATTGTGTATGGATTCACAGTGTCCAAAACACTGCCAACCATCAATAATGAAATCTGCTGTTCTCTGTAGGAAGAGCTCCGATACAAGGCAGAAGTGCAAAGCTGGATTTGCCACATCATCACACACACTGGGTCTGGGTTAACAACTGTGGGGCAACAAAGGAACGCCCTTCCCTCTGATAAGGTCCTTCTACACAAGGTTCAAGAAGAGAAGTGGTTTTATGGTACTGATGCCTCTCCTTTCACACTGGGCTTCCCTTCCAAATCTCAGAACTTTAGTGGCATAAAGGAAACAGCATTTTCTATGGATTAAGGCGCTGAAGATACGGTATAATTGCCATGGTCTTTATAACCAAATGTGTCCAAAACAGCGAGGTATCTGTCCTGCAGTTTTCATTAGGAGAGTAGTTCTAGCTTTAAGTCCAAGCACAAGACTGTAACCAAAAACACAGGAATATTTACAGTACCTTAAATAAGCAATAAAAAAAGGCTTTGAGATACTACTGGACTCATTCCAGAAGAGGGGGGGAAAATTCAGTTTAATAAAGCAAATAATTGCAATTATTCCTTCAAACGAAAATATTTCGGTGACAACCTACCAACACAAAAACTATGAAGGGAAACAAATTTCAAAAGAAATTCCTCCCTCTAATTTTAACAGGAGGAGCTAAAAAGAAATGGCAAAGCCAAACAGCAGAGTGTCACATTCCCACATATTCTTACCTCCTAGACCTGACTGACTATGCACCTGCCACAGAATGACTGACAAATTATACAAGTTGAAAGCAATTAGCGCTATCAAACACAAACTAAGAAGATTACAGACTAGGAAACCAACAAGAAAAATGCTTTGCTAAGCAAACAGAACAAACCCCAAACCGCTCATTAGTGCACAACGAGGATGTCCAAACTGTCACCTGTAGACAGCTCACGGTTCTCACATGGAAACTTCTCTTACCAAATGCGAACATGGCTCTGCAAACTGGGCACCACCTGCCTCACAGCTACTTCTGCTACTTTTTGCAGCCGCAGGAACAGGCTAAGGCTTGCCACAGCGTCTCCAGCAGCTCTCCTTGTCCTGCTGCTTTGCTGGTTCTCATGTTAATGCAGGCTAAACAAGCACTGGCACTGTTCTTGTTTGCTCTAGGCCAGCCGGTTTCCCCATGTCCAGGGTTTACTGCTGTAAATAAGCAGATTCCAACCATACAGTTGCTTCCTCAACCTCCTGCAACATCTTGTTGCAGATGTTGCCAAGAAGGAACCAAGGATCTAGTTACATTAATTCCATTCCTTCCAGAGGCCCAACCTCTGCAAAGAAGTATTTGCAAAGGGAACTGCCATCACGTTCAAAATTAATTCCTCCAGCAGAGCAACACAATGCAAACAGGGTGCCTTCCTCAAATAATAGCTGTGACTTACTGACCTTGCTAGAATATGAAGCTTAGCCTTCCGGCCGAACCAATTATATCGTTGGTGCCAAGCAGAAGGTACCACCAGAAGCTGTAATCCATCCAAACAGCCATTTTCTTACTGGCCAAAGGACAGCCTAGCAGTGCCTCGAGAAGCGAGTGCCCCAGCTTGGCACGCGATCCACGCTCGGCAGCCCTGCTCACAGGCTGAGGGGCACTGCAGCAACATGCCGGCAGTCAGGAAGTTTTCTTTTTCCAGATATTTTGGGTGTAAATTCCCTGTTTTTGGTAGCCAAGAGACTGCAGGAGGGCCTCTGTGGGAGGAGGCGGGAGCTGCCCTCACAGCAGGTGCCAGCACAGACCCCCTGAGGGACAAAGCTGAGCCAATCAGGGGAGCCCAAGGCACCCTGCGAGCCAATCAGGGGAGCCCAAGGCATCCCACAATCCAATCAGGGGAGCTGGTGGTGCCTCTGTGAGAAGACATTTAAGAAACGGTGATCAACACCAGAGAGAGGAGCAATGACTTCATGGCGGAGCTGCTGACAGGCCTGAAGGGACTACAGCCTGTGGACTGTCACCAGAGCTGAGCAAATGGTGGAGGAAGGGGCGGTGGAAGAGTGAGACCAAGGAGCCCTGACCGCGAGCTCCTGCGCTGCCCTCACCTCACCTGAGGCGGGAGCGCACCCCACAGCGACAGCGAGGGAAGGGGAGAGGAGTCTGTGATGAAGCTGGGCCTGGCAAAGGGGAGGAAAGGTGTTTTCCTTAAGTGTTTCAGTGCTTGTCATCTTTGTTTCCCAATCAGTAATCAAACATTTAAAATTAGGTTAGATTCCCCAGATTCAGCCCATTTTGCCCCCAACATTAATGGGCAAGTGATCTCCCCGTCTTTATCTTGATCCTCGAGATTTCTGACTCCTATTCTTCCTGTTTTCTCCCCCATCCCACTGTGGAGAAGAAGCAAATGAGAAGCTATGCCAGTGCTTTGCTCCTAGCTGGGGCCAGGCCACCACACCAGGACTACATGGTCACTTCACCTACCCTATTCCACAGCAGCGTGCACCATCTCCATCATTAATGGAGCACAATTTTAATTATGCATCCTAGCTTGGCAGGCACCAAGGCCATGAACAAAGCCCTCAGTCCTTCCCCCGTTCTTCCAGTGAACCACTGCAGCTGGTTCTTTGGTTATAGCTCTTTGGTTATCTGCTATAGACCTCAAGTTTCAGACCAGGTGTCAAAAAGCACTTGTACCCTATGAGGTAAGGAACAGACATTCTGTAGACATTTCTACAGCCAGAAACCTGTTATAAGGTTACCTCCAACCAAAGGGAGTGGCCTTGCATGCAAAAGTAATTTATTCTAGTCCTACCTCCCAATCCACACCAACACACAGGTCCCAGCTTCTGCTGACAGAGAAGCACAGGTCCAGTACCAGCATCTTTGCCCTGGTGAATGAGCCGCTGAGGCAGAATGACTCTCCTGGACTCACTCCTGTATCCACCCCCAGTTGTAGCATGCACAAGCAGAACATGCACGTTTATTTACCTCACGTTACAGATATGCTTACAGAAATAACAACTGTTTAGACAGCATGAACCCCATTCTCAAACTACTTTAGATAATTCCATACTGTCTGGGAACTCTTTTTCCAAGTGCATATGCCACTTGCTTTCTCTTCCGACATGCCTCTGGTCTTGTTTATCTTGATCCATAACAGTGAATCTTACCTTAGAGGATCTAAAACTTTTGCCTTTAATTTCTTCAGCTCAAGGCTTTCAAGTAAGGTCACCAGATTTTGCAAATTGTCATCAAATTCCCCCACTTGGCTGCCTTATTTACCTTTGAAGACTAACAAAAAAAATATAGCCAAGTCCTTTGCTCAAGGGGGTCACAGCATCCATAACTAATATTTCTGTTGTTAGTACTCTCCGATTTTACTTTTTCTTTAAAGAATTTGTATTACTTATGAGTCTATGCAATATTCTAATCACACTGTGTTACCTTTTTCCAACAAGGAATCAGTACGTTCAGAGGACAAGATCTTTTTCCTTCTCCCGAAAGCCAGCAGGGGCAGAAAGGTATCTCCTACAGGCCCATCTTGTAGGTTTCTATCTACAGACTAACAGAATGTAAGTAATTTCTGAGCACGTCGAGGAAGTTTGTTCTTTTTCCAGTATCTTGCTGGAAATAAGAATCTAACCTTGTCACTGAAAATACATCCAAGATAAATGACATCAAGCATATCTCCCTAACACTCTATTTTACCTGCATTTAACCTTGTCCAAATTTAACTGTGACCACCTTAGTAGAGTGTCCAGTCATAAATATATGGGCCACAGTTCAGCTTCTTCACTTTCTGAGAAACAGGAATTGAGAACTTACATACAGCAGGTAGCCAACCTTGGATTTTGAATGCAAAATGCAAAGTAGTTGCATACATCTTTGTTTATGACTTTGTCAGTTCTTAACCTTCCTCTTATTTACCATCCATTTTTCCAAAGAGCAAACAATCAAAACCAAAATGTTATGCTGTGTCAGCACAGCCTCAGTTGGAGGGCTAAGATATAGTTAACAGACAGACAATGAATGGGTGAAAACAGAGGGAAAAAAACCTGGCTGAATGATTTTATTTTTTTTGTTTGTTTGTTTTAATTTTAAGAAAGCATCCATGAAAACCACTCAGAGTATTAAAAGAATCAGCCTGCAGAAATAATAATCTTGTGTTATTTATAGTCAGGGTCATGGGAAATCTGTCCTGATATATAAAAATATACAGCTTCCCAGATTAGTTTTGGTAACAGAATTCAAAGAATGAACAGCTATGGGAAAGTTTAAATTCTCATCAAATACACCTGAGCGTCCTTGTTCAAAACTGTTTATACTTTCTGCACTCATTAAGCAGCAAATACGAAGGCAATTGTAAATGCTAGTGTACCCAGGACAAATTTTTGTGGTAACCTAGCGTGTACTAAGGGAACATGCATCTGTAGTTATTATAGACTAGAGTTTGTGATCATGGTTAATTACAGCATGATTAAGATATTATTTGAATAATTAAATTTGGCAAAAAACCCCCAACAATAAAATTACTTTATTAAATGCATTAATAAAAGCAATCACTAATCTTTTATTAAATATCCCTTATATAGAAGTCTGCTGCATATGCTATTGAATTAGTTGTATCCAGCAGCACTTCTTATCCCTAAAAATAATGCTGATGGCAAGAGGATGTCTTTCATCTGTACTTATTGCTCTGTTAGGTGCTTGCATAACAAAATTCATCTTCTGTCACTTCTGCTTCACAGTTTAAAAAGTACTGCATCAACAAAGTACACCACCACAAACAAAGCAGTATGGAACTAAGCCTGAACCCCAAGATAGTCACTGACCTTGAAGAAATTATCCTGTCTCAAATCAGTTTGTATTCTTACATGCCCAGTCATTCACCCTGCTGCTACACTTGTGTAAGTAAAGCAGTTCTGACCCCTATGGTATCATAACTGGAAGGATAAGATCTTTGTTATTAATACATTTCTATCTGGGCAGCTATAGTTCGTGACATCATACAATCTTTACAGAAATGCTACTAGACTTGAGTTATCTATGTCTCAGAACATTCAATTACCCTCACAGAAATAGCACCTTACTGAAGAATTGCATTCATTCTTAATTTTCATTAGATAAAGGTATGCTTTTGGTTTTATCCTTCAAGGAAAATCAATCACAGAAGCTCAATCTTAACAGTAAATCCACAGCAGCATATTCTCCAAGGCATCCAAGCTACAGGCTTACCCCTTCTGGAGGCAGCTTTCTGCTAGCCCTTGCAGAATCTGGCAGACCGTGACCAGAACTTTGAACATAAGACACTAATTTAAAATAACGTTGTTCTAGAAGGCCCTCATGTCCCAGACCACAAGCAAAAAGAATAAGGATACCTTTGTAATTCTGTAAAGCAGAATCGTTATATTCTCTGCTGCACAGTCAATAATTCTCTCTGCCCTTGCTGCTCCCTGCAGGAACTGAGTAGACCCTAGGTGACAACATCAGCTACACAAGACAAGCTCTGTGTCACACAAAACAGGTGCCCACCTGCACTGAGGTGCCTCAGGAAGGAATCCCCTTTGTGCTGATTGCCATAGGACTGTTTTTTTCTCTTCAGAAATGCTGCAATTATCTTTGTCAACACTGCAGGTAGGTAAAATGTTGGTGTCAGGTGCCTGCCAGCTGGAATGCAGCCTGGAATGCAGCACCTACGGTCCCAACTGTTCTCTATCTCTTCCATCACATTCTCAAAGACATAAGCTTGGCCACTGCAAAAGTCACTAACTTTTTTAGTAAAGTATATTCATTAACCATTTTGAGAATCTGTAGCAGCTCCCAGGTAGCACATGGTCTTATAGCATCATGTTGAGATGTATTCTTTCTCAAAGACACACAAATACCTGCCTGCATATCTCATTTCCTTTATTATTATGGTTTCTATCTATGCTTTATATCCCATTTCTGTTCCCATCTCCCATTTTCCCCACCTTTATCAAGAATACAGCTTTGTGTTAATGCCTTCATTTGACTTAATGTGCATTGCTACTTAGTTCATATATTTGCTATTTACCTGTAGATTCTCAAATACAAACATATTATATGTATACTTAATTCAACTATGATAAACTGGACCTTTAAGAAGTGCTATCCAGTATTTTCCTCCACTGGAAAAGGGTTAGCATGATGATAATTCTCCATTTCTATTTGCCACCAACTACAATCACTATTACTTCATTTTGCCTAGAGTTAGCCAGATTTAGAGGGTATAGCATTGGTATGGGGGGGTTTTGTATATTTTTTTGTTTGGTTGTTTGTTGTTTGGGCCAATTGGCTTTATTGCCTTTTTTTTTTTTTTTAAGTTGAGGGGGGATTTAATGATGGAAGTTGGTATTTCCTTGAAAAAATGTGGTTATTTAAAGCATGTAGATAAGTTCCATTTCCCTGAACAAAACAAAAAACACAACAGGTGAAAACTATCCTACATAACAGCACAAAGCCTATTTCATCCAATTCTCTCCCCATTTCTATTTCGCATTTCTCTGGGTCACCAGATTCTCCAGTCTACTTGATGTTTCCCTTCCTGCATGCAGAGGCCCAAAGTGCAATATTCAGCCCTTAACGTTAGCAGTCCTGCTCAGATGAATGGAGGGAGTGCAATTTATAAAAGGACCGCAGATTCCACAACGTATTTCAAAACTAATGTCATGCTCTTGAACAGTAACTGCATTTGTTTCCTTGCCTTCTAAGTAGCTGTAAGAAGTGTCGCTTTGCTTGGTAAAAGGACGCACTCAAAACCAAAACTCATCTTTTTCATATATATTATAGCAAACCTAAAACCTTACAAAACTGAATAAAAAAGTATTAAGAAACTTACATTATTTAAGCTAAAAGTTTCAGTTGGCTTTTTTTAGAAGACTACAATAAAAAATAATGACTTACAAATCTTCAGTAATTTCAGAATCTATAATAAAAGAACACAAACATACTGCATCTCAACACGGAATGGATGAATAGTGGAATTGGTACAATACATGTTCGCCCGGCATTCTGGCCAGGAACAGTACTTTCCAAGTTTTGCCTCAAAAGCCTTGCAGGTAACTCACAGAGTATCAGAGCACTAGAACCTAAATCCACCTAAAGTGACAAAAGTTCTAATTACTTCACTTCAGCAGAAGTGTCCACATTACTCAATTATACATTTTCTAAGCACTCAGAAGGGCTCACACACTTCGTTGCTCCAACAGTGAGGCTGACAGATACCAGAGATCATCTCAGTTCCTGAAACTTTATCACTTTCACAGGAGACTGACACCAACCGTAAACACTAATGTTGATCAGTTGCTCCTCTTCCCAGCTTAAGAAGTTCACACAAACTGCTTCTCCTCAACAATACCTATTTGGTCTTATCAGCAAGGAAGTCAGAGTAGCAAATGTTGTGATGTGAGTACTAATTAATTTGCTCTTCATCGCTCCTACCATCAGTGACCTGAATTCCTAATTTCTGTTACCACCTTTCCTATCTACCTTAATCATTTCTCTCCTTAACACTGCTTTAGCGCTGTACAAAGCAAAGGACTCCTCTAGTTCTTGCAGCAGAGTAGGACAGTTCATTGAGCAACCTCTTATCACCTCCTGCTCTTCAGCCTCCCGCACCCCAGGGCACTGCTCGGAGACCATGGATTTTCTATCATCAGCAAAGTCAAAGCTTCTCTTGCTGACACATAGAAAACTTCTTTAACTTCTGGAAATGACTAGGAATTACCTATAGAAGTACCTACATTACTAATCAAGACCAACAGAAACACAATTAAGATGAATGCAAAGCTCCACTCAACCTATCCAACCTTTTAGGCAGGTGTTAACCCAGTGAAGACCCTGTGGCCAATTCCCACCAGCCCAACACCCCCTCTGCAGAGAATCCAGAGAGGGTACTTGGGCTGTGTGGAGCTCCACATGAAGGGTAGGAGGCTGGAGTTGTCTTGTACAGAGCCATCACTTTGCCCTGCAAGACTGCAAAAACAGGGCTGAGAAAAACTGCCCTCATTCACCACAGCTCAGAAGTGGGAGGTTTCTCCATGCAGGCCTGTTCCGCAGTGTACATTCCCAGTCTTGCCTTCCCAGACACACATACCCATTTCAGCTGCACAAATGCATAACTTCATCACATGCTTTTTAGGCCAGAGGCTTAAATATTACACAGCGTCAGTGTTGTCACTTGTCCCTCCCAAGAAATACTGCTGTTGTCTCACCTATATAAATGTCATACTGTAACTGAGTTCCTGTATTTCACCCTACTCAAAAGCAGGGAAAACAGCCACATTCCTTCCTTGACAGAATGATTAGGAAGGATATCCAGTGGTGCACTGCAGCAAAACAACAGCCCTGGTTATCTTGCACAGGTAGGTTACATTTTAGACATTAAAACCTAGGCCTTTAAAGCATAACATTTTGTGAAAGGAGGAAATGTAGGAACTCCAAATTTAGATTTCCTAATGAGATGATCTGGGAAAACATTTGTCTTGCATTAATACAACCATGTCCAGCCTGATCTTCCTTTTTATAAAGTTGTTCTACGTGTGTATAGAAAGCCTTCAGAAGAACACGCTTCCTTTTGCTTAAAGGATTCTAAAAATATTACTTCCTAATGAGGAGTTCATTTGCATGACAAATTCTCTGTGCAGTGTCAGAAACATCTTTAAATGAAGATGTCAAGCTTACAGGAACTATTCTGCACACAGATGAGTTCTCACCAAACTTTGCTTGTGACAAGTTCATTTCATTTTCGTCATCATGTGCTTTGACAGCAAGGTAAGAGAATCACAGCTTTTCCCCGGTGAGAATCCTTTGCTCATATATTAATTCAAACAAAAGAATACCATCCAGTTGAGTTCGTCCCTACTTTCCTGGCCAAATATTTGAAAGCAATCATTTACAAAGCTAACAGGTAGAGTATGTATATTACCCATACTTTCCATTGTAATTCTCACAGGAGTAAATCCAACTATTAAGGAAAAATAGTAATAAAACCACTACAGGCTTTTCCTCCCTCTACGCTATAGATTTAAATTAAAGAGTCCACAAAACCATCAAGGTTTTAAAATTGGAGAAAAACAGCATGAACATCTCATTTAAAAAAAAAAAAAAAAGAAACAAAACAAAACCCCAAAACTTATAATGTCTGCTGTGCAAATACCGAAACCAATATTCTGCAGCTGTCTACACAACACAGAGAAACATAGACATATTCACTGAGAGAGACACCTACTTACAATATCTTCTGTCTTGAGAGAAAGGAAACTTAGGAGTTATTTCCCCCTCCAAGACATCCAGAAAACACTACATCCAGCCGGAAAGCCTTGGTCCAGTCACAGAGAGCCACAGCAGTGTGACTTCAATGAGGCTGAAAAACTTTCACTTCGTAACCCCAACTCTAAAGACGTCTGCTTTACAGCGTACATGGCGCTTTTTTCAGAAGTGTTAATTGGCATGAGAGGAGGCACTCTTCTTCAGGTACTCAAACGTGACTACGTGCCTCTGACAGTCTCAAGGCAAGGCAGGTGGATGGTGACATGGCACGCATGGAGCTTTCAGTCACGCTTCCCTGGAAAAAAAGTCACTAGATATTCACATGACATGACAAAAGCTTTATGGTGGAAATAAAAGACACTTCTCACTGTACCTGAAGTCTGAGAATACGTGAGAGCTCAGAATCTGTACACTTGTTTTCTCTCATCAGCCTGAAAACTTTGTGAATTGAGGAAGTCATGAGGAAAACTTTAAACAGACTGTTTCCACCATCACCAGACTTACTTTCTCAGATTTTATGTTTCCATTTCCCACTCGAATCTTATCTTAGATTATTTTTCTTCCTTTTCTTTCTCCACCTCCAAGCTTTTCCATTTTCTTACATAATACTGAATAAATATTTTATAGCCAAAGAGGATTTCTACCTGTTATGTAACTCCCATTTTTGGGGGCAGCCTCCCATCTCATTTTTACTGATAGAGCCTTGAGCGAAACCAGAAGCTGTACTGATGCAAGCAGAAGAAGAGCGTGCCTAAACTTCAACGAACAGCTATATTTATGCTACATTAAAAATGCTAAATGGTGTGAATTTTCATTTCATCGATATGCATATGGGGCTGACAATATTGAGGAAAATATTAACATATGTATACAAACACCAACAAAACTATTAATTGTCATGTAATGAGGGAGGAATTTAAGCACGCCAAGCAGATGCATCACAGCTAAACTGGAAAGAACAGTCATATTCCAATTCTGAAACAGGCCAGGATATACGTGTACGTGCTCTGGATGCCCAGTTTCAGCTGCTTCCCAGAGCCAGAGAGATTCTAAATAGCCTCCTCTAAAAAGTGCTCTGAACAGAGCTCACAGAAACCTCAAATGAACTTTTCAAATTTTGGACTGCAATATCTGTCCAAAAGCTAGAAGCTGTTTCTTTAGCTCTGCCTACAACTTTAAAAAAAAAAAAAAAGTTTAAAAAAAACTTCCACCTTCCTCTGGCCACCCACCTGCTTGTTTACACAGAGTAAACCCACTACAGGAATGATAATGGATATAACAAGAAGGTGCCTAGATTATAAAAAATGTTTACACTCATCAATATACAATCAGGTCACCAGTGGATGGCAAAAATTATGTGTAGCAGAGAGCCTGATGCCTCCAGACAGGACAGCAGCAGTGGTTACAGAAACAGACCAAGCTGAGGGCTAATATATTCTAATCACCATAAGAAACACTTCCACTATTTTATCTCAGCAGGACGTTTAGTTTCAGCACTACAGTTTTCTGAAGAAAAATAGTTATTTTAGATTTTAAAAATTTAAACATTAGTTGTGGTTATTTTCCCCCCATTTTAGTTAAGAATTAATAATACAGTGATGTACCCACATCAATAACATTGAGGAACAAAAATATATTTAAAATATTGGCTTTAATAATAATACAAAGGGTACAGGTGTTACGCTGCCATCATCTCCTCAATGTGTGTCCTGAATGTGTAATATTTTAAGAAATGCAAAGAAGATTCCACAGAACTATTAAGTTGTAATTGGATTTAATATATCAGCTGCTTTCACTTGCAGTTTTATGCTACAAAACGGAGATTGCAGAAAAGAAGCCTTACGTGTTTATTCAGTTACTTGAATCACTTCAAGGAGACCGTATAACAATCAGAAAGGTCAAACTTCTTCCTTCCATATGGTATTAAATAAATGGTAACTCGGAGCAGGGCAAATTCTGTTTTTAATGGGTACAGCATTCCGGGTTTTGCATGCTAAAAAAAGAATAAGCAGCTCTTTGCTCAGCACTAAGTGCTTTACTACACACCACAAAAACAGGGTAGCTGGGAACTTGGAGATTACCAACACAAAACACTATTAACGTGGTGCAAAAAAGATTTATAAACAGGGCAGGAGGGACCTTGAAATTTCCACTTTGATTCTTGCTTCTTTTAAAAGCCTTCCTTTCTCCAGCCACCCAAACCCATGCTCACGCTGTTAGATGAGCGGCAAACCCACCCCTGCTGCCTCACGCTCGGGATTCGGCTTGTGCTGAGGAGGGACCCTGATCTGCAAAGGACTTCAAACAAAAGTCATCCCGGTCAACGTGGGGTGGCAGTTGGGGAAGAACCCGCAAGCATTCTGCAGCCGAAAAGAACAAATATATAATAATGCACATCTATCCATGTGCAATAAGCACATTCAGTCGGCAGTTCCGCGGCGGCGGGTTTATAGGCATTTCGGGTCTGTAACGTCCCCACATCAGGGGACGCCGCGGTGCCCAGGGCGGGGGCCGGCGGGGACCCCCGGGAGCGGCTCTGCCCCGCCGCCGCCCGAGTCGCTGGCGCCCCCTGGCGGCCCCGCCCGGGAGAGGCGGCCGCGGCCCCCCCGTGAGTGCCCTGGGGGCGACCGGCGAACGTGCCCGGAATAATCATAGCCGTTGTCGTAACAACCTGGTGGGCAGCCGCTGCCTGCACAGCGCCGAGAAGGCGGCACACAGCATCCCGGACGCGAGCCGTGCCGGGTCTCAGCCTGGGGTCACCCACAAGGAGCCGCCCTGCTGCCTTCAGACGGGGCTCCCGGCTCTGGCCATGAACCCTCCTCACAGGGGTCCTACCGCTCCCACAGGAGACAATGGGGAGATCCCCTCACCAGGACCAACCGCTGCCATCTGGAGCTCCCTCATCTAACCCCAAGCAGCAACACACAGGCCAAGTGCTGGGGTTGATCACAGCTGGGTTCCCCGTCCCCCCTCGGACTCCACCAAACTCAGCAGCATTTCAGGACCAACCCCCGTACCAATGCCAACCAGGCGTTTCAGGATGCGTTTGGTCTGCATTCAATAAACCAAACGCTGCCGAGTCAAAGGCAGGCACCGGGACACGAGCAGTAGGGCTGCAGCTGCTGCAAACCTGAAAGGAGCCGCATCCACTAAGCTCTGCGAGCCCAGGCGGCATTTAAAAACCACCTCCACAGTCAAGAGTATCAGAGGCTGCCGACAGAGCCCAACGTCTTAACCTTTGTTTATCCTGAGCAGATCGCGTTATCAGCTACTGAATGAATTCTCTGTAGAGAGGGAGGTTTAACATCCAGTCTTTTGTCCTGGATCTTTAAAACCCTTTTAACAATAATGGCTCAAAAAAACCATACTTTTTCTATCTTAAAATGTCAACTCAATATTTGAAATTTGAATACAGCCTTCAATAGAAGGTAATTCAGAACTGAAGATAAAGCAAGGGATGAGGGAAGCGTTTGCCCCCTCCCCTTGTGAGTGCCCTCTCACCACCTAAGGGCTTTCTATAGTGTGCACTTGAGAAAATCCCATTAGGTGGAGAAGAGGGAGTGGTATATCTATATATCTGTCCTCACATACACACACATATATACATACACATATATATATATAAAAAAATAAAAGAAGAGGATATTTGCCTGAAGAAAACAAGAGCTTAACAACTCCAGAAAAATCTAGCTACTGTGCTCAAGGACAAACCTGTTAAGCACCTGAAGCCCATATTTTCTACTCAAGAGGTTAAAGGGGTAAAAAACACTGAGACTCAAGTCCATACACAGTCAAGACTGTGACAGCACGCGCGCGCACTCATTTTGCCACTGACAAGTGATGGTTAGCAGAGAAATCCCAAGAGTGGAATATCAATAACAGGGATTTTGAACCACTGTTTGGATAGACATCCAATTCCTTGGAAACCTCAAAAAAAAAAAAAAGTGCAACAGTTTTATTTATTAGTTTCCCACTGGAGAAAGAGGATGTCTTTAGTCTCTGAGCAAACAAACAGAAAAGATGGAAACAAAACAGACATTGTTCAGTGACTGAGCCAATATAAGCACTTGGTTGGGTGGCACCAGTCTCTCTCTCACTTAAGGGATTTTTGTTGTTGTTGTTGTAAAGAAAGAATTTTTCAACCAACTCTGAGCATCTCTAAATAACAATTCGTAATCAAATGAGTGTTTATACTGCCTGTGCAATAACACAAATTAAACCTGCACAACTGCATAGTTCAGTACAGATCTAATAATCTCAGCTGGCTCTTGGTGCCACACTGCTTTCCCTCCTGCTTCAGCATGAGCAGGACAAGCTAACATTTGCCTAGACGTGCAGCCACATATTTCTGGGTGCCAGCTCAAGCAGCAGAGGCTAGCAGCAAAAGAGCAGAGCTAGCCCAGAACTCCCACCAGAGAGCAAGCGGCAGCATTACAAGCAACAATGCCAATTCCTAGGAACGAGGAAGAATGACAGCTGAACACGCGGAGTCTCCAGTTAGAAGACAAACATCCAGGGTATCTGTCAATCTCAAATATGAAAACAAGTTTGGTGACATAGCTCTGTGCATGGGAGCATACAAAACTCCTTTGATATATGCTGTAATATCAACTTGTTCTGCTGTTATCTCACTCTCTGGGTATAACTACCACCAATGAATATCTTATACTAACAACTGCTTGGAAACCGACCTCCCACATTGGCAATGAACTCCATTTACAGCTGGTTTGGTTACTGTATAAACAGTCAGTGGTGCTGAAGAGTTCGAGACCAAGACAAATGTTTTCACTCTTCGAATACATTATGTCCACTGTGAGACGGGCAGCGATGGCTGACAGAAGTACTAACATGCAAATATAACAATAATATCGCATTAACTATTCACAGAAAGAGCTAAATACCGTTTATGTCCTACGGAGTGTTCAGTGTATGTGTATGTTTACTCTCTCCTGCTCACCCTCACCTTCTATGGGCACAGTAAAAAAAACCTGGAAAAGTAGCAAATTCAGTCTCTTGATACTGCATTAGCATTAGAATTTCCCATATTGGCAAGAACACTGGGGAAAAACGTCTCTCTAATTACACATTAAGTCTGCAGATTTGGTACTTCATCACTAGCAGCAAAATTCACAAACTTCAACAAAAATTCTGACTTGTCACGTGTATAAGTCTTGTACCAAAGAACTGGAAGCTCATAGAAAAGATACTTTGATCCTTTTTAACAACCACTTTAACATTTAGCTGCCACTTTCTAATTTTTTGTCTTGAATTCTAAGAGAAGCAAAACTGCAACATAACTAATTTTTTTTTGTCCAAAATAGAAACTTAAAAAGATAGATTCTAGCTAAAAGTTAAAGAGAACAAGAAGCATTTAAGGAGGTTTCAAAGCTACACAAGTGAGTTTTTAATCTTCTTTCTTATTCTACCCCACTCCTATAAGAAAAAATATTCTAAGCAAGAAGCGTTTCACACACTACACTCCTCTGAGAGTTAAATTTTGCTCTGTTTTTTTTTTTTTTTTTTTTAAGGCCAACCATATGTTCTATTTAGTTCTGCCTTCCCACTCACACACAACACTTTAAAATTTAAAAGTTACAGCACTATCAACTGCTTTGATAAAATTTATTCCTTATCCCAACAAATCTTGCGTCTCTTTAACCTTCAGCCATTGCAGTTACCACACAGCTATTACTACCAGGTTTCACACACACATTAAAGTCCACCACGGTGAATAGAAAACTTCATTTAAAGCACATTATCAGCAAAACACAAAGCAGGAGGTGATGTAACCCCTCTAACAGGAAGCCTTGCCCATGCACGTGTCGAGTCACAGTTCCATGAAATAGATTTCAAGACTCACTAAGACATGTTGGAACCATCAGCTTCTGCAGCTAGAAATACCAGTACGTCCCAGAAAAGACTGTTGTAACTAGCACACACATGTTTAGTCAGAAAATTAAGTGTGCTTTTGACAAAGTTTTCAAGGGTATTCTACAGTAACCTGAGGTGTTAAAATAATAGACTCATCAAGATCATTTTTCAGCACAAAAGCAATCCAAACCCAGCCTTTTCTAACGCCGTAATATTCCCCCACAGTGAGCTCAACTTCTCTAAGGACTGTACGGCAGCTTGCACGCCGCGCAAGCAGACGCAGAAATCCTGTGTCCTACATGCTGCAGTGAGGCAAGTGGAAAAAAAGTTTCTAAGAGCAGGGAGAAGGAGGCAAGAGGGAAAAAGGCTTTTATTTGTATTTCTGTCTATGTTCTCACTCATTGCGGGCAAGACTCCTGAAGGATTAATTCTGCTTTCCAGAAATGACACCAACAGGCAATTTTGAGTTATCATCATAAGATGTGGGCTAATTTTAGGATGAATGACATGCCATTAACTCAAATGAAATTATATCCATTTACACCAAAAGTGAACTCTAATGCGCTATTTTATGGTTTTCAAGCAAACATTTGGATAAACTGGTTTACAATGACGCACTACAAGACACTGTAAACCAACAACACATCACTTCTTTCACCTACAGTATCCATTTAAATTGCCATTTTTACTTAAATAAAAGTACCAGAGAATACCTACAAGGGTCCTAGATTAGAGGTTTTTGAGAAATCCATATCCATCCAAAATAAAAAATATTTACTTTTCTTTAAAAAAAAAAAAAACAAAAAAAAACCCAACAAAAAACCCCCCACAACCTAAATCTGCTGCATTATGTATGCCCAGTAGAAATACCTTTGCCTCAAGGCAATTGAAATCATCAATCTGGAACAAAACAGAAAATTAAGCACTCGAGAAAAAAAAAATAATAATAATTTACAGCTTACCACCCTCAACCCAGGGAGCCTAAACCTTATTTTACACAATAATTCTCAAGTATTAGTGTTGTCCACTAGCATTCTAGAAGAGCAACTAATCTCCTTAGCTGAAATCCATTGACTGGAAACATATTGAATATACTGTGCGAACAGTTTGAAATTACAACATAAACTGCCAGAGAAACACAATGAAAGTCCCATAAAACATTCTGTAAGCAGAGAGAGGAGGGGAGAGCTAGACTGAATAGCAGAGACTGGACCAAAACAAGAACAAAAAAGGGTAAGTCTCAAGATTTTTAGCACTTTCACTGGGCCTACCTCCTCACTGTTGGTCTTCCCATTCCCTTGGGACATAGAAGATGGCATCTTCTGCACATCCTTCTTTCATCCTCTTCACAGCTTGGAATCAGAATTTTCAAATTGCTCAAAGTCTTGCAAGTTATTTTAAAATGCCCACTATTGCCTATAAATTCCAGTTTATTTTCATTGTAAATGATACTCCGGTAAGCTCAGCACTCATGCTCCTGCAGCTGCAATGCTGGGGTTTACAACAGACCAGGTTAGGTCCTTCTTGGGTCAGCACCTTTTTAATACCAACACTTGCTGAGAACCACTGGAAACCAGAGAAACAGGAGTGCCTGCAAGCACTCAGAGCCCTGTCTGACATCTGCATGGGGCTGAAAGTGCTTGTTACTCTCTAACCATACCCTCTTTCCTCTCTGAAAGGACCAGAGAGATTCCCTGGTTCCAGGCCACTATGGCAGCAATTTCAGAGATGTACAGGCAACTTCATTGTCGCATCTCTGCCTGCAGCGTTCTTCCCCTCTGCTCATATTGCTGGCTATGCTTCCTTCTTAATTTGGTGAGTAGAACAACAGTTATTTTACAATCCCTTAATTACTGTTCCTTTTTTTTTTTTTAGCATTGTCTGTTTTCAAATAACAGGGTCAGCTGAGCACACAACGTGGTCCTGCTGTCAGTCTGAGCCAGATCAAATGTATTTCGACTCCTGCCTCCCCTCCAGAGCAGTGAGGAAGTGACTGTTCAGGCTTGAACTCCTGCACAGCCAAACACCTCCACTTGTGTCTCTGTGAAGTTCAATATCCACCTGCGGCCACTGGTGCTGGCAGGGGAGGCAGAGAGGGAAGGGAAAAGACCAGGGAAGGGGACAGACCTGTCTTGGAGTGCTTTTTCCTTCAGCATACACGCACAGCCCAAGATGAGCTGAAAATACTGGTGCCACCGCTCTGTACACCACCCCACAGGCTGTGCTGGAGGACTCCGGAGACAGAGCTGGTCTCCAGGGCTGGCAAGATTGGGCAACTCATGCTTGAAATATGAGGCTACTTCTTCAATACAAAAAAAAGGAAAGAAAAAAAAAAATTGGCATTTTGACTGCTGCTTCTGGTTGTCATTCTTATAAAAGAAGATTACAGTCCCATTTGTTCTTTGTATAAAGAGTAGGAAAAGCTTCAATATTTGTAAGGTATGAAAAAGTTTCACATCAATCACGTGAAAACCATCTAAATAAATGTTATTAAACTCAAAGCTGATGGCACTTAGCCCGAGGTCAGTACTATGGGATCAACGCAAATAAACCTTTCCTGCCTTTAGAAGTCAGTCATGTCTACCCAAAGAGAAAAATGTTCAAGGCAGTCACCAAGTGATTTAGAGCTGGTGGCATTATTTCATTTAAATAAAACATTCATTTAACAATGCAACACTGATTTCCTTTAAGCTGACTTGCTTTTCTGTAAGAATTATTAACCGGAGAAAACATATTTTTCCCCTTTAACCATACTGACTCAATCCACTTTGCACTCAATCTATTTCTTATTTGTATCTTGTTTCTATTGAAAAATGGAAACAAAAATATCGCTCATAAGAAGTAGATTTGACAAAAATTACATCAATGAAATACGAGCTATCAGGAAATCACTAAATCCATTCCCTGGACTGCATCCAAAAATCACCCAGAAACTAGCTTGGATTTCAGAAGAGAAGACCACTAACTTTCATTGCCTGTGGTAGAAAACCTGCTGGGAGTGTGTTTCAGAAGACATTGCCTTCTATTCACCACGGGCCAGGTGTTAACTTAGCATCAAAGACACAGGCAAGGCAACAGAGATTATTAAGATAACTAGAAAACTATAAGAAGCTGTGCGTAGGAACTTCACATAGTTTAGGAGAACATGGTACAATACACTAGGAAAAAAAAAATAATCACATTCCCATCAGAACATGATTTCCTTCATGTTAATGAGTGTGGACAAAAAGTATCTATGTTGAATCCTTGGGAGTGCAAGTGAAAATTATACATTGGTGCAGGAGAGAGCACAGACAGTATTTTGTGTAATATGGACTTCGGTCAAATTGGAAGTGGACTGAAAAGGCAAGTACAACCTGTTAGGCAAAGGTAAGGAATCGTTACAACTCATCTCCCCACTTGCCAGCAGGATGACAGACTCTTATGGAAGAGTACCAAGGAAGCATTTGACACTGCTAAGTATTACCATTTTTCATCTTGGGGGTAATACATAATTTGGCTTATGGAATGTGTGATTTAGGGAGGCTTACTTTTTTCCTGGATTGAAAAAGCGTCGCCGAGAAGAATGGTTTTCTATGTGGTAATAACAAGAAATGAAATTTTAATTACAATTATAAACATCCTTTTCTCAATGGTGATATTGATGTGGAAATTTAAAGTGAGTTTCAAATGCTCCTTACTTCATTTTTTCATTAGTCCCACATTTTTCCTGTGTGTTATGAATCCAATCTGAGACATGTTTTAACCAGGATGCGCTTTAGGCACTCACACTTTGAACCAGGATCATAACAAGAGCAAAATATACATACCATAGCTCAGCTGCCTCTAAATTACAGAGACAAGAGACAGAAGAAGAGATGAGCGTGCACTGCAGAACATACTTAGAACTCCCACATCTGAAAGATCTCCAAGTACTGTGAGCACTTCATGTAAAGGGATCTTTTCAGAACGGTGCTGAGGAGGTGGACGGGTCACAGCACACAAACCCTGCACATGCAGCGCAGACGGCCAGGTTATGCGGGGAGAAGTTCAAGTGCAATGAATTGCTAAGGGAACAAAATGCTTGTTCCGACACCTGTAACACTGACCCCATATTTTATGCGATCTTTGCCCCTGTACATGACATGAGTGCCTTCAAGAACTGCCACAAGCCTCAGCAAAGAGGCAGTGTAGGCAGCACCAGAATTCTCCTTCTAAAAGAGCTTTTTCATGGGGGATTTGCCACTTGAACTCCCTCAGACTTCTACCGTATTCAAATGCACTTTCTAGTCCAGTTCCAACACGACTGGCAATCTCCACCTTGTCTTCAGGAATCTGGAGATGCAGCATTACCATAGGAAATAGAACGTTGATTTTTTTATGCCTCCTTAGAATGAGCTGAAGCAGTAAACTTCATCACAGGCAAACACCAGGTTTTTCAAAACACTAAGAAATCTAACAAGCAACCTGCTAATGCAAAACATTCCTGTAGCCCAAATGCAAACAGCAGTCATTCGGAGAATGAAGCAATTGAGAGGAACTGAGCCCCAGGAAGTATACTATATCCTTCAGGCTTTCTTGTGCACAGCATAATAAACACAGAGCACTTTGCAGGTGCCAGTGGCCCTGAAGACTCTAACCTTCAACGTGCACTCTGGATGCAGACAATTATTCAAAGAGTTCTGCAAGAAAATGAAGGAAGGGACTGTGCAGTTCCTATATATGAACAAAGAAATCTCATTCTCTCTAGCCACTATCCCCAGGATGTAACATTTTTAACTGCTTCTTCGCTACGGCAGGTCTTAACAATTTTCCCCATGCCTTGCCATTCTCTTACAACTATTTGTGAAACTCTAGCAGTGACACATGCTGCACCTGGTGTTAGAGCCCACAAATCAAAACACATTCCCCTAAATAAAAAAAAACCTTACTGTTTAAAGCAAACAGACACACAGCCAAATTAGAAGAGTATTTGCCATATTCCCACTTCATCCCCCTTGCAATAATTGTATTTCATGCACTGCAAAAAGCTAAGGAAATGGAGCTCTTTCTCTATAAAAACTACTGTACTTCTTTTCTCAAAGATTTGTCTCCAACAACAACCAAACGTCACATGAGTGAAAGTCTGAATGATATTGCACTCATGTGATGCTGTTTCTATGCAGGCTAAACCTCTCTTTTCTGTTTTGCATGACTCCACAAGCTTTTTTGAGATTTAAGAACTAATCCTATTTCACCAAAACATTTTTGTTTGCCTCAGAGCCAGTCCTCCCCTCTCCTTTATTGGCAGTGGAAGCTTGGAGTCTTTTGAGTTAGCAGGCAGAGAAATATGGGGGAATACATTTACATTTTTTAAAAAGTTTTGGAGAATAAGTAAAGGATGTTGGTTATAGCTCTTATGAAAATTCTAGGTCTTTAAATCTGTCTCGTAGGTGTTCTGTTTTGGAGATGACTTACTTCCAAACATGTGGCACATTAGAGGGTTATTTCAAAAGCTTATAAAACTAGAAGTGTATTAGCATTTACTAGAGCTAACACGACTGCCATTTCAGCAGACACTACCCACCACACAGTCATGTCAGTAATTTTTTCTGATAGCTACCATTTTCACTTTTTGACTATGAGGTTTGTGAACATCACACAATCCTCGCTACACTGATCTAATGGCAATGCAGTTGCCCCACTCTCTTAGTTCGCTATTACCTTCCAACATAGAGTTAACCGTACGGGTGTTTTACCGTAACATTTTGTGGATCATCTGACAGAGCAAGCGATAGTTCGTTCCTCCTCTCTGTTAAGCTTAGAGGTGTTTCGAAAACATTTACTGAAGAAAATTCAAATTCAATCTTCTAGTTAAGTCATTTATCCCTTGCTGTTATTCTTGTGAGAGTTCAAATTTTGGAAAAAAAAATATCCTTTCTCTTTTGGATATTGGTAAAACATACCTGAAGGGTGTGAATGTAACAGCAAAACTCTGGTCTTATTTTTCCTGTGCATCACTGGCAAACAAAGTGAATCCGATAGCCCCATGACAGACAACATTGATCACCTACAATAGTTTGTCAGTGGACTTCAAGTACTGTTGAGAATTCACAGCAAAACTTTCTCTATATAATTCAAACTATTTCTCCTTTCTTTCATCTGTGGAGACCTTGGGCAGATCCAAAGATGAATCATTGTTAGAGTTCCAGCTACATTACAAGACTGTGGCAATCAGTGCTGCCATTTCAGTGATTTACACAGGCGATTCTTCCTAAGAAATGGAGAGAGGAAAAGTGCTGCGATGAGCTCATTGCTCAGCAGAAGATTTTAATGGAAGGAAAAGAAAGAAATGCCTAGTCTGAGCCAGGAATATGCCCAGATGAATATGCAAATAAGAAATTTGTGGGCAGACATCTTCTCTGGATTTTTTGACAAATAATATTCGGCCTGTGAAAAGCCTGCCTAACAGCTACGTTAGGCAGGGCTGCGGGAGAACGAGGAGATCAAAGCAGAGAGACTTTGCATTTAAACCCAGGAATGATGATTAACAGATAGACAGAAGTCTTCAGAGCAAATGACAGGAAATGCCACTGAGCAACGCAGTCAGTGCTGTACCTGAGGTATGACTAACAGCTTTGCACTGCACCTTTTCTCATCCTCTACACTGAGATCTCCCTGCCTGAAATTTAATTCCAGCAGCTCTTCATTAAGTATTTCTTCCAAAGGTAAACAATTTTAATCCAAGTCTGCAACAGAATTTCTAACAACTACAGCAAAACAAAGAAAAAAAGCATTATAGACTACTTACCAGATAAAAGCACATATGGTGCTTTTACTACATCCATCATATAACAGCATATATAGCTGCTGTTATAATCAGATGGTGGGATATGCCCTGGATGAAGAAATAGCTACATTTTAGACGAAAGCCACTGCATGGTTCTACTCTATTCTGAGTTATGTACGTGTGCATTTCTTGATGAGCCTAAAAATAATACATGCTTTAGATTTTTAATCCATTTTGAGAATTAGAATATGAACACACAAATATAGACACCTTAGATTTTCCTACTTTCAGTACTTAGGGAGCGGGTTGTTCATATAGCTTATCATGCAGTCATTCTGGAAGTAAATGGACTGAGTTTTCTTGAGAAGTCAGTCAAACTGCAGTCAACGGAAAACCTCAGTAAAGAGCATGTCGTTCCTCCAAATGACATTCAGCTGGCATAGGAACATTTTGCAGAATTCAATGGGATTGGTAATCTTACAGCCAGAAAGCTGCAGGAAAAATTAAGTGTGTCTTGGGGATAGCTGGGGAGTGCAGGAGTAGGAGGAAGAGGTCGTGACTAAAACTAATTATTATCTGAAGTCATATTTGACTGAGAGGCTAAGCTGGAAAAAATGCGAGAGCAAAAGTTTCAGAATATAAAACATCTCATTTTGAAATCAAAGTGAAATACTTCTTTTTGGACAATTTAATGTTTCGTGTTAAAATATTTTTATAATGTGAAGTTTTCATTTCAAAAATCACCTAATTTTAGGAAAATCTGGAAAACATTTAATTTTAATTGAGCTGGCAAGTATTTTAGGCTGAAAAGCAAAGCCTTATAGATTGTTTTGCCAACAATTCTATAATTGCTGTTTCAGTTCAATTCTGGTTTTGTTTCTTTGAAAATATTTGGTTTAGCCACTAAGAATATGAAAGCAAACAAAATTTACCAACTTTAGCTCAGCAATAATTCACAGGGATTTTAGTCCAACGTGGAATGCAAGCGTGCTCCTCATGCTGGGTAAAATCAACAGTTAAGACTCTTAGGATATAGGCGCCCACATGATTAACATAAGAACACCGCCATTAGTTGGTACCTATGCTTGCAGGCATAGCTGAAAGATATCTTTCAGGATTCAGGTGTGCTCATCTTCTCTAAGCCAAAAACGAAACTTCAGCAGTGATAAAAAAGGCAAAGAATTTTCATTTTTAAGTACTGCTGTTCCTAAGTGCTATAGTACTGAAAGTACTGAAAGCAAAATACTAAGACATCGCAGCTTCCTCTGGGAAAATCTGGGCAATTGATTCCCTGTCTTTGATGCCATCAATGGGAAACTGCCTCTAAGCTCTTACCTAGGAATACAAAAGCAGCATGGGACAAGGAAATAGTTGAGAACGAGAGAGAAAAATAACCGAAATTGCAGTAAGTTTACTTTCTATAGCGACTTCTATATAGGGACCTGTTACAGTCTCCTCCCTTCCTCAACAATTAGCATTTGTACTTTGACTCCTTTGTGCATAGTTTGGAATATTGAAAATAATTAATATTTCAGCACGGATAAAAGGTTATGCAGCTTGAAGTCTATTACTTACTTACAGAAGAGGTATACCCCAGAGGGCAGTTGTTAGACAAACATGCCTCCAACCCAGAAGTAGAAGGACCACTTCCAAGGATGAGAAAGCAGCTCAGTCATTATTCATTTTTATTACAGGGGTACCCAGGCACTGCATAAATATTATTTCTGTCTCAGTAGTCTCTTGCTGAGCCAACCAACAGGATGCCAATTAGTGATCACTTTCTAATCTTATTTTTAGTTCTCTGCTTTAAACATCTATTTACTGGTAAACTGACCTAGGTCTCTTTACCCACTTGAATGGTGCAAACACCACTCAGCTGAAGCTGAATCAGCAGCCTGATGGTGAATAGATGAACAGATAGATACAAATAAAATAATGACGTCTTGTTAGTAAGCTGTTGAGCTGTCAGCCTGTTTTTCTGTCCTTCCTGGGGAGTTAATATCAAAGATAGAAAAATATTCAATTAGAACTCTTCTGATAGAATGTTATATCAAACATGTTCAAGCCTCATTTTCTACAACCAGCTGTAAAGATACATTGACCAATTAAGCTTAAGATAAATACTAATTAAGACAAATAACTTAAACCATTTATAAAATTAACACCTTCAGAACTGTCAAAAAGACAGGCCTGCTATAAACAACTTCTGTCAATTAGTATGAAATTCATCCTTCGTACCACTTTGTATTATTTCTTAAAGGTAGTCAGTATAAGCATAATGAAAACAAAATAAAGCCATTAAGGAAAAATAATTTTTTTTAAATTTTAAACATTGTTTTATGCAGCCAAGGCACTCTGCTAACTTCAATTTATAGGAGTTAGATTATATTTATTCTTACTGTTAATACCTTTGTAAGAAAACTATGAAAAACCAAAACAAGTAAGAAAAACAGAAATGTAGGTACATATATATGAATGTATGCGTCCACATGTAAAGAATAAATATGCAGAACACTTCTATAGCATCTAGGCCAGATCAAATTTTTAATTATCATACTGTATATATAAATGTCAAACATATTAGCAAGGTGCAAGGAAGACACACAAAACAATCTCATAGAATACAAAATATTTCAATGTCAAGTGTAATATATTTCTGATTTTCACAGTCACTTCTATTGCGTTTCTGTGTTCTATTCAGTAGTCAGATATGAAATGACATCTTTCAGAGAAATACTTAGCCTACTGCCCCTAAAACAAACAAAAAGAAGAAAACATTCCTTTTGCGCCCCAGGATACAGAAAACAGAAGATTGTTTGCTCTGGGTGGTAATTAAATGATACTGAGGACAGCATTTGCGTGTTTACGTACATGCACACATCCACCATTTACTCGGAGTTGTAATTAAATGATGTTGTGTTTGTATGTGCACACACTTATCTTTGCCAAATCAAAGAGCGCAGAAAAACAGATCAAATGGTACAGAAAAATCAGCTAAAAGAGAGACAGAATGCATCAGGTTTTAGGCTTTCCTAAATCTTCCATGTATAAAGTGTTAGTAATTAATCCATGGTGACTCTTCAAAAAGCACCGGCGTGTCCTCACAACTGTAATTCATAAGGCTTTTGACTTGTTTGAATACATTCATAAAGGTTTATCTACTCTGCTCATACAAGTGATTATTATTCACACTGTTTACTTTAAAACTTGGCATTTCTAAATTTTACCATGACACTGTGAAACATTTTGAATCATTGACATGGGGTTAACAATGTGACTAGAGCAATACTAAACAAAACTAGGGTTACAATCTTTGCTAAAGTCATTGACAGATTTATAACAATCTCTAAAGCTATGCTAAGTTTGTACAGTTACACTTACTCAGCAGAAAATAAATTTTATAGTTAACACAACCGAGTGACTCCGTGGAGAATTCTTGTGTCTATGTTTGAAAGCATTTATTTATACAGCAATGAAATGTCTCTATAATTACTTTTTATAAATGCTAATAGCTCATCTTTCAAAACAGCTAAATAAAGAGGAATTTAACTGAAAATTAAAGGTACTTAATGCACACTGAAAAGCAGGAATTGAAAGGAATGTTTATTTTTCTAAGACCTGTTAAGGAAGGAGAAACTGGCTGTTTATGTGAATGGACTCAGAGATTAGGTTACCATTACAAATGAGATGTATGCACAATTTTTTTAATATATTCAATAGCTTAGAATTGCATCCAGCCTTAATTGCTGTGTTTCTGCCCTAATATTCTTGAGTAACTGTTTTGTTCTCTGCTTTTATGTGGGAACTACAAAAGGTGATGTCATCAGTAGGGTAGGCAAAACAAGAGTAACATACTGAAGTTTCCTGGAAGACATATGAAATTAAAATGTGCTTTTGACACACACTACTAATGCCTCTGCTTAGCAGTATCACTGCCCTTGGTAACAGTGCTTATTTTCAGATGAGTATTTTGCCTATTGTATGTTTTATCCACTAATTATCTTTACAACATTTATTCATATTTCTTTTAGTTTCTCTAACATAATAACATGGCATTCACCTTCCGTTGGCCCACTGATGGCTATGTGAGAAAGTTCATAAACTATGAGATTAGCAAAAGACTTCCACTGAAATAAACCACTGAATTCTCAGAAAAGCAAAAGCAGCTAAACAGTGAGGAACTATCCCAAGAGTGAGCATGCCCACCCAATTCAAATGAGTTCCAAAGGAAAAAAAAAAAAACCACACAAAACCCGTAGACAAATCACTACCCCTCTCTGCTTCTGTGCAGGCTTTTGTGGAGTTTCAGGCATGATAGCGAAGGTTTTGCCTCATCAGCTGCCTCTTCCTCTTACCCTCCTCAGAACTTATTCATGTTAATGATTCAATAAAAACATTTTTGAAAATTTTTCAGCATCCATGGCCTTATCTTTGTTTGTATCCAATACCTGAAGTAATTGGGCTAACTTCTGAGTTGAGATTAAAAAAAAAAAAAAAAAAAAAAGAAAGATCACCCATCCTATACCACAAACTTCCTCTTGGTCAAGGCATTTCCTTCACTTGCCCCGTCCCCGTTGCTTTAGGTAACATTACTGTCAGCTCCTGTGGCCTATTCAATCCTAACTTTCTAAATGCTCATTTTCTTCCAGTTTCCGGTATTGCAAGAGAGGGGAAGTAAAGATGGATTCTGGGAAACGCAGTCACTAAACACACTGTTGCCCACCTCAGAGTTGAATTTCATACTCACTCAAGGATTTCCCTGAGTGTTCTCTTGCAAGAGCGCTGGGAACACGATTCATTTCTTATGTTTTCATGCACTTCACACGGTCATTAGCCCTGAAACTTTTCACAGTGAAAACACACAAAATACACTGAACTCGGCTGTCTGTAGAGACACATGTCATATTTGTAGCACAAGAATACGCAGAAGTCGGCCACGCTGTGCTGAATAACTAGTTCAGACAGCATCCCCTTCACTCTTCAGGCTGCCAGAGAATAGAGATTATAGAATAGCCTAATCTGGGACTGCTTAGTTTCATAACCTTACTGTTCCGTTAAAATCGTTTGTGTGTGTCAAATATTTTTTAAAATTAGCCCATCAGCAAAGGTGAACCTTCTTAAGTTTAAATCTACAATTAGAATTATTGTTTGGAGGATTTATTCTAACCCCACTTTCTACTCACCATAACTACACTGGAACTCAATATAACATAGCTCAATATAACAATGCCTTATTCATGGTGCTTTGATATTAAGTTTGAGCTTATCTAACAGAACCTGGATTTAATTCCTAGAGGAAAGAGCTCTTTTTTTAAAAAAAAAAAAAAAAGTACAGAAAAATGCTGAATGCTACTACTTGATTTCTGTAATCTGTTCTAGTAAAATGGCACCACAGAGCATATCAAGGCTTACACTTAATATGGACTGTCTTCATTTTCAGCCACTTTTCTCAAATTCATTAAATGATTCTGTGCCTGTAAACCTGCTGGCAACTGGATACTCCACTTTATATGGACTTCCTGCCCCAGTGAGTTTTAATGCTATTTTACACTCTCAATTGAACATAAAAAGGGCAATGTTACACTCTAGGAATTTCATGCATCTGTATTAATGCTGACTACTGCAGCAGAGAACTGGCTTGCAAAGCAGCCCCAGAATTATTTTGTAGACATTATTACCAAGAAATTGAAAAAATCCTAATCAGGTCACTCATTCCAAAACTGAGGAAGGAGGCAAAAGAAAAATTGAGGGTTTGTTTCTTTTTACAGTAACATTTCAGACATTTTTAATTTTTTTTTCCCACACAATTATGAAGGCTTTTTTTTTTTTTAAAAGGAAAGTCAAAAAAGAAACAAAAGGCCATTTTTGCAGTATTATCTGACTCCAAGAACCACAACTTGTAAGGAAATTATTAAATATCATAGAGATGATGCACAGGAAAAGCTTGTGCCAGAAACAGAAAATTAAATTACTTTAATAATCTGTCTTTATCATCACCGCCAAATACTGACCTATAAAAAGCATACCCCTTTGGTGCCCCACTTGCTACAGAATTCTAGCACCATCATCACTGAAACTGGTGTCTTCTAAGATCAAATCTTCAGCCTGCAGCCTTCCTTACTATTTATGTTTGGCCAGTGTTTCACAAATATTTATAAATAGGATGCACTTCACAGAAGTTCCTTGTAATTCCTAGTTCTACACACATGAAAAGTTATTTGTCCCTCAGAAAGCTGAGACATTATTAAGTATATTAATAAGTATACTTTGAAGTATATTTTTAATGTACTTTGTATATGAATATAAGCCTTTACCTTCTAATGATCTCAAAAAGTTATTCACATAAATAACAAACAATGTTCTGTTATTTCTATGAATACAGCAAAGATTACCACAGCTGGACTAATTTGCTAAGAACTTCAATTCCTACCAACCCTCAAGATGCTAAAAAGCATCTTGGATAACAGACTGAAAAAAAAAAAAGAGAAAAAAACCCCACAACTTTAAAATATTCTGAGTTTCTCAGAATAAAGATATTTTGACCACTGTCACCATACCTTTGAATGTCTACAATCCTGCTGCGCAAGAATGAGAAAAGTGAGTATGAAAAGATGCCATCAGTCCCATTCCGTTAAAGCATGAGACCATCACAGACACACCGTAGCCGATACGTGAACGTAGCTAAAGGAAACCTGCCTTCCACCTTCAGGAAGAATTTGGAATGAGAATATAAATTGCTCTGAATTGACAGATACATTTTTTCCTCCCTTACTGCAATCTTAGTCTCAGATTCCTATGCATGTGCTGCCATATTCACTTGTTGTTCATCTCAAATGGAAAGGAAGCATCTAGGCAAAAGCCACAGTACTGGACTGGGGGGGGGAGGAAGGGAATTTACAACCAAGCTTCCAGGTCATCACTGCCTCTGCAAGTTGATTACTCGACTCACTACTAATCTGCTGCACAATGCAATTTGATTTCAATTTCCCAAGGAGGTGGAAGAAGGGAGAGAGGAGAATGTATCGAGCTGATGAAGCCCTGCTTAGGTTAAAATCTGTTGAAAGCTCTCTGCAGAGAAATGCACAGAAAGGACTGCAAAGGAAATAACAACTCTTCATGTTTCCCCACTATTTTTTCCTTTATTTAGTTAATAGAAATATCTAGCAATCACGATCATTTTGTTCAACTTTACTCACAACATCCTCTAACACATACCAAAATCCTATCTCAGAAAAACGTATTTTTTTTCCTTAATTAAAATTAGTAATGGTACTCGATATACAGCTTAAAAATATTTTTCCTTCTCCCAGAGGCAAGATTTAAATGCCTCTGGCACCATCATTGGACTAAATAACTAAACAATTTATTTGCCACGCTACCTTAAGAAAACAGCTCCTGAACATTTAATTAAAAACGCTGAACTTATTTTCAGTGTTTTGAAGAGGAAGCTTGATAGAGACATATATTTGGCAGAACTGGTTTGCTTCATTACACGTACAATTTCAGCATCAGGTCATCAAACACCTCGTCAGTTTACTTCCAATCTAATCTGTCACTTCCACACTAATATTCTATGGGAAGTTACTCAGTCTGCATATTTCACAAAGATCAGCTCATTAATTTCCTATCTACCAACCTGCTTAATTACATCACATACTATAACTTCATTAATTTTAGTAGAAGTTATGTGTCATTCTACAGCTTGATTTTTGTATTTTGATCCTGTTTCTAATAGATATTTTGATCCTTGCTACAGAAACTGCCATTCACACAGTATGAAGTTCAAAACAGATAAAGCTCATTTTGTATAACTTAAAAGTGCCAAATGCAGCACATGAAGTAAGAGAACATTATGACATTAACCATGATTCGCAACGGTTGACCTTTGAATCAGATCAAAATGGCACTTCTTCAAAGCTGTATGTGCTCTAATGAAATTTAATGTAAAGCAACAAGGGACTTTCACTCAAATATTTACAGAGGGGTGTTTTTAATTATACAATTGAAATATTTCAACTTTATTACACTTGGGAGATTTACATGAGCTTATTATGACCTTATAGACTTGATCTGGTTTAAATTATGAAACTCCTTCATAACTGACTATGTAAAGATCCAGATTAGAATTTCTTTAATCAGCTCAAATGTGTAACATTCAAATTAACCATTTGTACAGTGTGCTTTTCCCGATAGGGACTTAATGCACACATACAAAATAGGTACACAGATTTGTTCAACAGAAAAATAGTGAAGTAAACAAAACAAAGGCAGTGTGCTCTAGAACTGCGATTGACAGGCAACTAGCACTAGGTATGAATTGGGCTGTACAGACTTCTTTTTAAAGAGTCCCCATACTTCAGTGACTATTTTTGAAAGTAGTCTTCTAGATCCATGGGCCACATATATATATATATATATATGTCTGCCAGATCACCGTGGTAATTCTGTTTCATTAAAACAGAACATTTTTTGGCCCAAACTTCGCTTTATCAAAAGTTTGACTACTCACTACTTACCTACTTCACCCAGATTTCCATGGGAAACAAAAAAAAAAAAGTATCCTAGCTATGAAGCTGACTCTCATAACTAGTGAGCTGACTCATAACTAATACACTGAAATGCATTTGGGGAATCCTGGGTCTGATTAATTTTGAGAGATCTGAAAGCTACACTGTCAATCAGAGCAGGGGCTCGGAGCAGGATTCTCAAAAGCCAAGTCTGTACCTCAGAATCCCTGACAAGGGAGTGACATATTGAAGTTTCCATCCCAATGGAAATCTAAGTTTTATAACCTCCATACACCTACAAATGAAAAAAGTGTCTGGTTAGCTGTATATGTCCATGTTATAAAAAAGCAGGATGTGTTGTATTTTCATTATTTTAGCCTAATTGAGACACACTTTCTAAGCGTTGCTTTCTGATCGATCCAGCCAGCCAACACAACCACTAGTCAGGATCCCTGTAGAATAGTTTCAAGAATGACTAATACATTGAAAAAACTGAAATGGTTAACTAGATTTCATTTTTAAGAAAATAGGTGCTAAATATTTTCTGAGAAAATAAGCCTTTGGAAGAGGTCTTATCTAGGTAACTCAAAAATTGCCAATCAAAATGGTCTTTATGTGCCTCTGAAAACTCCTTGACAGAGTGCTAACAGGGGTACCTGGATGGAGAAGCCCGTGCTTTGAATTCCTGAGTACTGACTGCTTCACTGATGTCACGAGGAAAATCCTCTTTGTACTAGTTTTACCCAAAAACTGGAAATTCACTTTAGTAGAGAATACAGGTCCTACTGCTACAAAGGCAGCAGCTATCATTAAGTCTGACCAATTTGCAAATAGCAAAACATAATTTTGGAATAACAGAGCACAATTACTATGTAATACTTTAATGTCCAATAGTTCTGCAAGTTAATTGGTCAGTGCGCAATGTCAGAAATTTCATAGAAAATATTAGGCCATAAAGGCTTACAGCATACCATTTTCCCGGGAAGAAAATCATCCTTCTCTCCAGGCCTGTCTACATAGATGCAGCCCCTAATTCAACTAAGCACTTAAGCCTGCTGTTTAATGCTTTATTTCAGCAGAATTCAAATGCACATGAAGTGCTGTGTTGAACAAGGAGGGATTTAGACATATGCTTAAGTACTTCACTGAACTGGGACCATGCTACTATTTATAGAAAGCTTTTTGTTCCGGTTTTATTGTTCAACACTTATAGTCATCCTATGGCTTTTCCTTCTGTATACCTTCCCCTCAGAACAGCAAAGCATTTATGGCTACAATTTTCTTCCAGAAGTCACACGTTTAAAATCAGAATGGATACAGTAAGCTCCACCAACCTCTTATTTCTTTCACCATATTTACACAGAAATATGCAAAAAAAAATTTGGCTGAATCATAGGAAGGTTACAAAGCCCAAAGTCATATATGGTAATGTGTTGGAAAAGCCTTTCCCCCCTGCACTGAAGAAAGCTTTCACATAAGAACTAAACACTACTGCATGCACCCACAAGTGTTCACTTCAACTTCTCCAAGTGCCCTTCAGTGTGCAATACTCGCTTCCACAGACAGAGAAATTCAGGCACGGTCACGTCTGAAGCAGAATTTTATTCAAGTTGAAAAGACATCAGTGCTGTACACCCATAGCTGCTACAGAGCAGCCTGCTAACAGGCACTGAGTGGTGGTGTGAGAACACGAAAGCACTTCCAGTTCAACACCAGTACCTCTGTATTTTCATTTAGAAAAATATCTCTCTCCCTTGCAGAGCCATCTGGACCTATCAGTTTATCTTTCAGTGTTAATGAACATATTTTCACAAATCTTTGTTTTGATTATCCAATCTCTTTTCACAGATATTGATATGATAACAAGAATTCCACGTGTCTCTACAATCTCTAAAAATTATGTCTGCTTTGTTAAAAATACCAGTGATCCATTGTTGTTCATTTACAGATTTTATGTCCCCCACAAATACATAACATGGGGCTTCTATTTTTTGTATTCATACACAGATTACCCAAAGATAATGCTGTGCTTCTGAGATGCTTGAAAATTCTGGTTGGATAAAACTTATAGGTTTAATTGACATCCCTCATTTATGACAGCTGTAGAAGGCATGTTTCCATCCAAAGCAATATCAAACATAAGACTCTTTAGGACTTCAAATGGTTTAAGGTGACATTTTTTGAGAATGGAAAGAGAGAGGTAAAATGGAAGAGGAGAGGCAGACAGTAAAAGACAGAGGGAATGATGAAACCAGCCGGCTCCCCAGTGGTGCGGAACAGGGTAGGCTGTGGCACCGGCCATGCCAGTGCGCTGCTGGAGGGAGGCTGGAGGGACAGCAGGGCACTGCCGCTGCTCCATTTGATGCAGAGCTCACACTGCAGAGCAGTAACAGCTACCCCAGAGTCCACCTCCCGCTGCCCTGCCCAAGGAAACCCACCTCGCAGCTTCTGCTATGGAAAGCTGGCAGAGAGAAACCCACTTTGCCTGATTCTTCCTGCGCTCAGGGGAAGAGCATCTTACACATACTTGCAAATACCGGTACATAAAGAGCATCAAAGAAGACTCCATCATCTGTTTCTCCTGTAAATTATGACTTTCAACTCTGGCTACCTAGATGCATTGGAAGGGGAAAAATTATCCCCCAAAAGTACATTATTACATCAGAGCGCCCTAACAACATAACCCAAAGCCACTAAAATCAATGAGAGAAACTTTTCATCATTTTCAGGATGTACTGAATCGGACTCCAATAATCTTCAGTTGAATTATTAATGGTAACTTGTAAGCCTTTTTATACCATTATCATAGGAAGAGCTCTATTAGTCACCAATTTAGAGTGCAATTTTCAAAAACATCCAACTTATAGACGCACAAATCCCACTGACAAGCCAACAGGACTTAAAATTCCATTTGGCTTCCATTCCTGCCTTTTTAAAAATCCTGCCCTTAATACATTAAATATTTCTACTGTGTTACCTATAACTTATTTGACAATCAGGCCATAAACGTTATTTGGAAATGGTCTCTTGACAAGAACACAACGCTTAGTGCTAGGTTTACAAATGTGATATTCCCTCCCTAGAGCAGGATGAAATTTTAACTGAAAGGGTACTCTGTTCTAGGCAGGCTCTTCCTCTTGAAATGCACTGGTTCTCAGAATGCTGTCTGCAAGAACACCACCAAAAAACCTGATGTTTTCACATAGAGAAGAGACTTGGTCATTTGTGTGTACGTAGAACCCACCACACTTCACTCCTATTTAGGTAAGTGGCTTTAATATTCTTTTTGAGTAACATTAGAGATATCTTGCAGATACAAACAGTGCTTTGCACTTACAACAGTATTTTCTATCAAAAATTCTCAGTAGCTTTACAAGTTGTGATGAATTAACCCTTGAAACAGGCAGGTTGGTTGCATATTGTAGCAGTTTAATTATTAATCTGATACAACAGCCCAGAAATGGTAAGCAACCTGTATGAAGGCAGAAAATGTCCCCTAACAAAGCATGTAAAAACATGGAGTCTTCATTCCCCCATCCTATGCCCTAGTCATCACATACATGCATTTTTTAAATCTTTTCATACTGCTCCCTTGAGGAGGAGACATGTCATATTATCAAGGTGGAGCTGTGCTAACAAGAGAAAGGTACAAACTTGGAATATGCTGCAGTTGTATTTTATTCTGATCAACAGGAAAGCACTGGCTGAGATTTTAAGGGCAGCAATACATTTCAAGTAAGCATTATCACAACTCCAGAGAATTCACTAGCATATTGAAAGGAAGATGTGAAAGAAGCACAAAAAAAGAACTGGAATTTGGGGCAGGAACTTCAGCAAACTCAGCCAAATGATTTGTATCATCTCTTGAAGAGATGATCAAGGAGTTCAGTTGACAGTTATCAACAATGGCTGTATAAAATAGTGCAACAGATTATCTCAGTGCAGAGAGAATATAGGAAGCACTGTAAGGGGCTATTACTGTTACATCCAGAGCCTTTAAAGGTTTCAACTATCAGAAGAGATTGTACAAAAGGTGAAATGAGCATTTAACAGAGAACAAGTGAAAAAGAATGGAAGTAGCATCTTGGGTATGATCCAAATGAGCCAACCCACAAGAGGATCAACAACTAATGAGGGACATCAAATGGCAATAGGAAAAGGATCTATAAATACAGCGGAAGTAAGCTCCTCCTTCATATTCTTTTAATGTCTCCATCCAAAGGATAATGAAAAGCAAAATATTTTCTAAAGTGATTTTTAACAAGAAGACAGGACTACAGGCCTGAAGGAAAAAAGAATAGGATAAAAAAATATCGAAAGAAGCCAGACATACTCAGTTTGATAGAGAATGATGAAGTTCACTGCAGAGCGCTTATGGAATTACCTAAAGCCATCCCCAAACATTAGCTATTATATTCAATAATGCACGAACGAAGTAAAGGGTAAAGTTCACAAAGGACTGTGGAGAGGCAAAAATAGTATGCAACTTCAAAAGGAGAAGCAAGTCCGACTCAAGAAACTGCAAACCAATCCATCTCCCTTTTTTTCCCAGGAAGATGCCGAAACAAGTTAAATCATCACGAAAGCACCTGAAGGATTAAGTGCCTGAAAATAATCTAAACATCAAACCAATGACATTTCCTTTTTGATATAGTAACTGGCCGATTAAAGAAGAAAAACCCAGTAACAGGCAAATTATACTGGCTACAGTAAGGCTTTCACTAACTGACCGACATGATATTTTCACAGGACAGTAAGGACTGATATGAAATCACAGCTTAGCAGAGGACTGATAGGAAACTGCAGCTTAGTGGTGCACAGTTTCTTGAAAAATAAAGAACCAAACCAACTGCCACACAAATTAAAAGTGATTACTAAAATTCACTGTCAATGGAACGTAATTTCACGTAGCACACTGCAAGAATATATCTCATAGCTGGCTGTACACATGAACAATTTTCAGTAGAGAAAAAAATGTTTGTGAAGTAAGCAGATAGGGTTCTTATCACTTTCAATCCACAAGCGGACAAGCTCAAAATTCAAAATAAAACTTAGTATCTTTAAGAACTTGTCAAAAAGTAAGCTGCAAAGCAAGTACAAATCTAGAAATTAAGCAAAAATACAAAACAGAGATAAGCGGAGTTCTGCTGAAAGGGACCCAGAAGCCACTGTAGACTATAAGTAAGAAATATTATTACGGTATTTTAAAAAAAGGCATATGTAATGCCAAAACGTATTACAGGAGTGCTGCACATAAATTAACCTTTCAATTCTTCTTTACTCTCCAGAAAATTGCAAAACCTGAGTCAAAAAAAGGAAGGAAAAAAAAAAATCAAAGAAAATTCACAGTAAATGCAACTCTGTCTTGTTATCTTATTTAGCTAGGGAGCAATAAATGTTAGCAGTGCCAAGAAAAAATATGAAGGGAACACCGTTGGGTCACACGAAAAGCAACATAGTACTGTATCTTCTGGAGGAAACGAACCTCTTAAGACCATGCCCCCACAGACCATAATGGCATTTTCTTGTTCCTATTGCTCTCAAATTCTTTAGCACTTGACACAGAATCAGCAGGGCTACAGTGTATAACATTAATTTTTCAGAGTATTTCATCTTTCAAGAATCATTCTACCTCTTCCAGAATGATTCTTCTGTCATTTGCATGTTTAACCAAAAATGGGCCCAGTTTTCATCACGGCTTTTGGACACTTGATACTTACTGTAATTAAGAAAACCCCAATAACATGGAATAGATCTTTTCCAGATAAAATTTTGACATTTTGTCTTCATGTAATTACTTTCTACTACTTACAGGCCAAAACTCATGCCAGTCTTCTTTTTTTTTTGTGCACAAAAACTGATTTAAAGCTAGTAAAATGCTTCACACATTAGAAAAATGCTGAACATGTAGATTTTGTAGAATAAAGCAACGCATTAAAACTGCATTTCAACTTAAGACTACAAGTTCAGTGCTGCAAAGCAGCTGTATATACACCTAATATTGCCACCAATTAGTTTTTCTTGTGTAAGCTTATTCTCAAAATTACTGTTTTGCTTTTGCTGAGAGTGTAGACCAGCACCTAAAAATGTACAGACCAATTTCCTCTGACGACAAAGAATATAAATCTTCATTTTTTGGGAATAACCTGTATTTACCTTAAGGTTCAGCGATTGTCATCAACAGAATTGCTAGGAAATCTGATGACAGCAAAGAACATTTTCCTGCTCTTGATTATGACAAATCTCATTTAATACTGCTGCTTAAAAACATTTCAAGACACCTATTAGAATACTCTCTAGAAACCCATCAACCTATTGGGAGTTTCCAATTTTGGTTACAGAGAACATACCCTGAAAACAAAATTCCTACTATTTCAATCCTCTTAAACATTATTAGTCTGTTTAAATAATAACAATATTACAGAAAGGTTTAAAATACCAAGGAAATAACCTGAATCACAAAAACTGAAATGCTGAGTAGCCTAATATATGAGCCTATTTTGTATGTTCTGCTGAATGCAGTCACATCTTCCATGATGGAAGATTTCCCATTAGTGGGAATAACCTCCACTGATGAAGAACAGCTGTTCAACAACAGGATAGAATATATATGATCAGCAAATACATTCAAGGTGACACTGTGATTTTTGCTATCCAGAGGCTTGAAAAGTATCTCCTGCTCATAATGGGGTATCAAAAGGAATATGCTAGGTGTTAGCCTCACTGTTAACCACCAAGAAAAAAAAGGTCCTGTTTTTCAGAAAACTCCTGAATCCTAAAGCATATTAAGAAGAGAGAAATGTAATATGGAGTGTACACCTGCAGCTGCAATATTTTTAAGCAATCTTCATCCCTGATGGGTGTTTTTATATTAGAAATACTTTTCATGAAGTTCAATATAAGTTATTTTAAACATGTTAATAAATAAATTAGGCTAAGGGTAATTCCCCAAACACTATGGAATTAATGATTTATTAATCTTAGAAATACAAATGCTGAATAGAGACAGCTTCCGTGTCCTGGGCTCCATACTGCACAAATTTTTTCAAAATTTAAAATGCACATCCAAGGTCACACTGCTGCGAAACTTGGTGGGTGTGAGAAAGACACGTGATTCAGTCTTGCAGCTCCAAATCCTGTCCCGTCAACCATTAAAATCAACCCTTCTTTGACGAACCTGCAAACCCATGTGATGGTTTCCACATACACGTACAACGCATACATAAGAGACTGCTACATGCATGCAGGACAAAGTACCTCCTTCACAAGATGCACCAATGAAAGAAAGCAGTTTTGGTTCTGAAAAACCCACTGCTATTACTTTTTAAAGGCACTACACTATACAATGAATAAATTCATTGTGCAAAAAAAGATTCTTGTATTACGACAACTGTACTACCTCGTACACGATAGCACTGCTGTTACTCTTTCGCAGACATTCAGAAATTGCACCACAAGTTTGCCTTCACAAGTATCTGGCACTCCAAATATGGCAATTTCTGGAAGCTGAGCAGTTCTTGGGACGTACGGCCTTGAAATAGGAGCGATGGGAAGACTGTAAAATCTGCCAGCAATGTGAGGCCATTAGATCAGAGGAGAGAAATAGCTGAAAGCAGACAAATAAGCTTCCACAGGAGAACTGCAACTGAGGCTACAAGGGTGCTGACCTGAGCATACAGACTGAAGGAACTCAGGCTCTTCAGAAATGGTCTTTTTCTGCACACTTACAAGGCATGCAATGAACCCTCCAAAATACACTTCCTATTGTACGTGTTAAATATGTAGCAACTTCTGCCTCCAATAAACATATAAAGCCTTTTTGGTTTACATTCCAGTGCGTGGAGGGTGTCCCTACAGCACACCAGCTATTTTATTTATACGTCACAACACATTCAAGAATTCTGAAAGTAAAGTTCACAGTATGTGAAAACAAGGCCTTTTACACAATGACCTTTAGATACAAGCCCATGCTGATGTGTATGGAGTGACCCAGGAAAATGCCAGTTAACACATCCCTTAGGATACACTATATCAGACCCAGTGAATACGAAAGAGTTGGTCACACCTATAAAATGGAATACTTCACTCCTAAATAACTCCATTTGTGGAAGATGAAACCTGTTTTCACAGTTGGCTTTGGAAAAAAATTAGCCTTTCTGATTTAACTGATTTTTTGTAGCATGAATATACTGAGACCAACATGTATCTCAGCCACTAAGACGCGTATTACTGTCACATCTATTATCCTATTACACGTAAATATTACATGTCCACGTTCACTTTACCTTTCTCAAAGATTTTAGACTTTTCCTTTTCAGATAATTAAAACTATTTTATCCTTTTGCATTTGCCACTTCTATTCTTAAAATAGTCTGCATTTATACTTATATTTACTTACTTAGTTTTTACATATTTTTTTCTTTCAAAGGACAACCTAAGTTCCACTGTGAATTTTGAAAATTGCAAATATTTACTGCAGAGTATACATTATATGAAAAGCTCTGTTTTTAAACAGCATTCTTAAGTATATCTGACACACACATTCCAATGGTAAGCTTCATCAGAAGTTTGAACTTTGTTCAAATGTTTATTTTAAAAGATTTCAGCAGTCACACAATTTTGTTTAAATGTAAACATTTCTCCTGTTCCCAGTTATCTCCTCCACTACCATCTCCCATCGGACTGTCATTAGAACAATCACTTTAACTCTTGTGTAATTCCTCTGCTTTTCCTCATGGTCAACACAGATATTTTTCCCCAACTGTGATCATCATCCTGCACCTATTCTGAAGTTACAATGCAAGTTTTAGGGTATTTTGAGCATCAGAATTTTCTCTTTGACCTCACTTTGTATAATTTAAACTGTCTATTATAAGTTTTGAGCAAATAACCAGAATACGCAGGTTTTGTTGATGTAGATAAACTCTAAGGTAACACTTAGAGGATTATCTATATTCAGACAAATAGTCATATTTTCTAGTCACATCACTAAAGTTACTGTGGTTAAGTGATCTGCAGCGCTTCATTCTTAGCTAACAGCAGATAAGGAACCAGACAAATGCACCAGGTTTGACTCAGCTATCTACTACGAGGTCGCTAATGCTATCGTCTGAGGTGCTCCCCTATTGTGTCCAATAGGTGACATAGGACACAGCAGAAACTCACAAGCCCTCTGAAGCTGTGTGAAAGGCCAGGAGGGGTATCCCGAGGCATCTCAAATGACACCAAATGCCTACTTGAGGAAAACCAAACCAAACCAAACCCAACCCACTGGCTATTATAGTGGTCCGTTTGCTCTCCCCATTGCACTGCTCCAAAACTAATCCTATTGAGGTGACACCATTACAGGATAGCAATATAAGTATATCCATTATCTCCCCATCAAACTTGTTAAAAACAATTAAAATTTACTTAACTTAATCAGGAAATGGACAACTGAATGGTTAAAATACATGGTTTGGATAGAGAGACATGCCAGAAATTTGGATCAATACCCCATTCAATACCCTAGATAATCAAGAGGTTGTGGTCCTGGATTTATAGCATGTGAGCAAAGAACGATACTGGTAATGATATCAAATACGAATTGAAGGTAACATAAAACCCTACACTCATTCCATTAAATGTTAAAGTGAAAGTGTTAGTATTGACACTAAACTAAACATTTAATACGTACTCTTTTGCTTTATGAAGAACTTATACCAATGCTCACTTTGAAAATGGAGCTCGTTAAAAAGAACACTGAACCACTGAACTACTTTATTAGCAAGATACACAGAAAAACAACTGCTTCTTCACATAAAAGTCATGAAAATGCAGAATTCTATTTGAGCCACCACATGAAAATTAGTCACGTGTAGATGAATGGACAAGATCAGAAACGAAGCGCTACCTGCGAACATGACCGTTTGCATGCAGTCCCACTCACTTTCAAAGAGCTGCTTACGTAACTAAGGGCTTGCAGTATCTACCAGCAAGATACCAGTATTCTTGAAAAGATTTCTTTTTACCGTATGGGAGTTGAGTTACAGCAGCATCAAGTTTCACACTGTTAATAAACTTACATTTTAGTTTATTCCAGCAGCAGTGAAGTCCTACTCTACACCATTGCTTTCAGCTTGCCTATCTTCCCAGCACCTTATCTTGGTATCCACGCTTCTCAAATATCACTTTACTACAAAATACACTTGAAATAAAAAGAAAGTAAAGAAAGTATTAGCACGGGATTAAGTTGTGTTGGTGTAATGTGATAAAACAGCACAACAATAAGAAGGAAAAAAATACAAGCAAAAAATGATCAGCAAGAAACACAAAGAACGAAGTGAACTTTTTGACAGTTTAATTAAGTAAAAGAGATGTTTCCTCCACCTACAACACAACAGGCCTTTCAAAGATACGTAACGGAAGACAACGTTCCTTCTTTCTCATTTCTAGTACAGTCCCTAAATCAGAATTTTAGAAAAATAATCCATTATGTCCAGTGACATAAAGGCGGCGTGAGGGGCGCTCCGGCAGAGCCCCGAGCCGGGCTTGGGGGCACCTCCGTGGATGGTGTCGGGGTGACCCGGGCAAAGTTACCTCCCGCCGCAGCTTTCCTCGGGCTCTGAGGTGCTCCGAACTGGAATATTACCGTTTGTAAAACGTGTTTAAATCCCCCAGTGGAAAAAAAGAGAGGGATAAGCCCCGGCCCCGCCGCACCGGAGCAGAGCCCGGCTGCAGGCGCAGGAGCCGGGCGGCTGCCCCCGCCTGCGGACACGGCGGCGACGGGGCGCCTGAGGGGCTGCTTCTCCCCTCAGCTCGCCGTCCCGCACAGCCCCGCCGCGGGAACGGGGCTGAGGGGCATCAGCCTCCTGTTCACACCCTCAAATAAATATTCCTAAGAAGAGAAACTTGGCGCCCGGAGCCCAGTCCCCGGGGCTGCTGGGGCTCCCGTCGGGCGCGCTGCTGCGGGGTCCGCGGTGCCTCGGGCGGGCCGGCACGGGGCTCCGCCGCCGCCACCCCGCTCCCGGCCTTCGGGCTGCCCAGGCAGGGCTCAGGGAGCGCGGCCACCTCCTATTCCTGTCACGACAGCACCCGCCGGGCTCCACACACCGACCGAGACCGAAGAGCTGCGTAAGGCGGCTTTCCCCCGCGGCAGCCACACACGCAGCCCTCCCTCGGCAGAGCCGCCTCCGTTCACCGCCCGAAAACATCCTTCAACCGCATCCCGCTCCCCCCGCCACCCCTCCGGGGCGGGCTCGGCCCCGGCAGCGCTCCCCCGCCGCCCCCCGCGCCTCAAGGTCACCTCAGCACGGAGCAGCCCCCGGGGGTCGTCGCTCCCCGCAGCCCCCCCCCGCAGCCGGGCCGCGCCGGGCTCCCGCTCCTACCTGAGCCGGCAAGCGGAGCCGAGCCGAGCGGAGCCGGCGGGAGCGCAGAGGCGGCCGCTGTCCCCCCTCAGCGGCGGCGCCCGGGGAGTCGGGCCGCGCACGGCGCCTCCCTCCTGCGCCGGGCCGTTGCGCTGCGGTGGGCGGCGGCGGCGCTCCCTCAGACTTAGCGGGGCCGCGGCGAGCGGGGAACCCCTGAGGGGGAAGGGGGGGCGGGCAGCGCCTCTCCCCTCCCCGCCGAGGTGCCTGTGCCGGCCCCAGCGGAGGCTCGCCTCGCCTCCCCCGGCAGGGCAGGGGCTCCCCTCAGCGGGGAGAGGCCGGCGCCGCGCCCAGCTCCGCCAGGGCTGCGGGGGGCGCGCAGGGGGCGCGGAGGTGGCGGCGCCCCTCGGCCTCCGCTTCCCTCCCTTCTCAGCCCGTCAGGGACGAGGGCGCCGTGGGCGAGGGCCGGGAGGGGGCTGCAGGGACCGAGAAGGGGCGTGGGGACCACCCTTTCCCCCTCAGGTTTGCACTGTTTTAAGTTATTACGTTAAAATTTGCCTGTCAGACCGCGGGTGCTCGCAAGATGTCGGGGCAGTGGCGGGAACCGCGCGGAGACGCCGTGCAGGTGAGGGCGGCTCCAGTCCCCCCTTAGTGGGAAGGGCTTTAGTCACCTTTGTCAATGGCAAAGGTTTAACACGACGACCACTTCCTTCTTCCTTTTTTTTTTTTCTTAATAGTCACAGTTTTCAGTCAGAATTCTCCCAAAATCGCAAGGGGAAGGCCTGACCCTGATTCTGAGAGATGGAGAGTCCTGGCCTGGGACACAGGACCTTTGGAAAAATGTATGTGTATTTTTACTTTATGAATGAAGTATGATGTACAGATGATGTACATTGTGTAGACTGAGGAACTAACACTCTGGTATTAGAAAAATAGTTAAAAAAAGCCCACAACCTAGATTTGAAGGTACTACCTTTCCTCACACCATTGCCCAAAAGAGGATGGCATCTTTGGAACATTGCCAGAGTAGTTAATGTTGAGTATTTAACCAAACCATCCTGGTTTTACCCATAGGCTTAAATTAGATTTCATATCCGTTCTGCTGTGCCGTATAGTCTTTACACTATGAGAGTTAAAAACAGTTCCTGAATGTCTCCAAAACTGAACTGAAATAGAGTGAATTTTGAAGAGCAAAAGAAAATCTGTGGTAGATGGGATGGATTTTTGTTTGGTGTAAAGGATTCATACACATCACCTGTAGACCCCTACAGTGAACACCACGAGCATTTTACTTGGGAAACTGGAAATCTTCCACCACTTTTTATTGGTGGATAGCAGTGCTGGCCATCCCTGGTTGTTTGAGAGATGATACGCTATTAATTATATTCTGATTACTATCTTGGCTTCTTCCTTAACACCATTTAAATTCCAGTCTTAACCTTATCACAGCAAGGACTTAACGAAAAAGTAGGACAGCCAACATAACAAAAGTACAAATCCCTCCCCATCTTTTAAAACTATTTCCAACTTATTTAAAACCAGAAGCTGTGACCGTATTTTTGTAGTGCTTTCAGACAAGCTCATTAGCAAAATAGAGACTTGTAGTTCTCACCGAGTTCAGTTACTAGCTTTGGAAAAAATTAGAAACCTGTAACTATTCTGCAAATATCGGGATTAGTTTTCTCATTTGATCTTAAACCACATGCTTGCTGTCAACTGAGAATCAGCATTTCTGGTGCTTTCCCCTGCTGCATCTCTCCGGGTCGTGATGAAGATCAAACAAACTGAGAAAAACTAATCAAGAATAGCAACGTTTCTCTTTTGACAATGCTTAGAAAGATAGCAGAGAAACCCTGAATGAAATGTTTACAAAAATAATCATGCAAACATTAGGTAACTGTGGTGCTATTTTCAGCTTGTGCTTATTAATCATTTAAAGCAGATGATTGGAGTACCATTTGAAAAGCATTAGATGGGCATTCTTACTAGCTGCACGCAAACACATTTCGCTGATAACTCTGCGCTGCATAAAAACATTACATCCTACAGACTGTTTTCACAAAAAAACCTAAATTCCACACACAACCACACCTATTAAACGCTGAGGATCACAGTGCAGAGCTCAGGATTTAAATATTACACAGAAAGACAGTTTCGAGCATATAATTCATCACGTCATAACATCCACAGCTGGTCAGCTACTGCAGCTGGGACTGATAACGCCAGAGCAGTGCAAACAAATTATTACTTTGCTTGCTTCCTCTCCATCTTAAGATATATAGCCCCTACGACTGATTTGTAAATGATGGTGAAATAGCAGAAGCGCACGGCTGTTTATCGCTTGTGATAAACAATGAATGACAAGGCAACTTTCTTCATTTTAGTATCTTCTGCCTATGAAAACCTTTTCCTACGCAAACAGTCATATAAAATTTCTTAAGTTTCTGACTGCTTTAGAAGCTATCCTCATATTTTTACAGAGAGTACATCACGGAGGTCTCAGCATCTCTTTTTTCCTTTGGAGATCTCTTTCTTTTACTACAGTATTTCCAGGAACTCAACCGCTTACATAGAGGTTTTAATAATATTACAAGATAAAGCATGATGTTAACAATAGCGTCAGTAACTAATTTACTATAGTTCAACACTTCTCAACATATTTTGGAGATTAGGAGCATTTGTGTTATGTTTTACCCTAAATTCACTGCACGTTCTCTCACAGGTGAGGTTTAGGTATTCCTGTAAATTCTTCCTCATTTTCCTGGTTAATGGGGTAATACATGCAGAGTGGAAGTAATCTCCTTTGTCAAAAGAATGTAAAGGAGCAGAGATCCTGTAATCACCAAACGCTTTGGCATTACGCTTGCCTCAAATTTGAAGTGAATTATACTTGTCAGACAGTTGTTCTCAGGTTTCAGCTTCACATTATTTTCACAATCTAGAGCTTAATTTCCACCCTAATAAAACGGAGGAGGAATTCCAAGTAAATTTCAAAAAAGAGAGGATAATGGATGCCAATTCAACAACTTATAGTTTGGCTGCATTACATTAGAATGAAATAGCTATTCGTATTTTAGCATTCTTTATGAAACTTCTAAAATTATGTGTATGAAAGCATATAACTATGATGTTTTCATATCATATGTACATAACGTCTTCCATCCCAAGGAATCCTTATGCGCTTACAGAGTTTACCTTTGAAGTGCTGTTGTTGCCAAATGGCAACACTAAGAATGAAAGCGAAGGATACTTGATCTGCCAAAAATGTAGTAGTACGTATATTAACAGAGCAAAGTGCAATCGTAAAACCTGTCATCATTCTTTACGAAGCAGGCAGAAATGTTGTGCAAGGAATTGTTATACAACAGCACAGAGCTTTGTGAAATGTGAGGACCAGGAAGGATATTTGGAGTACCCATATTTGACACTCAGCCATGAAGTCCTACTCTTTTATAACGAATTCAGACATTTAATTACCAGAATGTTCAGACCCAGCCTTAGTTGCTATTAAGAAAAAACTCCCATGGTATCATATGCCACCAAACTGTGGCATACATCCAGCATCTGATACAGTAGAAAGCGTATCCCTGTGAATCACCAGTGTGATCTCTTGCAGTAATTTCACACCCTCACATCAGAGTCTCCCAGTCAAAAGCCAACCAGTCCTAAATCTTGGTTGTTTTTAAGAGCAAAAGTAATGGCAGACAAAGGCTGTGACGGTAACACATTCTGTGACATTGCCATGGAGTTTTATAGCAGTCAGCATGAGGAAGTTGTTTTTTGCGTTTAAAGTTTGAGTGTCATACACACTACAGGAGAAGACACGGAGAAGACAGAAAAATCTGCCCTCTGCTTTGTTTAAAAAAAAAAAAAAAAAAGAAAAAGGTTGAGCAAAAGATTATTAGATATATTGGGATATTCTGCAGCCATCATTTCACAGTTCTAATTCAGTATCAAAGCAAAAACAGTCAAGTGCAAAGCGCACATTATATTTACACGTACATGAAATGACCTTGATATGGCCTAGCTTCAGCTGTGCAGGAAGTGGAGGGACTTCAACACCCATCTGATGTTAGAAGCAATTAATCGCAAAGGCCAGACACAGGGCCTGAGCAAAGTTCCTGTGCTGACACTGCTGGCGCTAGTGACGCTGGCTAGAAGTAAGATGGACTTAACGTTACCAATTCATTTCTCTATAAAATAAATCTGGTACTTCCCTGGCAAAAAGAATTCTCCAACTGTAAGTAATTTGTTAAACCTGACACAAAGCTGACAATCTGGCACCCAAAAGCGCTTAGTGACAAACAACATAAAAGACCCTTTTCTCCAGCATTTAGAACTTGATGGAGGTGCTCACAACACCTTTATTCAAAAAAAAAAAAAACAAACCAAAAAAAAAACCACCAAAGAAAAAACCTCACCAAACAACAAGCCTGTAAATAAAGGACACAAAACCCACCACAACAAAAAAGAGTCAGAAGAATATGGTGAATGGAGAAGATGTAATATTATGATTCTATATTTTCTGAAAGGACCACAAGTTAGCTTGCCAGACGCATAATCTGACTTGGTTTGTCATAATCTCCTGAATACACATATATAAATGGGGTCAGAATAACTTTTTTTATCCCTGAACTCATCAGCAGTCCCAAAGTTCTTTTATATGCATAGAGTAAATCGTGAGAAGGCGCTTTTTGCAATATTCAGACCTTTTTGCAACACACTGAGACAATCCTCTTAAGTTATGCAGCAAGGCTGCTTTAAAAAAATCCAAAATCCCATATAACACCCATTCCACAGATTACTGTAAGGAATCAGTTAGCAAAATTGAAAGTTTTAGTAAGAATGGCATCATTTGAAGAATGACTTACATATTTTGTTGAATTTATTTATTCAGAAGAAAGATGAGGGCAAATGCTCAAATGGACTCAATGTTGAATTAAAAACCCTGAAAACACCGTAGACGTAAGAAACAAAAGACAGTGAACTACTGCTTGTTAAATCACAGCACAGTTATTTTACAGTTCAGAAAAAAAGACAACTTTTAGCTGTATTTTGAGGACAGTAGTCATAATCAGAAATAATCTCCTCAGACATAGTTCTCTTTTTTTTTTTTATTTTTCAACTATTTGTTTGACTTTGTTTTCTGAGAAAAAACATTGTGGAGTGAAATAGGCAACAGTTTGCATAATCCTTAGTGCTAGTAACAAAGATTGTGAATGTGGAAGATAATTAGATCTTTGGACATGGGATGCGGGTCATTTCAGAAGAAAGCAGTGAAAACAAAGCAGCATCTGAAGGTCAGTACTGGAAAACAGGCTGAGTATTGGCAAACTTGTGTCAACATTCCTATAAATTTAAAAGTCAGTCCTTGCTTTCTACAGCAGTTTCCCAAGGGAAAACAGCATAATTGATTTACATACTAGTTGTCATCAGTTCAGTAGAAATTTCTGGAAAAAATACTACACAAAATTCCTTAAAGAAAATATTTATCAATAACATAGAATAAAAGTGGATTTAGCAAGGCAAACAGAATCTAGAGACGGTCCCAGTGGTCATTTTACAAATATCAGATTTAGCTTGCTGCTGTTTGTGTAAGTAAAATTCATTTGCTTTGAGAATAATAGCATTTTAAAACATCTTCTTTGGCTCAAAGGCTGTAAATTACATTTTTCTATTTTGTTGGGAAGCCCACTTACCTTTCATACTTGCACTCTTAATAAAAAACAGCACAAGGGCGAGCCAAATCTGCCAACATGCATTTTGAGCAAGTGATTGCTTTAAGTCATAGGTGCCAGGAAAAACAATCAGGAAGCCCTTGGATCCACTCAGGAGACCCGTGTCACTGCAAAAGGAAGTTAACAGTGCTGTTAGACTGCTCTGCAATTTATCAACGTTGAAGTCTGCTTTTTCACTTGTTCCGCTGCGAGCCAAAAGTTCTGCTAATGAATATTGTACTTATTTCTCCAATGCACTCTATAAATAGTCACTTTGAATCTCATAGCAATTACTACAAATGAGCTCTGAGGTGAGATGAACATAAGCATTCCTGTCAGACATGGACAGGCTCAGGTACCTCCGAGCCTACTTGCAAATTAATCCCACAATTACTGGCATGCCTGATAGGATGTGCTGTCTCAGTAGTTTACGTGGTTAACTGCATACAGAAATGGCAGCCAGACAGTTCATATTCTTAGCGTGTGCGGCCCTAACATTGGTGTGCAACCTCACCTGCAGGCTTTAATTCTTAAAAGAGTGAGTTCTTACCAGGACCTTACCTCTACGTTTAATATGTCATCGTGATTATAGAGGCTTATAATCATCATACTGAACCATGATGCTGAGGTTTGGAGCATTCTTCCTAGACTCCAGAGTGTGTGTGTACACACACATACACACACACATATATGTATAAAACAATGAAAAGAGAAGTACATCCAGATGGCATTCCAGGCCTCCTAAGACCTCTTCAGTATCACCATTTGCATCTTTCTGTTATCTGGAGAGGAATTTTTTCTAGTGATGAGTGCAAACAGCAGGAAGAAAAAAAAATGCGGACATGGAATACATTTTGGATGGAAAAAGTACAAGACTTTTTTCTTATTTTTCATTCAGCTTTTTGTTTTCTTGTAGCATTTCAGCAACATATTAATCTGGATCTTCTAAGTAAAAAATTACTCCTAGTTTAAAACTACTTGTATTTTTTCCTCAAGCAATAAATTCTGATTTTATTTGCATCAGCATAAATTTATAGTGTCAACTGATAACCACAGATAAGAGAGAAAAAAAAATCCAAAAAAGTTCTGTATTAGTGGTAATGGATCAAAACTACCCCGGGGACAGCATTTGACACAGAATACCAATATATCGCTGAAAAAATACCACACCTAGCCACCCACCCCCAAAGATTTCAGATATAATTATCTCTTAGAGATAGTTTAAACTTTTTCTTATGTGTATGGGATATCCCACCAAAAAAAAGTCATTAGGAGAAGTATTATGTATTATTCTCTTAAGATGCAATTTGCATGTTTTAGGTTTCTCTGCAACGCCTACGCAAATGATATTTAGCTACTAGTCTGCTATTGCTTCTGGGCTGATGCATATTCTATCCTCATTTACAAACACTAACTAATGAGGCAAGTATTATTTTTGTATATTACATTACAACTCACATATCTCACCAAAATAAACAGGATTTTCTGACTCAATAGCAGAAGAAAAAAAAAATCTAATCTGCCACCTTTCCTGAGCATGGCAACTCGAAAGGTTACTACACACAGCTAGCTGTCCTAGTTATGGCTAGAAAGCTTGGATCTCAGCAGCAGGAATGAACTGGGGTATGTTGGAAAGCACAAGCTAGAATAAGGTTTGAAAGATTGTGGTGGGTCTGCCAGTCCTTCTGTGATAGCTTGCTAAAACAGTTCTGGGGTGACTGGTAAGGCTAAAAAATCCCCGAGTCTTTCAGAAATCCTTCTGTTTACAATTTAACGACTTCTTTTTGCCAGGAATGAACAGGTTGGGACGAGCATCAAGACTTTCTCCCTGTTACCTCTGGTTACTCCAAACTTTTCCCCGTACTTTCTCTGTTGATGAAGAAAGGAACGAGGTATTTGCGCAGAATGGAGGTACCAGAGATGGTCTGCTCGATAAGCAGCGGAAGGAGGCAGGCAGGGCTAGGTCTTGTAAATTAAGTTATCGCTGCTTCCTCTTTAAGTTTTCTTCTGTCTCTGGTTTATTTCTTGGGTAAACCAGTGTTCATTAGTTGTTTCTGCATTTAGTCTTCAACAATTGGCAAAATTGAAAATACACATCTGATTCAATGTTATGAGAGCTTCAGTAAGGAAAATCCAGAAATTTCTGCACTAAGGCAAACCTCAAAGGTTTAGATGAGGCAGCGAATCAACTCACGCAGTGCAAAGTAGTATCTGCCCAGATACCACGATCATCTTGTAGTCTGCGTATAAGCACAGGGGACAGTCGTAACGGTACGTTCAGTTACGCAAGACCAAGGAAAGCTAACTTAGGTATGAAGATACAATATCTGAAAGAAAGGGTGTTTTATTATACAAGACGAGAGTAAACCCATAAAGGAAAAGCAGCCCTCTTTCATAGCACAGCAAAAAGATACCAGCAAATCTTCATCCATTCCCAAAAACTTTTCACAGTCTATGTACACACATTACTTACTTTTAATGAACTGCAATGGCATATATTAATCAGAAAGTCTATACTAAAGCAGTAATTATTGCAAAGTTCCACAATTATAAGGGGGTGTTTGAGTAGATGTACTTAGTACAGATTAATATTCTTTTAATTATATAACTTACTGAGATCTGAATAAAAATGAAGCTATACAGTGGCGTGTTCTTGGAGTTGGCAGTGGTAGTGGTTCCTCAGTGGTAGGCATACATGACAAAGCTTCACCAGTCTCTCATCTTTTTCCCCCCTCTCCTATTCATTTATCATACGGTTACATAAAAACAGCAGGGAAATGAATTATGCATATTTTTTTAGCACACTGAAAAGTTAATGAAAAGTTAAATACAACTTAGGTGTGTGATTGCACAAAGCACATATTTGACCTTACTAAGCTTTAAAAGGCATTCTAAGATTAGCCTAGCATGTATTTCAAGTGTACAAAAAAATACAAAATTCGTTCTTAAAATGCTAGTACAGACCGTTTCATGCCTAAATCCTCATTATGTTCAATGTATTTATAGGAAATGACTCAACTTTTAAGTGGGTAAAGACAAGTAAACCCTCCTTTCTTGTGGAAAAGTGGTGCTCGTATATTCAGATGCTACCTCGTCAAGCTACAACCTTCAATAAATCATGTTTTGCCTAGGAATGAACAAAGACTATGCAAATGTTTCCACGTACCAATTTTCGTCAAAGTGACTGTGAAACATTGAAGCATTTTACAGTTGAGAAAATGGGAGGGAGGGAACAAGAAGAGGTGAAGAAGGGGAAAGGAAAACCCAGCCTTCCAGTTTCAGGGTTTGCATACAAGCCTGAGAGCCCCAGGAAGCCCATGACGATACCTCCATCCTCCAGCTCACTTTCACTTTTCCATTTGTTACGTCTCATTTTAATGTTAGGTCTTGATCCTCTTATTAGCCACAGGGGGAAGAAAATTACATGAAAATGAATAGAGATACTAAGGTTAGAACAAATTCCCATACTTCCAGCAATACACAAAATAGACTGTTTTATTCTATGCTTTATTTCCTGTTCTTGCATAGCGATGGAGAACACAGCAGTTCAAGATCTTATGTACCATCCTGTACCAATTCACCATCCTACAAGGAAGACAATGGTAAGAGTTGCTTTGGTTTATCCATTTGTGAAATAGAGAAATAGTTTAAGGAGTTGAAAAAATTCGTATTTAGTTTGATATTTCTCAGAAGTTTCAAGGCCAGCAATTTAGATATTGTCCTTGAGATGTAAAAAAAGTTACTTCATTAATTCAGCTCTCCTCCACTGACAACTCCTGGACTAAGTTTCAGCCTCAGTTGTTAGAGATGTTTCAGGTCTAGATTTTCTTTACTAATAAGCTTTATCAAAAGAATGGGAGGATGAAGGTTGTTACACTGTTGTGGCTTAAAATGGTAAATATAGATGAACTGCAGGAAGTGGTTTTTAATATCATTGTTATATTAGGAAAAATACTTCAACAGTCCGCTGACTAAATGGAGCATCTTACTGAAAGCAGACAGCAATTCTTCCAGATGTACATGGGATTTCTACTAAACTCAAAAAAAGCCAAGTGCTGCTTTTAACTTTCTTTGGAAAGCCACTAACAGGCCAAGATCTGCCTGCTTCAAAACTTGCCTCTTCTTCCTCAGCATAATACTGAGGAGTTGTGATGACTCAGCAGTGCCGTGGCAACACGTGCTGCAAGAAGCTCTTCTACGTAACATCCCTTGACTTCCTTAAATGCAACAGTTCAAACTAGCTGGTCTTCAGAGAACCTTGGTACAGCTTTATTTTCGAAAAACAGGAACAAGGGTCTTTATTTTGGAAGCAAAAAATGGGTTGAGTTCTAGTTGGAAATGATCTCTTACATTCAGCCTCCCTCTAGCTTCATCGTTACGGATCGTACCTTTACCAGTCAGCAGGAGAGTCTGAGTCTTGCTTGCAAGTTTCATAATGCCGAAATCAAAACTAAATAAGAACAACTATACTTTATGCAATAAAACTGTGGTCAGATGACTGCTTCAGCTATTACTGACACTAACTAGTATCACCACTTTCACACCGTGATTTCGCTGTGTCCTAAATTCTGGCACTGTGGTCTGAAACAACCGGTGTCAGATAGCCTTTCACTGCTGACATACAGCTAAACATCCGCCTCTCATAGATGAAACCTTATCTCAGATAAGGTGCTGCTCTGAGAAAGGCTTTCCAGGTTCGGGCACATATTCAATTTTCTGAATACATATTCAAATTTCTGAACAGTTTTGGAGTACTGTAAGGAGAGACATGAGCAGGCAGTAAATTCTGTTTACTTCACAGCTACGCCTCTTGATTAGAGCCCCAAAATGGGATTTGTTTGCTTTCTTTTGTGAAGATGATCATAAGATTATCATATTACCAACGACCAAGACCCTCAAAAAAGAGGAGCCCCACTGTCCCCACTGTAACTGATAATATCCAGTGTAATACAGGAAAACACTGAGACCCCCATAACACAAAACTGCTAGCTACAACTTTCAAATATTTTAATAAATCTTTTGAAGGGAATGATACACTTTTTCAAAGTGATTCCTATTCCATGTAAAAAGTTTAAAATTGACAATATTTTAGGCATATTATCACAATGGTGTATAAAACCAGTTTGATATTATTGACCCATGTAAATTACTTTGGCCTCTTGCAAGTCTTAACACCCTAAAACCATTTGCTTGCGGAGACAATCTTGCAATAACGACTACGTATACTCTGTGTTTCTGCTCCCTTGTCTTCCCTTTCTTTTCGTTATTATACAACTGCATGAAAACCTTTCACTTTGTTCCGACTTCATTCCTTTTCATTTCCCCCCTCCTATTATGGTGGAAACTATTGAAGAATTAACCTGCTGCTAGTCACTCCAGGGTCAGTTTCTCTGTTTTTGTTTTGACAAAGATTAATTTGGATTCAGGCTCTCAATGGCAGCTTTGGGAGGAATACAGCAGACAGAGCCGACGCATTGCTACTGAGCTAAGTAGAAAGCAGGACAAGACTCACAGGCTTCAAGTTAATGCATTAACTTCTAAAAATGCAAACCTACAAAACAGTCAGTGTATTTCTTTACCTTAAAAGTAGTAATGGGTTTGTATTTCCCCCCTGCCAATGACTTCACTGTTCATGTCATATATGCATGATGCAATTAATGAGAAAAGTCACAGTTTCATTTAGCAACTCATGCACATCACAAAAGAGATATGAAAGTGGGAATTAACTCAGGACAGACCGAGAGCCAAGTCTTCCAAGAAACCCTTAATGTTTAAAAATATAAATATCCATTATTGAACTGTCAGCTGCAAAACGCCTTTTTGAGTAACAGCAAAGCAACATGACTACCGTTCTTAAGAAGTACAAAGTGTGTCAGTGATGGGAAAAAAAGATGTTAAGGCTGGACCCTCCGGCAGCAGTCACCACGTTCGTGCCTTTCAGGGTAAGCACAGGGGAAAGTCCTGATTAAGAAACGTAGCTTTGAGCCCAACACACAAGAAACTGGACTAGGACAGGAATGAAAAACTGCTGTGCAGCCGCTTGCCAAAAGAAAGCAGCTCACAGTCAAAGAACAGTGTTGCAATGGGCAAAGTACCAGCACAGAGACTTTGAAAAGTCTCTGTGAGACTTTTCAGAAAGGGGAAGCAATACTTGGGATTCTCAGCAGTGTGCTGTGCCACGCCAGGTTAGTACATCCCCTAAGAAACCTACCCGAACTATAGGCCTGCGCATCCACTGAGAGACCAGCTGAAAACAGTATTTTACACAAGAATAGAGGTCAGTGCTAAATATTTTACAATTTTGTCAAACTCAGTTTTGATAAGATCGCTGTCATTCTTCATGATACGCCTTTTGTGTTTGCATTTTGTATTTGATGATACCATCAGAAAAATGTCATTTGGACACAGACCATTAGGTCTACATCTGTAGTACCTTTTTGTAGATTTTTTTCCATTTTTTAATGATGAATGTTACTGATTCTTTGCCATTTTCCTTGGGGGAAGGAAGACATCTATTTGGATTACGTAGAGCCTGAAACAGCCAGTGTTTTTTGGCTAATGTACAGAAGTGATAAAATGAAAGCACAGATTCACAGGGCAGTGGCCGTACGCAGCCGTGGAGTGGAAGAGATTCAAGGCCTTCAGTAAAACTGAGATTCTGAAGTCTGTGTTATAAAATGCAGAACGTCTAGCACTGGACATAGGTTAGAAAAGACTACTAATCCTGCGATGCTGACCATCAGTACACTTGAAACATCACAGATATAGATGTTCTGATACCATGCCATCATCAGTCGCATAATCACTGTGTGAGAGACATTACATTGCTGCTTTTTGACTTTTTTCTTTAAAGAGATACTCAAAATTTTTCGTTAATTTAAGGGGGGCGGGGAAGAACAGAAACTCCTGTGGCTGTTCACCGGTTCGTCTGCTTTCTTAGTTTTGAACTGTACGTTTATGCCACTGAGAGGACGGCAAAGCACACGAGAAAGACTTTTTTTAAAAAATACCATTAAAAAAAAAAAGAGGAAAAAAGGGATAAAGGGAAACCCAAAACACTTCTTTGTGCTAATTCATTTGGAGAGTTAAGATCAGGAATAAGCTCCTCCCCAGTCCACAAGACAATAGTATCGTCCAGTATAAACTAAATGTTCCAGCTTGAGTGTGTCATCTCCGTTGCCCTTTAGGGCAAGTAACTATCATATATGTAGATAATATAACCCGTGTTGGTTTCTTTAAATCTCATTTCTGTGCCTTTAATACAGTTGCTTCCATTCCTCTGACAGAGCTGATCGTTTGATGCTAGTTGCTTAACATCAGGTGAATGACAGATTCTTGAAGGTACCCAAATATTGGCAGCAAAATCCGCTAGTGCATCTGGCTTGTAAATATAACAGCTGATAAACCACATACAGAACAGCCTACTACGTGTGTGCAAACGCAGGTCTGACTCACCTGAGCAGCAGTTGTGCTGGCATGCTTCTTTCAGATGACATTAGAATACAGTTAAATATAAAATCAAATAGAGCGCAGTAAAAGCATTTAAGGTGCCATAGACGTGTTCAGATATCAGAATGGTGGACACATTATTATAGACATCCGAATAGAAAACATACCTTAGAACTAATAAATAGTTTATTTTCTCCTTTCCATGGTAATTTTCACAGATTAGCTAATGACAGCCTGATGTTTGTCAAGAATTTTTTGCAAACTCATCTTTTCCTTAGGTGACAAAATAAATTTAAGAAATGGGTCAGGAAAGGCTTTGAGAGGTTTTCCAGTCTACCTCCAGTTCCAGGAAGATAATCTATAATTCAAGCTATTCCTTGGGGACCTTCTCATAACCCCTCCTGGGACCCATCCTTGGTGAAAACCCTGTCACCTTCCCCGGCCACCCATTCTAGGGGCAGATTATTCTTATCATCAGAGGCTTGTCCTCTTGTGTGGCCTAAATTCCCAACCAACTTAACTGCAAGCCTCTTGAAAACTAGTTCATTACTATTCTCTTTGCAATTACTATTTATTTATTGGAAGACCTATCACATCTCACCCTCAGTCTTCTCTGCTGTAGACTAAACATGCCAGTTCTTCCAGTCTTTCCCCACAGGTCCTATTTCCCAGACCTTATTCCGGCTTTTCCTCACTGGCTTCCCTCCAAATGGCCATCGTCTTCCTCATAGCATGGTTCCCGAAATTGGACACAGTGCTGCAGTAGGAGCCTTATCAGTACTTGAGTGGAAAGCTTACTTCATCTTGCAGATAGTCTTGTTTATACAGCCCAGTGCTTGCTTTTTTTGGTACTGTTGTTTGGCAAGAATATGAAATTATTAGTGCTTGTTTAATTACTAATCCATTGCAACTCCCATTCCTGTAAAGCTCTTGGTTTCTAAGAGCCTGTTCTTTGGCTTGTTCTGTTGACACAGTAAGCAACGTTTCTTTTTCATCTTACAAACATTCACTTCAGGAATATTCAGGATCCTTCATCCTTGTGTAGACTATATCATGTCCATCGCAAGATTTGCAGTATGAAATCTCTAAATTAAATTTGCCATGCTTCCATCTTCCCCTCCTCCCACTTGCAGTGCCTGGCCTATGATACCCATAAGCACTGCAAGTCCCAAAGATCCCATGATTTTGGGGTTTGCCAGCACTGTTAGTGACAGAACACATGCTCTATCTCTACATTTTGATAGCCTTCACCTTTGCAAAATGGCTGACTTGAAAAGTAAAGGAAATTTGTCCTTCAGGTGTAGCACAAATGATGTTCCATGGAAGCACCTTATGCCCAGCTGTCACACTTGATCACATACAGCAAATATTAGGCGCCAGGGTGCATTTTGCTTATTTGGGAGATTTCAACTGCAGTGTTTTGAACACTAAAGAGAACTGGAACAAACTGCAAAAATAGGATAATGTATACAGAATTCCCTTATCTCTAACCCAAGAAAGTCTTAAAAAAAAAAATGAACTATCTTTAGGGGCAATTTTATTCTAATTGCATCTACAAGGAACTTTAGAAGTCTTCTGAGGAGCTTTGTGACCCCTAATTAGAACTTTGTACAGACATAGACTGGAAATTAACTGAAATACCCAGACACACTGAAATAGGACACACACACACACCCCCCTTACATAAAAGCTATATTTGTTACATAAACATTTTAACTGGGGAAAACATTAGATAATTGGAGAAACCCCCTGCCCCCAACCCCAGTTAAGCACCACTCACAGCACAGCAAGAGTAAAATTAACTTGGCAAATAGCGTTCATGCTGTAAAGCTGCTTCCATGCATGGATGTCACTGTGCTGCTTGCACTGTCCTTCCATCTTTGAAAGAAAGATGTTAAAGGAAATGATTTGAGACTATTTTGAGGTTCACCTTTTGTTCGGCAGTTGCATACATTATTTTTTCAATCTGTTTAATCAGCGTCAAGAGTCTATCCCTGTAAGAAATCAGATAAAGCGCAAAATGACTTGACGTACTGAATAACTGCTTTATGCTTAAGCAGTAACGACAAGGATACCTAGACTCCACCTTTGATGACAGAAGAATGGAGATATTCTGAGTTGCAGAAGGTCTGTACAGCTGATCACCTGCTATTCAACTTACAACAGGATGAGGAGAAACAGATAAGTTTTTTTTTTCTCTCCTTAAAACTGTCCTCTCTGGAAGGAAGTTACTTGCAGAAGGTTACCAACAGTCATAACTTTTTTAATGCATGAAAGCAAAACAGAAATGCAAATCTTTGACTTGTACATTCAACTGAAAGAGGAAATAAAATTACTATGGTATATAGCTAGCCTGTTCCACCATTACACTGATTTATTCTGAGGAAAGATGGAAACTGGACTGAGAGGGAACAAATATCCCAGTTGCTGTACTGCCCGCACAGCTTTGCGGGTGTATCGTGGCTAAGCCTGACGAGGATGTCATCCTGCCACCAGCCTCGGTCCATGCCAGGCCCTTTTGCTAAACACGCTGCCAGGGGTGCCAGGCAGGACCAGCTGGTGAGTTCCTGTCTGGTAGAAACGGGACGGGTAGCAAACCACTCTGAGCCCAAACAGCCTCCGTAGATTCCAGGAGGTGTTGCTTGAGACAAGGAGGAGAAGTACGGCGGTGGTGGGGAGATAGCTTTGCGTGTTGCGGGGGGTGAGGAAGATGTCTCCCTTTTTCTTTTTTAATCCACAGCACCATGAATTCTGGATACAGCTGTAACAACAGACTGTTTTGTACCAGTGCCTACGGCTCCCCGACAGCGACAAGGTGGTTCAGCAGAGTCCAACTCTTGCAGATCGCTGGATGCTGCACACATTGCTAGAGTTTGAGAGGGCTGTATCGCCATTAGGCAAAAGGCAACAGCAGAAGGTCAGCAGACTGCGTCAGAATTCAAGGATACGGACTACGATAAATGGTGTAGCACCGTGCTGTGAGTGCCCAGGTAGTGTTTTTCCTCTATGCAGAGAGAGGCAACAGTGGCCTGGGACCTAATTTGTGTAACAAGCTATTCAAGAGGGAAGCTAATTGAAGTATATAAATCCTGAAGAATATCACATCAAGCCAAGATACTATTATTAGCGCAACCTAGATGAGGTTACAGAAGTGCATTAAAAAACCTCAATAAAAAAATTAGTAGGAAACTTTTCCCACTTCAAGATCCCACGAGACAAATTCTCTCAAGCAACGGTATTATCCAGAATAATAAAAAAAGAATACTGAAAATGGAAGGTAGGAAAAGCACAAGTTCACCCAAATGGGTCACAACTTGTTCCTAACGTTTACTGTCAGTACGTTCCAGAGTTAAGAGATCACAGCCAACTAACAAGAGTGGCAGCTGAAAGTAAAATTAAACTATAATTCTGCAACAAAATTGGTTTTTTAATTACATGCTACTTATTGTAAAAGGTTGATGTGAAGTTAACTGACCCAGAAGCATTTTCAGCAGTGTCCTCTGATAAACTCTGGTCTCATTCTTCCATTACCTGTCCTAAGCGTATTGAGTTTTCCCCTCTGCCAGCTTTTAACCTATCCTACCAAAGGCAGAAGTAGCATTTATGGGCGTTTCCATCCTTGCGATATGATCAGACTGGAGAGCGCAAGGGCACACTTCGTTTCTGTTCCCGTCATCACAAGCCATGAGGAGGATGTGGACAGAAAGCCACAGCTGAGAAGCTAAAAGCAACAAAGTAAAAAACCCCAAACCATACAAACAAACAAAACCCAACCAACCAAAAAAAAAAAAACCAAGAAAAGAAAAAAACCCAGAGAAATGCAAAGCGTGTGCAGTGAGGAAAGGAGACTAAGGTGAAGCAGGGCAAGGGAAGCACCAACGAGCACCACACGCTATTTCTAACCTTGGAAATTAAGTGCATAACTCTGTAAAGAAAGAGGTAGTGTGACTTCACGCCAGGACAACACCCACCGCACTTTAAAGAATCAATACCTTAGGAAAAAAGCACAATCAAACTACATGAAGAAACAACAGCTTTAACTTAGTTGTTTACACTGCATGCCCTATGGAGTACATCTACTTGAAAGCTCCTCCTCTAATTTTGAAGCTCAGGCCTTATTTGGAAAAAACAAACAAACAAACAAAAACCCAACAACCAAGAAACCCACACCAAAATAAACAAAAAAACCCCCCAGATCTTACTGAACAATTTTCTTGGGTCAACTTCTCTAAAGACAGATCTAGGGTTAGCTGAACATTGACAAGGAAGCGAGTATTGCATTTCTTTGAAAGAGCATCCTTTGGGCCCCACTGCCACTTGGAACCAGACTCTCACCATTCCCTCTTCACGTACTGAGACCCAGTGGAAGTACTTTCTTACCCTGTTCAAAGTGTGGTGCCTTTTACCGCAGCTCAAACAATATGAATATACATCTGTATATTACCAAAGTGAACGAAATGCATAGATAGCATTAGGTAACATTAGGACAGTTCCAGGAGACATCCACATCTAATCAAATACGAAGTGCCAGAGGTAGGCAGCACGCCTCCGTTAAGGCGGTGACTGATTACAAGTGCTACATTACAAGCGCGCTCTGTACCTACACGGTGGAGACTCTCTAAAAGCAGTTCAACATTCTGCTACCTTTTTGGCCACATTTTGGCTCATTTTTTTGTGGTAAGACTAGAAACCCACAGGAGAGTATTCTTCCAGCCTCCTGTTTGCACATGAAGTTGTGGTGAAACAGGATGAAAAAAATCCCCAACCCTACACTTCGTGTCTAGTTTGTAGTCTATCATCCTCTCCTCTTCTTGAAATAATGCCTTGCCTCCCTCTGGTCGTTAGGTCGCTCTTTAGAGTACGCTATCAACTCTGCTATTCCATAAAGACGCTCCGAGAAGCAGGTAACGGGTAGTTACGCTGATACACCAACCTTCATGCAGCCTCATGCACAGACTAACCAGACTAATTTCAGGTCTACAAAAATAAAATGCTGTCTTTGCTAACTTTGTCTTAAAGCCTATTTATTGTCTTTCCATAGGTCTTGAAGAACTAAGAGACACATACAGAATTGTCAGCAATATTTTTCCTTCACCCCGTTCCTGCGAGTAAATAATTTAAATCCTTTACCTCTGACTGTAAGTTTTATCAGCATGCCCTTGTCTGTTTTAACAGCGCATCACAGCCAGTGCTGCTCTTCATCTTCGCAGAGAAAGCTCATGTATAAAGTCAAGGGATGGCCAGTTTTCATTTTCAGTATAAAACAGTCATTTACTTAAAGAAAATCCAGGAAACCCAATTCAAACATGCCTCATGTGAAGTATGAGGTTATTGGACTAAGGTCACAAGAAGTATTGTCTTAAGGGCAGATTATTTTTTACATTAAGCAGCTGTAAATGTATTTGAGAAGAAAAATGGTTCTGTTGAAAATTATCTTTTTCTGTTTGTAACTCAGTGAATTCATAAATCTTGGCTGGGCTTTCAATTCACTAGAAAGCGCATATATATAGATATATATGTCTGTGTGTATATACACATATATATATATAAAAAAAATCTAATCCAGTCTTTACACGGAACTTGGCCAGCCAACACCTTTAGAATTTAAAAAAAAAAACCCACATATGCAAAATGCTAAATCCCAAATAACTCTTTAAAAATGCAAGTAATGTTGTCCCCGTAGATTGTCTCCCTAAGAATGAGGCTAGATTGCAATCATTTGCCATCTTCATTTATTCTCCATAAATAATAACGCAAAATTATTCAACTTAAGAACAGCAGTCTTACCTTTGCAGAAGACATAACCTGGACATTTTTAATGTGAAAAAAAAAAAGGGCAAATTTTATTTCCATGTCAGTATGTCAATAAAAAGATAAGCAAGCTGGCTTACAGGGAAAGGTAGAGGGCGACATCCAATATTCATTAAACTGGACGGGCCAGTGATTCCGTAGGTTCAGGCACTAACATTTTTAAATACTGATAAAAATATTTTTATGCAAGCTGAATGCCAGAGACTTGATTTACTTCAAACGAGTACTTACAGTTTTGGTATGGCCCACTAGAGCACAGTAGTTACACAGAACATTTATTTATAGTTATTCCCACTAACAGTGTTATCACAAAAAAAGCTTTGGTTTATATTCATAGTGTAAAGATGAAAAGCATAGAGCAATGGAAAAACATGCTAAGCAAGACTTTGTTATTCTTACAAAATGTCTGTCTCTCGGTACTGGTGTTCGCAGTGTACGTCATCTTGTTCTCAGGAAGCTCATAAAGGGCCAGGAGCGAAGGCAGCTGCATGCACGTACGCCTCCTCAGGTTCAGTATGCTGCACGATAGCACGGTCCAACACTGATTAACAACGCTATTGAAACGCGGGGAAACTTAACTACGCTTAAGTTTCTACTTTCAGGTGACTAGTCAAAAAACATCCTCAAACTGAAAAAAGGTTGTCTCGTTATTTCACTTGCTTACAGATACACAAGCTAACACCAAAACATGTGGCAAGTTATATTGATTATTATAAAAACTAAAAACCCAACACTAATTTCAATCTAAAACTGCTTTGAAATCTGAAACTGAAGTGAACAGCCCTCCCCAAAAACCCTAACTAAACAATATCCCCCAAATTGTCAAGAATCACAATCCAAACAGTCACTGGCATTCAGTATGGATGTGTTCAGATTTCAAGTTTCTCTAGTTTTTCCTGATCCATACGGTGTGCTGAGCGTTATCTTCTCTAGAAAATGTAAGGAAGCAAAGTAGTTTGAACTCAGGGAAACAAGAGTTTGGAGATGAAGCAAATTTATTGTTCCAAATGTTGAAATTAGGGAGTATTTTAAAATCAACAGCCCCACACTTCATGAAAATCCAGCTAGTAACCCTTAAATAAGCGCCAAAGCTATTGTAACATGGAATATAGATCATACAGCCTTGTAGGAAACCCATGGTTTAGAAAATCAAAGACGCCCTCTGCGTAAAGGACAGGCAGAGAGCAGCATCACTGAGGTACTAGTCCCATTTCTTTCAGGCAAATTTCTGCATAGATATCTAAGGTTAAGGAGTTCTGACATTTTTCTGACCAGCTTTTACAGTATCATAAGATAACATAATGAAAATACATTGTATTTGAACCAAAGAGCAGCATATTAGACATGCACTGGTAGAAAACATCCTGTGTGCAATTTGGGATGTTAAAAGTACCACGCACAACTTGGATGTTAATCTAAAAGCATACTAATTTAATTTGACTTCGTTTTTTGTGGAAAAAAGTCTGCATGGTCGTATTCATAAAAATGGAATTCTCAACATTCAGCTGTGGTGGGTATAACACGAACGTAGACAGTCTTCATGTTCAAGTTCTTCATGGAGATGTCCTTTGTGATCTCTGAACCAAGAAAACAAGAGAGAAACAGGACACAGTTAGTGCTCTTGCCCACAGGTAAAACCATGAACACTCTTTCGTTACTCAGACAGCGCTGCTGGTGCTATCAAAGTGGGACTAGGACAGAAACTGCTGCGCTCCACATTCTCTCCCGTTAACGCAGGGTGCATTAAAGGAAGGGTCACCACCCGTCAGGATTGCCACTGCGGGAGTTGAAGATCCTGTTCTAGGTTGCAAAGCAGGACTTTTTGAAAGCCTATGTCGGCCCACAGCTCCCAGCTTCACATCCACACGTCTCGTTCAGAAAATTATTTTATAATGCAATGATATGAAGTCAATATTAAGAATACAACACAATGCACTGAAACCCAGAGTCCCTTGAATATGTCACCTAAGACTGGCCACCCTGGACATGTCAGAGCGCCCCCTCCTCTCGTCTCCCATCTCGGACAGAAGACAAAACGTGTGTGAAGCAGTATAAGAACATGCATACATTACATAGAGTTTTACATGTAAAGCAAGGATTGTAGTACCAGTAGCTGCTGAAAAACTAATGTTGCAATCTTGTCAAATATGCCTAAAGAATTTCATCCCATAAGACCCCTTAAGTCTTTTGATAGCTATATGCACGTGGTTTGGAACAGTAATAGGATAAAGTCTCACCAACAAACCTCTTTTAAGGATATAGCATGCTTCCGACAGGCTGATTCAGGGTTTATAATTCTTTATGAAACACAACACAGAGTAATCGCACTTTGTGGCTACAGAAAGTCACCTGCAAAATTGGCAGGAACTGGAAATCTCTTTCCCTATTCTTGCCATCTCACAGAGCATTTTTGCCCAGAAGTTCGATGCTTGCTAGCTCAACGCTTCCCAGCACCCGTCAGCTGTAGCAAACCACCCCAATAACAGAGCAGACTGTTTTGAATACTGGGAGGTACAGCTTTGGAACAAAGTAATCTGAATAACAAATATACCAGAGGTCTCTCTGCTAAGAAACTTCAAAGCGGTAACCACAAATACATCCACTGAAACCAAAGCAAAAGCATATCGGGGGTGACGGTGTTACTCTGCGTGCTAGAATCCCCATAGACAACACAAGCAAATAAAGGATAATTTTAAATTTTGGCACCAGTGTTAGCACAAATGACAGATTACTAACATTCCGAATGGCTGGGTGCTTTTTCAGTAGAAACAATTTTGTAGTGTACTGCACTGTATCACAGACCTGACGTCTGATATTCACGCTGCTCTAACTTGGGCTCGACTCCAGCCGAGAGCGCGCCCGGGGGCAAGGCTGAAGTGCATCCATGGAGAGAAGAGAAAAGCAGTTTGGTTTTCAGTAACATGATGTCCAAGTGAAAACTGATTCTAGGAATGGCAGCAAGGAGTTTTGTTCCCATGTAACAGTATGCATGCTCCTGCCATTAAAGCCCCCGTCTTTCCTTGAAAAATATTTCATTTTTAGACTGAGCAGATATAGTCTTCATCGAAGTTTAAAAAGCCATCTATTAATTAAAGAATTAAGAAGCCCTTATGGATCATGATGGCACTGCTTTTAAGGAGTTCTCCAGTGTAGTACTCGGCTGTAAGCAGCTGAATGCCCATCTAGCAGAGCTAAGAGAGTGGAGGTATAATCCAATTCAGCAATTAGGGCTTTAGTCCCTCATTAACCTTCCTTCCCCCCCCCCGAAAATGTTACATCAGTATGTAAAAAAGTTATTTTGGTCTGCAGAAGCAGCCAAATAAGTTATGAACTTGGTCTCAAAGTCTTTTTTTAATTATTTATTTTTAAAAATCCTGAAAAATTAGAAACTACATGAAGCTACTGTTTTCAACAGTACTTAAGACAATAGTTACTATTAGAAATTGGAAACTTGATTTATCAACAAAATGGAAGGACATCCTCCTTTCCGCGCCAGTTCCTCCAAAGGAAGGCTTTGAAGTCAGCACATTAAAACGTGTTGCCTTCGTCCCGAACGTGTGTCTGACTCAGCCACCTGTAACCTGTTCCAGTCACACGAAGACGCAATGCTCATCATTTGGGCATTTATTTATAGAACGTTTTCCCAATATTCCAAAGGGGAGTGAAACACACATTTGTTTCTGAAAAGCTAGCAAGCCTTTGTGCGATAGAGAGCAGATCCCAACAGCCTGGACCTGACATTTATAAAAATAATATTTTCAACACTAATAACTTATTTTCCTACAAGCGATTTTTTTTCCCTTTTCTTTTTATAAAAACAGGAATCAACCTTCCAATTCAGGGGTTATTTTCAAACATTTCAAATGGTTAACAGCAAATAACTTAATTTTTAGAACAAATGATAAAAAAACACTACTCAAGAAGAGACTAAACTTTTTGTTTTGAAGGTTGTCCTGGTTTGAGGTAAAACAGAACCAACTTTTTCTGTTCAGTAATTTTATTTCTTAGCTAGGCCTCTTCTAACTCTCTGAAATTAACAGCATGTTGTGTCTAAAACGGTTCGTTCAGAGCGATAAGACAGTTTGTGCCAAAGAATGGTATGCAGAAAGGCTCCTGCTTATACTTATTGCTATAACAACCAAGGTCAGCTAATTTCATTGTTCGTTGCCCCATTGGAGGGTTGGAAGCGGAAAAACTGTATCTATTTCATTATTTTCCTTTTTATTTTATTACCAATATTTCATTAAAGTAGTTTAGTTTCTTCTAAACCCTTCAATCTCTTCATCTCTCCTCCTCTCCTCCGTGTACGAGAGGCTGGGGGCAGCATCTGTCACTGGCCAATATGGCCAAAACCATAACAAAGGTAGAACCTTGAAATACGTTGGTAAAAAGAGTAGTAGGAGATTACAAAGTTGCAACAATACACATAAACATTAACTGAACTAATGTTTTCCAGAGGCATCAAGATATTTGTTTTATATCCTGCACTTATTTATCATATGAAGAAGATCTGAAGATAAAGTACGACCATTTCAGTGTTTATACCATTAAAAAATGTTATTAGAAGAGCTGCACGGTGAGAACTAAATCTGAGCTAGCAGAAGCACGGCTATACGGCATAACCATTTATTAGCTACATTCATTTATAAACCTCCAGGACCAAGTTCTCTACATTCTGAGTCTAAAAAAGACCAACCCAGTTGTTTTAGCCTTTGAAGAGTCATCAAATCAGATCTTGCACATCATCATGAATTGTCACTTTATACACTTTATTTAAAGTTTAACTAGTTCTGGAGAATTCACACGACAAATATGTTATAGCAATTTCCCTTTTAGGTAAAGGCATTTTAAAAATCCGTACTGAAACGGAGACTTCAAGGCTATAAGTGTTCCTGTTTTATCAGTTACTTCCCCCTTTCAAAGCTCAAAAGTTTTCACCAATAATTCCTTTAGTATCGTAACTAAGTCATCTGCTGCTGTGAATGCCGCTTGCCCTGTAACAATGATAGAAACCGAGAAAGAAATAGGTACAACATCAGCTGCTCCTGAATGGCTGAATTCCTCGTCAGCAAGGTTTCGCACGGGAATACGTTTTTGTTCATGCCCACGAAGGGTGGTTGATACACTTGGTTCTTGCACCTTGTGCTGTTTCTAAACACTACGGTCTCCAGCTCTCTGTGTTTGTTAACACCACTCAGCACCTTATTTTTAGCATTAGCTCAAACTATCACTAGAAAGTCTTGTCAACATTTGAGATCCATTTTACTTACAGAAATGTCTCTGTGAATAAACAGAGTTCAGGTCACACAAAAAAAACCCCCAAACCACCACAAATCCACAACAAAAGACCCCACACCCATTTGCTCTGGTCCTCATCTGTCCTACTTGAATCCCTTGAGCCCAGGTGGAGCGAAGTCACCCCGGTTTTAGGCGGCTCCACTCGAGCACTACACTCTCCTCCCGCGTGATCTGACAGGCACCCCCGAGGAAACTGATCCCAGCCTAGGACTAGACAACTCATTTAAACCAGACGTCGAACTTCTGCACAGGTAACCGAACCTGTGACAAGTCAAGGTGAAGTGTCATGTATCCCTCCCAAACTGCTTGTCAGTCTTGCCGCGGTGATAAACTGGAGACAGAACCCTTTCCATCGTTTCATTTGAAGAGCTGAATTTTCCTGAATACACAGAAATACCAGCAGGGTTTTTTTTTTTTTTACCATGTAGTTTCCAATCAGTTCCTCCTGTCAAATGAAGCCCCAAATCTTTCTCAGGTCCAACTTTTTAGCACTACAGGTGGCTCCCTCTTTAGTCTTCTCTTTCTCATGAATCAGAGATTTCTGTTTTCTAAGCTTCACCATCTGTCTGTGGTTTTGGAAGATTCTTTAACATTTCAGATCTGTGACTATGTGATAAAGCTTCCTACTTCCCAGGTATTCTGAATGAACTGCAGCTGCCGTACCCAACCAAGTCTGACCTACTCACACAACTCTAAAATAGATCCAATACTCTTTTTCACCCACTCCCATTCTCCAAAAGGAAGGAAAAAAAAATATCTGCAACAATATGAATGTTACAGGAACAATTTGAACGGGTTCTTAAAATAGTCACGCTTAAGACTCACTTCTAGGAGGAGATTCACTCTCTGCTCAGTCCCAGCAGCACGCAATTACCATTTACATTGCTTGACTGACCTTTCTATTTCAAAAGCAGGAAAACTTTTACAGAACTCGTCTTGGCCATTTCATGAAAGGAATGCATTAGAGCTTTGAATTTCTAAAGGCATGTGTGTGCTTAAAGGATTTTATTAAATAAATATTGAATTAGTGGGCAAAATTAGAAACCAATGTGTAAATAGCGTGCATTTAGTGATTAACTTCAATCTCAGCCCACATTAGTTGCTCCTCAACAAAAACTTTCAAGTATCCTTGGACAAGCAAACCAAAAGTTTGTGCTTACCCTGAGTTTGCGCTTCATCCAGGAACAATTTTAGCCTCCTGCTTCTGAGCCCAAAGACTTTTGCTGTTTCATGTAGAAGACCTTGGTATGTTAATCCGTTCTGCCCAACGGGGTTTTCCATTAGAAGGGTTCCCACTGTTCCTTTCTGACATTCTGAACAAGACAAACAGGTGGATCACTACTGGTGAGGAATGATATTATTTCATTTATCGTAGTAAATTGAAATTTAGGATTTCTTCTTCCATTTCATCTCTATTTCTTCATAGTGCTGAGTAATTACCAAAGCCAACCGACTTACAGATATTCACTAAGTTCATTAATTATGGAATCAGAAGTATAAGTGATCGTTAACAGCGTGACAAACAAAACTTTGCAGAATTCTTTACAAGGGTCAACAGGATAACCTAGAGCCTGGGAAACGTGGAATATTTCAACAGGACACACAAACCACTATGAACTACAAAAGCTCACAAAGCACCTTCTGATGATCTAATCCCCAGTTAAAAAACACATTTTTGGCCCAAGCAGGTTCCCAGTAGCATCAGTAAGATTCCACATGGACAGTCCAGAAAGGACTTACACCGGGGCAGAGATTAAGGGCAATGACTAAAAACAGAGCTGTGCCACCGTGAGGTTTCAGAGGAGAAGTTACAAGATTAGAGGCTGTGAAAGAGAATTACATGCACGTATCGGTCCTCCAGATCAGGTTAATAATACAATTCATTTGGCTTTTTAATAGCACTAAGAAACGTTTCACAGGCTGTTTACAATGTCTCAGTAAAGAGCTGGCTCCTCCTTCATTTCTGGTCAGTTTTAGACTCAGCCTTTTAAAATAAGCTGCACAGGTGAGCTGATGGTCAGAAATAGGAAAACAATGCCGAAGGGCTCATGTTTAAATGCCTTCCCTCATCTCAAACTGGCTCTCCTTTTGCTTTTATGAAAAGAGGGGGAAAAGCTAAATATAAACATTGTGTGTATTAGGAAGCAAATATTTGGAAAAAATAAACAAAATCTCCATCTACCACTGAAAACACGTGTGCTTATCTTCACCAGTAAGCGATGGCATCCAAAACTCATAGCACAAAAAGCTCAGGCTGTAAACGAGGAGAGATCAGTATCACACATACCTTGTGGCTTTGCATTCATTAGCTGCAAGTTGATATACTGGCAGAGCAGCGCATCAGGAGAGGTGATCAGCGCAGGTGCTGACCCCGTTGTCACATGTAGAGTCTTTCCGCTGAGACTCAGCAAGTCAGTTTTGTTTATCAGTTCTGAAAAAGAAAATGAGACCAGTCAGGCCATTACAGGGAAGCGGAGGTGCAGTTCTCACTCGATTAGCTGACAATGAGGCTTTCTAACTACTGATCCCGCTGTGGACGCCTTTCCCTCTTCCCAATTCCTTCCTCCAGAAAGAGCATTTCTCCATTCTGAAAAACAGAATTTGTACAGAAATATTTTGCTTTCTTAACACAAGAGTACTTCATCTGCTGTGGAAATTAGCTCCTATATACCCTTTCTTATGCACATAAATATAGGACTTGATTACTTATGCAATAAAAATAGTTAAATAACTTAAAACAAGCAAAAAATCATTCACTTAAGCCAGCTATTTCTATCTCATTAAATTAAGACCGATGATCTTTGCCTCTAGCCCGACGCCCCTAGCTGAAGCAGCACTGGCTATGTGTCACTATGCAACATCAGGACATTTCCCTCATTAAACTCCAGATGACAATAAATGTAAAATCAGAAGCCGGTAAGCTGTCGAATAATGCCCTCTGCGTTAATATTTATGTTCAATGTCAACAAGAGGTGATGATTCAGCAGATGGCTCCGGCCACGCATATTTGCAAAACGGTGGAAGATCAGACCCAAAATAGGACCCATGTCTCAAAGGATGGTAGAAGTAATCCCAGCAGCCTGAAAGCACTCAGATGAGAAGCTAGTGAGGTTTCTGGAATAGAACAAGAATACGCAGGGCAGCATTCTGCGCTGCCTCCATGAGCAGCTGCCTGTCTATCACAGAGGTAAAAAAAGCTGCTGAGAGCCACAACATTAAAGATACAGAGAAACAACATCACCCTCTGCTACAAAGCTGCTGCAGCTACAGAAGAACTCCAAAGACCAAATCCAGGAAGAATTAATAAATTTAATTTCTTTTAAGAATTGTGCCTTGCCTCTACGTCTGGAACAGGCACATCTGTCATCTCTCTCCAACAGGCTTTTGTTCCATGTCAGCCCTACTCGCGTGTCACGAAGCCTCAGCCTTACAAAGCTTGTTTGCCATCAGTTCATCTGAATGAATTTTGAAGAGGTAGAAGTGGCACTCCTTAGAATCATAGAATCGTAGAATCTTCATGGTTGGAAATGACCTTTGAGATCATCGAGTCCAACCATACACACACCAAAAAAGCCCCAAAAAACAAAAAACAACAAAACAACCACAAACAAACAACCTACAGTCTCTGCCACTAGAGCATGCCCTGAAGTGCCACATCTAGACGTTTCTTAAATACCTCTAAGGATGGTGACTCAACCACCTCCCTGGGCAGGCTGTTCCAGTGCCTGACCACTCTTTCAGTAAAGTAATTCTTCCTAATGTCTAATCTAAGCCTCCCCTGCCACAACTTCAGACCATTTCCTCTGGTCCTGTCATTATTCACCTGGGAGAAGAGGCCAACACCCCCCTCTCTACACCCTCCTTTCAGGTAACTGTAAAGGGCAGTGAGGTCTCCCCTCAGCCTCCTCTTCTCCAAGCTAAACATGCCCAGCTCCCTCAGCCTCTCCTCATATGCCCTGGTCTCCAGACCCCTCACCAGCCTGGTCGCTCTCCTCTGGGCACGCTCCAGCACTTCAATGTCCCTCTTGTACAGAGGGGCCCAGACCTGAACACGGCCCTTGAGGTGAGGCCTCACCAGTGCCCAGTACAGAGGCACAATCACTTCCCTACTCCTGCTGGCCACGCTATTCCTGATACAAGCCAGAATGCTGTTGGCCTTCTTGGCCACCTGGGCACACTGCTGGCTCATGTTAAGCCGGCCGTCCACCAGCACCCCCAGGTCCTTTTCTGCCGGGCAGCTTTCCAGCCACTCTTCCCCAAGCCCGTAGCGCTGCTTGGGGTTGTTGTGACCGAAATGCAGGACCCGGCACTTGGCCTTATTAAACCTCATACAGTTGGCCTTGGCCCATCGATCTGGCCTGTCCAGGTGCCTCCTTAGAGCCTTCCTGCCCTCAAGCAGATCAACATTCCTTTTTTCCAGGGATGTTTATAAACTTAAAAATAATAATAATAAAAAAAAATATAAAAAACACCCAAGCAAAACAAACAAGCAAACAAAAACCCAAAAAAACCACCAAAACCCACCAAAAACCAAAATCTCCAAAATGGTAAAAAGTAATCACAGGCTACAAGCTCTCCAAATTCTGCCGCCACAGAACACCAAGGCGCGATGCGCTGTGGAAGGCTTATGAGGCCCTAAGGAGGGATGAAGACCTCAGGCTGCACCCAGGATTCTAAAATGCTACTTTAAAGAAAAAGGCAAAACTTCATCACTGCTTCTAAAATTCCGTTTTCGAGGCTGAAGCGTTTACGATGATGGTGGCCATCCGCCAGCTCCCCAAACACTTCTTTGGTACGTCTGAGGTGCTCCAGCACAGGAGGGGGCTTTGCTTTTGGTTTTACTTACAGGAAAGGAAGAAAATAACCACACTATTAACAAGAGGAATTAACAAGACTTTCATCATATGGAAAGGGAGTCGGCAGCAAGTTTTTCCTAGTGTGACCCTAAAGCAGCTTTGCTTCCATAGACACACAGCTGATGGGCAGGGACAGCGCTGGCGAGCAGGTGCTGCCCAGAGCTAGAAACGCAGGGCTCAAGGAACATGGAGTCTGGCATTAGGCAGTTGCCGGGGTCTGTGCAGATCTGCGCAGGGCTACAGGCCATCACCCACAGAAACGGTGACCTGCGCATTTAACAAATCTAGCATTTTGCCTTACAGGACTGCTGGCATTTTCAGAAGGAAGAGCTCGTGCACAGTGCCGTCAATGGAGTCATTTCATATAACCCTCTAATAAGAGCAAGAGAAAGAAAAAAGTGGATCATTTTTTCATACATCACACTACACTTGAATACAAGCAGATATTACAAGTGCTCATCAATATTAAAATCACTTTTAAAGTCAGTTCTCCCTGCAGCTGAGATTTAAGTGGTAATGCTCTGCTAAGGTGCCTTACAGCCTCATGACCTTTTAAAAATTTAAGATTAATAAATATATATATATATCTTTTTGTACTCTTCTTCAGAAAACAGTGCTGAGAATAGAATTTTTAAAAAAATTGCCATCTGAAAATCATAACGATGAAATAAGACATGGGCTAAGAAGTTTGTAGGGTGAGTTTTGCCTCACCTTCCTTCTCCCCCACTTTAAGCCCTATATTATTTACACCTTCATTTATTCCCATAAAGATAAACAAACTGAATTTTTCTTAAATAGGTCTTGCCTCAAATACATTAGGCCGAGTGCAAGTCAAAAAGCACTCCCAATAGGAATTTTACAAAGTTTTCAGCAATATAGCGCAAAAAGAAAGTCACAGACAACTGGTTTTATTATCTGACTTGAGCCCAGCCTCTTTCCTTTCAATGACTTATATTTTTTTTAATGAAAAAAAAAAAGACAAATTCTATTCTCAGTTTCTGAAGGCTAGTACAACTGCCAGAGCCTGGCTCAGTACTTTTGCAGTTACTGAAAATACATCGATACGCTGTCAGGGAGGAAACATTTATCCCATTATTTCAATGTTGCACTGAGAAACAGGGACATGACGTATTTTAGCCTGCCTTAATACAGAACTGCCTGATTTTGTGCCATTACACAACCCTAAGTAAATCTTCATTACAATTAGAAAACAAGATAATAAATTACTGCAAGTAAAGCGGACAGCCCTAAAAACCACAGGAAGGAAAACAGGGAGCCAGAAATATGGTTTTACTGGGTCACAATGTTATTAACACATGTGGGAACGATGCAGCAACGATTCAGCTGGAGCGCGCGGCCTTTCCTTGGAGTTCCTCTGGGTCAGAGTGGCTGATACCAAGCCCCCTGAAGAGACCCTGGAATCACCACCAGGCCTCACCTGACATTCCCCATGCGCACGTTGGGCAGATGAAGCAAAGGGATTGTGTCCAAACCAGACATCGGGAATGTCGGTTCTATTCTCTAACATCTTTAAGGGCTATTTTCTTTGTACACGTCTTCAACCCGGGCTCCTCAGGGAGCCGTATCTTCTCCTGATCAATACTTATTCGAGATTTCTGCCAAATTGCAACAAAAGTGAATTTGATAAACTAATCTTTTCAAGGGAATTTTCATGTTGTTAATAAATGGGCAGGGAAAAAAAACCTGCTCTGCCCAGACCACTTACAAGGAGGGAAACGTGCCAGGATGGAAAGTCCCAAAGTGATGCCTACACAGTGAAAGCAACATGGAAAGGAAAGAAATAAAGCCTTTGTTACTACAGCAGAAAAGAATCCTTGAGGAAGAGGGAAGGTTAAACAAACCAAATAAGGAATCAAACTGCTTATAATCTTGGTGAGATGAGAGTTTCCCCAACTCTTCTCGGCCTTTTGCAGGTCATCTCTCAGTCTCTGTGCCGGTAACGAATTGCACTAGCGCATAGCCACCTCTGCAGCCACACACCACACTGCTCTGAAGTGTGCCAAGGAAAACTATTTCCTCCTTTAAAAACATAACTGAAACTTGAGGAAGATACTGAGGGCTCCAAAACTTCCTATAAATCACCTATAACTGAAAGCAAAGAATAATCCTTTTGTATGATAGAACTATTCGGTCCAGCTGAGCACAACTTGGAAAGAGCTTTTATCACAGTAAGGTAACGGATTACATCAGATGTGAAACCCCCCAAAACATTCTTCTAGAAACACTCACAGGAAGAGACAAGTAAGAAAACTAAAGCTAAAGACGGTAACAGCGACATTACAGACACCAGTAAAACTGTTCCCCCGCTGATGTTGAGGGCAGACACAGAACGGTGACCCTTGGCAGTCCTGCGGCTCCCAACACTAGTATTTCCATGAAAGCACTATTTCTGTGAAATAGAATACTGAAATATTTCAGTAATATTTCTATGGAAACACACGAGCAAAAGTTTCTGTACCATCCGATTACCACTTTTGCAGTATTTTGTCACTCCTTTTAGACTTCATATGAACAGTGTGGAAACAGAGTTTGAACTTCAGGATGTGCCCGTAAATCACACCGAGAACATACACAGAGTTTACTCTTACTGGTGAAACGTGTCTAAAGACATACCACGGCACGGCCACTGTTAAGGACTCTACTTTCTGTATTTCTTCACTAAACATTCGGTTATTAGCGTAATCTTGTTCTCAGTGTGCTGATATTTAAGTTGTAAATTTTTGTGATGTACTGAAATATTATACATGATGTAATAATAAAACAGCATCTTAATCTCAGAGGAGAGAATGCCAGTTTGCTGCTAGGGTCTCAGAGTCACTAATTGCAACATCTTTCATAGCACTTTTCTTCTCTGCTTCAGCGATATTATCTTTGTAACAACCAAAACTGTGATATAGCCTGTAATTCTATATATAACTCATAGATGATATTTTACATTCTCATGCCTCCACAGAGGCAAAGTTCAAGCTGCAAAAATATTCCACAGATTTTTCTAAAAGGAAGAAATGCAGAGATCCTCAAGTTTCTCTAGAGTGAAAAAGCAACATTTTTTTCCTATAGAGACAGCAGTTTGCATTCAATTTAAGTTCTCACCCTGCCTACTGAGGCATTAGGGAAAAAAAAGCACACAAAAGCTGATGGCAGCTCGCCATCGATATACGGCATTGCCTGGACCCGATGGAAACACTTTCTGAAATAAATCAGATTTTGTCCTGATGAGAACTGCAATGGAAATAAGATCACAGGAGAGACAAGCATCATTTAGCAGCAGCTTTTGGAAACATTTTGATGTGACTATAAACACAGTCTCATAAGCTAAGTACTACAAAATAGAATCTTTCCTTACACATTTTCTTGTCAATTTTGTATATATATAGAAAAATTATACACTAAGTAACTCCTAGCGGCTGCTAGAAAGACTTTCAATTTTCCTTGTCATACTCCATTTACCTGTTTTTCCACTAAAAACTGACAGTTTTGAATTTTTAAGACCAAAAATGCAGGAGACAGCATCGACAAGTCCAGCGAAGTTCAAGGTATTATCTCCTTTTGGATTCTCCAGCAGCAACACACCATCTAAAACCAACATTGAAAAATGAAAATGCAGTTTGGAAGCAACGTCTAAGTTCCAATGATTTTCTAATGATTTTTTCTAATTACTTCCAGTGGGTTTCTAAGCTAACTTAAAACTGGCAACATGGCATCCTCCAGAAATTTTTGTAGTAAGAAAGGGAGAGGGAAGAGAACAGGGAAACCAACCCAAGTGTACGTTAGGTTTTGAGTACGGAAGTTATATTTGGTTTTATTAACAAAAGCAGTCAATTTTTTTGTCACTGAATTATAATCGAGTATTGTATTGGTTACAAACTGCCCTCTGAGATGTTCACCAGCTTATACAGTTGCAGTCATTATTCTTCAGGAAGCAGCTTTGTAACCCAGTTAAACGAGGCACGCTTACTTTGACACAGCAACTGTAAACACACATAGGGAAAAAAATTCCAGAGTGCATTTAATTTTCTTCCCTTTTAATCTATAACTCAACCTTCTAATACTTTTGACAGCATCACCGCACTCATCTTTTGATTATCCAGGACATAGTCATTATATTCTCTAGTTTTAAATATTCTTTTAAGCTCTATATTTAATATCTTAAGTTTTTCAAAACCAGTATCTCCTCCGCAGAAAGGCATGGCCTCCATTTACAGAACTACATCAAGAATTAAAAATTCTCAGGGCACAGACTCTGAGCGTGGGTGAATGTACACACACAAATACAGAGTTATATGGATAACTCTACCTATAGATATATATAATCATATAAATATTCACATACAAACCCTTCTGCAGAATATAAATAATTCTCGTGCAGACCCGAGTATCCGAGGTCCACATCAGAAGACATCATGGACAACACGTGGTTTTGCTTTTAATAAACTTATTTTCAAGAATTGTTTAAAGCTACTATTGGAAGGGAGTTTGCACCATCTTTCAAACAAATCTGTGGCTCCAACATTCCTCACACCATTTTCCAAGCAACGTTTTAACACCCCTGCTGACAGAGCAAAGCCGGTACATTCCTACCTTGCTCTGTGCCATTAACGCAAACTTTGAGGTTGACGTAGGCACAGGCTGGACCAACGCACGGACACAAACCGCCTCTGACGAGCGTGATTTCTAGCTCTGATCCCTTCAGCTGAAGAAAGAGGAATAGTATCATTATCTGAATATTGTTTTATCCAACAAACACAACAAAATATTTTCCTTAAATAAACAACATTAAGACTTGCCATCTTATACTAAACATGACTTACAATAAAATAGCAACTTTTGCCACATCTTCCCTCAGAGACAGGACGCTCCAAATATTAATTTGTCTTTAATCTATGTTAAAGATATAGCAGTATTTGACACATAAGAAAAAACAGAGTGGAATAAACAGCCTGATTTTCACCACTGATGAGCAGTGATGACAATCTCCCCAAATTTAATCCAAAAGTGAATCCACTTAAGAGAGGAAGCCTCTTGCCGAGGTAACTCAGTGTCTGCAGCCGGGCCCTGCAGAACCTCCAGCTGCTCCAGGGGCAGCGCCTGCCTTGGGGAACATCTCCCCCGGAGCTATTAGAGAACCAATTAAAACTTCAAACACCCCAACAAGAAATGGAACAAGTACCTTTCAGCACCACCTGGAATTAATGACTCCTGCCTTTAGACCAATTTTCATGAGAATCACACTCTAAAAGATCCCTTAATTACAATTTGTAATTCAACAAATATCATACAGAAATCACTTAGATGAACAACTGACACTAAGTGGCCGTTTCAGAGACGGTCTTTGTTAACAGTCACAGGCCAAAGGGTGACGGGCTCACACTTGGAAGTGCCACTCTTTGCTGAGCTTCTCCTACAAAGGAGGGAAAGACCCTTATGGAGCAGCAAATCTCATTTTGGCGTTTACCCAATTCTACCTGCAATTGAAAATCCATTTTTCAAGTAGCTGCTTTTCCTTCCCAGTATTTTCTGGGGAACTAGTGATTTTTTTTTATTTTTATTTTTTGTTTTCTCTCAGACCGTGTCTTTGGGACGAGAGTGCCTAATTAGAGCCTTGTATCAAAAATTGATCCAGGGTAATTTCACAGAAATACCGACGCTGAATGTAAACAAGATACTCGTAGAAAAGACAGACTGTGTTTCATTTTTGTCATGGCCTTTACATGTATCAACGTCATGCAGACCTGTTATTCCTTCGAGTATCTTCCAGAAATCTGCTGCAATGGTCCTGTCACAGTTGACTTACTTAAGTTATGAACCCACGTCTGCAATTACACGCTTCATTCTTTTAACTTGCACCTGCTTTTATATCTGAAAAAATCTCTATAATCATCTATATAATCATCACTGTAAAGCATTTTCCGTGTCAATGCTACTTATCAGCCCTCACCAACAGAAGACAGTTAATACATAATTCAATTTGAATTCACATCTACACAGTCTTTATGCCCGAAAAGGCTGGTAACAAAACACAATGCAGTGGTGGCTAATAAAGACGACTAACCACAGCCATGTCTGCTGCACCAAACCGCAATCTCAGCGCACACAGCTGCAGCTATCCTCAACCCTCCACAAAGGGCCAAACTTCAACACCAAAAGGATTTCTAAAGAAGGGCTTTTTAGTTTCAGCTATTTTTATTCACAGCTCTTAATGTGCCAAGCTCGTTGCAACAGAACACCGAGTACAGCGTCAGCCATCTGCCCCAAGCAATCCATCTCCCCACTCCCAGGAAGCCCAAGTTCCAAGGAAGATGTTAAGTTGCACTAAGATCTGACTTGTCTGTTTCTCTCCGCAACCTCTGTTTTGAAGCTTAAGTCTGTGACTAACAATCCGAGGCACAGCATGGCCGTGAGCACAGGAACATCCCGACGTGCAGAAGGCACCGCACACAGCAAAGACCACGGACCGACTCCACAGGGAGGTGCTTTGTAGTGACTGAGACTCCTTAAAGTAAAATAATAACAAACCGCGCTGCATTTACTTACACGGCTTTTCTTTGCCTCCATTTACCATACATAAACTGGATAGCTTTGGGACGCAGAGCTTGCAGTCTCCCTGCTAAGGGTTTAGTTTGAAGAAGCCTCCGCACCCAAGGCACGAGGCTGACGGGGAGGCGCTCTCAGCTCCGTGGCCATGACGAGATCCTTGCATTTCTGTAAACTTGCCAGTGGCAATAGCCACACGCAACTGTCTGACCTAGACAGTCTTATTTCAGCTATCGTTTTTTAGGTTTTCCCAGTCTGAAATCCAACAGTTGTGCAAATGGAAATTTTTCGGGTTCGCATACTGCCCCATCGTTTCAGAACCTGAACGCGTGTCTGTGACACCCGGACAACAGTTATCAATTACATCCACCTTCTGTAAGGGCAGGATTTCATCTTTACACAGAAGGCATTATTTAAAACTAATCCAACAGAATCACGTTTTAGCTTTCCACAATGGTTTTCTTGACTAGAATCTGCTAAGTTAAGATTTAGAAAACAGAAAAATAACAGTGTGGGGACCCACACTGGCACAGGCTTGGAAGCTTTCACGAAAAGTCCCAGTGACCAACATTAAAGCTCAAGTTCCAGGCAATTTCAGCCTTGGGCATCCAGACAAGTGTTTCCTAGCACTATATATTTTTTTCCCCTGCTGCTTTTACATTCTAATTCAGATTTGATGTTGACTTAACATCAAACTGTCCACCAGAAGTACCCCAAGCAGGTCAGTACCTGGAAGAAATAGCAAAATATTTTCCACCGATTTCTCAATCGCAATATTCTCTACTTTTACATAGTGTTTTTCTCTATGTTTGTCACTAGATGAAACCAGTAGTTTTGAAAAAGGCCAAACATAGCTTTGTTTCAAATCTGTACAACTTTAGAAGTGTAGTTAATAAGTGTAAGACATTTCCTTACACGTACTATTAGGAAGATGGATGAAATACGTGCTTTCCTTTCAGCTATTCTCAGACCCCCAAGCCATTCTGTAAATCAAATTTTAAGTCTGATATATCTTAAATTCGTATCTTTCTGGTCTAGCATGACATTTAGATTGAAGAATATTTCATCCCCAATCCTGCTAGGAATGCCTTCTGATTATAATAAGTTTGAATAAAAACATGGCAAAAGTATTCTCAAAACAGTCAAAGAAAAAAAAAAAGGAACAGTTCAAACCTGCTGCTGAAAGAATAAATCAGTTTGTGAAACTGCATTGTTACAAGAGACTGAACTTCAGCAACACGGGGGAGAAAAGGCAAGTATGCTCAAACGGTAATAACTGAAGGTGGTCTTAAGCCAAAAGGCAAAATTTGGCCTTGAAGGAGAACACTTCTAATACAAAAGCAGATTAACTTAAAGAAATCAGAGTAATGGTATTTTTGCTGTCCAAACAATGCACTAATCCAAGTACAAAGAACTATCTGTACTAAGCTTACACAAACAACTACCTAAGGTATTTATTTTGGTACTGAAGTGGCTTCGTTTTCATAAATACTACACATACAGAGCTCAACTATTTTCTTTTTTAAACAAAAAGACCAATACGGAAATCTATAAATATGACACAAAATCCCCTATATCCCCCAAATAAATATTTACATACATTTTTTCTGTAAATGAAGCAATTTGTTCAGTTAGAAGCAGGTAACAAAATGAGCTATGCAGTCAAGGCTTTTTCCTTCTTACTTGGGTTGTCTCCTGGATGAGAACTTCTTTTGAGGTAGGCACCGGGTAGGGCTTCAGGGCAGCCTTTATCGTTGCAAAAATGAAATCCGTATGTTCCTTAATGACAGTATCCAGGTAGTCACCTTCTGGGTGTGCTCTGTAGTACACTGTAATCTCATCCGTAGGAACCAGATTTCGCTGGAGGATACACCAAACACACTATTAATGACACTAAGATGACTTTCACGTATGCAAACTGAAAGAAGGATACCCGTTAAAGAAAAAAAATATCTTAGATATTTACCAGACATTTGTTAAAAGTTTCCACAAATTATCTAGAATAAAACAACTCTTTTGTCAGAAGGGCAAGAAAGAGGCTTGAAACATGGTGAGTTTTCCTCCAACAGATAATGGCCAAATAACGTACCTTACCCAAAATGTCTCCCTTCCAAACTCTTGTACCAACTCACTCCCTTAGCCAGCTGAAAGCCAGCCAAATTATTAAAAAGCTTTTCTTGGTGCACGAGAATTTTACTAGCATTTATACATCCCGATAGCCTGAAATTAAACCCTCCGCTCTTTATTGAACAACGGCTCAATCAGCGACATTTTCTTAACACCCAACAGCCTCGGAGACGTGTTAGTATTGTTTTGGAAGGTGGTGACCAGACTTTCAAGTTTGCACACTAGTTCTGTCACATCTCCCATACTAACATACTCTTCAGGAAAAGAGCAATTTATGAGTGGTACGCTTATTAAGGCTGAATTAGAGCAAAATTCTGCTTCTGCAAGAAAATGGTTTCAAGGAAAAAACCAGCAGCACCAAGAAAACTTAATTTCTGAAATCTGCTGCAAGTAACAACTGCCCTAACGCCAGGAATAGTTACTGTGGATCTGGAATCTGTGGTTTTATTATGTGTCTGCCTTTATAACGGGAGTGGGAACGAAAAGATGACAGAATAAATGCACATTAGCATCATGTTAATTATTAGGCAAGATTAAGTATTTTAATATTCATTTAAATGAGAATAAATTATGGCCTTTTGTCGTTACAGAAGTAAATTTAAATCATCCAGTAACTTATGAGACAGTTTTCTTTTCATGGCCACATTCCTTCCTGGTTTTATTTTATACAGAAATAAATCTACATAGTTTTTTTAAAATATATATATTTTATAGATATTAGTATTTTGCCACAAATTTGACATTTTTCAGTCTTATACTGAAGGTTCATGCAGTCTTCCCCGTACAGGTATCTTTTCCCAAAAAACCCGTCCCGTAAAAAATATTCTCTACGTGTCGTTTAGAGCTCTTGCAAGTTTTCTTCAGGCGTAAGTCTGAAAAAAACCACAAATTCTCGCACATTGCCACCAAGTTAGTTGAGCAGGAAACCCCTAATAAATATATCATAGAATACCACGTTCCACGTTTGCAATGTGTATGTGCATGAGGGGACAGGGGACTGTTTTGTTTTGTGGGGTTTGTTTGTTGTTTTGTTTTTTAACTTGGAGGTTTTGAAACCTTCAGAATTCTTTGTACCAAGTTAAATATTACTTAATGTCCTGTCCAGATTAAAGGCTTTTTAGACTTGCCACCACCTCCACGGTGACCACGCTTTCTTGGCACAAAACAGATAGTGAGCGCAGCTCCTTCAGGGTTTGTATTGCAGAAAGAAGGACGTGACAGTGGTTTGAAGTGCTTTAACGTAAAGGTCAGACAACATCGTTTGTATGTAGGATGAGAACAATTTGGAGTGGAATCATTAAAGTAGGTATACAAATGGGTGCCTGAAATGCCTCCTGCAATTTGCTAAGAGATGAGTTTCTGCTCGCCATCCTGGGCTCGGCTGCCTCAGCTCTTGGCGGCCCAGTGGTCGCGAGAGGTAGCAGCGGGTCCCTCCGGGCAGGGATGGCAGCCCCGAATGCTGCTGCTGCACTGGGACTGAGCCCCTGCCACCAGGCTGGAGACAGAAAACAAGAGGGGCTCCAAAAAATAAACACATTAGTTAATTCACTATGGATGATGTGTAGCAAGCTCATTGATCAACTCGAGCTACTTAGCAATGTGGGACTTCAAAATTAAAATAATGATTTGTAATCATTTATGTCCAATCAAAAAGCTATATATGAGGAGTAAATGGTACAGGGCTTCGTGTTTAATTAAAAAGGTCAGTTTCTGATGCGTATTGCCCAAATATTGCTTAAAAATAAACTAAAATGTCTTGTTACAAACCATTGCTTCCTAACCTTTTTGCGGAGTTTCTGGATGCGATTAATCACTTCCCGGGCAACTCCTTCATCCACCATGGACTGGTCTGGGGTAACATCCAGCAGAACTAAAACCTGAGGTAATGCAGACAAGAGAGCTGAATAGGTGACAAACTTGAAAAAACCTAGTATTAGCTCATTCAGAAGCTCAGGTACATTTTTAGAGAGCTCCTCTCTTACAAAATACCACATTGAAGAGAGTACTTGAACACCTCCAAAATTCAGAACACAGGCTCCCAGAATTTGTTGAACTATCTGAATAAAAAAAAACCACCCCAGCTTTCACCTCACCATTTTCATACTACTTCTAGAGGAAGCCTTCCCTTAATCGAAAAAAGTAGAAATACCCATAAAATACCTGAGCATCAGAATGTGCCTCAAACTGGGCAGAGCCTCCTGCAACCTGATCAAAGGTGTACATGAGACGAAGATCTTCCCCATGGAGCTCATGTCCTTCTACAACAATGGTGCCTGCAGAATTGGCAGATGAAGAGCATCTCTTACAATCAGAGTAAAAACAAAAATTTTTTTTTAATTCAAAAAGCTTTAAGCAAGTATCAGACTTCAAATACGTGAAATGCAGTATACTCGCAATGCCGTTAAACAGCAGTTAGGCACTGGTAAGAAACACGGAACTATCCCACGTTTGGATTTTTCACACAAGCGCTTCTACAGGCAGCAGAACTCAAATGCAGACACTTCAGCAACTGTGTGTGTACCACACAGAATCAAACTTAAAAATAACCTGTATACTCAACTAAGTCAAAATTTACATTTAAGCAGTTAACTAAACAGATGCAGCTGGAAAATTCACAGCCGCTTGTAAATCTGGAATTGAAGCAGTGCTTTTAGAATAAAACTACTGCACATATATTCGGTTCAAATCTGATTCAGTCTTATTCTCTACTTCATTTTGGCCTTACGATAGCATTTACACAGGAGAACACTGTAAGATTAGTACACATGGCCACTGCTAATCTACTGTCAGCAAAATAATAAAACCAACTTTTCTTCTACTCTCATTAACATAAAATTGAATAGGGATAATAGAAGGAAGTAGGCCTTAGGCTTCCCCAGGCCCACAGAAGGATACTTTTACATCTGTTCTTGCAAACACACAATTAATATACACAAATCAAGTGCAATTGCTTGAGTTTTTTCTGATGAGCCAAAGGGGTTTGAATCTTTTTTTTGGTTTAGTGGTTTGTATCACTACATACCTGTCTCCTGGAATTTCTCCAGCTGCTCACTCTTCAGCTCTTTGATTGCAGCTGCGACAACCTTAAATGCCCCTTTCAAACGCTTCCCGAGCACCATGTGGTCTGGCTCTGCTCTCAGCCGGACTCCGTATTTATCTTTATTAGTAGATAGTGTCACTTGACGTACATTAAGCTCCTATATACATACAGCAAGAGGAAAAAAAAAAGAAGCTGAAGAAGAGCCATCTCTGACAGCCATGGAGAGGGTACAAAATCAGAAGTTGTAATTCTCAAACCGCAATTATTTTAGTATGCCTGTCTCCATGAACTAAGTCATTTGCCAACGCTGCGAAAGCAAATAAACCCAACTGATACTGAAACTCTCCTTCAGCAGAAGAGCCTTTCCTCCTTTTCAGCCTGTAGGTAGACATTTCTCTGTTATTAATAGACAGCAGCCAGTGCTCAACTCGAATCAGATCCCTAGTCAACAGCCTTTTTTTGTTTTACCATTACAAGTGCCTGAAGAGATAAATCTATTACCTTTGTGTGCGATGGCATTAGAAAATGGCCTGGCAAAACTCATGAAGAAAAATTTTGCTGTAATAGTCCTTTCAGTATGCATTTAGCCAGAAAACTCTGACAATTTTATTTTTTATGTTGTACAAATGTTACTGCCTCATTTTGCCTCTTTTCTTATCTGTTTATTCTAGGTCCTTACCATACAGAAAACCCCCTTGCTCAGAAAACCACCCCTCTCTGCCCTGCAGCACAAGATCAGCGTGCTGGAGCAGCCAACAAAGCTTAGAAAACTTGCATGGACTTCAGGAGGCAGCCCAGACCAAGGATTTTGTTTTGCCACTGCAGAAACTTGAGTGTTTTATAAGTCACGTGTGGAGGTTTTCCCCCCATATGTGAAGGGAAATATAGCGGTGTTGTGGAAAGTCCTACAGAAGAATGGATGAAGAGGACAGCGTTGCTACCACATGAGAAAAGACCAAGGCTAGAACTCTTTGGAGAGAAGAAAGCTGAAGGGGGATACAATTGAGGTTTAAAAAGTTATGGAAGAGGTGGCTAAGGAACGTAAAACTGTTATTCACCAAATCCCCAAACCATCCCTTATGTAAGGGAGCACGCAGTAGAAATACCAGGATATTGGTTTAAAAGAGATCCAAGGAGTTAACCCTTGGAACTTAATGCCACAAAAGAAGGTAAAGCAGGAGCGTGCCACCAAGTTCAGAAAGGAATTCAGCTCATAACAGTAGGCACATGACAAGACGCTGAAGGAACAGGCAGGCACGTGTATCGTTAATACAACAGCTGCAGCCAGTGGGTACGGCAGGACTCCGCTGCAAGAGGTGTCCAGATGCTTGTGCTTTCTCTGAACGGACTCTACCATTGCAGGAGGCAGCACGATGTGCTCGAGGAGCCGCAAGTCTAAATCACTAGGTCATTTCTTACGTTCTGAATTACAAACATTTTGCTCATCACATTAAAAACCACCATTAAAAAACCTCCACAAACCTCATTACACAGCCTGAGCATCATACAATGCCAGATTGGAAAATACACAGCAAACCTCTCTGCTCTACACTTAATTCTGTCCAATGAACAAATGCACTACACATGTTAATTAATAATAACAAGAAATAACGCCTTGGTACACCTCCTGTAAATAACAGTGTTGTATCCTGGTATTGTTTTGTATCTTCAAGAGAGTCTGTTTTTTCCCGGCTTTGTAAAGCTAAGTAAGAAACACACGCAAGGCAGGACTCGATACCTATATTTCCAGTTGCACCCAATCTCACTCTATTCTTGGTGTAACGTACCAGGGTCAGATATTGGAAAGTTTTAATTGCCAACATGTAACTCTTCTACAGGTACAAACCTGCACAGATCTGGCGCACATTTCACTGTAATGAAATTCAAGTATTGGCTGCCCCAGTACTTGAAGCGCTTTGGGTTTAAATCTCCGCTAGAAGGTTGTTAGAGTTCACATCAACACGACACCGAATCACCAAATGCATTTGGCAAGCAAGGTCCTGCGACTCATGTAGGAAGCAGAAATAAGTGGTAGCATCAGCAGGACAGGACTAGCAAGTAGCCAAACATTTCGACTGAGAAGTAATTCTTAAACACAACCTCTGAGCTACAGTCTAATTCCCTAGGAAGTGCTACTGACATCAGGAGCCAAGAATACAACTGAAACTAATTTTATTTAATACATCTTTTAGGAAACCTAATAAAATTTACCTATTTCAGAAATTCAGTTTTAATGGGATGATGTTGGAAATAAGCCCACAAGTGATAAATGACGACCTTGTGGGGAAAAAGAAATCGTAATCCAAAAAACAGCAAAATTGAAAGATGACTTTGGGCTTGATTAGATAAATTACATACAAGCCAACTCCATCGGGACAAGTTTTCTATGCTAATTAGATTAGGAAACCATTGTTCTGTATACATTATCAATTTAAAAAACCAGAACGACTCTTCAAAAAAAGCCAGTCTGTATCTTGGGTCTGTTTATATCTGCCTCCATATAGTGCTTTGACTTAAAATATTCCTTAATTTTATCTTCCCGCTAAATCAAAAGTAGCTCCTGACACATCCTTCAAGTCCCACGCACACAAAATGAGGAACCATTCCTTCCCATCGCCAGTTGAAGAAAACATCTATTCTGGCATTCCTATGGAAAAGGGCCTTTTGTTGGTGCCGTGTGCCCGACACGATCGGATTGACCCGTAACCCAACTGCGCCGAGTTCTCAGAACAGAGAAAGTGAGTATCCTAAAAAGGAAAATAGATATTGGTTATGTAGTACTGTAAGAAAGAAAATGCTGAAGGACCACCCACTGCCACAGCTGATGCGTCGGTTAATTCAGCCCATTCATGGGCTCCCTCCACTACACCACTGTAACACCATTAATGTTATCAAATGCTGGTAGAGCTTGGATTTGATGGAGGAGAAGTCCATTTTCTCTGTGTTATTATAGCCAAGGCAGGGGTTGAAGGGTAGACAAAGGGTGGATGCAAACAAGATTCTGGTTGTGCACAGAGTAAAATTTCCTCAGATAAAACCTTTCACGGGAAGTAGTTCGAAAGAAAAGCCCTGAACAAGGCTTGTAAAAGGCTTCAAATACTAATGAATAAATGCAACTGTGTTCAGCTGCTAAAAGCCTTCTGGATTTATTTCATTTTGTGAGCATGGCCATTTTCGCATGACAACTCTACACTCTGGACAGTTCTAATATTAAAATCCATTTATTTAAATCATTTGCTATGTTCTGATGATGAAGGAGTATGACTGCAGATCAAAGACTACAGCTACTTCCGAAAAAACGATGAATGAAATTTTCAAACAACTGAAAAACATATTTTTCAAAATCCTTTGTCAGCAACTGCATGAAATTAAAAAGTGTAATTTTTCTTACAGATTACCTCTGGCACCTGCAAATTTACTAGAAATGCACTTCTGGCAATAACTAAAGGTTCTAAAGCTCTGAATACGTAGGAGGTTGATGAACAAAGCTGCAACTACAGTAATACTGCCCAGTCTGCCTGATTCATTGACCTCTGCAGCTCTGCACCATCCCAGTAAACAACTAGATTGATTGCCATGCAATACGATAAAATACACACTCAGCTTCAGCATCAGCTCGTTGAATTTTAAGATACATAATAAAAATAGGACAACAGACAGTATTCTGTATTTGTGCTTCCATAAAGCTATTTCAGTTTGTTGTAACTCATCTCCCCACATGACATACCTTAACTTTGTTTGCAATAGCAAATGAATATAAATTAAAGCACACATTTGTACAATCCAATTATGTAATAATTTATCAAATTGATAGGTTTCTTTGTTATCTTTTACTAGCTGTAGAAGCTGACAGCAAACTTTGTCAGCTACCTTTTTGGAAGTAATTTGAGTAAGCAAACCTCAACTCCCTTAAAACAGGATTCTGTAACATCCACAAATCCATTTTTCAGATCCAAAAATATGACAGACGCTAACCTAAATTTCACGAAATTCTGCTATTGAACAGATCCAGGCATTGAAATGATTAATAATAATAGCACTTCTGAAGTGAAGCATAACAACTGCCAAGTCTAAGAGAAACAATCAATAAGCTAACACGACAGAAAAGCCTTACAGTCCCACTTGCAAATCAATTAAGATTTTTTTAATTAAAATTCCTTTAGGGCACAATTCTTAAGAACTTAAGTCCCACAGTCACTAACAGTGAGAAGCGTACAGCACTGATCTAGAAGCCTTGTGCACTGAGCCGTGACTCCCTCAGCAAGTGCTCTTCAGTTGCCCCCACCAGAATTTTTAGAAGCCTTCTTTAGATGTATACTTAGGCTTGGGAAAGGTAGTGTTGCTGGAGTAATACATAATTAGAAGTCTAAGAGGTCCTCCGCTGCTTCAGTCAGCTTTTGCATTCTTTGACTGCCATGCTGCTCTCTCCAAGACGAGCGAGGAGAGCTGATCTACTTGGGGAGATGCAGAATTTTGTTCTCTTTGCCAAGGCAAAGCAGCTGATCCTGCCAATGACAACTTGAACTAAAAAAGTTCCAACACATTTTAAGCACGTGACAAGATCTTCTGCTACAGAACTCTCTGAAGATACTTTACTGAAAGGAAGAAAGAACCCTTCACCTACCAAGGACAGGCGTGTGATAAGGCCCATGCCATTTCTGGACAAGGGGAAAAAAAAAATAATCCTTCGATACTCTACTGCCTGTGGTTATTATAATAGAAAAAGAACTTATCCCTCACTTATCTTTGAAGACCCATTTCATGGGCTTGAGAGAATGCAAATTGTTACAAACACTTATGGAAGAAAAAAATCCATCATAACCTTATGCTTCATGTACTACCAGCATGCCTTAGTAGAGCCATTGGAAGGGACTCTGTCATGAACCAACATAAACTGATGTGGAGAGTGACAGATTCTGACAAATGAGAGATGACAGGAAGGTTAAAGGTCAATTATTAGTAGAAATAAATTTTATTTAATAATCCAGAGGCTATTAAACAGAAACACAAACTACAGACAGATTGCAGAACCCACCAGTCCTCTAATATCTCAGCTCTTAACAAGTACAGAGGTCCCAGGGCGACACAGCATGGGCAGAATTTCTGAAGACAGAAACGACACAGTCAGTTCCTCTGCAGCGTTGGACTCAAAGCTTTGGTGCTGTGGGTGGAGCTGAAGGAAAGGAACTACTCTGAACTGCGGAGAATCCCTACATTTCCCACCCGATTACCACACTTGGACACATAAAAGCCGTACGCTAATATGACAGTAGCAGGGAAGTACGCTGCAGGTAGAACAGGGCAAAGAATTAAGTTGTAACAGTAATCTGTTTTTAGCATATATGCCACAAGCACTTAAAATACAGTTAAGAGGGCAGACTTCAGAGGACAATGAAAAGTGCACCCTATGGCTCACCTTTCCAGATGTGACACCATCGTGGGAGGGAAGGGAGTTTCATAAACTCTTCAGATAGATGTAAAACTACATTGATGGTAAAAATTTTTTTTTCTTCTGGTTTTTGCTCATTTAAAGAGAGACTGTTGCAAACAAGTAGATTTGAGAGGGCAAGACATGAGAAGGCTAAGCTCACAGTTCACAGGCATTCAGAAACTGTATTAAGACTTCTGAAATCTACGAAATCTCCTGCAATAGTTAAGGAAATTGATATTTTTGGGGGTTGTTAGTTTTTGTATTACGTGGTACTTAACTTCTCTAACAAGACCTTGCATTAAGGCATCCCTTCTTCAGAAATGTTTCTATCAGGAGGTCTTTCTTGAACAGGGAAGATCATCTGAACAACCACCTTGGTGTTTTTGTTTTGCAAGACTGCTGCTTCAGTTCTCAGCCCAGAGAAAAGCTGGTGTATGTTCTGCCCTGACACACACAAATACAGTGAGATTGCATAAGGGAAGGATTCAAGTGAAAATCCAGACAGCTTAATACGCAGAAATTATTGTCATGAAGTAATCCCCAATTTATATTCAAGTCTAATGCACGCATTCTGCCCAGCGTCAACACCAGCTCAGTTCCTGTAGAATTCTGCTTTCTTAGCAAAGAGCTGCTATTCACAATGCAATTCTTTCCTCCCCAAAACACATACAGTTACAAAGATGAAGTCATGGTTTGTCTCCCCAAGGAACCCAATGAATCACCTGGGTGAAAAGCGATCCTCTATCCCAACGAGAGTGCTGCAGCCAGAGGAAATTAAGACGGCTCCAGTCTCCCAACAGAGACGGTATTATTACCTCTAACCCCCTGGTCAGTGAAGCCGTTATAAAGCGCCGAGGCTGCTAACACTGAGAAATTACACATCACATAGCTCATGACATCAAATGCATGATCACGACAGATTTAACTAGTAAGAATCACTGGATTTAAGACGATTTGAAGGCCCCAACACCTAGAAAAATGTTCAAAGGCATACTGGCATAGTAGCTTTTTTTTTTTTCCTTTTCTTTTTGAATAAAACCACCATGGCTCATCAAAATTCATCACTGTGGCTGAAGCACTCTTCCTTCTCACTGTTCCCTCTTACTTTTTGATTTCTCTTGTACATCATAGATGTGAAAGCAGATGCATATAAACTCTATTTGTAATGAAATTCAATTGAACATAAAGACTAAAATAAGCCCACTCTACAAACAGTCTTTTAAGCAATCAAAAAGTAACAGGCTTTGTGCCTTCGCTACAACTTCTGAAACGCAGTACTAAAGTTTAAAAGATTTATTTATAGTATAAACATAGAAATAAATGAAGTTTCTTTATAAACAAACTCCTTTTCCATTTCACTTCTTAAAATACTATGGATTTTTACATGACTGACTAAAAGCAGAAAGCGCAGCCAATTTCAGGAAGCTGAGCTCAAAAAACCAAGAAGGGTTACTTTTCTTTTCAATGACGGGGCTTTTATCCAAACAAAGATTGAGAAGTAGGGCAGGCTGTATTTCTCTAATGGACACACATTAAAAAAGTATTGCAGTGGCATATGGGAGCAGATGAGTGCAAGAAATTGTACGGACTAACATCTTATTCATTTGACATTTTATTTCCAAAACACCACCTTGACCGGTACCCGGTTCTCCCTTACATGGAACTCCTTCTCTCCAGCAATCCTTCCACTTACTCTCAAACTGGTTTTAATGCTCTTTAACTGAAGGAGATCACAAATTTTACAGTCCATCTCTTTGACAACATGTAGTTGACTATTGCCTTACTTTAATTCAGAAAATGTTTTTTCCTTTCACTGATGAAGAAAAAGAACATTTCTAATAGCCTGTTAGTCTTATGTGCTCAGTTTGAGTGATTAAGTATTTCTCAATACTACAGCTGATTAAGGATCATTACTCATTTACCTTCATTTCTGTACACAGAACCCATTGATATCCCCTTTCATTACAATTATCTTTTAAATTAATTTTGCCACATGAGATATTCATACCATCAACAGAGGAGGTTAGGGTTTTGTTTGTTTAGGTAACTGACACCCAGTTAAGCATCATGTTCATGATGTTCTTACCTCAAGTATGTACTTCTCTAAAGATCTGATGTTTTCCAGAGCCTCTGGATCCTGATGGATAACAACTACTTCTTTCAATGGATACTGGGGAGAAGGAAAAAAAAAACAGAAACTTTTGTCTTTCCAACTGAAACTAAAGAATTTCAGAAATTATTGTTTATCATTTGAAGTATTTTATTGTTGAACTGTTTGCTATTCCAAACTTAATTCTTCTCTCCCAAAGTTACAAAGCTACGGCACACTCCCAAGGCATTGAGAAAAGATGTTAAGAGTTCTAACCTTTACTGGAATGGTTTTTCTGTCTCTGATTACTCGTCCAAGCTCAATAACAGACTGCAAACAAGAAACGGCACTTTCAATTTTTTTGTCGATGAGATCCTCCCTAGATTAAAAAGGAAACATTATATTGCTTCATTTTCATTGTATCCATTTGAGCAGATTCAAAACATTTTACCCCCTTCTCTGAAATTTCCTACAAGAGACTCAATTTCTCCCTGTTTGTGGCAATTTGAAAAATGAACAAACAGGTTTTTCTTCTCTCTTTGTGCAGAAGATGAGGAAATAACTTGCTGAAAACAAAAAACAGAGCTATTTTAAAATCATCTTTTGCTAGCACCTCTCACAAGATGGAAATGATGGATTGAGACATACTACCTATTAATATCCAATAAAAAGTAAGATTTACATTAATAATATTGAAGAAGATGCAGAAAGATATTACAAATAGAATACTTACAACGACAATGAAATACCTATAATGCAACCAACTCACTGGATTTCAATTTATAATCTTTTCCAGGAATTCTAAATATTTTAGCTTGATGTTTTAGACAGTCTTGTCATCTTTCCCGGCTTCATCATTTTTCCTGGCTTCATCATTTTAACACCCTTCCATTTTGGAAGGCAGGGTTGGGGTGGTTTTTTTTGCATTTTTCTGGGGGGTTGGGTTGTTTGGGGTTGTTGTTTTTTGGTTTTTTTTTGGAGTAAGCTGACATTCACATCTTGTTTCAAAATGTACTAGCAGCCAACAGTTCCAAAACTGTGGTTTGCTTGATTTCTCAAGTAGCTGCATAAATTGAGCAGCTCCTTCAAAACCACACAAGTGTCGTATCAAGAGCAGAGGTACTGGTTCAAAAGAGAGTTGTGAGTAAAACAAACAAAGTTGGGGTGAAAATCACACATCCAATAAGGACCATCCAGAAAAACAGAACGAGTAAAGCAAAACTTACAACTGAAATACCCCTATTTTCTGCATTAGGGCTTTGATTAAGGTGTTACTACTTCTATAGTATCCGTAAAAGAAGCAACATTACTAGAAGGTTTAAATTTTTCAACTTGTAGTTAAAGTCTCACGGTCAGCTCCCTTGTCCTTGAGGGTTTTCAAACTGAGCTGCAATGCAAAAGGAGAGTTTGCTTCTCTTCCATTCAGTGACTAACAGCAGGGTGTAACGCAGGCACCAACTTAATCCACTGCTCTAGCACCAAATCACCAACGAGCAACTCATTACTGTAATACTAGTGTCTCCCCCGACTGGATTAAAAAAACCCAACAACTTCAGTTGTCAAGTTCGACCTGGGTTGAGTTGATGCTACGGATAACCCAGCACGTATCTCCAGTACAACCACCACGGCCCCAAACCTTTCAGACACACTGGTACTTCGCAAAAAGCCTCACCCATCAGCATCTAAAGAAAGGATCTGTCTGGAAAGCTCACTCTCATATGATGTATCCTCTTACAAGGAAGTGGCAGTCCCTGGACTATGGTCTAAATTCTTGCTCTGAAGCCAGAAGAACTCACTCTGCTGTCTCCGTATGTGGTCCACACAAAACAATCATTCCAGTCCACATGGGGTCTGGCACCAGCCTTCACCAGGAAAGGCCCAGAGATGGGGGGATGCACACGTTCTGGCAAATACAGGGCCGCAAGAGTTTCCTAATCCTTTTGGGCCCTTCATAGGTAGGCATCAGAGCTTCTAGTCAGTGTACATTTTGAAGAGAAAAAAGAATATTCCTTGCCCACCGTAAGAAGAAAACATCATGAGTTGGGAACATGCATTCCTCCGAATTGCTTCCTTCCTATCTACTACCCTTTAAGCAAGCACAATTCTACTGCCTAAAAGCAGAGGGAAAAGAAAATCCCCAGCTAACTCTGAGAGCGGTGTGTGAAGCATACTGCTAGTGAAACCCTCTCCTGCTACAAAGAGACTAACATTAACCAGAGCTTAAGCAAAAATTAAACATTTTTTGCTTATAGAACAGAACACGTTAGCTATCATCCTAAAATTCTTCCTGCAGCAAAGGAATATTCACATTTTTAAAGCACCTTGTTTTCTTGTTATGCAAAACAGTTTTAAACCCAAGTTTAGGAGCGCTGTTCTGTGAAAAGCAGAAACGCCCCCAAAAAGCCACCCAACTCCCAACCAAACCAAAAGCCCATTTTGCCACATAAGAGCTGTCTCTTACCTCACTTGGGGAAGCATGAGGTAGTGAATGCTCTCAGTGTTCTTCTCCTGAACCGACGCCGGATCAATAAGTGTCTTCAGATTCTGGTACATCAGCTCAGTGATAAATGGAGTATATGGTGCCTGTAATGTTGTATTCAATCATCATCTTTTCTTTATTGTTTGTACATTACGAATCAGTAATGCTTATGAATTGCATAAGGACAGTTCAGCAAAAGCGATGCTCACACAGTGTGTTCGATGCAGAACTGTGGTGTTATTCAAAATGCAGACTGAAATAAATGATGAAATTGCCACTACTTATTCAGCTCCTTCCTGATATTTACTTGTTACTTTTGGGCATCAGATAAGAAATCACAATGTCTCTTTACCAGTCAGGTGATATCTGCCTTCTTTATGGTACCATGGGACAGATAAGCAAAGAAAAGGGAGAGGTGGAAAATAAACTGTGCCGCACAAATCAGGAGCAATATGTTTTTTCTCTGCATGTGCTTCGTCTCTGTACCCTAGTTTCTATGGTCAACTTAAGACACAAAAATGCATGCTTTTAGATTAACTACATTAAAAACATCAAATAGTTATAGTGGGCCATAATTCCCTTACCATAAGTCTGCACATGGAGAACAAAACACTAAACAAGGTTTCCAAGGCCATAATGCAGTCTTCAGTCCCATTCTCACCCTGTTTGAAGAATTCACCAAGAAAAACACAACTTAAATTTTAGGACCAGTAAGTGCACTTCAACAAACTTCAAGAATTTCCAATGTTAATGCAGTAAACTTCTTTTCCAAACTGTATTAATTTTGCTCAATCCCATCCAGCAAGTGAAACAGGCCAAGAGGCAATTCTGCCCCTCTACTCTCTCTGGGGAGACCCCACCTGGAGAACTGTGTCCAGCTCTGGTGCCCCAACATCAGAAGAACATGGACCTGCTGGAGCGAGTCCAGAGGACACTACAAAGGTGCTCGGAGGGCTGGAGCACCTCTGCTCTGAAGACAGGCTGAGAGAGTTGGGGTTGTTCAGCCTGGAGAAGAGAAGGCTCCAGGGAGACCTTAGAGCCCCTTCCAATCCCTAAAGGGTCTCCAGGAAAGCTGGGGAGGGACTCTGGATCAGTGAGGGGAACCATAGGATGAAGGGGAATGGCTTCAAACTGAAGAGTGGAGATTTAGATGAGATCTGAGGAAGAAATTCTTTGCTGTGAGGGTGGTGAGCCCCTGGCCCAGGTTGCCCTGGGAGGTTGCAGATGCCCCATCCCTGAAGGTGTTCAAGGCCAGGTTGGACGGGACTCCGAGCAACCTGGTCTAGTGGGAGGTGTCCCTGCCCAGGGCAGGGGGGTGGAAGGAGATGGTCTTTAAGGTCCCTTCCAACCTATCCCATACCATGAATTAATGGGCATTTTGTTTGATTGGTTTTTCTCATAAAACAAGGAGGAGGAAAAAAAATGTTAACTTCTCATTCCCACTATCAGGTACAAACTGATACAATTTAAAATGCAGCATAAAGATTTTGTGTAACACCACGAAGCTGCTATGCATTAAATTACCATAGACTACAAGGATTTTGTTTACAGTACAAGATTGGGGAAGAAGATACCTACCTTTAGTCTTCTGCGATTCATTCTAACGTACCAGTTGGTCAGGATATCAACAAACTTCACTAATCGAGGCACTACAGTGTACAGCCTGTAAGCTAGAAGGAAAAATGTTTACTGTAGTTAGTATTTGCCCTCTGCATCAAACTCCTCACTTAAAGAAGCACATTATCATTTGTAGCTCTGGTGTTAAACATAAAACTTCAGTGGAAGCACATATGTTAGTAAGATCAAAAAAGTGATTAGACGTACTATCATGTTAAAAACCATATTTTGAAATTGCGCACATCATCAATTCTCCTGCTTCAAGACAAACACATCTACCACCAAATTGCTTCCCTAATCCTACACAATCACGCATTATGGAAGCCTTATGCTTTTATCTGACTCGTAAAGAGGATAGTGGATAAGAGACTATTAATCGCAAAGGATTTGGCAAATCCTAGATTTGCACATGCTGTAAATACAGCCAAGTCGCTAGAAGTTTAACAGAAATTATTGTAGAATAATACAATAAAATTCTGTTCATTACTGCCAACACTTTCTTTTTTGTTCACCAGGTTTAAAATGAGACACCTATTTCAATCAATTCCCCCCAAATTAATTGCATTTTTAAATTATTTTTCTAAGTAACACAGTAGGTTAAAAGAACGTAAAGTAACGGCAAGCCTGACGAGGTAAGAAGATAAACATAGCTGTATTTTCAAGTTCTGTGTAACTTAAAAGCATGGAGGACTGCCAACACGAAAAAGAAGGTCATCACAAGCATCACCATGCAACTGGGAAAACAAATTTCAGTTGTTCGCGAGAGAATTGGGGGGGGGGGGTGGGTGGGTGGGAACGGTCCTTAAATAGGACTCAGTTTTCCAAGGAAAAACTTGTGTATCTCTAAAAGCAAAGAGCTTTTTGATCTCTATTCTGAATCCGTTTCATTAATCAAGCAGCTACTGAATAAAATGGATCTTTGCTTTAAAAGCTCCTTCACACTTTTCATTGCATTTTCTAAAATAGAAGTGTTTTCAAAGGCAGAATACTGGTATTTAAGCCTAAAAAGGAAATGCTCAAAAGATTCATGCCATGGTGGGGAAGACATTACTTATGTGGGAATTTGTATTTCTAAAAAATTCCCATCTCTCTTCTAGCTGTTTGTTATCTAGTTAGGAGACTGGTTAAAAACAAACAAAAATCCTGAAAAAAGCCACCCTTCAGGGAAAGTATATCTTTAATAAGAAAGCTTGGAAACATGTATTTCTCCCCTCCGCAGCTGTAATCCCAGTTCATAAACCAAATGGTGAAATCTTGCTTTTTCATGACTCAAGAAAAAGGTTCAGCATGTGCGTGGAACCACATGCACGGACACACGCACTCTTCTTTCAATTCCAGTTATCAAGAGAAAAGTTGTTTTGTAAAATAATTACTTGTATCGAGCACTTTAGAAAAAAAAAGAATAATAAGGCTTACTGTATTTAAACACCGAATTTTAACCTCCTTTAAAACACATAGGATTGTTTTCCCTACCACTTTTCATAATATCTTCCCAACTATCTTCCTACCTGCCCTATTTATTAAAGGGCCCAAATCCCAGAAGCTTCCATCATAAAAGATAAGGTTTACTGGAGAAACTATACTCCTATTCAATAGCTAATAATTCATTTGGATAAGCGAGTTATTATCAAAGTGGGGCTACAGCAGCTGCAGCTGAAGAGGTTACTGGCACACATCTACCCAACTTGCAGCACTTCTGAAGAGAGCGTGTCTACACCTCCAGGTTTGGGCACCTATTAAACCAAGAGATGATACACATCAGCAAAAGTCCTCTTACAAATGCATATGTGTCTTGTTTCAACACATTTAACTTTCGCCAGTTTTCCTTAAATAACTGAAATGACACTTTCTGATGTGTTGTCTCCTTTTCTCCAACAGCGTATGTTCCAGGAAGCCAAAAGCTCTCCCCAAGCCAGGCTTAGCAGAGGGTTGTCACACCGTTCTGAAGGTTTGCCAGGCTCTCTAAAGCACCCCCAAGGTGGAGTGCGCACAGGTACGGTCCCCTTCCAACCCTCCGTCAAATCAAGTGAGGTCAACACTGAACTGGCAGGGGCTCCATTTGGGCTGAAACGCTGCCGGCCCTTCAAGCTACTAGTAGAAACTGGGGCAGAATTAACATAAGTTTTACTTAATGAAAACATTTTTCTAGAGGCAGGCAATCAATGTAAAGTTTAGCGGCACTATAAAATACGCTTGATTAAATGGCAGGAGCTAAGCTCAATTGCAACATTTTTCTGGTTAGTGGTGTCTCCTTGCCATTTAGAGTCTCCAGCCCGTATGTTCTTACGCACAATCACACACACGGGTGCAGAACAGCACGCTACGGCGCGGACTGGGCCTTTTCTTTGACAGATAGTGCCCAAATATCACCTCTGCCTCACCTGTGCTTTAGACATGGCACAGACAACGTATTTTTTTTTTATGCATCTTGCAGGTAGAGTTGTATGGCATTAGTTGGTGAACGCAATCATTTATTTCTGCTCGCATCATGCCACACCTAAAAAACAGTTTTTGCATTTATTATTTTTTTTCATCATTAGTATTATTTTCAAAATCTTGGATTCTAAAATGAAGCTTGTGTACTGTATTTATGTCCTTCTCCAAGCCTTTGAGGTTATCAGTCACCATTACAATCTTCCCTTGCCTCTTCCTGACATTTTTCCTACTTTAAGTCATGTGAAATAGGAAATCTTTAAAAAAAAAAAATATCTCAAACTAGTTTTTTTTTTAAAAAGATTAGCACAAGAGTATCACGTCACAGTACACAAATTTACTGCATCTCATTAATATCTGTCTGACTGAATTCAGAGTTAATGTAGAAAAATAAATTGAAAAACGACATTTATTAATCACTTCCAAATAGGATGCGTCACTCATTCGACGAGCACATCATGTTATCTCTATCTAACACAAGACAATAGCATTTAATACCAACACTACAGTCTTTAAAGTCTTTACATTGTCATTTTCCAACAGGAATGTTATTCTCCTGCTTGGAAGGATCTTCTTGCTTTGTGCAGATGTCAGCTGACACATCCCTTTTTATTACCTTTATCTTCCTCTTAGAAACCCAGAGCATTCAAGTTTCTAGCCCCATGCACATCTTCCTGCAAACACTATTTCTGCTTAAACCAGGCCCTAATCCAAGATCCCAGGTACACATTCACAAACGCATTTTCCGCTGTCCCTCAAAGTATTTTCCTCTTCACACGCAGCACGTCAACTTGCATAGGCTCTGCATATTTCTGTTTGGCAACACGTGTAACTCAACACACACCACCACCAAATTTCAAGGACAAAACTTCTAGAAAGAAGCCACGTTTTCATCAACAACAGACAGCTTTTATGATATTCCTGGGTTTGGTAGCTTGAGGATTCTTTCTTCCTTTAATGAAATGCTCTCAAATGATCTCACCTGAATTTTGTTATTACCAAAATGACCTGCTTTGTCTGCTGTAGCAAGATAAACTCATCTTGCTGGTCTTGGTGAGAGTGAACACTATGCCAGTCTAAGAGGGGGGAATGCAAGAGACGACTGAAGCAGAGGAGGACTGTCCTGTGTCCTCACAAACTCCAATCTGGCATTTAACTGTTTCCTCATTACTTCCTCATTACCTATTATCCCACTGATACCTTCCTTCCCGAAGCCCAAGCACACCTGCAGGCGGCTTCTAAAAGTTCTTCCAAGGGCAACTTAACATCATGGGCACAGGGAGGGGTTGGTTGTTTATTCATAAAGGGTAACTACAATGGCAAAAGCCACCTTCTTTCCATTATCTGGGTTTCTAGTGCCCTCAAAGGCACCAAAACCTCTCCAAATCCCATCATGACTTTATCTGCAAATTTGTAAGCTTACTGGATCAGACCAACTGCAAGAGCTTCAGGGGGCTCTTGCAGCATCTTCTCTTTGTAATTAATATCGTCTTAATAGAACGCGAGCATTGAGAGGTATTGGATGATGAAAAAGACAACACGCAGGAAGAAAACCAATGCAATGCAATATCCTACCGTGATTCCATCCTGCTGCACACACTCCCAACATGATTACAAAGAAATCCTCTCTATGGAACTATGCAAGGGAAAATTTATTCCCCTCGCTCATGTACCTCTCAAAATTATTTTATTTAGCTGACTTGAGTGCTGCTCATTTTATCTTTTTTTTTTACAGCTTCCCCAAATTCTATTTGGTTTCCTTTTCGCTGCTGTCTTTCAGTTACTATTATAATATTATTAATTGCTCCAAGCACTGCAGAAGATACTGTTACAGCAGGAAGCTACACCACTGAGCTCATAGGATTAGCCGTGACAAAAAAAGCCTCATCACTTTTTGAAGTTTCATGAACAAGCATAGCAAAATCTGTATTAATGCCCATGAAAGCAGCACTCCCTGTATTTTGGTAGCTGATTAAAGATTTCCTTCCTTTTGTCTGAACTGTAAGTCTCATGTGGAATCTGGAAGTCTGGATGAAATGGCTAGTTCTCTAACCAAAAATTGAACACCCGTACACACACCCGACCAAACGTGTGCCTACCTGCCATTTCAGCTTTGAAGAACTGAATGAGCGACTGGGTGAAAGAAAGAATCCATTTATCCATGATGTTACGGCTCTCCTTAACTGTGTTCTCATTGTAAAGGAATTCTCTTCCCTCATCCTATCATCAACATAAAAACACAGAACACATTCTTCAGGTCATAAGGGTACACATTCAGACCTCTCTATTGAGCCACCTGTCAGCCACTAATATTTTGTCACCTTCACTGCGTTATACTGGTTTCCTAAGAGAACATGAAATTCCAGGAACAGCCAAGGAAAACCCGACTCCCGCTACTGCTGATTCCACCACACCATACCTTCAACTACAAAGGAGGCCAGTTATTTGGATCTGTTAAACCAGATAAAAAGTAGTACAGCACACAACGGTGTGCAGTCCTTCCTTCCCTCTTTGCAGCATAAGTCATCGCTTCCAGACACAGGGTACGACTCTTGAATTCACATAACTCTTTCATCTAGGAGGATCTGAAGCATTTACAAGAAATGTACTACAAAGATAAATTCTATTTGGGAAAGGGCATATAAACAATATATTAATAATTTTTTTAAGAGCATGTGGTAATTTCAGCAGATTAAAACATGGAAGATCATAAAAACCTGAAAAAACAGGCGGAATTTTTAGGCATCCAACATGCATATAGTGCATTTTTTTGTTGTTGCTTTCCAGAATACTGATGTTTGCACCCATCTGAGAAATTTCCTAACACTTTGCTGATTCTGTAGGGCACTGCAAGCAAGACCAGATGTAAGCACACTTGTCCATGCCCACAGTCTGACCCTTTTCCGTGTGAATGTTCTTATGACTTGTTGAAAACAGGGTTTGTTTTGGGTTGTTTGTTTGCTGGGGGGTTTTTTGTTGTTGGGGTTGGTTTTTTTTGGGTTTTTTTGGGTTTTTTTCTCCAGGTTTACAAACACTATTTAACATCTGGTGTTAAGAGTCTTCGGACTTTCCCTTCCCTCAGAGCCCAGATGAAAAAAAGTCTATTGGGATTATTCAACCGAATAATTATGCATCCACTTAGGTAGTATAAAGGAGAAGATTCTTAGGAAAGAAATGCATCTGCACACCCAGAAGTGCCGCAATCCCAGTGTGAGGTCAGCAATCATTTAACCAACTACAGTTACTGTGGTAATTACAGTAACCATAAAATTATTATTAGACTTCATCCAGGACACTGGGAATATAGTTTCTCCCTTGCAGGAGGCAGAAAACAATGACAAGGTTGTTTAAGACTGTGCATGAAATCTAATTTAAACACTATCACCTCCAACAGCACATTCTTTTGCCTAATATGGCGTACAGGAATGGTTTCACTATCTATTTAGAAAGAAAAATTACATCTGCTGAATCACCAAAACTAACTGCTTAAGCACCTGGATTTTCCACTGGGGTCTTCCATTCCCAATTTGGCTGATCTTGCAAGATTTAATGGGATCACAGCAAAAAGCTGCAAAGCACACTTTAGGTAATTCAAAGGTCAAACAGGAAAAACTGAAGTATATTTTTGTGGCAATGTGTAAGTTTGTCTGATGAATGCTGTCTAGGGATACTAAGAAAAGATTTGTGAAATATTAGGATCTGAAGTTACCAGACTTTGTTCCCAAAAGGGGCTGTTAAAAGATAAAACCATTTATTGAAGCAGCTATTTACTGTACTGTTTATTGAAGTCAGCTGCCTTCATTGCTTCAAGTGGCAGCTCTCCACAGTGATGAGTCTGCTGCTGTAATTTCATGTGTAGTACAAGGTTTGAGCTATTTCGCTTGGTTCCCACTCTCCCATAAAAGTCTGCACTAACAAGTGGTAAACTTCTATCATTAATCTCGGTTGAAAGATTAAAATCGGTTTCAACAGAAACTATACAATATGCCCATAAAATCTGCAATTTAAATGAAAAATTACTCTAAGAAAGAAATTTTAATCCTGCTTTCATTCTGAAAGTGTAGAAACTCATGCCACTCACACAGCATTTTTTAGTAGACTTCACGTGTAATCTGCAGGTCGAAAGCATTATCAGTTTTATGATGATTTACCTTGCTTTCCATTCCATTTCCTTATTTTTTTTTCTAAGTTGTATTTAAATTTAACTTTTAAAAAAATTAACTGCCACGTTATAGAAGGCAATCTTCTTGCTGTGGCTAATGTATTCAGTATCAAGTATTCCCAAGTTAAACATTTTTATGCAGATTCATAATTAAAGTTACAGTAAATGAGTTAGCTCAATAAATTGTCACAGCAGCCGCTACTGAAAATAACTTTCTTTTCATTACTTATTTGCAGTTCTATTTGAGTTAAATCTGTGTGCTATTGAGCAATGTTCTCAACGCAGAGAAACTTGCAGTCCAGATGTCAGATCCTCTGACAGCATCCTTCCTGTGATGCAGCCGTGCCTGACTACATGACATGGGGCAACAGCAAAGAAAAAGCAGCAGCAGCACTGCAGGCACAATTGGTGACACCTACTGCCTCCAAACACTGATAAGACAATTACTAGAAACCCAACGAGGCTTCGGATGGGTATTTCAGAAGGATTCCCTCGAGCACATGTGGTACCTGGCTTTTAACTGGTGTTCCCAGCATGGTGACTGGCAGCAGATAATTGCTTAGTACATATTAGCCCCACAAACTCAAACTCCCTATCTTGTTCTCTAATTTCAAGAATATGAATGCAATAGCATCACATTTATCTCAAATAAAAAGGAATCAACAGCACCCAAATCTGAGAAATTATACTTCTTATGTCTTGACAGTCCCCTACCTTCCACTCCTACTTTCTAGACTATAATATAGATATTATACAATATCTATAGTATATAGATATCTATACAATAATTCTTGGTCAAGAAAAGAAAGATGCAGGGCGATTATAGCCTTATAATACAGGCTACAAACAGCAAATAACACAGAAATTAACAGCAAGTATATACAACCTGATGTAACTTTGAAGCCAGCCTTGCTTTGAACAAGGAGGTCAAGATCAGATGAGCTCCAGAGTCAGAATCCAGGCTTCCCTTCCAATCTAAATTCCTCTATGATGCTAATTCACTCTAACTGTGGAAAGAGCACAAAGCCCCTTCCACTTTGCTTTTCCGTGCTTGAGAGAACTGTACCTTATGTTGGAGGATCTGAACGTTCTGAACAAGAAAGCGATACGCATTGTACCAGGGCAGGAAGACATCCTTCAGTATATCCCTTACTCCTTCCTCCTTAAATCTCAGATTTTCTGCTCTTACCACAGGAGAATTGATCAGGTATAGCCTGCAAAATAAGAAAACAATACTCAAAAGCTTAAAACTGCATATAGTGGTGGAAATACAGTTTAACATATAGCAAACCCCAGAGAGTTGCATAGCAAGAAAGATACCCAAGGAAGCAGTTTCACACTGAGGAGGACAGTATTGTAAGCATGTAACATATGACAGTTTACTTCCTAGTGCTACAGGACTATTTTTACGATACTGCATATGCAATTTGAATTAAAATTCTCTTTTTTACCCTAGAAGTTAATTGAAGTGATAATACACGCTCAGATGCTATCCCAGTATAAAAGAAGCAGTGGATGCATGGAATTACATGGCTTCACTAAGGGCAAATTGGGCCTGACAAATTTGGTGGCCTTCTACAACAGCATCGATGGATAAGGGAAGGGCAACTGACACCACCTGCCTGGGCTCATGCAAAGAATTTGACACTGTCCCACATGACATCCTTGTCTCTGAATTGGAGACGTGGATTTGACAGATGGACCACTCAGTGGATATGGAATTGGCTGGATGGCCACACTCAGAGTTGCAATCAACAGATCAACGTCCAAGTGGAGACCAGTGATGAGTGGTGTTCCTCAGGGGTCAGTACTGGGACGGGTGCTCTTTAACATCTTTGTCGGCAACACGGACAGTGGGATTGAGTGCACCCTCAGCAAGTGTGCCGATGACACCAAGCTGTGTGGTGCGGTCGACACGCTGGAGGGAAGGGATGCCATCCAGAGGGACCCGGCCAGGCTGGAGAGGTGGGCCCGTGCGAACCTCATGAAGTTCAGCCGGGCCGAGTGCAAGGTCCTGCACCTGGGTCACGGCGATCCCAGGCACAGATCCAGGTTGGGTGGAGAATGGCTTGAGAGCAGCCCTGAGGAGAAGGACTTGGGGGTGGGTGTTGGTTGATGAGAAGCTCAACATGAGCCGGCAATGCGCACGTGCAGCCCAGAAAGCCAACTGCATCCTGGGCTGCATCAAAAGGATGGCCAGCAGGTCGAGGGAAGTGATTCTGAGACCTCACCCTGGAGTACTGTTTCTAGCTCTAGGGCCCCCAACATAAGAAGGACATGGACCTGTTGGAGCAAGTCCAGAGGAGGCCATAAAGGTGATCAGAGGATGGAGCACCTCTGCTCTGAAGACAGGCTGAGAGTTGGGAGAAGGCTCCAGAGAGACCTTATACCAGCCTTCCAGTACCTAAAGGGGGCCTACAGTAAAGATGGGGAGGGAGGGACTCCGGATCAGGGAATACAGTGATAGGATGATGGGCAACAGTTTTAAACTGAAAGAGGGGAGATTTGGATTAGACACCAGGAAGAAATTCTTTGCTGGGTGAGACACTGGCCCAGGTGTCGCAGAGACGCTGTGGCTGCCCCATCCCTGGAGGTGTTCAAGGCCAGGTTGGACGGGGCTTTGAACAACCTGGTCTGGTGGGAGGTGTCCCTGCCCAGGGCAGGGGGTTGTGGTTACAGTTAGGATGATCTTTAAGGTCCCTTCCAGGCCAAACCATTCTATGACTCTATGAATTAGTGCTCATCTTTAGAACGGCACTTATTTTTCGGTAATATTTTGAATTCTTTAATAATGACTGAGTACCTTCCTGATCAATCTGGTTAAGTTCTTCAGTTATAAAAAGTTTTGGGCCTATTGCAAACATAGGACTAAGGAGCAAGGCAAAGCAGGCAAATCAGAGTAAAACAGTAGAAACTAATGTTTCCAAGAAAAATAGCCCAAGAAGAGGACAAAGGGCGTACCTCCTACCAATACAAATGTGCCTCAGTTCCAGAAACAGCTCTAAGAGAGCAAAGCAGAGGATTCGGGTGTCTCTGACCGCTTATATCAGAAGCGGCCCCTCATGGAATCACCTCAGCCAAGGGGGTTCATCCACACATGAAATCCACCCTGTCCAGGGAGATCCACCTCCTGTCAGTCTCTCTGAGGCTCACAGTTCCTCATTTCAGAGAGACAGACACGTCCCCCAGCTACCTTCACTGGCTGCAAGTTCTCAAAAAATCATTTTTGTGCTTTATCCCATCTTACTCCCTAAACAAATATTCTGCCTATGGAGACAAATTGGTATCTATCAAGTTAACTCAAAAAGAAACCAGGTCTTACTTAAGTATAAAAAAAAAAAAATTGAATACAAACTTGATTTAGATACACTTAGTTTAGTTTTCCAAACATGAAAAACAAACCAAACATATTTTATTTTAAAGATTGTGGCACTTCTCAATAGACATTTATTAACTCATTTTCTCAAATTTTATCAACTTTAAAAAAATCATGATTCTAAACTAATATATCTCTACAGGCACTTCCTTTAGGAGGCTTTAAAATCTTAATGGGGTTTGACACAGCACATTCAAGAAAACCAGACCATAAATTTTAAAAGAGAGGGCTTCTTGCATAAAAATGAATACATAACAACTGAGGTGCCAGAGTAAACAGGCAGTAATGCAGCACAGAAATCATGGGCATCTTAGGTATTGTATTAAGGAAAAAAAGAAAAAAGAAGTATTTTTAAACATGGTATCTGAATTCAAATTAGAAATTTACAGAACTACAGAACAATTAAGCATGATAATGAAGTAATAAGTCCTTAAATGGAACTAGAATTCATAAATAAATATTTAAACCAAACCTCCCATCACAATTATTTATGTGCTTATTACTCATTATTTATTTCAGTAGTCAAACACAGTTTTGCCCCGAATACGAGAGCTAGTCTGGCCCTAGGGTGCCCCAGGATACTCCAGGCCAGTTTGGGACTTAGTGAGAATAATGACCACTTCCAGTTGCCTCCACTGCTTTCCTCCTGAGGAGGCAGCCATGCAAACTAACCAGAACCATGAAGGATCCACTTAATTGCTCCTTCGCACCCACCTCCGCAGCACTCGCTGCAGAATCTATCGTAAGTCTTATAAAATGGCTCTCAGGACGAGAAATTAAAGAAAATGGAGCGCTCTCAGGCTATAGTTTTGGTGCTTTTTTAACATAGCAGCCCCATACTGACTTACAATATGTAAATCTTAGAAGAATACTAATTTCCTGAATTTGTCCAATGCAAAGACACTTACCCCTATTATATCGAAAGAGAAATAAGGCACACGATAAAGGAAGATTTCTATGCATTTAGTTACACCTAGTAATATTATCCACTGAGCAGAAAATCAAACCTTCTTCAAATCAAGCCAGTATTATCAAGTTTTCTAACAACGTATGAGAAACAATGAAGTAACCTCCTTTTCATCTCTCTAAAACAGCAGTCTGTGACATTACGTTTTTTCTCCTGTGTTTTAAGAACAGATTGAGAAGAGAACGTAACACATCATTTCTAACAGCAATACTTACCTCAGGATACATGAAAGCAAAGGGCTTGTATATCCTATGACCAGCAAAATCTCTTTCTGATATATTTCAACTTTGACAGCTATCCAATCCAAGTCATAAGTCTTAGGAATATTGAAATATCACTGGTTTTGACAATTGTTAGAGATTTCAAGTTTCATGTTACAGGAAGTCTGAAGTTGGGTTGTTAAATTTACTGGGCTGTCATTTCTTCTGTTTGCCCTTTCCATTCAATTCCATATTCATTTAAACAACTTACATCTATATTTTCTGCTGATCTATTTATCAAGCTACTGCTGAGAATACTTCAAAGCTGTAGTTTAAAATATATATGGGTGTACTGCAAAAGCTAAAGTAACTCTGCAGGGAAACAGTGCCAAAGAAAAAAAGCCTCGGTTGTAGCTTTTTCTATAAACAGAACACATCAAGCACTTCAGTGAATAAGCAGAGACAACTGAATCGCAGAGCTCCTTCCTTAAATGAACCTAGTCTGCAATGCTTTTTACTCTCTATGTGGGTGTATGTATAAATAAATGGGACATTAAAGAATGAGTACACAGGCAGAAAAATGAATTAGCTTTTTAGAAATAAAAAAAACCACGAATAATGGAATTCTAACTTCTGGTGTTTGAGATTTTTTGTTTTGTTTTATAAAAAAAGGCAGATTTTTTTTTTTCAACAGACACATCACCTGCGATTTAAAAAATCTCCAATATGAGTAACTCCAACCCTTTTCACTCATACTGTTCCAGCTACCGATTCACTGATATTCTGCTAATACATCTCCATTATTTGTAAAGAACAACCTTGATCAAATTTAAGAAACCCATCCAACTCTCCACTGTAAACATATATTAAGAAACCCACCCAACTCTCCACTGTAAATATATACGAGAAGATAATTTACGAGGTCTCCTAAATGCTAAAGCTTGAAACAATAAGGAACTTCATATGTTATTTTTTTAAATTATCTAGAACAAGCAACAACCATTTTTCTCAAATAAACAAAACACTACGGTGCACTAAGCTTTCGTTCAGCCCAATCATTACCACGTATAGTTGTAACATACAATTCAATCTGTGTGATAGTTTAAGGTTTTCTTATATATAGCAAGAATTACAGGGCTCTTGAGAAATGCCTAAGTAGTGTACTCCTGCCGTTATTAAAATGTCTTTATTGCACCTTTACCTCAAGGTACCACTTCATGCATGTAGTTAGTGCATCTAGCCAAAGGACCAGGCAACTGCATAATTACATTTATATGTTAGTATAACTTTAATGAAACACTTGAACTGTGTTTAATCTCCATTTCACCAGGACAATTTATATATACATATTAGGCTGCTCCACTTCTGCTTTTCTGGTTTCACTGCTATTAGGTACATACTGTATACTTACATGAACAAAAGAGAAACGCTTTCTGTTTAGAAAATGCATAGCGCAAGCAGCAAACAAACATTTCCATGCATTATACAGTAATCCCTTCCTAGAATAACGATTTAACAGTAAGCTAATAGTGTTGTTCTCAAAGATTTTATTCCAATTTTCACTGGGTCAACTCCGACCATTGCAATAGCAGCCAGTGCTGGCTGGAGCAGAAGCACTCCATACAAAGCGGACACACGTTTTCCGACAAAAGGCCTCCAGTCAGCATGGCAGCTTCAGTCGTTACCAGCCTTTAGGGAGATATAGAGGGAGGGAGATATAGAAAGTCCAGGCACTGGAATTATTGCCAGTTCTTTTGACTCATCCACCCTTTCAGCTATTTGGCTGCCACAGTGGTCTAGAAGTTTCTAAAATTAACTTTCTTCCTACTGCTAATTGTCAAAACCCCATAAGCAGCCCTCCTGGTACATGTCTGCTACGAACAGAAAGGTCACATATCAGACTGCACATCAATTAAAGAAATCCTACCTTAGTGCATCAGCTCCATAACTATTTACAATACTCATGGGATCAGGATAATTCTTCTTCCTTTTGCTCATTTTTTGGCCATCACTAGAAAAAAATCAGAATGCAGGCATAAATTCCCAGAATTGTTGTAATACACAGATAAAGAAAAAAGGCCCTTCAAATCCAGCTTAATTTTTCTGTCCTATTACGTTCTTGGTAGCATGGACATAATTGTGCATAAGGCCATCATTTCGGTATGACTGTTGAACCCACGAGAGCAACTCAGGGAAAAACCAAACAACCCAAGAGGCTCCCAAGTTACAAATCTAGGCAGGAAATCTGTCTTTCCTACCAAAGCTGAGGGAAGATGCACTTGTTTTGCATCAATCCCTCCAGCCCACTTGCAAGGCTTTATTTGAAAATAAAGGGAAACAAATATAATTAACTTACTTAAAATCGCACCTAAAACTACTCTGCATAACAGGTATCCTTTATTTCCTATTCGGACTTGTTACTCATTTTCTCTCTCTCTCGGAAGGATTAGTCCTGCTGGAAAGAACTCAGTGCAGAGAGCTGGGATGTGTAAACCTCACACTCACCGATACCTCCCTGACAAGTCTTAACAGCTCCAAAGTCCATTACAGATTTAATTTACAATTGACAGGGACTTATCGGAAATATTCTTTGACTAAAAACCTGTTCAGGAAAGACATGACAGACATACCAACCTGGCAAGAACGAGGCCATTCACAATTACGTTCTTGAAAGGAGGCCTTCCAAAAAGAGCAGTGGAGAGCACCAGCAAAGTGTAGAACCTGAAACAAGAGACAATGCAAACGTGACTTTCTAAATACGCCAAGCAGAAGGCTGCACGTCCTTCATCACAAAAGAATTTTTTCATTATGTTCTTCTACTCCAGCAAAGTTAAAATTTAAGTATGTGGAACATTTACGTGGCAGAGACTCAGAAGAGGAGCTTAGCAAAAGCAGATCTTTTTCCTCTTTGTAGCATACTGTGCTGTTTGCTCAGTTGTAATCTACTAGTCCAAGAAGGCTGAAGAATTGTAATAGGAAGCACTAGAAAGGTCGTCAAGAAGACAACTGTAGCATTTTCCCCTTTAATACAGAAAATACAAGGCAGGAGGGCATTCCTGGCCCCTCCGATGTGATATGTTTACAATACCTGTATAAACTATCTAGGACATTTAAGAAATCCGCATTGGAGCAAGCACAGGCACCTATTGGTCAATATGATCGTATCTGAGCAATTAAGTGGAGGTCCAAAATGACGTGATAATTTCATACTCAGGAGTCAGAACCTTCACCAAAGTAGGTATTTCTGACCTTCTGTAACTGCACTGCTTGTAATTACCTTTAAGAAAAATAACTGGAGGGGGGGCCACAGCTTTCCTGGTTAAAAATGAGTATCACACTGGCAATTGCTTAGCAACCTTAAAACAGCAGCTGACTATATGAAATCTAATTGATTTAGAATAAGGCACAGGAGGTTATGCCTTAGAACTATGCATTTGCATGAAGATTTAGTGGAGAAAGACTTCAGTGAAGAAAAAAACAAGAAGGTCCATCTGTATATTCCAAGTAGTTTTTATCAAAAAGCTGCCTGTAATTGCAAAAATCATCATTCTTATACTTGAGCGTCCAAAGTTCTGGAAAGGCTGCTGTGTGCATTACCGCACTTATTACGTGGCTTACGTGACAACTCTGATGCTTCTCTCCCAGACAGGCTTTTAACTCTACAAATCACCTCAATTCACACCGCACAATACAAACTCTCTTTATTAAATCGCACTGTAGTTTTAACCAGCCCTCCTCCACCTGCACAAAAACACATGCACCCAAAATCCCCACCTTCGTTTTTAACCTTCTTAAGAAAACCCCTAAACACAAACATCTGGGCACTTACTCCGATGATCGACACCTCAAGCCTACAAGGCTGACAGTTCATCACAAACACAGCAGCACCGCGTCAGGATTTCGTATGACGGTACCTCATTGACAAACTCCCATCACTTTCCGCAAACTGGTTGCAAATTCTCCTATTGGAGCAAGTGTATTTGCAATTAAAAAGAACAAAGCAGAACCAACTAGGAGAGATTTATTTCAATGCTGTTTGCATTAGGAAAATTGTACAGATGGACCGTGGGCACTGAAAAAATACATCCAAGAACTTTTGACAAATTTTATGCTATTTGCATTGTCAAACCCGATGAGGCTCAGCAATGAGGTACCTCAGGTGCTCACAGTTACAAGACTGTCTTTGAGATCGTGTGATCCACCTGTTTACACACCATTCTGACAAAACTCTTTCATTCTTTGAAAACTTGTTCTCTCTCAGATTAGCCTTTTTTAAAAAATTCACCTCATTTTCTCTCAATATTGTAAAGGAGTGTCTCTCTGCACCGAATTTTTGAAATATCTTGTGCACAGACACATTTGTTTCTGACAACCTCCACGACTTATCTCTGCTGCTTCATCTTCCATGCACCAAATCTGAGTCTGCTTCTAGTTATGTCCTTGAAGATATATAGCTGTCAGCCAGAACAATAGTAAAAACCCCTTAACATCACAGAGACAGACATCCACTTCTTCCCTCCTCTTCCACTCCCCCCAAATGGGAGAAAGTGTTCCCTCCCTGTTTTCTCCTTTCTTGAACAATTGTGGGTAAATTCATAATCCTGTGGGTAAATTCATAATCATGCCAAAAGCCTTCAGCTGTGAATTCCCTGTACGCCACCACATTCTGACCATGACTATAAATCTCACTGCACCTCCCCATATACAATCAGAGATAGAGCCTTTCCTATCAATCCATCCAGACTGCCAGTCTTGCGACCCAATGACTGCAAGACTTTTTCCTCTGGCCTTAACAAATGTAACTCAGCTCTTTCTCATATCCATGCAGAAAGTAATCAAAGCCATCACTCTCCTAGCTCATCACCTTGGTCACATTAATTTTCCCCTTGTCTCCCTTGACTTTCTCCCCTACTCTCTCGAGTCAAACAGAAGCCACCAGATCTCCACCTCCTGAGCTTTTCACCCCTACCAGTCCTCACTTCACGTCAGCTGCAGTCTCTGACCTGACACAAAACCAACCTTCATTCTTGATCTTAACACTTTATACAGAATACTTCAAATAAAAAAAAATAAAAAAAAAAAAAATCACATACTGTGCTGTTAACACTTCAGAACACATCAGCTTCTTGTTCACTTAGGCCTTATATAGTGCTATATATTGTTCACTTAGGCCTTATATAGCGCTATATATGTTCATATAGCACTTATGTTCATATAGTGCTGTCATACTGGCAGAAAGATACACCTGTCTTTTCTTCAAAACATCCTCATTTTCCCCAAGACTTAGGAAAAAGTAACTAAAAGCCTAACAGTTTTAGAATGAGAACTCTTCTTAAGAACAGCCTGAGACGGCTTTACCATTTACCAAAAAACCCCACGGTGGGAGAGGTATAAGCATCACGTATCAAGGCAAGTGTTTTGATATTCCACCCACAAGCAGATGAGACAGAGTTGAGTATGGAGAAGACTTACAGTTAACTCTGATGCTGACATTAAAAAGCAAAAAGCAATCTACTCCCGATTGTAATGTGAAAGGCTGCATTTGCCCATTGCCCCCAGCACACACAGGAGTGTGCGGGCTCCAGCCGATGCACAGCGGGTGTCTGTCTACAACCACAGGGCCACCGCTGGCGGCGGCCTCAGCTCGGACTTCTCTCGCTATTTTTCCGGGGCCAATCTTCAGTGCAATCAGCGATGTGATTCGGTTCAGCCTACTAAGGAAAGGGAAAGAAGCCGCTTTCAGCAGCAGCTTGCAGGTAGGTCAACATCAGTGAGCTGGAACCACAGGTTACATTTACTATTTAAAAAAAAGAAAATAACTTTATAAATTGGAAACATGATAGCTTAGCAGATCTGGATGTTGCACAGCACTCAAGTTTAAATTAATATCACACTATAAAAAGGACAACTTGTGTAAAAATTACAAACGCATTCTTTAACAGCACTAAAGAGCTTCATTGGAGGCATGTGAGATCAGACTTATCTTTTCATCTGTCATGTCTCCCACACACGCTTCAAAGCACAGCACTAAAAGAAACGCTGCAGTAAGTGTGTGTGATACATACTAATCCACTGTGATATCCTAATCTCAAACAGCTAAACCCTGAAACCTGAAATTGATCATTCCTCCTATATTTTTACTGGAATTGTAACGATGAGGAATAGATTTTGTATCCACATAAAAATCCCAAACCATTTTAATTCTTCTGAACTTTTACAACTCAGCAGGTCCCTTGCACAGCATAAGAATGATTACATTGTAGGGTTTTTTTTTTAATTTGTTTTCATTTTTTTGGCACCTAAATTACAATCAATGTCCTTTTATCTTTATAAAGTGTAATAGGGAATATTATAGGGAATATAATAGTCAGCTTATGACTGTGCCTTTTGCATGCATTTTATATATCTTTATCATGTGTTCTTTTGTCTCTTTTCTTAAAACAAAAAGAAAAAAAACAAAACCCACACACAAAACCCCCACAATTTTCTAATTCTTTTCAGATAGAAGGAAAGACTTAAAAAAAAAAGAAGAGGGAAAACAAAGTTTTTAATTCTCCTTTCATGCACATAATGAACAATGTTGCAGAAAGACTAATACACGGACTCACTAGTATTATGACTTTTCAAGCTATTTTTCTCCATTCCTTCTTCATTCTAACCCTGCACTAGCCTCCCCCGGTCCCTAAAGCACACCTGCTGCAGAGTAAGCAGGTTTTCTCCCAAATAAACAAAACCTTTCACTTTTCTCCACAATGAAACAGGTATTATATGGTATGGTATATAACATTCCATTTTATAGTTAAAATTTCCTAAATTAGCGTTTGTCAAATTAAATGCTGCAACATAGAGTTCACTGTAGATACTGGATCCAACACTGCCTGAAGAGCAGCAAACATGAACTAGCGACCTGCAAATGAGATCAGTACGTCCCTCTGCTGCTGGGTTTCATGCTACTCAACAAGTACTTAGTTGTACACTAACACCAAAAAGCACCATGACCAATAAACTGTGATTTATAATTGTGGAGAGCACAAATTTAAAGATCAACACAAACAGATGGCCTAAGAAAGACTACTTGGGGGGTCAGAAAACACAAAAATTCATCCTAAAAATCTGTCGGTTTTCACAGCCAAACTCAGATTTCAAAAATAGAATAAACATTTTAAAATGCCAAAACTAAAACTATATATATGCATGCATTCATGTACGTATGAGAACATTACCCAGAGAAAATATGAGGTTAGAGAAAAATTTTCATCAGTGATTGAAAAGCACTTATCCAGAAAGGAATCAAATAAGCAGATGAAGTTTTCAGTTAGAAAATTTGATTTTTGTAAACAATAAGATCTTAACAACTTAGGGTTTGACTTAAATTTGAATTTATGAAGACAAGCTGAGAGAGCTGTCATACACTTATCTATACAACATTGAAGGATCATCGCAGAAGGAACACTGTTAGAAGCAGGGCAATAACTTCATATAGTAAAGTAGCGGAAAATTACCATCCTCGGGTTTGGTCAATGCCTTCAGCAATGAAGTCAGCAGGGAAAGCATCTTCAAGTTCTTTTTTGTTTTCAAATGGATAATGGACTTGTGCGTAAGGCATGCTTCCACTCTCAAACCAGCAATCAAAAACTTCAGGGACCCGGCGCAGTAAGCCCTTGCCACAGCGTGAAGGGATTGTTAGGGGATCAATACTACAGGAAAGAAGATTGACAAATTCTAAGCAAAAACAAGAATTAGCACAAAAAGTTAACGTTATGCTTGCACATTAGGTGTCACAGGAGTTCTGGTTTTAATTTTAATGATTCTCAAAAAGGCCAGCATTTTCTTTGACATTTTTTTCTAATTTAAAGTTATTTTAGAGATTTTTTTTGTATTAACAGTGTCCAAGACAGAAGAAAGGAAAATTTATACATGTTAATCCCAAGTCCTCTTACTACCTTTCTATTTTCCTTAAATCTGTTTCCCTGGTTTTGGGCAAAGAAAACTAGTATTTTTTATGTCTACTCAGCTCTTTTTAATAACTAGTTAACAGCCTCTGTGACCGACCTTTCTCGATGGAGATCAGTGACTTTCACTCCAGACAGCTCTTCCAGTTCTGCCATTGAACCAATACACACCACCTGTAACAGACATGCAAGAAATTTAGTCAGTTGTTTGCAGGCAGTAGCCTAGGTTTGTAGGTCAGTCAGTATCTTCTAAAGTAGCTGAAAGAGCTGAAAAGCCAACAAAAATTTTGTACAAGGTCTCCTTCTTCAATCTAACAAAGCAGCGAATGATACAATTGATATCAGAATAATTCGAGTCTTCGAAGAACAAACATGTTGTCAGATATCAAAAAAGGTAGGGTTTTGTTGTTTGGGGTTTTTTTTTTTTTTTTTCTTCAAACAACTGACAACAGAAAACACCTATGAAAATTCGAGGATCCTGACTTTTATACAGATAGGAATTTCAGATCCCAAGTTCCTCTTCTGAAGCTAAGGTAAGCAGCTAAATTGCTCATAACTGAGTATAAGTGTTCCATCCCAGGTACACTAAACTGTTCATATTAATGGCATCTTATTTAAAGTGAAAAAGAAGTGTCGCAGCTAACAAAGTGGTTGTTAAGAAAGGTACAGACTTTTCTTGTTTTCATTGCATCAACGCACTACCTAAGAAAAAAGCAAAAAGTTTCAGTAACTGACTTGCATCGACATCACGAAATGTTGGTGAAACAAATGATTCTGAAAAACTGTACGTGGGAGAGAAGGAAAAACAAAGCTTTCCTTGCTTTACATTTTAATCAAGTTTAACCATCCCAAAGCCCTGTTGCCCTCCCTCATCTGGCAGGACTCACAAGCCACAAGCTCCAGTACAGATGCGGATTTTGGAGATCCAGTCCCACATGCTATCAGGCCAATGTAGAACTGATATGGAAAAAATGTTTTTTGACAGATCTGACAGGGAAGGAGTTAAGTGTATCAACATAAAGAAGCTGTAAGTAGGCTAGACATTTTTCACTTTCTATAACTTTCTAACTTGCTTTTAGGATAGAGTAAGTCAGAGTACTGCTCATCTCCTACAGCTAGTCTGAAATGCGTGTGTATCTATACACACAGAAGCTGTGACTAACCAAAAGGTTTTCGTGCCTTTAATTCCAAAAAAACTGTAATGAATTACAAAGAAGACAGACAGTATCATTTTCCTAGACTGATTCAACTGCTGATCTGCATTACTTATCTTCTATTGTAAAGCACTTTTTAAATGTAATTTTTTTCATTACTTACCTATTTTTCTTATTTTTCTATAGGAAGTGAAGCATTACAATGATTACGATAGTCAAGTACAACAGTCCGCAGCTTGCACAGCAAACCACACCAGGTGACTGATCCCAGTTAAAAATAGGCTTTTATCAACAAACTATTTTTATCCCAGACCTGCTCTTCATTCACTGTGTGGCCCCATAAGCAACCACACAAGCTCAAGTGCGCACTGCTGGCAGAAGAAAAGGTTTTAATAGCAGCACAGGTAAAAAAAATACCCTTGGATAAGCTGATCGCTTCATCTTCGCTAACCTTAGTACTTGAACATACCTTCACGCTATGATCTCGGTTAAGAGCTGCCCATCAGTTGTTGCTTTTCGAACCAAGCATTTCAATACTTCAGTAAAATTCTGAACATTGGATGCACCTGCAGAACTGCACCCAGCAGGACATATTCTTAGAAGAAATAACCTTAAGCCCACACGAAAAATCCAACCACCACTGGAGGAACACAGATACCACCATACTGACTAAAACCGCCTCTGTTCAAGTCAGAAGGATGGAGCTACTCTGTCACAAAGGGAGCTCATTAGATACTTCAAGGCAAAAAAACCAATGCAGCAAGTAGATGCTAATCATATCCGATCCCTCGTTAGGCCGCACCCACTCATTTCTGCAAGGAACAAACTGCTTTATGCTCTCAAATCAAAGCTATGGCTTCGGATACATTTCTTCAAAGCAATGTCTACTTTAGTAGCCAGGCCCCCTTTCCTACCAGTCACTTGTTCCTCCTCCATTTTATTTTTCAGCCACATCAAGTACAAACCAGCTGTGTTAACACTTAACAGCAGACGGCAAAGACTGAAATACACGGGGTGGGACTGGGGGCTGTTCAACCCTGTTTCAGCACCACTGAGACATAATGTGAATGAAATCAGAGGTCGAGGTGAAATACTAACAAAATGAACATTAGCATTATATTCAGGATTATCCTTGTAAATAGGAAGAATAAAGCCATCCAGCAGCATTCTTGGACCTCAGTGTTCCTGTGGCATAGTTCTCCAGTCCCTATTAAGTAAAAACGTTTGCTGTTACTGGTTTGTTATTTCAGCTCTGTTAAGTACCTATAACGGAAGAATGAGGAGTGTTCATAGAAAGAAAGAAGTCCATGCAGCATATCAGCAAAAGCATCTGGGATCTTTAGAAAGCATCTTCTGAATAGTAATCAGTAAAGAAATGGCTGCTAAGGTCAGCTAAAAGTGTCATCCTTCCTGCAGCCTCCGAGCAGCCTGGAACGTAAAGGAGCTCCCTCCCCTTCAGGACAGCGCAGCCGGGGTCCTCTCCTCCCAAACCTCCGACACACAACGGGGGGCACCAAAGCCAGCGGAGGGTTCACAGCTTACGTGAGTGACAAGCAATGAAACCATCGGAGAGTTTCCGTAACATCATGGAACATTTAATACTATCATTTGTATGCAAGTCCTATAAAATTAACCTATAGTCTGCTTTATCAACTTGCGTGCTATATTAAAGAATTTTATTATCTAATCCAAATGAGATGTGCTCCTCCACTGAGGAAATCATTGAGATTTGAGAGCTTAAAATTAAAAATTGCCTGCAAAAATGCAGTAATAAACACAAGCTTCAAAATTTAACTTCCATTATGTGTCTCTACCTGATAATTATGCTAAAATAGAAGCTAAAATAAAACTGTGGGAAACCAGATATTGATTTGTAATAAAATTCACTTTAATACCAATTAATTCACCTTATTGTATATTAAATAAGGATCTGTTATTACTTCTCCAGGATTTAATATGCACAGCATAATTGCATGCGACAAAGTGTTCTTTTGAGAACAGGCAATGAAGAGGAGGCTCTGCGATCTCCCATGGCACCAGGCTGCAGTAAAACTGAAGTCAATGGTATTTCTATATGAGAGCAGATGTCACTCGGGCCTTAAGTTCCATATCCGTTCCAATGGTATTTAGTTTTTAAGCTATATCCCACATGCATAAAAAGAGCATGAATATTAAGAAACCCTAACTTGAAATTTAGCATGGTCCAGAAGCCATACTTGACTATTGAAGCATGCCATTCAGACTTTAGAGTAAACAGAAATGTATAACATCTACGGATAAAAATAATAGATCTGTTGGTATTTCTATCATTATTCAGAACACCAAGCCCTGAGGAATATACGCAGCTAATTTCAAAGGAAAGGTCAATCTTCCAAGCTAGACATCACATTGTTATTAAAAACAAAGAAATCAAACCTGAAAAAGCAAAAAAATCTGTACACACAGGAATACAGACATTGGGAGACTGGACAGAAAATGAAATATTATTAGAGGCAAGGAGTGGGAGTAATGTAACCTTTACACAATCTTTTTCAGCTGTAAAATGATGTCTTGAAGTACTTTAGCACAAAACTGAAAGCCTTTTCTCTATCTAAAAAACCCTCTGTTATACCAAAAAAGGGACTTAAAGTTTAGTTTTAAGACTGACAGTTCATATCTAAAAATTTTGAATAATTGTTAAAAATTAGTATGTGAGAGACAGAAGCACTTGGTTTGCCAGTAATTTACAAACATGCTCATAGTATAAATAGAATTCAACTACCAAGGCTTTCTTAGATACTTAAATTGTAACTGCAACAAGTAACTCCCTCCCTCCCCCAATATCTCCCTGCCTATCAGCAAGATTTCCAATGAAGAGGAAATAAAATATGCTTTATGGTGCACATCTAAGCAGTAGTTCAGTTCAAGAAAACAACATACTTTTCTGGCATATGTTTCCCTATCTGAGGTCTTCCATGTCTAGAACGAAAATTAAACCTTTTTCAAACCAGGGGTGATACAAACAAAGGCTTCAGCTGCTGCCATCAGTATTCACCTTCCATGGACACCCTGACATTGGTTAGCATTTCCTATTTCCAACGTGAAGAAGGACTTATCATACGTGTCTAATGGAACTAACCTACACAGGAAAATCTTCAGAAACAGTTTTAAAACTTGGCGTTTTGACACTTAGAAAACTGCAGTCATCAAAACTGTGTAAAGTATTCACTTGAGCAGTTTGCTTTCTGCTCCCAATGGCAGGACACCTTACAACTTCAAAAAACCTCATTTCTAGCATTCTCGTTATACACTTTCATCATTCCACTAGATTCACATTTTTACAGTCTGTTGTATTCACATATGTAGCACTACAAATATATATTTTCACTGTTGTCCTATGGTGGACTTGCTTTTATGCCTTCAGCGATTCATTTGGCTTGAAGTAACCAAGCATCAGAATTTTAAAAACAGACTGAAAGGACTGAGTAAAAAAAAAAAAAATCTTTCTTGCCATTTTCTCACTGCATTTGTTATTTACATGAGATTTACCATTATTGCAAATTCTTCCAGGAAAGATAAGATTAATTCTCATATAAAAAACAAAAAAAAATTGCTTGCAGTTTTCAAGCAAAAGCAAAGAAAATGTGTATGGGCACACAAATACATGCATGCATATGCGAATATCACCTCCTATAGATATACATATACTGTTAAGACATACTAATAGAACTTAAGACTGCAGCAGCCAAAGATATAACAGTCTATCAAAATAAGCAAACAACGTACACAGATAGGCTTTTCTGTCAACTGGAAACCTTTGCGTTCTTACTCACCTCTTCAAAATCCTCGCTGACCCACAAAGGGATGGGCGTTCCCCAGTACCGGTTTCTAGAGATAGCCCAATCTCGTGCATCTTTAAGCCAGTTCCCAAAACGCTTCTCCCTCACAAAATCTGGAACCCTGGTCCGAAAATAAGAAAAGTATTCTTTTATCACTACATTCCACTTAAAAGAAATCTAGCAAGAACGGTTATGTTTTATTTCATCCACAAAACAAGTCAATTTCAGCACACTACATGAATTGCAGCACATTCATGTTACAGCACTGGCTATCGCAGGGCCTGTAGACTTGCTGCCAAAGACGTAACACCATTTCTTCTGCCTTTCTTTGATCTTCAAGTAAGCTACAGAAGTGAAAAATACCATGTTTATTTTACTCTAAAATAACTCAGTAAAAACGTGTACAACACACAACAGATTCATTAACAATGATGTCCAAAAATCCTCAGGGTAGTCCAACATTGGAGGATTATGGCTAAGGCCGGGTAACAATACTACTGCTTTATTTTACATACAGAAAAAAAATACCAGTTACCGATTTTGGTGCTGAATGAAATTAGAAAGTTTCAAAAGCCTGGAGTAATAGCATCAAAAGGCACTTTGCATTATACACGTGCATCCAGGTGTCTGCACGTTACCTTTAGGCTTGGAGAATAAAAAAACCCAGGTTGATATCCTAAAAAAAAAAAAAAAAAGCCTTTTTATGCTATTTATTATCTCCACTTTTAATTCTCCAATTAAAAAACAAAACAACCACCCCTGCCAAACACAGAAACATACCAGTGATTGCTAAAAAAACACCTCATTTTGAGCACTCATGGGCTCTGAGGAATGTTAAAGACGAATTTTCATCATGTGAAAATGTCTTGGAGCTCGAAGGTTAACATCAGAATCTGATGCCTAGCAAGTTTCCTGGATAAGCTAAATGGCCTAATGGTTTGGTTAGGAACCTGTTGTTTTCTCTTGTGATGTAAACAAATAATTAACTATTTATACAAGGATTATATAGCAGATAAGGGGAAAAAAAAAAAATGGTGTTTGAAGTCAACAATATATCCCCTTCAAGCCTAAAGGTGCATTGAAGGCAACCAACCTCAAATGAAACTCATGGGAAGAATAACCTTAAGACAGCGTCATAGATGCACAGAAGCTGTGAATGAACAGTTAACAATAATACAAATAACTCCAGAATTGAGTTATCAAACAAACCATGACAAGCTTTTCTGGGTTTGTTTTTCCAGTGTACCTAGAAGGTCCCTCCCCGAAGCATAAGCTGGATTTAGAGATCCAGAGTTTCTAAAGAAAGGAATAGCTAAACTACAGAAAACATATGGCCTCTTCTACCATTACTTTTCAAAGCTCTTGGCCCCCTCTCAAACGTTTTTTGAAGAAGAATGATTTATTCACAGATCAGCCCCAAGAGTAACAAAAATGAAAGAATCCTTTAGAGGAAAAATTAAAAGAATGGATCCACAGGACACACTAAGGTGGGATTTGGCCCAGCAGCAGGAGATCTATGAAATAAGGGCGAGCATCCCTCAAAGATCTACTGATGAAAATGAAAGCTACTGTCTTTTAAAAGTTTTACCCATGACAACGCCATGTGGAGATCTGAAGACTTCTTGATGCCAATGTTGTCTCAGGTGGATAAAAACTACCACTAAAAGACTCACTAAATATCAGCTTGCAGTTTTGCAGCTTCACTAGTCATAGATTTACTTGTGGCTGCAACGTTACCTTCTGTAACATTTCTCAAACAAAAATGTAATACGAAAAAATTTTTAAACAAACTCAGTGACTAATGCTTCACATGACATCCATACCTCTGCTTTGAAATTTAGAAATGTACACAGGCTTTTACAATTTGTTTGAGTGGGACTCATTACTACTAACTTGTTGTGGTGACCTTAAGAGACCCGCTCTCCAAACACAAGTGGAAACTGTACGAAGATCATTAGCATTTGCCTAACATTCCACTAATGTGGAAAACTTCTCTTCACATCAGTCCTAAACTAGTTTCCATTTTTCAGAAGTTGTTAGACACTGATTAGCTGAAATTATTAGTCCCATTTAACATAGCTAGAGGCTGAAACAATCCCCCAATGACATTAAAATGCTAAGAGTTTCAACTCTGCCTCCTCAAAACATGCATGAAAAATTAATTTCATCCCCAAAGTGGACATTAACCACAAAAATGTATGTGGTGTGATCTCTCTCTCGATCTCTCTTTGAGCTATGAAAACATATAATTTACCTCTTCTGGTAAAATTGCCTGACCCCGCTGCCAGTTTTTAGTGGAACATAAAACACAAACCACTTCATCTACCATCAACCACATTTGCAACAATGATTTGTGGCACTTCCGAGGTAACAATACAGAAATAACACCGCCACAGCCATCAAATAAAATAAAAAGAGCCTGTATCTTAAACACATTTTGAGCCCATCACTCAAAGAAAGTGTTACTTAAAACAATTGGTTCTCACCACCACATAGCTGCTGCCCAAACCGAACGGTGGATACAGGCTCCAACTGGGACCAAGCCAGAGGAGGCATCTGCAGCAGAGAACAGCCTTGCCAGTTACACACTTCTACAGGACTACAGCCTGTTCCTTTTATTTAGTCTCACTGGATTCAGCTACAGATATCTCAGTCTGACACTTCTGACTTACCTACATAAGAAAAAATTAAATAATAATGAAAAAAAATATTCAAAGGCACCTTCTATTTAAGTATTTCGCTAGGCTGGGAAGACAGAACAGAGTATGCTCAGCACTGTTGTTACTAACACCCGATCATTATGTTACACCATCTCCAGGTTAGTGTTTCTATAGGGGTTTTTTCCATTTCTTAACACTCTTCTCAGGTATTTTCTTGGTATGCTTCTCTTGTTAAATTTTAATAAAGATAACATCCTGCCACAGGTATATATTATTAGTTAAGGAAGCATTTATAACTCTTCCATCTACACCAAGCAATGATTTCTTAAATTTGCAGAAAGATTGTTTGTTTTACTCAACTAAGGAGACTGAGGGCAGCCTGAGGAATGCCACCCTCCGGTGAATTCTGCTCCCTTTCTCCCATGCAGTAATTGAAGAAACTTGGCCTCACCCTGAGACCACGCCATACCGCGTTTCATCTATCAGCCCATGGTCTTCCCCACAATGCCCAGTTAGTTCTTCCATCTGTATTCCCAAGTACATTGCAAACAGCTTTGTGACTTTGGTAAGACCACGATAAAACCATGAATCACTACTGACACTGGTCTTCAGCTTTCAGGACATTTTGGGGTGTGTTAAGCACCGCTTACCTAAACCCCAAAGCTGAAATAGTTCCCTGAAAGTTAGTGGAGTTAACGGCTGCACAATTTGTCAAGGTGCAAACACTGACCCCTGTGCATCAAAACTGTCCTCACAGCATGGCTATTTAGAAGCTTTAAACAGAATGAAAAGACAAAAAGAAAAGCAAGGCCACCCACATTAATATGCCTAGTTTAGAACACAGATATATGAAAAAAAAGCCTTTTCCCATATGCTAATATGCACGGTTTTCACATTTAACCAGGTATCGGTCACAAACCCCCTTCAGCCAGAAAGCAGCTATTTCAGGTTTCTGCTGGTGGCTTCACTGAATTGACAGTGGGGTGCGACAGCCCCTCCACAGCGACCCACCGCCAACAGCACCGGACACGTGCCCGTCTCAGAAAAGGTCAAGCTCCAGCATCAAACAGTTCCACAATTTTGCAACCGAAATCAAAGCAGTGACTCCTCTCCTAACACAATCCTGCTGCAGATCCTAAAACTGTGCTGTTAGAAACAGGGTTGTTGTTTTTTTTTTTTATTTCCCAACTGGTCTACAATTCGTCTGGGGTTTGACCTTCAAATTTCTCTGCAAAATGACACAGATAGGATTTCGTACTTCTTTCTCAAACATTTAGCAAGGTTAAGGAGACTGCTGTCTCAGCAGGTCGTGAAGTTCTTGATTCATGCCTGTAGAACAGTGTGGGATAATCGCTACTTCTACTTTCTTGGCACCCAGGAGAGTGCACTAAATAAACTTCAGGATGCAGACGTTTGAGCAATTGAAAAGTTCAGGGAAATGAACTCCACAACGCAACAGAATAAATACTGATCTGTCAAATCATAAGTTAGAAAGATTTTGAATGAAAGTACATCAGTTTCAACCTGTTTGAATACTAATTTCTATCTTACTCTCCCAACATCAAAGCTCCATCTTAACAAATTAGAGATTACAAAAATTATTAATCTGCTCCAAATTTGTATGCCCATTTTTGACTGTTTGTTCCTATTTTTGAAGCAGATTTGGGGTTTTGCTAAATTCATGCATTGCTAACTCCTCCGCACAGTGAACTCCCACATCCTTTCTTGGTAGCTACTCATTTTCTTAGTGTCTAAAATAAAAACTCCATTTGACAAGCAAAAGAACCAACCCCACAAAGAGCAAAACAAAATCCAGTCCTTTAACAACATTTATTAGCTTATCACAACAGAAAACACTTCCCTTGCTTTCAGAGTCTATGTACTGCCCAGCACACAAGTCACACAAGCAAAGCGGGTATGGATTTGAAAACGGCAAACGAGGGACCATCTGCAATGCCAGAGCACGAATGGGTGTGCTAACGGGAAGCTGCCACGGCTGCTGATCCAGTGATTTCTCATCCCCAATTAATACCCGAGGAACAGCATCAGTTAAAATTAGTACATTTCCTTTCTGTCTCTTGTCTCCAGAAATGTGCAGGATGTAAAAAAAAAAAAAAAAATCTAAATTACTACATAATCCAGAAGGGAACATTAAAAGGATTAAGACATCTGTTCCTTTTCTGTACATCTATCTTTGAAGTATCTCTCATGCTCATGAGACAATGCAAACACTGAATTCAACTTATTGCATTTCCAAGCTCAGATGTGCTCTGCATGGCTCCGTGATTTGGCTCACCTTGTCCTAGTCACAGGGAACTCTGTCTCAAAGCAGCACTATCCCCCTCTTCTGTAAACACAAATACCACTGCTGAAATAAACTGCTGACAAATATTGCCACAGCACGTCTCCTCTGTTTTATCATCAATTTACCATTAAAAGCTGTTTAAGATGTTACATAAAGATATAATAATCCTTTCTCACTTTCCATCATCCCTCTCTTTAGCTAATTTTATTCACGACGTGCTTTGAAAAACCACAGCAACTTTATGTCTTGGATAAAATTTACTGCGTAATTACTAATGGAAGGAAGCTCTTAGCTTACGAATTATTTGAAATAGTCCCATAAGTATTAGACTATAAAGCTGATAAGCAAAACATTATCTTAAATAGTATGAATTAGGAATTCTAGTACCAGATTAGCGCCCAGCATTCGATATGTTTGGTGCTGAGAAGATGGTCCCAGAGCTATCCTTTCATTTGGTGAGCCAGTGACTCTTCAAGCAACACCTGACGTCAGGAATTACTCCTGTGTCTGGGAAGGAGATAGTTATTCTTCCAGAAGATACATGAGTTGTAACAGCAAAACCAAAGCTGATTAAGTAGTTATCCTATGTCAGTTAACTGACTATGTACAGATTTATTAATACTCATAGAAAACAGCTGTGTTTTTTTGTTTTAGGTGTAGAATTTGCTTTTCTTTTTAAACATTAACCAACCCTTAGAAGACAAAGTCTTAAATTCCATTATGTTAATTTACTCTAATAACAAGCCTCCTTCAACATGCCCTCAAATTGATTTTTAATGGGTTTTAATTCAAGGAGATAAAATAAGCAACTATTCATACCCTTTTGACACTTTAATTAGTGCCAATCTATATCATGGACCTAATTAAACATGGGGGGAGGCGGGTGGGCGGAAAGGTCAGCTGTTTGCAAGGCACGCAGAATTTCCACTGCAGCAGTCTCTTTCTCCTCCACCTCGATTCATGGAAGCTTCTCCGAAGGGTGCACAGCCACACACCCCACCCCAGCTCGGCTTGCCTCCACCAGCGCAAGAGAATTTTCCGCTTAGGCGCAGCTTCGGTTTGCTGAGCGAACAGCGCGTTCAGTCATTTTGCTACAGCGATGTTTTCTCCTTCGCTCTTTCCTCCCAGTTCCCATAGCAACCCCCGCCGGGGCGTGAGTCCGCAATGCTGCCGCAGACTGCATCAGCCGCGGGCACCACACAGCCAACGGGAGCCCCCGCTGCCCCTTTCGCCATGCGCTCGTCATCAAAAATCCTGACAGATTTCATTCATATGACACAGGCGCCATGCTAATTGCCATTAAATTTTTTAATCTCACCAATGACGGCAAATAACCCCGCATCCTGGAACCAGTGAGAAATGAAGCTTTCACTTTGCTTCTTTCTGCATAGTTTCCTTCGGAATATTCTAATATTTATAATTACAAAGTAATTTTAAACAGCATTAACAGTGAGGATTCATTTCAATTAATATATATATAAAAATATGTTTGCAGTCCTATAAAGGTGGCAGACATTCAACAGACCGCACATGCGGATAGATTTACCAGCTGCCCAAGAAATTAGTACAATAATTGCTTAGTGAACTGACATTTGGAGTCTTTATTTAATAAAATATTACTTGAACCGAACAAGCAGCTTTCAATGACCATTCGCTGGGGCCGAAAAGATACCTGCTGTATTCATGACATAACTGGCAATCTCTGCTCAAGAGGCTTTGAGAGGAAACGGCAAAATTAGGACACAGCAGAACACAAGCCATCAAAATCAACTGGAACAAGCCTCAAAATTCACTTCTAATCCTCAACTATGTCTGATAACAGCCAGTAATAAGATCTCCTGACTTACGCTGCTCTAAATTAGACAAACACAAGGCTAACCCTGCAGCAATTTTTTTTCCACCTCCCACTGTAGGCAGTGACACTAGTCTGAATCTTTCCTCGGGAAACGTTGCCATCTAGTGACTACACGTTGCCATTCACCCCACAACGGCTACTAGAGAGAAGACCCAATTCGTATTTACATTTCCCGAGTAAGGAAAGTGCGATCGATGATTCAAAAAGAAGAGTTACAATTGCATGGTCATATTAAAAATTTTAAATAAAAAAAAAAAAAGGGAGGGGGAATTCCCCCCAAGACACATTTAAAACTGTTCAGATATAATTTATTTATTAATGCTAACAAACTAGGAAAGAAAACATCCTATGAGACATCCTTAAAAAAAAAAAAAAGGAAAAGGGAAAAAGGAAGAAAACAAGGGACTCGGTAACTGACGTTCTCCATTATGTTACAATTCTGCCACAACTTAAAATTCTGTTTCCCCTGCTGCAGACTCAGATTTCTCATCTGCACAAAAGTTACAAGTTTAGTAGAAGAAACGTTAGCTTTCTCTTGCAGAAAATGGCTCTACAGCCCATCTTCTGCACACTCTCCCAGCCTTAGGGTTTATGATACAAGACAGGCACAATTTGTGATGAAATCACACCCTTCTGGAGGTGGGAAACGGTTTGCTATTCAACAAAGGTGGCAGCTGGTCGAACATTAGAAAGGCCAAGATCAAAAGCTTCTCAAAAGATTAATGTGTTCGACTGACCCATGGGAAAGACACCTGGCCTCAGACCGCTCACACAGGAGCGTCAGGAAATGTGTGCAACATTCACACTTTGTAAATCAGGAAATTCACGTCTAGAGAAAGGCCTATTAGATGTATTCTACGTGGTATTTTCACTAAGAACTAACAGTTTAAGCGACGAAAGTCAAAAAAAGGATACCTTCAACTAAGGACCTATATATCAAGCTCTTTATCGACAATGCTTGAATTTTCCAGTACCAAGAAGATGTAAGAACAAAAGGCTTGGCTTCTCTGAAGTCCCTTACTGTCTTCCATCACTGATGCTTGTTTTTCTGCAATACCAAGTCCTGGATGTCCTACCTAAACAATGTCAGAACTGCGCAACAGTCTCTAACACTAGAAACTTGTCAACAGTTAGAGGTAAATCTTTCAGGAGTTACTGAAGTGGAACTTCAAGTGAGGGAGGCTTTTAAAACATTAAAAATAAAGTTCAAGGAGGATATTTAAATACAAACTACACAGTCTACAGAACCTTTTCTATTGACCTACAAGTATGAAAGTATTACATACACTGACAGAAGTGCCAGCTACAACAGGTGAGAAACATAAGTATAAATTGCACAAATTTATTCTTTAAAATAACTTACACATTTTTAATTTATACCGACTTTGACCTCTGATGACAGTAATTAGTCCTATATTACAGATCGGAATCTAAGGTGCATAACTTAGTTGCTCTTTCAACAAGTCATACTATGAGCTGATAGTTACAATAAACAATTAAGGCTGAAATCTGGAGCACCAACACCACGACCCAGCTTTGGTGCTGCACCAAACTCCGCATCGATGCGAGAGCAACCCAAGACCAGACAGCCCTGACCAGTTCAGTTAATTGCCTTTTTTTTTTTTTTTTTTTTTTTTTTTTTTTTACATAATCTCTTGTGACAGTTGTGTATTAAAGAGAACGTTCAGCAACAGGCCTTGGATTAAAGACTGAAACACAGTCTCTTAAATACTGTTCCAATTCTGCATTTTCAGCAACATCCAGCGCAAGTTACTTCCCACTCTGATGAGAATAAGATTGGGAGAAAGAAGAAAGGGGTTTTTTTGTTTCTGATTTTACAAAACTGCTGGCACTTTACTCACGTAATCATTCTTGAAAGCTATAGTTAAGTTCATTTTAAAAAATGAAGACACAGTTGCTAGCTTTAAATTTTGAATAACTATAGCTTTATCAGTACTAATTCATTAAAAAACTAATTAGAAATGCAATCAGGTTGCAAAATTTGTCCAACTATGTTTAATCTCTTTCATCAAAAAGGGTATCTATAAAGAGTGCAGCTATTCTTAAGGGACAATATACCTATCAGTCATTTATAAGAATAAAAAAAGCAGTGCAGTCAAACTCATTTTGCAAAGGTTAATATAGTCTGAAAAGCATTTATCCCCAATTTTCTCATTTTCAGGACATGCTGAAGCCCCAGAGAGTCCAAAAATAAATTTTTAAAAAGCTAGGTATTATTCCTGTGACACTTGCAGAGATCAAGTCTCTTCAAAAGCAAAAAAAGTAGGTTTTGGGAAGGATGGACTTCCCAAAATTTAAATAAACGCTAGCATTCTCAACACCAACTTAAGACGTTATATCCCAAACAAAACTGACATCAGTGGACAACATAGGAAGAAAACCTGAAAAGTATGCTTTTTTTCTTTTAAAAAGCTATATTTTAAAAAGCCATCTTTATCTAACAAAAGCCATTGAGTATTCAAACTAGTGATTATGAAATCACACACTGCAAATATCTATTATTTTATTAATCATTTAGTGATAACACAGCTCTACTTGAGGCCGTATTCTCTACAAAAATATTCTCAAAGTCTCTAAGGCCATACTCCTTCGAGAGGAATCTTGAGGAATCAGTTTTATGGTCAACTACAGAATCATGCTGACTCAAGAACTGCCTAAGGGACAGACGATTACTGTAATTCCAAGCATGTTGAATATTGACTACTCATACAATTGTCTGCTCTTCCCACCCAACCTTCGCAACACCAGCTCTCACCTTTGGTTCCATTTGTATCCCCACTACTCAAAACTTACAAAAAGCACCACTTAAAACCCAAATATGTAGGGTTCAAACTGTTTACTAATTCTTACTAACATTTCCTGGATGGAAAAGCAAAACTAATCTCGATCATTCAAACACTTCCTTAATAGGATCATTACGTTTCTCTTATGTTCATGTGAAAATTAAGTATGCAGGTCTACTGTCAGTCATCAAAACAGTAAAAGCATCTTGAGAAAGCTAATTAAAGCTAAGAACAAACACTTTCACCCCCTCTTCGCTTATTTTTTCCCCCAAAGAAGGATCACAGTATGTTCTGTTACGGAAAACAGAAAGCAACACTTACTAATCTATAAAATCTTCTTACATATCCAGACTGGGCATGTGCTTATTAGCAAGCCAACACTGCAGCATTTTTGGACAGTCTGTATCATGGATCACTAACTTTTCCCACGTATTTTAATATTTACAGTGCTCGTACCACGTAAGCAGTTATGCAAAAGCTACTCATGGAGAATTTAATTGCTAACTACCATCCATGGAAAAAAAAAAAACCAAAAACTAAAACAAAACCCAAAACGCAGCATAGGCTGTAACTTCACTGAAACTCGAGTCACCTTCTTTAACACCATCTCATTTGCTGCGCAGAGGCACACCAGACTGCAATCCCAACTCTCCTATACTCCTCGTATGGAAAGACTGAACGTCAACCAAAATGGCACCCAGTACAACCCAACGAGGTTGTAACCACCACGTTTTCCCCACCTGTTCTCAACTTTCCAGTCACAAGTTATTTATGAGAGGAGGAGAAACAAAAATAAAGGTTATGGAGGTGGAGAAGGTCAGGTCCTCTTGTTACTAACACACCATAAATCCATAATTGACTCTCAAAATGGCTATCAGCACCAACAGTTCCCTCTTACTGCTAATTTAACAGTGCATTCAAGTTATCTAAAACTTATCTGTTGTTTTCTACACAAATTTCAAACAAATGTGTTTCATATTCCCTGTATACATATAAAGAAGTAATTTTTGGGAGGATTTAAACCTCTGAAACTGGGGTAACTTACAACTATTACACAAGCTTGGGGAGCTGGGCGGGGATTTCTGTGGGTGTTGTGGAGGGGTGGGGTGTTGGTTGGGGTTTTTGGTTTTGTTTGTTTGTTGCTTTTTTTTTTTTCTTCAAATGCACCTATGACAAAGTATCAACCTTATCCATAATAACTAAATGAAAAGGAGAAAAATCTTATCTAAGAATTAGTTTAATTTGGAACAACAAACACCCAGAGTTTAGCTGCCTAAATTCTTCTCCCTAGTGGACCCTTTTGGGAGGCTTAACTGGGCAGCCCCATACTTCCGCAGATTGATTTTCCCCTCGCAGTTTCTCTTCTGTTGAATTTCTTAGGATTGTATAATATGATTTAAGGATACTGTTAATGATCCTGTAACGTATTTCACTGTAAACTATTAGTGTGTATTCAGCCTTACTTGCAGCATATATATATATATATATCTCATTGGGGTTTTACACAAGCAAAGAATGCCTTCTCAACACAAGAAAGGAGTAGCACACAAACATGTTCAAGCACTGGGCTGATACGCAATTAAGCGGGTTATATCTGTTTGTACCAGGAAGACTATCCCATTGCTCTACCAGTTTGAGGCGCATTTGTGAAACCTGAGATAAAACACTATTTAAAACTGGTTACCAGCCCCATTCCAGTAATAGTGGCTTAGAAAGCCAGAATGGAAATATGAAGCTAAGTTAGCACACCAACAGCAAAATGGAGCTTTGTAGAGTTCCAGCACACACCCAATCCCAAGCAAAGAATTAAAAAAAAATAAACATATGCAGGAGACATTACCAGTAGCATTGGGCATTATTCTCCAGCAGCTTCTCCACCATGTGCTCCACTCTTACAAACCAGCTTGGCACAGCTTTGTATATCAATGGAGTATCTGACCTGTAGAGGGAAGGTGATGGGGAAGGGAACAAAACAAACAAAAACATTTTCAGTGCTCCGTTATTTATAAAATACACTTTAAGAATGTATTTTCGTACATGACACTCTCCTTTCCACAGACTGAATTCATTGTTGTTCCTGAAATATTATCACAGTTACAAAGGTTGGGTTTTGTTTTATTTTTTAAATTACACGAACTGTTACACTTATGTGAGCTTTTTAAAATCAAATCCTAAAAATAAAATCTTTAGAAAGCCTTCAAACACAGCAAATCAAGTAATTTGTACTGCAAGAGAAATCATGAGAACATTCAAACAACACCTGAATTTGAAATTTATGTTCCTACATAGTACAGTAAGATGAACTTCAGGAAGTATTAAAATGACTCATATTTAAGTCTTCCACTTTAGCACATTCTGTATCTTATGTGTACATCAATCTGAAAAGCCAGAAAACATTATGCTATGTTTTCACTATCTGTATTTAAAAGAATAATAATAAACCATAGAGATGAAGTAACAGTATCCAGCGTTAACTAGAAGAATGTCCCATTCCAGGAGGAGAAGGCAAGAAAGAGATACAGATAAACATATAAAAGTAAGAAGTTATAAAGTCATCTTATACATTCCTTACTTTGACATTCAGTGAAACCCATATAGAGTGGGAGCAGATTCAGAACTTGTGATTGCTTAAAATTGGGAACACCATAGGGCAGAGCGTACAGACGGGTAAGTTCCCTAGGTTACCTAGTAAAATGAGTATCTCTAAGCATCTGGCTGCAATGCATCTCCTAACACAACTGCTTAAGGTCTTGAGAGACTGTTCAAGTAGCATGCATCCTCCAAAAGGACTCAGTAATCAAATCGTGGATAAAAGTCACTGTAGGAAAGCTCAGACATTTCTAATCCTTTACATCCTTCCCATTATTCCAACTTGAAAAGGGTGATTCCATCCTAGGGGAATCCCAGGGGATGGAATCTGCCTATGGGTACAGAGCAGCTTCAACAACACTGGGACAAGAAGCTCATTCTCCCTTAGTATCAATCCACCCCACAAAATGTTTCTTAAAAAAAAGTAATATTTTAAGTCACTTTGCCTCAGAACTTGGAAATATACCCGCTCAACAATAATTCACAAGCGAAGACCCTGAGAAACTACCATTATCTCCTACGTGCAGTCACTACTGTAAACAACCCATCTTAAAATTTTAATTCGTTTTATTTATATCCTATAGCAACGACTTGTTTGAAATTCACAAACTACTGGAAATTATGATGTAAATTAAAAGTGCTGCTGTGGAAGCACTCCCTAGAGGTACACTTGCCTGACCAACAAAAGAAAACCCACAGCAAACGTTGTTCCATCCTGAAAAACTGCACTTACACTGCATAAAGCCCAATAATAAAACCACATCCCTCCTCTTAACACTGTATTTCAGAACGTATTTCCTTTTAACTGTGAGTGATACAGTTCAATCTGTATCTTTTAAGAGTTAAAGTATCTATACCCTGACAGGAAATGGTAAGAGCTGAAAGCAATAGAAATGTAGTAGTGTTTAGCTATTCAATGCAAACATACTAAGGTAGGAAGTTTTGCTTCTCAAATTTAAGTCCTAACACCTAAAGAAGAGAACAGTTCAGTGAACTCCTCACACAGCCGCAGGATCACAGTGAAAAAGAGTATTCTGCAAGCTACAAGGTACTCCAGAAGTATTTTAGTTTCACTGAGCATCGTGATTTAGATGTGCTGAAGAATGATGGATTGCCATCGCATATAAGATCTTGAGCTACCGGAAACAAGAAGAATAGAACCTGATAATAAAAGTTCCTCACACGGTCTCAATATATTTCAAAAAGAATGATGGGACAATAAACTGGTACCCAACCTCTATGAGGAGTAAGCAGCTGACAGGTGGGGCTGATGGAAGACTAGCTTTAGTGCAAAAGCAGCTCCAGACACAAAGGATCTACGAAAAAGAAACAAGCAGATGAAGCTGTCATCATTTCCCAGGCTTTCAACCTACCACTGTAACTTTACGATACTTGATAACCATTCCAAAGCACCCACAGAGCGCTGTTTCCACCTTCACAAAGGTAGTAAGAAATGGGAGATGGCAGAGTTTCCCTGCATATTTTCTTTCTTCTAGCTGTACTGCCAAGCAGCACCTCAGCAGGAGACAAAAACAGAACAACATACTGAAAATCTGCCCAACCAGTAACATCTTACACATTTCTGCCCCTTGCAACTGGTGAGAGGGTCAAGGAAACCAGGTTCAATTCTTTGCTGTAGAATCAAATGAGAAATACCCGTTACTGGGTTGTGCTTTCCATCAATGCAAGACAAGGGAAAAACCACCCAGACAGACCTAAATCGAAGACTGATGCTTACAAAATTCATCCCTAAACATTCCTCTCTGTCTCAACTGGACAACATTTTGTTCCGCTTACAAACACATCCTTTAGAATTGTATCAGAAACCAAAGCATCTGAGCTAAGTGCCTATTCCTTAGCAATGCCACAAAATTAGCATTCTCTGAAATACAATCTTTGTACTTGGCAAGATGAAGATTGGAAAGACCGTTCTCTGTGGACACTACACACTCCCGATAGTTTTCTCATACCTGCTTTGGACTGCACAGCTGTTTAAAACAAGTTATTGTTATCTTATTCCCATTCCATTTTCTCGTAATTTAGGAAACAAATGACAGATGACCATATGCTATGAAAAATGCTTCTTGGGTTTGCTTTCACTGGCTTGAAAAAGACAAAGCTCTGTCTCTGTCAGTGGTAGAGCTTCCCAATATTGCTCCCTAACTGAATGGCAGGCAGTAGGTGTGATGGATACTTCAGCTGTCACGACAGCCACCTTTGCTATCTTTCAGAGTTGTTAAATTGCTATCTAGACCATATAGACTCGCAAGATCTCACATCTACACAGTGTGCTTTTGACCAATAAGCTCCATCTTCAGCAATTCCAATAAAGGGGAATTCTAACTGAAAACTATCTACTGTGTACTTCCCAAGTTGTTATTTTTTTTCTCTCTCTCAGATTTTAAAGTTTAGTTGATAGAAAGTTACTACATATCGCAATAACAAGAAAATGTAGCGAAGGACCTAATTGGATGATACATTAGAAAAGAGAAAATATCTCAGCATACAGAGGATTCAACAATTGCCTGGTTTCAGGGAAAAGCATGAACAGTAGTACATTAAGTAGAAGAGTCTGATTTCAAAGTTTTCTTACATTAATCAAAATAACTTATAACTATGTTCAGAGTTTAAGAACTACTCTTCTACTTTTAGCATATTCCAATTATGGTTTGATTTCTGATGGCAGTGAAATGAGCTTTTCAAGTAGAACCATTATTCTGTTCTTCCCACCAGATAATTTGCTGCTAGGTGCTGCCTGCAACTTATCATCAATCAACAAAAATGTCAACAGAGCGGCAGGATTAAGTATGTTCTATAGAATCAGCATTTCTACATTACTGGTGTGTCTCAGAAGGCCATGACCGTACATTTGAATTGCTACATCAGAAAAACACAAGCTTTGCTTGTTTTGGGGCTGCCATTTTTCAAGAACTGTCCCAAATCATCAAGGACATAACACTCGAAGAGCAATCGCCCTTCTTACTCTAGGTAGCTGTTAGAAACAAGCCAGTCATGCTATTCAAGAGCAAGTAAAGGTTATTCTTGCAATAGATCAAAGATAAATGCACACTGCTAAAACACTTCACCTAGCACCTAGACAGAGAGAAAAGCTTTTATCACAGTTACTTCAGTACAGATGCTGTATGCATCAGATATGACTTAAAATGTTCAAGTCATTCCAGATACAAAATTAGAGATTTTATTTCTTTGAAGTGAGTCTTTACTTATAATAAAACAGTTTAATAAAATATTCCTACTGAAAGATTACTGAAGTTTCCTTTTTTAAATTTGACATTGTTCAGCGACTCCCCCCCCACCCCCTCAATTTTGCAATAGCAACTGTATACACTTAAAACCAGAGAGGGCACTAATAAAAACATGCTTCCTTTCTACATTACATTTCTCTAGCTTGTATTTCTCATAGCTGAAACTTCTTATGTTAGTTTACTATTCCGAAGGCCCATGAGACTTGCACACGGACTTCTCCTTCAACCTCTGCAAAATTCCCAGTCTGAGTAGGAAGATTCTTTCCAGGCCCCCGTGCTGAACCACCTTCCTGACATCCCACTGCTAGTCTTGAATGTCTAGTTGACAAAGCCAAACATTTCTAAGAAGTCCCCACAGATATTATACACACATCAACTGCTGTTTCTGATCAAAGCCATAACCAGTGTTTGGGAATTCCATTCAGGAATGACTGAGCAGAAAAACATATTTATGCATTACACTTACCATCCGCTACAGTGGATAAATGCTAACTTTGATTTTAATCAACAATACAGATGTTTCCACATTATAAGGAACCATGTTCTACAAGACTCCAGAGAAGTAATTTTACAAGGTTAAAAAGAAGTAACTGTGATAACAGCTGTAATATAGCCATTTTATCCAAAACATGGAAAGTCTGAACACATTTAAAGACATTCTGCGATACACTTATTTGGATACAATTCAAAAGGGTAACCAAAATGTCCCTTCTACTACTCGGTACTTAGCTGTTTAGAAAATAAGCTTTTTTTAGACTTATTGCAGCCATCTTCAAAAGGTAGTTAGCAGTACTATACGCAACACTGAAAAATGAGAATGTCAAACTACAAGAACACACCCGTAAAAACATAATAGAAAAAAATTTCAGCACTACACTTAAATTCATCAAATTTATGGCCAAAATTTGTAATTTATTTGATTACTAAACCAAAATTTGAGCTCTCCTAATATTCTTCATTCCTGTTATTTTTAGTCTTGTTGAAAAAATTAAGTAGGTCAAGAAAAGGGAAAAAATGAGACAAACCTTAAGAACTCAGTTCGAACCCTCTCTTAAAGCCATATGCACTTCCCTCCTTACCTCCAGCAGAAAGGATAGCTGTGCTTAAAACTACTGCTGTGAACCAGTCTGCCTTTCTCTTTCAGTAATTTAATGATGTTCTTATCTGCATCCTAAAAAGACAGAACAAAAAAAATTTTCCTTGGAATACAAATTTCACTATTTCAGTAAGCTACTACAGGATTTGTCTCCGACACCCAAATTAAGAAAACCCCTACAAATAATCCAGTATTTACACACACAAAAAATCCAACAAGCTTCTATGCAATTTATGCATTTACTGCAGAGGCACTATAAAACACTAAATTTGGAAAGCTAATTGCTCTCCAAATCCTGGTATACAGCATCAGTTTCTTTTTGTCCTTAACTCTGTTTCAACATACACACAACTATGTAAAAAAATTCAAGTTTTCTGTAGCACTAATACAGGCCAGAACTCGTATTATTTAATATCTTAAAATCTTTTCTTGAGTCTTCTGATTTTGTGGCAGGAAGCCACACAGTGCTTCTTACCCAAGATTTAAGCTTCACTACAACACATTCCTCTAACGTGACTACAGTTACAGAAATTGAAGCATCTTTTATAATACTTTACTAACTAAACAGGATTTATGTCCTAAGCTGGAAGTGAAAGTTGTACATTAATAATTGAAGACAATCTGCTGAACAAACAAGTGTCAACATGACATTAAGAAAGAAAAAAAATTACAAAGATTTATAATACAGAAATATTCATAAGCTAAGAATTCAGCATCGTAAGAATATTTGCCAAGAGCCTTAAGTTCAGACTCCTACCAGCAGAAAGATAAACATGTAGCCTCCAGTGTTCTCTTATTTGCCTTAATATATAGCAGCAAGCAATGATAGCTGCTTGAGTTTAAATGCAACACAAGATTTTCAAGTCTGTTTCAAGTAAATTGTATTTATAGAAACATGCTTTGCTATCAAAGTGTACCAGCGGGAAACCGACTAAACCCAATTTGTTTTCTCAGCACATCCAATGAAAGAGGCACTCCTTTCTATGGCTTTGTGGCCGTAGCAATCTGGAGTTCCTGTGAACGCCTTTTACATGGATTCGCTTCCATCTATCGGCAAGTAAATTCACATTGCAACACATCCCACAAGTGGGGAAAAATGACTGGATTTCTCTCCTCTAAAAAGTCACATTATACTAACTGGCTGGTATAAACTTAATGACGACACCTGTGAATTCAAAAGTCATCCAGAGGTAAAGGGGGCCTCTGCACACTTGCTTAGAGACCGCGCAAATAACACTTCCCTGAGAAACAAGGGAAATGTGAGACTCTTTCTGCAGTAGATGCAAACAGGAAATACTCCTCTTCCCCTTCACTACTAGAAACACAATATTACTTAGGTTTCAAATTCTTTATTTTTCAGATATTGTAATAAACAGTTGCAACATTATTGCAAATGTTAAAACACTTCCCCCCCCCCCCCCCAGCTACCAAAGACACATTGAAGACAAAGCCACTTAGGCAAAGAAAGTACACTTCTACCATATATAAAATTTATCTTGAACACAATAATAATTTACTTTCTCCAAGACCACTAACCTTCACGTACTGTCCAGCAAAGTCAGTCACTTCTGCTGTGAAGCAGCCTGATGCATCAACAGGACAAACAGGCACAGAATCTTTCTGAATAATATCAAAATCCATGCAGACTCTGTAATCATCCTACAAGAGAGACAAGTGCCAAGTTATAGAAATATAAAATACTGGCTAAAATATCCATCCCTAGAAAAAAGAAATTAAATAGAAAATGTGACGACTGGACAAGAATAGCAAAATAGTCAGCCTTCACTAATCCCAAATATGCATAGGGAAAGATGTATTTTACAGGATGGCACTTTTATTCATCACAGAAATGATGATTTCTTCAGATTATAGGTATTTTCTCTCACCTAGTAGAGGGGATACGTGCATGAGCTTCTGTGCATATACATACACATTTTATGTGTGTACGTACATACATACATACATGTAGTCAAGAGCTTCAAGCTGCTGCTGTACAGCAAAGGAACTGACAACCGCTATGTCATGCCTTGTACCGGACAGACTTGTGTCTGTTTAGCACACAAGCCTGCATGGCATTTTTCAGAAGGCAGGTTGTTTTAATCTATCTAATTCTGGAACTCCACATAAGAAATCCCACTTTCTGAATGTCTTAATGATCCAAAGCCTTTAAATCTGTATTTCTCAATCTTTGTTGGCCTGTAGGCAACACTGCTGACCAAGAACCACACATGGACAATATCACAGTTTATTTTCCTGGCCAGCCTCCATTTAGATTTTTAATTTCCAGTAGCAGTAAGAAAAAAAAAATTAAGAAAAAGAGGGCCACTTCAGACATTCATGAACATAACTGAACAACAATGGTATCTTAGAAAAGACTAAAACAGAATTACTAGGGGAATAGAAAAGTTTGGATTTTCATTTCAAGAGTGAAGTCAAAGTAAGTCCATATCTTAACCAGTTGTCACTCCAGATTACCCACTTTCTTACCCTAAGGCCAGAGAACATTATTGGGGGTGGGAGGGAAGGGAGAAGGGGACAGCTGCAGTTCAGGCACCCGCAGCACATTCACAGATGAATCCTCAAAGAAAAAGGCCCCATCTAAGCCTGCATCAGGTCAGGTTGCTTTTTGTGAGTCCTAGAGGTTCTTGTATTGCTGCCCTCACGAAACTGGGGAAACCACAGACTTCAGGAACAAAACCTGCAGTTTCGCGTAGCGTGACACACAACCTGCAGTGAGCCTGCCCACCAATGCTGGCAGCAGTTGAACTGTTAGCCTCCCCTGTGCTTAGACCTCATCTACCTTCCGTAAAACGCAGCGCTATTTCATAGGAGTTGCATTCTAAAGCAATTTTTCAGCCTTGACCAAGGAGACCACACCAGAAGCAAGTGTGTAAATAAGCAAGTGCTCCATAACTAGCTGAATTTTCCTTTCTTAGCTATAACCAACACAGGTGAGCCAACTTTGGAGTGACAAAGCAGGGTTCCCAGATCCTTTCTGTGGTCCTTACCCTGTACCTCAAACCCTACCCACTAGTCCCTGTAGCTACCAGCTCCCTCAAGCCAGATCTGGCAGGTGTTGCTGGCTGATCCACAGCATATTTTACAATGATGAAACTCATTCATAGCAAGAGTGAAGTTGGCTACTTCACACACCACGGTATTACACATAGAAACAAAAAAACACTTCAGCTACAGCACTCGTTTACTCTAGACCATAGTCTCTTTCCACTCTCCAGCAGCTGTGGACAGCCATCACGATTACTCAGCCTCCACTTGGTCAATCAGCTTCTTCAGTCAATAGATTAAGCGAGATAAACTCATTCTCAGCTGACCTTTCATCAACTATTATTGCTGAGATACAGCAAGCAGACTGCCGTGTTTAAAATGTAGGCCAGATGACAGAACTAACGTCAGCCCTGATTTGGCAGTGAATTGTAAAAGGCTTTGAAGCAGCAGCCAGCAAAGACTACAAAGCTTGGCACGCTCACAGCCTAGCTAAAACATAATAACAAACCTTCCACTTCACAAGCCCCAGGTCAAGAGGTGGTTCAGTTCGATTTGCATCGCTGATGCAGCCATTGATATATAAAGGCCTTTGCTATTTTGGTTTTCTACAGTTAGTTCCTTTCTTTTGAAGAACTAGAACTTGAATGTAAAAGCTTTCCAGGCTGACCTGCCGTTTGATTTAATGAAGATTTGCTTCAGTAACCACAACCCAAGAATATATTCAGGCACATACAGAAATCCACAAATGTTAAGCTCCACTGGAAAGCTAAGACAAATTTCAATTCTTGCCAGGAGAGAAGTCATAGTGTTCACTTTTGTACCCCTGCCACAATTAGATCTCTCGGAAGATTACAAACTAAAGTTAAAAACCACACACAAAACGAATGAAGCAGCAGCTATTAAGCAGCTCATTGATGAGAACTCAAAGCTCTTCTATCTGAAATTAAAAAAAAAAAAAAACACATCGAAAAACATGAAGTCAAAAGGTTCACCTTCAGCACCTCGTAACAAAAATCAAGTATACTTTTGCAATTTACTGAAAAGAAAGTGCAACAGTAACATATCTATGAAACTTCTGTGACTCAGTCTGAGCAGGCACTAGAAGTATAGGGCTTGTGTGCGAATTAAAATGTTACTAAAGCTTTTTAAGCTGACTGTAGATATGTGATGAAATGCCTGAGCAGCTGAATTTTAGTGTCATGTTAATCTGAAGGTACAATGAGTTGCCAGAGTTTTAATACAGGTCTGTCTTGTTCTGTGAGCTTTAATTTTGATTTCTTTTGAACTAAAATAACAGCGTGCTCTGATATTGTGTGGCAGCTTATATTTGGCAAAAGCATCACACAAGACAATGAAACTACAAATCCTGGAAGTAAATGAAGGTGAATTTTTACTTTAAATTTTGTGGGAGAAGGATGTATTTCTAAGCTACCAGCAATACAGATTATGTATCAGTAAGTAGAATTAAAATAAAAAAAACCAAACAAGCTTATTTTCTATCCCTATTTATCAAAGGGACTGATTTACATTGAGGGGAAGGGATACAGACAAGATGTGACACTTTCCATGAAGGACTGTGCTCTTTTTCTTCCCCTCTGACCCTCGCCTCCTGCTCCACTTACCCCATTCCCCTTTCCTATTCATCTTCAACATGACAGTAAAGCAATTCGCAGGGAAGCCAATTAATTAGGAAGACAGTCCTGCCTAGAATCACTAGTTATCTCCCTTCTTTCACCTAAGCTTGTCTACTTAAAGGCAAACGTTTAATGCCAACACATGTAACGTTCACTATTCTACAGAGCCTACTGCACAATGATGAATTTCTGAACATAACCCAGGAGCCTTTGTGAGCCTTTCTGAACAAAAATAACCAGTGGGCTGTCAAAAGTGAACTACATGCATCCCGAAAGAAAAAGGTAGCAGCATTAAGTGCAACATATACTACACATTTTCCTTCTAAAGGTCGCATATCCCATGCAATATAAAGTCAAGCTGCTCCTTAGCTAAAGAGTGCAAAGTTTTGTTTGTGATGTTAGTGTACTTTTTCCTCACATAAATAGTTTATGCATTATTTTTTTTCTTTGCAATGCATTTAACTGATACCCTCATGTTATTTTTAAAAAACAGTTATAAAGATAATTGCTGGCTTCCCAGGAGAGAGAGAAAAGTTTTTTTTTCTCCACTGTGTTTGCACACATCTCTGTGGGCTTGTAACAAAATCAAATACGAGAGGGCAGATAATCCTTGCTCTAACTGGCCAGCCAGGCTTTCCAACAAGCTGTTTCCAACAACTAAACTGTATTGTGCAAACACACAAGAAAAGAATACAGCAGCCAAGAAGTTTCTTTCAGAGCTCCTTCTCTATTCTCTTCCTTTACTCCACCTCCTACAGCAAGAGCTCCTGCCCTAAAACCAAGCCTGCTCCCTCACCCCTCAGTCAACTCCTTGCAAGATTCAGCTATAGGGGAATATCTGAGGCGCAAACAGTGTGATAGGCTTCAGATGTCTTAAGACACTTTACCAATCACCATAAGTTTCTTTATTAACTAATAACATACAGCCCAGTCTGATTTTCTTTATTCACAGCCGTATTAAGCTGGGACATCTTTTCTTATCAATGTTCATCCTGACAAGGGAAACACCACCACAATGGATACATCCTTCAGAAAAATGCTGGGGGGGGGGGGGGGGGGGGGGGGGCGCGGACGGGACGGGACACAGAAGGGGACAGAAAAGGATGAGACATTTCACATGAATACAAAGAGGCCTATTACTAATGCCAACAGTTTCTGGAAATGATGATAGAGCTCATGGTCCAGGGATTGCTAATTGCTAGGCATCGGCAGCTCTATTGCAAGTTTTTTGACAGCATCTTTGGATAATGGCTGAAGACAGGACACTATACAAAAAGGACAATGAATCTAAACTAGTGCATTTAATTCATGCATCTAAAAACTGAAATGATGAAATCCATGAAAAAATTATCCCTCTTAACCTTCAGAAGAATAGACTGAGGGAAAGGACAATAAAGACAAAAAAAAGAACAGAGTGCAACAAAATCCTTTCACACCGAGGGATAAATTCTCAATACAAAACCAGTTAAAGCATTTTTTCATTCTCTAAAAGCCCAATGAGTAAGGAAATTGAAACGCTGAAGAGGGGCGGTGTGCTGAGCAGAACTGGTGTTACCATCCAAAACTATCACTTAGCAAAGCCAGTTTTGACTATCAGTGCAACAGATCATTTCTTCTCCAAGCTGTAAATTTAGACTTTGAGAAATGCCAAGATCAATGACACCCAGAAGATACGGTTCACTTCACATACCACACAATAACCAAATCAAGGGACACCTAAAATCTGCAGTCTAGCACACAAAGAGCACCAGTGAATGACCGAACTCATTAGAATACGATGCTACACTGTATTCTCACATTTTTAAGTAGCAAATGAGAGGATTGTTTAATATCGTAGTCACCCTGAAAGGCAGTCCCCAGTAGCTGGAAAGCCAAGCAGCGTGTGTAGGAAGAAAACGAACATTAGACATGTAGTTCATACTCACTGCACCAAAATAGGGGGCCTGATGTACAACACCTGTGCCTTCCTCCTCCTTCACGTAACTGTCTACTACCACAGCAAAGGCACCTTTATCTTTGCACTGTAACACAAAAATATGTTTTTCATATATATATGTATACATATATATAGCAAAACAGAATTCTTAAGAACATGGAAGAGCCACCAGCCACCTGCAGGAGTAAAGAACTCCATCAAAAATAAGTGACACAGTAAAACGTGACATTCCTAACATTTAGTCATTTCCCATAGCTAAGGCACTGAGGCTATATACCCCATTTAAACAGTGCCAAATGTGATTAAATCTAAGACCTCTCCAGAAGGCCTCATAGTCAATTCTCTTCAAGCCACAGACATTCGCACAGTTCTGTGCTTAACAAACTACAAATCAATACACTCCTGTAAGTGAGGATACAGTCAAGAAAGCTACAGGGATTCTACATACAGAAGTCTCTCTGCATTTCTGTATGCCCACTGTACCTTCTAATTTAAAAAGTTCGCTTTTATAGTAATGTATTTTCTTTATTTCCTCCAGAGTGTGAGAAGGTGCTAAGCATCAACTAAAAAAAACCCCCCAAAAAAAAAAACCAAAAAACCAAACCACCAAACACTAAAAAAAAAAAAAACCCACAAAAAAACCCAGAAAAAATTGCCAAGAAAGGAACTGACAAATTTCAGTGTGTTCAGTATGCAGATAATGAAAAATAAAGAGCTATTTTCTATTCCTTAATACAAAAGCAGTAAAAAAAATTACTGCAGTCACAGCTGAATGAAATATGTTATAAAATATTAGGTTTGGCTTGTTCTGAAGAGGGATATTTTGAGATAAGACATCCATTCTAAAAAAAAAACCAAACCGGTAGATGCCCATCTGCTCCTCAGAAGTACAGCAGGACTCAAAAAATTTATCTGTTCCAAACCTCTACATCTGCAGTCCCGTTTTTCAGATTCAACCATGACCTTTCTCTAGAAATAACAGGTCCTGCTCTCTACAGAGGTTTTCTCACCTTTGCTGATTTCAGCCCATGCTTCAGAACAGACATGCTTCACAAACGACCAAATCACTTACACAAGTTAACAGCTGCTTCTCCAGCAGTACTGTAATCCACTTCGAATCTTTGAAAAATGTATCCATTTTAAATCAGAATTACATTTTTAAAATGTAGAAATTCTCTACCCCCTCTCTTATTGCCATATATTCTATTATCGTCTGCAGTGCTGTTAACTACATTAGACCTATGCAGTGCTTAAATGCTGCACAGGAGGACACCCATAAAACCAGATATATCCGTAGTTATTTTAGTAAAGACTTTTAACTCTTCAATGGAAAACACTACACGTCTGCAATTGTTATCCACAGCCAAAGTCATTCTCTTGTGAATAGAAAATTTGTGGACTTAACGGGCAGACAACAGAAGCTCGCCAGATGAAAAGATGAGAGAAACTGCCTATGTATTAATGTGAACTGGAAGTTTCCCTGCAATCTGAAGTCAAAGGACTGTTTATCACTGAGTTCTCACTCTGGGTGTATTTAAAACTTAAGGGAAAAACAAAACCCACAAAAAAGTCAACCTTCTGTTTTTCAACCTTTCACTAGGATTTTGAACTCCTTTAATACAACATGGGGTTTGTTATTAGGACACAAGACTTTTATAATATAAACGAGGAATACTGTGAATCGTTTTTACATTTGTCTTTGCATCCTGTATCGAACACCAAACTTGTTCATCTTACCTGAATAAAATATTCAAAAAGTGGTTTATATTTCTTGCCTTTAAGAGCAATGCCAGGAAACCTGAGGAGAAAGATTTGCACGAACACAAATTAACAACTTGAAATTTCCTTTTTCCCCACCCCCAACAGAATTTGACTTTTTAAGGTGAAGAAGAAAGTATTTTCTCCATAGCTTGCTTCCCACTTCTACACTACTTTGGCAATTTGGACTTTGGGTCAAAAACCATAACACGTCTTAATGCACCTCTGCTAACAGTCAACAGGTACACTTGTATTTGATGGCCTTTCAATCAAGCAATCATTGTAAATGAATGAAGGTATTAAGCATTAATAACAGTATTTCTGGTAAAGCCCTATAGCTCAGCTCATTCAGCAGAACTAAATAAGCACTGATCCAAACCACCTGAAAGTTATACGCATGGAAGATTGTGATACAGGGTACTGCAGCATTTAAAGCTCAGATGCCTCATTTCTTTTCCTGAAACTAAGCCTCCAAGCTCTCCACGGGCATCTCAGAGAAAGATCCAACACAGCCAGGACTGACTGTGGAACCAACTGAGCCAGACAAGAAATGCAAGACAGAGACAGAGCCTGTAAATCTGGCTGTCTTCAGGCTTCTGACGATAATCAACACAGATGGTGATTAGGTTGGGATTCACTGCTCAGAACTCTCCTCAAAATGAAATCTTCCATTTCAGTTAAAACACAACTTCTTCATTTAATAGACGGGATAGCTCTCTGAATGTGTCACGGCTGTGGTCTTTCCCTATACTCTTCTCGATCCACATCTCCCAAAACAATGGTCAAACCATAAAACATTTGACTACTTCAAAGTGGGGAACTCTACAAAGCTGTTTCATTGTACAAGAAGGAACTCAAGCAGTATTTAATGCTAAGTTAAAGAGCGTGGCTCCTCAGCTCTGCATACATAATATCCACTAGGAAAATGGGAAATTTCTATTTTAAGCCACAGCTTCACGGATGGTTTATATATTTTATATTACAAAGAGCCTTAGGAATGTTTGAGGTGCTTAATCGTGATCAGATGAGAGAAAAGCATCCTAGTGCTCAGCCACACAGATGTGGGAATGCTCAGACACAGAACGTGAAGCACTAGAACTGGCTTAAAAAAAAAAGTTAAATTCTTATTTAACACAAGTGAAAGGTAATGCGTGTGGACCACATTCCTGATTTTCTCTTTTGAGATCTGAAATATTTTGTTTATCAAAGTCATGAACTTCAACCTGAAAATTTATACAGTGCTGCATTCTTATGACCTAAGTTATAGTAATAACAAACTCATTTAAAATCACTATAGCAGTCCTTCACTCTCAAGAGGTCAGAAATCTTTGTTGGATTCTCTAGAATCCAAAAAGAGACAACAGTGGAAAACAGTGTAAAGAAGCTTTAATATGCAAATAGACTGAAATGTAACAGAAAGGGAAGAAAATCCTCATCAATAACTTCATATCTGCCACTGCTAAATAAAATGATAAGCTGCTGAAAGTAGGGTAATATAGCGAGACATTTGTGCAAAGCTGCAGCAAGTAAGTATTCTGATAAAGATGGTAGCCATCTCATCAGTGAAACAAAGAAGAAGTTTTCCCATTTGCTCTCACACAAAAACCTACCATCTGCACCTGGGAGGAAAAGGGAGAGAAAAGTCAGGTTTGGGGAGGGGAGGAGAAGGCTGAGAGTACTCAGAAGTTCAGATGACTGCAGATACAGAAAACGTTCAATAAGATCATTCCGCCTGCCACCTGGTATACAGCAAGTGTCATGATTTTCTCCCTTGAGGGCCTAACTGCCTGGGGATTCAAAAGTGAGCTAAAGAAAGAAAAGAGTTAATAGTAGAAATGGGAAAGTTCATTTTCATGAACTTATATACTTATAGATATAAATCTTTAGAAGATTCATTCAACTACCAGCTACCTCTTAATTGTCTCGCATTCCACATTTGAGAGAACTAATTTATTACATAACATAAAAATTCGAGCATGACCAAAAAAAGTCAGCTTAAGACCATAGCACTAATACAGAAAGAAGAAAAATATACCACTGCAATGAGAATAGAAATTGCTAGCAGCCTTGTGTATAGGCACAGAGATGCAAAAAAAAAAAAAAATCAAATGAAGTATTAGAGGGGAAAATAAGCAATGACAACTGAAACCTGTGTATGATTGTCCTCAAGAGCAGGTACTTCACAGTTTTGATAAAAACACCACACCAAAAAAGGCTGAAATGTTCAGTGTCTTCCTGGATACAGAATGACTGCAACCAGACTGAAATTAAATTTGTAGTATTCCATTAAAGGAAGAATTTGGAACTAACAGACAACAGATCAACAAGTATTAATACATCTACCTTGCTTATGTTTAAGTCTAAAGAACATGCATTAAAAATTATTTAAGAAAATAGAGTGGTTTTGGTAGAAGGCTTAGTTTTTAGACACTGAAGAAGTTGCAAGAGACTGGAAAGCAACACAGTACCTATATATCAAGAGAGAAATGGAGTACTGATGGACCTGAAAACCAGTCAGGTAAGCATAACAACCCGACTCAACCTTAAGTAATTGAATAGTTTTTAAGAAGTGACATGCTAAAGAACATACAATATGAGTTCATCAAGAACAAGTTACACCAAGCCAATTACTTCTTTTTAGGCAGACTACCTAGCTTAGATAGCAAGCAGAGAGATTTAAGTCTTACTGGCAGTAAGACCTTTGACACTTTGCCATGTCATTCTGACAGACGCAAATGTTTTAACTGGGTGACTCTACATTTACACAGATGCACAACCGCTGTGAGAAAAAAAAGTTACTGTTAATTCAATATCAGATTGAAAGAAAATTTCCAGTGGTATCCTGGCAGAGACTATCGTAACTCCAACACTACTCAATGGTTTTACTGATGACTCCGAAGGAGGAAAAAAAATCTGGAGATCAGAAGTTCTGTCAACCCTGAAGAATGAGAGCACTGAAAATCATCTTTATAAATTGAGTACCAGCTTAAATTGCTATAGAGTAAGTGATCGATGAAGAGAATTCAGTTAGGGGGTTGGGGGGGTTGGGTGTATGAAATCAATGCAGAAATACAAACTAAGAATTACTCAACTGTCACAGTACGAGGCAGCAGAGTAGACAACATCTTAAGCAAACATTCCAGCTCTATATTCCCCTAATTCAATGACTCCATGTAATTGCTTAGCTGAAAGAATCTGTATCCTCCTTTTTAAAAGTGTTTTTTATATGCAAAGCTTTTTTATATAAATGTTTTTTACGTGCAAAACTGATGCCAGTGAAGAAGGGTTGTTATTCTCAAAAGATTTTCTAGTCTGATTTTTTTTCTTTTATTGTGGTTTTGTGTTGTGTGGGGTTTCATTGTGTTGTTTTGTTTGCTTGTGTGTTGGGTTGGTTTGGTTTTTTTTACCCACTGCACAGGACTGAATAAAGTGAGCAAATAAATACTTGTTATATTTTATCTCTTTAACAGGTTGATGTCATGTACAAAAGATTTAAGAGAAGCCAAGCTACTTATTTTGTCTAAGAGACACAGAATTTAATACCTGCATCCCCTATCCAGTCTAACTTATGAAATAATTCATAGTTTTTCACTGAACTGAGATGAAGAAGCAGTCTTCAGAAAACATAACTGCCACTGACTACGTAACTTAGGTAGACCATCCTAAGGAAGCAGTATTTACTTGCTAAAGACAATGGTTTTGCTTTTGCCCATTTGCCTTTAAATATTGACATAAAGTTTAGAAAGTGTTCAGCATTTGGACAATCTCCAGGGGTTTTTGAGACTTTTAAATTAGTCTTCCTAAGGAAACACACAGGAAAAGGAAAAACTCAGGAACTGGTTTTTTCCCCCCACCGCAATACAATGATCCAGTGAAACTTTTCTTCTATTTGTAGCTTCATGTACAAGACCAATTTGTCCTAGTAAGTTTCAATCTTTTTTATAGATTTTTGCAAGATATACACACAAATTATCATCATGAAGGGAAACACATCTTTAGATAACTGCAAAATCCAACTTCTGGATACGTTTAACTCCTGATCTATAAAAATACTGGAAGTTAACAAGTGTGTAATAATTTATGTACTTGCCTGTCAAGTATCTCATATTCACTGTCAGATTTGTACAGTGCTATCAGCCTGGATTCCATCAAAATGTAAATCTTTCCTGTGGCATTATCTAGGATATAAAATAAAACAAAAAGTTACATAAATCTCAATTTAATACCCTCATTTGTACCATTACAAAACCTTTTGATGTATGCAGGATGGTATCATATCAGCTATCAAACTGCCCAGAATAATCCTGCTGATCGACCACTAGTTTCCAGCTAGTTCTTCCCGCTACAGCCACTCAATGAACACTTTTCAAAAGTTAAGTTTATCAGCAACCACTGGATTAAACCCAAGTCCACTGATTTTCAGTGGGATTTTTTGTCCCAAGAGACAGAAATACCCTACCTTGTCTATCATCATTGTGCCAAAGAAAAGCAATTGAAAAGTTTCAGTATATGTAACTGAAACAGAGGGAAACAATTGGAAGATGGAGGATTACTACATAAAATCAATATTATTAAGTTGACATCAGGGGTAATGATTGCATTTTATGACGCCTTTCTCAGAATAACTACTCCAATCAATTTTATGCTTGGATTTCTTTTTAAAGGAAGTAAATACAAATAAAAAGTGAAATGTTACGAAGGAAACCCATTTTCTCCCCGCAAATAACCCCGATCTCTTAATTTCAATGACCAGTTTTATTAAGACTACCACCCTACCAACTTAAGTCAGGGTCATTATCCCACCAGCAGTCAGAAGACTAAAGACACCCAAACCCAACAACTCAGCATCGCAGGCAGGTGTAGGTGTTATTTCTGAAAGTATTCAATAACTTTTTGAGATGACCAAATTTATGTTAAGACTTTTGAAAACTGAAACATATTTAGTTCTCTCGTAAAACAAAGAAAACCAAAACACCTGGAGTTCACTGTAAAGGCCTCTGCAACTTTTCAAGTTTAACATCACTTTAGGCACGCATTAGATTCATGTGGTTATGTTGGAACTTGAACTTATATCTTTGGGATTTTTTTTACTCCAGATTAAATGCCATCATTAATTTGACTACCTCTTCCCCTCCCCCCCCCCTTTTTTTTTTTAAAGTACACTGAAAAGTCAGAAAAGGTGAGCAGTTTGGGAGAACCCGAAAATAGCAATGCAAGAAGTATTTTTATCCAAATTCTCGCTTACGTTTTTATTTAAATAAAAGGGAGGTTATAGATCAAGATATAATTAAAGAGGACTGCATTTCAAGAATAAAACAAATTCCTTTCCCAAGTGAAAAGGGAGACACATCATAGCATACTCCGCTACCAACTGAAAAAAATAATGGAACTGCAAACCCTGGAAAACTACTTGAAGCAGGAATGAGAAAAGCAACAGTCTATGTTGTTTAGGCACCCTACAAGGTCTGTTGCATACAATTCCTGAGCTGCTGGATGCTCTAATGAAAGAGATTACCTTATACTACAACTTGTTCAGTCAGGCACAACCAACTGGTCAAGAAGTAAGCTAAGGCACTTGGTCAAACGTACTTTTACATTGGAAACCACAGCATGTACCTTGCCTTACATTTGTGCTAAAAAAACCCCACACTTCAGTCAGGTTGAGACTAGCACGAGACATCTTGGGTCTGTTATCGGTTAAGGGTGTGTCTCTCAAATACAGTGTGACTTTAGGGAGACAGATAAAACATTTGGTCTTGTTCTGTATTTCAGCTATCGATATTTTTTAGGAAATAGTCCTCACAATGCATGTAAAATAAAAAGAGCACCAGCAGTTGGAAACCACCAGCTACATGGGAAGTAAATCTCATCCTTCCAAAAAGATAACACTGATCCAACCCCAGCAAAGTACTACAAATTTAGCATAAATTTAGCACAAATTTATCATAGAAAATACAAGTACATATTCACAGGCACTGAAGAAAGAAGTGTTCATTGTATGTCACCTTCAGTTAACACTTGCCTCTCAATTTCACATATTGCAATTCTGGATTAACGCAGAGGGCCAAATTACTAGGCAAGGTCCAAGGAGTAGTGGTCCAAGCAACAAGAGAAACACTTGCATCTTCATCCAGTGGGAAGCTCACAATCACTGACGGATCTTGAACATCCTTAAAAACAAGATGAAGTCAAAGGGGGGAAATGAGAGGAGGGAAAAAGGTGTACTGCAGGTATTAGTGAGAAAATACAAATCTAAGAAGTAGTAACTATTACTGCCATCCACCAAAACCTGTCTCGCAACTTGCCTAATTTGTCACTGTAGTGGCAGAAGGTGAAGTGGCAGCATAAGAAAGTCTGAAGAGAACACCAGTCGCAACATTTCTCCACATCAGTGTAAGCTGCCAACCCAACAAGGCCACAAGGTTAAAAATGAAGATTAGCAGTGAGATTTTGGGAATTAGCTGCCAAAACACCAAAGAGAGCTGAGTGTCAGTTCCTTCAGGTACCTCTTATAATCCCATTTTAAAAGTTTATAATCAATCTCAACTGTCAAGAAAGTCAGCAGTTTCTCCGATACTGCTACAGAAAGCCTTTTCCCACCTTTTCCTCTAGAGTCAGGGAGTAGGAAGAATAGCCATCGCTTAAGAAGATGCAATCTCTTATTAAGAAGCTGTTGTTAACAAGAGAAAAAAGTCCGGGGTACTAAGAAACAAGAGTATGTCAATATTCAATAGTAAAAAAATATGAGAGAAGATGACCTTTGTCAGCTACTCTACATGAAACTTCGCCTCCAAATGAGTCGAAAGAATCCCCTGAAAACAAGTTTTTCTTTCAGACAAGCACAATCCTATTCAGTTACTTCACGTATTATGAAAACCAGATTGAAAAAACCCTAAATCTAATCTCGCAAATATGAAATTTTCACTATTAATTTTAAGTGCCAAATAAAAACGGGTGCCATGCATCTAAACCCTAAACACAGGAATAGGTCCTGTCCCCTCATCACATCTAGCGCAAGGCACTCTGGTTTCCATCCAGCATCATGGAACAGTTAACGGCGTCATGGGACAGGCAGCTATTTATGTCTGAGCTAAGGGCTGCTCCAGAGGGAATGTTCTGTGAACATCTGGTGCAGTCAACAGTAAAACATAAATATTACATAACTCTGGAGCCGTGCTCAGTGCCAAGCAAAGATCGAGCCATCGCTACAATTCTGTCTCTACCAATTGTTAAACAACACTGTAGGCTATTCACTTCGTTTTCTGAAGCACGAAGTTCACCAAGTAGATAAAAAACAACTGGCAAGCCATAAAAAAAAATAGCATCCAGGCTGCCAAGTAATGGCATTGTATAATGTTTTATCTGTTCACAAAATTATGCCTGCTTTCATCTGAAGCCAACACTTCTTCAGTTAAATGTAATACAAGCTGCTGACATAGTTTACTCAAGTGCACATTAGACAACTAACTCAGTTTCTAAACATGCTCCTTGTGTCCTGATTCTCACAGGATCGATAAATGGAAGCCAAAGCGTCTTTCCACAGTGAGAAAGATAACAGCTGCCTTACACCCAGAAATGACTGGTCTCACCAAGAACAAATTGTGTCAGCTTACAGACCCTTTGACATTTCAGTCTTCAAAATACCACCTCTAGCAGACAAAAAAAAAATAAAAATATTTGTGCACAAAGCAGCAGAGCAGCACACCCCCCACACACACTCTATTGGTTCTAGGGTAAGAAATCACATCTAAATATTTCATTAAGACTTCAGAAGAGAAAAAGAGTTTTGTGCACACACACACAAGAAACTCCAAGAACAAAATAGTCTTTTTTCTAAAGAAAGCTCACTAATCTGAGCCTATATGAAGTGTCAGTTAGTAAGTATGAGCAAAGTAATTGTTGCAGTTGTCAGACAGCCACAGATACTGAGGTATCTTTGCAGGTCTCACTTTCTTAAATCACATAACCCTTATTCTTCCATATGGTCAAATACCCCTCAGCAATACTAAAAACTCTAGTATCGGTGGACTGCATTGTACTACAAATCTATCTAAACGTTTGTTTTGAAAACACTACTTTTGGCCAACAAATTGGCCTTTTTTAAGCAAGATGTAAAAGAGACCAGGTGTACAATTTGTGCCAGCTCTCTGCTGTAACAACATAAGTGAAAGATTTACAATATAAGGATGTGGAGGCCTGGGTGGGGATTGGAAAGGATGGAAACGTCCACAAACTAACATGAAATTTGGAAAACTGGCACACAGGTTCTGCCTTCACATATGTGAACATACGTTTGTTGCAAATGAGAAGCTGCGCCTACTATATCTAGCCACACATTTTTAAAGGAACATCTTATAAAACATAGCACACCATACATTATATTAGGTAACACATTTCCTGGAATGCCTCAATCTAAACTAATGATTCTTAGAAGAGCTAAAATCCTACTGCCCTTCAATCAAACATGGTCTTTTGACAATTCTTACTAATCCCCTCACAGAAGATTTCAACTCTGTCAAGGACCTTCCTCTTTTCAGATCTGCACAGATAGGGACAGCTGCCACTATCCTCTAAGTACTTACCATAAAAACCCAACACAGGGCAATACTCATCATGAGAGCCCACAGAATGAGAGTAATTTACCAGAATAAAACAAAGTATGTACTTTATATGCCTGTGAGTACTAAGAACAAGGAAAGAAGAAGAACAGGGAAGAAGGCTGAGATCAAATGATCCAAACAAATATGGCATACTGTATTTTTCTAAGAGCGTAGTAATATGCTTACCTACCATCAAGCAAAAAATACTGAAGCTTTCCAAATCCAAATTGAAGACAATAGAGAAATCCGATTGCAACCTATAATGTAGACATATACTGACTTACCTTGTAATTCTGATGGGACTCAAAGTTTGAGAGTGGAGTGTTGCACGCAGTTGAAAAAGGCATGACCTTAACACCTCTATACACCAGTCCTTTGTCATACAGTTGCTTGAAAACCCACCTGGAAGTAAACAAGGAACATGGAAAAAGCACTTTGTGTTTCAAATTCAGTAAATCAACTGCAAAATGGGATTCTGCTCTAGCAGGATTGCTGTTCTGAATTACACCTTTTTTAAACAATCAATTATCAACTACAGACAATATTTGCAAGTCAAAAGGAAAGAGGTAAATTGATTGCAACTATATTTCTGACTGATTTTTAGCTTTGGCTGATTCTACTGGCTTGACTTTCCATGCACTGACTGCACAGCACATAGTATTTGGATGAAACACAAATTTGTATTGCTGATTAATCTTTGTCAAACTTCTTGAATACAAAGACCACCTGAAATCTGAACTATAAACAAGGCTGAAATCAGTCATAATTTAGAAAGACGACGTGTAGTGACATGGCTGCTCGCTTGTCACATGATCTTAAGCACCTACTACTGCAACCAGTGCTATAGAAGAGAGACCGGTACAAGTTAGATACCTGTAACCACCCCAAGTAAATCCTGACAACCTGAGGAGCATTTTTCACAAGAGGGCACAGCTAACCATGCAAAGTAATGAACTCAGTTTTATGGTCCCACAATTTACATTAATGTTCTCCTTTATTAGCTCATCTCACTCTGGACTCAGTTCCTGTCCAAGATGACAGTCTCACATCAAGCTTTAACTCTGCTTATGAAATCTTCAATTACAGCCTGTAGCATATTTGGATCCTTACATCTTCTTGAAATAATCAAGAGAGCACTTAATATTACAATACAAGAAATTGAGTCAACGCTCAACGAAAGCTGGGAGAGAAATATACTTCACGTAGCAACTCATCAAGTGTCCACATGATGGACAAACCCCCACATTTCTCTGTATCTGAATACTGCAGGGTTTGCTACAGGATCATCAACATTTATCAGCTTCTTAGGTCTCACTGACTTGCACAGTTAGTGGGATAGTCTGCACGTTGGCTACCTGCAGGAGATGGCAAGCCTTAAGTAATCATGCCAAATTCAACTCAAGAATCAGTTTCTGCAGCGTCTGGTCATTTCAAATTCCACATCCAAATTGTTAAACACTGCTGACTTTAAAAACTTCTTTACTCAAACTATGTTTTCTAACGATCCTGATCACTTTTCTGGGTCCCTTTCCAGATAAATAGCTCATTGCTAAGCAACCAACCCCATCCTGGAAAGCAGCACTTTTTTCAGCAGGCTGTCATTTTGTGCTTGAGAATCTGGACCTGTATTTAAGTCAGTGTCTTGCCTTCTATCTTTGAAATCCTAATCTTCAAGGCAAAAATGCAAGCAGATTATTGCAGTGATTTCCATCTGCAGCCTGAAACAAGAACATCAAAAGATATGCACTGGCTTGTCCTGAAGTCATACGGTAACTTAATCAGAATAATTATTATCCCTGCAGATCAGACAGTTGAAGAAAATACAGGCTGTCATATAGAGAAGACACGCAGTTCACTCAGATTCATCCATGGGCCTCTATTAAAAGTCCAGCATTTCCTATGAGTAGTCACTAACACGATAAAAATCAAATAATCTGACCTCTAAGATGGACAAAGGCTTACAGACCCTCAGCAGCATCAATTTCTGCCACAGAGGAGCCAAACCCAGATGTCCTTCAGAGCTGTGCGCTCCAACAAAGGTATACCTTACCTCACATACATAATTCAAAAGTAACTTCGTTAAAGTAATAAATGTCACTCACAGGCAAGCTGTGGCTGCCTGACCCCTAACCCAAATTCAAAACATAACAGTGAGTGCATCTGTTTTACAACAGAAACTGTATCAACTTGCATAAATGTAAATCAGTCTTTTATAAAAATGATTCGTGAATATAGTTTCATCAACTTTCAGCATATGAATTTGAGCTGGCTAATTGCAGAAGTTTTCATGCAAGTTAAAAAATTTCAAATGTATGCTTACCAGCTCAGAGCATAATTAATGCAGACTGTGACAAGTGACAGCAGTTATACTGAAGGTGTTCTACATGCCTTTCAAAAACAGTTAACTAAAATATCTATAGAAAAAAAAGCTCCACTTTATCTCTACTCTCTAAAGAACACTGCCTACTAACAGCATAGAAGAAAACTCCTCAGAGAAACACTGCATATTTAATTCAGCTGTAAATATAACTGTAAACCTCAGGAAAGGTGAACGCTAGATGGAGCTGCCAAGTTAAAAATCCAAGCCAGCATCTCCCTCTTGTGGCAGTTCTGCCCTGTTGCAAACCAAGCGCTCCCCAGCTGTTCGGCTACCGAGCGAAAAGATGGGTTTTCAAACGGCAGCATCCTTCAGACAGTTCCTAACGACCACTCGTTTGTAGTTTATCATAACCACTTCCCTCAGACAACCATTCCAACGTGGTAAGTAGAACTGTGATTGAGTCAAGACGGCTGCTTGATGCAACAGCTCCTGTTATCACTACAAAAAGCCGATTTGTTATCTTGAAAAACACCTAATTGGTTTCCTTCACAAGAAAGCTTCTTAGAACAGCACTTGTGAGGCCATCAGAAATGCACTGGAGATGACTCCCAAAGAGCTTCCTGCCAGCAGCGCTGCCCACCTGAAACAAAGCAACTGCTAAAGATGAACCTAGTGACAGCAAGAGTCACACGCAGCGGGTATCATCACGTTTTACTTAAAAATGCAATACATGGTATTTTAGACAATGACCTATCAGTGTTTTAACCCTTATGTTAGCAAAGCGTTGACAATTTGCTCTGGGTTTGTAAGCCAAAATTGAAATTGCAGCCCTTTCTGGAAGAAATGAGCTAATAAAAAACCCCACAGAGCTCCTTTCTTCTGACAATCAGAAAAAATTTATTCACAGAAGTTAGAAACTAAACACTGTTCCCCTAAATTCTGTTATGTTTTTCCTCAAATGTAAGTAAATTTAGTTGCGTGCTCTTGACTGTGGGAGCAGCACTTACATGCTCCTTTTCTGAAGAAAAATGAGGTTAGGGAAAAGATGGATTCAAAATGCGTATTTCAGCCACTTGTTAACAGAGAATCTGGTCCCTAAAGATGCAAGGTAGCTTTAACTTCTAAAAAGCATGACATAAACTGAAAACAGTTTGTTGTTCTTAAAGTGTCACGAAGGGATGATACAACTGGTTCAAGCCCAGTCAGTAACCAAGACTGTGAGCCACTCTCTCCATCGGCATAATTTCCAAGAAATTAGAACTTTGCTACAATATTCGTTGATCCAGGTCACATATACACCATGCAAACACCACATGGCTATAACAAAACTCCTACAAAGGAAGGTTTTGCTTCCAAAAGATACTGAATCAGTATCTCAAATACTCAAAACACCCTTGGCATTCCACACAAAATCCAACATCCCAGTATCCTCTGGCAGATGCCAAAGCAAGCTGCCCTCTTCAAACACGTACATTCGCTTCCCATCAAAGAGAAGGATCTTAGAGCTTCTCAAGTTCCTAATGCCATTCCTTTAGGGTATCAAATGATTTCAAGTGGTTCTGTTTGCAATGACTCAGTATCTAAGGACTTTCTCTCCTCGCTCTCCAGAAAATGAAAGTACTCATTACTAACATTGAGAAATTATTTTCCAAATCATATAAAGTGCTTTTCCCCCTTTTTTTCTTTTTAAAGAAAAAACACCAGAAATTGTAAACTCAGTAACTGGCAAAGGCTAAAAATAAGGTGGGCAAAACATTACAACAGCAGGATCTGGAAGCGTATGATTTCAACGTATCCATGGCAGTATAGATAAACGAACAAAATTACTGCCCTGTGACCTAGCATCAGTTCATGTCAAGATAAAAATGACAATTTAACAGCCCCCGTAGACTTCGGAAAAAAAAAATAAATCCCAAACATGACACTGTGTAAGAAGCCCTGTCATCTAACAGTTCAGCAAGCAGACTGCATCCAAACAGCACATGAGGCAGCTGAGATTCTGAGGAAAAGGTTCTCCTGTGAATCACAAGCAACACTTGAAAGACAAGATAAAATCAAAAGAAAGCAACGATCAAACACAGATGCATGGAGATGAAAAACAGAAAAGTACTCAAACAACACTGGATGTGAAACCAGAAAGCATAAATGTAAGAGGAACAGTAAGTCCAATAGCAAACACAGACAGTCTGTCTTTAGAATAGCATCTTCGCAAGTCACCTTCTCAAGGAAGACAGGAAAAGCATGTGTTCTGGGGCCTAGGAATCCTAAGTGCAGAAGCTGTCAAGTCTTATGTTCAACTACCGGTGCAAGCTTTAAAATCCCAGCATATAGAGATCATTTTGCTTCAGGTGTACCCTCCAAGCTGTAGTTTTTGGATCAGAGTTGAATGATTCCGGATCAAGCCAGAAGTGCAAGATACCTCTATAGAAGAAAATATAAATATTTAAAACTGATGCTAGACTTACCCCAAAGATCACCCAACTAAGTAGGAGTTTAGTGTATTTCTCCTTCAAAATACAGGTAAAGAGATAATACAACAAGAACTGGAACGGTAAGAAGATAACAACAAGGGGACTGGAGCACTAAATGCACAAAAGAAATACAAGTATAAGAAAAAAACCACAGATACCTAGTAGAAAGATGGACAAAACAGATTTCTTATGAACAGTATTTCTCTAGAGAATCCTTGAAGAGTCATGGAATACACAAAATGCAATAACGATTCCTACTGGGACCCAGAGGTCTGCTGTTCTGAAATCATTCCGGTTTAGTGCTGGATAAACTCCACATGCAGAAAAAAAAATGAAGTCAGAAAATAACTTTTACTGCTTACACAGAAAACAAAAAAAAAAAATCCAACATAACAATGCAGTTGCTTTGATCTTTACTGCAAACCTGTCCTCCTCTCAATGGGGAGTCCCCATTCACCTGCTCACTGAGAAGGCCTAAGGCAGCTGGACATAGTATGAAAAAAAAACTTCATGCCAAAACAAAAGCAAAGCTACGTACAGGTACTCAAGGAAATGTTCCAGTTTCAGGAACTACCTACAATCTCCTCAGCTGCAGCTTAGAAGTAGTGTGGTGGCACCCCGAGCCTGATGCTACTACAGAACATCGAAGGGCAGGGCTGCGAGGCCAAAGGCCACTCCTGGTGAGGAAGGACAGAGAGGTTCCCTCTTAATGACAACCCTCAAAGGAAAACTGAAGCTGCAGCAACTGAAATGGGTCCAGCTGAGGGAAGGCAGAAACAGACAAAGTGTCCCATCACCAAAGGGAGCTCCATACTGCGTTTTCACAATAAACCAGAGTTTTCAGTGTACAGCCATGACCTCACACATGTAGAGTACCAATTTTCTACGGTAACTAGGAATGTTTTTCTTTCTCCCCCCAGCCACTATCTAGTGTTATCACAGAAGGACTCAAGAGTATCTTCTTAAGGTACAGAAGTAGCTAAGAAGTATTCAGACCACCTGTGGTTTCACACCATACATACAAGTCTTCCAAAACATACACGAAGCTTTCAACTGTTTTTAAAATTGAATTATGCTGAGACTGCAATTGCTAAATTTAGCCACGAGATGGTGATAGAAAGCTGTTTGATTAACCCTGGTGACGTTGACATCAAAAACCTCTAGTCATGAGAGGCAGGAGCGTGCCACAGCTCTGACCACAGAGCTATTCCCCTCCTCTCCTCAGCACTTCACAGGCTGTTTCCCCAGTAGCCAGGCAGAGCTGTTCTGGAGGTGTGAACTCACAGCCGGGCTGAGAACTATGTAACAAGTCAGTAGTAAAGACAATAATTTACTAGTTGATTTTTTTTAAGCTCACATACTTCTTTCAGACCAACTGTAGATTGGTAAAAAGTTTAAGATGACATCAAACCGCTCTCACTTTCACTGCATCCATCTCATGAGCTGTACAAAAAAAAAAAAAACAAAACTGTATTTTGCACATTTGTCCCACGCTAGCTCAAAATCATCATTCTTATTGTATTGTGAAGGACACTTTTTCACTGAGATTCAAGCTGTCTGCAAGATGGATTTACAAGTTTTACAGAATTAGAACTTAAAAGTTCTAGTTGAGTTATTTAAGACATGAAGAGTTGTCTACACCTTCATACAAGAAACCACTGCAGTGCCACTGCTCAATGACATTCAATGTTCCCTGAAAAATTCTACCAGGATGCCACAATTTTATCATTGCATGAAGTTTTGCCGTAAGTCAAAATTTAGCAGGCTGAAAATTCATTCTATTCTGTCGGCCACCACACAGCACAGCACCAAAATGCTTACAAAGCAGCCATTTCCAACAAACCCATTATAAAATATGAAAAAGAATGCTCTCTAGCATCCTGAGCTTGTACAGTATCTCTACAAAACAAGATAATATTAACAAGATATATATATTTGGGATCTGAGTCCTAAACTATTTCAAGTCTAATTAATTCGGATAAAAATCAGCCATCACTAGAAACAGCATTTATCGTAAGCATTACGCTAGCTTACTGAACTCGACATAAACATCATGGATGAAACATCACATTTCAAAGAAAGTGAGAAATTCCAGTTGAGACCACTCCAGAACTGCAAGCCTCAGGAAAAGCTATAGACAACAAAAAATAACCTAAACAGATAGGTTCAGTCGATTAAAAGACTAATGACAAAATCCTTACCACAAAATCTATGGTTGCCATGCTCACTACCATTATTATTGTCATCATCAATGGTTTTTTTCTGGGCTTAAGAGCAGCATTCTACTCCCACATGCAGAACAAAACAAAACCCCAAAGAAAGGCAAAAAGAAAGATAAAAACACTGGACAAGCCAATATGGTCACCAGGTTACAGTCAATGCAGAAATTAATCTGCAGTTTCTCTTTTGTACTTAACTCGACATTAAAGTTTTAGAATTTTTTTTACTTTAAAAAAGCACTTGCATTAAAAAAATCAAATCAATTGTAAGAAAAGCACACTAAAATCTACTGTTCAAATGAATGCTCTTAATGGACACAAAATGTAACTTCAGTTACACAGATTTTCAGTTTGAGGATTGCCTAGGTAACAATCTGATTTTTTTAGAAAATTGTACACTACCCTGTCAAAAGCAGTACTGTAGCTACAGTTAGTGCTCTCTTTAAGCATTATCTCTCTTAGCCTTGAAACAGGCATCCCGCATTCCTTTTCCATTCCCCTGCTCCATCCACTCTATGCAAAAGCTGGTGGTTCCATCTCCTGCTCTACTGCGAGAGCAAGCTGGCAACTGCACTGCAACATGCCCCTCCAAGCCTTAGAAGACTTTGCAGAAAACCTAGGTTTTTTTTTAAAAACAGACTTTGAAAAATGTATTTCATTACATGATTACACAGAAAATTAATAGCACCAGGAAGCAAACAAGCACAAAATTGTCTGCCTACACCTTCCTGAAATCTCATACCACAGAGATTTCAGATCGAACGTTTATATTTTAGAGTCTGTACGCAAAGCAAGCATTACAGGAGGTAACCTCTGTAAGGCAGGTGAAAGACCAGAAATCCTTTATAATAACTATACGTAACTAACTATACAATTAAGGGTTATTAGTGAAACTAATTTAGAGAACACCAATAATACTTTAATACATATAATTTGCTTTTCAATGGCTTTTTGTAAGCACATACTCTGCTAAACCTCTCCCTGCAATTCACCTTGTAATTCTATCACCTGAAGGACTCAATGTTGCCATTTTTTCCACTGTGTTCGGTCCATTTGATTGTCCTTAACATATTAGGTCATCTTGTCTTTTGGAATTCCAACAGTCACCCTGAATACGTTGCCAAAATACCCGAACTTTACTTAGCTCTGCACCAGGAGTCCAAGACAGTTGTCAAACTATGCTGCCAAGAAAAAGATAACAGCAGACTTCCAGCCTCTAAGTTCAGGCTTGAAGAAGAGATTTAGAGCTAAACAGAGTTTGGGTAGTTTGCCTGTTTGCAGTTGACAGTGTGAAGAACATCAAGAATGTAGAGATATAATGTAATTCCCTAAGCCAAGCAAGGAACATAGAAGATCTTCATAACTGCTTTTAAGTTGATTCGGAGCAGCAAGATTTCAGGGCCCCATAAAAGCAGTACTGTTGTACCTTGTTTTGAAAAACCCTACTACCCTGAAGAAGAAAAAAGTAGGTCAATTAATCCCTTCACTTCCAACATCAAGAAATTTCACATCACCTGAATTACTTTGCCCATCGTTTATCTGAATTTGGCAAATTTCAGAACAGTTCTAGTGATGTGTCCACGTTTATAATAATTGAAGCCTTCTTAACATTTCAAATTCATGAAGCATATATGCAACATATATAAGTTAACTTACCACACAGACTCCATGAACTCAGGATAAAGAGTTTTATAGTCATTTTCAAAATCAATCCAGCGTCCTAATCTGGTAACACTGAACTGTTAAGAGACAAACACACAGATTGAAAGACAACTTAACATTAAATATCATGATACGTTGCCAATACTTATTCTGTAAAACAGCTTGATTTTTCAGTGTTGTGTTTGTCCTGTATCAGTGAAACACATCTGTGAAATATTTTAGCCTGACAATAGTTCAAAACAGTGTTATTTAAACAGTCAAAACCAAGCAAAGAATGAAACCATGAACATAACTGCCCAGAACCAAGGTCACACAACAGGCAAACATATTCAATGCTACTAATCTGAAGCGGTGGATCATTACGATCATTCACCAAGTAGAAATGGTGGCTCACTCAAGGTTCAGTCAAGGTTCAAATGCCTGAAAATTGCCTTTTTTTTTTTTTATTTACAGTGGTCTTGTTTCTATTTTTAAAACTACTTATTGCAGAGACAGTCAAAACCTAGAACATATAGTCTATCAGCTTTCAGTTATATGAAAACATGATGTAATTCGAAGACAAAGAAATGCTGAAAGAAACTGATACGTCCCAAGAAGTTATCAGAACTATTTCAGGGCCAACTGCCTTCTTTGACTTCCTAAAGCTATGACAGGACGGCCAAAGGCCACAAGACTGACAGGTGTTAGTCCCTGTCTCAGGACAGATTATGGTCACGCCCATTGGCACAGAATATGAAAACTAATAAGTCGGCTATGGGATTCACTTGGACCAGTGGTGCTCTCCTGCTAACTTCACAGCTATCAGATCCCTTCGCTCTGCAAATAACCAAGCCCAGAGACACCTGTCTGACACTGTCACACACAGACAATACTGAATGTCAAACTACTGAAGTGAAAACAAAGCAAATGCATTCTCTCACCTCTGTATTTTCACATAACACCTGAGCTCCCGAAATATATCAGTTTTGCTTCTGACCTCTAAGCCACTCTGACATCCCGCTATTAAGATCCAAAGCCCGGGACTGATTAATACAAGGATCCACAAAGTTCGGTCTCAGCACTGAAAGATCTTATGCATCCAAGGAATCTATTATATTTTTTCATAAGGTTCAAACATTTGCTAGCCACTCCAGTCAGAAAATAAACACTATCTCCAAAAAAATGTTGGCAATTTCTCTCCTAACACTATACCAAAATATTTGAATTTATTACCAACCAATCACAAACAAGACATTGAAATAAATTTCATTACTTTTATCAATAATCTGAAACATATGTCTGTGTGTGGAAATACACACATATACATACATGCAAAAGTTTATGCACAAAACACAAAATCCAAAAAAATAAGTATTTGGACTAATCAGCACTACAAAAATACCAGTTGCTGAAGACACAGCAAGTTAAAAGGAACAACTATGGAAAACAAAACAGCAACCAGAATGAATCTTTTTACTGTTATTTCTAAAAGCAACAAAGAATCATTGATGATGATGTTGAAATACAAAATTTCAGAGTATAGATGAATGACTGTATATTTGAAAAAAACAAACTGGCTTTTCATCCAGCCACTCAGTTTCAGGCCACAGCTATTCTAACGAAGGCAGCTGTAGTTTCTTCGGATACTGGCCGTAACTTCACAACACTCCCAAGGGCAGGAGGCAAGCAAGTGACACTCAAATAAGAAACTGCTATTTCAATCAAAAGGAATGTAACAGGACTAGAGAACCTACAGAGAAGTGTGATGAGGTAGAACAGCTTCTGCACGAGGAAAACCTAAAGAATTAGGACTATTTTGCCTAGAAAAAGAATAGGCAACTGATGGTGAAGACCAGTTTGCTGGAAACCATGACATTACAGAAGAACTACAGTTCTTCAAACTATGTATAGGAAGACCTTGGCACACACTGTTTAGAGGCCATCACTATACCTAGATTCAAAACATAGCTAGATAAATCAATGAGGGGAAAAAAAAAAAAAAAAAATCAGTCAGGGATTATAAACTAGGGAAAAAAAAACTAAGAAATCTTTTGGCCTAGGAAGGCCTTGTGCCACAAAGGCCGAAAAAATATGGCCTGTTCTCCAGTTCTTCCTTCAGCACTTGCTATTGCATGCTGTCACTGCAACATAGTGGCACAGGCAGGAAAGCACCTCAGCCACTCCTCAGCTCCAGAAAACCATAGAAAAAGAGTCATCACTTCACAGACGTATCAGACCAACAGCAAATCTAAAGTACAGGGCTAAACGTACTTTATTCTGGCCATACTTCTAAGGACAAACACAAGAAGCATCAGGTTCTATGCACAGGATGAATATTATTCAGAGTCAGAAAAACACCTGTGCACCTCTTAAGAAAATATCTAACTCATCTCCTTGGAACACTCTCCAGACCTCAAGGGTCTGCACAGACCAGCGTTCTCTTTATCACTATATTCATGGGATGCAAAGTTTAGACCAATGTTCTCCTGGAAGACTGAGGGTTTACCCACACCTATTCATACACAAAATCAGAAGCTTCTGCTGTTCCAGAAATACAAGCTATAGTCCTACGCTCTGTCAATGAAAAGACTGAAAAGTGGGGGGACAGAAAAGCAGGGAGGTTAATACGCATTTCCTTTATTGCTTCCATTTGAAAACCAAAGTCAGATCTTACTTTTAGTTTTCTACACTAGAAAAGACACAAAGAAAGAGGTAACTTGTTCAATGTATCTATTATTTGTTCAAATCTAGTTACAACTCTCTGAGCTCCAGGTTACTTTAAAGTAACCTTCTCTTGACATCACAGCAGTCTCCCTGTTCTGAACCACAATGTTTTTCTTTTGTTCCCCTTTCAGGATCACCAGCGAGAAACACAATATAGCTAAAGACATAAGATTTACGCACGTAACTGAATAGACAGAAGGATGATATTCCCCCCAGCTGAAAGACTTCTGCACACGTATTATTAGAAACATACAGCAGAATATGCACCGAGTCTTTACTTACCTCCCATTCCTTCGAGTATCTCATCACAATTCCTCTGCACTGGTTGTTGTATTCTTCAATCCCCATCTTCGCCACATCCTCTGGCCCTTTAATGCCTAAGGTCTTGTCAATCTCATATTCCTGGGAGAATGAAAACATCCAGACAAAAAACACACGCTGCCATCAAAGCCTTTCAGGATTTCTCTGGACAGTTTATTTATATTCTATGCATTCTAGTGAGGCTAAAGGGTCTCCTTTATCCTTTTAATATGTCGTGAGTATTGTACCTGAACTAAATAAATATTTCAAAAGTTAAAGCTGGTGTGATTGTTTCTTTAATATCTCTAGAAAAAGAAAAAAAAAATTCTCAAATACATACTGAATAAATACATGTTTATAGTAATGAAAAGAGGGCCTGGGGAAGGGCAGGTGACCAGTAGGAAGCACCCAAAATCACTACACACGCAAAAGCCAGAGCACCACACTGGAAAAAAAACCCTCAAAACTTCCATTTCTCTTTCAGCAACAAAGCCAGGCGTAAGAGCAATAGAAACACAACTGATAGGAGGTAACACCACAGCGAACGGGAACCAATAGAAATATCCGTAGGCAGATTTATTACACATACCACAGGTAAGCCATGGCAATCCCAGCCAAATCTTCTGTCAACATGAAAACCACTCTGATGAGCAAATCTGGTTACTATGTCTTTAATGGTTCCTGCAAGGATATGGCCATAGTGTGGAAGCCCAGTAGCAAATGGAGGGCCATCATAGAAGTTAAACCTACAACACAAGACAACATTCTTAATTAAATCAAAAACCAAGCATCAAATCTTCGAACAGGTTAAGTATATCTGTACGCTTATGCTTTTTATGTCTTACTAGGACATCATCAACTTCTTCCTCTTCCATCATCAGTCAGCACAGGTATCATGTGGGACTAAAGGGAACATTTCAACTCATTCAGTTCCAACTGAAAACCAGCTCTACCAAGATTACTACTGAAAATACCAGCATTTTGCTCCACAGCTGACAGAGGAAAGAGTTGTCCTTGCTTATCTGCAGACTTCTTTTATAAACCTACCAAGCAGGAAATGACAGGTTTATTACTACTGTTTGTACACTGTTGATTCTTCACCAAAGTGAAATATAAATGGTAACTGACATGACAGCAACATTGGCCAAGACTGCTATCTGCAAAGACAGCAGCTGCTCCTAACAGGACTGAGGCCAAAAAAAAAAAAAAAAAAAAAAAAAAGGTAATTGCAGCTAAGCCAGCCTTGTCACACACAGTTGCTATAGCTTTTATGGCATATTCTTACCTAGGTCTATTCTTTGATTGCTTTAGGCATTCCTGGAAGCAATTGAGATTTTTCCAGAGCTCCAATATCCGCTCTTCCTCATTTGGAAAAGTTACGTTTTCTGGAACTTGTTGAACCATTCTTTCCCAGCAATGACCAAGAAGAGAAAAGGAAATGCATATTGAGCAGAAGTGAGAAAAAAAAATTACTTCACAAATACAATGTATTGTCTTAGAAATCCATACCACGTCTCAGTTCTTCAAAGCGCTTCATTCAGTGTAGATGTGGAAGCAAACACTATATTCTAAAAAAAGACTAATAAATTTGACATACTAACACCCAAGTTTTAGAACAGGAAAAGGATTCTCCATTCACTCAACCAGGGTTGTTCATTTTTTATTATGCTTTTATTTTTGTTTCCTACAGAAAACAGTCAAAAGACAAATTATTTTTTGGTTACAAGTTTGGGGGTTTGGGGTTTTTTTTTTTTGGTTTCGGATGTTTTTTAAGAAAAGTTTCCAAGTTCAAACTTAACTTTCAGCATCAGTTTGTGAACTAGTGACACTTTAAGTGCAGGAACTAAAAATAGTGAAGAGGCTCCTTTTCACTGTACATCTTTTTCCTACCATTTAAAGGTTTAAACCAGCATTTTTCCATCTAGCTAGGCCACTGTTCTCAGATGCTCTTAAAAGCAGCTAGGCTTCAGATGGCATAGTTGAAACACATTGCAATGAAAAATGAACATGGGGGAAGAATTTGAACAAAATAGATGAGCAAAAAGCTCAAACATCTCAGCTGTGCATCTTGAAAAGCTTTAACTTCCAGAGTACTGGCAAAACTACTAGTCTCTTTCTAGTCTCTTTTTTTTTTTTTCGTCTCTTTTCAGTTTTGCAAGCATGTCAGAATAAGCTACAAGGGGTTACTTCTTGCTGGCCATTTCCTGAAGGTCTTTTTTTATTTGGTGGGGTTTGGCCACCAGAGCCTAAAGCCATTCTTCAATTCTGGGTAAGTCAAAGAAAATCACTGCAAGCAAAATTATATAGGAGGTTTCTTCACAACACAGGAAAGAGAATTCTTGGCATCACTAGAAACACACAATAGAGCTGCCTGGTGTTCCAGACCTGCTACAAGACTCAAAGGGGTCAAATTTCAACAAAATCCTACAGCAAGGACTAAGCAAAAGCTCTGTGGAATAAGGATATTTAAGTGAGCAGTTCCATAACATAAAAAAAAAAAAAAAAATGGTTACGAAGGTTATAATAGATGACTGCAGAGAAGAAACAGGCTCTCCCACCTCTAACTTCAGTGCTGCTGCTCCTTAGCACTGGTGTACCAGGACGAGGTAAACGCTACACGTTAGCCTCGAGTTTCACTTAGAGTTGTAGAATTACAAGCAATGGCACAAGGACTGAGTCTTCTGATTTACTCAGGTTTGTCAAACAGCAACCATAAGCAGCAACAAATACACGAAGACAATACTTCAAGTTACAGTTCACATGCTGCTTGGCAGCGCTAAAGTTCCAAAACATTTACTTAAATGAAACCCAGAACACCATAGCAGTGCTTGAACCCATACGAAAATGTGCCCCAAAATGAAGCCTACAGACAAATCCCACCATTCATGCGTTTCGTATTAATGACAGATCATTCTCCCCACTAATAAATCCAAATTATCAAATAAGACAAAAAATTCATTGCGAAACCCACAACCTGACACACAGGCGACACAGCAGCTGGAGGGCAAATCACGAGCTGACAAGAACACACAGACATGGCCTGGATGTATTCTCAAAAAGGTAATAACCAGTGTTAGCACAAGCAGTTACACTACATGCAACTTGTATGTGAATTTTCATCATCTTATCTCAAAACACTCAACAAAGCACTAACTAGGCCATGCCATTTCTCAGTAATTTGATCACAGCCCCAAGATCACAGTGTCAGAGACAATGAAGATGATAAAAGAATTCAGCCTCAAAGCTTATTTCCTACATTTGCTAAGAGGACTAACGATCTTCACATTTTATTTAGATCAAGCTCAGCTGGCAATTGGCCCAGCTGTCAAGTCCCTAAAATGTAATAAATTAAATATAGGTTTAAGGTTTAGTCTGTAACTGCGACCGGGCTATGGAAGCTGCTCAGGAATCACAGACTCCATGCATAAATCACAGTATCACTTTTGGCCCATTTCAACCAACTGAAGCACTGTATGCACAAGCCAGTGTCCAGTAACCACAGGGCACAAAGTCATACACACTCTTACCAATATTACAAGAGAAGTTTATTATATCAGAATTAGGAAAAAAAAAAAATTACTGATGAGAATTAACACGCAACAGTCACTAGAGGTCTGTTTTTTCAAGTTACAAAACAGGAATTTAAACAGATTGACTTAAAAGACAAAACATATTTAAAATCTATCCATGGCTCAACCTCAGCTGAGCAAAAAAGCAAAGAATTCTGTGCTCAGGAAAAGCATAATCAGTTTACAGAGAGATATACGAGTAATTTCGTATACAAACAGCAAAAAAAGTTCATTGCTATAAGCAACCTAGGTATTTTAAATCAGAAAAAAATAAAAAAGGACAACTACTTTGAACACAGACTGAGAGAAAACACCACAAGTGACATTAAAGAAATTACTATACAAGTGCATCTAATAAAACAACACTTTTGGACAACACTCCAAATTTACATACAGAGTAGTAAACACAAGGGGGTTTTGCTTTCTTGTTTCTCTATTCATTTTCTGCTGACAAAAAGTGCTAAAGTTTAAGACAATGTACCACTGGGGAACCTTTTTTTTTTAAAGTATACTCACTTTTTCTAAAAGATAATAACATTCAATAGGAAAGGTGTCAAAGTTTGCAGATTGTACTACAGCAGTCTCAAACTTATGCTGGGCTTCTTATCTAGAAGAAAAAAACAACAACAAACAAGCATTAAAACCATAAAACCAAGTTAGAATGTGGTTTTTTTTCAATATTAAGATTTTTGTTAAAAAAAAAATCAATACTTAATTTTTCAACAAAAATTCAATAAAAATGCCACTATGAAGGAAGTGAACCAATATTTCTGAAATTCATTGGACTTAACATATATCACATACAGGTAGATGATTAAAACAAAGCTAATTTCAAGGTATTACTAATTTGTTGACTGAGAAACTGAAAAGATAAAGAACCACTATGAACTAAAAGCGCACAATAGGTCTTCTAATTTCAAGGGGTTTACGATCAGTCTTTTACCCTTATTCCAGTCACCTTCTCCCACAAACTATTCTATGAGACACCTATTCACAAACTTCCCTCCAGAGACAGGAAGAGCCTCCTTTATCCATCTACAGATGCTTTCCCCAAACTTAAACAACGTGCTGTTTTACATACAAACAGAACTAGGCTGCCCATTTATGCCTTTTTCTGCCTTTGAGGCAAGGCAACTTCTGGGGTAACAATATTCTAATCTGTTCATCTGAGCATCAAAAGTATCCGTTTCTAGAATGGATGGAAACTAAGTTTAAAGTAAAAGGAAGGATGGATGGGAACTGTAAGACAGAGAACAAACATCGCTTCTGAAAATGCCTTCCGTAGGGAATAAGACTGTAACACTAATCAAAGACACAAGAAGAGGTGAGAAGAAAAAAGAATCATGCATACCTACTCTAAACTAGCACTTTATGTGAACCACCAAATAGTTGGAAATGCAAGAATAAACTTATTAAAAAAAGAAAAAGAAAAAAAAGAAAAAAGATTTGAGCAACAAGTTTTCTTCTCCAAAAGGACAAAGTTGCCACCATCATGGCCAGTCTCCCTAATGCTGCAACTTGTAAGTGTAACTACTCCAGGAAAGAATTAAAAACACAGTTTTCTTCACAGAAGTTTTGGGTTTGATGGTAACACAGATTTATATTTACACCTTATTTATAGGAGACTGATAACGGCCTGATTATTCCACTGCTTTATTTGATAGGTCATGAAACTCAGGACTTTTCTTACTGAAAAATATGCCCTTAAGCGAGCAGATCAGAAAACTAAACTGGGAAACTAGGAAGTGACAGTTTCTAATTTCTAAACAGGTAAATGAAGTCTACTCAAGTCAAGCCTGATACTTGAGGAAGGGTGAGGGAAAGTGTATCAAGATTAATTCATCTCAAGATGAAACATTACCTGAGATGGACTACAGCCCACCTGTCTCCCAGCAAGGAATGTTTCTTTTTATACAAATATATTTCATGCGATGTAAGAACTCAGTTTTACCCTACATCTTACGATGTCTTAAGCAATTTTTTCTGTTGTCTTCATACTACCTTGATTAAAAGTGTAAAATTTGTCATTGTGAAAAAAAAAATCTAGGCTATTTTGAAGTAACTTTGAACTCTGCATTTAAAAAAGAATAAATCAGAAAACTACTGTCAGTTGAGTTAGCAAACACTGCTGCTATGTGCCGACTGCATTCTGCTATTACCTGACAGTCGCTTCCTAAGCGTGTCACCAACAAACTGAAAAAATATGGTTTCTTCAGCTTCCAGAAGGCTCCTGGGGGTAGGGAAGCCAACATTTGCTGAAGACAGAAATATCAAATCCATCACAGCTACAGTGTGTCTTCCTCAAAAATTTCCCCCTCTATTAAAAGGATGCTGAAGTGGAATGCTTAAGACATATTACACGTTGCAAGGCATCTTAGATTCTTTGTTCAACCAGTTAATGAAATTAAGCCTTGATGGATATTAAGCTCTGCAACAAGGAAACTGGTTAACTTTTAATAAGTACCCATTTGAACTAATTACTAAATTCCAGAAAAGGCAAAGAATCTGTATAGCACCCAGGGAAGCCTAAGAGTAAAATACCTTTTACATAAAGATAATGCTATAGATACAGCAAACGTTAGCTCCAGCGCCTGAAAAGGTGCTAACAACACCAGAACCCATCAGTGGAGCAGCCAGCCCGGCCGCTTCCCCGTTAAGGCGCTCCAGAGCTACGAGCGGTGACAGGAGAGCCACCAGCCGAGCCACCAGCCGGGCCACCACCGGCGAGCAGAGGGGGGAGGGCGGCCAGCGGGACCGGCACCCGGCCTAGGAGCCGCCGGTTTTCCCTCACACCGAAAAGGCGCCGCCCGGCCCCGCCGCCCGCACGAAGCGGCCCCGAAAACCCCACAAGGCCCTCGGGGCCGCCCCCGCAACCTCATCCGGCAGGAGGATGCGGAGGACTCGGGAGAGCAGCCCCGAGGGCCGACCCGAGCCCCACCGCCGCTCACCTCAGCGCCGCCCGTCCCGCAATGATGCAACCGCGCCCGGGAAAGCATGACAGGAAGCGGCGGCGGGCGCGGCCGGCGGCGGCGGCCACTCAGCGCACGGCACACTCAAGGGCACAACAAGGCGGCTTCCCATTGGGCAGGGGGCGCGCCAGGAAAGGCCCGGCGAGCCGCCCCGCCGCCGGGCCAGCCCCGTGTCGCTCGGGGCCGGGGAGCGGCGAGGGAGGAGGGGCTCCCGCCGATGTCCCCTCGCCCATGGAATGCCAAGAGCCGAGCAAAGGCGAGGGTGGGTTGCGCAGGCGTCAGTCCTCTGCTGCGAGTGAGCCCCGGGCCCAGCTCGGCCGGGCCTCTCCCGGCAGCGGGGCCGCAAAGGAAACCTAAGAGTTTGAGAAAATATTACGGAATCACAGAATGGCCGGGGCTGGAAGAGACCTTAAAGATCATCCACTGCCACCCCCTGCCCTGGGCAGGGACACCTCCCACCAGCCCAGGTTGCTCCAAGCCCCGTCCAACCTGGCCTTGAACCCCTCCAGGGATGGGGCAGCCACAGCTTCTCTGGGCAGCCTGGGCCAGGGGCTCACCACCCTCACAGCAAAGAATTTCTTCCTGAGATCTCATCTAAATCTCCCTTCTTGCAGTTTGAAGCCATTGCCCCTCGTCCTATCGCTACATGCCCTTGTAAAAAGTCCCTCCCCAGTTTTCCTTCAGATACTGGAAGGGGCTCAGATCTCCCCGGAGTCTTCTCTTCTCCAGGCTCCTCTTACTGGCTGGCAACTGTAGCACTGTGAAATTACAAAACTTTTCCTTCCACTGACAGAAAGCGCTGAAAACAGCTGTGGAAAGGCTCCTGGCAGTGAAAGATGGGAGTGGTGGAGACAGACCAGGGCTCATTGCAGACTGCACATCTGCTCACCTGGACCCCTGAACAAATGCAGTTCAATCAATGATGAACAGTCCAACTGCCTGTATGTAACAGTTTTCCGCTACTCTTTAAAACTCATATACAAACGCAGGTAACTGATAAAATCTAGCTTTTGATCTTCAGGACTAGGTACAAGATAAACTCACTGGTCCGTGCAGGGCAGTGTCTCAGCCAGTGGATGAGGGGCACATCCAGACACGAAGCATGTCACGTTCAGCACAGTTCCCACCTGCACAAAGAAGCAGAAGACTATTTTCTACACAGAATTTTGCACCTCAATCTAGGCTAGCAAAGAAAGGGAAACTCAATCTGCATCCAGCTCAGAGGAACTATGCAGAAAAGGTGAACCGAGGGCAGGGAGAGACCAGGCGCACGTGCTTGGAGCGCCAGGAGTCTCCAGTACAAACATGAGGCAGAGATTCCTGCCTGTATGGATCTGGGACGTTCTGCATCCAGGAGGGAAGTCTGAAGTGGCAGAAATCCGTTTAACCCATACTGCTTTCTAATGCATCTAAAAGCTATGAAAAAGCCTGCAACAACTCAGAACTAAAAGGGGGAGAGCTTCGATTCTACCACCTGCTGCAGCGTTCCTTCTACTGAGCATTTTGTTTTGTCACATTTTGGAGTTTGGGTGGGTTTTTTCAAGAAAATCTATTAAGTGTGACTCAAGATTGAAGACAGGTAGGTGAGAGAGCAATAAAATGCAGGAAAAGAATAACTAATTCAGAGATTTTACTCATCTTACCATTATGGACCTTTTCTATACCCAGAAAGCTTTCTTCACTGTGCAGACAGACAGACATTACTTTCACGAAGCCTTGAATTTAATTTAACAGTGGCTTCTGTTAATTTAGTTTGAACATTTTTCCCCAAGCAGTGTAAGCGTACTTGAACAAAAAATCCCCAACAGGTGGAGACCACTTCATGAGCTATTTCTTTATAAACATACATTTTATCAAATGTGAAAGCGCTGCAGCCTCCCCCTGCCTTCAGATTACAGAGGTTGCATTTTTTAGACAACTTGTGCTTGCTCCAGTGCCAACTCTTTCAATTTTAAACCTCAGTTTGTAAAACATACAGGTGATAAGGCCAGATGACTTTAAAATGGAATACCGTATTCTTTCTCAATGAAATTTAAAAAAAACACTGCTTAAAAATATGTACTCTTAAGCAACCAAAACAGATAAATGTTGACAATTTGTTATTGACAATGTCGACTGTGCAGTTACCACACATCCAGATTTTGACCTTGCTCCTCTCCTGTATATTTTGTACTTCTTTGCCCTTCACTAGTGAATAATAATAAACTGTTATCTACATGGAAGTCTACTGTCCTTATTTATGCACAGCCTTTAATTGAAACCATTTGGGCCACAACACTGACCTCGTGTTTCATAATCAAATGGACCGTAAAGAAGTGGCGAAGAGGAAAGTCAGCGTCAGATTTAGTAGTGCAGTAGTTATACATGGAGCCAAAAAAACACAAAACGGATTTGAAGACCAGGGGAAATTCGTAGCACAGGGATCAAGGACCATCACAAGTATCTGGGACAGTCCCCAAACTATAAGAATAAAATGTCTCTGCTCTAATTTTTCACAAAATACTGTCTAAAAAGTACCGAAAGGTGAAAGGGAAGAAACAAAACTCCAGAGAGCCCTAATAGGGGACTCCCCTCCTCCTCCCCCTCCCCTCTAGCTAATGGCCGGCTCGGACCTCCTCACACCCCGGCTCCCCTCCCCGCCACAGGCCGCGCCCGGGCCCGGCCAGGCCTCCGCGCCCCGATGGCGGCGGCTCCGCGGGCCGGGTACCAGACCTCGCCGCGTCCCCTTCCCCACTCCCAAGGCCTGAGGCGGCCCGCCGGGCCCGTCCTCGCCGCCACGGCGCGGGAGGCCGCCCCTGACCCCGCGTTGACGGGGGGAAGCCGCGGACACCCCTCCCTCAGGCACGGGCACCATTTTGTGGGCGACGAAGGGGCAGATCACTGGGGCTTCCCCGGGGGTGGCGCCGGCCCCAGTCAGGAGTTACGGGGAAAGCTAGCACAGAGCGCGGCGGCTCTCCAGCGCTCGGTCACGGACCTCAGACCGCTGCCGGCGGTGCCAGGCGCTCGGGATGCGCTCCACAGCCCCATTGAGCGCCGGCTCTGCCCGCAGCCATTACCCCCGCCCACCTCCGGCGCCGCTCCGTACCTCACGGGCGGCTTAAGCAGTTTACGTAGTGCCACTGCAACGGAGAGGAGGGGAAGAGGGCTTGCGCGAGGAACTGTGCGTAAAAGGTGGTCGTGAATATCAGACGAACAAAATAACGCTGCCGAAGCCCTGAGCCAAACCAAAACACCCCGGAGAGGGGGAAAGATCCCGGGAGACAAGACGGCGCGGCTCGTCGTGTTGCAGAGCCCCTGCGCTCACCGGTCACGGAGGGCGAGGTTTGTGGAGGACAGGCTTGCTCAGGAGTGGACGTGCTTCCCCTTCCCCCTTCTCCCTACCCCCCCCGGCGTGGCGTTAGTTGGACTGCGCCGCGGGTTATAAGTAGGGGGGTGTGTGGGTGCGCGCCGTCAGTCGGCGTGGGGCGGCGAGTGGTGTGCTTGGGCTGTTGGTGCCTTCAGCGCACCGTCCCCTCGCTCCTTCCTCTCCCTGGCGGAGCGCTGACAGCCCGGTAGCGGCCGGACAGGGGGGCAGGCGAGATCGTCTCTCCGAAGCGGCGGCGGCGGCTTGGAGCCGGTCAAACTGCCCCTCAGCCCGCAGCCCTTGAGCCAGGCTATGCGCGGTAAAGGGGCTCAGCTCAAGAAAAAAACGGAGCGGATCGTGAAAAGGTAGAGGCGCCCGGGGAGGCCGCAGGGCTCTCGGGAACCGGCCGCTCAGCCCAAGCCGAGGAGAAGGCACAGCGGCAGAGGCGGCGGACTTTGCTCGGCGGGGGTGTCCCGGCAGCTCTCCCGGCGGCGGGGAGCATGTGAGAGCGGCGGCCCGCGATGCTGCGACGCGCCGAGCTGAGGGCGTGCGGAGCAGGGCGCCGGCCCTGGCAGCCATCCCGCGGCCAAGGGTCACCGGGAGGCGGCTTCCCTGAGCCGCTGAAGGGCGGCGAGCCCCGGCGGGGCGGCAGCCGATCGCGGTGGCCACCCGGGCGGCGAGGGAGGCAACTTGGGCTCTCACGGCGGCTGCTGGGCAGCCGCACGCACAGCCACTACCAGCACTCGCAGCAGCAGCAGCATTGCCGAGCCTTCCGTCGCTGCCACCGGCCCGCCCGGCCGCGGGTGCTGCTCTCCCTGCGGCCCGTCAACCTGCTGGGGCGGCGGGCGCCGGGCATGCGGGCTCCCCGCAACACCAACCAGTTCCTGATGGGGGAGAAGTACCAGCTGATGCACCTGCGCTCGGACTCGGTGGGCACGGAGGAGAGCGGCGGGTCGGACTGCGAGATGGACCCGCTGGACATGGACTCCTACCTGGGGGTGCTGGAGAACGCCCGCGGGGCGCTGATGGAGGCGGCCGGGGGGGCAGCCCCCTCGCCCGTGGCGGCCCCAGCCCCCCCGCAGGAGGAGAGCCAGCAGTACTTCCCCTCCGAGGACGATGTGATCGAGAGCGAGCTCTTCATGGAGAGGGACTTCAACGAGTTCTGCAGCAGGATGGCCTGAGGCCCCGAGGATAGGCGCCGGCACGGACGCGCCTCTCCGGCTTTTCTCTGGCCGGTTTTCGGGGGGGGGGGGGTGGGGGGGTGGCGCGAGGTCGTCTGGCCGCGAAACCTTTCTGTCTGGGGGCGGTGGGAGAGGTGTATTTATGCCTCAGCCACCCCCTTGCGTTTTTGGCAGGAGGGGTTGGCTGATTTTACGAATGTGTGTCTCAAGGCGGGGGGGGGGGGAACAACCACTCCCCCCCCCCAGCACCTCCCCTGTAAATAAAGTGAACTTTTCTGAAGGCGAGCTCGGAGCAGGCAGCGCTTTCTTTCTTTGGGTGGGGGCTACCGGGGGCGCTGGTGAGAGCGGGAGGGACAGCGAGTGGGGGGGGGGGGGGGGGGGGAGGCCGGTCACGGGGATGGCTTCTCCCGGCCTGTTTACATCCAAAATCAGAGCGGAAAAGTTTCAGGCGTTCCTGGCTCTCGCCCCTACTTCTAGTTTCCTACGGAAAAGGCGTTTAATTATCGCTGCAAGGGGAGGGCGGCCCAGGAGGAAAGCCAAGGAAGGGAAAATGGCCCTTTACACACACAACAACACCCCCCCCCCCGGGAGGGGGGCGGTGGCTGCCAGCGTTTGTAGGGGGTGGGAAGAGGTTGGAGAGAAACGGCAACGTGAAACCAACCAACCCCAAATGGTCCGAGGGCGCGGGCGGGGGGGGGCAATGGCTGACACCCCCCTCAGGCGGGGGGAGAGGGGTGGAAGCTCAGCGGGGAGGGCAAACACCCAGCCGTCGGTGCTGCAGCCCCCTGCCCTCCCCGTAAGGAATGCCATCAGAGCCGGGTGGCACTTGGGACATCAGCTGCTGATTGCGCACACGCACCCCCGTGCCGCTCCTCTACTGGAGCGGGAGCGCTTTCATGGCTGCCTCGTGTTTATGGCAGCAGGGCTTTATTCCTGTTTTACCAACTACAGCAGAGAGAGAAATGTCTAGAAAGAGATTTAAAGGGCCTGTGCGCACTGAAAAATGCGGATGCCTGTGCCAGCAGAACCAAGCTCTCCAGAGAGGGCTGGGATTAACTTCTCTGATTTATACCCACTGTGGAGGGAGCAGGTAACATAAACGTGAAACTTCCCACAGCCCTCAAGACTAGAGCTACGAGGCATCGTCGAGCTTGTAAGAGATTGGATTGAAACAGTTAAAAGTTACTTTAGACAACAGGTAATGCATTCCTGGAACTCGCTGCCACAGGAGAAGATAGGGGCAAATTCTATCAACAGGTCTGAAACAGGGTTAGACAGATTAGTGGTGACACGTCCACAAGGAGAGAGCACCGATAGTCTATGCTGGGGGAGTGAGAATAGAGAGGGGACTGTGGACGTGGCCAGTGACTGGTGGTGTCCCCACACAGCCCCGCTGGAGACAGAACCTGTGCCGGGTGAGCCACAGGTCTCATCCAGGGCCTGTTTTACCCCCTTAACCCCAATTACCACACAGCTATAGGACCCTTGGAGCTGTACGGTCATCTTTGAATCATTTTTCAGCATATCTCCTTCGCCTTTCAGCTCCCTAAGACCTGTCACATGCCTTGTGCTTTACCACCATGTAGAGACATCGTGCAGGGAGTTTGTAGAGCTGGGAAAGTTGCTCCCCTCCTCTAGCACACGCCCACGGAATCAAAGTACATCTGTGCTGATGGATCAGAAGAACAGATGTAAGGTGTGATGCTCATCTGCAGATAATGCCCTTTGCAATTACAGGTACAGAGACAGGAGTTAATCATTATCCTTAGAAAGGAAACCATGTTTTAAGGCAAAAATATTTGAGATTTCAAGTACCTCAGTTGCAATCCTATGACATACAATGTCCAGACACTGTTTTCTTCACCTTTCTTAAGAAACAAAGCTGCTGAAGGGGTTAAGACTAACGTCATGTTTATTTTATTTTGAAATAGCTGTATGGTCCGTACCTATAAACTTCAGGCAATACAGTCAATTTGTTAGATGCAAAACATAGCTCTTACTGGCAACAGCAGGTTTGTATTAGAACCATGCCTGTACTGGGAGTTTTACTCCATGGGAAGCCATTCTAGAAGAGAGGTACAGGGATAAACTGCTCATACAGGTAAGAGAAACCTAAGTTTGCACCCAGAAAAACTGCACAGATTTGGTCTTCAGCAAGCTTGTATTTTATTAATGAATCTAGATCTGTAGTAACAGGTTAAATTAATGTTTTGAATGCATGCTATATTTTTTTTCCTTGACTTGCTATTCAAACAAGTATAACAAAAACTCACTTATGAACACTTACTTGAAACTTGGCCTTTGTTCTGTAGTACTGCTGGTAAATTTGCATCATAATGTGTATCTGCTTGAGCACAAAGTAAAGCAGGACTGTAAATTAATAGAACAGCATAGGGAAATAATTACAGGTCACATATTGCCTGACAGAATTATGGAGAGACTTTGCATTTGGGAAGCGAGCCCTGTGTTCTCACCACCAGACAGGGTGATTTTCCATGAAGGATCCATCCGTGTTGAAGCCCTGCATGTTCACCATGGCAGCTGGTCTTCCCCCTCCTCCCAGAGCGTCCTTTCTCCATTGACTTCTTGCAGCACCCACCACCAATTCAGACTGCAGGGGCCCATCCTGGACAAGAGCATCAGACACCACTTGTGTCTGTTCATCAGTCATGGAGGAAGTAGGGAAAGAAAGACGACACAAATGGGATTCCCCCCTTTCTCCTTTGAGTCAGTACAGAGCCAAAACATAGACGTGTTTGGCCACATACCAAGCAAAGACGATACCAACGCTTTTGGTGAGGAACCCTCACCTATTGCCCCCACCACCATGCTGTCATATTCACTTTCTCACTCCACGCTTACAGATTTACCTGTGCCACATCAGCAAGCCCCAGTTCTCTTGGAGGCCACACCTTGGTGTGTTACTCATATTACTTGGGTCTGGCTTGATCATAATATTTTTTTTTTCCTGTTTCCTTCCTTTATCACTTGAATTATGAATTTAAGTGTTTGGAAAGTACCTGCCTTGTAATGGATGCAACCACAAATAATACCTTAATACTACGTTTGAAAGCACTTTACAAAGCTGAAATTCAAAACATAACAAAGTTAGTCAACATCAAAGCTGGGAAAAGAAACTGAAAGCTCTTACTTCAGAAGATCCCTGATCAAGCCACCAGCCAACGAACTCGCTCATCTTCTCAAACTTTCCAATGGCAAGTTTTACACATGGGTTTCTTGTGCCCCTGTCTCAAATCTCTGATTCTCCAGTTTATACATGCAGGTGTTGAAGCAGATCATAAGACTACAGGAATAGTTCTCAAACTGATCAAGGATATCTTTGGACCCAATCTATTTCATATTTTGAATCCTTAGTGCCTACGTTCTGCTTTGTTAAGTTATTGGTTTGATTGTCATTATAATCTCCCAGACTGTATTACAATCAGACATTGAACACTAGCATTTGTAGGAGGAGAGGTGGATGAGGAGTATTACCACTCAGGAAATGTATACCTGTGCTATGAGTCACAATGCAACCATTGATAACACATTAAATATAGGCTTTTGAAAACAGCAACATTTTAAGAAATATTTCCACCTTATTTTCATTTTTAAGTATCTTCACCAGAACAGGGTTTTTCTTTTATAGCCACGTTTCTCATACAGGTAAGCTTTAGAAGTTTAAAACAAAATTTATTAACAGAACCTTATGTATCAAGTCATTAGATCACTGACTTTTTGTTAGGAGTACAGTTGGAAATCACTTATAAAATATGTATGAACTACTCGGAAGTCCAAGGCAAACGGGAGAAAAGATTAAGTAAGGCCTAAGCTACAGAGAGGTTACAATGACACAACACAAAGGGTTCTGTTGTAACTTGTGTAATTTATTTTTATGGCCAGTCTGTGCACAGGATGACTTAGGACTTGGTAAACTTACCTGGAGAAAAAGGGCTTGGTAATACTCTGAGCAGAATCTCCCTTTTATTATCCATTCTTAAAACCTCAGCACATTCTGTTGAGCAGTTTGTATGGCTGCGTAACTGTTTGAAATCCCAGCAAGGCAGAAACGCTACTTTTTGTTGAGGAACAGGTGATGCTGCACAATACTGGAAGGCTTTCAATCACATTCACTAGGAAAAAAAAAACAAAACACCAACAAACAACCCTGTGATTGGAAGAAAACTGTCACTCAGTCACCCCTCATTTCTAACAATGCATTTGCAACAGATCTGAGGATGCTCGATTTAAATGCAGGGTGATAAAAAAGAAAAAATTTTTAACTATCTGCTGTAATATGAGTGACCATTTTGCTGTCACATTTCAATTACATTCCAATATCTCTGGTTAATTTTTCTTAGCTCTTGTATTCTTTTAAAGACAATACTCGATGGCTAATAAAATGCACATTTGGCCTATTTTATTTTTGCTGGATCAGGAGGATCCTTTTTCACCAGGCAGAAAACTCGCCCACAGACTTGTCCTGGAAACAGACACGCAGTTTTGTAAAGCCTGCAGTAGTTTCACATCTCCCAACGGGTGATGTTTCAGAAGGAGAGGAGGCACTTTTCCTTCAACAGCCGATACAGAATCTTGGTCATTTATTGAGCTACTTCTGTGACTTTCTGGTCTTTGAGTTGTTTTCACATACATACCAAAAGAAATATATTTAGAGGTATTAATTTACAAGCAAAATGGTTACATGTACGGTGCTACTTCGACAGATCTACCAATTCCTACCACCTTTATGTTCAAATCAGCTCCTTTCTCTTTCCTTCGTACTTCCCCTCTCACTTTCCACATCCATATAGTTACTCTAGTGTGTGTGAGGCGATTACACTGTTCTACCTTCCTATACAGCCTCTGAAAATATTTGTTTCTTACTCAGGCTCAATATCTACAGTAAAAATGAAATACAAAGGTTTTGCGTAAGAAACGTAAGCAGATTCTCAAGAAGAAAAATAAAAAAGAAAGAATCTCAACTGCAAAGCTCACCTGAGACTCGCCAGTCGTCCCGTCCTGAAGAAAGTTGCTTCCCAGCACGTCAAAAACCATGAGAAAAGGATTATACTGAATAATGTTCTCAACTCAGTTCGGAACATCAGGATTAAGATATTAAGATACACTTTCAGAAAAATAAGGAGAGAAGTCCAGAACCTGAACACAAATTCTAATAGAATTCTTTTGTGAAAAAACTGATGAAGTATTGCACTATAAGCACATTCCTAGCTCTTGAAGGAAGTGGAGATATGGCAGTGCCCTTCCTGTCACACACTGCAGACTTTGGTAACTTGGTACATATAGTCATACATTGTTTTAGGGAATGGAGAGTTTCGTGGCTTTAGGCAATTAAATACAAAGCACAAGTCCTGGGGAATCCTCCTTGACAGTTTCTCCTACAGTGGAGCCTATGGTTTCAAGGGACTGTGCCTAATTCAGGCAGTTCTTTCCAAGCCTGCACACAGGTTTTCCATCCTGAGAAGCACACGGAGCTAGAGTGAAAAGGCCTGTGGAAATTAAAAGTAAAGTAAAGAACTGGTATAAGTAACATTTATTTGAGATGGTGGGACCGAAGCTACCTTCATCCTGTATTTCTTCAAACTGGGATGCAGCTTCCTGTCACTTATGGCTGCATTGCTTCTACATCTTGTCCAGCTATGACACGCTGTGAAACAAGAAAAGTAAAATATCACGCAAAGAGAAGCTTCCACCTGAAGTGCAACAAATACTTTTGCATTTCATATTATTTTTAATGTTACTGATCTTTTTACCATGAAATTTTATAGTGAAAAAGATAAAATGCAATTCAGAACAAGGCAGTTAGTTCAGAATAAAAGTTTTATTTATGTTATTCTTCTGTTTCTACCGCTGCTCCTAATGTTTCTTCAGGAAAAGAAACCCAAAGCCTAGCAGCAACAGATTTATACTGAAATAAATAAATACACTGTCTGGCAGTATTACTCCCAGCCAGTTAAATGTCTTTTCCAGAAGATGAATACTTTATTTAATAGCAACAATTTAACAAGAAGTTGATTCAAAATAATTAAAACTCCAAGCTCCAGAACAGTTCTTTTAAACATAAGCCAGCAACTTCTGTCAAAGAAAAAAAAGCCTCCTTCTGGCATGCCTGAGCATATCAGTCGGGTTAAGAAGTTTCAAACAGAAAAGTTCTGCAGAAGCACTGTCCTACCTGTATCCCGATGCACTCCACTTGAGAGCCCAGTCCAGCTGGAAATCTAGTCAACAATCTTCCCTTCAATAGGAGTAGGAGGCCCAAAAATATCATGGTAATTTTACTATTTTAAGGGTTCTTGCAAGAGTCAAGTCAGTGGTAAAGAATGTAATAGTCACCTATCCTTAACTGACTCAGCACAGCAGTGCTACCTGCTGCCAAGTTAAGGGCACAAAGTAGAGTTTTTCCTCTTTGTTACTATCACAGAGACCTGCCTGGGCCAGCAGTTCCTAATTATCTTGCTCAACCCCTTTTCTCTCCGCAAACAAACCCTGTCATTCAGTTCCTATCCCTAATTAGTCCAAAAAGCAGCAACGATGCTGACAAAGCTTTGCTGCTTACAAACCCGGACCGACTTCCATGCCCTCTCTGAATACCTCTTGTGCCATTTCTAGACTAGGATGGCCCACTTCCCCTTTCAGGAAACATGTGAGAGAAAATTCTTTCCCTACTGCATTTAGACAGTTTGTTTCCGCAGGATTCTCAGTATAAACTTGGACAGAAGAGGGTCACTTCTACAAACAAATGACTGGAGTCCATCACTGAAGCCCATTTACCAGACAAGTGAAAGGTGCTGCTGCATGCCTGCCAGGCACCATGGCGTTATCCTCCACCTATCCACAGTGCCCACATTCTTCATCATAGAATCTGCCAGCAGAACCATGAAGATGGTTATGACTTCGCTACGTGACCACCTACTTCGAGCCTGACTGTGTTTACTGTGGTTCAAATGTCCAGCAGTCTTTCTGCAGGGCAAAACTAATAAAATCATATTCAAGATCTACTTCAAGGTTGCATTCTTTCTTATTTTCCAAATCAGGACATAACATACAAAATTGATACCAGTTCAATCAAGTCAGGCCAAAAGCTGGACTAGCATACTGTCCTCACCATTGACGGATAAAGCCATAAGAAAGTGGAAGGGCAAAGCTCAAATTACAAATATACAACACTTTCCCAAAATGCTCTTCCAAACTGTAACTATTTTTGCCCCAGGGAACCTTCAGTCAGATGTGGCTCTCTGCATTCAGAGAGCCTTTCTTCATTCCCTCAACACGAGTAGATTGTGAACACCCTTTGGAAATAAGCTTCACAAGTCCGCCATATATCGCATCAAGTACATGTCCTGGCTCTGTCAGTCTACGCGATGTCTCCGAAGTTCTCACACTAGAAGAGGTGCTGAACAGCTAGTCTTTATCTAATCTCACCAATGGTTTTGTAACTTCTCTCACATCCCAAGTTGTCTCTTTCCATAGCTGAGGACTTCTAGCCTAATCACCTCTTTCTCCCACTGATCGACCCTGTGATCCGCACAGAATTATTGCGAGGGCTGCATCTCCTCCTGCAGGCTTTCTAATCAGTTTCTCTATAGGAGCCACTGATACTATCTAAAAATTTATTATCTAGAAATTTATTCCCTGCATTTTGTTGTGTAAGATTACATATGACTTGTACTTGAAAATGTCTTGTACCTAGAAAGGTCATCTTACACAACTGAGATTATTTCATTGTAACCAGAAGTTATTTGGTTTGTAAATTAATTTTACAATAGATCAATTGCGATGAATTCAATGTCTCCTTTTTTTAACATAACAGCTGCCAACAAGATGTCTTTAAAGAAAATGCAACTAGATGTCATTTTTAAATAGAGAAAACTTAGGTTGAGTATCAGGAAGGAAGGAATATTTCAAATGTTGCAGTGTTCGCCAAGTAAAGAGCTTCCTGTCGTTAACTGAATGTAGGTGTCAAGTTAGATTTACCAATTTTTCTGTAACAACATAAAACTAAATTCAGCCATTTGTAAACAGACAACAAATACTTGTTTCCAAATGTGAAAAAAAGCAGAAAAAAATAAGATCACAATTACTCTCTGCTACTCCTTATTAACAGACACTATAGACAGAAACACTGTTTTATGATGATTTGACAAGCCTTGGAGGGGTGGGGGGGGGGCAGGAGGAAGAGGGAGAGTGAAATTTTCCTGTTGTGTTACAGTCGTGTCACTACAATCTCTTTTTGTGGAAGAAATGCAGTGTGTATTATAGCTCCAGCTAAAATTCATCACTTTTAACGGCAAGACTATTGAAGCTTGTTTTCCAGTAGGCCTATGCCTAGTTGTTGGCTGAATTATTTTCAACGTTTTTATCACAATTCTGCATCATGAATTCATCCCTTACTGATGACTGTCTGAAAGCTGACAATAGTAGCGAAACTGCAATGGAGAGCTGAATCTGGGGCTTTCTTTTGTGGATTCTTTGATCCCCAGGTTGAGTTCGTATTGCATTCTTTCACACAGTGTCAGTCTCTCTGTATTTTTCCCTCTTCAGAAGGTAAACAATTGGTGTGTCCTACCTTTAAGATCTCGACATGTCTCTTGGCTCTAGGAATTATTATAAGGGACAGATAACAGGGCATGTGCAGCAACACAATACTTAAGAGACAAAGCTAGAAAAGAAAAATAATCAATAATATATATTTCAGAACATTTGAGCAAATGTTGTTATTCTGTAGCTTGTGTTAAAGTACTTGCAGTGCTAAGCTTTACAAGCACACACAAAAAGCTGCTATCCTTACCGAAAACCGTATGTTAATACAATGTTAATATTCATACCATTTTGTAAATCAATTATGAAAGAATTTAGCTTATTTACTCTTTTCAGAAAAGTAGGCTGGTATGCATCTATGACTGATATTAAAACATATCCAAATAGTTTTAATATTTCAACTGAAGGTGTTACCATCTGATTAAGCATAAAATTAAGTAGAGCGTGATAATGATTATTGTGGTGATTATAAAGGGCATTGTGACAATTATAAACATTGAGTTTGAGGTCCTACCTAAGTTTATGTGGCTCCCACAAATGTCTTCCAAAGGGGGAAAGAGCCCCAAACACACACATCCCAACAAGCTGCTTATTCTTAACCATTGACATTAACATTGACCACTACCAGTTACTAACTTTCAGAGGTAGGAAATGTCTCGCTTTCCTCTCTGTATAATATATGCTATACACATTGCATCAGGGTGAATTATCCAGCTGCTAACCTGCTTGTTACCTGGTTTATATCATAGTTTAGTCCTGATCCGTCTATTCCAGCACTCAGTACCAGAGAAGCTGCACACGCACAAGTAAAGACAAACTTCAGTAGGTCTCACAAATACCAAGGAAATACTGGATTAAGAGAGATCCTTGTATTCTGATTGCTCCTTAGTTCAGTTTTTCTGCATCCCTATTTAACTAACCCATGTTATGAGAAAAAGCATTATCTTGATCAGGGAGTGTAATGATAGGATGAAAGGTAACAGTTTTAAACTGAAAGAAAGTGGATTTAGATTAGATATTAGGAAGAAATTCTTTGCTGTAAGGGCGGCGAGCCCCTGGCCCAGGTTGCCCAGAGAAGCTGTGGCTGCCCCAGCCCTGGAGGGGTTCAAGGCCAGGTTGGACGGGGCTTGGAGCAACCTGGGCTGGTGGGAGGTGTCCCTGCCCAGGGCAGGGGGTGGCACTGGGTGGTCTTCAAGGCCCCCTCCAACCCAAAACATTCTATGATTCTATATTTAACTACTTTCAGTGGCCCAGTAAGCCTGCTGAGCCAACATTATGGTCCTCTGAAAAACTTCTTTAAACCAAAATCCTTGCATGAATCAGTTTCTTCGTTTATGACAAAGCTCTACTAGATTTGCAAATTTGTATTCATATTATTTTATGGTGGCCAATCTAGTATGTAGTAGCACTAGTTAGGATTACAGAAGACATCTCTGCAAATCAATTTTTGGGATAGAGATCATTAATCTTTAATCCTATTTATCTTTAAACTACTGCTCTGCTTTGCCTTCATAAATAGAGCGTCCAAACCCAAGATAAGCTAAAGACTTCACACATCAAAGTATACCTTGGCAAAACATACCTTAAAAGCGTAACAGTTTGCATTATCTGGGAGAGAATGGAACAAGAACTGTTGCAAGCACTTCTCCAGGTTTTCTCCAGCAATTCTCTAGGTCTGCATGATGCCCATTGCTGAATGCACAGAAATGTCTAGAAAACTGATGGCAACACTTGCCTGGTGCAGGTTTTGTTCATCTGTAAATGCCAGCCACATGGTGGTGACTGCAAGTATTATAACTCAATTTCAGGTTAGAAGCGATTCTTACTATTCTTACTTAGTGAAACAACACATCTATAACACAAATAAAAGACTAACACAGCCTCTAATTCTAGAAAACAGCTTGCATGGGATTTGCACATGATTCTGAGAGGTGACCGGCTTTTTAGGTACTGTCTCAGTGCTCCCTAACCTGTGGAATGTTATCTTGAAGAGTTCTCAGAGGCACTAAGGTGAGATGAGAAGTCCTGGGCAGCAGCGAGGCACGAGGACGGGCAAGCAGTTTGCTTCCCCATGACGAGACAGCCTCCAGCCTGTACTGCTGGGGAAGAGGGGATAAAAGTATCAACAGTACTTTAACTTACATTGAAATACAACTTCAACTAGTTAAACACAAGCAAGATACAATTAAGTTATCATATAAAAAAAACCCAGAACAACTGGCTTTTAACCAAACTAGGAGGAGGTCTGGCTTTCAATGATTTTTGAATTAGAAGTTAATACAAGGTACAGTGTCAGCGCCCTGCCCTAGGAGATCCCCTCCCAGCACCCTCTCTTTTCATGCCCAGGGTGGAAGCGCTGAGCCACAGCGAGCCCACAGTCCTCCAGCTACTCCAGGCAGAGTTTCATTTTTAAGTCATCACATTTTAAATACTAATATGACTTGTGTAAGTGGTGAACGCATTGTCTATGCAGTAAAAGGTGGCCAGGGGAGCCAGTGCGCAGCACAGCAGCCCTGAGATTGCTAAAACCACGTTCCTGAGATTTCGTTTTGCAAGACATGCAGGGATGTACGCTTTTTGAGGCATCCCTTCCGTACAAAAGCTCCCCAAGAAGCAAGGCTCAGCATCTAATGGCTGAGGACACAAGCCCAGTGACGTTCAGTTACGGCAGTAGGGCCGAGCCTGATGATGTTCGGTTATGGCAGTAGGGCTGTGAGCCTTGACAGGGGGAACAGCAGCAGCGGGGGGTGGAAACGGCTGCTCTTGCTGGTACAGCTGAGTTAAAATCATAACAGCAGGGAGTCATGCCAAGATGCACTGCTTTACATAGAAGGCATAAGAAGAGCTAAGCAATATACACCAGTTAGCTTCCTGACTCACTGCCTCTGTCCTTGCGTGAATGCAACTAGATTTATCAGTGTTTAGTAGGGTTTGGCTTTTTCATAAGAAATTCCTATTACTGCTGAGCAGCTTGCCCTTTGAACAACTTCCTTCACAATCTCCTCCTGAAGTACCCACATGCTTTTCACTTTCTCATCTTCACTTCTTCTCCCCTTTTGATTTTTCCAGCCATCGGCCTTTCCACTGGGTTATTTGTTTATGTTTTTTGTTGTTCCCCCCCTTTTTTTTTTCCCCCTTCTGTGATTTTTTGAGAAATTGATAGCCAATGCACGAGAGTTTTACAGTCAAAATGGTTTAACAAATTGGACGTGATTTTTCTTCTCTGATTTAGTGGTGAAAAAGGCAAAGCAGGATATCTAGAGGGAGGATGCTCATCAGCTGAGATACAACAGAGAAGAGTTATACTTAATTCAGATCTATGCTTCCCCCGAGCTGTTTAACCTTCCTGAAACATTGGGAGGTGCTCTCTAACACTAACTTTCTACTGCTTGCTTAATTCTGAATCAGACTCCCATTGTGTCCTAGATTATTTTTATTTCCCCATTATTCAAAATCCATCATTCCTGTCCTTGCACTAGCCCGGATTCAACTTTGAAAAAATACTTCTGTATATCAGGAGAAAAAAAAAAAAAGAGCTCCTGGAAAAAGCTAATAAAATTTAGATTGAGCTAATGTTTGAATCCTTCAGGAAGTGTTTTCTTTCTGGTGAGAAAAAAAAAAAAGCACACAAAGAAGGTGGTTCTTCTGCTTGCTTCTCTGGATGGGCTTAAGGTTTATTTTCTTTCTCCCAGATTTCTAGGATTACAATAGCCCTGAAGGATTCAGCAGTACAGCTCTGTCCAGCTCTGTCTCGCTTCCTGTGTGAGTGAGAGGCAAATTCCACATTCAGTATATGCTCGCTGGGAAGAGATCCTTCATGCCGGTAAATCTCACCAGTTTTCGAAGTACCAGCCTCAGTCATGCTTGCAGAGCGCAGCGCATCATGTGTTTTGCTCAACAACGCTACAGAGAGAAGCAACCCTTCTCTAACTGCAGAGTGCTTGCACAGCACCTGGCATTTCTGGTCCAGATTGGAGCCGTCACACATCCGCCACCGTTGCTGTGTCCCTAGTGCAGGTGTTCGGTGCTCCCCAGACAGATGGGGTGGAATTGCAGCATGCGTTGAAGTGCTGCTCTGGGAAAGCATCGAAAGAAAGATTTTGACACAAAGATTAGCTAATAAATGGCATCAAATTCAGTGTATCATAAGAGATCAGAATCCCACATTTTCAGGTATTGTGGCCCGGACAGTGAAGCACAGAGCACTGCCCCTCATCCAGACCACGTTCAAAGACCCATAGTCAATCAACTATTTCCATCTCTTCTCTGCACCCTCTATTCATACATACTGTCCACAGTAGAAATCACGAAAATCTCACTTGGATGTCTGTCTTTCTTCACTAAGGAAGAGATACGTGTGTCTGAACGTGGCCCCATGAATCTAGAATTAGTGAATATTTTATCGTTGCATTTTTAGAAAATGCACATAAATAAGGGGCCTGCTTAACTGATATTTATCCACAGCTGCTACCATAATAGGAAACCAAGTTAATTAAAAACATCATCAACTACAGCTAATAGGGGAACTGGACCAGATAAACACAAAATGCACACAACTGTTATTGTAAACTTTCACTATGACAAAGAGAAGCACTAGTTTTCCAGAGCTGTCTGCCCAGAACACTTTGATGTGGATTAATTTACCCATCCCTAAAAATAAAACAAAGTTACTACATCATGCACTACTCAGCTGTTAACACATTTTGATCAAAACACAAACCAAAATCCTGTTAACAATTCAAATCAGGATGGCACTGTAACTCACCAGTAGAGGAAGGCAGGCCATTATTCCAATTTTGTTAGAAACTGGAGTTACATGAGACAATTTATGTTACTAGCATTGCTTGCGACAGCATTTGTGACTCAAACAGCTCCCTTAACCTCTCCATGCCTCAGATGGGAGGCACAGAGGAGCTTATTTCAGAGGAAGCGATACTTACCTCTTTCCTAAGCTGGAATCTCTGAATGGTTATCTGCAAAAGGCTTTGGTTTTACTGATAGGTTTTGATAAAAGATATTCTCACAGTATATTTTTTTAGTCATATATACAGTTCCAAGGCACCTATGAAACAAGCTTGAATGCTGTAGAGAGAAATGCATACAGTAATTTGTAACAGAGCTTAAAAAAATATTATCAGATGCCAAAACAAAGGGAAAAAACAGGGAAAACTCAGCTTCTCTGTTTTAACACCCACCTTCAGCTTCCCCCGGAGAACTGCATCTAAGATATTTTCCCTCACTGACCACGTGACAGACCTTGCTACTACAGACAGGGAACCAGAGAGACTACTTCCTAGAGCAGCCACTATAAATATGACACCATATTAATTAATCTTCCTTTTATTCCACTCTTTGAGTAACATTACAATGGAAAGTCTAGATGAGGTGCCCATTAACTTTTCCGTTCTTTGAAACAGTAAATTGTCAAAGTCAAGCAAAAGCATTTGAAGTACACTTAATTTGTCTCATTTTTTACTTGGTCATCTGCTCAGTGTAAGAGACAAACTGTTTCTGATACATGAAGCAACAATTCTATAACAAGTACTAACCTGAAATTTTCTCTTTTGTACCTATTTGATGACAGAGTGGCTCATTCAATCAAGGAAGGCTTTTAAGCAGATAGCGGAGCTGCAGCCACGACTCAGTGACAATAACAAGACCAGACAGCTTAAAACCTTGATATTGTTTCTGCTTCATATCCAAGCTGACACCCCACTGAGATTCTTCCACATTTGCCTCCCTTTATGGCACTGCAAAAGGCACATCTCATCACAAATAACAACATTAATGAAACTTCTGTTGGGATTGCAATAAATTTTTCTATTGGGACCATTTGGACACTACTATTTGCCTAATTATTCCTCTCCTAATTAATTCTACTGGCAGTTGCAGATCTTCAGTTACATAAATACTCTCCTGTGTTTGCTCAATTAAGTGGAAAGATTCCTGTAACCCAATATGTTAACATTAGGATAAGAACAGCTGCATAATCTCCATCAATACAGAAAACACTGGAGCTCTCTAAAGGAAAAGCATATCAAAGCTCCTTAGACCTCTGCTCCCCCCCCACCCCCCCCCCCAATATAAGTAGTGCTTTATAATTTTCAAAAGTACATTACAATTCTTTTTTCCAATCTTTCAGAGCTGGTAAAAGGTATCAGATCACCAGTGAGTACAAAATAGTATCTCTTTGGATAGCGACCTGACAAGGAGCTTTAATGCAACTTTACAACACTGAATGATACCACTAAAGTCTTGAAAGGTTTAGAGAGGAAAAGAGTTCAGTGCTTTGCGACATTATTCAGCACTTACACATATAGCTAGGAATGACAATAAAAGTAACTGTGTCTAAGCGTACGGATTCTATCTTCACGGCTTCCATTCCAGCAGGGAGACAGATAACGCACGTACCTAACTCTTTAGAGGAGCTTGTGGCACCACCAGTGTCAACCAGGCCTTGTGAAGTCTGGCCAAAATCCACTTTTTAGGAGATCCACAGAAAAATGAATTTCCCCCCAGCAGGAAGAAGAACTTTATTCTGCAAAAGGAAAAACTCTCCACAGCTGACCACATGACACACTTCAAGTAGGAGTTAACTGATAATTCAAGCTTCTGTACTGACAGATTATTCACCGTCCCAAGCACTCCTCCCTAGACAGCCCATTTCACCTCATCTATTAGGTTCAACGCATGCTTCAGACATGCACTTCTTTTTTTAAAGAATTTTGAACAATGTAGATGAACGTCTTCAGTAACACCATGTCACTTTCCAATGTGTACAAAGCAAGCTTGTTTGGTTTGGCTCATGACCAGTAATTTACATGAAAATTTGCCTTTCAAGGCCAGAATTATATGCCAGCAGGTAAATACTTTAGCACTTCAGACAGAACTAGCTTTTATGAAACTACAATCTGAACTAAAACTAGTGGCTCCTTTAAATTCCGTCCTGAGTTACCCAGAGTGTCTCGGAATGCCTGGTTAGGACTGTCGTTCAGTTATATCATGGAATTGACAAGTCTAAATAGTCATATGAGGAAAGATTGCCATTATGGGAAAGTAAACATAGAGCAAGTGTTTTAACAACTCCATTGCATTTTGACAGTTCTCATGACTACTGTACATTTAAAACAAACACCTTATGACACACATACAGACTGCCCACAATGTCTCTCTTAACTCTCCCTTATCACAGACTTATTTAAGTTTCCAGTTGGAAGCCGTCGGCTTTCAAAGAGCTCGTGAAATATTTTAATAAGGTCCTGGCTTAGAGATCCAATTTTAATACTCAAAAGGAATAACAGTTGATAGCTACCAGCCTCCAAGGCTACATGACACACACTACCTTAAGAACACAAACAGGATTATTTAATGTTACAAAACAGAACTAGACTTTTCCTTCTCTGGGACTGTAAAATTATTTCAATATGGATTAGCTCTAGGGTTTCCAAATGTTATAAACATTATCAATTCCTTTCAATGCAAAAGCTTCCAACTGTGTTTGTTAAGACTGCAATTAAGAAAAAATCATGCCAATTAAGCAAAGAACCTCACAAAATAAAGGTGATACTAAGTTCCTTCTGAAGGACACATCGCAGTTAATACAAGACTCCTGTTTAGTTGCCTAGTGATGAAATGCAATCTATTACTTGGCACTCCTGCTTATTTGGAGTTGTACATGCAGAACTCTTCCGCAGTAGGTGAGGCATGGATTTTACATTTACATTTTACATCATCACAACATAAGTCACATATCTTAAACCCCAACTATGGATGCAGCAGATTATACACACAACCAAAAAAAGAATGCTTTGAGTTTTTATCTCAACAGTTATGAAGCAGGAGAAAATCTTGATAGGACAATCTTCCATAAAGATCAGGTTCCTTACAACTAGATAGCTTCCTCTGTCAGTGAAAATAAGTGGTTCGGGGTGTCCTTGTGTCATGGTTTGGGCCAGACTGGCCACTGTGACCCCCTCAAACCAGGACACCTTGTCCTGTCTTCACCACAAAGATGTAGTCTTGATTCCTAAAGCGAGGTGTAGACACTTCATTCCCCCAAACCTAATCTAATCCTTGGTATTCAGGACACCAAAAGGGCTTCTTTGCAGAGCTCTTTTCCACACCGATTAACTTCTACAACCACACTTTTTCTTTTAGTTCCTCATATATATGTATTCAGAATACAGCATGTTTGATTGAAGCCGGCTTGATGTTTTGTTTCAAACACAATGCAGAGAACAGGCCTATTGCCCTGCTACAAGCCAGCTTCAGCCTCTCTCACAGAACACGTACACCTTCTTCAACCTCTCCCCTTCGCACAGCTCAGCACACAGTCCTCCAAACACATTTCAGCAGGAACAGCAAAACTCAAACTCGGCTATAACTTAAAATAGATGGCTTCTTGCAAATACCTGTATACTGTATTAAAAGAGGCACTTTTTTTTTTGCTTTCCTAAACCATCTTGTCTGTATCCCGCAGGCTATGCTTTCCTCTGACCACCTTTAGAGATGGTCGTCTAACTGCCTTTTTTACCATCCTGGTCTATCTCCCTGAGATGGTCTGACTGTGTTAGTTTTCTTTCTAGTGCATGCTGGGTCTCAGATTTGGTATGAAAGGAATGGAAATAATATTTGTTTTAGTTGTTGCCAATATATGGATTGGCCATGCAGTCAGTGAACAGATAAGTACCTGAATTTGCTTCATTCATTTCTGAGGCAGATAAGGCAAGAATCTTCCGTTGTGCCGTAAAACCTCAAACTGGAAACTGCAATTCAGGTATGGTTCTCCTTCCTTGAAGGAAAAAAAGAAAAATCATTCACCTGATGATGACCAGGAAAGAGACCAGCATCTCGTGGTGAGCTAAAGTCAGTATAAAACATTCAGATACAGATCATCTTCCTGAATTATACCCACTGTCCCAGTTGCCAAAAGGAAAGTTTGCAAGTTCCCAAAGTTGCAGTTCTTCACAAAACCCAAAATATGTCCTGTCCTATCCCCTCACCTCCAATGAGCAGACCGTAATCAACGGGTAAAGCAAGCATTGGTAAGAATGTAGTTAGACTGGTATAAGACACGCTTTAGCTAGGTATAAAAGCCTGGTAATAAATTTATCATAAAACAAGATGTAAGAATAGCCCTTGTCCTAAAAAGAGTAAAGCAAGTGGATGTATATCTTGTACAAAATTAAGCTGAACTAGAAGATGACATCAACCTGAATGTGGCATCTGCCTCTCTGCCAGGGTGTTACCACCTCCACCACAGAGTCAGCAGGCTACTTCATGCAAACGCTATCTTATCATTTTGGCAAAAAAATCAGGCATGTTAGCCCAGGTCACCAATTTAAATTATTAAGCTTCTCTAGCTCATTTTGCCTGAAGCAGGTTACAGGACGCTCACATCATCCTTCTGGATGCCTTGCAAAAGGCAGCAGTTACCAGCTGTGAGAGGATTAGAAGAAGCTGCAAGTCCGGGGGAAAAGAATTACAGCTTTATGTATCAAATGCACATTGCCACAGCAACCGCTGACTCAATCATCCCAGTTTTCAGGGTTAAAGTTTAATTTAATTAAAAAAAAAATCATAAAGTGTTAATTTGAGCCTGTTACAAAAGGTAATTAATCTGCCTGTTTCAAAAAACTGATAGACCATAAATGAAATAAAGAACTATAGCAGATTAAAGTGTTAGGTCTGCGCATTTCTGTTGCTATTTTGGGTCTATACATTTACTCATTTCTGTGGGTAAGAAATTAAGGCAAATTCTACCTGAGCTGTTCAAAAACCTCTGCACTCAAAAAAAGTTGAATTTTAACTAAAGATAGTGATAATAATACAAAAGTAACAGTGAATTGCCTAAACAAACAAACAAACCAGTCACCCAAATAAACCTAAACCCAATAAAGTTTACAAGTATCTATTCTCCCTCATTTTTCAAGATTTGTTCTATTATGCAGCAGGAATGAATGTGCTTCATGTAGTTTAAAGATATGTGATCCCCCTTCCCTTTCACCGTATAAACAGGATAATTTACAAGAGCCGGTTCAAATTCAAGATTACAGTTATTTACCAAGAATTAACCCGGGCTGTGGGTTACCCGAGCTGCAGAGAGACTGACTTGGTGGCTCAGCCCCAGAGAGCTCACGCAGCTCCATTGCTTCGCTGGCTCACTGCGGGCCCGAATCCCAGGGTGACGCCACCGGGACATCCCAGATGCTCCAAGCAGGAGCCAAGTCAAGTGTCACTCCATGGTCATCTTAAAACTGGAAGCATACCACAGGTGCTACAAACTGCCTCGGAGCAGAGGGCAATTAGCAAGAGGTCAAGCTCAGTGCTGGCTTTGCAGTCAGTGATCTGTGCCCACATCGCACTGCTCGGCATTCCGCACGCCGGGAATGAGGAGCCCACCCAGGCTGTTGGGCCCATTGCTATGGATTGCAACCCACAGGACAGGTAGTATCCATATTCTTCTAGCATCTGGAGTTCCAGCCTCACGTATATCCCTGGCAACGGCAAGTCGACTGCGTATCAATTGTGAATCAGTCTGCGTTCTCTCCAAACAAGAGCATGAATTTAGTAGCATTAAATTTGCAAGATGCAGCACTTTGATCAATTTCTAATTACATAAACTAAGTTACTCTTCTGAATAAAGAACACTGATTTAGCAGACCAGAGCAGTTCCTAAATTTTTTAAGTGTGTGTATCTGTAGTTTCTTGCCATTTTCTCTCCAGCTAAAGGACAGAATTCACTGGTTTCTATTTTGTCCGACTATTTGTTAACTTAAAGCATTTTCTCTTACAAGCTTAACATATAAAACAAATGTCTTATCATATACATCAGTAATTATCATTATTAAAAAAATATTATTTTACACACACATTTAACTTCTAAATCCTGCAATGTCATAGAACTTATTGGCAACCCAAATGTTGCCAAAGTGTACATGCAAAGAAATATAAGTGATGAGGCAAGAATAAAGCAAACTGTAAAGATCAGAATCCATGCTAGGACAATCAGATGAAGGCAGGTAATCACAACAAATTCCTTGGAACACTTAACCTACCCATTTCTTAGCAGTAAGTTTCCTAATACAAACTATTCAATGTAGATTTCTAAATATTTGGAAGAAAGATACAAGACGTACCACAATGATGATGTGACAAAGCAAACTGAAAGTTCTTGGAGTGTGACTGAAGAACACAGCCACGCTGTACACAGATGTGTGTCTTTAAAGCCATTCTGTATCAAAGCCCTGGTTCTCCCAGCAGCAGCACCCTGTGCAGCTCCACAAGAAGCTGCCTCTGAGTAAGCAGGAGCATGTAGCTTCAGGTCCCAGCCCTTCATGGGACACCAGGAGGCAAATCTACTCATGTACAGCAGCAGGGAAGGAAGCCAGGAAGATACTGGAGGAACACAGATAACTTTACACAACTCTTTCTACTTCTATATTACCCCAGGTGTATCATACAACAAACACAAGCAAAACCACTTGCAAGTATCTGGAAGCTTTCTCTTAAGTACTAAAAACTGCAAACCTACCTTCTTTCTCTCCTTTCACACTTCCATCTTATAGAATCATGGAATCATAGAATTGTTGAGGTTGGAAGGGACCTTTAAGATCATCGAGTCCAATTATCCCTCTCCCAGCCACAGGCTCCTCCTATATCTCTTGAGCTGACTGTGACACCTGACTTCAATACGACCGAAATCAGCTGTCACAGACCAAGAGTCACCCAAAAAGACATTTGCAGCTGGGTGAGGAGATGGGGCCTGGGTTGTTGCCCCCACAGTCAGATGAGGTCTGGGCCTGGCACAAGTGATATGAAAGGAACACGTGCTCCTTTTAGCATTGGCAAGTTCATTTCTACTGTTTGTACGCAGGTAAAAGAATAAGTAAGAAAGTGCGGTGCAGAAGATGATATGACTAAAGATTTCCCTAATAACTTAATTCAGCTGAAATGGGACATCACTAGCAACTCGTAGATGTACAATTTTGGTATCCTACCTTTTATCAGCAGCATAAAAGTCAATATTTCAACAAATACTGTATTTTACTGTCTGAAATATGGCTTTAGATACAATTTCAGGGCAATGGCTGTTTGCTGTGTTCAGAGAGGCACAACTAGAACAACACGAACAACACAGCGTCCTTGAAAGCATCTGGAATAAGTGGCAAATGAACATTGCAGCTGAAGGCTTTATAGGACATTTTAAAGCTTTCGCATACCTCAGAAGAGAACTTGGGACTCTGAAACGTACTGTGACAGTGTTTGTCTACATCTGTGTAGAGAGGATTACCCTTGCTAAATATTTCCAATGAGTTCTGAATGTCAATGCCTCTTAAATGTCAGCAGCCATCAGCTTTGGCTGATCAAAATTTAGTTCACTTATTTGTGAAATAAACAGCTGGAACAACCCTTCTTGTTCCAAATTGTTGCTTTAATAAGAAGGCTGACAACCTGCTCATACAAAAAAAAAAATAAATGCTTATTTTCAGTAGTTGCTTATTTTGTTGTCAGTCACTGAGACTACGATCAATGGCTTGTCACCCTGACCTACGATGGTAGGATTATCTGTAAATCGACTCAGGGTCCTGTCCTTACAATAAGCTCATACCAAACCAAACTTAAATGGGGAGGTCTGTAGAAAATAGTTACAGTACCTATGATAAATGAATGAAATGGCAAACTTCACACTGTCTTTAGAGGCCAAGGCTCTGTTCTCTGCTTGTACAAGAACATTTTCACTTTCACAGGACCTATGATTGCAGAGGGTGGATCAGATAATCCTAATAATTATTTTCTAGAACTAAACAATATGAAATGTTAATAATATAAACAGGTTTTGTGGTGGTTTTTTTTTTTTGGTTTAGGTTTGGTTGTTTGGTTTTTTTTGCTTAACAGTAGAGATTAGAAACAAGCAAAAAAAAAAAAAAAAAAAGAAGGAAGGATAAGAACAAAGAGAAACCGAGAAGGGCAGCTAAGCACTAAAGTCCACTGACCGCCTGCAGGAGACAGACACCTCATTTTTATTTGTATCCTTAAAAATTACTCCTGCTGCAAGGCTACAGCATTAATCTACCCTATTTACAGCCACTAGAAGCCAGAGACTAATACGATTGCAGTACTGCAAGACCTGGCAGGTAAAGGCACTGCTTTATTAGTGGCATTCCCACGCTTGAATCCTCCATAAAAGCAGAAAATCACCAATGGCAACTAACTTTGAAGAAACACAGAGCACATTCAAATGACCATCCAAAGTGCCCAAAGGAGACAGACCCTCACGCTTGTCCTCAGTACAGACCTGAAACACCTTTGTGTCCAACATCCACATTTGACAGTTCTTCCCTTGAATGTTGTTTGGTTAAAAATCAGAAGCTTAAAATAACAGTGCCCGGTGCGCTTACTGAACCTAAAAATAGCCTTCTAACAATTGTTTAATTTATTTTCCATTGTCATGCACTAAGGCTTTTATCTCAGGTCAGAAGAAAAGAATTCCAGACTTATGCCTGTGTTAGATACAGAGAGATTTTGAAATGATGTAAGGACAGTAACAATTGTATGTTGGAAGGTTATTTATGAAGAGCAGGAAGTTCAGGGGATGGGAGGAGGGAGAGAGAAGTCAAATTGCTTTCCAAGAACAAAAAGAAAAACTTTTCAAAAAACAGTACACTGTCATTTTGTCTTGGCTTCTCTCCCAAGACCAAAGGCAAAGATATCATATTGTGCCTCTATCACTACAGAATTATTTTTATATGTCTAAAATTAAACCGTTATTATTCTCTGAAATAATAAAATTACAAAATCTAAACTAAAAAGATTTCCAAAGTATCCGTCCATTCAACTGCAAGATACATAAAATGCTGCCTGACAGCATCAGTTCAGTTGTTCTCCCAGGTTACAAAGTTTACAAACACGAATGGCACACTTGAAAGATTCCTTTAAGATATTTACTACAGTTGAGAAGTTTAGCAGGACGTGAGCAAACACAGTGATCATCATTTCAGGAACCAGAAAAAGAAACCAACACCTTAAAAACTCTGTTACACTTCCAGTTAATTACCTACTAGCACAAGAAAATAAGATAGACCTTTAAAACAGCCTGTCAAACCAACACTGGGGTTTTCAGGAATGAGTCATTTTACCTACTATATTGGATTTTTTGTGTGTGTGTTTAAAATGCTGACACATTTGTTATGTACCAACAGGTTGAGCAACCTCAACAGTTCAGTTCTCTTTTCACTACCTACCATTACCTTCACACTATCATGACTGTCTTTTGTCAAAGATGAATGAATCTATTCCATTTGACAACACGTTTTTCCCACTGCCTCCAACAGATGTAACCTGATAACAAAAAATTAAAAAAAAGAAGTTAATTGCCAAGTCAACCCCACAAATTTTTATTCTTCTAGAAATAAAAACAGTGACTGCACCACATCTTATGCTTTGCTATCTCTCCTCTTCTTGACAGTACAAAACATACATCATGCATACTTGGAATCTGGTATATTTGCAGTTAAACTGTAGAATATGGCAGCATCCGAGCATCCACAATTATCTGCATTGAGATAAATGGATCATAATTTACCGGCCAGTTTGCTTATGCAAAGTAGGTATTACAAATCAGACACATGATAAGAGAGGAGTGTGTGCAGAAGGTATCTAGGAGATAAAAATCGATGTGAATCTAAGCCAGAAAACATATGCTTTTAACCTAGAAAAAATCAGACCCCACAGCTGCGTTCAGGAAACTACAACATGTCAAATTCAGCTTTACTGAGGCTCAGAAAATCCTTCTTGGAAGGGCTGTAGCTACTTTTTTTTTTTCCAATTTAAGATTTTTCTAAAGATGGGCTAGAAAAGAACTAAGACTGCACGTGTACATCTTTGACTAGTGTTTCACAGAGAAAATAACTTCATCTGAGGAGCTTGTGAGGAAGATATTCAAATCAAGGGCTCTTCTGCCACCTATGCTCTTTCCCCGCACCGTGACTGCAGCTTGTTACTTGTATTAATGGCACGGATGACAGCCAACCTAAGAAAAGGAATTTAAAAAAGCTGTAATGTTTTATATCCCATTACTCTAAGTGTCACATGCAAAACTAAGCTTGTATAAATAGCCCTCTACTACATGCAGGGGAACTAAAATAAGATCTTGCATATTGCATGTCTAGTATGAGTGATCACATTTGTGAAAACTGCTGTAAAAAACAGGTACAGCATCATGAGTGGCAAAAATTCCTTCAAGGGGAGAACCCAGCAGGGAGAAGATTGCAGAAACTTATACTAGGTTTTCAGGTACTATGCGACATGTGGGTGTCCAAACCAAGGGAATAGCTCATACAAGCAAGCATAAAAGGAATCCCACATAAAACGCAGAAGATCTTATATGTGACAAAGACAAGGACAGAGGTCATTTGGCTCCAGGCATGTGGGTGCCTAAACTAGAGAGCTTTATTCCTTGAATAAAAGGCTTTAACAGCCAGATAACATCTAGAGCTGTATAGTTGTTTGTCTTGTCTGCTTATGTTTCTGGAATGGTAAAAAAAAAAAAAAAGGCTTATTAGGCACGTCTTTAGCTGCCGCTAGGTACTGATTAGCTCAGCACTCCTTTAGCTGTATTTTGATGTGTTTTGTGAAGCTGGTGATTGTGAGAGTGAAGGGGCTGGGTGGTGAACGGAACCTGACTCTGAATGTGCTTCACTGCAGGTCTCAGCTGTGCTGCAGGAGAGAGCAGCGCGCAGGGACCACCTCTGCTCCACCAACTGCTAGTTAGCCGTCTCCATCACCAGGAAACCAGACACCACAAAGCTAAAAGTACATGCAAAGAGCTTGCATCGGAAAGAAAGGGCTATTTTGAGCAATGTTCTCTTTCTTTTTCCTTAGGAGGTAGGCTAAAGTGCTCAAAAGCAAGTGCTTCAAGACTTGCCTATACTTCGAAACACCCAAGCACGTAAACACGCAGTCTAATTTGCTAAAGAACTCAGCGTTCAGCAGTTTGCAGTGGAAGGTAAGTGTTCACGACGTACCCTCAGAAATAAAACTAAATTAGGCCTTTTATGGTTTTTGAGGTTTGGTTTAGGTTTTTTTTGGGGAGGCAGGTTTTTTTTTAAGATGTATAGGGAAATTCTGGTGGCAAACACTTTACATTATTAGACGACACTAATTGTCTTATCACTGAATACAATGAAACGTTAATTTTATTTGGAATAAGGAAACTTATTGGTGATTCAAGATGTGGCATTCTCTCTAAAGAACCAGGTCTTGAAATCATGATTACAGAGAGATCTCCAGCTTTCAGGTGAAGTAAGAATACTAAAATTTTCTATCTTTCAATTGCAAGGAAAAAAAACCACAACAAAAAACCCTGAAAACAACTCAAACCTGAAACCCAGAAAATCTCGTTTGAACTTTAAAAGTCTCCAAGCCCCTGGAATTAAGGTCTGATTAGTAGTTTCCTGCTACTTAGGTTTGTCACTATTGAAGGGAAGGCTAAGTTCTCTTCATGGAAGGAAAAATAATTCTTAATTAGGATAATTAAACTGTGGGTTAATGAACCTTCTACAAGATACACTTATGGAACTATACAAAGACATAAAATATTGACAGAAAACAGGCGAGGTTACATGATCTTCTAATTTTTGGCTGACAACAAAATGGTATACAGCAATAACACATATCGTATCTCAGGCTGACACTGAAAAACAGTTAAGACATTTTTAGATGGCTAACAAACCCCCACTTACCCCATTGCTGCAGCTTGTCAGAATTCATCTTAGCTCTGCAGTGGTGGAATTCACATCCTTTAATTGCAGTAAACAACTGAACAGGGAAAATTCATTACAGTGATTCAAACACACATTAGAGGCAGAAATTAAATAATTAAAAATTAAACAGGTTCTGCTGAACTATAAAGTATGGAAGAGAAAGAAAGAGGCTAACAGGAACAACTGAGTTAAAAGCTTGATCTGCCACAGCTTCTATCAAAACTGCCGTACAGTGGTTTAATTTACCAGTCTCCGCTCTTTTGCTATTGTCTTATGCCACTAAGAGATTCCCGAGGTGTATTCCCATGATGCCTGTAAGACCACTTCAGTCAATGTCAGTTTTCCAACACATCTGAGACACTGTTGTTGTCAGGCTAGAATTATTTGATACTGACAGCCCAGAGTAGGATATAAGGAATATATCCTAACCTTCCTCATTTTCTCTGTTAGAAAGAATCAGCACAGGTTCCCATGCCACTCACTTTCTTCTGTAACCACCATCTAGGCCTCCAGCAGCTTGCAAAGCCTGGTAGATCATTAGCAAGGGACAGGAATAGTCAAGACAAGCAGGTCTAAACCGTATGACATTTTTCTGTGGGGGTACTGTGGAGTTGTCTAGCATCTCCTCACAAGAGCTGAATGTAGAAACTAGATAGGGAGAGCACTAACTCTGCACATCTCATGGACTAGGGGCTATCTACAAAATGACACCTCAATTTTCAGAATTTTGTTTTGGTTATTTGCAGAATAGTTATTTGCTTTCAATAATGAAGGCAGCAGAGTCAATGTCATGTTTCCCCCCCTCCCTCAATTACACTGAAGTTTTGAGTTTCTTGACAGAAGTTCTTCTCTTGCCCAGAACAAATAGGTAGAAAGATTGACTAATTGGTCAATGATCTTTTCTGAGTATTCAACTACCTATTGCACTTCCTAAAAAGCAAATGTCTCATCTTCAGTCATGTATATGTCTTAGGAGTATATATTGAAGTCAATGAAATATACACCAGTTAGAAGAGCAGACCCAAGAACCTACTACATCTACCAAAAACTATAATTACATGCTTCTGAAATCTGACAGCATTCCAGATTGATGCTAGGCTGAAAAGCTAGTTTTGCAGGCTAGTTTCACTGTATGCTACTGAAAACGTACCACAGCAAATTTCATAACGCCCTCATGTACAGTTGTCACTACGTGGCACCCAAAAGTGGTAACTATTTCATACCAATGTCACTTTTAATTAATAGACTGCTGACTGGTTTATAGCGCCTACGTCTGTATCAGTTTCCTTTCTTGCCATGTTCTGTGGCCTTGTACACTGCGCAGCACGCACATATTACGTGTGGTTACATTTCCCGCCTCGACGACTTCTTTTAAAATGGGCTGTATTGAGCCTTTCCACAGGAGGAGAATACAGAACACTTGAATGACAAGTGTCATTCAACGACTGCTCAGCACGTAGCCCATTTCCTAACTTGTCGCATGAGAACTGCAACAACATAGACAGAAATGTGGCCTTACAAAAGCCATGTGCATTGAGGTGAAAAACACCCCACAAATATTCCACTCGTGAAAACGAAAGATAAGTTCAACATTTGCACACTTGCTTTTACAACTTCAAAAGAGCAAAAGACTAACTTTTAACTGATGATGGTCCGCATTCTTAAGCAAAAGAAGTTACCGAAGGACAAATTTAATACTGACCATTCAAACAAAGTAAAGGTTTCACCTTCCTTCAGATAAGCACTGGAAACACCATGTGTAATCCTGCAGTGAGCTTATTCTTTGGAAAGAAATAAATAAAAATAAATAAATAAATTCACAAATGTGCCACGTTCTGCTGTGTGATCAGAGATCGATGTCCTCAACTACCTCCAAGCCTGGCAGCTGAGCAATAGGGTATCAGTTTGTGTCTTTGGGTAAGACAGCATTTTAAAAACAAATGCAAACATTACTACAGGATATGAAATACCATAAAGCTGAATTTGGGGACTTGTCAGAAACAGCAGGTCAAGTTGCTCGGCAGCACAAAGGGCCTCTGTGTTTAAGAACCCGTCTTTTAAAGAGATACCCATTTTATCTTCCCTGCAACTCAGCTCCTGTTACTGTCGGTTGGACTTTGTTGCCAAAGCAAAGGCACTGCTTGCTACCAGATTGTCAAACAATTTTGATTAACTGCAGTGGAGATGGAAGGAGGGGTGAACATTTACCAATTTGCCTAGCAAATGAGAATTTCATTTATTTAGGTAAAAGAATGCTTTTCCTCTGTTCCAAAACACAGAGTAGCAGACAGAGGATTCAGAGATCCCTTTATTCCGTATGTCTATTATCCAGTGCCTCCAGCTATATTAAATACCCAGAGGGTGGGATCAGAGTTCAGCTCCTCAGCACTGGCTTTTTTAACTCGCATTAATTCTTAAACATTCCCCTTTCCTTACAGAGCAAGGCAACTCCACAGCACCATCGGCATTACCTGTCCAACCCTCTCCATCCCAGTGCAGGAGGCTCACCGATACCAGCCTTAACCACTCGAGATTCAGCAGCCCACAAGCTGGTCGAGGTTATGCTGTGCTGTAGGCAGTAGCTTTCCAGTACTCGCTTTACTGTAGCCTCGTTCATCAAAATGGATGTTGGAAAGCTGTGGTAAGTGCTAACTAAAATTTTTTCACTGTCTCCTAATTCCTCGTGAAAACTGCATGCAGAGAAATTCAGACATTTTACGTAGCTGCACCATGCAGCTGCCGCTGCAGAGCAGTTTACAGAAAGGCAGAGGGAAACAAAATACAGAACCTTTTCCTGGCAGATACAGGTCACAACTAAGCAATTAAACAAAAAAGGCTTGGTTTAACGGAGTTCTGTTGCCCAATCCCGAGTGAAAGCTTCAGGACACTGCCTTACACCTGCAGTGGAGGAGGGGGACGAGGAAAGAGCATATTAAAAATCAAAGCAGAGGAAGTGCCGCAAACGCTTCCCCATTGTCCATCAGCTCTGTGAGAGCTGGTGCTACAGGGACTCTGCCCGCTCCCACCGCAGAGAGCCATCCCCACGCCCTGGCATCACAGACTGAGAGAACGTACAACAGCCTGACAACGCACAACTCCCTGAAACTGAGCCGCCTATTGGCAGAAAAATCTTCGCCTCTAGGCATTCCATGTGAAGCCATGCAAACTTCTGTTATAGTAGTTCTCGTTTCCAAAGCAACAGAACATGGTTCAGATTCCTGCTGGTCTATTGTCCGATAAAAATCTTTTAAAACTGCCTGATCATTGTAAGCGGGAGAGCAGAGAGACCAAGGTGAGGCAATTTCAAAAGGTACTAAACTGAAAGGAGAAAGTAAATTAAACCCCCTCATAAAAGAAAACAAGCCATAGGTTTACAATTACAACACCCCTAAAGGTTTTGTGTTTTTTTTTTTAATTTAAAAAAAATAGAAAAGTTTCCCCTTTTTGTGTGACCTATGTATTAAAACCAGCGCTGACAAGACTGTATCTGAGTGTCTAAAAATCTCACTTGTCCCAGCATTAACTTTATTGGAAATCAAGGGCATGCCCTAGCCCAGGGTAAAGTGATGCAAAAATACCTGCTGCTTAAGACATGAAATGGAAAAGCTAATATACTACCTCTTCAGCTTCTATTCTAATGCAAAACGATGTTGAATTTGAAACAAAACCCAGAAACTTAATAAAATGAACAACTTCAGTGTTCTAAGACCTGATATGCTTGAGCAAGCCCTGAGCAGGCCATGGGATTCAGTAGTATGTTCTAATAATAAAAAAGTAACATTACAGTGAGTGATCCCAAGTAATGGGCCAAACTACTGAGAAAATCCTCCAAGTATAATTAAAAAAGAGCAAGTTAATAAGGATGTCTGATTAATTCGGGTCCATCAATAGTATAATTGTTATAGCTTTAGGTGTCATCTTCAAAACCATCATTAATGTGAAAGACCTTGTATGCAGATTTCAGCAGTGGGACTTAAATCTCCAACACTAAAACCTCGTTCATTTGTGGTGAATGGAAAAATTCCTCTCCAATTACAAAAACTTGTCCCGGCAGTCAGCTACACATGGGGGCGGTAAGATCCGCACTTTTGGGGTTTTGCAACAATATGTGTTAGAGCCATAAAATAGTTGCACGTACAAAGTAGTAGTGTTTGTCAGTAGGCTGGATTCTGCAGTTCTGCCTAATGCAAAATATCCAAGAGAATTTTATTTCCTTGGAAGCTGTGTTTGTACATAAAGCGTGATGTGAACTCCACCAATAAAAGAAGAAAAAAAAAAAGAAAAAAAAAGAAAAAAAAAAAGAAGGAAAAAAAAAGAAAAACCAAACCCCAGACCCCAGAAGGTGGTGACATAATACAAACAGCAAATCAGTGAGGCACTTACCTCTAACCCTTCCTCTTCCTCACCGCAGGCCCAGCCCAGCCAGGGAGAGGAACGGTGGCACATGCGGCAGCTGCCTCCCTGCACAGACGGGCGACTGCAGCCAACCCCTGCCACCTCCGAAATTCATGCTCTGCCAAAGAGAGAGTGTGGTTATAGACATGGAACTGAAGAACAGAGGCCAATCATGTCATATTCCAACAACAATAATATAGAGTAATTTGTCCACCGCCTAAAACTCAATGCTGTGATGATGACATTATTAATATTATATTTAAACGCATTAGTATATCTTCAAATAATTTGTTTTAGATGAGCATTTTATGTAGAAGTTACTGTTTTTGACAGATGTATGAACAATTATTTTCTTACTGTGTTGAACACGTAACTTTACATTGATTTCTTTGCAACACGGGCTGTAATACCTTAGCCCAGTGTTTGCTCCGTTAAGGAGTGCCATGAATGAGATCACAATTGTTTTTATGTCAATGCTATCACTGAATTAAACAGTACAGTCACACCCTCTCATTTAAGTTGTGGTGAAGAGCCCTGTGGCTGGGGGCAGAGGTGTCGGGGGGGAAGTAGGATGAAACGTCAGAAGGGAGGGATATCTCCTGCAGGCAATGGGAGCACATATAAAAACTAATCCCCAACAGCCTCTAAAAAACAAGAAAATAAGCTTTAACTCAATAGGAACTTGCTTCCTTCCCCAAAAATATTTGTGGGCTATGGTCTGCTTTTGCCCAGAGGGGTATACCTCAGCAATACGTCCATCCCTTTACATACTGTCGAGGCAGGTAGTACAGTGGTTAGCCTCACAAAAATGACTTTTTGCAGAACAACCTTCATTCAGCTGCTTGCTGAGGTCTCCGCCTTGCTGCTGGTTTTGAGCTGACTAATGTAAAGCCTGTTTCAGCCTGTGACTCCTTAGAGTTTACACTGTGAAAGGACTGGTTTATAATTTCGTAGTACAAACTGCGAACAAAATAAATAGGCTACCTAATTGAACATTAACTTTAGGAAAAACTTACTTTACTGTGTTCTGAACTGCCTTAATCAAGTGCCTTGGTTTAAAGCAATATCCTACTAACCCACATTAACATCTTCATTGAAAATATACACATTTTAAGTTAATTCAAATTACTTACTGCATCTTACATGCCAATTCCATCTCCAAGAAGATAAAAAGTATGTCTAAGGGGAAAATGTTTTTAATTTATGTATAAGCAGAAATTAAAACAAATAGGGCATGAGAAACAGTTAGATAATTTTTTTTTTAACTACATGACATAACTGTCAGAGTTAAAAAGCCAAAGATGTAATTAGACAAACCCAAGCTCTAGACACATATTGTAACACGGAGACCTCTTTCAATCCTCTCATCAGTGAATTCATGCATGTCTTAACAACATATTCCCCCCTTTTTTTTAAGCTTAAGAACCTTTTCAAGTCTGTAACATCTTTGTTCTTCCTTTTTTTTAAAGAAAACCACCCCAAAAATGCCTTTGCTTTTTAAACTGACAATATTTTTCAAGAACACTTAAAAGGGACAGGCCCCACTTTCTCCTTTTAAAGAATTATCAATTTCATGTTTTATACAATGAGGGAATAGATTATCTTCCATAGAAGATGAATACTATAGGATATCATTGTGGAAAGCAGCTGTACTGTTCAGTTACCTATATGGCATTTATATTTAGCATAGCAAAGCATAAAGTGAAAATAGAGAACAAAAGTCAGACTGTATTGTCTTCAATGTTGTGAAAGTTAAATACAGTATGTTCTGAAGGTAGAAAAATAAAGATCGTAGGGGGGTGCATGTCCAGGTTTTCTTAGAGAGTATCATTTTGCAAAACGAAATACATGCTTTTGAAATGAGCACTCATGAGTTGAAAAGCAGAAATACTCTAAACACACATATTCTAATAAAACTGGCATTGAAAAAAGTTGTAATTCCCATTAGAGCTGTTTCAAACACTGTAAATATTGCTCCTGAAAACATGGGGAAAATTAATGGGAAAGATATTGACGAATATTGAGAAACTTCTCAAAGCATCAACTCATTCCTTTACAGAGATGAAAGCTGTACATGAAAGGTTTATTATCTGCTGTTCCAGTTGCACTGGATCGTAACTGCTAACAGAAAATGCAAGCCACAAATATACGGAAGAGGAGGAGGCACGTAGTATGGCCGGGAAGGCACAAAACTTTCCATGCCAAAGAACAGAGAGTCCTTTGAAGGCATCGTTGGTTGGGGGTGGGGGTGGAGGTGGGGGGAAGTACTCCTCTGGCTTCTTTGCTCAGAAATCAATCATCGGGTGCAATCTACCCACTAGATGGGCAGAGCCGGCCAGGGCAGGAGGGAGGAATCCAGGAAAGCAAACATGAGCGCTAAGCAGCGAGCCAGGCAGTCGCGCTTCCTTTTTGTTTATTTTTTTTGGACACCAAGAAGTTGTAAATCATGGGTTCTCTCAGAGCCCATTTTGTGTTTAGTTCCTTAGTACTACTACAGGAAAACTGGAGGGGGCAGGGGTGTTATGGTTTGAGGAAACCCATAACAATTTGTTGTTGTTTAGACAATTATTCTATCACCCGATGACCCCTCCCCACCCGGAAAGGGGAATTGGGGAAAGCAAGGAAACACAAGGGCTGAACTATAAATAGATTTAATATGATAAGACTAAATAATTAACAATAATACTAAAGAACCAGTATTAATCCCGATACTAATATAAGATATACAAGAATTATACTCAGCCAATTATATCAGCAGGAAGCTGTGCACTCCCAGCAGGGGACAGCAAATGTCGGACACTGCGAGCGCTGAGGCTTCAGGAGGAAGGGAAGGCCTCAGGGGTCCGGCACTGGGGCAAGGAGTTTCTCTGGGCTGCTGGCATCAAGGGAGAGAGAAACTACGCAGCAAACTTTCTAATTTATATAGAATGTGACATTCGTGGCATGAAATAATCCTGTCGGCCAGCCTGGGTGAAATGCCCAGGCCTCGCTCCTCCTCATCCCTGCACCTGGCGAGGCCTGGAAACACCGAGACTTTGAATCCCACATAGCCTAGCTGGCTATAAAGTAAATATTTTCACAAATTCAGACACTAGAGTCTTCCAAAAGTGGAGTTTTCCCCAGCATTAGAAGAGAAATCAGTCCTGTGTTGCTCAACCCAGGACAGGGGGGAATGAAATAAAAGAAATCAGGGAGCTGGGTCTTTGTTTCTCTACCTGAATTCTAGCTGGCAAGCAGATTTTAAAGCCAACATAAGACATACCTGCCCCTTGTGTAATGGCCACACATAACCACAGATTAGCTGTTCTTCTTTCTCGCTACATCATTCCCCTGAACTTTTAACACACTACAAAATGCACTTAGTTCCACAATTAGAGCTATATGCTTATTGCTCATCATCCACATTAGTTTTTATTTTATGTTTTCATAATTGAAACAACAAAAAAACAACCCCTACAAGTACTGCTGGTCATATTAGACAATATGTCAAAAGTTTCTGGATATGATGAGCAAATGCAGATTTAATATATTAACCTTACCATAGTAATCTCCCAGTTGAGTATACCATTTCCACAACCAGATGTTTAAAACAAGGAGCTTCTACATAGCAATTATCTAAACTGAGATTTTGGGCATGTTTGCATTCAGAAATTACTTGATTGCTAGTAAAAATAAAGCCAAAGTAAGTAGGAATTTTTAGAAATTTGTATCAGATTGTGTTGCATCTGAGTCTGAGACTGCCATTCTCTAGGGCAAATGGATCAAATCCAAATATATTAATGCATAAGCAAATTAAACAAGAATGATTCTTCATTTTTGCTCAACAGTATGTTAAGTAAAACATGAAAACATAATGTCTGTAAGATGACTGCTGTCATCTTTTTTAGTGCAAGCTGCAGCACCAGCCGTTTTTGCAGAAAGCAGACTGTTAACCACCATCACAAGAAGTGTGTGTGTGGTGGTTTGGTGGGTTTTGTTTGTTTGTTTGGTTTGTTTTGTTTTTTGGTTTTGTTTGTTTGGGTGTGGTTTTGTTTGTTTGTTTGTTTGTTTGTTTTTTAAAGCAGTGCTCCACTCAAGTGTTCCAACACTTCCCTGCCTTGGATAAAACCAAGTTAACAAGTTACACAGAATTACCACTTCTCAGCTGAAACATGGAAACTGATGGTGCAATGTAAATTAATTACCTTAAACCACTTCTGTAGTTAAGATTTATCACATTATCTTGCATTGGACACAGGGCAACGACATGCACATGGTCACTACCATCTCTTCTGACAAGCATCTGTTCTTTTAAATACAATAACATCATCAGAAGCAGCCGGATAACTTTTGTCTTTTCAAAGGTAATGTACATACATACCCACGGCTTGGACAGAGGACAGTATCACTTCCATTGAAGTACAGCTACTTAACAGCTGCTCTGTACTAAACAACAGGAATTAGGCGATTAGTCTGCAGCAAACATGGGCTAAATCAAGTTTTCACTGGGGTCTTATGCTGATGCATTTTACCGTTCTTCTTCCAGGGAAAAAAACCATGTCCATCTACTGTGCTGAATATGCAAATACACAAAAATTTAAGTAGCACAACTAAGCCCTCAAGAATTTATGTCCTAATGATTTGAATGGTATTCTCACTCTGCAGTCACATCAAAAAGTTATATTACTATGCTACGGTGCAGCACAATGACTGTAGCAGCCAGGCTACGGCCAGCCTTCACTGCTTCAAGTTTTAGAAGCCTCTTGGGAAGCCTGGACACTTGCTCAGCTGTCTGGCCCACACCGAACTCTGCATTACTATTTGAGTACAGTTGTACTCAGTCCAGCTGGATTAAAGCTAACTAGTGACATGCCTTCTGAACATAGCACAGTCATAGCCTCAGGCTCCTAGGCCCTTTAGGGAGGATGTCCTCACTTCAAAGCTGAACAAGCTATTTTTGTATTCCACAAAATGGATGTTAATAGACCTGCAGTAACGAAATGCTCGTTTAAAACAGCATCTGCCTTCAGCAAAGAGATGGCTAGTGATGGCTTCCACAGTTGTTCCTAAAATGCTGTGCTGCTCAAATAATCTTTTAAAGGTGCTTCATGCATCAGGCTGGCTGGGGAAGAGAAGGAGGGGGCGTGCACAGGGAAGACTGATGTGGAGGGGGGGAAGAGAATGAAACAGTCAGCTACTCCATAGCAGAGACCTGGGGTTTGCTTCTGGAAGCAGCTGGTCTCTCCTTTTTCCTGCTTGTTTTGCCAACGTTTTTCATCCCCTGCAAGGCCTGAAAGCACCAGCAGCGCAGGGGCAGTGTATCAGCTGGAGCAGACAAGTGGCAGGGAAGGCCATGAGGAGCTCTTCGGGCCCTGATGGATTTAATCTCAGGCAGCTGATACACACCAACACAGGGTCAGAAAAACAAAAACATTAAACATTCATATTTGCAGTATCCTCAGATATGACAGATGAAACATTGTTATTAAACAAAAACTACTAAATCTTAAGATATCAAAATGTACCACATTTGTAATTTTGCAAATATGTAAAAATGTTTTTAAAAGCAGCCAGGTATTCCTTGGGCCAGTCATATCAATTTAATAAAGTGATTTGATACAGCAGTCTTTATACTTAAAATATTCCAAGTCTCTAAGTAATCTGACTGAATAGATACCAGAAAAGCAAAACAAGCCAGGTGTGAGGGTGCTGAAGTCCTCATTTAATCATTGTTTAAATTGCCTCTTAAGGCACTGCCAAACCACTGTTTCGGACTTGCGGGTGATGTGGTTGGAGGCCGTCTTGGGTATAGCGGTCATATGGATGGACCACTTGGTGGATAAGGAACTGGCTAGATGGCCGTGCTCAAAGGGTTTCTATTCAATGGCTCAACGTCCAAGTTGAGACCGGTGATGAGTGGTGTTCCTCGGGTCAGTACTGGAACGGGTGCTGTTGGTTGTGGATGCCCCATCCCTGGAGGTGTTCAAGGCCAGGCTGGATGGGTCTCTGAGCAGCCTGGTCTAGTGGGAGGTGTCCCTGCCCAGGGCGGGGGGCTTGGAACTAGATGGTCTTTAAGGTCCCTTCCAACCCAAACCATTCTATGGTGCTGTGATTCTATGATCACGAAATGACAGAGCTCCTTTCCTTCCTCTCTGACGACAAATGAGCATGGAATCTCCCAGTCTCCCACTGCTGAGATTAAAGACAAAGTTTATTGTCCAGGAGGGGGGGCATCAGGGCCAGCACTCGGGGATGGGGCACAGCTGGTCCCGCGTCGTCGTCTGGGCCAGCTGTAGGGATTTTGGGCCCGATGCTGGAGGCGGGAGCTTTCTCTAATCCGCACGGGCCCGGGGCTGCTGGAACGGCTGCCGCTCTCGAGCGCTGGGGAGCCGCAGGAGGACCCCGATGGCAGCTGGCTGGCGGTGCTGGGGCTGCTGGTCTCGGGTGCTGGGGAGCGGTGGGACGGGTCCAGCCCCGGCAGGCTGGGGGTGCTGCTCTCAGCACTCGGGGCTGGCGCAGGGCTCCTGGTGCGGCGTGTTCGTCTGGGCCGGCTGTAGGGATCTGGGGCCCGACGCTGCGCGCGGGAGAGGGCTCGCACCCGCGTGGGCCCAGGGGTGCTGGAGCCACTGCTGCCCTCGAGTGCTGGGGAGCGGCAGGAGGACCCCGATGGCAGCTGGCTGGCGATGCTGCGGCTGCTGGTGTTGGGTACCGGGGAGCCATGGGAGGGCCCCCGCCCCGCCTGGCTTTGGGTGCTGCTCCCAGCACTTGGGGCTGGCATTTGCCTGTTCTCATGGCGTCTTCTGGGCCGGCTGTATGGAATTTGGGCTCGATGTTGCAGCCGAGAGCGGGTTCGCGTGCGGTCAGGTCCAGGTGGGCTGGAGCAGCTGCTGCTCGCACGAGCTGGTGAGCTGTGGCCCGGCCTTGATGCCGCCTGGCTGGCAGTGCCAGGGCTGCTGGTCCCAGGTGCCGGGGAGCCCCGGGAAGACCCCGATGCAGACTGGATCCCAGTCTCGAGTGCTGGGGAGCTGCGGAACAGCCTTGATGCCGCCTGTCTACCGGTGCCTGGGCTGCTGGTCCCAGGTGCTGGGGAGGCCCGGGAAGACCCCGATGCAGACTGGCTGGTGGTACCAGGGCTATTGGTCTCAGGTGCCGGGGAGCCCCGGGAAGGCCCCGCTGCTGCCTGGCCGGGGGTGCTGGGGCCGGCGAGCTCTGAGGTGGCACTGGAGGCTGTAAGGGGAAGCAGGAAGGTCAAGGGCACGGCCCCCCAGGCCCGGGGCAGGATAGGCCAGGAGCGGTGCCCCCAGCCCTCCTGGAGCAGAGAGGCTCTGCCAAGCCCACCCTGGGCACCCGCTGCCAGGCCTCGCCTGGCCCCTGGCCCCCGGGCACCCGGGTGCTTTGCCTCTTACCGGTGCTCGGGTCAGCACAGCTGTCGCACTCCCAGCTGGCCGTGCTGCTGCTCAAAGAGGAGCAGTGTCTGTGGGTGCCCTCGGCAGCACAGGAGGAGCACAGGAGCAGTTCCCAGGGCCTGGGGAAGAAAACACGTCCATGGCTGTGAGGACAAAGTGACTGTGGCACGGGACTGTCTGGCAGAGCTCTTGCTCTCAGTCCTTGCGCTTGAAGCCCTCGGCCAGACTGAGATCCCGTGCAGAGCCCCGGGGTGCAGCGTTGGCAACTTACCCCCCTTCCTCTGCCTGCTCCCTGCCTCCTGGACAAAGGCAAACACTGGCATCGCAGCGGCTGTGCCTCTCTCTTTCTCCTGCGTATGCCTGGCCGTCCTCCCATGATGGTAGACTGATGGAGAAAGGAAAACTGATGAGCCCCCGCTACCCGGCATGAGGCAGATGCAGGGCGTCCCTGCTCTTCCCCCCCTGCCAGTTTTCCAACTCCTGCCTGAAGCTGTAGCCCAGACTCATGGCACAGCGGAGGACCAGGACTGCTGGCTGGGGCAGGCCCTGGCACGGCACAGCGCTGGCACCCTCCTGTCTCATGAGCCAGGCAGAAGGACACCAACCTGAAGGGCATTCGGATCCCCATGATGAGCATTTCTGGGAGAAATGCACTCCTGTCTCTGCAGAGCGGGCACCGGAAGCAAAAAATTCCAGCGTTCAGAGCCTGTGCCTGCAGGAGAAACATAAGGAGCCCAAGTAAGGCCCTGGTGGTGCTGAGCGCCTGCCGTGCCCCAGGGGCGAGGGGATGGCTCCTACCTGGATGCAGCCCCTGTGGAACCAGGCGTGTTTGCAGGCGGGGCACACCATGGTGCCGTAGGACTTTTGGTCCCCCACAGGCTCCAGGCAGATGAGGCAGGTGGTGTTCTCCTCCGGAGCCGCCTCCACTGCCTGCTCTGGGCGGTGCTCCCAGCAGAGGGACCTGCGGGTCAGAGGAGAGGGATGGGTGAGGTGAGAAGTGCTGGGCCCTTCTTTCCCGGTGGTGGTGGGGAGGAGGTGAGAGGAGGTACCTGTATGGAGACAGGAACTGGGTGACGCATCCACCCTCCACGGCACAGGGGAGATGGAAGCTGCGCCTGCAGCCCATCATCGAGCAGGTGATGGTGGCCCCGCTCTCACCACAGACGAAGCAGTACTGGAAAGAGCAGAGCAGCCCCGTCAGCAGCAACGTCAGGGCCTCCACAGCCAGCCCCACACCTCCGGGCAGAGCGCGGGATGCGGCCGCGGCTGGGTCACAGCCCGCAGCTGCGCCTGGCGGAGGAGGCTTCTGTGCTGGAGCCTCTGTGGAGCTGCTGGGAGCAAGACGTTTGTGCCAGAGGTGCTTGGCAGGGTGGGGATTTCTTTCCTGGGGTCTGGGCTAAACTCTGCCAAACCTCTCCTGGCACAGATCTCCCTGCTCTTCTCAGATCCTCACCTTGTGTTCTGCACACTGGATCACATGCCGAATATCCTCAGGGGCGAATCCCATGATTCCGTCGTCCTCGTCCCATTGCCGAAAAAGCTGGTTGGCAAAAAGCTGCAGAGGAGAAAAGAGGAGGAGGTGATGAGCAGAGCGGGGCAGGGACTGCCTGTCGGAAAGCTGGAGGGAGCCCCGAGGGAACTCACCAGGCAAAACTCATGGGCGCAGAGCCCATGCTTCTGCAGCTTGCGCCCGCAGATGCCCGGGTCAGCCTCTGCCCGGCGACACAGCATGCATGCTGGAGGGGAGAGAGCAAACGGCACCAGGAATGAGCACCTCTGCGGGGCCGGGGGAAGCGTCCCTGAGGGATTGCCCCCAAGGGCCTGTCTGTCCCTGCCCAGCCGGGCCAGTGCAGGCAGGGGTGTCCCAGCAGGTGCCCACTGCCCAGCCTGGGCCCCGCTCCCCCGGGGCGCTCGGGGACCTCCTGCCTCCCCCCCGCCACCGCTCTTGGCCCCACGCTGACCGCCGCGATGGCCCCTCTGCCAGGCTTGGGGAGGGATGCTTTGCTCTCACCCTGCTCCATGGAGTCGGGAGCCATCTCCTCCGTGGCTGACATGGCACACGACGACGGTGAGCGTTTGGAGAGTCCCTGTCCCAGCAGCGCTGGGCTGTCTCCTCCAAATGCTCCTCCGCTGACCCTGCGGGAGAAGCGGGACGTGGGTGAGCTTGCAGCACAGGCCCAGAGCCCCGAGGTGTGGGGCTCCCTCCTCCCCTGGCAGCCCCGCACTAGCCCCGTCCCTCCCCTGCCCTCTCCTCACCTCTCCAGGTCAGACTGATGCCCGGCCGCGGCCTTTTTGTAGCCTTGGCGCCAGCGTGTCACAGTGGCCACTGTGACATCAGCACCATTGTCCTGCGTGCGCCCCAAACACGGACAGGGATGCCCTCGGCCACCTGCCGCCCACTGTGCCTTGGAGTCAGGCAAAATCCTACTGGGCAGCCTGCTCCAGGGGACCCTGCTTGAGCTGGCGCTTGGACTAAATGGTCCCAAGAGGTGTTTTCAAAGTTCTATAGCGCAAAATGGATTCTGAGGAAAGGGAAAAAAACAACATCCCAAACCCAAAATGAAAACGTGACTGAGACGAATTTCGGAAGGCACAGAGAGGAAAACAAAAGGAACAGAACTCCAGAGAAAATACAGACTTTCTTCTTCATCTACGTGATACTTTGGCTATTTCCTTTTCCATCTTCTGTCCTCTAACTTGTCCCTCTCACAACAAGACTGGTTTCATCCTTCTTATCTCAGCAGTGTATTTCCCCAATCCTTGACTTGCCATTTAAACTCTGGTTTACCTGAAATAAACAACAGGGATTCTCAGTGGAAGAGACTTGCACAAGCCTCTCGACTGCTGACCATTCACCTCTACCAGTGCCCACAGCCATCTCCTAACACACCTGAGCTTCCCGTCCTTCTGCGAGGGAAAGATTCTAGAAAAGTCTAGGAAGGAGCAGGCAGGACAGGGAAGACTGAAACCTTCCCTTGCTCGCCGCCTTCCTGAAGGCCTACGAGGATGTCTCGTGGAGCAATAGAAGAAAACCCAACCGGAGGGAAGTGCAGAGCAGAGGCCATTTACCCTCAGAAACTTACTGTACCTGGGCTCGGTACTTACCGTAGAGGGCAGCCAAAGGAGCTGTTTCTTCAGTCCCTGGGGGGCTTTGGCAACGGTGCTGCAGTACAAGCTCTGATCCAAGGTCAGGAGGAGTCCCCAGGGGAAGGCAGCCCAGGCTGCGGGCTCAGGTGAGCGCCCCGGCAGCAGGGCCATTTCCTCACCAAGCACCGCGGAGCCCACCACTGACCCTGCCAGGTGTGAGGGTGCTCCCAGGGCCGGACTGAAATCCTCATTTAATCATCGTTTAAATTGCCTCTTAAGCCACTGCCAAACCACTGTTTCGGACTTGCGGGTGATGTGGTGGTTGGAGGCCGTCTTGGGTATAGCGGTCATATGGATGGACCACTTGGTGGATAAGGAACTGGCTAGATGGCCGCGCTCAAAGGGTTTACATTCAATGGCTCAACGTCCAAGTGGAGACCGGTGATGAGTGGTGTTCCTCGGGTCAGTACTGGGACGGGTGCTCTTTAACATCTTTGTCGGCAACACGGACAGTGGGATTGAGTGCACCCTCAGCAAGTGTGCCGATGACACCAAGCTCTGTGGTGCGGTCGACACGCTGGAGGGAAGGGATGCCATCCAGAGGGACCCGGCCAGGCTGGAGAGGTGGGCCCGTGCGAACCTCATGAAGTTCAGCCGGGCCGAGTGCAAGGTCCTGCACCTGGGTCATGGCAATCGCAGGCACAGTTCCAGGTTGGGTGGAGAATGGCTTGAGAGCAGCCCTGAGGAGAAGGACTTGGGGGAGCTGGTGGACGAGAAGCTCAACATGAGCCGGCAATGTGCGCTTGCAGCCCAGAAAGCCAACTGCATCCTGGGCTGCATGAAAAGCAGCGTGGCCAGCAGGTGGACGGAGGGCATTCAGCCCCTCTACTCCGCTCTGGTGAGACCCCCCCTGGAGCACTGCGTGCCCCTCTAGAGTCCTCAGCACAAGAAGGACATGGACCTGTTGGAACGGGTCCAGCGGAGGGCCACAAAGATGATCAGAGAGCTGGAGCACCTCTGCTATGAGGACAGACCGAGAGAGTTGGGGGTGTTCAGCCTGGAGAAGAGAAGGCTCCGTGGAGACCTTATGGCAGCCTTCCAGTACCTGAAGGGGGCCTACAGGAAAGCTGGGGAGGGACTCTGGATCAGGGGGTGTAATGACAGGACGAGGGGTGAGGGTTTCAAACTGAAAGAGGGTAGATTCAGGTTGGATATTAGGAAGAAATTCTCTCCTGTGAGGGTGGTGAGGCGGTGGAACAGGTTGCCCAGGGAGGTTGTGGATGCCCCATCCCTGGAGGTGTTCAAGGCCAGGCTGGATGGGTCTCTGAGCAGCCTGGTCTAGTGGGAGGTGTCCCTGCCCAGGGCGGGGGGCTTGGAACTAGATGGTCTTTAAGGTCCCTTCCAACCCAAACCATTCTATGGTGCTGTGATTCTATGATCACGAAATGACAGAGCTCCTTTCCTTCCTCTCTGACGACAAATGAGCATGGAATCTCCCAGTCTCCCACTGCTGAGATTAAAGACAAAGTTTATTGTCCAGGAGGGGGGGCATCAGGGCCAGCACTCGGGGATGGGGCACAGGTGGTCCCGCGTTGTCGTCTGGGCCGGCTGTAGGGATTTTGGGCCCGACGCTGGAGGCGGGAGCTTTCTCTAATCCGCACGGGCCCGGGGCTGCTGGAACGGCTGCCGCTCTCGAGCGCTGGGGAGCCGCAGGAGGACCCCGATGGCAGCTGGCTGGCGGTGCTGGGGCTGCTGGTCTCGGGTGCTGGGGAGCGGTGGGACGGGTCCAGCCCCGGCAGGCTGGGGGTGCTGCTCTCAGCACTGGGGGCTGGCGCAGGGCTCCTGGTGCGGCGTGTTCGTCTGGGCCGGCTGTAGGGATCTGGGGCCCGACGCTGCGCGCAGGAGAGGGCTCGCACCCGCGTGGGCCCAGGGGTGCTGGAGCCACTGCTGCCCTCGAGTGCTGGGGAGCGGCAGGAGGACCCCGATGGCAGCTGGCTGGCGATGCTGGGGCTGCTGGTGTTGGGTACCGGGGAGCCATGGGACGGCCCCTGCCCCGCCTGGCTTTGGGTGCTGCTCCCAGCACTTGGGGCTGGCATTTGCCTGTTCTCATGGCGTCTTCTGGGCCGGCTGTATGGAATTTGGGCTCGATGTTGCAGCCGAGAGCGGGTTCGCGTGCGGTCAGGTCCAGGTGGGCTGGAGCAGCTGCCGCTCGCACGAGCTGGTGAGCTGTGGCCCGGCCTTGATGCCGCCTGGCTGGCAGTGCCAGGGCTGCTGGTCCCAGGTGCCGGGGAGCCCCGGGAAGACCCCGATGCAGACTGGATCCCAGTCTCGAGTGCTGGGGAGCTGCGGAACAGCCTTGATGCCGCCTGTCTACCGGTGCCTGGGCTGCTGGTCCCAGGTGCTGGGGAGGCCCGGGAAGACCCCGATGCAGACTGGCTGGTGGTACCAGGGCTATTGGTCTCAGGTGCCGGGGAGCCCCGGGAAGGCCCCGCTGCTGCCTGGCCGGGGGTGCTGGGGCCGGCGAGCTCTGAGGTGGCACTGGAGGCTGTAAGGGGAAGCAGGAAGGTCAAGGGCACGGCCCCCCAGGCCCGGGGCAGGATAGGCCAGGAGCGGTGCCCCCAGCCCTCCTGGAGCAGAGAGGCTCTGCCAAGCCCACCCTGGGCACCCGCTGCCAGGCCTCGCCTGGCCCCTGGCCCCCGGGCACCCGGGTGCTTTGCCTCTTACCGGTGCTCGGGTCAGCACAGCTGTCGCACTCCCAGCTGGCCGTGCTGCTGCTCAAAGAGGAGCAGTGTCTGTGGGTGCCCTCGGCAGCACAGGAGGAGCACAGGAGCAGTTCCCAGGGCCTGGGGAAGAAAACACGTCCATGGCTGTGAGGACAAAGTGACTGTGGCACGGGACTGTCTGGCAGAGCTCTTGCTCTCAGTCCTTGCGCTTGAAGCCCTCGGCCAGACTGAGATCCCGTGCAGAGCCCCGGGGTGCAGCGTTGGCAACTTACCCCCCTTCCTCTGCCTGCTCCCTGCCTCCTGGACAAAGGCAAACACTGGCATCGCAGCGGCTGTGCCTCTCTCTTTCTCCTGCGTATGCCTGGCCGTCCTCCCATGATGGTAGACTGATGGAGAAAGGAAAACTGATGAGCCCCCGCTACCCGGCATGAGGCAGATGCAGGGCGTCCCTGCTCTTCCCCCCCTGCCAGTTTTCCAACTCCTGCCTGAAGCTGTAGCCCAGACTCATGGCACAGCGGAGGACCAGGACTGCTGGCTGGGGCAGGCCCTGGCACGGCACAGCGCTGGCACCCTCCTGTCTCATGAGCCAGGCAGAAGGACACCAACCTGAAGGGCATTCGGATCCCCATGATGAGCATTTCTGGGAGAAATGCACTCCTGTCTCTGCAGAGCGGGCACCGGAAGCAAAAAATTCCAGCGTTCAGAGCCTGTGCCTGCAGGAGAAACATAAGGAGCCCAAGTAAGGCCCTGGTGGTGCTGAGCGCCTGCCGTGCCCCAGGGGCGAGGGGATGGCTCCTACCTGGATGCAGCCCCTGTGGAACCAGGCGTGTTTGCAGGCGGGGCACACCATGGTGCCGTAGGACTTTTGGTCCCCCACAGGCTCCAGGCAGATGAGGCAGGTGGTGTTCTCCTCCGGAGCCGCCTCCACTGCCTGCTCTGGGCGGTGCTCCCAGCAGAGGGACCTGCGGGTCAGAGGAGAGGGATGGGTGAGGTGAGAAGTGCTGGGCCCTTCTTTCCCAGTGGTGGTAGGGAGGAGGTGAGAGGAGGTACCTGTATGGAGACAGGAACTGGGTGACGCATCCACCCTCCCCGGCACAGGGGAGATGGAAGCTGCGCCTGCAGCCCATCATCGAGCAGGTGATGGTGGCCCCGCTCTCGCCGCAGACGAAGCAGTACTGGAAAGAGCAGAGCAGCCCCGTCAGCAGCAACGTCAGGGCCTCCACAGCCAGCCCCACACCTCCGGGCAGAGCGCGGGATGCGGCCGCGGCTGGGTCACAGCCCGCAGCTGCGCCTGGCGGAGGAGGCTCCTGTGCTGGAGCCTCTGTGGAGCTGCTGGGAGCAAGACGTTTGTGCCAGAGGTGCTTGGCAGGGTGGGGATTTCTTTCCTGGGGTCTGGGCTAAACTCTGCCAAACCTCTCCTGGCACAGATCTCCCTGCTCTTCTCAGATCCTCACCTTGTGTTCTGCACACTGGATCACATGCCGAATATCCTCAGGGGCGAATCCCATGATTCCGTCGTCCTCGTCCCATTGCCGAAAAAGCTGGTTGGCAAAAAGCTGCAGAGGAGAAAAGAGGAGGAGGTGATGAGCAGAGCGGGGCAGGGACTGCCTGTCGGAAAGCTGGAGGGAGCCCCGAGGGAACTCACCAGGCAAAACTCATGGGCGCAGAGCCCATGCTTCTGCATCTTGCGCCCGCAGATGCCCGGGTCAGCCTCTGCCCGGCGACACAGCATGCATGCTGGAGGGGAGAGAGCAAACGGCACCAGGAATGAGCACCTCTGCGGGGCCGGGGGAAGTGTCCCTGAGGGATTGCCCCCAAGGGCCTGTCTGTCCCTGCCCAGCCGGGCCAGTGCAGGCAGGGGTGTCCCAGCAGGTGCCCACTGCCCAGCCTGGGCCCCGCTCCCCCGGGGCGCTCGGGGACCTCCTGCCTCCCCCCCGCCACCGCTCTTGGCCCCACGCTGACCGCCGCGATGGCCCCTCTGCCAGGCTTGGGGAGGGATGCTTTGCTCTCACCCTGCTCCATGGAGTCGGGAGCCATCTCCTCCGTGGCTGACATGGCACACGACGACGGTGAGCGTTTGGAGAGTCCCTGTCCCAGCAGCGCTGGGCTGTCTCCTCCAAATGCTCCTCCGCTGACCCTGCGGGAGAAGCGGGACGTGGGTGAGCTTGCAGCACAGGCCCAGAGCCCCGAGGTGTGGGGCTCCCTCCTCCCCTGGCAGCCCCGCGCAAGCCCCGTCCCTCCCCTGCCCTCTCCTCACCTCTCCAGGTCAGACTGATGCCCGGCCGCGGCCTTTTTGTAGCCTTGGCGCCAGCGTGTCACAGTGGCCACTGTGACATCAGCACCATTGTCCTGCGTGCGCCCCAAACACGGACAGGGATGCCCTCGGCCACCTGCCACCCACTGTGCCTTGGAGTCAGGCAAAATCCTACTGGGCAGCCTGCTCCAGGGGACCCTGCTTGAGCTGGCGCTTGGACTAAATGGTCCCAAGAGGTGTTTTCAAAGTTCTATAGCGCAAAATGGATTCTGAGGAAAGGGAAAAAAACAACATCCCAAACCCAAAATGAAAACGTGACTGAGACGAATTTCGGAAGGCACAGAGAGGAAAACAAAAGGAACAGAACTCCAGAGAAAATACAGACTTTCTTCTTCATCTATGTGATACTTTGGCTATTTCCTTTTCCATCTCTGTCCTCTAACTTGTCCCTCTCACAACAAGACTGGTTTCATCCTTCTTATCTCAGCAGTGTATTTCCCCAATCCTTGACTTGCCATTTAAACTCTGGTTTACCTGAAATAAACAACAGGGATTCTCAGTGGAAGAGACTTGCACAAGCCTCTCGACTGCTGACCATTCACCTCTACCAGTGCCCACAGCCATCTCCTAACACACCTGAGCTTCCCGTCCTTCTGCGAGGGAAAGATTCTAGAAAAGTCTAGGAAGGAGCAGGCAGGACAGGGAAGACTGAAACCTTCCCTTGCTCGCCGCCTTCCTGAAGGCCTACGAGGATGTCTCGTGGAGCAATAGAAGAAAACCCAACCGGAGGGAAGTGCAGAGCAGAGGCCATTTACCCTCAGAAACTTACTGTACCTGGGCTCGGTACTTACCGTAGAGGGCAGCCAAAGGAGCTGTTTCTTCAGTCCCTGGGGGGCTTTGGCAACGGTGCTGCAGTACAAGCTCTGATCCAAGGTCAGGAGGAGTCCCCAGGGGAAGGCAGCCCAGGCTGCGGGCTCAGGTGAGCGCCCCGGCAGCAGGGCCATTTCCTCACCAAGCGCCGCGGAGCCCACCACTGACCCTGCCAGGTGTGAGGGTGCTCCCAGGGCCGGACTGAAATCCTCATTTAATCATCGTTTAAATTGCCTCTTAAGCCACTGCCAAACCACTGTTTCGGACTTGCAGGTGATGTGGTGGTTGGAGGCCGTCTTGGGTATAGCGGTCATATGGATGGACCACTTGGTGGATAAGGAACTGGCTAGATGGCCGCGCTCAAAGGGTTTACATTCAATGGCTCAACGTCCAAGTGGAGACCGGTGATGAGTGGTGTTCCTCGGGTCAGTACTGGGACGGGTGCTCTTTAACATCTTTGTCGGCAACACGGACAGTGGGATTGAGTGCACCCTCAGCAAGTGTGCCGATGACACCAAGCTGTGTGGTGCGGTCGACACGCTGGAGGGAAGGGATGCCATCCAGAGGGACCCGGCCAGGCTGGAGAGGTGGGCCCGTGCGAACCTCATGAAGTTCAGCCGGGCCGAGTGCAAGGTCCTGCACCTGGGTCATGGCAATCGCAGGCACAGTTCCAGGTTGGGTGGAGAATGGCTTGAGAGCAGCCCTGAGGAGAAGGACTTGGGGGAGTGGTGGACGAGAAGCTCAACATGAGCCGGCAATGTGCGCTTGCAGCCCAAGAAGCCAACTGCATCCTGGGCTGCATGAAAAGCAGCGTGGCCAGCAGGTGGAGGAAGGGGATTCAGCCCCTCTACTCCGCTCTGGTGAGACCCCCCCTGGAGCACTGCGTGCCCCTCTAGAGTCCTCAGCACAAGAAGGACATGGACCTGTTGGAATGGGTCCAGCGGAGGGCCACGAAGATGATGAGAGGGCTGGAGCACCTCTGCTATGAGGACAGACTGAGAGAGTTGGGGGTGTTCAGCCTGGAGAAGAGAAGGCTCCGTGGAGACCTTATGGCAGCCTTCCAGTACCTGAAGGGGGCCTACAGGAAAGCTGGGGAGGGACTCTGGATCAGGGGGTGTAATGACAGGACGAGGGGTGAGGGTTTCAAACTGAAAGAGGGTAGATTCAGATTGGATATTAGGAAGAAATTCTCTCCTGTGAGGGTGGTGAGGCGGTGGAACAGGTTGCCCAGGGAGGTCGTGGATGCCCCATCCCTGGAGGTGTTCAAGGCCAGGCTGGATGGGTCTCTGAGCAGCCTGGTCTAGTGGGAGGTGTCCCTGCCCAGGGCGGGGGGCTTGGAACTAGATGGTCTTTAAGGTCCCTTCCAACCCAAACCATTCTATGGTGCTGTGATTCTATGATCACGAAATGACAGAGCTCCTTTCCTTCCTCTCTGACGACAAATGAGCATGGAATCTCCCAGTCTCCCACTGCTGAGATTAAAGACAAAGTTTATTGTCCAGGAGGGGGGGCATCAGGGCCAGCACTCGGGGATGGGGCACAGCTGGTCCCGCGTTGTCATCTGGGCCGGCTGTAGGGATTTTGGGCCCGATGCTGGAGGCGGGAGCTTCCTCAAATCCGCATGGGCCCGGGGCTGCAGGAACGGCTGCCGCTCTCGAGCGCTGGGGAGCCGCAGGAGGACCCCGATGGCAGCTGGCTGGCGGTGCTGGGGCTGCTGGTCTCGGGTGCTGGGGAGCGGTGGGACGGGTCCAGCCCCGGCAGGCTGGGGGTGCTGCTCTCAGCACTCGGGGCTGGCGCAGGGCTCCTGGTGCGGCGTGTTCGTCTGGGCCGGCTGTAGGGATCTGGGGCCCGACGCTGCGCGCGGGAGAGGGCTCGCACCCGCGTGGGCCCAGGGGTGCTGGAGCCACTGCTGCCCTCGAGTGCTGGGGAGCCGCAGGGGGACCCCGATGGCAGCTGGCTGGCGATGCTGGGGCTGCTGGTGTTGGGTACCGGGGAGCCATGGGACGGCCCCTGCCCTGCCTGGCTTTGGGTGCTGCTCCCAGCACTTGGGGCTGGCATTTGCCTGTTCTCATGGCGTCTTCTGGGCCGGCTGTATGGAATTTGGGCTCGATGTTGCAGCCGAGAGCGGGTTCGCGTGCGGTCAGGTCCAGGTGGGCTGGAGCAGCTGCCGCTCGCACGAGCTGGTGAGCTGTGGCCCGGCCTTGATGCCGCCTGGCTGGCAGTGCCAGGGCTGCTGGTCTCCGGCGCCTGGGAGCCCCGGGAAGACCCCGATGCAGACTGGATCCCAGTCTCGAGTGCTGGGGAGCTGTGGGACAGCCTTGCTGCCGCCTGGCTGGCAGTGCCAGGGCTGCTGGTCCCAGGTGCTGGGGAGGCCCGGGAAGGCCCCGCTGCTGCCTGGCCGGGGGTGCTGGGGCCGGCGAGCTCTGAGGTGGCACTGGAGGCTGTAAGGGGAAGCAGGAAGGTCAAGGGCACGGCCCCCCAGGCCCGGGGCAGGATAGGCCAGGAGCGGTGCCCCCAGCCCTCCTGGAGCAGAGAGGCTCTGCCAAGCCCACCCTGGGCACCCGCTGCCAGGCCTCGCCTGGCCCCTGGCCCCCGGGCACCCGGGTGCTTTGCCTCTTACCGGTGCCCAGGCCAGCACAGCTGTCGCACTCCCAGCTGGCCGTGCTGCTGCTCAAAGAGGAGCAGTGTCTGTGGGTGCCCTCGGCAGCACAGGAGGAGCACAGGAGCAGTTCCCAGGGCCTGGGGAAGAAAACACGTCCATGGCTGTGAGGACAAAGTGACTGTGGCACGGGACTGTCTGGCAGAGCTCTTGCTCTCAGTCCTTGCGCTTGAAGCCCTCGGCCAGACTGAGATCCCGTGCAGAGCCCCGGGGTGCAGCGTTGGCAACTTACCCCCCTTCCTCTGCCTGCTCCCTGCCTCCTGGACAAAGGCAAACACTGGCATCGCAGCGGCTGTGCCTCTCTCTTTCTCCTGCGTATGCCTGGCCGTCCTCCCATGATGGTAGACTGATGGAGAAAGGAAAACTGATGAGCCCCCGCTACCCGGCATGAGGCAGATGCAGGGCGTCCCTGCTCTTCCCCCCCTGCCAGTTTTCCAACTCCTGCCTGAAGCTGTAGCCCAGACTCATGGCACAGCGGAGGACCAGGACTGCTGGCTGGGGCAGGCCCTGGCACGGCACAGCGCTGGCACCCTCCTGTCTCATGAGCCAGGCAGAAGGACACCAACCTGAAGGGCATTCGGATCCCCATGATGAGCATTTCTGGGAGAAATGCACTCCTGTCTCTGCAGAGCGGGCACCGGAAGCAAAAAATTCCAGCGTTCAGAGCCTGTGCCTGCAGGAGAAACATAAGGAGCCCAAGTAAGGCCCTGGTGGTGCTGAGCGCCTGCCGTGCCCCAGGGGCGAGGGGATGGCTCCTACCTGGATGCAGCCCCTGTGGAACCAGGCGTGTTTGCAGGCGGGGCACACCATGGTGCCGTAGGACTTTTGGTCCCCCACAGGCTCCAGGCAGATGAGGCAGGTGGTGTTCTCCTCCGGAGCCGCCTCCACTGCCTGCTCTGGGCGGTGCTCCCAGCAGAGGGACCTGCGGGTCAGAGGAGAGGGATGGGTGTGGTGAGAAGTGCTGGGCCCTTCTTTCCCGGTGGTGGCGGGGAGGAGGTGAGAGGAGGTACCTGTATGGAGACAGGAACTGGGTGACGCATCCACCCTCCCCGGCACAGGGGAGATGGAAGCTGCGCCTGCAGCCCATCATCGAGCAGGTGATGGTGGCCCCGCTCTCGCCGCAGACGAAGCAGTACTGGAAAGAGCAGAGCAGCCCCGTCAGCAGCAACGTCAGGGCCTCCACAGCCAGCCCCACACCTCCGGGCAGAGCGCGGGATGCGGCCGCGGCTGGGTCACAGCCCGCAGCTGCGCCTGGCGGAGGAGGCTCCTGTGCTGGAGCCTCTGTGGAGCTGCTGGGAGCAAGACGTTTGTGCCAGAGGTGCTTGGCAGGGTGGGGATTTCTTTCCTGGGGTCTGGGCTAAACTCTGCCAAACCTCTCCTGGCACAGATCTCCCTGCTCTTCTCAGATCCTCACCTTGTGTTCTGCACACTGGATCACATGCCGAATATCCTCAGGGGCGAATCCCATGATTCCGTCGTCCTCGTCCCATTGCCGAAAAAGCTGGTTGGCAAAAAGCTGCAGAGGAGAAAAGAGGAGGAGGTGATGAGCAGAGCGGGGCAGGGACTGCCTGTCGGAAAGCTGGAGGGAGCCCCGAGGGAACTCACCAGGCAAAACTCATGGGCGCAGAGCCCATGCTTCTGCATCTTGCGCCCGCAGATGCCCGGGTCAGCCTCTGCCCGGCGACACAGCATGCATGCTGGAGGGGAGAGAGCAAACGGCACCAGGAATGAGCCCCTCTGCGGGGCCGGGGGAAGCGTCCCTGAGGGATTGCCCCCAAGGGCCTGTCTGTCCCTGCCCAGCCGGGCCAGTGCAGGCAGGGGTGTCCCAGCAGGTGCCCACTGCCCAGCCTGGGCCCCGCTCCCCCGGGGCGCTCGGGGACCTCCTGCCTCCCCCCCGCCACCGCTCTTGGCCCCACGCTGACCGCCGCGATGGCCCCTCTGCCAGGCTTGGGGAGGGATGCTTTGCTCTCACCCTGCTCCATGGAGTCGGGAGCCATCTCCTCCGTGGCTGACATGGCACACGACGACGGTGAGCGTTTGGAGAGTCCCTGTCCCAGCAGCGCTGGGCTGTCTCCTCCAAATGCTCCTCCGCTGACCCTGCGGGAGAAGCGGGACGTGGGTGAGCTTGCAGCACAGGCCCAGAGCCCCGAGGTGTGGGGCTCCCTCCTCCCCTGGCAGCCCCGCGCAAGCCCCGTCCCTCCCCTGCCCTCTCCTCACCTCTCCAGGTCAGACTGATGCCCGGCCGCGGCCTTTTTGTAGCCTTGGCGCCAGCGTGTCACAGTGGCCACTGTGACATCAGCACCATTGTCCTGCGTGCGCCCCAAACACGGACAGGGATGCCCTCGGCCACCTGCCACCCACTGTGCCTTGGAGTCAGGCAAAATCCTACTGGGCAGCCTGCTCCAGGGGACCCTGCTTGAGCTGGCGCTTGGACTAAATGGTCCCAAGAGGTGTTTTCAAAGTTCTATAGCGCAAAATGGATTCTGAGGAAAGGGAAAAAAACAACATCCCAAACCCAAAATGAAAACGTGACTGAGACGAATTTCGGAAGGCACAGAGAGGAAAACAAAAGGAACAGAACTCCAGAGAAAATACAGACTTTCTTCTTCATCTACGTGATACTTTGGCTATTTCCTTTTCCATCTCTGTCCTCTAACTTGTCCCTCTCACAACAAGACTGGTTTCATCCTTCTTATCTCAGCAGTGTATTTCCCCAATCCTTGACTTGCCATTTAAACTCTGGTTTACCTGAAATAAACAACAGGGATTCTCAGTGGAAGAGACTTGCACAAGCCTCTCGACTGCTGACCATTCACCTCTACCAGTGCCCACAGCCATCTCCTAACACACCTGAGCTTCCCGTCCTTCTGCGAGGGAAAGATTCTAGAAAAGTCTAGGAAGGAGCAGGCAGGACAGGGAAGACTGAAACCTTCCCTTGCTCGCCGCCTTCCTGAAGGCCTACGAGGATGTCTCGTGGAGCAATAGAAGAAAACCCAACCGGAGGGAAGTGCAGAGCAGAGGCCATTTACCCTCAGAAACTTACTGTACCTGGGCTCGGTACTTACCGTAGAGGGCAGCCAAAGGAGCTGTTTCTTCAGTCCCTGGGGGGCTTTGGCAACGGTGCTGCAGTACAAGCTCTGATCCAAGGTCAGGAGGAGTCCCCAGGGGAAGGCAGCCCAGGCTGCGGGCTCAGGTGAGCGCCCCGGCAGCAGGGCCATTTCCTCACCAAGCGCCGCGGAGCCCACCACTGACCCTGCCAGGTGTGAGGGTGCTCCCAGGGCCGGACTGAAATCCTCATTTAATCATCGTTTAAATTGCCTCTTAAGCCACTGCCAAACCACTGTTTCGGACTTGCGGGTGATGTGGTGGTTGGAGGCCGTCTTGGGTATAGCGGTCATATGGATGGACCACTTGGTGGATAAGGAACTGGCTAGATGGCCGCGCTCAAAGGGTTTACATTCAATGGCTCAACGTCCAAGTGGAGACCGGTGATGAGTGGTGTTCCTCGGGTCAGTACTGGGACGGGTGCTCTTTAACATCTTTGTCGGCAACACGGACAGTGGGATTGAGTGCACCCTCAGCAAGTGTGCCGATGACACCAAGCTGTGTGGTGCGGTCGACACGCTGGAGGGAAGGGATGCCATCCAGAGGGACCCGGCCAGGCTGGAGAGGTGGGCCCGTGCGAACCTCATGAAGTTCAGCCGGGCCGAGTGCAAGGTCCTGCACCTGGGTCATGGCAATCGCAGGCACAGTTCCAGGTTGGGTGGAGAATGGCTTGAGAGCAGCCCTGAGGAGAAGGACTTGGGGGAGTGGTGGACGAGAAGCTCAACATGAGCCGGCAATGTGCGCTTGCAGCCCAAGAAGCCAACTGCATCCTGGGCTGCATGAAAAGCAGCGTGGCCAGCAGGTGGAGGAAGGGGATTCAGCCCCTCTACTCCGCTCTGGTGAGACCCCCCCTGGAGCACTGCGTGCCCCTCTAGAGTCCTCAGCACAAGAAGGACATGGACCTGTTGGAATGGGTCCAGCGGAGGGCCACGAAGATGATGAGAGGGCTGGAGCACCTCTGCTATGAGGACAGACTGAGAGAGTTGGGGGTGTTCAGCCTGGAGAAGAGAAGGCTCCGTGGAGACCTTATGGCAGCCTTCCAGTACCTGAAGGGGGCCTACAGGAAAGCTGGGGAGGGACTCTGGATCAGGGGGTGTAATGACAGGACGAGGGGTGAGGGTTTCAAACTGAAAGAGGGTAGATTCAGATTGGATATTAGGAAGAAATTCTCTCCTGTGAGGGTGGTGAGGCGGTGGAACAGGTTGCCCAGGGAGGTCGTGGATGCCCCATCCCTGGAGGTGTTCAAGGCCAGGCTGGATGGGTCTCTGAGCAGCCTGGTCTAGTGGGAGGTGTCCCTGCCCAGGGCGGGGGGCTTGGAACTAGATGGTCTTTAAGGTCCCTTCCAACCCAAACCATTCTATGGTGCTGTGATTCTATGATCACGAAATGACAGAGCTCCTTTCCTTCCTCTCTGACGACAAATGAGCATGGAATCTCCCAGTCTCCCACTGCTGAGATTAAAGACAAAGTTTATTGTCCAGGAGGGGGGGCATCAGGGCCAGCACTCGGGGATGGGGCACAGCTGGTCCCGCGTTGTCATCTGGGCCGGCTGTAGGGATTTTGGGCCCGATGCTGGAGGCGGGAGCTTCCTCAAATCCGCATGGGCCCGGGGCTGCAGGAACGGCTGCCGCTCTCGAGCGCTGGGGAGCCGCAGGAGGACCCCGATGGCAGCTGGCTGGCGGTGCTGGGGCTGCTGGTCTCGGGTGCTGGGGAGCGGTGGGACGGGTCCAGCCCCGGCAGGCTGGGGGTGCTGCTCTCAGCACTCGGGGCTGGCGCAGGGCTCCTGGTGCGGCGTGTTCGTCTGGGCCGGCTGTAGGGATCTGGGGCCCGACGCTGCGCGCGGGAGAGGGCTCGCACCCGCGTGGGCCCAGGGGTGCTGGAGCCACTGCTGCCCTCGAGTGCTGGGGAGCCGCAGGAGGACCCCGATGGCAGCTGGCTGGCGATGCTGGGGCTGCTGGTGTTGGGTACCGGGGAGCCATGGGACGGCCCCCGCCCCGCATGGCTTTGGGTGCTGCTCCCAGCACTTGGGGCTGGCATTTGCCTGTTCTCATGGCGTCTTCTAGGCCGGCTGTATGGAATTTGGGCTCGATGTTGCAGCCGAGAGCGGGTTCGCGTGCGGTCAGGTCCAGGTGGGCTGGAGCAGCTGCCGCTCGCACGAGCTGGTGAGCTGTGGCCCGGCCTTGCTGCCGCCTGGCTGGCAGTGCCAGGGCTGCTGGTCCCCGGCGCCTGGGAGCCCCGGGAAGACCCCGATGCAGACTGGATCCCAGTCTCGAGTGCTGGGGAGCTGTGGGACAGCCTTGATGCCGCCTGTCTACCGGTGTCTGGGCTGCTGGTCCCAGGTGCTGGGGAGGCCCGGGAAGACCCCGATGCAGACTGGCTGGTGGTACCAGGGCTATTGGTCTCAGGTGCCGGGGAGCCCCGGGAAGGCCCCGCTGCTGCCTGGCCGGGGGTGCTGGGGCCGGCGAGCTCTGAGGTGGCACTGGAGGCTGTAAGGGGAAGCAGGAAGGTCAAGGGCACGGCCCCCCAGGCCCGGGGCAGGATAGGCCAGGAGCGGTGCCCCCAGCCCTCCTGGAGCAGAGAGGCTCTGCCAAGCCCACCCTGGGCACCCGCTGCCAGGCCTCGCCTGGCCCCTGGCCCCCGGGCACCCGGGTGCTTTGCCTCTTACCGGTGCCCAGGCCAGCACAGCTGTCGCACTCCCAGCTGGCCGTGCTGCTGCTCAAAGAGGAGCAGTGTCTGTGGGTGCCCTCGGCAGCACAGGAGGAGCACAGGAGCAGTTCCCAGGGCCTGGGGAAGAAAACACGTCCATGGCTGTGAGGACAAAGTGACTGTGGCACGGGACTGTCTGGCAGAGCTCTTGCTCTCAGTCCTTGCGCTTGAAGCCCTCGGGCAGACTGAGATCCCGTGCAGAGCCCCGGGGTGCAGCGTTGGCAACTTACCCCCCTTCCTCTGCCTGCTCCCTGCCTCCTGGACAAAGGCAAACACTGGCATCGCAGCGGCTGTGCCTCTCTCTTTCTCCTGCGTATGCCTGGCCGTCCTCCCATGATGGTAGACTGATGGAGAAAGGAAAACTGATGAGCCCCCGCTACCCGGCATGAGGCAGATGCAGGGCGTCCCTGCTCTTCCCCCCCTGCCAGTTTTCCAACTCCTGCCTGAAGCTGTAGCCCAGACTCATGGCACAGCGGAGGACCAGGACTGCTGGCTGGGGCAGGCCCTGGCACGGCACAGCGCTGGCACCCTCCTGTCTCATGAGCCAGGCAGAAGGACACCAACCTGAAGGGCATTCGGATCCCCATGATGAGCATTTCTGGGAGAAATGCACTCCTGTCTCTGCAGAGCGGGCACCGGAAGCAAAAAATTCCAGCGTTCAGAGCCTGTGCCTGCAGGAGAAACATAAGGAGCCCAAGTAAGGCCCTGGTGGTGCTGAGCGCCTGCCGTGCCCCAGGGGCGAGGGGATGGCTCCTACCTGGATGCAGCCCCTGTGGAACCAGGCGTGTTTGCAGGCGGGGCACACCATGGTGCCGTAGGACTTTTGGTCCCCCACAGGCTCCAGGCAGATGAGGCAGGTGGTGTTCTCCTCCGGAGCCGCCTCCACTGCCTGCTCTGGGCGGTGCTCCCAGCAGAGGGACCTGCGGGTCAGAGGAGAGGGATGGGTGAGGTGAGAAGTGCTGGGCCCTTCTTTCCCAGTGGTGGTGGGGAGGAGGTGAGAGGAGGTACCTGTATGGAGACAGGAACTGGGTGACGCATCCACCCTCCACGGCACAGGGGAGATGGAAGCTGCGCCTGCAGCCCATCATCGAGCAGGTGATGGTGGCCCCGCTCTCGCCGCAGACGAAGCAGTACTGGAAAGAGCAGAGCAGCCCCGTCAGCAGCAACGTCAGGGCCTCCACAGCCAGCCCCACACCTCCGGGCAGAGCGCGGGATGCGGCCGCGGCTGGGTCACAGCCCGCAGCTGCGCCTGGCGGAGGAGGCTCCTGTGCTGGAGCCTCTGTGGAGCTGCTGGGAGCAAGACGTTTGTGCCAGAGGTGCTTGGCAGGGTGGGGATTTCTTTCCTGGGGTCTGGGCTAAACTCTGCCAAACCTCTCCTGGCACAGATCTCCCTGCTCTTCTCAGATCCTCACCTTGTGTTCTGCACACTGGATCACATGCCGAATATCCTCAGGGGCGAATCCCATGATTCCGTCGTCCTCGTCCCATTGCCGAAAAAGCTGGTTGGCAAAAAGCTGCAGAGGAGAAAAGAGGAGGAGGTGATGAGCAGAGCGGGGCAGGGACTGCCTGTCGGAAAGCTGGAGGGAGCCCCGAGGGAACTCACCAGGCAAAACTCATGGGCGCAGAGCCCATGCTTCTGCATCTTGCGCCCGCAGATGCCCGGGTCAGCCTCTGCCCGGCGACACAGCATGCATGCTGGAGGGGAGAGAGCAAACGGCACCAGGAATGAGCACCTCTGCGGGGCCGGGGGAAGCGTCCCTGAGGGATTGCCCCCAAGGGCCTGTCTGTCCCTGCCCAGCCGGGCCAGTGCAGGCAGGGGTGTCCCAGCAGGTGCCCACTGCCCAGCCTGGGCCCCGCTCCCCCGGGGCGCTCGGGGACCTCCTGCCTCCCCCCGCCACCGCTCTTGGCCCCACGCTGACCGCCGCGATGGCCCCTCTGCCAGGCTTGGGGAGGGATGCTTTGCTCTCACCCTGCTCCATGGAGTCGGGAGCCATCTCCTCCGTGGCTGACATGGCACACGACGACGGTGAGCGTTTGGAGAGTCCCTGTCCCAGCAGCGCTGGGCTGTCTCCTCCAAATGCTCCTCCGCTGACCCTGTGGGAGAAGCGGGACGTGGGTGAGCTTGCAGCACAGGCCCAGAGCCCCGAGGTGTGGGGCTCCCTCCTCCCCTGGCAGCCCCGCGCAAGCCCCGTCCCTCCCCTGCCCTCTCCTCACCTCTCCAGGTCAGACTGATGCCCGGCCGCGGCCTTTTTGTAGCCTTGGCGCCAGCGTGTCGCAGTGGCCACTGTGACATCAGCACCATTGTCCTGCGTGCGCCCCAAACACGGACAGGGATGCCCTCGGCCACCTGCCACCCACTGTGCCTTGGAGTCAGGCAAAATCCTACTGGGCAGCCTGCTCCAGGGGACCCTGCTTGAGCTGGCGCTTGGACTAAATGGTCCCAAGAGGTGTTTTCAAAGTTCTATAGCGCAAAATGGATTCTGAGGAAAGGGAAAAAAACAACATCCCAAACCCAAAATGAAAACGTGACTGAGACGAATTTCGGAAGGCACAGAGAGGAAAACAAAAGGAACAGAACTCCAGAGAAAATACAGACTTTCTTCTTCATCTACGTGATACTTTGGCTATTTCCTTTTCCATCTCTGTCCTCTAACTTGTCCCTCTCACAACAAGACTGGTTTCATCCTTCTTATCTCAGCAGTGTATTTCCCCAATCCTTGACTTGCCATTTAAACTCTGGTTTACCTGAAATAAACAACAGGGATTCTCAGTGGAAGAGACTTGCACAAGCCTCTCGACTGCTGACCATTCACCTCTACCAGTGCCCACAGCCATCTCCTAACACACCTGAGCTTCCCGTCCTTCTGCGAGGGAAAGATTCTAGAAAAGTCTAGGAAGGAGCAGGCAGGACAGGGAAGACTGAAACCTTCCCTTGCTCGCCGCCTTCCTGAAGGCCTACGAGGATGTCTCGTGGAGCAATAGAAGAAAACCCAACCGGAGGGAAGTGCAGAGCAGAGGCCATTTACCCTCAGAAACTTACTGTACCTGGGCTCGGTACTTACCGTAGAGGGCAGCCAAAGGAGCTGTTTCTTCAGTCCCTGGGGGGCTTTGGCAACGGTGCTGCAGTACAAGCTCTGATCCAAGGTCAGGAGGAGTCCCCAGGGGAAGGCAGCCCAGGCTGCGGGCTCAGGTGAGCGCCCCGGCAGCAGGGCCATTTCCTCACCAAGCGCCGCGGAGCCCACCACTGACCCTGCCAGGTGTGAGGGTGCTCCCAGGGCCGGACTGAAATCCTCATTTAATCATCGTTTAAATTGCCTCTTAAGCCACTGCCAAACCACTGTTTCGGACTTGCGGGTGATGTGGTGGTTGGAGGCCGTCTTGGGTATAGCGGTCATATGGATGGACCACTTGGTGGATAAGGAACTGGCTAGATGGCCGCGCTCAAAGGGTTTACATTCAATGGCTCAACGTCCAAGTGGAGACCGGTGATGAGTGGTGTTCCTCGGGTCAGTACTGGGACGGGTGCTCTTTAACATCTTTGTCGGCAACACGGACAGTGGGATTGAGTGCACCCTCAGCAAGTGTGCCGATGACACCAAGCTGTGTGGTGCGGTCGACACGCTGGAGGGAAGGGATGCCATCCAGAGGGACCCGGCCAGGCTGGAGAGGTGGGCCCGTGCGAACCTCATGAAGTTCAGCCGGGCCGAGTGCAAGGTCCTGCACCTGGGTCATGGCAATCGCAGGCACAGTTCCAGGTTGGGTGGAGAATGGCTTGAGAGCAGCCCTGAGGAGAAGGACTTGGGGGAGCTGGTGGACGAGAAGCTCAACATGAGCCGGCAATGTGCGCTTGCAGCCCAAGAAGCCAACTGCATCCTGGGCTGCATGAAAAGCAGCGTGGCCAGCAGGTGGAGGAAGGGGATTCAGCCCCTCTACTCCGCTCTGGTGAGACCCCCCCTGGAGCACTGCGTGCCCCTCTAGAGTCCTCAGCACAAGAAGGACATGGACCTGTTGGAATGGGTCCAGCGGAGGGCCACGAAGATGATGAGAGGGCTGGAGCACCTCTGCTATGAGGACAGACTGAGAGAGTTGGGGGTGTTCAGCCTGGAGAAGAGAAGGCTCCGTGGAGACCTTATGGCAGCCTTCCAGTACCTGAAGGGGGCCTACAGGAAAGCTGGGGAGGGACTCTGGATCAGGGGGTGTAATGACAGGACGAGGGGTGAGGGTTTCAAACTGAAAGAGGGTAGATTCAGATTGGATATTAGGAAGAAATTCTCTCCTGTGAGGGTGGTGAGGCGGTGGAACAGGTTGCCCAGGGAGGTCGTGGATGCCCCATCCCTGGAGGTGTTCAAGGCCAGGCTGGATGGGTCTCTGAGCAGCCTGGTCTAGTGGGAGGTGTCCCTGCCCAGGGCGGGGGGCTTGGAACTAGATGGTCTTTAAGGTCCCTTCCAACCCAAACCATTCTATGGTGCTGTGATTCTATGATCACGAAATGACAGAGCTCCTTTCCTTCCTCTCTGACGACAAATGAGCATGGAATCTCCCAGTCTCCCACTGCTGAGATTAAAGACAAAGTTTATTGTCCAGGAGGGGGGGCATCAGGGCCAGCACTCGGGGATGGGGCACAGCTGGTCCCGCGTTGTCATCTGGGCCGGCTGTAGGGATTTTGGGCCCGATGCTGGAGGCGGGAGCTTCCTCAAATCCGCATGGGCCCGGGGCTGCAGGAACGGCTGCCGCTCTCGAGCGCTGGGGAGCCGCAGGAGGACCCCGATGGCAGCTGGCTGGCGGTGCTGGGGCTGCTGGTCTCGGGTGCTGGGGAGCGGTGGGACGGGTCCAGCCCCGGCAGGCTGGGGGTGCTGCTCTCAGCACTCGGGGCTGGCGCAGGGCTCCTGGTGCGGCGTGTTCGTCTGGGCCGGCTGTAGGGATCTGGGGCCCGACGCTGCGCGCGGGAGAGGGCTCGCACCCGCGTGGGCCCAGGGGTGCTGGAGCCACTGCTGCCCTCGAGTGCTGGGGAGCCGCAGGAGGACCCCGATGGCAGCTGGCTGGCGATGCTGGGGCTGCTGGTGTTGGGTACCGGGGAGCCATGGGAGGGCCCCCGCCCCGCCTGGCTTTGGGTGCTGCTCCCAGCACTTGGGGCTGGCATTTGCCTGTTCTCATGGCGTCTTCTAGGCCGGCTGTATGGAATTTGGGCTCGATGTTGCAGCCGAGAGCGGGTTCGCGTGCGGTCAGGTCCAGGTGGGCTGGAGCAGCTGCCGCTCGCACGAGCTGGTGAGCTGTGGCCCGGCCTTGATGCCGCCTGGCTGGCAGTGCCAGGGCTGCTGGTCCCCGGCGCCTGGGAGCCCCGGGAAGACCCCGATGCAGACTGGATCCCAGTCTCGAGTGCTGGGGAGCTGTGGGACAGCCTTGCTGCCGCCTGGCTGGCAGTGCCAGGGCTGCTGGTCCCAGGTGCTGGGGAGGCCCGGGAAGACCCCGATGCAGACTGGCTGGTGGTACCAGGGCTATTGGTCTCAGGTGCCGGGGAGCCCCGGGAAGGCCCCGCTGCTGCCTGGCCGGGGGTGCTGGGGCCGGCGAGCTCTGAGGTGGCACTGGAGGCTGTAAGGGGAAGCAGGAAGGTCAAGGGCACGGCCCCCCAGGCCCGGGGCAGGATAGGCCAGGAGCGGTGCCCCCAGCCCTCCTGGAGCAGAGAGGCTCTGCCAAGCCCACCCTGGGCACCCGCTGCCAGGCCTCGCCTGGCCCCTGGCCCCCGGGCACCCGGGTGCTTTGCCTCTTACCGGTGCCCAGGCCAGCACAGCTGTCGCACTCCCAGCTGGCCGTGCTGCTGCTCAAAGAGGAGCAGTGTCTGTGGGTGCCCTCGGCAGCACAGGAGGAGCACAGGAGCAGTTCCCAGGGCCTGGGGAAGAAAACACGTCCATGGCTGTGAGGACAAAGTGACTGTGGCACGGGACTGTCTGGCAGAGCTCTTGCTCTCAGTCCTTGCGCTTGAAGCCCTCGGGCAGACTGAGATCCCGTGCAGAGCCCCGGGGTGCAGCGTTGGCAACTTACCCCCCTTCCTCTGCCTGCTCCCTGCCTCCTGGACAAAGGCAAACACTGGCATCGCAGCGGCTGTGCCTCTCTCTTTCTCCTGCGTATGCCTGGCCGTCCTCCCATGATGGTAGACTGATGGAGAAAGGAAAACTGATGAGCCCCCGCTACCCGGCATGAGGCAGATGCAGGGCGTCCCTGCTCTTCCCCCCCTGCCAGTTTTCCAACTCCTGCCTGAAGCTGTAGCCCAGACTCATGGCACAGCGGAGGACCAGGACTGCTGGCTGGGGCAGGCCCTGGCACGGCACAGCGCTGGCACCCTCCTGTCTCATGAGCCAGGCAGAAGGACACCAACCTGAAGGGCATTCGGATCCCCATGATGAGCATTTCTGGGAGAAATGCACTCCTGTCTCTGCAGAGCGGGCACCGGAAGCAAAAAATTCCAGCGTTCAGAGCCTGTGCCTGCAGGAGAAACATAAGGAGCCCAAGTAAGGCCCTGGTGGTGCTGAGCGCCTGCCGTGCCCCAGGGGCGAGGGGATGGCTCCTACCTGGATGCAGCCCCTGTGGAACCAGGCGTGTTTGCAGGCGGGGCACACCATGGTGCCGTAGGACTTTTGGTCCCCCACAGGCTCCAGGCAGATGAGGCAGGTGGTGTTCTCCTCCGGAGCCGCCTCCACTGCCTGCTCTGGGCGGTGCTCCCAGCAGAGGGACCTGCGGGTCAGAGGAGAGGGATGGGTGTGGTGAGAAGTGCTGGGCCCTTCTTTCCCGGTGGTGGCGGGGAGGAGGTGAGAGGAGGTACCTGTATGGAGACAGGAACTGGGTGACGCATCCACCCTCCCCGGCACAGGGGAGATGGAAGCTGCGCCTGCAGCCCATCATCGAGCAGGTGATGGTGGCCCCGCTCTCGCCGCAGACGAAGCAGTACTGGAAAGAGCAGAGCAGCCCCGTCAGCAGCAACGTCAGGGCCTCCACAGCCAGCCCCACACCTCCGGGCAGAGCGCGGGATGCGGCCGCGGCTGGGTCACAGCCCGCAGCTGCGCCTGGCGGAGGAGGCTCCTGTGCTGGAGCCTCTGTGGAGCTGCTGGGAGCAAGACGTTTGTGCCAGAGGTGCTTGGCAGGGTGGGGATTTCTTTCCTGGGGTCTGGGCTAAACTCTGCCAAACCTCTCCTGGCACAGATCTCCCTGCTCTTCTCAGATCCTCACCTTGTGTTCTGCACACTGGATCACATGCCGAATATCCTCAGGGGCGAATCCCATGATTCCGTCGTCCTCGTCCCATTGCCGAAAAAGCTGGTTGGCAAAAAGCTGCAGAGGAGAAAAGAGGAGGAGGTGATGAGCAGAGCGGGGCAGGGACTGCCTGTCGGAAAGCTGGAGGGAGCCCCGAGGGAACTCACCAGGCAAAACTCATGGGCGCAGAGCCCATGCTTCTGCATCTTGCGCCCGCAGATGCCCGGGTCAGCCTCTGCCCGGCGACACAGCATGCATGCTGGAGGGGAGAGAGCAAACGGCACCAGGAATGAGCACCTCTGCGGGGCCGGGGGAAGCGTCCCTGAGGGATTGCCCCCAAGGGCCTGTCTGTCCCTGCCCAGCCGGGCCAGTGCAGGCAGGGGTGTCCCAGCAGGTGCCCACTGCCCAGCCTGGGCCCCGCTCCCCCGGGGCGCTCGGGGACCTCCTGCCTCCCCCCGCCACCGCTCTTGGCCCCACGCTGACCGCCGCGATGGCCCCTCTGCCAGGCTTGGGGAGGGATGCTTTGCTCTCACCCTGCTCCATGGAGTCGGGAGCCATCTCCTCCATGGCTGACATGGCACACGACGACGGTGAGCGTTTGGAGAGTCCCTGTCCCAGCAGCGCTGGGCTGTCTCCTCCAAATGCTCCTCCGCTGACCCTGTGGGAGAAGCGGGACGTGGGTGAGCTTGCAGCACAGGCCCAGAGCCCCGAGGTGTGGGGCTCCCTCCTCCCCTGGCAGCCCCGCGCAAGCCCCGTCCCTCCCCTGCCCTCTCCTCACCTCTCCAGGTCAGACTGATGCCCGGCCGCGGCCTTTTTGTAGCCTTGGCGCCAGCGTGTCGCAGTGGCCACTGTGACATCAGCACCATTGTCCTGCGTGCGCCCCAAACACGGACAGGGATGCCCTCGGCCACCTGCCACCCACTGTGCCTTGGAGTCAGGCAAAATCCTACTGGGCAGCCTGCTCCAGGGGACCCTGCTTGAGCTGGCGCTTGGACTAAATGGTCCCAAGAGGTGTTTTCAAAGTTCTATAGCGCAAAATGGATTCTGAGGAAAGGGAAAAAAACAACATCCCAAACCCAAAATGAAAACGTGACTGAGACGAATTTCGGAAGGCACAGAGAGGAAAACAAAAGGAACAGAACTCCAGAGAAAATACAGACTTTCTTCTTCATCTACGTGATACTTTGGCTATTTCCTTTTCCATCTCTGTCCTCTAACTTGTCCCTCTCACAACAAGACTGGTTTCATCCTTCTTATCTCAGCAGTGTATTTCCCCAATCCTTGACTTGCCATTTAAACTCTGGTTTACCTGAAATAAACAACAGGGATTCTCAGTGGAAGAGACTTGCACAAGCCTCTCGACTGCTGACCATTCACCTCTACCAGTGCCCACAGCCATCTCCTAACACACCTGAGCTTCCCGTCCTTCTGCGAGGGAAAGATTCTAGAAAAGTCTAGGAAGGAGCAGGCAGGACAGGGAAGACTGAAACCTTCCCTTGCTCGCCGCCTTCCTGAAGGCCTACGAGGATGTCTCGTGGAGCAATAGAAGAAAACCCAACCGGAGGGAAGTGCAGAGCAGAGGCCATTTACCCTCAGAAACTCACTGTACCTGGGCTCGGTACTTACCGTAGAGGGCAGCCAAAGGAGCTGTTTCTTCAGTCCCTGGGGGGCTTTGGCAACGGTGCTGCAGTACAAGCTCTGATCCAAGGTCAGGAGGAGTCCCCAGGGGAAGGCAGCCCAGGCTGCGGGCTCAGGTGAGCGCCCCGGCAGCAGGGCCATTTCCTCACCAAGCGCCGCGGAGCCCACCACTGACCCTGCCAGGTGTGAGGGTGCTCCCAGGGCCGGACTGAAATCCTCATTTAATCATCGTTTAAATTGCCTCTTAAGCCACTGCCAAACCACTGTTTCGGACTTGCGGGTGATGTGGTGGTTGGAGGCCGTCTTGGGTATAGCGGTCATATGGATGGACCACTTGGTGGATAAGGAACTGGCTAGATGGCCACGCTCAAAGGGTTTACATTCAATGGCTCAACGTCCAAGTGGAGACCGGTGATGAGTGGTGTTCCTCGGGTCAGTACTGGGACGGGTGCTCTTTAACATCTTTGTCGGCAACACGGACAGTGGGATTGAGTGCACCCTCAGCAAGTGTGCCGATGACACCAAGCTGTGTGGTGCGGTCGACACGCTGGAGGGAAGGGATGCCATCCAGAGGGACCCGGCCAGGCTGGAGAGGTGGGCCCGTGCGAACCTCATGAAGTTCAGCCGGGCCGAGTGCAAGGTCCTGCACCTGGGTCATGGCAATCGCAGGCACAGTTCCAGGTTGGGTGGAGAATGGCTTGAGAGCAGCCCTGAGGAGAAGGACTTGGGGGAGCTGGTGGACGAGAAGCTCAACATGAGCCGGCAATGTGCGCTTGCAGCCCAAGAAGCCAACTGCATCCTGGGCTGCATGGAAAGCAGCGTGGCCAGCAGGTGGAGGGAGGTGATGCAGCCCCTCTACTCCGCTCTGGTGAGACCCCCCCTGGAGCACTGCGTGCCCCTCTAGAGTCCTCAGCACAAGAAGGACATGGACCTGTTGGAACGGGTCCAGCGGAGGGCCACAAAGATGATGAGAGGGCTGGAGCACCTCTGCTATGAGGACAGACCGAGAGAGTTGGGGGTGTTCAGCCTGGAGAAGAGAAGGCTCCGTGGAGACCTTATGGCAGCCTTCCAGTACCTGAAGGGGGCCTACAGGAAAGCTGGGGAGGGACTCTGGATCAGGGGGTGTAATGACAGGACGAGGGGTGAGGGTTTCAAACTGAAAGAGGGTAGATTCAGATTGGATATTAGGAAGAAATTCTCTCCTGTGAGGGTGGTGAGGCGGTGGAACAGGTTGCCCAGGGAGGTTGTGGATGCCCCATCCCTGGAGGTGTTCAAGGCCAGGCTGGATGGGTCTCTGAGCAGCCTGGTCTAGTGGGAGGTGTCCCTGCCCAGGGCGGGGGGCTTGGAACTAGATGGTCTTTAAGGTCCCTTCCAACCCAAACCATTCTATGGTGCTGTGATTCTATGATCACGAAATGACAGAGCTCCTTTCCTTCCTCTCTGACGACAAATGAGCATGGAATCTCCCAGTCTCCCACTGCTGAGATTAAAGACAAAGTTTATTGTCCAGGAGGGGGGGCATCAGGGCCAGCACTCGGGGATGGGGCACAGCTGGTCCCGCGTCGTCGTCTGGGCCGGCTGTAGGGATTTTGGGCCCGACGCTGGACGCGGGAGCTTTCTCTAATCCGCACAGGCCCGGGGCTGCTGGAACGGCTGCCGCTCTCGAGCGCTGGGGAGCCGCAGGAGGACCCCGATGGCAGCTGGCTGGCGGTGCTGGGGCTGCTGGTCTCGGGTGCTGGGGAGCGGTGGGACGGGTCCAGCCCCGGCAGGCTGGGGGTGCTGCTCTCAGCACTGGGGGCTGGCGCAGGGCTCCTGGTGCGGCGTGTTCGTCTGGGCCGGCTGTAGGGATCTGGGGCCCGACGCTGCGCGCGGGAGAGGGCTCGCACCCGCGTGGGCCCAGGGGTGCTGGAGCCACTGCTGCCCTCGAGTGCTGGGGAGCCGCAGGAGGACCCCGATGGCAGCTGGCTGGCGATGCTGGGGCTGCTGGTGTTGGGTACCGGGGAGCCATGGGAGGGCCCCCGCCCCGCCTGGCTTTGGGTGCTGCTCCCAGCACTTGGGGCTGGCATTTGCCTGTTCTCATGGCGTCTTCTAGGCCGGCTGTATGGAATTTGGGCTCGATGTTGCAGCCGAGAGCGGGTTCGCGTGCGGTCAGGTCCAGGTGGGCTGGAGCAGCTGCCGCTCGCACGAGCTGGTGAGCTGTGGCCCGGCCTTGATGCCGCCTGGCTGGCAGTGCCAGGGCTGCTGGTCCCAGGTGCCGGGGAGCCCCGGGAAGACCCCGATGCAGACTGGATCCCAGTCTCGAGTGCTGGGGAGCTGCGGAACAGCCTTGCTGCCGCCTGGCTGGCAGTGCCAGGGCTGCTGCTCCCAGGTGCTGGGGAGCCCCGGGAAGGCCCCGCTCCTGCCCGGCTGGGGCCGGCGAGCTCCGAGGTGGCACTGGAGGCTGTAAGGGGAAGCAGGAAGGTCAAGGGCACGGCCCCCCAGGCCCGGGGCAGGATAGGCCAGGAGCGGTGCCCCCAGCCCTCCTGGAGCAGAGAGGCTCTGCCAAGCCCACCCTGGGCACCCGCTGCCAGGCCTCGCCTGGCCCCTGGCCCCCGGGCACCCGGGTGCTTTGCCTCTTACCGGTGCCCAGGCCAGCACAGCTGTCGCACTCCCAGCTGGCCGTGCTGCTGCTCAAAGAGGAGCAGTGTCTGTGGGTGCCCTCGGCAGCACAGGAGGAGCACAGGAGCAGTTCCCAGGGCCTGGGGAAGAAAACACGTCCATGGCTGTGAGGACAAAGTGACTGTGGCACAGGACTGTCTGGCAGAGCTCTTGCTCTCAGTCCTTGCGCTTGAAGCCCTCGGCCAGACTGAGATCCCGTGCAGAGCCCCGGGGTGCAGCGTTGGCAACTTACCCCCCTTCCTCTGCCTGCTCCCTGCCTCCTGGACAAAGGCAAACACTGGCATCGCAGCGGCTGTGCCTCTCTCTTTCTCCTGCGTATGCCTGGCCGTCCTCCCATGATGGTAGACTGATGGAGAAAGGAAAACTGATGAGCCCCCGCTACCCGGCATGAGGCAGATGCAGGGCGTCCCTGCTCTTCCCCCCCTGCCAGTTTTCCAACTCCTGCCTGAAGCTGAAGCTCAGACTCGTGAGACATTGTGAGACATCGGAGGGTCAGCGCTGCTGGAGCAGGCCCTGGCTCGGCACAGCGCTTGGGGTTGTGTGTGTGTATGTGTGTGTGCCTGGGGGGGTGATGATGTCATTTGGGACACCACGATGTCACATGGGCTGTGATGATGCGGTAGAGGAGCAGGTGCGTGGGGATGTAGGGGTTACATGGCGTTCCCCCCAAAAGAGGCAGGTCACAGCCCCAAAATGTCTGAAACTTCCAGGGGCGGTGGTTGTGATTTAAAAATGTTACAACCTGTAACTCTGGGTGTGAGGCATTGAAATAAAGAATAATCTGTCAATTTTATATCTATTGAAAAATAATAGTCATTTCTATATATAAAAGGAGTTCATCATAAAAACCTATATCCCTAAGGATGTTATGATCCTCTATGATATAAAGGAGTTTAGACAACAAAATAAAGAGCTATTCATGTGTCAAAATATATATCTAAATAGATAGCTAGACTAATTAGATGTTCTGTATAAGTGTTGATATATAAGTCTAAATAGCTCTAACTTGTAAAAGATATTCTATAGAAGTCTAAATAGATGACGTATTCTCTAGGTGTGTTTATATGTGTGTGTGTGTGTAAATAGATACAGCAGTGTAAATGTCTATGCTATATGAGGTTTCTAAAATGCAAAGAAAGGCTGTTTATAGAAAGGGTTTAGAAACTCTCCCTCCCCACTAGTGTCTCTTCACAAAGCACTTTCCAAAGCTGCCGCATCCCCCGTCTCCTTTTGCCCCTTTTCCCATCCTGATTTGGGGTCAATTCCCCTGAACGGGGACTTTCCCCTGCAGGGCTGCACACACTGAGCGGGAGCTGCCGCCACGGCGCAGAAATACCGTGAACCCCCTGATTCTTGGTCTGTGCTGGCGGACACCCCCCCCGCCCTAATTCTGGGGGCAAAATATCCCAATCCGGGGCTCCTGGGAAAGCCAAATCCACCTGAATTTGTGCAGCTGGAAAGGGAAAAAACAACGCCGTTTTCATGCAGGAAAGCAAAAATCGCCAATTTTTATTTTGTGGTCCCTGTCGGACTCACTGCTGTCAGCCCCCCAGCCCTGGTGCCCCACGCAGCGCGATGCAGCGTCCCTGGGGCTCGTTCCGGGGGGAAGCCCCTGTTCCACAGGTTTTTGGGGCAGAGGCGCTGGGTGACGCTGCCTGGGCTGCGAGTGCGGGCAGGGCCGAGAGCTGGGAGCCCCGCAGCCCGGTCAGTGGTTGCGGTGCCCGGCTGGCCTAAAGCGGGCTGAGAGCGGTCAGTGCTCATCGCCCTGATGAGCGCCGAGAGCGGGTTAATTAAGGGGGTGCTGCCGCCCGGCGGCCGAAGGCCGTTACTGCAGGCGGGGAGCGGCGTGTGCGCTGTGGACCCGCCCCCGGCCCGCCCTGGCCACGCCCCCTGATCATCTCAGCCACACCCCCGCCCCCTGTGACCACGCCCCCGGTCACGCCCCCGGCCATTTCTGACCACGCCCCCTCCCTCACTGGCCCCGCCCCCCGGCCCCGCCTCACCGCACGGTCGCTGCTGCCGCCCCGACCCCAACCCCTCCCCGCCGTGGGCCAAGCCCGGTACCGCAGCGCCGGCCCCGCACGGGCCGTTGCCGCGCGCCATCCCCGGCCAAAAAAATGCCAATTTCGGGCTCCCGGGAAAGCCAAATCCACCTCGATTTGTGCAGCCGGGAGCCAGTCTGGGGAAAATAGGACCCTCCTCGGCCCCGCCTCTCGCCCCGAGCTGCGGTACCGGCTGCTGCTCGCCAGCACTCAGCGCTGCGACGCGCGCTGTACTGCGCATGTGCGGCCCCCGCCTGCAGTACCGGACGGTGTCCGCAAGACGGCAGAACTGAGCGCTGTGGAGCCCGCTGTACTGCGCGTGCGCCGCCCCCCGCCTGCGGTGCCGCATTGTGGCCGCAAGGACACGGCAGCGAGCGCAGCACCGCTGTGCACTGGCGGGGCCGGTCGTCCCAGCTCAAGACCTTACGACCGCAAGCCGGTAATGAAGCTGGGGAGACGCCTGCTGCCCCCTCGGCCCCGCCTCTCCGCCCTCCTCTTGCGTCCCCCTCAGCTCCGCCCCCCGGCCCTCCTCGGCCACGCCTCCCGTTCCCCTTGACCCCGCCTCGCGGCCCGTTTTCCTCCCCGAGCTGCGGAAGCCCGGCTCTTCCGCGAAGTGCCGGACCCCAGGGAACGCTGCGGGGCGCGGGGGCGGGCCGCGCGACGGGTTTATTTTGTGCTATCGCACACAGCTCTATAAAGCTTTTAAGGAGAAAAAGCCGGGTTTGGGTGAATTCCCCGCCGGCGGGCCCGGCCGCACGGCCCCGTTGCCACGGCGAATGCTCCGCACCCCTGCCGGGGCGTCTTCACCATGGCAACGGCTTCCCGGACGGATGGGCGGGAGGGTGGGTCAATCAGAGCGCGGGCGCCGCGCTCCCATTGGTCGGATCGCCTCTCCGCGCCTCGCCGGGGGTGGGGCGCAGTAGGGATTGACGGCTCGACGAACCAATGGAGCGGAGTTTCTCAAGGATTGAGGGGGCGGGCGGCGGGGAGGCAGCCAATGGGCGCGCGCCATGGGCGGGGCGGGCCGGGGCGCTCCGGAAGCGGAGAAGTCGGGGGAAAATGGCGGCCGCCTCGAAAGCGGAGCGGAGCGGTCCGGGCCCGCGGGGCTGCCGCGAGCACGCCGTGAGGCAGCTGGACCGCGTCAAGGTGATTCGGGGGCGGTGGGGGGCCTGAAGGGTCCCGAGGGGTGATGGGAGTGGGGACCGGGAGGGCCCTGAGTGGGGCTGAGGGAACGGGGGCTTGAGGGGGCATTGTCGGGTCGGAGCGGGGTGGCTGGGCCCGGCTCCCCGCGGGGTCCCTTCGGCCTGCGGCGTTTGGGGCGCGATGCTGGCGATGCCGGAGAAATAAAGCCCGGCGGTAAGAAAGCGGAGCCCGGGCCGTGCTGCTGCCGCCCCGCAGGGACGTGGGGCCGGGCTCTCCGCAGTCCCCAGCGCTCCCCTCAAAGTGCCCGTGGGGCCCTGGGGGTTCCGGGCTGTGGGGCGGCTGCGCTCCCTCAGCGTCGCCCAGGGGGCGAGGAAGCAGAGAGGGGGAGCCGGTTTAGGGCCAGACACGGAGACCAGCTCTCCTGCTCCCGGGGCTGGCAACTAGGCTCACGTGGCTGGTTTTGGGGCTGAGAAAGAGAGGGAGTTGCATGGCTTTGGGCGCAGGAAGAGGGCTCGAGATGAAATCCATGCCAGGCCCCCTCTCTCTGTGCGGAGGCTCTGTCCCTTCCCTGCTCCCGAGGGCAGCAGTGGCTTGCAGGACCCCCGGCTCGTCCCTGTTGGCTGGGTGTGACAAACAGGTTCATTTCTCTGCTCTTCTTTTCCCAGTGTCACCTTCTGCAGCACAGGAAGAAAATCCTGCGTGGCTGATTCCGCTTCCTGCTCAGGTAATCACACACGTGGGGCTAGGGGAGCGGGGACACACATTTGCAAGTTCAGGGATGCTACAGCTAGTCCAGATAGAAAAGGCAAATTTTCTGCCAGTGCAGAAAAGCTGATGAGGAGTTGCAGTGAACAGAACGTGCCTCCTGCCTGAGCAGGGCCCTTGGTAGTTAGGAGTGGTTTCCTTTGGGTCAAAGCCTGAACTTTCATCTAGGATAAATTAAGAGCTGCCTGTTACCTTTGTTAGGGTCAAGAGTTTCTCTTCTATTTGTTCCTACTGGTTCCACAGGCGAGTGCGAAATAGCCTTTTCCTAGGTGTAACTCAATTTTGACTAAGTCTGTGGTGTCAGTCTAATTAATGTTTGAGCCTCTAACTGACAGTAGAAATGTAATGAATGAAACGTGATGGAAACTGATGTGTCACATGGTTTTTATTCTTTTTTATTATTATTGTTTGACTCTGTATGGCATGTTTTTCTGTGGCTCAGTCTGCATTGTTCCATGGAGCCTTCAGTCTAGGACTTTTAAGCAAAAAAAAAATCGCCAATTTTTATTTTGTGGTCCCTGTCAGACTCACTGCTGTCAGCCCCCCAGCCCTGGTGCTCTGCACGCAGTGATGCAGCGTCCCTGGGGCTTGTCCTGGGGGGAAAGTCCCTGTTCCACAGGTTTTTGGGGCAGAGGCGCTGGCTGTCGGGGCCTGGGCTGCGAGTGCGGGCAGGGCCGAGAGCTGGAAGCCCCGCAGCCCGGTCAGTGGTTGCGGTGCCCGGCTGGCCTAAAGCCGACTGACAGCAGTCAGTGCTCATCGCCCTAATGAGTGCCGAGAGCACGTTAATTAATCTGGTAAAGTTTTACTCTGGAAACAACGCATTCCAAATATTTGTAAAGGCATCTCAAACAGGATCTCTCTTATGTTTGGCAGGATACATGCTACATAGTCTTAGAGACATGGAGCTACTCTTTCACAGAGACTGCTCTTTCTCACCCTCCTTCAGCACTAGGACCTGAGAACTCAGCAAAATAACCCTGTGTTATCTTTGTAACACGATCAAATTCTCAAAAATCTTGCAAAGTAGCAAGTCACATTTAAACCGTGTAGACAAAAAAATACCAAGCCTTAGTACAAACACTGAATTGTCACAATAAACATGTACTTATTTAAAAGAAGTTTAACAGTCTTTTCCAATATTATTTCCTAAAATTTTCAAAGGATGTTTTTCTGCAGCTTCTTCAAAGAAGAAACATGGAACATTCCTGACCAGTAAGGTAAGAAAGATTTATTGTTTTGCTTTCACTTTCCTTCTTGCATCCTTATGCTTCTTCCGGCATTCCTGAAAATATTTCAATTTAACATAATATTAAGAGAAGTTTCTAAATTCACCTCTTTGTTTCAAACACTTTTTTTACATGCAGTAAAGTAACTGGTCCTGTACAATATAGAGATTAAGTAATTTACCTGACTGGACATCAGAACATAATGTTACATACACTTCTACACAAAAAATTTTTAGTTCCCTGGTAATTATAAAGTTTCAAGCCCTTCTAAAGATCCTGAATTAATTTTTAATGCAAATTAAGCAAATAAGCAGCTGTGTTACCAAGGAACAGATGTTAAAATACTCACCTCAAGCAATAATCTACGTCTGTCCTCCCAGCCATCTTTTTCTTCACTGAGCTCTACTGATCTACAAAATAACTTAGGGCCCTCTGCATAAAACAAAGAACAAATTGATATGGTTAAACACTCCCAAATACGCTGCTGTTTGTAAATCTCGTGAGCAGCACAGCAATAAGCTCAGAAGGGTTAACACAGTAAATTCTACACAGACATTTAATGATAGTTATCTAACACGTCTCAGGAAACAAACATTATTTGAGGCTGTCCTGATAATTCATTGTATAAAATACCGAAAGCAGTTGTTTTGGTGGCCTGTGGTTTTTTGGTGTGGGTTTTTTTTGTTGTTGTTTTGTTTGGTTTTAACTATGAAATTAAATTTGTTTGGTTTTAACTATGAAATTCATTATATTCACAAGAAAAAAACCTGCACTCTTTAAGATCAAGAACCATATGGACGTATGTGGCTGATAAGAATATTCAATATTCTTAACAATAACACCAAAACACAGAAAAAAGCTAAAAGACCATATGTATGCCTGAAAGGATCCAAAATGTCTAGATAACCTGTCAAGTGATTTTTCTTTTTTGTAAGCCCTAAAAGACGAGCCACATGCTGGGCAGTTTTCCTCTGAAAAGAGGAAAGGAAGACAGCTGCTCAGCAATTATTTCACCAGGACTTTCTTGTGAGATGTGCTACCACAACTTATACCACATGTAATGATGGAAATTTGCAATTTTTTTTTTCTTAAACCTCTCATCTGTGTTTTAACTACAAAACATTAATAACGAGGCGGTTATTTTTTTCTCATTGAGTTTCAGTAAGAGTTAAAAAAAAGGAGGGAATAAGTTCTATTATACCTCTTAGTCGTTCGTCACCTTTGGAGAAGAAGAAAAACCTAGCACTTTCTGTCTGTGGTAAAGAGAAAAACCTAGACAAACAGAAAGGAATTTTAGCATCATAAAAGTTACTGTCAAATTCCATTAACACAAGTTAAAGCTGTAACGCTCCAGAGAAATAGTATGCTTTGAAGAATATTACTCCGTAGTAACCAAATATAGCATTCTATAAAAAAAAGCTTTCTTAAGAAAACTTAATAGATATTTGACTTTTGGCCAAACCCACTACCCAGTGAAGTTCTCAGGCATTGAGCTAGAAACTTAGCTTTTATACTCAACTTCAAATCAAGCGTGGTATTGGGATTTTTGACTGTTACATTCTGTGCAGCAAGAAATGGTTTCCTAAGACAACTTCCATTGTTCAAGATGCGGAATGAAGATGTTAGTTTCCCATGACCTGAGTGCTGCTATTAATATTCTCATAGCATCAAACTACTACAACCCAGTAGACAACAAATACAAATATAACTTGCATTTCTTTGTCCCTTTCACTTTCTGGTGCCTCTGGTTCATCTTCGCCCTCAGAACTGCTGTCTTGGAAACGTGGATCTTCTTGCCATGTGGCTTTTACAGGTTTTATTACTTCAAGTACATAGGGCTCTGCAATAGTATCACAATTGAAAAAAAAAAAAATCAGATTACTTCCTCACTTTTCAGTAAAAATTTCTACTTCAGAGTGAATAACGTAAATTGGAAAAGGCATATTTAAGGACAGAAACCTCCCCTCCCAGGCTTTCCATCACCCTCTGGGCAGGTGTGAATTTAGTTTGCTTTCTCATACACATTCACCCTCAAAATTCACAACTGGTATCATCACAGCATACGGAAAAAGTGCAGGAGTCCTTCTGAAGCTTGCTGTTAGGGTCCAGGGTTCTATCAAGTCACTCTGATCTAACAATCATTATCAACTGAGTTGGGAGTAATTGCACCCATTCCTATTTTTATCTTGCAGAAGTCGGAATAAAAGCTTTCTTAATAACTGTCTTTGCAAAGAAATTCATAATGCCTTAGCTTATTCTTTCTGTGTGTTTAAGCTACGTTATTTTCACGGATGTATTCCTGCCCGTAGCATACACAGCCAGTTGCCAGAAGCCCAGTTCACACACGGTAACTTAAACACGTACTGAGCCCTTAATACTTTACCTCACCAAAAGGACTAAGGTTAGAAAGCTATGGTACACTTTTGTTTTAGTGTATAAACACAGTACTTGTCTGGATGACCAGAACAAAGAATAGCTCCTGTGGTGCCTCTCTCTGGCAATATAAAACTGTTTCCAAACCCAACAGTAACTAGACCATGAAACGCAAACAGTATTTTATGCAAGAGAAAGATCAGAAAATTCTACTTTGGAAAAAGTAAGCATTTGCAAGTTTAAATTGTCCACAAAACACTCATAGTTTGTGCTCAAAGACTATCCACATGTTCTCCCTTCATGATTTCCACATGACACACGTGATCTTAAAGTCAGGTTAAACAAACCCAACAAAAATAATCACAAAAATCACCTAAGCAAGTTTGAGCTATGTGCAATGGAGAGAGACTTCCCTTTTTGTTTATGCCAATACAGCAGCTCGCACAGTAGCCCTGTTGCCACCAAACAGGGTTCTTACACAATATAAACCAATAATTATTCATAACAGCAAATATAAGACACAGTGCTCAAGTGCAGTTCTCAGTGTTAAGAACTTTGTGAACTCTGAACTACATCTCACCTCAGGTATTGATTTTCCACTTTGTTCTAGACATCTCCTACAGATTCTGACACCCGTATTATTGCATTCAGAAGACACTGAATACTTTCTGTCGTCAGCAGAAGTGTGGAGGTCTGTTGGTTTTCTCCTGTGTTTGTTTTTAGTTTTTTCCTTTGTATTTCAGTTAACTTCACACAGTTTCTTTTATTTCCTACATTACTACTTATTAAGTTACTTGATTTCAGATTTTTTAATCTTGATTTCATAGCCTTTGTTTTTATCAGAGGCTAGGACACCCCGATAATGTGTCATTCGGTTTCAATTTTCTAGAGGTACAATAATAAAATTAAGTACGTAATAAAACTATCTTGAGGTCAGCTCTAAGATTTTCTTTTGCTCATAGTGCTACCTTAATTAACACACATTTTATTTAAAATTTTGTTAGTTTATATGAAACCTGATTTGACTTGTATGTCTCCCCCCGACTTTCCTTGAGAAATGTAGTGGATGATAAGTTTTTCCATCACTGTTCAAAAAACAACTATAGTTTCTTCTCAAAATACTCCTTTCAAAATTCCTGGGATGGAAGCATGAATTAACTGTGATTAAAATACAACAATCTTGGCAAGTGTAAGAAGATCATAATGACTTTGCATAATTACTGACTTTTGCCTCTGAAAATCCCCTGGATTCTGAGTTTCTAGACACTGTATTACTCTACAGTGCCTGACATAAGCTACTCATTAGAAACTGTACTATTATATACGTACTGCTGTTACCTTCTTTTCTGCCCGACTCCTCCGTGTCTCCAAAGAAGGAAAACCTGAAACCACTAGACTCCTGAGCTCCATTACTCCTAGCGTTTGGTCCCAAATGGTCAGGTCGGGTAGAGTCCTCCGCCTCATTTTTGTCCCAGGGTATTTCTTCATTTTTTTGTGCTTTGCTCTTTGAAGACCCAAACAACTCTTTTAAATCAACAGCAATCTCATAATACATTTCTTGAGACACTTCAGGCACTTTCTCACGCTCTTCCCTCTTCTTCTTCCTTTGAGCTTTACTGAAACGAGATCATTAAAGGATAGTACTGCAGCACACATATTTTTAAAAGTTCCCAAAGAGGCAGCCTTGCTATTAATGTCTGCCTAAACTTATACAAGCACATGAATTAGTACTTCACTTTTAAGGTTTTGGTGGTTGTTGGTGGGGGTTTTTTTGGTTTGGTTTGTTTTCTACTTCTTTCTTAGCAATTCCACGTTCTGGCAGTAGGGTATTTCCTATTGCCAGAAACAGGTTTCTGGCATAGGGCAGCATGACTATCCTTTTGGTTTAGAATTTTGACCCATTTCTTTTCACCTCCTGCAATTTACCCACCCTTGGAGGGTATGCAGTGGGGAAACATCTGAGGTTTCACACTAAAGGCAGGAACAAGGCTACTTTATAATTAACCACATCCTGACTTTTCACTTAATATGTGATAGCATATAAATTAAGATATTTAGGACTTCCTGGCAAAAGAAATATTAAGAGCTAATTTATTTTTTTTTCCTCACAGACTTGCAAATCTTAAAGTCCATGACTTGAAGCAAAGGGGATAGCCTGAAGGTGAGTAAGGAAGACAGAAAAATGCATGCAGAGAGTAGATGCTAGAATGAAAAGATGACATTGAATCATGTGTTTTTAGTGGTCACAATTCTTATTATATCTTGATTTTAGCAATAACAGAGAGAACTACAAACAAACAAACAGAGCAGTCTGCATAGTTTCAAACTCAGTCTTCTGCTACAGCCGTCTTTCTGCGGGAAGAAACATTACCATTGTAGTTACCAAACTATAACATTACCTCTCTTTTTCTGTAGCACTTGTTTTCCTTTCAAAAACTGCATGGTCCTGTCTTGTGGGATCATAGCGGAGGGCATTAATATCTCTATAAAAATCAAAAGGAAAAGAAAAACCATGAGACATTCTAGATGTTCCACTGAAAGCTACCCTCAACCTTTACTGTTGGATTCCAATTCACATTGACTTCTTTACCAAAATGCTCCAAATCAATCCAAAACCTAACTGGCATTTACAAAGTACTTGCTAGTCACTGTCAGGATCAGGAAAAGTTATAAACAGAAGTGGCTTTAATGAAATTGTAATATTTCATATAAAACATAGACCTCAAGTCATGTGTGTTATGCATTAAGAGTAACTTTATACCTGCACCTGTTTATCTTTTGAAGAGTGATATCAATATATCCATATCAATATATCTATTTCTTCTAGTACCAAACATTGCATAAATTCAATTAGTCCAAGGGAAAAAAACAAAATAAAACCCAAGTAAAACACACAAACAAAACCTCATGATACCCATCTTTCAAAATTTAAACGTTTTCGGGACTTTCAGCTAAAGCAGTCTAAGGTCTAGACTGACCTCAAAGCTTGTGTAGCAAAGCCCACGCTGCCTTACGGCAATGCAAGAAGGTGATCACTTATTTCCCCTCCTCTCCCTAAATTAATGCTCACGGCATAAATTAACTGCTTTTAAATGGTTACATACTGTATCATTACTGAGGTATTAGAGAACACTGTAATTCACAAAACTTTCCAAAGATGATGTCTGGGATTGCACAGATTATTTCCCCCTCTGCTTAGTCTTCAGAAAATACATGAACATTTGTACAGAAATCATGGGATTAAATAAGACTGTGCAGCAGTCACAATGGTGTCTAGCAGTCAGCAGTCACTGATGCAACTCTAGTAGTGACTGTTGGTAAAAATTTACTAATTGCACGCTATTTAATTACCTTAATACTACTAACTTCCACCAATTCAGTCCACAGACCAAGATCTGTTAAAGTGCATAGTTAAACGTCACAATACTTCCAACAGTACATTTCTGAACCTATCGCATCATCCTCTAGTGAAGGCTAGAGCATGCCCAACAGCAACATGTAACAATTTCCTAATCTAATGAAGAAATTTCTCAAAAGCAGACATACAGATAAATGGAAAAAAAAAAAATATTTCTCCACTGAAAAAGAAGTTTGATGCTAATCACCTGTAAGCCAGAGAAAACAATAACCTTATTAACTGCTATGGAAGTTAGAGTCTAACTTAGCGACTCACTGCCCAACTCACACGTTCTTTGTTTAGCCAACCTAAGTTTGTCTCCACAGAGAACAGAAATATATCTTACATAGGCAAGGACTTAGTAAAATCTTAATTTTTCATAACGAACAATCCAATCATTCAAAATCTATTACAAGAAACTCAAGCAGGCATCTGATAATTTTTTCCCTAAAACAATGATAATTACCAGTTGTATAATCTATTGGGACACTCAAGTTGGGAAACTGCATTAAAGACTGACTTCAAATGCACATAACAGAGAAGGAAATACTTTTCTCAGTCAGCTAGGCAGAACCTTTAGTTGTGAAACACTGACAAAAATGAAGCCTTCCTAAAATTCCTTCTTTTTTGATAATGGATTATTCATACTTGAATTTCTTAGCGTTTGTGGCCGTTTTAGTTGTCTTAGGGTGTTCAAGGTTGATATTCAAGAGGCTTCCCAGTATTTGCAGGTTTTTCTTTTTCTCCGCAGCAAGCTCTTCTTCCTCATCTGCCTTCAAGATGTTTGTCTCTGCCAAGAGAAAAATAAATACATTATTTTTCCCCCACTGTGACCTGAGTAAGCCTGTAATATTTGATATATAACATTACTACAGTACTAGAAGAGCTCACACATATCAACACACCATTTCCTTCATTTAAAAGCTACTTAGAGGCTCTCTCCCTTGTACTTCGAAAATCTTTGATTAGAAATGTCATGGACATCTATTTCATGTGAAAATCAGCTCCATTATTTAACCCGTTCCCCGCTTATATCACATAAATGTCAACCGCTTTGCCACTGACAGATGCTGTACAGAAGACCACATTAAAGCAACAAAGGGAATAGCGTAACTAGGCAAAAAAATAAGTTTCAGAAACAAATTCTGAGTCTTGAAAACTACGTTAAAAATTTTGGGTTTGGTGTGTGTGGGTGAATAACTCTTTAAAAAATTTTTTGCCTTTTTCAGCTTTTCTGCCTTCTGTTGCTTAAACAAAAAACCCCAAACTCTCCAAGTCTGCCAAATCAGCCGGGGACTGCAGGGTGACAACAAAACGGTTCAAGTGAATGCAATGGTCAAAAAGTTTATTTTAAAGTCACCACCTATCCTGTGAAAAACATGGATAAACACATCCTGATATCATCCTGTATTAAAAAAAATATATTTTCCAATGTTGATTTATCAATCAAGTATGTCTCATTCTACTATTACAAATACCTTTGCAACATATACATTTCAGAAAACACAACTACCAATATATACAATGTACAGCCACAACGCAGTTGGGTTATTTTCCTTAAGGAGTCACTAAAGAAGCAAGAGAGGCTTAGCCTGTAAGTTGCTTCAAGTATCCACAATTAAGGCTCCACGATATAGGTCTATTACTGTCATTAACCAGGAAATGGGAGGAGGTTTACCTTCTTCTTCACCGTCACTTTCAAGGAATCGAGCATCCATGCGAAATCTTTCATCTGTGCCAAATCGTGATTGCAATTTCAAGAGCTAAACAAAATGTAATAGATCCTATTAAGCACTGGAGAAGAAAAATCAATGCTCAGTAACTTTTTTTTTTTTAGTATAATTATGCCAACATATTAATAACCTTTAGCTCGTGATACCTTCTCTAGAAATTTCTTTGTATTCAAAGATGACAACATCAGAGAAACTCCTCCCACTCCCCAAAACACATTGTTTCCTCCATGGCTACTGTTTCCTCTATTTAACAGAATTCTCTTGCAAGTTTGTAAAAATCATATTCAGCAAGTATGCAAACCTACCTTATGTTCTTCTGAAATGGCATTATGGAGATTGAGAAGTAAACTAAATTACAGTAATGGGTTCACTCACTCTTTCACCAGCTTTGCCTTCAAACTGAGGCTTAATTTTGAATCTCTCATCGTCTGTATCACCTTGCTCATCCTCACTGCTTTCAAACAGTCTGCCCAAAGTTTTAGAAGCAGATTCATCCTTTGTTAAATAGAAAAAAAATACAAAAAAGCAATTGTTTATATCATTTTGAGAAAATAAATCAGTATCAACTTTGTTCATATGTTTTCCAGTAGATTTCTTTAACAACCAGCTCACTTACTGATCCATGCACTTCAAATCTTATGTTGTATATATACACACCTTGTACAATTCTGCTCTACAGTTATAACTATGAAATTTTAGCATAGGCAAAATATCCATGTAAAGGGTAACTCACGTGTTACAATACAAGAGAGTTAGGTATAAAAATCCAAATTTCTAATTGTGTCAAGGGAGACCAATTTTAAAATATCAATGTATAATTACACCCTTTCTGAACAAGCTTCATTTTTGGTATAAACTCTAGGACGTAGTTTAAGTCAGTTAATAAATATCAATGATTATAAAAGGTAAGCACTCCATGGCTTTGAAACAATTTTCCATAGAATTAGATGTTCTTTTAAAGAAAAGGAAAAATACAGGCCAGGGATTCTAAATACAGGGTAAGATACACATATGTAAAAAGAAGTGCTAAATGTGAGGAAAAGTGAGAAAAGAAAGTTTTAATTAAGTAGTGAGAATGGTCCTAACCTTACTGCATTTATGAAGAAAAAAGCCAACAAAAGCAAGACCAATGGTTTAAAGCTTTAGCAGAGATGCGATTAAAAAATGTGATAAGAAGTTCTACTCCAGAAAAAAGTACTTAATTGTGCTGAACATATGGCGGTAAAATCCTGAAGAGTCTGCTAAATAAGGTCTCAGTTAGCTTAGGTGTAAAGAGGAAGTCCCACACAACTTCTTTGGACTCTAACATCACTTTAAAAACAAGACGCTGCATTAATAGAGATTCTTTGTCCACAGCGTTGAAAGAGCAAAGAGTTCCGTACTACTCAAGCCAAATCTCTTCCCCTTCCTTTGAAGTAACAAAATTTTAAAATTATGCATAAGCCCTACAACTTAAACATTCTTTTTCTATTAATCGAAGTTAGATTATCTCTTAATCAAGTCTCAGTCTCCTCACAAATTCTCCAGGTTCTCCAGCTTTATCAGATGCATGGTTAAGTTCTTAGAAATCTGTTTCACATTAGCCAAAAAAAAAAAAAAAATTTCATTCATATTAATTCAAACCTTATCTACTTTTTTCTGTCACTTCACTATGAAAAACAGTCTTCAGAATAAAAGGCATAGTCATATTGATGTGGCATTACCTTACAGAATACTGGAATTTTCCCCAATAACACTTACTTTTTCATGCGTATTTCCCAAACTTGTATCTTTCTTCAACACCTCATCTACTTCAGCTTCACTTTCCACATCTGAATTGAATATGATGTGTTTATGCTTGCCTGCTGGCTGGCTATCCTATGTAAGAGTGAAACATACCGAACACATCAAATACTTGCTACAGTCGTACATAAACATCTAAAAGACATTTCCACAACACGAAAGGAGGAATCTGCTATTCCTCTTGCAACTCTGGAGACATTCCAGGAATTGGGTACGCATCATTTTGTATACTAGCAAAACAAAACTGGCAATGTAATCAGAAATTTCAGACTATGATTTTAAAATACCTTAAACCACATCTATTTGTTTCCCATTTTCTTTTACTGCATGCTATTCAGATGGAAGTTGAATGTAATTACCAGATTTGAAAGAGCGCCTTGAATGAGTTTCTTCTGTAATTCTCTCTCTCTCTGTCTCTCTTCTAGAGCTGCCAGTCTCCTCTGGTTATCCAGCAACTCTTTCTTTTCTGTGTTAGGTTCCTTTGAGGCAGCAGCATGAAGACGAAGCTCCTTGTTTTCCAGAAGGCTTGTCCTCCCATTCTGACATTTATTACCTTCACTTTCTGGATTTTTATTCCTTACATCCCTCTTCAATTTTTTTGAAAGCAGTTTTGGGCTTTTCAATTGTCGTTTAACTCTTTTCTGTGACACTGCAGCATTACTCTCCATGTCGCTGCCCTCATCTTCACTTTGATCACTACAAGGGGCAGCGTCTCCATGCTCTGAATTTTGGTCTTTTTGCAAAGAACTCACATCTTTGTTCTTTCCTTGTAAACGTGACCTGGAAACAGGCTGATCTCTCTCATCTTCTAAGGAGGCAGCATCTGACAATTCCTCATGCTGTTCACAATGCGTATTTTGTCTCTCTTTGCTGCTGACTTCAAGTGAATGCAACGGATGGTTCTTAGACTGTCTTTTAGATGACTCCTCCCCACAGCAAGAAATACAAGCTTCAACACCTAAACTTTCTACAGACCTCTTCTTTAAACTAGTGCTGTCCTTGGTTAATTCTTTTTCACAAAGGGACCCCATTCCTCTGAAGGGCTGGTATTTCAAATGTAAATTATTTTGTCCCTTGGAGATTTCTTCATTCTCCTCCCCTGCTAAAATTGCAGCAAGTACATCTTCAGGACAGATACACTTTTTTTTAACTGCAGGGTGAAATTTAGAAAGTGTTGTTTTATTTACATTACCCTTAGGATTTTCTTCAACACTGCACTGACAGGAACTCTGTGTACTGTCTGATTCTTCTTCTGTTGTCCCAGAGTTTTCAGTAGCTAATGCTTTTAAGTCATCTAAAGTAAGGTCTAAGCGGTAACAGTTTTGCATCATGGATTCATAATCAGAACTGATTTCAGACTCCCCTTTCTCAGGATCTGAACAAGAGCTTTCACTATCACTTGTCTCTGTTGTGCTGCTAGCTGCTCTACTCTGCAAGGCAGCAATTTTGAATTTTTTCATTTTCTCTTTTCTTTCAGTGTATTTTTCTTTTAACTTGTGAGTTTTCAGTGAGGAGTCATTTACCAAATCACATTTTTTGTTATTTAATATTTCTTTATTTTCCACCTTCACCTGTTTAGAATCTTCTAAAATTGCAGTTTTCCTGCTGCTTAGATCTGGAATTTTACTTTCAGCAATAATTTCATCTCTATCTGCTGAATCATAAACATTATTGCATTCCATAGTCTCTTTCTCTCTATAACTTCCTTTGATAGCTTTCTTCATGGCACCTGGACTGCTTAAGGACCAGTGACTATTGTATTTTAATTCAAAATTATCCCCAACAATTTCTAAGTGGTCACTTTCAATCTCAACGTTTTCGGCTTTCTGTATTTCACTCTCTCTCTTTACCATTGCTCTGATTTCCTCTTCAGAATCAATATCACTATCAGAAATACTCATATTATTTTGAGCTGTAACTCCAGAAACATTCATTTTATCTGATAATAAACCTCTCCCTGATACTGTACTATTAAGACCGCTTGATGGAGGCAATTTAGACTTCTCACTGGCTTTGGATTTTGATCCTTGATCTAGTTGAGGTGAGGAGCTTGTCTTTTTTGAATGTGACTGGGACCCAGAAGAGAGCGCTGCTGCTCCATTCAGAGCCTTACTGCCCAGTGGCCTCAGTTTTTTAGGTGTTTTTTTAGTTACAGGGAACTCTCCTTGCCGCTTCTTGTTTATGCTGTCTTCTGTCCCTTCCAAGTGCCAAGTAAGCTCAGATATAGGAACCGCATGTGTCAAGTCTAGTTCCAGCTTTCTAAGGTTATGGCAATATTTTGATGGGTCGTATTTCACAATGTTAGTCTGAGTTAAGGAATTAAAGCAACATGATTATTTCATCATGCAGACTTCCAATCTTTACAAACAGGTTAAATGCTGCATGAAAGGCCAATGAAGAGTCCTTTTCAATGTTATGACTATAACCCTTTAAGCAACTGACTTGCAGTCTAAAAAAAAAATAAAAATATTCAAATCGCACAAACTTACTGCAAGATTTACTTAGGGGATTCAGTGAATCAAGTATGACACATTAATCAACATTAAGACCGTTAAGCAAATGTTTCCCCATATGATGAAAGAAAGAAGGGAATTGTGCCTATGCCCAACCAATAGGAAAAGGATATTTTATTTTTTTGTTGACTCCTAAGGTGCAGGATAGGCAAGACTCTGCCGAATTTACCAACAACCCATTTCTAAAAGGGAAGAAAAAATGATCAGTGTTAAACAAAAAAAGGAATGAAAATAACCCTGGAATAAAACAAGAGATATATTCTTTGATAACAGAAACACTAATAAAGAACCACCTGTGACTAATTCTTTTTTTGTTTACTCTCTTGAGATATGTTCGTACTGTGCAACTTAGGCAGCTTCCTTCTCAAAAAAAGAGCAAACCAAAACCCCAAATTTTTTACAATCTGCAAATAAATACTGACAATAAAAAACTGAATTTCTTCACTTTACAAGTACTATTTTTAATATAAGGCTTCTGGTTTATGAATTAACATGGATATCTATATGGACAGGATCATTATTATTTTGCCTTTTTCCCCTTTCCCACTAAAAAATTAAAATTTCACCCCATCACTCTCCAAACCCATTCTGTGCTTAGCAAGTAATTTTGAAAACTTTGTAGTAAATACAGTTTTTTCTGCCGAAATTTGCATGTTCAGTGATTTTATTCCAAGTCTTACTTTCATAAGCATGTGTAGACCCTGATCCTAAATGTGTTGAAGCACAGAGATTAAGTCTGACAACCCAGCAGTCAAAAATGTATCTGCTGTATGAAAATAAGAGACACGTTCTCTTTACATGCGTTTAAGGGTGACATGAAGATATTGCCAACATAAATGAATAACAACGCATTTACTAATTCAAGATGACAGAGAAGACAGTATGATCAAGATTATTTCCAGTCATTTCAAAGGACGACAGGAACATTCTACATGTTTACCCATAAGGAATTTCTTTTAGACTACTTTTCACAAGTTGGATTGTCACACTTCATAACAATTTCTTTACATAAAGTGTAGAGATTTGACATAAATTTAAATGTAATAAGCTTGTGCTCAATTCTGGGTTGTTGTGGGGTTTTTTTGGTTTAATTCTCTATACATTTACCCCACCATACCTTATGGTCTGGCACCTCTGTACCTGGTACTGCTTTCATATGAAAGTCTACAATTCCAGCCTTTTTCAGTGATTCCAACAGACACGTTTCGTCATTTCTCTGTGGCTTTTCCTTCTGCAGCTTTGCTTCCTCTCTCTCTACAGCGAGCCTGTACCAAGAAGTACATCATATATGAAAAAAAGTCTGCCTATACGCTAAATTATAGCTGGCAGGGACCCTCTCCCACAGAACAGTAACCATTCACTGCTTAAGAAACTAATGTATCTGCTACCTTCAAGGGAATAATGATGAAAACATGCTGCAGTATCTAATATGCATCAACAGTCCATCAATGGCAAAAAAACCCAGAAAGAGTAAGACCGTAGCAGAGGAAAGCACAGCCATAATGCTATCAGGTAAACAGAAAAGGGGTAGCTATAGCAACAACATATATTTTTTAAAATTGATTTTTACCTGTGCAAAAAGCTTTCTTTGGCCAACTCAATTTGCAGTGTCCCCCCTTTCCATTTCGATTTATTTAAAACTGACATACCTGTAAAACAAGGAGACGGGAAATGAATATTTTCTACATTAAAAAAATACACGTTAGACGTAACTATGCCTCCTTCTATGATAGTCTGAAGTTTCTTTCGCATGATCTTATACTCCATTACTCACCTGATTTAAGTTTGCATACAAAAGGTCTGACATCCAAAACTTAAACAAACAAGGTCTACATCCAAAATTAAAAGTTCTGACTTCAGAAGAGTCATTCAAGTCTGCATGGTTCAGTTCAACTACAAACCTGAAAATTCAGATATATGTACTCTGAAGTTTCTACACTACTGTTAGATAGGCTCTTCTCTACTTAAGTACTTCTGTACTTCAGCTTTCCTATTCCTAATGGCAGCATTCCATAAGTAAAAGGGCATATTACCATTTCTTCTTTCAGGTATTTTCACCTGCCGTTTTGCTGCTACATATTACACAGGTGGGTTTATAACTATGCCAGTAGTTTTGTAAACCAATTGCTTTAACTGAAGCATGCTTTATGTAAACTACATTTCTTCTCACATCAAGTCACTTCTAACATTTTATGGACCTGATGAAAGCATTTGAAGCACATTTCCTATACCCTTTCATAAAAGGATTAGAACAAACTCATAAATCACCTATTTCAGTCACAGGAATCTTTTTAGTCTACTTACATCTAATTACTGAAAACTCCAGTAAAACAACTTCCATAAAACTGCAGCTTAAAGAAAATGGAATGAACATGACAACAGAATGAAACAGGGTCTACCTCAACCACATCCTGATTTGACAACTAGATGCATTTTCAGTAATGGAACTTGACTCAAAAGCATAAATAATGTACTTACACTTTTTAAGATCTGTATCGGAAATGCTGACACTGATGTAAGCAAAAGTTTTCACTGGGTTCCCTGCTCAATGACAAACATTCAGTTAATTCCTATATAATTTCAGCATTTCTTCTAAACTGAAAAATAAGCTATTTCCTGAAAATAAAGCATCTCTGAAGCAAAAATTCCATTTCAGAATACAGATTGAAAAACAATTCACTTTGAAAGGATGGATTCAAAACTGTTACCCTGATCATCTTTTCTGGTAATAATCTCTGCATCCGAAACACGCCCAAACTTGCCAAATCTTTCTTCCAGTTCAGCCTTAGAAACGGTATGGCTAAGCCCTCCAACGTATAAGCGTTTTGAGACTTGTTTGTTCTCCATGTTGAGAAGTCAAGCTGAAACACGCATTCTCTTTACCTGTAGTAAGAAAAAAGATAACAGTTCACTAACACACCGTAGGAACTCATGCAATCATCATACCAAGCTGTGGAACGCGTCGCTCGGTCAGAAATCCTCCACAAAGAGCCTCTGGAGCAGAGCAAAGCCAAGGAGCGCTCTGCTCCAGCCAGCACCACTGAGCCCTGCAGTGCCGTAACCCACCCGGGGTTAGGCCTTGGGGGGCTTTAAGCCTCGAAGCGTACGATGGGGTGCAAGTGCCAGCGTCTCTTCCCAATATTAAGCTTTCTAAGGATTTTCTAAGCGCGGGGGGCTGAAGGGACTCATGGGGGAGGGAGGTGTCACAACGCGCCCTCAGCCCCCACTCCCGCCTCCCGGGAGAGCCCGCGGCACTAGCAGGGAACCCCCACCCGAGAGGCGCTGCCGCGACCCTCCCTCACCACCGCCATGTGCGATCCTCGCAGCGCCACTCCGTTAACCTTCCCCCCGACACCTCTTCCCGGCTCTCACTGGCGAAAAGAGGGTTCCGCCTGCGGGGGCCGCCGAGCTTCCCCGCGCCGCGCTCGGGAGCCTGTTTCCGGCCGGTCAAGTGTGATGGGAACACACGGGGAAGGTCTTGTGACTGCAGGCGGTTTGGGCGTAACTAACCGGGAAGAAAAGTAGGGTGATTCTCCGCGAAATGAAAAAATAAAAAATAAAAATAAGCAAATAGATAACAAAATAATACTTTTGCTACCCAGTTCGAGTAGTGGCCTCGGGAGCCGCCCTTCAAGCGGCTTTGTTCCTTGGCGAGGGGGGAACGAAGGCGCGGGTGGCCCTCCCTGCACGGGCAGCAGCTGTGGTAGCACCCAGGCCCCCAGCCGGCGCGTTGGGCGCGCGCAGTTCGAAGGCGCGGGGCGCGCGCGCTGGCTGTGCCGCGCGGGTCGCTGCTCTCCTCAGGGCGCGGCGCCTTTCTCCTCAGGGCCGGGCTGGGGCAGCCCCCTGGCGCAGCCGGACGAGCCGCGTTCTGCAGCCGCCACCTCGTGAGATTTGAAGGCTGGAAGCAAAGCCAGGAGACGCCGAACCCCGCCTGCTCGTTTCTCAAACTCTGGAAAGCTTTTCCTGTGGCAGCGTAAAAGCAAACGTTTAGGGGTGTATACACGTGCAGGTGCGTAGGAAAGTGAAATATATACCGTTAATTTACCGATATATGTATGTGTGTGCACGCTTAGGCTGAGGAGATGTGATTGATTGTCCTTAAATTTACGTTTTATTTAATTAAAAGTATGTGCAGGCATTTTTTTCTAGAGATAATGCTCTTTGAAGTTATAAGCAGTCTTTAGTCTTCTGCAGTCTAGTAAAATCATGTGAGTTAAAACAGCTGTAAGCAATATATGTGTTCTGTTACTGTTTTCAAAACAGCCAGCTGTTAAAAGAGGAATTAGCTAACGACCTAGGGTAAAGTTCCGGTTATTGTAATGTTTTTCTTTTTTCCAGAGCATGCTCTTTATTGTAACCAAAACTTTCTTCAACGTATCCAGTTAAAAAAAAAAAAAAAGTAGGATGCATTGAAGCTGGAGAACTTCAATTTCTCTTCTCCGCTATCTTGTTCGTTGTCATACATTGCACAAGATTGCTCTAAAATTTCAGAGGAAGTTACCACTAGGCATAATCTCAGCGATTCTTTAATTGCATATACTTTCTTTATTCACTAAATAAACTTTTAATGCAAAACATGTTTTGAATGTTGTTTTCTTGTAAGTGTTACTAGGATGCTGTTTCTGATGAACTAAACCAACAAAATCCTATTTCTCCCTCATCCTTTTTGTATTGAACCATATTAGTGTGGATCTTGCAAATACAGCAGGGGTTGTTTAAAACACACATAAAACTAGATTATTATTTTTTTTCCTGGTTGAAAGTATTAAGGTGTTGGTGTTGAGCTGCATAATATTCTCCATAGTCCTTTTAATGTGTCATGTCCAGGCTGAATGTCAGATTTTTTTTTTCTTAAAATTGATGTTTATTTATTTTGAACTATTTATGAAACACGGTTGTTTCTCTATGTCTCTTTTCTGCTGTTTACTTGAAAGGTGTGTTAGAAGGAACAGGTGTGATTGACTGATTTAATCAGGTGTGTTGTTAGGTGAATTGGTCACAGCTGGATTTGGTGTCTGTGTCTGATTAGCTTTGCTTTCTCTCTGCAGAACAACTGGTTGTTCTACTACAGCAAATGTAAAACAGCTGGATATGCTCCTGAATAAAATCATGATTAGTTAAAAAGATTCTTAAAGAAAGCCTTTGACTACGCTAGATTCCTGATTTAACTTCTTATTTGGAGGCTATGCAGTGATCTGTGTCTTAAAATTAATTTAATAATTGCATTTGGACTCAATGAATTAGGTCTTTGAGGAACTAATGCAACAAAATTACATTTCTTTTCAAAGTTGTTATCTGTTTTGGAGAAAACTTTTTTTTTTTCTTTTCTCTGAAGTCAGAAATTCGCTTTTTATCACAGTCTTGCTGATATCTAGTATTCACTGGAAGTGGAATCCTGTTCATGGTGCTTTTAGCAGAGTGAGTTACCATGTTTCTTAGGAAGACTTGCTATATTCAGAATTATGGAAAAAGCGGCCTTTCTGCTCTTCTGATGTCTACTTGCAGACCAGCGTCTTTCTAAGTGGACTTTCTAGTGTTTAAGTAGGAATTGACATTGATGACAGAGTACTGTAGTATTAATAGGAGAGTTTTACTGCAAGCCTAATTTTGTTTTCAATTTGGTGACGCAATTCCTGTCAAATTTGGTTGCTGAGGATCAAGATTTATGTTAGTTTAATCTTCCATAGCAAACAGGAGTGTTTGACACTCTAGAATTCTTTGTGGAGGTATAAATTATTATACTCGTCAAAGCTACCTGGGATGTTTAAAAATTGTATGTACTAATTCTTCAGCTTTCAAGAGTCATAAAATATAATAGAATTGTCTCATTTTAAGTAGAGGGGTGGGAGAAACAAATGCCTAAGGTTATATTTGCATTTCTTAAATTCCTTAGATAAAAATAATTTATTTTGAAAATGGATTTTTTTTCTTTTTGCCTAAGAAATATATTTATTTTGTTTTATCTAGTAAGCTTGATTCTGAGAAATGGACAACAATATTTGTCAAGTTTATGAAGATGAAATCCAGTTGCTGGAAGGAGAAATTAAACTATTGACTGAAAAGTATGAAGATATCCAACAAGAATCCACTTTTTTTTCTGATGAGGAGATATTAATGTCAATGTATGCCATTTTTTATATGTTGAATTAATAGTGTTTCTTTGTCCAAATGGTTTAGGATAAGTTTTTACCTCTATGTTAGGACTTTTCTTATGTTATTTTTGCAGTGCTGATCTTGTTTAGGACATGGCTATATATGGTAAAAGTTTACAAATAATAAACAGTTGACCTCTTTTTACTGCCTCCTGTTGGTAGCTGGTGTCTTTTTTGGATTTTGTTTTGTTTGTTTGTTTTTAAAAAGGCAGTCATAGCGGTCAGAGCATGATATCAGGTATATTATTCTGTGGGCCCTGCAAAGTTGTTGACTGCAAAGGCCATGTTTGCCATTGTGCATTGTGAAACAGCTCAGTGCATGTTTACTTAAAAAAAAAAAAAAAAAAAGGTGAGGACTGGGGACTTGTACAGGTGTGACTAGTTATATGCTCAAGAAGTGCCATGTTAGGGCTTTTTATTTTCATTATTTAACTGATATTCTATGGCAAACGTACACTCCATAGATTAAAATTAATCGTTTAGATAAGGCATTACAGCTCATTTTTGTGGTACGTTCCTTGAAATGGATGCTTACATCTCGAGACTTATAATAAAGGCCGTGTCTGCCTGGCAGTGAACATAAAGTATTTATGTAAGTTAGAATAGTTTACTGTTCCTAGTAACATGGTCCAACTGAAATTTGACTCACTGAAAACTTGGTCTGAAAATCATCAGATCACATTAAAAATGCCTTTTATTTAATGTTGTTCCTGTAATGATGTGACAAAACATGTTCTTATGTCTGGGTTTTTTCCCCCTTTTGATTTTTTTTTTTCTTTTAAAATTCTAGAAATTCTTTGCAAAAAGAATTTCAGGGAGAATCTAAGGGAAATGAATCTCCATCAGACCTGAAAGCTCGACTTGGAAGTCTAGAAACAGATCTCTCATTTTTAATGAAGTTTACTGGTATTCAGTTCAGAAGTCATTCCAAGAAAACAGTGGAAAAAAGTAAGCATTTTTGTGCCCTTTACTGGTGCTATACTGAGTATACTGTTTCAGTTCATTACATTTGCAAATACATGTAATTCTACTTTCAATGTCAGCAGAAAGACAATTATTTTGACATACAATAGAATTTTCTGTATTGACAAAATAATTTCTGAGTAAATATAGCTTTTTGCATAGTGGGAAAGTGAAAGACTACTGTGAAGTTAGTTGTGCTGTTTTGTTTTTTTTTCCTTAATGTGTAACTTGACTTAGTTATTTATATGGTGGAAGGTATCAGTTGGTACTTTAAATATGAGTAATGGAAGAAATGCAATAATTGTTGAATAGAATTATAATCAAGTATTTTGTTACTTTTATTTTATAACAGCTGGAAACAGAACAGTGCAGAAGCACAGATTATCAGGGAATTGCCACTCCCTGTTTTTTCAATTGGAATTCCAGCTTCTGGAAATGCGGGTAAGGATCAATGTATGTTTAAAAAAGCCCAAACAAATCAAGGAAAAAACCAAAACTTCAAATGGACAAATGTCAATACTTCCTTTTCCAGCTGAAGCCCCCAACTCTGGTAATTTGTTATTTTGATTGCCCCAGTCTCCTTAATCTCAGCCTCAGTGGGTTATTTTCACCCTGTAACAGCTGGGCACAACTTTAGAATTCCAGGCACATCCAAGTAAAATAGTTCTGAAGGTCAAGTTCAACATTCAGTCATGAAATTCTTACTGTCTTTTACTATCGTCAGATACCTTGTTCTGGAGGCTGGAAAATTCCGAACCTTACCTCTCTTGAGGGAACTGAGGAAAAGCTAAAAATCTACAAACTTGAACAATTGTGCTTTTTTTTACTTTGGTTATATTTCTGTTCACTTGGCTAGTGTGAGTAGTCGTTATGTCACAGCAAGTTCCACAGAAGTTACACTAGTGATTACAGATTTTTTTGCAAGGAAGCTCTCATAGGAATCTATTCTTAGCACAGAATTGAGAATGATAAGCGCTGGAAAACAGCTGCTACCTCAATTTGTAATAATATTTTGACATCAGGAAATCTCAAGAAAACCTGATTTTCAGCTCAGCTTTAAAAGGTATTTAAAATTGAATGTGATTGAACTTGATAGTATTAAAAACTGCATTGCTATGTAAAGATGTCCTTCCTCATCTTAAGAAAAGACATGTTATGAATTTAGGAAGTATTTAGATAGTCGTGTGTGGATTGCATCATTTGAAACTGCAGGAGTTCAGCTGAATGAGGTTATTCTGCAACCTGCTGAGTCCACATGTGACTTGAAACTTGTGGTCCTAGTGATAATGATTTTACCATTTGCATGGATAGAACTGCATTTAGCTTTGAGCACAGAAGTAGCATGCGCAAATCATGCGACTTGGTTAGATTAATTTTTATTTTCATCTGTATGCTCCTGCAGTACGCTGACATCTTTTATTGCCAATGGAGCTCAGGTGAATAACCGGATGTTAAATTTATTTATAGCTGCATTGGTGATGCTGAAATGTACTGCACCACTAGATGGCAGCGCGTATCTATTAATGCCTGAAACCTGCGCTACTTCAGCGCTGATGAAATGCACTAGAATAAGTGATATATACAATACCACGTGTATATATTTAAAAATAATATTAAATATGTATTAAAAATAGTTATTATAATGTAATATTTCCATATGTTGTCATGTTATAATAATACAAATATATAAATGTATAGTATAGATATAAAAATTAAAATTTAAAAATTTGCATTAATTAATTTTTAAAATAAAATTGCATGGCACCTGTAACTTACAATTTAATATGCAATGCCGATGATGTATCAATTCAACTTAAGTTAATAAACTCTGAATTGCCAATATTTTAGGCGTTCGGATGGTGTGGGTTGTGGACATGTTGTGGAAAATGGTAAATTAGTTAAGCAGATGCCAATGATGAGTACAGTTTTTTTAATGTCATTAAAGGTCTTGCATTTACTTAAATGTTAATGTGTTTTAGGTGTTGTACAAATCATAATGTAATGTTTTGGTTAGAATTGTAAAATACAACCATTGTGTACAGTTCAGTATTTTCATGATGTTAGAACTGTTTAGATCAAATAGATTTTGAGAGAATTTAGTAGTTCAAAAATTCAAGCTTAAGGATTGTATTTTTAAGATATACAGTTTTGTAACTTATATAATTAAAACATTATGGTCTTCCATTTCCTTATAATGAAAAAGCATATTTTGTGACTACAGCGTTAGCAATTCCATTCAGACATTTTACCTAGTTCTAGTTGGCTGTTTCTGTGGTGTAAAAGTAGTGGCAGGTTATCTTGGTTTTGCACAGACTTTGTATACTGTGCAGATCATCCTGCAGTGAAGTCAGTAGGGCCCTCTGCGGATGCAGGAATCCGCCTCCATAGCGCTCAGGAAAACTGTGACTTCAGGCCAGACTAAGACCTGGGAGCTTAGCTTTAACTTTTTTATACCTCTGGCTTCTTGCGTATTAAAAGGGCGAAGCCTGTTTTCTAAGATGTGGCATTAAAGATTGTATTCAAAGTAACCTGTACTGAGATCAGTGTGGGTAAGAGAGTGTAAATATGACAGCTGTTTTTGGGAAATGCTTAGTAGGTAACAAATACATTGTTATGCATCAGAAGATAAAGAATATTTTTTCACATTGTTAACTCTAGCTATTTAAACTAGTAGCTAAGTTACAATACAGTCAACTCAGCTCCATAGGACCTTAAATCGAACCTGTTAATGCACAGTAACGGATTGCTCTTGTACTTATCTCTAATTTGATCGTAACATGAATGACATTTAACATTTTGTTTAGAAGCTGTATTCCAGGATACAGTTGTACAAAGAAGGGTAGGCAGATCTGAGTTCACTCTGACTGTCTTTGAATGGTTGAGATTATGTGTGTTACTGCAATATTGGTCGCTCACTATCTGATGTGTTCTACATCTTAGCTGGTTCTTTAGTTTTGGCACAGCGTCAGACTAGCGTACAGTTTATACTCCCAAGCTGGCTAGTGTTTTCCCAGCTTTGAGTGCAAGCAAAGAAGCTCCCATCTGTTTACCATTGCGCATAGATGGATGCTTACAAGGGTCAAAATGTGGATGAAGATAACAGGTTAATGCAAAAGCATTGTTTGGTTTATTTATTTTCCCCTCTTACAGTCCTTGGGTATTAGGAGAGGATGTGTAAAATTAGCTTGAACATCTGCCAAAACAATTCTAAACCTCTTGAGGAAGCAGTCATTCAAATAAGAGTTGCTTTCTTCTCAAGTGCTTTCCTTTTAAACCTTTTATTTGGCCCCAATATGGCATTTTAGCATATGTGAGTAACCCACTTATTGGAAACCAGTTTCTTTAGAAGGTAGCATGTTAGCTTGTGACTACTAGCAGCCTTTCTAGAACTCCATGTGCACGTTGAACCTTTTGCTCTAAATTGAAAATTATTTGTCCTGATGTCACTTATTCAATCCACTAAACTTTTTAGTGTCTTGGTTTGCTTTTCCCATGTTTACTGATGGCAGTGTTAGCAGTACTTCTGTCCAAACAGTACTAGGGATTGCTGTGATATGTTTGCGTTTGACTCCAGCTTGTCTGTTTAGTTTCCGCTGTGTTGACATTCCCATTTGCTTGCAGTGACTGGATATAACAAAAATAAAGTACAAAGTCTCCAGTATACAGTAAAGCATTTGCTGTGATCTTCAAGCCATGATTTTAAGCTTTTTCATTCACTGTTATCTAACCTGTTACTCTGGTGTGTTCAAGAATGCGTAGAAAAAATAAATATTTTCTTTTGTGGCTTCATTTCTACTATATGAACTTTTCTCTCTCTCTTTTTTATTTTTTTTAATAGGTTGCTAGATATTTTAATTTGGAAACGTTTGATTTTTATTATTGTGCCTATGTCCCTTAATAACAGTTATTATTGTAAAAAGGGACAAGAATTTGAGGAAAAAACATAGTCTGTAAAATAAAAAAAAAAAAAAGGAAAACGAACAGGAGAATTATTTAATTTTTTTTAACTTAAGGTAACATTATTATGGTTTTCAGATCAAATCTTATATTTGAGTTTTCTGGTATATGTGTCTGCTAGGGGTTGTGTTGGAGAATAAGAAGAATCTTAAAGAAGTGGAAGTGACATGAAAGGAATTAAATGAGCCTCTTATTTATAAGTCTTCCTTTATACATATATCTTCTCTATGCTGACTTGATCACGTATTATTCCTAAAGCCTTGTTGTATGGATAATACTGATACTGTTGAAATGAAAGAAAATGTCCACACGTATAATCTGTAGTTTAAAAAATACTATTTTAAGGATTATAGTACTTAGAAGCGTTTGCATGTATTTTTGTCTATTTTATATGCAAATATATACTTTTTTTTCTCCTTGCTAGAGAAATTTCTAAAACGTTGCATTGTTACTTCTCCAATCTAGAACAAAGAGAGTGTGTCTGCTGTTATTACTGATCTCAATATTGTAATGGAATCTGGAGAAAATTCAGATGTGAGCAAGTTTGTGTCAAGGTAAGGTGTGGGTTTTTAAGGAAAGTTGTTTCCTGGGGTATCTAATACTAAATGCAACATGGAGTTTTCATGTAAACTGCTGGCAGTCAGTTTTTTTGTTTGGTAATGTACTGCTAGCCCAGCCTACCCAACTCTGATCCATTGTCTGTATCCTTCTGGAGAGAAGATGAAATGCATGTAATTTTTAAGGCCTGAAAGGGCCATTACAAATTCATGTTAAACAGAAGCAGGTTTTGGATTATAATGTGTTTTAGCTGTTTGAAATTGTTTGGTTCAGAGAAAGATATAATAAGGTAATCTCAGCTATTGCATTTTAACTTGTGTAATCAACACGCTAACTGTTTCTCAGGTGTGTATGTGAGTTGCAGATGGGCAATGTGGCTGAGTAATGGCTAAAGCGTACATCCAGAACCCCTCTCCAGTACTTGCCTGTTTCTAATTCTTTGCTCACCATTCCATGTCTCTTCTTTGCATCAGGATTTCTTTCGCCAATATTTTAAAAACGATAGAATACAGTTTAAAAACCTGGAATAGTGTATTTGTGCAATAGCTTTAGAAAACGTACATACTAAAACTTAAGCATATGACTGAATGCTACCTTTTTTATTATCTTCTGGAGGATGTCAACTTCTTGTGGTGCACAGGATGAATAATGATCAAATTATTTGTCTGTGGTATTCCACTGTGAAATCTGTAGCAAACAAATCAATTATTATTATTGGGTAGTTGACCTAATCTTAATCCTGTTCTTTAAATGATTTCTTTTGGTTTATGTTATTTTTTAGACTTGGGGAGGGAAGGCAAATGGATGGGTGAAAACAAAGGTCCATTGAGTTACCTCAGGCTTCGTTAGTCTGTACTGAAAGCTGAATTTTTCATTTATTGTATGTTTTGGTTTTTGTATGTTTTCCAGACAAATCCACTAAAGCTAGCAGTATAACTGAGAATAGTAGTTGTCTGCTCTCAAGAAGCAGGATTTAGAAGAGAAATTACCCTGGTTTTTTTAATGAGTAATTTCTGACAGCAGAAGTGTCTTGAGACTTAACAGTCATACTGGAAAGGAATGTGTTGAAGTAGTGGCAAACTTTATTTCATCCTGGCTCAAGCATTGCTGTCTTGTCCCTGTCTTTTCACTACACTGGTCCTTTTCCACATTAAGCCAGTATTCATAAGTAAACATAAGTTTTTGTGAATGATGTAAGGTGAATTATGGCTTTGCTGTCAATAAAACAAGCAGCTCTTTCTCCTTAGCCTCTATTTGCATGTACCAACTGTTGTCCTTGTCTCAGTATATATACTGTTGAAGCCACACGGCACATAGGTTCAATGTAGTCATTTGGTTGAAACAGCAATGTAGGGGGAAACCCAACCTTGCCCCGCACCCCTTCAATTTTCATTATTACTATTTGACTCGTCCTGCAACGTCACAGTGTTTGTTGCTGATCTAAGGCAGTAAATATGTGGCCAGAGTCAGGGGCTGATGTTGGCAATATCTGTTTTGACAGCAACCCACTGTTAGATTGACTTATTCTAACTATGTGATCTCCCTTGGTGGCTTGTTTTCTCAATCCTTTTATTAAGCTAGTTCTTGTTTCATACTCTTAAATCCTAATCCCCTCTTTTCATGTCCAGTTTCAGGCTTTTCCCATCTATCTCTTTATTCTTCAGTCCACAGCTGCTCTTAGGATCTTAATTCCTACCTCTTCCCTCCCTCTCCCTCCCTTCTTGACCAGCTATATTTGGTCTCCCTCTGTATTATTTTTTCTTTTCAACCTCCCTTCAGTTTCTGTTTCCTGTTTTTGCCTCCTTGACCCATTCTTGCCAAATCCATTGTCTAGCTCTGTTCTGTTTTATCTACTGGCTTGGATATATTTCTCCTCAGCTTTCTAATTTATTTTGGCTTAATTTTTCATAATGCATGACAGAAAAGGGTCTTTAAGAGCACCAGAGTTAAAAACTTGGCATTCAGTCATAATTCCCAAGCCCATCCTGCTTTGGAAGAAAACAGCGGAATGCCAAGAACACTTGAGCAACATGTTTTTAAAAGAAGCAAAATTCAACAGTCTGTTTTCAACCAGGTACTGCTGCAATATGTAATACTTATTTTTAAAAGATGTACCATTTCTTAAATATGTTGTGACAATAGTTTATGTATGCGAATGGAATCACAATATTTAGTCTTCCCTTTTGGGATTTTACTTGAGTCCCCTTTGCACCAGTTATCACTTATGTTATACTTTATTAGTGTTGAGGATCACAATATCTATGAAAAATCTCTTTGTCGGTCTTTCTTTTTCTTTTTTTCACTTGATATCCCATTAATTGTTGGGTTAGTTAACGATTACATGGATTTCTTAGTCAAATAGAAGGTTTTAGACAGTTTGAAAACCACTCCTACTTTTTACTAACTAGTTAGAATTTATAAGTCAGAGGGAAGGATTTAGGAAATGTCTGCATTATATTGAACACTGCATGGACGAGGTGTCTTGGAAATGAGGCGAAGCATGAATTCTTCCCACAGCTGTAAGTGTCATTCTTTAGTTTTATATGCTAATACAAGAAGTCTTGCATACTGTAGTGAGTTAAAATAGATTTCCTCTCTTAAAATAACTAAAGGAGCATATTAAAGGAGCCTTAAATATTTTTACAGCAGTTAAGTTTCTTATACTTTTGTGTTTTGTTGATGTTACTTTGTAAGAGTGAAAGGGTGTTTGGATGAAGGGCGTGTGATTTTAACCTGGTACAGAGTTACTCTCTGCCTAAATATGCTTTTTGATGGTTTTGGATGACTTCTCTGTTACATGGATGTTGGCTTCAGAGATGGATGTTTTCTGCTCCTAGTGGATTTTTTTTTTTTTTTTTTTTTAATCTGGTGACATTTTGTAATGCTAAATTCTTCCCAGAAAAAAAAAAAAAGGTTTAAATTTTAATGTACTCTTTCTTAGTACCTTGTTATTTTATACCAACTTTTCTTGGTATTTTAGCATTTGTTGTAGTTGGCTTCAGCATTAGGAATTAGGCTAATTTAGGCTAATTAGGAATTATTGTTTATGGGTAGTTTAAGTACTATGAGACAGTTAACTGAAATAGTGCTCTTATGCAGTCTCTTTCTTCCTTGCCAATACAAAAAACTATGTCTGTTCATGCCAACACAGATTCTCCCCCTTCCTAAACACTGAATGCAGTTTTCTACCTTAAATTTAGCCACCTTTATCTCTGTATGTGAGAGAAGTTATAATCAGATGTAATTGGTAGACTAACTTTTGCATTTGAAACTGTTTCTTTGAACTTGTTAGCCAAAACTATCACTTTCTGCTTGGTGATAATAGCCTCAAAAATTTTCATCTGCTATATCGCCTAAGGATGAATCCTTAAGAAAAAGAAATAAAATTAGGTCACAAGATTTGTGATAGTCTTTGAAATTGCATAAAAGTGGATGCTTATCAAAATTGCCAGTTTTTTTGAAAAAGAATTTTAAGTATGTAGTTTTGTAACAAAGTTTTGTGTTGCCCTCTTCCACGTATGTAGATTTAAAAAGCATATTGCAGTATGCGTAGAATCACGTTCACTAGAAGGTGAGATGTGGGCAGTTGTTACTAAGTCTCAGTTTTTACTATAGTGTGTGTAGATTTTTATATGTACAATTATAAGTTGTGGTTAAAGAAAGCTGTCCAGAACATAGAGCTACTCAGCTATTATAAATCAGTGTGTGTCTATGTCCTTCCAGGGACTCAATTTTGCTGTGCTGCCAGCATTTTGTTCATCTTGGCCTGATTTTGTTGGCAACTGTGACTACTGTGGTAACTTCCTTTAATGATGCTGTTCTTTCCAGCCTAGGACAAAACTTGTTTGGCTTTTCTTTTACATTTTCAATATCTGAATGAACTTCATGTATTTTTTCCAGTTTATGTTTGTGTAACATGTTAAGGGTTGCCATTCCTGTATATTAAATAGAGCTGGATCCAAGGTACAGTTCTCCTATGAATAGCTGAAGTGACTTGGTAGTATACTGTTGCAACCATTCTGTTAATGGCCTCAAGTTTCAGCTCTCAGCTGTTCTTAAAATCTAAAAAGAATAGCTAATCTCAAACAGAAAGGATGTTAAAAGTCAAATTTACATGTAGAATTTAGATCCTCTGTAACTTTCTGAAACATTCCCAGAAGTCAGGTATCTTCTACAGTCAGGTTTTGTTAACTTGTAAAACCCTGTATTAGTAATTGAAATAAATTTTGGAACAGGTTGCCCAGAGAAGCTGTGGCTGCCCTGTCCCTGGAAGTGTTCAAGACCAGGTTGGACGGGGCTTGGAGCAACCTGGTCTGGTCTAGTGGGAGGTGTCCCTGCCCAGGGCAGGGTGTTGGAACCAAATGATTTTTAAGTCCCTTCCAACCCAGAGCATTCTATGATTTTCAAAGCAGTGCTTGCTGGGTATCTTTTGACAATGGCTAATAGCCTGTTTCATTTGACTGTGGCTTCATATCAACAATGACATGAAGCTGTTCACCCTTATGATTAAAGAATCGTGTTGCTTCAGGTATTCTGACTCTTAGCTTTTGTGTAATTTTGTATTCTTTGTGTTCTTGCCACATTTCTTTAGTAAAAACTGCACACTTTGTGAGCATTTTTCCTCCCTCCCTCTGACAACAGTGGATGGATGGTTACTTATTTGGCAATTTCTGTCATCCTGTATTGTCTCCTTTCCTTTCTTTATCCTGATCCTTACATTACTAGAAATTTGGAGAGTAAATATTTTCTTCTGTTGTGTTTTTCTTAAAAAGAAACCCCTCAAAGACAAACTCTTCTTCACGCCCCCAACCAGCTCCCCACCTATTTTCTCTAATCTGTCTTTAATACAATTATCCCTCGTAAGAGTGGATGGACTGTCTGTTTACTTTTTTTGATTAGAGCTGAGAAGCTGTATATATGCTTTAATGGTTGCCGTCACTGTGATGTTAACAATAAAGAGGGTAAGGTCTGTTCACTTCCTAATTTCTACAAACCCTCTACTTCTGTGATGGCACCTATCTGAAGGTGAATAGATCTCTTAATTCAAATGGTTCTAATCCTAATTTTCCTAAGGCAGGTTTTTGCACATGACGGATTTCCAGTACCTTTGTTCTATTGTTGCCTGCCTTCTTGGGCTGTCTTAGAGGGAATGTAAGGGGGTACTTAGGTGTACACTTACGCGTTGCATGTATTTTTGACTTTAGCACCAAAGTCCTGGAATCGTAATCCCTTAGGTTTAGCTGGCACTGTGTGTTGTATTATTGCCTCTGTTTGTTAACTATTGTCAGTGAAAATGGAAAAATCTTATTATACTAATCATTCTACGTAAGCATTTTCACTTGACGCTGTTCAATTATTCTGAAAATGGCAAAGCGAAAACTATTGGAACTATTTATTTCTCTTATGGTTTGTCTCTTGTATTGAAAATTCCTCGGAAAAGCCAGAAAGTAAGATGACTACTGCCGACCTGTCTGTTTTCAGAGGCACTATGGATGAGAAAGTAGTGTTTGCATTAACATTCCAACTGAAGGATTTCCTTGCCAGAATAGCACTGGTATGTTAGTCTCATGGTATGGGCTGTAAATTCCACCAAATCAATTCTGGTGCAAGTCCCGCAAAGGTGTCTCTGCACTGCTCTCTGCTGGACATCAGGTTCAATGGCAATTTATTAGTGCAAGCGTAGCATCACTTGTATGGATAAAGCCATAACGTACCCATGTGTAGCTGGACTGCTAAATCATGAGGGAGCCCAAAATGCAGAAGTGCTGAGGGGTGTTCTGCAAGATCAGCTCGACTCTATCCAGGCATACTAATCCCTGCTTACAGTGGGCTTTGCACTAAGATCTCTCTACTACGCTTCTCAGATACCTTTTATTGGCATCTCTCTCCCCCGTCCTGCCCCACTCTCTAATGAGAATATCACCATCTTCCTTAATAGCAGATGAATCAAGTTGTAACTGGCTATCAAAAGTTATTTTTAGATGCCATGTATGATCTAATGAACAAGCCTTCTTGCTTACTGAAGTTTCAAGGTTAATCTTGAAAAGCTGAATGTCGTGTGAGCAGAGGCAGATAACGTGTCATGCAAAGATTTAGCTGACTAGGACAGAGACCTTGAGGATATTCAAAGCTCAGTAATGCGATTTGGTGAATCTTACCAGTTTTGTAGGTTAAAGTTTTACTATGCAACATCTTGGAATTTATTTAGAAAACAAGAGTATTAGATGAGCAAACATAAAGTCAGATTAAGATTTTACCAGTGACTACTTTGTCAAGTTATCACATTTTACATTTAAGACTAACTTTATTGCTGCTTAACTTCATGAGGAGTTGGAAACACTGGTTTATAATTTAATTCTTCAATTTTTTTCAATATCAACACTACAGCTTTTTTTCCTGTTGTGATTTTTTTTGTCTGTGTGTGTGATTTCTGACTTCAAATTCAAACAATGCTAATTACAAATTCCTTAAGGAACAAGTGCAAACCTTAGGCTATATAATTGATATGTCTCACTAGTACTGTTTGGGTTAAACAATATATTTCTCTTTTGTAGCGCTGGAGAACATGGAAATCTTTTAAGATTTTTCAGAAGCCTTTCATCTTATGCTGAGTGGTGTGAACATCGTAGATGCACTTTTCTACATTTCAAGGTAGTGTCTATCAAGCCTTTATATATCAGTATTATGTGGAGTTCTTTAAATAGTTCATTAAGACAGAGCAATGGATGTGAAATTAGCACTCTTTATCAGAGTATGGGAATCTTAATTTTGTATCTTGTGGAGAAGAGAATGCCCTTGCTTGGTATTTGTCTTGATTTTTACCATGCTATTCCTCTTATGTGGGGGAAAATTAAGAATATATATGCCTTTCTGTGGAGGAGTAAGACAGTTTTTCATTGGTATTACATTTCATTTTGAACAAAACAAAGGCGAAAGAAGAAATTAAAAGAAAATAACTTTGTAGCCTTTGGCATTTAAATGTTAGTTCTGAAGGAGTGGATCTGTCTTTCAAAAACTTGGCAGCATGTGTTTGGGCAACAGCACTTTCAGTTCTGAAGTGTTTTGCTTGAATGGGAAATGAACTGTTCCTCACTCTTAACTGGAACATAGTATTTGAACTTAGTTTTCAGTTACATTTATTTGGCTTGATTGCTTTGTCTTTGTACTGGTTTTAAGATAAACAACTAATCCTTGGTGTAAACATACTGCAGTTTTACAGACACAGAACATCTTACGTGATGCTTAATGTTAGAGGAGGATGTTTAGCTGTGTAATTGTGTGTGGGTTTTTTAGTTCAATTTTATTTAGCCCAAGCATTTACCATCATTAAACTCAGCACCATCTTTACTTTTCAGTTGTAGTATGAAGTGGGAAGTGCTTTGTTTCCTATCTTTTTGAATCTTTTAGGCCTTTCTGAGTTCTGTGCTAGATTAATCAATTTCCATTATCAAATCAACCAGATTAATAAAAAAAAAAGTACTAATTTCTGATAATGTTAAAAAAAAGAATCCCGTCCCCAGCTGAGTAATAAACTGGTGTCGCCTAATCCTGCTGATTGTTGGATAAGCACTTTTCGTTAATCTCTCTATAGGGAAGGTAGAGCACCAAGAGCTTTATGGCTTTGTGGTGTGGTTTTCTTGGTTCTTTTTTTTCCGACTTCACTTGATGCTTTCTGATCCTTCGATCAGCCTCACGACAGCAATCATTGTGGTTTCTGTGACAGTGATTCAGTCAACTGTTGTAAATATTTCTTATTTTAAAATTCAGTACAGAAATGAAAAAATAGAAAGAAGGTAGGTCTGGAGATTATTTTTAAATTGTCATGTGTATCTTAAGCAGTTTTAAAAAGTATTTGTTTAGATGTTGAGTGTAAACAATGAGGAGATATATTAATTGCTAAAAGATGTGTGAATATAAATTCACTGAAGACCTATTGCAAGTTTGTCAATATTACAAATATTAATTTTTTGGGAGAGTATGGAGTGTGATTGACTCTGTGCTTATAAAGAGTTTTTTAGGCCTTATTTCTGCTAGCATTAGTAATAATTTCATTTAGAAATAGAAGACTCTCTGAGGTAAGAGAATTAATAAAGAGTTCAAAGATCAAATCTGACAATTCAAATAATCAGATTGCTAAGGAGAATGTTTATTTATAACTTAATATTCTGTAGTAATTTGTGTGGAAGCGACTAGAAGTATGCTTTTACCATATGCATAAAACCAACTGAAAAATCTTATCCTGGTAATATTCACACTTGGACAACATTAAAAAATGAGTCTGTGTTTTGGTATTTTTTGTTTTTGTTTTTTTCTTCCTGCTTGCTAGACTTCAAGTATATAGGCAGGCAACTGTGCACAGTATTGGAGAGAAGACTGTTTGGGTTTATAGCTTTTTTATTATTTTGTTATTTAAAAGAAAATTACCTAGGCTGTTAAGTAGAAGCAAACGGTGCTTCTAATAGTTTTCTCACAGTGCAGAGTAAAAACAGGAAAGGTGGATTATTTTTTCCTTTTCTGTTAGTTTTGGTACTTGAGAAGAAAGGAATAATGTAGAAGTGATTGAATACTTCAAATAATAATGAAATTTGAGATAAATGGCAATTACAAGTTTCAAGCGAAGTTGGACAGCACTGTATTTGTAAGAGGTTGACTGTCACAAATAGCAGTTTTGTAGTGAGAGTTTTCCCCATTAACAAGAGTAATGGTGGGATGGATAACTCAGATCAAGCAAAAAAGCAATTTAAAATATGCGTTGTTTTGACTATAAGCAGGCTTTCCTACAAAGTTGGGGCAGATTTAGGTTGGTGTGAGTAGAGCAATGTTCAGTTGTAAGCATTTTGTTCTGTATTATATGATGTTGTGCTTTAGCAGTTGTGGTTTTTTAATGAAACAGGTTAGTTTACAACTTGCATACTTCACACAGGCACACACAGTCAAGAATTGAGCATACCGTTACTACTTTGCTGCCGCTCCTCTATTCTGCTGAAAAAATCTACAACGTAGTGCTTTAAATAGATTTTGAAGGCATAAGTGAAGTGTCCCACAAGTCTTTTGTATGGCAGGTCTTACTGTCTTGCCACTGTAAATATTATGTCTGCAAAATGGATTTATATCTGCAAATAAGTTTCTGATCTGGAGAAACCCTTAATGTGATATGAGGCTGAACAACTGAAGCATGTTGGCATTGCCGGAGGAGCAGATTGAAGCTGATATTGATAAACAAAAAAAAAATTTCAACTTTTATTGGAAATACAGATCAGAAACGAGAGATAGGAAAAAAATAGAATGGTGTACATTCAGCTTGATATTACTACTGGTCACACAAATAGAAGGCAAAAAATCCTGCATGCTAAAGCCCTTCTTACTTAATGTTTTGATGAGTTAACTTGCTATGAATGGGGAAAGTAAATTAAAGCACATCAGATAATTTACTGCCTGCATGAGGCATTCAGAAGGTACCAGTTGTCTACTTGGGTTTGCTCGCAAAATATTAAGACTGTTAATTAGTGTTACTATTGATATTTACTACTTTTTTAAAAATATGTACAACATTTTATTGTAAAATTAATAATGTGATAATGGTTAGGTCTTAGAATGCTTACATGTGTTTATATAAATGTGCATATATTTGTGTATACACATATAATTTTTTTCGTAGGAAGACTTTTGGTGATATTTACTGATCCTATTAATACTGAAAAGAGCTTTATTTGGTAATAATGATTTGTGAAGAGAATAAGATCAGTGGCCACTGCTTATGTAACGTTATTACATTTATACTTCTAGCTGTGTTTTTTCCATCTTGAGCATTTATCAAAACAGGGATGAGAGAACTAATGTCTTTTTTTTTTTCTAGTACAAATTTGACTTGAAGTTGGAATATATTTTTACATGCTTTGTGGTTTTTTTGGTTTTTCGTTTGTTTGGTTTTTTTTACCTTTTGCTGAAGGTAAAAAACATCAAAGTTTTATGAATTACATGGGAAAATGAAAACCAAGTATTATTCTCACTGTTGGACTTGGTTTTTTTTCTCAGTTGTATTAAGACAATGGAATTTCTCTCTTGTTACACCAAATAACTTAAAATGGAAAATACTGGGGATTGCTATGTCTTTCTTTGGTAATGGATTCAGGGCAAAAATATTTTTGTCCTGCATTTCATAATTGTGTCCTCTTTCCAGAAAGATGTGCCCACAGTTGATGCTTGACACAGTTACTTAAAAAGTGACTGAAAGTCACTTAGGTCTCAGTGTTCTTAGTGGCAGAGCATCATCAGTATGTTTAGAATTAAGCGTGCACTTAATTCCCCATAGCACAAGCACTAACAATTCGAGGCTTATCTAAATAAGATAAACAAAACTAATACAAAATACTGTGTGAAATCAGTATGTTAGATGTAGCGATACATCATCATGCATTTGATGCTTAACTATTTCTACAAATTAGGAATCTATACTAGTTTCAAAATTGGTACAAAGTACCACACTTCTGGCATTCATTTATTTGAGGAGTTTACACCTGTGGTAGGTATTTGAGGGGAGAAACTGAAACTGAATGTCAGAAGTGTATGGTTGGGTAATAAAAGCCATTGTGTCCTGTCTGTTGAGGCCTGCACACATTGATTTGTGTTTTTAATACACTGTATGGTTTAAAGTAGTTAAGTGAAATGATGCTTGAAGCTTAAAGTTAACGCTATTTTTAAATTAATGATGGAATCAACTTTTCTTTTTAATTTAAAGACGTGATTTGATTTTTTTCCCCTAATGAGCAGGAGTATTGTTGTACAAGGGTAATTGTTTATCTAGCTGAAATCTTACTTACAGGTAAAAACATTAATTCAGCTTTGTTGTTAATTATATTGTCACATTTTCTTGTCAAGAAAAAGCAGGGGAACAGGGCTCGGTCCATATCATCTGTTAATAACAAAGATACTTGGAGTAATGCTATGCTGTACTTCGGCCATTGTATTAAAATTGGAAGCTTGCGTTGCGAAAATGACTCTTGTCAGTACAGCTGAGCAAAATTTATATATTTCAATTAAAAATACCATGTGTAAAAATAAAATACATGTATAATATATATACACACACAGACTCTTAGATTATTTTGAAAGCAAAATATAACACATCTTTGAAAAGTTCCACTTGCTGTGTTGCTTGGTACACTAAGCCTAAATAGGAATTATTCTGCTGTTCCCCAAACCAAGTTTTTAAGGAAGCTTTAATGACATTAAGCTTTGAGAAGTTCTATTTCTAAACATAACTTTCTTTTGTATGCAACTACATCCAATATGCTTTTGAAGGTCAACTGAAAAAATTTCATTTCAGATTAAAAAAGTGGAATTAAGATGTATTTTTCCTTTGTAGCTTGCTCAAAGAATATTTTGCATTTATCTGAAAGTAAACTGTAGTGATACTGGTAAAGAACATGAACAAGCAGTTGCTTCTGTGATTTTACCTACACGTAAAGAATATGTGTTGGTGAAATAGAAGTTGTGAAGATATGTGTGTGTGCATATAGGTATTTTTACACTTTCATTAAGAGAAAAGACTCTGAAAGCAAGGGTGACATTGTAACTACTAAATAAAGTGGCTGATTTGAAACAATTATTTCAGAGAAGAACCACATTTCAACATAGTAAAACGTTCTGGGTATGAAGGGAAAACGGCACAAGTAAGGGAGAGGATATAAACGTGTAAATAGAGGAAAAAGAACGATCTTTTGTTACCATGCTTAAGTTTTGGCATGTATAATTACATAAGTAGTGGCTAGTAGTATGTTCCTACAGGCAGTGTTCTCAAGCAGGAGAAAGCATTAACGTGCTTTGCCAAGAGGATCGGATTGCCTTCCATCCTTATCTCATCCATACGTGTGCGGATGTAACGTGTGTTATTAGATTTGCAGAATGTGTCATCGGTGATTGTAGTAATATTGTTGTACTGCAAAACAAAACAATTTTTAGTAAATAAATAAATAAACACACACATACATATAAACACGGCCATATATGTTGAAGAAATGTCAAACTTTAATATTATTCCTCTTACCCTTCCATTTTATTGTCATTGGGGTTGATTTGTGTGTAATGTAGATATGTAGGAATCAAGTCTCTTCAAACCAATCAATGAACTAGTAAGTCATTTAAGGTTGTTACTAATGTTTCAAATGTATTGTTGATAAAAGACTATTGCTTATTTTTACCATTTCCTATCCTTGATATACAGAAACTAATGGGAAATTCTTGCACGGTAATTAGCTAACAAACAACTTCTGAACACCAAATGCTTGTGGCCATACAGATTAGAGGTAAATTGTTTTATTTGGAGGAGCATTAGACAACTGTAGCACAACTGCAGTGTGAACTGTTTTAAAAGACAGAGGGTTTGGTTTGAAGTATGTAACTGATGAGGCCCTTCGTAATAGAATGTTAAGGAAATACTTCAAAAATACCTGAAGGTGAAGAATACGCAGACTTTCTGGTAAATTAAGGGGAACAGATTCCAGTGCGTTGTGTCCTAAGTAGAGGTAGGCCAAATTTGTCAGCTTCTAATAGAAAGAGAAAGAGATTATTAATGCTGATATTGCTTGAAGTTCAGTAACTTGTGCCTGTTACAAGACATCAGTATTTTTTTCTGATCACATAGAAAGCATGTAAACCAATCTGACATGAAACATTCTTTTGCTGTGAATGTTTAATTCTATTGTATCAAGAAATTCATAGAACAGGCCTTCTATGTTTTGGAAATTTCAGTGTCAGCTTATTAGTTATAAAACTTGAGGTGAATATAAAGCTATATCCTTGTTTACTAGTATTTATGTGGTTCTGAGAACTGTATTTGAGCCATCAATTTTGAATCGACTCTTTCTTTACATGTAAGAGAGAAAGGAAGTAGGTAAGATATTTCACAGAATTTTTTTTTTTATTTGAATGACATGAGAGAGTGAGTGCACAAAGGGCTGTTATTCCAAAGTGCCTCAAACCCGAAATGAAACAAAACTTTGAAAGCTTCTTCACTGTAGTTTGTTTCTTAGATTACAAAAAATACCAAAAAAATCATTTGGTCATATACTGGATAGTCTGGTTACTAATTTTATTTACTTTGGTTACTTAAATTATTGTCTCTTGCTTACCTTGAAAGCATTTGCTTTAATTCCTCTACTCTTGATTCTATTTTGATTTGCATTGAATGTGGTTAATTTGGGAGGTAGAACAGGAAGTTTTATAAGTCGATTTTCAGCAAGAGAAAGTTCTTCCAATAACAGAAGCTTTGAAAAGGCCCCATCTTCTATTTCTTCTATCTTATTTCCACTAAAATCAATTCTTCTCAAGGTAGCTTTACACAAAAGAAATAAAAAACTAAATATTGAATTTATAATTACACTGCATGTCAAAAAATGTATGGTTGTGTATGTTAAATGTTACATTGTTGGCTACACGATCCTAGTTGTGATCTACAAATGTACATTCTATTAAAATATGATTAGAATCCACATTTGGATTTCCTCGTGGTCTTAAATTAAAAAAAAAAATCATGAGGAAAATACTCTGGATCCTTCCTTTTGTTTCTTAGAGGCAGCGTGATTTCAGATATTCGTAGAATTTGTCATGTTGTAGAGTGGGATAGCTGGAAGAGATGCCCCTGGAGCATTTGCAGGAAAAATAATAAATGATCGTTTAAGACTGGATGGGATGTAGACTTTAATTTTATTTTTAGCAAACTGCTCTTTCTCTGATAGTGTGGGAATATTGAAATGGGAGTATTAAGACGGATACATGAGCCAAAATGGGTTTCCATATTGCCTTCACAGTTCCTTGTTTTAGTATAAACATTGAATTAAATAAGTAATATGCATAATATGAAATATAGTAAAGTATAAATTATATCTTATTTTGGTAATCTTGACATACTTTTAAGGGACAACAGCTTCAAATATACTATCAGGTAAACAGAAGTTAAAATTTGAATGTTACTTACTAATGTCAGCAAAATCTGAGACTGCTATCCTTTTTATTTTGTTAAATCGTGCATAAAGATATGCTGTTTCCTTTGGCAGTGGGGGTACAGTTTCGATGTCTATTTCCTCGCAGTACACTGATCCGCTTAAACACACACAGAGCAGGCAAGTAGGTAAATCTGAAAGCAAATTATTTTGAGTAGGCAGTTAAAAGTTATTCAACTAACTTAAGCTAGAATATTCAAAATAGATTTTTCTCTAATATCTCGTAAGATTTCCAGTCATTAGGTTTTTTTAAAAAGTTCTGTTGATGTCAAGTTCTGAAAAGATTTAATATTCTGAATTTCTTTTGAGGTTTGTATTCTTTTTCTTGTGCGTAATTTCCACGTGTATATTCTTTGTTCTTATCTGAGCATGTCTTGAAATGCTATTAATCGATCTTAATTCAGTTTCATCCTTTAGTTGGCTTACAGTATTGTGAATATGACAACTGTAACTCTGTGGCCATGTTGAATGTCATCTTTGGAACCATTATTTTGAAAAGAGAAATTCATGCAGGAGAAACATCTGTCAAGGCACACATTGCATTGGAGCATTTTTGGCAGGGTCACGTATTCTCTGTGTTACCCCTAGTTACTATTTTGTCTAATCGTTTTTATAAAAACTCCAGCAATTTAGGCATTCTGTTCCCTTTTTTTACGGAGGGATTTTTTTTAAATAGCTGTTATTTTTAGTAGTGAGGGAAACTCTATCTTTTCTAATGTGGTTTAAGCCCCTTATGGCTTGTCCTGTTCTTCATAGGCATCAGTAGAGTATTAGTCTTTTCTGCTTTGCATTAATCCTGCATTTATGACAGCATCCTGCTGTATGACAGCAGTATTAAAATACATTTAACAAACATGGCTTTGAGTCCAGTTTCGTCACCACTGCTGTCTGATCTACTGTGTTTTCTATATTGTGAGACTTTTGGTTAGCTTCCAAATTGGTCCGTATGTAGTAGCAAGTAGTATGATACTGCCAGGTTGTTTGTTATCACTACGTAGTAAAATAGGATCTTCCGCAACCAGTGAAGAGTTACAGAAGTAGTCAGTCAATACTGGGAAGCCAACCCGGTATGTATAATAGAGTAATTATTTATTTTTCCTACAGAGGTACTGCATAGAATGGAACTCAGATTTTGTGCTTTAGCTTTGTGAATATTCCCATTTGGTATACTTTAGAGTTCTCCCTCATTCGCCTTTTTTGATTTAGTGCCTTGTTTGTCATATGCTAGAGTGTAGGAAATGAAAAATGGTTGTGAAAGATGTTGTCACTATTTAAAAGGCAACAGTTTTTATCCTTGTCTGTGACTGGAAGCTCTGGTGTTCTCACAGATGTGTTCCGCTTTTGATGAGGGAGTGTTGACAGATGCTATTTGGCAATAACTAACCTTGATTAAAACTTTGGTGGAGATTGACACTCGGGTGGTCTTGATGAATCATCAGTTATTTTTGGAAGTTTAGATCACAGATACACGCGAAATGAGTGTCGCTTATTCAATGCTCTGTTTGGCAGACAGAAACTTTGCTCCTTTCAAGTTTAGAAATCATTGTGGCTCATTAGGAGAAATCTGGACAATATACCTCAGTCTGTAGGAGACTTAGGCTAGTGAAGAACATTCGTGATTTATTCTAACCATTGACCTCCCTGATCATCAGATGTAAGCTGTGAGATGAGACAGTTCTTGTAAGAAATCTTTTTATCATGTTTCATTGTTACTTGGGTAAGCTGTGGAGCATACTGAGGTGTGTATTTTGTTTTTCTTGGTTGTCTTGCCTAAATTATTTGACTTGGGTACAGCTCTACAGCAAATACGACTGGGTAGGTCTGTAGAGATTCTTGTAAGCTGTGGTTTGTGTATTCGGAATTTACCTGAGATCCTTCAAATTTTTTCAGCCTGCTCCATCAGAAGTTAGAAGACTTCCCACAGGAGATATGAAAGATATTCATAAATGAAAAGATTAATTCTATATCCCTTGTTATCCTCTGTATATTAAACTTTCATATTAAAATATGTTCTTTTGGAGAGCTTAAATGTTACAGTATTCATATCAATTAACTTACTTGTATCCTTTGTTGGTGCTATATTGCGTTCGCTGTCATCCCCTTGCAGTCTTAGGGAAGTGTCAAGAGAAACATTTGTTCCATCCTTTGTGTGAGAGCAAATACGATTTTTAAAAAACAAACAGCAAACAAAACCCCAGAGTATTACAAGGATCTGAAATAGCATGTTGTTTAAAAATTAACTTCCTAATACATCCTTATGACACTTAATTTCCAATTTTTAAAATCACGTTGGTCATCCAGTGTATAAAACTATATATATTTTCCACCTTGTTCGTGAGCTACAAAGCTACACTTCGAAAGGCAAAAAGGCAAGTTGGTGCTGCTAGTGTTCTTTAGAAAAATGAAGTTATTTAGGAAAAAACAGTAGACACAAAATAAAAATAGAGAGAAAATATAGACTACATAGTGTGGAAGGAATATGTAAGCAATGGGTATCTACAAAAACCTGGAGTTCTGAAGACAGAAGACTTTGTACATCATGCAAAATTTGATTTCTTGTGAATTTAAGTTGTATTTTTTTTGTTTTGCCCAAATAATCTTAGTAAAATAACATTTCCTTGCATTTAAAGTTATTCAGAGTTCCCTGTTGAGATAGTCGTTGCATCTTTTCAGTTGCAGGGCAACTCAGTTTATAAACATGTTCCTTTCGGGTATTGGCTGAAATTTAGCAATTCATTTCCATTAACTACACTTAAGTCTGTTTTAATACCTGGGCTACTAACAGAAAGGGCCTTTTGTGACGCAGGAAGTGGTAGTCAGGTTTTCATTGAATATTGTAGGAATTTGAGAATTGCATACCATTTCTAGAATTGTATACATACAGTGGGTTATACTACGGTTTGCATGTATTGAAGTTAAGGGGATTTTTAGGCTGACTGTGGCAGTTCTGCTTGGCTTGCATCATTCTTTATCTTTTTTGATGGGGAATAGTTGTAGGACAGAGTAAGACAATATGCTTTTTGGTCTGCATTGCTATTGAAAACACATGGGGGAAAAGTACATTATTGGGCATGGAAGATGTTTTTCTTTAAACATGCTTAAGAATCGGGCCCTGGCAGGAGGATGGTCCCCTGTTGAAGAGAACTTCTTACACATTGTGAGTGCTTACAAGTGAACCAATTACTTTTTTTCTTTTTAAATTCTTCTCCCCCTTCTCCCCCCCATTCAGGCACATAGCACACTGATAGTTTATCTACTAGGGCAGTGTGAAAGTAACACTATCTGTCAAGTTAGTTTTGATACTAACTTTGTTTGTTTTTTTTTTTTATTTGGTTGCTTGCTTATATTTTGCTGTGGGAATTTTTGTATTCTGCAAAATAAACCCCTCCAGTTTGACATAAAGCCCGAGACACAAATTTCTTGTCCAGCCTCTGTTATTTTGACCCTTTTTTAGCCTGTGAATCATCCATCCCTTGGCTCTTCCCAGCGTCTGTCTATCCAGGCTATGGCTCTTTTTTTGCCTCTTGTTTTTGTGGAACGTTTGGGGTAGGTTGGTTTGTTCTAGCAAGACTTCTATACCCAAGTTAGAACGCTGGCAACAGTTCAGCAGTTGTAGCGTGAAACTTCTGGTTGGGGTAAGAGCTTTTGCAGTATTTGGTGTAGAGAAACTGAGGGGTGTGAGCTGAACAGTTGGACTCAAACAAGCAGCAAATTGTACAGAAGATTTCTGCAAAAATGTTTAGGTTGCATAAATATGTTGATTAGGCATGTGAAGACATGGCCCTTGTTGAGGTATCCATGCCAGTAGACGCTTCTGTATAGATGGACTTAAAATAGAACAACTGCACTTCTATTGTAGCATGTTTGGCTCATAAGGGGCGTTTTTAATATGCTTGTATGAAAAACGTGTTTGCTGACAGAGCATATCTGTACCAGGTACAGATTTCTAGTACAGTATCTTACTTGAGGTAGGATCCATGAAAGAGTATGCATGTGAGTTCCTTGCAGAATACAGTGTACAGCTAATTTCTGCAAGCAGGAAATGTCAACAACAAAAAACCCTGATTATTTGCAGAATACTCTTAAATACACAAAATTAAACAACAGATTCCCACCCTATCCCCCCCAAAATAGTAGTATAAATAACCAATATAATGCAATTATTTCCTGGTCAGCTAGAAAAATTCCTAGCTGTGGAATACCGGTGCAGAAGGTTGTCTGGATTATAACCACAGAAAGTTCATTACTTACATACGCAGGGAATGCACTGAAGGCTTACTTACATACTGAAATTCTACCTGCTTCCTGCACTTTACTCCACAGACATGAATTGCCCATACAAAGCTGCATTAACATTCTACGTCTAAATACTTTATCTTAATACTTACGGAAAGTAACTGATTCATCTTTATAACACACAAAGGTCTATAAAGCTGGTAGTTTATATTCAATGGAATAAATTAGTCCAGATATGAGACAGTATCTTAATTGGATGGTTCTGTTCTGTTGTGGAAATTAAGATTTCATGTTTTTAAACTTCTAATATTTTTATTCAAGACTAGGGTGGCTGTGGTTTCAAATAATAATAATTGTAATGAATTTTGTTTGGCTCACCTTTTCCTTAGAAGTAGACTAAAGCTCATTTTGTTGGTCACTGACACAAATAGATTTCTTCTGATGTTCACTTAAAATCTTTTTTCCAACTGTATGTTCAAGCACACAGTAAGGAGTTAAATTTGTCATGCAAGATGGATTTCTGACTGGGCATGTTTGAGGAAATTGTTGGAATGTATTTCAGTTACAGTTAACACTTGAAATATTCTGGGAGCTAGAATATGTGCAATAAAAGAATGGAAGATTTGTTTAAATCATCCCATGATTTAAATTGAGAACACTGGATCTTGTATAGATGTTTTTCTTGCACATAAGGAACTAATTTATTATTTTGCAATGAAAACATGTCATTGGAGAACTGACCTGATGGAAATAATGACCGACTGCATTCCTAGAATTATCCTAAACAGAACTGTTGGCCTTCAGAAGACCTCTCTCTAGTTTATAGCACTGCCAGTACAGATTTTGATTAGTCTGTGGCACATCTGTTGGCACTATTTCCTTGTAGGTACACTCATTATTGTTCTTTTTACTGTAACAGTAACATCTTCTTATTAGAATGATTTTAGTAATGAATGTCATCTGATGCTGTTCCTAACTAGTTCAAGTTAGTTTTTTTTAAAAAATACTAAAAATGTTTACTCAGTTGTGAGTGGGTAGCTGCCTGTTAGTTGAGAGTCATTTAAATGGTCTCTTTTTCATAGGTTTATGAAACATGTTACTTCATCACCGTGGCAGATGTCACATTTAAAAATACCTTCAACATTTTTTAATTTAAATATGTAGCTGTTCTTTTTAGTCTAACAGTGGAAAGCTATAATTTAAGTAGAATTGGCAAAATTTTAAAAAGGTATACAGACGTGATTTTTCTCTCTATATATGATTTTTCTATATTCTATATAATTTTTTACTTATACTAATTATCTTTTGCTGTAGTCTTGTTTTTCTTGTTTATCAGACAAAGTTATTGTAACAAGTACAGTTAATGAAAACTTCCTTGAATTTATTAATACTTGGTTGTTACTGCTTTGTTTGCATATGTGGTGTTTTCCTTGGCAACTACTCTTGGTTAGTTTTTCTGCCTGATCAATGGTGTATCTCGTTCTCTCGATGTGTATCATTCAGGTCCTGTCAGAGGCAGCCTGAACAGAGGTATGAGGTTTTTAACTGTCTCTGTCAGCTGAGGCTGTTGGACTTCATTTAGCTCTTCTGCTTTTGTATTTTCTGTTCTGTTTTGTCTCTTCTGCTTAAGTATTTAATTTAATCAGCATGTATGTGGAGCACGCAGCAAAAAAGTTCAGGATCGACCGTTTGGGGGTGCTGGTGAGCGCCATGAGGTTCAAAGTGTTAATAATATAGGTGACTACCGCATGACTGGATGCTCCGTAGTAGTTCAGCACTGCTAAACTGCTGAGTTGCAAAAAAACCCCAACAACCCACCCCTGAAAAAACAAGGCAAAAAACTTGATGGTTTGGTAAGTCAAAAGAGAAACTGTGGTTTATACTGGCAGGTTATGTCCAATAAAGTACTGTTTCAAGTATTACTTAGATATTAAAAAAAAAAAATCCTAAATTAAATCACCCTTCTTGTTTTTAAACAAACTTACTGTGTTAATACAATGTTACTCAAACTGTTGAGCTAGTATATCCCATTCTTGAAACTCTTACAGCATTAGGCACCTAACTACAGCAGAGTTAAAAATGGTGCTTTAGTCTTAATTTCTGAAAGCCTGTCTTTTGTAGGTTTCTCAAACTGTAGCAAGGGTAGTATTTTTGTGATTTTAATTTGTGGCTTTCTCCATGTCTGAAACCATTGAATGTTTTGCTATTATTATAAGACTTTTCCATAAGACTTGCATACATGCAGGTAACACCTTATTCATATAATGCTTAGCAGTTACAAATATTAAACTGATAATATAAATAAAATACCTTTCTTATATCCTTGGATTGCATTTCATAATCTTGTTGGATCAGGCTTCCCATGGTAACATCTGTATCATACTCATAAAACTGGAGTGATTCTTGCTGTATAGGTGGTGCTGAATTTACCAAAGGTACAAACACAAACAAAAAAAAAGTAGTCTGCAAAGTCTTCATTCTTGCACGGAATAACGTGTCTGGCTTTCACTGAGCTGGTGAAGATCTGCTCCTGTGTTGACTATGAAGAATACTTTCTTTGTGACTGGAAATGAAAATGCAATCCGTCAAAACAATATTTAAAGCCTAGAGGACTAGTTGGCAGGGGTTTCTAACGCATAAAGAACATGGAACAACTTTTAACTCTTGATATCCTTTAATTAGACTCTAGCATTATAAAAACTTGTCTTAGCATGAAAAGGAACTGTGAAACAATAAACAATGTTTTCCAACTAATAAGGAAAATATTACCTTAATTGCATCCACTTGTTTCCCAGTGTGTTATTTTTGTTATTAGCAAGAGGATTTTGTAAAGCATTTTATGAAACATTTGGCAGGTATGTAGCTGAACTAATTAAAATGAGAGAGGTTAAAAATGCATTTTTGTTGGTTGTATGTTTTTTCAAACCTAAATGCTCTATAACAGTAATCTCTGTTTGTCTTTAAATTTGAAAGTAAACAAGAGAAGATAACTTAACACCCCCTGAGTTTTTACAGGTTGTACACTTTTCCGAGCAGGGGGAGGAGGCTACAAACACAATCTTTAAAACATTCAAATACACACAGAGTAATTTTTTTCCTGTCTGCTGTAACTAAGTGTTTTATTTAAGCTTTCGTTTAATATACTTTTAGGAAAAAAGTCCACCTACCTTTTCATCAGATTCAAAGTTCTTCTGTGATTCTGTCATAAAACCAGATATCCTTATCTATATGTTAACCTAAAGTGGATTAACAAAAGAGTAAAGCTATGAATTGCACTCAGAATGTTGCAATGAATACTCCTTCAAAGTTTGACAGTCTTAAAAGTGCTTTCCGTGGGGTAAGAAGTGCTTTGCCAGTATTCTTTCCCTAGGGTAAGAGGTAATATCCTGGAGCAGGGGGGTTGTACTTTGAATAACGTTGTAAATGTTAAGTCTGTCTGGCTCATCCTACTTTTGGTATTAGTTGTTAAAATGGTAGCCTTCTGCTTTGTGGTGATTTATTCTTTTTAATTGCTAAGGCTTTTTCTGTAAATCAAATATTAATTGTGCAAACTAGAGGTCCATAACAAGTCATGTGTTATCCATTTTGTTTAATGGTTTAGCTAAGAGACAAAGCAGCTGCCTTCTAACTGAGACAGAGGTAGAGCCAAAACATACATATACCATATTAGTCACACTTTATGAGTAATAAAATGTTTCATTACAAGTTGTATATGTTTAGAGAACTTTCACCTAAGTATGAAATGGAAACTTTTCAGTCTGAGGAGTTCTGAAACAAAAAAAGTACTTTTTAGAACTCTGTGTGTGTGTATGTTGAGACTTTCAGACAAGTAATTCATGTCTAAAAGCTTCATTGAATGACTTGTTAGGCAATTTATTGAAAAATTGTTTTCACAATAAATACTTGTTTCGAGTAAAGTTCAGTGTCAGTTCTATAGATAACTTAGTAAACACTGTCCAGGTGTAGAATTTTCATCTGAACTGCAGGCAGCAGTTTTCTGGGTTTCTAATGCATTTCTTCCTCCCCCATCCTTTTCCTTATTATGTATTTTTGGCAGTCAGTACAAATGCAAGCCAGATGACAAACTTTAAAGTTTACAAAGTAGCTTTTTTTAGTCTTTAAAAAGTATGTAGCAATAAAATCTATTGGGAATATATTCAGATTTACATATCTTTTTCATTTTCTCTCTCTCTTTTTTTTTTTTTTTTTTTTAAGATAGGACTGTCATCTAGAGTAATGTTGGGGATAAACAGTGGACCTATTTGGTTAAGTTTTCTTGTAAGTGCTGCCTTGTTTAGAAACCAGATGTTTGTAGTAAATCTGCAAATTGTAGAGTGGCTACGGCCATTTGCTCTCTAAACTTTTTTCCAGTTTATCATCAGTTACCACTTTCTGAACTCATTAGGCTCTTATAAAAATGTTTTTCATTTAGCTCATATGCAAATTAAACAATGTCATAGTTTGGACTTGGAGCTTGCTTGAGGGTAATGATTTTGCTGTAAGTATGTAACTGAAATGTAAAGGGAAGAGGTTCAATAATAATGGAAATTGGACTTTGAATCACATTGCTGTTCTGCCGGAACAATATGAAGAACAAAAGTTTTGAAGTGGCTAGGTTATTAAGGTGTTTCTTGTACATTACATAGGAACTTTCAGTTGGAAGTACTGCGTGTGACAGAAAGGGTGGATTTGCTGAGGAAGGGACAAAAAAGTTGCTGTGTCAATACCATCTTACCATCCCTTGTGGTTTTGTGCATGTCTCAGAAGTAATGACAGCGGCTCTGCTTTCTACTTACCTCTTCCCAGCTGCTGCCCCCCTGCCAAATATCCACGTTAAGGTTTCATCTGGTTCTGGCATCCGCATTTTTCCAGTGCTTGAATGTAATCAAAGGATAAATGTTCTAAGGGAAGGGTATTAAGTATGGAAGCTGAAAACATGATATAAAATATTAAATATATTTGTTATATTCTCATGAGAATATAACATATATTTTTGTAAGTACTGAAATGCTAGATATCACACTATGTACATGGAATAACTTAGTTTTTTCCTTATATATGGCAATTTTTAAAAATGAGGGAAAATTACTAGAAAAATGATGCCTTGAAAATTTAGGGAGTCTTCATGCAAGAAAGCTCTTACTTGCTTTGATCTGCAAGAGAAGAGGCTTTGTAATGTTAGCAGACCTTAGTAACAGCTTCTGCAGAATACATTGTCAAAAGTCTGTGTTCATCAGGGTCACAAGATTTCAGTGGTATGCTTACCACAAAAACATTGTGTAATGTGCGTACTCACTGCTGTTACCCAAGCACTTACAAGAAACTCATGAACACTTACGAAGACACTTGAAGAGTGATATGTTAAGTAATTACTTTGGCATGATGTCATCAATGTTTACCTTACAGTATAGTTTTACTGTCACTTTAAATTGTCAGTGACGAATAAAGTAGTAGTCCTGTCCTGTATTTCATCTGCTTGTCATCCCTTGTACCAGGAAGGAAAAAAAAAGTAGTAACAAATAATTTCAAATAAAAACTTTTTATCTGAATGTGTAACAGATGCTTGTATCAGCTCAGGGAAGGGGATGGCATGAGTAGCTGCAAACAAGGAAGGATAGTGTTTCTTCTTTCGGCAACAGTGCTGCTTTATTCTTGTTCAAAATGACTTGGAACAACCACCATCTCAAAATCATCTGAAATGCAGAGTGTGGTTCGTATGTGTTGGCAGTAGGGAAGGTAATGGGAAGTATTCACCCTGGCAAGCAGAGTGCGCTTTCTAGGCATTGTTAGTGCTTGGAAGTCTGATATATAGGTACCTGTTTCTTGGACTATAGTTACAATGATCTATGAACTTAGAAAGTGGTTTCTCTTCTGAAAGCCTAAACAAGCTCCTGTTTTTGAAGAGGGCCTTGATGGTGTGTTTACGGTATGCTTTCTGATTTGACAGGTGTGCAAAAAAGCACAGCTGTTTTTTATCATCTAGTTTTTTAAACCCATGATACCTCATTTTCACTGACAAGTGAAAGTATCTTCCCCACAAGATACTTTCACCTGAAGTGTTAGGCATTTTAAATGGCTATTTTACTAATTGTGTTGAAATGGAATCCTGACTTAATTTGAACAGTAGTCATTTCCCTACAATTTTATAAATGTGAAATGTAGCTGAAGGTGTAAATGAAGTGTAACACTTTTTTACTTCTAATAGAGAGAATCCAGTCTAACAAGGGACACTTTCTCTCTGGATTCTGCTTTCAGAAATTTCAGAAACTTTAGCGGAAAAGGGTTGGATGTAAGGTAGGTGTAAAATTTGTTCCCAATGTTGCCTTCTATCAGGTTAGAAAATGAAGAATAAAAGGCTTTTGGGAGAGAAAAAGAGAGAAGTTGGATGGGAACAGATGGCAGAGGTAGGAAAGGTATAGGAGAGCAAGACAAAAATTAGAGGTAAATATCCAAACTGTATGTGTTGCTGATTGAATTTTCTTCAGTATTTGTGAAGGAATCTAGCATTTAGTAGTGTTTATATGTCAAGAGCAGGTAAAGCAAAAATGAAGCTTAAAATATCCTAGAGGAACTGAGGAAAGATTTTGTTTTGCAGGCAAATGAGCAGGGTTTGTGACTCACTTGAACTGGCTGATGTTCATCTCAGTCTATTTGTCTGGTACATGAAGTGGCCTCATAGATTCTGCCCTGCTCAGAGCTTTAGTATGACTTGTTCGTTTCTGTTCTCACTTTTCTAACGCTTCAAAGGGCAGATCAAAAAAGAAAACAAACTTTTCCTTAAAAAGTAATCATGCAGGTGCATACTGCAAAAGCTGTCATGAGCAGTTACTACCCAGTTGTCATAGGTGCTAGCATGTTCATTACCTTTTTACCACGTTAGTGCTAAGCACTTTTTACTTAATGCTTAGTAGCTTAATACAAAAATGATAGGAGAGAGCTTTTCTGTACTTTTAACATTGCTTTGAAATGATGTAATGTGTTTTACGCTGGAACTGAGGGCTGGTTGTTGATAATTCTTAGCATGAGGCACGTACGTCCTCGTAAACCCCTGCAAGGCGCTGAAGAACTGATTGACCTGGTAGGAGACAGATTACCGGAGGGGGTGTCCTTTTCTTTCTGTAAAGTTGTTGGTTAGATATTACTTCTCCAGGGTGCCTGAAGGAATTATGTGGAAGCAGGGACTGGCACTGCCTACATAAAGGGTTGTGATTGTGTGATGGGAGGCAGAACACCAGGAAGAAGAGGGAAGAAGAAGAAAAAAGGAGAGCGGGGGAAAAAAAAGGGGAGTGGGGGTGGGGGCTTATCTCTGGGGTGCCTGGGTTAGCAGGGCTATGAGGAGCACTAGGGAGATTGCAGTAAGATTGCTGTCAAGATATTCCTTATGAAATAAACTAAAGCTGAGATTTTTTTAATTTTTTAAATACTCAGGTTTGTTTTATATTTAGGCAAAGAAAGTATATTTTTGCAGCTGCTTAAAGACCTTGGATTTCGTCTTGTATCATAGTCTCTAAAGGACAATATTGGCAAGTTCTGAAGTTTCTGGGGTTTATTGTTTTTAAACATTCTTGAAAGAAATAAGTATGGATTATTGCTTAGCTTCCTCATGCCTGATGAACACTGGGAATACACAATGTTCAAAATTAGTGTCTTGGGCAGAAATGGTCCGTGACAGAACAAGATGGGGACAAACTAGGAAAGCTTTTAAAGACTTCTGGGCATTTATAGAGGTAAACACAATTCCAAGCTTTCTTTTGTATGTGATTTTTTTTTTTTCTCTCCATGTAGAAGGTAACATGTTCAATATTCCTTAGCATACCTTTTGTATGAAGTGTGATTAAACACTTTACAGTGTTGACCAGCTGCTGTGGATTGGAATAATTATAATAGAAAAGGTTTTATGGAGTAAAAGGTAGTTACTGAACCAGTCTGGTAACGTGTACAACATAATCTACAAGAAGTGAAACATAGATTTACTATTAGAGAACAAAGACATGAAGTGATGCTAAAACTGAACTCAGTGTTTGTCATTTTATTTTCTTCTTTTTTAACCTAAAATAAATAATTTAAGTATCCTGGATTGTTCTCTACATCGTTTTGTTTTTCTAAAATACAGGCCTTTTCTGCTTGACTGTTTGTGTGGCATGATTAATTTTACCTTCTAAAATTACTTTTGTCTCTTTGATGGTACAGTTGCATGTTTTGACTGCTGCATGTATGTGTGATATGAAACTTCTCTGTGACTCCTGCATCCCCCTCTGCTTTTTGTTGAGATCCTGAGACAGGGGTGTAAAAGTAGTTTTTGGGCAGTTTAATGTCTGTGCTCATGCTGGGGCTGCATTTGTTATGAGAACAAAAAGCCAGAGTACCCAAAAGGGAGGAAGCAGTCTCCTGGTTTGTTCTTGAACAATGCACAGCAATTGGATTGAAGGTGATACCATGGAAGAGTTGTTGTGTAATATTAAACAAAGTCTATTCCAATTCAGCATCCCTGAGGGATGGAGGATGTTTTGGAGATAGTATTAAATGCAAAGTAAATGGTCATCATGTCTTAAAGAGAAAACTAAGAACATTCCTAAAGATTCAGAGTGACCAGAAAAGTACCAGATAGGAAATAGTTATTCATAAACACGTCGAGTATTTTTATGAAAAGTTGCAACTATTTCCAAGGCTCAGTGAATTAGATTAAGTTTAAGTCACTGTTAGGGCCACCAGCTGCACAATAGAGACAGCTGCAAAATGACCTAGTGATCGCATGAACATCCTTCCATATGTTTCTGATTTATAATCAGAATTTTTTAAAGCTGAAGACATTACCCTTATTCCTTGTATTCCTGGAAAAGAAACAGACTTCTTGTATCAGTTATTGTGTTACAAATGAATAAAGCACATTTTTAAAACAAGGCACAACAGTAAACAGAAATCAAACTACAGTTAACAAATACAAATGGTAGCTGGAGTAATAGTACTGTCTGCTATTTACCCCAACCCTTCTGTTGAACATATATTCTCTTGAATTTTGCCTGTATATCATCAGTTACACCCTGAATCAAAAGCCAACATACCTCAATTAATTAAAATTGCTTAAATTCCTTCCTGAATTGACATTACTTCTTTATAATAATATCATCATTTGTTGAGAGCCATTATGATGTCTACAGGGACACTAGAGTCAGGGCTCCAAGACTCATTGGCCTTATGTGTTCCTGTTATCTGTTCCTTGTGTTATTCATAGCATAAAAATTCATATTTATGTCTAATCTTCATATTTATCTATTTTTTTTCTGTGTTGTGCTTTATAATAGGGGAAGGTTGATTTTTTTTTTTCTCTGTAGATGATTAATTTATGCAATGAATTACAAATCAAGGTATTATTTATTTTTCTTTTAAATTAATTAGGTTGTTAGAAATATAAATTTTGGACAAAATAGTTTAAAACATTATATGATAAGTGTGTATATTTGTGGAGTTCCGTAACTTCTGATAGTGTATGCACAATTTGGTTTATAGCTGAAAAGTTCGTACTCTTGCAGTGGTATTGAAAAATGATTGCAAAATCTTTTTGGTGTATAACTTCTTTGCTTAAAAAGAAATAGTATATTCTCCTTTTATGTGTTTCAGATAGGAAATTCCTATGTTTATTGCTTACAATGATCAAGTTGGGAAACAAAGAAGGAAATTGATTCATATTGTGAATTCAGTGGAATGTGAATATGTTAAAAGAAGTCAGAAAACTTGAAATGTTAAACCATCTGTTTTCTATAAAGGAGTTTCTTTCCTAATCTATGTAACTTTTCATATCAGAATACTGAAGTAAATAGCTCGAAAAAGTAAGCCTCATAAGTATTAAATACCAACAACAACAAAAAATGAAAAAGGCAAAATATATTCCCACTGTTTTGAGGCTAAAGGAAGAAATGTAGACAGGCTAAAGGAAGAAATGTAGACAGTTGGATTAAACTACTGTTATTTCTTGATTTTTGATATTTTTTTTACAGTAACCTGTTACGATATAGATTTTCTGGAAAAAAAATCTGTCATATTTGCTGTAGTTTTGAGAGCTTTAATTTTAGTCTGAAGTAAAGCTCCTCACCCTCAAAAAAAAGAGAGTGGGTCTAATGGCCTCATCACAAGTGTTTTGCTCTACTGATCCACCCTAGTGCTTCACCTTAATTGCTAATGCAGTCACGGTGTTGTAAACCAGATCAGGCTTTGTTTCTGTATTTACTGACTGTGCTGTAAATAAACTAATTAAGCTGTTTGATACTTGGTAGGTTTTGGTGTTGCTGGTAAAATAAGTAGCATTTTAATCCATGCTTAGTTCTTAGTTTATGAATCTATTCCCTGCTTTAAAAAGAGTATATAATATTCTGAAAACAAATACCAGAGCAAACATAAAGCAAATATCACAGAATTGTAGGGGCTGGAAAGTACCTTCGGAGATCATCTAGTGTGTTTTGAGACCAATATCTTTGTGGTTATGTGGTGGTATAATTTGGTTTATAGAGAGCTACATGGCTAGGCTGCTTTGTGTACCTGAATCAGTGTGGATGCCGGTCTGCTACAGAACATTGCAACATGCAGCATTGTAGACAGGCCATTCCCAAATGTAATGAGCTAGAATATACCTTGGCATATAACCATAGTTGGTAGTGCTTAAAAAAAGTTTAAAATTCAACCACATCAAGGCAATAAGCATTTACTAGTAGTGAAGAGCAATACCAGCATATTACCATAGCCCAGGACAGTGTGAACATAGAACTGGGTGTGGAATTAAAAATAAAGGTTAGTGTGCAATATCCCATCTCCAATATGGCCATAAGCAGATGCTTTGGGAAGACTGAAGCATGTATGAGTCTTATCTCGTCCTCTCTTTTCCATTCTCCAGCTATTTTCAGCTCAGCACTTTTGTGCCTACTGTGCTTTGTCTGTTTAACAACCTGTAATGGATCTCTTCTAAGAAATACAATTACTTATCCAGTCTTCCCTTGAAACCACATATAGAATTATTGCTGCATCCACTGTATTCTCAGGCATGTGGTTTAATGGGCTGACTACTCATTGCTTACAAACTTTTGTTGGTCTAGTTTGTACCTGGTACATACTAGCTTCATTTGATGGCTCCTTGCTCTTCTACTGGAGCTGTTGATCCCCAGACCCGTGCTGTCTATGCAACTCAAAGTTTTGTGGGTATCTCCCCTTAACCATCTCTTTTCTGAACTGGTGAGTTCTAGTCTAGTCCATGTTGCTTATACAGAACCCACTCCTTACCTTTGGCGACCTTATTACCTTTCTCTGATCCTTTTCTAATTATGCCATGTGTAGAGAATAGAGCTACCTGAAGGGCTTGGAAATCAATAGCAAGTTTAATGTCCGAGTGAGCCCCAGATTCATGGTGGCATCATGATGTCTCTTGTTTTCTATATCTCTCTTGTTACTCTCTACATTTGAGTTTCCTTTTTACCACTAGTGTTTACTAACCAAGTGTTTTCATTGAACCGACTGTTACTGCTTCCAAGTCTTGCTCCTGAGTGGTGGTGGTGAGGCTCCATTAGTTTTTATATGAACTTAATATCTTTTCCATGGATATCACTTTTCATTTAACAATGTTGAATTTCATTGTCTGTTTTAGCATCCTGACATCCTTTTGCAGTCATTCTTCATTGGTGCTTAGCAATCTTTGTTGTCATCTCACTTCTCAGCCTGATTTGTCTATCTTTTGCAAGTACATGAAATTGAATAAATTCCAGCACAGGCCCTTTACAAAACTCCCACCAATGGGCTCCCTCCACAGAAGAACTGATCACTTATTATTTTGCTTTTTCTTTTGTTCTGTTTGATTTTTATCTGTGCTGTCACCTCTTAATCCGTGACAGCTTAACTTCCTTAAAAACCTTCCAGAAATTTTCGTAGGCTGTTTGGACCAGGATCTCCCTTTTCCACATCCATCATGATTCCTTCAGAGAACTTAAGGAGATTTGCAAGGTGAAAACATCATGGCTTTCACAGAAGCCATGCCCAGTCTTACTGGAGCAAATTGTATTTATCTAGGTATCAATTAATTCTGTACTTTATTATAACTTCTCATTTATCTAATACAGACATAAGGCTAGCAAGTCTTTAGTTCCCTGCTCATCCTAAAATCTTTTTTCTTATTGCCTCAGAGAAGATATGATAATATTAATTGAATGAAAAATGATTTATGATGGTTCTCTTGTAATACAATTCTGATGTTCCATGTGAACGAGTTCAATGTACTAAGATAGCTCTAAAGTTTTCAGTAATTATCAGTTTGACTTATATTTAAACTTTAAGAAATGTATATAACTAGTTGCTACAAAGTCAATATCTTTAATTCTACGTTAAGACTAAGATTTGCATCATAAATGTTTTTAAAAAGCATAAAGTTTGTGATAAGATATAATACTCATACTATATTTGAATAGTGTTAATTTTTTAAAGCTGAGCAAGTCTTTCAAAAAACTTGTATTAATTTAGATTTGCATTCTGTGCACTATTCACTTACACTTAAAATCTGAAATAGATGAAAAGTTATAAAAGTTCCCTAAGGTTAATATGCTACGTGTTTATATTAATAAAACTATAAAGTTATAGATATTTATCTTTAAATTTATGTATATATAATGTGCATACATTTCTTATAAGACTGTTTAAATAAAGTAATGAATACATACATATATTCCTCTTTCATGAGGCCTGAGGTACTTGAGGTTGATATATGTTAATAAACCTTTTTTTTTTTTTAAAAAAAGAGGATGATAGATTCTGTTGCACTGAAAATTTGTGGCGTGACCATAAAATATTTTGCCCTGAATATTATATCAGAAAGTAGATGAGAAAGAATAGATTTCTTGAGTTAGTTGACCTAAGACCCACGACTTAATAATGCTATAATACATCTTGTATACACAGATTTTTACAACTTGTTGTTCTTAAAGAGTATATATGTTCTCAAAGGTTATACTTGTGGGCTTATGAGGAATTTGTTTGCATTTTTAAAAAGTATCATTAAGTATTTTAATTTTGTTATTATTTTAGTTCTTGCATCAGCAACCAAAATATACTAAGATGGGCTTGGAAAAAATAACTGAAATTGTAAGAGAAAGAACCAAACCGGTCTGAAACTTTTTAGGAGCTCTAATACAAATTTGCTTGCATAATTTTATGTAGTCTTTTTAGTTTTCCACACTTAAGTATAGTGTAAAATTGGTAGTATGGTGTATGGATCCATTTCTTGCATTCATTCGTTTTTCTTGTTGAAAATGGTGATTCTTCATCACTGCTAACAAAGATCTATCAGGAAAAAAGTCCTGAAAAATAAAGAATTTAAAAAAAAGAAAAACAAAACAAAAGCCAAAAGCAGTAAAGTGCCCTATAATATTATCTTACCCTATAGTTATTCGGATCTGTTTCTAGGCATAAGACATAATAAAAAAACTTTGCATAACTCAAATAGTATATAGTACTTTTCTTTAGATCACTTAAAGCAATTTTTGTTCTACTTTGAAGCAGGATATAGCTAATTGATGTTACCTATGCAGAGGGATAGTCTAAATTAATAATTTTAAAAACCTGGAATGCTACCAATTGTACTTGTTCTACTTGATGAATAATTCTAAATAAAAGATTACATTACATTTTTAGGTACCTTCTAAAATAGTGTGGACTAAAGCACAGGTGAAATGTAGCTGCTAATGGTTCAGTTTCATTAATGCACATCCTTTTCCCTGGATCCTAAGACCTTCGATGAAAGGTTGTTTCTCACCTATATTAGTAATCAGCTAAAATCCCTTTTGAAAGAGTTGTGATAGTTGAGATACAGCTGAGAAGTAAATATTGTAATACAGCTTGGCAGGACACTGCAAACATAATATGAGGGCAATTTGTAACTCAAAGTTTGTGATTTTCTTATCCAATTTGAACTTGGAAGAGGAAACATCTGTATTTCTGGAAGATGTGGAGGAACCTTGTGGAAGTATTTTTGTGTTCTTACTCTCCTATTCTTTAGTGTGTGTGTTTTGTACTGCTGTCATTAGTAGCACGTATAGCTGGACAGATTTTTGGCCTTATCTACTTGTTCCTATTGAGCATGACATTGATTTGCATTTTAGTCATTTTGCAAGTTGGATCACTTTAGAACACAGAAGCTTTTTCGTGTCTATTTTCTTCAGCTTACGCTGTCCCCCCAAGGATGGCTGGGCATCATCAACCCAGGTTATACATCAGGCTGCTATCTAATGCTGAGGCGAGTGCTCTTTGCTCCTAGTATTATGATTTTTATTGCATCCATAATAGGACACTTACCTACACTAAAATCCTATCTCAACTTTATAGATGTATCTTAAATATCCCAAACTATCCAACTGTTCTAAAATAGATATGAATACCCCACAAGTAAGGAAAAGTTTACATGTATACTCATTAACAATGATTACTTCACTGCAAGTAAGGATGGAAGTAGTCTGCTTCGTGATCTTCTTCAGTTTCACGATCATGTGTTTCATGATTTTCTTCTGCTTCTTCGTATTCTTCTGGTGTTAAAAATCGTCGAAACACTGCTGTCCTTAACTGAGTTGACTTGTTGACGTTAACATTTTGTTCACCATAATATATGGTTCGAATGTGAGGGAAGCAAAAGAATGCATATGAGCTTATTGGAATGGTAAGCTTATTTTGGTCCACCCGTATATAGGTTAATTGGTTGGTGTTCATTCGATCAATAGACGGACACATCAAAGTAACATTTATGCCTGTAAGACAGAGAGAATATTAATTAAAATAAGAAAATAGTTATATTTAAGACCTATTGCAAAAGTGAAACTTATGTTTTGAAATTTAAACCAGAAAATACTTTTGTGATTCAAAATATTAATATAATCTTTCCTTGTGTTTAATTGGTTTTGTAAATGACAGTGATAAGTTTGGGGGTTTGCTAAGTATAAAGTTGTGGGGTAAAGAAAAAATAAATGTGACTACCACTACAATTTGTAATTACTATTTTATGTGAATGGAAAACTTTCTTATTTCCTTCTCTCTGTATGTTTTTATCAATCGCCAAATCAGAAGCAATTTTCAAAATTTTTAGCTTGTTATATGAAAAACTGATTATTAACTTTCACAAAAAAAATTGCAAATTAGGGGTAAAGTGCAAAAATAAAACCTTTTCTAATTTCACTGGTTTGGTCTCGGCTAACCAAGGATGTGCTTGCACAACCCATCTTAAAAAAGATGGGATATTCTGCCTGCATTGAAAGCTGATCAAAAGCTACATAGCTGCATTTGCTCCTGAGAAGTGCAGTGTGTTTGAACTCTGGGTTAGTGCCACATTAATTGGTTAGTTCATAACACTAAGAGCTCAGGCTCACCTCTCTGCAAAGGACATGAGAGTACCTCTTGGACAACATGCAAATTTGGATGACTGCTGGATTCTATGCTTGGTTTATACATGTCAACTGGGGAGCTGTAGGGTGGCAGGTCCTCAAAACCGAGGACACAATAAAAGAGATGTTTCTGATAGTTTTTGATTTGGGCCAAAAACTTCTTAATTCTGGATGAAAGATATGCCGAACTCCCACAAGAAGATATGCCCCTCCCACAACCAAGGCCAAAATCCACTAAGTTTTTTGCTTATGACAGCCATCAACATACTTTCAATGTCATTGTCTTCAATGTACAAATGCTGGAGACTTCTTGGAATATAGAATACTTGTTTCAATTTGTTATGTCCAAGATTAAGTTCTAGAAGGTTAGGTAGATTAAAGGTGTTATGTGGAATGTTCTGCAGGTTATTGTGGGACATTCTTAGAGCAATGATTTTTGGAAGTCTGTTGAAATAGTTTTCTGGAATATAAGAAATGGAGTTATTTTCAAGAGAGAGGTACATAAGTGACGATGGTAGATCAGGAGGCATAGTCTGTAATTTGTTGTTGCATAAGTTGAGCTGCATTAAATTTTGCATGTTCGAAAAGGGGTTTCCTTTGAGTACTGAGTCGTCAAGAAAATTATTGCAAAGGTCAAGCATGGTTATGTTAGGTAATCCTTCGAATGCATTTCCAGGTAACCGAGAAACCTTATTGAAACCAAGGAGGAGTCTCTCTAGAGAGCTGGGGAGTGGGAATGGAAGTTCTTCTAATTCATTATGTTGTAAATGCAGTTGCACTAAGTTTGAAAGTTTCTTAAAAACACCATGATCAATCATATGAAATTTAATTTTGTTGTGGCTGAGGTTAATTTCTCTTAGGAAGGTAACATTAGTGAATGGTCTTGCAGGCACAGCTTCAATATCATTGTTTTGCAGATAAAGTTGCTGGACGTGACTAGGGATATTTGGTATTGTCTTAAGTTTACGATGATCACAGTACATTGATAATGGAAAAGATGGTGGACAAAAGCATTCTCTGGCACACTCGGCTGGAAAAGGAAAGCGGGGAACTTCAGCATGTGTATTTGGATTAAAATAATATGGATGTTGATGATCTGCCTCCTCATATTCATCCTCAAAATCATAGTCTTCGTATTGACAAAAAACCATAGCAGCCCAGAGGAGGTGAATGATTGATAGCTGGCTCAGAAACCCCATATTGAAATTTGTATCTTGTATTCTGTTGATGAGAAGGAAAAATAAGTTTATTAGATAGTCATAAAGTAAATCCCATGTAAGTTTAATGTTTAAGAAGCAGCAATATAAAATAAAGTAAGTAGAATAATACCTTTTTTTGGCAACACTGTCAGTGACATTATTAACAAAAACAAGTTTGAATATGTATCTTCCAAGAAAACAGCCATAAACAAATACACTGTCCTTGAAGTAAACATAAATTTTCTTGTCTGACTTTAGACTAGAACAACTTTCTACCTGTGCCGTGTCTGTTACTGAAGAATACCATAACAGGTGGGAGTAGAAAAAAATCCCAGGCTTCATTCTTTTCTCATTCTAATTTATTACAGAGAAGTTGCAAAAGGACTTTTTGTACGAAGTGGTATAGTCTGGGATTTGTATTGAGCATTTGAGGTGTTGCATTCTTTCCAATGTAATGGGTTAAGCATCAGCCTTACAAGTCAGTTTTAAATGGGTGCAGACGGAATTCCTGAGCAATGTTTCTTCCTCGGACCTTTGCAAAAACGTAGATAGCCTTATTAAACTCTGTCAAGATGAAAACTTCTTTGACAAATGTACTATTTATTCTCACTATGAATTTGCACTGCACAAGTGGTGCGTGGTCAATATCACAGAATCAAAGAAGTGTTGTTTGGAAGGGACTTCGGGCGATCATGTAGTCCAGTCTGGTGCTCCAAGTGTTTCCATCTCCAACAGTAGGTCAGATCAGCCTAGGCTTTGTCCAGGAGAGCCTTGAAAATCTTCAAGGGGGGAATTCCAGCACCTCTCTAAATAACCTAAGTTAGTATGGTAATACGCTCCTTGTGAAGAAATTTGCAAGTCTTACTAAGTATCCAAGCCATGGTTTGTGTTTGTTGTCCTTGTTTTTAAACAAAGTAATTTTTGCTAAAAATATATATTCTTGACTAAGGTGAGGTAACTGCAGGACTGTTTCTATAAATAAAGCAGTGAAACCGATCACTTTGAAATACTGTATTTAATGTAAAACAGAAATTTACATGGTATTGGTGATTGTATGTTCTGTGGCATTTTATGTTGTTTTTTGTTATTTTCTGTAATACATGGCTGCACATTTTGTAAAATGTTCAATGGTAAAATGTTTTCTTTAGAGACTTCCTATGCATCTGTAATCATAGGTTCTTTATAGACAGGAACTAATTTATCTTCCAAGTACCCTTCTGAGACAAAATACTGATGTAGTGAAAACCAAATAATTTTGCATGTCAAATTTCTGACGCTTAAAGCCAGAGTGATTTTTTAGAGCACTTTATTCAGTCAGAGGAACCCTGTTATTTGGCAGAATTTGAGTTGTGAATCATGTCAAGCTGTTCAACTTAAAAAACAGATGAGTCAAAATGTAACATTGCAGGTCAAAGCACATAAATCATAGAAAATTTTAAGAGACTTTGCTCAGTATGGTGTGGGAACCCTGAGGCAGAGGTAAGCAGATGTTCTCAAGTTTTTTATAATGACATTCATATTTCTAAATCAGGTGACTCTCTCTTCTTGGTACTCTTTAATATATTTTTTTTTTTACCAAACAATCAATTGATAATAAAGGAGATAGAACTTGCAAATACTTTTTTCCTATGCTTCATAGTGGTGATTAATTCCTAATGCACGATGTATTCTACAAACTAAATGAGAGAGAGAGAATACTAAGGAAAAAAAAGTAGTAATAATCGTGGAATAGTACATCCTTGTAACCTTCCTGTGTGTGACAGTGGCTAGGTGAAATCTTTTGTGGTATTGTCTAACTTGCATTTCTAACTTTTTATCATTTGTATTTGAATGCTCCTTTAATCAAGTTTCATAACTGATTAAAATCTTAAAAACAGGTTTGGATGGGGTCAGTTGTTTGGAACCCCACTCTAGGTAAGTCCTCAGCAAAGCCAGCGTCTCCATATCCCTACGGGATCATCCAGATGTCTGAGCTAATTTAAGTAAATGCCAGAAATATGTTCTTGGTCTCCTTTTGATTCCTCTTACTCCCTGTCAGTTTCAGCCTAGAACTTTAACCTCACCTTCTGGTTCTATTCTCTCAGCACTTCTACTAGGTGTCGAAAAATTTCCAATTAATAACTTCGTTTCTCAGTGCCACAATGGTCCTTAGAAACCAGGAGGAACAACTTGGGGAAGTCTTGCTTCGTTTGAGGAAAAAACTTACTTAGGCCTTCATGCCACTGCTCCACTTGCCACGTAGACAATGTGAAGAGAACTATCATCACTTTAGATGGAATGATAAGTAGTAGGTACCAGTCTCTCGCTGGTTTTATGGAGAGAAAGGAGCTGGTATTTGGGGGGATTTTTTTATACCTTGGCTTACAGGTCATGTCTCAAAGCACTGAGGTACTAACAATTCTCCATGAAGTATTTCTAAGAACTTAGCTCACTTTAAAACAAAGAATCATTTCAGGTGAACCTTGGTAGTGGAGAAAGCAACTTGGATGCATGCTATGTGCTAAACTGCATATTTTACAAAGTTGAAAAAAAAATAGAAAATAGATAATGATTCTGTACCATCTGTAATAAATGCAAAACTTAGTAACTGTATTTGTAAGCAGTTTACTAGCTGAAAGCTAAAAATTATATAACATGCACGAATCCCTCTTAACTGCAAAAAGTAATACAATCAGTTATTTTATTCCTGTTTACCAAGAAAACTTACTCTTTTGAAGTCTGTGAAGCTCAAGTTGTAGAGGGCAGCAAGTTATTGTGCTGGTGAAATCATCTGAGAAATAGCCTAACACAGCTGGAGAAGGAAAAGACCTCTCTAAACCATATTTTGTGGTGAGGAGCCTTCTGGGAAGGCAAAGCAAAATAACAGCCTTAAGCCCTCTTCTGATTTGCCAGTAAAAAAAAAAAAAAAAAAAAAAAATTAAAGAAAAAAAAGTTTTATGCCACATCATCAGTTACTGTGAATGCTGTCTCATAAGTCCATGAAGTGATTTCTCCTTTTGTTAAAATCACTTCAAAATTATTTGCAGGACTCTTTCAGTGTTACTAGTTCCTGTTAGAAAAAATTGAGAGAGGAAGACTTCAAAAAATATTTCAGAGGTCGTTAGTTCATAGTGTGGTTTCAACTGCAATGATTTAGTTACTCAAAGGATTTGTCCTCTGGAGAATGAAGTTAAGAAACAGTAAAAAATTAACCTTGTCGAGATTGAGGGAAAGCATGTGCTATAGAAAAGCTCTTATGAACATCTTCCATTTTATACTTTTTTCCCTTCATAATCCGTATTTCCTGTTTCCTTCCTGCAAAGTAATTGTGCTGTACAGTGCTGTTGGTATGGTGGTGTACTTGTCAGTGTTGTTTTTAAGTTGTAGTTTGGGATTCACATTAACTTTCCACCAGGTTTTTGCTAAGTTGTGTAGAAAGACTGTAAATCTTCCTATGAGAAAGACAACTATGACATGATATAAACTATTTTACTGAACAAAAACATTTTTTGTGGCTTTTAAAACGGAGAAAAAAAGGTGTAGTTATCTGCTTTTGCTGCTATATGTGTGATAACTGATATATTCAAAAAATGGAGAAAAAAGACTTTTTTTTTGTGAGATGCAGTTCTGCATTAATTGTACGATTTATCAAAAGCATTTAATTCATGCTCTTGGTTTGATAAAAGAGTTACATTATTTCAAGATCTATTCACAGGGAAGAATCTGATTCTTAAAGAAGCATAAGTGCCTTAGAGGTATCATATTTGAGAAAATAATGCAGTAGTAAGTTTTACTTTTTTTTTTTTTTTTTTTGTCTTTCAGCTTCCTGAAGCTGATGATTTGCTTGACCTTTTCAAGTTTCCTCTGTAACATTGAGGACAAGAACATTGTTTAAAAAGATAAATCGTGTATGTTTCTAACATTTTGGGGTATAAAGAAAAACACCAGAAATCATGACCCAAATAACACTGTAGGAGTTGGTAATACTGGAACTAAAATAAAGCAGTTATGTATTTATGTAAAGAATCCAGAATACAAGGGAGAGGTTGAAAGAGTAAAATTAAAACTACATAGTCCTTTATTAACAGTGCTGTAAATAGGTGAATAGCTACATTGTACTGCTAAACCCAAATAATACTAAACAACAAAAGTAATTAATTTGTAAAATAATTAGAATACGTTCATAATGATGAACGAAAAAACCCAAGTTTGTTATGTCAGTTAGTAAAATGTTACGTGCTGCTACAAATTTTTGGGTTTTTTAAGCACAGGACAAAGAACACGGTACAAATTTTTGGAAACTCCATTATATTAACAGTTCTAAATAAAACATATGCAAAAATTAAAACTATTTTCTCTAAAGATAAAAATTGGATCGAATTATAATTTTAATTTCCTACCTGATATTTTTTGTATTGTTTTCTACTACTGATTGTGTCCCAAATCTGCTTAAGCTATCAGGAGACTTAAAATCTTGTGATGCATTTAAAAATCCATGGTGGCAGAGCAAAAGAGTCTGTCCTTTTGAAAAAATGTAGCAAAGCTCTTATTTTAAAGCATATTGAGCTGCAGAATATGATGCAGATCTAGACATGGGATATATTAAGAGTCAGTTCCTTTTTTGTTGCATGAGCTATCTTGGATACAAACAAGTCTATACTTTGTGACCTTGGTCAGCTTGTGTGGTTTGATCTTCTTCTGGGTTTGGTTTGAGGTGTGGTACGAATTTCCTTACAAGGAGAATAATGAGAGGATTAAATTTAAGATTCTTGTTTCAAAGGCTTTGACAAATCTATTTAGTTTTCAGTGTGTTTTGGTTTTCAGTTTTAAAAAACGTGTTTCATAAGGACTTATTTTTTTCTGTTGAATTTGTAAATTTTTTTCATCATTTTATTTATGCAGTTGTGATGCAAAGGGAGATGTATATCAAGTTAGAAGTCAGGGTTGGCTTGAAGGTGATTTATTTTCTGAAGCCGAACTTGGATGGATCCTTTTTGTAAATTAAAATGTTTGAAATTTTATCATATTCATTAACTGCATTCAACTTATGAGACCTGTTAGCTTTTTCAACTTTGGTTCTGAACTGAAGGCTTAAGAAAGGGGATTGTTATAATATTTTGTGATTTTAGGTTTGCTTAGCTAGGTAACTTTTAAAAAATTGAAATTTCCAGATTTTAGACAAAACATTCATAGAATAAGTAGAGAAGATAAACAGTGGCACTGAGATGAATGGGATTCATGCTGATAGAAGGAGGAGTAAATTATGCTGCTTGGCCTTTTGCCTATATTTACCGTTTTACTATAAAAGATTCTTGGGTTTCTTCTGGGTTTCTTCCACCTTCCAACTTATAATAGTCTATAAGAAGCCTAGAGAAAGGAAATAAAAGGTGCATATTGTTCACAGAGGATTAAAGGAAATCAAATGAAGGTAAGCTCTGTAAGTTAGAACTGAGAACTGTCTTGGAAGCATGATCTTGTTAGAATTAGAAAGGTCTTCAGCTAAGGTCTGCCCCTGCTATCAGATGTCTGAAGAAAAGCCTAAAGCTGAAAATTTTAAAGTTCTCAGTTGACAACTTTGGAGGTATTCTGTGTTTTAGATGAGAATTGGTGATGTTAGTTTGTTACTCTGATTGCACAGTAGAACAGAGAATGCATGATCAAATCGAATGAAGAAGTTTGAATGTTGTAATTTGGTTCCCCATAAAGCCTGTGGGTTTCAGAAGTAAGAAACAGCCTTAGGCATGTATCATCTGGACTGGGCTGCACTTCAAAGTCAGATTGTAGGCACAGAAAATGCATGTTCTCTTTGCATCCTAATTTCTAGGTCTTAGCTGGCAGTCCACAAACGCTGTCAGCAACCCAACGGCAGCTTGTGTGACTCTCATATGTGTCTGCAAAGGCACTTCTTGTTTGGGCTTACCACCAACAAAAGTAACCAGACTGTAGCGGCTGCTGGATTTATTTATCCTGTGCCGGAACTAATCTGAAAATTCAGATACTGAAGTGTAGAGCTTTCAGCAAATCGAGATACTGGATTGCTTGATCTTGCAGCGCCTCCAGCCCAGCCAGAGCTCTGAGCACTCTGTTAATAATAGCTCTTGTGGACTTGTTGTTCTGCTCTTCAGTGGAAAGTCATTCTAGGAGCATGTCCCTGTGCGAATATGCATTTTTAAAGGTCGTGGAAAAGGGGCCGTCCGGTTCTATCAACAATCCTGCAGAGCTGAGACAAAACCCAATCTGTTTAAAAAAGGAAAGGAAGGCCCTGTGTGGGGCTTACTGTTGCCCCTGACCTGAACCTTGCTGTGTGGCCTCTACTTATTTCCCATTTAGTAGGTGGTATTACAAGATCAAAACTCTGGCAACTCTAGTCTTAGGCAGCCAGTTTTGTATGTGTTGCTTTGTTCTGCTAGGAGCTACTAGGAAGAACAAGTTGAACAACTGAAAACAGTTGAGTTTACAAAAACTATATTTGAAAAATAATTCCTAAGATTTGCTAGACTGTAGATTTTGTATGTAGTGATCAAATACTACTCTGAACTAACTTTCTTCATTGACTCTTCTAATCAAAGGCAGGTTGTGGGTGCTGTTGATTTTTATCAGTCTGTTATAACTTGAGTATGCATGCCCCAACCATGAATTTAAATAGGATACTAAGTATGTTTTTGTGTAGGTTTTCCAGCTGGATTTCAAGAATGTGCTTTTTAGTTGACCATGCAGTCCTAAAAGAATGAAGAAAAAACATAAATTGTCCTATATTTTTACTAGAAATCAGTGCAAATTAGTGTGTATCCTAAGCCCTGTGATGGTTTCATTGGGTGCTTATTATCGTTCTGGAATATGAATGTGTCCTTTCCTCTCATCCTTGCTGTGTGAGATGTGGAGGATCTTTTGCTCTATATCTTCTCCACTTTCTCCACTTATGTAGGTTTGCTGATTCTGAGTTAAATAACATCCCCTCTCTTCTTGTTCTCTCTTCTTCCTAAGCATTCCTTTACTTACTGGAATTGTTGACTTTTTTTTCTCACATTCTACTTTTTCTGTACTTTTCTTATTTTTTATTTTTAAACTGTATAATGTTTGTGTTTTATTTTTTTTAAAAACCCACATCTTCGAAGCACATTACTAGTTAACAAATGCAACTACATTTGGATCTCAAAGACCGATCCTCGTGTAGATCAAATAACTGAGAAAGAGCAAGAGCTTATTGACCTTGTAACATGGGAATTAATATAATCCCATAGACAATTGTGGAATAACTTCTTCTACTAATAAACAGTAATACACTGAATTTTTAAAGCAGAATTCACTAGAAGCATTTATGCATGTAGAAGTAATACGTTAGGAAGCCCTGGTCTCATTAGAGCTACGTAAGTAATAATATCTGTATCAAATAGTGTCTGGTAACTCTAAAATACCTTGGACTATTGCATGAAATTATAAATCTCTTCTGAGGAGAGTAACTATTGTCAGCTGACACTTCTATTTTTAGTAATGGAATCATTTGTTTAATAAATGTGTTTTGCTTTATACCTTGTATAACAACTTTGGTTGTTCCAAGATAGATGACTTTGGGCTATATTTTCCTCCCACGTGGAGTTCTGGGATATTGCCTGCTTAATTGGAGATTGGATATCTGTGATTACCCCGATATAAAATGGGAATGTCTGCCCTTTTTTGCAACCACTGTTTACTGGTGCAGGTATATTCATTTTCTTGAAGCTGCATTAGCAATTGGACCTCAAACTTTAAAACAGCCTTTATTTTGCCTGATTTGTGTCCTATATAAAATTATATATGCGATCATAGTATGTGATAGGTGTCTTGCACTCCTTAATAAACAAAAGTAAACATTGTAAATAAAACTAAAAAAATATTGTAAATAAAACTAAAAGAACGCAGAGTGTTTTGTAATGGAGAAAAAAGCAAGAAAGGTAAAATAGCTGAACGTAGAGCACAGAGATCCTTGAGCAGTACCAATCCACGTTGGTAAGTCCAGATTGAGTAGTACCCTTTGTGCTTGTCCTTGTTGCTTCTGTAATAATTTATTCAGTGTTATTGATTTGAGATAGCATAAAATGACTCTTCTTTGTAATTACCATTTTAAAAATATAAAAATATATAAAATATTATTATGATATTATAATATATAAATATATATAAGATTATATCTTTTAGTTCTTTAGCAGTTTAGGCTTGACCATCATGTCTTATAAAAACAAAATAATAAAAAATCAGCAAAATCTGAGGACTGTCATCTTAATATGTGAAGTTGAGTAGAAACTTGTTGCTCGCTGGGAGAACATTCTTAGCATCCACTTCAACTGACTTCATTCCTTGAGCCTATTACAAAGCAGGCACTTCTACTCATTTATTTCAAACAGAACAGCTAACTTTCAATGCCCTAAGCTGACAGATGCCTAAAAGAGATAATGCAATTCTACCCTGTCTTAATAATTTACATTAATACCTTATTCATTGGCATGTTACTTTCATTCATAGCTATGGACTTCATGCATTTTTGTTAAAAATGTGTCTGCAACTTCAGACCGTTCCCGTGTTAGTATCCAATCTGCAAAGCATATGTTTGTAGCCCCCCCCAAAAATCTTTTCCTTCTTTAGGCTCATTCAGGCAAGGATAAGGAGCAGTTGTCTACGTTACCTGCCAAAGCATTCCTGAACGATCATGCATGGGAAAACGTTTGGCATTAGCAGAAATTTTCCCCTTTGTACGTGGTGGAAAGTGCTTCCCCATTTACTCTTTTGAGTGTGTTCTGGTTCTTAATTTTTATTATCCCCTCTTTCTTCTGAAGAATAAATCCTCTCATTTTAGCAGAAGACCTTGTAATGCTGGTATTGCAGCCAGCATTACGTTTATGGCAGGTAGTGCACTTTTTTTCTGCAGTCAGAATCTGTGGCTTGGAAACTTTCATAGAAACACCAAGTATTATTATATGTCATTTGTCTGTACCCTGGCATATTCTCTTATAAGGAGAGATAGCAGCTCTGTACCCTTTATTTCCTTTAGTTACACTCAATTTTTATCTCCGTTTTGTTTGGATTTGCTTTAAATGGTATTAATGCTGTTTTGGCAGAGATACTTATCCGTGCACCTATATTCTGCCTGACATTTGAAGTGTTTCTCTACTGTTTGAATAATTTGTGAGTCACAGCTGCTTCTTGGCAGAGTTGAGACAGGGTCTCATGGGTATTTTATCCAAGCACTCTGTGGCAGGAAATCTTCTATTTCTTCTATCGTTAGCCATTCTGAGATTCTTGAAAGGCCCTATGGCTGCTTCTGGTGAGGACTTGAGTATGGTTCACACCTAAAACAGCATTCACATGAGTGGCCATTTCGCTAGGGAGGATGACTTGCTCTAGACATTAGTTACAGATCTTACATAGTAATCAAGCAAGTGTCCGTGTCCTTACGTCATGCTTCTGACACCTGACTCTTGCCTTGTCCTAGCACTTTCTGAGAGTGGAGGTAATGCCTGCAACTATTTGTAGACAAAATATAAACCTCCAAAATGCTTTATTTTTAAAAAATAAATTTAAAAAATATATCCAACTGAGTCTTAGCCAGGGCATAAAAACAGTGCTTTGAGTGATTAGATTGAATTCTAGCAAAATTGAGCCAAGAGTAGTAACTGTCTTTAAAAATGTTAATATTCTATATGACTGCAAGACAGCTTTCCAAAACTCCCTTTGCATCTTTGACAAGCACTGGGCTTATTGCTGAAACTTCTAAAAAAGTCTTTATGTTATGAAAGCAGTCACAGAGAGATGACTGGTATAATTGCTTAGAACTGCCAATGGGTGAACTAGATACTAGGTTTAACCACAATGGAAAGTTTGAGTGGGAAGTTACTCTTTAGAAAGACAGAAAAATTACTTTATGAAGCGATTGCACATCTAACAGATGTGTTTTCCGTGCTCACGTTTTCTCCTCTTCTCAAGTTGCTGTGCCTTCTGATTTTGGGAGGGAACTCTTAAAGTGGGAAGCATGTATTATCCTTTCTGTTACAAGCGCAAAGCACAAGAAGCAGCAGTGTGCATCTGTAATACATAGGTACTGCTAAGGCAAAGCATTCCTGGAACAGGAGTAATGAAATATTTTTAGTTAGTATGGTAAGAAACCTTTCAATTTTTTTTATGTTCACTGTGTTTATGCCTTTACAATCACACAAGGTTTTTATAAAGAATAAATACTGTTTTTCTTTCATCTGTTTGATGGAATCAGTAAGAATGTTGAAGTTTCATGTGAGATCAGACTTAGTTTCTACTTTTATGAAATAAAAGATTGTGGGTTTGACTTTCAGAAATTCATTCTAAATGCACTTTATTTAGCTTTGAACAGCAATATTAATTGTTCTGGGAAGACCTTATTGTCAAGAGATTTTTGTTTTCGGTGAGAGCCAAAATACCAAGAGTTTATATTACCAATGTGTAATTTCCTAGGTATTTCACCTTGATTGTGGTCTCAAGGAGAAGAGTGGCCTGTTGGCCTCATACTAGCTTGTTCTGGTTTGTGTTCTGAAAAGTTTATCGCTATATTGTAGAGGTAAATGCTAATTGTAACTGTGATCCTGACACGACAAATAAGAAATAGATAATATTGGAAATAATAATTTGCAGGAGGGTAAATGGAATTTGTATGTATTAGCATAATTATAAATGAAAAATATACATTGCAAAAATCAAAGTAAGCTTTCATGAAATTAATAACCTCTAGCTGTTAAACAGTAACTTTTTCTTGAGCAAGTAATAATTATGCTGCATCACAGTATTGTTGCTGGAGAAATGAGTAGACAGTTGCTTTTATTATTCTTGCAGAATACTAGGTTGTTAGATCATTTCCTGAATCTGAGCATCTACTCATCAGGTTAATACATAAGTGGCTTCATTTTCTTCATGCTAAAAAATTCGGCCCTATTGCTGACCCGTGAGTCACTTATTCAGTCTGTTCCTTGTTTCATCCTGTAGAAGAAAGATAGAAGAATAATAATATGGTGTCTGGATGTTCTTCTTGGTGGCCTAAATAGGACATAAATTTTGGTAAAATAGTATCTTTTAGAATGGCAGGCCAATTTTCTTTTCCCCAAATGAGGAACAAAGGAGTTAAGGCATTCTGTAAAGAGTGTTTCTGGAAGAAATCTTTTCATTGATCTTTATTTCTTAAAAGCACTTGGAAATAGTACAGGCTGAACAATTAAGAAGCAAGTGCACGCTTGTGTCAGTAACTTGCTCCCTCTCTGTCCCTCAAGAAATTTTACATCCTTTGGCAACCAGTGAACTAGAGATTTTTTTCCGTGCTTAACAGAGAATGTCACTCCTTACTAGTTACTGCAAATGAAATTGTGAAGAGAGCATATTAATTTCAGTGTTGTTCCCCTTGACTCTGATAGAAACTTTGGTATAGGTGGTGGGTAGTACATGCATAATGACACTAGTGTATGGACCATACTGTACGAGATGCATAGATGGTCTATATATATGCAGCTAGTCTAATGCATCCAGGCCTGTTAAATTTACTACTTATGCACAGGGAGTTTGGGGCAAGACTTAGCTGTGTGTGGAAGTGTGTGGGATTCTCATCAAAACTGCATCCACAGCGCTGCTGTTCCAAAAATCTCATAGTCTTCAAATTTCTCCTGGGCAAGAATTTGAGACAGAAAAAGTGTTCATGCATAGGAAAACCTGGCCGTATGGTATTCCCACTGCAATCGTAGCAGCATAATGGTTAAATCCAGAATTGGATTGTTCAGTTGAGTAGAACTGTTCATATTTTATATGAAAAACTGCAAAAGTCTGTCTGTTGGCAGCATGTTACGTTGAGCTAATCTTTTATTGGCTGACACAAGCTTTGAGAAACATCCCAACTTGTTTGAAATTATTGATTAGTTTTGGGAATATCTTAAATATCGTGAAAGCCTTTCTGTTTATTTTATACTTAATATTGTCTTCCATCTCAGGTGATCCATTGAGTATACAGGCTAAATCTTACATTTATCTTACGAGATAATTTTAGGCAATGATATGTGATACGTGGCATTTGGAATTTGAGTCAGATTTTCATTTACTCCAGGGCTTTTCCATATGTTTCCTATTAGCAGCTTTGTTCTCAAATCTCTAGTCTCCCCAGAAAGGAGGAAAAAAAACCCAAGCCCAACAAACAATCTTAAATTCTAAACGTAGAGAAGAAAAAAAAATAGGCTTTGGATCGTGGTTTCATTATTTTTAGTGTACTGTTGCTTTTATTGTCATTCTGGTGTTAAATTCTTCTGGTCAAAATACAATGGAGATGTTAATGTTTCTTTTGTCTGCTGTGGTGTACATTAGTTTTTCTGGATTAATAGTGCAATATTTTAACCAGGAATCTGCTCTTAAGACTGTGAAATTGTGATGTTTGGTGGTATTCTTAATATTTTCATTTGAATTTTCTTCTTTAATTTGAAATTAATTGGGGGAAAAAAGCTTATATTACTAATTTTTTGGTTTTTGTTAATATGTCATTAGAAAACCAAAACACTTGTGAAATAGATTTTTAATTTTTTTTAAAATCAAGGCAACATGGGAAAATATCCAGAAACTTTGAGGAATGGAGAGAACAAATTGGTGTAGTTCAAACTTGTGAAGTCGAGACCTCTTTGTTTTGTTCAACTTTACTTGGGCAGTCCTCTCTGAGATATTTGAAGTTGCTTCAGCATATTTCAGTGAATGCAACTACTTGTAGCATTATTAGTGGTAAATATAAAAATATTAGCTAGAAACCTAAGCTCTGAAAGACTTAATTCTCTAGATTTAACTTAAACTTGAAAAGAAACATCATAAGATTAGTAAATGGCCAACTGTGGTTGAATGAGTATGGTACATATTTTGATGTTGGTAACTGCCGTCTTTGAGAGCAGAAATCAGTTCTTAGGACCTAGATAACTGCTTTTTGAAATTATGTTAATGATTTAAAAGTTCCATAGCAGTGATATTGTATCAGATTTCATAAGCATAACCTGTTTTAGGGAGCTGAATTATTTTACCACTTTACCAACCCAACTTGAATGGTTAAAAACTTGAATATCATAATTTATGTACTTTTTTCTCCTGGTTTAGTCTTGGGCATTTGCCTCGCTTCTGGGAAATGCTGGTGCAGGAATTCTTGATGGGATATTTGCTGATGTGAAACTTTCTGGAAGTTTCTGCAATGGTTAGAATAGCCAAATGTTCAGCTCTTGACTTCCTAAGATAAGGAAACTTTTTGTCTTTGTCACTTATTTCACTCAGTATCTTTTGATCGTCATTGCCAATTATAAGCAAATTTGACATCGGATAGAGGGAAATGTATAGGTATTTTCTACAAACTTGTGAAAAGTAGCAGCTGGGTAGAGGAAAGCGGTCCAAAGAGGTACTTCAACTGGGGAAAAGAGAGTTATAAATTATCCTTCTTATAGTAAGCAGCCAGATGGCAAGGTGAAACAGATGTTGACTAACCACTTGGCATGCTTTTAGCTCTGTCACTTGGCAGCCAAACAGGTGGGAGCGGTGGAAGGCAGCTGTAGAAGAATATGCACAGGTATTGGTGTGAGTTAGAGACAAGCTGGAGAAACCTGAGAGCTGTAAGGCTCAAATCCGTAGGAGTCCAGGCTTCTGTAGCTTCCTTGTTCGTGCAGTAACTTCGCGACAGCAACACTGGGAACGAAGAGATTGCCCTTAACTTTCTAAGGTAGCCCAGGATATGGTTAGCCTTCTAGCTGCAAGGGTACATTGCTGGCTCACATTCAACTTGTCCACCAGGGCCACCAGGTCTTCCCTGCAAAGCTGCTTTCCAGCTAGTTTAGCATTTTCCGGTGCATGGGGTGATTTCTTCCCAGCTACAGGACTTTGCACTTCCCTTTGTTGAACTGCGTAGGGTTCCTGTTGGCCCATTTCTCCAGCCTGTTGAGGTTGCTCTGGATGGCAGCTCAACCCTCTGGTGTATCAGCCGCTCCTTCCACTTTTGTGTCATCAGCAAACTTGCTGAGGGTATTCTGCCCTGTCATCCGGATCATTAGTGAAGATGTTGAACAGAATTGGAGCCCGTATTGACTCCTGGGTTATGCCAGAAGTTACTGGCCTCCAACTAGAATTCACTAGATCACCACCCCCTGCTGCCTGCCGTTCAGTCATCCACCTTACTGTCTGCTCATCCAGCCCATACTTAATTGTTCTTTTGTGATTTTACAACTCTTTTTTTTTTTTCCTAAGGTCATGCAGTGATATCCAAGTAGCTGTGCTCTGTCTCTGTCCATCTGTCCTTTTCTCTTTCCCGACACTTTTAGCCAGTTTGCCAGATACACTAAATTCCTGCAGGTTCGATTTTAATTGACAGCTGGGCAGAGGAGGAAGACACTATTGATACTGGAAAAAGGAAGAAAAATCAACACTTCTTCACCTTCTTGAACTTGTTTAGCGGCAAGAGAAAGCACCTAGATGATCTGTGAGTTTCATATACTAGTCTGCAGAGAACAAAGTAGTTGATTCTGAGCCCATACTTCTAACCTATCAATATATTGCTTTGAAGGAAATATAGGAAATACAGACACTGTACTGGGACTAATATCATTAAGGATATGAGATGGAATGTGATTTTGTGATGGGAGATTGAGGGTTGCATGGCATAAGCATCTTTGCAAAATTATTATCCATTAGATGTCTTGCTTGCAGAACAAACTTATATCTCAAACTGAAATGGTTTGATGCTTCAAAATTTTGTTTGGCTTTTCAATAGGGATATGAAAGAAATCCTGTTTGATTGAATGTATGTTTTGATTTACATGGTATGCACTTGCCATAGCCAATGGTGCAAGTTGAAGTCATCATTTGGTAGTAATTTGTATTCTTTAAACTTTCAATATCTTACTAGGTTTGCTGTTATTTGTCTGCCAGTGTTGTGTAATTATTATTCTTTGTATTGCTGTGTTTTAAAGTACTGCATTAAGTAGGTTGATATTGGGGAAAGAAGCAGGGAGAAGACTTGGAGAGATGAGGTTATTTCATCCTTTGCCAAGTTAATGGTGTAGAGCAGGACATAGAATTCAGTCTTCAGAACTACTCAAATAGTACTTTAGTACTCAAATAGGCTACTGTGCTTAATTAGTATTTGTGAAGTTTACTGGGCTATCACTGAGCAGTAACAGTCTGCTACTTATTCTTCAGAATGACTTTTCCTTCTATTGGTAACAAGAGGCTGCCATCCTCTGGTGAGATTTGCTAACTGTCTTGTTAGGGACTCGACAGTTTTTCAGAAGAGAGAAGCCCATTAAAGTTTGGAAAGCTTAGATAGAATAAAAATTAAATTTTTTATTGGAATAATGTGGTTATTTGTACAAGGAATAAGCAATAAGAGAAGACTTTTAGAAGGATTTATATCAAATCTGTCTTTCTCCCTCTTTCCTTTTTCCATAACATCTGTGGAGAATGTAAAGGTGGAGTGGATTTCTTGACACTTTTTCTCCCTGTCTGCTGGTACTGAACTGCCTTGTTCTGTGGAAAGACTGTTGAACACCAGTGTATTATCATCAGTTAGCTATTATTCTGTTAAATTCATTGCTGTCATATTCAGAAATCATTGCTCAAAATGTGTAAGGTGCGTTTTGTATTGTAATGGCTGTATGTCATTGTGACGTCCACTTGGGTTTATGTTAAAGTATACCAAAAATACAAAGTGTGTAAATTATTAGTTGTTATTATTATCTACAAATGCTAACTGAAGAATGATATCTGAAAATAGTGGAGGGTCATTGAACGTATTTTTTTTTCTCATAGGTGACAGACATCCTATGAATTTATGTGACGTGATAAGGAAATTACTGTCTTTTCTCTAAAAATAACTTACATGAGACAGTTAGAATGAACCATTTGATACTTACCTGCCTTATTGCAAAATTGCCAATGTAGTTTAAGTCACAGATAAAGTTTTTTTAAATTTCAAAGCTAGCTGAATTTTTCTTGAAGATGACGAAAAGCTAAGCAGTTGATAAACTCCTTTAGAGATTCTTTGTTCAGTGTGAGTGTGGAAGTAGTATCTTCAAAATAGTGTTGCAGTTTCTTCTATGAATGTTATATGTATCCATGGATGCTGACTGTAGAAAGAGTTTCTCAGTCTGAATGCATGCCAAACATGCTGTCCCTGCTTACTGCAGGGGGGTTGGGCTAGATGACCTTTAAAGGTCCCTTCCAACCCAACGCATTCTATGATTCTATGAAAGAGTGAGAAGTCAAGAGAGTTTTTAAGGCTTTGGAAGGATAAGATCAAGACTACATAGTCTTCTAATTCTTAGGACTTCGCTACGCTTTTACAAAGGTTTCCATTGTATTGACTTCAATACTGGTCCTAAAATTTGGTGAAACTCTCATGAGAGTACTTGTAAAGGATTCTTAGGTTTAGGAAGTACTAACCATGCTTTCTAGGGACTAGGACTACTCTGCTAGAGGCCATGCCCCAAGGAAAGTTTCAGATGAGGTCCAAAACTGAGGGATGCTTTCTATAGTCTGTATTAGGATCGTTAACTAGCCTCAGCTAAAACTCCTTGCCTTTGGAGACCAAAAAGCCCAGTGGCCATTTTTCTTACATGTGCCTGGTGGTTAGTCATAGGAACAAAGGCCGTTTGAACAAAAGCAAGAGGGATTTTATTTTTTCATGTGACAGCCTACACACCTGCAGGCATTCGTTATGTTTGGAAGTCTTACACAAAATGCAGTTACTAAGATTTACTAAGAATATAGGTAATTGCTTCCAATAGCTCCTTGCTGGTGAGAAGGCTGGTTGAACTGGCCTGCTTTGGGGTAGAGAGGTGTAGGCTAAAAAAAGGAAGCGGTTGTTGTTCTACACGTGTTCAGACCTTAGTCCATCTTCTTAAATGTCTTAATCTTGTCAGCGTTCCTGTTGTCCGTTGCGTAAGCTTCAGTTAGATAAGGAATTGTTTGCTTTCTCTGTTATGTTTCCTTTTAACCCTTACCACTAAATTAGCATAAAATAATGTACAACAATTACGCTGTGAGTTTATTCTTTTAGTTAAGCTGCAGAATTTGAATTAGCTTTTCTGTTTATGTTGTCATTGCTGAATTAAAGTAACTAGTATAGCATGAGCGTTTAAGAATACATTTAAACTAGTGATTAATATACATTTAATGATTTTTCTGTTACCGATTCTATTCTTTTTACTAGCATTGTACTTGCTCTTTGTTGTGCTTTCAACTGAAGATCTGATTAAAGTCCACTTTTATTCTATTTACTCAAAGTGAAAACTGTTAACTTAGTGTTCTGTAAAGCAGATAAAAGATTTGGAAATTCTCCTTCCATTTTTCATTCTTAATCTTCTTTAGGATTGAACTTCTTTTTGCTATTATTGACCACGCTCTTCCACTAGAAGTTCCTCAGATCTTTTTTGGCTCTTGATTACCCTCTGGTCATCTGCAAATTTTCCTGCCTTGTCTTTATCTGCCTTTCCTCAATCTTTTCAATAGTAAACTTCATAAGCGGTGAACCTTTTGTGGAACATTAAGGGCTTCAGCTATTTCGTTGCTACTAGATAAGAATGGGTATTAATTTTAAATCTTCACTTTCTTCTTGGGCAGTTAGTTGTTATTGACAATGCTTTCTCTCTCTGGTATGGGGTTATGAGCTGTTTCTGATAATATAAGGCAGTGTAACCCGTCATAAAGGGGAGGCTGGTATTTCCCAGGGGGAATGAATGTGCGCTTGGGCTGTTACCATGAATGTAGTAGGTGTTCTTGCTTGAGTATGAACGTAAAGGTTTTGCGTGAAGACAATTTACTTTAGTGTAAAGTAAATGAGTAGTCTGTGTGGTGTGTTATCCTTTGTGTTACTAGACTATTTCATTCTTAGCTACTCATTTCTGCCCTTACTCTTTTCAACGTTCTTCCATGCTGCGCATAAATCTTGTAGAGGTGGCTTAAAGAGTTGGCTGTTTCCCTCTGTAGCCTTGTCAGATTTGTTACTGTTGGATTTATTTAAAATGCAGCATATAGAGAGGCTCAGACTGTGTTTTTGCTGGGAATGCAGAGTTGCAGTAAAAGCTGGTATGCGTTCCCTATATGAACTGTACATCAACAGTTCTGTCTTTCCTATGAGTGTAGTAACTAATTCCCTAGTGGAAAAATCTACTGAAGGTATTGCCTTTTTGCCTATATATACATCAGGCTTGTCTTCTAACACCAGTCTATGTTTAGAGATCATAGCTCTTCACGCATGATGACATAGCTATGGCTAAAGCAGTCCGTGATATGAACTCGACCAACTGATGAAGAATATACCCATTAGGTACTATTTTCGGTACTGATCACTGCTTTACCCATGTTATTTGCTAGGAAATGCACTCCTTAGAAACATCTTTAGAAGCCAGGAATAGAAGGAAGCTTAGTCATCTGCAAATTTGTTTTGGGGTGTTTTGTTTTGGTTTTATTCTGCCTTGAAGTGTTTTACAGAATTTTTGTTTACAAAGACTGTTCTTCAGTAAAACCTCCCCTGGCCCACTCTCCCTCCTCTCCCCACGTGGTTTTGAGCCTCAACAGCATAGTGGCGCTAACAAAATATTAAATACAGAGACCAAACAGATGAAAAAAATCAAATGTTAGACCTGATGCTTATTGCTTAGTGTGCTTAGGGAGGTGGTAGACAGGCTGAGAGATTGGGAATTGCTTCATTTCTATGTAGTATTTTCTTCTACTGCTAGTCTTTGTCGTTTCCTGTAGCCGCTTCAAATACAGCGTGGAATTTTTACCTTTGTGAAGAACAGCAGTGATAAATGATCTGCAAGGTATGTAGTTTTGGAAAAAGGAATAATAGAGAAAATATCTAGAGAAGACTCAGAAGGGTGTTTGGTTATAATATCTGAATGTTTTGACATGAACTATCACGTAATCAAGTATACAAACGCAAGTATTCTTTAAGCTTATTTAATTTATTTTGAATCCCAATAGCAAATATACACTACATAGATATATAATATATCCATTTTATACAGTACTGTCAATATTGAGAATTCTATGTGCTGACCTACGTAAGAAGTCAGGGCAGTTAAGTTCCAGCTATCTGCTTGCATTCAGCAATTTTAAGGTACTTACGTTAATGAGGGATTATTAACCTGTGTCATGTCAAAATATAAAAGAGGAAAAAAATTAAATGAAAAACATGATTACAATTCTGTAGATAAAAAAATGTTTGTGCTGGCCTAAAGGGAGTTTAATAATCATTCCTATTAAGCTTGAAGCATATGATAAGTCTTGAATCCTACTCTTTAATGTGCAGAGTGCATCATATCACATAGATAGCAAAACATTGAAGGACATTTTCCTCTTAAAGGTGCAAGAAAAAATACCAAAAACTTTTAAAGGTTTCTTGCGTTTTAGTTCTTGATATGAAACTCTCTTGCATCTCATTCACTAGATTATAAAAATATGTTCTAGTTTGGACACAAAAGACCTCACAATAACGTACCTTCTTATTGCAACTTTGCTGATTATCAAAAATTGCACAAAAAGTTGTCCTTGAAGTCTGATACTTTTTTTTTTTTTTTTTAGCAGAGGAAAGGGTCCTTACTGTGGAAAAAGTCACTTCCACTTGACTTTCAGAATTTATTTAGAAGAAAGAATATGTCAAAACTATGTGATTTAAGTAAAGGATTTAACATCTGTAATAGGAAACATCAAATACAGTTTCCAGTTCCACTTTCTGTAAGATATAAAGGCTTTTGTTTATTATTCAAATGTAGGCTGAACATTGTCAAATATTACAATGGATCCTACTAACATATTGTTTCTAATTAATTAGCTCTGACATAGTAAATACTTTGTAAACTGGTTAAAGAGTGTAAAATTAGCATTTTTCTGCAAATTTCAAGTATTGTAGAACTGATTTGGACAGCTTGCTTTTTAAAACAACCAACTTCAGTATCACTTGAGGAAGTTTCCGAGTTGCACACTGTTTCTGGCTAAAATGCAACGGAAGGTTGAAGGCTGAACCTCCCAGTACTTTACAGGATTATTGAAGAGGCTTATGCCACTGTATAATGCTTTCTTCTTTCTTCTTCCTGTCGGACAGAAATCATTGACTCCCAGTTTTGCAATGTGGTTGGAATGAAGGAAGACTACCTGCAGCAATAAGAAACAGGAAAATATAATAGTTAGTATGTAAATGGGAAAAATATCTAAACATTCATTGGCATGTAGATAACTGAGTTTTGCCATGAGATCAGTTGTTGGATGAAGACCTTAGTAGTAACAGGAATTAAAAATTTGTGTTAAATCCTAAAAAAAGTCTTCCTTCTGCCACAGTCTGTCTCTCAAAAAAAGTTACATAGTATTTTATGAGTGTGTTGCCAGAATAATTGGACTCTACTCTTATGGAACACTCTCCTAAAACGCAATTTGACATTCTCTTATAGTAAGAATTATAACGATGCAGTATTATATCATCCCCTAATCCAAATTTTCAGTGATTTAATAAATTTTTAAAAATAGTCTCTAGAAAAGTTCGTATTGGGAGAGATTTGTCAGGATGGTAATAGGAGCAGATCAGTCTAATGATGATGTAGCTTAAATTAGTGGGGGGAAAAAAAAAGGGGGGGGCTTGTAATAGCGGAGTTTAGAATTTGTTAATGAAATACTGTAGGTGGACAGAAGAATTCTTTTGTTTGTGTATATATATATTTTTCAATTACATTGTAAGTTGGTGTTTGTTTTTTTAAAAATATGTATGTATCAAAATATTTCCCTTTAATTAGAAGTGAAATGAGAAGTGGAAAGAAGTGAAATTCAGAGGTAAAAGCTTTTACCTAATAGCTTATCATGCCCTCTGTCATCTGTGCATTTCTTCATGTTTCCCCAAGATTTGTTCTGCTCTGTATCCTAAGGTATATGTCATCTTATAAAACATAGATGACTTTAATTGCTATTCCAGAATTCAGGAAATAAATGCGTTTTGAAGGCATTTTATGTAGAATTTATTTAGTTCTAAATACAAATTTTAAAATCTTACCACTTCAACCTCATAAATAATTTACATTGGATTTAAGACTTTTCAGTGTGGGAATGGAAAAATTTCCACTCTGTCTTGCTAAAATGGAAACTAATAAACCTGTAACAAACTTTCTGGAAACATTATCTGGGTGTAGCATGTTGTTATTCTTTTTTTCTAGGAAGTGATCCTGCTGTTTGATTTTGTTTATTTCTTTAGGAACCTATATGATTTCAGGTTTTCCTCATATGAGTGTAATGTCAAAATATTTGTGACAGTTAAATATGGTTTTTAATTATATCCTAATCAGTATGGCATTGTGAAATCAAACAACTTGTAACTACTGGAGTTTTCTATGAAGTTTAATGTATGACCTGCAGATATTTCAGTTCGGGCAATCCAGGAGGAACTTTCTTGAGCTTATTTTTTTCAAGGTGGATTTCACGTATACTTGGTATATTGGCAAAACTTCCATTTTCCACATCTTTGATTTTGTTATTCCCAAGGCCTAGCCTAGAAATAGTACAAGGAACATTTAATTAAACATTAATTGAGATTCACAACAGCATTGAAGAGCATAATTATTTTTTTTTAAGATTGCAATACACAGGAGTAGACATAGGAGGGAAAAGAACAACAGGGGAAAGATGATGAAATTTTACCTCTTATAGAAAAAAAAAACCAACCATGATCTAACAAATATTTCCTCTTAATCTCCACTTAAAGGACAAAAACTAGTCTGATGTGAGCAATTTTTTGAGCAATTTTTTTTAGTGTCAAGAGTTAAAATGATAAACATCAACCCGTATGCTTGTAAGATAAATCACGCCCTTTTGTCAAGTAGTATGGCTACAAAGTAAACTCACAGAACTAAAAATTGTTTTTCTAATAAATAGCCAAAGAGCAGCACGTCTTGCAAAGAAAGTTATTTATGTATATATAAAAAATAAGCAGGACTGCCTTCTTTCCTACTTCCACATTTTCCTTAAAATAGGCTTTAGTTAGGATTTTTGCTATAAGACTTCAACCTGCGTTGCTAGGAATGTGATTCAGAAGGTGGAGGCACAGGTCGATTTGGAGTTGTTCTTTCCACGCATCCTTCAATCCCCTTTTTTTCCTTTCTTAATTTCTTCAGAAACTGCAGTTGGTGTGTAAACACGGTTCAGTAAGTCATCTTTGATAGTAGTTTCTGTACCAAATCCAAAATTCAGAGCTGCTCAGCCATGTTTTCAGAGTACTTAGCTGAGCTTTAGAGAAAGAACTTCCTTCTTTTGTCCTACATCAGTGATACATTCCTCAGAAACATTTTTCGTTTTAGTAAACGCCATCACATTTGGAAACAGTTATTGAATTGTTCCTTTACCAGCTACTGTATTTCTCTCAGGCTAGTTTTCAGGAGATAAATTTATCTTCTCTTATAATTTACCAGTTTTCCCATGTGTTTGTAAAACAAGTCTCAAATTTCTCTTTTTTTATGCCATCCTTTTATATTTTTCTTTGTGGTGTGTATGGATTGTCTCCTTCCAGTACACTTAGGCTTTCTCTGGAATCAAAAAGCAGTTATGACTCTTAAATCCTATAAGTTTAGTTGCAAGGAAGGCATTGTGTTCCTAAACCAAAAATCAGTTGGTGTTGCTGTCTACTTCATTTTGGGGGGCAATTTGTGAGATGAGTTACCAAGGAGTTAAAATGCCTGGGCCTGAGAGGGAACAGGCTAGAGAAAAATAGTGAATACTGCTGATAAATAATGTGACCAAAAAGGTTCGTATATTCCGAGTATGAGAAATACATGCAATGCTTAATTGAGGCATATTACTACTAGCACATTAAGAGATACTGTATAAAAGCCATGCTATATTACACAACACCCATGTGCCGTGAGGTAAGAGTTTATGGTGATTACATTTTGTAATCAGATGCTGTTCTTAATGTACACTTCCATTACGAACTGCAGGCAAGACAGGTGCTAACAAGGCTAATGTTTGTGGCGGGGGGGGTGTGTGTGTGTGTTTTGTTTTGTTTTTTAAGTTTGATCTTATTTACAGCAGTTCTTACTAAAACACTTAACATTTTTAATTCTTTTTTCTCCCATTAACAAACAAGTATCAAAGGAGGGATCCTGCCAGGCCTGACGTTTTGTCAAATGAAAGCGTTCTGTGTGGTAATTTTACCTTTGAAGATCTTTATACCGGTTAAAATCTTCAAGTTCGATTGCTGTGATCTTATTGTCATCTAAATGAAGTTCTAGTAGACTGGAGGGCAAATCTGATGAAAAGCAAATGCACGGTATGAGAAAAAATAAGCCAACTTATTTTTGTTGAAATACTTATTATGTTCCAAACACCTTCTTTCCTTTGTGTTTAGGATTGGGTGAAGAATCTCGGGGGGGTTGGTAGGACCTTCTGCACCAAAGAAGTGGTAATTAGATACAAGTATGTTACTTTTTTAAAAAAATCATCAACAACGTTTGGTTTAAAATAGTAACTTTAAAAAAAAAATTAAGTTGTGAAAGTGCATATGCTAATGTCAAGATTTCAGAGTTTCAAAATTTGGTATAATTTTGCTAGCTTTCTTTATAACGGCTTTCATGTACTTCTGGTTAACCTGTCAAAGATGTGAATTGTATGTTATGTGCAGTTGTCTAATACTTGGTAGTCAAAATCCTACTCCTGTGGAACCTGTGATAGTTTTTTGTAGATAAGCATTTTCTTCCAAACAATGCAACGCTTGTGCTGTTATAGCTCCTAACATGTGATCTGGGAGGAAACTTCCAGAAATCTCCAAGCAAATTGAGATACTTGATATGCTCTTTCCCGTGCCGGTACGCAGAACGTTTTCTCGTGTGGTACCAGATAGTCCCAATACAGAGCTGTCAGTGAGCAGACCAGGAAGTGGAGAATCTTTTTTACAACGTCCTTTTAGTGAGGGCAGAGAAAGATAGTCACAAGTTTGAATTTCTATTTGCTGATCTCATATTCAGTTTTACTAACATCTGTCTAGGTGGCACCCTGACACCAAGCAAGACAAACCACGTGTTTCTGTTACTAATATGGCTCAGGAGAGCGCTGCTCCCATTGCTATTTGCTGTAGCATTGCAATACTGCAGAAAAGGGGTATGCTTTACAGTCGGACTTTATGCCAGTTGACGTGCTTTGGTGTCTGTGTGTTTGGGCTTTTTCCCAGTTTACATTCCAGTTTACAGTTTACCCAGGTGCTGCTTGTGTCTGAGTTACAATATTAAGAGGGAAGATTACCCATCTCTCCATTTTAGATTTTAAGTGCATTTTGTATGTTACGTTTTTTTTAATCTTTCTGTGTCACTATAACATTTGCAGATACAAGGATCTACAAAATTAGTTTCCATTTGTGTAGAATCTGTTCACCATGAAATCCTGTTTGTTTATGATTTGTTTATGTGTTTGACACCACATATTGGACCTCATGCTGTCTTTCCTTATAGGAGATTTCTCTATAACAAAGACAAAATTGAATAATTTTACGTATGTTTTATTTTTGTGATAAGTCATAGGAGATGGTAGTATGATGATACTAGAGAATGTCTTTTTGTGTGTGTGTGTGTTGGGGAGTGTCACCACAGGCAGCCAGTTTCTGATAGTGAAATTACCTTAATTGGGGTGAGTTGGTTTTGTTTGTTGTTGGGGTTTTTTTTTTTAGCATTCTCTTCTGCAGGGATGCTTTTGCATATGTATCTGTCTATAAGAAGAGATTAAATTTAATAAAAACAAGTTCTTTATCTGAATGATCCAGAAATAAATATCTTAGGGGCTGTTTAGTTTCGCTGTAAGTTGATGAATGATAAAACATACGGTATTCTGTTTCTCCGTTTTTCTCTTAGCTAGTAGTTTTGAGCAGTTGAAAATAACGATAATTTGGTTAAATACTATGGGGACCTACAGAAAATGCAGGTAGTGTTGTACTGAGTTCCTTAGCGCTACTTTTTTGTGCGTGGAGGTCAGTGAATTGCAAAGTTAGTGTTTTAATTTATTACTACCGCCAAATCCCAAGTTAGCTGTTTAATATGAAAGAGAGACTGAATTTTCTAGTGTGTTATGTTGAATTTAATTGAAATGTTAATAATAAATTTCATTTAGCAAAACCCCATGAAAAGGGGTATAAAATGCTGTGTTGGGTTTTGCATTAAGGTGGTTGTATTGCACAGCATATTTGAGCTATGGAGTTGCTTGAAACGTTCAACATCAAAGTCAGAAATTTTGGAGTTTCACTTTAAATGGGAAGTGGGAATTCTGTATGACCCACATCAAATATCAGGGAGTTTATCCTTTCTTTGTAGGGATTTTTGAGAGGCTGATGTGAAAGATGTGAAGTGACATCTTATGATCATTTTCTTCACATTGTTTCTCCCAAGAAGAGTCTCTGGATGACTGAGAGGAGCGGATCGGGGCGGGGGGAGGACGGGGAGAAGGCAGGAGAGGGGGCTGGAGAGCCAGTGTACATGCACAATCATGCCCACTTTTGAGATGTAGGATTAGATACTAAGTGCAAAAAGAAAAATAAGGTAGGAGGTGGTTTGGTTGTAATGAACAATACAAAACAGAATTTATGAACGTTTTAATAATCATATCAATGCTAAAGCATTCTATTTAAGAGCATACTGGTATACGTCAAAAAGAAAAGTTAAAAACAAAGCATACCTTTAGGAACTGAAGTTAATTTAGCTTCTGCAATTCTTATATGATAGATATTTACTCCTTCAAAAGCCCCTGGCTCTATTCCATCATTGTTAAGGGGGTTTGCACTCATTTCTGTCCAACAGAAAAAAAATAAAAGTATTTATGACAGAAGAATTTTTTGTATGTTAGACTAAGTTATAAACAGCTGATTTTGTTTAATTTATAACTTCTGATGTTCTAAGCGTTAATTAATGTTTAGCTTTGTTAATTAATGTTTAGTTAATTAATGTTTTACCTTTCTGAGGGGTGGAAGTCACAGCTTTCCGTGAATACAAGCTACCTAACTTGGTTTGCAGAGTTATCAGAAACATGACCTATGTAGCAACTTCACATAGAAATTCAATTCACAGCACGGATATCTCTTTAAGAGGAAATTGCACATTGAGGAAATGTTTGAATGAAAATTATATTTAGTGTTACGTTTTTGATAAAGACATTTTCTTTTCTACTTAATTGGACTTACCTAAAACATGTAGAGACTTCATTCCTTTAAATGCATCCTTGTGGATTTTATTAACCTTATTAGCATGAATTCTGAGCTCTGCTAAAGTTTTTGGTAGATTTGTTGGAATCTCAGTTAGCTGGTTATGGGACAAATACAGTCGTCGTAGCTTCTTTGTTGGTTGAAAGGCTTTTGGATGGATCTTGGATATTTTATTGTTGTTCAAAGCCAGTGCCTATGAGATATGGGAAAAGCAATACGAAGAAAATTTCTTTACACAGTAATGTTATTATTATGGATTTTAAGTCATGAATTCAATATAATTTAACAGTGAAGTATTTTATATATTTTATTTTTTCCATCCTACCAAACTTTAGCACTTTGTATATACTTTGGGCCTTTCAATTGATTGTGAAAAACAAAAAAGAATCTGGAAACTGGAGCATCAACTAGAAGGTAGAGGAAAAACTAGTCAGAGCTGACAAGGTGGCGATGGGTAATGAGAAGAATTGGCAAAACAATATGTTTGTCTTCATGTATGTTTTGGAATTGTATGGGGGTGTTATTCTTTTTTGTTGTTGTTCCTTAGTGCAGACAAATTCTCAAAACTCAGAATTTCATCTTTTATTTCAGCATAATGCTGCAAAATAAAAGTCAGGTTTTTAACCTGAATTTCTTAATGTTTGTATATGACTGAAATACACATGAATTTACATCTTATTTGTCATAATTTTGCAACTCCTGTGAATTTAAGTCTCTCTTCTGTACAGTACGGTAGTCTCTTTTTTGGGACATTTTTTTGTTCTTAGTTGCTATGTGTTATCAGACAACTTGTAATGAGTTACTACAGACAACAAAATATGAGTTATCTGAAATTATTTTGTATATCAAATCACATCTCTTCATTTCCATATCTAGACTATTCATTTCTGTTCCTTTTGTACTTCTTTGAGCTGTCGGTAAGTCGTCTGCTCTCTGGAATTACACAGAATCACAGAATGATAGGGGTTGGAAGGGATCTCTGGAGATCATCTAGTCCAACCCCCTGCCAGAGCAGGGTCACCCAGAGCAGGTGGCACAGGGACACGTCCAGGCGGGTTTGGAATATCTCCAGAGATGGAGACTCCACCCCCTCTCTGGGCAGCCTGTGCCAGGGCTCTGCCACCCTCACAGGAAAGAAGTTCCTCCTCATGTTCAGGTGGAACTTCCTATGGTCAAGTTTGTGCCTGTTACCTCTTGTCCTGTCGCTGGGCACCACTGAAAGAGTCTGGCCCCATCCTCCTGACACCCACCCTTTAGGTACTGATAAGTATTGATGAGATCCCCCCTCAGTCTTCTCTTCTCCAGGCTAAACAGACCCAAATCCCTCAGCCTTTCTTCATCAGAGAGGTGTTCCATCCCCCTAATCATCTTCGTACCCCTTGGAATTGTGGATGGGAAAGTAGACCAAAAAAGAATTAATCCTTTTTTTCCCCGCAAAAAATGGGGATAGCTTAAGGAAATAAACAGGAAATGTTCCTTCCTAATCCAAGTTGCCATCTGTGCCTTTGGCAAGTAGACTAGTACTCAGACAAGCTGTACAAAGTAAACTGTGCTTTCAGTAAAAATTTTGTTAGGCCTTGCCACAAATTAACTGATGAGAAAAATCAACACAGCTCAGAGTTTTCAGTTATCACATAATTAAGTGATGACTCTAATATATAATGTGGCGATTGCTGATGTAGTCCAGTGACTTTCTCAGTCGCTGGAGGTTAGTTTCTGTAGGATGTTTTATACTTAATATAAACCACAGTTAGTGTGCTTACCCCTGACTTGCTGTTAAGACCATTCTGTACCCAGACATGAGACATTTGAGGGGAATTGGAAACTCTTAACCATTAACAAGCTCATTCATAAACAGATGCGGTAAATTTTCAGTTCTTTTGCAGAAACTAAATTCAGCTGAAAAGGATTTGTTTTATGTTAATGTGTGTTTCATGTCTTTCTAATGTGGAATAGAATCTCTTTAATTTGCTATAGCTTGTGGAACAGATTTGTCATTTTTACAATGAAAACTTTTAAATTGTCAATATTCGTTGGTACAGTATCTAGGGTGACATCTTACACAAATAGCTGTTCCAAAAAAGATGTAGTCTACCTTTCCAGGCCTCTGAGACTCTCTTACTTTCTTTCATTATAAAAAGGGATTATTGCATACTGTAATTTATCAGTTGCCAGTGATACTTATTTTAAAGCCTATCTCTACATGCATACTTGAAGTGTCTGAAAGAATATTAGTAAAGCACCTGACTTTTTCAGTAATTCAGTGTTGGTCTGCTTTCTGTTCAGGTCAGTTGGATTTGTAACATTGATTTCAGTGGTGTGTTAGTTGTATGCTGTGTGCTTTTGAAAATACCCTCAGAAAATATCATTCTAGTTCTCCTGTGAGCTTAAGTTCTTTCTGCTATTTTACAGCTAAGTAGATAAAAAAGGCACACTTGTCTTGCAGCCTTTAAAATGTAGGGAGTGTTTCTGTGCACGCTGAGGACTGAATAAATCTTGAGGGTCTTTTTGGCAAGATACGTATGGTACATTTTCTGGATGTTATAGAAAGTAGAATAGTTCTTATAGCTCAAAGAAATTTGGTTCTTACTATGTGGGAGCAGTCAAATATGCAGACATTACACTGTAATTTTATGCATACTATCGGAGAAGAAAATTACCATTTGTATTTTAAAATATTTGATTGCTAAATAAGATTTCAAACTTGGAAAATAGCAAGCTTACATAAAGTGATGTGAGTCCTTGGAGATCGTTTTCCTTGACCTCTCTAATTTTGTTGTTTTGAAGGTCAATCATACGGGTATCTGGTGGAATGTTGCGAGGTATTGATGTCAAACCTATTAAGTATGTGAGATAAACAGAAGCATTATGTGCCTGTATATAAGTCCAAAGAAATGAACTGTGAAATAGCAAAACACAGTAAGATTGTTGATGATTATGGTGGGAAAGAAAATACAAACAGACATAAAGCAAAGGATAGAAGGGTATGATGACAGGGTTTCAGGAGGAACTGCTTCTATCCCTGATAGAATTAATTGTATAAATTCCCCAATCCAGTGAACTGTTCAGTTACAAAAACACTTCATTTCATGCCGTCTGAGATCCTGAATCAGCAGAAGATACTAGCAGGGGATAGTAACTTTCTTGTCAGTGGAAATGCTGATGCATCAAATGCTAAATGCTGGTCTAGTTTATTATAAATTATTCCACAATTAATAGGTTACAGTTATTTAAAATGAAGTCTATTAACAGGGTGGTTTTTTTTTTTTTTTCCTATGTGTGAGTTTAAATGAAGGGGATTGCAATCTGTAAAACAGATGCATTAACCACAGGTTATTGCTGTCAGCAAAAGTTTATTTTGATTGCTTAATAATTGCACATTTTAAAAAAACCCAGAAATTTATGCATTGACTGAATGTTTTTAAGGCACGAGGAGTCTAGGATGAAGTTCAGGATGGTGACAGAGCTGTGATGAGAACGAATGTCATTGCCACTGTGCTAGTGGCAGGAGCATAGTCCTTTCATTACCTTGAATCATGGGAAAATTTCAATGAACACTAATTCAAATTGGCACGATTAATAATGAATTCATATTTAAGGACTAGTATGTATCTGCAACAGTGACAGCAGTAGATTTGCCTTTGGTTAAAACGTTACCAGTGATGTGCACTTTAATGGCAGTTAAGCTGAGCAAACAGTTTGTATCCCATTTATGCACTTGCATTAAACTTCCTTCTGGTTTATTCACAGCCTGGTTTTCCATTGTTATGTTTTCTTGTCATTTGACCTGTTGCTTTAATGAAGTATTTATTTAATGAAGTACTTATTTAGCCATAGTCTTTTTTGAGACATGGGACTAATAGCTTGTCTAATTCAAACAGAAGGTAGATACAGCAAACTTTTGTGCTCCTCTGTTTGGATATAACTTCATGGCAGTAAACGAAACAGGAGAGACTGTGATCTGAAATGTAAATTTAAGCATTTTTGCATTCTGTGATAGTTCACTTTGTGGTTAAAAAGCTGTGCAGATTATATGTTCTTATTAACCCAAATAAATATTCCGTTAAATAGTTTCTCAGTTATTTGTTACATATTCTAAATGCCTATTCATTTTATGCTGTTATCAATAGAAGTCAATGCTAATGGAAGGTGGCTATAGCAGTTTATTCATTTTCTAAACTGATACACACAAACTGGGAAAACATGTTGTAAAAAGAACTCGACAAATTAGTTGCTGGACACAAATTAGATATGGTTTGCAAGCCTAATTGAAAAAATGTAAGCTTCTTTTGAAAATGACTTGTAAAGGAATGTGTGAATGTGTGCAATTTATGGAGCTGTAGAATTCATCTTTTAAAAGGCAAATCCTCCAAAGGAGAGGCCAGCGGAGAACAGACACACAAATTCATTCTTACCTAGGTCAGAGCAATGGACAACTCTCACATAGCACTGGCATCCAAAGGGGCATATTGGGAATAGATCAAAAGGCATTAGTGGTATAATTGGTTCAGTGGTTGGAAAAAGAGAATTGTCATCATCGTCGTCATCATCATCATCTTCCATATCTTGGAGCATCATATTCTTTAGTGTAAAATATGAAGGATCAACGAAAGGTTTGGCAGAGCACAAAGCCAAGAAGAGGAGGAGTGTGTATTCTTTCATATCTTCTTGATCAGAATAGCCAATCTTGAAGAGGAAAGTAAACAAACAAAAACCCAAACACGAGAATCAGTGAATGTGAAACAAAGGTATTGAACTCTTTACTTCAGTCCGCTATGGTCTGTGGTCCTGAAAAATGACCTGTTATGAATTAAGGTTTAATTAGTATAGGAAAGATGAAGAATATTAAAAACCTTCTCTAAAATATAGTATTTATACTGTTATTACAAAACTATATGTTATAATAAATACTATTAAAACATTCATCAGAAATTAATGTCACATCAAAGCTTTTTAGCTGAGTTTAAAAATAGTATCATCGTTCATTTCAGAGTTGGAAGAGTAATTTTTTCAGTAAATCTTGCCAAAACTTGGATTTATTTTATTCCTTCTCAATGGAAATGTATTTTTAATGAGATACGTGGGCATACATGCATTGCTTGTATCTAGAAAATGGGGAAATACTTGATTAGCAATACATAAAATTCACGCATCAGGATACTCCCTCAACACTTGTTATTCTACTCCCTAAACACTTCTAACTACGTACTACTTACTCTAATCTGGAAAAATAGAGTTTTCAGTCCTGACAACAGCTTTTCCCAAATTCCAGTTATTTGTATATTACTGCTATTGATAGAGGTTCACCTCTGTATTTTAATGCAAGCACATTTGTATATGACTTTTATTTGGTGAGGGCTCTTCTCTCTGACCGGGGCTTGTAGGTTATGGATCTGTGTCATTTGAAATCAGTAACTTATGTGACGTCCAGGAAAAAGCTGGAAACCAATACTTCTGCGTGCATATTTTTCAGTAAACATTGGGTTGGTTTTTTTTTAACCTAGCTTTATTGTCATAGGGCCTGTACATTGTAGTTAGGCAGCCAGCTGAAAGGAGATCAAAATGCACCATGCTTGAATTTAATGCCATGAAACTCATCAGCTTTGTGGATTACCTGTAACTTGAAAGTATCTTCCTTGTATAATCAAAGGTCCTTCAGTCTGGAAGACAGAAAGATGATAGATCTGTTACGGTACACACCTTCAAAGCAGAAAACCCCATGTGAAGATAGCTACAATTATTTTTTCCTGATGTTATTGAGAAGAATGTACAAGTTAGGAAGGACTTAAAAAGTAGATTTGTCTGGAGAAAAATATGACAGACTCTGTCTTATTATAGCTGTTCGTGCAGTTTCATTCAGCTTCTCTGGGTTCTAATTTTACCAGTTATCTTTTAGCCACACCTGACTAGGAAAACCAGGAGTCTGGTCCTACAGTATACTGTGTTACCTGAGTAATGCTGATCAAAATCCTTAGATATTTTCTACTTGCTCTGGTTTTATTCTGAAGGTGATTTTATTAACCATATAGCCCTATAAAACTAGACACAAGGGAAAAAAAAACTAGACACAAGGGGACACAAAAGATAGTAAGAATTGACACAGGATGTTCTGCAACTCTGAGAAAGGACTGTAAATTCAGCCCTTGGCTCTACATTGCTCCCCTCCAAATCGCAATTCCGGACGTTGTTTGGATCCAACAGCCCCCTCTTGGTCTGCACAGTGTGCTGTAGCAAATTTTATTATGCATATCCTGTTTATGAAAATGTTTCTATTTAGGCTGTTGTAGACATCTTCAGGGAAATACTAAATGGTTGTCAATTCTTGTTTGATAACCTAATTAAATGACTGCTGCTCTGTTTATAGCTGAAAAATATCTTTGTATAGGCATTTTGTCATTGGTCCTCAACTGCAGGGAAAGGAGTGCACTGGTTTGTACAAGGGTATTGACTTCGCTTATTCAAAATTCTGAGGTTTTGTTTGTATTGCTTTTTTCTATACAAGATCATTTTGATGTTTCATATATATGGTTCTTAACAGCATTAAAATGCTGTGTATTGCACACATGGCTACTGCTGTAATGTATACGTTTCAGGGTGCATAAAAAGATAAAAGCTAACAGTATTTAGATTACATAAAACTCAGCCTTTTGAAAAGAATGCAGTGACCCCTTCACCCCAAATATGTCTGAAAACAGAAGCACATTATACTTTGTATCTTGCAGATATGCAGCATATAATGGTAAGTTTAATGTTTATTGTAATCTTCCGGTTGTGTGCTCATTTAAGTACTGTATCTTTTACTGATTTGGCAATCTCTTAAAAGAATCTTCACACATATTTTCCCCATATATTTTCCTTTGTGTTCAAAATAATGTTCTCTTTCAATGATCCTGGAAAGAATTTTATAGTTGTACTTGCCATCTTGTACAATGTGTTTTCTTGAAAGCATCTTTAAATATAAACATTGCTGTGAACAAGATGTGGAACCTACATTTCTTTGTTTGTAGAGAATTGTGGTCCTGTCTGGCTGTACACCTTTGGAATATTTGGCCCTTTCAATCTTGTATTTCAGTTTCAGCAAAACAGCCAAATGTTCAGTAGTTTAGTCATCCCATTAATTAGGAGATGAGGAGTCTGAAGCTGTTCAGACTTCTGAGTTCTCCTTATTCTTGGGCAAGTGCTTCAATGGTTGGGTTTTCAGAGATGGGGGCACTCACAGTGGTTCTTCCCCTGTCTGCTTAGGTATTAATGGCAAAATGCTCTGTGCTTTATTCAGTGGTGGTGTACAATTTCTGGGTGTAGGGTATCAAGCATCGTAGCATGTATCATGTCTTGGGACATCTAGTTTCTAAATCCCTGCTGACTTCTATTTGTGATAGGCACTGGATGTAGAAGGTTTTACTGCACCTAAAGGATAATCTTTCATGTACATTCCCGAAATGCCCTTCTGGATCTGGTGCTAGGAATTTGTCTTATGAAACAATCTAAAAATCTGTTTCCACACTTGCACCCTTAGCAAATGGATTGCATGTTTCCTTTCAGAAATTAAAAAAACCCCGGTTATAATTTAAAACTATTTTCAGGTTGAGGCTGCGGTTGGAGTAGTGGCCAATTTGAACTCTTGAAAAACATGTGTTGTTCACAAATGGTTCTAGAAAAATAGTGTTGAAATATGTCATTGTTGAAATATATTAATCCTGTGAGTTAAATCTCTTGAAAGCAAGACTCTTTACAGAAGGAAGCCTGAGTTGTGATACATTTTTGGGGGGGGGAGATGGGGGGAAAGAGAAAAAGCCCATGCCTCATCTTCCCATTTTGCCATTAGGAAATCCTTATTGCTAACTGGCTTTGTAGTTAGGGGTGGTAATGAAGTTGGACTCCAGGTTTGCATTGGCCAAAGAATGGATTCCAAAAGAACTGCATTTTATGGAGGTTTTAAATTTTTTTTTTTCCTGGCTGAGGTTTTGAGTTTCCCAGTAAGCAGATGTTGATGTGTCTCTGTAGAAATGCTCTGACTCTGCAGGTCATCTCAAAGAACTTATACAAACTTTCCGCATGCTTAAACTTCAAGTGTAAAAGAATTAAAAGAAAATGAAAGCCTAAAATTTGAGATCCTAGTGATCTTTATGGAAATAGTTTAATTATTTTATCAAGAGAATTTTATGACCTATTTAGTTAATTGTTTCAGAAGGTACAGTCCATGAGTACTGCTGTACTAATGGCTCACTGCTGCCACTTGAGGCTTGTTATGCTCCCAGGTACATACTTTCGGTTCTCTCATACCAGCTCTTCCACTCAGGCTGTTCTCTGAGCTGATTGAACTCACTAAACAAGCATAAAACTAATGTGAGCAAGAAAAAAAGCCCAACGCATTCTTTCTGGGTGAACAAACTGAATCAGCATGAGTATCAGAGCCAGCACAAAGGAATGGGTGGAACAGCCTGGTTTAGGGGGACGGAACGTCAAATGGAAAGAGGGAAGGAGAAGAGGTGGGACAGCCATTCTTGACTTGTGCAAGCTGTTGGACAGGCTCAGGTGTTCTGTTGAATAATACTCTAAGCAGATAGATGACTGTTGCTTGGCCTTGTCCATTCTCATTTTTACAGTCTGGAAATATTGAAGATGAGTTTGAGAAATAGTGTAGCGAATTCAGGGGGAGCTCATGTACTTAGAGATTGTGTGGGAAATTCACACATAAGTGTGCAATAGTGCTGTGGCATGAAAATTCTAAACAGGAATTATGGGAAGAAAAACACATTGTGTGAGGTTAGTAGTTATGTTGTTAGTATGGGCTGCATGCATTAAGAAAAAAAAAAAAAGAACAAGTCTGGGTTAGTTGGCAGTTGCATGCCAGTCCTACAGCATGTGGTCTTTGTTGTCTTACCAGTTATGACACTGAAGGATTTAATAGATAACGTCTTAAGACTTAAAAAGACTAAATTGTATTTAGAAATCAATTCTGTTACCAGTGTGTGGAGGCGAATTTCCTATGTCATTGTTTCTGAAAAGGAAATGTTTAAAAGACACAGTGGTGGTCTTTACAGAGGCAAAGAAAAATCCCTCTGTTCATTAATAACACAAATCATTGCACTGTGCACAGATTTTGTCCAAAGAAAGGCAAGACCATAGCTGTTTTGAAAGCTGTATTTAAAAATAGTTCTGATTCTATTAGTCATTGTCCCATTCCAGAAATGAAAGGAGTTTATGTTTAACTCTTTGTCTACTCTATTGATTTACTTAAATTACTTAATAAAAACAGAAGGAAATTATTTGTTCAGTAAGATTACTGAAGAAATCATTCTGCCTTGAGAAACAGTCCAATATTGAATTATGTAGTATAGTAATGAAGAGCATGTTTACAAAATAATTTATGTTTAGAGAGTGTTTACTTTTTATGGAAAAATGCTTGACTCTTGTTTGTTACTGAATATGATCTATGAGCATTTCTAGGTTGTAGCTCATCTACAGTTCACTCTTTCATGTGTTGTTTTTATTTACTTTGGTGATATCTACTTTTTTAAAAAAAAAAACCCACAACTTGAATACCAAATTACAGGAAGTTAACACTGAGTTGTATCTGTAAGAACTGCTATAATTGTAGGATAGATTTTTCATAGATTGTAATAACTGAGGATAAAAAATTGTTGTCAGTTGTGAAGTTTTTCTGAGAAGTATTTAATAGTTAAATAATTCGCTGTAGCTTTCTTTGCTTTGCAGCTTAGATGTAGTAAATACAGAATTATTTCATCTGCAAAGTAGATTTTTTTCAAACGTTCAATAAAAAGAGTGGTACTTCTAACTCTGAATTACTTGACATTATTCATTTACACATAGTGACTGACAACCTGTTGCTTCTTTATTGCTACTTAAATAGAATAGATATTCAAACTGGACATACCTTGCAAGTTTGATAGTTCTTCCGGAAGCACTGTGATAATCCACCTGAGATCTTTATGTCCAGTTATTTCATATTAAAAAAAAAAATAGTGAAAAAGGAAGTTATGCTGAGTTCTGTGGAATGGAAAGTAAATATAAAGAAAAATTCCACTTCCAAACTTTGTGATCCTCCTGGCACTGTGGGTGATACCAGAGTAAAGTGCTGCTTCAGATTAGCCCATCTTAGTACTGAAGAATGATATTAAGGCGACTTGTTACCACTCATATGTTTTTCATCACTGCTTGTATTACAGCCAAGGCTTCTGGCTTAACTCTAGACGTCTAGTGGAAGACTTTGTAAAACCTGTAGTTTAATAATAGTTGACATCAGGCCATTGGAAGTACAGTGAGGTCCATTTCAGGTCATTCCTGCTATGGAATCACACTTCTTATTTATGATTTCATTAGCTGTTATTCTTTTAAAAGAAGTGTGACTTGAATAAAAGTATAAAACTTTAGCTAGGGGCAGAGTAAACCAATAACCTGTAGTGATCAGCATGTTGCCAAAACTTTCTAAGATTATAAAATTAGGAATTTGTTGTGTAGTTTGGTATAAATACTGCATCTTGCTTTCAGAAGACAACTATCTGGCTGGGGAAGATGATTCAAGAATGTAAAACATAGATCAGGTTTTATTAGTCAATATATTTAATTTATTTCTCTTGTGTATGAGAAATTAAGCATGTCTTTTATTTAAAATAGAGACAGTGTTTGCAATGTTCTGTGATAAGGATCGAAGTTGTGAGCTTAAAACAAAGTCTTTGAGAATTTGCACTGAGTTATATTGTTTGTGCTGACATGGACATCACAATATTTAGAAACTGGGTTATTCTTTGGTAGGCTGCCTGTTTATGTGTACTTCAGAAATGTATGACAAATTGAGTTTACCTAAAGCAAGTTTCAGTGTAACAGTTTGTGTCTTTCAATTTACAGTAATTTCTGTCTGTCCAATTCCATGCACATCTGACTTCATCTGTTTCTTTCATTAGCTCCTTTCTCTCTTAAGAGTCTGGTCTTGCTGGAAATTTTATCTTTTATTTTTAATATACATGTAATGTGGTGCTGTTTGCAAAATGACAGTTTAGATCGCGTATTAGGTATTTTGTCTACTGTTACTTAAGGAAGAAAAAGATACTATGCCAAAAATTAAAACTTTGGTGCTATCATATCAAACAAGATAAGGCTTGTGTTACCTGCTCCATTGTTTTTGCATGTGTTCCAGTTGCAGTAGCATAGATGAATGATGAAAAAGAGTCTCCCTATCACTTTTCCCAAGGAATAAAATTACAGTTTCAAAAGCAATCACATTCCCACGTAAATATCTGAAGGATGATCTTAAACTTCTTTGAAATCTCAAATTGCATATATCTGCATTCTCTTGCCTGCATTTAGAAACCGAAACTTCCTAAGCAAACACTCCCATGTGTTTCGAATAGCTTGATTTGGATGTGTTTACTTGAGCAAATTTCTATCAAATTGCTGTTTAAAAAAAATCTCCAACACTTTCTTGGCTCTTTAGTAGAAGAGAGCAGGGCCTGAGGGTTGTGATAGAAAGGTACTGGTTTCTTTTTTTTCACTCCTCCTTTCAAGAGTAAAGTGTTGAATCAGCAATTTCAGCTGATCCTAGTTTTGCAGCAATGCTTCTTGTTCCTGATGTTTAGCCAGCGTCTCAATTTTTGGATAAATACTTTTTTAATTATTATTTTCTCAGTTGATTCTGGTGGTTGGAACACAATCCTGTGTGTACAAAGTTTGTTGTAGCCATACTGTATAATGAATCTGATACATAGGGTGGTAGTATCTGGAAAAAATGTCACCACCTTATCTTAGATTACCCGTATATTTTGTACAATACATATAGTAGCAATATGGTAGAAATAAATATTGCTTACACTGACATGTTGTTATAGTAATGAAACAGTTTTGTATGTCAAGACACGGATTTAGTATTTTGATTGTGAATATAATTGCATTCTAAAATAAATTCCCAGAAGTCACCTTTTCAGGTCTCTTGACTACCAGATTCTGAATTTTAGATGTTAGCTGTTGATAGCAATACTAAAAACTAAAATAGGCCACTGGTCTAGTTTGTATGCCTGTTCTTTTAAACACTCGCAGCTTACTTCCAATTTACTAAAATCTAACTACTATTGCAGAATTCCTCTCCAGGATCACTGTTTCCAGTATACTTTAATTTTTTGGACCCAAAGTCATTACATGAGCCAGCACAGTAGGGCAGCTGTGGAGTTCTGAATGAAAGTTGGAGTGTGCAAATGAATGAATTGATGCAGGGTACTTGGGTCAATGTTCCACTCACTTTTTAGGGTAAGACTACAGCGTAGCCATGTAGAACGTGTCGCAGCCATTCAAAGGTAGGATCAAATGCCACTTTCTCAGCTATGTAGTAAAGCAATTGATTTGAGGTGATGTGGGTGAAGATGCTATTAAAAGAAAAATTGATACCTTATTGCGTCTGCTGTTTCATTAATGGTGAGATTTTGGTTTTAAATAGCCTGATAGAAAAATCTGTCTGTCACAGTTTTTTTAATATGTAATGTTGGGGCCTTAATGAAGAGAGATACTCTTAAATGGAAAGTAGTCTGGGGGTATTTTCCTTGCAAGCAAATGTATGTATATTTTCCTATGAAATAGTACATTTTTAAATAACCAAAAGATTACATGAGGTCAAACTGTTTGCTTAGGCCATTCTAGTGATTTCTGCCTTGCCTACGAACAGTGGACGTTAATTTCTGAGGCAAAGGTTAGGAGTATATCCAGCGTGTTGTGATTCAGAATACTGTCTTTCACTATGCTGAAATTTGCAAATGAAAAAGATGTGGATGGTGTTTTATATTGAGCATGATCACATCAGTGATATAAAATGCTCTCTTGATTTCTTTATTGAAAATTTCTATATTTGTATTACTTGATATGTCTGAGCAAGCAAGCGTATGCTGCCATATGTGGCTAATGCTTACATTGCAGTCTCTTTTTTTAAGCTGACCTTGTATATGTTTGTTATTGTAACACAAACTAAGTACTTTTTCATTTTCTAGCACTGTTTATAAATGTGGTTTACATAAAGTGATGAGTCTAACATCAACTGCACGAATCTGTCTTGGAGACTGCCCATCGCATTTTAATAACATGACATATTCCTTTCAGGCTCACAACCAGTCCATGTGGAGTGCAGTTGCGTAGTTTGGTTTTAGCTAAGTTTTGGCTCTTCCTAAGTTGGACTATGCTATTTAAGGTAGCAGAGTATAGAAAAACTATTCTTCAGCCTTTATATGTAAATATGTAAAATAATCATCACTTTTTATTACCATCCATTAATTAACTTTCACTTGTTAATATATGCGTACTTTTTTTTGCATATTTTTGGCAGCTGACTTAGAAACGGATTCATTTTGCAGTCAAAATCTTTAGTCCCTGGCATTTACTAGCAACATAACAATATTGAAGGGCAATTTGTAGCTTGCAGCATGAAGAGATCATCTACAAAAAGAGCTATGAAGTCAAGTGTGCATGTACACGCATCCATGTGATTGTCATGCTTGTCACAGGTTTCAAGCATGCGAGAATGTGGTGATCTGGAATGACTGGAGAGGCAAAATGGTAACCCGAAGAGACAGATGTTATTTTTCACCCTTGCGGACAGTTTGTGTTCCCTTAGGAAGAGTAAGTTAACTTTATTTTACCTTAGGCTACGGATTAATACAGATTTCTGTATGTGGGAATGCCAATTTAAGAAGTCCCCAGCTAGCTCAGTCCCACCTTGATGCTCATCTCCTTGGTACTATAACAAGGTTTGTGCGCTTAACTGGATCAGGAAACTACTCTGCATGAAAAATAACCTACTTGATGAATGAAGGTCTTGAAATAGTTTTGGTTTCTGTACATGTCAATTGTTAGTCTTGCGTTTGATGCTACTTACAAGTGTGGATAATATTACATGGCATTTTTATGGAATATGGGTATTTATCTGCCTTACAGACATTGGAAACACCAGACATTCTTTCATGGAAAATCAAACAGTAGTTAAAATGAAAAGCTCTGCAACCAGTGCCAAACTACTGAATCACTTCAATAATAAGCTCTAAAGGAAATTTTTCTGTTTCAGATACAAGCTGGACTGAGCACAACATTTCCTCAGAGCAGCAAGCATTTAATCTGCCAAAGTTTAACAATTAAAAAAAATAAGACCTGATCCCTGGCAAATACTGTTTTTTTCCATTTTTTCCCTTTGTTTTAACGAGTAGTATGAATAATATGGAAGTGCAGACGAATAAGTTTTCTAATACACAATTTTTTGATAGACTTATGTTATTCAGAACATAAACGCAACGTTTCAAGCGGCAGCTCTCATCAATTTCCATTGAGTTGGTAGTTTTAAGAAAAAAGAAAGATGGCCATCCAGTCCTTTGTATTCCTGAAAAAAATGAAACAAAGTATTCAAAGATATCTGTGAAGATAGTTTAATTTGGTATTATACTTTTTCCTAACTTTACTTATAAACATAAGTAACTTATATTACATTAGAAATTCAAAGATCCAGAAGAAATGGAAGCCATAAACATCACATTTATAACATAGTAATTAACTTCATTTTGCACTTTTATGTCTAATAAAGAGCATGGATCCGTAAATGTTTGCATGTACTTTGAGCATAAATTGTTTTGTAGATGGAAAAAGTAACAATATTTCTAGGAAGATCGCCAGACTAAACTTGTTTGCAAGTTTTGAAACACACAATTTGTTACTTCAGAGTAGTTGAAATGAAAGCTTTCAGAAACATCACTAATAAAAAGAAGGATATTATCTCAATAAAGCAGTGATTTCCTTACCATATTAATTAACCTGGCCTGTGTTCTCAGGTGGATGTTTTGTTCCTGGGAATCTTATAGCAGAATCTTGTTTGTGTCTCATCGACACAGTAACTCTCTTGTGCAGGGTTGGTCCTAACACTAAATACATCGGGAGACTTTCTGAGAGAGGCTGCTTTAATTGTAGTAAACGACTGCTCTTATGGTTTTAGTATTATTTTATCATATAATTATGCTTTTATTAAATCATAAGTATTATGTAATCTATATTATTTTTTTCCAAGTTGGCACTTAAGAAAGGATAGAAATCAATTTACTTGAATTCCTTATGTATCAAAAAGTGTTTTGCTGACTTTTAACATTCATTCTTTTCCCATCTCACCTGTAGGGGAAAACCACAACTAAGCATAAAAAGAATAGAAACAAATATAGAAATTAAATGTAAATTAGCGAAAACTTGCTATATTTGATATACTGTAACAGATCTAACAGCTATGTTGTTAAGTCTATTTTCTCACCAGTGAAAACATGTTGAGGTTCTGCAGCTGTTTGTACTAGTTGTGCTTACGTATTAAAAAAATAAAACTGGTGTATATTAAGTAACAAACACATTCTTGGCATTATTCCCTGTGTGAGTATGCGGTACTCAAAAAGTTGAACCTGCTACAGCCTTGAACAAATAGGGTTACTTTGACTTAGGCAGCGAAGGCCCATGGCTGGCTGAATCCAGCTGGGAGCTCAGTCTCACCATTGCACGTGCAGTGATGTGGTATGGTAGGGTTATAGCAGAGTTGACCAAAAAAAAAAGAAGAAATGAAGGACAAAAACTTCTAAACTAAGCTAAAAGACTACGTAGAAACTAGCAGAAAAGTTAGAATTAGCCAAGAGGTGTCCTGATATACTATGTTCAAAGGTATTTGCTTGGAAATATGGGAATGTATTAGTTTAGGTGTTTGGGTCCCTGGACAGTTTCTATCATAGATAGAAATTCAATGGATGATAGACGTTACTTTTACCACTTAGTGGAAATATTTATGTAATTTGAAAGAAAACATATGTCATAATTGCATACTAACTTGCGGTATGGAAAATGAGATCTTTTTTTGTAGAACAATTTGTAAAGTAGAGGCTATTATTTTTTTTCTCAAATACTTATATTCCACAAAGGGTAGTTTCTGTTTGGCTTGCCCGCAGCAGCACGAAGGAGCTTTGACTGTAGAAAGTAAGCTTACTTACCAGTGTATAACTTTAATTTTGTTAAACGAGCAAATTTGTCAGCATATGATTCATACTGCAACTATACTTTTATTTAATGTTTATTATAATTTCTGTATGTTTTATAATTAACATAAAAGATGCGTGTCTCCTCACATAAAACCACAGGCTGTTCTTTGTTCAGAAGATTGGAACGAAATATAATTCAACTAAAATGGAGACTTAATTAATGTTTTTTTCATTTAAGGTTTTACCAGAGCCTATCAAAATAGCCTTCAAAATAAACACAGGATATAGGCAATACAGATCTATTTGAACCCATGTGTTCAAGAAAGAGAGAATAATTATTTTGCCTTTTCCAATGCAAAAACTAGGTAAACACAAAAGAAATGAGTGGGTGGCAGGTTCAAACCAAAAGGATATAATTCATGAAACATTTATAGTTCAGCTGTGGAAATGTGCAAGAAAGTGTAGTAGATTTTAATGTTTTATGTAGACCCAAAAAGTAATTGGTCTAATTGAAAGAGGAAAAGTCTTGCTTCCTGAGCTCTTTGTTAAGAGAGCCAAAATGTACTGGGAAAAAATGGAAAAAGAGTTCTCCCTGGAAGACTGGTAGTGAATAAGTTTTACTGAAGAAGTTCAGAACCACCTTCCATTAGAAGCAAGCCAGCCATATGTATTTATAAAGAGTAGTCATTTAAAAAGGGATATGGACCATGAAATATTCACGAGGGCAGTTGTTCCTCAACTCTGAAGGTTTTAAGGAACAGAACGCATGAGGTCAGAAGGTAAAATGTAATGGCATACATCCGACTTTCAGGATTTTGGAGAAATTGCCGTGAAAAATATTAAGTAAATTTTAATCCTTTAAAAATACCATTACATAATTCACTTAGAAGATTCTTGTCTTGGTTGATAGTGTTGTTGAATATCTAATATTTCCACAGCTGTGTTCAGTATTACTCCTTTGAGAAAAATATCTGTCTTGTGGAAAAAGTAAGTCAGCTTTTGTATATTTTCCCTAGGAATTGCTATCATATTGAAAAGTTCCCACAGAGAAACATAGATTTATTTTAGTAATGCTGTATGCAAAACCTACAGTTTTCTGTATATATACTCATAATGCTGCACACTTGGAATCAAAGTTCTTTTTTTCTGAATTAACAGAACTGCTTCAAAGTACTATGTAGAAAACAGTACATTATTAGCTTGTCTTAATAACTCGGCTTATCAAAGCTATGTTAATATAAAAGCCTAAATCGGACGCTTTGTTTGCATTCAATAACTCTGTGGAGATCTGTATGCTGTACAAAGTTAAACACGAAATGGAAATTCTGCCAAACTACAGTAATCATTTACTCGGTGGCTATAGGAGATTCCTTATATAACAGACTTTTAAAGAAGAAATTATACGTAAATATTTTTTAAGATTAACCATTTTAAATAATGCAACTGTTAATGCTTTAATTTACTTTAATTCTTAAATCCTTGGGGGGGGGCGGAATCTGTTTAATGAATGGAGCCAGGATGGCTCAAGCAAACTGGAAGAATATTGTTTTGGGGAATTCACTCAACAATTCACTCAACACTTGAGTATTTCTTCACTTGCAGAGACTATGGAGAATGTTTGTGTCCATTATAGCTTCCATTGTGGCTGGCAAACTCATAGGACTGAATTTGAAGCATGAGGCAAGAACATCACTGGCTTTTAGCTTTAATGAGAAAAGCGAATAGCTAAGCCTTTAAACTCCCAAACACCAGGTAGTTTTTTCAGCCCAGCATAACCGTTATCGGACCTTATGATAAATAAACAATGTTCAGGCGTTTTCCCTAACTGCCTACCTCCTAATACCCAGCATAGTTTTGCGTATTTTTATCTCCCAGTAGAAAATAAATTAATGTTTATAAAGGAAGCTGCAATCTGGGGAAGAGAAAAGATCTTTCCTTTTTCTTGAGATTAATGTGGTCTTGCAAGTAGTTGTAGTACACGGCGTTTCCCCAAGCTGAAAAAAGTATTATCTCTGAACACAGACCTTTGAGTTCAGTGCCCAAGGAAACCTCGTTACCGATGGAACTAGAACTCCCAGAGGAAACTGTGGAAGTAAAAATGACTATTTCTAGTCACCAGGAGAGGAGAGTTTAGGGTGTAGCCCTCTGGATTCCCAGGTACAGGCATCAATCAGAGACAGACGTGTATGAAACACAGATCAAACTTTACTGCTAGTTTTAGTGAATGACTGAAATAGAATGATTCACATCAGGTGCATGGGTCTCTATAATAGTACTCGGCTACTGGGCAATGACAAGAGGTAAAGTTGCCATCAGCCTGTAGCCCACCCCGCTGTTCAAATGAGATTGTCCTTTGTTTGTATCTTGTAGTATCCTGGGAAACTCAATTCATTGGTGGGAATTATTAATAGACGTGACTGCAGAGAACAGGCAGTGGTGTATTGCTCCAAGGAACTTCATAGCAATGACCAGATTGTGTACTGGGAAACTTTATTAACTGTGTTCACAGGCTGATAAAGTCAGTAAGTACTTAACGGAAAGGTGCAAGATTATGTTCAGCAGCAATTATGCAGGGCTATGTGTGAAGTATGTAAGAGCAGAACAGCAGCTGTACTGGATCCGATCAGTGCCCATCTAGTCCAGGCCCCTGTCTTTGACAGTCACCAAAAATAGTTCCACAGAGAAAGGGTAATGCAGTTCATGGTGTTCCTTTGCTCTTAGTTTCCTTGAAGCAAAATAAAGTTGTGGTTTTAAGACAGCTGTTTCATATGGTTTTGAGATTCACCCTGAGGTAGTTTGGCAGCTTTTTTTATGCCATTCCTTTTAAGACTGATCAAACGTTACCCGGATTAGATCAGGACATCTCTTGTGTGAAAAAGTTGACACCATAATGCTAGCAAATCTGTTGATTTAGTCTTGTTTTACTAACTGGAGTATTTCAGTATCATGAAATGGATGATAATTTATCATGAATTGTTTTTTGGTGTAATCAAAAAATATTTTATGCAGTACTCAACTGTGTAAGTTCTTTCAGGGATGCACAATGGTGTATGAATGTTTTCCCAAAGGTAATTTAATGACATAGTAACTGTTGCAACTTGTTTATTTTGCATGGTATGTAATGGAAGATGTTTATGAAACGTTCTGTTTTATATTCTCTATTTACTCATTAAACCGAAAAGGAAAAAAAAAAAGTGCTAAGCCTTTATAGGTCTGTTGTGATGGAATTTTAATGTGGAACAGGGTGTCTGTTAGCAAGGAACATTACATGTGTAATGAGACTTTGTAAGTTGGATATTGGGAACATTAAAGCAATGTATTTCCATTGAATTTCATCATAGTAGTTGTAACAAAATTATTAAAATTATGCTTGCTAGCATTTCAACGTGGCTGCTTGATGCCTGAATCGGTATAAAACTTTTGAGTAATATGTTAATTTGTTAGGAAAATAAAAAGCTAAATTCATTTTGATCATATGATCGTTTCTTAATGTGGAAAAAGAGATCTGTTTAATACATTTTAGAGTTTTGTAACTGACATCTTCATTACTTCTAGACGGAAAAAGTGTTCCAACATTTTTCCACAATATTTTGGGCCTTGCAACTGTACGAAAGTTGTTGACATCATTAAATCAGAGGTCTTATTTCACGTCTGCTGTTTTTCCCCATTTAAAGTGGTTTTCAGTGTGCCAAGACAAGTAAAATTGAAGCCTTTCCCCTTGAAATAGAGAGTTTGGGATTTAATGGTAACTAGTTATAATAGAAGGATAATGTTACTAAATAAGCAATAGCAGCAGGGATCTCTCTCTTGTTCATTAGAAAACAGGAATGTATATCTATGGAATAAGTCAAACACGTTATTATGGACTAGTCTTTTTGACCGGATGCTTCTACCTTTTTCACTTTTCAAGAAGACAGTAAGACTGTTATGCAGGGTTTCCTCCAAATGAGTGTAGGTTATGGGGTTGACTGTTGTTTCTGGTCCACTAAATCTTTAAATGCTTCCTGCGTGCAAAACCAACTTTAAGTTTCTTTGAAAACATCCACTCTTTCCAAAGTTGGCATCACCTCTGTGGCTGGGACGTTCTACAAGATGGTCATAATATGATTCTGACCCTCTTTAAGCAGTGATTTGACCTGAATTTTGGTCTTTCAAAACTTGATTGATAACATTAGCAAGGAGTGGATGTATAAAAGATCTAACACATGTTGATACTGCATGTTCGTTGTTGGTTTCTGCATTAAAACAGAAGGAGTGACCCTTTGTTGGCTGTTTCAGGCTGTAAATCCAAAGAGGAAATAGGCAGGTCCCGGTGGTTACATTTTTAAGTGCTTACAGGTTTTGAAGCTTATTTAAGGAAGCTTAAAACTTCCAGAGGAACAGATATTGTATTGGTCTACATGCTTATGATCTGCGGACTTGTTTTCTGAAAATTGCTTCATATAGAAAGTCATCAGGATTATTGTGTAAAATTATTTTGGTAGTATTTTCTCATATTTCTAATATTTTACTGGCTGTAGTCTTGTGTTCCCTGAAAATTGTATACATTAGAATATAAACATAGTACTTAAATTAGAAAATGTTTTCTCGTGAGAGTTCCAAATAGTTAACGTTTGTAATACTATGAAACAGAAATGATAAACTGTTTATTTTGTTGCCATGATAGAAAATATTTATAAAGTTGTAACTTGAGATATCTTAAAAGTTCATTGATTCAGAAATGGTATCAGCCACTCTCTACAGTGTGGGGTGAAATTCACTTTGCTGTCTTGGACCACTATAAAGCTAGTGGTCACACCTCAAATTCCTCTTCTGGGGCAAAGTTGAGTGATTTGTAGCTTTGTCATGAGGGGATCTCTATTCTTTATTAAATTGAAATGGAAAATGGAGAAGAGTATATACTGTGAGCTCTACATTTTTGGGGTCTCTGAGGTTCTAACAGCCTCAACATATGGGACTTAATAGTAACAATCTCACTTTGGGAGGCATTTGATATCTTTATTTTTCTGAGTTGTTTGTTGGGTTTTTTGGTTTGGTTTTTTTTTTTTTTTAAAAAGAAAGATCTTCTACCTTATCTTAGAGGAAACATTGCCTCTAATAATTGCTTCAAATTCAGAAACTTAGGAAATTTTCAAAGAACCAATATGACTGAGGTTCAAACAAGTTATTTCAATTCCACAGGAATATCTAATGGCTGTTACAGAGTTTGGTCCATACAGTTTTATAAGACTTCTGAGTTTGATAATACTTCAGCAGAACTATACTCCATTCTCAATCTAATTGCCTTCTTAAAGTATGTTAATTTCCAATGTAAGCCTCCAAAAATTAATTATTTGCTCAAATATATGTTGGAGAATACATAGTAGCTCTAGGGGGATTAACTTGAGCTGTCCTTGCATATTTTTATCCTACCGGTGTCCAAAGATTCTGAATTTGTTCCCATATTTTTCCTGACCAAGAACGGTCAGGTCACTTCTCTATGTCTTACTGTCACAAGCTGTAGAATGGATTACTCCCATTTACTGTGTTTATAAAATCCATTGAGGCTCCTTGTTAAAAAGTAGTGGGATTTTTTATAATAAAGCCCTTTCGTTTCCAATGTAGTTTGTAATTTTGAAGAGTGAACAGATATAAACTGCTTACATTTGGCATATGGAACTGTTATCAGAGTTTCATTGTCTGTGTATTTCTTGAGTGAGTAAGCATCCGTATGTTGCATACCCTCCGTCCTTTGGCTTCTTTCTCCTCCGTGGTCTTCTGTCTCTGCTACTGTTGTGTTCTGGTTCCAAAATGTTTTTCCTTTGGTCTCTGTTTCACTACTGTGGCATTATATTTGCATCATAATTTTAGATCGAGTTACGTTATCGAGTGCTTCTCGTAGGAACAACTTATCGCAGTGTACTTTCAGATAAGCTTGATACCCATTGTATTAAATGGCCAAGGGAAAAATCTTAAACATAAAATTAATTGCTTAAAATTTACTTTCATGATGTCTTAAAAGTGAAAAAGTGCATATTGGAGAAAAAAGTATCTTAATACTCACAATAAATCTTTAGTCGTCTGTATTTTAGTGGTGTTATCCCATGCAAATCCAAGCGAGATTTTCTAGTGGGCCTTATAAAATCAACCTGAGTGTTTTGATAAGAAAAATACTCTATTTGAATGAAAAGAATTGCAACAATACATGGTGTTTTGCTTAGATTTATTATAAGAATGCGTAAAATGGTGTAATACAGCAGCATGTTTACCTGGGAATCCCTCCTTGCGTCAATACGTGTATTCAAAATGCTTAATAAAGCTTCTGAAAGCACTGCTCAGCAGTGCTGCAAAGTAAGTCTGAAGTTATTTAGCAATGAAGTTATTTAGCAGTAAAGTATTCATTTTAATAATTTAGGTTTTTTAGTCTCTTAAAGCAGTAGTATGGGGAACTTAATGTGTTTGACAAAGACAAAGGAATATTAGCCAAAGCGAAAAGAAAGAAAGGAAGGAAGCAAGTGTTGAAAGTGCACAAGCAATATGAAATCAAATCACCCAAACCAGAACACTGTATGTGAAAACTCATCCTGTTGATTTCACCATTCTTTACCAAACTTAGCAACTCTCTAAGCTATGTCTTCTGACCAAACAAAATAGCCAAAGCACTCTTTTTACAAAAATCCACATATCTTAGGATTGTTTCTTACATGAAATGCATTATCTTTTGACTCGCTGGAGATGAAGTACCATTGTGTCTTGCAGGTAATAGTTTATTTGAGAAAAAAGAGAACTTTGAGATAAAGCAATGTGATTTTTGTTTTTGTCATGGTTGTGTAGCTTTAGAGAAAACAAGACGAGGTGTTCATATATGCTAAAAAAAAAGAAAATATGTTTGGAGATCCTTCACTGTTAAATGTTGTGTGAACAGTATGCTTATGCTGATTATACGACATGACCGTTGGCAGTAGATTGGAATGTGTGGGAAATACACAGTGAAGCCTTCACTACCAGAGTGAGGGCAATAAAGTTACGCTTCAGTAGTTAACGTGTGTCCTTAGTAGGTTGTGCAGTTGCTTACCACTTTTATGTGCCTTTAAAAAGTCAAACCCTGCATTAAGCCATTTCATCCCTCGTTCCAATCCATTCTGAAGACGAAATGATTAGGCAGCATACCTATAGTACTGAAGAAAACAAAGTACATATTTTTTTATGTCTCGCAGAATAGCCCAGAGAAAGTGGAAAGTAATTGCATGAAGAATAGCGACTTGCCAGTCATCTGTAATTGTTCCCTACCACCAGCCTACTCTTATGAGAAAGGACTGTAGAATTCAAGAAATACAAAAGATGCTAGAATGACTTTTGATTTTTATTAAAATTGTTCTTTAAAATAAAAATATTAACTAATTTTTATCAAATTTTTGACCACTTTAGAGAAAAATATTAAAATCTGGAGCGGAATATTAAAAACGCTTCTTTTCTTTGAACTCAGACATTAAAAACATCTTCAACAGACGGAACCCCTTTCTAGGGAAGCAGAGATCTGTTTGCAAACACTTGTATATCTAAGCAGACATTTATATCAAATATATTACTGAAAGTGCTTTATTAACATTGTCTCTGAAGTGACTATGTAGAAGCTTTAAAATAACCACCATAATTTTGTAGTTTTGAGAAAGGCTAATTAGTCCCTTGAAGGGCAACATGATCCTGATCCTATACAGTATAAAAAGCTAGCAAGCTGACCATTGAAGGGATGAATGGGACCTACCACTCTTGAGTTAAAAAAAAAAATAAAAAATTAAAAAATGTCAAATAAACGTTGTTTAAAAAAAAAAAAAAAAGGCATCCATATAGAAATTAATTGCTCATTCTTCTAGTTCCCTGTATTCAAACACAGAATCTGGTAAGTTTTCAGGGCCATCTTTCTATAATGAACAATTTAACATTTTTCCATGAAATGCCAGTTGGAAGAGAATTTATCACTGCAAAATGTTTGGTAAAAATCCAGTACTGTCCACCTATATTTTAAGAAATTTGATTCTTGCACTGCTAGAATGTTCGTAGCTGAAGGACTTTAATTTGTATCATTTTTAAAGCTGATGGTACCATTTAAAATGTTTTAAATTCAGTTAATCAAATAGGACAGGACCAAGTTGAGGGTTTAATTATATTCTTCTTTTCTAATATCTAGTTTTGTGGAAGTGTATCTGGGGGCACGGTATGGTCAATTGTGTTTAAGTAAAATTTCTGTCAATAGAAATAAAAATTTAGGACATAAGCTTCTATTTTTACATTTAACGCTTGTATAATGAAACAATACTAAGAAATACACTACTACCTTGCTTCAGTATATAATATACTGTATCTTATTTATAGTAGTAAGAAGAGTTTAAATCAGAAATAAACAGACCTGTTAGTAGCAGAGAATAAATAAAGCTGTGTTTCTAGAGATAGGGATTGCAATACAAAAGTTGGGTGTTTATTTGCTCTTCTGTGGTTTAAGAATAACACTACAATAGGATCTTATGCATGAAAATGCATGTGGTGACAGCTGCCTTGTATTGATGTAGTTGTTTTCAAGATGAACGTGCTCCAGGTGTGACTCTTCATTCTCCTCCTCTTCACTGTTCTCGTGAACATCGTCATCATTGATATGTGCCCTGCAGATGCGTTCTGGAGGGACCGTCCTGTGACATTGTGGGAGCAATTATATCTTAGTTATTCAAGATAACTCATAACCTCATAACTTATTTCAGAGATGCTCGTTATTTAGAGATTTGAAAATGTTCACTCAGTGCGTTACGTTTTCTCAATAATATATTTATTGAGGACTTTTGCAAGTCATTCTTTTTAAAATTCTCTCCTTGCATTGTTTTCTCATGTATATCATATACTTAGTTTTCCTGAGAAAAGTATTGTCACTTGTTGCTGAACGAAAACTTACTTCACTGACTTCAAAATTAACTTCAAACCTGGGGAAAGGCCACTTTCAGTGGTCAGCGACAGCTGATGGCTCCTTCCAGTGATTTTGTAAAACGTCTGGGCTCCGGTCCAAGAGCAGAAAAGCTGGTACTTTGCTGTGCCTATCAAATTGTAGCTGCTCCAGTGAACTTGTGGCCCAGGCAGTATTACAGATGAATTTCCTGGAGGCAACCGGTGCTCAGCATCTTAGTGAGCATTTTCAAGAGGTGTAAGAAAGGGTTAAATCTCACTTCTCACTTATCATATGCAGAAATACTGCAGACGCAAAAGCGGGATTTAGCTCCTCCTTCATAATTTTTTTTAAAAAATTTACTTTAAAGTAAAAAGTTCTTGTGACATTTAGTTTAATGCTATTAATGTACAAAAGAGCTTGGAAATTACCTTATTTTGTTATTGTTCAGTCTTAGAAAACGTAATTTTCTCATTTCATCAATTCCAAATGGCACAGACTTTAATTCATTGTGATCCAAAAACAACTCTCTTAGAGAGTGATATGCTCCAAAAAATGATACTGGATCTATTCCATCATCAGTAAGTTTGTTGAAGGACAGGTAGAGATACTCCAGCCCTGGCTTCATGTGACCAAAGACATATCCTGGAATTCTTTCAATCTGATTTCCTATAAGTATCAGATGTAGTAAAGATTTTGGCAGATAGGAGGGAACATGATATAACTTGTTATAAGAGAGATCGATTGATTCCAAGTTCCTGCATTGAAGGAGAAAAAAAAAAGGGGGGGCGGGGGGGATGAAAACATTATAGCATAGTGCACTGTCAATGCTGCATTCTGTACAAACCAGTGCTTAACATGATTACAAGGAAACTACATTTCAAAGGGAAATTTGTTTCTGTTAACGGAACAGAATGCATTTTATGGAACATAGTCATACATAATTACTGTGGGAATAGAAAGAATTGAAGCTGTTAATTGTCAATGAAACACAATGATTCTGTTGATGGGAAGAGATCCTACTGTAATGAGTACAGAGAGAAGGTTGAATAGGGGAAACCCAAGGGACTAATTTGTGACTGATAAGCGTTGCTGAATTGCAATAATGAGTTTCAGTGGAAAACACATTATAAGCTTGAGACTATAGTGGTTATCCCATTGACATGGATTTTTAAATTTAATTCTAATGAACATTTGAAATTGAATTATTTTGTGAATGGCTCCTTTAGAATCGTTCGAATGTGCTTTGCTTCCAGACAGGAGAGAAGCTGTTAGTAACAGTGCAGTTGTTTTCACATTAAGCAGGTTACAAATCCAGAAATCAGCTGATAGGGCTGCAGTTGATAGATTATGGCACGGTACCCTATGGAGTTTAGCAAATCATTTCCCAGAAGAATCAAAAGCCTTATTGTCTTTTGCTTCTTTCATTCTCGTTGCTTGCTCTGCTTATATTCTACTCCTACGCAATGCAGCTGCATCTTATTTACTTCTATAATTTTTAATCTAATGGGAAATAAGGCTAGGACAATATTCAATTATTGTTAAGTTACCTGTGAGATAGTGATATATTAATATCAAATTATAGTATACATGTATGGAGCATTATTGATAATTAATGTTCATTTTTTGATTGGATTGTCAGAATTTTTTTTAATATGGTATGGATTTGAGGCATAAGACCTTTTTGTTTTAAAGCCAACTGAATACTTCCTAGATTATACAATTTAAGCAAAGAAAATTAAGACAAATTATCTACAGAAAACAAGCAAATCAAAAGACAACTACAATTTCAAGTTAAAAGTAATGAAATGCAAATATTTATTTAATTATCTGACTCGCTAATAACAGAGGAATAATTATATTTTAAATGATTCGTACTTACTCTTGGTTTATCCAAGCCAAAGGTGCTATTCTGTGCTCTTCTAATTTGTTATGCTTTAGCACAATGACATTTATGTTTTTGGTATGGTTAAAGCAAATTTCTGACACTTCTTCAATTTGATTATTTTCAAGGTATAACTCCTGTAAGGGCATTTGAAAAGAAAATTTGTGAAAGCAAAATATGCTGTTCTTTCTTATTGCAAAATGTAGCTGTTACCTATCCTCCGTATTACCTGATATAGCTGTTCAATTCTGGATATAGGAATAATAATCTGAGTCAGGGTCAGTTTGTAGCTGTAGCGTGACTTTCAGAAACACACTTTTTCAAAGCAATTGGTTTTTTTTTCTCATGAGTATACAGATTGCTTTGAAAGATCAAATAGAAAAATAATTGTAGCTTTTGTCTTGCCTGAAGTTGTGCAGTGCGAGAGTATATAATGCGAGAGTGATGAGACTGACAAGAAGTTGTTTTGGATTGGTTTGGGTTTTTTTGTGTCTTGGAAAGCTGTTAATGAGAACAGTGTGAAGGGGTTTGCTTGCCTAATGTTTTTGCTGGGCACTTGTGAGCTTTGAAACTTTCAAATTTGTAGGAACGTAAAATGTTAACGTTTTACAAAACTTAATGGTGTGAGTCTGCAATGTATCAAAACTGTGAGTTTTACACAGATTAGGTTCCTGATAATGGCTTGTAATGTAGGATAATTATGATATGAAAGAGAAATGGACCAATGACTAAAATATATGTAGCACCTGAAATAGAATTTAGGGCCTGTAGAGGAAGGCTTTGGGAAAACAGAAAAGCAAATTCGTAGCCTGAAAATCATTGCTTGTAAATTTATTAGGTGTTGATTTAAAATTAAATGTTCTCAAAGCATATGAAGTGTAGAAAAACTTGCCAGGCCTTCCCTGTTTCATCAAGGAGGGATGAAGTGGAAAAAAAGAAAAATGTAACGTACGAATGAATGAGTAATGGAGAACATCAGGCTGAAGTTGTGGGCGGTAGCTGCGGGAGAAGCTCATGTTATAGAAAACATATTGTTTCTCCTCGCATTTGAGACTATGGAAGATCCCAAGTATAAAAGGAAATAAATATGAGGACACTGAAATGAGAAAGTGCAAAATGATAGACAGAATGAAGAGAGATGGTGAAATTAATAGGTAGCAAGAATTATCTTTGAAGTAAAGACTGAGATAAGCAGGGAATTAAACTAGACAGAGATTGAAAAGGAAGAAGAAAATACCTTCCAGATAGCATCCCTTAAAAAAACAAACCAAAAATTAGAAATAGTGATTTAGGAATAAAAATTATTAGTATATATATAAACAAATTTATAAAATTTAAGTTTATCTCTACCTAGCGATAGTAAGGCAGTAAGTAGGGGGGAAAAAAAAAAAGAAAATGTCTGGAAAAATGAAGTTTTCTTGCTGCAGGCTTTTTTGGTGGTTTTTGTTTTGTTTTTACCTCAAGCGTGGCGGGAAGACCTTGTGGGATAATTCTAAATTTATTTCTTCCCAGTCGCAAATAAGAGAGACTCTTCAAAGGATAAAAGGCCAAAGGACTGACATTCGCTTCACTAAGTTTATTTCCTTCTAATTCCAGGGTGACCAAGTTCTTTAAATCTGGGGAGAAAAAGTTGGACTTTCTGTTAATGCCATCTCATATCTTGCTAAAATGCATATTGAAAATTTAAGTGTCTTAAACTTACCCAGATCAGTTCACGGCAATGAAGACGTAGTAAAAGGATTTTCATTTATTATCGCATAATCATAGAATTATATCGTTTATTAGTTTGTAGAACTTTAGAGATTGACTAGAGCTTTATTTATAGCTTTCTCTCCCACTTAGAAATGAAAAGGCAGCTGTTAAGACTTGAGGATAGCGCTACCCTTTAGGCCTTATAACTTCATGGTTACGTGCAGCCGAAGTTTGGAATGCTATGTGGGTGCTGACCTTTGTGCGGTTGCCCGAGGATCTCCATGGGTCCCCAGTCACTCATGTGATCATGGGTACGTTACTCTTTGGGTTCCTACCTCCCCCTCCCTGCTTTGCTACTCTCAACCACGTACTGTACTGTGTTGAGAACCCTTCATGGGCTATACTGGTGTTCCTCCTCAGCCTTCCAAATGCAGGTCACAGCAGAAACCAGTGTTGATCAACGTATGTAAGCAGGAAGTAACATTTCATAACAATAGGTTCACAAATAATCCAAATAACTTTTCTTTTCTTTTTTTACAGAAGCTTTGTATAGCTCCTCCGAACAGTGCAGTTTGATAATCGTAAACTAAAAGGCTCTTGCAGCCCTTGGCCTTTTGTCTTAGCTCAAGCATTTATATTGCTCCACAGTGAGCTGTACCACTAAATTGATCCAGTTTCAATGGCAGGAAAGGGAGAAAAAAGCCAGTCAAATTATGGCATGGAAGGTACCCTTTCTGTCTGTCCTTTTTTTTTTTTTTTTTTGTATTAGCCCACATTTAGCTTGGCTTAAAATGACCATGGTTTACTCCAGTTATATTGTGCCTTATTTTTCATGCACATTAAATTCTGTTCGCTTTCATGTAATTGAAAAAAATAATTAATATAGTTTCACCACACATAAAGTGATTAGGTTATGGGTCAGGAGAGTAGGTATCTTCAACATACTTCAAATCCATCTCTATTTAGTAACCTTTAAATATAAGTTTCTTTGGGAGAGGTGCAATTGCATAAGAAGGGAAAATGTAATTTTAAAAAACTGTCACGCAAATCTTTCAGCTTTTGTGTCTTTTTGAAAACTAGCCAAAAAAAAGCTAGCAATTATTTCTCTGGTTATACTAAAATGGATGCATTTGGTTGAACATTCTGCTTTTAAAATTTATTTTAATCTTTTCACATGATCAGTTTTATTTTTCTAAATACCTTGTAAGCCATCTTCATCAATAGCATGAAGGTGGTTGTCATTTATTTTTATTTCTTCCAAAGTTGATGGCAGTTCAGAGGGAACATGTACCAGCATATTTCCATCCAAATACAAACGTTTTAGGTTTTTCAGGATCTTAATCATAGGGATGAAGAAGAGAACTTAGGTTATCAAGGTGTAAAATATATTGTTAAACATATAGTGTAATCATAGTTAACATTTCCTTGAACACACTTGTTTTGAAGTTTTTCAGCAGCAGTGCACTCGTATCCAGTGTTTTAAATATAAAAATGTTTTTCTTGTATCAGTCTAATTAATTGCTTTCTTTATGCTAAATATTAACAAAGACAACTGTTAATGTCACGTGTAACCGGAAGAGCTTGATTGAGCACATAACTCTCCCCATGGCCATCCTGCAGGTATTCACTCATCACTACTTGTATTACTGCTGCTGTCCTTGAGTCATGAAGGTATTGCCTTAACTACACTACTGCAGTACTTAGGAGTTCAAAGTACATACATTTATAGATTATGCATTTATACTCTTAATTTGAGAGTAAATTGATGGGTTTCTGTAAGTCAGCAAATTTACTTTACTCAAGCATAATGACAGCAACTTTTTCAGTGACCTAGGATTTTTATGACTTCAGCCAGCATAAAAAAAAATTGATATGAAAAATTATCATATCTTAATTTTGATAAATGCACATCATGCGATAGTGAGAATTTCTTAAAAAGATGGAGTTGTTTTAGCTGTGGATCCACTGAAGCCTGCTTTCCTCCAGTTTTATCCTAACTGCCTGGTGTGAGATAAGCCTCACTAAAATTTATCTCATGACTGAGACACCTTCCTCGTCTGTCTTTTCCGTCCACTTTGATTTCATAGGAGTCGTAGGAACAGAAATTGTTTGAAATCAGCCAGAGCTGTTCATGTTATATGGAGGGAGGTGGTATATAGAGTGTCCTACAAAAAGACTGATTTCATACGTCAGGAAGCAAAATTAAAAACACATGGCGATAATTTGATTTGGTGTTCATATGCTTTTTGTATTCATCTTGCCTGAAAAAGCAAGGCCTCGATGCCTTACCTCCAGAGTTGAATTTACTACCTGTGTGTGCTTGCTTGCATGAGAAATTATTATGGGACTGTTCTGTCTTCAGGTGAGGGATATGTAGATGCACTTGAATAGCCTGTTACCATGTCAATTTCCCTTGCAAGAAAAAGACTGAATATAGAAAGATTCTTGGACTATTTTATAAGCAAGCTGTTCTTTTAGTAAGCAGCTACGCTTGAAAGCTTCTCATTAAAGACAGTCAACAATAAGCACACAGCTGATTACGTGGACTGCTATTGTATTTGGTATATGCTATTTGATGCTGTTATGGTCCAGATCATAATATTGTTCACAAATGAAAAAAACTGAAGCCACAAAAATGATTTTAGGTTAATTTTAACTAAGAATACAATGACGCTCAACTCTTTTGAGGGGATTTTTATAGCAAGACCTGGCACTAGCAGATCTTTTGGGGAATCCAAGATCGTAAGCTTTACAGAGTTAATGTAATGAGAAAGATGATATATAGATTTACAAATGTTGAGCCTGAGTATCTCAAGTGTTGTTAATGGAATATGAGCTTTTCAATTCTGAAATCTCTCAACTGGAACTGATAAAATATCAGAAAATTGTCTCTCTTATTTTTTAACATTTAATACTTGGTGAATGTCATTCAAAAATCTCTAGATATTCCTGATTATGATGAGAGATTTCTTGAAGTACCCAGGTTTAACTCTATTGTAATTATACAATAGTTACTCATACTAGATGCAAAATGGTTTGGATCCATAGACTGAAAAGCAGGAAGAACTTTCCTTTAAGCAATAATTATCCTTTAAGCAATAATTAGACATAGGATAGTAGAAAAGTTAGACTTTCTTACTTTGAATGCTTTTCGACCTATGCCAGGAGATGTAATATTATTTTTACTCAGATCAATCCATTCCAAATTAGGGATCCCATTGAATGCTTCATCTGAGATAGTAGTGATACTATTTCCTAGGACAGAATTCAAGAAAATAGTTTGAGTTATGAATGACAGTGTAGTATTGTACATGAAAATTATATTACGAAAATAGGTGTATTATGCACAATAATTGTGTGTTAGATATATTCTTATTAGTATTTAAATATTGGTAAGGCTTAGCTGTAAAATTCATTCTAATACATTTCTACAATAAGGAATCACAAAATGTTAATACTACTATTGACTGCATTTGAGAATGGATAATGTTACTTCATGAGAAAAAATGTGCAAAATAGACCCATTATTTACCTGTAAGGTCTAGACTTGTTAGATCTGGATCTGAGATTGGTGGTATTTGTGTAAGTTTGGCATTAATACAGCTTACTGTGGTGTCCGAGGTGGAACATCCAGATGGCAAAGGAGGAGCTTCTATGGGTGGGACAGGAATTGGGAAATGAGGTGGCGTTCTGAAAGTACCATCATCTTCATCACTTTCGTGTTGTATTTCTTCATCTGCGGCTTCCTTTCTTGTGATAGGCTTCTTTTCTCTGTGATAGGCTTTATACTTCCGTCGATTTTTTTTGCCTTTCCTTTTTCTTTTCTTTTCATCCCTTTTACGACCCTCTTTCTCTATAGACTCCACCGCTTCTGTTCTAAGCAGCTCATCTTTTTCAGTTTGAGTAGGTGCTGACAATATGTTGACATTGTCAAGGCCATTGGGTTCTGGAGAATCACCAGACAACTCGCTTATGTCATCCAGTGAAATAATACTTGAATCCGAAGAGGAGGCTAACCAGAGGCAATGAGAACAAAATATTAAACTAAAGTTTTAGCAAACATTGTTTCCCTCATATAATAAAAATATGATAACTATAGAAGAATAGTATTCCCCTTAGAATATGATTTGAAAGAATTAAAATATGGTCTTACATTACTGCTTGACAGAAAAAGATATACTTTGACTGAGAAATGATTAAGCCAACGATACAGAAGTTTTGTAGACAGGCGTGATCCATCGCAACTCCAGAAAAAATGGGAAGAGATTAACATAGCCTTCACTATCTTCCTTTTTGAACTAATATATTAATTAGGGTTTTGTGTTGATGGAGGTGTCTAAAGAGGAAAAAGAATATGTCTGGGAGTGGGAGGAAAGTAACTGAATAAAATTCACAAAGGTTAAGACTTGTTCTCCTGTGCAAGGGACTGTCAGGTGCAGAGATGGGTGCAGGTACGGAGCTCACCAGGGAAATGGATTAACTCCATTGCCAAAGTGCAGTTTGTACTCATGTAACAGGCAATTCAAATAAAAGGAGTTTAATTATTTCAATCAACATGACTTCCAGTTCTACAGTTAATTTCTGTCATGTCTCTACTCAGTGCATTTCTGTGTCACACATGCACACACACACGGGGTGAAACAATATTTTTACAGTAAGAGGAGGTGAAGTTCAGTAGTTTGCAGACTTAAGGTATTCAGAGTAGGGGAAGGAAATCACATTTCGTCTTTATCTCCTCCATTCCTTTTCTTTCTAAAGATACCAATTTTGTTTTAATTGTTATAAAGAACAAGCAAGATTGTAGTTCTGTTGTTCCCATTGTGAGTTGACCTTCTTCTCTTGATTTATACCAAATAGGTGCATGTTTTTACATTCCTAACAAAGATTTACCAGTCTGTAAACTGTATTATGTTTATTATGTATGTCTAATAGATTAATAATGGCTAGTAGTTATTGATAGATCCTTTGTGGAAGTGGGATATAAAATGTAACTAGATGTTCTTTCTTCATATGTTTACCAAAATTTTGTAAAGGGAGGAGGGAAGAAACAGAAAGGGGGAAATAAAAAAAGAAATACAATTAACTCTACTGTTGCATACCTAACATCTTCTTTTCTTTAAATATTATATCAAACTCTCGCAGTCAGTGTACTCTGAGAAACTGAAGTCAACTGGAGTAGAAATTATGAAGACCTGCTCTTGCCATGTAATTCAGGACTTGTTTTCTCTATAGAAGGATAATGTGTACCTTGTAATCCTTGTTATCATTAAATGTAGTGTTTATGTTAGGCTTTGCATGAGTTAGTTTTAAAATAGTAAAAATATTACGGTGTACCGTACCAGTATCAGAACAAACCGGGCAGCATTCTCCTGTAGGTATAATAGTTTTGGGACATTTCAGCGGGTGGCACATGGTTGTATCACATATCACTTCTCCTTTTGAACAGAGACAGGTAATGCAGGGCTTGGGAGACCAGACAGCTTTATCATACATAATCATCCCATTAGCTGTGCAGTGCCCCTTCTTTCCTAAGAAAAGAAAATAGAAAATTGGAGTTAAACAGCTTAAACTGAAATAAAACCAACAGTTTTAAAACTTTGGAAAGAAGCATTACTGTTTTCTTCTCATTTTGAAAATAGATAAAATACACCCGATTCTAAGTGTCTTATCCTTATTCCTTATTTTTCATAGATGTGTTTTCTTCAGCTTAGTAGTAGCAACAATATTCACTTCATAGTGACTGCTCATAGGCTTAATGAAAGTAAAGTCCGTTCTGTAATGACTAGTAAGATAGCAAACACCTCTAGCCTGTAACTTGCTTTGTCTGAAAAACCTCTTTGCTAGGAAAGTAGCAGGCTTGAACAACTTGTACGAATAAATACTTCATCTCTAAAGGTTCTGGACATGAATCTACAAAAAAAAAGAGAATTCCTCAGGGTACCTGTCTAAATTTTCAGAAAGAAATGTAGAAGAGATTTATTTTGTTAGCTATACTCGGATCTTCAGTAGGCAAATTGCTTGGAGAGCGTAAAGACTTGTGAAGGAAACTATTTCACATCTCTTTCTCCTTCCAGTGATGGAGTCTACCTCAGCAGAAGTTTCCCTAGGCAGTTCTTATTCAGACTCCAGGATAAACATTGCACTTCAGCTTGATGGGGTTTTTTTTGTCTTTTGAGAGAACAAAAGCCAAAGTTGAGATTCTTCATCCTATTTTCCTATTTTTGAGTGTACCTCTGAGAATCTGTACTCCCTACACACCTTCCTTTTCCTCTAATGTAAGAATGCATTGCTGAAGTGTTCATTTCAAGCTGAAGACCCGTTTCTAAGTAACTTTGTACTTCCCTACACATAAATAAAAAAATTCCTTTTTTCCCTATTTGGTTTTACTTCCTCCTTCAGATGAGGATTGTCCGATACGGTAGAAAAATCTTATGCTAACTGAATTTACAGGAGACTTTCATTTGCAATAGACAAATTATCTTTGGAAGGATTGTTTGCAGGGTTTGCTTTTCCCACACTCAGTCCTGGTCCGTGCTTGGTTGTTCAGTTTTAAAGGGAAAAGTATTCAGCATAGTTTCTAAATATCTTGACAAGACATTTTGCTTTGACATGACTTTGGAATTAATATTTGACTCAAAACGAGGCATTTTGCAAAATCCTTCAGGGCTGTCCTACTCTCAGCTTCATAACAAAGGTGTTCCTTTGCCCTTCTGTGTAAAGACGATTGGATACAAACCTGTTTTCTGACATAAAAATTCATTATCTGAATCATCCTGTTTGTATGCTCCTCTATTCCTTTGATTTTAAAAGTTATTCTTTTGATTTAAGTTATTCTCAGGATAGAAAGGGGGAGAAATTAAGTTTTTGAACAGTTGCATCTTTTTTTTTTTTTTTTTCAAAGATCCAGGATATGTATGCATTATTAAAGCTGCATAAAGTTGTGCTCAAATCAACTCAAGCCATGTTAACTGAAGGAGGAGATGAGCTAGTCCAGGCCGAATGTTAGTTAGCTGTAAGTCCCTTGTCATTCTACCCAGGTATCTGTAATCCAGCTGTTTGCTGGATCCTGACTTCTGTTTTCTATGTGCTTGCCAGGAAGCCACAATATTTCTTTTAAATAATCTCCAAAGGAAACACAAAAAGAGCACTACACTTTCTCATGTTAAACAATAAAATGTCAGCTGTTCCGGAGGAACATATCTGGCTTGAGACGGAAATTCTTCTGTGCTTCCTTAAATTCTTTATTTTGTTTTAGCTGTTGGACTGTATCTGAAGTTGGTGCAAATCTTGTCTGAATAAGCATAAAGATATGGGTTATCGGGCCTTGGCCACTGCAGGCGTCTTTAACTAATTATCTTGTGTTCTGTGTACATGAGAGTCACTTAAATAGACAGGACAAGTGTCTGTTCTCAAAGGCAAAGAGGTAACCTTTTATTGCTTTGCAGAACTTCTAGTTGTCACTCTGTTGGAATTCACATAACCACGATGAGACAGAGTAAAGACTGCATTGAGATGCTCCTTAATCTTCCTATCCACTGAATAACTTCAGTACGATGGTACGAGCAGGGAGAAGTGAGGTTTACGAGATACTAGAAATAGTGCAACAGTGGACGTCCCATTCTGCACTGCTTAATGGGTAGCCTGTAGTCTATAAAGACCAAATGACTGCAAATTCTTTTATGTTGTGGTGAACTGTTTGATTTCATTTAAATGATTCACGTGATGTTTATATAGAGGAAGGAGATATATCTGATTACTGTTACAACTTTATTTAAACTGTTAATATTCATCCTGTGTATGATATCTGTAAATTGTTTTTTAGGCTACTGAGAGCAAAATAAGTAGCTAGGAGAATGAAAATTAAGTTTTGGATTGCATTTTTTTCTGTTCTGAAGTATGATTAATAATAGTATTCTATTATTTAATAGACTCTGTTTTTTCCAAATCTGACATTAACTTAAAAAAATTTTGAACTTTAAAAGCTAGACTGAAAAATACCTTGTGGTTGAAGTCTTTGGCAGATGAGCACAGGACTTTTAACCTTTGGAAATATGGTGTAAATTCAGCACGAAGTTCCAAATAAAATGAGTTCAGTGGTTTTAGCTCAGCTTTTGGATGCAAGTCCAGATAGAAACAAACGGGGTGGGGAGGGGCGAAGAACCATGCATTATTTCAGCATGACTGATGGTCTCTGACAGAGACACTGGAATATCTTACATGAAGCATATGCTATTTATGTGGTATTTTCCTCTGTTTAATTTAAAAAATATTTTTAAATTAAAGGGTTGACATGACTAATATGTATTACAACAGTAATATTGTAGTACACACTAAAAATGCTGTAGTCAAGAGTTTTGCTAGTTTTCCTGTTAAAACCCCTTAAAAATATTTGATCTGAAATGGTTCAGCCTTTCTTAAAGTAAGGAGTCACACAAATGACTGTGATTAAAATATGTTTTGCCACTGAAGTTGAGACCTGTTATCCTGGCGGTCACATCTCTTGTGTGACACATTAAAAGGCTTAACTTCTTGCTTATAGAAATAGATTATTATAATTTTATGTAGAACAGTGGTAATCAGGGCATGCTTATTTTTTTCATAAAATTCATAAAATTGCATAAGGTGATTTTATTCAGTGTGTTATCTCTTGGTTCTGGAATGGAAGTATCTACGTCTTTGTATATATTAGCTATAGAGTGGACACGGCCCTGTATTGGTTCCTCACAACATCCAGTGTCTTGTCTTCAACCTTTGAGCCTCTTTCTATTAAAATAAATGTAGTGTTCTAACAACCCAATAATTTTTGATTGGTTAATAACTGGGCTTTCAAAATTGAAAAATACTGATAGTAGTATTCAGAAGTTCTTATCTTCAGAATGGATTTTTAGTCTGATTTTTAGACTCTTGGGAATCTTAATTGCTTGTTTTGTGAGTTGCAGTTTCCCATTTGTGACCTTGAACGTAAAATCACAAACATCCCAGAGCCAAGAGTTCTCCCTTCCTTTGCTGCACTAAGGACCAAAGAGACACTTAACAACTATCAGATCTCAATCCCTCCCTAGTCTTGCATTCTTTGAGGAGTCTGGAGAGAGGCCTGTTAACGATTACTAAGGCAGGTTTCAGTAAAGATCAATGAAATTATGCTTTTTTGTTCGTTTCGTAAGACATCAAATCCTTTTCCCTACGTCTCCTTCAAAAAGCATAAAATACATATTAGTACAGCAACATGAAAACCTCCAGATCACCAAAAAGGCAAGTTTTATATAAATCATACTATTGAACTTCTTTTAAATAAATCCAGGTCTCGATATAGATGGAGAATAGGGATCTGGTCTTGAATGTGTGGTTTTTTTCTCTCTGTTAGTTTAGTTTTCCACCTTAAGGGCCTTGTTTGTAATGTAAGTTTCCTAGTGCAACTATGATGTGTGTTATTAATTTATTTACAAAATAAAGACTTATTCCCAAAATGTTGCATGTACATATAGTAAGAACGTTGCTCTTCAAAAATATAATAAAAAATAAGAACTTGAATCCATTTTAAATAACACTGGTGTTATTGGTTTTTGGGCCTCAGTGAAACATTAATGCACTTAAGAGATACATTGAGCAAGGAATTCTTCAAAATGGCCTTCAAACTTGCTACATGTTTGAAGTTATGAAAATATCCTAACAAAAGTTCTATCAGATAGAATGAAATGAGAATGCAGAAAAATTGCAGAAAATATTACTGTTACATGGCAAAGCAGGATTCTCTGTCAGGATTAAGCACAGAAAATTAAAAAGCTTCATATGGTAACCACAAAATTATTATAAAAGGCAACAAAAGTAGGTTAGCAAAAAGGTAGTTGGGGTTTATTTCATTAGCTGTTGCAAATAGAGCTAAAATAAACCTTTCATGAGTTTAAATGTTTCATTTGAAATCAAGAGGAAAAATGGGCCCTCTCTAAGTAGTAGAGAGGCTTCTTTCTTACCTGGTAAGACATTGTAACTAGATTCATGGCCACCCAAACCTATGAGAGAATCAAATACTCCCATAACACCATCATCGATGTTAATAAGAGGTATGCTGGGTACTCCAGCAACAGGAGCTGGAAGCTTCATTTCCGGCTGCCTTGGGGACCTGTGCCCTGCTGAGGAGCTCCTTCTCAATCCTCTGCCGCGCATTCTCCTCCTTTGCCTCCTGAGGAGTGCACTGGTTTCATTTTGAGAAAAATCAATGCACAGAGAGACAATCAGGAAAAAATAGACTAATGATGTAGCCTGCATGTCTTTGTGTGCCTCAAAGTATCCTAGAAATGGAAAAAAACATGAAAATTAGATACCTAGAGAGCTTTTAGGGTTATGTTAGTCATATGGTGCACTTTTCCAAGCAGGTGGACCAATACTTTGGGGATCAATACAACCAAGCTTCCTCTTGGAACAAATTGACTATGAGAGCTCGAGTAAGCAATTTGCTTTTTGTAGTTCTCTGCCCTTAAGGACAATAGTCAAATTCAAATACACTGCTGGATAGAAGGATATTTTATTTTATCACAATCACAAAATCACACAGAATTATTTAGGTTGGAAAAGACCTTTAAGATTGAGTCCAATTGCCAATTGAGTCAAACATCCAATCGTCCAATCAAGTCCGACTCATCAGTTGACCACTGAATGAGTCATACTGTGTTTAGAAGTATCTTTTTTAACCAAAATTAATCACGCATCTAAGGAGGTGCTAGCGTTGCATTTGGGGTTGCATTTAAACAGGTAGTTTAGATTTGCAGTGCCATCAGGCATTTGTAGTTTTGTAGTTGTTACTGGTTCCAGCAAGGGTGTTCCTGAGAGTTGTAAAGTGTTTCTTCACTTTTTTGATAGCTAATATTTCTTTCAGGTTGTTGTAACTTCTGAACACGAGGATGGCAAAGTAACAGAAAAATCCCCAATGAATTTCTGATGTTCTGCCCCAAATGCTTTTGGTTTGTCATTTCTGTGCAAGGTATTTTTCACCGTAGACAAAAGGAGATGTTGCTTTTGCTTCTGTTTCCAGCCATGCTCTTCTTTAACAGAATTTTTTTGGTTCTGCAGTAGAGGAGACCTTTTTGGAAGCTTGATCACAATAACGCTATTTGTGACATCCCAGATCTGCTTTTCTAGTGGAAGTTTTTATTAAGCGTAGGTAGTCTAAAAAGGTTGATCTATAATGGGTTGTGTTTTGCATTTAATTTCTAATAAATTCAAAATGACTATATATCTTGAGCCGTCTTATGATTCTGACAGAAAAATTCCATTTACTGTCACCAATAGGTGGCATTCCGAAACAGAGCAGTCAAGATTCAAGAGTATGCATAGGAAGCATATCCAGCAGTGGCTATATCAGTGTGGAAATAAGTCTGTGCATATCCAAAGTTATTAATGATCTGTCATAGCTTTGTTAGTATAATTCATTCAAAAAGGAACCGCTGTTGTCCAGTGGCCTATTTTAACCGAGACGATAGAGTCTGAAGACACTAGTATTTTTGTGATGTTGAGAATTAGAGAACTTGAGGCTTAGAGCGCTTAGTCTTTGTGTCCAAGACAAGGCTTAGATTATGTCCATGGTTTTTCTTTAAGGAAGTTTTAAGGGGATTAAAAAATGCTTTTTCTAAATGCTCATCAGTCTGGCTTTCTACGTAGTGTTTCACCTTGGATTTAGACAACTTATAGTTACACATATTGTATAAATACAGGATAGTATTATTTCAGGAACTTGAACTGTGTTTTTGCCTTAATCGGATGTTTTATAAAAGTTTGTGCATCTTGGTATTGTCTGATTTATGTAATAGGTCAAGTTTTTGGTACAAGTTGCCTAACTGTTCTTTAACATAAGGCATGTGATTGATTGTATGTTTTTCATGCTTTCCACAGCCTAATTTTCATATTCGGTTTTTTAAATGGGAAGCTGGCAGTAAATAAGCTTAAAACAATGTGCTTTTACTTATTTCTAATATTGTAGTTTTTGTGTTCAACTATTTTAATTTTAAATATTATAGCAAATAAGTATATTAATTCGCAGGATTTTGTTAAACTAAGCTAATCTTTTATTCCCATATAAAGGGAATTTGAGATGCGTCTCACACAAATCCATATGAAGTCTCATGTAACAGCAGGGGTCTGAAATTATTCCAGACTTCAGTTTGCTGCTTTCTAACCATTTGAAATCAGTTATTCCAAAATGCTATATAGACTTTATGCTGGCCTTTTATTTACAGAAATTACTGTTCGTTAACATATCAAAGAGGTGCAGAAGCTTGTGCTCTGCCTTGATGATGTCTGTTGTTTTTCCAAAAATGCTTCTTTCTTAGTACCTCAGCTTTCAGGACAAATGACCTAATGGGTTTGGTTTCTAACTTACTTGCGTGGTAATGATGGGCTATAAAATTACACAGTAAACTTCTGTTCCACAGGTTTGAATGAAACACACAAAGAGCCCTTAGGGAAAACTGAATATACAAAGAAAAGTCTTGAACATGTGTATTCATTCTGTTGAGTTAGTGACATCTTAATTATGGTCACATTTTTATAGTATGCTTTATAATAATGCCATAGCTATGTAGTTACAATAGTGCTACATTACATTTGTGGGTTTTTAATGCTTAACCTTTTCTTCCTGTGACCAGAGGCATATAATGGCATGACTGAAATACTTTTCCATTCTCCATGCATGTATTTTTAAAAGTCAGGAATAATATGGGGGGAATTACATTACATTTACTGTACAAATGATTTCTCAGAGTTTTGCTGTCAACTTCAATATGGAGTAAAACTCTATAGTAAATCCAATTATTTTAAAGTGAAACTTTTTTTCATAAAATACATTATAATTACAAATTTAAAAAAAAAAAAAAAAAAAAAAAAAAAAAAACAGAAAAGAACCCCTCCAAAAAATGTCTTTATAAACTAATCCTGTTCCCATATATGAATTTATATGCTATATTTTCACACCAAGTTAACTCTTCAGTACCGAAAGCTTAATACTGCTACTTGCAAACAAATGGTGTTCCTTGGATGCTAAATACTGAGCTGTTTCTAAGTTTCTTTCGTTGTTTTATTTAATAAGTGTTGTCTCACATTTTAAGGCCCAAACTGTGAACATCATACAAGAAAAGTGCACTGGGCCTTTACTGCCCGTGACTGGTACCCTCAGATTATCTATGAGGAAGTTATATTTAATATAGTGTCAGCGAGCTTTTATTTTGGGGAAAATTCAACCTATTCAACTTACATGACTTTTGTAATAAATGATTACATATCAAGATAAAAATTTAGATAGCTAATATAATGAAATTATTATATTTTTGTGTTGCCAGATGCTCTCAACATGGCTGCATTGCTATACCTTTTTTAAATTTACCCATAAATGTTTAGATCATGCATAGTATGTGTAAGCATCTTTATTGCCTTTACTTTTATCATGTAATGTGTTCAGTAGTTTGTAGCTTTCAAAATGCTTATCTTCACTAAGTTTAGTATCTGTCATTTTGCTGTTATGTTAATAGAAATAGTTAATTTTTAAAGTAGTGACCCTTTAGAAACAGCAAGGTATCAGAATTTATTAAATAATCTATCTTTATCTATTCAGGCTAAATTCAAACATGTTTCGAGGATGTCAAGGTTATTTCTCATGATACGCAGGGGTTAAAGTGATTTACCGAGATTTTTCGCATACCCTTCTTTAAATTTATTGCATAGAAATGAGTTACATCCAGCCATACCAGCAAAACTAGTTGCACTTTCAGTTAGTTTAAGCTTGAAGTGCACGGCAAACATTCATACCAAACAAAAAGCAGATCAACTGGTATTGCATACTTTATCTAGAAAAGCATTTATGTTCAGTATTGTTAAATACAGCTAATATTATTTCACACATATTTGCAAAGTTAACGTGTAGTTTAAGCCATTCAACACCATGCCTTAAGCAGTAATTTAAAATTTAAAACATTTTACCTTGTCATCTAACCTAACAGCAGATTCTGCTTGGTGTCATTTAGTCTCCAGTTCCAAATGAAACAAAATCACAGTGATATCTTTAAAACAAACAGAGAAACAGTAAGGATTGTTGAAACATGTTAGATGATTCCTTAGTTAAGTCTGAAATAGCTTCTTTCCCTGGGGACAAAGCGCGGTTCTGTTCTGTGTGCAGAGAATCAGATAATACTGTTACTCGGAGAACTTAAAAAGCTCACTTAAGGAAAATGAAAAGCAGCACAATATGTTTGGTCCGGAGGCTGACAAGGCACAGCTGGAAATTCTCTTTCAGTACTTACAGTTGGTTGCATAAGGAACGGGAAAATGGAGTGTTTTCTAAAAGACACGAAAAATGTGTCTTTTATTCAGTTCTGGTTTATGTATTTAAAAACTTAGTTTCCAGGTGGCATGATTTTAATGTAGATTTATTATTTTACCAAGATAATACATTTTGGCAAGCGTAGCCTTAACATAAAAACGTCTATTAAAATTAGAACTTTTTTCTTCAGTTCATATTTTATTAATCCATTCCTGCCTGCATAGCCTATCATCTATAAACAGCAAACCTTTTTGTTGAAGTTTTAGCATGGAAAACTTTTCTTTTGTCCATTTACAGCAATGGTTTCACCCTAAGTTGTAGCTTATGCATGGAAAATAAAATGACTGAAACATTTTCCCTTCATTTTTTTGTAAGGCTAATTACATCCTGAAACATGATCCTGAAGCACAGCTCTGCAGAAGCTGCAGCGAAGTTAGTAATCCAAATATGAGAACTGAGGCGGGGGGAAGGGAGGAATAATGGTACGTTACCACAAGTCCTTTGTGTGCCAGCAGAACCTTTTTCATCTCCACATAGAGCTTCTGCAGAGTGTCAGTGGATGAGGAGATGGTGAATCGTCTAAGCTTCAGAAATGACAAATTTACCTAGGAGGTGGAGTGCTCAGAGTTCTTCTTACATTAAAAATTTGTGTTTTCTTGAATTCATACTCTGAGAAATGTGTAGACAGATAGTCATGGAATGGTATAACCATGGAGTTAACCATAATTGTTAGACGGTATGTGGTGGAAAGATACTGGGAAAGCACATTGTCTCTTAAAATAGTTATTCAGTTTCTACTGTGCTTTGCAAAGTCCAAAGAAGAAATATTAAACTTTTGTAGTTTATCTGGAGCTGTTTGAAAAGAATGGAGACAGTTATACTTAACAAATTGGAGCTAGCATCTGGAATGAGATGGCACGATTCCATACCTGTGCTAAAAGCATCGACTCGTAAAAGACGAGTCGAACAATAGGACAGCAGTTCTTCTAGCACAAGTGGGAAAAAAATAGCAAATTACGTCATCTTGTCATGGTTATACATGTCAGGTAAAAGACTATGTATTTAAATGATGGTGTATTTATTAGACACAAAAGTGAAAGTATTCACTTTGTTATTTATATTTAAATGTGGCTTCTCGTGCTTCTGATAGCTGTCTCAGGATCATCTTCTGACAGTGTTCGACACACGTCTCCAGAAAGGCTGCCTAGCTGGGACACAAGACTACACACTAGTAGGCCAATAAGGTGGATCTGACCAGCCTTTGCTCATGTGAAGCTCTGCTTTAGTGCATCTGCTTAGGATGTGGCATCTCTGATTGCCGAATTCTAGTAAATCCTCAAAGCTGGACTTTTTAAGCTTATGTCATCTCTGTATTTTTTGAAAGGTCAACATCTTCCAGCATCTTTCTAGGACTGAGTGGGACACCGCATCTTGTCTCCTCTGCTAGATCATACAGTGAAAATCCTGTATCCTCTAAGCAGACTGAAGGATCTCTGACGGTGTTACTGAATCAGTTATATAGACTTCTCTAAAACAGATACCGTAGCGTGAGCAGTGAAGCGCAAAGCCTTGCTAATTTGAAGGATCTGAGATGATCTGTTCAGCTGTTACATGTGTATTCCATAGTCTGGGTTTCACACAGAAGGTAATTGCTGAGTAGCAAACACTTCCTTTGGTAAAGTTACTGCTTCTAATACGTGAATAAAAGTCCTGGAGACATTATAGTTCTGGTATTATCCATGTTTAGCTTTCCTGTGGCCCCCTCTAAATCACTGTTCTCCTTTAATACGCACGCCAAAATGGAGTTTCACCCTTATGTATCTGGTGCCATCTGGCATTTCTGTTACGCACACTGAAATTAAAATATCCAAACAAAGGCTTGTTTTACTAAACAAATAAATAATCTAGTTTGTTCTTCTCCTTCATCCCTCTAGTTACCTGGCATAGGAGTGTGGCTTTGTGATCTTAGTAGTACCTGCCATTTGTATGAAACAGAATGCCTATGAGGCCCTTGATTATCTTTTTCTCAACTTCTGTTAAGGAAGAAAAAAAGACAGTCTGAGGGATCTGCAAAGCTACAAGCTCCCTTTTAATGAAAATGACATTACACTTTTCTACAATGAACAGTAATGCTTGAAAATTGTAGGAGTTGTTATAGAGTGTCCCATGGTTATCTGATATCTAGGGGGTTTGGTGTTTTTTAGTTTGTAGAAGTAGTATCTGAGAATGGACATCATCTGCTGCTTTCCAATAGGATTTAAATGTATGTAAGATTAATAATTAAATACTGGTTCAACATTGTTATTTCCATTAAGATCATCTATGCAAACTTGCCTGTCATAATACTAAAGAAAAAAATACTGTATTATTTGGCTCAAAGCTCAGACTAGGAAATGCAGTTCAGGTAATTGCTGTTTGAGTGAAAAACATTGCAGTATCCTCAGGGATCTAATATTTACTGTGTTTGTGTGACTAATTCACTCTGAGAGCAGAGCAAGTTGCCAATACCTGCTTCGTCTGTAAGTACTGTTCTGCCCGTCTGTCCCATATGCATGGCTGGTCATTTGAATGAGTTATTGTCTATTAAGATGCCTTAATGTGGACTGGTCTCCTTTGGGGAGGGAAGAGACAAAGAGTAAACAGCCGTGACTAATAATCAAAATGACTTTTTATTATTTTATATCTTATGGCAAACTGCCACCAGGAGCATTGTTGCTTAGTGTTGAGCAAGAGCCATAGGATGTGTGACATGAATGTGGAAGCCTGGAGCCTCTGGCATAGACTCTTCATAAAATCTAGGCTGATCTCTTTTCCTTATAGCTTGTTATTTGTAGAGGGACAAGGCTTTCCCTCTTACCCTGCTGAAATTATCCAGTGGAAATTATTCAAGGAAATCTTCAGCGAAAAAGAAGGGCTAGGATTTAGGTTGGCATCAGGCTTGTTTATAGTGGTTACAACAGATTTTTGTAACATCTCTACTGTACCTATTAGATGACAACCAATAGTGGAAACAGGCTTTTAAGCAATTCGATACAGTTGAAATAAATTTGTTTTCCGTTTCTTCCTCAGAAGACCTTCTTTTCAAACACTGACCTAAATCTCACTTCTGTGAACATAAAGGGTCCCATGAGTTAAAGCAGCAACACTCCTGGATCCCTATGCTGGTACAAAGTATTGTTTGAAATGTTAGGTATTTCTAGTCGCTGTAATTGGTTTGCTATTTCTGCTTGAGTTTTCTATTCTGTTGCCACATTAAGTAGAAACGAAATAAAGAATTAGTGTCTTTAAGAAAAAAGGGAAGTTTATAAGAGCAAGTGTGCTTTGGAAGCTAGCCATATTATAGGAATATACCTTATCGCCATACTGTGAAGCAGCTGAGATATGGCAAAACGGAGCAACAGTAGAATACTTTCTTCTGCTATCCCAACAGAACGTGTTCACCTCAGTGGGTAGCGTAACTGTAGCCTTTTGTACCAAAAAGCCGTATTCTTTAAATATCATTGTTCTTGGCACAGGATGAATTGAAGCACAAACTTTAGATGATGTATATATATATTTTCAACAGATTCCCATAGAGATTTAGGTTTGGAACTACATGTAACATCAATAATGTATTGCTCTCCTCTGCATCTGTATGTCTGCAGCCATTTCTTCAGACAGTAATAACAGACAAAACTTGTCTACTCGTGACTCCTATACCAAAAGGGAATTCAAGAATATTTATGAACTAGAGAATAATATTTTGTGATCTTATGGAATTGCTTCCAAACCATGAGTGACAAAAGGAATCTTTTTTGCCAGTTTTTTTCATTCTCTAAGCATAGCTTTCTACATTGCTTCTCCACAACATCATATTCTAACTTTTTCTGAATTTCCTGAGGGCATCAGTAGCTTCTCTTCCTTTCCCAGCAAGAAGTATTAGTCAGTGTACAATAGTACTATTGTTATTTTTCTTTTTATCAATTTTGCTTCTTCCTGCAGGGATGAATGGTGGGAGGAAAAACTTATGTTCACTACTGTGGCTCTGTTATAAATCTCAGAGTGGGGGTAAAATTAATGTATAAGTTAGTATAATAGAATCTGTGGTGTTGAAAATGGCTTACAGATTTTTAAATTTGGTCTCAAAGGCCACTTAAATACATGGAGCATGCTGGAACAGGAGGAACAATGTCTGGTTCTTAATCGTCTTCAAAATGCCTGAAGTGTAATACCTTAGTCATCACAGCAAGCCAGTAGGCTGAAAGAATATAAGGAGGACATCTTGAAAAAATAAAATAAAATAAAAATCCTTAAGCAAAGTTAAGAAGACAAGCATCTGCAATTGGTCAGTTTAAGAGTGGGTATCTGAGAGATGATATATGAGTATGGAAAGAGTTGAAGTAACTTTTTATGATCACAGCTTGTAGAACTGAGATTTCATGGTCTCTGTATCATACCTTTAAAAAATGTAATCTTTTATCTGCTTAGTGGCCACACAAAATGCATGAAGAGAACAGGAATAGCCTTCATGGAGCCAATGTAATGCCAGGTGTAACCTAGCTTTTCATAGAGGAAAGAATGCATTTCTTTTAGACAGGTGCTGATAACTTACAGTATTGCTTAAATTACCTTGTTAGCTTCCTGTATGAGGATACTCAGGAGGTCATGTAGGTCATCTAGTCCAACCAGCTGCAGAAACCAGGGGCAAGATTGAATTCAGAACAGGTTTTTGTTCAGTTGGTTTTGAAAGGCATCAAGGACAGAGTTACCCAACTTCTCCTGGCTGCCAGTTCCAATGCCTGACTGCCATTGAGGAATTTTTTTTCTTTATCTCTCATCCTTCAGAGGATGCAGCTCCATGACGAGCTGTGCTTTGGATTCTCCTTGATATTGCAAGGCTACTCTTAGAATTTCCCTAAGCCATCTTTTCTCCAGGCAGAACCAGTCTTTTATTTCTGTTAACAGCTAACAAACCCAAAGGAATTTAGAAGTGGTTCAAAGGGTATATAGTATGCTTGGTTATAAAATGTGATTGAAGATGACATTAAAATAGTCTTTTAAAAAAAAAAAAAAATCAGTGAATCGGTACTGCTTCAAATGGGTATACTTTCCTCATGTATGTAATTTTTGATTGTCTTATTCCATGCATTCTAAACAAGATTAGAGAAAAAACAGTGTGTTTTCATGCCAACTTTGATGGCTCTTTGAGTGCTTTTGGCTTTGATATCTCTCAAAGTAGAACTTAGAGTCAGGGTTATTTGCAGGGTTGACTCCTAGCTAGTGATGTGTTGCCAAGTTATGATGGTTCAGACAACATATACGGCAGCCACACAGTACAGTTTTTGCAGGTCTTTTTTGCTCTCTACGATTTGGAGTAAAACAGAAAATACTGATAAAAAAGATGGAAATTGTGTAAGTGGACAGCATCAGAGTTTTCTTACTTTTGAAGCAAGTTGTAAAAGACTGTTTCTGTATTTTGTACAGAATAAAAAAAAAAAAAAAAAAAAAAAACAAACAGAAAGATAGGCCTGTGGTATTCCAGATGATGAGCACTTGAGCTTTTGTGGAACTTGTGTGTATGGAGTATGTTTACAAGTTTTTCATTTTCTTGACATTAATTCTTCCCTCCTCCATCCCCCCCCAGCCATCGTCTCCCACCCAAAAGGAGTTATCTGGAAATCTTCTCCACAAAATTTAAAAAGACTATTATTTGTAATATGAGTCTCCATTTATTTCTTATTTTAAAGGTATTTCAGATTTATTGGAGAGTATTTTATATATGTCTATGTTTAGGTAATGATTTATGTATATCTTACACTACATGTTAATGCTGTCTTGTTGAACAGTATTAAAGGAGCAACATGATGTTCCTTGCATCAAGCTGTGGAATGTTCTGCTCTCTGCAATTATAAATTGATTGTAAGAAATACCATATACAAATGTTGGAAAGTCCACCTCTTCTGCATAACTAGGGATATCTGTTACGGGATGAAAGTGTAGTTTTTTCTTACAGTATCTACACACTTCCATGCTTAGTATGTCATCCTATAGGTAACATGTCTGTCACCATTTCAGTTCCTCTTAATCTCCTTATTTTGTTAGGACACTTTGCTGATTTGTGTTTCTTTTTGCAGACACAGTTTCTTCTTGTCTTCCAGATTGGAGGACCTTTACTGAAGGCATCCTTTAGTTACCTATTAGTCATATCATAGAATGGTTTGGGTTAGAGGGGACCTTAAAGACCAGCTAGTTCCAAGCCCCCCGCCCTGGGCAGGGACACCTCCCACTAGACCAGGCTGCTCAGAGTCCCATCCAGGGCCTTGAACACCTCCAGGGATGGGGCATCTACAACCTCCCTGGGCAACCTGTTCCACCGCCTCACCACCCTCACAGGAGAGGAATTCTTCCTAATATCCAACCTGAATCTACCCTCTTTCAGTTTGAAACCCTTACCCCTCGTCCTGTCATTACACCCCCTGATCCAGAGTCCCTCCCCAGCTTTCCTGTAGGCCCCCTTCAGGTACTGGAAGGCTGCCATAAGGTCTCCACGGAGCCTTCTCTTCTCCAGGCTGAACACCCCCAACTCTCTCGGTCTGTCCTCATAGCAGAGGTGCTCCAGCCCTCTCATCATCTTCGTGGCCCTCCGCTGGACCCGTTCCAACAGGTCCATGTCCTTCTTGTGCTGAGGACTCTAGAGGGGCACGCAGTGCTCCAGGGGGGGTCTCACCAGAGCGGAGTAGAGGGGCTGCATCACCTCCCTCCACCTGCTGGCCACGCTGCTTTTCATGCAGCCCAGGATGCAGTTGGCTTCTTGGGCTGCAAGCGCGCATTGCCGGCTCATGTTGAGCTTCTCGTCCACCAGCTCCCCCAAGTCCTTCTCCTCAGGGCTGCTCTCAAGCCATTCTCCACCCAACCTGGATCTGTGCCTGCGATTGCCATGACCCAGGTGCAGGACCTTGCACTCGGCCCGGCTGAACTTCATAAGGTTCGCACGGGCCCACCTCTCCAGCCTGGCCAGGTCCCTCTGGATGGCATCCTTTCCCTACAGCATGTCGACCGCACCACACAGCTTGGTGTCATCGGCACACTTGCTGAGGGTGCACTCAATCCCACTGTCCGTGTTGCCGACAAAGATGTTAAACAGCAATGGTCCCAGTACTGACCCCTGAGGAACACCACTCATCACTGGTCTCCGCTGGGGACATTGAGCCATTGACCACAACCCTTTGAGTGTGGCCAATCTTAAACCCCTGAGCATTTTTCTTCAAATCATAATGAAGGTGCCAGTCATCATGGATACCTGCCGTAGACGCAGTGAGGTTTTATCTTGTAGGTCATGCCCTCCAAGGTATCTTGACAAGGCAAGTGGCACTGGCCCCCTGAATCTCAGGAAATCTGCTTCTTACTGTCACCAGCTAAGCCTTAGGTAAAGCACCTCCAAAGCAGACATACCAAATGCGTATACCAATATAATACCAAAGCCCTTGGTATTATTGTCTTCCACACTGGTCTTGAAACAGGGCTTGCAACTGAAAATGTCAGCTCAACGCCCAGTACCAGCCAAAGCAGCATATACAATGTTAGTAACTGTATAGGAAAAGATTAGAAAACAAAACTGAAAACATTATTGTGGCACTGTTAGGCACTTGAACCTAGAATGGTACTCATGCCACCTTCCATCTCTAGGTCCTCCACCTTTGCACAGTATTAGGATTTCAGGGTACCCAGTCCACCCATTCTGATAGTTCTTCATCAGTGCCAGAGAAAGCACCCCAAGGCATTCTGACCACAAGAGGCAGTCAGACACAAGTATGATCATAACACAAACTGATTTACTCCTCTTCTCCAAGCTTTATGATCAAGTGCAGGGATGTGCCCTAGGGTGCCCCTGAACAGCCCTGATCATGTTACGTGCTTTGCCTTAAATTCCTTTATTACTTTTCCTCCCCTTTTCATCTCACAAGTTCTTTTCTCATCCACTTGAAGATATATAGCCTGCCAGGGTTTATAGCTTCCATATTTACCCAGTTTTGCAGACTTTATACCTTTATTTAGTAATTATGGTATGGTTGTCCCGTCATTTTTCCCTCAAGCATCAAGGGAAAACTTGATACTACCCCTTCCCCTTTTTAATTCTGCAATATTCTGCCTTTTCATGTTGCAGTCTGATTAGTGGCACAAGAGGTTAGGGGGGTCCACCTGCACGTACAATACTCTTTTGTTATCTCTAGCATCCTGGAATCCTTCATCTTATCTTCCTAGTGATGTCACAGGTGAGCAGCAGCCACATGCACGAAAAAACACCCCTGTACACTATCACCTCTTACTATGTCTCACCTGGTACCAAGAAAAGAGTACGTTCTGTAGCTTGAATTTTCCACAGTCATCCTTATTTTTAATAGCTTTCTCTCACATTATCGTTAATACGCATTTCCTTATGCCTCCTGTTCTACTGCATTATTTAGAGAAGGGCTGTGTTGAAGTTGGATCTGTTATTTAAGTTATTCCTAAAACATTAATGAAAATATTATTTCTGTGAGTCAAAAAACACATCCTCATTCAAGAATTTAAAGCTATTTCTGTTTTGTTTGGGAATTTGAAAGAAAAGAGACAGTACTGAAAATTACAGCAGCATTTTTTTAACCTGTCAATGAAATAAGAGTGTGATTAATTTTTTAAATTGCTTTACTCCTAGTTGTCATGATGAATCTTTGCAGCTGATGGCTGGTTTTGATCAGAGACAAAAATGGAATCTTAAACTTTGAAATTACTGATGCATTTTTTTTAAATAGAACACACAAGTTTGTAGTTGGAAAAAAATAGCAATGGGAAAAAAAAAGGTTATAACTGTTGAAGTCAGCACAAAACATGAGATGGGGAATTTGGGATTGGCAGTACACTGCATTTCTAAAACCTATAGCAGTTACTGCATTCCTTTTTGTAATCAGCGGTCACCAATATCCTTAAGGAAAAAACATAGGAGAAGGAAAAAATGTTGCTGGGAAACCTTAGAGAAATTAAAAACAGATTTTTCTCACATATTTAAAAATATCAACAATACATTGCAAAAAGCATTGAGTACTTCTTTAGGTGGGAATAAGTCTAAATTTGCAATATGAGATGCACGTAGCTAGGATCTATTTACATTAAAAAGCTTGCTTTTCAACTGTAACTGCATCCCAATTCCAGTTCATCACTGGAGTGAACAGAACATATACAATATTAATATTCATTAGTATTAACTTTCTTAAGTCACAGTATTGCCACAACTCAATGCCTCTTGGTTGTGTTTGCATTTGATACACCATCATTTTCAGTTTGAGATATGTTATTCTCACTTTATACCTAAAATGCCAACGAACAGACAAATAGAAATAACTTGTAAACTCTTCCTTTAGCAGCCAACTGAAACTGGAGGCTGGTGCATTTCACGTACTGCCTCTAAGGATGTGCATCAGTGAAGAAATTCAGTAGAACTTTGATTATTTCAGTGTCTCGAGCCTGTCCTCTGTGGTGTTACAATGCAAGTTGTCTACCTAACTTGAACAAATATGACTTTAAAACCCTGGCAGTTGTAAGTAAATGTGTAGGATTTTTCACTATACTTCTGTCTTTCCTTTCAGAGGATAACACTTTTTTTTTTTTTCCAGGTTCAAAGGTTGACACTTCTTTGTATATTGGGCAGTTACGTTTCAGCTATTTGCTGACTTGCAGTTTTCCAGAATATTCAGCTTAGCAACTAAGCATGTCCTCTGTCCTCCTAAAATAGCACAATGAGCTTGGTTTGGGGTTTGGTTTTTCTCATGTGCCAGTATTGAGTATTGTTACTCATCAATATAATTTTGAGGTTTCTAACTTTTTTCTAAGATAATCATATTTTGCAGCATAAATACAAAAGGTGGAGTAATTTAATATTTTTTTTGTCCTTGCCATAGTTCACATAATATTATCTCATTTCTGCTGTACTCAAACTTTGTATAAACTGAAGACTATTTAGACTATTATGTTTGCCTTTCTTTAAGTCCATAGTTTTGGATCTTAATTTTTACAAGTTCCCAAATTTTATCTGTGTGTAAATACTGAAAACAGGTTGTTTAGAATTCATTAAAAATAAGAACGTATAATTATTCTAATGGTCTTTCCCTATTTGATTGCCCTTTTCAAAGCAGTGATTTGCTTTCCATTTACTTGGTTGTGCCTGGTTGCACTTTCCATTTGTAGGCAAAAGGGCAAAAAAAAAAAGTGTCCCTGTAGAACACTATGTACTTCTCTAAAAAGTGAATGCCACTTTTTTTTATAAACTTGTTTTGTATACTGTTGACATCTTAAATTGTCTCAGAAGCGAAATAAGAAAATTAATACTTGATCTTACAGATAAAAAAGTTGGTTTGAGATTTCATCTGGTAGACACTGCTGGGTTGCTGTGGCTTGCTTCCTATATGACTTTTGTTTGTTGCCTGAGATGTTTTCACATTTGTTGGTTTTAATGTTAAGTAGAAATTACTAACAAGATGCCTCTCCACTGAGAGACTGTCTCAGGAAGGAGATGTAAACTGAGGACACAAATATTTTGAAGCTTTTTAGTCAAAAAGAGGGATTTGTTGGCAGCTGGTACAAGATGACACTTTGAGGAAAATAACAAAGTTTGCTTGTGGTTTCCTTTTAAATCTAAAAATTAGTTATCCTTGCCTGTTGGTTCATGTTTTCCCCATTACAAACAGTGGCACCAAATGGTTTGTTTGGGCAAATTAGTGGACAATGGCAAAAATGACTTGTACAGCAGTTCTGCAGTGTGCTACCAGGGAGAATTTAAAGGGGAAAAATGGCAGGGATATATATGTACGTGTGTGTGTGTGTGCGCGCAAATATATCTAAGTTTAATTTTTAATACCACATTGGTATTTTTATGATTATGACATTTCCAGAGAGATCTATAATTCTACAGTGCTCAAAATTCAGGATTGAATACAAGTTGAAAACATCTCATTAATTGATTATTTATGTTTGCTTTATCATCTGTCTAGCATTTGTGGCCAGACTTGCGCAAAATGTTGCAGATTTCCTGAACCTCCCGCACAATTTCCCCTGTGTCATCTCGAAGAGGGAAATGCTAAAAACAAAACAAAACAAAATCATCAATTTCAACACAATACGTTATTCTGGATGACCCTGCTTGTGTGGTGTATATAAATGTGTCTTGTTGAAGGAGAACATTAGCAGTGTTTGGCTTTTCCCCACAGTTCAGAAAGACTTTGCAGATTATCTTTTTATTGTAATTTCTCTCTGTTCTTTGCAGTAAATCCTTCACATTCCATTTCCTTTGTTAACTGGAGGGCTCATCAAACGACTGAGTTGAGTGATTTCTGAAACATGAAATTTTCTTTTCATGATGGCAGATAACGAGAAGCTTGCAGCTGAGAAGGGAAGGGGTGAGACGGAGAAGGGTGTGTGTGTTTCCTCTTAATCACTATTTACTGTGGTGTCAACACCTCCTCTCTATTGAGTCTCCAAACCTAGGTTAGGTCTTGTACTATCCTGTGTCTAAATACTTCCACAGCCTTTTGTTTCAAAACCAACAGTTCTTTCTTTTGGAAAATGACAATCTGGCTAAAAATCAACCACTTTGGCACGGGAATGTTGTTTAATTGTAGTAGCAGGAACATCAAAAGTTTTCTGTCAATGTGGTTTCCAAACCCTCGGCGCGTCTCAATGGCTGCTCAGACAAGAGGCATCGCTCGCTGTTCCTGCCCAGAGCACCTTTCTTCATAAAGGTATTTTCTCTTTTGGCGTTACTGCTTAGAGAGCCATTCCCTGTGGGTGTCGAGCAGAGTTTCTGACCTAGGGATATTTGCCATTAGCCAGTCCAATGCTCAAGTGTTTTGAGAAGCACTTAAGCTATTCTTTCACCCTGCTGGCTCCCTGTACGGCAGCTCTTGGAGTGAAGGAGCCGTGTGAGGAGATGCAGGCTCCAGGGGCAGTGTCCTGCCTTCCCACCTGAGCTGGGGTGTGCGGAGTCCAGGCTGTTATCCTGCTCCTGGGTCTGTGGCTGTGCTGTTAGTCATGCTGAGAGAACTAAGGCCCATTTTTTCATACATTTTGCTTTCTGGCCTGACACAGCACAGCCGCCCAGGCAGCTCTGCTGGCAGAGGTGGGGGGCTGGAGCTAGCTGGGGGAGAGAAAACTGAGGATGGGAATAGCTCGAGTTGTCTTATGGAGCCATACTTTAAAAGAATGCATCTGCATACAGAAATAACCTGAGAGATAACTCTCTGTTCTGACAGAAACCGACTGAAAGAAGCTACTTCTTTTTACCCTAAACAAGAAATAAGATACCATCTCCCAGTGGAGTTGAAGGGAATTTGGTTTGAATCATCCTATATGCTCCTAAATAGCCTTTAATGACTCAGCAGTTTTATTTGATTGTATCACTTCGCTTTTTTCCTGGAACGATCTGTCCTGTAAATAATTCAGTGAGGGGAAGACTGAGCAGAGCTACCTCTGCCTAGAGTTAGAGCAGAAACTCTCATCCAAGCCAAAGCCTGTTTTTCTCATGAGATTGAATTAAGTAAGTAAAATGTTTTTTCTGTCTATCTTCCGGGCTGTAAAATGAAGTGATTGACATTACCATCTATACTTCGGTCTTACGAGATGACAAACAATTAATAAATGGAGTAAGTATTCACCTGCATCAAAGAACTGGTGCTTTTAACACTAATTTCATGCATCCATCTACTGTAAAGCTCCAGCATGTTTATGATAATGCGCCATAAGCTTGTTGCCAGCGGTACAGCTCTACAAAGTATTAGAATAAGGGTAGCATTTGTTTTGTTCTGCATGCATGAACTTAAATTTTCAACAACCAAGATAGACAAATGGGAAGAAATGGCAACTATTGTCACCAAAGTATATCTAAGTAACAAAATGAAAATGTAATTGCAGCCGGTACTGAATTTTTACCGGTAGCTTAAAGGAAGGTAGCATCACTAACAGTAGTGGTGAAAATTAAAAGATAGACTATTTCAACTATGTGACTCACTCATTGGAAAAGGCTTTTTTGCCCTTACATACTACACTGGTTATTAAAGTACTTGGGAAGACAGGAGGACTATTTGTGTGTGATTATTATACTATGTTTTTGAGCAAGCATTGGTATCTAATTCTTTATGCGCTACTTGTTCTGTATTTCATGGCCTTTACTTGCATTACACAATGGGTCTTGTACAAGGTGGAATAAATTGATTTTGTCAGAAGCATTTGCTGGTTTTGTTTCAGAGAGTTGGGAGATTTTATAAGGTACATTCAGAGCGAGTGCTTTGGTAGTTGAATGTTATGACGTCGTTGTTTCATCAATATTAGCAGGAAAGAGCCTGTGAGTTAATAAGGATTGAATTGTTTGAGAGGCAGTAATTCTGAATTCATGGGGCAACAGGGTATGTTAGAAATGAGAAATGTGATTCAGGAGTTTATAAGAGCTGTAGAGCTATCACTTGAATTATTCTTAAGAGACATAAATATGTACGTAGTCTAGACAGTGCTGCTTTTGCACTGGCAGGGTCAGCTGCAAGTAAATGCTAGTACAAGAGCCGATTCCAAAACAGAGAAGGGAAAAAATAGAAAAAGACATAGATGAAGAATATGCTGGAGGCCTCATATGTTAGTTTGCAGTGTGTTTTGGAAGAGTCATCCAGAGGTCTTTCTACAGGGGAAAAAATGAATATTGAAGTAATCCAGAACTACTTTTTAAATAACATTATAGTGCTTGCCTTTCTTCTCAAATTTTTCCTACCTAACAATCAGATTATCTGTGTGTACATTACACTTCCGCTATGGGACTTTGTTTGGGTTTGGAAATCTAGCCTGTGTTTGAGTGTTAATACACCTCAAATAATGATAGATTCACTAATTGCTGCTTGAAATAGAATGCTGGAAATGTCTGCACTGTTGCTTATATTGAAATAGTATGATAAAATATAATCTTTCAACATACTGCTGTTTGTGTGGAAACTTGACATTTTGAGTACCCAGTTAGTCTATGTCATTTATTAATAGAATTAATAATTAGTTATATGCTTATGCAATTAGCAGTTCATCTGTGTAGGCCATCAGGTCAAAGCCTGAAGGGCATGCCCCTTCCCCTCAGCTGCTAGTATTAGTTATAGGAAAAAGAGAAATACCCCTGACATCAGTTATAGCTTTCTAAACTGCCTTTATTAGTAACCCAAATGATCGTCGAATTGCTGCACATGCCATTTTGAACCAAACCAAAGCGTTGCTCTAGGCCATGCATTACTAACTTAGTCCTTTCGCAAAGCACGCTGAATTCCAACAGTCCTGAAGTCATTCTACAGTGTAGATCCATGACCCATTCCGTCTGGAGTCGCCAGTAGCTCAGGCCCAACGGTGGCATTTTGCCATTGGTAAGTGTGGAGACAAATTTCCAACAGTCAGGAGCTGCGGGGAGAGTTTGCAGAGGGATTTGGGATGAGTGGGACTGGAAGGCTTGAAGGCTGCTGCTGTTGCCTCAAGTCCAAGAGTTCACAAGCATGTTCCAGCAACAGCTGATGCTCCAGTATCCACACTGCACGCGTGCGTTATTCGACAGCTTTCTGTTCTTGAATTAGGACTTCTTGTTAGTATTCAACTGCGTAAAGGAAAGCTTTAAACATACAGTAGGTTTATGGGCATGAATGTTTGTGTTACTTCCTTAGAGCTTTAAAAACACAAGAGAATTAAGCGGATTGTTTGAAAAATGAAGAAGCAAAAAAGAGAAAGTTAAGCTGTAACATGAGCTAATTTTCTTTCAACTGAACTTCTACAAGAACAAAATTTATTGTCACCAACAGTTGTTTGAAATGTTTCTGCAATGCCAGCCATTTAAATTCAAATAAAGAAGTGCCTTGGGGTTGCACTGAAAGTGAATGAATTACACTGGGCAGCTCGTATTAGTATTACTATTGCTTCTTTGTACTGTAGCAGTACCTAGCAATAAACCAAATATTTATACATGTACATCACAGTACATTCTTGGTGACTGTGACTTTGGCATTTAAAAACCAAATACGGTGGAGCAGAAGGATATGTTTTTGCCTGGCAGCTGCATGTGATTTCTCCAAGTGGATACACTAAAGAATTCTCATCGCTGCCCTAAATTCTTTTGTAGTTGGCAGTATAAAGATACTTGAGTCAAAACCATCCATGTTCTGAGAGATTTGGTCTAAGGTATACTACAGAGTTGCAGAGTGAATAGCAGTTACAGATTTCCAGTGTTCCTTATTTTTTCTTTGGTTTTTATTATTCGGGGTTTTGCTGCTTTCTTATTAAAGTAATTTACTAGATCAAAGTTTGAAGATAGTTGACTGTTTCTACGAACCTGTTGTTTATCAGTGGATCGACAACTTTACACCATTACACGTACAATAATTATAAGTTGTTAACTGTTTTTGTCTATTATCATAGAATCATAGGGTTGGAAGGGACCTCTGGAGATCATCTAGTCCAGCCCCCTGCTAGAGCAGGGTCACCCAGAGCAGGTGGCACAGGAACGCATCCAGGGGGGTTTGGAATGTCTCCAGAGAAGGAAACTCCACCACCTCTCTGGGCAGCCTGTGCCAGGGCTTTGCCACCCTCAAAGGAAGGAAGTTCCTCCTCCTGTTTAGGTGGAACTTCCTATGCTCAAGTTTGTGCCCGTTACCTCTTGTCCTGTTGCTGGGCACCACTGAAAAGAGTCTGGCCCCATCCTCCTGACACCCACCCTTTAAGTATTTATAAGCCTTGATAAGATCCTCCCTCAGCCGTCTTTTTTCCAGACTGAAGAGACCCAAATCCCTCAGCCTTTCAAATCTATGCTATAAATTTCTTCTTGTAGATTCTTGGGTCTTTTCAAGAATATTTCCTGTGTCACTCTTGTTTATGCTAAGAATGTGTTTGATAAACTGAAATATCATGCTTTTAACAGCCAGATTTAAAGAATTGTATTTGAGTATTACGTGAAAGGAATTCGGTGGGTTTAAAGCTTTTTGGGGTCTTTTCAACTGGACTGGCTACTGCTCTTGTTGATAGCAACAGGCATGGTAGCATTTCATGTTAATATGTATTTTCACGTAATCAGAATATTTGAGGCAACTGGTGTTTGTTAATAACCAGACAAATGAAAGCTACTAGGTGGCAATTTTTTGTTGAGACTGTCCTAAATATAATGCTTTGTAGAACCACTAAAAGAGCATGTTTGGTGGCAAGGATTTCAACTGATCTACAGCATATGTTTTTATAGAAAGCTTCACTCTTCACTTAATGCAGATGTTAAACTGGTTTCTGATGCTCAGTAATACTACTACTACTACAATTGCATTTGTGAAAATAAGCACTGATTTATGTGAGAATGCATTTTAAGTACATATCTGCGTATGTTTAAGGAAAAATCTGGTCCATATGGTGGCTAGATAAATTAATATTACTCTACTACATGCAGTAGGAAATTATGCTGTGGACATTGTCATTCATGCACTGATATCAAATCTGGGTGGAACTAAAGAAGAAGGGTATCTTTATTCCTGAGTGCAAGCTGTGCAAGAAGTTGTTTGTGTTTTCTTTGTGCAAATGCAGATTGCACCTTTGTCGCTGGTGTCCGGTGAAGATTACAGTACAACTACTACTTTCTTAAGATACCAAGGTTATAGTGCAAGCAGATGTGACAGCTACTAATTGACCAAAACCCTCTCTGCTGTTGGACAGTTTGCTCTAAGTGACAAGAGATTGACATCTTAAACAGTTTATATCTCTTGGTGAGAAATGAAAACTGATATTTTAGATGTTCCGGGTGTGTCTATGGATATATGTGTCTTTACCAGGTAAGATAGATGTTTGCCCACATAGAAGTGAATAAATCCTCTTCAGACTCTTTCAGAAAGGCAGTTCCCTAAGCTTTATTTGAACAAGATTCCAAATACCTTTCCTGTATCTGACCTATTAATTGGCAGTCAGTGTTAATAATAACTGAAGCTTATTAGATTATTTTTTTTCTGTCCTCTACTGTGTGCCATCCTTCTTGTTTTGAGTTTCTCTCTGCAGAGTCTGTAGTACAAAAAAACTTGGGGGAGGGATGTAAGTGTTGATGCCACACAACAATTTGGTAATATATATTTTGTGTGTATTGTATTTATGATAGTTACTGGCTGGTTACATGAACTGACTCACTGACTAATGACGCCATGGGAAAAATTCTCTCATCTGAGGCAGGTACATTATCTTTATAGGCATAACATATCTCAAAGAACTCCAGTTAATGTACCAATGGGCAGCTGTTCTTCTAATTGTAAAATTAATGGAGTTTTATTGATTAACAGTAGTTGACTGACTCTTGTCCTTAACGATGCACTTCCTTCTTCTAGCTGATCATAGAATCATAGGGTTGGAAGGGACCTCTGGAGATCATCTAGTCCAACCCCCCTGCCAGAGCAGGGTCACCCAGAGCAGGTGGCACAGGAACGCATCCAGGGGGGTTTGGAATGTCTCCAGAGAAGGAGACTCCACCACCTCTCTGGGCAGCCTGTGCCAGGGCTCTGCCACCTTCAAAGTAAACAAGTTCCTTCTCATGTTTAGGTGGAACTTCCTGTGCTCAAGTTTGTGCCCGTTACCTCTTGTCCTGTCCCTGGGCACCACTGAAAAGAGCCTGGCCCCATCCTCCTGACACCCACCCTTTAAGTATTTATAAGTGTTGATAAGGTCGCCCCTCAGCCGTCTTTTTTCCAGACTGAAGAGACCCAAATCCCTCAGCCTTTCTTCATCAGAGAGGAGTTCCAGTCCCCTCAGCATCTTGGTAGCCCTTTGCTGTCCCCTCTCCAGCAGTTCCCTGTCCCTCTTGAACTGGGGAGCCCAGAACTGGACACAGTCAAGACAAAATAACCACAACAGTTTATGATCAACATAAGCTGAATAACTTGTTTAAAAACTTTTTTTAATCATGCTTTTAAAAGAGTAAATCCCTAACATTGAGCTTATTTAGATGAACTAGATGCGTTGTGTCCTAGGATTTATTTTTTTTTTAAATGAATCAGGGTACTTGGAAAAAAACTAACACAGCTTTAGAGCCAAGTTGTTAACTAAATTCAGATGCTTTTATTTATATTCTGTTTAAAATCTGCTGTCTGGACAAGCTTGATAATGTAAACTGTACAAAAGTAACTTAGGTCACACTTGATAATCAGCTTTTCTGTGGTATTTCAAATCCAAGTTACTTTGTGCAGCCCTGGACCCTTTTACTAAGCCCTCAAAAAAGCTCAGAGAGAATTTTGCAGCGTCTTCTATACAGAAAAATATTAAAAGATTTATAAAGTAACTTGCTTCTCTTGTAAAGGGAGAAAATACAAACTTAGCTTAATTTCTCTCCTAAAAATGCCTTTCCTCCAGTCTACTTCCCTTCAGATTATTAAAAAATTGGCTGGTGGTTATTTCTTCCCAAATTGTTGATTCTTCATGCTGTTCTGTAGTATGGCATCTTTTTTCTTTTCTGTTCTTGGCTGTTTGGTATCTCTTTTCCTAAAGTAGACATACCTGCTGATTTCCACACAGTGCCTCATATGAACTTTATCATCAAGAAGTGTTTCTTTATATTTAACTGCAGAGTAGGGGTTTCAAAATACAATATAATGAAAACTAGTGTGTCGGTAAACTTGTGGAGGAAGAACAGAACTACTGAGCTCTACTGGGTTACTGTGGATTTCCACCGCAAGAAATGCTGAAGTGCAAAACCCAAATCAATTAGTATGTCCTGGACTCGGGACTGTGCAGATACCTATGCAGGGGATGATGGCTCCACAGCCATCTTAGTATTAAGGCAGTGTATTTTAAAAATTAAATAAAATGACAGATAAGCCCTAAATTTTTAATTTAGAAAAATGGGGTTATTTAAGCTTAAAAAGGCAAAGAGAAAGCCAGAGCTAATTCAGAAGATAGGATTCTTTGGTTTAAGTGGATAGGCAATAATACCTGATTCAGGAGTAAACACCGGGGAATGTGCTGTCCCTGAGTAGCAGGCGGCCACCTTGTTCTGTGTGTATTCTTACAGTGCTCGATAAATCTAGTAGACTTGCTTCCAGGAGGAGGATGGGCTTTTGTGAGCCATGCAACATCCAGTCAGTCAGTTCCAGGTGACGTATCTGACAGGGTCGCACTGCAGTTAATCTGGTAGCAGCAAAAGCCTTTCTTTGGTTTCTGGACTCCTTTCCAGCCTCTTGCCCACGACCTGCTGTGATCTTCGGGTTTGACGAGTGTCTGTGTCCAAGAGAGTGGCATTAATAGGCGAAGAACGTTTTGGAACCGAGGGGTAGTGCAAGGTGTCCAGTGGGGAGCTGTGCTGTCTCTGAGGGCAGAGCGAGCAGAACTGCCAGTCCTTTCAGCTCTTCTGGATTTCCAATATGCCTATTTACTATGGAAACAAACACAAAATAAAGTACCTTGGTGCTGTTGCTATTAGAAACATGGGGTTGTAAATGTGCACACATTGGTCAGGAGTATAATTTTTCATAAACTGGTGGAACTCTTTTGCCTCAGACAATTTTAAAGAGAAACAATGGAGATAGATAAGACTCGTCTCTTCCCCAGCAAAAAGAAAAGTAAAGAAAAAACGTCCCCAGCTTTCTGTGTTCATGAAGTATTTATGTACCCCTTCCTCTTCTTTCTGAGGTTTCATTTTCATTTAATTCTGTTTTATCTCACATTTTAAAAATGAACTCCTAGTATGTATGTAATTTATTCCCAGTCTGCTGTAATTAAGTTGCAGATAAACACATGGTTACCATATGACAAAGTAATATTGAAAGGAAATGCTTTATAAGAGACACGCGGTATGCGCGCTTTGGCCTGGGTAACGCTGGTTTAGCTTGTCCGTAGACATACGGCCTCGATGCAATTAGGAAAATACAAACAGTATGGTAAACTAATAGTCACGTAGCAAATAATGACAAACCTGGAGTTAGGAGCCAAAAAAGAGAAGCTGTAATCAACTGAAGGTAAAAAGAAAAAAAGAATAAAGCAAAGAAACGTCACGGGCAGTTTGCTAACACTACGCGGGGTTCGGGCTGGCCAGGAGGAAGGCTGCCTCTCAGTTGGTTTCAGGTCCTAGTGCAGAGCATTGACGTAACCTTAAGAGGTAAGGTTGAACCTTGGCAAAGTGGTCTGAGCTCTTGAGTTACAGATATGCTCTGCTAAAAAATTCAGGTCTGAAATTTGGGGCACGCAGAGCACTTTTCACTCGGGTAACCAGCTGTCTGTATGCTGCTGGGGGAAACCAGGCACGGCCGGAGCTTGTGAGTGAACGTTTTCTGCAAAGATTTCCCCTGCCCGGGCTGACAGTCCTATGTTATTCCTCAAGTCTGCCCCCAGAATTCTCCTTTCCTCTGCTTTCCTCTTTACTAAAAAGCAAACACGCATGTTGGTAGTATCGCTTGTGGGTTTAGTTTGAAAAGAAGGGAGCTGCTGTGCACGAGGTGTCATGGCTGCCACATGGACAAAACGACTTTTTCATCGTCGTTGTGCACTTCTTTTTGTAAACTTGGTCTTTGGTTCTAATCACACTCAGTAGTTTTGTGTAATTTGCATAACACGGATCACCAGCAGGACTGATTTACTGGAGTAGAATGTTTACTTAGATGGGAAGATGGAAGATGTGTTTATTCTGAGACATAATTACGAGTGGTGAAGTTTCATAAATCCACTTTGCAAATACAGTGTTTTTACACTGTGTAATTTAGTTGAAGGGAAAAGTGCATTATCTTTTCTTGGTTTCGGTTCCTTTAATCGCCCAAAATGAGACGCTTCATGGTGACTTTTGAGATCCTTTATGCTTTGAACTTTTCAGTGTGCTGTTCTTTGAATAATATGATTCTAGCCCTTGCAAAGCATTTTAGGCAGTTTTCAGTGTAGACTCAAAAAAAATCTATAGTATGCAAGAACATATTTATAAAATGTTTCTCTTTTATAATTCTGTAATTCATATTGTTTAAAAATAGATTTTGTCAAAGTTTTTCTCATGCAGTAGTAGATACAACAGCTTATTTTCATAGCTATAATTTATTACATACCCCAGTTGCTTCAAATTGACATTTATTCTTATCCAAAAATAAAAGCATGCTGCCATCTTCCTAAGCATTTGATAACGAACTGATGAAGGTTGACCTCTGATGTGCTAATAATGTTTGTACGTTTAGGCTTCAACTGAGATTTAGTTAAACACACTGTTTCCTGGAAAGATTGCTATATTTTCCTCCAATTTAAATCGTTGACCGTAAGTTACAATGTTGTTATCTTTCAGGCACAGACCAAACTGTCTTTTTTTGTCTTCCCAAGGCAAGAAGTGGTGAAGCAGAAGCGAACATTGCGCCCCACTTGAGCATCTTGACATTAGAACGTGTTGGTTTGGACACAGAACTTCATTTGGTGCTGAAGCTTCGGCAAAATACCCGTTTCCCAGTGTGGATGTTTGGGCCCGGTGGGGCTGTGTCGATGTTAGGGTTCTTCGTGTTGCTGTGTCTGTCACTCAAGTGAATCTCATTATGAGCAAATGGCCAATAGGAAAATATTATTTAAGCACACACAGCCCTCCCCAAAACGTCAGTGGTGTTAATCCAACGGGTACGGGACTCAGACCTACTTTTTCTTTAAAGTCAAGTACAAAAGTGAATAGAATTTATAAGCATTATTATGTTTTTAAACATCTTTAACGTTATAAGTATGAATAGATCTTTGCATGAAAAGAGGCAATAAATGGAGATTTGCATCTTGTGGAATTACTGTAAAATTATACTAGAGTGCAGACGGTGGAGTTGATCGAGCGGGTTTTGCGCAGTGTTAGCTACCGTTTGAGACATACCGAGATATTTTGTGTCAACATTTTCTAATGTTCTGTATGTTTTAGCATAGAAGGAAGTTAGAATGAGAGATTTTTCTCTTGAAACTAGATATTCAAATTATCTGTAGAATGCTACCTCAGCGATTTTGTTTGGCATTTCTTACTCTAATCACACACGTTAGTGGCCCTTAGGGACACGGTTTAGTTGTGGACTTGGCAGTACCAGGTTTATGCTCGCACTCGATCTTAAAGGTCTTTTCCAACCTAAACAATTCTACGAAGATCTATCACAAACTCATGTGATGGACAGAGACAGATTAAGCAAGGAGTGGGACACTGATTCCCCAAGTGTGCTGTTATGAGATGCTACTATAACTGGGATGCTGATAAGCTTCCTTGCTCTAGAAACAAAAATGAAAACAATACTGATTTTAAGTGAGATCCCAGTTCTGCATTGCTCTGAGTTAGATAATAGCCACAGCATCGCTCCAAGTGTCAGTAGGCGATAACGGTGTAACTCTGGATAAATCTCTGGATAAATCGCTTTCTGAATGTTCCCCTCTTGCCCTAGTGGAATTCTTTTAAAAAGAAAGTTTCCCCTTTGTGGTCCATTTGTCTTTCTGAATTCCAGTTCATCGGATGGAAGCCTTTTACTGAATGTTGTCATGCGGCACTTCCCATAGTCAAATTTCAGACCTTTCAGGCTCTGAGCGTAATATTTAATGATACTGGTAGAATTTACAGTTTAAAAATTTATAAATGCTGCCATTGTACAGCAAAAACTTCTAGATAAAAGAGCATGAACTTAAGCGTGTGACAGACTCGCAGCATCTGCAGGCAATGGGTTTCTCTTGCGTATCCTAAAGGTTCCGGACTTCTCCTGTTGATTTTCAGTTCAAAAGAAATCTCAAAAAAAAGGGCAACTTTGAGACAAAAGCCTTCTCAAAACCATGGCAATCTAACACATCTTCCTCCGCCTGCGTTACAGGTTTTTCTTTCATCCTCATATTCAGATTTTGAGTGTACGTTAATTTATATAGCGCTGCTCTTGCCCAGTCGAGCAGCGGAGAGGAAGGAACGAACAAAAACTAGGTTGCCTTTCTTTTTAGAGATACGGTGCTGCTCCTTTCTCGATTACACTGTCTTGGCAGACCCACTTGTCTTATCTGTTGGGGTCTGAGAGGTGCATGTTGGTACAAGGAGAGTTAAATTTCTTGGAGAAATTTTTCATTGACTTAGGGCTTGCCACCACGCCTTAAAAAATACAGGATAGGAGAAATCCTTGTTAGATGTTCATGTTGGGGACAGCTGTCTTGCAGGATAAAATATTTTAGTTAATTGAAATGCATCAACAAATGTTTTGTCCAGTTATCTAAAAATGAACAAAGCAGCTTAAATCACGTTTCTAGAAAGAAGATTGAAAATGTAGACGTGATGTTCAGTTTATGACAGATTAACGTGGTTTTTGACTTGAGGATAAGAGTTCTTGGTGAAGTTAGCACCAAATATTTTAGCAATGCGCATTAAGGACAGATAAATTGTAAGACCAGGTCTCATAAATGGAACTGTAGTTACCCGGGCTAGCAGAAGGCTTAGGAAAAGTAGGAATACAAACTAATTTCCAAAAATGTAATTGCTGCACTTTTATTTTGTAGCTTGGGGGTTGCTGTTTTTAAGGATCTACAGGACTTGATCATGGCAATAGTAAAATTATTGCTTTTGTTGTGATCTGGGTTAAGACTACTGTGACTTAAAAATGAGCCTGCTGCCGAAACCGGAGAAGGAGGCTGCGGGAGAGCACGGAATTCCCACCATCTCGGCAGGAGGGCATGGGGCCGCGGTGGGGATGGCTCCCCGCTTGCTGCCCGCACGAGGAACTGACCCCAGCTTTTGCAGCCAGCAGCAGGCTGGTGGCAGGGGGTTTGATTGTTTCATGCTTCTGGAATTTAATCGTGTCATTATTGGCATTCTACAGTACCTAGGATTTTCATCGTTTTTGCAAATTTGCGTTTGAATTACTGAAGTTACGTTGATGCTGTTCTTTGAGGCCTTGATACACCATGTGCATGAGTTCAGGGGATGTTTATGTGGCTTTAGCAGGGCAAAACATACGTATAAATCACCCCGAATCAGAGCCTTACCGGAGCATCTCTGGTACATCTTCTACGTACAGAAGTAGTTCTGCCTGTGGAGGGACTCAGAGTAGCATGACTTGCGTAGCGCTCCTTACGTACAGCCCTTCTTACAGAATGCCAAGTCCAAAATCAGTAGTAAGTGTGAACTATTGTTCCACCTAAGAGCAGGGGAGCATGGTCTTTGGTAAGTGGGTTAGAAGCAAATTTGTCTGTGTTTGTTATAGCTTCTGCCTTGCCAATTTTCCTTTGCACTCGTAGTCACGGCTCTTCAGATGAATAGCTTAAAACGTTTTCCTTAGGAGAGTTTTAGTATGCAGAAAATTGCAATGCAATTTTAAACAGCTGAAGAAAATATGTTTTGTTTAAAAATAGATACTACAAGTGTATTCCCTCGGGTGGCTCTGTCTGTGTGTGTGTGTGTGTGTGTGTAAAATGTGTCATGGGAGAAAGGGAAGGGCTGTGTATTCCATCATGACTGTCGTCCCTTTGTGATTTGAGACTGTTTTAGACAGAAGTTCCCATAAGATTCCCTGCTTGGACTCCTGAAGGAGCTGGAAAAACGATTTCCGTCCAGAAGTAATAATAGCATGGACTTCTTGTTTTGATCATGAACTGACATTTAAAAGTCATCTGAGGAAAGATATTTCTTGATTAAAGTCAGGTTTTGCCTAATGCAGTTGTAGCTGATCTTTCCCATCTGGTATCACGCCACTTGATGTGCTGGCCTGCGGTTCCCCTGGTCCAGTTTACAAGATCCCATAGGAGTTACCAACTTTCCCAAGGGAATCTTTCAGTGGATGGGGTCGTTCTCTTACCCTGCTTATTGCTCGGCTTTTTGCCGGGGGAAAGCTGGAAAAGTTGCACAGCAGAGAGTACAAAGTCATAACCCAGAACCCACAAAGCGTATTTGGTTCCGTCAGGACTCTGGCAGGTTGCACGTGCAGTGTGCCTGCTTTTTCATTGGCGTGCCAGATCCCCGCGTTTGACCTGTGGGACACAGACATTACATTTTAGACGGAGAATAAGAAAGGCAGGTGGTGCGACGGCATTTCCTAAATTGTCAGTGTTTAAGACTGCTTGCTTAATCCTGGGTGCCGTAGTTTTGTGTCCTGCATCTGCGGTGTGGTTGTTCCAAGGAGTTGCCCTTCGGTGGGACGGGCAGCCATTCATCCCAGTCTGCCTCTGGGCGAGGTGCTGCTTCGTGCCACTGTTAGGACTCCGGTTTTAGCATTTATTCCGCCTGGAGAGAGGCATAGGTATTCGTGTTTTGGCTTTTTGGGTGCTTTGTGGATTGCTAAAATACGATCTTTCCTGCGAAGATGCTGGATTTTATCCCAAATCCTGTGAATTTCACACAAGATCAGATTTTTGCGTGCATTCTTGTGCGTTTGGATTGATTGCCAGATTGATTGCCAAGTTGATTGCCAAAACCCTGGCATTTATTGAAGCCACAGAATAACCATTTGCTGTGTGCAGAACTCGCCAGCCCACTCCCCTCCAGGTGCAAGGAAGCTTTTAAACAACAGCAAATTATACGCTTGGAGGTTTTCTTGAGATACCTCTGGGTTTTGTACAACATAAATCACCACCCATGAGCCAGGCGTAAAATGCACGGATTGTGGCAGCTACGCAGGAACTGCCAAACAAGTCATGGGTACATTTTACAGCGGTTTGAAAACTGGAACTTTCATCTAGTTCCTCTGGTGTATTTTCTCTGGTGATTCCCAAAGGTCGCAGTACGGGCGGATGAAGCTAAAACGTGACTCAGTGTTTAGCTGTGGTATACCTGGGGGCTCTGGCGAACGAGGAACTTGAGAGTTGAGCTCAGCAGACAGAAGCTAATCCTAAATTTCTAGTGTTTGCACCCTGGAGCTAGAGAGATCGCTCGGTTCTCCAAGACCTCTGATACCAGACAAATGAAGGCACATAATGAATATCAAAGATAGGGGTTATTGAGAAGGAAAGCCTGAAAAACTGGTTTTGTTTTGTCAGCAGAGGAGCATAATTCCTAGACGAGTGACCTTAGATCAGCCGCATTTTCACGCTGTAACTAAGTACTGTGCACTCTGTTGGCCCTGATGTGTCTTTGTTCCCAGGATAGCTGGGGACCTTTACTCCCATGGTAAACACAGTGCTCAATACTTTGTAGAAATTCAAACTGGCAGATTCCATGTGTTGTATGTCATTTGGCATTCTGCACAACCCCCTTCAGTTTGTCATAAATTCCTAAACCAGAGCAAGGTCACATCTGGTAGCAATTTCAGGTCTGCCAGATGAGGTGTAATCCTATAAAACCCAGCTCATTTTCTCCAGCGCTTTTCAAAGCCCAGCTCTCCAGCTCCTTTTCCGTAAGACACCGCTTGCCCCGCGAGCGCTGCAGAATGATTCAGGCTGACAGACTTTTCACACTTTATGAACTGCAGTTTTTGGAACACGGCTCTGTAGGCAGTACATGAGACAGTACAAGCAAGGAAGGGTGTTGATGTCTCTTCGGTACCAGGCTGGGCCTGGATTCTGCTCCGGTTTGCGATAGCCTGTCCCCGCTGGATGCGGTCACCGCGTTCTTTCTCAGTCTTTCCATGTCTGTGTGTCATCTCGCACCCCGCACCTCACACACCGCCTGGCTTCTACAGAGGCCATACGTAGCCACTGTTCTGCTCTTCTTTTACATGCTTTCAAAATAGTCATAGCAAGAGTCCTGAGTCTCAGGTAATTCGAGATGTACACATTGAAGACTGTCAAATATTAGATGCACTAACAAAGTAATGGAATGACGATCGATCTTTGCACATCGTGGTAATTGGAAAGAGCTCTAATTCCCAGTAACATGGAAGTCTAATAGTACTCAGTAGTTTTGTGTCTTTTATCCTGTTTCCATTGTCCCATTACGTTTTGGTAATAGTGGTTATTTTGGTATCTCACTGCCTTTATTACCTTACGCTTTCAAAGCACTGTATGGAGCCCGGTCATCCAGTTTGTCCAAAGGGATATCGAAACAGAGCGTGCTGGCGAGGTTATTTAAATCACGGGGTGTGGGTGCGTTTGCGTGTGTAGCTAGAACCCACCTTGTCTACTATGGTTTTTGTGACCTAATTTACACTCTTTTGAACCTGTTTATTCACAGAGCAAATATCCTGATGTTGTGTCCCTTCCCGAAGGACTGCTGGGAGATTATATCACTCTAAGGAACCCCAAACCTTCTGGGTAAGCCAATAAATACATTTCTTGATTTGTGCAGACAAAGAATTGTGAAATGCATGGTGATGAGCTATAGATCATTGGTCTGCTTGAACATTGTCGCTCTTGGTTTTATAATGCCTCTAAACACAGAGATGAGATGATGTGTGTTACGTTTTAGGGCTATAACCACACATGAAAAACACGAGGAGAAACGTGCCCCTCCCCCAACAAAAAAAAAAAAAATAAAAATACATAGAGGCCACGTGGATGTGGCCTTGTTCGAAAGTCAGTCAATCCTGTTGGTACTGCGTGTACCCACTCTTTTAAAAAGCTAGGTGGAAAAAAATGAAGGGCCCTAGCAGGCTTTCCATTTGCATTTTAAGAAAAATAAATCTATTTTGGTTTTGGGAGCTCGTGCTACAATGAAGACTCTAAATACAAAGTTTAGGAATGTGGGATGCATCCTCCCTCTCAGGCATCAGCAAACATGTCAGCTGCAGCTGCGTTTGTTCCGTTTGGTTTTCTTTCTGGATTACATGGCCAGAGCGAGGGGCAGACCCGATGCCAAGGCCAACATCCCGCTGGGTGCGACAGGCTGGGCCAGCGGCCACCAGCCTGGCTGGGAGAAAGCTGCATTTCCACCCCAGGGCCTGAAGGCAGGCGCTTGTCCCTCCTTGCAGCCCGTCAGCTACAGCTCGTACTTGAGCTCACACCGCGCTGAAGCAGAATATAAAGAATGGAAAGAAAATTGCAGTTATTACCGTGTTACTGAAAGCAACCGTAGCTATATTTTTCCATTGCTTTAGAGGGAAATCAGATGAAGGAGGGGATCATTGCATTGCCATTGATTATTGTTACTCTACCACACATGCTGGAGGAGTTTGGGCTCTCTGCTGCACATCTGCTGGCAGGTTTGGGGTTTTAGATACAGAAAAAAGGTGCGTGTAAGACAATATAATTTTCACTGTCAGGAATTCTGTAAGGGCCAAGAAAAGTAACTGTTCTGTGAAGGGATCAGACCCTTCCCTGCTCCCATTACATCTTTGCTATAACATGCTTTTTTATATGGAAACAACTGGAAATAAAGCATAGGTCCCTCCATCATATGTTTATGGAACTACCAAATAAACCATAATAGATAGTGCTGTCTCGGTTTAGCCAAATCTGCCATTTAAAACTACATAGTTTAACTCTGGGTTGCTGAAATGAAATGTTTAGACCAGTGCAGTTAGAAAATAAGCTGCTTTATTTTAGTTTCTCTTGATGTTGACAGGTGTCAAGTTCCATTACACATTCCCTCTCACCCACAATCATTAAATGTAAGAATTTAAAATCATTTCGGTGGGTTGGCAGAAAATACACTTGCATGTTAGTTTGCGAAATCCCAGAACAAGCTGTGCATGAATTCCCAAAGGATTTGTAACAATGAAGTGGCAAACGGCTGACAAAGCGTATTTAAAGGAAACATACAGTCCTGATTGTTCAAACACCACTGAGAAAGGGACCTTCCTCCTCCCAATGGCTCGTTCTTGTGAAGGTCGGCCTGGGATTAGGACAGCTCTACTTTCAATAAGGAATTCTCTTAACAACAGGGACTGGAGGGGAATACAAAACGCAGTGCAGCAGGCGAGATGCTGTAGAGCAGCAAAACTGCATGAATATTGTTCTAGAGAAATCCCTGTGCCTGACTAGAAAAGCTCCCCCTTGCAGAAGCCGCCTGCCCAGCTGTTCTCTTCGTATGGTGTAGCCATCTTGACCTGCTGTGAAAGCTGGAAATAATAATTATCCTTGCAAAACCAACAAAAACACTCTCAAAGGAGCAATGATGGTTAAGATTAATTTAAAAAAAAAATTAAAAGCAAACAAATGCAGGGATCCAGGCCTTGGATATATTTATCCCTGTGAGTTACTCTAAAAAGGGCATGAACAGTATCGGGGTGGACCTGATTCCAAGGGCAGGACATTTATGCAAACGCTGCTTCTGAAAGGCCTTTTCCCCGTTTCCATGCGATATGGAGCACCACACCTGCCCCCAGGGTGCACAGGCAGGTAAGGGGCCGGGGGGAGGGAAATGCTCGCTCTCTTTCTTTCATACCTTACGTTTACCGCTGCATCAGGGCAACGTACCATTCATGAGAGACAAAGACAAGAACCTGGGGGGGGAAAAAAAAATCCTTGAGGTCGAAAATGTGAATGTATCTGGAAATGAAGCAATAACCTCTCCTCGTCAAGAGATTAAGTTTTCCTTGGTTCAATTTCTGATTCCGAGAGATAGGCAAGCTGCATTACCCGAGGTGAATTTTGTTTAAGAGCATAATGCGTGTGAACCACCTGAATGCTGTTCTTTCTGCTTTGGAGAAACCGTAAAGACAGTTGCCTACTTAACACTTAAACTGACTTCTCTGTGCACGTGACAGGTTTGAATTAATGGTTGTTTGGAAGATACATATAGATGAAGAAGGGAGAACTACGCCTGTTCTGGACCTTCTGACTAAAGTACCGGAGCAAGGTAATGTCATTCACTCAAGACTCTTTCTGAGCTTTCCAGTAGGACGCCTGTCCCCTTTTTTGACCAACATCTCTTCAGGTACAACAGAAATAGATCTTGCAGACCCCAACCAGGCACACACATCCCCATTTAGCAAGCGGCAAAGCTTTGCCTCCTGTATAATTTATAAGGCCTTACAGAAACGAGTCTCTTCCTCTTCTAGAGAGCAGGTAACCTGCTTTCTCTGAAACTGCCCAGCTGACGGCTACTTTCAGTAAAGGGCAACTGTGTGAAATAACGTTCACTGTTACCTTTTTCTTGCAGTCCTGGAGCAGAAGATGGCAACCGTTGAAAACGCGCCCGCCCGCTTCCGCAGCATGCTCATTCTCCTTGGGATCGAGGCAGCTATTGAGAACCTGATCAAAGCAGTTGCCTTGCAGAACTGAACAGCAGCACGACTTACGACAGGTAGCAATTTCAAAAGTAGTTTTAATTAAGATATTGTGTTACACAGTCTATAATTTTATTGAATATAAACATTAAGTTATTTTCCATTTAGAAACCATACTCATAAAACATGCTATCTGTACAATTATGGCACGTTATATATAAATTGTCATGACATGAAAATAAATACAGCCATTTAAATACAAAAATGCCAAATAAAATAGTTACATGTACAGAGTGATTTCATTATAAATTTATCTTTCTGAATCATTAATGTACCAGAGTGGTTTATCTTCTTAACATTTTCTAGACACCTGGAAAGTGTTAAAAGATCATGCACTGTCAAAATCAAGTCCATAAAAATCCATTTCATTTCACAGCTCTGTAAAAGTACAGTGATTTTAAAATGACGAGAGAACAGTAAGAGACTCCTAGAAAAAAGAATTAAATAGCTTTCTCATTAAATTAGGGTGGAAGTAGACCATTTGAAGATTTCAAAGACATACTATGCTTAAAGAAAAATAAAAAGGGGTATCTGCATGAAGTAACTTTTTTCCACAATGTAAGAGTTGAGCAGAGATGGCATTAAACTGAACGAGAAAGGACCACTACGCTTCTGTAAAGAGAGACGGCTGAGATAACTGCTGCTCGCTGCAGCACGCACTTTTGATTTCCTACTTCTAGGGGCAAATTCTAGTAGGTAACACGTTACGAAAGCATCACATTTCAAACATTCATCCCTGAAGAAACAAAACAGATTAGACAGATGTCTTCACTTCCATCAGATGTACCATTAGCTTATTTGTAACTCTCAGCATTTTCCGAGAGTCCCTGCCCTGCACCAGCTCTCACAACCAAACGACCGTTCCCAAGTCACGCAACTCTAAGCCACGTCCTTCTCAGGTAGGAAGCAAAACTGTCATTCCTGGAATTAAGGGGCCAAAAACATGAACTGTGGACTCTTGAGTAACATTGAGAGAGCTCCTTTTCAAGTCCATCCGAGCTGCACAACTGCCTGCTCCGTTTGTAAGTTATGACAAAATATTACATAGGTGAAATAGGTGGAGAAATCAAGAACTACAGCAACAGTATGTTTATAATACTGTAATTTTGATCACTGAAATAGTCTCCTACTGTTCCGGTAGGTCAGGGAAAAACTGACAGACTAGTTTCTGTCAGAATCTACAGCTGAGCAATGCCAGAGATTAAGTTTTGATGAACAGCAACTCTATAGTAAAATATCTTGTTAGATATAAGGCAGACTGATTTCAAGTTTGGAATCCAGTAGACAGGCAAAATTCATTGTTACTTTATCCACTGACGTGTTACTGGTTTAGCTAGTTTTGTGTAACCTTTAGTTTATTTCTTTAGCTCCTTCTTGCATGAAAATGAAACTGTGTGATCAGCACATAAACTTCTATTTGCATACGAAATGTGTGTAAAGTTACAGCGTAAGAAACTGAAAACTCCCCGGCTGTGAATAGTCCATCCTTCCTCCTCTTGCCTAACAGTTAGAGGATTTCTGGATTTACAAATATCTGTGTCTCCCCCCAGGCTTTCTTTGGAAAGAAGGGGTTATCACCACTGTAACTGCCAGCTTATTGCACTGTCGTAGTATCACATTTTGGTGCGAGCAGCCCCCGACCCTGTCCCAGAAAAGGGGAAAGGCGCACGCTGTCACCGGGCGCTGGAGTACCAGAGACTGTGCTCATGGTCACTGCCCACCCCAAAGCCCTGTTCTCTAGATTCCGTAATTGTTCCTCCAGTTGTGCCAATACATACAGGATCTTCTGGGTTTCCTTCTGAATTTCAGGTGAAGCGGACATTTTCAGGCATTACATTGAGATCCCAATATAAATCTACTTTTTCAAATGTTAACCTACGTTATTTTGAAAAAACATTAGCAGTAAACATACTCTGTATCCAGGTAACGGCAGTTCACTGTAGCCTGAATTCACAGCATCTCTCCCCGCACATTTCATGGTGTGTAATCCACAAGTATGCAGAAAAAGTGGCTGTAGATTGTAGATTAAAAATGTAAATTTTATCATAGTACCCTCAGCTGTGCATATATCCTCAGTCTCCAACCCAGGATCTTCCTTGAGGATGGCATTTACTGCAACATCTCACAAAACAAAGTAAACCCATCATTCAGTTGCTGAAGCAGCGATACCAGCTTAGCTCCAGAAAGTGACCCCCTGCAGCTCCAGAAAGTTGAGATACTGTCACCTTTTTTCTGCGTCACTTAAAAAGGACGAGCCTGAAAGCAGCTATGCAGTGTGTGGGATTATCAGTGAAATAATGCCAACATTTGACATAATCTGAAAGACCTGAAATAATCTGTAAAACTCAATTATTCTTATAGCTCAATTTAAATTAGGTAAATGTGGTTTCACCTTCAATAGCAGCATATAATGTACAGAAAATAAAAGACCGGTATGTCAGATGAGTTAAGCCCAGCTATCGCATGTAATTCAAAGACGCTTACCTTTAACAGCTTTTCATTCGTTTCAGAAGCTTTGGGTGGACACAAGGTGATCACAAAACTTCTGGAAGCAGTCTGGTGTGCTTAATCTCATGCATTAGGACTTAAAATTGTTCTGCAGTAACACAGTAGTTCCATAGATCAGTAACACTTGAGCAGCCACCTCAGTTGTGTTTTCAGTGGACTTAACGCTAAAGTTTTACATGAGGTTCTGTCAGGGCATTCCCTCTTCCTAGTAGGTGTGAGTGACACAAAGCGCAAGCTCCAAGGCAATTCTCTTGTTATTAATTAGGCTTTCTATGTTAGTGCAATACTTCAGGAAAACCATTAATTCTGTGCTCTTTCAGTTCTAAGGAAGTAGACTTTTAGTATTAATTTGATCTGTCCTCTAGTTCCAAGGCATGGCACATTATCTGTTCTGTCATATTAAATACATTCATTAAAGTTATATAGCAAACGCGTGTTTTAGTGCTATTCCATGTCTTTGAAAAGGCATACCAATTAGAAATAATTTCTTAAAGCAAAAACATTCACAGCTGAAAAATACACTGAACACAATAGAAAAAAAATAAAATCACCATAATTGTATTCCATTAATCTTTCACTTTCTAATGTGCTCAAATAGAAATAACCTTAAGGAAACGGTTACACTTTATGGAGAACTAATGTGCAGTCTTCATTCTCCTTGAAGCGATTGGACATAACTGGGTTATCTTTGGCCTGTACATTCTTCAAATAATAGTTTACTATCTTGCCATCGAGTTTGTACTGATGAGGAATGCTTTCGTACAGTTTTAGATCGAGGTCCAGGACAGAAACAGAAAAGGTGAATCTTGATTTGGATGTTAGTACCACAGGTCTTTGCTCAGAGCTGGAAAAGAAAAGCATATTGCACACCTGAGCCACTGAAGCTGATGTTTTTCATTTGTCTATCCCCAGTCAGTGCAAAAGTGACTCTAGTGTTTATCTTATACGAGATATCTTATCATGAGAGCCTAAGAAAAGAAACTTCAGCTAATGAAGCCTTTGGGAAACTACAGCTCCAGCTGAACCAGCCTTAAACTGAACTGGCTGGCACCTCTTCCAGTCGTTTTCCTTTCATCTTCCGCACGGCTTAAGTCAAAACACTCTTAGTTACTGTGTCTTTGTGTACACATACAACGCAACAGCCTTATGAACTAGCAGATACAGAATCACTGCAACTCCTACTTCAGGTTCCAAGTAATACAAATTAAGCGTCAGAACTAGTGTCCACGCATACTGAAGGATGGAGGACCTCCTACTCTGTCAATCATTGCACAGCTCGTCTCCATTTCATTCAAGAACTGCAGAGCAAACACAGAAAACCGTATTTTCTAAAAATAACAAAGCTCTGGTAGAGCAAACTCCCCTATGTAAGAGCAGACTATTACCGCTGACACAAGTCAAAACTGTGGTACTACTGTGGGAAAGCCTCCTGCTTTACAGTGAGATACTTCACCGCTTGATTTTTGCCTTGCTTTTATTGGTGTGCTTAATAAAGTCTTCTGTTCTCTAATTAGGCAGTTAAAGGCAACTCATCTTGAAGAATCTCTCATATGAGGACACCGAGGCAGAAAAACTACCTACTTAAAACCCTGTACATCTACTATGAACAGTCAATTCAAATTTCAAGAAGGAATAAATATAAAACCTTAATGCTTTTATCAACTTACAACTTTTCAGAAACAGACATTTAGGACAAATGTCTTCATTCAGAACTTTGTTATTGATATGCTCACAGCCAAATATTTGGACGCATCCCACTCCCCCCAGCCTACTTTTTTTAAAAGTTATTTGAATTGCCTGAACGGTGCAAATGCATCTTCAATTTCTAAATGTGCAGGAGTCATTCACCAGCACGTATCTCTTACCATTCATCTTGCAGACAGGGCGAAAGGGCAATCATGATGGAGCAGTCCTTAGCAGTCATTGCTATTCTGTACTGCTGCACCTATACAACATAAAAATAACATGAATTTTCTATCCTGTTTGTATCTGCCTTTAGTAAAGTATACTGTTCCTTATAAAAGGCATTAGTATAGTCAGTGTGTTGGTACGTTGGTATGTTAAGAGGTGGAAATTATAACAGATAATAATTATAACACAGCAGGAGCAAGTGGTTTTACAGCATCCTGTACAAGACTCATGTTTATTTCCTACAGATACTTTTCTTGAAGTTCAAAACAGCACCAGTTCACGCAAAGCCTTCCTTAGTCTAGAAAGGAAATAAGTAGCTTTATTTTTCTCTCAAGATCTGGTACTAAATATGTTTGGTTTTAACTGCTTCTGCTATAAAGATACACCCTGGCACAATTAAGAACTTTAAGCGTACAGACCTCTGACAAGCCGGCGGTGATGCTAACACGCTACCCGTCTGTTTCCATTAGACAGCTGTTTATTAAAATTGACAGACTAAATAAACTTCAACAACACGCACAGGAAAAGTACCTTTGTTAATGCAAATGCTACTGTCCCGTCATCTTCAGTTGAAAGATCTAGCAGCTTCTCATAAAATGCTTCATTGTAAGGTCCATCTATCTGTAACGTACTTCTAAATAAATTTTAAAAGAAGATTTACAGACAGCCAAGATAATTTTCACTGAGATCTTTCTTCAGCAGCCCACATAACTCAGATTAGAATAAATGAACAGTAACACTGATAAACACAGCAACAGGTTAATACTCAGAGATGTAACACCATGACCAGTCCCTACTACTCTCGTATCAGTTAAGATATGCTGTTTAGGGTTTGGCTTTTTGGTTTTGGTGGTTTTTTTGGTTTGCCTTTTTTTTTTTTTTTAAAGATGAATCACTCTTAATCCACTGCCACCTGTGCATCACTGCAAAAGCAGTATTTTTGCAAAAATGGAAAAGTCTCAGAATTTGTAATAGTTTGCGGGATCTCTCAAGAAGCCTTGCTGAAAATATTGGGGATATACTCTTATCTGATAAGGCCCTGCTCTGTTTCCAGCTTCATAATGTGTGCTAACGAGGGGATGCTTAATTGGCCTCCTTCCTGCCCATGTCCTGCCCTGAACTCCTGCTGAAAAGCTGAACCCATAAAAGCGGGGTTTGCAGCACACAAACACCTCGCAGACGAAATAATACATTTTCAAATTATTTAATGTATAAATATACAAGTAAGCCACGCTGCAGGTGATTTAAACAGAACTTAAGGCCAACCCCTCACCCATAAGATAACCCTTCAACTGCAACGGGAGGCCAGGGGAGGTGGAGGAACAAAAGCAGCAAGTGAAGCCAGAGTGCCCTCCTGTGAGCAACGGCAGAACTACCGGCAAATTACAGCCCGAGGATGTCAAGACGCACCCAAGTCAAGGCTTTTTAGAGCAATTATTATTACAACTAATAAGCTTTAGTTAAGAACAAATGTAGAAGCCTGCAACTGCCCGGTATTTCTTCACGAGGCAAGAAATACCACAAGATAAAAATCCTTGTGCCTCAAGTATGATTTGCTAACTTGTGACGTGGGTTACAATCACACAACAAGGGTGGGCAGGACAGCAGCAGGTACTGGGCCATTAGCCACCCACACCTGCTCTAAGATCTTGCAGGCACAGGCTGGATTCCTGCTGAATATCAGATTCAGGGTTTTAAAGGGCAGGTTGTAGGTAGGCCACTATAGACTTGAGAATGACTGTAAAAAGGCACAGATCCAGGTTGGGTGGAGAATGGCTTGAGAGCAGCCCTGAGGAGAAGGACTTGGGGGAGCTGGTGGACGAGAAGCTCAACATGAGCTGGCAATGTGCGCTTGCAGCCCAGAAAGCCAACTGCATCCTGGGCTGCATGAAAAGCAGCGTGGCCAGCAGGTGGAGGGAGGTGATGCAGCCCCTCTACTCCGCTCTGGTGAGACCCCCCCTGGAGCACTGCGTGCCCCTCTAGAGTCCTCAGCACAAGAAGGACATGGACCTGTTGGAACGGGTCCAGCGGAGGGCCACGAAGATGATCAGAGGGCTGGAGCACCTCTGCTATGAGGACAGACCGAGAGAGTTGGGGGTGTTCAGCCTGGAGAAGAGAAGGCTCCGTGGAGACCTTATGGCAGCCTTCCAGTACCTAAAGGGGGCCTACAGGAAAGCTGGGGAGGGACTCTGGATCAGGGGGTGTAATGACAGGACGAGGGGTGAGGGTTTCAAACTGAAAGAGGGTAGATTCAGGTTGGATATTAGGAAGAATTCCTCTCCTGTGAGGGTGGTGAGGCGGTGGAACAGGTTGCCCAGGGAGGTTGTGGATGCCCCATCCCTGGAGGTGTTCAAGGCCGGGCTGGATGGGTCTCTGAGCAGCCTGGTCTAGTGGGAGGTGTCCCTGCCCAGGGCGGGGGGCTTGGAACTAGATGGTCTTTAAGGTCCCTTCCAACCCAAACCATTCTGTGATTCTATGATTACTGCAGACGTAGTCCTAGCTCTGCAGGTACTGAAGTCAGGAGAAACCAACCATCCACTTCACTGCATCCTTCCTCAAATATATAACCTCCACTACTAAGGAACGCGGCATTTGCTCTCTTACCTTGTTGTGAACCTCCCATACTCATTACTTAAAAATTCATGTTTAAGTGACTGACATCAAAACTTTTAACAATAAAACTCATCTTTCATGTTACCTGGCATTTCAAGTTAGAAATTCAGAACATGCAATACCAGGAAGGAAGGTCGTATACAACAGAACAAGAGAGAAGAAATGGGTGTGGCTGCACAGAGCCAATCTGCATATCTACTTAATCACAACCAAAAAGAAAAGCCATCAAGTCTTACCTCTCTTCAGGAAATTCCTCTAAGTACTGCTCAACTCTACTGTACAAAGGATAGAGTCCTTCAATATCCAGCATGTCAAGCATCTGAGCCTGAAGGGTTTTATAAAGGATACAACCCCTCGGTAAGCCAGAGCTTTCCAATTTATGTTTACCTAGAAGAAAATGTATTTTCAAATAAGACAAACATGAGTGTCTCTTTGCTTCATTTTGCTATTACATGTGCTTGTTCACAAAACAAATCCAAATACTCTTTAGACCAATCACAGGGGGAAAAAAAAACCCCAAACGAAAACACTTCGGTTTCCAAACATGGATGTGCCAGGTGCGTGCACTTACTGGCACATTTAAACAGCGCGTATCTGACTGCACCTGGTACACAACTCTACCCAAAACAACCCCAAACCCAAACCCCACACACTTCCCTTGCAATCTACTTGTTTGAGTCTACAAGAGAAATTTTTCACATGAGTTTGGAGCCACCACAAATTCACTTTCAACAGTATGAACTGTTGTCAGAAAGTAACTTCGCATTTCGGATATCATGTCTTTTTAATATAGTATAAACAGACTTGTATTTGCTCTCATTTCTGTAAGACAGCTCTTTCTCCAGTCAATACAACGAAACCAACCAGCAATTAAAAAGATCTTCCTCAAACGGAGAGTAACGAACATGCTGTTGGTATAATTAGGACAGCTAGCAGCATCTTGAATAATTTGAGCTTTACAAAACTTATGCACTGAGGAATTAACTGTAAATCATTACAGTTTTCCAACTCTCACTTCCCATTTCTTCTCCCTCCAGTATTCATACCTGTCTCTTTACCAGGAGTGGAGCAGCAGAAAAGAAAATTAGCTACACCCTGGCAGGCGAGGGCTGGCAGGGGAGCAGGGACCATGTAACAGACCAACCAAAGCAGCCAGACTTCATCACATAAAATATAGAGATTCCCAATTCCTTTGAAATATCCATGATGGTTATCAGCTCAAACTGGTATTTTTTTTTCTATTTTTCCTCCACTACCTTCTAAATTTATTTTTATCCCTGTCCATTAGGGACAAAAGCGCTAAAAGTGCTCACTACAAGGTCAAATATAAAACAATTATCTAACAGTTACGCAGCCCAGAACTCATTTTTAAAATGTCACTAAGACTCCACTGTTTCCGTTCTCACATCAGTACTAAAGAGCAAACGAGAGGCAAAGACCTGAATCGTTACGTGATAACAGTTAATTACTGACAGTGTTCAAAAAAATTCTCTCTTACCATTTCTTACTAGCTCCTTATTAAAAGCACTTGCTTCACAGTAGCTTCTTCCTTGTGAAATGGGAACTGTCTTCATGTCACCTGCCCTGCAGGCATCAGTACTACTTAGTAGCGCCATAGTTATAACATGGATTAGTTCTTTAACAATTGTCCTTGTACAGTGTGGTCCACTGACCAACCCATTGGAAGGAAAAAAGAAAGGTTTTAAGTGACGAGCAAGTTCGTTCCAGTCACAGGCAAAGTCCTGGTCATCTTTACAGCCATAAATTAGTTCTCCGTTCTGCAAATGAAACAAAAGATTAGGCACTTCACAAAATCCATTTACTCACATCTAGTTAACCAAAGCATCAGATTTAAAGACACAGCACAGAAAAGCGCATGAGTGTAACAGTCTGCATACAAATACACACATTCCCAATCTCTTACAAATTTGCCCTCGAATTTAATCAGATACCACAGGTGACAACCTCTGAGTTAGGACCAAAAAGCCCATTACATCAAGTGCTACTTTCCCAGCTTAATCAACTGTAAGTAATCAAAATAGCAGAAGTGAAGTGATACTTAGCGCATTTTCCTATCGCTTTTTTCTGAACAGTATCAGTAGTGAAAAAGTACCATGTGAAACAACCTTCTTTTAAAAGCCAAATTGGAAAACAGAAGGCTATGAAAAGGGACCGAAAAGGTGTGACAGGTACCTGTACTAATAGAAAAAAACAGAGGACAGTTCATACAAGTTTAAGTAATTTAAATAGTTCCTTTAATATTAGAAATAGGTTGTAAAGAATTTTATTTCCTAGAATTAATCTGATAACCTGCATCAGACATCAGTTACTGCTTTTTTTCCCTACATTACTTCCACAGAAAAGGTAACTTTTTACTTCCTGTAGAGGCATGCTGTGCCTCTGGCTTGCATGAATGCAGCAACGTGCAAAGTTCTCTATCTTCTTCCTCCTGAAGAAGCACATAAAGTTTTAAAACTTTGGGGTCAATCTTTAAGAGTCCTTTTCAATTAGTTGGTTCCTTGGCAATTCTTTCAGACTAAGTAGTTCTGGGAAATTATTACTTACCTGTTCTAACTTGAAATCTAACTTAGAATTTTCCCATTTGCCTCTTTTGGTGGGGTCCAAGAGTGATGGTGCTGATTAGGTAGGTTTGAAGTAGGATCAGATGCTGAAGTCAAACTATTTAAAAGCCAAGGCAAAAAAAGCAAGCAAAGACTTGATTGTTTACCTTAAATATTTTCAAGTTGTTCTGCGCCTCCTGTAGTAAGCTCTTCAAAGCAAAGTGCATTCTCTGTTTATTTCTAGGGACAAAAAAATAAATCCAAGAATGTTTTATCTCAGCCTTTAGATATTTACACCCATTTATGGTGGGCTCTATGGAATCAGAACTGGGCACCTGAAGTGAACACACCTATTAAAAGCACATTACTCATGCTGAAGTCACTGCAAAGTGACCATTCGCAATTAGACCTTCATATCAGAGTAAACTAAACAGCTCTTAGATTTAATGTTAGGCAGCAAGAGGCACTGGTACTTTAATAAGCAACTTGGATTCCTGAAATGGGTGTAAAGAGGTATATAGCACCAAAAAGTAAAAGTCAGCACTGATCATCCTGAACTACAGTGAAAGTCAAAGGAATCTGAGAAAGAAATCTGTAACAGATTTTCTGGGAAAAACACAGAATCAAGTCACACACTTCCTTACCCTGAGAAGAGATCCAATGGGCAATATTTACTTGGTCGCTTCCATTTTCCGTTCGCTACCTGTTGAAAACCCACACCACTGCTGTTAATCGCTTTCTGGAATAACTACTCTCAGTTACTTTAATAGTCAGGTGTGTGGCACTAACATCCTGTCTTCAGAAGTCCTATGACATTTAAAACCCTTTGAATGTACAGTTCATGACTACTCGGGGTCTTCCTCATCGTATTTAGCTCAAGTCACTCGAATGGCATTCACAAACGGAAAGCATGGAGGAAGGTCACCTTAATTCTAGTAAGGCACAGTTACATGTTTTTGGACACAAAATGGATATTAGTCAAATTAATTCTGTGTCTGTTACATGCTGTTATAAGTTACGGAATGCCACCATGCACTTGGTGAGCTGTACTTGAAAGGAAGTTTGACGCTAGAGTTTACACAATCAACAGTGTTAATAGTCCTGAAAGACTAATCTTGTATTTCTTTGCTTCCAGCTTCCCACAGAACTTGTTCCATCTCTCACTAAACAGATTCACACCCAGCAACTCAGATGTGTATCCGCCTACTATCTTTAGTCATATCAGAGATTTAAGCAACAACATGTGAGTTTCAACAGGAAAGCAAGACTGGAATAGCAAATAAAGCACGGTGCAGTCACAGGAAAGCAGGATGACTACCGAAAAAAGAAATTACCTTTAGATGCTGATGCATACAGTAACGACACACCTTGTGCTTTATCTCCTGTGAAACATGGCTGGAAAAAGGAATGAAGCCACACTTTGGCTAAAACAAACAAACAAAAGATTATAAATGTATTTCTGTATAGAAATACAAGAGCACACAATATGCAAATCTTTCTAGTTAAAGGAAAATACAAAATAAATTTAAAAAAAGTCAGCATCCCACACTTCAAAGCTTAACATGTGTCGCTATATATTATTCCCAATTATTTTAGAGTCCTCAGTTAAGAAATAAGGACAACAAAAAGTAGCTGTGGCCTACGGGAATTTCCCAAGTTTTGAAAGATCGGGAATTGCAAGAGGGAAGGGGCTGTTTCATCCTACAGGTCACAGTGAAAACGGCGAGCTTTGCCTTATCCCACTGCTGCATTCCTTTGAAACTGCTCTGGTCAATATGTGCTTAAAAAATGCAAACAAAACCGCTCAGCAGGATCTTCTCCTATTTGATACCTTAATCTCTATGCAGAGGATTGGCCGGTGTTCCACAAAACGATAGGTTTGCAGCCTGGTAAGATTAGGAAGGCACACTGCATAACCGCTAAGAGTGTCCATATCTTTATCACAGCGAGACTCTGGAGAAAACAGGAAAAAAACACCACAAACAAGAACATTAGGTGTGTGTTTATTTTACTCTGTAGTTATCTTGTTCACCAGGTGGGGGAGTGGGAACAAACTCAGGCAGGACACAGCAGGCTTTAGCCAATTATACACCTGCATAAATAGCACACACACACACCCCCATTATCGACACTTGTTTTCAGTTTCCTCAAAACTGTCATAGGCACATAAAGTGCCTCAAGAGCTGCTTTAATGGCTGGTTTCCAGCTCATCCCAAGAAAGATGTCAGGAAGAGGCCTGAAACAGCAAAGGGGTGCGTTCAGTTGGCTGAAAACAGGTAAGAGACTACTGTATTCTAAGAGGTGATCTCATGTTTGCTTACTGAAACTGCATGAACTGCCATCCCTCAGTCTAGTCAAGAGGAATCTGGCAGGAACATCATAAACTGTTCAGAAGATAGCGCACATCTAAACAGAACCTGCAAGTGGCTTCGCTGAACTTCTTAGTCTGTACGTAGTGCTATCTCAAGGTTTAAAACATTTGCCCAAGGTTTGAGGTCAGTATGTGTGGTATTAAAAACAAAACTGGTAAGAAGCAATCACCTGAAGAAGCACTTCTCAATGAGAACTAGTCTCTTCCCAGCTGTTCCACTGTTCACATCAAAATAATAAATAGGTGAAAAGGAACATAGAAGGAACAAAAGTTACCTTCCCCCTCCTCACAAGCTCACAACTAACGAGACATACAGAATACACGTGTTCAGTTAGTTATAGCTTCCATTGCTAAGAAAAATGTCCATTCTGAAAAATATATTGCAATAGGAAAAAAAAAAAATCACCTCAGAAACAGCAAGAAACATACTTGTACGGCTCCTCACAACTGTATTTCTTCTCTAAAGACATCCCCACAAACTGGACACACTAAATTTAACTTTAAGAAATAAAACTAAATTCCATCATTCAGAGTATCATTGATTTTGTAGCTTTTATTAGACACTACTCACTTTCCTTACTAGTTCCAAGGTGCCAAAACTGTTTCTCAAAAAGGTGAGGACAAGTCAGCAATAGTCCTGTGCCCACTATATGTAAATTAATTTCTTCCTGGAGCAAAGACATCAAAGTACTGGCTACAGTTAGCAAAGAATTTAATAGCACATTTTTCTTCAAGGAATCCTGCTAAAGCCATTCTCAAGAACATTTGAGAACATAAGATGAACACACCATGAGGGACATCTCTTTCTCTTTGCCCATTTTAGAGCTGACGCTTTACTGTACTTTTAGCCATACATGAAGAGCGATGCACCCCAGTGTTGCTAAGAATGATGACACCAAATTCTGTAGCGCTTCACTTTCCACCGAATGCGTCAGAGATTGCCAAACTTCGAGTCTTGCAGCATGTTCCAAAAGGTTTCATAAGGTCCCGGACCTAGAAAAGCGTACTTGCCCTTCCCCGCTGGATAGGGAGCCCAGAGCACCATGACAGAGTAAGGACAAGCCAAGCACAGCCCCACATGCCAGAGATGCTCGTTACACTTTGAAGGCAGCACAGCCTGCAGCACTGCAGCCCCTTGCAATGAGACACACCAGCTATCGGGAAGAGAGACGTGAAAAGCTGGAACACGAAGTTGCACGCTGCTTGAGTGCTATGACTCATAGGATGCGAGATGCTTAGCCCCAGGTGAAATACTAACATTGAAAACAAGACAGTTTAGAGGGGAGTTTCTGAAACTATCTTCCTTCCAATGCTCTGCTGCACAGTCCCACAGAAGAAACTGGTGGAATCGAAACAATTCTTCCACCTCACTCACTGACCTTTGTGAAGGTCTTCACAGCAAGGTAAAAGCTTGCTCAAGAATTAACTAACACTGGCTTAACAGGGGATCCCTTTCCCCAGTTTGATCACACTAGAATCAGATGCAACTTTTAACTCTAGAACACACCCATTTTTTCCACGACAAATTTTCAACCTCTCATTGTCTAAATATTGAAAATATTGAAAAACGTTTTCCTCATATTCTGAGGTATGATGCTTTTTGACTTTATAATAAGCAAAATGCGTTACAGCTTGAGGAAAGGCCCCTTTTTAATGCTACCCCTGGCACTTACCTGGCCTCTCTGGTTGAATTTTTAAACAGAGCTGTCTTACGAAGTCTAAAGGCAGTTGAATAATTTCCTATTAAAAAAAAATAAATTATTTCAACACAAAAATTAATATCCAGTTTGTTGGTCTTAAAATGGAATACCAAAGTTCAGTGGATGTTAACAACAGTGTACTAAACAATACAGTCAGCAGCTTCTCCCTCTGATTTACCATCTATATGAAGACCTGTACCCGCAATCACATGTAATAGTTACTCCACTATGAAAACCAAAAACTAATTTAAATAAATGCATGAGAAAGAGCATTTTCAGTCAAAGTTTGATGTACACGAAGAAACCTGCACCATTTTGTCTTTTTCACAAATTAAAAAGTCCCATTTCATCCTGTCCCGTGTCTCACATCCCACCCTTCCAAGGCAGAATTGTGTAACTCAGGTTCCAGGAGAAGATGTGACTTTTCCACTTGGGTATCTGATGTTCAGTTAACTAGATCTGGCCGCCCTGCAGAACAGCGTGAGTGGCAAGGAAAAAGGTTACCTCTGACTGCACAGAAACCTAGACAATTCACACGAACCAGGTTTCTCCCCTTGCTTTGCAGATAGTCTAAAAATCTCTCACACACACCTCCCATCTCTAGGCAGGGCAAAGGAATGACCACTCTTCTCATGAGCAGCTTGAAATAGCTCAAACCGCAGAGTACAATCCAATCGCCTCATCAGCACAGAGCAGGATTTTGTTCTGATCCAAATGCTTTTTGTGCGTGTATCTTGCTCGGGAATATCTGCAAACCCTATTCTTTCCATTTACTGGCATTCAGTGTTCCCCAAAACACATTGGTGTTTCCAGTGCATAAGCCATTTATTTTAAGAATAAAACATTTACCCCATGGTGAACATAGTTCTCCCCAAAGAACTGCTTCATGACATGTTTTCCAAAGTCTACGATGTTTTGCAGATGGTGTAGTATTTCCTCGGAAGTCTGGAAGACAGAAACGTGGTAGTTTAACTAGGAAATAAACAACACTCGAGAATACATACACATACTAGTCAATCATTTAGCAAAGTAGCTTAATTGTTCTACAGAGTTTCATAGGTCAGCGCATCTTGAAATTAAACAGACACATGAAACATGCTACATTTGTTACTCTACTGTTGTCTGAGGCTGGGATAACCAGGCAAATGGTAAGAAGAGATGATGATTCTTAGATTTCAAGGGGAAAAGGACAGAGAAAATGAAAAAGGTGGAAGAGGGGGAGATTACTCAGGATCTACTCTGTCTTTAACCATTATTCTTAAAACAGCTCTAGTCAATGCCTTCTTACCGACAGGTGAAGCACAGGAGAGGCTTTCAGTGATATAAAATACTTCACCTGGAAATTTGGAAGAGAACGGCTGCCAAGACTGAGCCACATGACAAACCTCTGCATGAACAGGTACAGAATTTGCCAAATCCTGCCCCAGACAATGAAAAATCTGGCTATAATGTCATCTTCCATTAACTTTATGCTATGTGTCTATAAGGAAACACAATGTTCTTCTACAAGACATAAATGCCGAACTAGACAGAAGCAAAGCTAAAGGAGTACTGGAAGCAGGACAGCAACTTCAGTGCAGTATGACTTTGTCAGACTTCTGCTCATTAAAGAGGTAGCGGAGCAGCTTGACAACAACATTATCCCATGCCCAGCACTCCAGCACACTCGGGTTCTCTGCACAGTTTTTTATTGTTACAATAGACAATCTCCAAGCTCCTGTGTCTTGGTGCAACACAAAGCTTTTCTGGAAAGCTTTGCCTATGACTGTACACTACTTTGCCTACCACTATACACTATAAGGCACTGAACCACATAGATTTACTCTTGGGATTGAGTAATAGTGGAGGAAGAGAAAGAGCAACACTCATGTTCAAGTTAGAAAATCAGACAGGAAAAACAACACAAGCAGGAGGAAAAAAAAAAAAAACAAAAACAACAAACTGAGCAGAGAGAATAAAAGGCTAAGAGGACAACATTCATAATGACAAAGCCTAGAGAAAGGAGGAAAGACCACACCCAACACAAATGAAAAATGTTTATAGGTAGATGGAGACTGTCACTAACCAAGCAATCTTACTAACTTTGTTTTATAACACCTTCATAATAGGTAATATTTTTTTCCCCACCAGAAGAGTTGGCTACCTAATAAACTTACACAAGTTGTGTTGGACTAAGAAAGATCAGTTTGTTACTGTAACGCATAGCTGCTAACATTCCATACCAAGTTTAATATTCTTCCTCTAGCAGGATTCATTTTCCAGACTGAAGCAGCAATACACAACAGTGCAATATGCAATAAGGCTTTACAGAAAGGGAAGTCACTACAGTAACAGACATTACTACACACTTCTTTCAGTAACACACAGTACTACATACTGTTACTTCAGTATGCAAAAGCACTAACCAAAAAACCCAATCCTTCAGAGCAAGTAGGAAAAGTACAGTTTTTCCAAAGCACTTGCATAGCATTTCCATCACTCTGCAAAGGCCAGGACAGCACTTATTCTGTGGAGTTGTTTCTTGGAACGGCTCTCCCTGAATCCTTTTAAGAGAGCCGTAATAAGCTTGGAATCTCTTCACAACAGGCAATCTTCCACTGCTTGAGTCTTAGAACAAAACACATGCTATGATGCCTGAATAACTTTCTCAATTGCAGTCATTTGGTCTAGAGAAGTGTATTTAAGAAAAAATAATTAATAGGCAACAAGATGTGTGAGCAGGCCACCCACATGGGTATGGCAAAAGGATATTTTACAGCAGCAGTGCTCAGTCCGTGCTTCCTAGGAAGGCCAGTGCCCCCATCGCCAGTGCTGAACACTCCGAGGTCCATGGGAGGTGACTGCCGGCTGCCTGAGCTCCTTCACACTGCTCGACCAGAGGAGAGCTCGGCTGGGGAAAGCCCCGCTCCCCACCCCTCTACTCTCACCCTGAGCAGACCGCAAACGCACTGTGTCCATCTTCCCTTAAGTGTCATTTGTTCCAGGCTGGGGAAGAAGTTGCTTTGCAGAGGGGAACACCCCCCAGCAATTTAAAACAGTTATAGTAAGTAACTTCCTCACCTGGTGAAGCGGGGAACAGCAATTCTGAGCACATACTATGACAGAAACTTTAATTTCTGTACAGATTTCTGCCCTTTTAATGACAACCCTTTCTTTAACTTATACAAATTCTGAATGGCGAGAAGAAATGTTACATCATCTCACACAGTAACAGAAATCTCAACTAATTCCCACTTCCAGATTATTCTGGCCTGGTTTGCTGATGTACACAGTACCCACAGGCTTTTTTTTTTTTTTTCTTTTAAACATATATGTATACACGCACTTGTCAGGAAATAAGATTTTGAATAAACAGGACATTCACTGCTGCTACTAGTACAAGGAAAGACTCACCAGTGAAAAAGATCAATACAACTTTAAAATTACAAATAAAGCTTGTGACACCTGCTCACCTCCTTTTAAGAGCAAGTATATTTGATATATTCCAAACAAGAAACAAAAAACAACTAACAGGCTACTGGAGCATCCCCTTTCAACATTAAAAACCACAAAGATGAAAAACTTTTGAAGGACCTGTCATTACTGCCAGCTCATTTAGCAAAACACTAAAACTCATCAAATAGGTTTTATACAACAAAATGGCAAACATCTCGTTCATGCAGAAGACTCATATACTAAAATCAGCAATGTGCAATTAAAATCATAGAATCATTCCACAAGTCCTGACACTTGACTTCTACTCAAGAAATGCAAGCCCCAGAGTTACTCTATGACTATTCTTCATTAAACCCCTGAATTGTAACAGCAGCATTACAATTTGCAGTAACACCACCTTGTTTAACTGCCAGATTAACTAGTCCCAGATTCATAACCAAGCACTATAAATACAAAGCAGAACTTCTTTGCCGTATCCAAAGGAGTTAAGCAGAAGAGACTGAGATGCATTTGTCCACATGTGAATTTATGTATGCGTCTTACTAGAAAATATTTTGCTTCAACTGCTTTTTTCAGAGTTGTTTACATTGGATGAGCTACAATGTCATGCACAGATATGTAACACTTTATATGCTTACTCATCTTGCACTAGTCAGGAACACAGATTACACCTAAAAAGCATTTTCTGCCCTACAGCTGTCATGTTGCTACGTCCAAGTTTGTCCCAAAACTCCAAGTCTCCAGGACTTGTTTACAGATCTGAAGATAAAATACTTAGTCTTCCATTCTGCTCCAAGAAAAAGCCAACCTTTAAAAAAAAAAACCAATCACCAGAATAATTAAATATATTCAAATTACATAATCTTCTATTTAGAGAGCAAAGCCAAAAGGAATCGTGTATCACAAAGTGCACACAATCACAATGCAAGGCAAACGCAGAATGCTAAAGCTGGCCAGAAGCCAACTCTCCTCAAAATGTAACACTTCTACAGGTAACAGGGTTTGTTCTGGTAGTGTGCTGTTTAAAACGCTTTCAGAGCTACGCTCCACCGCTGCACGCATCCATAAATAGCCTTTTTGCTGTTACGACAGGTAAGAAGAGAAGCATGTCTGTCTGGGGCAACTCTGAATGGAATTTTTGACAACAGTTTCTAAAAAGCAAACTCTTGGTGCTTCATCAGCTACAGCCCACAGGAACACCTACTGCCATCCATCACTATGCTTCTGAGCAATTTTACTAATCTGATTACGCAGGGAAAAACACATTCAATAACCTGACCAGCGTTTCAACAGTAACAGAACGTCATGCCCAAGAGATTTTTTTCTTGTGTTTCACTATCCTAATCCAAAAAACTATATGCATGCAAAAGCAATCTACGGAGGTATTATCGACTTCAACGCTGTGGTGGGTAACTGTGAAAAGTCACTTCCTGGCTTTCTTTGCAACTTCATCGTACTTTGTCAATTTTTTAAAAACAATTACTATGCAACAATCTCTTTGTACTTTAAAAAATAGGAAAAAAAGGTGGTGGTATTCAGTGTTTTGTTTTCTTAAATGAATGGTAATAGAATAGACTACCTTTTTACTTAAACTTGTGGTCTAATTCTCCTCTGCTATATTAAAAATGGAGACAGGCACTGTTTTCCCTTCTTCCAGTTCACTGGGTTCTTCCCTGTTCTCGTAAAAGCTCTAAACATCGTTGTCTTGGACTACTACAGAAGCACGGGATACATTTTTTAAATCCTGCCACTATAAGCAGATCAAAAACTTACTTGAATCACGCTTTAGTTTCACCAGACCTTTTTTCAAGTAAAATAGTAACAGAAAGGCCATCAAATAACTTGTACGCACACTGTGGTCATGGGTTTTACCTTCCTCTGATCTACTTTAGAAAGATCTCTCTTATCCCTTGTTAAACGATGCATTCTGCATGCATCTTCCCAATTTAAAGCAAAACACCCTTCCTATACATTGACTTTACATTCATCCTTGTTTCTTTTTCCTACAGTTAAGCACTTCCCCCAGCTCTCAGTATAGCCATAATGCCTTTTATATTTTTTTCCTCATCGGAACAGTCTGCCACTGAATCTTACAAAGCCATGGCTCAGAAGCTGCCGTAACTCAAGGCATTCCCTCTGTCTTTCAGGTAACACACCCTAAAGACTACTAACAAGGTTGAGGAAATGGCAGAATTTAAACCTCCCAATCGTTGTGCTCCCTTTTTTTCCCCTTGGAGCGCTGTGTTGACACTTCACTTTCACCCTCCACCTTTGATTCTTGATCATTTTTTACCCTTGTTAAATCTAAGGTAACTTGCTTCAGTTCCTTCTCGAGCAGAAAAACCTTCTGCCACAGTCCAAGAAACTGGTAGACTGTGTCCCACCATGTTCTTTTTGCAAGAGACAGGACACTAAAATCGCTCACTGACAAAGGCTATTCTGTGAAAATTTCCCATCTCTGTCCAAGTTTCATGGCTTTTAGCTACTGCATGGGTAGTCAACAGCAGACTTTTATCATAACGCCAGTGCTGTGCTGCTCCTCTTCTGTCCCACCTAACAAGTCAATAAAACTGTAATTTCTTCCTCAGCATCAGCACACCCTCCTACATTGATACACAACATTAATGCTTCCTCCGTTGCCACAGCTATCCTTACAGAAAGCCACACCTTCTACACACTGCAGCCTTGCAATCTGTCCCACTTAAAGGCTTTGATATCAGCAGTCACACGATCTTAGTAACGTAAGACAACCTCAAATTTCCTCCTGTTGCCAAAACTCCTGAAACACAGGCACATTTCAAAGCATCCCCTTATTCTTACTCCTATCAGTCACTGGTTTTTCTTTCACTGGTTTCCTGTTTCTCCTCAGACTGGTTTTTATTAGCTTACCTGGGGGACTTTATCAACAGCACCCGTTGAATCTTACCTTATTCTGGTTTGGGGGGGACTTCAAAAACCGCAGCACCACGCAGCGCTGAAGAAAGATAGGAAAGAATACGATTTCATTAGCATTTAAGTGTATCACAATTTCTGAGTAGCACAATTGTCTGATTCCCCAATCTACCTCACCTGAGAAATTAAGAGGTGGGAACAAAGCAAAATAGCCATTTTAGATGGTTATTTCACTTAACTTGAAAGCAAATACATCAACGTCTGTTACCAGATGTGCCATCGGTTGGATAAAAACAATTGGGCACCACAGCTGGTAGAGGCAAACAGCTGTTTTCTGGACTTACCTCTTAGTCACTCAGTGTCTCCATCTGAACCTTTCCTAGACACACCAAAAAGGACTACATTCCATTCTATATCTACCAAAAAAGTACTAACACTCTGACTCCCTGACAAAGATAATGCAGACAAAATGTCATAGTTACACTTCAGGTTTATGGAATCTAAGCTTTTTCCCTACCAAATGACTTGCCATTAAAAAAACTCCCATAGCACAACAGCACCAGGTATATTCCATATTTCAGGGCTGAAAGCTGCCTCTGGACAGTGCTGAGTGGGAGAGCACTGCAGTTATCTTTAATTACTAACATGTAGAGCAAGAGCAGGAGGAAAAAAGCAAAACAGATGACAATGTGTAATCCAAAATACTAAGAAAACAAGATCCGGATTCAGATGCTGCTAGTGAAACCCAGAAACAGCCCCTTCAATATCTAAAAAGTCTCAAGCCAGTATAAATCTCATAGTTCACCTACATCTGGAAAACACTCCCAGGTAAAAGGGCCGTTCGCTGAATTTTGATTCAACTTGTCCTGCAAGATCTTAACAGCACGAGTGTTACAACAACAACCACCTAGATAAACTGAACGCTAATTATAATGATAGAATTTGATGAGACTGCTAGGTGACAACTCTTTCTCCCAGTATGACCTACACGTGGATAACAGAGCTCAGGTCTGATGAGCCTGTATGCTCTGTGTATGCAGTGTGTTATTTTTAGGGTGTTTCAACTGTTTGGATCCCTTGCTTTAAATATTCACAAACAAGTGGATCAGTGATTAAGAGATCTGATCATCAATTCAGTAACTTGATTCTGTAGTATTTCAAGGGTATTGTAGATGTTTATCTATTAATCAGTTCCCAGCCAACAAGCTCCCAACAACTGCTCTGGAAAATCCAATTGCTCTCACAGGACTCACTACAATATTTGTTCATTAACAAATAATTTCAGAAGAGGCATGCCAGGATAAAATGACCAAAACTATATATGGCAAAAGCAGAACACACTGCTTCTCTAAAGATGTCACAAGGAAACAGAGCAAAGTTCAAACAAAACTTTTCAGTCACAGATGCACTTCAACCAGTCAACCCACACTGTGCCTTAGGAAGGCTATTAGATGATCAGAGCAAAAAACAAACACACATAAAAACCACACACCAAAAATACACCTTTTTTATTCTTCAGGCAGAAGGTTTCATCTAGATCTATCCCTTTATGCAGTTCAACACACGGTAACACAAATATACTGCCACAGTACAAAGGTTAACCCATCGGATGTCAAAGATGCCACCTGCTTCAGAATTATTGTCACTGAAAATACTGGTCACATTTTTCATGCTATTGCATTACTGATTCACTTGACTGATTCTTTACTTGGAAATATTGTAGGTGGTTGTTACCGTGAGGTTTTTTTTGTCAGTTATCTTAAATGCCTTAGATTTTTTTATATTTACAGATTGAACATCAAAGATGCAACACGCTTATCTGCATGCAAATGAATGGCCCAAATCCAGAAGAGAACAGATTTCTTTGAGAATCAGATCAGCTAGATCCTAATGCTCCTGAAATTTCATTCTCTACATGCGCCTGTCTAAGCCCTTTCACTGCTGAACACCACTTCCATCAATGCACTATCACCATCAAAGTGTTTAGTTAATTGGAAAACAGTGCCATACAAAAAGATGAAAAAAAACCCCAGGCTGTAAAATCAAGCAGAGAAAAAAAAGAAACAATGCACGGACGTAAGCAGATGTAACACATGAAACATTAATAGGCTTCACATCTTTTGAAGAAGCAAGACAAGCTAGAAAAACAGTCAATTGAAAGGAATTCTGATTACAGTTTGGTTTTTTTAAGCCAGCGGCTCTTTCTCTGCAAGTATGTTCAAAAGGCAAAAAAAAAAAAAAGAAAAAACCAACAACAACAAAAAAATCAAACACTACTGCTCTTACTTTCCAAATAAAGAATTTAAGTGCAACTCTCACATGAGAGTACTGCAGTTTGGTAACAGATAACAGACATCCAGGACCATACTAGGGCTACACAAAAACCATTTCCAATTTTTACAGAAAACTCAAAACAAATTCTAGCAACAAGGATACCGAAACTCTCTCTCTCAAAACACATTCACAGCCACTCGACCACCGAGATGACGCAACGGGGAGCCTACGTTCTGGAGAAGCACTATCTCAAGCCCCAGCATTTTGAGACTCCAGTCTTAAGCTTAAGGTCCCACCAAGAAAGGCAAACACTTCTTTAGCACCCTTATCATGAAACAATTGTTTGGGTTAAATCATAGCTTAGAGTTAATGGGTGCCAATAAGGAGAAAAGTGGGAGAGGGGCAAAAACGTACTCAAAGAAGTCACTGGCATCACAGAAACACACCGATGCCTACACACAACTCCTGCCTTAATGTACCTTGGGAAAAAATAGTTTGCTGGTCTTAATCCCCAAGAAGGTTATCTGCAAGAATTTTTTCTTCTCCAAAACAGTCACTACAGCTATTATTTTAATCTTACCTAGTGAAATCCAAAAAGAAAGTAATCCTTGCTAGTTAGGCCAAAATATGACTGGGCATCAATCCAGGTACTTTGGATTAGGCAGCAGCATTATGAAACCAGGATAAAAGCTTACATTTTTTTCTTTACAGCTTAGTGTTTGATGTTAGCCTTTTATTTTTCCTAAATGTCTTCTAAACTTCATTGTCGTAAGATAAAGCTACCATGCAGGCCTCCTGAACTGGAGCATCTTCACAAGTTAAACACACTTGGGGCAAATCTATAATTTTGATATTCCCCTTTAGAGAAAAACCTCATATGTATCACTGAGGGTTTTTTCAGGTTTCTGTCTCTTGCTACATTATTAGCAAAATCTGCTTAAAGAGCCGGTGCCAGTGAAAAAAATAGGAAAATTTGTATAAAAAAAAAAAAAAGCTCAAAAGCTAGTAAAATTATTTAGAAGTACAGAAAGGTACACTTCAGCTTCTGTTTTTCCAAATAAGCAGGTTCATGCCCTTTGTTATTACTCTATCATTATTCTGAACAGTATAAATTAAGTGGCTTTGTCCAGAGGCAAAGTGTTACTTTAACATCTAGTTCTGCAACTGCCCAGTATAACTAGAAAAGAGTCTTACCTAGTTTATTACCAACTTGCATTCATATATGTATGATCTACTGGTAGAAACCAAGGCACTCTGGGAAGCAACTTTTTAAGTCCCAAAAGGAAATCCACCCCTCTTCCTACTCCCCTCATCTCCCTCACTCCACAACATCTCATAAATTATGGTATCTGAAAACTCACTGGTATTTTTGTAAGCACTGTACGCAATTTTACATCACAAAGCTACTCACCTGTCTACTATGTTGTCAATACATTTATTTTGAAAAGGCACGTGATAAACAAGCAGAACAAGAAAACCCACATTTGTTTTAAAGTTGTCCATAGAAATGTCATGAGCTTCCAATCATACACAACATGAGGGAAAACACTCTCAAAGACTGGTAACAAATCTTTCCCTACAATTATTACTGTACTATTTGTTGCCACCAACTATACACACCACCACCAACTACCGACTAGGGAGATGAAGATATGAAGTTGACTATTTTTAGACAGAATGGTGCGTGAAAAGGCTCTTGAATTTCTTTATACAGTAAAAACTGGTTGTTTAATTCATTGTCTTTTGATGAAGCTAAAGAGCTATCGACAACTTAGTGAACACAGCTTTAAGTATGCCAAACCTTCTACTGCCATTGGAGTTATTCAACCCAACCTAATTGTAGTGGATTTATGACAGTGTACAGCAATGGCACCTACAAAAAGTGCATTCTATCTAGTTTTCAATTAAAGGGAGGGAGAGGAGTTAAATTACACCAAACTGCTACTCAAGCCCTACTTGAACGTAGTGATGTGCAAATACTAATTAATGACAGTTTCAGTAGTACTAAATATGAACTACGGAACTATATTGCTGGTATCAAGCTATTTTTGCAGTAGCACATTGGAGCTGCATGCAGTATACGCCAACTAAAAAAATTATTCTGACATTTTTTATTCCAAATTTACCTTCCACAACCCCTCCAATTCCAACTCTAGCTTGAGGGATTTAAGCAGAACACAACGGTTTTCTATTCAGAAAATGCAACTTCTCTGAAGAAGGCAAATGTACAAAGAGGTGTCATCTTGATATCTCATAAAAGACAGCTGCACAGAGGAGAGTTCCTTCTGAGAACTAATAAAACTCAGTAAAAACATGCCCACCACACTGCCCAGGCACTTCAATCAAAGCTTACCTTTATGATACTCAACACAAGACATTTTTAAAGTTCTCCTCATCCACAGTGTCAGTGTGCTGTGCAAGGTGAAGAGATGTGGGAGAAGAAAACAAGCTAAGCACTGGAAAATTTTGCAGCTTTTGAATGAAGTACACATAGTAATATTGTATACAAGTGTTGTTTTCCAACACAGTTTTGTTCTGTATAAGCTGGATAAGATCACACAAAACAAAGTGAGGAAAGCTACATTTCCTGCCAGTGTAGAGGAAGTTTAGCAATTGCTCACACAAAGTGCAAGGAAGCATTCAAAAAATCAGAACAATACTCTTTTATTTAGCATAGAAGTCCTTTAAGAACAATCTTTTTATTTCTTTACATGGATAAAGAGTTTCTGGCATAGCACCTGGCTTGACACCTTTATTTGGAAGCAAACATCACCACGATACTTGCTTTCTTTAGCATAGAGCTCATGGCTTGCATCAGACTTCAGGTACTCATTCCACCTTTTTTTTCCTGTTTGCTTATGATCTGGATTCCCATGATAGTTAAGCACTAACTCAGGTTTCACTTCATAGCTTAGCTTTGTATAACCTTGCAATATGCAGATGGTACCAATTCCAGGGGAATTTTATGATTGCAGTAGCCATGAGTGAGAAAGAAATGTTTGCCCTTCAGCTAAGCCACCCAATCACAGTACCTGAAATGACATCAAGCAATACACCCACGGGTGCTAGGTGGAAGCGCGTACCAGACGGAGAACAGAATGAATAAACCTATTGATGCCCAGCCCTCAGCATACATTACTACAGTCTGCGTAACATGGTAGATGTCCCTGACATCCTAGCTATTAAAAACAAACAAGAAAAAAAACTGGTCCTTAACAATGAACCGTGTATCAAATACTTCATCCATCTGTCAAATAGGTGAGTTAAACCAACAAGAACATTAAGACACGTACCAAGCCTCCTTCCTTTAAACTGTTCTAAACCTCAGCCTATCGGCAACATATACTTCCCAGCATTACGCTGCCTCATCAGCTTCTGATATGTTGGGGAAACAAGGCGTTTCAGGAAAATATTAATAGGGAGGGGAGGAAATAAAAAGTCAAAATAGTAAGAGGGATTGGAATGAAGTTACGTAATAAAATGGAGAGTCAGAACAAGTTAATAATTCCAAGCATCCTGAACGTCTCAGCTAGAAGACACCTAAGCAAGTGTTGGGCAACTCTGTGCAATCGAATGCAGTGTCTCTTTCCTCCTGAACAAAACCAGGTCAGAACGTGGTTATTGCATATCTCAGAAATAGTACACTGAGGCAAAGAAAAGACCCACTGAAAGGCTGGGAAGGAGGAAAGAACCAAAGGAGTGACTGAAACAGGCTATTAGACTGAGCACTCCTATATAGTTTATGGGTCAGACAAATTAATTCCACTGAAGCAACCAACCCAGTACTGCCGTCGACTGAGGGAAGACATATGGACACGTGCAGCACAGAAAAGGCAAAGAGTAGTCTTATGAACTCCACCATCACTTCATTTACCACAGTTAGGAAAATTAAAAAAAAAAGTTTTTAAGTTAACAACTTGATTTCATCAACTGCAAAAAGAAACTCATTTGAGTTTGAGCTAGCACAGAACCAAAACAGAAAAAACAAGACCCATTTTTAATCGAGGCTAGCTACCTCCTGAGCTTGTCTGAAAAACTGGGATTCGTTTTACGTCTTCACTGCATTCAGCACCCTCAAAAGTCACTCAAGAAAAAAAAAAAAACCACCACAGGCATAAAGCAGAGTTTGAATTTACAAAAAAAGTTACCAGAAAACAAGTCTGCTCCAACACCCTATTATTAGCAAAATAAGGCAACACCTCTGAAAAAAAGTATTCTGGGGGGAGAAGAAGAGAGTGCTGGTACTGCTGCTACAGTGGAAGTATCACTGTTGCATTACGCTGGAGTGATAGACCTAAGATTTGCAGTATTTCCGTCTCCCATCTCCTTCCACACACATACTATTTTTCTCACCTGCATCTACAGAAACCTAAGGCACTAAAATGGTAAGAAAAGTTTTAATTGCTGCCTTTCTGTTCTTTCTCCTCTCTACGTTCAGCCCTGCTACCCAGTGCCACCTTCCCTTTCACTTTATGAAAAACAGTACTTGAACTGCTCTGCCTTCAGAGCATCCTTTCAGTGCAGAAACCTGGTAAAGCCAAGGAAAAAGTAAATTTAACTACACTAGTGCAATATGGAATTGAAATCCCAATATAGAAGAGAATTAAAATTCTATATAGTTGTTGACTCAAGCTGTTGACTTTTGGGGGGGTCAAAAAAAGCTTTGCAGCTAATCCACAGAACTGGAAGTGCTTCCAACTTTTAATTCTTCATTTATAGTAAAAGCTTTGTAGATTGTACTCAAGTAGAGTTAGTCCAATTAGTTATGACATCTACAATCGCAATTATACCAGTTTAGCTAAAGAACCAAATACAAATACAAAACCGTCTTCTTTTTTCTCCAGTGACCATAGACACGTATTTAAATACCAGTTACCCAAGGTTAACACAAGGAAAACATGCAGTTTCATACAGGTGCCACAAAGGATCCAGAATTCCAACTCAAACTGGTGATTGCCTCTTGTTCCTAAAAACTTAATCGTTGTTTACAGCGAGGCAGACATCTCTTCCTTTCTTTTCTGCTGATGACATCACCCTGATAATATACTTGGCTTTCCAACTGGCTTTTATAGCTGCTTGCTTCAATAAATTTGGGCAGAAGCCCCTCTACTTGCTTACAATAAATAAATAAATATTTTTTTAATTTAAAACCAATTAAAGCTAGGAAATAACAAACAAAGCAATATATTATGTTTGGTCATCAATCTGTTTCTTGTCCTTTTTATAAGTAGGCAAAGGGTGTGCAGGTGTGGGAGTTTTGCTAGACAGTGTTTAGATAAGCATACCCCCAAAAGAACAAAAGGCTGGAGAAACCAAGTGAAAGAAATCCACTACAAACTAGCAAAAAAAGCAGAAGTTTGAATGGCCCTTAATCCCCATAAAAGTTCATGCTGGAATCTTGGTCCAACTCATTCACCTGTTAAGTTTTGCTTCCTCCAGAAAATTCTACAGAACCAGACGCAAAACCCCTCCCTATATTTCATCACACAGCCTCGGTGAATCTTTTGGATACATCCAGAGCATGAAATCCAACAGAAATTAGAATTAGCATAGGTTTGGGATTTAAAGAATCTCCTCAAGGATACAAAAATGTATAAAGTCAAGTCTTACCAAAAGCATGTCTTTCCCATTAGTATTTATTGAATTTTATTTTGACAAGTTGCACCTTACCTTCTCTGATAATTTCTTACTGTGAGAGAACCAAAACACTATAACTTGGCCATATTTTAAATCTGAGAAATATTCAGAGAGGCCATTATTAGTAAGCTATTGTATTTATATACACAAGGAAGAACAACTGGTTTTCCTAGAAACTAGGTTTCTCCCCTACCTGAAGACTCTTTAATACAGGAATCAGCAGCCTGTTCTGTATTCCCTTGAAATCAAGGCATTCATAGATGTTAATTCACTATTCCACAGACATTAAGAAAAAAAAAACCAAAAACCAAACAGAACCCGAATGAACAAAATCTGCTTTATAGTCAGGGATCTGGAATTTTTCAGGAACGACCTGGAAGTTTTGGGAGCAATAGTTTACTTATACGAATTTCAATAGGACAAAACAGATTCAGCCAACTCCACATAGAAAAACAATGGAGGAAAGAGGACACAGGTTTTTGAACTTGTACAAAACTATATCATCAGAAAAAGTGCCTTAAGAAGATTCTCTCAACAAGACAGCAATTAACAATCAAGCATTGCTCCCTTTCTGCCAAACAAGACCAAGTAGGAAAGCTGCAGGTAGCTAGTAATTCTGCCTATAAACTTTTCACTCTTTCAGCAAAAAACTCTGTGTCTAAACATACTTTGAGAGAGGACCATTAATAAGATTGTAAGTTTATTACGACAAAATTTTCCAGTAAGAAAAATCTGTCATTATTCTTAAAAACAAAACAACCAACCACAGGAAAACTATTTCATATTGCAAAAGCACTACTAGGAACAGTTATCTAGCCTGACTTGAAATAAAACGGCCCCTCATAAGTATAATAATTTTATTTCAAAAACCAAAACCATCTCCCCCATATGCAGAAAGTGTCTTTCTGCACACACTTTGCAGCCATCATAATGCAGCTGTCAACAGAAGCAGCTACAGATACAGCCAAATCAATGACTACCGTTAAAACACAAGATACCCCTCCCTCCTAGCAACCTCTGCTCTCTGCAGTCCCCTACAAAGCCAGAACAAGGATCAGGAAGGATGCACGAGAAAGCTGCACTGTGACATGCTCCATCTTTACCCATAACTCTCAAAGCAGGGGGGAACCAAACAGAAAAAAAAAACACTTCACAGAGAAGAGCCAGATATTATTCACCTACTACAGGCACCAACTTTGGGAATCTTCTGAGAGTCTGATTATCTGACTGGACTCCCTCACCCAGACTCCTTAGCTCTGCTTCATTTACCTTCTCCATCTACCCTCCCCCCCTTTTCTATTTCTTAAGTTCACATATGCTCTGGAGATGGTTTATGTATTTACTAATTAAGTCCCATACTAAACCCCAAGGTTATCTCTTACACCTGCAAGTGCTCCAAGACAAGAATTAGATTACTACTAACAATCGAGGCATCTGAAGATACAAACCACAACCTTTTGCAAGCACAAACCAAGTTTCCTCTAGACCATCTCATCAAGTAAAAAAACAAGCTGGGAAAAAAAAACTCTCCATTTTTCTTGTACCACCTCCCACTAGTCACCCTGAAATGCAAGCTTAATGTTCAAACATATTTTAAAACAAAGCATTTGGTTACCGTAATATCCCAACATGCGAAAAATAAAAATAAGTAGAAATCAACTGCAGTGATGCACAGGAGGAACGGACATACTTTATCTCATAAAGCAAAAACCAGAGATTGCAAGTATATGTTTCAACAGTAAAAGGAAATACAAGTCGTTGTTTCTAGAGTTGCTTATGCTACTTTCTACAAATATTTCCTGATGCCTTTTGAAACGGAGTGTTAAGTGTCTCTGTAAGGCCAAACAACTGATTAAAATGCAGAACTACAAATGAGGATTTCCAGCTCACTTCTGAAAAATTAGGTATCTCCACCACAGAAAGAACTAATAGCTTACAAGAAGATAACTGTTCTAGAGCAGTTCCTCTGAACGCTCTCTACTGTAGACAGGAGGAGGGAAGGCATGGTTCTAGAGGGAAGGCATGGTTCTAGAGGGAAGGCATGGTTCTAGAGGGAAGGCATGGTTCTAGAGGGAAGGCATGGTTCTAGAGGGAAGGCATGGTTCTAGAGGGAAGGCATGGTTCTAGAGCAGTTCCTCTGAACCCTCTCTACTGTAGAGAGGAGGACGGAAGGCATGGCTTAGACCTCTTTTTAAATCATAAGCCGAATTTGATGCCGAAGGAGGAACAGTGCAATAAAAACGCAGGGAGTAAGAAGCATCCTTTCTAAACTGCCTGGCTGCCTGTGACAGTGCTTGGTTTGGGTTTTGTAGAGCTGTACCTGTACCGCAGCACCTTATGCATCTCTGAGACAGACAGACCATTCCCTGTATGGTGTGATGGGTGGCAAGTAAGTTATTTGAAAAGGATACTATGATTCAATCAAATATTCAAAATTGCAACCAATGGACAAGGATCACACAGACACTGCCTGAATGAATTTGCAGTTTCTGTGTACTTCAGACTGATCTTTCTGGATGTCTCAAGCACTGTCTTCAGGAACCAAATGACGTTGCCAGTTGCATTTCTCACTGAAATCAATAAGGTAGAAAAGCTGTCTTTGTTTGTTATCTAGTAGAAGCATTTCAGCAGGCTGCAAGACTATACAAAGGCTTTTTGACCATAATTTTCTTTCAATTTGGATTAATTTAATCACAGCTGCAATCAAAAACAACAGGAAAAATTTTATCAACAGAGAAATTTGTACCATAATATTGTACGCCTTCCAGAATTTTAGATTCATTAGAACTGAAACTTTAAAAACCCATGAAAGCAGAAGTTTGAGTATGCAGCAAGCAAGCAAGCAGGTAAGTAGGCAGCTCCAGAGATAACAATGGTGACTGGAAATGCTCGGCAAGCATTCCATCTTTGTTCATCAGATCACTTTCTAAATGCTGGAGAACTAATTAAAGTAACTCTGTAAAACTATCACTGTAAGAAGAGCCGTGATGACTAGAGCATGCCCTGCCTAAGTCCTCTCTTCTTAACTGCATGAATACGGAACAGAGATGCACTTGCAGTGATTTCAGCCACTCATTTCAGTGCGCTGTTCCACAGGCTGCAGGAGCGCAGGCACACGGGGAGACTCTTGCCACTATTGCAATCTGCAGGATTAATAACCAGTAAGAGGAAAGAGCACATCAAGCAGTACTTTACAACACTGCAACTGAAACAACAGAGCATGTTACACAGAATGCTCACATCCGACTGTCAGACAAACCTTTGTCTATGTGCCACCATTCAAAGGCACAGGAAAAAACGCTTGCATGTTGCCTGCATCTAGGGCTTATCAGCTCATCACTAGCAGAGCTATTTGTTGGGCATGTGACTTTTCTATGACCAAGTTTTTAATTTTGGTACTGTGCTAATTCTGGATTAACAGTGCATTACATTCACGTCTTAAAGGCAAAGATACAGGGAATGGAGCAAACCAAAGAAATAAGCATAGCCTTAAACACACGAGAGCACCGTGAACTGACAATGCACACCTTCTTCCTCTGACTCTTCACCCTCAACCCAGCCACACTGCACAGAACCAAGAATGAGAGCGTCCATCCAGGCTGCCTGCGCACCCCAGCCCAAACACCCTGTGCTTCATATATGAACTCGCACAGTACCTGTTATCAGTGCTTCAAAGAGCGGTCCAGAGGGCAGGAGCTGAAACAAAACTCCCTGGATCCTACTTCATAAAGGGCAAAGCGGCCCATGTCCTCTTCTCCAGAAGGACGGGGATTAATCTTTTTGTTGCTATTTGTTTTTTAAAACTTTCAGATCTTCCAGAAGCAGCAAGGAAGAGAGGTTCGGACCTACAGAGGTAGGGACCAGCTTCCTCCCCACATTCCAAAATACCACTACACATCAAAAGGGAAAACACGGAAACAATGAGCACATACACGCGGTTCCACCCTGGCCTGTCACTTAAAACCCTGGCACTTTTGTCTGAACACCCATTCATGGATCCCTCGCCACAATCAAATTGCTGTCCCCCCCGCTCGCGTTTATACACAAAAACCACGAACTGAAGGGATACAGAGTGAAGCAAGGGCAGTAAAATGAAATTCGCTTAGTTATGCTGCTGTTCTGTTCACACAAACCTGAGAATGACTGACATCAGATCACAAGAACGATGATTAATCATGCAAGTATGTCCTGTTTGTAAGAGGCACAAAGTAACAATTAGCATCTAAACAATATTTTACATGCTCCAATTTTACAAGTTTGACATCAGCAGACACAGAGCTCTAAGACGCAAGCTTTGCTCGTTCAAAGCTGTCTATAAAGGAAAAACCATATCTATTTTGCTTTTACTCTATATTAAAGTTTTAGCATCTTGTTAAAAAGAGAACTGACGCACTCAGCAACTATTCTGAATCTCTGGCAGACTTCCTCACTTTCCGCGTGTTTAAAGATATCACAATTATATTGTTACCAATCCTTTACATATTATGATCCCTATAATGCAGTGACAGAGTATTTTTTAAACTGTCTTTTTCAAAGCTAACATTTAGACAGGAAACAAAATCATGCATTTTTCTCTTGTATCAAAAATATATTTTAAAAAATATTTTATATAAAGAAAGAAGAAACGAGAGCCACAGAAGCGCCCCTCCTAAAGTCTGGAGAGCACCTTAACATTTCCAGCATTTTCTCAGACTTGCTATTTGTTAACATTTTTTACATCTAGTTTGTACTTACAATCCAGAAAAGAGACATCAAAAGAATCCAGTATTTTCAGTCATTCATTTAGACATTATTAGAAAATAAAAATACGGTTTTCACGATTCAGCTCTTGCTGTAGATTTTTTTTTTCCCCACATAAAGCCTACATTTTATCATTTTGGCTTTACGAGTTTTAGATCTGTGAAGCATCAAGAACATTCTGTGGCAAATCCATACTAGAACTTAAACTGAAATCCAAATAAATGTATAAGACAATAGCCACAAGTACTCTTTAGAAGAAGAATAAGCTTCTTCAGGGGACAGGTACATTTAAAATACAGATCCCAGCGTACTAAGTAAATAATATACGTACAAACAGGGCAAGAACAGAGTGACAGCAGTCAAATAAGCACATCACATGCTTTTTAAACTGACATGGGATCTGCTTGACTGGATTTACATTCATTTAATCGTTACTGCTCGCCAAAGTACTGAACCTATTTTACCTTTTTTTTTTTTCTTAATTTAAAACAAAACAAAACAAATCCAACCAAAAAAAAAACAACCCAAAGGTCAGATCGAAGCAGGGAGGTGAAATGACCAGCCTGTTCACGGAGTCTGTGGCCACGCCAGGATCCGACATTGTGTTCTGGAGTTCAGCACTGCACCAAGTGTTCAAACTCCCGTATCGAGAGAGACATAGCGACAAAAGGAAAAATGTTTCTTCTCCAAATTTCCTTTTACTGTCACAGATACACACGCATTACGACAGAAACGGGAAATTTTTAGTGCTTTTCCTCACACCTCCCGTCCCCAGACGACAGCTGTCTACTCATCAGCTGCCTTCCCTCCCACTACTCCCGCGCCCGAACCCGCACCAGCCGTGAGGGAGAACCGCGGAGACCGCCCGCCCATCTCTCCCCGGGGACGGGCACGACTACCCGGCCGGCTGGAAGGGAACGTGACTTCGGGAGGGAGAGCGGCGGGCCCGGGCGGCCGCTCCCGCCGCGGGCGAGGCCCCAGCACCTGGGAAGCCCCACCGGGGCCGGCCCGGCCCGGCCCGCCGGGGACCCCACTCCCGCCGGCCCGGCCTGAGGAGGCCCCGGCCCTGAGTGAGCGCACGGGCGGGCGGCGCCCCCTCACGCGGGCCCGGCGGGGCGGGGGAGGGGCACCCGCGCGCCGCCGGCCGTTCCCCCCCACCCCATCTCCACCTGGCAGTGGGAGACGACGAGGCTCTGGTTGCCTTCCCCGTGGTACTTCCATTCATTCTCATCCATCTTCTCCACTTCCATGCCCGGCCCGGCCCGGCCCGCCGCTGCCGCCGCACCCTGTGGGGACGGTGCCTGCCGCCGGCCCCCGCCGCTATCACGCCTCCGCCATCGCGGCTGCGCGCGCCACGGGCCCCGCCGCAGGAAGTCCCGCCCTCCGCCCGCAGGGGCGGCACCGCCGCGCGCGCGCCCGGCCGCCATCTTAGAGGCGGGCAGCGCCGGCCGCCGCCATCATTGAGCGGGGCAGGAGGTGAGTGGGGAAAGTGCCTTGTCCTGCCAGGCTAGTGTTAAGGTTACAGACATTTTTTTTTATATATATATTATAAATAAATAAAAGAGCTGCAACTTTCACGTTTTCTCCTGCAGTCACTGTGTCTCCGAATAACTTTGTGCTTCAATAGCCCAGGTCTTCAGAATACCTGATTGAGATGTTAAAGCATAACTATGGAAAGATAGGTAATGTTCTTAAAAAAAGATTATTAAAACATTAAGCTGTTTTCCTCACCGTTATAGTTTCACACACATACATGAATATGCAACATATATAATGTGCAGTAAATTTAAGACAGCTTCTCTAAATACCCAAATTCCCTATCACAAATAGAGGATTAAATTTATAGAGCCCTCAACCCGGTCAATTTTATCACTACGAGTTTTGACTACAAACAGCAAAGCTTATCCTTGAATTATCATCTTACAGTTACCATTAAGGGCTCCCTGAACCCCCCTGTTCTCTTCTCCTTTCTCCCTCACACAGCACCCCGTGGCAGCAGCCACACCAACACAGCGAGTTTTCTTCTGAATAATGAACGTTTGCATGATTTGGACAGTAGCCAAATTCGACTCTTACAGTCTTAAAAAAAAAAAAAAAAGCCAAAGCAAAGAAAACAACACCTTTTTATTTTTAAAGGAGAGAGAAGATGCACCTAGAAGGCTGAAAATAAAACCTGCATAAATCTGCCAATGAGTCATTGATGCGTTTTTTAAATGCATGTGGTGCTGTAACTTAAATCATTTATAATCTAATTTCCCTTGAACTTTTCAAAAAAATGGGGATTAAATAATTTATACGTTCTTTTTGCCAAAATACTGATTGATAAGCACTTAACTTTTCCTTTTGGTTTAACATATATATGTGCCTACATGAAAAAGGAAATGTGGATCCCTGCTCCTTTGGACATTTAATAGAGTCAAAAATAATGACAAAGGGATGTTTAAAGTATGTTTCTGTCAGCTTCTTTGTTTGCAAAGTTTCTTTATGTTGTGTAACAACAAATGGGTGTATAAAACATACAATAATTTACCATACTATCCTGACTTACCACAAGTGTTATAAAGGAGTTCTACTCAGGACTGTGGGTAAGATTGTGATATTTATGATACTTGAATTAAAAATTAACTGTACTTCAGAGAAATGGTATGTGGACACTTACTAGGCTTACAATGAAAAATCCAAGAGCAAATAATATCAATATATTGTCTTGCAATGGCAGAACTAACCTGTCTCTATTTTAAAAGGAACTCTAGCAAGTTGATTCGTTTACTATTCTTTCATACTTCTGAAAAACGTATATCTACGGAGGAAAGAAATAAAGTAGAGGTTCTAAGTGCAAAGGTAAGCACTCTGACAACACCTGAGCTGCGGTGCAGCCCCTCTCTTGAGTAGGTCACTGCCCCTCTGGTGTTCCAAGGTGCAGAACTACTACTTGGGCACCGCTGAAAACACATTAGTAAGACTTGGAAGCTAGAGGGACAAAAGCCTATTAACGTATTATTTCTCTCTACTTTATCAGTTTTTAAATATTACTCATTTCAGGTGTTACATACAGTGTGCTTGAACTCAAATACCTTCGGCTTTTGTGCCATTAATGACGTTGAAGTGTTCCTTAACTGGAATTCCTCTAACATGGCTATGTCCTGTGGGGTAACAACAGCTTGCGTAGACATACCTGGACTGGTTTTAATTAGCTACCATGAGGACTGCTAGCACAGAGCTCAGTGACCTTTAGATTCCATCTGAGGATCTCAGTAGATGACCAGGTGTTCTGTGGTATTTTAGTACGTAAATAAGCTAGTTTAAAACCGCATCAGGAATGTGTAGGGTAATGACACCTTCAGTTCTAGAGCTCCCACTTCATCCCCTCACCATTTCTTTGTAGATTTCACGTGAAGGAGTCAGGAGAGCCCCACAGGCCCGAAATAAATTTCTGCTTCTCTGGGTCCCGCACTGGGTGGCTATGCTTTATGTCACAACTCCCATTTCTTGGGACTCTTTAGTGTTGGGGATGCAAAAAGAAAAAAATTTAAGGTAAATAATCTATAGATTTAAAATCAGTGGGTACACTATACCCATCTGTGCAGATATTCTCAAATAAAAGATAAAATGGCTCAAGATCACAGATCATATGACATTAAGAATAAGCTAGTAAAATACATAAGGCTATTGCCAAACAGATTTGCAACTAATAATGAGAAAATAGCCATCCTGTCTCTTTACATGAAGAAGACAAACAACAACAACAATAATAAACAATAATTAAAAAATCAGGCAAGTATTTCTTTTTAATATTCTGATGGCTATAAAAAGTTTGTTAAATCCAGATCTGAGGCAAAAATAGCCTTACCTGAGACTCATGATAAAATTGGATACTAATAATACACAGGTCTTGTAAGCTTATGAGAAGAATTTTTATGATAATAACTACATCTTTGTTCTCCACATTTCTAAAATGAAAGGCTTCTATAAAGGAGAGGGTATTTTGTTCTTTATGAAAAGAATAAGCATGACACTAAATACCCTATCCTGGAACCTAGGAATGTCTGCCTGGAGAAATTAGGTTTAAAAATCACAAATTTAAGGCAGCAAGTTGAAGAATATTGAATGGACATGATAGTATTACAATGAAATTGTGCCACAAAATGCTATTACTATTTTTCTTAAACTACTGTACCATTTTCAGTTTTCAAAAGATGCAATTGTGTTTAAATAAGACTATCTGACAGTTTTATGTTTTTATAGTACTCAGACCATTAAAAATGGAGTGTACTTATTTAACTCGCACCTCATTAAAATTTTAAAGCTTTGCCTTTTTTCTGTTATCAGGATGATACCAGCGTTCCATGCCATAGCTTTTTTTTGAATCCCTGGTTTATCTGTGTAGTTTCATACCCACACTAGAAATGCAGGAAATCTCATGCTCCAACTGTCATTTCACCCTCTCAGACTGACTGAGAAACACTGACCCAACGAAGGAAAAAGAGATTAGAGTAGGACTGGAGTGTGTTATTTAATGGATTTTTTAGAAAGCCTATGTGGTACTTTGAACCACAATAAAGTATTTTAGAAACTAAGCAAGTCAATGGCTTCAGGAATAGGACTGCAAGTAACGAGAAAGGCGACTTAAGGTCAATGGAGATAGAGCCACATATACATGGTTAACAGACAAGAGCTTGCACAAACCTACCCAGCCATCAATAACTGCAGATGTGAATAAACAGACATTACGCCTACTAAGAGATTTAATTGCTACATGCAGTCTGATGAGGGAGGAAATGAAGTTACAAACACAGAGCATAAATAACAACTTCTCTGTACAGTATTTACAGCTCCGAAGAATTACCAAGACAGACAATATTTTTACAGATAGATAAGATCATTAAATAGTGTTTTCCATGCACAGGAGTCCTGAACATTTATTGAGAAAAAATACAACTAATTACTGGGGGGACGAGGGGCACGACCCAGAAAACCAACCGAAAGAGCGTCATGGTAAATTTTTAGGCCCAGTAAGAGAAATATGGAAAAGATGATCAAATTAGAAACTGTAGGAGGTCTTTAAAGCAGAATGTTATGGTGAAATCCTAGTAGCTTTGACAGGGTATTAAAGTAGAATGGAACAAGACCAACCCCATCTAAGCACCTCCTTAAAGTCTGTTCTTACAGCCTTTAATCCTGTGGGCAAGGAAGGAAAGATGAAGGGATAAAGAGCTTTTAGGTCTTGCTTTGTATTAAGTGACATACCAGCAACTGGAAACCAAAAAGCTCTTTCCATAAAGAGGTCAAAGCAAACTACCAGAGTAAACTCAGTCACCTGGTCAGAAGTCACATAGAAGCAATAATTCTGGCTGCTTTCAGGACAGGTTAACACTTCTTATTGCAGATACTTTACTGTTAATGTTATACTATTCACTCATGATCAAATACTCTCTTGCAACATATAACTGCCCCTGGGAAAACGCCTTATTGTCTGATATCACAAACATACCCTAACCTTGTGTTTAGTCCTTGGACTTGTTAATGGTAAAAGGAGAGCACATCTTAAACTTCTTTTTACACAAGCCCTATGTGACCATCTTTAAATAGGGAAGAGAACACGTGTATTAATCCGTGTCTTTCACCGTAACTGCCATCGTTTGGCAATACACTTCTGAAAAACCACAAAACCTTCTCATTTAAAACTTATAGTTCACCAAGTACAAGGTCTCCAGAAATAAATTACAAATTGACGTAAACTGGTCACACATTACGTTTCAGTTTATAACCGGAAACACTGAGCTGGATAACAATATCTGGGGATGGTAGCAGCAGTTTCTTTTGTATGCTTAATGAGAAATGCATATTTATGTTCCCGACAGCTATCAAATACTTTAAAAGTTGTAATTCCTTAAATTCGTACACACCATACTATTGACTGCAGTGCTAATATTTTTGGAGTGATCTCTGAATTCAAATGGCAGCATACAAAATAAACGCTCCCTGGACCAGCTGCCTTTTAAGAACCCAGTTTACTGGAACCATCACAATTGAAATCAATAAACAGAACCTTTTTTTTCAAGAGACGTTTTCTCAAATTTTAAACCTCAAATTATTTGTCATCTCCAATACATAAACACAGGTATAACACAGTTTCACAAGCAGAGAAGCCAATGTAAATACTATCCTATCTCAAAAGGGCAATCTTATTCTCCTTTTCAAATCTGGCCATAAATTCCTATGCCCTCTCTTCAAGTTGCCCTCAGCATGTTTACGCTCATGTGGCATGTTAGAGGAGATTACTCATCAAACAAATGGTCAGGTTTTCTCCGGGGTGGGGGGGGTGAGGGGGGAATTTTGCCCCTCTTCTTCCCCCCATCCCCCCCGCCCCGTGTACATTCTTTAGTTGACTCAGCAAACCAGTATGCCACATTGCATCGCCACACAGGTCCTCCAGCCATCGTTAAAAGAGAAAAAGAAGGAATGGGAACACAACCCAAAGCAGTAGGGAATGCAGGATTAGCCCTTTTGTTGCTAGCTCATTCTCAAAACAGATTAAGCTGCTTATAAAACTGTACTTTTAGCTGCAGAACCTCCTAGCAGGATGAACATGTGGGGGCCCTTTCAAGGGAAGAAGAAAAAGCACAGAATGAACAGATATTTCTGGGTGTGCTCTGAAAAATCAGTAGAGAGCATATCACCAAAGAAACATTTTGGGAGAGAGAACTATATTATTCATTATAGTCCATGAACTGCCACTTACAGTTTGTTGGTTTTGTGTTTTTTTTTTTTCTTCCCTAGAAAAAAACACGTATTAGATTTCTGTCATCCCTTTACTGCTAGATCTACCCATGTTCTAAGAGAGTTGAAATTACCTGCATTATCCAAGTATCAGTGATATAACATGACACTAAACTATGCTTTATTGCTTTAAAATAGCTTTTTCAAAGGTGACAATCTGCAATTCTCTTGATTAAGGTGGACTGAAGTAGATATTTAACAAGTGATTATGAGATCTTCCGGATCAAACGTTTGACAAAACCAAGTGTAAAACAATATCCATTGTAGCAAAAATCTTTATGAAAGTATCTCACATGGAACAAAAGCATAAACATGAATGACGAGTATACATCTCACACCTTGCCAATAGATTTCTAGAAAAAAAATAAATTACAGTTTCGTGGAAAAGAAGAACTATTCCTAACAGCGACAGAAAAATAAATATACCAAATGTATAGAAATGTTCTAGATCTCTCAAAGGCAAGCTTTTTGAGGAATTAAATTTAAGATGATTGAGCGAGTGTAAATTTTAGATCAAAGCCTACAGTTCTTAGAACAGAAAAAGGCCCCTTCTAACACAAGGCTTGGCACCTTGGAAGGTACAAATCAATATGGCATGAATGTATAGATTCCAAAAATATACCTTGATGTTCTACTCGATGGCTGGTTTTGAACCTATTTATGAATCCATGATAATAAGTTAGAGTGCAAAAAAAGACACCTACAAAATCATATCTGGAGAGAGACATTTAATTACAATTAAAGATCAATGCCAAAAGATACACTTGTAGGTTCTAGAAACATAATTGTGAAATTCAGTAGAGAAATCCTGCTACCCAACACAAAACAAAGACAGCAGACAGACCAAAAATAATTTAAATTATAATATTTGTCCCCCAGCTAGAAATAAGTATCTGGAAAGAGAAGATAATCTGACAAAAGTAATGGACACAAAAGTTTTTTGTTTTTTGTTTTTAAATATGATTCAGTTCATGAGGCTGCGGGAGCAGTATGTTTTACAAAGCAAATCTATCAACATCAGACAGAGAGCAAGAGAGAGAAAGTGATTCGTAAATCTCAGAACTACTGATTACAAGGCAGGCATATTTTTGATAAACAAAATGGGCTGCTGTTTTTCCATTTTCTCACTCTGCACTGCAAAAAGGAATTTAAATGCCATTCACATAATTGCTTGATCTACTTGACTTCTGGATGTGTCTGAAAAGCAGCACTGATAAAAATAAAAACTCTAAATTGCTCTTCCGAAAGAACCCAATAGATCAATATTAATATTTTGTCACACAGTTACAGAGGTTGTGTTGCCAACGGGATGTAATGGGAAACAGCCTCACCTGCTGGTTTGAGGAGATACTATCAGGTATCTATGCGTAGTTTAATACTTCCTTTTTTGTTTGTTTCTTAGTTTTGGGGTTTTTTTTCCCATCTCTCTACTTACGTCTCCCATACATCACACAGCAAGATCTACAGGATTGGAGTTTGGGTTTTTTTTGCTGTTGCACTATATAGTATGCACACTCCTTGCATAATTCATTAAAAGGAGAAGCTCTGACCCTACTTTTTAGCTCCTGTTCATTCATATAGACAGACATGTCTAAAGAGATTGCTCAAAGACTTACCATTATTTAGTTTTCAGCTTCTTACAATTTTGCTGAAACTTCATAATGTTCTTATCAGGTATTCCACAGGACTATTTGTTTCAAACAGAAGTGTTTGAAGGAGATTTTTGCTATTTTTTTGTTTAAAAAGGTAATTTTAAAAACATCTGAAAGAAGATTATTTAAAATATGCCGGCTTATCTCACTGAACATTGAATGTTTTATTCACTGAACAATCATGGGGAATTTAGTGGAAAATTGGATGGGATAACGGGTCACCCTGAAGTTAAGGATCTATCTTTTGCTGCCTTTTTAGTCTCAATAAGATTAAAAAAATTAAAAATATCTAAACTTCTGCTAATGTACACATGTAATATTAACGTTGACATGAGCTAACTTCTGAGCCACTGGCCTTGCGGTGCCAGTATGCTTACAATATTCATTTAAAAAAAAACAAACAAGTACAACAACAACAAAAACACCACCACCAAACACCCAGCTAATTACATATAGTCTTAAGATGTCCCCTACTTATCTGCTCTCAGAGATAAACTGCACTCAGGGTGCATCGACAGGCCGTGACAGCTCTTACACCCCCCCCACCCCCTAAAGTTTAGGTGCAGCTCTGATACAGCACAGCTGTGCGACTGTGGATCTGGCAGATCAGCCTGATGAGGTACAGCTGGGAGAAGCCCCACTTGGACCTCTGCTGCTGGCTCAGGTCCATGCCCCTGCTCCCAGCCAGGGAGCAAGCGAGAGCGGCTGCTTGGCAAAGGCAGGCTGGCCAGGAGCCGGGGTGACAGCAAGGCACAGCATTAAGGGGTGCAGTCCTGCTGCACCTGAGGAAGAAACGCAGAGCACGTCTGGTGACAGCGACCGGGGTGGCCCAGGCTGGCAACCACCAGGCCATCTGTAGTGACGAGGCAGTCCAAGGTCAGGGAATTAAGTCACCAACACAAGGCACAAGTGTACCTACAACCACACAGAATGGTTTGGGTTGGAAGGGACCTTAAAGACCATCTAGTTCCAAGCCCCCCGCCCTGGGCAGGGACACCTCCCACTAGACCAAGTTGCTCAGAGTCCCATCCAGCCCGGCCTTGAACACCTCCAGGGATGGGGCATCCACAACCTCCCTGGGCAACCTGTTCCACCGCCTCACCACCCTCACAGGGAGAATTTCTTCCTAATATCCAACCTGAATCTACCCTCTTTCAGTTTGAAACCCTCACCCCTCGTCCTGTCATTACACCCCCTGATCCAGAGTCCCTCCCCAGCTTTCCTGTAGGCCCCCTTTAGGTACTGGAAGGCTGCCATAAGGTCTCCCCAGAGCCTTTCTCTTCTCCAGGCTGAACAACCCCAACTCTCTCGGCCTGCCCTCATAGCAGAGGTGCTCCAGCCCTCTGATCCTCTTCGTGGCCCTCTGCTGGACCAATCCATCATGTCTCTCCACTCCCTTCCTTCCTTGTTTCCAAACTGGTCATTATCTTTATTGCTGTTGTGTCTTACGCACAGGTTTCCTTACTTGCCAAAGCCAAGAGATCATATGCGTAAGTATTTTCCGCATTCCTGTGGGGTCTGTTAGCCTCATATTCCCTCAGGACACTGGTCTAAAGCTAATATACTTTCCAAACAAATAATTTAGTTTTGACGAAATTAAAGCTACAACAACTCTGTCATTATTCTATTACCTTGATTGCAGAAAATATTTTGAAGAATGTGGGTCACTCCTGTTACTTAAATTACCTTGGCGTTACAGTTCCATACTTCCTTTAGACAAGACCGATCTCATTCATTTTGAAAGGGCTTATCAGTTCCAGTTCCCATCCAGACCAGAAAGCCCTGCATTCACTTGGCACTTCTGAAAGTCAGGCCACTATTTCATTGTCTACGCTCAGACGGGGAACCTTACAAGCACAGGAAGAGGTTAAAAGTAGATGGAAATAAACAAAAGAAAAAACTTAAAATAGGAATAAACATCAAGAATCAGGAAGGCCTACCACACCTCAAGGGTGAAAACTACACACTCAGCTCCCTCTCTGAAATGCTTATACACCAATGCACGCAGCATGGGGAATAAGCAGGAAGAGCTGGAGATCTGTGTGCGGTCACAGGACCATGATCTCATTGCAATTATTGAGACATGGTGGGACAGCTCACATGACTGGAACGCTGTCATGGATGGCTATGTCCTTTTCAGGGAAGGCAGGCCAGCGAGGGAACACGGTGGAGTTGCACTTTATGTGAGAGAGCTTCTGGAATGTATTGAGCTCTCCCTGGGGGTGGATGAAGAGACAGTTGAGAGCTTGTGGGTAAGGATTAAGGGGCAGGCTAATATTAGAGACACTGTTGTGGGTGTTTATTACAGGCCACCTGATCAGGATGGGGAAGCTGATGAGGCTGTCTACAGACAGATGAAAGTAGCCTCGAAATCGCAGGCCTTGGTTCTCACGGGGGACTTCAATCACCCTGATACCTGCTGGGAAAGCTACACAGCCAGGTATGTACAGCCCAGGAGGCTCCTCCAGTGTATTGATGACAACTTTTTGATTCAGGTGGTGCAGGAGCCAACAAGGAGAGGACCACTACTGGACCTGGTACTGACAAACACAGAGGAACTGGTGAAGGACATTAAGGTTGGGGGCAGCCTTGGCTGTAGTGATCACAAGAAGATAGAGTTCAGGATCATGGGTAGTATGCACAAAACAACAAGTAGGATTGCAGCCTTGGACTTCAGGAGGGCTAACTTTGACCTCTTCAAGAAGCTGCTTGGAGAGATCCCGTGGGCTAGGGCTCTGGAAGGTAGGGGGCTCTAGAGAGCTGGTTGATATTCAAATTCCACTTTCTCCAAGCTCAGGATTGGTGCATCCCTAAGAGCAAGAAGTCAGGCAAGGGAAGCAGGAACAGCACATGGAAGCACATGGAAGAAGGGACTGACTACTTGGGAAGATTATAAGAATGCTGTCAGAGTATGCAGGGATAAAACAAGGAAAGCCAAGGCCTCCTTGGAATTAAACCTGGCAAGGGATGTCAAGGTCAACAGGAAGGGTTTCCTCAAGTATATCGGAGGCAAAAGGAAAACTAGGGAAAATGCAGGCCCACTGCTGAATGAGACAGGAGCCATGGTGACAGAGGATGCAGAGAAGGCAGAGTTACTGAATGCCACCTTTGCTTCGGTTTTTACTGCTCAGGCCAGCCCTCATGAGTCCCAGCCTTTGAAGGCAACAGGGAAAGTCTGGACGACAGAAGACTTGCCCTTGGTTGAGCAGGATCAAGTTAGAGACCAGTTAACTAAACTGGATATCTACAAGTCCATGGGTCCTGACAGGATGCACCTGAGAGTGCTGAGGGAGCTGGCAGAAGTCATTGCTGGGCCACTCTCCATCATCTGTGAAAGGTCCTGGAGAACAGGTGAGGTGCCTGAGGACTGGAGGAAAGCCAATGTCACTCCAGTCTTCAAAAAGGGCAGGAAGGAAGACCCAGGAAACTACAGGCTGGTCAGCCTCACCTCCATCCCTGGAAAGATGATGGAACAGCTTGTTCGGGGCATCATCTCAAAAGCATGTGGAGGAAAAGAAAGCTATTGGAAGTACTCAACATGGATTCACCAAGAGGAAATCACGTCTGCCTAATCTGATAGCCTTCTACAATGGCAGAACCTTTCAAAGATGATGGAGAGTGGCCCAGCAATGACGCTATGAGCTCTGTCTTTCAATCAGTTTTCAATCCACCCCACTGTCCATTCATCTAACCCACACTTCCTAAGCTTCCCTGTGAGGATGCTGTAGGAGACCATGTTGAAAGCCTTGCTGAAGTCAAAGTAGACAACATCCACTGCCTTCCCCTCATCTGTCCATCCAGTCCTGCATCTTTGATTCTAACAAATATTTACCTTTGCAAAAAATTTACCTCTACCAAAAGTAACCATTCTTCTGCCACCAGTTTCCTAAAACAATAATTCCAAACATGATGTCTAACAAAAAAGAAGTGTTACTGATAAGTCATATAAATTAAAAAAATACACACGAACCCTTTTATGTGAATGGGGAGTTTATATAATAGGTGAGAGAACAAACATTGACACACTGCTTTATTTGTTTTTATACGGAGAAATCCACAAAGGCACCAGGTGGCTTACATAAAAATATTAAAAACAGTCCCTTTTCCAAAAAATATAAACAAAGACACAAACAGCTCCATCAGTAAAGCATGAAGGTAGGGAAAACAAATTCCCCCAAGACTGTTAATCATTCAAAAGTAAGCTCAGCTTTGTCTCCCTATAAAATTGGCAACTACCCATAGATTTTGCATGGAAGTTTTTCAGTTCCTCCATTTTCCTGTAGCCCAGTTTGTCAGAACACAGGATTATAGCCTGTAAATGGTAACCCTTTACATGTTCTATATAACAAACACTATCTCTCTAGGTGACAGACCTCTCATTCTCTGAAACAGAGAAAACATTCAACAAGTACTGAAAAACATTGGTAGGACAAGGTAAGAGCCATCACTGATGTGACACACAGAGGAAAGAAGAATACTGGAAAACCCAGAAAAAGGTTTGATTACAACCACATGAATTCAGATACAAATACAGCACTTACAAATTTGGGGGGGGATAGAGGGAGAGATAAGAGAAACTGAATGAATTTCACCCAAAAAGATAATCAAATGCCAATTAAAGACTTCAGCATATACTTGCGGGGGAAAAAAGTTAAAAATAGCAAACAAAGTGTGAAACAGGAGACAACTGTATTACAAATGAAAAAGACTTACTGGGAAAAAGACCAAAGGATATATTTTAGGCCTACTAATTCACTGGCAGTTTTAAGTAAGAATAAAACTAACTGTAGATACAGGCATAAAACTTAGATGCTGTTGCCAAAAATGGAACTCCAGCTTAAATTTTTTTTAGTTAGGTATCTAAAGCAGTGGAAATAACATGCAGTTTATCACAGCAACATATTAAATAATTAGTTTATAAGCAAACAAACCACACCAGGAGATGTATTACTAGAAGAACAATAACCCAGCACTGCTACCCAAAAAAAAGTCAATCTTCATAAATATTGAAGTAATTACCAAAGGAAACAACTGCTGCAAAAAATGCAAATATTCTAAAACATACTAGCAAAGGGCATAGAAAAAAATGTATAAGGCTTTTCAGGATCCTGTTTGATATGCTGCATACGTTACAGGTAACTTTTTTCAACAGCATTATTGTTTGCCCCCCTTCCTTAGTTAACAAAGCTGATACCAGATCTCAGTATTCTCAACTGTGGATCCTTGTGAAGTCATACTGGAACAGATAATTCTCTTTGCAAATGTAACTTCCAGGTAATTTAAAATACTGTTGCCGCTAAGAACAGAATACAAAAGGTACATTGTGGTATGGCATTACACTCACCAATCTGGTTCAAAAACAAGAGAGCGGTAATAAGCTGGGAAAAAAAGGTCTCATCAAATTCCTGGATTAATCTTCCCTTTTTAATCCAGTACTGGTTACTATTCTTATTCTTACATTTGTTGTCAAGACATGCTGTCTGCCAATAAACAAGCATTAATCTCTTCATTTCATGTTGATGCAAAGGCTTAGCAAATTTAATGAGAAAAGATTATTTGAAGGACAAAGAAACCACAGAAAGGTGAAAAGGAGGAGAGGGCAACAAGAAGTTGTCTTTTATGTGCTTTTCTTCCGATTTCTAGTCACATAAACTGAGATTGATACACAGCCTACTCTGGATCACAACTAAAAAGAAGCCCTTTAACTTCAGCAAACTTTTGCTCCCAGGCTTATTTCAGTTTTCATTCCAGAGAGTGGTCAATGATTAGTGGTTTAGACGGACCACCTTTAGAAAAAGAATCAATGTTAAAGGCTTGCGGGAAAAAAAGACAGATATCTGTTTATTTTAGAAAATACACACAGCTTTCTCTGAATATACCATCAAGACATATGGCGCACACAGAGTTGTGACTCTCATAACACAGATAAACAAATTATTTTCTTTTCTGAAGTGACTCACAGACAGAACAGCTAAGGTTTCAGCTACAATTAAATCTTCATTTCATGCTTCAGAATCTAAAAGGATCTCCATGAAGCTAATACGCAGGACTCAGTTAAACAGTGCCAGTGCTCAAAATGTTCATCCAGGTCTGAGCCTAAAGGCTTTAAATGTTAAACATAGGAGTAATTCTACTGACTTCTATATAAGCAACAACTTTCTTTTACTTAAAATGTGTAGCATTGAGTCATTGAAAAAAACAAAATCAAAAACAAATCTGAAGACAGTCAGAGATATCAGATAAACATCATTTAGTGAAAAGACTAATGATAAAATCAAGTGTTCCATAAATACAGCAGTTCGAGATTCTGAATTAATTTTGTTCAGCAAAACCTCCATCCATCAAAATACCTAGTTCCACATTAAATGTGCAGCACTACTACCAAACTCAAGTACATATTTAATCGCTTTTGACTGAGGTCTTAGCATGCATACTTCAACCACTTGAAAAAATAGCTCACAATCCACATCAAAATATTCAACGCATTTGGTTTCAGTATCAGTTCATCACACTATGGGGCAAAATGAACAAGCCAACCCTCTACCAACACATTTGTACATATTTTTCCTCCCCTAGAGGAAAAAGCCTCTGACAAAACCCTTGTATCAACCTTTAACGTGCAGTCAAGTGAGATGTGCATTGGACGACCTCTGGTATATCCCAGAATAAAGGATCTGGATGAGTAATACATTATTTTGAGACTATGTTATATCGTCATAATATTAGAAGAATTCTGTTTTCATTTATACTTGTGCCACCTAAGAAATAGACTGTCTTCCTAACAGCACATGATAATCCAAACTCACAGAATAAGAGAAGGCAAGCCTAAGGGTTGGCTTTTGCTATAATCTATTCCAAGAATATATAAAAGAATAAACCAGTATAATTTATATTCTTTTCCATCACTCCTACATGTGCCTTTATGCAAATCTAACCCTCAGGTTGCACATTTGCCACAGAAACGTTCACATAACACCAGTTCAATTCTAAGGATGCTGTATAAATCATATGTAGGGGACTACTGCAAAGAGTCAACTGCATATTCATCTTACAAATATGCACAGTTATTCAAATAGAATTGCACGTAAAGATGTTGTACACTAGGAATACTCATTAGTATTTTACTCATCTATATGCAGCATGCAAAATAAAGCAAATACCGTAATTTCTTAGTATTTGAGAATATTCATAAGTGTTTATAAATAACAGGCATGTCCTTTCCTCCTCAGAGCCCTGGTGAGTTCCATGTTGGCCCTCAGTGTAAAATGAAGTTAAGTAGGCTGAAGATATGACCTTGCTTCTGGGCAGCATTCTCTTCTGACTACCTAGAACTAATGGAACACCCAGGGCTTGGTGTTCAGACAGTTTAAGAAGTATTTTCCAGTACAACCTGCCTTTTCCCTCCGTTTTCCTGCGTGTTTGTTCATTCTTCATTCATGTAGCAGACAATCCTGGGAATGGTACACAGAAGCAATACCAGTCATCTGAGACCAAAGTCACTAATGTCACCTGTGTTAGATGATCAATTTAACAACAGTTTGCATGACTGGGCTCTAGGCAGCATCATCTCAAACATCATACTGTGGTCACAAAAACCCTATAGTAAAAATTGCTTTTTGAAGTTGATTGTAATTGTTCCTACTGAGCTACAAATAAAGTTTATAAGAGTTTATGCTATAGAAGGTTCATATTTGAAGCTACTGCATCACAGCATGTACAAAGACTGCACTTATACTTTTATACATGCATTTTTCTTTTAAAAAATGCGCTCCATATCAAAGATGAACTTTCACACTTGGCATATCTCCAGGATTACAAACTTATTTTTCTAAGCTTATTTAGCATGAGAGGTTTGCTTGAAACATTATAGAACAATTTTGTGATATCATTTTTCTTCTTCCTACTAAAGCACAGCAAAATTATTTTATGAGGAGAGATGGTTGCACCTCTTTTTCAGTGACTCAAAACTGACTTGCTGTTTAATTTAACTGAACAGATGTTTATCATCTTTTACGGTTTTTGTTTCTTTGGATTTTTAAGAACCAGGGGGAAGAATAACCGATACTATACAGCTTCTTCTGCTAATGAGGCTATGCAAATATTACCATCAATAATCTGGGGGAAAATAGTTTAAAGTAATGATAAAGCCAAGTTTTTCACAAATCACAATTTAATTTGCATTCTCATTGCTTCCTGATACTTTTTAGAGATCTATTAGTCATACTGATTGCAATCGAGGGGCAGCTGAATCTCAAAGTGCAAAGTGACTCTCCCAAGCAGATGATTCTTTCATGCAATTCCATTTCAACTAAAATATATTGCCCCCCCAAGAAGTTACCCACATTACAAGCTAAAATCAGCTGTTTACTTCTCAGTGAAAATTTTACATAGCCTTATAATGGAAAGCAAAATATCACTTGTTATTACTGGAATAAATTCAGTCCCCAGCAAGCAAATAATGAAAATAGATGGGCCTATTACTCTTATAACATAGAAGTTACCAAGAGCAATTCTGGTACCACAAGAAAAAATAATTTATAAAAAGCAACCTTACTACTCAAGAACCAGAATGCTTCTATCAACCCAACAGTACAAGTCCTCCCACTCTGCCATGGCGATATGCATCAGCCTGGAAGAATCAGACAAAGCCAAACTGATGAGCGATGCGACGCTACACTGATACAACGTAAGGCAGAAATTAAAATGAGATCAAAGTTCTGAGTCACACCCCTTACCATACAAGTAAAAAAAAAAAAAAAAGAAAGTGAAATAGAAAAAAGCCAGCATGCATGGATTATTGTGAAGTAAAAAATCTCTGAAGGAAGCTAAAACATGGAAGGATAAAATAGCTAAGTTAAAATAGCTATGAAAAACAGCTATGCAAAAACAATGACCTTTTACGATACATCAGCACATAAATGGATTCTAGTACTAAAAAGATGAAGATGGGAAAATTGCTAAAGTGAAGAAAAAGCTGTATGTGTTCAATAAATACCACTTATCTGTATTTGACAATGCGGGTAACTACTACATGAGGATAATGAAATACTTCCAATATATTTATGACTAAAACAGATGTCATCAAGATAGTTTGTAGAATTTCATAAGGAAAAACATAACCACAAGGTCTAGAAAAATGCCCAAGAGAACTGCCTTAGGGCATCTGTGTGTCACCAACGTCTATGTCCGATGCACATGGGAATAACCAGAAAATTTCTCCAGAGTAGGTGTCCCAATATATATATAAAAAAAGTAACAACTAATAATTGCAGGAGAGTTAGAATACTTTTAATCACGGACTAAATGTAAGAAGGAGGTTAATTAATGAAGTATTAACTCACTTCATAATAAGAAGTATAATTAAAAGGAAAACAGTATCATTAATGCCAGTCAACATGGTTTTATAGAAGAGCTTTCGTGTTAAACTCAGGTTTAATTCTTTGTGTGAGTAATTGCAATAACACTAACTATTTAGGCTTTTATAAGGCACTTCACTTAAAACATGCAGCATTCGAAACAAAATAACACAGTGAAGAATACATTAAGTGAATTAAAAACAAGTTAAGTAAAAGACCTCATATTTAGCCATTATGTCAGTACTAGAGCTAAAGTAATTTTACCTTGTTCTCAGTGAAGTGAAAATCACAGTACCATCAGTGCTGGCGGAATGGCAAACAGTGGTGGGAACGGCGTGATCCGGATCGGTTGCTTCACTGCACTTGTTTCTTGTACACACATTCTCATGCACATATTAAAAAAATGGAATGAGCATTTGCAGAAAGCATATATGTAACTCCTAATTAAAAGAAAATTATTTACGCTCAGACTTAAAAGGCTTAATCTTTTTAATCCTTTAAATAAAAAACAGACTTAATTGGATTGCAGTATAAAGTGCATACAGGAGGCCATACTGAAAGACTCTTTGATCTTGAGGATAAAGAAATAAGGACACCAATGTTTAGAAATTAAACTTAAAAAACATACCACATTTCCTATTTGAACTTACCTAACTCTAAAGATAACAGAATCTGAAACAAATACAGAGAGTGCCCTTATGTCTTGAAGTTTTCAGGTCAAATCTATACACCTCTGTATTCTTTAATTGCAAAATAGTAAGTCAGGGTTGTGATATATAGGAATTGCAGTACATAAGGGGTCAGGCTATATAAACTAGCAGGACCTTCTGTATCATTTGAATTCTGCAACTCAGAAAGACAAAGGTCTTCGCAGCAAGGCAAAGTTTTGGAGAAGCAGGCAAATGTATGTTTTTTCCTCCATGTATGTTTCTACATTCAGCTTTACTTATGCAAGAGTTAACCCATCCTCATACAAACAGGCATGTGAACAAACAAATATACCCTTCCTCTACCTATTTTTACTTCTTCAAGGAGGCTGGCATGCAATAACTCTTCCTATAGAATCCAAGCCATTCTGTTATAAATCATGACTCATCAGATGCAGTCAGTTTTGTGTGACAATAATTTTAAATAGGATCAGTTTTGCATTCTGCCATTACAACGAACAAGCCAAAATCTTACCACCTTTCAGGGAAAATGCAAAGTTAATTTTATCTATTTCCTCCAAACAACAGCCTCCCTGGCTTACTACCAAGCACACTATTCCCTCAGAACAGCCTTTGTGCCTTTAGTAGGTCTTTGACTTTTTTTTTCTTTAAAGCAATTAAATGTAGTTCTAGATGTTGCAGACACATCACAGCATATTTACTTGCAGCCCGCATGTTTGCTTCAGTGGGTTTTCTTCAAGCTCCCCGGTCTCCTCCGCCTGCTTGTCTGCAGAGAAGCTTCAACGCTACACCTGTTGCTTAAGTTTACGAAATGGAACTTGAATTACTCATAACAGAAACATCCCATTCAGTGATAAGTATCAAATCTGCAGAGAGCATAGGATACTTGAGACAAGATAGTATATAACACATGAAACAAACTATTGAATACGATAGGATTAATAAATAAAGAGCAACAGAATTCACCATGGCTGGGATTAATCCAGGGTCTTCGCTACTCTCTGTATGTCAAACCACATCCAGTAGCTAGAAATCATATCCCATGTCCCAAGCCATCTTTAATTCCACTTTAAGTGTTTACCACTATGTAAAATCCACTGTTAAATTAAGAACTTCATACCACATCTTTTCAGATAAACTGTTAATGTAATCTGCAGCATGGCCAATTATCTTTCAAATGAAATTTAATCAGAGGTTATCTTACTCTTAGCAGATTTAAATTTATTCTGTTCAATTACTCACACTTGTGTCAAATATGTCCCTTAGAGGTCCTAAAGAAATAGAATTACCTGCACTGAGCATTTACCAGAGGAAAAAAAACCCACAACGTTACTATCTTCCAAAGAGAATAGAACATGAACTGATCTCATATAATAAAATGGGCAGTTTGCCACAAGACCTTTAACACCCATCTGTTAAAGTAACCCAGAAACTTATTCATTGGAGTGATAGATGAGAAACACACGATCGTTTTCTACAAAGTTTTAATTACCAAGAAAATGGCACTATGCATTTTGTTCAGATTAAACAAATACTACTAGACAAGCCTGCCTCCAAGACAGTAAGGCAAATAGCAACAGGTTTTTTTTTTCCAACGCAAAGAAAGAAAAAACTTCTTTATGCCAGATGGAGTTCCCAGTTTGCCCAGACTTGCCCCTTCATTCGCTGTATGTTTTACCATGTTATTGACATAGTGCAAGATGTTGGTTTTTCTTCTGACAAACTAACACCAGACAAAGCTCCCTTTCATAAAGTACTCAACTATGCATGAATAGCAGGCTACCAAAAAAACCACCAATGCTAAACACTGTGCAGATGGCTAGAACACAGACCACTGCTTCTCAGAATAGAAGCAATATCCGTAAATTGAATCCTTTACTGGGATATCAATACTCCACGCAAACTAGCAACACAAAGTTTTGTTATTACATCAAAGCCACTGTATTTGATCATTTTACTAAACTTGTACCCAACTGGTATTAGAGACGCTGACAAAACAAGAAGTAACTCAATGTCAGAAATGGGAAGGTTTTTACCTTCCTGAACAGTGAAGGTAGTTACACAGTATCGATGATCAGTATTTCAGTCCAGCTTCCTAGATGGTTTTAAGTTGCAGTTTTAAATACAAACTCCATCTCCCGATAAACTCAAGCATTTTTTGCAATAGATCAACTGTTAAAAGAGTACTTTTGCTGTCATTCAGTTTGATACAGCACACATTAAAAAAAAAAACCCAAAAACAAACAAGAAACAAAAACCAAACCATGCAGCTCTACGCAGACTATTCAGCTCTACTCAGGCACACAGCCAGCAAGCTTCACTGAAACTAAGCATTTTGGTCATCATCTGAAATAAAGATTAATGCTCAAAGCTACACCCTTCTAGCTGTAAAGCTATCTGTGATGATCAGAAATAGCTAGAGGAAGCTTTGAGAGCAATGTAAAAAGTCTTGGGGGGAGGGATGGGGGAGCAAACAAAAAAACCCAAAAAGTCAAATGCAGTTTGAGCAAGTCTTTATTGTTCTACTCCAAAAAGTAGAAATAATAAGACAAACTAATTCCCCAATTCTTTTTGTCAAAACGTTGGGGCATGATGGGAGCCAGCCCTCCAATAAATGCTTGCTTTGAAAAAGGAAAAAAATAACTCTTATTTTTCTGATTTGTGCCTCGCAGCCAAACTTGAATGACCCTGAGAGAAATCTGTGCAGACAAGTCACTGGAAAGATTTATGTGCAGCCTGTTAGATCTGTTTCCCCACCCCCCTTCATGTTATTGCTCTGCAAACCGAGGAATGTTTTAGCAAGTTTTAATCTTGACTAAAATCCATCATAAAAAGAGTGCTACAATATTGCTTTTTTATTACAAATAGCCAAAACTTCTTTGAAAATATAAATGTGTAAAACAATCAACTGACTGTACAGTGCATTTACAAGTACACGATCCAGAAAGTAACATGCAGTGTAAAGAACTGCTTTATACATTAGCCCTTGGACACAGAAAGCTTGGCAGTACTACTACACCTTTAATGACTATAGGGTGAAAAAAAAAATAATTAAAACCCCAAAAATCTCAGTTACATCTAAATTTACTACAAGATTAGGATACATACATCATTGTACAAGGAATAGCAATTTTTAACTAGACACTGTCATCATGCTGTAATTCTTAGAAGGGCTGGCTCTGCCGATTCTCCACTCCTCCTTACAGCTGGTCCTGCTCTCCAGCGGCTTGGTCGTCTTCCCACCGGGCTGGGGACTTTCGTAAAGGACACAGATGGACCCATCTTCGCCTATACGATAAGACACCTCGAAAGGGTCGACCCAAAGAGTTAATTCGCTGGGCAGGAGCTGGAAGAGCCTCTCGTGGCTCAGTCCGATCATCCCCGCCGCCTTTCCTATCAAGGGGTCCATCTGATGGTTGATCCTAATGCACCGGTACCCGGAGCCCTTGGAGGGTAGCAGGGGGAACCAGTGGTGCTTGTAGTGCTCTGCGGGAGGGAACAAAGAGGAGCTTCACCGCGATGCCGCCGGGCCACGGATGGGATGGGGTAGGATGTGAGCCCCCCCGCGCCGCCCCGCTCACCCCGCAGCGCCTCCTGCAGACACTCCCTGAAGCACCGCAGCTGCTCCTCGCCGATACCCCCGGCGGCCCGCAGGAGGCGGGTGACGAACGCCGCCGCCGTGGAGATCTCGGTCCTCATGGCCGCCCCGGACGGAGCGCACCGCACCGCCGCCGCCCCGGCCCGCCGCCAGCCCCGCCGCCTCCGCCCCGCCCCGCGCCTCCGGCCAATGGTGGCGCCGCGCAACAGCCGCGTCACGCGGCGGCACTCCGCCCTGGGGTTCCCATTGGCGGCGGCGGGCGCGGGGCGGGGCTGGCGCGGCGAGCGCAGGCGGCCATTGGGCCGCGCCGTGTTTGTTTTGTTGGCGGAGGAGCGGGGCCATCGCAGAGAGCCGCTCCGTCAGCGACGGCGCCCCAAGCAGACATGGCGGCTCCGCGCCCCCGCCCCTGCTCAGCACCCGAGACGGGCGAAGTTTATGAACATCTCAACGTCTGTTTTGAGGCGTGCGGCGCCAGGGCCAAAGTGCTCTCACAGGGCAAGGCAGCAGAGAGCCTTTAGCGACACCCCCGCCTCGTTTAGCCAGGGACAAAAACAGCTTTTGGGAAGAAAGACGCAAAGCTACAGGTTATTCTTAGGAAAAGAGGTGGTCCAGAAAGCATCGGTTTTTCCTCCGAAAGCCTGTTGAGCTGCAGGCGGCTGGGAATTCGGCACACTTGGGAGTAAGTGCAGGAGTTCAGTAAAATGAGTGAACCGCAGAGTGAAATTTGTCATCGGATGCCCTACAGTTCAGCATTGCATCTTTTAAGCGTGGTACCAGCCTGGAAAGATTTTTTTGTTAGAAATAAATACAAGCCTAATGCTTATTTGAGCATAAGAGCGGTACGCGCACTGCCCGAGCATCCAGCCTCTGCCCTGGCCCTGCGGGTCACGCAAACGGCTGGACTGGGAGCTGTATTTCTGCAGGCCAGAAAGGTCCGAGCCATGGAAACGTTTGTTTGAACAGTCTGGGCTGGCACAAACTTTGTATCATTCTGATAAACAAAGTACCCTGCTTGTTTGAGACAAGGAACTTCGCTGATGACTCATTAGCATCACCTCTGCTGAGCCTCCACGTGTGAGGAACAACCACAATTCATCCCTTTACGATAAAAGCATTGTCTCGACAACAGTTGTCCTGGCAAGCTGGTTTGCCCCGGTGCTCCAAACCGATAGTTCTGCCCACGTCCCAACAACTGGCTTCCTCCACACCGCTGCCAAGTGTCAGCCGAGTTTCACCACAGTGTCTGTGGTGACACAGCTATGACCTCCCCGCCCTCAGTGCAGCGACAAGATTCTTCAGCTATTTTAAAGCTTTTAAAAAGCAGCTGTGTTAGGTATAGCCAGGATCCCCTGAGTTTACAAAAAGCATTCTCTCTAGCCAAAAAAATAAACACAAACTTTTTCCCCCCCCAGCCTTGAAGTGCTGTTCACAAGGGATTCCTCCCAACACTTTTTCGAAGAACAGTGACTAAGGTCAGGAGTTTATCACAGGACAGCCTGCAGTCATAACTCAACACACTTCCCAAAAGCATTTTTCTTTCAAAAGCTCACACAATGCCCTAACCATTTTATTTTCTTCCTTGCCTTATTTAAATACATCCTCTCCCTTCACTGGTTTTGTGTCTTAAATCTACTTTGGAGCCCTTCAGAGGGACCTCACCTTTGAGGAAACTAAATATCTTTGTTTTCCCAACTGCACATCCTAATCCTTATCCCTGTTCTTGCCTATCAGCCTTAAGAACCTGACATCACCTCTAGTTCATCAGAAGCAAAACCCATACCCAGGGAGTTAAGAGGAGAAAAAAAAAAAACCTCATCTGCAGACCTTTACAATTAGATCCAGTTTTACAGCTATTTAAAGATTACCAGCTAATATGCACTCAACAACAGAACTATGAAGAAAAAAAAAGTAGTCAGGCTAGTGTTTTAGTTGTTGCTAGCAACCAGTTTAGCACAGGCTGAGAATTTACAGGATCTTTCCCCAAACCTCTGTCCCTTTAATCTAAGGGTCAGAAATCAGCACAGCTGTAATTACAGGGGGACAGAGGAACAGCTCATCACAGAGCCAAACCTCACCCCGCACAGGAGGAGTTCACAGGGGAATGCCCAGTTACCTGCAGTAGCAGAACAAGCAGTTTGTTCGTTAAGCTATCAGAGAACTACAGTTTACTCCCAACAGTTTATTTTTGCTAGATTCTGCCACCTGATGTGTTGAAACAGTCAAACTGAAGTGTCATTACATTTCCAGTTAAAACTTCTTCAGACTCATTCTGTCTGTAGAAAATCTATTTCAAGAAAGCAAGTTCCTATCCAACTTTGACAAAATTATTTGTAACAGTATGACAACATTAGAACTCACGTAGCGCACTCCTTACTTGATGTTACTCAATTAAGATGATTAAGACTTCTTGCCCTCCGTTTCCTCTAATAGCAAGCAACAGGACCAAGACAGAAGGGCCAAGAACCTCAAAAGACAAAGCTATAGACATTTGTCCAAAACTCAGATGCTATCACCTAGTTTGACAACCCAACTTTACAACTTAACTAAAGTATAATTCTGTATGCCATTCTATAGCCTAACCAAAGATATTTTTATCAAGGAAAAAAAAAAAAAAATCTTCTTTTACCTCCTCTTCAAGAGGAGACAGTGAATTTCTGTGCTTCCTCAGCTGTTAGCTCCAGACCACCCCCTCTCCTAACCAAGTCTCAGATCTGGATCAAGATGCTATTTTATTAGGACAAGTTTTCACTGAAGTCCAATTTGCATTTCAGTACCTCAAACTTTAGAAATTAAGCTAAAAAAATTAATCTTGCTGGTACCTGGACCTATCAGTCACCCAATTACTTCAGTCTTGTTTTATTCAGTGTTTTGAGAATTAGAACACAAATCCCAGCTCTCCAGCTTTGGAGACTTCACTAGTAAAGCCACCCAGGTACACATGGAGCACATCACCCTACATTTGGGCAAACACGATCATCACTTGCTAGTTAAGTTACATAACAGCAATAAAAAAAAGAGTAAGGCTACATTATCTGTTACTTCGTCTAGACACTTGATCTATTCCTGCACAACAATGTTTTACAATTGGTTTAAGACAAGCTCTAGGTTTATTCTGCACATTCTGTCAGGTACTTATCCCAAACGCTTCCCCATCTTATTCACACCCCTTCCATTTGTGAAATACAGACTTCCCCTACCGTACCTATACTGCATGACTTCAAAGCTTCTAACACCCTGATCGCACTATCACAAATGCAGTGAGACAGCTACTCATTTCCAGATTCATTAAAATAACGGACAAAGAAACAACATTTACATGGAAGCTATGAAACTCTTACTAGTATTCAGAATAAACATAACATTACTGTTAACAGCATTAAGAACTGTACAAAACCAGGCATACGTTATTAAACTTCATGCTTAATTATGCTAGAGTGTCCCCCTCCTAAGCTGCATGTGTCCATATGAACATACACACAAATTCCTAATTATATACAGTCTGATTTTACTGTATGTCAGTCAGACAAGATTCTACTACAGTCAGGACGCTTAAGGAATCTGGTTTTAACTTGCTTGTGAGAAACTTAAGTAAAGATGAGAGTAGAAAAAGCTTTCTAAACAAGCAAATTAAAGGCAGTTAAAAATACTTCATGAATAAAAAGTCAATGTTATAACAGTGCTAGCGCAAATTAATGCTCGCTGTATTGAGGTCTGGCACCTCGATCCACTAGTCCTAAGCGGAATTGAAATAAGAAGGTAAGAAGGTTTGTCCATAAAAAAAGTAAAAAGATGCCACAGTCGTCAGGTAATGTTAAAGTCACACTTTGATTTCCTGTACTCTCCTCAGTGAGTTTCACATTTAAGGCTCAAATTAAACAAGCCACAGGAAGACAAAAAGCAATCAGCAGATATGTAACTATTTGACTTATAGTTACTTGTATGTAACTATTCGAATTATAGTAATATATTTGACTCCCTGCCAGAAAGTAGTTCCTTAAGCATCAGTATTTAAAACAAACTCTAGGAAAGGTTCATCAAGAAACCAGTTATTTGCCAAATATTGAGCTAACCATTTTTATAAACAGGCTGTTTTAGAGAGTACTAAGGGTTCCAATAACACGGCACTGGAGATGGTAATTAAACAATTTGGAAACACTGTACCAGCAAAACTGAGCAGTAGACATTGATACATGTTATTTTTTGTTTTGAAACAAGTTTTAAGTACTCACACGCAGAGGAAAAAAGCAAAAGCTTCTAGGTTTGGGTTTTCTTCCTTTTTCTGGAAGATTTCTATGGCTTGAGAGTCAAGAAGCCTCATCACACAGCCACCAGACTCAGGTAAATTACCACTCCTGTTGAGAACTGTTAGGATTAATAGCCTTGCTTAGCACTAGAGAGTAAAGTAGTTGAAGCCTTAGGCTGCAAGAGCTGACCGGGTGTAAACTTTTTGGTAAAACTAACATTTATCTTCTTTGAACAAGAACCTAGGGTGAGCCCTGTTGAGACTGCAGCCACATAATTCCTACAACAACCACCACACGTATAACCTACTTTCACAAAGAATTTTTTTAGCTCATTAACTCAGACTTACTTTGCTGTTACTCAGTTCATCTGCAAGTCACTCCTCTTTAGCAGGAACACCTGGAGTAGAGGAAAACAGAGTCAGTATCTTTATTGTTAAACTGTTTAACACTTCTTAAAAAGAAAGAGTTGTAAGTATTCTATTATTCCCTTTTCCCTCAACTTCAGCTAGATGAAAAGGAGAAAGTAAAACTGAAGCTATATCACTTATACAGCATATCATTATTTAAAAGCAAGAGTAGTAATAATAAAAAATAGTAGCAATAACAATAGCACAAGCCTATTTTTTTATCAAAGAAAAAAAACAGCATTAAGACCAAGTAAAGTCTAAATAAAGTTCTTTTTAGGTTACTTAAATTAAGGTCTCAATACATGCCTCAACAAACACAGACAGCAGAAACAGAGCGCTACAACTTGCAAGAAGAGGTTTTAAACTAAACAATCATTTTTGGTCTTACTCTGCCTAGTAGAAATATCTCTCCCTAAGCATAATCAAATAAAACCATTCTTAAAAGCAAGAACTATGTTTTCTTTAGCACTACACTACAAAGCATTATGTTATCATTCCCATCACAGGGGAAAAAAAAAGAATTTCCAACACAAATAATGGTACCTTCAATGGTTTAAGCATCAAATCCCTCCATAACTTCTCCAGTTTGATATACTAATTAATAAATCAAAACTTCTTAGAGAAACAAAATCTTAAGCCAGTACCACAGAACTAAAGTGATACAAGCATTCTCTCCCACTCGGACCACCCCCTTTTTTTTTTTTTTTTTTTTTTTTTTTTTTTTAATGTACCTATACTGACTAAATGCAGCTGCCCTGGCTGCTTAAATTCAGAGGGACCAGCTGCTGTCACTTTAGCAGAGAAGCTGGGATGCAACAGCACAGCTGAGGATGTTTACCCTAAGGGCTTTCTTTGGGCCTTACTGGCTGATCACAGGCTGCCGCTGCTTATGCCAGAGCAGTGCATAGATAAACAACAATCTAGTGATAAATTTGTCGCACATAGAGGGAAATAGAGAAACGAACAAGGGAAAACAGAATTCTCTGACAGCATTGCAAATACATCATTGAAAATACTTCACTGAAAAAGAAAAACCCATGAAAATAAGCTAAGATCCCATTTTCTTTGCTGAAGCATTTAAACATTTAACCAGCGAGCAACATGGCTGACAATGATTTAGCAGAGCAAGTGAAAAATTACTCTGATTACTACCTTTGCGGTGATACTAATGAGGGCAAATATTACATGGCAAAGTGTCTTTTATTTTTTTTAATGGGCTGTTCGACAGACTTAAGCATTAGATTAGGACTACAATTAAAAAAAAAATAATAGGCCCAACTTTGAGGACGTAACACCCCTTTGAGTCTGCAGTAGAAAATCAGTGAGTGCTTCCTGGCCTTCACAAGCATTAGGAGTTTGCTGAGTAAAAATAATTTCCTTTCCTCACGGCCTTGTGTCTCATATTCCCATGGGGTACAAGGAAAACCACCACTGTATGTTTGTAGCCTCACATTCCTCTGCAGCCACTGTTACCTGAAATAAAAGCCCTTGAAACCAAAAGTATTCTAGAGAGGAGATATTGCTTTATTTGACTGTGTGCTAGGGGAAGAGCCCACAAATCTAGCACACCTTACTGGGGATATTCACCCATTATTTATACACAAAATATTCTCATTATTCTGCCTACCTAATACATAACTCCACATAGGCTTACATATTCATTAGGATGACCGAATAGTCTTTTTGCACACGCATATCAAATTTTGCTGCGTTGGCAAAACGCTTCTGCACAAGCGTGAGTGTCTCAGTGGTTGTTTTCGTAAGGAGACCCTTCCTCACATTATCCTTTTAAGGTATTGGGTCATCTCAGGACAGTAAAAGTTTGCTGTAAGTTTGCCGACTTCTTGAAGGTATTAACGATGTTCTTTGAAGTAGCCATAACTCTATCCTAATTGGTATAGGAGTACATACTTGACGTATAGAAGAACCTTGAAGTGATTAACTACTTCGGATTGTCTCCTCATCGCTATCTGTAACCTCAGCTCAGTGACTATTTTTACACAGCAAGAAGGTCGGTAATTAGCTATTTTCTCACACATTAAGAAGGTCAGTAAGAAACAATTATTTTAGAAACAAAGCAGAGGCCTGTCTTTGGTAACACCACCACAGGGTGTCCTCACAGAGAGAGGACTGAGAAGACGAAATGTCTCACTCGGCCAGCAGCCGGGGTCCGTATTTGCATTAACTACGGGTATGGCTTCTCCGTGAGCCTGCGCCAGAGAGGTCAGAGCACTCTCCGTAAGCCGCCGGGAGAGGTGAGGGCAGCCGGGGCGGCCCCCCCTGAGGGCTGGCAGCGCCATGACAGCGCAGTGCCACAGTGGCCGTGTGTCACTGCCGCCCTCCGGCACAGGGCCCGCCACTGAAAAGCTGAGGGCACCGCCATGGCCACGCTGCGGGACAGGCCAGCGCGCGGTGCGGCCCCCTGCTGGGTTTGCACGCCATGACGTCACCAGGTGCCGCTCATGACATCACCGACCTGTCACTGCGGCCCTGCTGAGGCGTGGCCGCAGCCCGCCCAGGTGCCGCAGCCCAGCCCCTGCCGTCACACTCCGTCACCGCGACGCGCTGTGACATCACGGCTGATGTCAGCAGCCTCACACCGCTAGCGGGACGGGACGAGCCTTCCCACCGCCCTCAGCCACCCCGCTCGCGCACGGCCCGGGCCAATCAGCGAGGCGCTTGCAGCGCGGGAAGCCGCGGACCAATCGTGCAGCCGCTTACAGCCAGCCTGCGCTGTGTTTGACCCTCGGGAACCGCCGTAGGTCGGCCGTCTGTTTCTTGATTGGTCCGACGGAAAGCCCTGCCTACCTGTGATTGGTGGGCGGTGCAGCGGGGGCGTGTCCGGGTCGGCGGGTCCGTCAGGGCGCGCGGGTGCACACCATGGCGGCGCAGCCCTCGCCGGGGTCGCGAAAGCGGAGCGGGCCGGCGCTGGGCGGGGCGGGCTGGGCCGGGGCCGCGCCTCCGGCCGCCCTGGAGAACGGTTTCCCGCCCCACAAGCGCCCCAAGAGCGGGGGGGCGGCCGGGCCCTGGCCCGGTTGCGATCCCGGGGACCCCTTCGGCGACAGCGACGACTTCACGGCGGACGACCTGGAGGAGATCGAGATCCTGGCCTCGCAGGCCCTGTCGCAGGAGCGGGCCGGCGGCCTCCCCGAGCAGGCGTGGGGCGGCCTGGGAGCGGGCGGCGGCGAGCGGCGGGCGGCGGCGGGGCCGGCCCGGGGCAGAGCCCCTGTCGCGGGGCGGGAGGCGAAAGGTCGGTGTGCTGGCGGGGCAGGAGAGGGGCCGGTGGCCCTAGTGCCACCTCCGAAACGCGTGAAACCAGGCTCACGAACGTGCTCTAAGTTTTGTGCACATTGCTACCAGATAGGTTTTTTTTCCAAACCACCAACTTCCGCTAGTAAATGTGTAGTATCTCTTGTATTAACAGGTGGTTTTCAGGTTTACCTTGAAAAAGCGTACTGGGGTTTGCTCGTTATTAAAGTACAGAGTGTTTAAATCCTCTCCAAATGTGTTTCAGCAGCGCTAACGTTTGTAATCTCTCCCAGCTCAAAAAGTTGTCAGCTAACCCTCGTTTGTCTAGGGTGCAGTAAAATTATCTTGGAGGAAATGCTTGCGCTTGCCGCGGGTCACCGTACTATTTTAAGATACTAGAAACGTTTGTGGGGAGGGTTTTCCTCTCTGTTTTAAGGATTGGTGTGCAAGCTCTTAGAAAGTTACTGTGGTGATTGGATGCGTGTGATTTCCCTCTCTGTACTGACAGTACTAAGATATTCAGACATACGTAATGGCAAATAAGAAAATCTTGATGTTAAGTCATCAGTGACGTACATAGGCACCCGTGCTTCAGAACAGATCTTGTCTTTTTTTCCGCACTAGGAAGCAGTACAGAAGATAGTCTGATGAGAGATGCGTTCCAGTTTGAAGTACTACAGACACAGCATGAAGAAATTAAACAGAAGGTTAGCAACATCTTGTCCCCCGCCCCTGGCAAATAGCACGTCTTTTGTTAGAGCTAACTGAAAAGTGGTATAAGTTCGGTTCCAAGTATTTCACTCTAATCAAGTTGATCTTTGAAATCCATGAATCTGTTAAAAGCATCATATTGGAAACAGCTCCAGTAATACTAAGAGTAAGAGCTATATTTGGTCATTTCAGATTAGTAAAGGCTAATTTGTCAATTTTATTTGTTTACTATCAAACTGATTGTCCTGTCAGCAAAAGTTGGCTTGTGCAACTTAAAGATTAGAGAAACTTTTAGGCTGTGTGGTGTTACTTTACCTTCTGATGATCCCTTATGGAAAGTTACTAGGGGAAGAAATAGATGTGGAAAAGTAAGAAGGCAGAAATGCCTGTACCATGTCCATCCTTTCTTTGGCTGACAGCTTAGGAAGAATATAAGACCTGAGCAAGTTTATGATGATATTTTACCAGAAGAGTCTTTTAGCCTCTTGTAAAATTGCATGTAGGTACTTCCTGATTCAGAAATATTATACATGTATTTAATATTCTATAGTGTATTTTTTAAAATGCTTGTGTATTTGGTTCTGGGTACTTTTTGGTGTGAAAGAGGTCCGCAGCTTAACAACACATTGTGTCAGGGAATTTCTTTGATTTTTATTTTGAACTTTTACCCTACTGATGTTCAGGAGATGGGTCCTGGCTGTTAGGAGAGGTAGTGGACAAGGAGTAACTTGAGCATAGCACTCACAGCTCGGTGGACCTTTGTTTCCTCACAGTCGTGCTTTCTCCCAGACAGGAGGGTCCTACCCTATTTGCCTTTCTCTCATCACCCTTCCCTCTGTTCTCTGTGTCTTTTCCAGTTCTACTATATCCTTCTTCATTGGGAACGCTCCTAGCTGTACACCACGCTCAACGTGGGGGTGAACCATAGTTTTACGTAGTGGTATAGAGGTGTCTCTCTGCTTTTTTTTCTCCATGCTTTTCTGAATAACTCATTCTGTTATCTCTCCAAAGTCTTGCCTCCGAGTGGTGATGGCTGTTCAGAGAGTATTTGTGAAGATACTGCCTGGGTGGTGGTAGCGTGTCTTAGGACAGGATGCTTGTTGGCTGCCATGCTGGATGAAATATTGGAATTAAATTATCATTGTTATCATCCAAACAATGAACAAATTATTGTCGTGTGTGAGTAGAATGCGTTTCAAAGAAAGAACATAATCACAGAGAAGAGGAAAGAGAACAATGGTCTCTGCCAGATACCAGGATGGTATATGAGGATGTGCCTTTGCTGTCATTTATAATTCTTTTAGAGGCAACACTAGCTGAGCCTGATTTAATCAGAAAAACATTAGAAGCAACATTGCAGAATTTCTGAACTGAATTACAGGAGCATTTTTCTCCCCTGGAAGTATAAATATACCTGATTTTCAACCACATAATGTTATTAAATACCTACTTTTGGTTATATACATCCTTTAACGGGATCCATCTGTTTGCAGCTGAAAGAAATGCAGGATGAAATTCTCACTAAAAATGGAGAAATTAAAATTTTGCGTGACTCAATGCAGCAGATGGAGTATGCTATGGAGGAACAGAAAAGATCATACATGCTGTTGGAACAGCAAAAATGTCAGACTTTAAGTGAAAAAGAAAAAGAGTTCTCCAAAAAGGTTTGTAAATATGTCGGTTACCTGCAATCTCATGCAGAAGCTAGTTTTATGATTTAATGATGTCACAGACCATCTAGTCAAGGAAGAATACTTGTGTGACGTTTGCAAATGATGTAGGCTTTTATTTTCTTACCTAGAAGAAAGCATTTGTAAGAACTTGCTGAGGGCTTTCTTTGGCCAAAATAAAAGAGTAAAATTCAGGTGGTAGAGAGTTTCGTTTACTTGTTGCTTTTTTTTAAGCAATCATTAAAATAGGAATGTATTTTAAAATGGGAAAAAGCGACAGAATGTGCTTTATGACTCTGATCAGATTGCTGTTCCTGTTGCAGTCATCTTTCTGAAAGCCCTGAAGAGGACAGTGGCTGCTTTTGTCCTGTTTACTCTGCTGTTAACGGCCTCACTGTAGTCGTGCTCTGCGTGGCACTTGGTCTGTCTTAACAAGCCATATGCTTCTTGCCTGAAATTTTGACACTTGGTTCTAAGATAGTATTAATTGGACTAGCATACATAAAAATGGAGATCTTATGCAGAGTTCACAGTAAGTAGATGGTAACCTTGAAACCTTATGGTAATTCTAGTTGCTCTGCAGTTGTAGCGCCTCTAAATTATTTGGTAACAGTAAAGCTGTCTTTTTAATTCCTCTTTCAGTTACTGTCATTACAGTCAGAGTTGCAGTTCAAAGATGCAGAAATGAATGAATTAAGAACGCGACTTCAGAACTGTGAAAGAAATAAACATGTTGCTCAGATGGTTTTAACACCAAGGTGGGAGTTTTGGAAAACGAATTTGTGTTCCTTTTAACAATATGCATGCTTATACTATTAAAGAGGTTTTCTTTTTTCATGTAACTCTCAGCTCAGTTGTCTTCAAAAAATACAACCAAAAAAGTCTGTTGACCTCTATGGAATTTGCTCAAAAAGAGCCTTGATTGTGTCTGTGACAGAAATGTAAAGGGTTTATATTGAAGTACCTTTAAAACATCGATGTAAATCGATCCTTGTTTATTGCTTAATAAAATGATTACAAAATAAATATTGATTCATCTAAGGGTTTGATTTTTATTTTAGCCCTAAAAAGAATTTTGCAGTACAAGTGAAATCGGAAGGATGTTCTCCACAGCCTGGAAGAAGATCTTTTCCTACAAAGGAGTCCTTCAGTGCTGAAATGTGCAGTAGACCATCGTGTTCTCCAGGGAATTTGATTGCCTCGACTGCTTCAATCAAAGAAGGTAGACCCATATACAACTTGCGACATTTTTAGCTGCATAGGAACGTTCTGCCTTAGATAAGGCTTTTTGTACCATGTGACTGAACAGTTTCAGTAAGTTCACTGTAGAGAAAAACAAGTATTTGTTTTATTTTGTTTTTTCTTAAATTTCTTTCCATTTTATACCAATTGGCATTAAATGGCTGTGACTGAAATTTGCACCAAGATCATTTTAATTCACACCTTGGTAATGTCTATATGCCAGATGCCAAGATGTCAACTGTTGGCCCAAATGAAAAACTTTCATTTAACATGTGATGGATGAAAATATTCAAATTGTTAATCTGCCTTACTATTGAATAAAGAGGAACAGGAAATAATTTGCCTATTTCTTGAATTGGTCTGCTAGTCAGCTAATGCATTTTTTGTATTCTCGTGGTTTTGGCTTTAAAGCTGGCCTTTTGGGGGATTGTATTTTAAAGCGTACATATTTAGCTGTATCGAAAGAAGCAACTGCAACAGCATACTCATTTCTTCTCTTCTGTATAGGGCAGTAAATATCACTAAATTGTGTCTTGAAATTCATTGAGTAAGTCTTAGGAAATGAATATATGCATGTATTTGAAGATTGCTATAATACGGAACAAAAATGGTGTTGTGTTGTAGTAGCTGACTGCCATGTTTCCAATAGGAAATAATAAATGGAAGAAATGTGTGTATCATCAACTAATCCTTTCAGGAAGAGTCATGAAAAAGCTGCGATGTTACTGTCAGTTACAGTATTCAATCTGAAACTGCATGGGCAGTATGAACTCCATCCAAAAGAAAAATACAGTAGCCTTAAAGCATTAGTATTGCTATTTTTTCAGCCTCCTGACTGTTCATTATGGTAACAACACTCAATATGCCTGTTTGTTTGAAAAACACACTCGATTATTTCTCTTCTGAACCCTGCAAAGCTTTTGGCTTCAGTTTGGCTAGTAATTGTGACATATATAGATGACTGAAAGACTATGAAATATTCAGTTTCTGTTTATTTTTGTTAAGATTTTTATGTTGATTTTTAACTAACATAGTCACGTAAATCTCTGCTAGTAGTGGGAATTTGACTTAAGGTGTTACTTATTTCTAAAAGAAAAGTGGAGAGCGGTAGCCCTGAAAAATCTGTGAAATATTTGACAGTAAGGTGAAATTTTATTCGCTTTTCTAATCTATTTTGAGGCGCGATTCTACTTGCATCGTAGGTCTTAACTGTTGTTTGACATATCTGAGTTATACAAGACAGATATATTTTCTGGCCTACTGTCTGTTTACTCACTATATAACAGCTATGGCTAAATGAATGTGCGTGGAGGATAGGTACAGATACATAAGCAATGTAGTTTTCATATTACGTTCATAATTCCTGTTTGTTTTAGACAGTAAGATAACCCATCCTGAAGTTTTATCTGTGAAGCATGAAGCAATGGGGAAAAATGGTTTCTACAACTCTGTACCTAAACGAAATGCACAAGGTAACTTAATTCTGTTAATACAGAAATAGCGAGCGTTTCTGAGGAAGAGCGCAGATGCCTTTACTAAGCGGTGTCATGCTGAGGAGCCTGCTGCATAAAATGTCGCCACGCAGAATAGCGGCGTTCAGCTTTTTGCTTTGAATATTGTGATTTTGCAGTAAAACATTTCAGGTTATATTACTATCTTCTATCCTAACAACATCCTCATGTTGTTAATTCTATTTAAGAAAAGAGTTTGCCTGGGTTTTGCTTTATGGAAGGATATGGATCAAGAGGCATTTTATTACAAGGCTCGTTCTTTCATTATTAGTATGTTATGCTTTTTATTGTGAAATGATATAAAAACAGGAAAATGTACTTTTTTTTGTTAAAATGAAGGTAAAAATGATAAAGCAACATTTACAACAGTCAGCACCAGGAAGTCTTCAGGGTACTGCTTTATTTCCAGTTCAGAGCAGAGCTGCATCACATAATTTTAACGTTGGGACTGGAACATGGAGGGCAGGTCATCAGGATAGTTGGGATATACAATCATTTGGCTCGAGCTATTTTCCTAATATAGGATTGTAATTAAAATATCTCTAAATATAGTTTGGTTAGTATTTAAATCATGTCTTAAATTCATTTTTCTGAAAGTCATTCTCTTTTAGAGAAAGATTGGTAATGAAAACATTTTTTTTGAGGTTGAGGGCACAATAAATAAGGCTAATCTTTTGAAGTATTAATTTGTTGTTGATGTTGCAGTTGATAGTAAAGCTCCTCCAAAGACAATTATGTATCTATCCTTTCAGGTTCTATCTTACTAAATGCACTCATGAAGCAGCCCATTGTCCCTGGGTCATTACTAGGACTTTGCCATCTTCTTAGCAGTAACTCTGAGCCTCTGCCTGGAGCTACTTTGCAGCCTAACTATTTGGATACGTAAGTTCTATTTTTTTTTTTTTTTTGTTTTGTTAAACTGTATCTGATGGGTTCTTAGTATAGTGGCATTCTCTACACTAAGAAATTCATGTAGGATAGCTCATTCCTTGTGGTAAATGTTGTTTTGCTTAGGCCATTTAATGCAAAATTTGGAATGTCGTCCTGCATCTTTGCTTCTTAGTCTTTGATTATCATAGATACTAAACAGTGGAACAACAATAAGAGATAAGCTAGGTTATTTCTATATTAGGGGAAGGCAGAGAAACATGTTTAGTAACACCTAGGAGCGACTCTTAGCAGCTTCTGTTGTTAACCACAGGACGTAAGGTCATAAAACTTGGATTGCAATGAGGGAAGCATATAAACATGATCACGACTTAAGTGGGAAGAAAACGTTGAAAAAGCGATCATGTGAAAATGTGATCATGTTGACAATGTGAACAGTAGGCTTTATATCTTCAAAGCCTAAACTATGTTCAATTTGTAATGTACAATTTATGTGCAATTTTCCAAGATACATTTATAGTGACTGGTAAAGAATTATGAATATGAATACTGTATATAAATTATAATAGGTTTTCACTTTAGAGAATTAGACTGTAGCTCCTGAAATACCTTTGATTTTCTGATATGTTATTTTATTAGTACGTCTTGTGTTTTGTGGGTTCACAGCAAGGCTCGTGTCTCATTGCCCTTGCTATTTATGCAAGTACAGGTGGTATGTTTGGCCTTTGTAGCTGCAGTTTGACTAGTTAATAGCTGAACTCTCTCTCTATCATCTCTGGCCAAGAAAATAACTTGTTGTATTCCTTTAAAGGCCCCTACATACTACACATCAGTAATGTACGGATACTTGTTCTTCCCAGAAGCTACCAAGTAACATTAGGGGAAGATAAGAATGTATGATAGGTTATCAAAAGCATGAAATTGGAAAGCCAATGTTTGAAATGTAGTTTCAGAGAATGGCTTATAGTGAGCTCCTGAAGTTATTCAGCTGTAAGCTCTGACTACTTTCATAAGACCTAGGAATGCTTTGAAATTGCTCTTCCCATGCAGCTATTGAGGAGTAGGATTTTTTTTTTTCCCCCCAATTTATATTTTATTTTGGGAACAGACATCTCTTATTGCTCCAGCCTTTCTATTATTTGATTCAGAATAGGCATAACTCAAATCTCATTTACGTTCTCTGCCTTTTCTTCTGAAGTATTTCCTTTCTTTTCATTTTATTTGGATAGGAAGTCCACACAACTACCCAGCAGCAGGACAGCTCAAGAAGAAACTGCTCCTCTCGTATCCCTGAGAGAAGCTCAAAAACTTGCAATAACAGGCTTGAACTTGATTGCTATGGACGAAGGATTATCCGAAGGAAGCCCAACAGAAAGCCGGAGAGAGTTCTTGCACCTCACACCCTGCAAGATCCGAGGCGCTGTGCATCTCCTGCCCTTGGTAGAACACCATATTGGTGCATACTGTCAAGCGGTACAATTGGCAGACAAGTCAGTAAATGGTTCTTATGGAAACCATCCAGATGTTTCTTCCAGAACCAACACAAATATGGTGACAAGTAAGGAGGACTTCAGGTTGTCTCTTGAAGAAACTACAGTTATATCACTGGGTATTCTTTATTATTTAGCATTTTATAGCTGGGATGTTGTCCACACGTTGCTGTCTACTGAAGTGGAAAAAAGTTCTGCTGCTGGAGATGAACAGGTTACCAAGATGGACAAAAATGTGTTGTGTGATAATCAGTGCAATAACAAAGAAGATACCAGGACGCAAGGAGGGCTGCCTGTAGCGCCACAGGATGCTCCCAACAACAATCGAGCTCAACATTCTTTGTTTAAAAAGCTGCTTCAGGTTTTAGCTTTTTCTGCTGCAAGAGGGTCCCAGACTGATAGTATACTGAACCAAAGCCTAAAAGTTTTGGTGAAATTAGCTGAAAATTCAACAATGGACTTGCTAATGAAGTAAGTCCGTAATAGCTTTAAAATTATTTCAGAATCTGTTGTTTAGCATACTTTGTGCACATGACAATCTAAGTTTTGACATGTATGGGGGAATATCACATTTCTCAGATGTCACTTGAGAAGCAGTTGAGGATCTCGCTACTGCCTTTGCTGCTAATGCATGTGGTAGTCACCCCCGATCGGTCACAAGATTTGCTTATGAAGTCTATACGAAGCAGATGCTGTTGCCTCATTGCATCACGGTCCCTTGAAAGTGAGGAAATTTTTTAAGGCCACATGCAGTTGATCAGAATATCTGTGAGATCATTTTGGGTTTTTTGAGATTGCTGTGAGATGCATAAGGAATGGAAGCACAGTGTCTCACTCTGGTAGGTAAAATGCCGCTCTGAAAAGTGAGACATTTCATCTGCTAATGGTGTAATATACACAACCATAGTATGAACTGCAGACTGACTGCCAGATGTAACAGAGTATGTTTTTTAGTATACTTTGTATTTATGACACCTAAGTTGAGATCAGGTATGTTCTGAATGGCTAAAAAGGCACAAATTACGATGCTGTGTACAAGAAATAAGTGTATTTTCAGCTTGTCAGTGCCTTTTCCATTTCTAAATCTGAGTTTTCTTTTGAAGTTTTCAGCACTTACTGAGTAGCCAGATCCTGCTCGGTTGCCTGTGTCCGGAGACCCCTTTGCCTGCTGTCCTTTTGACTGTCAGACTGTTGTCTATTATTGCTCAACACCACATGTTGGTTGCTCAACTTTGTTCTCATTCAGGTAAAAGACTGCATAACACAGAGACTTGTTATCAGTTGAATGTTAGTTAGCATGACTAAAAGTAATGGAAACAGGCCTTGCTCCGAGGTGTTAAAACCCCAAAAGGCAAAAAGCCTGCTATGTTACCTGAAAAGTTGTTTTCTAGTGCAGTGTTTCAGTTATTGCTTGAAGAGTATTTCATCTTGTGGTACCTGTCTACATACAGTACTTTTGATACCCATGTGGATTTTTAAATCTACTTTCCAGATTAATGTCTATTATATTAAGGGCTGATGAGGAAAAAAGGGTTTGGAAGTTTAATTTCTCTGCACATTGTAGAGTTTAGGGATTCCAGTATGCTACATGATAAATAGTCTTTGCCCAATTCCTTATGAACAAAGTGGGATGGTATTACCACAAACACATATATAAAGTTTAGGGATACTAGTTTCTTCAGCACTGCTTAAGATGTCTGAAGTAAAGTGAGAAGTTGAGCCTGTATCATGAGTCCCAGGACAGCACTGTACGTATGCTCTGAAATGTTTTCTTGTGTGACAAAATTAATTTTTGTCATATGCAATTGACTAGTTGGGAAAAGAACAAAGTTCTCTCTGTTTCAGACACCTGCCTCCTTCTTGCACTGTACATGTATATTACATCAAGACCAGATAAATCAGCATCTGAAATGCTTTGGCTTCAGCTGGAACAAGAGGTAACCGCAGCTGTTTGTTCATGTGCTTTTTCCTGCTGTTTCCACATGGGGGAGTGGGAGGAGCAGGGCAATGCACAAATGGTCCAAAACCAAATTCTTTCTCCAGCTGAAATAGAACACTGGAAGTATTGACTGGCAGAAGGCGATCACATTGATTTTTAAGAGTACCTGCTTGAAACAGAATCAGTATCTATTCTTAAAGATAACATCAGTCATAATAGTCATAGTTAAATCACTGAAAAAGCAAGAAAGATCGTAGGATGGCTGTAAATGTTCAACACTAAGCTTTACTTTGCTTTTAGATCAATGGAGTAAAAGGAAGTGAGATCTATGCTTCATTTTGATTGTATTACTTACTTCTGAACTGCATCTTATGAGTTATTACATATAAAAGGCAGCCTGTAGCAATTTAGGATTATATTCATTGTGTGCAGTGGAAATACTAGCTTGCTGTATCATAGTCATGATTATAAATAGAAAGAATAGCTTTTGAATTTAATTGGTATTGTTTGTACTGATAGTGGTGACTTGTTTGAGGTTCTACCATTTTGCTCCACTTCTGCTCTCATTTGAAAGAACTTCAAACCATTTTCATTATCCCCATACCTACATCGTTATATTAAGTGTAAACATGTTACTTGTATGCGGTGAATTAAGGCCCACTGCACCTCGTTAACCTTTCTCATCAGAAAGTTGAAAAGGTTTCTGTGCAAGGCAAATTCTACATCTGTAAAGTTTTACAGGGAAAAAGCTGTAACAATTTTTTTGGGGTAAAAAAAGATCAACTGTTAAGGAAAAAAACCAAGAGTGCTTGAAACTAGTAATGAAATATCATTTCTACCTCCCCTTTATTTGCAGCTTAATTGTTTGATAATTCTGCAGAACCCTAGTACTGATTATAATGCAATCTGCATGTTTTTGTAATAGACAGTTAGACTCCTGACAAGGTGCATGCGGTGTTCCAGTCCGGTGGTTTTATTACCCGGTTCAGACTGCCAATGTAATCTCGAGGTACGTCACTACAGTGGCTTGAGTTTAATCTACTGAGAACTTAAAGGTACTACTCAGTGCTGAAATATCTTTTTGCCCTTTTTTTAGCTACAGTGAAACAGAAGTGTACTGCACTTCAAGGATACCATCTTCTAGGAAGCTTGCTTTTGCTTGATAGAAAATATTCTGAAATTTTGAAGTTTGAAGAGATTAATCAATAAAGTTCATAATAAAATAAGTTTTCCGCTACTATAGTTCTGTGTATTGAGGCACTTTTTTTCCCTCTTGCAGGTGGTTAAGGCACTAATTATAATGTTACATAGACAGTGGATGAAGATTAGAAGATCTGAGAACAGCTTGTGTGCATATAAGGAACGAATTATTCAGTTTTTACGGGACGCTGTTTTACTCTTACACAGCCTATCTCAGAAAGATAAACTGTTTCACGAACACTGTTTGGAAGTTCTTCATCAATATGACCAAGCCATGCCAGGCATAAGAGCCATTCTCAAAAAGACTCAAAAATTGAGTGCCTGTGAAGGTAAACTGCGTCAAATGATAATGCTGGCTTTTATCCAAGCTGTAGAGATAGAAATTCCCCTTCTTTCCCTTTCCTCATTGAACAAGTACCACGTACCAAACACCATGGGTGTTTGCTCAGACTTCTGAAGGCAGTCCATAGTCTAGTGCTTCTCAATCTTCATTATACTGAATCACTACTCTACTGTTCTTAATAGCTTTATTTTGCTCTTCTCGCTGTAGAGATATGCCCCTACTATCTGATCAACCAAATCCTTTGCTCCAGCTGTCTTTAGTAGAACAATCTGCACTATGTTACCTTAATTAAAAAAAGAAATAAATTAAAAAAATCATTATTCCAAGTCTTCAACTAGCGTTACACCTTCGCTCTGCAATTGTTTGGGGTTTTTTTCACTGCATCCTTAACATCTCTCCTCCTCTTCTTCCTTTTTCCACCCCCCCACCTTTCTCTGTTACCCCAAAAGGTTCTCTAGCCCATGTCCCTGAGGACTTGCCCCTTGCTTTGCTCACTTCTGGTGTCCATTTCCTAGAGAGTGCTAGTCTTGTGAAATTGCCTCTCCTCGTACTGTGACAACGCTTCTTTGTTTGCTCATGGCATTATTTACATGCATGTTGCGGAGCTGATGTGAAGATTGTGCTCTTCTGTCAGTGTGTGGTTCGCTACAAGTTGTCAGGCAAGGCATCTGGTCTTATTCAGAGCCAGAGCGATAACAGCCTTCATTGTGGTGTACGTATTGCATCAGTACGGCAGGTCATGCAAGCATGCCTCTATTGGTTACAGTGACTTTTCTGGAGATACCAAACAGTATGCCATGTATCTGTTCTACTCTGATTGCTTAGAGTGTCACAGGGTTTTCTAGAACCTCGACTAAGGCCATGTCTAGTTACGCTTGGGAAGGGACCAAAACAGCGTAACAGCTTGTGACATTGGGCATGGTGGTGCACGCATGTGCTTGCAAACCTGTAACAAGGCTAACGCACTCATGTTCTTCCTTTACAACACAAAATACTAGGCTGTTGTCCTAGTGGCTTTTCAAAATTAGTTAACAAAAACAACATTTTAATAAGTAGTCAGAGCTTGTTGTAAAATAACAAAGTGCCCTTTACTGTTTTTTCACTAATATCTCAATTTAATTGACTGTCCAAGATAGTCTTCCCATTTAATGCCTAAAAAGGCATTAAAGAAAAGAGGGGAAGAAGTTTGTATGATGAAATGCATTGAGCCTTGAAAAAGGATGTTTGCTGTAGCCTTCTACAGTCAGTATGTCTTAAAATGCAAAAGATACCAGCTATAACCATATTATATGAAGTAGAAAATGACTCTCTGAAATGTAGTTTTGTTGTTGTCGTTGCAGAGCTGATTTTGGATGAATTGTATCCTCCTGAGCCAGAAGCAGAAGACCAAGGAATGGACTCCAGCTAGCTAACATCTAGCAAAGATCTTGGTCCTTCCTCATCTAAGTCATAATAATCATTGCCAGCGTAAATCTGAAATCTATTTTATTAAGTGATAATCTAAAGGTTGCACTCAGATGCAGCGCAACTAAGACACATTTTTTTTGTGATTATTTTACTTAAGCACCATCTAAATGTAGATGAAAACAAAGAAATTTTGATGTAAGAATTATACTGCAATGTACTGTTTTGCTGTGCAAAACAACTCCATGGCTTATGACCGGTTCTGTTTATGAATTTCATCCTTTATGAAACTGCTGTGAATGGAATAGAAATGTCACTATTGTGTTCTCCATTTTACTGGGACTACAGCTGAATTTACGATGCTGAATGTGCTGAGATGTTTGGGATCACTGAGGTCATATGAATGTCTTTTGACCATGTTTGTTTCTTTTGCAGCTGTAACACTTTCTTGCTTGACTTCCAAAATTTTCATGTTGATATTAGTAAAGAGTTTACTAATTTTAAAAGCCCTTCTAGAAATAACTTAAAGTTGTCAGTTCAGTTCTGAGCAAGAAATTCAAAGCCTTGTAATGATCACCTGAGTTCAGTAATTTTTCTCAGTTTCATGGAACTGCTGAGATGCCAAAACAAAAAATACTAGAATTTTTTTTTTTTTAAACAAGTTACCTTAGAAGAGTAAGATGGTAATGTTGAAGAGAACATTCTTTCTTAGTAGGCAAGATAAGGATATTTAAAAGTTGCAGAATGACTGGTTGTTTTTTTTTAGGCACTGCAGCGAAGATGAATGAGCATCTCATTCCTAGGATGCAGCACTGAAGTTTGTAGGAAGAACTTTGCTGTATTGTATGATTGTCACCTGTCATACTCAGCTGCAGGTATCAGCTGAACCTTAGACCCTAAACAGGAAAGTGTGAGTGCTACTAAAAGAGCCTACAGGTTTGTATTTTAAAATAATATGGAAAGCTTTTCATTTTTTGACACATAGTTGATTCAGGACAAGCCTGGCTCCAGGGACCAGGAGGAGGCGGCGGCACTACAACGGTGGGAAGGAAGCCCTTGGAAAATTGGGAAATACCCAATTCTCTGGTCATAACCCAAAGAGGCTGTGTCCTGCCCTGGTGTGCCTGTCCACACTCTCGTGTGCTGAGCAAGCTTTTGACTTGGCTTTTGATTTTGAAGAGAACTTTCTCAGAAACCGCTATGTAGAAATAACCAGTGTAATAATCCAGCATCTCCCTAGGGCCAAAGCTTCACTCCTTCCACAACACAGCCTAGGGCTAAACTGCCTCCTCTTCGAGCAACAGCTGGCAGAGCTCCACCAGTTCCTGTCTGTACAACACAAGCTGCCAACTGCTCCTCTCAGTAACAGGTTTCAAGTCCTTTGTAGCATCTGGACAATTGCCATTGTCCTGCTTAAATGCAGCAAGGAAGGACACACAGGCACATGACGGCAAAGCCTTCTGAGTCCGTGTGTGCTGGCATGATAACTACCCTAGAACTGCCACCAGGGCACTAGACAAGACATGCTACAGAAGTTTCAGCGTGACATAAAACCATTTGACTTGTCCTCTAAAAAAAAAAAAAGAACAAAACCACAACACAACAAAAAACCTCAAACAAAACAGCACTTAGCACTTTCTGGCTTTTAGGACTAGAGATAAGAGTTTGTTAATGTCAGGTAAAAGCCCCTTACTCAAACCCCAAATAAACATTAAGAGAATTCTTTAATGTAAAGATAATATTTAATTTTAATAAGATAATATTTAATATTAAGATAGTTCTTTAAAAATAGCCTGATGAGCAGTGGTGAAGCAGTATCTGGCTGTTAAGTCAGTGGCAAACTTAGAGCTGTTCTAACAATTATATGATAGTCGCAATATCCCAAAATGCAATGACGTGCCATCACTTTTCAACTGCTCTATGCTGTTCTCACCACCTAATTTCTCTAAACATAATTTGAGTTTATAGAGATAAGATGCATTAAACTCCTTCTTCAGGTGAACAGAACAAATGAGCTGTTAAAAGGAGTTTGGACAAAAAACAGTTAAGGAATCCCAAATTGCTGAAGTGATCCAGTTATAAAAACTTGTTTAAAAAATTCCTGGCCTCCTCTAAAGGGCATGTGGGTAAAAGGGAGAAGTGTATTACTGCTAAACTTTATATAAACACAAGTGTTATCAGTGGAAAAAAAAAATGCTAGGAAAATACCCCTAACTGTTCCCTTCTGGCACTGTGTCTGCTCCCATCCACCCACTCTAACAGACAACACCCTAACTTGTACATCTACACTCCGATTGTTTTCTTCCCACTTTTGACTTTAAAGTGGTATAGCCCAGGCTATATACAAACAAACCCTACACCTTCACTGGTAGAAATGATAGCAGCATCATGGTATTATGAAATTAAACCATAGCTTTTAAAAATGAAGGCATCTGCTGTAACCGAAAGGTTGACTCTCCTAAGGAAAAATGAGTCTGCACTCCTAAAGAGAAAAGGCAGACATAGGTATAATTACACAACTGCCATAATTCACTGTACGTTAAGTCATTCACAGCGACCAATCTTTTGTCAGGATTATTGCAAAATTGTACTGACCTTCAGTAATTCTTCCCTTTTCTACATTCTCTTGGGATTAAAGAGATCCTATTACGTATGCAACAGCTGATCATCCCCTGAAAAAACCCGAAGAATTATTAGAGATCATGGGGCTACTGGTTTATTATCTTCATGACATAAAAATAACAAACTCAGACTGTTCTCATTGGGCACGCCCTGAAGAATTCACAGCATAGGAGCTCTTTTTTTCAAGGCCAGTTCGCATTTTCCCCAACATGTTATAGATGAGCTGTGCTTCTGTATTAACTGAGAAAAAGAAGTTTACTCTGGCATCAAGCACAGTCACAGGATGTATAATGAAGTACTGAGCAACAACAAAAACCACCAGTCGTGTTCTATACATGATGATCACATTCCTCAGTCAGCAGCAGCCACTCATCTGTTTTCTTCCTCATGGGGATGGCAACCAGAGTTTCCCTTTTGCTGAAAGCTGAGCTAAGTAGAGCTGTTTTTTTCCTCCTCAATGAACTGTACTGAGCAGACAGGACTAAAGCCAGGCAGGAGCTGGATGAAGAAAGCAGTCCCCTCTGCCAGTTTACCCATTACTTGGGCAACTTCCTGCAAAAAGGAGGATGACAGCCTTGCTGACTTGTATTTTAAGATCTACTGACACTGCCCCCTGAACAGCTGCAGCACAGGAGGAGGTAACGTTGCATTGCTAAGCACCTTCCTGTGGTGATTCAAGGACCTGATGTACTACATGGAGTCAAACATGCTGCCAGTTGTTTCTACTAAAGCTTTGTACAGAGATAAAGTAAATAATGCTTCGTTGACTAAAATATTTAGAGAATTTGCACAGGTAATACCTTATTTTCTACAACTTGCAGAATCATTGACTAGTTGAGGTTGGAAGGGACCTCTGTAGATCATCTAGTCCAGCCGCCAATCAAAGCAAACTTCCCCAGGCAAGACAAACAATTCAAAACATTTTTGTAAACCATGCTGTAATAGGTCAAGATGGCAAATTCAAAATACCTCATCACATAGCATGCAACATCGGACCCAAATTGGTTTTATTCATATTAATCTCACTAGTGTGAACTACTGCTTAGAAAGTTTAGCCTGTGCTAGACTATTAACACAGTAAGTTGATTTAACCACTGAATACTGGTTTTATGTTACAGTCAGTAATATTAATTATGATCAAATGCAGCAGTTCCAATCTGCCTGTGTATTACCTGCTGTGAAGGTAATAACATGCAAACTCGCGTTTACAGTGTAAATTGTTAAACAAAAACTACGTATCATTGATTATTTAGCAGACTGATAAGAAAAGGTGGGTCTGTGAGTTTTATAGAGACCTACAAACCCGCTGTGGCTGAAGTATATCAAAATGCTTCCAAGACTGAGGGCGAACATGTTCAGTACTAAGTTTAACTGCAAACAGCTAGCAGCATGCTGAGCACCTTGTCCCTGCAGCAGCTATGTGTGGTTCACCTTGGACTAATCTTAAAAGTTTTAGTCCTAAAGCTTGTAAGTGAAACAGTGCTCTGAATAGCTGCTCAAGTGGTAACCTGCATTTGAAAACATCTAGAGGAGACAGCTAGTTTATTTTCATATCGGTTATTATATTCCAACCACATAAGTGCAGTCTCCTAACAGAGATAACACAGAACAGTAATTTTTTTTTGTCTATGCATTTGTCTAGCTGTCTCATATTGTAGGTTGGTATTCTGAGAATGTAGCTGAACAATTTGTTTTGCTAAAGACCTCCTTTACAGCACAGCTGTGCTGCCATACCTGTCCAGCAGTCTGTAAAGCAGATTCTACTGGATTCCAGGGCCAAAGTAACATCGGCAAGTGAGCCACGAAATGCAATGGCAGGAACAAGAAATGTTAGAAGGAAAAGTCTCCAGTAACTGATTTAAAAAGTTATTTTGACTGCAGTAAGGGAAACAGGATCTCAGAGGTTAATTTATACGCATCTTGAACTCCAGCGAAACAAAAAGTGAAACGTACACCCGCCTTGTCAGCCTGCAGGAGAAGAGGGACAGCACTGAGACTGAAAACGGCATTGCTTCCGAACCCACACAGCACACTGCGGCCCCGGGGGAAACAGAGAGGCAGGCAGAGCCTCCTCACTATCCAGTATTGACAAAAGTAGGTAGCTTTTTCTCACGCCTAAAGAAGTCACTTTGCAACAGAAGGACATCCTTTATAATACGGCTAACTTACCCTTAGTGGAGGCTGACATAAAAAGGCGAAGCAGAGGAGACTACTCCATCAATACAGATGCCTGAGCTCTTGAAAGGATAAAATAACGTATTTTCTTCAGCTTTATCTCACCTCTAACAGGTTTAACTCGGATATTTTTTTTACCTCCTATATGGCTTACTTAAAAGCCGTAAGTGCGACCAGGTTGCTGTGACACGGGCTATACTAACAAGGACACAAAGTCAAATAGTAACCAGAGGGAAAAAAAATAGGCGCCAAACCACTGGCTATAGGAAACCTGGCAAGTTATCATACATGTCTATGTATGATACCAAGTTTCCATACTTGAAAAAGAAAAAAAAAAAGAGATAATTGCTATAGTTTTTCCTTTCTTTGTATCCAGTTCCTCCGTGCAACCTTGCTGTGGGTTTTAAAGATGCATGCCAAGTTTTGTTCTGGAAAAATTCACGCTACCACATAAACAACTGCTGACTAAACATTAAAAAACGTAACCAACAGTATTCCTCACCTAATCCTGGGATCTCAACTTTTTAGTTCAGCAGTTTGCTCTCCTATAGGACATTCTGCAGCAATTTTAGAGGGTGAAGGTACATTTGAAGTTCTATGTCCTCGTTAAAGAAAATCTGACGGTTTTAAACAAAACACTAGCTCCTGTTCCTCACACCTGTGTGCAAAGAGAAGGGAAGGCACACAGCTTTTCTCTCAACAGGAGGCTTCTCCACTTGTCACTTCTCAAATTCAGCCATATTGCACAGAGGCACCTGCTAAAAAGTCATGGGAAAAGAAAAACAGATGAACTAAAAAGTAGCGGCAACAGAAACATCAGAAATAACTCTGCAATCTCCTGGTGTAATTTCTAGCCCAAACATTAATTGTATTTGTTTTCTAAATTTAGTTTTTTAGGAGCATACATTTTCTCTGCTGTCCTCAGTTAACTAATATAAATTCTGTTGAGAAAATGTGAAATAAAACTGGAAGTGAAATGGTGTACATTTCACCTGCAACACATTATCAGCCTGCAGCAGAAACTCCAACAAATTCAAGTAACATTCCAAAACTACCTGATTATTCCATGATAAACAACTCTTTCAGAATAAGTTTGGGTTTGTTTTTTTTTGTGGGCTTTGTTTTTTTGGTGTTTTGTTTGTGTGTGTCACCCCCCCCTCCAAGCTGTCAATTCAAGGTAATGATTATTATATACTAGACACCCTTAACCGATTCAGTACTAATATGGGTCTTTAAAAATTCTTGACCTGCTCAAAAAAAATATTTTCAAGTGAAAGACTAACACGTCAGGGGCACGAATACAACCTTTCAAAAGCATTTTTTTCTCCCCAAACTATTTAAAGTACACCAAAAAAAAAAAAAAATCAGTTTTCACACAGAGCAGAAAGCATCACTTACTACACACCGAATTGGTCAAGCTGATAAAAGAGGCATGATATTCAACACACAAGTCAAAATACATGTTGAGAAGATATTAAACTTTAATCAAATTACAGACCTCTTTGAAGTCTACCATCTTGTCTACACTAGATTTGTTCCAATTTCTTGGGATTTGTTACCTAATGCATTCAAACTTCATGCATTTAATTGACTCCTTAGGCTAGACGAGGCCTTAGAAGCGATCCTTTTGGGTTAGCTCTGAAGCATACTGCCAGGGTATGCTTATATTGTCCTTGCTTTATGTTGTGACCTGTAATTTTGATTAGGCTTCAGTCTCCACTACCAAAAGTGCTATTCGTGATACAAGGTGAATTAAAGTACACTTGGTAACACTAGCTGACAAACACAATGAAGTCATACGTAGATTTGCAAATGCACTCCTACATAATACTTAAATTGAGGCTAAGAAAACAAAATTGATAGAATATACTTCAAACACTGCATTTATTACAAAGGTGCATAGAGTTTATGCCATTTCTTTTGAATACTTACATGTAAACTACCAACAACATACAAAGCTAGGTTACAGTATGTAATAAAATCAACAATAATTATCTAGTAATTTCAGTACAACATAATATTCTACGGTGTTTAATTTCACAAAACATTTCTGAAACAAAGGCACTTACAGAATTACAAAAATGAACATATACTCTTTCAACACTTTATATTTTATATTCCATTCTGCCTCCCCTGCAGCACTGTGGGTAACTAGTTTGATGTGAAGGCAACAGCAACTCGGACTGACACATCAGCAGTGCTTAAACTAAAAGTTTATGGATCAACTTCTCCATCTTTTCTGTAATCATCCCATTCTCTTAACTACACAAAAACAAGTTTCAACGGGTGCACGGCGACAACTGAATAAAATTTGGTCCTACCCCTTATTGTTAATGATGATTAATATACTAAAAATAAGAAAAGATCTGAGTAAGCGCTCCAATTATGAAGTGAGGTAAGTGGACCCTTTTCTTTCAACAAGTTTTGTAACTGAAGTAGTAATCCTGCTAAAGTAGTTCCTTGTATATTAACGATTCATCTCTTCACTTGTATATAGTTATTAGCATATGTTCACTGAACGAAAGGTGTACATTTTCAGGCTCCTTAACCCTATCCCTCATCTCCTCCCACCATACACTGATGTTCAGGGCAATTTATTTGGTCTGCACATCTACACCAAAACTTCAGATTTGGGGACCTCTGTTATTGCTGCCACCTTTACCTTTCTACTATCTTTTCCTTAGGGCTGATGGCAGATGACTGAGCCAACTTCTCATGAAATTGCAGATTTTTCTTTCATAACCAAAACATAACCCTACTGACACTGCCAGGAGCCATACACTTTGTATCACCAGATGGAGGAAAGAAAGAGCGGGGCAGAGGAACACCCTCATGAAGCCTAACACTAGGACACCTGTGCTCTGAGAGCTGCACGGCAGCAGTACTCACCAGCTGCATCTCACTGGCCAGACTCCATCCCAGCAGATGGCTAAGAAAGGTGCTGGAATAGTCTCTGCCCTCCTTCTATATGAATAAACACAGAGGGGTAGGATCTATAGCGAGAGAATTATTTCTGCAGTTATTCAGTGCCCTCCCGCACATAAAAATTCCAGATTTCTAGGAAAACACTTCAGTGTCAATACAGGAGACACTGTCCATTTTCGGTTGTTCTCACATAACTCCTGACAGCGTAACAAAGCATTGTCCGATTTCTGGGCTTATAAGGCAGGAAAGAGGAGGAACACACAGATACAGGGTGTACGTGCTCTGTGAGTGCCTCTTGGCACCATTTCATGCTATTAACTTCAACACTCTTGGAGAGGTGTAACAGAAGGGCATGGGTTGTCATGAATCCCAATGCTAAAAACTTTATACAGGTTTCTTCTGAAATGCCCTGAAGACTTTCTTGAAAAAAAATTAAAAATTGGAACAACCCAGAAATAGATTAAAAAATCAGGAAGAGAAATAAGACTGCCTTTGACAGCAGCAGTTTCCATCAATCATATGAGGTAAAACAATGCCACCATCAATGTTTTTCAAACAGTAATATACCCTAAATAGAATCACATGAAAAATGGCTTAATGGCCTCTCTAGAAAAGTAAATCAGTGTATGAGATATGTCAAAATTATTTCGCTAACTATGTCACAGAGATACATACCACAGACTAGATAGCTCTACTGAGGAATAACAAATTGTATTTCGATGTTAGAAAAGATAAAATTGTAGAGGATACTAAGAAAAAAATATAATTGTGATTCACTTATCAATAGAAGGAGTATAGAGCCAAAAACCTTGCAAACACCAGTAACAGTCATGAGGATGTCTCAAGAGGCTTCATGACTGCAAGCACTGCCTTCTTGAATATACATTACCTTGTGTGAACAAATCCTACCACTCCTTTCCCTGACTTCTCATTTTCTGCTCAGCTTTATGGGAATGTTGAAGACAGAAGGCAGGTTTAATCTCTACTGTGTTGGGCTGGGATTTCTTATCCCCACCCCTGTATAGTACTTTTCAAATGCAGACTGAGTTTATAAAGATCTGTCATCCTTGGTTCCTGCCGTCTACAGTTCCCACTACAGATAGACAGCGACAAACTCTTAAGCATTTTAAACCCCTGATCTATTTGACACCCCATCTCTGTTGTAAAATAAATTCCTTCCCTTATGATGAGACAGGGCTGAACACTGGCAGGTACTTCTGTGTAACACATGATTAAGGTGCTAATTTTCCTTCCAAACATATAAACAAGACATGACTTAAGTAAGCTTGTCCAATAATACCCGGACAACAAATATTTGTCCAATAATTTTTATGAAGAATTCTCAGGCTTTCAGCTTTTGATCTATTTGTTCTATTAAGTGGCAGACAGTTCGGTTTTGTTGTTAGTTTCCAGCTATAAATGAAGATGGCCTGAGGAAACACCCAATGAAGGCACAGCTCTTAAGCCTTAAAACTGGGGAAGAAAATAGGAAATTATCAACTCATACTATTTAGCACTGAAAAATGCAACCTGTCCAAACACAATTAAACGTAGTTTGCTATCCTCTACTGAAGGCAAATGTGCTTCAAAAAAGGAAAATTCCCTTTTGAATGGTAAATGAAATGTATTACATTGTAGCTTACCTACAGTAATAATAGTAGCATTAAAACATGCAGAACATACATAACATGTATCAGGTAGTTTCTTGGAGATTAAGTTTTTATGTTTTAATACTGTGCAAAAGATTGCTACAGCTTTGGGTGTTTGATAATGCTCATATTAGACCATTCCTTTCAAAATTATTGCACAGCAAATGTTATTGTGGTTCTTATTTCTGAAGTATTCCTTCTTCATGCTTTTCTCATTGTATATAGAAAAAAAATATCTCTTTTTGGATTTGCTTGAGGTATACAGTAACAACTTCTGCAAGAAAAATACTCCTTCCTCATACTCAAAGCATTTAAAAAGAATATAATGAACTAACTTTCATTTTACTTGGACAAAAGATTGCTGTCTTCCAGAAAAATATACTATACTTGCACAGTGTAAACAGCACAAATTATACTTTAAAAAGTTTTGTATGCAGAAGGACAGCAGAAGATCTTTTCAATAGGTGGGTTTCTGAGGATCCACATAAGCAGGGTTGTAAGGCGGCTGGCTGACTGGGTAAGGTGCTCCAGCACCAGCTGCAAAAGCAAAACAAACGAAAAACCAGATTTGTAAAGTTTACATTCTGAATTCTACATCTACACTGGCAACTCTGTTTTGAGCACATAGTTAGGAGGTTCCACTTGCCTAGCATCTTAACTGGACTCGAGATCAGTTTGTGACAACTTGTAATGCATCCACATTTCATAAGTAATATCACAAACACCTTTGTTCTTGTGGGGTTTTTTTGATGCTTGAGTGTACATGTGTATTATGGTAGCCACAAGCACATGGTTAGCCTTAAAGAGAGAATGTAGTTTAAAAAAAAAAAAAAAGAACGGATCTGCTACAAACAAATAGCCAGTGGAAGTCAGAGATGAACACACACGAGGATATACCTGATAGTATGTCAGGAAGTAAAAATAAACCACTGGGCAAGAGGACTAGAGAAAGCATCTTAGGATTCCTTCAGGGATAATGCTTTCCTGGTAAGTGTCACAGAGTTAATTAAAAAATTAAAATAAAAGAGAAAAAAGTATCCCACCACTACCAAGCACGTTAAAGAGTTTGACATATATATACTGGGTGTATATCACTCAGAAGATACCCTATTTTCTAGTATTCTGAGACAAGCTGCTCTCAAGTGGCTTCTTCATTTTCAGATCTGTCAAATAGCATAAAGTTAGTTCAAACAACACAGCACCTGATCGGATCCCTGAACGTACAAGTGTGGTTATCTTTTGCTGATCTTGTAAAGTGAGTGGGTTTGGCTCCTGTATGACAGAGCAGGTATTCCCTCCCTTGCATGCAAACTAATTAAGAGAATGCCCCTTGGTTAATAAGAAAAATAAAGGAAATAAAGGAAAGAGCTCTCATTTTGAGGCATTTCTCAGCTGGCAATATTTTTCCCAGAAAAAAAGTATTTTAAGAACTAACAAGCCAGCAACAGTTTGAGAAACCAGAGAGCAGGAGAAGCAAGATGACCAGTTTATTGGCTCCCTCGCATGATAAAGATGAAACCAAAGAACTTTGGGATAATCCCATAAAACCCACAGCTTCTTCAGAGATAACAACAGGGCCTGCCAAGTCAGTGTTTTTACAGGTGGGGCTGGTTTGCACATTGTTAATGTACAATTTCTAACTGATCTGCAAATGCTTAAGACCATGAACAGCCATTTTATATTTGAGTTGTCACAAGAGAGTTACTTTCTAAGGGCATTATCTACTACTCAGGGCTATACTTTGCTCGTTACTTAGAAGAATGAACAGTGTGGTTTGTAAGAGGGTTTGAAGATCCTAGGACAGATAACAGTCTAGTTCTGGCCCCTCTGAAGAGCCAGGAGCCATTTGTTCAGAGAACAGCTATTACCAGAAGAAGCAGGAATTAGTAACAATAATAATAAAGGTGCACGAAAACAATGCTGTGAAGGAAGGAAAGCAGAAGAAAAAAAGATTCTGATAATTCTAACTGCTAGTCACCGGCAAACTTGTCTGAAGTCAATCAGAGGCTTGTTATTCTACAAACATAGTGATGAACTACTAGAAAAAGCCACCTGTGTAGAGATTAAAGCATCTAGCAAATACAGTATTAGAAAGGGTATGTAGAAACACTGAACTACTATACCTATGTTAACTGGACTTTGAGTTTAATATGAAATTTCAAATGAATTAGTAAAACATTCTACTAGATCCACCGACAGTCCCACAAACCACCAAACTTTGTGAATATAGGTCCAGCTACATCTCCTCTTGCAATGCTTAACATCGAAATGGTGATGGGGAAACTTCAGTAATGGTCAATTACAGCATCCACCATCACTTGAACTTTACATATTTGTTTACATTTACATCAACATAGTCATAGAAAATAAAAAATGTAAATAATACAAGATTGGCTACAACACAACTGTCTCTTTAGCTATTTAAGAGATGAAGAAACACTCAGCCTTGCCTCACCTGCCACTGTTTCATGATAAGCTGGGGGTCCTGATGGCTGCATGGGATAAGGTGGAGGATACTGTACAGGGTATGGTGCTACTGGCATTCCCGGTTGTGGCTGGATAGCCACAGGCTGATATCCTTGATATGGGGCTACTGGGTAGCTGGGTGGCACTCCTTGTTGTTGGGGATAGGGAGAGTGAACCACTGTAGTGGAAGTAGTGGTGGTCACAACAGCTGCAAACAAGAAAAAAGGAACACGGTTAGTGCTGATGGTTCTAGGAGATCACCTGGGACAGCCAACAACAGTAGAGTAAAAAATATTCTCTCTTAAGATCAGTTTCTTCAAAATCTCTGTAATTTTCTTTTTGAAGGTCCACGAAAGATTTAGAAATGTAGGCCTCAAAATATACTTCCATTGATCTCAGTGGTAATGAGAGCCTTCACATACTGGGAGAGCAGCCAACTTATCTCCTTGTTTCTCAGCCACAGAGAACAAAGAATTTTTTTCTTGAACTCTTCAGGAACCAGGAACTCAGTCCTGGCAGCCAAATTACCTATCATTTGGAATGAGACTGGAAAACCTGCTTATTTTTAAATGTGATCTGCTTTTAAGGATTAAGGTGATAAAGATCTCCTTTATTTGGTAAGGAGCTTCCTACCATGATTGCCCAAATGAGTTTCCTTTTGTATGTTGTCTACACACCAATGCATACATGTGTTAGTACATCTTTCTCCAAATAACAGGTAGAAAGGCAAATATACATTAACTCATTGATTTTTGTAGGAGCTGACGTTGCATTATTGGTTCACATCTTTTACTGGTATAAGGGAATATTAACACTTTCTAATACACTGCAATAATTTGTTTTCAAAATTTCCTTCTTCTTTATGCTACAATTATAGGCTTTGCTCAAGATTGTACTGTTGCAGTCCTGGGCCTTTGGTGTATTTTTCAAGTATATTTTTAAGAAAACTGGGAAAAATTTATAATTTCATTCTATCCCCTGCTTACCTAAACAAAAAAAACCAAACAGAAGGCAAAACAAACAAACAAAAATCCACACTACAACCCCAGAAACTCCCCAAATGCACACATGGCAGGAGGGGAAAGATAATTTCTAAACACTTAGAAATTATTCCAAAACATCTCTCTGCATCTTCACATTCTAAAGCAGCTTAAATAATTGTATTTAGGTATTGCAACTTCTGTAGCAGAGAGGTAAGGCAAGATTATTTCTCCTTTTATAGGAACATGATTTTCGGGTGGGGGGGGGTGTGTGTGGGAGGAAAGTCTCGTTCAAAGATGTGAAAAAGATAAATATACAGGTACTTACGGCGTGGTCTTCGACATGCTTTATACAAACAGCAACATGAACAGGTGAGGCATAGAATAATAGTAATTACAATCACCGCACAAACAGTAACTCCAATCGCAACAAGGGTTCCAAAACTGCAAGAAAGATACCACCAGAAGTAGTAAGAGTCTTTCATACAAATTTATTACTCTTTAACCTAACCTAACGTACTGTACCAAACACATTGCTCCTCCTCCAATCTGTTGCTTTTACTCGTTCATGCATTTGAATAAGAAATTGGAAGAACTGGCCAGTGGAAGCTGACCAATCCCTATCATGGAGCGCACTCCCTTGTGCATGGAACGAACCCAACATGAGTGTTTGGTCCCTCTCATTTTAGTGTGACTGTGATTCTTGATATTTTAGTGCAACTGTGTGTCCCTTTACGTATTCCAAAAGGTTACCGTGATAAGGTTTCAAAATCACTAGCATGATGACTTAATTTTCCAAGCATTACTTGACTGCTATGAACATACAGGCAGGCATGTCTGAAATGAAGCACTCCAGGCTTCGCAGTGACAGCAAGGTTATTGCACATTTGTTAAGACCTCCCAGGCCCAATCTCGGGACAATCTCAGTACCAAGCAGACCCCTCCACGCTGCAGATTCTTGGCATTTGTAAACAGTTGTTTTAGAAGTCACATTTCACATGGCTTGGAAGATCTGAAATTCTGTCAACTTTACAGCAACAGCAAGTATGTTATGCTACACTACAAGAGACAGAAACACTGCCTAAACCACCAAAACCTAGTATGGAAAGGCCAAAGATTAACACCAGCTTTATCTCTGTGATGAGTACCAAATGATGGAGGCAGATGTAAAGCTTCCGGAAACAACTGTTTATAAGTTGTGTTTACCACACAGGGAAGAAAAAGTAACACTGTAAAGCATTAAATGCCCAGTGACAATTCACTTTTAAGTGTTAATTCACATGACCCATTTCCTGCTGTCTGAAATTAATAAAACCCTTCTTCCACAGAAGCCAAAGTCTCCAGCATTCTTATTTCTTAAAAAATGCACCATGTATCAGTTTTGGGAACAATTGCAGGAAGTCAGTTTTAATGAACAACAGGCTCTAAAATAACGAGTAGAGAGCTGGTTTTATATCCATCCTGTTTTTGCTTCTTCACGGAGATTTTGGCTACAGAACTCTGGTTTTTTTCCTGCTCAGTTTCCTCTAAACAGCATGACACATCTCCACAACCTCCAGCAATTTTCGCTTGGCTACCAAACATCCATCAAATGTGAAAATTGTTTTTGAGTATCAATGACACTGGAAGGTTAAATTGATGACCAAAAAAAAAAAATAAATATGCAAAGTGCTCCATCCCTAGCCCAAATTTGGAAGACTTCACCTCAGTCTTCTAGAGCAACTTAACCCTCAGCAAGTGGGACACTGAATATAAGCATTGACAAATAAACCAGGCTCAATTTAAAATGTATTTCCCCCCCTACCCCCCCAAGAGAGGTTCCATCGATTTTATTCTGTTTCTGCAAGAGCTAGAAGAAAAAAGCTTGGGTCAAATCTCTTTCAAGAATCTGAGCAACAATTTTATCTTACTGTAACTGTATCTAACTTGTGCACTGATTTTGTGAAGTACTAAATATAACGCTATGGATTTACGTCTCAAGTTCTAAATCTAATACTGTGGATCGCCTACACAGTCACTGCACCTATGCATTTCCGTGGGAAACAGGAAGCAGAAGCTGCTGCAGCCTCCTGAAGTCACAGAAGCCATGTCAGAAACACTGCCAGGAAAGCAAACCAGTGAGTGCAACACAGCTGCAAAATGTAAAGATGGATGCATGCATGCTTTGTCACATTCATTTGCATGTTTACAGAATGTTTTTCCCATGCTGACTTGCACACACAAGTGCTTTCCTAACCATGGCGCTTTTAAGTGCTCCTCCCATCCTCCTCACAAGCATTAGTTTCGCTTCAGCACAGTTACGTTCACAGCAAGCTCATCTCCATCCAAAAATCACATTTCTTTCAAGCCTGATATAAAAAAGAAGATACAAATGCAATTTCGGGGAGGATGAGGGGAGGGGTGGGAAGAGAGAAGAAAAAAGGGAGATAAACATGCACAATGATACCACATCCTGAAACACAGGCTGCCTCCTGTCCTTGAGGCCAGCAGCAAACATACATCAAGTTAGAACACAAGCTGAATACTTGTGCATGTGGAAATGCATTAGATTTAAGAGCAACCTGTGGATTTGGATTAATTACACAGGGTCCTTACTAGATACTCATTAGATAAATTCATACATACACTGGAGAAGAAAAAGAGAGAAGTCTGTACAATGGATTCATACATTAGGCTTGACCATCTTGATTGCAATGTTCACAAGAAACAGCATGAATGCCTGTGACAAACTATGAACACCTCTAGAAACGGCATGACAACAAACATTAACTGCAATTACTGTTACTTGTGGAGTGCCATCAGCATTTTCCTTCCTCTTGTTCCCACTTCTGTATCAACCCTGAGAAAGTTCTCCCACTAGGGAACTTAACATTTCCATTACACACAATTATTACCAAACAGCATTAGCAGGGACAACAAAGGAAAAGAGTCTTCTAGGTTCTTCCTTGGGCTTTTTCCCCAGTAAAGAAGGAAAAAGGTTTTTTGCTAGTGACCTACGCCAAGGAAAGAAATTCTTGCGTCAAGGAAAGAGATTAGGCCTGACAAAGACAATTAGAATTCTTCACTTCTACCGACAATGAACCTCTTTGAACTTTAGCAAAAGCTGGGCAAAATCAAACAAAGATAAAAAATGGAGAAAACAGACAAAGTGGAGAAACATCTACTCATCATAAATAAGCTAGCACAGCAGGAAACTGGCAGAGAGCCCTTATCTTTCACGACCACATTCAGTTCTGATATGACAAGAGAAAAAACAGCACAACCCCATCTGCAGCCAAGATGCAACCAAGATGGCCACCAACAGATAAACGCTGGGCAATTTGAAGCATGGGCTCCACTTACTTACTTGTAATGAAGTTGTCTGCTCGCTGAAGCACATATCTCATTGCCTATTTACTGTCTCTAATAAGGAAAGTGACAAAAGCAAAGCTCAGGGAATAAAACCCCACCATATCCTTATTTTCACCAAGTTGTTAGAGACACCCTGTGCATCTTCATCATTTGTCTGTGTCTCTGCTAAAATGACACAACCACGGCATGATGGCAATTTTGCACAGATCTTTTAAAGACTAAATGGAGACACGTATTTAAAGTATAGGTGTGTCAGGCATAGACACTTTAAGGTGCGGTTCTGTGTGTGTGTCTGTCTGTGTAAACACTGTGATTCAGTTCTACCCACTGAAGTACCATGTCATCACTACAGACCAAAATTATAAGCCTTCAGAAACAGCCCAGTGAGAGAAACAACAGACAGGAGTTAGCTCTACCCAGAGTTTTCTAAGGAGTGTACACAAGCGGATTACTGCAGGCATTTTTATCACCCAATTTACACCAGAAGCATAATGTTCCTGCCAGTGCTTGGGCTCATGCAGAACTAATGACTTGAAAGAGCAGAAGGTAGCACGACACTTACGAAAACAAAACAGTACGTGCTACCAACTTGCAGTGTGCTGCATCAACACCCTCTTTCAACAGCAGAGCTCTTCAGAAGTACTTTTTTCTAACAATTTCTATTGATAATCAAAACTAGCAATACTCCTTTGGAATATATGAATGGTCAGGCTCTACCTTAATGTAATAATGTCTGTCCTTTCCCTGCATAAGGAGTACTGCCCTGAGCACTTTTTTCTGAACATTCAGTAATATCCCACGAGTAAAACTACTGAAGAAATCCCACTAGTAAAACTACTGAAAAAAGTACAGGAAGGCTACCAGCAATAGACGATGTTACGTAAGTGAGGCCAGAATGGTGCTCAGCATACTTTACTCAGAGAATTGTCTCAGCTTCAGGAGATATGATATTCCAGATATTGTATAAAGACTCTCTTGTGGTGTGCTAACTCCAGAAAGCCTATACTCCTTTCTTAAACAAAACAATTGCGTCATTTAATTGCTTTCACTTTATGAATCTGTTTAAAAGGACTCTGAAAATATGTGGAAAAAATATATTCACATTAAATGATAATTATATGATAATTAAAGGATAATTAATGGTTATGAAATGATTATTACCAACTGTTAGCATTATACATAAATCACAGAATCGTATCATAGAACGGTTAGAGTTGGAAGGGACCTTAAAGACCATCTAGTTCCAAGCCCCCCGCCCTGGGCAGGGACACCTCCCACTAGACCAGGCTGCTCAAAGCCTCATCCAACCTGGCCTTGAACACCTCCAGGGATGGGGCAGCCACAGCTTCTCTGGGCAACCTGGGCGAGGGGCTCACCACCCTCACACCAAAGATTTTCTTCCTAATATCCAATCTAAATCTACCCTCTTTCAGTTTGAAACCCTTACCCCTCGTCCTGTCATTACACCCCCTGATCCAGAGTCCCTCCCCAGCTTTCCTGTAGGCACCCTTTAGGTACTGGAAGGCTGCCATAAGGTCTCCAACGGAGCCTTCTCTTCTCCAGGCTGAACACCCCCAACTCTCTCAGTCTGTCCTCATAGCAGAGGCGCTCCAGCCCTCTGACCATCTTCGTGGCCCTCCACTGGACCCGTTCCAACAGGTCCATGTCCTTCTGATGTTGGGGGCTCCAGAGCGGCACACAGTACTCCAGGGGGGGATCTCACCAGAGCAGAGTAGAGGGGCTGAATCACCTCCCTCTACCTGCTGGCCACGCTGCTTTTCATGCAGCCCAGGATGCAGTTGGCTTTCTGGGGTGCAAGTGCGCATTGCCGGCTCATGTTGAGCTTCTCGTCCACCAGCACCCCCAAGTCCTTCTCCTCAGGGCTGCTCTCAATCTATTCTCTGCCCAGCCTGGATTTGTGCTTGGGATTGTTCCAACCCATGTGCAGGACCTCACATGTGAAAATCAAAAAGAACAGACATGAGGGATTGTAGCTTAAATATTCTTCCACTGGATGGTTAACGAAGGGAAAAAAAAAAAATCAAACAAAAACCAAACAAGCAAACCACACCTTACCCCCTACACTCTGCAAACTAACGTCAGAGTGCAGAAGTTAGGGTGATCACAGAACCAGATCAGAACACTCTGCTGGCGTCAGTTTGAACATGGGTTTCCAGACTCCCACATTATATATACCATAGTCTCTAAATAAAGCACACACTGTTACAAACAGCTTGAGCTCATTCACTGCCATTTCCTGATTCTTTCTCTTCACATAAAAGCTAACTTTTGCCAATAATTTAATAGAAAACAAAATTGAGAATAAACCCAAACCTAATGGCCGTTTTACTGCAGCAATGATAAATTGCAACTTCTCATAAAATCCATGGGAAAGTAAATATGAAGAGACGACTCCCTGCCCTTTCCTGCCACCACCTCTCTCCTTCCTACTCCCATTCTACCCCTATTCTCTCACCTTGGGAAAGCACTAAATTGCCAATGTAGTGAGCATTCCTCACAGACTCACCTTACCTTTCAAGTTTTCTAATTATTGAAAACATGTGTCAGTTCACATAAGGGGAGTTATGTGATTAGTGCGTGTTTTACCCCCTTTTGGTACTGAACAAGATGCAATGGACTTATTAAAATGTGAGAATAAAACCAAGGATCTAAATAGTACTATTTGCAGAAGTTAATTCTCAAGGCAGTTGTTCATATCAGAGATCTCAATCTTAAACACTGTCAAGTGGAAAAAAATGTAAAATTCTCTGAGTGCATTTAAGGCCTTTTAAAATATCCAGGTTTCAATTCCAGTAACATTTTTAAACCTTCTTAATAGTTTGAATCACTTAAGTTGGAAACATTTTGTAAGCCCTGCCGTAAAGGAAGTTTTTGTATATCTATGCATTCATGACAGTGGGACACACTGCAACTTTTATCTTTAAAAAAGAAAAAACACCCAAATGAACAAGATCACTTAGTTCTGAAAAATTAGTTTAAGCAGCCTATTTATTTCGCAAGTTTTAATCTATTCCAAGATTTGTTCCATGCTACAAGAAACACGTTTGCAGGGTCCTTTTCAAAAGCATGGCTGCTTTTAAAAACAAACATTTACAAATACTGAGTTATGGCTGTAACACAGGGTGGTCTGGAAAGACTTCAGAAGATAATTTAGGCCATTTCTAAAAGTCTAAAAAAAATTGACTATAGACATATCATTCCTTACTGCTCCAGAAAAGGACAGAGTTCCCAGAAATGTGTCAGAATGGTAAACTTCCAGACCTGCCCTGACTCAGGTATAAGGCATGACCAAACAAGTCCCCAGACTAAGATGCTTTCCTAAGTCCAACATTTTAGTCACAGCCATACAATGCCACATACCACCTCTAAAGCTTAGCAGGAAAATAAAGAATAATTTTTTTCTTTTTAAAGAAAAAGCAACAAGACTTCCCATGAGTCTTTCAGAGGGATTAGTTTTTACAACTTTACAGACTTCCTCAGTTTAATATTTTAGCATGGAGATTCAAAACATAAGAACCACTTGGCTAGAGACTCAAAAAAACATTTACTATTACAAAAAAACCAAACTGTTGTGAGGTTAATACTCACAGGAAAACATCAGCATGATTTTAAGCACTTCATAGACTGACCAGCCTATTTTAACACAGCTAAACTAATAACTCCCACTGAAAACCACTAAAGCTTCTCACAACTTTCCATAGTTATTTCTGGGTACCCCCAAAAAGAAGGAAAGTTTGCAGCAGAAGCCCCGAAACAATCGCTGGGACACCTCTGCTTACCTGCAATCTAAACAACCCTGAGCTACACCCCCAAAGTCAGGGCAAACCTACATAGCTGAGCGCAGCCCCGTGGTGCCTAGCATCAGCCAAACCAGCTCTGGCATGAGAACCAAGACAAAAGCAACAACAATAACGCCATGGTGAGCCAAGAAGCCCTGCAACTGCAGAAGTGTTGTAGAAAAAGAATGCAAGAGTCTTTTGAGAAAAAGTTTGCTAAATATGCACTGAATGGGGCCTTTTTCTATTTGGTCAAATAGGAAGCTGATGTCGGTTACTTTAAGCCCCAAATAATAAACTTTAATTTAATACACAAAGACCTACTGGAAGTAAGTTAATTACTACTTTTTTTAAGAGACTACCTTCTCAATTTTTTTTAAGTAACATGTAACAGGTTTAGCACAAGTTCTTAAACAGCCTATATGAGAAAGTGGCTAGGAAGGAACTTCCTGGAGTTTGTGGTTTTACTCAGACATCCAACACCCAGATCCAACAGGTTACTATGGAAGATGTATACAAACATCTCTTCTTGGTTTATAAACAGTTCACTTGTACTAAATAAGTCTATTGACATAAGTTCCTTTGTAATGCATACTAAAAATACAATTTCCCAGGGAAGTTTCCCAGGAAATCTACTATTGTACACTTTGTAGACATTTGAGAATAACTGCTATAGGTAACTGGCACATTAAAAATACGCAAGCAACAAGATGGGGAAAAGTCAGAGCTGCCTCCAGAGGGACTGAAGTCTTTCACCAACACTGCAAGAATTAACACGGCAGCTACATGCAGGTCACAAGACAATTTAAGACAAGTCCATTTGACCCTCAGGATAAAAGCAGCTCTCAAACACAATACAAAGCACTTGCTTCTACAGATGAAAAACAGATTTAAAGTGTTCCTTTAGTGACAAAAAAAGAATGTAGATAGATAACAGGCAGAGATATTTAAGGCAAACAAAGTCAGTCAGTTCCCCTCTTCATGCTGGAGTGCCAATTCAATGATACAGGATGTTACCCCCTGCCCTAATTAAAATTTGGGACCAACATAATGGTAATAGGAAGGATTTTTCTGAAATGGTTAGCTGAATTAATAGGACAAGTTTAACAGGGGGGAAAAAAAAAAAAAGTACCACAGAAAACTTCCCCCACATAAACAACTGCACTGCTATTAATTTGCTACTGCCAATACCATACTAATTCTAGAAAGCAGATTTAAGCAACTAATTAGAAACTAACTTGGCTAAAGAGTTAAAGTTTTAAATAAAATTTGAGAAAAAGGACTTTTTCTGGCAAATTGCTACATGGTGCATGACTTGCCAAACCCACTGTAACTGCAATCACAGGAAGTTTAGGCTAAGTTACACCCACCGCCTTTGCTCACCACGTAACCCAGCTCTTACATGAAACACACCTTTTCTCTACCCACATTACCCATATGTCATCACATACACTGAAGTTAGAAACACTGTGTTCAGACAGGAGCAAAATTGAAATTAGGTAAATCAATTATCCTATACTACTATGAAGTGACATGCTGCCTCACTCCCCCTCTCTTCAGGAAAAGTATTACTCATCCAGCACAATGAGGACCATCACGGGAAATTTAACACTGCACAAATAAGAACAGACCTCTGCAGCAAAGGTCACATTGGGCCAACCACTACTTCTTTTAAACAGTATTCATCATTAACAAGACCTTCATTAAAAAAGTCACAAAAGTGACTTTGGCAACTGGTTCCCTCCTTAACTTAAAAAAGTACAGGTTTTCAAATTTACACCCCAGTGAAACTGAGAGCTCTGGAGATCATGCTTGCAAACATGGAGAGGACTACCACATTAAAAATGAATGGTAGAAAATATTTTCAATAAAAATAGCCTTGTGAAAAGACCAATCGTGGCACAATTGCAAGTCTTCTGAATTTAGTAATTTGTTCATTTCACAGAAGATACTACAACTGTAATTTTAAAAAGCTAGGCCATTTAAGGACATTGTCCTCCCATAACAATACATCTATTGTCTTCCTCCCATAATACATCTACAACACAATCTGTTGCAAATACATCTGGCTACACCTCTGGCCGCAGCTATTGCATGGAAGTATATGAAACAGGAGAGCTGGAGCTAGCTTTGGAATCCACATGTTATTTAGTAGTATCTATGAAAGTTTAAACATTCCTGGTCTTTTAACCACATTTTCAAGGAAGGATTCTGTTTCTTAGGCTACAGGACCCTTGTATGTTAAAAATTTAGTGTTTTCAGAGTTACACTGTGTAGAAGCACAGCAAAGACCACAGAGTTAGAAGAGGGAACACTCTACCCTAGTAAGTACATACTGTTAATGAAGTACACACCCACAGAAAAATGAACTCCTGAATGTAATCCAAGTGATTAATCTTGCTGTGTCTTTACAAGTTTAGGCCAGGTTCTCTTGGGTTTTTTGCCATGAAACAGCCTTCAGTAGTTAGAAGAGCATGCTGACCCAGCGATGCACATCTGCCTCTTGAGTCAGGACAGCATTTTTCAATCTCTCCTTCCATCTTGGTTTTAGAGTAAATAGAACTCACAACCATTAAGCCTGCTGCCTGCAGCAGTCAGCTGAGAAATCATTAATGGCAACTCACAACTGCGCTGTCAGCTCTAAGTAGCTTCTTCACTGAGAATACACTGAACATAAAGCCAAATGCTCTACAATGCAAGTTACAATTACAAATTGTGCAAGCTTGTATTTACTTTTCAGACTAGTAAAAAGCACAGAACATATTTTTTAAATAACTTCAAATCCAAATCTCAATTGTTTCTAGACAATAAGCTTACATTCCTTGGTGAGATTAGCCTGTGTCTGAATGCAAGCCTTACAGAATGGGCTCTGCATGCAGTTTAACTAATTTATTACAGAAAATATTGAGGACTGGTACTGGAAAATAAATCCTCTGCTCACTAACTAGCACCTGCTTACATTTCTAGAAGTTCTTTTCCAATGAATCATCTTCCTAATTTATTTTCTTATCATTGGCAACCTATTATAGATGCTGGAGCATCCAAATACATGGTAAAGTGTGAACTGAAGTCCCTGACAGTGATGGGGAGGAGGAGGAGAAATGGGATACAGATCAGCATCACAGTATTTTTTACCTTGTCTATGGAGAAAGCATATGCTTAAAACCATCTAAATTGAGAGACAGCAAATTAGGGTAATTACATCTTCCACAGTTAGAAATGTACTGGTTTTGCCGAGTTATGCACGCAGCAGACTATTGCAGATGCTGCATTTCAGCCAAAGGTAGGCAGAACAACATGGATTTTCTCCATTTCACAGAAGGAGAACCATGTCATAAGAAACACAAACCCCGCATGAGCACATCCTCAGTCTAACAAGGCTGTCCTGTCTCTGCCAGCTGAGGCTTCCCAGGAAGGCTCTCATTCTGCCTCCCTCTTCTCATCGCATAAGGAAGAACCGCCTTTTCTCAAGTATTACTGAATCTGTTACCCAGCCTGCTCTAACTTCAAGGCAGAAATTAATTCAGAAACAGAGTTCAATTAACTGTGTACAAAGACAATTTGAAGTTTTGTTTCCGCTTAGAAAGACGGACATCAGTTGCCCAAACTACATTATTTTCTTCTGTAACTCTGATACAGATGTTCTGAATTGACCCACCTCCTTAAACACTCAAATACTTCACAATTAGTTGAACTGTGGATGTGAGTCATCTAATCTCCTTTTCCAGTAAGGGTCACTATTGGAAAATTGGCATACCAAGGCTAAATAACCATGTTACCAATGCAAGTTATGACAACCGCGGTTCCAGTGAATCACTGCTCTGCTTTTTGCACAGCTTCTTTCTATGTACTGCAGAATGAAAGGGGAAAAAACAATTAAATTAACATTACTACTCACAACCCACCTTTGAAACCAGAGCACAGCAGGGGAAAATTCAGTAATCCAATTAAAAGGAAAAAAAGTGAAACACCTCCCAGCAGTAAATCCTTGCCACAATGCATTCACTAGCAGAAACCACAGAGCTAGCACTAGCAGAAGAAATTGTGTAGAAATTTCTTACATGCAAGAAAATAAAGACTCCGACCCAGAAGCTCTGAATGATCTTTTAAGGGTTGATCAACAACGGAAAAAGCCTGAATGTGAGTTAACGCTGACTTTTCTGCTTTTCCTAAAATGCTTACATTTGCTTCTAAATGGAGTGTTCTGGGAAGCAGAATGCTCTCAAGTACTTGAAAGTAAATTATTAAGACACTCCAAAGAAATGTCATTTATTGTCTTTAAAACATCCAACAGAAGACTGTAAGACATGAACTGCTTGCACTGTGAACTGCACTGAATAGGGTTGCCCAAAGAGCCTTGCACCCCCTGCCTGAACAGCACTCGATACACAATATTAAATACTGTAACATATTAACATTAAAGGACACTAATAAAAAGAAACCTACTAAAAAACCTGGTGCTTTGATTGCACTTCTCCAGAAGACCTCAGAATAAACACAGCAAAAAAAGCAAAAGCACAAGCAAACTAAAAACTCCTCAGCTAAACAAGACCAGGAAGAACATACATATCACCCCTAATCCTTCACTAACACTGTCCACAGAATTACAGCATAATTGCGTCAGGAGGTGAGACACCCCAGCTCACTCAGCTCAGCGGCAAGTCCACACGAAGTTTGTGACAAGCCCTCAGAGAGGTGAAATTCTCTTAAAAAGCCACGATTTATGAGCAACGTGCCAGAGTGGTAACTTGAACTAGGAATACGCTCGACGCAAGAATGAGGAACTAAATGCTTTCTGACCCTTCATGCCAGGAAACCATCATCTCTTCCTTGTGTCAAAGGTAGCATTTGCAACTCAAGAGAAAGAACAGGGCACTAAAGAAGCTGTTCTTTGTTGGCTCTCCTCCTGCGTAAAGACTGTTTAAATTGACTGTTTAAAGACTACGCTCATCTTGCTGGAGATATAAAGAAATATCTCAACTGACATCAGCCCTCCTCTCCACACAGTAAAGTATTAAATAAACACAGTCATCAAGAAACGATGTAAAATTAATCTTCTAAAAGAAACTGGCACGAAGCAAGAGGGTGGAGCACACCTTGCAGGCAGAAACCAGGGACAACTCTTCCAGAGGGAATACAGCTTACTGCTTGGTTAAAACAAATAACAAAACAACAAACAAAACCAAAACCAACACATACCACATAAAAACCTGGACAAAGTCTGTAATGAAACTGAAACCTACCTGGTGTCCCACTGACTGCAGTCATGTGAAGTCCTACTCACTTTCACTCCTAATGTTTAAACACCCAAAAATCAGGCACCCAAAGTCATTAATCACTTTGGGAAGTTCTGGGGATATGATTTTTTCCTCTGGAGTCACATCCAAGTGGCTTTTCAAGGGTGATATTCCTGTGAATAATTACCACCTTTCTATTAAAATTGCCTAACTAGAAACGAAGTTTGGTGTTAAGTCTAGGCCTTTGGCACCAGGCGTTAGTTTTTCAAAGCTGTAATGTAACTGAAAGGAAAAAGAGAAGTCACTAATGACCCATTTTCTCAAGGTGAGACATCAATGATTCTTTTTAGACATTCCATAGCTGAAAACAAAGCTAAAGAATGCAACCTAGTTGCCATTTCCTAAATATTTTCTGTCCTTTACAAACGCACCCTTGTGAACTGTGGGCCTTGATTACACGTCCTTAAACAATTTTGCATGTTTTTTTGGTTTTGTTTGTTTCTTAAAAGACCATATTCTTTCATTTTCTGTGCTTTTTTATAACTATGGTTGCTGACATGGAAAAAATATATTTAATGCATTCTTTATATTTAACCTTTATTACTTTGGCAGATTCAAGATCTCCGCAGCCCCAAAGATGGGAAACGGAAGGTTTTTTTCCCATATCTTGTGACTAACAATGCACCAAGAGCGAACAGAAAATAGCAAGATGAGGCTCACGCCTGCTATACTTGAACCACGCACTTGGAGATAGGCAAGAGAGCTCCTGCAGCCCAGCAGAGAGGAAGGGGCACCCCTCCTCCGGAACACGTGTCATATCACCCCTTTCCTTGTGGGCGACCATTGGGTCAAAAGAGACGGAGGATCCCAGACGTTCCCTTACGCCCCCTCGCACCTACGCCTCCAGCGAGGCTGCCGTCCCACCGCCTGCAGGATGCGGAAAGACGCTCCTATAGGTGACACAAGGCGGGCTGCTCCCCTCCGCCGCGCCAGAGAACGAGCACAGCCCCCAGCACCCGCCGTCCCACACCCTCCCCGGGAGGCGGGGGCGATGCGGCGGGTCGGCGCCTGCCCCGGCTGGCCGAGCCCCCTCCCCAGCCCCGCCGGCCCCACTCACCCCATGCTCGCCGCCGCCGCTCGCCCCACGCCCGCCCCCGCTGGCGTCACGCCGCTCGCCTCGCCCCCTTAAAGGCGTGGCAGCATGGCTGGGGGCTCCTCCTCCCACGGGTTCGAATCCCCCCCCGTCCGGGGTGGCTGGAGGATTAATTATTTAAACGCGTGCAGATGTATCAAATATTCACAGCTTGGAATTAACCCTTCTCCTCTTTGTGGCCTTCCACGCTATGAAAAACAGAAACGTTCTACAGCAGGACTCTTGTCATCACCAATGCGATGCACAGACTTAAAAGAATTTATTTTGCCTGAGACTGTAACAGTTTTTAACCAATATTTCTTGTTCTATGTGCCAGAGATGCTAAAACCAAGGAGACTCTTCAAACAAAAGCAGCCACTATGGACTTAAGCCATCAGTATCGAAGGGTCCAGAGCAAGTGTGCTAATTCCTGTTCAGCAGTGAGGACACAGACTGTTACATACAGGGATCGTTATGGTCTAAACCACAGGATAACACTTCTTTCTCGTGTCTCTGCTTCTTCAGATATTCCAACACGTACACAGAGTTTGAGCGCTGCACATTCTTAACACACAAAAAAGTATTTCTATTTTCCTATTCTATTGGCATGTATTGATTATACAATGAAGAACCTCTAAATAAATATAATTTTAAAAGCTGAGACTTTGCATGGCTTACCTGGGGCCAGAAATGTAATCATCAGCGTCTGAAAAAAACTGCATGTCATTAACGTTGCTTGAGACAGAGGTCCTGTAATTATCAGGGTCTGAAAAAAACTGCATGGAATTCATGTTGCTTGAGTCAGAGGTCCTGTATTAAGAGAATGCATGTCAAAAGTTGAATTTATATTCAAGTACCTGATTAAGTTCCAAATCCTTATGAAAGGTAACGGACACTAAAAAGAGATTAATGTTGTCACCATCAAAGAAAAATTAAATAAGGTAAAAGTATTTGAAAATGCTCAAGAAAACACTACACCAGTTCATGCATCAATTTGTCCACCTCATTGTTCCTATTTTACAGGAAAGTTACATGCATTAACTTAGAAGCCTGACAGAGCCAGATATAGAGCTCAAAGGTCCCTTCGAAAGTTTTTAATCATTAAGCTGTGTATTTTTGTCATTTGATGACAGAATTATAACCTGCTGTATACATTCAGTGTGCCTCCTACCTTCCATCAAGCAGATTACATGGAAATTGTTGTTCTTCATCAAATTTTAAGAACGCATTAGAGCAACAGTAACGAATCACGCAATTTCCACAGCAGTAGTAGGGACAGGATTTTACAGATTGCGCCTTGCCATGATGATCAATATATGCCTGACAATCCTCACCCAAACCTGAAAGAAGTTAAAATCCAATAGTTAGTAACTAAAGAAATAGTCATATAAAGTCTCCTTCTCATACTGACCAGCCCACCTAGGTTAACATTTAAATACGTTTCAATTATTTTGGTTAGATTTTACAAAACCAGTTATTTCCTTTAGAGTACAGCAAAGGTAAATACTTACTCCTTGCACACAAAGTATCTGGTCTTCATCAACTAGCTCTTCCCAACTTTTCACATATAAGTAAAGGACAAAACTGCATGCAAATACACTTATGAGATGCTCTGTCTGGTGACACTCTCTTCAGTACCTCTCCTAGTAGCTACCAAATTACTGTAAAGACTCAAAAAGCAATGTGACTAGCCAGATCTGTTAAAAATCCACATAAGCCCTAGGATCAGTTAGAAGAAAATGTTAAATTTTCCTAGATATTTGATGCGAAAGATGCAACACAACTGCGTTCACGGTAGATTTGGATTTCCATCCGACTTGGTTGTTCTTACTTTGGCTTTGTTCACTTCGCAGAAAATCCTGATCCTCTTAATCCATGGCATAAAACAGAGGCGGCATAAACCAGAGATTCCTAGGACTAAAATCAGTCAAGTGACATCTTCCCACTGCAAGCATCAACTAGTGCAGCTACAATGATAAGGAAAAACTGAGATGTTTGTGTACTAGGATGGGTTTCTTAGGAGACATCCCATGCTTTTCAGCATTGCACTGGGCCGACACATTCCTCAACGTACTAGATGTTGTCTCTCTTTGCCCTCTCAAGCCTGAATGACTGTAACGTAAGAACAGCACATTAAAAGCTTCCAACTGTCACATAAAAATACTTCTCAAAGCTTAAGCAAAAAGCATTTCCTAAGAAGAATCTTTAGCAACAGTATCATTACAGTTTTCAGTGATAAATGCTGCACTCAGCTGTGTTCTAGTCCCCATTTTCCTTCCTATCACACAAACAAGATCACACCCTATTTTGCTCCTAAACCAGATTCCATTTGAGAAGCTCAAATTACTTCAGGTGCAGCTGCTCAGAGAAAGCAAACAAGAAGAGGCAAAGACAACAAATCATGTTCCCTGAGAAGAAAAGTAAGGGGTATTTCCTGGAGTATTTGAACTCATTTTGCCTTTTGAAAACTCAGTCTTGACTCTCTGGCACTAAGACATACCTGAATATTTCAGACAACATTAAAAAGAAAAAAACCCCAAAATAATGTTCTAAGGGGTTAAATGTGACAGTTCATTAAACACAAGCAAAGAGGACCCTCTGTATCAATACCAATACCCCAGCACTTCTACTACTATGTTTACGCATCCTTACGCCTGGTTCACCAATTTTTTCCTCTGCAGACATGTAACGCCACCTGACAACTGTCTCCTTCCTGTATCAGCAATAAGGAAATGGTAGGTAGCTAAACCGATTCCAAAATACCTTGTGAAATTACAAACAAAACAGACCAACCAACAAAAAAGCTCCCTCCACGTCACAATTGCACTACTGTAGCACAATAAAATAAAGGAAACCAAAGGTGTAGGCCAGTTCTCAGGTGCCAGAGCTGAGCCAACCAAGGCCAAGAACACCAAAAGAGAATAATTTGGCTCTCTACTTTGTTCCTCTCTTCTTCCATGAGCTGTAGCACCCGTGAGACTCTTCCTCAACTGATTCGACTCATCAGCAGATCAACCAGTGGCTTGTGGGACTTTTTTCCCCAGTCGGTTTGCTGTCAGGTTAATAATTTGAATCACCTCAGAACAGGTCCAGTGTACATACACCCAATCCAGCACAAAGCAAGGGCTAAGGGAGGCAGAAATGAGCTCCTGTTTTGGTACACCTGCTACTGAGGGGTCCATCTTATCCTGCAAACAGCAGCCCGATGATTTCACACAATCAATTCCACAGAAACCCTTTATCAAACTGATCGACTTCCACCTTAAGAGCAGAGCTGCTGAACTGTTTCCACTGAAAGTCCACAACCATTCCAATAAGAAAACATCTAACTTCCAACGCCATTTATTCAAGGCCAGCTTGCATACAGTTTTACTGCTGTAGCACCATCACCAGCTTAGGAACCCTTTTTCTGGTGCTCACACTTCAAAGTACTTACAGGGAAAACTCTGACCATTTCAGCCATGCTTTAGCTCAGCCCTGACAAAATGTGACCCTTCCTTACTACTCTGACCAAGTTAAATGTCCTCTTGCAGATCCACTAAAGATCCCACTCACCTTTCCTGCACGCATCTGTGTGGAATTTGACCCATCAGATGAAGTGACGCCACTGATGCACACAATACCAAGAGCGCTTCTCCTTTTCTGAGCCTTGACCTACGATCACATCTGCTTTTTCTCATCACATGACAAAGCTAGGGATAACCACATGCCCCATCCTTTAAGCACAATAACAAGATAGCTACAGATAGGGCTGCTGAAAAAAACCCCAATTATCAATGTTAGCATCTGATATGAACTCCATTACCAAATCAGTTTAAATAAGCAGTGCTGTTTATGCAATATCATCACTTAACACTTAAGTATTTATATTATCTTGCCCTAAAAGGCTAAAATTTACTGTGTCAGGGGTAAAAAGGTGAAGGTTTTTAATGAGAGGCACCAAGAGCGACTGGCAGCCACTTTATGGTACATCGTTTCTCCCCCAGTGGTCTTACCTTCGGTTTACCGGCAGACAGCACTCATTAGGCAGGTCCAGGCAGTCATTCCTGAGGCACTAATTGCTGCTGCCTAACAACACGCACCGGTATCAACACAAACTTACCTCACTTTCAGCGTAACTTTTCTCCCAAGGAACCCAATTTGCCTCCTCCTTCCTCCCCCAACCCCCCCCGCCATGTGGCCATGGGCCCCCCAAATCCCCACGCCCCGGCCTCAGCGTCGGCCCTCGCTCCACCGTTCGCCGGCAGTTGGGCTGAGGAGTCCCTGCTCGAAGCCAGGGCTCCCCAGCGCCGGAGGCTTCGGTAGGGCCTTCCCGGGGGACGCAGCCCCGGAGGAGGCCGGCAGGAACCCCCAAAGCCGCCTCAGAAAGCGCCGCCGGACCCCGCAAACCCTCCTTGAGGGCCGGGACATCCCCCACCCCTCAGCCGCCGCCCCGCGCTCACCGGCCGCCGCAGAGGAAGCCGAGGGCGCCACGCCGCAAGAGGACGGCCGCTGCTCCCCGGAGCGGGCGGGGGCCGGCCGGGCGGCGGGAGGAGCAGCGGCGGGGCGGGGCGGGGAGCACAAAAAAGAGCGGGAAAGCGCCGCCCCGAGCCGCGCTGCGGCCTGCCATGAGGCCGGCTCTGTGCTCTGGTTTACCCTGGGACCTGTGCTGCGACCTCACCACGGTCAGGCTGGCACCTCAGGTGGAACCCTTGCGCGCTGCTTGTAGAGTAGCTAAAGGGCATTCCCTGCTGCCCAGTTCGGGGTCCTGTTCACAGAATGACAGGAGGGTATGGGTTGGAAGAGACCTCTGGAGATCATCTAATCCAGCCCCCCTGCCAAAGCAGCTTCACCCAGAGCAGGGTGCCCAGGAACGCTTCCAGGCGGGTTTGGAATATCTCCAGAGAAGGAGACTCCACCACCGCTCTGGGCAGCCTGTGCCAGTGCCCTGGCACTCTCAAAGTAAAGAAGTTTTTTCTCATGCGGAGGTGGAATTTCCCGTGTTCCAGTTTGTGCCCGTTGCCCCTTGTCCTGTCGCTGGGCAACACTGAAAAGAGTCTGGCCCATTCCTCTGGACACCCGCCCTTTAGATACTGACAAGCATTGATGAGATCCCCCCTCAGTCTTCTCCAGGCTAAAGAGACTCAGATGTCTCTCAGCCTTTCCTCATCAGGGAGGTGCTCCAGTCCCCTAATCATCTTCGTAGCCCTCCACTGGTCTCTCTCCTGTAGTTCCTTGTCTTTCTTGAACCGGGGAGCCCAGCACTGGACACACGCTCCAGATGTGGCCTCACCAGGGCAGAGCAGAGGGGGAGGATGACCTCCCTCCACCTGCTGGCCACGCTCTTTTTAGTGCACCCCAGGATGCCCTTGCCCTTCTTGGCCACAAGGGCACAGTGCTGGCTCATGGTCAACTCGTTGTCCACCAGGACTCCCAGGTCTCTCTCTGCAGAGCTGCTCTCCAGCAGGTCAAGTCCTAACCTGGACAGGTGCATGAGGTTATTCCTCCCCAGGTGCAGGACCCTACATTTGCCCTTGTTGAACTTCACTAGCTTCTTCTCCACCCAATTCTCTAGCCTGTCCAGGTCTCGATGAACAGCAGCACGGCCTTCCGGTGTGTTGGCCACTCCACTCAGATTTGTGTCATACAACACAAAACTGCTCCCCAACATTATTGCTGCTGTACCAACTGAAGGCTTCCTTCTTGCAGCATACGCCAAGAAATCCTTTTAAATGGAGATTGCAAACACACGGTAAGGAATTCACTCCACGGAGTTCAGGACAGTGAGAGCAGTGCCCCTTCCTGAGGACTTGAGTCCCGTCACATGCCCCTCGGAGCACAAAAATCCCATGTGGTCCACAGGAGAGTAGCAAGGGGCCTGAGAAACGTCATTCATCAAAACAAATTTCCCTACTGTTGGAGACCGATAAGTGCGTTTCTAGTGCAGGAAGGAGAAAAGAGTTGGTTGCAGAGTGACTGCTGAAGAGCTCTGGGAAGCTGGCGGAGTGCTAGAAGGCAGAATCAAATAGTGGTGAGCAAAGCACAAAGGAAATCCCATGGGGTGGCTGTCCGGACATGAACAATCCTCTGCTCTTCAGGCAAACTATGGGTAGTCTTACGGTGTGTGCGTTAGGTGCCTTCCTGAGAGGCCTTGAGGCCACACAGAAGTTGATTCCTTAAAGTAGGAAGCAGCTGTCCTCTCTGAGGAAGGCAGTGGAACCTGGGAGGCCCGACAGGCTTTGCTGCCAACAAAGAGGCAATGAGGAAGGAAAGGATCTCTATCATTTCATGATCACTATACCCAAGACGGCCTCCAACCACCACATCACCCGCAAGTCCAAAACAGTGGTTTGGCAGTGGCTTAAGAGGCAATTTAAACGATGATTAAATGAGGATTTCAGTCCGGCCCTGGGAGCACCCTCACACCTGGCAGGGTCAGTGGTGGGCTCCGCGGTGCTTGGTGAGGAAATGGCCCTGCTGCCGGGGCGCTCACCTGAGCCCGCAGCCTGGGCTGCCTTCCCCTGGGGACTCCTCCTGACCTTGGATCAGAGCTTGTACTGCAGCACCGTTGCCAAAGCCCCCCAGGGACTGAAGAAACAGCTCCTTTGGCTGCCCTCTACGGTAAGTACCGAGCCCAGGTACAGTGAGTTTCTGAGGGTAAATGGCCTCTGCTCTGCACTTCCCTCCGGTTGGGTTTTCTTCTATTGCTCCACGAGACATCCTCGTAGGCCTTCAGGAAGGCGGCGAGCAAGGGAAGGTTTCAGTCTTCCCTGTCCTGCCTGCTCCTTCCTAGACTTTTCTAGAATCTTTCCCTCGCAGAAGGACGGGAAGCTCAGGTGTGTTAGGAGATGGCTGTGGGCACTGGTAGAGGTGAATGGTCAGCAGTCGAGAGGCTTGTGCAAGTCTCTTCCACTGAGAATCCCTGTTGTTTATTTCAGGTAAGTTCTTCAGGCTGTTTGGATCCAATTGAAGAGCCAGGGCACAGAAGCTTGCTCAGGCTGTGTGATTGCTCTCTCTGTCTAGTTCCAGGCTTCATGAGGTGCCTTGTATGCCAAAGAGTTGGGAGGTCCAAACTCGTGACTGGAAGATCTCCCAAGTTCAATAGCTTTCTCAAGGGGTTTTCTGCAAAAGGCTGTTTCTTGAGCTCTAGCAATGCTATAACCATGTGCATGTGTGAAATGTGGATTATTTTCCATACTCGCCCTGAAGTTGTCTATGAGCTCAAGAACTGTATCACGTAGATTGTTGTGATATTTGCAGAGACAAGTAGGCAGGGGCAGAAGCGGAGAAATTCAGTTGCTTTCCAGAAGTGAATTAGCCAGTGAGCCTGCAGCATGTACGACTGTGTGCCAGTGTCTGGTGCTAAGATGGAAAGAGTGCCTGAGTTGTGTGGTGTTGTGATTTCCCCCATACATTGGGAGAGGAGAGTGAGACTGAGAAGTTATTGTTTCCCAGGTCGAAACCTTTGCATTTCTGTGAGTCTGCTGTAAGAGACGTGGCAAGTTAGAGAGGAATAAAGCCGTGCGTAGTCTCCAGAAATGTCTTGCTGGGGCTTGGGTGGCTGCGCAGGGTCCTGGGGCTCCCAGGCAGGGCCCCACAAGGACAAGCTTTGGGGCAAAGAGCATTGTGCCCCCAACGGCCCAGCGCAGTGGTCCTGTGGCCAGATCCTACTGCCAGCCCCAGCCCCGAGAGATGTCCAGTGAGAGCTATCTCTGCTCTGACTCCAGAGACGAAAGGCCAGGGTCCTGTGAAGCCACCTGTCTGAGCCCTGTGAAAGGCTCTTGTCATCCAAAAGAAGCTCCGGACTTCTCAGAGCTTCTCAGCTATTAGCAAACGTCCTTGAGGCTGTCTCAGAACAGCAGGCTGCAGGGCCAGTGAGGCCCCAAGCACCCGGCCATGGTGCTGGGCAGCCGGCCGAGGCCAGCCAGCCAGGAGGGAGGTGGTCTGGGGAAGGTGCTGCAGTCACTCTGCAACCAACTCTTTTCTCCTTCCTGCACTAGAAACGCACTTATCGGTCTCCAACAGTAGGGAAATTTGTTTTGATGAATGACGTTTCTCAGGCCCCTTGCTACTCTCCTGTGGACCACATGGGATTTTTGTGCTCCGAGGGGCATGTGACGGGACTCAAGTCCTCAGGAAGGGGCACTGCTCTCACTGTCCTGAACTCCGTGGAGTGAATTCCTTACCGTGTGTTTGCAATCTCCATTTAAAAGGATTTCTTGGCGTATGCTGCAAGAAGGAAGCCTTCAGTTGGTACAGCAGCAATAATGTTGGGGAGCAGTTTTGTGTTGTATGACACAAATCTGAGTGGAGTGGCCAACACACCGGAAGGCCGTGCTGCTGTTCATCGAGACCTGGACAGGCTAGAGAATTGGGTGGAGAAGAAGCTAGTGAAGTTCAACAAGGGCAAATGTAGGGTCCTGCACCTGGGGAGGAATAACCTCATGCACCTGTCCAGGTTAGGACTTGACCTGCTGGAGAGCAGCTCTGCAGAGAGAGACCTGGGAGTCCTGGTGGACAACGAGTTGACCATGAGCCAGCACTGTGCCCTTGTGGCCAAGAAGGGCAAGGGCATCCTGGGGTGCACTAAAAAGAGCGTGGCCAGCAGGTGGAGGGAGGTCATCCTCCCCCTCTGCTCTGCCCTGGTGAGGCCACATCTGGAGCGTGTGTCCAGTGCTGGGCTCCCCGGTTCAAGAAAGACAAGGAACTACAGGAGAGAGACCAGTGGAGGGCTACGAAGATGATTAGGGGACTGGAGCACCTCCCTGATGAGGAAAGGCTGAGAGACATCTGAGTCTCTTTAGCCTGGAGAAGACTGAGGGGGGATCTCATCAATGCTTGTCAGTATCTAAAGGGCGGGTGTCCAGAGGAATGGGCCAGACTCTTTTCAGTGTTGCCCAGCGACAGGACAAGGGGCAACGGGCACAAACTGGAACACGGGAAATTCCACCTCCGCATGAGAAAAAACTTCTTTACTTTGAGAGTGCCAGGGCACTGGCACAGGCTGCCCAGAGCGGTGGTGGAGTCTCCTTCTCTGGAGATATTCCAAACCCGCCTGGAAGCGTTCCTGGGCACCCTGCTCTGGGTGAAGCTGCTTTGGCAGGGGGGCTGGATTAGATGATCTCCAGAGGTCTCTTCCAACCCATACCCTCCTGTCATTCTGTGAACAGGACCCCGAACTGGGCAACAGGGTATGACCTTTGGCTACTGTACAAACACCATCTACAGAAATCTTCATGTCACAAATAAAGACGTGTCACTGAACTTAGATTTAAAGAAAAGTAACTTTTCCACTTTACCCCAAGTCTATCAAACCTAGGCAGTGTGGATGAGAATTTGTTAGAGCCTTGTCCAGAACAAAACACTTGAAGCACCCTTTCTGCATGCCCTTCTGCGCGACCCCCTGGCTGACGCGCCAGGTTATAGCCATGTTCAGAACAAAACGGTTGAAGCTTGTCAAAAATTGCAGGGGCCGGGGTGCGTGGCGCTGCGAAGCGAGCTGCGAGGGCCATGCCGGGTGGGCGGGCGCAGCCCATATTGCCGGGAGATGGACGGCAGCACCCACTGCACTGTGCCGGGCCAGGCTGCCCTCCAAGGGGCAGGGGCAGAGACCACCGGTCCCGGTGGGTGTGAGCTTCCCCCGGGGAAACTGAGCAGGCTGTGGGGCCAGTGAGGCCCCAGGCGCCCAGCCATGGTGCTGGGCAGCCGGCCGAGGCCAGCCCGCCAGGAGGGAGGTGGTCTGGGGAAGGTGCTGCCAAGCCCCGGGGAGAGGACAACCCTCCAGGCCCAGCCCCTAACGCTGCCCCTCCAGAAAGGGAGAGGAGGAGGAGGAGGAGGAAGCCGAGAAGTGAGTGTGGAATCACCCCGTGCTGAGGTTAACGGCCAACTTTATTGTACTGAAGGAGGCGGATCAGGGCCAGCACTCGGGGACACAGCACGGCTGGTCCTGCGTCGTCGTCCGGGTCGGCTGTAGGGAATTTGGGCCCGGCGCTGTACACGAGACCTTTCCCTCATCCGCACGGGCCCGGGGATGCTGGAACGGCTGCCGCTGTTGAGCGCTGGGGAGCTGCAGGAAGACCCCGATGGCAGCTGGCTGGCGGTGCTGGGGCTGTTGGTGTTGGGTACCAGGGAGCGGTGGGACAGCCCCAGCTCCGCCTGGCTGGGGGTGCTGCTCTCAGCACTTCTTGCAGCTGTGTGGCTGCTCACACGTCGTCTTCTGGGTCGCCCATAGGGATTCTGGGCCAGACGCTGCGCGCGGGAGAGATCTTGCAACTGAGTGGGCCCAGGGGTGCTGGAGCCACTGCTGCCCTCAAGCACTGAGGAGTCGCAGGAGGACCCCGATGGCAGCTGGCTGGCGGTGCTGGGGCTATTGGTGCTGGGTACCAGGGAGCGCAGGGATGGCGCCAGCCCTGCCTGGTTGGGGGTGCTGCTCTCAGCACTTGTTGCAGGCACGGGGCTCCTGGCACGTCGTCTTCGGGGCCGGATGTAGAGATTTTGGGCCCGACGTTGCATGCGGGAGAGATCTCGCACCCGCATGGGCCCAGGGGTGCTGGAGCCGCTGCTGCCCTCAGGCGCTGGGGAGTCACAGGATAACCCCACTGGCAGCTGGCTGGTGGTGCTGGGGCTGCTGCTCCCAGGTGCTGGGGAGCCCCGGGAAGGCCCCGCTCCTGCCCGGCTGGGGCTGGCGAGCTCTGAGGTGGCACTGGAGGCTGTAAGGGGAAGCAGGAAGGTCAAGGGCACGGCCCCCCAGGCCCGGGGCAGGATAGGCCAGGAGCGGTGCCCCCAGCCCTCCTGGAGCAGAGAGGCTCTGCCAAGCCCACCCTGGGCACCCGCTGCCAGGCCTCGCCTGGCCCCTGGCCCCCGGGCACCCGGGTGCTTTGCCTCTTACCGGTGCCCAGGCCAGCACAGCTGTCGCACTCCCAGCTGGCCGTGCTGCTGCTCAAAGAGGAGCAGTGTCTGTGGGTGCCCTCGGCAGCACAGGAGGAGCACAGGAGCAGTTCCCAGGGCCTGGGGAAGAAAACACGTCCATGGCTGTGAGGACAAAGTGACTGTGGCACGGGACTGTCTGGCAGAGCTCTTGCTCTCAGTCCTTGCGCTTGAAGCCCTCGGCCAGACTGAGATCCCGTGCAGAGCCCCAGGGTGCAGCGTTGGCAACTTACCCCCCTTCCTCTGCCTGCTCCCTGCCTCCTGGACAAAGGCAAACACTGGCATCGCAGCGGCTGTGCCTCTCATTTACTGCTGCATCTGCCCTGCTGTCCTCACATGATGGTGAACTGATGGAGAAAGGATAATTGATGAGCCCCCGCTACCCTGGCATAAGGCAGATGCAGGGCGTCCCTGCTCTTCCCCCCCTGCCCTTTTTCCAACTCCTGCCTGAAGCTGTAGCCCAGACTCATGGCACAGCGGAGGACCAGGACTGCTGGCTGGGGCAGGCCCTGGCACGGCACAGCGCTGGCACCCTCCTGTCTCATGAGCCAGGCAGGACACCAACCTCTTGGGGATTCGGATGCCCATGTTGAGCATTTCCATCATAAATCGATGTTCATTGCGACAAAGTGGGCAGCAGAAGCTGAAGTAGCCAACGTGGATGGCATGAGCCTGGATGCAGCCCCTGTGGAACCAGGCGTGTTTGCAGGCAGGGCACACCATGGTGCCGTAGGACTTTTGGTCCCCCACAGGCTCCAGGCAGATGAGGCAGGTGGTGTTCTCCTCCGGAGCCGCCTCCACTGCCTGCTCTGGGCGGTGCTCCCAGCAGAGGGACCTGGGGAGCAGAGGAAAGGGATGGGTGAGGTGAGAAGTGCTGGGTCCTTCTTCTGGTGGTGGCGATGAGGCTAGAGGCGGTGTGAAGGAGCCCCAGCAATTGCCCTGCCCTGGCTCTGCCTCTGACCGCCCGCGTAGAACTCTCACTGGGGGTTCCTTTCTGGTTTTGCTGATGCGGGCAGGAAGGGGACTGAGGGCAAAGAGGCTCCTCCGCGAGGGCTGGCTGGTCTTACCTGTAGAGCTCAAAGTACTGGGTGACGCATCCACCCTCCACGGCACAGGGGAGATGGAAGCTGCGCTCGCAGCCCGTCTCCCGGCAGGTGATGGTGGCCCCGCTCTCGCCGCAGACGAAGCAGTACTGGAAAGAGCAGAGCAGCCCCATCAGAAGCAGCCTCAGGGCCTCCACAGCCAGCCCCACACCTCCGGGCAGGGCGCGGGATGCGGCCGCGGCTGGGTCACAGCCCGCAGCTGCGCCTGGCGGAGGAGGCTCCTGTGCTGGAGCCTCTGTGGAGCTGCTGGGAGCAAGACGTTTGTGCCAGAGGTGCTTGGAAGGGCGGGGATTTCATTCCCGCGTTCCGGGCTAGAGCTCTGGCAAACCTCTCCTGGCACCGATCTCCCTGCTCTTCTCAGATCCTCACCTTCTCTTCTGCCCGCTTGATCGTGCGTCTTACATCCTGAGGGCAAACCCCATCCCTACGCCCTGGCTGAAGAAGCCCGTTGGCAAAAAACTGAAGAGAATAAAACAGGAGGAGGTGATGAGCAGAGCGGGGCAGGGACTGCCTGTCGGAAAGCTGGAGGGAGTCCCGAGGGAACTCACCAGGCAAAACTCATGGGCGCAGAGCCCATGCTTCTGCAGCTTGCGCCCGCAGATGCCCGGGTCAGCCTCTGCCCGGCGACACAGCATGCATGCTGGAGGGGAGAGAGCAAACGGCACCAGGAATGAGCACCTCTGCGGGGCCGGGGGAAGCGTCCCTGAGGGATTGCCCCCAAGGGCCTGTCTGTCCCTGCCCAGCCGGGCCAGTGCAGGCAGGGGTGTCCCAGCAGGTGCCCACTGCCCAGCCTGGGCCCCGCTCCCCCGGGGCGCTCGGGGACCTCCTGCCTCCCCCCGCCACCGCTCTTGGCCCCACGCTGACCGCCGCGATGGCCCCTCTGCCAGGCTTGGGGAGGGATGCTTTGCTCTCACCCTGCTCCTTGGAGTCGGGAGCCATCTCCTCCGTGGCTGACATGGCACACGACGACGGTGAGCGTTTGGAGAGTCCCTGTCCCATCAGCGCTGGGCTGTCTCCTCCAAATGCTCCTCCGCTGACCCTGCGGGAGAAGCAGGACGTGGGTGAGCTTGCAGCACAGGCCCAGAGCCCCGAGGTGTGGGGCTCCCTCCTCCCCTGGCAGCCCCGCGCAAGCCCCGTCCCTCCCCTGCCCTCTCCTCACCTCTCCAGGTCAGACTGATGCCCGGCCGCGGCCTTTTTGTAGCCTTGGCGCCAGCGTGTCACAGTGGCCACTGTGACATCAGCACCATTGTCCTGCGTGCGCCCCAAACACGGACAGGGATGCCCTCGGCCACCTGCCACCCACTGTGCCTTGGAGTCAGGCAAAATCCTACTGGGCAGCCTGCTCCAGGGGACCCTGCTTGAGCTGGCGCTTGGACTCAATGGTCTCAAGCGATGCCCTCCTGCATGACGTACAGCATCATTTGCCTTTGCATGTGTTTCCCGCTGAGGGGTGTAGAATATAGCTGTAGTAGGGTTGGTTTACACATTTGAGTTTTGCTTTTTCCAAGGAATATTAGATGGCAAAAGCCCCAGCTCCTTTGCAAAACAGGAGTCCAAACAGAGTGAGACTTCAGGCCAAGGAAGCAGAGGCTGGCGAGACAGAAATAAAAGGCACTGAGGGAAGTGGGAGAGGAGAAAGAGAAAGAGACTGGACAAAACTCATCTTTTCCAACAGACAGTGCTGGTGGGTGCTCTCCAACTTGATGGGCCATTCCTTGGGGTCCAGACCCTGGGGTCCAGCCAGCCACAGGGCCAGTTCAGCGTTGAGTGACCTGGGAGGCCTGACGGGCTTTGCTGCCAACAAAGAGGTAACGAGGAAGGAAAGGAGGTACAGAGGGTCCGAAAGTGGACTCGGTGGCAGCACTTTGTCCTTCTATTCTTGACTGCGGTGATTGGGAAGACGCGAGGTCTAGACATGGCCAGAACAGGTAGTGCTCTTCAGGGAACGGATTGTGATGTGAGCTCCGAGGCTCTCCCGAGCAATGGATCTCGAGTGCAGCTGGCCAAAGAGCTGTGGCCACGCACAGCCTCCCTGTCACCGAGGTGCTTGTTCCCTGGCACCGTTTGCCTCTGTCGGCATGTAGCTAACGCAGCTCTGTAATGGCCTGGCGCCGGAAGGCCGAGTGACGTCTCTGAAAGCCTGGTGAGAAGGGAACCCTGAGCGCCAGAGTTTGGCTTGGAAGGGGGCTGGCAGAAGAGGATGGCTGAGGACCCTCTCGAAGCAGGAGCTGAAGGAGGCAGCCTGGGAATCCTCTCGTCACTCTCCGCGGTGTCAGCCAGCCAGTATTGTAGAAGGGCTTCTTGGGGTTTCAGGTTTCTTTCTTGGTCCTGAATTGCATTTCGGACCCGGATTCTCCAATGCTGGGTTTCACATTGCTTTTTTCCTACTCTGGTTGTGCCTGAGACACCGTCTGGTTTTTGTCCTGCTGTTGCAGGTGAATTATTCCGAGAAGTCACCCTTGTGGGGTTAACTAAAAGGGTTCTGTTAATGCTTAAGCGATGATCAAATGGTAATTAATCAATGCTTGAATGAAAATCCAATGGTAATCAAATGGTGATTAGCTAATAATTAAGCGGTAATCAGAATCATAGAATCATTGAGGTTGGAGAAGACCCTTAAGATCGTCGAGGCCAACTGTTACTCTAACTCTACCAAGTCCACCACTAAACCATGTCCCTAAGCGCCACGTCTACACGTCTTTGAAATACCTCCAGGGATGGTGACTCAGCCACTTCCCTGGGCAGTGTTTTCCACTGCTTGACAGCCCATGGATCCAGCCTGTCCAGGTCCCTCTGCAGAGCCTTTTCACGCTCAAAGAGATCAACACTCCCACCCACGGCCTCCGAAGCTGCCCCACACCCTCTTGCCAGGGAGTCTTGCCCAGTGAGTGGCCACCAGCCCTGGGCTCTGCCCAGAGGAGAGACCACGGCCTTTCGGATCAGGCAGCGGCTGGCACAAGACTGAGCCAAGGGGAGAGTTTTGGCAGAGTACAGAGAGATGGGATGCAAACTCTCAACCCAAAAGCTTTCCCTCCCCACTCCTCCAGCAGGGAAGTCCCCAAAATCACCTGTAAAGGCACAGGCCAGGGTGAGAGCTGCCCGAGAGAGGGGCTCCCCTGCTCTCTTTGCTTGCATATGCCCCTTTTGGGCGCCTCTGAAGCTGTCCCACAGCAACTTGCAGTTTCCTACCCCACCAAGGAAAGGCTCACGCACACTCTGAAAGACAGTTTATTGCCATGGAAGAAGGCCATTCCCGCCGTGACTCCCCGGCTTGTGCTCCTGCTGCTTTTTCTTCTGGAGGCAGCACGTCACCAAAGCGCTAAGGAGTTCAGGAGAAAGGTGTTGGGCCACCTGTGACATTGAGGTGCCGTCCCGAGGTCCTCTGCTGTGCCCCAGCCACCCACCGCGTGTCCTGAGGTCCTCTGCTGTGTGAGCCCAGGCCAGGCTCAAAGGTGGCTTCTGGCCCTGGTACCGGTGAGCCTGGAACCGCAGGCAGTGCTGCAGGTGCAGCCTTACCGGTGCGGTGCAGAAGGAAGGATCACCTTCCCCGACCTGCTGGCAGCGCTGCCCGTACCGGGGGCAGGGGCAGAGACGTTCCTTGGCCAGGGCGGGAGCCCTGCAGTTGCCCTGCCTGGCCAGCACCTTTGGGCCAACAGTGCCACCCTCGAAGGCATCCCGGGAGACCTGGCGTGTGACTCTGCCCTGGCTGCAGGAGCAGCCGCCCCAGTTACATGGGCTCAGGCCCCCGCCTCGGCACTTCATAGGCCCCCTGTGAGGCGGTGGCCATCTCAGAGTGGGAGGCAGGTGGCCAAGGGCATCCCTGTCCGTGTTTGGGGCGCACGCAGGACAATGGTGCTGATGTCACAGTGGCCACTGTGACACGCTGGCGCCAAGGCTACAAAAAGGCCGCGGCCGGGCATCAGTCTGACCTGGAGAGGTGAGGAGAGGGCAGGGGAGGGACGGGGCTTGCGCGGGGCTGCCAGGGGAGGAGGGAGCCCCACACCTCGGGGCTCTGGGCCTGTGCTGCAAGCTCACCCACGTCCTGCTTCTCCCGCAGGGTCAGCGGAGGAGCATTTGGAGGAGACAGCCCAGCGCTGATGGGACAGGGACTCTCCAAACGCTCACCGTCGTCGTGTGCCATGTCAGCCACGGAGGAGATGGCTCCCGACTCCAAGGAGCAGGGTGAGAGCAAAGCATCCCTCCCCAAGCCTGGCAGAGGGGCCATCGCGGCGGTCAGCGTGGGGCCAAGAGCGGTGGCGGGGGGAGGCAGGAGGTCCCCGAGCGCCCCGGGGGAGCGGGGCCCAGGCTGGGCAGTGGGCACCTGCTGGGACACCCCTGCCTGCACTGGCCCGGCTGGGCAGGGACAGACAGGCCCTTGGGGGCAATCCCTCAGGGACGCTTCCCCCGGCCCCGCAGAGGTGCTCATTCCTGGTGCCGTTTGCTCTCTCCCCTCCAGCATGCATGCTGTGTCGCCGGGCAGAGGCTGACCCGGGCATCTGCGGGCGCAAGCTGCAGAAGCATGGGCTCTGCGCCCATGAGTTTTGCCTGGTGAGTTCCCTCGGGACTCCCTCCAGCTTTCCGACAGGCAGTCCCTGCCCCGCTCTGCTCATCACCTCCTCCTCTTCTCTGCAGTTTTTCGCCAACGGACTTTTTCAGAAACGGGTTAGATATGTAGAACGCATGGGATTTTTACCTGAAGATATCTGGCTTACAATTGAGTACGCAGAATGGAAGGTAAGGACTCCAGAAGATGAGGGAGATTTGTACCAGGAGAGGTTTGGCGGAGTTTAGCCCAGTCCCCAGGAAAGAAATCCCCGCCATTCCAAGCACCTCTGGCACAAACATCTTGCTCCCAGGAGCTCCACCGAGGCTCCAGCACAGGAGCCTCCTCCGCCAGGCGCAGCTGCGGGCTGTGACCCAGCCGCGGCCGCATCCCGCGCCCTGCCCGGAGGTGTGGGGCTGGCTGTGGAGGCCCTGAGGCTGCTTCTGATGGGGCTGCTCTGCTCTTTCCAGTACTGCTTCGTCTGTGGTGAGAGCGGGGCCACCATCACCTGCCGGGAGACGGGCTGCGAGCGCAGCTTCCATCTCCCCTGTGCCGTGGAGGGTGGATGCGTCACCCAGTACTTTGAGCTCTACAGGTAAGACCAGCCGGCCCTCGCGGAGGACCCTCTTTGCCCTCAGTCCCCTTCCTGCCCGCATCAGCAAAACCAGAAAGGAACCCCCAGTGAGAGTTCTACGCGGGCGGTCACAGGCAGAGCCAGAGCAGGGCAATTGCTGGGGCTCCTTCACACCGCCTCTAGCCTCATCGCCACCACCAGAAGAAGGGCCCAGCACTTCTCACCTCACCCATCCCTTTCCTCTGCTCCCCAGGGCCTTCTGCTGGGAGCACCGCCCAGAGCAGGCAGTGGAGGCGGCTCCGGAGGAGAACACCACCTGCCTCATCTGCCTGGAGCCTGTGGGGTACCGAAAGTCCTACGGCACCATGGTGTGCCCTGCCTGCAAACACGCCTGGTTCCACAGGGGCTGCATCCAGGCTCATGCCATCCACGTTGGCTACTTCAGCTTCTGCTGCCCACTTTGTCGCAATGAACATCGATTTATGATGGAAATGCTCAACATGGGCATCCGAATCCCCAAGAGGTTGGTGTCCTGCCTGGCTCATGAGACAGGAGGGTGCCAGCGCTGTGCCGTGCCAGGGCCTGCCCCAGCCAGCAGTCCTGGTCCTCCGCTGTGCCATGAGTCTGGGCTACAGCTTCAGGCAGGAGTTGGAAAACTGGCAGGGGGGGAAGAGCAGGGACGCCCTGCATCTGCCTCATGCGGGCCAGCGGGTGGCTTATCAATTTTCCTTTGTCCATCAGTTTACCGTCATGGCAGGGTGGTCAGGCAGATGCAGGACTACGCGCGAGGCACAGCCGCTGCGATGCCAGTGTTTGCCTTTGTCCAGGAGGCAGGGAGCAGGCAGAGGAAGGGGGGTAAGTTGCCAACGCTGCACCCTGGGGCTCTGCACGGGATCTCAGTCTGGCCGAGGGCTTCAAGCGCAAGGACTGAGAGCAAGAGCTCTGCCAGACAGTCCCGTGCCACAGTCACTTTGTCCTCACAGCCATGGACGTGTTTTCTTCCCCAGGCCCTGGGAACTGCTCCTGTGCTCCTCCTGTGCTGCCGAGGGCACCCACAGACACTGCTCCTCTTTGAGCAGCAGCACGGCCAGCTGGGAGTGCGACAGCTGTGCTGGCCTGGGCACCGGTAAGAGGCAAAGCACCCGGGTGCCCGGGGGCCAGGGGCCAGGCGAGGCCTGGCAGAGCCTCTCTGCTCCAGGAGGGCTGGGGGCACCGCTCCTGGCCTATCCTGCCCCGGGCCTGGGGGGCCGTGCCCTTGACCTTCCTGCTTCCCCTTACAGCCTCCAGTGCCACCTCGGAGCTCTCCGGCCCCAGCACCCCCGGCCAGGCAGGAGCGGGGCCTTCCCGGGGCTCCCCAGCACCTGGGAGCAGCAGCCCAGGCGCCGGTAGCCAGGTGGCATCAAGGCAGTCCCACAGCTCCCCAGCACTCGAGAGTGGGATCCAGTCCACATCGGGGTCTTCCCAAGGCTCCCTGGCACCTGTGACCAGTAGCCCTAGCACAACCTGTCAGTCAGAAGCAGGGCCTTCCCATGGCTCTCTACGTGGGACCAGTAGCCTCTGCACTGGTAGCCAGGTGGCATCAAGGGTATCCCATGGCTCCCCACCACTCGAAAGTGGGATCTGCTCCAGCCCGACTGGACCTGACTGCACGCGAAACCACTCCTGCGTGCAATGTCGGGCCCAAAATCTCTACATCCAGCCAAGAAGACAATGTGCCAGGAGCCGCGTGTCTGCAACAAGTGCTGGGAGCAGCACCCCCAGCCAGGCAGGGCAGGGGCCGTCCCATGGCTCCCCGGTACCCAACACCAGCAGCCCCAGCATCGCCAGCCAGCTGCCATCGGGGTCCTCCTGCGGCTCCCCAGCACTCGAGGGCAGCAGTGGCTCCAGCACCCCTGGGCCCACGCGGGTGCGAGATATCTCCCGCGTGCAACAGCAGGCCCAGAATCCCTACAGCCGGCCCAGAAGACGACGTGCCAGGAGCCCCGTGCCTGCAAGAAGTGCTGAGAGCAGCACCCCCAGCCAGGCGGAGCTGGGGCCGTCCCACCGCTCCCTGGTACCCAACACCAACAGCCCCAGCACCGCCAGCCAGCTGCCATCGGGGTCTTCCTGCAGCTCCCCAGCGCTCAACAGCGGCAGCCGTTCCAGCATCCCCGGGCCCGTGCGGATGAGGGAAAGGTCTCGCGTACAGCGCCGGGCCCAAATTCCCTACAGCCGACCCGGACGACGACGCAGGACCAGCCGTGCTGTGTCCCTGAGTGCTGGCCCTGATCCGCCTCCTTCAGCACAATAAAGTTGGCCGTTAACCTCAGCACGGGGTGATTCCACACTCATTTCTCGGCTTCCTCCTCCTCCTCCTCCTCTCCCTTTCTGGAGGGGCAGCGTTAGGGGCTGGGCCCAGAGGGTTGTCCTCTCCCCGGGGCTTGGCAGCACCTTCCCCAGACCACCTCCCTCCTGGCGGGCTGGCCTCGGCCGGCTGCCCAGCACCATGGCTGGGCGCCTGGGGCCTCGCTGGCCCCACAGCCTGCTCAGTTTCCCCGGGGGAAGCTCACACCCACCGGGACCGGTGGTCTCTGCCCCTGCCCCTTGGAGGGCAGCCTGGCCCGGCACAGTGCAGTGGGTGCTGCCGTCCATCTCCCGGCAATATGGGCTGCGCCCGCCCACCCGGCATGGCCCTCGCAGCTCGCTTCCCAGCGCCACGCACCCCGGCCCCTGCGATTTTTGACAAGCTTCAACCGTTTTGTTCTGAACATGGCTATAACCTGGCGCGTCAGCCAGGGGGTCGCGCAGAAGGGCATGCAGAAAGGGTGCTTCAAGTGTTTTGTTCTGGACAAGGCTCTAACAAATTCTCATCCACACTGCCTAGGTTTGATAGACTTGGGGTAAAGTGGAAAAGTTACTTTTCTTTAAATCTAAGTTCAGTGACACGTCTTTATTTGTGACATGAAGATTTCTGTAGATGGTGTTTGTACAGTAGCCAAAGGTCACACCCTGTTGCCCAGTTCGGGGTCCTGTTCACAGAATGACAGGAGGGTATGGGTTGGAAGAGACCTCTGGAGATCATCTAATCCAGCCCCCCTGCCAAAGCAGCTTCACCCAGAGCAGGGTGCCCAGGAACGCTTCCAGGCGGGTTTGGAATATCTCCAGAGAAGGAGACTCCACCACCGCTCTGGGCAGCCTGTGCCAGTGCCCTGGCACTCTCAAAGTAAAGAAGTTTTTTCTCATGCGGAGGTGGAATTTCCCGTGTTCCAGTTTGTGCCCGTTGCCCCTTGTCCTGTCGCTGGGCAACACTGAAAAGAGTCTGGCCCATTCCTCTGGACACCCGCCCTTTAGATACTGACAAGCATTGATGAGATCCCCCCTCAGTCTTCTCCAGGCTAAAGAGACTCAGATGTCTCTCAGCCTTTCCTCATCAGGGAGGTGCTCCAGTCCCCTAATCATCTTCGTAGCCCTCCACTGGTCTCTCTCCTGTAGTTCCTTGTCTTTCTTGAACCGGGGAGCCCAGCACTGGACACACGCTCCAGATGTGGCCTCACCAGGGCAGAGCAGAGGGGGAGGATGACCTCCCTCCACCTGCTGGCCACGCTCTTTTTAGTGCACCCCAGGATGCCCTTGCCCTTCTTGGCCACAAGGGCACAGTGCTGGCTCATGGTCAACTCGTTGTCCACCAGGACTCCCAGGTCTCTCTCTGCAGAGCTGCTCTCCAGCAGGTCAAGTCCTAACCTGGACAGGTGCATGAGGTTATTCCTCCCCAGGTGCAGGACCCTACATTTGCCCTTGTTGAACTTCACTAGCTTCTTCTCCACCCAATTCTCTAGCCTGTCCAGGTCTCGATGAACAGCAGCACGGCCTTCCGGTGTGTTGGCCACTCCACTCAGATTTGTGTCATACAACACAAAACTGCTCCCCAACATTATTGCTGCTGTACCAACTGAAGGCTTCCTTCTTGCAGCATACGCCAAGAAATCCTTTTAAATGGAGATTGCAAACACACGGTAAGGAATTCACTCCACGGAGTTCAGGACAGTGAGAGCAGTGCCCCTTCCTGAGGACTTGAGTCCCGTCACATGCCCCTCGGAGCACAAAAATCCCATGTGGTCCACAGGAGAGTAGCAAGGGGCCTGAGAAACGTCATTCATCAAAACAAATTTCCCTACTGTTGGAGACCGATAAGTGCGTTTCTAGTGCAGGAAGGAGAAAAGAGTTGGTTGCAGAGTGACTGCTGAAGAGCTCTGGGAAGCTGGCGGAGTGCTAGAAGGCAGAATCAAATAGTGGTGAGCAAAGCACAAAGGAAATCCCATGGGGTGGCTGTCCGGACATGAACAATCCTCTGCTCTTCAGGCAAACTATGGGTAGTCTTACGGTGTGTGCGTTAGGTGCCTTCCTGAGAGGCCTTGAGGCCACACAGAAGTTGATTCCTTAAAGTAGGAAGCAGCTGTCCTCTCTGAGGAAGGCAGTGGAACCTGGGAGGCCCGACAGGCTTTGCTGCCAACAAAGAGGCAATGAGGAAGGAAAGGATCTCTGTCATTTCATGATCACTATACCCAAGACGGCCTCCAACCACCACATCACCCGCAAGTCCAAAACAGTGGTTTGGCAGTGGCTTAAGAGGCAATTTAAACGATGATTAAATGAGGATTTCAGTCCGGCCCTGGGAGCACCCTCACACCTGGCAGGGTCAGTGGTGGGCTCCGCGGCGCTTGGTGAGGAAATGGCCCTGCTGCCGGGGCGCTCACCTGAGCCCGCAGCCTGGGCTGCCTTCCCCTGGGGACTCCTCCTGACCTTGGATCAGAGCTTGTACTGCAGCACCGTTGCCAAAGCCCCCCAGGGACTGAAGAAACAGCTCCTTTGGCTGCCCTCTACGGTAAGTACCGAGCCCAGGTACAGTAAGTTTCTGAGGGTAAATGGCCTCTGCTCTGCACTTCCCTCCGATTGGGTTTTCTTCTATTGCTCCACGAGACATCCTCGTAGGCCTTCAGGAAGGCGGCGAGCAAGGGAAGGTTTCAGTCTTCCCTGTCCTACCTGCTCCTTCCTAGACTTTTCTAGAATCTTTCCCTCGCAGAAGGACGGGAAGCTCAGGTGTGTTAGGAGATGGCTGTGGGCACTGGTAGAGGTGAATGGTCAGCAGTCGAGAGGCTTGTGCAAGTCTCTTCCACTGAGAATCCCTGTTGTTTATTTCAGGTAAGTTCTTCAGGCTGTTTGGATCCAATTGAAGAGCCAGGGCACAGAAGCTTGCTCAGGCTGTGTGATTGCTCTCTCTGTCTAGTTCCAGGCTTCATGAGGTGCCTTGTATGCCAAAGAGTTGGGAGGTCCAAACTCGTGACTCAAGATCTCCCAAGTTCAATAGCTTTCTCAAGGGGTTTTCTGCAAAAGGCTGTTTCTTGAGCTCTAGCAATGCTATAACCATGTGCATGTGTGAAATGTGGATTATTTTCCATACTCGCCCTGAAGTTGTCTATGAGCTCAAGAACTGTATCACGTAGATTGTTGTGATATTTGCAGAGACAAGTAGGCAGGGGCAGAAGCGGAGAAATTCAGTTGCTTTCCAGAAGTGAATTAGCCAGTGAGCCTGCAGCATGTACGACTGTGTGCCAGTGTCTGGTGCTAAGATGGAAAGAGTGCCTGAGTTGTGTGGTGTTGTGATTTCCCCCATACATTGGGAGAGGAGAGTGAGACTGAGAAGTTATTGTTTCCCAGGTCGAAACCTTTGCATTTCTGTGAGTCTGCTGTAAGAGACGTGGCAAGTTAGAGAGGAATAAAGCCGTGCGTAGTCTCCAGAAATGTCTTGCTGGGGCTTGGGTGGCTGCGCAGGGTCCTGGGGCTCCCAGGCAGGGCCCCACAAGGACAAGCTTTGGGGCAAAGAGCATTGTGCCCCCAACGGCCCAGCGCAGTGGTCCTGTGGCCAGATCCTACTGCCAGCCCCAGCCCCGAGAGATGTCCAGTGAGAGCTATCTCTGCTCTGACTCCAGAGACGAAAGGCCAGGGTCCTGTGAAGCCACCTGTCTGAGCCCTGTGAAAGGCTCTTGTCATCCAAAAGAAGCTCCGGACTTCTCAGAGCTTCTCAGCTATTAGCAAACGTCCTTGAGGCTGTCTCAGAACAGCAGGCTGCAGGGCCAGTGAGGCCCCAAGCACCCGGCCATGGTGCTGGGCAGCCGGCCGAGGCCAGCCAGCCAGGAGGGAGGTGGTCTGGGGAAGGTGCTGCCAAGCCCCAGGGAGAGGACAACCCTCTGGGCCCAGCCCCTAACGCTGCCCCTCCAGAAAGGGAGAGGAGGAGGAGGAGGAAGCCGAGAAATGAGTGTGGAATCACCCCGTGCTGAGGTTAACGGCCAACTTTATTGTGCCAGTGGAGCGGGATGAGGGGTAGCACTCGGGGACAGGGAAGCACTGGTCCCCTGTCGTTGTCCGGGTCGCCCATAGGGATTTTGGGCCCGACGCTGCACACGGGACCACTCCCTAATCCACACAGGCACGGGGATGCTGGAATGGCTGCCGCTGTCGGGCACTGTGGAGCTGCAGGATGAACCCAATGGCAGCTGGCTGGCGGTGCTGGGGCTGTTGGTGTTGGGTACCAGGGAGCGGAGGGATGGCCCAAGCCCTGCCTGGTTGGGGGTGCTGCTCTCAGCACTTCTTGCAGCTGTGTGGCACGCGGCTCCTGGCACGTCATCTTCTGGGCCGGCTGTAGGGATTTTGGGCCCGACGCTGCGCGCGGGAGGGATCTCGCACCCGCATGGGCCCAGGGGTGCTGGAGCCGCTGCTGCCCTCAGGCGCTGGGGAGTCACAGGATAACCCCACTGGCAGCTGGCTGGTGGTGCTGGGGCTGCTGCTCCCAGGTGCTGGGGAGCCCCGGGAATGCCCCGCTCCTGCCCGGCTGGGGCTGGCGAGCTCTGAGGTGGCACTGGAGGCTGTAAGGGGAAGCAGGAAGGTCAAGGGCACGGCCCCCCAGGCCCGGGGCAGGATAGGCCAGGAGCGGTGCCCCCAGCCCTCCTGGAGCAGAGAGGCTCTGCCAAGCCCACCCTGGGCACCCACTGCCAGGCCTCGCCTGGCCCCTGGCCCCCGGGCACCCGGGTGCTTTGCCTCTTACCGGTGCTCGGGTCAGCACAGCTGTCGCACTCCCAGCTGGCCGTGCTGCTGCTCAAAGAGGAGCAGTGTCTGTGGGTGCCCTCGGCAGCACAGGAGGAGCACAGGAGCAGTTCCCAGGGCCTGGGGAAGAAAACACGTCCATGGCTGTGAGGACAAAGTGACTGTGGCACGGGACTGTCTGGCAGAGCTCTTGCTCTCAGTCCTTGCGCTTGAAGCCCTTGGCCAGACTGAGATCCCGTGCAGAGCCCCAGGGTGCAGCGTTGGCAACTTACCCCCCTTCCTCTGCCTGCTCCCTGCCTCCTGGACAAAGGCAAACACTGGCATCGCAGCAGCTGTACCTCGCGCTTAGTGCTGCGTCTGCCCAGCTGTCCTCCCATGATGGTGAACTGATGGAGAAAGGAAAATTGATGAGCCCCCACTAGCCCGCATGAGGCAGATGCAGGGCGTCCCTGCTCTTCCCCCCCTGCCCTTTTTCCAACTCCTGCCTGAAGCTGTAGCCCAGACTCATGGCACAGCGGAGGACCAGGACTGCTGGCTGGGGCAGGCCCTGGCACGGCACAGCGCTTGCACCCTCCTGTCTCATGAGCCAGGCAGAAGGACACCAACCTGTCAGGGATTCGGATGCCCATGTTGAGCATTTCCATCATAAATCGATATTCATTTCTACAAAGTGGGCAGCAGAAGAAGTCACTGTGGATGGCATGAGCCTGGATGCAGCCCCTGTGGAGCCAGGCGTGTTTGCAGGCAGGGCACACCATGGTGCTGTAGGACTTTTGGTCCCCCACAGGCTCCAGGCAGATGAGGCAGGTGGTGTTCTCCTCCGGAGCCGCCTCCACTGCCTGCTCTGGGTGGTGCTCCCAGCAGAAGGCCCTGGGGAGCAGAGGGAAGGGATGGGTGAGGTGAGAAGTGCTGGGTCCTTCTTCTGGTGGTGGCGATGAGGCTAGAGGCGGTGTGAAGGAGCCCCAGCAATTGCCCTGCTCTGGCTCTGCCTCTGACCGCCCGCGTAGAACTCTCACTGGGGGTTCCTTTCTGGTTTTGCTGATGCGGGCAGGAAGGGGACTGAGGGCAAAGAGGGTCCTCCGCGAGGGCCGGCTGGTCTTACCTGTAGAGCTCAAAGTACTGGGTGACGCATCCACCCTCCACGGCACAGGGGAGATGGAAGCTGCGCTCGCAGCCCGTCTCCCGGCAGGTGATGGTGGCCCCGCTCTCACCACAGACGAAGCAGTACTGGAAAGAGCAGAGCAGCCCCCGTCAGCAGCAACGTCAGGGCCTCCACAGCCAGCCCCACACCTCCGGGCAGGGCGCGGGATGCGGCCGCGGCTGGGTCACAGCCCGCAGCTGCGCCTGGCGGAGGAGGCTCCTGTGCTGGAGCCTCTGTGGAGCTGCTGGGAGCAAGACGTTTGTGCCAGAGGTGCTTGGAATGGCGGGGATTTCTTTCCTGGGGTCTGGGCTAAGCTCTGGCAAACCTCTCCTGGCACAGATCTCCCTGCTCTTCTCAGATCCTCACCTTCTCTTCTGCCCGCTTGATCGTGCGTCTTACATCCTGAGGGCAAACCCCATCCCTGCGCCCTGGCTGAAGAAGCCCGTTGGCAAAAAACTGAAGAGAATAAAACAGGAGGAGGTGATGAGCAGAGCGGGGCAGGGACTGCCTGTCGGAAAGCTGGAGGGAGTCCCGAGGGAACTCACCAGGCAAAACTCATGGGCGCAGAGCCCATGCTTCTGCAGCTTGCGCCCGCAGATGCCCGGGTCAGCCTCTGCCCGGCGACACAGCATGCATGCTGGAGGGGAGAGAGCAAACGGCACCAGGAATGAGCACCTCTGCGGGGCCGGGGGAAGCGTCCCTGAGGGATTGCCCCCAAGGGCCTGTCTGTCCCTGCCCAGCCGGGCCAGTGCAGGCAGGGGTGTCCCAGCAGGTGCCCACTGCCCAGCCTGGGCCCCGCTCCCCCGGGGCGCTCGGGGACCTCCTGCCTCCCCCCCGCCACCGCTCTTGGCCCCACGCTGACCGCCGCGATGGCCCCTCTGCCAGGCTTGGGGAGGGATGCTTTGCTCTCACCCTGCTCCATCGAGTCGGGAGCCATCTCCTCCGTGGCTGACATGGCACACGACGACGGTGAGCGTTTGGAGAGTCCCTGTCCCAGCAGCGCTGGGCTGTCTCCTCCAAATGCTCCTCCGCTGACCCTGCGGGAGAAGCGGGACGTGGGTGAGCTTGCAGCACAGGCCCAGAGCCCTGAGGTGTGGGGCTCCCTCCTCCCCTGGCAGCCCCGCGCAAGCCCCGTCCCTCCCCTGCCCTCTCCTCACCTCTCCAGGTCAGACTGATGCCCGGCCGCGGCCTTTTTGTAGCCTTGGCGCCAGCGTGTCACAGTGGCCACTGTGACATCAGCACCATTGTCCTGCGTGCGCCCCAAACACGGACAGGGATGCCCTCGGCCACCTGCCACCCACTGTGCCTTGGAGTCAGGCAAAATCCTACTGGGCAGCCTGCTCCAGGGGACCCTGCTTGAGCTGGCGCTTGGACTAAATGGTCCCAAGAGGTGTTTTCAAAGTTCTATAGCGCAAAATGGATTCTGAGGAAAGGGAAAAAAACAACATCCCAAACCCAAAATGAAAACGTGACTGAGACGAATTTCGGAAGGCACAGAGAGGAAAACAAAAGGAACAGAACTCCAGAGAAAATACAGACTTTCTTCTTCATCTACGTGATACTTTGGCTATTTCCTTTTCCATCTCTGTCCTCTAACTTGTCCCTCTCACAACAAGACTGGTTTCATCCTTCTTATCTCAGCAGTGTATTTCCCCAATCCTTGACTTGCCATTTAAACTCTGGTTTACCTGAAATAAACAACAGGGATTCTCAGTGGAAGAGACTTGCACAAGCCTCTCGACTGCTGACCATTCACCTCTACCAGTGCCCACAGCCATCTCCTAACACACCTGAGCTTCCCGTCCTTCTGCGAGGGAAAGATTCTAGAAAAGTCTAGGAAGGAGCAGGCAGGACAGGGAAGACCGAAACCTTCCCTTGCTCGCCGCCTTCCTGAAGGCCTACGAGGATGTCTCGTGGAGCAATAGAAGAAAACCCAACCGGAGGGAAGTGCAGAGCAGAGGCCATTTACCCTCAGAAACTCACTGTACCTGGGCTCGGTACTTACCGTAGAGGGCAGCCAAAGGAGCTGTTTCTTCAGTCCCTGGGGGGCTTTGGCAACGGTGCTGCAGTACAAGCTCTGATCCAAGGTCAGGAGGAGTCCCCAGGGGAAGGCAGCCCAGGCTGCGGGCTCAGGTGAGCGCCCCGGCAGCAGGGCCATTTCCTCACCAAGCGCTGCAGAGCCCACCACTGACCCTGCCAGGTGTGAGGGTGCTCCCAGGGCCGGACTGAAATCCTCATTTAATCATCGTTTAAATTGCCTCTTAAGCCACTGCCAAACCACTGTTTCGGACTTGCGGGTGATGTGGTGGTTGGAGGCCGTCTTGGGTATAGCGGTCATATGGATGGACCACTTGGTGGATAAGGAACTGGCTAGATGGCCGCGCTCAAAGGGTTTACATTCAATGGCTCAACGTCCAAGTGGAGACCAGTGATGAGTGGTGTTCCTCGGGTCAGTACTGGGACGGGTGCTCTTTAACATCTTTGTCGGCAACACGGACAGTGGGATTGAGTGCACCCTCAGCAAGTGTGCCGATGACACCAAGCTGTGTGGTGCGGTCGACACGCTGGAGGGAAGGGATGCCATCCAGAGGGACCCGGCCAGGCTGGAGAGGTGGGCCCGTGCGAACCTCATGAAGTTCAGCCGGGCCGAGTGCAAGGTCCTGCACCTGGGTCATGGCAATCGCAGGCACAGTTCCAGGTTGGGTGGAGAATGGCTTGAGAGCAGCCCTGAGGAGAAGGACTTGGGGGAGCTGGTGGACGAGAAGCTCAACATGAGCCGGCAATGTGCGCTTGCAGCCCAGAAAGCCAACTGCATCCTGGGCTGCATGAAAAGCAGCGTGGCCAGCAGGTGGAGGGAGGGCATTCAGCCCCTCTACTCCGCTCTGGTGAGACCCCCCCTGGAGCACTGCATGCCCCTCTAGAGTCCTCAGCACAAGAAGGACATGGACCTGTTGGAACGGGTCCAGCGGAGGGCCACGAAGATGATGAGAGGGCTGGAGCACCTCTGCTATGAGGACAGATTGAGAGAGTTGGGGGTGTTCAGCCTGGAGAAGAGAAGGCTCCGTGGAGACCTTATGGCAGCCTTCCAGTACCTGAAGGGGGCCTACAGGAAAGCTGGGGAGGGACTCTGGATCAGGGGGTGTAATGACAGGACGAGGGGTGAGGGTTTCAAACTGAAAGAGGGTAGATTCAGGTTGGATATTAGGAAGAATTCCTCTCCTGTGAGGGTGGTGAGGCGGTGGAACAGGTTGCCCAGGGAGGTTGTGGATGCCCCATCCCTGGAGGTGTTCAAGGCCGGGCTGGATGGGACTCTGAGCAACTTGGTCTAGTGGGAGGTGTCCCTGCCCAGGGCGGGGGGCTTGGAACTAGATGGTCTTTAAGGTCCCTTCCAACCCAAACCATTCTATGGTGCTGTGATTCTATGATCACGAAATGATAGAGCTCCTTTCCTTCCTCTCTGACGACAAATGAGCATGGAATCTCCCAGTCTCCCACTGCTGAGATTAAAGACAAAGTTTATTGTCCAGGAGGGGGGGCATCAGGGCCAGCACTCGGGGATGGGGCACAGCTGGTCCCGCGTCGTCGTCTGGGCCGGCTGTAGGGATTTTGGGCCCGACGCTGGAGGCGGGAGCTTTCTCTAATCCGCACGGGCCCGGGGCTGCTGGAACGGCTGCCGCTCTCGAGCGCTGGGGAGCCGCAGGAGGACCCCGATGGCAGCTGGCTGGCGGTGCTGGGGCTGCTGATCTCGGGTGCTGGGGAGCGGTGGGACGGGTCCAGCCCCGGCAGGCTGGGGGTGCTGCTCTCAGCACTCGGGGCTGGCGCAGGGCTCCTGGTGCGGCGTGTTCGTCTGGGCCGGCTGTAGGGATCTGGGGCCCGACGCTGCGCGCGGGAGAGGGCTCGCACCCGTGTGGGCCCAGGGGTGCTGGAGCCACTGCTGCCCTCGAGTGCTGGGGAGCCGCAGGAGGACCCCGATGGCAGCTGGCTGGCGATGCTGGGGCTGCTGGTGTTGGGTACCGGGGAGCCATGGGACGGCCCCCGCCCCGCCTGGCTTTGGGTGCTGCTCCCAGCACTTGGGGCTGGCATTTGCCTGTTCTCATGGCGTCTTCTAGGCCGGCTGTATGGAATTTGGGCTCGATGTTGCAGCCGAGAGCGGGTTCGCGTGCGGTCAGGTCCAGGTGGGCTGGAGCAGCTGCCGCTCGCACGAGCTGGTGAGCTGTGGCCCGGCCTTGATGCCGCCTGGCTGGCAGTGCCAGGGCTGCTGGTCCCCGGCGCCTGGGAGCCCCGGGAAGACCCCGATGCAGACTGGATCCCAGTCTCGAGTGCTGGGGAGCTGTGGGACAGCCTTGCTGCCGCCTGGCTGGCAGTGCCAGGGCTGCTGCTCCCAGGTGCTGGGGAGCCCCGGGAAGGCCCCGCTCCTGCCCGGCTGGGGCTGGCGAGCTCTGAGGTGGCACTGGAGGCTGTAAGGGGAAGCAGGAAGGTCAAGGGCACGGCCCCCCAGGCCCGGGGCAGGATAGGCCAGGAGCGGTGCCCCCAGCCCTCCTGGAGCAGAGAGGCTCTGCCAAGCCCACCCTGGGCACCCGCTGCCAGGCCTCGCCTGGCCCCTGGCCCCCGGGCACCCGGGTGCTTTGCCTCTTACCGGTGCCCAGGCCAGCACAGCTGTCGCACTCCCAGCTGGCCGCGCTGCTGCTCAAAGAGGAGCAGTGTCTGTGGGTGCCCTCGGCAGCACAGGAGGAGCACAGGAGCAGTTCCCAGGGCCTGGGGAAGAAAACACGTCCATGGCTGTGAGGACAAAGTGACTGCGGCACGGGACTGTCTGGCAGAGCTCTTGCTCTCAGTCCTTGCGCTTGAAGCCCTCGGCCAGACTGAGATCCCGTGCAGAGCCCCAGGGTGCAGCGTTGGCAACTTACCCCCCTTCCTCTGCCTGCTCCCTGCCTCCTGGACAAAGGCAAACACTGGCATCGCAGCGGCTGTGCCTCTCTCTTTCTCCTGCGTATGCCTGGCCGTCCTCCCATGATGGTAGACTGATGGAGAAAGGAAAACTGATGAGCCCCCGCTACCCGGCATGAGGCAGATGCAGGGCGTCCCTGCTCTTCCCCCCCTGCCAGTTTTCCAACTCCTGCCTGAAGCTGTAGCCCAGACTCATGGCACAGCGGAGGACCAGGACTGCTGGCTGGGGCAGGCCCTGGCACGGCACAGCGCTTGCACCCTCCTGTCTCATGAGCCAGGCAGAAGGACACCAACCTGAAGGGCATTCGGATCCCCATGATGAGCATTTCTGGGAGAAATGCACTCCTGTCTCTGCAGAGCGGGCACCGGAAGCAAAAAATTCCAGCGTTCAGAGCCTGTGCCTGCAGGAGAAACATAAGGAGCCCAAGTAAGGCCCTGGTGGTGCTGAGCGCCTGCCGTGCCCCAGGGGCGAGGGGATGGCTCCTACCTGGATGCAGCCCCTGTGGAACCAGGCGTGTTTGCAGGCGGGGCACACCATGGTGCCGTAGGACTTTTGGTCCCCCACAGGCTCCAGGCAGATGAGGCAGGTGGTGTTCTCCTCCGGAGCCGCCTCCACTGCCTGCTCTGGGCGGTGCTCCCAGCAGAGGGACCTGCGGGTCAGAGGAGAGGGATGGGTGAGGTGAGAAGTGCTGGGCCCTTCTTTCCCGGTGGTGGTGGGGAGGAGGTGAGAGGAGGTACCTGTATGGAGACAGGAACTGGGTGACGCATCCACCCTCCCCGGCACAGGGGAGATGGAAGCTGCGCCTGCAGCCCATCATCGAGCAGGTGATGGTGGCCCCGCTCTCGCCGCAGACGAAGCAGTACTGGAAAGAGCAGAGCAGCCCCCGTCAGCAGCAACGTCAGGGCCTCCACAGCCAGCCCCACACCTCCGGGCAGGGCGCGGGATGCGGCCGCGGCTGGGTCACAGCCCGCAGCTGCGCCTGGCGGAGGAGGCTCCTGTGCTGGAGCCTCTGTGGAGCTGCTGGGAGCAAGACGTTTGTGCCAGAGGTGCTTGGAATGGCGGGGATTTCTTTCCTGGGGTCTGGGCTAAGCTCTGCCAAACCTCTCCTGGCACCGATCTCCCTGCTCTTCTCAGATCCTCACCTTGCGTTCTGCACACCGGATCGCACGCCGAATATCCTCAGGGACGAATCCCCTGAATCCCTCGTCCTCGTCCCATTGCCGAAAAAGCTGGTTGGCAAAAAACTGCAGAGGAGAAAAGAGGAGGAGGTGATGAGCAGAGCGGGGCAGGGACTGCCTGTCGGAAAGCTGGAGGGAGTCCCGAGGGAACTCACCAGGCAAAACTCATGGGCGCAGAGCCCATGCTTCTGCAGCTTGCGCCCGCAGATGCCCGGGTCAGCCTCTGCCCGGCGACACAGCATGCATGCTGGAGGGGAGAGAGCAAACGGCACCAGGAATGAGCACCTCTGCGGGGCCGGGGGAAGCGTCCCTGAGGGATTGCCCCCAAGGGCCTGTCTGTCCCTGCCCAGCCGGGCCAGTGCAGGCAGGGGTGTCCCAGCAGGTGCCCACTGCCCAGCCTGGGCCCCGCTCCCCCGGGGCGCTCGGGGACCTCCTGCCTCCCCCCCGCCACCGCTCTTGGCCCCACACTGACCGCCGCGATGGCCCCTCTGCCAGGCTTGGGGAGGGATGCTTTGCTCTCACCCTGCTCCATCGAGTCGGGAGCCATCTCCTCCATGGCTGACATGGCACACGATGACGGTGAGCGTTTGGAGAGTCCCTGTCCCAGCAGCGCTGGGCTGTCTCCTCCAAATGCTCCTCCGCTGACCCTGCGGGAGAAGCGGGACGTGGGTGAGCTTGCAGCACAGGCCCAGAGCCCCGAGGTGTGGGGCTCCCTCCTCCCCTGGCAGCCCCGCGCAAGCCCCGTCCCTCCCCTGCCCTCTCCTCACCTCTCCAGGTCAGACTGATGCCCGGCCGTGGCCTTTTTGTAGCCTTGGCGCCAGCGTGTCACAGTGGCCACTGTGACATCAGCACCATTGTCCTGCGTGCGCCCCAAACACGGACAGGGATGCCCTTGGCCACCTGCCTCCCACTCTGAGATGGCCACCGCCTCACAGGGGGCCTATGAAGTGCCGAGGCGGGGGCCTGAGCCCATGTAACTGGGGCGGCTGCTCCTGCAGCCAGGGCAGAGTCACACGCCAGGTCTCCCGGGATGCCTTCGAGGGTGGCACTGTTGGCCAAAAGGTGCTGGCCAGGCAGGGCAACTGCAGGGCTCCCGCCCTGGCCAAGGAACGTCTCTGCCCCTGCCCCCGGTACGGGCAGCGCTGCCAGCAGGTCGGGGAAGGTGATCCTTCCTTCTGCACCGCACCGGTAAGGCTGCACCTGCAGCACTGCCTGCGGTTCCAGGCTCACCGGTACCAGGGCCAGAAGCCACCTTTGAGCCTGGCCTGGGCTCACACAGCAGAGGACCTCGCGACACGCGGTGGGTGGCTGGGGCACAGCAGAGGACCTCGGGACGGCACCTCAATGTCACAGGTGGCCCAACACCTTTCTCCTGAACTCCTTAGCGCTTTGGTGACGTGCTGCCTCCAGAAGAAAAAGCAGCAGGAGCACAAGCTGGGGAGTCACGGCGGGAATGGCCTTCTTCCATGGCAATAAACTGTCTTTCAGAGTGTGCGTGAGCCTTTCCTTGGTGGGGTAGGAAACTGCAAGTTGCTGTGGGACAGCTTCAGAGGCGCCCAAAAGGGGCATATGCAAGCAAAGAGAGCAGGGGAGCCCCTCTCTCGGGCAGCTCTCACCCTGGCCTGTGCCTTTACAGGTGATTTTGGGGACTTCCCTGCTGGAGGAGTGGGGAGGGAAAGCTTTTGGGTTGAGAGTTTGCATCCCATCTCTCTGTACTCTGCCAAAACTCTCCCCTTGGCTCAGTCTTGTGCCAGCCGCTGCCTGATCCGAAAGGCCGTGGTCTCTCCTCTGGGCAGAGCCCAGGGCTGGTGGCCACTCACTGGGCAAGACTCCCTGGCAAGAGGGTGTGGGGCAGCTTCGGAGGCCGTGGGTGGGAGTGTTGATCTCTTTGAGCGTGAAAAGGCTCTGCAGAGGGACCTGGACAGGCTGGATCCATGGGCTGTCAAGCAGTGGAAAACACTGCCCAGGGAAGTGGCTGAGTCACCATCCCTGGAGGTATTTCAAAGACGTGTAGACGTGGCGCTTAGGGACATGGTTTAGTGGTGGACTTGGTAGAGTTAGAGTAACAGTTGGCCTCGACGATCTTAAGGGTCTTCTCCAACCTCAATGATTCTATGATTCTGATTACCGCTTAATTATTAGCTAATCACCATTTGATTACCATTGGATTTTCATTCAAGCATTGATTAATTACCATTTGATCATCGCTTAAGCATTAACAGAACCCTTTTAGTTAACCCCACAAAGGTGACTTCTCGGAATAATTCACCTGCAACAGCAGGACAAAAACCAGACGGTGTCTCAGGCACAACCAGAGTAGGAAAAAAGCAATGTGAAACCCAGCATTGGAGAATCCGGGTCCGAAATGCAATTCAGGACCAAGAAAGAAACCTGAAACCCCAAGAAGCCCTTCTACAATACTGGCTGGCTGACACCGCGGAGAGTGACGAGAGGATTCCCAGGCTGCCTCCTTCAGCTCCTGCTTCGAGAGGGTCCTCAGCCATCCTCTGCTGCCAGCCCCCTTCCAAGCCAAACTCTGGCGCTCAGGGTTCCCTTCTCACCAGGCTTTCAGAGACGTCACTCGACCTTCCGGCGCCAGGCCATTACAGAGCTGCGTTAGCTACATGCCGACAGAGGCAAATGGTGCCAGGGAACAAGCACCTCGGTGACAGGGAGGCTGTGCGTGGCCACAGCTCTTTGGCCAGCTGCACTCGAGATCCATTGCTCGGGAGAGCCTCAGAGCTCACATCACAATCCGTTCCCTGAAGAGCACTACCTGTTCTGGCCATGTCTAGACCTCGCGTCTTCCCAATCACCGCAGTCAAGAATAGAAGGACAAAGTGCTGCCACCGAGTCCACTTTCGGACCCTCTGTACCTCCTTTCCTTCCTCGTTACCTCTTTGTTGGCAGCAAAGCCCGTCAGGCCTCCCAGGTCACTCAACGCTGAACTGGCCCTGTGGCTGGCTGGACCCCAGGGTCTGGACCCCAAGGAATGGCCCATCAAGTTGGAGAGCACCCACCAGCACTGTCTGTTGGAAAAGATGAGTTTTGTCCAGTCTCTTTCTCTTTCTCCTCTCCCACTTCCCTCAGTGCCTTTTATTTCTGTCTCGCCAGCCTCTGCTTCCTTGGCCTGAAGTCTCACTCTGTTTGGACTCCTGTTTTGCAAAGGAGCTGGGGCTTTTGCCATCTAATATTCCTTGGAAAAAGCAAAACTCAAATGTGTAAACCAACCCTACTACAGCTATATTCTACACCCCTCAGCGGGAAACACATGCAAAGGCAAACAATGCTGTACGTCATGCAGGAGGGCATCGCTTGAGACCATTGAGTCCAAGCGCCAGCTCAAGCAGGGTCCCCTGGAGCAGGCTGCCCAGTAGGATTTTGCCTGACTCCAAGGCACAGTGGGTGGCAGGTGGCCGAGGGCATCCCTGTCCGTGTTTGGGGCGCACGCAGGACAATGGTGCTGATGTCACAGTGGCCACTGTGACACGCTGGCGCCAAGGCTACAAAAAGGCCACGGCCGGGCATCAGTCTGACCTGGAGAGGTGAGGAGAGGGCAGGGGAGGGACGGGGCTTGCGCGGGGCTGCCAGGGGAGGAGGGAGCCCCACACCTCGGGGCTCTGGGCCTGTGCTGCAAGCTCACCCACGTCCCGCTTCTCCCGCAGGGTCAGCGGAGGAGCATTTGGAGGAGACAGCCCAGCGCTGCTGGGACAGGGACTCTCCAAACGCTCACCGTCGTCGTGTGCCATGTCAGCCACGGAGGAGATGGCTCCCGACTCGATGGAGCAGGGTGAGAGCAAAGCATCCCTCCCCAAGCCTGGCAGAGGGGCCATCGCGGCGGTCAGCGTGGGGCCAAGAGCGGTGGCGGGGGGGAGGCAGGAGGTCCCCGAGCGCCCCGGGGGAGCGGGGCCCAGGCTGGGCAGTGGGCACCTGCTGGGACACCCCTGCCTGCACTGGCCCGGCTGGGCAGGGACAGACAGGCCCTTGGGGGCAATCCCTCAGGGACGCTTCCCCCGGCCCCGCAGAGGTGCTCATTCCTGGTGCCGTTTGCTCTCTCCCCTCCAGCATGCATGCTGTGTCGCCGGGCAGAGGCTGACCCGGGCATCTGCGGGCGCAAGCTGCAGAAGCATGGGCTCTGCGCCCATGAGTTTTGCCTGGTGAGTTCCCTCGGGACTCCCTCCAGCTTTCCGACAGGCAGTCCCTGCCCCGCTCTGCTCATCACCTCCTCCTCTTCTCTGCAGTTTTTCGCCAACGGACTTTTTCAGAAACGGGTTAGATATGTAGAACCCATGGGATTTTTACCTGAAGATATCTGGCTTACAATTGAGTACGCAGAATGGAAGGTAAGGACTCCAGAAGATGAGGGAGATTTGTACCAGGAGAGGTTTGGCAGAGCTTAGCCCGGACCCCAGGAAAGAAATCCCCGCCATTCCAAGCACCTCTGGCACAAACGTCTTGCTCCCAGCAGCTCCACAGAGGCTCCAGCACAGGAGCCTCCTCCGCCAGGCGCAGCTGCGGGCTGTGACCCAGCCGCGGCCGCATCCCGCGCTCTGCCCGGAGGTGTGGGGCTGGCTGTGGAGGCCCTGACGTTGCTGCTGACGGGGCTGCTCTGCTCTTTCCAGTACTGCTTCGTCTGCGGCGAGAGCGGGGCCACCATCACCTGCTCGATGATGGGCTGCAGGCGCAGCTTCCATCTCCCCTGTGCCGTGGAGGGTGGATGCGTCACCCAGTACTTTGAACTCTACAGGTAAGACCAGCCGGCCCTTGCAGAGGAGCCTCTTTGCCCTCAGTCCCCTTCCTGCCCGCATCAGCAAAACCAGAAAGGAACCCCCAGTGAGAGTTCTACGCGGGCGGTCACAGGCAGAGCCAGAGCAGGGCAATTGCTGGGGCTCCTTCACACCGCCTCTAGCCTCATCGCCACCACCAGAAGAAGGACCCAGCACTTCTCACCTCACCCATCCCTTTCCTCTGCTCCCCAGGGCCTTCTGCTGGGAGCACCGCCCAGAGCAGGCAGTGGAGGCGGCTCCGGAGGAGAACACCACCTGCCTCATCTGCCTGGAGCCTGTGGGGGACCAAAAGTCCTACAGCACCATGGTGTGCCCTGCCTGCAAACACGCCTGGCTCCACAGGGGCTGCATCCAGGCTCATGCCATCCATGTTGGCTACTTCAGCTTCTGCTGCCCACTTTGTCGCAATGAACATCGATTTATGATGGAAATGCTCAACATGGGCATCCGAATCCCCAAGAGGTTGGTGTCCTGCCTGGCTCATGAGACAGGAGGGTGCAAGCGCTGTGCCGTGCCAGGGCCTGCCCCAGCCAGCAGTCCTGGTCCTCCGCTGTGCCATGAGTCTGGGCTACAGCTTCAGGCAGGAGTTGGAAAAAGGGCAGGGGAAGAGCAGGGCCGCCCTGCATCTGCCTCATGTTGGGTAGCGGGTGGCTTATCAATTTTCCTTTGTCCATCAGTTTACCGTCATGGCAGGGTGGTCAGGCAGATGCAGGACTACGCGCGAGGCACAGCCGCTGTGATGCCAGTGTTTGCCTTTGTCCAGGAGGCAGGGAGCAGGCAGAGGAAGGGGGGTAAGTTGCCAACGCTGCACCCTGGGGCTCTGCACGGGATCTCAGTCTGGCCGAGGGCTTCAAGCGCAAGGACTGAGAGCAAGAGCTCTGCCAGACAGTCCCGTGCCACAGTCACTTTGTCCTCACAGCCATGGACGTGTTTTCTTCCCCAGGCCCTGGGAACTGCTCCTGTGCTCCTCCTGTGCTGCCGAGGGCACCCACAGACACTGCTCCTCTTTGAGCAGCAGCACGGCCAGCTGGGAGTGCGACAGCTGTGCTGGCCTGGGCACCGGTAAGAGGCAAAGCACCCGGGTGCCCGGGGGCCAGGGGCCAGGCGAGGCCTGGCAGCGGGTGCCCAGGGTGGGCTTGGCAGAGCCTCTCTGCTCCAGGAGGGCTGGGGGCACCGCTCCTGGCCTATCCTGCCCCGGGCCTGGGGGGCCGTGCCCTTGACCTTCCTGCTTCCCCTTACAGCCTCCAGTGCCACCTCGGAGCTCGCCGGCCCCAGCACCCCTGGCCAGGCAGCAGCGGGGCCTTCCCGGGGCTCCCCAGCACCTGGGACCAGCAGCCCAGGTACCGGTAGCCAGGTGGCATCAAGGCAGTCCCACAGCTCCCCAGCACTCGAGAGTGGGATCCAGTCCACATCGGGGTCTTCCCGGGGCTCCCTGGCACCTGTGACCAGCAGCCCCAGCACAACCTGTCAGTCAGAAGCAGGGCCTTCCCATGGCTCTCTACGTGGGACCAGTAGCCTCTGCACTGGTAGCCAGGCGGCATCAAGGGTATCCCATGGCTCCCCACCACTCGAAAGTGGGATCTGCTCCAGCCCGACTGGACCTGACTGCACGCGAAACCACTCCCGCGTGCAACATCGGGCTCAAAATCTCTACATCCAGCCAAGAAGACAATGTGCCAGGAGCCGCGTGTCTGCAACAAGTGCTGGGAGCAGCACCCCCAGCCAGGCGGGGCGGGGGCCGTCCCATGGCTCCCCGGTACCCAACACCAGCAGCCCCAGCATCGCCAGCCAGCTGCCATCGGGGTCCTCCTGCGGCTCCCCAGCACTCGAGGGCAGCAGTGGCTCCAGCACCCCTGGGCCCACGCGGGTGCGAGCCCTCTCCCGCGCGCAGCGTCGGGCCCCAGATCCCTACAGCCGGCCCAGACGAACACGCCGCACCAGGAGCCCTGCGCCAGCCCCGAGTGCTGAGAGCAGCACCCCCAGCCTGCCGGGGCTGGACCCGTCCCACCGCTCCCCAGCACCCGAGACCAGCAGCCCCAGCACCGCCAGCCAGCTGCCATCGGGGTCCTCCTGCGGCTCCCCAGCGCTCGAGAGCGGCAGCCGTTCCAGCAGCCCCAGGCCCGTGCGGATGAGGGAAAGGTCTCGCGTACAGCGCCGGGCCCAAATTCCCTACAGCCGACCCGGACGACGACACAGGACCAGCCGTGCTGTGTCCCCGAGTGCTGGCCCTGATCCACCTCCTTCAGTACAATAAAGTTGGCCGTTAACCTCAGCACGGGGTGATTCCACACTCATTTCTCGGCTTCCTCCTCCTCCTCCTCCTCTCCCTTTCTGGAGGGGCAGCGTTAGGGGCTGGGCCTGGAGGGTTGTCCTCTCCCCGGGGCTTGGCAGCACCTTCCCCAGACCACCTCCCTCCTGGCGGGCTGGCCTCGGCCGGCTGCCCAGCACCATGGCTGGGCACCTGGGGCCTCACTGGCCCCACAGCCTGCTCAGTTTCCCCGGGGGAAGCTCACACCCACCGGGACCGGTGGTCTCTGCCCCTGCCCCTTGGAGGGCAGCCTGGCCCGGCACAGTGCAGTGGGTGCTGCCGTCCATCTCCCGGCAATATGGGCTGCGCCCGCCCACCCGGCATGGCCCTCGCAGCTCGCTTCCCAGCGCCACGCACCCCGGCCCCTGCGACTTTTGACAAGCTTCAACCGTTTTGTTCTGAACATGGCTATAACCTGTCGTGTCAGCCAGGGGGTCGCGCAGAAGGGTGTGTAGGAACAGCACTGAAAGCTCTGCCATTTCAAGAGGTGAGTTCAGCTGCTGAGATGGAGCTTAACTATGGTCTCCACCCATCAGACAACTACCTCCTCTGCACTTGCCAGAATAGTTGTAGCAACACAGACAGAGCTCCCACAGAAACATGCCACCACCCAGGTCTCAGGCTGCAGGGAGTGCCACAACCTTACACTGCTAATGAAGGGTAGTAGTGAAAACAGCTGTTTGAGGTGTGACTAAGTGGACAATCTGCTCAGTCTTGTGGCAGAGCTAAAAGATGCAGGAGCATTAGAGAGTGCGAGAAAGAAATAGTCTGGTCGAACCACACTCTGACCTCCCTGATAGAAAAACAGGGCCAGATACCAGAAAAAAGTTAAGATGAAAGATGAAACACAAGATTAAAGGGATCCCGTATCCTCTCCTCGCTAGGCTGAAGGCGGTGGCTTAATGGAAAGCTGTGAATGGAGGCAAGTCCATGCCAGGGATGGCAAGCGAACCTCTCCGTGCCCACCTTACCTACCCAGGTGACTCTGTACAACAGGTATGGTAGGCCAGCCAATGGATGATGTGGATGATGGTCCAACTACACCAGAGGAGTTGCCAGGACCAGAAAGGCCTACGCCCTGTATAACGACCACCTCAACAAGGAAGAAAAGAAGGGTTGTAGTTGTAGGCAACTCCCTTCTGAGGGGAACAGAGGGTCCAATATGCCAGGCAGACCCTCCTCTTAGGGAAGTCTGCTGCCTCCCTGGGGCCTGGGTTAGGGACATCACTAGGAAACTTTATGGCCTGGTATGGCCCGTGGGCTATTACCCACAGCTGCGCTTCCATGTGGGTGGTGATGAAGTCGCAACATGTAGCCCAAGAGTGATTAAAAGGGACTTCAGGGCCTTGGGACAGTTAGTAAGGGAACCTGAGGAGCAGGCTATTTTTTCTTCTTCCAGTTGCGGGCGGTGACATTGGAAGAAACAGACACACTCAGCCTCTTAATACATGTTTCTGTGGCTGGTGTCACCATCATAATTTTGAGGTTTTTGAGAACGGGATGGCCTACACAGTACCAGGCCTGCTGTCATCAGATGGAGTTCACCTTTCTCAAAAGGGAAAGAGGGTCTTTGCTCATGAGCTAGCGGCACTCATTGACAGAGCTTTAAACTGGGCTTGATGGGGGCGGGAGGTATCAGGCTTGCCCATAACAAGCCAAGGGACAACCCACCAAGGTTAGAGGGATGGGGTGCTAGTGAGGGCGCTCAGCCAGTTGCTGCTAGATGTGCTGGGTACACTGCAGCACACTCAAAGACTTATGGAGATGAACCAGATGCCCCAGAGGTAATAGGAGCCAACAGGGGAACATGGATAAAACACCTCAAAGGAATGCCACCTGTAGAGTAGCACAAAGGAATTGCAGCCACTCCAGCCAGCAAGTCAGCTTCAATGGGGATCCGACTTAAATGCCTCTATGCAAATGCCCTTAGCATGGGGAACAATCAAGAGGAGTTAGAGACATACACACAGGGCTATGATCTCCCTGGCATCACAGAGACATGGTGGGATGGCTCCTATGACTGGACGGTTGGAATGGAAGGATACAGGCTCTTTAGGAAGGACAGGGAAGGAAAATGAGGAGGGGGTGTTGCCCTCTACGTCAATGACCAGCTGCAGTGCATTGAGCTCCACCTGGGGATGGATGAAGAGCCAACAGAGAGTTTATGAGTCAGGATTAAAGGGATTGCAGCGGTAGGTGACATTATAGCGGTGGTCTGCTATAGCCCACCTGACCAGGATGACCGAGGGGATGAGGCCCTCTGTAGACAGACAGGAGCACCCTCACATTCACAGGCCCTCATGGGGGACTTCAACCACCCTGATATCTGTTGGAGGGACAATGCAGCAGGGCACAAGCAATCCAAAAAGTTCTTGGAATGCATTGATGACAACTTCCTTCTCTGAGTGGTTGAGGAGCCCATGAGGAGAGTGATACAGTAGCTGGTGATACAATAGCCTTGAACAGCAGGAAACAACACGTATACCCAGCTGGGGTGGAAGGCCCCTCAGGACTTACTGATACTGAGCTAGAAAGAATATATGGTTCCCTCCTTACTGGAATAACATATCTAAGTTTGAAATGCTTTGTAAGTGGATGGGTTAAACATCTGCTAGGTTTAGTTGGATAAAAGGAATTCTTGAGACATTGTAACCTTGAGTAGAATAGATAGGGAGAGATGCTAGAATAAGCTAGTTTTGTGAAAACAAGAGTTGCAAACTAAGCCAAAAGACGAACTTGAGTATGTGCAAAGACCAAGTTCAATCAGTGGACATGGTGAGGAAGACAACCACCAGAGGACCCTGTAAGACCACCAATGGACATGGATGCACGTGCGTCAAGGACATTTATATATCATTAACAAGTTCTAGGTGATAGTATGAATATGTTAATAATTTCTGGGAAATTTAATGAATATGTATATTCTGGTCGCTTATAACCTTTGTAGTTGAGCAACTCGGTGTGCACACTAGGCAAAGTGGTCTCCTGTGTGCTCAGCGCTGCAATAAAGAATGCCTGCTTTCTAACACTCCAAAATTGAGTCTTAGAGAGTCCTTAATTGCTGGACCTTGACCTTACCAACAAGGAGGAGCTAGTGAGGAATGTCAAGCTCAAGGGTAGCCTTGGCTGCAGCGATCATGAAATGGTAGAGTACAAGATCCTTAAGGGAAGCTCTCCACCCTGGACTTCAGGAGAGCAGACTTCGGCTGCTTGAGGGACCTGGTTGGTAGGGTGCCATGAGATAAAGCACTAGAGGGGAGAGGGTCCCAAAGAAGCTGGTTAATATTCAGGATCACTTCTTCCTCCAAGCTCAGGGGCAATGCATACCAACAATGAAGAAGTCAGGCAAAAAAGCCAGGAGGCCTGCATGGATGAACAAGGAGCTCCTGGACAAGCTCAAAAGCAAAAAAGAGGCCTACAGAGGATGGAAGAACAGGAAGCCTGGAAAAAATACAGACAAACTGTCTGAGCAGCCAGGGATCAGGTTAGGCAAGCTAAAGCCCAGACAGAATTAAATCTAGCCAGGGACGTCAAGGGCAAGAGGAAAAATTTCTATAAGTATGTCAGTGATACAAGAAAAACTACGGAAGATGTGGGCTCTCCCCAGAAGGAAACAGGAGACCTGGTCACTCGGGATATGGAGAAGGCTGAGGTACTCAATGACTTTTTTGCCTCAGTCTTCACCGGCAAGGGCTCTAATGACACCACCCAAGTTGCAGAAGGCAAAGGCAGGGCCTATGAGAATGAAGAACCACCCACCGTAAGTGAAAATCAAGTACGAGACCATCTGAGGAACCTGAAGGTGCGTAAGTCCATGGAACCTGATGAAATCCATCCATGGGTCCTGAGGGAACTGGCAGATGAAGTTGCTATGCCCCATTGTATTTGAAAAGTCGTGGCAGTCTGGTGAAGTTCCTGCTAATTGGAAAAGGGGAAACGTAACCCCCATTTTCAAAAAGTAAAAAAAGGAAGACACGGGGAACTGACAGAGTTTTCTGCCAATGAAGAGGCAATGAGGAAGGAAAGGAGGTACAGAGGGTCCGAAAGAGGACTCGGTGGCAGCACTTTGTCCTTCTGTTACCAAAACCTGTAATGAAACTATCGCTGTCTAAACCAGGTTTGTAGTTTAGAAAGCCAACGTTAGTTTATTTACGGTGCCAGGTGCATGGGGTGTCTCTCCTCCTGTCATGCACACCCATCAGAACTCTCTCCACAATTTTTATACACATTTTACAACATCATTATAATATTAGTACCTCCTACCTTCCTACATATATTAGATTGGTTAGTAACTTACATATGATTACACCATCAAATTATAGCTACCGTGCATGCTCAAGGGAAGGGTCTTCACCTGGGCAAGGGTCTTCTTGACCTATGGGTGTGACTTTTAGTATTAGAATGAAGGTAGTTCAGCTTAGGACACTAAGAATTTTCACTTTCCTGCCAAGCTGGCTAAACTTCTCAAAACATGTAGATTAGTACTATCCTCAAGGTTCTCATACTCAATGTGCTTCCTCAAGAATGATACAATACTTGCCTCCCTTGATTCGGAGGTCTTTTCATTAGCTTATGTTTCATAAATTCAAGGATAGAATCCTCATTATTCGTGGGAATACACGTAAGGCCTTTCAACACTAGTTACTAATAACTTTTCAGGGATATGCTTTTGTAATACTTCTATTCTTGACTGCGGTGATTGGGAAGACGCGAGGTCTAGACACGGCCAGAACAGGTAGTGCTCTTCAGGGAACGGATTGTGATGTGAGCTCTGAGGCTCTCCCGAGCAATGGATCTCGAGTGCAGCTGGCCAAAGAGCTGTGGCCACGCACAGCCTCCCTGTCACCGAGGTGCTTGTTCCCTGGCACCATTTGCCTCTGTCGGCATGTAGCTAACGCAGCTCTGTAATGGCCTGGCGCCGGAAGGCCGAGTGACGTCTCTGAAAGCCTGGTGAGAAGGGAACCCTGAGCGCCAGAGTTTGGCTTGGAAGGGGGCTGGCAGCAGAGGATGGCTGAGGACCCTCTCAAAGCAGGAGCTGAAGGAGGCAGGGGAGGGACGGGGTTTGTGCGGGGCTGCCAGGGGAGGAGGGAGCCCCACACCTCGGGGCTCTGGGCCTGTGCTGCAAGCTCACCCACGTCCCGCTTCTCCCGCAGGGTCAGTGGAGGAGCATTTGGAGGAGGCAGGCCAGCACTGGACTCCAAACGCTCATTGTTGTTGTGTGCCATGTCAGACAGGAAGAAGGCGGCCTCCAACTCGATGGAGCAGGGTGAGAGCAAAGCATCCCTCCCCAAGCCTGGCAGAGGGGCCATCGCGGCGGTCAGCGTGGGGCCAAGAGCGGTGGCGGGGGGGAGGCAGGAGGTCCCCGAGCGCCCCGGGGGAGCGGGGCCCAGGCTGGGCAGTGGGCACCTGCTGGGACACCCCTGCCTGCACTGGCCCGGCTGGGCAGGGACAGACAGGCCCTTGGGGGCAATCCCTCAGGGACGCTTCCCCCGGCCCCGCAGAGGTGCTCATTCCTGGTGCCGTTTGCTCTCTCCCCTCCAGCATGCATGCTGTGTCGCCGGGCAGAGGCTGACCCGGGCATCTGCGGTGTGTCTGTGTGCTCTGACCCCCTCCCTGGCTCCTGCTCAAGCCATAACCAACACTCGTGGCACCTGGACTTTGGGGGACAGATGGCAACATGGTAGCCAAACGCTGTCTGGAACAGGGACCTAGATGTCTCACTGGTATGCAAACATGACCAACTATAGGTAATTATCTTACTCTATAAATAGTGTACATCCTACAACCTGTGGACATCCCAGGGCCTGATGAATTCTCCTGCAGGGCAGCAGGCTGCAGCTTATGATCTCCTCATGAGAAGGGATGCCTCTTAAGGTTATTTCTTGAGATTTGTTGCCGCAACAGGTCCCCTGTAAGTGGTTTATAGCATGCTAAACTTTGAAGTCTTAGCTAAATCATAAAAAGGATTGTGAACATATAATCCTTTAGACATAAACCGTTTGTTGTCCCAAATCTGGCTTCTTCACGTGGTGTCCAAGAGGCCAATTAAGGCACATGGAGTTGAGATATTTAGTTCACGTGTGCACAGAGACAGGTGCTAGGTGGTAACTCTACAAAGCTAGCGCACCGGGCAAGAATCACAGTCGGTATTTATACACTTCAGTGTGTTTGCAACGTCTAGTATCAATGCCTCCTAGATAGCCATTGGCTGATTTCTTTCCTGCCTCAACGTAAAGGTACAGCTCCTTCTAAATTCATCGCCCACATTCAGAGGGCATGGGGCTTATTTGGGTAGGGGGCATTTTCTAGCTAGGTGGTGTGTTTTTCACATTGTAATGAGATTATAATGAGACAGTTCAACTTTGGTGGACCAGTTTGGGGGACTTTGCTGAATTGCTAATTAGTATGAAAACAATGCTGGTTCTTAAGGATGTATGTGATGTATGTCTGTTGTTTTTAGGACTTTCAATACTTCTTGAGGCTCCCCTGGGCTTTATTATTTTAGTATGCTCTATCTTAAAGTAAACAACATCAACATAGACTTAAACCATTATTCATCACATTGACAAGTCTGGGACTAGGACTGGATCCAGCCGCACCCAGACTCCTCTCTGAGGAGCAGTTTGGAAGGGCAGGGGGTTCTGTTGAACCTCGACTCAATGGGAGGGTCTCCCTGACAGCATCTGTCTGAGCCAAGTGTAACTTGCCATCAAATCTTATTAAAACACTGTAACATTTACTGTAATTTTTAAAATCGTTATTTTGTATCAATACATACATTGCTGTTTCTCCCTTACAAGTGAAGTGCATCACTCCTTCTGTCACGTGCGGGCGCAAGCTGCAGAAACAAGGGCTCTCTGCCCATGAGTTTTGCCTGGTGAGTTCCCTCGGGGCTCCCTCCAGCTTTCCGACAGGCAGTCCCTGCCCTGCTCTGCTCATCACCTCCTCCTCTTTTCTCCTCTGCAGTGTTTTCCCAATGAGCTTTATCAGCAATGGGTCAAGGATGTAGGACTCATGGATTCCTCCCGGAGGATATTCGATGTACAATCAAATGGGCTGAACGGAAGGTGAGGACCTGACAGTGCTCTTTCCAGTACTGCTTCGTCTGCGGCGAGAGCGGGGCCACCATCACCTGCTCGATGATGGGCTGCAGGCGCAGCTTCCATCTCCCCTGTGCCGGGGAGGGTGGATGCGTCACCCAGTTCCTGTCTCCATACAGGTACCTCCTCTCACCTCCTCCCTACCACCACCGGGAAAGAAGGGCCCAGCACTTCTCACCTCACCCATCCCTCTCCTCTGACCCGCAGGTCCCTCTGCTGGGAGCACCGCCCAGAGCAGGCAGTGGAGGCGGCTCCGGAGGAGAACACCACCTGCCTCATCTGCCTGGAGCCTGTGGGGGACCAAAAGTCCTACGGCACCATGGTGTGCCCCGCCTGCAAACACGCCTGGTTCCACAGGGGCTGCATCCAGGTAGGAGCCATCCCCTCGCCCCTGGGGCACGGCAGGCGCTCAGCACCACCAGGGCCTTACTTGGGCTCCTTATGTTTCTCCTGCAGGCACAGGCTCTGAACGCTGGAATTTTTTGCTTCCGGTGCCCGCTCTGCAGAGACAGGAGTGCATTTCTCTTGGAAATGCTCTCCATGGGCATCCGAATCCTCAAGAGGTTGGTGTCCTGCCTGGCTCATGAGACAGGAGGGTGCAAGCGCTGTGCCGTGCCAGGGCCTGCCCCAGCCAGCAGTCCTGGTCCTCCGCTGTGCCATGAGTCCGGGCTACAGCTTCAGGCAGGAGTTGGAAAACTGGCAGGGGGGGAAGAGCAGGGACGCCCTGCATCTGCCTCATGCCGGGTAGCGGGGGCTCATCAATTTTCCTTTCTCCATCAGTTCACCATCATGGGAGGACAGCAGGGCAGATGCAGCAGTACGTGTGACGCACAGCCGCTGCGATGCCAGTGTTTGCCTTTGTCCAGGAGGCAGGGAGCAGGCAGACGGAGAGGGGTAAGTTGCCAACGCTGCACCCTGGGGCTCTGCAGGGGGTCTCTGTCGGGGCTGGGCCTGTCCCACGGCTTTCCCGTACCCAAGACCAACAGCCCTGGCGCCACCAGCCAGCTGCCATCGGGGTCCTCCTACGGCTCCCCAGCACCGGCGACCACCAGCCCCAGCACTGGTAGCCAGGCAGCCTGAGGGCCGTCCCACGGCAGCACCTTCTCCAGACCTCCCTCCTGGCGAGCTGGCCTTGGCCGGCTGCCCAGCGCCACGGCCCTGCGCTTGGGGCCTCGCTGGCCTCGGAGGCTGCTCAGTTTCCCCGAGGGAAGCTCGCACCCACCCCCGGGACCGGGGGTCTCTGCTCCTGCCGCCGGGAGGGCAGCCTGGCCCAGCACGGCGTGAGCGCGAAGCGGGTTTGGCGGCGCGGCCCGCACGGCGCCGCCGCCCGTCTCCCGGCAACGCGTGCCGCGCCCGCCCGCCCGGCATGGCCCTCTCGGCTCGCCGTAGCGCGGCGGTGGCGGTGCGGCCGGGCTGGTGGTGAGTGCGGCGGACGCTGGGCCTGGGCCGCCCCGGGCTCCCCCGTTGCCCAGCCCCGGCAGTGCGGGACCCCCGCGGAGCCCAGCCTGGGAGCTGCCCCTGCCGCCGCGGGGCTGGGAGCTGGGCCGGGCTGGGGCGTCTCAGGCGTGCGGCCGATCTCGGGGAGTGTCGTCCGGTTTTGTGAGGGGGGAGGCGCCCGATTGGGGGGTGCTTCCGCGGCTGTCGGGCTTTCCCGGCTTTGGGGGTTGTGGGCAGTTGTAGGGGTGGCCCCGGGTTTGGGGGTGTTTTGGGCATGGAGGGTGCCGCTGAGTTTGGGGGGATTTGTGGGTATTGAGGGTGCCACCGGATTTGGGGCTGTTTGTGGGCATGGGGGGAGCCGTCGGGTTTGGGGGGTGTCTGTTCAGGGAGTGCTGCCTGGTTCAGGGGGTGTCTCGGTTTGGGGGTGCTGCTGGGCATGCTGCCAGCTTTGAGGGTGCTGTGGGATGTGCCTGGTTTTAGGGTCAGTTCCTGGATTTGGGCAATGCTGCCCAGTATTTTTGATGTTGGGGGTGCCATGGCAAGGAAGGCAGAGCAGCCTCCCGAGGGGTGCGGGGGCCTCTGCTGCAACTGCCTCCCTGCCGGCTTCATCCCCGCTGTCCTGGCAAGAGCCAGAGGACTCAGTCGGCGTCTGCCGGACCCAGCTGCGTTTGCTGGGCCTGCTTCTTGGCCTCCTCGGCTGCCTCTAGACGGCTCCATTTAAGATCTGGCTTGCCCCGTGTTGTTTATTCTGCCCTTCTGCTGGAAGCTGCTTGCCATTGCCCAGAGAATGGAGATTAACCCGTGGCCAGGTTCAGAGCTGGGTGTCTTTGCCAGAGCTGCTGGGGCTGGTTTTGTGAATGGCGCATATATGTCCCCCTGCTCTGCCCTTTCTCTGACCTGTTGAAAGCAGCATCTGCTCCCACTGAAAAAAAAAAAAAAAATTGGCTCTGCAGCAATGCCAACAGTGCATCTCATACGTAGGGTGCCGGTGTGGCTGTGCTGCACTTTCTGCCTGGACATTCAAGCTGTTTCGGCAGTGCACGTACCGGGCTGACCGCTGTTGGGAAGAGCTAGGGGCATTCCCCACCACTCTTGGGTGTTTTTAACTTGTCCTGATAGAGGTGAAATCATGTCTCACATTTAAAGTACTTTTAGGATAGTACACATTGTGCTGTCTGCTTTGCTTTGGTAGTAAATGGTGTCTTTCTGTTTATAGTTTAATTGTTTTATTTCTTATTTTGAGTCTCTGATGCAGATCGTTCAGGGCCATTGATCCAGGCTGGTTTTTGCTTTGTTTCTGTGGTTTTGCTTAGCAGTGCTGCAGAAGGGATGCTGGGCACTGCTGCTCCACTACTGGATGCTGGTGTGGCCCTGAGGAAATCAGGCTTTAGGAAATCCTTTCCCCAGTCTACTGACTCGGGAGCTGAAGCTCAGGTGATCTTCTGCCAGTGGAGTTGCCATGGCACTTGCATCACGTGGCAAGTTCACGAATTTTTCTTGGGTTCACCTTAGTTTCTGCTCTGTATGAAACTGACGGCAGGCATTTAATTCCCACAGCCTTTGCTCCTGTTGCATCTTCCTGTTGCTCTGTGTGTCACAAAGCGGTTTGTCAGACGGCTGTCTAGTAAGCGAGAGAAACTTCCAGTGATGGTCAGCTATCGGGGCAATCAGAAACAGGAGAGAGGTGTAATGTAACATTTTCAAGCTGGATGGAACTAGCAACTTGAATTTATTCTTTTTCTCCTGGCACACATCAGATCAGCTCTGATAGGATCGTTTGCATTCTAGTGATAACAGGAAGGGTCATGAATCTTTAGTCTCATGGTAGGTTTTAACCTGTAAACCCTTCTGTATACTTCTACTTGCATCTGCTGTTGTCTCCATAAAACCAACAGCTGGGTCTATCTCTTTGTAGTCAATGATATTCTTTTGTAGTCCAGTTCATCTGCATTTGTCACATTCCTTCTCCTTCTCTCTCAGTTTTGGATAGCAGAATAATCTAATAACCTGATAAACAGATTAAACAAGTGCATATTCCTGTCAAAGAATACAGTGTGGAAGAGAAAAGCAGAAGTGTCTCATCAGGACATGAGTAGAAGTGCGATGTAGTTGCCAGTTTCAGTGGCGTTTGGGAGTGGTCGTAGCCACGGCCCTGTACTAGCTCAGTGCTTCTGGCTCAAACTCAGTGCAAAGGTTGCCTGTGGTTCTGACTTGTTTCTGCCTGTGCCTTTGGTTGGAGTGGGGTCTGTGTGTGGAGTGTGGCTTAATGCCTTGGCTTCTTTGGGAAGATTTTGAGCTGTTGGACAGGTGGCAGGGTTGGCAGTTTAGTTGGCTTTGGTGTTAGTGCAAAGACTCTGGCTATTTTTTTGGCTTCTCTCTGTTGTTCAATCCAGGTACATCAACCTCCAAGAAAGGGAGAAGTCTAAAGGCAGCATTCTCCCCAGCAGGTTTTGTTCTAGGCATCTGTCTGTCTTATGTCCACTCTGGAAGTGGTTCCTGTGAAGAATGACGTCAAGAGGTGCTGGGACTGCTTTCTCAAGGAAGAATTACAGGCTGAGCACCGAGCCAGAGAAGTCCAAGGTCACAGGTATGGGCCTGTATGTGCCCTGTAAAAAAGCAGGACCACTGTGGATCGGGAGAGTTCCCCTTGCCGCACTTGAGATCAGCTGCCTTCCAGTTGCAGTCACCTTGCTGATGTGAGGTGTGGTGGGGCTGAAACTGTGTAAATCCCTGAACTGAGATGAGGTTTTGGGAGGGATGTTCCTGTAGTACTAAGGGCTCCAGGAGCTCATGTCACAGTGCCCATTCTTTGCCACACAGCCCTGCTCTGTGAGGCTGGAGAATGTCCTATTGCCTGCCTTCATCCCATCTGATTCAGGGAATTCCCCTTCCAGGATGAACAGCTTGTCAAGTTCTCAGGTTAATCGTTTTCAAGTTCTCAGATTAATCCTTTTCTGGGAAATTTTGGTACCTGCTAGGCAATCTGTTTTCTCTTGGACTCAGCCTATCCCTAACCCTAACCAGCAGAAGTGTGCTTATGAGACCACAAGTCTGGCATTTGAGGGCACTGTTGCACCCAGAAATAAAGCATGCTGCATCAACGGGACACTAGGGATTGTTTTCCACAGTGAAAGCTAAAGTGAAGCATACATCATTAAAGAGGGCTGTGGGTTAGACGAGATGAACTGCATCTGCAAGCCTTTCTATCTCAGTATCTTCTCTAGTGTGGTTAAGAGATATAGGTACTTAAAATGGCCCAGGTATGAACAGGACATCAGAAATTGCAATAGTGATAAGATTTCTATTTTTACTTTTTTGGAAATGAGATTGGATTCCCACCTCCAGTTTTTGAAGTTACTTTATCTGGTACTTCCAGATACAGCAGGATTCCTGAGGATATAGTCCCACCTGTGGGGACCAATTATAGCTTGCCATTTGCTATTGTAGAGCAGCTCACATTGGAAACAGCCCTTGTTGCAGAGATGCATCCTGTAATGCTTGACTCTAGGGCTGCTAGTGAAGACAGTAAGATGATGAATGACTTCTTGAAACCGTGTTTTCCACTGTGCTGATCTGCAAACTTGAACATCATTTTTCCACAGTTACCGATTTCTTGCTTGTACATGAAATTAATGTTTGAGTTTATCCCCTTTAAGCTTATTTCCTGTCTGTTTTTTTAACAAGGGATTGTAAACAGCAGGCTGCTGAATGATTATCTGCATCGCGTCTTTACCAATGCTGATGGGAACCAGCCGGCAGCTGCTTACAGGTATTGTACTTCTCATTCGCTAGATGGCAAGCGATGATGTATCAGTCCCCAGATGTACAGCACTGCGGTGAAAGGAAAGATCTTTTAGTGCCACACACTGATCTTTGTTAAAAGCACAGCAGCACCATGTTACAGAAAAGACTCTTAGGTCTTGTCCTTTAATGGATTTTTCAAATTGCAGGGCTTGCTAGGAAGGATTCTTCAGAATTTTTTGCATGAAAAACCTCATGTACAAAGTCACTGGGCAATATTTCTGAAATAAATAGGCAATTAGGCATTTACCTTATTGTTCTTGTTCCCCCTTTATGTGTAAGGAACTGTAAAATGCACAGGTTTTAGGTACGGGAATGAAAAATAGGTCGTCAGTGCCCTGTAAACTAAAGGCAAAGCTATTACTGATGTATGGAATACCATACTTTTCTTACACTGTGGAACTGTTCGTACTTTTATTATTAGGAGTCACCAAAGGAAAAGGAACACAACATTCCTGCTTCGTGCCTGTCGTCTTCTATTAATTTTCAGTTCTCCTTCACCTTGTAGCCCAGAAACTTGTAGCTGTGGATGAGAAAAATTACCCTTGCATTTAGCTCTTTTGCCAGAGGCGAGTCAGACAGGTTCAGGGCAGGTATGAGTGTGGCAGAGCAAGGCAGGCGTGTAGCTCCTGCTGGTTGGCGGTGCTGCAGAGTGGCTCGGGTCACATTCCACGGGCTATACTTAGTACTGCCAGCTCAAATGTGAGCTCAGAGCTGCTAAAAATAGCTCTTGGCCCTCTCCACTCTTGGTGAGCAAGGGTTATGGCTGGGGGAGGTAAAGTGGGTCATGTTACTTTGCCACCGTGCATTGGAATATTCCGTCTGCCCGAGCATTTTGGATTTCAGTATTTCTAATTTCTTTGCCTGGTGATTAATGACGCGAAAGCACAGAACTGATAGTTTGTTGGACTGCTCTCTCTTTCTTTTTTTTCTCTCTTCCACCCTTTTCCCTGGACTTGACTATTTGGTAGAAAGCCCAGCAGCAGTTAAACAGGCCTTGAAAATAACATTTTCCATATGAGAGCAGCTTTTATGGTATGACATCTTGTCTTCAGAGGCCTAAATTCCTCATAGAGGAGCTCACTGCGGACATCTCTCTGGCTGTCTCATGCTCTTCTAACCTCCTTCCAGAACTCTTCCTCCATGCTAGCTCTTGATTAAACTGCTTTGCTGAAACCACCTTCTCTCACGCCAACCAAAAGTGATTCTTTGATTCCACTTCTGTGCATCTTCACATCCATCAGGCTTTCAAAGATCTCTCACCACACTCTTAGGGAAACCCCAAGTCCTGGAGAAGTGGGAAGTTGTTCCACAGATGACTTTGGAAATGGGAAGCAGGAATAGGTGCAGCTAGCGATTCTTATGGTAAAAGGAGGTCTTGCTAGGGTCCCTCAAAGACCTGCAACATGACCTGTGTTCCATGTATCTGTGGGAGACTTGGAAAGGGAGAGAGCATGAGGTGGGAAAGTTTGCTGCTGTTACAAAGCTAGTTAGGACAAAGTAAATGTAAGGTGGTTGTGAGACAACGACCGGGTAGTGAAATGGTCTGTGAAGCTCAGCGCAGGGAAATGCATAGTGATGTATTGAAAGGGGAACAGCCTCAACGTTGCACGTAAAATGATGGGCCCTGAGCTGATTTTTACTGTGTAAGGATGAGATTGGGGTGGGAATACTAAGTCTTTAGTAAGTCAGAAAAAGAGTGTAGGACGTTAGTAATTGTTAGGAAAGGATGTAGGATAAGGAAAATCATTATGCCACTAAATAAATTTGTGGTTTACTGTCATCTTGAGTAACGTGGTTCTGGCCTCACCAACTCCAAGAGGGTATTTTAGAGCTGCAGAGGTTTCAAGGAAGGGTAAGAGCAAGTCAGATGTCTGGAATGGCTCTTGTACAAGGAACAGCTAAGTAAACCAGCCTTGAAAAGAGAGAACTAGGGGAGGGCAGCATGAGAAAGTTCTCTAAAATAGTGGGCCAGAGGGAGTGTGTGAGAGACTTCTCCTTAGTATGAAAACAAAACATTTTTGGCTGTTGTCAGAGAGAGAACGGTGGGCTAGCCTGACCTTTGTCTGAACTGCTACAGATGCTGGTATCGTCTTCTCCCTTCTTTTGTATTATGAAATACTTGGGGTAAAAAAAACAAATCCTGACTTACGCCATGTTTGTGTGATGCTGACTGCAGCAAAGTTGTGGTCCACAGTTATTGGTAGTACAGCTGGTTTCTTGCTGCCACTGTACTGCAGTACAGTTTTCTTCCTGCCACAAAATACTTCCAAACAGACTGAAGACTTTTAAGACCCTTTGTTAACTACTTTGCTTTTTCACACTATATTTGGTGCTTTGTTCATTCATTGACCCAACACGCTGGGCAGGAAGTTCTTCAGATTCATTACAAGAAACACAGATTGGCAGAGCTTCCCAGTTCATGTCTCACAGTGCAGGACTGTGCAGACACATGTGTCTAGGCTGCAGCTCTTTAAAACTTGGAGATAGAGTTTTCTGAAGAGCTCCTGTGCATGTTTATTCCCTAGAAAGCACCTGACGTTCCAGAACCTGCAGGAGCACCTTGACCGGTTGCTAGCAGAGGAGGATGGCTCCGAAGACAGTCGAGGTAGGAGACACTGAGTGGCTGTCCAGTTTGTGCTTTTGCTTGTTCTACCTAATTGGGAGGACAAGTTGTATCATGAAAGGCAGTTCCTGAGTGAGTGTTGTTCTGCCCTCCTGTGCTCTTAATTTATTGTTCCTTTAAATCCTGCCTGTGAGGGGCTCATCAGCCAGCCCTGGAGTAGGTCTCCTCGCAGATGGAGGAGGTGTATTTCCGGGTGAAAATGCCTGGAAAAGCAGTTTTGGGGCAAATGTTGGAGATGCTTCACTGACAGTGATATGCAGAGCCACTGCTGTGACCAGCAGTATGCAGTGCTATGCTTGGTGGGAAATGCAGGGGCTTGTTGACAATTTTTACATACTGGTCTCCACTGTAGGTATTCACTTTGGGCCTCAGGCTGTTGCCTGTATTCCTGCTGGCATCCGTTTCCCTGAATGAGTCAGGAGGTGGCAGGATACAACCTGGCTCATTTCCTAAAAAGAAGAATTTTTCTTGCTGGCTGCAATCAAAGTGTGATATGTTGGCCAAACGTTTGGCTCAGAGTTTAGTTTGGTCTTTGAATTTTGCCAAAGTAAAATTTTCAGGCGATGTGGAAATCTTAACATATGACCTGTAACGTAGCCATCAGGACTAGGGAAGTGATCATCCCCCTGTACTCAACACTGCTGAGGACACACCTTGAATACTGTGTTCAGGTTTGGGCCCCTCACTACAAAAAAGACATTGAGATTCTGGAGCGAGTCCAGAGAAGGGCAACGAAGCTGGTGAAGGGTCCCAAGCACAAGCCCTGTGAGGGGCGGCTGAGGGAACTGAGGTTGTTCAGCCTGGAGAAAAGGAGGCTGAGGGGAGATCTTACCGCTCTTTACAACTCCCTGAAAGGAGGTTGTAGAGGGATGGGGTCCGTCTTTTCTCTCAAGTAACACGCAATAGGACAAGAGGAAATGGTGTCAGGTTGCCCCAGGGGAGGGGTGTTTAGATTGGATATTAGGAAAAATTTCTTCAGTCAAAAGTTTGTCAAGCATTGGAACAGGCTGCTCAGGGAAATGCTTGAGTTGTCATTCCTGGAGGTATTTAAAAGGCGTGTAGGTGCGGTCCTGAGAGACGTGGTTTAGTGGTGGACTTGGCAGTGCTAGGTTAATGGTTAGACTTGATGATCTTAAAGGTCTTATCCAGCATAAATGATTCTATGACCTGAATACTGCATAGCTAAGACCTTGTGTGTTGCTGTGAAAACTTCCTTTTAAATTTCACTGGTGTCTCCTTTTCTGAAGTTCTCATGGTCTAACATGGGTAACACTGTTTTGGTCTTCCTCTGCTGTAGCAGGATTGTGGTGCTGTTGTAGTCTAGCTGGAGACACTCATCAGGTGTACTGTTAAATCCTGCACAACTTTCCCTAACAGGTTTTCTGCAACTCTTGTTTCAGATCAGGTAGCAGAGGGCCGGCTTGGTCCCTCTACTGTGGTGTTGGACCACACAAGCGGTTTTGAGGGGCTCCTGCTGGTTGATGATGACTTACTTGGGGTGAGTGTGATGCTGGGTGCAGCAGAAAATGGTCTTGTGGGACTAAAAGCACTTGGGCTTCTTGGTTTGTTCTTCATAACAGATCCCTGTCACTGGCTTTGTAGTGTGTTGTAAATGAAGTCTACCCAGAAAGCTGCAAGATCCTGGAGGAAATGAGCTCTCCTGGGAAGAGGTCTTGCAGTACTCTTAAGCCTTAGCAAACTCTGAGAGGAGCTGCGAGGAAGTGAAAAGATTACCCTGGCCCAGAGGCTCACTGAAGAGCTTGGCTAAGCAGAGGAAGGGCTGGCAGCCAACTTTTCCTGTCCCTCCCTCCAGCAGACTGCCTCTTCCTTCCTTCCTCCTGGTCTTCTCTAACGGTGGCAAGAGGCTGAAGCTGAGCCCAGGCCCTGCCGCTGTATTGACTTGTTCCTTTCTTCTTTGCTCCCACTAGCTCCCTGCTTGCTTCTTAGCTGATGTTCTTCATGCAGAAAATTAGTTGAAGGAATCCACTGGCATTTAATCTTTTGCTGCTTCAGTAATTTCTGCGCTCCTTTCGCCCCTTCACTGAGCGTGCACATCGTGCTTCTGTGCTCATTCCCTCCTTAATCTATGTATCGTTTTTTACCTCTAGCAGAGGAGACTGCCCTGGTCTCCCCTTTCCCGTTAACCACCTCTGTAGCTGGTCTCATATCAGATCAGACTGGCTTGCATGTGAATTCCTTGTTGCTACCTTCATCTCTTCTTCATGGTCTGTCCTGAGATTGAGAGAGTCAGGAGTTAACAGGGTTCAGTTTCTGGGCAGCATATTACCTGCTGGTCCTGGGCTTTAGTCTGGACACCCTGAACCTATAGTTTTGGTCTAACTTGTCCAGGATTCAGACATCTTTCCTTTAAAATAGTCACTTTTGTATACCTGTCACAATTCACTGGGAACCTGTCTGTCACCACATTGCCCTTGTACTGCTGCCATGCTGCATGCTTCACTGGGGTTTATCAAGTACAGATGAGCTGTGGGGAGGACCCGGATGGTTTCCTCAGGGGCTGTTGGCTCCGAGTACAGCGGCTGGGATGGGGAAGATGTCCCATCTCTTCCTGGCACTGTGCTTGTGAATAGCTCTCCATCTTGCTTTGGTTTTGAGGGCTAGGAAGGAGAGAATGGGTAGGGCTGAGCAAAACTGCCTTTTTGCCTGACTTTAAAATACCTTTTGTTTGTTGGTCCAGGTGATTGGCCACAGTAATTTTGGGTCCATCAGGGCCACGACGTGCGTGTATAAAGGTAAGGAGATAAACCATCAATGCTTTGAGAAAAGACCCTGGGAAGAGTGCATGGAGAGTTACACAACTAGAGAGCTCAGGAAATCTTGAGTATGTTCCAGATCTTGAGCCCCTTCTTCCCCAGTTCATCCACTGGCTTTTCCAGCAAGTCAGGAGGATGGAGGATTGTGTGATGCTGGAGTGAAGAGGTGGGAGAGGAATGCTAGGGATGTCCTGAAGCTCCTTTATGTGCCACACTTCTGTGGGAGCAGCGTCAGGTTCTGCTTCTCTAACAATGAGCCAGGCGGCAGGGATTTACTGTGTGGCATCTCTTTTCTTTCAGGGAAATGGATTTACGAGGTGCTCATCTCCTCCCAGGGACTCATGCAGATTGGCTGGTGTACTCTCAACTGCAGATTTAATCAGGAGGTAGTGTAACCGCTGCATGTGGCACAGGGCTGCTCTGTGTTCCTCCACTGCTTTTTAAGTCAGTGTGGAGCATCGCATTGATGCTGTGCTCCTGCCCTGCTGGCATTTTGTTCCCACACCTGTTCTGCTGTTTTAAAAATCTTTACTAGACTCTCTGGTCAGTGTTCACAGAACGGTGCGCTGTGTGAAAGCCTCGCACGCTGAGTGCATTACTGTCCTCTTGCTGCATGTAGGCACTAGGATGGCCTACATGCCGTGGATGGCCCTCAGCCGTGGTCCTAAGGGGCTTTTTTGCCCAGGAGAGGCAGGCCCAGGGCAGCTCTTTGATGCTGAGAAGGGATGTTGTCTGCAGAGTTTCACTAACTTGCCAGTCTGCAACATGCGAGAGGGGAGGTGACGGGCATGCTGGGGCACTGCTTTGACAGAATTTGGAAGTGTGGTATGTCAGTACTCTTCTTCTGACCCAAAAATGAGTAGGGAGTGGTGTATTTCTCTGAACCAAAGATCACAGGCCATTGGATTCACTCCAAGAGCGAGGGCTTTTCCCAGGCAGAGCATGCGTGCTCTCAGCTGCTCTCCCTGTCTGCTGGTCTCCCCCTTAAACCCACTCTTGCAATGAGAGGGATCCTCTATGCTTGGTCTGGTCTAAGTCTCCTCTTTCATACTTTGGTGCAGGAAGGAGTTGGAGATACGCCAGATTCATATGCTTATGATGGAAACAGGGTGCGCAAGTGGAACGTGACTACTACCAACTATGGCAAAGTGAGTAGCTGTCTTCCCCGGAAGAGAATGTAAAGAGAAGAAAGCAGCTGGCTCCTCCTGGTCGCTGGATTCTCCTGGGCCCCATAAAATGCCCTCAAGCTGTCCTCCCTGCTTCAGTCTGTTCTTGGGGAGGCTATGTGCCAGCAATTGCTGGTAGTTTAGGGGTGCTGGACGTGCTTATGTGGGTGCTTTGTTTAGCAGCCTCAGCAGACTGATTCCCAGCATAGTGCTGCTGTTGGTCTCTGGAAGGCTCTGGTTCTCTGTAGCACATCAGAGCATGTAGCATCATCAGATGATGCAGTGTTGGGATAAATACATGTTTGATCCTGTGCATGTTCCTAGTGTTGGAGGGGAAAAAAGATCCCAATCAGGGGCCTTATGTGCAGCTTCCAGAAGCATTTGAGAAAGCTATGTGAGCTGCTGTGAGAAGGAACTTTTTCTTCTTCAACCCTGAATCACAAGGAATTGGTTAGATTGCAGTCTTTCTTCTGATGTGGGAACACCCTGGATATATGTTTAACCTTTTCTCTCCCTTTACTGCAGTCCTGGGCAGCAGGAGACATCGTCAGCTGTCTGATAGACCTTGATGAGGGCACCATTGCTTTCTGCTTGTAAGCATCTTTGCCCAGTTCCCTGCTTTCTTGATGTCCGTGTGTAACATAAAGATTTCAGCGGGTTGCTGAGCCCTATTTCTGCCCTCTCCCCTTTAAGTTCCTTGGTAGTTCCAGCCTTTGCTTTTCTGCGTTGTGTTCAGAAACCATCTAAACAGGCTGTTGAATCTCCTAAGTTCAGGTGAGAGCATTTGGCAGAAAGACGTTCAAGCTATGAAGTCTGTGTAAAATTTACTAGGATTTTGGAGGGGAGGGCATCTCTCATGATGCTTAATATTACAGTTGACTGAGCCACATTAGTTGCTTTTGTGGTCAATGTAGACCTTGCCTGTCCTGGATTCACAAGGAGCTGTGGAAAGGCTGATAAATCTCTAGGCTCCAAGTCTCATGGACAGTGAGCAGAGGCCAGCCGGAATAAGAATTGTTCCTTGGCCCTAAACTATACATGTGACAAGTCAGCCGGAATTAAAAACTGTTAGACGCTCCATGTCATCTTTTAGAGAAGAGTAGGTTGAGAGCATTATCCTTCTATTTCCACCAACATCAAATGGATGGGGCCAAAAATGTCACTTGCCTTTAAAGTGTCCTGTTGGTTGGTTATCTCGTAAGGATTTGGGTTGCCCTTGAAGCTGAGTGGGCCCTGCATGTTGTGCAGACTGTAGTGCCTTCCTGTGCCATCGTATGAAAATGGGAGTGCTGCTGTGCTTCCCATGGTGTTACTCAGCAAAGCTGCGACGTTTGCATGTGTGCCAGGTTAAGAGTGACAGGAGGCACGACTGACTGATGTGTCTGTGTTGGCAAGTTGCTGGGAGGGGAACACAGGTAACTGGATTGCCCAGATTACCTCAAAATCTTCCTGCTGTGACTAAAGTCTCGTGGATTTTCCTTCTTTCAGGAACGGCATATCTCTGGGAACCGCTTTTGATAACATCACAAGGGGCGCTGGAATGGCTTACTTCCCTGCCATCAGCCTCTCCTTCAAAGAGTCCGTTGCTTTTAACTTCGGAAGCCGTCCACTCCGATATCCTTCAGGTGTGGGGAGAGGAGGTCTGAAGGGAGAAGAGCCTGTCCTGAGACCATCTTTAGGGGCTGTAGAATATACATACCTGACTGCAGTTCACTTTCTTCTGTTGGCACTTGTGCCCAGAGCAGGGTCAAGGAGAGAAGAACCAGATACCCCCTCAGATGGAGCAGAACTGCAGGGTGCAAAAACATCAGTGCTGGTCCCCAACTGTTTCTGAAGTGAGATTTGCTTTCAGCTCTGAATTGGCAGCTCTGAATTTGCAGCTGGGGGCTGCCTGTTCCCATGCTCTCAGATCCTGCAAGAATCTTACCCTCCAGTTTTGGAAACCCTAATGCTGCTGTGCTGCTGAGCCTCTTGTCCACTGGTCTCTTCTGCCTCCCAGCCACGCAGGACCTCTGACATGGTAGGAGCATTGCCTGCTGCCTTCCTGTGCGACCGCTGAGACCTGCAGCTCGTGTCAGAGCAGTCCTGGGTGTGCCTATTGATAGCTGTAGTGGAGGCTCCGGTCGGTCTTTCTGATGAGAGCAGAAGTGTGGTGTGAAATACTTGCTGCTTGCAATATTGAGGAAGTGGGGATAAGAGCTTGTGGCTTATCATCCATTTAGAAGGCACTGTGGTTTGAACTGTGACTGAGGGATGTGTGGGTATAAAGTGAAATAGAGACGCAGTCCTTTCCTTGCACAAACAAAAGAAGTCCTGAAAGAATCAGATTGCATTTTACCTTAACACTTGCCTACTTATCCAGTGGAAGGTTACCGCCCTTTGCAAGATCCTCCTGTTGCAGACCTAGTGAAGGCTCGCAAGCTGTTAGGCTACCTGAAGAACGTGATCCATATCGGAATAGATGTGATGGTAGGCTAATGCCACTGGGTGGATCTGTGGGACACCATGCTGGAATATGTGGTTCTGCACTTCTCAGCACATGCTGAGAGCTCAGATGTTTCCATACACCTGAGAATCTAAATGCTTGCATGCATTTGCATGGGGCATGCACGTCCCTGGAGCTCTTTGGATTACAAAATCGGAATCCTGATAGCTCCAGGACTTACGTTAAACCATACTGGGCTTTGTTGCTCTCAGTCCTGTGAAGTTTCGTTCCTAGTATGCGAGGGCTGATGTTTGTTGGAGTCAGAACGACTAGATTTGATTTTGCAGCCTTGAAAGAAGCTTGTTCATGTCCTAAACTTTTTACTGGTGTCCTGGTGCAGTGATGGTGAAATTCTAGCAAGTCTGCCTTGAGAACTGTTCTAGCTGTGGTACTGTTTGCTAGAAACCTTTTTTTCTGCGAGGATAAGAGATGATCTATTCATGCCCAAAGTGTAGGGAACACTATCTGCTATGCTTTTGGCTTGAATGGAGGCCTGCTTTACTAGTAGACCTCCTCTGCAGGGATTCCCATTTACAAATTACATATACACTTGAACCCGTTTGGAAAAACAGATTGTCAAGGTGCATGCATGTGGCTGATAGTAACTGACGTCTGGACTGCACTGAAGTTCTGCAGAGGCAAAGGCCTGGCTGCTTTGCCATCCTAAATTCCCACGTTCAAGGTTTTTACTGCGGTCAGGCATGGAACAGCAAACAGTGGCTGCTCCAGGCCTCCAGTTCGCTCAGTCATTGGTGTATGGGTGGATTGGGCTGGCTTCGAGCCGTGTATTTTTCTGGGTTTGTCATTGCAGGAGGGGAAGCTGGTGGAGAAGGACACATCCATGTGGCAGCTACAGGGAGAACCCACAGTGTTGATTACATTAGCCCACATCTTCAATTATTTCTCCCCTCTTATGGTGAGTTTTGCCTGCCCATTGCAAGCTTCTGTAGGTGCTAGTTACTGTGCTTGCAAGGGGAGGTAAACTTCAGCTTTCGCTGGGAAGTGACTGTGCCTTGGAGGACTGTTGACCTGGCTTTCTGTCTAAAGTGCAAGGTGTACCTGGTGGAAGATGTGCTTATGACCTTCCTGTTGAGCATCCTTGAGCGAGGAGGGGCAGTGGACGCCCATCCCCTTATTCAGCAGCTGCTGGATCTCATGTGGCTTCTTATGGAGGTGAGTTGCTAGGGTGCTGGTTCCTCCCAAGAGATCACAGGGTGACCCTGGGAGGTGCTGAGGACAGGAGCCTTGCCTAGAAAATGCTGGTAGTGATCAGCTTCTTTCCCTTCCTGGTGCCAAGATCCCTTTTTTTGTGGTAGACCACCCCCTCACCTAGCTCATCTGGCTGCTGCTTTGCACCCAGGGAATGAGGGTTGAATGCAGAGTGATTGGTAATGGTGACACTGGCAATGAGCTAACAAGGCATTTCTAAGCTTCTCCTGCTGCTAAAGGAACTGGTGATATTGAATAACTTTGTTCTTGTGGGAACATCAAATTCATCAATAAGAAATGAGTTGGTCTTTTGGATATTGTTAATGCTTATGTGACTGTGGAAGTCTTAAATGCCACCATGTACCCCAAGAGACCAGTGTACAGGACTGGAGCGGAAATGGGCACTGCACTCTCACCGCTTCCAGCACTGTGGGGGAAAAGCCTCCTCCAACTTCCCGTGCCTCTTCCTGTCCGAGCTGGATGAGGTCACTCTTTCCTGGGATGCTTGTTTGGGGTGGCCTTTGGTAGCCACTGGGAAGCTTCTGCTGCTGGAGTGCTGGGGTGATTACAGAGAGCCAGTCACTGCCAGAGATCTGCTTGGAGCAGCATGTCTGTTCTTTTGGGTAACAATTAACAGATATGGGCACTGGCCCAGCCAGCTGTCAAGAAAAATTTAATAGAAAAATTTCATGACCCCCTCAGGCCCATCATCTTAGAAGTGAAGCTGAGCACCCTGGTAGGGCTGCTGCACTTGAGGAAGATTTGGCTTTTGTCCTTCTGGTTGGCTATAAGTTGGACTCAAAAAGACAGCTCTTCTGTCATCCCATTTATACAAGAGTAACTTCGTTCCTTTCTGGGTTGGTTCTGCCAACACTGTGTGTTAGGAAGGTTCAGGGGATACGGGGATGGGTCACTCAGCCCAGCTAAATAGGACCTAAGACTTTGGCTTTTCGTAGATTACTACTAGGTTGGTTTTACTAGTACAGAAGCTTGTTTCCCAGTAGCGAAGCGATGGCACCAACTTCTGCTCAGACTTTCTCCTGTGGAGTTAGATGGACAAACACTGTGGGTTCAGGGCACCTGCTTTTTCAGTTCAGAAGTGAATCCTTTCTTGCAAGGTTGTGCTCTGGGAACTATAGCTGTTTCTGTTTCCATGCTGTTACTGTTCAATGCATTCCTTATTTTCTCAGGAGTATGAAGTGCATGAGTGCCTCAAGCAGCTACTGATGTCCCTGCTGCGGGCTTACAGGTTCTCCCCCATCATCCCAGATCTGGGATTACAAGTGAGTTGCACTTCTGAATCCCCAGGAATCTGTGATTAGCCGGTTTCTGTTATGTTCCCCTGGTCCAAAGGTACATGAGGTTTTGTTTTGATCCAGAGAGAGCAGTTGTGTAACGCTGTACCTATTAGAGAGTCATATCCTCTTCTGTAGATGGAGTCACTTTTGCTTCTCCTGTTTCCCTAGATTCACTACCTCCGGCTCACCATTGCAGTCTTGAAACATGAGAAATCCAGGAAATACCTACTCAGCAATGTTCTGTATCCTTTGTGCTTCCTCTCAGTTCTCCCTGCACTCAGTAATGCAACCAAGGAGACTGCAAGGATCTGCAGGTCCTGGGAGGCAGAAGCCACCCTATCTTTGAGAGGTCATTTCTAATTTCTCAGGTCTCTTCTGTCCGCCTGACGCCATTCACTACAAAGTCTTGCTTTGAGGAGGGAGAGTGGTGTCATATAGGTCACAGTCGCATCCTTCTAACACACAGGACTTCATTTCTGCCTGCCTGACTTCTCTAATGCCCCTAGGGCAAAAAGGCTTTCAGAGCAGTCCAGCTGCCGTGTGAGCATTTGGGCAGCTGCTGTGATAACTGCGTGGGGCTTCTCCCAGAACAAGGGAGCTCTGGATCTTGCGGAGCTTTGAGTGGTTGCTTGTAAAGGGGTCTCTCACTACAGCTCTGGAAACACACCTTGTACCTTTTCCCGCCATAGTTTCTGTGCTTGCTTTAACTTGGCTGCAGCTTCGATGTGCTTCGTTCGGTTGTGTTCTTCTACATTAAGAGCCCGCTGCGTGTGGAGGAGGCTGGTTTGCAGGAGCTCATTCCCACCACGTGGTGGCCAAACCGCTTCACCAAGGAGGTAAGGGCACATCTGCTAAGGAGGCTGAAGAAATTTTGTGGCCTGCTGTCCCCATCGTTTTCTGGCTGAGGAAGTTGGATGGTCCATATTTCCAGCTGCGTTAGTATTGATGAACCCTGCAGAGCTGTGTGAGAGTTGTAGCCTCTCCGTTGCCCTGTCATCTTTATTGTCCCTTAGTTGGGGACATTTGGGGTGTGTTGCTTAGGACAGGGGAGGGGGAGAGTTTTCTGTGGCAACAGATTTGGAAAGGAACCTCACAGCGTCTGAGGAATTTCAGGTTGACTTGTGTGTCCTCGAAAGATCTCCCACCCTTACTTGTTACAAGGCCAGGGAGGGCCTGTTTAGGTGTGCTGCCAGCTGTGGTCACATCCTGGCACATTGTTTCAGGGGGTTTCTGCTCTCCCTTTGGCAAGACATTTTCCCCGTGCGGTGATGTACTAATAAGTGTCTCTCCCCCAACCAGGGCAAAGAGAGTAAGGAGGTGAAGGAGGAGAGTGCTGAGGAGAGACTGCGGCGGCGGGCATATGAAAGAGGCTGCCAGCGGCTCAAGAAACGCATTGAAGGTCTGTGAGGAAGGAGAGGAATTGCCAAGATCCCATACCGTTTTTGCAACCAGGGGGACCAACCCTTGAGCTATTTCCAAGCCGTGCCATTACCCGGTGGAGGGGTATGAGTGCTGGGGCCCCCCTGCGCAGATGTGCAGCATCCCACCATGGGACGCAGGCAAACCAAAATTCCCCTTTTGGGACATTGTTTCTCAGCTGTGGATGAATTTATTGCTAGGTGGCAGAGGAGAAAATTGTCACAGTGATGGGATTAGCATTCTGCTGGCACCGATTCTCCCTGGACCCCCTCTGCTGAGGAGGTAGCCTTTCTCCTGGGGCTAGGGTACTGCAGTTGGGGTCAGTATAGGTGGTTGCTCTCCAGTGCTTGTTTTCTAATGGCAGACATGTGTCCCCTTTGTAGTGGTGGAAGGTCTCCAAGTTCAGATTCTGAAACTGCTGCTGAACAACAAGGACAGAGGAGGGGTGAGTGGTCTGTGGATCTTTTGCTACAGTATCTCCACAGAAATTGTAAGGTATCAGTTTACCACCTGTTTTTCCTCCTGATAGGGGGAAGCCTCCAGATACATCTTCCTGAACAAATTCCGCAAGTTTCTTCAGGAGAACGCTAGCAACAGAGGAGTAAGTCAGAGGGCCAACCTTCCCACAAGCCTCATCCTGATTGCTTTCTGGCACCTTTGGGCTGAGAACTCTTCCCCTTTTTGTTGGTCTGCTTGCAGCAACTGATCAACTGAGGTCTAGATATGTCAGGGAGTGGGGAGGAGGGAGAAGATCTAAGGCAGCTTATCCAAGTCCTATGCAGTCATTCATGGGAATGGGGTTTGTGGGAACAGCCTTGGGTGGGATCTGAACGTCCTAAAACCACTCGGGGAGCGCGGCAGTGCAGATCTCTGCCACAGCTGGCCTGCTGGCTTTGGCATCCTCTTTACTGCCTCGGTGAGGACTGTTCTTCTGGCCCTGGGTCAGGCTGTTGGCCTGCAGCTTTGGAAGGTAGGCATCTGCTGTTTCAGGAAACCCTTTCTTCACCTGCACTTCTGTGTTCATGAGCAGCCTCATCTTTGGTGGTGGAGCACGTACTATCTCCTCTGTCAGACCACATTGTTGTTTCAGTGCCCAGGACTTTCTAGAGGTGGAAACTGCTGCCTGCTTTTGGGGCTGGGCTCTCTCCCAGTGCTGGAAGCTAAAGATAATAGTAAGGCTGTGAACAGAAAGTTTCTGCCTGCCCATGTGGCCACTGGGACTAATGCACTTTCACACCTGTCCTGATGGCTGAACTCTCATTCTTGCCCTAGAACTTGACTGTGTTGTGCCCACCAGAGTACATGGTGTGCTTCCTGCACCGACTTATCGCTGCCCTGCGTTTCTTCTGGGATGGCCACAAGGCAAAGATTCCTGCCGCGCTGAGCAGTGAAGGTAAGGCCTGGAGGTGAAGCTTTGGGGACATTTCTGTGGTTAGGATAGGGTTTGCCTCTTGACACTGCTTTCCAGGATGCTGGAAGTTTTGCATTTCTCATGGGTCTTGGTGCCTTCTGTCACCTTGTGGCTGTAGTTCCCAGTCACCCTGGGAAATTCCTGTGTGCAGACCTATTCCTGTTAACATCCAGACCTGAGACTTGCAAAGGGACACTGGTACTGTTTACTAGTTTCCCCTGTATGCTCTGGAGCAGAGTCCAGTATTGATAATGGGTCTGTAGGAGGGCAGCTCAGTGATCCCATCGTCAAAATTTAGGGTAAGATATTTGTCTGTTTTTGTTGTTCCCATACTGTGGGGATTAAGGGGAAACGAATCCGTGCCAGTTGCTTTCCCACCCTCAAACCCTGCCTTGGCTGTCCCGCCATCATCTGCTTGGCAGTTCCCTTTCTTACTTCAGGCTGACCCTTTTTCTAGATTCAGTAAGTGCCTTAACGATCCTGTGGGACTAAGTGACAGAGCTGGAGTAGGCAGGTGGAGAGCTGCTGAGTTTTCTGGTGATCCAGTTTCCCCCAGTGACTGTGGCTAGGAGGGAGGAAGTGCTGGGAGGCTTGTTGTCGATGACCATCAGTTACTCCTGTTTCTGCATGGATCTAATGCTTCGTTCATTGTGGAGATCACGTCTACCTTAATGGCTTGTGCTTTTATGACAACAAAAGTTGTCATTCAGTGGCAGTCCAGCCTGGGCCCTGGGGTCTGTCTTAGGAGGACTTACATGTCTGCATGGGTCCTGCGCATGGGACTCAATAAACCAAATCTCCTTCTCTGCTTCAGAGGCATATATTCCTCCTCAACTCTTCTATAATGGGAAGGTGGATTATTTTGACCTTCAGCGACTTGGAGGTCTCCTGTCTCATCTTAAGAAGACTCTGAAAGGTAAGGGCTCTCATTTCCAATACCTGCATCCAGGTCCTGGCTGGTGTTCACCCAAGAGATATCCCAGGGGGGAAGCCGTTTGTAATGAATTGTGATTAAATTTAAAGAGAGGAGACTTGAATTTTAATGAAGTGCAAGTTATGCTGAAGAAGACACCATCCCTCTTGGGTGGAGCATCCTTTAAGTTAACAGTTTACTGTTTTTATCCCTGAGTGGGGCATGTGGCTGGTGGAGGGAAGGGGTAGTCTGGGAATACCCTCTGGTGTGGTGCTCTTTCTGCACCCCAGCCGAGGGCTGTCAAAATGCTGACCATCAGCCTGACTCTGATGGGTGTGAAGGAAGTCCGAGGTTTACTTGCTGTACCACCCTGGGCAAGCAGTGGCAGCTCTGCATACGTACTGCAGCTGTATGGTTGTCTACAGCACGCTACTCTGGCAACAGACTTTCAAAACATCCCTTTTGGAAGGGTTAGAAACCCCTTGCTGTTCAGTCAGCCTTGGTTTGTCTCTGGGTTCTGGCTAAAGTGGCACTTGCATTTGGCTCAGACATCCCTTCTCCTTCCCCAGTGTGTTTGCAAGATTAGAAACAATTTCCCTGTCTCAAGTTGATCCCTGGCTGTTCAAAATGAGATTACTTAACTGGAGAACCATGTAATCTCCTCTGGTCTCTTACCAAGGCTTTCTTTTAAAGACAGGGCTGTGGACTAGAGGACGTGTTGTTCAGGCTCTGTACAGCATAACCACCAGTGCAGCCTTCCTCTGGGCTGAGAATGGTTTCTGGTCCGAGTCTTGGAGGGGATCTGCAGTCCTAATGACTTTGGGACATATCGTGGGACAGCGTTGAAGAGCTGGATGCTTAACAAATGATCTCAGGCCCTGAGTTTCCTTCCCGATGCTAGTCCAGTTTGGCCCTGGCATTTGTCTCCTGGTTCCTCAGTTATTCTGTTTGTTGCTGGTAGGACCAGGAGCAGAAATGGGTTCTGAGTGAGCAGCATCCGTCGCTGCTTGGTCTCTGCTGTGTTAGCAAGGGCGGACCTATTCCGCATAAGGAAGCTGAGGGTAAAGTGAGCATGTTGTCATGCAACATCCAACTTCGCTGGCTGTTTTTCTACTGCTGAGAAGCAGGAAAGAGTATGAGCCCAGGGCTGCCTTGTGGGAAGCAGAGGGCGACTCCTGTGTTCACAGCTGCTTTGGTGTGCTCTGTGCAGATGACCTGGCTGCAAAAGCCAATGTCCTGATTGACCCTGCGGAGCTTCAGGCAGTGACTATGGATGATCTTGATGAAGATGAGGAATCAGCAACGTCAGCAGCACAGGTGAGCCACATACTGTTATTTACCTGTGGGGGCCCTGGTGCTAGGGCAGCAAGCTCAGATTCCGGCTAGAAAGGCTTTGCTTTAGAAGAAGGCAGTGGCTGGGCCAGGACTGTAAGCGGTCCCTGGGCAACCAGATAAACAACTACACTTACATGAGGATCACTAGAGATCAACAAGCTCCTGGATGCACCAAGTTTGATCAGCAAAATTTTCTTTGCTCTCTCACTATCCACTGATCTGAATATGCCCTCTCCCCTCCATGGCAACTCTTGGTTCTTGCATTTTAAAGGATGCGAGGCAATTGAGAGGCAAACAGAGCAGCTTCTTGCTGTGCAGATCTGATGCTTGTACCTGGCATGTGCTCTTAGAGGAAGGAATACTCATTTGCTAACCTGTCACTGCTGACCTAGCCGTGGTAGGAAGGGTATCTGCTCAGCTTCCAGTTGCCACTGTGCATCCGTATGAACATCCTTGCAGGGACAAAGGAGGAATAGCAGGCAGCCAAACAGCTAGACCTGTTTCTCCCTTAATTTCTTTTCAGTCTCAGCGTCCCTCTGCTGCCCTGGCCATTGGTGGAGCTCTTGCCAGACCTGGCTGGCTCAGCTCCCCAACCCTGGGCCGCGCCAACCGCTTCCTCAGCACGGCAGCCGTCAGCCTGATGAACCCGCGGCGGCCTCTCGGCACCCTGGAGAAGATCAAAGTGCGCACACTAAATGTGGAACAGCGGACAGAGGAGGACAGTGAGTACTTCTGCATGCTAGCGTGGCCCAGGTGGTCCCTGGGAGAATGGCGCCTTCCACCTCCCAGTACTCTCAAGGGGAATACAATCTACTTACAGCATTGCTCCTTCCCATTCCCAGGGCATGCTGATACCCACAAGTCCACAGTTAACCACTTTGCCATCCTGAACGTGACACTGGTGATGCTGTCACTCTCTGCGTGTAAGGAGATGCTGCGTTGGTTCCTACAAGTGCAGCAAGACTTTGCAGGGAGGTTGTTCAGAGGCAGCTGTAGCCATGCTTGCTCTGAACACAGACCAGCTGGAGGATGATGTGTGCAGTAGCAGCACCGTTGCTGTTGGGTTGGGGCAGGCAGGCCTCTGAAACACGTACAGGGCTCGAGGAAGCAGGACTTGCATGGCTTGGATCTGTTTGCACAGATCTGGCAGGTCAGCCAGGGAATGGTGTGTTAGCGTATCTAGTGAATCCCCATGGGCTGCAAGGAGCACTGTGTTACAGAGGCACAGCAGGGCTTTGGCTTCAGAGAGGTGTAGGCAGAAGCTGAGGTGCCAAAATGCCTTGCTGAGAACTTCTCTCCTGTCTTGGGGGTGCATTGCAGTTGAAGGCAGCCATGGAAATGAAGGTCTCTTACTGGGCAGACCCCCAGAGGAGCCAGACCAGCCCATCACAGAGAACTCCCTCCTGGAAATCCTGGATGGGATAGTGATGATGTACAACCTCAGTGTCCACCAGCAGCTTGGGAAGGTAAGCGGCACTTGCTATGCAGGAATCCATTCCCTCAACCTCCACGCTTCAACAGTGACTCTCTGTTTGCTGCTTATTTAGTGACTGTGTGTGTCCTTTCCTTCTCCTCTCAGCCCCCATGGGGAATCTGGTTGCATGCTTATGTGTCTAGGTTAAAAAATACCCTCGTTTATTGTTGGAATCTGTTTGATTTTCAGATGGTTGGTGTGTCGGATGATGTGAATGAATACGCCATGGCACTGAAAGACACAGAGGAAAAAATCAGCCGCTGCCCAAAGAGGGTAAGTGTCTCTGGATTCCCAGCTTCCTTTTCTGGTAGAGCCTCGGTATCTGGCAAAAAGAATGAAGCACAGTGGGTGATTTCTAGCCTTGGAGCAGGCAATGTCTTGGATGGGCTAGTAACCCATGCCTGGAGCTGGCAGCTGCATTTTATACTGTGCCAACCCATTGTACCATTGCCTCAAGGAACAGAGGAACTGAAGTGACTGCTTCAGCTTCTCCCAGACAAGCCGTGGCAGCTTGCAAACCTCCATGTGCTGCAGACACCTCGCAGCTGGTCTCCTGGGGTGGGAACCCTCCAGTGCTGGACTGGGGACACATCTGTTCTATTCCAGCTGCTGGAGACTGAGTGCATCTGATGATGCATTTAAAAAGTATCTGACACTAGTTGACCCTAAAGCTGCTGCCCACACTGGACTAGCATCTGCATCAGGCCTTGTGGGCTGCAGCTGAGACTAGCAAGTACCCTTTGTAGCACTGATTCCCACTCCCACCACAGAAAGGCTGCTGACCCCTTTCCTTCCTCCCTAAGTAGCCACAAGGTGGTATTTGCTTTTGCGTTGTTTGTCCAGCTCTGAAAAAAGATGCTATAAACGGCAGTGACGTCTGCCCTCACATCTCTGCGCTCTTTACAGAGGAGAGACATCCATGAGGAACTGCTGAAAAGCCAAAAGGTCTTCTCCGAGAAGCTCAATCACCTAAGCCGACGCCTCGCCTGGATAAATGTCACCATTTATTCAAAGGTAGGCAGGAGCATAATGTGAGCAGCTCAGAGGAGACCGAGCAAATGAGCCTATCTGTGTTGCTCGGCTCACATGTCCCAAGTGTCATTTTCCCTGGTGTTGGAGCAATGCCGATGATCTGTCAGGCTTGTTTTTCTCTTCTTGGGCATCAGAGACTCCTTCCCAGGCCTGTACCCCATCCTCTCCCAGGCTTGGTCCTGTAGTGTTTGTTAGGACACAGCCCAGTCTGTTCTGAGCTGTGCGTGGCTCTGTAGGCTGTCTCTTGAGGCATCAGGCCTCTGCACTGCGGACAGAAGGGTGCAGGTCAAAGGGAGATTCAGTTCTCAGGGCACGTCTAGAGGATAGAGGCTACTGTGAACCATTTCCCTGAGCTGTGCTGTGTGTCACAGAGGGGGCTCACTAGTGCTGCTCTTCCTGAGATCTTCAGTATCCAGGTCTAGGGGGTTTTATTCAGGTGTTCTCCCCTTCTTCGCTGGGTTCCCACAAAGAGCGAGTGCATTCTGCATTTAGTAATGCAGCGTCTCTTTGCACACGTTGTCCCTTTGTCCCCTGTATTCACCGTTTTCCAGGGTAAAGTCTCTGGTCTGTTTTCTCATGAGCGGTTTTGCTGTTACGCTTTGCTAATGTCCTGTGCCTGCCTTCCCTTGCACACTGCCTTGCCCCGTCTCTGTAGCTTTTTTGTGCTGCGGAAGAAAACACGTTTCCCTGAAAGCGCAGTGGCAGCAGGGTCTCTGCCTGTGTCCCAGGGATGTAAAGAGGGTGGGGAGGAGTGGTAGTTCCTACGAGCACGTCTGGCAGACCTGCAGTGGCTGATCCTGACTCATGCGCTCTTTGCTTGTCCCCTCCTTCACTCCCAGAGCAGGACTCCAAGGCACAGTGCTGTGCTCCAGCTCTCCAGCTGCATTAGCATAGCTCACGCTTGCCGGAAAATAAATCTTTCTTCCCAGACCGCTCTCAAAAGGCTGAGGGGCACTACCAGTGTGCATTGCAGGGGTCGCTGTGATGGCCCATGCAGAAACACGCTTCGTGTCTCTAGGTGATCTATTGTCATATTAAACTCGGGTGCCCGCCTCCCATCGGGAGCGCGGTGTCACCTTTCTGGATGAATCAGCAGCATCTGGGAGTGAAGGTTACAGCCTTGTGCTCCTGCCTTGGCCTGCTTGGCTGGCAGGGAGAGCAGGTCACTAGCTGGCTTGGGCTGTGGAATGTGCCCCAGGAGCTGAGCGAGCTTGTTCTGGAGAGGAGTGTGGCTGCGCAGAGGAGCCTGTCCATACTGCCTATACCTTCAGGGCTCCGTCTCACACCCGTCACAGCTCTCTGCTGTTTCCTGATGGAGACATCCACCCAGCAGGCTCCTGTGTCCCTGGACTTGCGTGCAATGGAGGGACACATCTGTATGAGTGGTGCAGGTGTTGCTGATGCTGATCGTAGAATCATAGAATTGTCTGGGTTGGAAGGGGCTTCTGTCTAGAGGTGAAGTCCTGCCTTGTGCTGAGGTGTCAGGGCACAGGAGAGGCTGCTCCTTCCTCTGGGGAATTAATCACTAAGTTTGAGCTGAGGGATTCAAGGTTAGACAAAAGGGAGCGCTACAGCCTAAAAGCACTCTTAGTTTTAAAGTAGATAATCCTGCCTTCAAAACGTCCCTGTGGGAAGACCATTTCAGCTTATTTTATTACAACGCTGTGTTTTTATCCATCACACTGCGGGTAATCACATCTTTGTATTTTCTTGATGCACGCTTTCTTCTAGCTTGGCAATACCTGAGATGACATTTTGAGGTTATCGAGTCTTAGTACAACTAAATGCAGCTTTCCTTACCTTAATGTTGTCTGCACAATACCTTTTTATCCTGAAAGCAACAGTTGAGCTGAGATTTGTGTTTTTGTCAAGATAAAGATGTCTTTTAGTCAATTTAGTTGATTTACACTAGTTCAGTCTAATTTACAGAACAAACCCGTGTAAATATCCCAAAGAAAAGCCACTAAGCGATGAAATCAGTTATCTGCACCTCTGATTTTGATTTTTTTTTTATTAGAAATGTAACCCTCTTCCATCTATTTTTATGCAAATTGCTATTACTTACAATAATGAGTAAGGGCATGAAATAATATTTCCTCTTTTTATGGCTTTTTGGGTCTTGGTTTGTATAGCTTAAAGTTATGTCAGATGCCCTTAAATTTCCTGTTTTTAATTTAGGACCCCCAGAGTTTTGCTTAGAGAAGCAAGAGGCTGATGTTCCTCAGGACAGTAAATCTGGTTGAATGGCTGGCACAGAATCCAAAAGGCTGTGGCCGCCTATTGCAGAGATCTGGGTTGGTATGAGCTTTCTGCCTGTTCCCATTTAATTCCTACAAAGGACCAGCTTGCTTTCCAGCAGATTTATGCCGGGTTTGCTAGTGCCTGCCTTCCTTCAACCAGTGTACTTGGAATAAAAACTAGCATGCCTTTTTTTTGCGATGCAGCCTGTGTGGTCAGGTATGCCCTACCAAGGAGTAGTTCGTGGAGGGTTTCAAGGCTCAGTGAGACAAAGCCATCTGATGCCACGCTGGTGATAGTCATGCTCTCAGCTTGAAGCTGGTGTAGAGTTCTCTGGTTTTTCCCTCCACCTAACGCTTCTGTGGCTCTATGAAAAGACTGAATGGCAGAGATCCGGTTAATGAACTTGGAGCAGTGGTCTGAGGAACATCTCATCTGGTTAATGAACTCAGAGCGGTGGTCTGAGGAACGCCTCATGTCATGAGAGAGATGTTTCTGAGGTCGAAGCATGGTGCTCACTCCAAAGAGAAACTGGAAAAAACTGAATGGGGATTGTTGTGTTCTCTCTGGCCAGGAGAAGATGCAGGACATATATTGGCTGCTGCGAGTGTGCATCCGCACCATTGAGCATGGCGACAGGACGGGCTCACTTTTCGCTTTCATGCCAGAGTTCTACCTCAGCGTGGCTATGAACAGCTACAGCGCACTCAAGAACTACTTCAGCCCTGTAAACAGCATGGAGGAACTTCCAGGTAAGGGGATGGGGAGGCCTTGATAATTCTGGCCTGATAAAGTCTAAAGCCACATCCTTCCAGTGAAGTAGTGGTAGTTGGGCATCATCCCTTCTGCATCCTTTCCTGGTTGTAATGTTCTGCACCATTATATTGTCTGTGTACTGTGGGGCAGGTGCTGAGTGCTGTTCCTCGAGCAGGTACCCACCGGTGAGCCGTGACCATTGCTGAGCTTAGGCAGGGAGCCCGTGCCTTGCTTGAAGCTGTCGTAGCCTTGGTTGTAGTGAAAATCACTGGCAGCTGTGGGTTTTGTTTCCAAGGAGGCAGCAGGAATGGGCTGGGATGCTGGAAGCTGTGATTGCCCCAGTAATGCGTACCACTACCTACTGGTCTCTGGGTGGGGGAAAATGTGACGTGAGTGCAGGAATTGGGACTGTTTTCGAATCCCCCTGGGATCTGAATATGTTCCTATGGAGGTGACCATCCACTTGATGCCAAGAGTCTGTGTTTGGGTGGATTCCCTCGTGCCCGTTCCGTGCTTTTCCTGACTAAGTGATCCCAGCAAGCTCTTAGCAAATTGTTCTGTGCTTTCCAGAGCCTGTGAAGGTAAGAAGAGCTTCTGTTCCCACCAACAAGACATAGCCAAAGTGTTCACATCCATTAAGTAGGGGCTATGCCTGCTATTCAGGGAGCAGCAGAATTAAACAGTAGCAGGTTTCATCAGGGCCTGCAGCCTGAACATGGCTTTTCTCTGTAGATCTAGGGTGTTATTTGTGTTGCTCAGCCTCTTCTGCACTAGGCATCTTTCCTTTGCCATCTGACTGAGTTGCATGGTTTTATCTTTCTCTGAGTATCTGCTTTAGACTCTGCAGGCTGAGGCTCTGTTGGAGATGAATGTGCTTTCCCAGCTGTCTGTTTTGACAACTAGACAAAACTGCAAAGTTAGCTGTAGCAGGAATGAATCCCGTGGCCTGTGCCATGTCCACGGGAATGCTGGGACCACGGGGCTGCCCACCAGGCTCTTGGTGTGACCCCTGCTCCCTCCTCTTTGCAGGCTACGAAGAGACCCTGATGCGCCTTGCTGCCATCCTGGCTAAGCATTTTGCGGACTCGAGGATTGTGGGCACGGGTAAAGCTGCACTCCTGCTTTGGGGTGATAATCTTGCAGGGCTGGCTGGTCCTACTGTCAGTGGCTCACCAGACTTCTGTTGGGATCTACCTGATGAATCTGTTGAGTGCTTTATGCCTCCATGTACAAAGAGAGGCTGGGAACTGCTCTTGTCCAGTGTGTCCTGCTTACTCCAGCATTAGATACATGACCTGGGATGAGAGCGGGATTTATGTCCCAACTACTTGCATGTCAAATCTGGGGTTACTCTTAACTGCCTGAGTGTAGGCACGCTCCCCCAGTCAGCAGGCCCCCCTGTAAGTGAGGGCTGGTCCCTCCTTGCCTCCGGTGCTTGGGTTGTCCTTGGCATGCTGCCTGTCCCTGGGTGCCTGGCCTAGCCCCTTCTCATTCCTCCACAGACATCCGGGACTCCCTGATGCAGGCATTGGCCAGCTACGTCTGCTACCCCCACTCACTGCGTGCTGTAGAGAGGATCCCAGAAGAGCAGTAAGTGCTGCCTTGCCTGTTCCTGGGGAGCTGGGGCAGGGCTGGGGTGGTGGCAAGACTGGGTGGGGGTGCAGGCGGGCTGCAAAGCACCACCGAGGGTCCAGGAGCTGCAGCAGGGTGCTGGAGTTGATTTGGGGAGCCTCCTAGCACCCTTATACCAGTGGTTTTGCTCTGTCCCAGCTCCGTGGGTCCTATTTAACCCCCTGTCCCCAAACCCTTTGTGGCTGACCTATGTCTTTCACCTGGCAGGCGGATCTCCATGATGAAGAACCTCCTGGCACCCTATGAGCAGCGACCCTGGGCACAGACCAACTGGATCCTTGTCAGGCTGTGGCGGGTAAGCGTCCTGCGTCCCTACCCCTCTCACAGTCTGGGGCTGGGTGGACACTGAGCATTTAACTTTCCAGTAGCAGCAAAACCCAACTGGTTTCCAGCCTCTGAGATCTTTCCTTATCTCTTTTACCAGGGCTGTGGCTTTGGGTACCGGTACACACGACTCCCACACCTGCTGAAAACCAAGCCTGAGGATGCCAGCCTCCCCAGCCTGCAGAGTGAGTGAGGCCAGGGGATTGGCACTCGGGATTACGGTGGGTGGTGAGGGAGGACCAGCCTCTTCCCTAGCAGCCATCTCTACTATGGGCTAGGCCAGCTGGTGAGATGGCTGCTGAAGTAGGGGGATCCTGGCCAAATATCCAAGCCTAACCTTTGCAGCCAGCATTTTTTTTCCTGGATACCCCCAGTCTCTCTGCACTGGCTGGTGACTCTTGTGTGCTGGGTGGTGGGTTAGATCCATCACAAGAAGGGGTTCGGTCCTTCAAGGGAGAGGTGATAGGCCCTCACCATAGCTTCATGCCAAAATGTACACCTGGGAGAAGGCTCTCTAATGTCCACAGTGAGCAGATACTGGGGGGAAGAGTAGGTGAGCAGTAGGAACCCTTGTGAGAGGGAGTGGGTCCCTGAGGAGGCAGGGCACTAGATAAGTTTGCAAGCTGGGAGTCTTTTACTCGGGTATCTTGGAGTCTGGCAGAGCCTGTCCTGCCTTTGGCACAACAATTTGGTTCTCAGCAGTGTCACTGAACTGAGGGGGTTCCTCGGCTCTGTTGACGCTGAGAAGGATGTAGGAAGGGGAAGCTTAAGCTGAAGAACTCAGTCCAGCTTCACCCTTGCAGGGTCCGGGCCTGTCAGGATACATTCCTGACCCCCGTTTTTGTGGAAAAGCCTTTGTGCCAGACCTTGCTCCTGGAGAGCTGCCCGGGGTTGGGGGACAGAGGGTGCTGCAGCCTGACATGGGCAGGCAGCATGTGGAGGTGCGCACTAATCCCCAGCCAGCGGGGAGAGCTGCCTATCTCTGTTTTAACGGCACTCTTGTTCTCTTTCTCTCTCCTGCCTGTGGGTGCCCAGGAGATCTCTCTGTTGCTAGTTTCCAGAGTAAGTTTGTTGTGTGACCCTCTCTTGTCTGGTGAAGTAGCTTTAGAGAGCTCCGTCCTTCCCCTCTTCTGTCTAGAGAGACCTTTTCTGGGGGGGCAGAGGGCTTCACACAATGATCGCTTTTCTCAGTTACGTCCCTGGCAGGTGCCAGAGGGACCGGTGCCAACATGGCAGTCCCTGAGGCTGCATCACGGACCCTCTCTTGCACCTGTTTTATCAGGGTTACCTCTGGAGTCAGAGCCCTGCCGCAAACTGTGCCAGCCTCAGGTTCCTCTCATCCTTGGATGATGATGGGGAAGCCCTGGTACACATGTGGGAGGGACCTCATGACTGTCCCCTCCCCCTCCTCCTGCACAAGCAAGCCCCCAGTCCCTTGGGGCGGTGACTGAGCTTCCCCCCATTCCAGGGAGCTCTGAGGCAGGAGCAAAGTTCCTCAGCTTTGGAGGCCTCTCTCCGTCCATCTCTGGGTGGCTCCGCACAGTCTGAGCCTGGAGCGTGCTGGGCCGGCTACTGGGGACTTGCTCCTGGGATTGCTATTTTAAGGTGCAACAAAATCAATAATGAATGCTGATTTAATTGAAGAGGGACACAGGACTCAGAGGTGTCCTTGAGATGCTGCCTGGCGAAGGGGGAGGAGACGACCCACCCGCCTCCCCGCCCATCAGTCTTCACCTTGTTGTAATTCGAGCATTGTCAGGGACAACAGGACAAACTGCTGAGCCGAGAGAAATCCCTATTTGTCTGGGTCTGCTTCTGCAGGCCAGTCTGAAGGCAGCTTGGGCAAATGCCTCTTCTCTGGTGCTCCAGCCTTATCCTGCTTTGTGGATAGTCATTCCAAGTCATTCCTTGGATGACTCTGAACCTGTGGCGAAGGTGTGTTGGCGCTGCATCGCAATATCCATGAAACACGCGGAGTGCAGACCACCTGGTCTCCTATGCTGCGTTTTGCCTGTGCTTGCCAATGGTGAGCAGCGAGATGGCTGCCTGGGTTAGCCCAGGGATGGGGAGAGGCTCAGAAAGGCTGTGTGTGTTCCTGCCTGCTCCCCGAGTTGTTCCTTAGCCCAGCTGGCACCAAACAGCTCTCATGCAGGCAGGGCTCTGCCTCCAGTTTGTCTCCTGAAAGCAGATGGGGGCTGTCTTCAGAGGTGGGGCAGTTCTGGTGGGTGGCTGCTGTAGGAACTTGTTTTGCTTTCATGATGGCTTGTAGGCAAGGCTGGGTGCTGTTGCGGCATGCACAACGGTGAGCAGCAGTGGTGGCCCTGTGCCAGGCTCAGCACGTCTTGTTTTTAGCCAGCTGTAGGGTGGCTTCAGGTTGCAGCACAGGGCTCCTCTGCCCCAGGCCTTCTGCCCACGCATCCATCAAGCAGTGGAGGTAGGCAGATGGGACCATGAGATCATCTAGCTGAGCTGTTGCGCAAGGCAGACCAGAGGGTTCACCCACGTCCCCTTCCTGAGTCTAGCAAATTGCCTAAGCTGAAGAGGCAATTTCACGAGGAAATCCCGTCTCGATCTGACAACAGCGTAAGCATCAGCTGGTGGCAGTTGAACTGTCCAAGCCCTTCTGAGGTGGTTCCTCACCCTCAGAAACAAAGCCGTGACTTTTTCCTGATGGGAATATACCTAACCTTATCTTCTGTATTCCACTACTGCTGCTCTGCCTTTCTCTGCTGGGTTAAACTCTGTGCATTACAACACTTTATTCTTCAAAAGTGCTGGTGTACCAGGGTAAACTCACTTCTTTCACCTTTTTAATGGTGAGAAGAAAGTGCAGCCTCTGTGTCTTCATCAGGAAAGGGTTTTGATTTTCTGTGAGCCCCTGTGTTCACCCTTCCCATGGTTTTAGCAGCGCCAGAGGTGCCAGTGTCATGCTGGCTAGAATGCCTCCCTGATCCGCTGGTCACGGAGCCAAAACTTGCATTAGTCCGTTTGCCAGTGCTTTGCTTTGGAGGCGTGCGCTGAGGCGTCCTGATGCCTTGCACTCGACCTTATTGAGATCTCATCCCCTGAATGCAGCTTGCTTTCCTTCCACCTCACCCTGCAGTGTTCCCTTTGGTCCTCTCTAAATACATCTTTGAAAGGGCACAGTTTACGTGTGACATGGATTGCTTCATCCCCAGCTTGTCTTTTCCACTGCTGTTCCATCAGTCTGACAGCCACAGACACTGAGCAGCAGCTGTTTAACACCTGGATCCTTTTGAAAACTGGGATTAGCATTGGGTGGAACTGCTTTGCTCCTGAATCTGGGCCATTTTAGGCTTTCCTCCTCTGTGCTACCGGCTCTACTGTAAATGCTGCAGCGTCCAGAGCCTGCCTTGGGCTGCTGACCAAGAAATCTCACAAATAGCCCTGTTATAAATCTCCCTGGGTCATTAGCAAACTATAAAGTACATAATTATCTTCCTGTGATGAAAGTACATGACCCTGCTTCTTTACAATTATCTAGTAGGAGCACTTATTGAAGGCTTCCACTTTGTCTGCTTTATTAATTTTTAACTCTTATCTATTAATGGGCCTCTGCTACTGTTAGACTTTCTCCCATTACTACTTTTTTTTAGTAATTCTGTTAGAATTTTTCCTATAGTTGAAGAAACTGTGTACGTAGCCAGGTTAGTCGTGGATGTTTCTTTTATGTCATCTTCTTCTATTACCTCTTTTCTCCTTTTTTTCATCCACTGCTGGCTATGTTTGATTATGTTCACTTTCTTTTGCGTTTGAACTTACGCGTTTCATGGAATCATAGAATCATTTACATTGGAAAAGACCCTTAAGATTGAGTCCAACTGTAGTTTGGACCATCATCCTGGTCTCAGTGAACCCTTTTAACCCATGTGTTTGCTATAGCACTGGGGCTTTCCAGCTGCTTAATAATCTTCTTAAAGAACTCTGTGGTTTTATTCATTATTTTCCTCCCACCTAGATTTTGTCTTTTTTTCCTCTGACTGTTTTGCTTATATTTTTGCGGGGAAGTTTCTGTTGTGGAAGCATCGGATGTATCTATAACCGCTTGGGGCCACACTCTGTTGCCCACATTAAATGTATTGAGGTCATAATTTCTGGCCTTGGAAAACCACCAATTTCTGTTCCAATGACTGATCTTTATCTGTCATAATGAAGGCTAAGCCAAGATTGAGTGGCTTTTGTATTAGGGAGTTACAAGTTTTAGAAACGCTAATGACATGCTCTTGCCAGGATCAAGAAAGTAACCACATCAAGTGAGCATCCACAGACTCCCTATGAAATGATGTCCCTGTCTGAAATGGCACATGTAAGGACTGTGTCGTTACACAGGAGGTCAGTGGTAACTGAGACTTGAGGGAGGTGGGTGGAAATCACAGAATTGTAGGGTTGGAAAGGACCTCTGGAGATCATCTAGTCCAACCCCCTGCCAGAGCAGGGTCACCCAGAGCAGGTGGCACAGGAACGCATCCAGGCGGGTTTTGAATATCTCCAGAGAAGGAGACTCCACCACCTCTCTGGGCAGCCTGTGCCAGGGCTCTGCCACCTTCAAAGTAAACAAGTTCCTTCTCATGTTTAGGTGTAACTTCCTGTGCTCAAGTTTGTGCCCGTTACCTCTTGTCCTGACCATGGGCACCACTGAAAAGAGCCTGGCCCCATCCTCCTGACACCCATCCTTTAAGTATTTATAAGCCTTGATAAGATCCCCCCTCAGTCGTCTTTTTTCCAGACTGAAGAGACCCAAATCCTTCAGCCTTTCTTCATAAGAGAGATGTTCCAATCCCCTAATCATCTTGGTAGCCCTTTGCTGCACCCTCTCCAGCAGTTCCCTGTCCCTCTTGAACCAGGGAGCCGAGAACTGGACACAGACTCCAGGTGCGGCCTCAGCGAGGCAGAGTAGAGGGGGAGGATGACCTCCTTCCACCTGCTTGCCACGCTCTTCTTGATGCAGCCCAGGATGCCATTGGCCTTCTTGGCCACAGGGGCACAGTGCTGGCTCATGGTTGTCCTGTTGTCCACCAGGACTCCCAGGTCTCTTTTCACAGAGCTGCTCTCCAGCAGGTCAGCCCCCAACCTGTACTGGAGCATGGGGTTATTCCTCTCCAGGTGCAGCACCCTGCACTTGCCCTTATTGAATTTCATAAGGTTTCTCTCTGCCCAGCTCTCCAGCGTGTCCTGGTTTCGCTGTATGATGGCACAGCCTTCTGGTGTGTCAGCCACCCCTTGCAAATGAAGATGAACACAGCACCAGCACTAGGTTTCTGGATACCACTAATGATTACCCCATGGAGAACCTCATCTGGGAACTCATACAAGGACGAAGCTGCTCTTGCTGTATTCCAGGGCTGGTTCCTTATGTTGCTTTTGAAGAGTAGCCGTGATTGCACCGTCTTCAGATTCAGAATCCTCTTAGGAGAAACAAAAGCCAAGGAAGTCCACTGTTTCTTGGTGTTAGCTTGAAACCTTAAAAAAACCCGACATAACTGCGGAGAAGTTTGACAAGAGGCACCGCTTTTGAATGCTTTGATAGACTGGCACAGTCTTTGCCAGCAGCAGGGAAAGGATTTAAGAACCTAGAATTGGAGTTTTGGAGCAAATTCACACTGCTTATTGGAAGAAGACCATGAGGAAAATAGTAATTGGCTAAAAATCAGGATAAAGCAAGTTATTACAAGCGTAAGAGCATCCTTTAGAAAGCCAAAGCTGCCTTCAAATGAGGTAGACTTTGGCTGGAAAATTTGTTTTGGGATCTGTCCTGACTTGAAATGTTGGTAAAATAGGCTTTGGCAACAGTTCATCCGTGAGGAGTGGTGATCCTTGCCTAGGACTGCTTTGGTACTTGAAGGCTGGAAGGGGGCTAATACGTCAGCAGTTTTAATAAAAAGCACTTTTTACACACCTAGGGGAGGCTGAGACAGAAAAAACCCTACAAAAAGACCTTCCAGTTCTGAGTGACTGGGAGAGAAAATGTAGGTGGAACTCGTCAGCGCCCAGATTTAGAATGGTGAACATGAAGGGAAAATGGGATTAAAAATCAGTGGGCTGATTCTCTTGGAGATAAGATTGCAGGTGGGCGCCCTGGGACCTATCCATGCATGCTACTGAGAAAAGAGCCGGTATTTCAGGGCCAAGCAGAGGGGTGACACCTCCCTTTGATCTGCTGAGCACATTCTCCTGCCATCACCCACCTCTTAGGTGTAGTGAGAGCTCTCACCTGTCCCCTGTTCAAGCTGGTATCCTCCATAAACACTTTAAACATGCCCAGACCATTGTTTCCCAGCCAGGACTGATACTTGGTGTCATTTTCCCCCGACGCAGAGTTTTCTCTTTCTTGTTGGATATGATCAGGTTTTTTTGTCCCAGTCCTCAAGTTTCATAGGGTGCCTCTAGCACGTCGGACAAAGCCCCTTGTTTAGTGTCATCCGTAAATTTGGTTAGGGGTGTGCTGTGCCCCATCATCCATCACTGACAGAAGACAGCAAGGTGGGCTCCAGTGTTGACTCCTGGGCTTCTCCACTTGTGCCTTGCGACCAGCAAGTTCCTGAGGATCTTGAACTGTAATTCTTCATTCTAGCTGTCATCCTACTGTAATCTTTAGGAAAACATCAGCTTGATGCCCAGTCAAAGGAACAAATTACACAACAGCAATTATGAGGAAAGGAAAACAGAACAAAACCAAAACCACATTATTCCTTTGTGCAAATCTGCCACGCACTTGTGGTTTGATTGCTGCATGTGTTTCTCATTCCACCTCTCTGAAGAAAATCTGGGAGAACCGGCAAGGCTCAGGAAGGGATGGTGAAGGGGACAAAAATGTGACAGTTTCTGTATGAGAAACTGCACAGGCTGGGGCTGTTCCCATCAAAAGTCTATCATAAAGATCTGAAATCATGGCTATCTGGAGGAAGTGAGTGCAGAGCAGCATCTCTCTGTCTCTCCCACCAGGAGGTGACTGCAAAGAATAAATATTATCAAATAAAACCAGTAGGAGCCAAACTCAAATCCAAATTTCTCCCTTCACACACAATTGAGCTGTGAAATTTTGCTCTAGGACACGTTCAATGCTAAAGGCTTACATAGTTTCAGGGGACACTGTGCGAGAAATCCACTGAGGAACACTAAATACGTGAAAAAGACGTCTGGCTTGGGCTTTTCTGTCCCTGAGCCACGTGTAGCCAAGGGCTGGGAACAGACTTGTGGGTGAGAGCAGGACGTCAAAGACATTTTTCATGGTGAAATCCCTCCCAAATATGTGCTTTTAGACAGGACAAAAGCCAGGGCACTGGTCTGCCTGGAGTGATTACGCACTGTGAGGCATCAGCGTGTCCTCCATAACAAGAGAACGTCATTGTGCTTATCAGTGGGTATTTACAGAATAATTTATCCTGTTCCCATTTGGACTGATGGTCTCCTTGCCATCTCTCTCTGGCTTTGCTAATCCCAGCTAGCAATTTGCCTGTAGTTACGCCTCACTTCTTGATCCCTAGGGATGTGGTGGAGGTTGCCCTGCGCTTCCCTTGCCCATGCTGGCTTTTTGAGTAGACTGCCACCTGAAAGACCTTCTGCCACGGCTGTGCTGGTGCTTCTAGGCTTTACACCAGCTCTTAACTTACTAACAGCTTCTAGTAGAGGGAAAAGTGGTTGGATTATTTTTTTTCTTATACTTGGTAAATCTGTTCAAGTTTCTTTCTCCAAGCCCTGAATTTTAGTCTGTAGTTTGTACTCTGGTACCCTTCCAGCTGAGAAGCACCTGTCCCATTTTGTGCCCCCCCTCCTTTCCCTGCCCATCCACAGAAACTGGTGCCCCACGCAGCCCTGACTCTCTGATCCCCAGCTGCTGGCTCTGACCCTGTATGGGCTCTTGATAGTGAAGAAGTCCAGAGGCGAGATGCCATGTACGGTCGAGATGTGTTTGTCCTTTAGGTCAGCCTGTCCCGGGAGCGTGGGCAGCCCTGCCTGAGCCTGATGAGGGCAGAAACCTCTCAGCAGTGTGATTTGCTAGGTGCCTTGCTCCTTGGATGCGGGCAGGCAGGCATGTCCATGTGAAGCCAGGGGTGGCCATGCTGGTCTGGGCAGCTGCTGCCACACTGGTATCAGGAGCAGTTAATGCTGAGCTGACCATGGAGCTCCGCAGAGCTGAGCGGGAAGGATGCTGAGCTGGAGGGCAGCGCTCCTGTGCACGTGGGCAGCAGCAAGCACGCAGGGCTCTTCCCCAGTTAATTCAGGCTGGCATTGCAAAAAAGTGCTCGGGGGCCTGGCAGGCGACATCTCTGCTCAGAATAGTCCTTGCCCCACAGCCACAACTGCTCCAGGACTAGGCTACTGAAGCTGTCACTGTCTGGTTTCAGAGCCATGTCCCTCCACCTTGCTGCAGCGGCACATGGCAGACCTGCTCCGCGGCGACCGCGACCTGGCCCCCAGCTTCCTCAACAGTGTCCTCAACCAACTGAACTGGGCTTTCTCCGAGTTCATCGGCATGATTCAGGAGGTGAGCGTGCTACCCGGGGTTGCGGTCACGCAATGAGTGCCCACGTCCTGCACACAGCGAGGTTCAAGACACGAGTCTTGGGACTGGGAGTGCGGGGATTCCTTGGCGCGCATGGGACCTGAGCTGGGCTGGGGTCACAGCTTTCCTGTTGGGAAGGTACACCTTGTGAAGCTGTCTCCATTGCTTGGCAGATCCAGCAGGCAGCAGAGCGTTTGGAGAGGAACTTCGTGGACAGCCGCCAGCTGAAGGTGTGTGCCACCTGCTTTGACCTGTCAGTGAGCTTGCTCAGGGTGCTGGAAATGACCGTCACGCTGGCGCCGGAGATCTTTCTCGACTGGAATCGCCCATCGTCGGAGCTGCTGCTTCGGAGACTCGCCCAGGTATCATCCTTTCATGAGGTGCGAAGAAGTGTCCTTTGAAGCGGCACGGGGGGCCCCTCTGCCCTCTCTCCAGATGTGCAGTGAATTGGGTGCTCCTGCTGCAAATGCTGTACTTAAAACTACTATGGCAAACCTAGCTGCTGCAGAACAAATGCCGCTCCCTGAAGTTGGTACGTGTGAAGTGCTCCCCTTCTTTGGAACTAGTCTGGTCACAGCCGATTTCTACCTCTACCAGAAGGGAGGATGACGGCCCCTTAAATCTTCCTTCAGAGAGGCTGTGGCCAGTTTCTTCCACCCAGTAAAATCTGAATGCTCCTGTAACAAGCAGTGCCATGGAATCCAGAGAGGAGGCGTGGTACATCTTAGCAAGAGCTGTAGAGAGTATAGCCAGCTTCACAGGGAACATGCCCCGATGTTCAGGCAGGCATCTTTGTCTTCTGTCCCTCTGTCCTAGCCTATAGTACCAAATGTCTCTGCTTTCCTGCCAGGGTTATGGGGACAGCCCTATTCCAACCTACAACACCCATTAGGCTCCAGGAAATTAGTTTTCATTCTAAAGCATGAGGAACCCTGAGGACAGGCTGTTCTTGTACAAGCCAGCCTGGTGGGGAGTATTCAAGGGATGGGTTGCTCCAAGGGTTGAGGGTCAGGGCTACAACCAGATGAGGCAAAGCAAGACACGGTGGGGTCTAATATGGCAATCTTGGGGGAAGTGCTCGGCCTGAGATCCCGGGATTTTCCCTGGGCAAGGAGGAAAGCGAGGGGCCCTTAGCAGGTGGTTTGGGCAAGCTGGGGAATAGCCAGCAGGGTACAAGGTTCTGCAGCATCCCCGTTGCATCCTGGTGCTGCCACAAAGCTGTCCCCCACCACTGAATGTGCCCACAGAGAGGGGTGCAGAGTTTTGCTCTCTGTGCCTGAGGGTGACAGGAAGAGGGATGCTGCATCTGAGAGCCGATGCACACAGCTTGCAGCGGTTGTGTCAAGCCTGGAGCGTCCCCGCTCATCCCACCGGGGGTTCGAGCAAGAGATAATGGTGGCTCATTAAATGTCTTTACAGCTGATTCCTTCTGTGCTGGTCATAGGCAGAAATTTCTGCCTGTGGTGATGCTCTGTCAGGCAGAGAAGCATGTTTATCTCTGCGCTCATCCTGTGCTTCAGGGCCGTCCTGCTGCCAGCTCCAGGCAGGGCAGGACCTGGACTGTTCTTCACCCCTCTGACACTGCTTTTGCCCAGCAGCAGCTGCCAGCTCGCCCTTCATGGGCTGTGGCTGTCCTAGGGACTGTAGCTTCTGCTTCTCAAGAGCTTTTAACCACAGAAGTAGCTTGGCATCTGTAGGTAGGATTCATATTTAAGTGGGAGATGCTGAGATTCAGGTGTCTTCAGACCGACTCTTCCCTGGGAGGTTTGGGTCTGGTACAAGCACTGTGGCATGGTGCCACCTCCTTCCATGCCAGAGCCCAGTGAGGTCTCTGCTGCAAGCCTCCCTTTGTGCGTCCACCAGCTCCCAGGCACCGAGCCTGAGCTATAAGGATGTGCTGCCCCAAAGCGTGCTCTTTGGATGCTGCTCATAGAAAGGCCCATCCAGAAAATACAAATGTCCTCTGCCTTTTCCTACACAGCTCTTGAACCAGGTGCTGAACCGTGTGACGGCTGAGAGGAACTTGTTTGACAGAGTGGTCAACCTCCGTCTGCCGGGTGAGTCCATGCATTAACTCTGTCTCTCTCCATTGAAAACATGCCCTTGGGAAGTGAGGGGTGGCTTGTACTGAAGGTCGGTGCAGAGGTGTATGGGGTCAGACCTCAGGCCTGCCACATCCCTGGCTGGGAAGACAGTTTGGTGCCGCGGATTGCCACTGAAGTGCTATCTTCAGAAGACATGTAAATTCTCCAGGCAGACCTGAGCTTTGATGCTTTTCCTAGGCCCTTAACCTCTGTCTGCCCAAGCAGCTCCAGTTCCCTCCAGGACCTCTGTCCTCATGAGGCAGCTGGTGCATGGATCTGGCTGCCTGTGGTGGAAGTGGCAGCCACGCTGTGCTTGGGCGGGGAGGTGTGTTGCCAGACACTAATGTGACACAGGGTAGGTGGGAACTGTTTGAATGGCTCAAAGGCCGGGACAGATTGTAGTTTAGGTAGCAGACTTGGTTGCTGTGCTCTGCATCGAGTAAAGGGTGCTGGGGGAAGCCATTGTCACCAACAGCAGCCCTCTTCCTCGTGGAGGTGACTGTGGGCAGCTGAGCTGGGCCTGTTAGCAGAGACTGGCTCCAGGTGCTGTGTTATGGGCATCCTATATTTCCTGTACAGCAGCTGGATTTTCCTGCCTGCTTAGGAGCGGGCAGAGCACCTTCTCCTCTTGAGGCTTGGAAGAGGCAGAGGTGCTCCATCATGAGAACAGTGCCTGAGTCTGGGGTTTGCATTAGTGGGGAAGACTCCTATGTCCTTGGTGAAACCCATGGCCCCACCAGAGAGCCCAAGTCATGGTTCCTACCTCCTGGACTGCTCCGCCACCAAGTCTGGAAGCAGCGGTGCAGCCCTGCTCTGCCTGTCATGCAGTAGCAGTGGCTCTATCTTTATCTTTCTGTTTTGCTTCTGTAGGGCTGGAGAGCGTGGACCATTACCCAATCCTTGTGGCTGTGACAGGGATACTGGTCCGGCTCCTTGTGGACACTGACGTTCAGGGGTGAGTGGCTTTTGACTTCTGAAGCACAGAGACACTGCATGTGGCGTTGCTTTGGGTGCTGCAGTAGTCAGTGCCATGGGAGGTGTTGCAGGAGTGACGTGGGTGCGTGGGGACCGAAGCGAGGTGAGGTGTGCATGGAGCCAACAGGAGCCAAGGAGCTGCAGCCCCTGCAGCAACAGCATCCCAGTGCTACTGCTGGGTGCAGAGCTCTCTCCTGTGGTGCAGGAAGGCCCTTGTGCTCATGAGAGGTAGCTGTGAGGTGCTGTACTGACAGCAGATGTGCACCTTCCTCCCTGGGATGGGGTCTGGCACTCTGTGTGTGACAGGACAGCTGCTGTCAGAGGTTGTGAGCACCACGTGTAAAAGATCTGTGCTGATGTGGTGACGCAGGCAAAGCACTGCAGCACGCAGCGATGGGTGGAAGGGAGTTCGTTAAAGCTCCTTCGCTTTGGACCCATCTCAGGAAGGCATCAATGCCTGCAGAGCTCTCTGGCTGCCCAGACCTGCGGCACAAGGGTGAGACAAATCCTGTCCAGGCACTTAGATGATGCAAATTTTCAGATGAAGCAAATGTTCTTGTCTTTATGGTAACCAGCTATTCAGAGAGACAGCACTGGGAATGATATGGCTGGACAAAGCCACAGCTGACCTGGTGGTTTATGTGTGTCTGTGCCTGCTTGTACTGAGTCCTGAAAATAGGCTCATGCTGATATGCTCTGCAGCCCTGCGTTTGCTCTCTGCCGGTGTCATTTGTCGGTGTCTTGCCTGGCCACTGTGCCCTGTAGGATGCTGTAAGAGATGTGACTTTTCTGTCTGTGCTGCAAATCCTGCTTGTTTTTGCGTTTGGAGAACATGATAGTCTCTGGCTTTGTTGAGAGCAGAGCCCCATCTGGCCGAGCAGTTCAGCCCTGCAGCCAGTCTTTCAGCTTCTTCTCTCAAGGACTCAAAGATGTACACAAATATATCTAATTATATCCTGCCTCCCGTGGCTGCTGCACCAGTCTCCCAGCCCCAAGTGTGACAGTGCCAAGAGCTTAGCACAAGGTCACTGATCAGTGGTCTTTCTGGACTGCGAACAGGGGTTGATTTTGCTCGCCCCGAGAATCCTGCTCCGTGGAAAGAGCAAACGTCATGAATTTGATGCCACAACTAGACACTTCTTCCTGGAGGGAAGAGGGGAGGTGATAAAGCAGTTCCTGCATACCAGGCAGGACGAGAAGTCCTTCACTGGCTCTCTGTACCTTGAGCATCTGTCCCAGACTAGGTCACTTGTAGAGGCAAAGAGGGGAAGGGATAAAGCTCTTTCTGTGGTCCTTGGAAGAGCACTGGGAAGACAGTAGTGTGACGAAACACATCCTTCCCAGCCTGCAGGGAGTCCTGGGGAGACAAAAAGCTTCCAGACAGTGTCTTCTTTACCTGAAAAGCCAGTTGTGCCTTGGGTTAGGGAAACCCAGGCAGCTGGTGTGGAAGGGGCTGTACATTGCCAAGCGGCACTGTCCCCTGTCTGCCAACAGCATCCTCCACGCCTTGGGCAATGGCAGGCTGCACAGTCGCAAATCAGAGGTGCCGTATCCTGTGGTGTGTGGTTGGGAAGTGGCAGGTCTGCAACTCATCTTCAAAGGCTTTGTCGTCATGTCCTTGGGCACTGGAAAGCAGAAATAAATAGGAAATTTGAAAAATTTCGAGAAAAGCTGAGCAGTAGAAGCACAAGGTGAAATAGGAGGAAGCCCAGGGAAAAATGTCTGTAAACCAAAATGCTTCTGTGTGATTTTGCAAAGATCTGCACTAAATCTGAGGTTTGATACGTCACTGATCTATAAAAGGCAAGCCAAAATTGCAGAGGAGCATTTAGGTCAATCAAGACAAAAGAACCAAGGCTGGTGGCTTGGAGACCCTCTGCTGCTACCCGAGCAGAGGGGATGGGCAGCCTGATGGTAGAGGTCAGTGTGGCCGCCGCGTACCTCACATGGAAGGGCAAACTGAGACACCCACCCCCCTTTGCCACACACTGAATTGAGGACCAGGGTGCAAGTGTTGTACCCCGCTTACGGAGTGGTTCTGCTCCATGCGGGCACGTTCACAAACAGCAAACAGGGATGGGATGGAGAAAAACAGCAGATTTGAGACGAAACGCAGAGGCTTTTCTGCTGCCTTTGCAGTCCTTGAGGGTTCAGTCATGCTTTGATCCTGTGTGCAAGTCTCTTGTCACCATTGGCACGGGGTGCTGAAGAGTGGGAGGTGCAGATCCGTAGGGATCTCTTCCCTGCAGTCACCCAAAAACCAGGGAGATGGTACAGGTCAACAGTGGCGGGCCCAAGGCGATGGGAAGCATCTGTCTCTGAGCAAATGAGTGAGAGGATGGTCCATAGAATGGGAAAGGCGAATTCAAACCCTCCTCGAGTCTGTATGCTCCCATGGGAGGTGATTGCTGTGAGTCGTGTTGCTGCAGGAGGTAACTGAAAAGATTTGAAGGATCCCATATGTAACCAGGCTCTCCAGAGCAGACCCGTTTTATATGAATTCAAAAGGAGACAGCAGCTTTCCTTTTTCCTTTTTCACTTTCTCTCAGTGCAGTGAGCAGGATAACAAGATGGACTTTTTTCCTTCCTCAGAAGGACTCTGCCCAGGCAGTGCTTGGAAGCAGATAGAAACCTCTTCCAGGTCCCATTTGGCAGCTCCCAGGTTACCAGAAATCGTTAACAGAGTGAGATTGTACAACCCACATTTGCATGTAGGAACTCCTCTGTGGGAATTGCCCGAGACACTAGCTGTTACCCTGACTGGTTCCCTGCGAGGAGGCTCTGCCCCAGAGGATGAGGACAGGGGACACGACCTCGGGTGACTTCCATAGCTTGGCTGTGTTTTTTCTGGTCGCCTGTAACCCAGCGAGCCAACACGGTGCCATGCGCTTGGTTGGAACGTGCTGCAGGCTTTGCCCTGAGACAGAGAGGGTGGGTTCATCTGGGGGTGGAGGAGAGGGGTACCATTTATGGGGCCAAAACGTTCCAGTGGGGAGTAAAGAGAGCCAGGGCCCTGCCGACTCATTCAGCTGCGTTATCAGGATGCAGTCGGATGCCTCGGCTACTCCTTGCCCAGCACAGGACACTCAGACAGGCATCAAGTACTCTTGCTACGGACTCCTGGCATCAAACAGAGCCATTAAGCACAAGAAAAGGGAACATTGCCCAGGCTGGGATGTGATGAGACAGTTGATACATCATATGCCTTAGTCCCTGGACGGAGCGGGCCGTGCTTTTGAGAGAGAAGAAATACATTTCCTCGTCAGGTCTGTCAGGAGGGCTGGTGCTGCTTGTGGTGAACCAAAGCTTCAGTGCCCACCTCTTCCAGGCTTGCTGATCTTTGTAAAGCCTCCATGGGTGACTTACCACGACTCCCACATGCTTGCTGGAGGCTGGGAAGGAAGACTTTGTGCTGATAACCAGAGTATCCTTAGAGAGTAGAGGGCTTGAACCAGAGTGGGGCCTGGGGATTTCATGGCTTGGCTCCCTCGCTGGATGTAACAAACTTTGCAAACAGGGGCAGGGGAGAATTAGTGCAGGGCACAGGTAGGGAGCTGCTCGCTTAAGCTGGGGTCCCTCAGCAGAGTTCCCAGGCAGGAGCATGGCAGTTGCACTGTGTTTCCAAGCAGAGCAGCTGCCTGTCCATGGAAGGCTTGCAGGGAGGGAGCTAAACCTCGTCGGCAGGCGAGAGTTGGGCAGCCTGACACCGGGGCTGAGCTGTCTCACCAACAGGCAACAGCTCCTTGATTTAAAGCCCAAAAAGCCAACTGCATCCTGGGCTCCATCACCAGCAGCGTGGCCAGCAGGTCGAGGGAGGTGAGTCTACCCATCTGCTCTGCTCTGATGAGACCCCACCTGGAGTACTGCGTCCAGCTCTGGGGGCCCAAACATAAGAAGGTCATGGACCTGTTGGAGTGAGTCCAGAGGAGGCCATGAAGATGATCAGAGGGCTGGAGCACCTCTGCTATGAGAGAGTTGGGGTTGTTCAGCCTGGGGAAGAGAAGGCTCCGGGGAGACCTTATAGCCTCTTTCAGTACGTGAAGGAGCCCTACAGGAAAGCTGGGAAGGGACTCTGGATCAGGGGGTGTAATGATAGAACAAGGGGTAACAGTTTTAAACTGAAAGAATTTAGATTTAGATTGGATATTAGTAATAAATTCTTTACCGTGAGGGTGGTGAGACACTGGCCCAAGTTGCCCAGAGAAGCTGTGGCTGCCCCATCCCTGGAGGTGTTCAAGGCCAGGCTGGATGGAGCTTTGAGTAACCTGGTGTAGTGGGAGGTGTCCCTGCCCATGGCAGGGGGTTGGAACTAGATGATCTTTAAGGTCCCTTCCAACTCTAACCATTCTATGATGCTATTTTGGCCTCTGCACTGTTGTTGTGGGACTGCTTGGGCCTCCAGCCGTGCTGCCTCTTCCCAGCCCTCAGGTCTGACAGCAGTTGGGCAGCACCTTCGTTGCAGGGAGCCTCAGCTCCTAGCAGGGGCCAAGGAAGCAGGGGTGCCCGTGCGCTGCCTCTTTGCCAGGCCCTAATGACTGAGCCTTGGTTTTGCAGGGAGGAGAGGGAAGGCAGGGTCTGACAGGATGAACCAGGAGCTGGGCTGAATCGTTGGGTCTGCGCCAGAGACCCTGGCTGCCTTCAGCTGGTATCATCCCCCTGTTTGTCTGCTAAATAATTGAGCAGATTTTCTATCAAGCCTTCTTAGGAGTGAGCTAATGGAGCAGCATTGGCCAGAGCTTGTGTAAGGATCCTGGCGAGAGCCAGGGGCAGGGGAAGGGGCGAGGCTTGACGGTGAGGCTATTGGTCCCCAGCGTGCAAGGCCACCTTGTAATTAGGACCTAATATAGGTTGGAACAGGCTTTGTGGAAAGCAAGGGGCCATCCCAGAGCCGAGATGAGCTGTGTTGTGCCAGGGCTTGGCCGCCACTCCAGTCCTCGGTCTTCCCCCATGCCCCATGGACACCATCCCCTCAGAGACAGGGGGAGCGAGGCTGGGCGGCGCATTCCCCAGCCCTGTCCATGTGAATCTGGAGGGTTAGGGCACATGCAAGGAGCCAGCAAACTTGTCTGCAGCACAACTGTACAAGGAAAGATGTAAGCAGCCTTCAGGGTGCATCTCCCAGGGACTTCTGCCCAAGAGATGGAGAGGATAGACAGAAGAGCACTGTGAACATGGTGGTACCAGCCAGCAGAGCACAGGACAGGGATCCTGGGTCAGAAACAACCACACTGTACCGGTGGGATGCTGAGCACGAGCCAGCGGGACCTGCCAGGAGGAGCGGCACTGGGCTAATGTGATGTTGGGGTAATTCTGGCTGGATCTCTGCACTTTTCTCCTTTGCACAGTACAGATGGGTGCAGAGGGATGGGCTGGCAGGAGGGAGGAGATGGAGAAGTTCACTGGGCAGAAGTAACATGTTGGTGAGTGAGAAGGTGAGTAGGCAACGAGGCCACATAGGGGAGGCCAGTAAAGCAGACGCTGTTCAATTGCTGGATGGTTTTGGGGTTGCCTCCACTGGAAAAGTCACAGAAGATACCAGTCTGCAGGTTCCTAAACTCATCCTGGCCACCCACCTGCATGCTCAAGCACTGCTGGGACCCTGGGGACTTGGCTGGTCCCCACCGGACACGGTAGTTCTCTGCAGTCTTGTGTAATTACTGATCGCTTAAACACGAATGCTCCTTCAACACATGTTGATGAGCGAGCTGTAGGGAAGGAGTTGCAGGAGTAGACGTTTCGTGGACCTCTCAGGCTAAAGGAGTCCTTGCTACCTTGCCCTAAAACCTTGGAAAGTGAGTGATACTTGAGTCTTGCAGTGCATAGCGGATCGGGGTGAGGGTGAGCCAGAGCACAGTGGCGTGACTAGCTCAGACCTAGGTTTCGTGGTTAAAAAAGGAGTCTTGCCTTACTGATCTTACTGTTTTTACAAGCTCCCAGCTACAAATGGGACTGCCAAAGCTGGAGTCTCCTGGCCCCTGGGGTATGTCGGGCACACACTGGGAGGCAAGAGCAGGCATCGTGCTGGCAAGCACTAGGCTTCACTGCTTCAAGCTCTTTGGAAAACCATGAGCATCATAAGGAAAAGATCCAGGTCCAACCATGTACATCATGTGTCCAGCCCCGGTGGCAGGAGGGGGCTAGCATTCAGCGTGCCCACGTTGTCCTGGCTGAGATGTGAAGTGCCAAGGGAGATGGGAGTCGGTGTTGGAGGCCGGTCTGCAAAGCTAGTCTTTGTACCTGTGTGCACAGGCGCAGGTCCCTGCACGCCGGAGACACCGTGCTTTATGCTGACCTAGTACTTTATCCTCTGGAGTCAAGGAGCGGGAGGCCCGTTTGGCAGCAAGCCGGGGCTGTAATGATGCAGATGGCTTCCGAGAGAGGACAGTGTATTCCTTGGGGACCATCCATTACATTACCCAACTCCTGCCTGTCAGGGAAGCTATGCTCCTGGCTATGTTTTTCCTTGCTGAGACGATTTGCCTTTTAGGCTCTTTAATGAACTGCTTCAACAATTCAAACTGCCTTGCCTTGCTCGTTGGAGCAGCAGTGTGGTGCAAGGTCCTTTCCGAGCACCAGAAAGGTGTGGAATGCAGCAGCAGGATTTTCCTGGGTAAGGCAGCGGAGAGCCCTTGGGGGCAGCACTGATATAAACCTCACATTTGCTGTCTCCGGCATAGTGGGGCTCAGCCTTCCTGCAGGGACAGGAGAATTGCAGCCAGCCAAGAAGAGCTCTCCTGGGCTTCTCCAGGCTGCTGTGTCCCCGAAGAGGCCCTCGGGAGCCTTTCTTACAGTCCAGTTGTCCCTGAGCTGTTCCCAAGCTTCAGCCGTTAGCCTCAGCTGGGGATGCAGATTTGCAGAAGCACTAATGCCTGGGAAGCTCATGTTGGCACCAGGGAGGGGGAATGTTTGCGAGGAGACCTACAAAGATGGCAATGGAAGAGCAGCAGGGGGGTAACACCAACTCCGGGTGCTGAAACCCAGAGCAGCGCTTCACCTTTCCTTTCGGAGGAAGATGCAGTGCTTAGATGTGGCATTCGCTCTGGCACAGAGCCAGTAGCGTCTCGGCAGGCGTGGGCCACGCTCAGGGCAGTGGCCTCGTTGGGTTCAGACCTGGGCCCTCTTGCCTGGGTCTCTTCTCTTTTCCAGACATTCCCAGGGCAAATCCAAACCATCCTTTCTGTGGGATCCCTGCCTGGGTGCAAAGCCAGGGGATGGCATCATCTTGGCTCCGTCTTTGAGAGGCAGGGTGCCACTCACCTATCCACCCGACGCTGAAGCACCTTGCCACCCCCCGGCAGCACGCCAGCGCGGCCAGCTCGGCATCCCAGGCGTGTCAGGAGCGCTGCGCTAACGGGAGGTGACAGGGCTGGCAGCAGCGGGCGCGTGGGGAGCGAGGGCACAGGCCAGCAGGGCCTGTCGCTCCACATCCCGTCGCCTTTGCCAGCTGCCGAGTGGCGGCCGCGGGGCACGTGGCAGTGGGGCACGTATCGTATGGAGCTGCACACAAGGTCGGTGTCAGGAGAGGCGCTGGGCGGCTGCGGTTGGGTAGGATAGATGCTCTCCCAAATGCTCTCCCGTCCTTCAACGGGTGGGGAGGAGTCTGACAGGCCCAGTTTGGGCATGGTTGACTTTTTGCTGGGAAAAAAGCTGCTTGTTTCCTGGCTGAAATAGTTAAAGACCGGGTGTCAGTGCTGTCCTGATGCCACAGGGACCTTCCCCTCCCACCAGTTGTAGGGCTGCCAGCAGCTCTGGGGGGCTGGGGCACAGCTGTGGGGGGCTGTGGGTTTGGGGAAAGATCTGCAAAGGGTCCTGGTCCACATTTTTGGGTTGTGTCTGAGCTGCATTCCTGCTTTTGGGCAGGCTCCAGCATCCCCAATGCTGCAGGCAGCTGCATGCTCCCGCTCCAGCTGTGGAGAGGGCAGTGGTGGCTGGCAGATGGGGGGGACACCCTTATCCCTCTGCGGGGTCAGTCAGGCATTATGGGGGGGGCAGAGCTGCTCCCGGTGCCAGGGGTGATGCAGGGCTGGGTGCTGGGGAAAGCAGCGCAGGTGTCTGATGAGGTGGGGGCTGGAGTCTGTCTGCCAAGGTTGTCAGGATTTAGCCAAAGACCAGGCCAGTCTGACCTCGAGCGGGTCTCCCCATGGTCTTCTCCCCCGCACCTAAATCCTGCTCATCCCTATTGAGTTCTGGATATGCCCTTGTGTCAGTTGGCCCTGCTCCCTCCCCAGCTCCCAGGCACCACCAGGGACCTGCCCTCCTGGGGACAAGCCACTAGACGCTCCTCTCGCAGCAGCCCTGGGCCACCAGCACCATCTCGGCACATTTAACCCCCTTGCCAAGGCCACCCTAACACTGTTAGATGGGAACAGAGCCTGCGAGACCGGTGCGGATTGCCTGGCTCTGTGTGCCAGTTCAGCGGGAATTCAGGGCTCCCTCAGACCCCCCGGACTCCCACCGCTGCACCCGTGGGTTGCAGAGTGGCTGCACGCCGCTGCCCTGCAAGGGCAAGGAGACATTCAGCCCTGTGTCAGCTTAAAAAAATAGGCATTTTTTATTCCAATGTAACTAGATAATTACGACCCAAGAGAGGAGAGGATTACTCACATTTATCGATAGGCTTATTAGATTACTGCCTAAATAGCTGTGCTTTAGCAGCGCGTTTGTCCGCCTCAAGGAGAAGCGGCGAAGGAGGGTGGTGCATCTGAGCCCTCATCGTCCTTGGTGGCACGGGGAGCGCTGAGCAATGCGGGCTAGGGCGCTGTATCACATCACCTAATCCTGCCTTGACTATTTACAGCTTCTTGGGAGGCAAAAGCTTGGTAACGTTTGCTTGGCTGCATGGCTGGTCAGGCGCTGAGCTCCATCCCTCCTGCGTGGCCACATTCGGAGAGGCAGCGCTTAGCCCACCTTGCGACAGGGTCCTGCTCCTCACCCCGCTCCCAGCCACAGCATGGTGATGGGGACCAGCACGGGCTGGAAGGGGACAGTGGCACCGCCATCCCCTGGCATGAGCGAGGACACTACCCCACTCGTCATGGCTATTCCTTGGCCTGGGAGGTCCAAGGCGGTGGTGGCCGGGTTGTGTTTCTTGAGCCCGGGGCCATGGCAGACCACCATCCCAGTGTCATCATTGGGGAGTTTGTCCGAATGAAGCAGAGATTTCTCGGGCGTGCTGGGTTCATCAGCATTACCGTTGTGCTAATGAGGCCGTGGCTTCTGCAAGGCGCTCTTGCCGGGCACCATTGTGCCCCCAGCCCAAAACCCACCAGGAGCTCATGGCTGAAGCAGTTGTGGGCGATGCCGATCACCCTCGTGGGTCACGGTCAAGCTGGGAATTCGGAGTGCCCAATAGTCCTGCTTCTAGCAGCAATGGAGGAGAACAGCTTTTGGGAGTCCCCGGTACTCCTCCCAGCTCTGCCCCGCTATGACACGATGGGGGTGTCCGAAAAGACAGAGCTGATGGACTCTGAGTCCGACTTGAGCTGCAGGACCTTGGGGTGCTTGGCGTCAGGGAAGTCCTCACTGAGGGCCAGGCGAATCTTGCCGTTCTGTGTCTCCCTGACGGGCTCGAGGAAGACCACATGCTTGTTGGCGCTGACCTTGCGGTTTGGCCCATCGGTGGCAGGGGGAGTGGTGCTTAGGATGGAGGACTGGGCGCTGCACTCTTGTGGGGGGCTGAGAGGAGCTGGCTTCTTGCAGCAGCTCAGGCAGCGGCAGGGCGTGAGGTACAGGTAGATAAGCACGAGCAGCAGGCTCACGATGCAGCCCAGCAGCGTTGTGAGGCCGGTGCTAAAGGTCTCCCCATCTGGCTTGGGGTAGTGGACCGTCACATTGATTTCGCACAGCCTGCTGAAATTGTGGGGGCTGTTGATGGCCAAGCCCACGTAGACCCCCGAGTGCCAGGGCTTGGCCACCGCAATCTTCAGGCTGCCATTGCGGTACACCTCCAAGGAGCGGTTGCTGTTCCCCGGGTGTTTGATGGGCTCGTGGCGAGGGGAGATCCACATGTAGGTGGTGGCCACGGCCGGCAGGCTGGTGTTGCAGGTGAGCAGGAGGGTCTGGCCCACCATCACAGGGAAGGTCACGGGGTGCACGTCTTCAGGGCCCGCCGAGCAGTTCTCAAACATGTGGCTGTATTTGAGGAACTTGATCAGTGACCGGGGCACGTTGTTGGACACCTTGCAGGTGTGTTCCTCAAAGAAATCCTTCACCGAGCTGAAACCTCGCTGCTTCCAGCGCTGGAGCATCAGGTAGAGCTGGCAGCTGCATCTGACGGGGTTGTTGTGCAGGTACAAGCCGTTCCTGATGTTTTCGGGCAGAGCCGCCAGCTCCTCCACGGGGATGCTGCTCAGGCTGTTGGAGGAGAGGTCCAGCGTACGGAGGCTGTAGTTGCCCAGCCCCTGCACCGAGTGGAAGGGGAAGGTGGTCAGGTTGTTCCAGCTCAGGTAGACTTTCCGCAGGCCGCTCAGCTTGGCGAAGGCGTTTTCATCCACTCGTGTAATGCGGTTGTTGTAGAGCAGCAGCTCCTCCAAGCTCACCAGCTTGTCGAAGTAGTGCGTCTCGACGGCGTGCAGGTGGTTGGAGGACATGTCGAGGTGCCGCAGGTAGGAGGCATTGTGGAAAGCCTGCGGAGAAAGGTCCTTTATCTGGTTGTGGCTGATGTGGAGGGCCTCGAGGTGCGGGAGGGCGGCCAGCCAGCGGTCATGGAGCTGAGTGAGGGCATTGTGGCTGAGGTCCAGCGTGGTGGCGGTGGGCGGCAGCGCCCGGGGCACGCGCTGCAGCGTCTGCCGGCTGCAGCTCAGCAGGTCGGAGGTGCAGATGCAGGCGGCGGGGCAGCTGCGGGGCAGCGGGGAGGCGCGGGGAGCACGGCACAGCTGGAGCAGCAGCAGCAGCAGCTTCGCCACCCGCGCCCAGAGAGGGTCTGTGGGTGCCCTCGGGGACATTGTGCCGGGCAGGAGCCTCTGTGCAGCCCGGTGCAACGTGCCGCAGTCCTCCCCGGTCTCCCCCTGTGCTGTCTTGGGCGGGGAGCGGGGGGGGGCTCTACCGAGCATCCGCAGATACCCCTTTGCGCCCCGATTCCAGCCGAGGAGCTTGAAAAGAGTTAAAGGAGGGCATCGTCCTGCCCGCTTCTGCTGCCTACCTGTGCTCCGGCCGGCCGGGGGCTGCCCGGGGGCGGGTGGGGGCTGGTGTCCGGCATCGGGGAAGCGGCGGGGGGGGGAGGTTGGTGGGTGCTGAGACGGTCCGGCGAACGCCTGGCTGCCTCCCGGAGCCGCTCGTCCCCGAAGCGACAAGTTTTCTCACGGCTCCGCGCCGCCGCCGCCGCGCATCCCCAGGCTCCGGCGGCCGGCTGTCCCCCGCCCCGCATCTCCCGGGGAGCCGGGCTGGCTGCGGGAGCGCCGTCCCGCTCCGGCCCCTATTTAGGCGCTGGCGGGGGGGGGGGGGGGGGGCCGGGCGGGATCCCATTGGTCCCGTGGCGGGGAGTGGTGGCCGGCGCGGTGGCCGCGGCCCGTCCCGCGAGTGGGCAGGGCGATGCGCTGCCGGCACCGGCCCTCGGCCGCCGTGATGGGGCGGGGGTGGGGAGGGGCTCAGGGGCACTTCGCCCCCCCTCCCGCCTCCCCGGCGCACAGACACCGTCCCCTCCCGGCTGGAGAACGGCAACCTCCACGGCTGTCACCCCACCGGCTGCTCCGCCACCGCCCGCCCTCTGGGAGGGAGCTGGAATAGACCCGCCCCGCTGTCACCTCTGGGAGCCCCCCCGTGTCCCGTCCTGCGCCCAGGCTGGGAGCGGGGATGGCAGTTACCACCACCCCCCCCCAACCCCCCGCCACTGCTTAGCAGGCATCGCGCTCCTTCCCACTGCCCTCGTCCCCTGCACCATCTGGCGGGGACCCTCCCCCAGCACCCCCGGCCGTGGGGTGAGCCCAGTGGGGTCCCCACGGCGAGGGGGTGGGGGGTGAGGGGTGGGAGGTGGCCGCAGGGTGAAGGACACACAGGAATGACCTTACCCACTGCCCGGGCGCGTTAGTGGGAAGCAGAAAGCCAGGCTGGGGAATTGGTTTCCATTAGGGCAGCAAAAAGCTAATTTGGTGGCTGCGGCTGCTGCGCACCAAGGGGCTGTTAACCCCCTGCGCCCCAGCCCCAGCTCAGCCTGCGCCGCTGGGCTTGCCCGAGTGCCACCACGGAGCCAGCTCTTCTTGCGAAGGGCTGTAGACAGGGGCCATGGCACTGGTGCCTGACGGAGACACCCATTAAGGTGCCCTTCATCTGTCCTGGCCATCCCCACTGAGGCTTGACGCTGGGGAGAGCCACAACTGCTCCCTCCTGCCTTGCGAGGGCACCCACTTGCCATGGGGGCGGGGAGGGTACATTGAGCCATCCCCGCGGTGTAGGGGGTGCTACAGCCTCCAGCGTGAGGCTGCTGCATGGCACCTCTCCTTTTACCCTTGTGGTGCTGTGCAGCCAGGGTGGTGCCGGCTGCTTCAGCCGCCCTGCAGCTCCCCAGGCTCCGCCGGGCACCGCTTCAGCCTCAGCAAGTGCTAATGCACCGTATCGATCCCGGAGCCTCCGAGACAGGGGTGGCAGAGGAGGAAGGGGGATGGCCGCCCTGTGGCTTCGTTTTGGCATGTTCCCCTTTCCTCAATGCTGCCAGGAACGCAGGGCCACCGGGTGTGCCCAGCAGTGGCTTGGGCTCGTCCCCATGGGGCACAGGAGCTGGGGGTGTTCCTGAGGGCTGTGGGCACACTGCGTGACCCATGGAGCCCTACCCAGGGGCTTTCACATCACCACTGCCATCACACTCCCTGCTGGGCACGGCATCCCGGTGGTCCGCAGGGCATGTGGTGCCACGCACACAGCGGTGCAGGGGCTGGGGCCCTGGTGTCCCTGCCACCCGTCATGCCCAGCCAGCTCTGGGGGCGGTGTGATGGCGGGGGGGAGGCAGAGGTCTGACTGTGTCCCTTTGCAGGGCCGAGCGTGCGACGGCGGTGCTGCTGGCGGACCCCTGTTTCCAGCTGCGCTCCATCCAGTACCTGCTGGGCCACGCTGAGCCCTTGGCCCTGGCGGCTGCTGCCCCAGCCACCGACAAGCGCCATTTTTCCCTGCACACCTGTAAGTGTCGGCTCCGCGCTGGGAGCTGGGCTGTGCTCACCATCAGCCCCTGGCCACAGCTGGGATGGGGGGGGAGAGGGCTGCCAGCGTCTATATGCCCTGCAGCATGTCCCAGCCCCCTTAGCCCTGGGGACAGGGGTCCATGGCTCCCCCATTGCCCCCCCGATTTGGGATGGGGCTGTGTCCAGTGCCTGCTTTTGGCAGCAGTTTTGTCCCCTTGCAGTGCCCAGTGTCCATCCTCCTGTCCCCAGCCTGGGGATCTGTCCCCAGCAGCAGTCTCCCCATTCTGGCTGGTCCCTGAGGACAGCTGCAGCCCCCTCCACCCCCCCTCACTGTGCATCACCCAGGAGCCTCGGGGCAGCCCGAGGGTCACATTCACCCCATGCACCCACCCCCCACCCACCCCATCCCACCCCCGGTTTGTCCACACAGACACAGAGTACATCAGCGCCGAGGAGCTGGCGAAGGTGGACAAGATGCTGAGCCACCTGAGCGAGGAGTCCAAGCAGGCAGCTGCCACCACACTGGTGAGTCCCCCAGCCTGTCCCCATGCTCAGCAGTAGCCCCAGCTCCCAGCACACCTGCCCTGGGACACGGGGGTTTTTTGCTGCTGCCGCTAACTGCCCGGTGACCCTCCACAGCCCACCAGCGAGGAAGACCTGTGCCCCATCTGCTATGCACATCCCATCTCAGCCATCTTCAGACCCTGCTCCCACAAGTCATGCAAGTGAGTACCGTGGTACCCCCCACCCCCCCCGCCCACCCCAGCGTGACTGCCAGCCCCCTACCCCTCCCTGCTTTGTGCCGGGGGGAGCTCACGCTCTTTCCTCCTCTGTCCCAGAGCCTGCATCAACCAGCACCTGATGAACAACAAGGACTGCTTCTTCTGCAAGGCCACCATCACAGGGGTGGACGACTTCACCAAGCCAGCAAGCTCATAGCACCCAGCCCCATACCACGGGCCCCCCTAGCTGAGCAGGGCAGCCCCCCCACACACTGGCTTCTCCCCTAACATAAAGCCAGGACGCAGCACGGGGCTGCAGTGTGGGGCGGCTGGGAGGAGGCCCACTGCCAGGCTCTGGGGCCAGCGACCCCCTCACCCAGCGCCTGGGCTACAGCAGCCCCTCTGCCCCACAGGCCGTTCTCAGGAAGGGGAGCCCAAGGCCTGGGATCTGCTGGGGGAACACGCAGCAGCGCCAGGGTGGGGGGGCCGGGCCGGGTAGTCGGGCTGTTAACTTGCCCCTGGCTAGGGGCTGACTTCATGAAATGCAGCATTAAATTATTCTTCCTTATGTGGTGCCCTGGGACACGGAGAGGGGAAGCCACGCTGGCCCTGGCAAGCAACCCAGCACTTGGGCGACACTCAGATGATGCTCAGCAGTAGATGGAAATATAAATATTTAATCGAAGCAGAGCCGGGAGCGCAGGGCCCACCAGGGGCTGCTACATGATGATGCGCGGCTCTGGCACAGACTCGGCAATGGACTTGTGTGGCAGCACGTTGGCCCCATTGAGGTAGAGCTCGTCATTGACGATGACATCCTCACCCAGCACTGTCACGTTCTCCATGCGAACCTGCCCCAGAGAGGCCCTGTCACGCATGCCCTGACTCAGGGCTCAGTGCCACGCGCCTGCCCGCAGGCACTGTGCATCCCTCCATCCCTTCGGGCACAGCCTGAGGAGGTGGGAAGGCAAGAGCAGAGCCCCGATTCCCCAGGGGGGCACCCACATCCTCACCCACTGCCCCACAGAGCAGCTCCAGCCCACGATGCAGGACTCCAGCCAGGAGTGTGAGCGGATGCGGGCCCCCTTCAGCACGGTGCAGCGTTTGATGCGCACTCCGTCCTCCACCACCACGCCGGCCCCAATCGTCACATTGGGGCCGATGACGCAGTTTGCCCCGATCTTTGCGCTGGGGTCCTGGAAAGAAGAGGGGCTGTGCCGGGGCTGGGAGGGCAACCAGAGCTCTCGGCGTGGCCCACACCACTCAGCGAGTGTGGGGACAGGAGGGCACAACTCAAGGACAGGGGTGGGAGGATGGGGAAAGCCCATGCCACGTGCCCACGGCCGGCATGCTGGGGGCTGGCACTTACCACCAGCACGTTCCCTACGACACCAGGCCCCGAGTGCAGCTTCTCAGGGTGCTGAGCCCGCAGCGCCTGCAGGTACATGCACATGCCCGTGAGGAAGTCCTTTGGCTGCCCGATGTCCATCCAGAAGCCTGCAGGGACAGAGCTGCAGTGACAGCCCCCCAGCACAGGGTGGTGGCAGTGCAGGCAAGACCTGCCCCCCCCCCCCCCCCCATGCTGCCTGCACTGTGTGCAGGGCCTTACCTTGCAGCTCCATGGCATAGAGCTGCCCCTCCTGGGCCATGGCTGGGAAGATCTCCTTCTCAATGGAGGTAGGGCGCAGCTGCGGGGACAGGATACAGGGCTGAGCAGGGGACCCAACCGCCCCCGGGCCTGGCTTGGCCTGGTCCTGCACCCCAGTCCCTACCTGGATGCGTTGCAGGATGCCGGGGCTGAAGATGTAGAGCCCGGCGTTGATCTTGTTGGACACAAAGACGCGCGGCTTCTCCACGAAGCGGCAGATGCGGCCGGTGTCGGCCTCGCTCACCACCACGCCGTACTTGGCTGGCTCCTCCACGCGGGTGACCACCAGCGAGCCCTCACCGCCGTGCTGCCGGTGGAAATGGGCCAGCGCCGCGAAGGGGAACTCGCAGATCACGTCGCTGTTGAGGACAAAGAAGGGCTCCCCGCCCTCGGCCAGCAGGTCCCGCGCCAGCGCCAGCGGCCCCGCTGCCCGGCCATGAGTGATGCCACAGGGTCGGGGTGAGCCCAGTGCCCTCCTGGCCCCACCTGCGCCCCTCCCGGTGTCCCTGCTCCCCACCAGCCCTCCCAAGCCCCCAGTCCCCACAAATCCTCACCCAGCCCTGCTGTCCCTGGTCCCTCCTGTGCCTGTCTTGATGTCCCTGGCAACTCGTCCTGCCCGTGCCTATCCTGGAATACCCCTCCTGCTGTCCCCGCGTCTCCCAGCCATACCCGTCCATGCCCACCCTGCCGCCCACAGCGTCCCCAGCCCTACCAATCTATACCCACCCTGCTGCCCATGGTGTCCTCCCCGTGTCCCCCAGCCCTACCCATCCCATGCCCACCCTGCTGCCCATGGTGTCCCCATCCCAGTGGTGTCCCCCCACCACCCGCCCCTGCCCGCCGCCCGCACCCTACCCGTGCCTAGCGGCTCCTTCTCGTGGGACAGGGAGATGCGGATGCCGAGCTGCGGGCACAAAGTGAGCGTCGGGTTGCGGGGGAGGGACGGCGGGGGGATGCGGGGGCGGGGGGGGGACACGACACGACCCTTACCCTCTGCTCCTGCTCCCGCATGGCGGCCCCCAGCGCCTCCGACATGTAGCTCACCGCCAGCACCACATGGCTGACGCCGGCCTGCGGGAGCGCGGGTCAGCGGGCGGCGGGGAGACCCCCGCGCCCCCCCCCCGCCGCCGGCCCCACCTGCCGCAGGGCCTCCAGCTGGTGCAGCAGCAGCGCCTTGTTGCAGAACTCCACCAGCGGCTTCGGCCGGCTCAGGGTCAGCGGCCGCAGCCGCGTCCCGAAGCCGCCCACCAGGATCAGCGCCCGCATCCCCCCGCGCCCGCGCCCGCGCCGACACGTCAGCGCCCGCCGCGCGACACTTCCGCGTCACCACCGCCCGCCACGCCCCCCGCCCGCCACGCGTCCTGCCGCCCGCCCCGGGTCCTAGCGCCCGCCACGGGTCCCGCCGCCCGCCCCGGATCTCAGCGCGCGCCACGGGTCCCGCCGCCCGCCCCGGGTCCTAGCGCCCGCCACGGGTTCCGCCGCCCGCCCCGGGTCCTAGCGCCCGCCACGGGTTCCGCCGCCCGCCCCGGGTCCTAGTGCCCGCGCCCCGGGTCCTAGCGCCCGCCCCGGGTCCTAGCGCCCGCGCCCCGGGTCCTAGTGCCCGCCCCAGGTCCTAGCGCCCGCGCCCCGGGTCCTAGGGCCTGCCACGGGTCACGCCGCCCGCCCCGGGTCCTAGTGTCCACCCCGGGTCCTAGCGCCCGCCCCCGCCCCTAAAGCAAGCGGAGATCAGCAGCAGCAGAGCGGGCACCCACCGCGCTGCGGGGGCAGAGGGGTCCCGGTCCCGCTCGGCTCCCGCACCGCCCCGGCAGCCGCAAGGTGGGGTTGTTGCCGCACCCTGCCCGGGGCGAGCAAGGATGGGGCGAGCCCTGGTAAAAAGAGGGAGGGGGGCACGACTGCGCCCCGCGCCGGCCAGGCGAGACTTTTAAGCCGCCCGCTGAGGGGTCCTGCCCGAGCCCCACCCCGGTCCTCGGCAACAGGCAGGCACTGCACACCACGGACAAAACCGGATCCTTTAATGGTTTTTGGTTCTCTGTGAAGCACAAACAGGGTGATTATTCATGTAAAAACAAACGGGGGGGGGGCAAGGCTATGTACAAGCTGTGGAGTCCCACGGCGGTGGTCCAAAGGGAAGGGGCTCGGGGCTCTGACAGAGCCAGCGGCAGCGGCCCCGTCCATTGCCCCCGGCCCAGCGAGGAGCGGGACGGCCGGACATCGCTGGTGTCCCCACGAGGAACGGCCCTAGGCCCTGCCTGCTGGGGACAAGGACATGCACAACGTGGGCTGCGACGGGCCACACTAGGGCCAGGGCAGGGAGGGTACCTGGGCTGTTCCGGGGACCCGGGGCACCTGCTGCTCCAGCTGCTCATCCAGCTCCCTCCCTCCTGCAAACCTGTTCCCTGAACCCCCCCTGAGCCTCGCCTAGGGGGCAGAGGCAATGAAATAGTAACCCAGTGCAGGGGAGAGTAGCGTGAATGAAGGTCCTCGTCCTGAGCAGTGGCTTGGGCAAGCTGGGGGACAGTCAGCGGGGTACAATGTAGGACAAAGCCAGCTCTTCCCCTGCCCGTGCCACAGCCCTGCGCCCACTGCCGCAGCTGCAGCCGTCAGCCGAGCACCAACACTTTCCAAGCAGACTGTGCACACATGCTACATGCAGGGAGAGTATTCCCCAAATAATCTTTCCTGAAGTAAAAAAGAAAACAAAACAAAACAGAACCAAACAAACCAATCCTGGCCCTGCAGGTACCCAGGCAGAGTTTCTCAGGCAGCCGGGATAACAGTATCACCATGGAACGAGTCAGTGACACCGGGGAGGGAGGAACCGGGGTGGTCCCAGCAGAGAGACAGAGGAGGGTGATGCAGAGCGGAGTACGGTTTGGTACCACCAGGTCATAGTATCAAACATTAATGCCCTCATCAAGGGAAGCCAGGGGTAAAGCACTGGCTCCAGGAGGGAGCCCAGCTGGCTCTTTCATCCACAAACTGGTCATTTATTTTGGGAAAGACTGACTCTGTGAAGCAGAGCTAAGCAGTCTGGTGACGGCACTCGCTGCTCAGCCAGGTCCCCCCCTCACCTGCCCCCCTGGAGACCCCCAGGGAGGAGAAGGGGAATCAGCCCTAACCCTTGGCCTCCCCTTCCACCATCCCCGTGCAGGGACCTGCCGGGAGAGCTGGGGCTGGGGGGCAGGAGCCCCACGGGGGGACGAGGGCAGCCTCGCACCGGCACACCCACGTGCAACCTGTAGGACCAGCATTACATGACGAGAAGGGTTGAAATGGTCCGAAAGGCCCCGCTGCACAGCTGGGGTCACGTTAACTGCTACAGATACTATTGCTAGCCCACGAGCTGAGTTCTTGCTTGGTCAGTGGTCCAGGGCAGAATTACTCCTGCAGAGCCCCGTGCCTGCCCATACGCAAGCCCTGACCATGCCACCCTAGCAAGGAAGGAGCAGATCCCAGGCTTGAGCACAGCTCCCGGTGTGCAGCACTCCCTCTGGGCCGCAGTTCTGCCAGGGGTTGCATTTGGTCATTTTATTTCCGTGTTTGGGTTGGTTAGTCACAGTGCCCAAACAGCAGAGAAAGGCAGCATCAAAAGCAAAGCCCCATCAGCAAAACCCAGGGCAGAGCTAGTGCCACCGAACGCAGAGACCAGCACCTGTGCTGCTCACCGTCAGCCCCACAGATGCTGCCGACTGTTAGTCGAGCACCCTTTCCCAATAACTCAGGAGAATTTCAAAGGGAAGGCTCTCCCGGGGGCTCCTGAAGCAGAAGGCTACTCAGGCCACAGCTCCAGCCCCCCAGAGCGCCCCGTGCTCTCCTCCTTCCTCTTCCCTACATCCAGGTCCTCCCTCCAGAACGCACACACGACGAGCGAAGAACCGGGACACCCAACACCCAGCAGGCATCTACAGAGCCTCCTCCAGAAGGCAGAGCTAGTGCGGTCAGAACCATCTGGTCAGCATGAGGAGCTCTTCCATCCTGCCTCCCCTCAGCTCTTCTATCCAAGTACATTTAAAAACAATGGAGCAATACAATTGTTTAAAACCAAAATTGTCTGCTTTTTTCCTGTGGTAGTAGGTGGTCTTGTCTGCTCCTGCCACCAGGACAAGAATAAGAGGCCATAGCCCAGGGCTACTGGTTTTCCTCACGCATCTGTTCCATGATGTTGATGAGGCTTTCCAGCCCGAATACATAACCCATGTCGGGTCCGTCATGCACAGTGGGGTCGTCGCGAAAGCCTTTGAACGTGCTGTGTGCAAAGTCAATCATACGCACATCCACCTTGGGCTGGGCCGAGGAGCCAGGCTCCATGCTGCTGCCATCCTGAAGGCTCTCCGGGAGAGAGGTGTCCACCCGCTTCAGGCGCATCTCCGGCCGGCGCTCCACAAACATCCCTGCCCTGCTGTCCTTCCCATCGTAAATGATGAGGAGGGAGCTGGAGTAGAAGCGGTAGGAGGCCTGTCTCTCCAAAACCGCCTTCAGGCTTCGCAGTTTGGCGAGGATAGGCTCAAAGAGGTCCTTGCGCAGCTCGATGCCGTTGTGGAGATACTGGTAGAGGGCGTTGCGGAAGCCCTCGATGGAAAGACCGCGTCCATAGTATTTATTCCTGCATAAGTAATGCCCTGTGTCCAGCTGATAGACCTAGAAAGCCAAAGGAAATGCACATCAAGCGGGAGCACCAGGTGAAGGCCACACACAGAGATCCCTGAGCTGTCCTGCACTGGCAGGGCAGAGGGAACTCGTTCTGTGCCTACTTTGCCGAAGAGGGGGCATTAAACAGCTCTGCCTGTTCCCTGAATCTCAAAGCAGCTCATGGGTGCATCCCAGGGGCACAGCCAGGGCGCCCAAATACCGGTTCTCTCCCAGGACACCCAAAGGGCAGTTTGTGAATCCAAGCCTCCCCAAGAAGCATGACACAACAGAGCCTGAGGCTTAAAAAGCCAAGTCTTACAGCAACTCGGACAATGCTCTGGCAGAGGGAGCTGCTGGCACGTATTGCCCTTATTATGTGGCATGTGACTAATGCGAGGCCCTCATTGCTTCAGAGTCTGTGGGCAGAGATCTGGGTTACAAAATCCTCCTGCCGGTGGGGAAAGAAGCCACTATTGCACAACAGCACCAGCAGCAAATCCTTGTGTGCAGGGCCTGGCCTCAAGAGGAGAGCAACTCCTTAACTCCCAATACGGTACGGAAGCAAATGTCAGCTGATGCTGGGACAGAGGGACACCTCCCGCCCCAGGCACCGTGATTCTAGCTGAACACTAAGTCACAAAAATAACTTTATTAGAAAATCCCCTAACTGTCTGTGAACAAACCAGCTTTGGATAAAGCAGGCCATCTCAGGAGAAGCAGGTTCCTTTGTTCCCGGCTTAAAAATGAAGAGAAAAAGCACATACCGTGAACACTGGTGCACCTACCTGAAGTGGAAGACTGTAACTCAGTGCTCAGCAGAAGACACTAACTGTGAGCAATAATGGGGCTGCAAGGGGGAGCGTGCAGCACCTGCAGCCTCGGGGATCCCTACCTGCATCCCACACACGCGCACACCCAAGGTGGCAGAAGTGCTCTGTTCACACTTCTTCATCTGCCGAGCAGCCTTCTCCTCAGATGCATCATCTCCGTGCTGTCTGGTCCCCATCTTCAGATCAAGTACGCAGGGAAGCTTGAAGTGATGTACCACGTTCTCCAGCAAAAGGAACTCTGGGAGACATGTCAAGGAGAGCTCACCTGTCAGAAACACCACTCCCTGGCGCCATCACAGACAGCATGAGATAGGGTTGGGCAACAAACAAATAGGAACCCAAAGAACAGACAGAGCGAACTGTTTGGGGAGGTAAAGAAAAGGAGCGGGCTTTGACACTTGGTAGAAGAAACCAGCCTGGAAATGGGAACGGCCAACAGTAAGCAAGATCACATGCAGGCGTCCTGGAAACTCAGCAGGGGGAACTGAAGAGCAGAACGCTAGTGTCAGGAAAGACATAATCTGCCAGTAAGAATTGCTGATACACTAAGGAAGAGCTCAAAGTCTAATCAAATTAGCAATTTAACCATATGGATAAACAATACAATCCCCACGGACTGAAAACTCAGGGCTCAAGTAATAGCACAGTACTGTTGCTATTGGCCTGCCCAGAAGAGCAATGCTGCCCAGCACACGGGGGGGGAAACCACGAGGCTACAAAGGCAGGAAACGGAACAGTTACGGGAGCCTTCAATTACCAGCATGCACAATGGACAAACCCTCCATTAGGGCACAGCGCTGAGAACAAACCTGAGACAATCAGTGCAGCAGCTTGTCCCAAAGGGGAAAAAACAACCCTGACGTTTGCCCCAAGTAGCCCTGCAGGGCACAGTTCAACACGTTGCGCTGAAATGGCAGCCAGAGCACAGCTAGATTAAACCTGCGAGGAAGTTTAACATTTAGAAAAAAAAATAATCTATCATCAACTATGTTTCATTTTGAAAGAGGAACTTCACAAAAATAAGGAAGTGTGAATAAAAAGGACAGCCCAAAAGAATTACTTCTCTGCAAGTAATGCAGGCTATTTAAAAATAAAAGCTGGAGGCTCAAAGAACATGTTTGAGAATAGGAAAAGAAAGCCCACGCAGTTAAAATGATGAAGAATACAGCTATTAAAAATAAGTTTGTTTCTATGCATGGAAAATAGAATCAAGGTCCAGCAGGTGAAATAAAACCACCCCAACAAGTGGGCAAGTTCCAGACAAAAGCACGAGGAGTCATTTGTGAAGGCACAGAAAGTAACAAACCCATCTTCAACCACATGAAGAAGCCGGTCAGACTGCCTGAAGAGTTCAAAGAAAAAGTACAAAAGGAGCTACAGCGGAGGGGCATGGGGTGGGCGTGTGTGAAGAGACCCCTAAAAAGAAAAATAAGATTAATATTTTGCTGCTTTGCTTACTGGGGAAGAGCTTAGGGGATTCTCAAGCCAAAACTCTCTTTTTGAGTTCAGAGAATTCTCAAATTGAAATGCCAAGAGAAGAGATCACATGTCGAACAGAAAATAAGAGATGTGTAACTTGTTTAGCGCTGCCTTAGTACCAGGGGACCGAACAGGGGCTACCATGATGCTGATTTGCAGAGATCTGGGGAACTACAAACTAGCCTGACTGGTCTCACAGCCAAAGTCGCCAGCAGGGTCTTTGTGTGGACATCCATGCTGTTTAACAAGTGATCCGTAAAAGTGAGTGAACAGTGAGATGACAAATTTGCTCAAAGCACCAAGTTACTCAAGGTTGCAAAAGTGAGGAACAGTTGTGAAAAACTCCACAAGGATCTTATGAGACTGACTCAACCATTAAATGGGTGGGTAACATTCACCTAAGTTTACAAACAAGATGATAAACATAAGGAGAAAAAGATTCTTAACACATAAAGCAATGTGTTTTGAGACAGCTATTACCAGTCAGGAATGGGATCTCGGGGTGACAAAACAGCGTTTAGAACAAGGGATTGTGTTAGGCATTATGAGGGAGAGAAAACAGCACTGAACACCAGTGGAAATCTTTGGTTCACCAGCATCTTCTGTATTGTGCGCAGTTCTGGTCACGGTCTCCAAGAAGGACACAGGAGAACCGGAAGAGGCTCAAGAAAGGTGACGAGGACAAACACAGCTCCCTCCCAAGGGATTACTGAACAGGGTAGACCTACATCTGCTGCCGGGAAAAGCCTGACATGAAAAACTACAGTTCAAAACAGAAGCCAACAAAGGACCAGAGAAGGAAGAAAACACGGGATCTAGTCAGAAACACGTTTTCTCTGAGCGTCAGTGTAAGACATACTGTCAGTCTATGGGAAGCAGGAAGGAACAGTAAGAATCATAGAATCATAGAATTGTTGAGGTTGGAAGGGACCTTTAAGATCATCGAGTCCAACCTTTAGCCTACCCTGACAAGAGCCACTTCTAAACCGTGTCCCTCAGTGCCCCATCTACCCTTTTTTTAAACACCTCCAGAGATGGTGAATCCACCACCTCCCTGGGCAGCCTATTCCAATGTTTAATAACCCTTTCAGTGAAAAAATGTCTCCTAATATCTAATCTAAACCTCCCCTGACGTAACTTGAACCCGTTTCCCCTCGTCCTATCACTTGTCACCAGGGAGAAGAGGTCAGCCCCCATCTCTCTACAACCTCCTTTCAGGTAGTTGTAGAGGGTGATAAGGTCTCCCCTCAGCCTCCTCTTCTCCAGGCTAAACAACCCCAGCTCCCTCAGTCGTTCCTCATAAGGTTTGTCCTCCAGACCCCTCACCAGCTTTGTAGCCCTTCTCTGGACACGCTCCAACACCTCAATGTCCCTCTTGTAGCGAGGGGCCCAAAACTGAACGCAGTACTCGAGGTGGGGCCTCACCAGTGCCGAGTACAGGGGGATGATCACTTCCCTAGTCCGGCTCACCACACTATTCCTGATACAGGCTAGGATGCTGTTGGCCTTCTTGGCCACCTGGGCACACTGCTGGCTCATATTCAGTCGGCTGTCAACCAACACTCCCAAGTCCTTTTCTGTCGAGCTGCTTTCAAGCCATTCTGCCCCAATCCTGTAGCACTGCATGGGGTTGTTGTGACCCAAGTGCAGGACCCGGCACTTGGCCTTGTTGAACCTCATACCATTGGTCTCAGCCCATCGGTCCAGCCTGTCCAGATCCCTCTGCAGAGCCAACCTACCCTCAAGCAGATCAACACGCCCGCCCAGCTTAGTGTCATCTGCGAACTTACTGAGGGTGCATTCAATCCCTTCATCCAGATCATTGATAAAGATATTAAAGAGAACCGGCCCCAGCACCGAACCCTGGGGGACACCACTTGTGACTGGACACCAACTGGATTTAACTCCATTTACCACCACTCTCTGGGCATGGCCAACCAGCCAGTTTTTTACCCAGCGAAGAGTACACCTGTCCAGGCCATGAGCAGCCAGTTTCTCCAGGAGAATGCTGTGGGAAACAGTGTCAAAAGCTTTGCAAAAATCCAAGTAGATAACATCCACAGCTTTTCCCTCATCCACTAAGTGGGTCACCTTATCATAGAAGGATATTAGGTTTGATAGGCATGACCTGCCCTTCACAAACCCATGCTGACTGGGCCTGATCACCCTGTTCAGGTGATGAAGAAACATGTAATACAACTTTGGTTGCGTGAAGGACCAGAAAGCCAAAGGAAACGCAGGCCCAACTGCCTCAGGCACATACGTGTAGGCCAGGGCAGCAGCAGCAACCTGACACACTCTGCTTCCCCCAAAGGATACTGTAGAGTTTTCGGTCCTTGGATTCTGACCGCATCCGGCTCAGCTGCTGCTTATGACAGCGCAGGCTCCAGGGGTTATAGCTGATCTTTTCAGAACTCAGACCGCTGTTCCCATCCAACATCTGAAATGGGACATCTGAATGGATGTGCAAGTCCACCCTGGGACTCTTTGTTTCCTGGATGCTGCTGGTATAAAGACAGAACAAACTTGCCTGTTAGAATCCATACATTCGCCAGATACTTACAACTGCCACATGCTTCCCTTGCACACGGCTATCTCCCGTTCCTTCTCCTGCCAGCTTCTTAACAGCAAATCCTCAATAAATACCCCTGGCTCTGGACCCACACTCAAGGGTCTGGTCTATTTAACATCTCTGCGAGGTTGTACTGTAACTGATAGGAGTAAGCAGGAACGTTGGTTTCTCAGGGAGCTCTGGCTGCTGTGAGGAGGTACAGAGACCCATATTCAAAGTACCTTTGTAAAAAACCTCTGGGTTCATAACCAGGTCGACCAAAGAGTGATTGAAACTGCTTGATAAGCTTTGGTTCCACATCCAATAAACTGCACTTTGCATGGATGAGTTTGCCCTGAACGTGGCAAAACTCCTGACACAGTTTGCAGTACCACAGTGTGCTGGACTAGCAAGTGCCAGACAGCCTGGCTACTGTATGGAAGTGCAAAACATCCTCAACAAAAGGAGCACCAGAACTCAAAGGGGAAGAGAGATTTTCTGCTCACCATGTTGTCACTGGGCCCTCAAAGTTTTACCTTTCAGTGCTGTCACTGGCCAGGCCAGGCTTTTCCTCCTTATGCTCAGTGACGCTGCTTGACCTGTGAAGGCTCCGACGTGAGTGCTTGCGTCGTGGCTGGTCCCTCTCTGGCATATCATCCTGCTCCAGACCCTCGTTCTCCACATAGGGATAGGCCACGAGGTTAATGTAGCCATCACTGTCTCCCTCAAAACAGACAGATACCACACCTGCCAGAGAGAAGTGACACGTCAGTTCTGCTTCCCAGTGGAGGGAATATACAACCACTAGCACCCAAACGTTCAACAGGAGAGAGGAAAATGTAGCTCACAGAGCAGCAAAGCAAATACCGAGCAATGAAAAGAGGTTTAAGACTACAAGAACCCAATTGTTGTTAGCACGGAACAGAGGAGAAATCCCCCAAATAGTGCTCTGTGTTGCTACCTGATCAAACAGTCAGCAGCAGCAGGGGAAGCTGTGCCACCCACAGGAAATTAAGGACAAAAGCACAGCTGGTAGGCTGAGGGGTGTGATTATTTCCTTTCATTCAGTCTTGCAGCAAATGTCATCAAACTGGAGAAAGTAAAGCACAGTCTACCAAGATGTTGAGCAGGGCAAAGCATCCGAAACATGTATCTAGTTCATTTGGGTAAGTATCTATGTCCTGCAAAGTGTTCCTGCTGTTGACAAGGATTCCTCCTGTTGACCTCCTCCAAGCTCAGAAGCAATGCATCCCAATGAAGAGGAAGTCAGGCAAAAACACCGGGAGACCTGCATGGTTGAACACTCAAAAGCAAAAAGGAGGCCTATAGAGGGTGGAAGCAAGGACAGGTAGTCTGGGAGGAATATAGAAAAATTGTCCGAGCAGCCAGCGATCAGGTTAGGAAAGCCAAAGCCCAGATGGAATTAAATCTGGCCAGGGGCATCAAGGGCAACAAGAAAGCCCTTTAGTCTTCCTTTTGTTGGTGACCCATTTTATCAGTGACTAAAATAAGACTAGGGAAAATGTGGGCCCTCTCTGGAAGGAAGCAGGTGACCTGGTCATCTGGGATATGGAGAAGGCTCAACAACTTTTTTGCCTTGGTCTTCCTTCACCAGCAAGGGCTCTATCCACACTGCCCACGTCGCAGAAGGCAAAGGCAGGGACTGGGAGAATGAAAAACCGCCCACTGCAGGAGAAGAGCAGGTTTGAGATCATCTAAGGAATCTGAAGGTGCACAAGTCCATGGGACCTGATGAAATGCATCCGTGGCTCCTGAGGGAACTGGTGGATGAAGTTTCTAAGCCACTATCCAGCACATTTCAGAAGTCGTGTCAGTCCAGTGAAGTTCCCACCAACTGGAAAAGGGGAAACATAACCCCCGTTTTCAAAAAGGGAGAAAGTGAAGACCTGGGGAACTACAGGCCGGTCAGTATCACCTCTGTGCCCAGTAAGATCATGGAGCAGATTCTCCTGGAAACTATGCTAAGGCACAGGGAAAATAAGGAGGTGATCGGTGACAGCCAACATGGCTTCATTAAGGGCAAATTGTGTCTGACAAATCTGGCAGCCTTCTATGATGGGGTTACAGCACTGGTGGAGAAGGGAAGAGCAACTGACATCACCTACCCGGACTCCAGGGAAAGCCACTGGAGTGGCCTTCCGGTACCTAAAGTGGGCCTACAGGAAAGATGGGGAGGAACTCTTTTATCAGGGAGTATAGTGACAGGACGAGAGGTAATAGTTTTAAACTGAAAGGGGGTAAATTCAGATTAGATTTTAGGAATAAATTCTTTACTGTGAGAGTGGTGAGACACCCAAACAGGTTGCCTAGAGAAGCTGCGGATGCCCCATCCCTCAAAGTGTTCAAGGCCAGGCTGGATGGGGCTTTGAGCAACCTGGTCTAGTGGGAGGTGTCCCTGCCGATGGCGGGGCACTGGAATTGGATGATCTTTAAGGTTCCTTCCAACCCAAACCATGCTGTGATTCTATGACAAGGACACTGCTGGCCAAGGAGGAGTGTGCTTTCTCTGCTAAAGGAGTTCTCCAGCATCCGAGCTATGAAGAATAGAGCTGCGGCTGAAGTGACACCTGCCACTTACCGCAAGTCAGCCAGCGTTACAGAAAAGGGATCTGCAAGCTCCCAGGGCTTCCTAGCAATAAAAACAGAGGGTCCTGGAAGTAAATCTATCTCAGCCAGGTGCAAGCTAGCACGACCATTTGTGTTCTGTCCAGGTTTACCTCCTGAAGGCTCCTGGGAAGCTATAGACTGGATATATCTAGCTGGCCAGTGACAGAGCAGGTCAGCTGACACCTCTAGTTAGGGCTGACATCTTTGTCTTTGGGACTCCCCCAGCCCTGAAAATGAGGCTATCAGCCCACGTCCCAACTTGCAATGGCCAAAATCTTTCATTAGCATGTCACCAGTATTTAACAGGTGCCAGGAATATCAGATGCTAGATGCACAGAATCAAATGATTCACCATAAACGTGAGGAAACCTTGCACTGCTCAGTTGACGCAGCCCATCATGTTACTGTCCTTCCTTTTTCCTTATTTGCATATGACAATGCTAACACGGTTCAGGTGGTTCAACACAACTTCAGCGCAGTTCAGGATGCCAGCATGTCACTACATAAATGCCAGTCCAAGTGCTCTGGCTGCCTGGACATGCTCCTCATGACACCCCTGTGGAAGGGCAAGCTTACAGTAACACCTGACTGCTCAAACAGGACATATCATCCCCAATATTCCCTTCCCTCAGAACGGTAAGAACAATTTCTGGGACTATCAGAAAACTGCACGGGACTCTCAGATGAAGTCCCACACTGGGGTGGAGATGCATGTCCTATGCCTTTAGGCTACCAGGAAGTATCTGACTTCAAGAAGACAGGTCTCCATCTGGACTATCAGCTTCATCAGCTTTAAACACATCTCCCAATGAAAGCCTGACATCATGCCAGTTCTAGCAACTACACAGGCTTCAGCTGAGATTTCTGATGGGTCACTAGAGCACCGTATGGCTCCAGAGTCGCTCGAGGGTACAAGAGGATCTGTCTGTTGAAGACTGTATCTTTCATTCATGGTCTGCATACAGACACAGGTAGGTAAGCTGATACTGCTTTCAGACCTTCAGGCTGCAGCCAGATCAAACGACAAGACCCTGAACAGATGGTGGTCCCAACTGTCTGTGAAGCACTGTCCTCCCAACGCCACATGGTAACAAAGAAGCAGAGGCAATAGGAACTCTGAGTCCTCCAGAAGGCTACCTCTGCCAGTATCACCATCCTGAATAGAAACACACATGGCCAAGAGCATATCAAGCTTCTGAAAGATACAGATGAGCTGCCGACCTCCTACAACGATACAGACACTGGAAAATTCCATTCCTTCAAAGCGGCTGGGGAAAAGGCTTCACCTCAGCACTGGGAAAGCAACACTTCCTGCTTCAGCAGCTTTCTGATATGGACCCATGAAAGAGATGTGATGAGGAAGCAATAAATTATGGGACTGGAATGTGCAAATGCTCAGTATATGATCTAACTTCATTTGCTCAAGGTCAAGGCTGTAATTGACAATAACTCGGTAGTAAAATTACTTCAGTTACACTTCCATAACCTTAAGCTTCAGACTGCAACTGTCACACTGCACATTCTCTGCCTAGAAAGAGGAGCACATTAAACTGTGCATGCCTACAAAAAGACTTCCTCCTTTCCAAATGCTCCTATCAAATTGCTAGCCTGCAAAGAGAAAGAATTAAAACCAACAAATAACACCAACAGACAGCAGCTGCAGGAAAATGAGAAGGCTGGTTCTTGAAGCATGTAACTGCATTCTGGAATGACAACAGGCCTCACCTTTATACTCAGGTGTGAACTCCTTCATTTCTGGGGGCAGAGACTCATAGAAGCGCTGTTCTCTGGTAATGAGGGGTTTGCAGACAGTATGGTCATCGTAGCGCATCATGCTGCTGTGGCCGCCCACCTGGTGAATGAAAGGCTCCAGAAGGACCCCCCGGTCTCCAGATCGAGTGGCATTCTTGCCATACTTGCCCACTTCCATGGTTTGACAAACACACATTGCGTTGGGCACCAGTTGCACTCTTGGAGCATGGGGAGAGCCACATGGGCTGGGAGGGGTAGCTCAGCAGCGGTCAGGCAGCCACAGCGGGGAAATCCTGGCAATCTGCTTCCTTACGATGATCTGAAAAAGCAAAGGAGACTCCTGTGAACAGAGGATCGCTTGCATTCACTCCCTGTTTTCCAGGGAAAGTTTTTGGTATTTATTTATAACTGCTCCTCTTCTGTTCTCTGTTTACCTCCCACTTGTTCCAGCATGCTCCTCACCACCTCTTTAATCTTACAGGTAAACACACACTGATTTGGAGGCAGCGTCATGTAGAGCTTCTCCGATAGGGTTGACAGGAGACAGGGAAAGGAGGAGATACAAATATTTTGAGCTGCCTGTCTTTAGAAAATACTATTTCCTTCGTTTAGATCATTTTATCAGAAAGGCAACGTGACAACCAAGCACACACCTCAAGCAACAGCACAATTAAAACCAAGCCCACACCTGCCTGTTAGTAACAATGACAGAACTAACACAAGCGAAACAAACGTTTCAAGAATCCAAATTCCACTCCTTGCACCTCTGTATTTTTAACATCTAAACGACTGAATAATTCCTGTTCACCTACCCTAACACTGTTTCCTCCTCTTCTGACTCGCTTCTTTTCAAGCTACGACATGAAAGACTCTTGGAATAAGTGGGCCACACTCAATTCTGTTGCCGTGTGTATGCTGTATCTGAATGGATTCCCCTTGGATTCTCTCCTTTATTACTCTAAGCCCTTCAGGACAACATCTATTTCCCGATGCTTTCACAGCACCTACATGCACAACAGACCTCTGATCCCCAGAGACAGGCAAGAGATTGCTAAATCCAAGTGAGATTAGAAGTGCTTTGGAGAAGACAGATGCTTTTTTAATGTTTGCAGAGTGCCCAGCACAGCCACAGGATGACAGAAAAGCAAAGCCGTACAAATTCTCTCCAGACGATTTGCCCTTCCCAGCTTAGATCATAGCTGCTCCTGAGGCTGCTAGGGAAAACACCGCAGGATTTTCTCACAACGATGAGTTATCCAAAGTCCTTGCTACAAGAACCATATGGTGACTACAGTTTCTGAATTCATCAAATTGCCAGTTTCTTAGTACAGCCACAGCCAAGGGCAATAATTTAAGAACTGAGGGATCTTGGAGGCCTGAACAAGGGACACGGTTCAGGCTGTTCCTCATCTGGCCACGGGATGTCTCTGCAGCTACACAACACCTCCAGGCCAGGAGAAGTTCTGGATGAAGATGGGCTCTTCTCCTTCCCCTCCAATTCAGTCATGTAAGAGATGCAGCTCAAGAGATTCAAAAGGAAGGGTGATACTTCTTAATATGGTTAACCCAATCTAACCCAAATGCTCACCGCAACAGGACAATGCCTCTCTCTCCCTGTCTGCATGTTCCTGCTCACTCCTTCACACTGGATTTTGGGATAGTATGAGTGTATGTACATTTGAGTTGAATCACCTCATTGATCCAATGGAAAACAGTTCCCTTTGTGGTTACGTGACCACGCAACTACATTCACTACAAGCAACTACATAAGCGGAACGATGTGAATATTTAAACTGGCTTTTAAGGTGTAGGGCAGGGAATAAATAGGAGGGAAATAAAACCCCAATACAGATGGTCTCTCTCTGTAGCAACTCATAACAAAGTCTCTTCGAGGTATCCTTCAAAGTGTCTGTCTCCTAAACTCACTCAGAGCCCAAGCTGTACTACATGACAAAAACATGCTGTGGATTTCTCTCCTCCCTCTTATTTGCTTTAACAACAAGAAGAAATTTCAGCAGCAGAGGCTTGTTTACATCATATATGGTTTAGTTTGGTTTAATGGCAGTTAATATCCAAGAAAAAGCAAGGTGCCAGCATCTGCAACAGATCAGCACTTCACAGATTTTGGACAAATGCTTTACAGACTTAAATCTCCCCTTGCTAACACAGCTTTGTCTTGGATTAATTTTCTTTTATTTTGCCAATGACTAAAGCAGAGTTTTCAGTTATTCCAAACAATACAGGGGACAAGTTTAACTTCACACTTTCCTGTAGTTTAAACTTCTTGAGATAAGGTAGATAAGAGCTTTATCTGTGTGATAACGGTAGCTGCCATACTCAGGAGACATGCATGTGATTCTCAGGTCTGGTACTAGTCCCAGTTTTCACTGAAAGCAAATCACAAAATGTCTCAGGGTCTCAGTTTTAACAGTGACAGAACTATTATCCACTCTTTAGAGAAGGGGGATAATCTAAGCAGACTCATTAGCTTCAGACACCTTCATTAACTTCGGATGGAGATCACAAACACCAGGCAGAGACACACACCCCCCCAAGGTCCATGCAGACTGTTCTCGCAGTTAGGAGTGCTTCATCTATGGGCTACAGGCAGATTTTGGCCATCAGAGCAAGAGGTGGGAACCCTTGGCCTACTTTTCAGCAGCCTTCTTTCCTAAAGGTGAACAACAACTAAAAACATGCCACCTGAATTATTCTGAGGACAGCAGGAGCCTCAAGTCCCCCAAGCCTTCTCCACTACGTGGCCTAGAGATATTTATGAGATGACTGCAGTGGTCCAAGGGCTCCTGAGAAAGTGGCAATGAGAACAGGCTGCAGCCACCAAGAAGCGCCCCAGGCTCCCTGCCAAGCTGCTCCCAAGAAAACTCAATATGACAAGTTTCAGATGTGCAGTCACACCTGTGAGGGAGTGACAGCCATGAAGAATAAGTTCTGTGGCCATGACGCAAGAGAAAGAGCTGGGCACCAGGTGGGGACAGAGTCCAAACCTGGTTATGACTGCTCCACACTTTAGCCCTGCACCCTAAAGAAAATAGTGGTATAGCCAATAGTTTCCCATATACAAGTGAATGTGAGAAAAAAAAAATACTTTGCGGCAAGTAGCATTTCAGGTAATATTTTTAAAGAGGAAGCTACCTACAGCTTAAAAAACAGATACTTTGTAGCTCAGATACAGCTTAGCGGTTTTCAGACTAACTCAAGGTAGAGTGTTATTACTAAACATAGACACTATCCACAAATAAAGACAGAAGAATCCCATCAGTTTCAAACAAGTACAAAGCAGAGAACTATTTCAAGGCCTAAATATTACTCATCGTTCCTCTGTTAAACAAAGGCATGGGTTCAACTATTTTAGCTGTCCTTCCAATTATTCTGTAAAAAGCAGTCGACAATCCACACAACAGCTTGAGGCAGACCAGTTCACCCAAGCAGATCCTTTGGTATCATCCAATACTGCCACTATAGCTCAAACAGCAGTAAAACATTCAGGCTAGTTTAGCATCCTCCCTTCCAACAGACTGACGTACAGTTGGCAAGACAGATCATCCATCAAGCCAGACTCACAAGAGGTGAGGGGTGAGGTTCAAGAGCAGAGTTATTGCTGACTACAGAAGGACAGTTCATATTCCATTATCCTCCCCAGTAAAAAACTCTTGTACTGGAAGAGAGTTTGCTCTACAAAATGTAGAGTTTGCTCTACAATATTTAAGTCTAGATGCCTGTCTGTCAGTGGGGTAAAGTCTGCCCCTAATACCAACATTATCCTCCAAACAGTGCTGTGCTGTTGAAAACCCAGCCAGATGCTCTTAAACATTACTGAACCCTAGCTCAAGACTACTGATGTCTTACCAGACCACCACCAGAATCAGAGAGATGCCTGCTCCTGCCAGTTCACAAGTGCCAGAGCAGCACCACCTGAGGATGCCAGCACAGGAACAAGGGAGTAGGGATGTCCTCTTTGATGATGGCAACTTAAGGTAACAAGGAAACTAGCCTCAGAGGTCACCACGCACTTGAGAAGTGGAGGCGGAGAGCTGCACTGCGAGAATTCCTGCAAGCCGCACCACGATGCTGACATTTCCACTCTTTATAAGCCATCTTGTACAGGAACACTGGCTATGCTTCATGACTCACTGGTAAAGCTATTTTCCAAAATAAAAAGGAGAATAAACACTTAAAATTGTGATGTATCAGGCAGCAAGAAAGCTGACTGCATTAAGCGCTGTTGAGTCATGTCTTCCTTGTAAGCAGCTTGCACATCCATCTTTCCAGCATTGCCTCGCTGCGGCTCCTAGGACTGTGGCCAGCCCTCAGGACCCATGGCGCTGAAGACGAAGGCAGATGGCCACTGACGATTCTGGACCCGGGCCACAGGTGGCGGATAAATACCAACCCTCAATGTCATGCTGAGAGAAGTTGGACTTTCCCTTACAACCCCAAAGCAGTCAGGAGAGAAGCACAAGAATACAAAACGGTATACCAGGCAAGAGGACTACAGTGTCTGGCCAACGGGCGCCTGGTGACTGCTTCTTGTGAGCTAGTCTTGTTGGCAAAGAGCAGAAGCAGCTAGCATGCGTGCTGAAAAGCATGGTGTTTTCTAGTCACGCTGCCTTGGGTGACCCAACTTCTACAGAATAAAATCCAGTCTAAGAAAAAAAGCGTCTCCCACTGTGCTATGAGATCAGCTTCCCAGCACAAAAGCTGACCCAGAGGCCTGAGACATGTCTGTCTAGTCAGCAGAAAATGGAGATGACCCCTGGGACCTGGGCAGAGAGAACACAACTCTGCAAGAACCTGAGGCAACATTTGGGACGTAACCAGAAACATTTGGCCAGCCTGGTATCCAGGAAGCTACAAACCTTCCTAGCCTGCTTTGAATCCTGAGACTCCCCCTGCATCTTTTGTCCAGCACTTGAACTATTACCAAATACAGCCCTTTTTGGGCAGGCTGCCCTCACCAAGGCAAGCGTGGCTCTTCAGATTGAAGCCAGATAGAATATGATCCCTATCCATACATCAAAAGCGAAACTGAAGTTTTAGAGAAAGCTGCTGAAGGATGCCAGCTGAGGAACAGAATGCAACAGTGAAGTTGGTGGAGGAACTGCAATAAACAAGGCCAAGGAGAGGACAATAGCCGCTAATAGGTGTGCTCCACCCCATGCCAAGAGCTGAACAAATGCACACTTCCTTCACCAATACTTTTTCTGCTTCAACAACAGGGCACAAAATCTCCAACTACTGAAGCGTGCACAAGGAAAAGAGCCTTGCCTACTTTAAGTTAGAACTTGATTGAACTTACAGAAAGGACCACAGGGAAAAGAAAATTAAGCTTGTAATACGACTCCTTAGGCATACTCTGTGTTTCTGTATCCTAGAGATCTGAAGGAAGACTGTGCCATATGTATATCTCATTAATTACAAAGCTTCAGCACTTCTGCCAGTAGCCTGTGAGACCAAGAATTTTCTCCTCTTCTCTTCCTAAGAAAGGAGCGGAAGCCAAGCCTTTTCAGCTTTTTCTGAAAAAAAAGAGAGGCTGAGCTATGCAGTTTTAACTACGGCTGCAATGCCTAAACCACTCCTTAAAACCAGTACCTAGATCTGGGGTTAAAGGCGGCTTTTTTCTTAGAGGCCAGGTTAGCAGGAATTGCAAAGGCCCTTCTGTTGTCACCTACACATAAAGCAGGGCATGCTTTCAAGGAGGGATGAGCAAGATTCCTTGCTAGGGATCTAGACTCAGGGCACAGACAATACCTGTTTTCTCACACTGGCATGCTACAGTGGTAACTTCTTTTTTTTTATTACTTTTTTAATTACAAGCCTTAGCACAGAACAGTGCGTAATGAACGTCTGTCACGTTTGGCAACATATGGAGCAGGTGCTCTGCAACACTTTGTGAACATCTGCCATGCAGCTGTCTGCAAGTGAGGGTAACCAAAGCTGAGGCTCAAATAGCCTCTTCCAGCTTGTATTCCTATTCAGCCTAATGCTGGAAAAGCTGGCATTACTGCGATAACATCAGGCTGGGGAGCGGGAGACGAATGCACGTAATAGGGATGATGTCAGCTGATTTAATTTCCTTGCTACTCTCTCCTCCAGGCTTCCCCTTCCTCACTGGAGAAATGCAGCGCATTGGCAGGAGGGCACAGGCTGCCTGGGGACCTGCCAGTCCTTGTCACCGCTATCAGTGTCACTGCAAAGGGGAGGCTGGAGGAACGGTCATCACCACTCTTTCCTCTCCAGCGGGCAGGGAGAATGAGCAAGAGGGAGCCAAGATGCTGAATCCTCCTGCACCTCACCACAAATATACCCTACCTCAGTAGGAAAGGGCACCTTCCTTCTTTGTTCAGAAGCGCTGGCTTCAGTCTTAGCCTGAGAGTTTCCATAGCAGCAAGACCTGATGGAATATGTATATTAACATTAACAAAAGGTTGCTTTATCAGTACTGGCCCAGACAATTTTCTTCCAAGCTTGTGCCTAGGAGAGCAGGGCTGTCCAATATCAGCTTTGCATTTTATAGGACAGATGAGAATACGACACATGCTTTCTAGAGAAGGGCTTAGGGAAGATCAATGCTTGTGAGGCCTCATTGCTCAGCTTTCTGTGAGCTAATTTCTGGCTTCTCTTCATCTCATTTACAAAGAGAAAAAAAGTCTCTGCTGGATACAGTTTATTTTTAAACTATTCCAATGCAAACGCTGCCATTCAGCACAGCTCTCAGATCCAACAGTCCAAGATGATTAGAAGGGAACTTACTTTCAGCAGTCACAAACCATAAGGAACCAACCTAACCCACTATGAAAAGACATTTCCTGAATTCACACTAGTGACGGGGCTCATAGCGGAAAACTGTAGTCCTTGCATTCATGCTGGAGGTGGGGGAAGAAAAAAATTCACATCAATCCCATTGAAGAGGTTTGGCTTAAAGACTGTCTTGGAAAGAATTTGTAACTCAACTTCTAGACTGAATAAGCAGAAGGAACAGTTTGCCTCACAATCTTACATTTAAACTTTTCATTAATGCTGGTAATAAAGCACACCTGCTCTTCAATCACAGACCTTGGCCTCCTCCCCAAGAGTGAGGCTTAAATAAGCCAGCCACATCCCTAAGGAAGTCCTGAAGGACTGCAGGATCATCCAGGGAACTCCACCCAAACGCCTTCCCAGTAGGAAGGCAATGGAACAACTATGCCGAGTTCAGCATGAGGAGGAGTATGTTCATAAACAACGCACTTTCATGTTAGCTGTGGGCACCAAATTCTACAACCTCAACAGCATCAGCAGGCAGGACAGACGAGCAGGTCAATGCACCACACTGATCTGCTGACACTAAGAGAATGAGTCAGAGCTGGTGATGCTTGTGCTGAACCAGAGGACAAACACACCGCACAGCAAGCCACTGCGGGCAGAGAAAAGGAACGTGTGATTTTGTGGTTAACGTGCACAGAGCTTAGCCAGATGGATGGCACTGGGTAAGACCCCTCAGCACTGGGGGGCAGCCCCACTTAACAGATGAGAACCCACCATTATCAGGTGAGTGGCAGCATCAGGCTTGAGCCACAACAGGGGCAAAGAGAACAACTGGCACCTCCTAAGTAAGTTCTTACCTCATCTCCTGGTTCAAAATGCCCCAGCAGTCCTTGGAGGTGTCAAATCAAGGCCAGAGCCAAGGAAGTCAGTTTTGCCTAACCACCTAGAGAGTAACTGCTGGTTCCAAGCTGGAAAGATGCTGTTGTCGTACACTTGTGCAAGCACCTCTGGAGCTTGAACTCCCACTCACACCCCCACAACAGACTCAACAAGTAGGAATGGTGTCCCTCAGGCTCCCAGCCAGTACAGACACCTGCAAGTCTGGTGGGACAATGGGATAAGATCTGCACAGTTTGCATAAGAACAAGAGGAAACCTCCAGTGAAAGCACCAGAATCTCAGAAAAGGGAAGTAGTTGTGCAGCAATAAAATCAGTTTTATTTTAAGAGGGACTGGTGAAGGACATTGAGGTTAGGGGCAGCCTTGGCTGTAGTGATAATGAGATCACTACACTGTCCTGCAAGACATCCTGGTCTCAAAATTGGAAAGGCATGGATTTGATGGATGGACCACTCAATGGATAAGGAACTGGCCAGATGGCCACACTCAAAGGGTTGCAGTCAACGGCTCAATGTCCAAGTGGAAACCAGTGACGAGTGGTGTTCCTCAGGGGTCAGTACTGGGACTGGTGCTGTTTAACATCTTTGTTGGCAACATGGACAGTGGGATTGAGCACACCCTCAGCAAGTTTGCCGACGATACCAAGCTGTGTGGCGCGGTCGACATGCTGGAGGGAAGGGATGCCATCCAGAGGGACCCAGACAGGCTGGAGAGGTGGGCCCATGTGACTCTCATGAAGTTCAACCAGGCCAAGTGCAAGGTCCTGCACCGGGGTCACGGCAATCCCAATGTCCTGGTTTGAGGTAAAACAGGATCAACTTTCTGTTCAGTAATTTTATTTCTTAGCTAGGCCTCTTCTAACTCTCTGAAATTAACAGCACGTTGTGTCTAAAATGGTTCGTTCAGAGCGATAAGACAGTTTGTGCCAAAGAATGGTATGCAGAAAGGCTCCTGCTTATACTTATTGCTATAACAACCAAGGTCAGCTAATTTCGTTGTTCGCCCCATTGGAGGGTCGGAAGCGGAAAAGCGTAGAGGGGTCCCACCTGCAGGGAGGAGCAGACAGGACAGGTGACCAAAAATTGACCAACAGGGGTATTCCATCCCATCTGCCCCATGCTCAGTATAAAAGCTGAGGGATCAAAGGGTCAACTCTCTTCCTTCAATGGCTGACGTCCAAGGAGGACCCTGTCTGTTCATCTGCCTTTGATCCCGATGCACGTGTTCCTGACTCCAACTCTGGAACCCAGTTCCCACCTGTCGCTGAGTCCAGTCTGGGACTTCCCCAGTGCCTGCTGGTGACATCATCTGGGGAAGCTTAACACAGTTTTGTATATACTGTATCCCTTTCATTATTTTCCTTTTTATTTTATTATTAATATTTCATTACAGTAGTTTAGTTTCTTCTAAACTCATAAATCTCTTTATCTCTCCTCCTCCTCTCTGTGTACAAGAGGCTGGTGGTGAGCATCTGTCAACGCCCGTTGGCCAATATGACCAAAACCACAACACCCAAGCACAAATACAGGTTAGGCAGAGAATGGCTTGAGAACAGCCCTGAGGAGAAGGACTTGGGGGTGCTGGTAGACGAGAAACTCAACATGAGCCAGCACTGCGCACTTGCACCCCAGAAAGCCAACTGCATCCTGGGCTGCATCAAAAGCAGCATGGCCAGCAGGTGGAGGGAAGTGATTCAGCCCCTCTACTCTGCTCTGGTGAGACCCCACCTGGGATTCTTTATGAGGGAGTATAGCAATAGGACAAGGGGTAACTGTTTTAAACTGAAAGAAGGTAGATTTAGATTAGATATTAGGAAGAAATTCTTTACTGAGAGGGTGGTGAGGCGGTGGAACAGGTTGCCCAGATAAGTTGTGGACGCCCCCTCCCTCAAAGTGTTCAAGACCAGGCTGGATGGGGCTTTGAGCAGCCTGGACTAGTGGGAGGTTTCCCTGCCCATGGCAGGCAGTTGGAAGTGGATAATCTTTAAGGTCCCTTCTAACCCGAACCATTCTATAATTTTAAGATAGAGTTCAGGATCATGGGTAGTATGCACAAAACAACAAGTAGGATTGCAGCCTTGGACTTCAGGAGGGCTAACTTTGACCTCTTCAAGAAACTGCTTGGAGAGATCCCGTGGGCTAGGGCTCTGCAAGGTAGGGGGCTCTAGAGAGCTGGTTGATATTCAAATTCCACTTTCTCCAAGCTCAGGATTGGTGCATCCCTAAGAGCAAGAAGTCAGGCAAGGGAAGCAGGAACAGCACATGGAAGCACATGGAAGAAGGGACTGACTACTTGGGAAGATTATAAGAATGCTGTCAGAGTATGCAGGGATAAAACAAGGAAAGCCAAGGCCTCCTTGGAATTAAACCTGGCAAGGGATGTCAAGGTCAACAGAAAGGGTTTCCTCAAGTATATCGGAGGCAAAAGGAAAACTAGGGAAAATGCAGGCCCACTGCTGAATGAGACAGGAGCCATGGTGACAGAGGATGCAGAGAAGGCAGAGTTACTGAATGCCACCTTTGCTTTGGTTTTTACTGCTCAGGCCAGCCCTCATGAGTCCCAGCCTTTGAAGGTAACAGGGAAAGTCTGGACGACAGAAGACTTCCCCTTGGTTGAGCAGGATCAAGTTAGAGACCAGCTAACTAAACTGGATATCCACAAGTCCATGGGTCCTGACAGGATGCACCCGAGAGTGCTGAGGGAGCTGGCAGAAGTCATTGCTGGGCCACTCTCCATCATCTGTGAAAGGCCCTGGAGAACAGGTGAGGTGCCTGAGGACTGGAGGAAAGCCAATGTCACTCCAGTCTTCAAAAAGGGCAGGAAGGAAGACCCAGGAAACTATAGGCCGGTCAGCCTCACCTCCATCCCTGGAAAGATGATGGAACAGCTTGTTCTGGGCATCATCTCAAAAGCATGTGGAGGAAAAGAAAGCTATTGGAAGTACTCAACATGGATTCACCAAGGGGAAATCACATCTGACTAATCTGACAGACTTATAAGATGGCAGGACTGGATGGATAGGTGAAGGGAAGGCAGTGGATGTTGTCTACCTTGACTTCAGCAAGGCTTTCGACATGGTCTCCTACAGCACCCTCACAGGGAAGCTAAGGAAGCGTGGGTTAGATGAATGGACATTACAGTGGATTGAAAACTGGCTGAAAGATAGAGCTCAGAGGGTCATGATTAGGGGCACAGAGTCTAGTTGGAGGTCAGTGACAAGTGGTGTTCCCCAGGGGTCAGTACTGGGTCCAGTCCTGTTCAATATATTCATCCATGACCTGGATGAAGGGACAGAGTGTACCCTCAGCAAGTTTCTGATGATACAAAACTGGGAGGAGTGGCTGACACAGCAGAAGGCTGTGCTGCCATACCGCGAGACCTGGACAGGCTGGTGAGTTGAGTGGAGAGAAACCTTATGAAATTCAACCAGTGCAAGCGTAGGGTGCTGCACGTGGAGAGGAATAACCCCATGCACCAGTACAGGTTAGGGGCTGACCTGCTGGAGAGCAGCTCTGTGGAAAAAGACCTGGGAGTCCTGGTGAACAAGAGCCCAAAAAGGCCAATGGCATCCTGGGGTGCATCAAGAAGAGTGTGGCAAGCAGGTTGAGGGAGGTTATCCTCCCCCTCTACTCTACCTCGCTGAGGCCACGTCTGGAGTACTGTGTCCAGTTCTCGGCTCCACAGTTCAAGAAGGACAGGGAACTGCTGGAGAGGCTGCAGCAAAAGGCTACAAAGATGGTTAGGGGACCGGAACATCTCTCCTATGAAGAAAGGCTGAGGCACTTGGGTCATTTCAGTCTGGAGAAAAGACAACTGAGGGGGGAATCTTATCAACGCTTATAAATACTTAAAGGGTGGGTGTCAGGAGGATGGGGCCAGTCTTTTTTCAGTAGCGCCCAGTGACAGGACAAGAGGTAATGGGCACAAACTTGAGCATAGGAAGTTCCACCTGAACATGAGGAGGAACTTCCTTCCTGTGAGGGTGGCAGAGCCCTGGCACAGGCTGCCCAGAGAGGTGGTGGAGTCTCCATCTCTGGAGACATTCCAAACCCGCCTGGATGCCTTTCTGTGCAACCTGCTCTGGGTGACCCTGCTCTGGCAGGGGGTTGGATGGGATGATCTCCAGAGGTCCCTTCCAACCTCTACCACTCTGTGATTCTGTTTTCAGGCTTGAGAGGCTGGTTGACAGGAACTGAAAGGAACAGTTGATGTGCTGCATCTTACAACTGCCACACACACAGAAAGCAAAGCACAGAGGCCAAAGTAAGGATTCTGCAACAGGAAAAACAGTCAACTCCCCTAACTCAAGAGCAAGGGCACACATATCCTCCACTTTCAGGCCATATGTGGGCTGCCAAAGAAGAGAAAGAAGGGGTGTGCTCTGGCTCCTTGCCCTCCACCATCTCATAAGGATTCCTCAGAAGATAAGGGAAAAACAACAGAGAAAAAACAAGACCTAACCAGAAAAACAAAATATAAATTTTATTTTGAATTAAGAGTCAGGCAAAAAAAAAAATCTCATCTACCTGCACTTCATAATTTTTTCCTGCTTTAAGAATGTGTAAAAACATTGAATTAAGGAAGAAAACCCAGGTGAACAGCTAGGCCTCCAGCTCTCTCACAGGGAAATGCCAGTCAAAAAAACATACACCAAAACTTGGTCAGCACAAGGAAAAAGTGCATGTTGATACTTTATCCATCCACCACATTATCTCTGTTTTTGTAATACAGGGCAGATTCCAGGGTGGAGATAGCTGCTTGTCTTGGTTGCTCTCTAAAGTGATCCTCCACAATGAAACCAACTCCATCCAAATGCCTGGCTTTAAAAAAGCCTACCCAATATTATGTCCAGATTTCTTTTGGCACCGATCGAGCCAAAACAGTTTCTAATTCCTCCTTCAGTTATTTCTTCAGACCATGGTTACGCAGGCAATCCTTTGACAGATGCACCAGCATGAGCAGCACCCTCCCACTCAACTCTGCTCTGCTGGTACAACTGTTTGCAGCCTCACCATGAATCAAATCAGGGAACTGATAGCCGTTAAAAATAAACCAGCACTTTGTTTTGTTTTTTTTAAGGATTACTTTTCAACCAGGTCAGATCCCCAATCCATTGTGCAGCTGTACAAACAGTTGTATCAGCACAAGGTGCCTGAATTGCTGATGGTTATCCTTGTGCCTAAAGCCAACGTTTGCATTCCCAGCTCACCTCTTATTTCATGGCTGCTGTAGAACAGGATTAGTTACTAAACTGAACACGTAGGGCATTTTATTGCTGGAGCTCGCAACCACATGGAGGGTCTCTTTAATGAGACAAAAAGAGGTCACACTGATGAGTATCCTACAAGTAAGGCATGGCTACTGAGCTCCCTTGAGCTGTTGCTTGTCCTAAATTATATGTCATTTTTGCAGGCTGCATGCTGAAATAAATATAAAAACATGACTAACAAAGTCACTGATGCGAATGAACAGCTTTGGGCCAAATTCTGAAACAAAACTCTCCTAGAAATTGCATAACCATTAAATAACTTGGTGATGTTCCATTCAAAAAAACCCAAGCCTACGTGATGTGCAGGTTCCCACTAATTTGCAGACCGTGACATTCAAGGAGCAGGGAGTCAATCTGCAGTTTTGTCAACTCTTCAATTGCAGATGAATTTTAACATGGAAACACAAGAAGAAAGATGGATAACTAAAATAAGCACTAAGCAATGACGAAACTCTAGCATGCTTTAGAAATGACCATGAGTGAAACAAGACTGACGGTTCTTTTCCCAAATTACCAGCTCAAATACTGTTTGAAACAAAATCAACTAAAAATACTTTCTATTTGACAGCTGCTTGGCAGCTGTCTGGATAGGACTTGGTTCTCAGTTCTCTGCTTTCAGCTGGTGACAGGTATCCACATCAGACATACACCATTATGTAAGGCCTTCTCATTGAAAACAAGGCACAAAAGATTGAATAACCATTAAGATTTGACTTCTGGAACAGGGCAGGAGGCATGTTAATGAAACAGCTTCAGGAAACAGGATTTCTGCAGTTTCTGTTGTGTCTGCTCTAGAAGGCAAGAATCACAGCCTCAAAATTGTTCAGCAGCCTTGTTTTGTAAATGTTGTCAACCTAATCCATGAGGACACAGAAAATTAACAAAATTGGTATTTGGGAAATCTTACCCTTTGTTCCTTAACATGCATCTCAGGGTCTAGTTCCATGACCGCTTAAATAAATCTAAGTCAGCGCTCTTCAAACCCATCCTCTCTCCTGAGTCAGCACTGGCACTCACCTGATCCTGCTCAGAAACCAACCTGACAAAAAAGTTAACTCAGAAAAAAAAGTTGTTTTTGCCAATGCGGCTTCCTGAACTGGTTTAGTGCAAGTGCCCAGCAAAAGTAAAAGGGGAGAATCATCCAGCAGGGCAAGGGCAGGCAGAAGAGTAGCAGTGCCAATTTCATTCAGCTTCAACTGTCCTGCAACCATGCACTCAGAGAACAGTTTCACCCTGACTTTAGAGAGACATGAATTGCTGCTCCCAGCAGAAAGATCATTCAACTTTTTCACCTCTCTCCTGACATCTTCTTTACACCAGCATCAGTACCCTTCCAGACAGTTAGATTAAGTACCTGATCTGGTAGGAAACTAAAACACTATATATATATATACACATGAAACAAAACAAAAAGCCTTTAGTTTTACACTGAATGAGGTCCCTAACACATCTGACCATGTGGTTCAATAACTCCCCTAGCATCAAAAGAAGGGAGAAGGTGGGAACCTGTGACTAAAGGCAAGGAAAGGAAAAGCTAAAGTTCAAGTGACTGTGAAGCTGCATTCTTATTCAACATCGACAAAGTATCACAACAGGATGATGTAACATTTATACAAAAGCACTTCTGTGCAAAAGATTTAAATTGTACATAAAAAAATCAGAAGACCTAATTCTTCCCATTTTCCACAACAACCATTAATACTTAAAATTCCCTATTTCCTCAAAAATAAATCTTTCATTTATTTGTTAGCAGCATTATTTTCAGAGCAAAAGAGCTACTAAAAATATATAGGAGAGAGTGAGAAACAGCCTGTTGTGATTAACTAGGGCATGACAAACAGCAGCAGCATGTGCAAGCAGTACTGGGGAGCAAAGCCAGGAGGAACAGTGACAACAACATTATACAAACAACACTGATTCATGAACAACAAAGAATTCTTAGAAACTGCTGCCTGGGTTATGGCCAAGGCTCTCTTTACCTTGGTTAAGCTATAAGGAAGTCACTTCAGAAAGCTGACCACTCCTGCACAACCAAGCTTTTCTGGAAGCAAGAGCTAATCTATCTAAAGGGCTTTATGTAAGAAACCACTGCAACAGCTACCGTGAAGTGATCCATCATCAAACTGGTTTCAGCAGTAATCCACACAATTTAAGTGCAGGTACTATCCAGAGCTGTCAATCCATACACCAGAGCTCCCTGTGTGCTGTCATACTCAGAAAGGGGAAAGCCTCACCAGATATGTTGCAGTGACATTAAAGGTTACATGAAGCTGGAATTTGTCCCCTGCCACATCACGGAAGAGGCCTTGTGCCATCACAGGTCTGAACTGGATGTATATACCCCTTGTCTGATGGAGACCAAACACTTCACCATTCGCTGTGCACTGTGACACCTTAATGCTAGTGACATAGGCTCTTCTTGGAAGAATTTTGCTTGTCCATGAGGTACATTTCACGACTTTAGCCTGACACCCACTTCCACATGACCAACATCTGTTTTAGCTATCTCTTGTCACTGTTTGTAACACCTAACTCTGGACACAGTGCTGATCAAACGGTGGATTCCTGGAAGACCTACTTTAGCCTCAGAGAAGCAGCAAATTCAATTTTTGCTTGTCGTCTTGCTGCCGCTTGGAGGACAGCACAGTCAAAGAGCAGTCTGGGCTACTTCCATAGACAATTCACTCCTCCAAAATCCAGAGTTAAAGCTCTGGCTGCCTCCTGAATAAACATCAAGTTTCCAGCACTACTGTATTTGGAGAATCTTGCAAAAAAAAGTAGGTCTTTTTACAGAAAACAGTATGTTCATGAGCAAACGCTACGACATCTCTGTTTCAACAAATCACTAGAATATCATAAATCAGAAGCAAGAAGTTTATCTTAATAAGCTCTTGATTGCTGACACTAACATGGCAAGTATTTCTCTTTAAGTATCAAATACATATGTTAAAGGATTTTAAAGCATTCAAAAAATTCAGTAAAGCCATCATTTTGGACTGCATTTAGACACCTGAATTTCTCACAACTCTCCAACACAAGTAAAACACAGGTGTGACAAAAGAAGACAAAGGTAAAACTGCGGCGAAGCTGCAGAGTGCTAAGCAGAAGCACGTGGTCCCATTTAGATCAAAGAACGCTTTAAGTGTCTCATGAGTAATACGCTAGTATCTGTATAGAGCAAGACTTCACAGCGCTGTCACATAAGATTATCAACCCGTATACACACGGCTGTCTTCTGGCAGGTAGTGTCTGCTTGTGCAAATTTGAGGCAGTAGGAGTTTTACAGAGGTCAAGACTCTTGCAGGATTCATCTAGATCTATTTTCCGCTGCTGTGAGACGGAATATGAAAAACGGAGAGAAATCGATCACAAAGAGGTAGAGCTTCGCGCAGGGATTGTTTCTCACCCTGCAAAAGGTGACCTCCCAAAGCCTCTTTGACTCTTCTCTCCTTTAAGAGGATTACAAACACTACCCTTGGGAGACCTCTGCTCAGCTACTGGCCCACTGATATTACACATTAATACTATGTCTTGTCTCTTCATTCTTGTCAGCAGAGAGATATTAGAAAAATTTATAAGGTCACTGCTCAAAGATCAGGACTTTAAATGGAATCAGGACTCTAACGCAAGCAGGGAAAGCCACAGCTGGTGGCATTTGGTGGGGACTCTGCTTTGTGGTTGCCCCATGCCCAGCTGCAGGTCTGCTTAGTGCAGATCAATTCAGCTTATTTGCACATGCAGGCTACCAACTACCCTTGGAAGGAGACATTTCATCAAGGAACAACTGAAAACTGGAGATCATCATATGCTAAAAAATTAGGGCAAGTCTAGTGAATGTGGTTCACAGCTCGTGTGCAGACTGTAGCAAACCAAAGAGAAAGTCTCAGTGAGCACTAAGCCCAGGTGTATTTTCAAGAAGCGAGGAGCAGCAATGTATTGCAAGAGTATGCCGGCATCTCAGATGGAAAGCCAAGGAGTAGACTGCGGCAAATTCAATTACATAAATCTTTGTTTTTCACAGACACCAGGAATCAACAATTTGAGGACAATTTTTCACCCATTCTTTTGGTTTTTGCACCTTCCAACAAGACACCATTTGGGCAGTTCTGAATGGAGTCTATAAAGCAAGTCCTGAATGACCGATCCCTAAACAACAGCAGTCAGGAATCATTTCAGTTGCGACTTAATAGCACACAGATGTGAAGCAATCTATGCTGCCATGCAGGTGAACATACGTGTTTTTTCCTTCATAAAGTAATTAAAGTTAAAATGCGTTATGAATTCATAGTTACGAAAACTGAGAAGACTAGACCTCAAGAAAAACCTTAACAGGTAGGAACACACTGCCAGTAAGGATGCAGAATCTCTGTGAATGGAGACTTATGAAATTAAATACATATACAAGCTAATCCCAATGGATACCGTCAGCGCCAATTTGGGTAAAATGCTCTCTGAAGGAAAAAAAAAAAGTATGTGGCTAACACAACAGATTATCTCAGATGCATCTGTAAGAACAATCCACGGTTTTGGCTGTCTCAGACTACACAGTGCAACAGCTAAGTGAAGCCAAGAGTTAAGAGTTTCAATCAATAAGTGTACAGAGAAGCTACAGGGTTAACCACAGAAGCACAAAAGCCACAAGGAGCTAAACCCACGAAGAATTATTATAAAAGCTGCAAATGCAGAGGAGCTCAAATTACATTCCTGAAGTAGCTTTGATAAAATAAGAACGATCTACAGCTTTCCAAGAGACCACTAACTGAAAGACAAACATAAGCAGCTTGTGGTGAACCTGTACTTTTAGTATCTGTTCTTAACTTTTGAATTATGATGCTTTTAAAACGGAAAAAACAGCTTTGGTTAAAAGAAAAGTGTCAGTTGCTGCAGATAATTGATTTCCACAGGAAAAAAAAAAAACCACAGAACTAGGACAAAACAAAACTTCTAATTGCTATTTTTAATTCTGCAGTGACAAAAAACCTCAAGACAAATGTTATGTAAGACCGTTAACCTCTTTGCTCGCATCTGGCACCTTAATTTAGCATGCTACCACACTAGATAGCTTAAACTGAATTCTTAATGCCAAAGTGTACCACCGGCTGCAGCAACGCAGTAATAGTAATAACGGAAAGGAAAAAAAATCCAAAGTAAGCATAGTATACTGAATTTTCCAACAGTTCCTTGGGCACAAGCAGACATACCTGAGCCCGCCGAGCTCTAAAGAAACAGTATTCTTTCCAGATTGATAATCCCAAAGAGATTATCAATTGCTCTCTAGTATTTCAGGAACACGGAAAAGAAATCAAAGTACACAGTACCTCCAGCTCACCTTTTGTACTAGAAAATGGGTCAAACCCAAAAAGGATGTAACCTGCTGAGAAGGAAGTTTTGAGCAACTGTTTTTCTTCTTTACAAACCAACCTCTCAGCATTCCACACATATCCTCCACAGCAGCTTAAGTCAAGTATGACTAAAATCTCCAAAACTGCCATGTATTGTACTTAACTGTAGTTCAGTGGCTATCATATATACACATATAACTGAGTGAAAAACAAAACAAGGTAATCCTGAAGAACACTCATGTCATCCCCTGCAAGAAAAGGCAGATTAATCTTCTACACTGATAACACCACCAATGCATTTCAACCAGACAGCTTCTTAAATACTGTCTTCCATCCATTCTTATCACATTGTGGCAAAGAATGATGTTCAGGAGGAAAACAAAGACTGATTAAGAGCCTACTTTCAGGAGTTATCGTCCTGCCATGTGGAAACAGCTCTATGAATCACCAGTTCATCCTCCTCTGACTCCAATTATTTTTCAGAATTCCCTGATGTGCCTGAATTCATACTCCACCCATCCAGATCGTAATGTCCTGACTTGCATAAAGGAATACTGTGAGAGACAGCATCAAAACACTCAGTAAACTTAAGCTAAATGGCCTCCAGTGCTCTTACTCATCCACAAATCCAATTAACTTATCACAGAAGACTATGAGGTGGGTCAGACACAACTTACCTTTGGTAAATCCACACTGACTGTTCCCAGTCTCATTCCTTCACATGCCCAGAAAGGAGTACCGAAAGGACCTGACCCACGACTGTCCCCAGGACTGAAGCAAGGCTGAGCACCCTGTAAATCCCTGGATTACCCTTTGGGCCTATTTTGAAGACAAGTGCAACATTTGTCTTTGTCAAGTGATCAGAGGCCTCCTAGCACCTCCATGACTTTTTGAAGATGACCAAGACTGGCATCATTATGGCACAGCCAGCTCAGCACCTTTGGGTGCAGTCCATCAGGTCCCGTGGACTCACATGGCTCAAATTCTCTCAAGTAACCCCTCACTATGTATGTTTTCATTTGCTTCTGATTGCTTTTTCCTCTTTGAGCCCTGCCTCTAAACACAGGGGCCCGGGAGACCTTACCACTGAAGACTTAGACACAAAAAGCACTGAATACTACAAGCAAGTCTGTGCCAACCAACTCATTCAGCAGAGTCTTTGTTTAGCCCTTTACTGCTGATGTACAGGTAAAAGCCACCTCATAATTATCAGAGATGTTGTAATAAGCACTGTCCTGAGAAAAAGTAGCTGTTTCCACAATTCAAAGACAAAAATGCAGACTAACATAGCTGAGTTTGTTCTGTCTGTATTCCAGGTTGTCAAAGAAACCACAGGTCTCTTTGCAGGATGTAAAAGCAACTTGCTGGAGAGTTGCATGACCCCATTTCTAAAACATTTGGCAAAAAAGCCTCCCTCTCACTGTTGGCCAGGCTGAGTGAATTTAGCAAAGGGAAGTCAGCCCTGTAGAGAGCAAACCTCGGCTCTCCTGAAAATCCCTAAGAAAGTTTCAGGGAGAAGCTGCTTTTCAGCTTTAATCACGAAGAAAAATCTAGGTGATGGAATAAGGAACTAAGATTTTTACCCAGTTAGATTCCAACTAGCCAGGCTGCTCTAGGTACAGGAAAGGAGATGCTTTATGATGACTCCATATTCTCATGAGTTTTACATGTTTAATATCTCAGTGTATCCGATGAGGGGGAACAGCAGTAGAAAACCTGAAGCCAGTCTAATGCTCCCCAAGAGAAAGGAGAACCAAAGGACACAAACCACTTGCAACCTCGGTCATTGCTGCAGGCTGCTGGCATTGAGCAGGCGTCTTGTTGTGCCATGCTCACACTGCCAAAGCGACGACAGTGCCTGCTGAGGCTGAGAGCTCGCACGGAAGTGTAACGCAAACAAACAAAAATACATTTTATCAGACTCCAGAACTCATAAGTCTCCCCTGCCCCCTTCTGGGAACGAGGTGGATTTGAAAACTTCAATATCTATTTCCAATGATAAAATTGTTTACTTGCGCAAACAACCAAAAGAAAACCAGAAAAAACTTTTGCCTCAAGCAGGAGTCCCTTCAGCAAAGTAGTGAATATTACTAAGTACATCTCCTTCAGCAGCAGAGACAGACTCAAACTGGATTTTCTCTACCCGTACACTGAAACCACTGACAGAAACTCATGCCTGACAGAAAATGGCCTGACAATTCACTACAGCTCAACTGTTATGACTAAGACGATCCATTTCTTAGGTCATGATGCAGATGTGCAATGCAGACCCCCTGTCCTTTACCCCAATATCTCCACTACTTACTTCCCCAAAATAATAATAAAAATTAAAAAAATTAAAAAAGGAAAATAGAGCAACTACAGCAAAACTTGCATAATATGCATTAACTGCTCATAAACCTTCTCCATAAGTTACGGAAACCACATTCTATTAAGCTGCTGACTGAGACCTGACTTAAGCAAAAATCCCTTTGCAGTGACTTGCCACCCCGCGTATTTATCTGGAGATCTTACACACAAAAGATAAACAGACCTCACTAGGGCCAGAGGAGAAAAATTCTCCCACTGCTAACAAGGAAAACATTGTGTTACTCTTTGCCTGTGAATTTTTGCATTTCACAGCATTAAAAAAAAAAAAAAAAAAGAGTTGCAGTTTCCTCTCCACCTCCAGAGTGCAGTCCTGCAATACTCTGCTACTTGGAAAACTTAGTAGATATTCAAACACTTCTCCTTTGTCTCTGCTTTTCCTGCGGGCTACTGAGGAGGAAAGCTAAGCGAAGACGCCACATACCACTCCCCGCATACTCCACTGTGACAAGGGAAGTGAATTTCCAAAGGAACAGAGCACAGCTACTGTTAAGCAGCCATTTAGGAGCTGTGAAGGGAAGCATTTCTCATTTTGAAGAGACTGACCCTGCAGTAGAGATTCAGGAACTCTATCCAAAGAACACATTGTGAGCAACGACATGTTCCATGCCCTCCCCTCCCTTTACAAAGTCAGCTGGTAAGGAGCAGAAGCTGGCTCCAGTACTCAGGAAGCAGCACAAATGTTTTGTTTCCTAGGAATTAGGACAACATCTAGATTTAAACCTATGAAATCTGAGAGTTATGCATTAAAGTCAAACACAAACTTGTCACCAAGAACCATCACAAGCAAGCTAATCTCACCCTTAAGACCTTTCAAAACCAGCATTTAATTTGGTTCTCTTCAAGCTCACTGTAAAACAAAATAAAATTACTGTGATACACTGTGGGCTGTGACACCACTCTGATCCATCTCCTCCTCAGATCTATACATTGCCCTTTTTCTGAGCTGTCTGAGAATTAATTATATGGAAATGAACAGTATTAGATAAAGGGATTCCAAGCAATTGGCTCTCTTAAAGGAACTGAGGACTACAGGATCTCCGCCTTCAAGAAATCTGTAGGAATGCCCATTCAGTACAACTTGTGCTGTTCGAAAGAGAAAGACCTTAAGATCCAAACAAGTAAACATCAGTACTACACCCATCTTCTCACTTGTGGCCAGAAACAAACTATGCTTAGCCATGGCGTGGGTCCTACTTCTGCCTCTTGTCACCACTAAACCACATCAGAGTCGCATCCTGACCTGAGGAAGTTCTGGCAAAACTGCAGGTGCTACACAAAAAGCAGCTTTGAACAAAAAGATTAATACCGTGACTTTAATACGTTGTCTGCATGAGCCCCACCTAGCCCTCCACGTAAAGCAAGGCAGTTCCAGTAAGCTTCACAGCCTCATGAGATCTGGAATTTCACTACCCAAGAGAACTTCAATCTCACATATGCAAGCAGAGATGTATCAGTGCATTTCGGCAGTCAGAACCGAGTTCGAGAGTGAATGGAGGGGCACAGGCATTAGAATTTTCTCTATCTTACTGCAAAGATAAAGATGAACAAACATTCTCTTCAGCTACACTTGTCTTTTTCTACATAGGGAAGCTGACAACACTTAGATTTGGCAGGCCCCAAATGGCATCACGCAGTTTTACCAGACAGCCCAGCTTTTGTCTGAACACTGTAAAAACATGGAAAGCCAGGAGAAATACAATAATTCTTACATCTCTCTGCTGAAGTTTAATAGGTCAGCAGAGCGCTGTGTTGATTTTCTTATGAGATTCTTTAGATAATTATAAGGTATCCGAGGCCATCCAAATGGAAAGGAAAGAACTAGGAATAGGCTACTGGTTTTGGTGCTTCCACTGAACGTTTCAATGATCTTGGTCAAACCATTCAGTCCTGGTGTATCTACTTCACCCATCTGCAAAACAGCATTTCAGAAAGGAACAGCAGGGTAGCCAAGTAAACTGTCTGTATACTGTTTTGAAAAGGCTGCAGTTTGGTGATCATTTTATTTTCCATGATCCCCCTGCAATCCATTTTAATTTAGTCTTACCTGATAATTAAATTACCATGTTTTTAAGAATTTGTGTTCTAGTCCATCAACAATTGAACTTAATTTGTTAATACAGACTTAAATTAGGGCACCTCTTTCAAGTGAACGCGGTGCTGTGTTTGGCTGAAAAACCAACCCCTTTAGCAACTTTTCTGTTCAAATGGCAGAAACAGAAAAGGACAATCTAGGAGCACAGCAGTTCCACAGAAAGACTTAAGAGCATAAAAGCAAGACTATCCAAATAAATTCACTTCACCCTAGTAAACAAATCCTCGTGCCAAAAGCACAAGGAGCAGCTGCTATCTAGTGGCTTCTTCTGCTAACATAGTTCTGAGACACTAATATTAAACAAAATTTGGGGCTTTCTTAAGCATCTGAAAAAGGTCAGAGAGGCAGAGAAATCCAAGGCAGCCGGATGTACAGTACTCCAGATTACGTCAATGCTCAGGACACAGCCTAATTTATTATATGAAAAGAGGGAATTGCAGGTTGCCCTGCAATGCTGAGTGGACATACATTCTGGAACAAATATAGTAAGGTTTGTAGGGATAGGTAAAATCTTTTACTAGATCAACTGACAGAGGATGCCCTCCACTCCTGCTGCAACCCCTTCTATGTTTACCCTGCTGATGAAAAAAATTAATTCAGCTCGAAAAGATGTATTTCTGGGGCCTTACTTTTCAACCTAATCCTTCTTTCCTTGGAAAGAGCGCTGATAGCTCACATGCTAGTCACAATGACAAAAAAAGTACTCACATCACTGTCTACCTTCTCAATACCCACAGCAAAACAAGATTTATTTTAAAAGTGCAGTTTTACCAACGTAACTGTATCTACATTAAGGGATTCCACTGGCAGAGCTGCACTAGGCAAAGATGAACATGCTGATTAATGCAGCTGTCCCAAGCATTTGTAGCAGAAATGACCTTATAAGCACATCCACAGGGAGTTAAAGCCACTTAATCACGTTGCAAATCCATGCTCCCTACTTGATATCAGTTTAATTTTCCTATGCAGATGACCCTTAAGGGTCACAGGCAAGAAAACACGAGCTATAACTTCCCAACTTGACACTTCATTGTGAGTTTTTCCATGAGAAAGTACCAAACGAAGGTACATCCTCATATACAATACATTCTCATGTATGGGCAACCACTAAAAAAGGAAACAAAGGAAAAAAAACAGAGAGAGAAGAAGGAAAGAGAAAAATCTGAGCTCCATGTTAGGAAAAAAACCAAACAACTCAAAGCAGGTGCTGGAAGAAAGTAAACAATGCCATGGAAATACAGGATAGAGCGCAACATTTTGGGTTTGGGATTTTGAATAGGAAATAATAAAGTTTTGTCATAACAAATCTATTTTAGACAAAGACAGTGCACTAAAGCTATTACATAATTGAAGTAAAATATATGATACAGTATCTGATGGCCCTTAAAGCTAAGGTAGCAGATTATGTTTGAAACTAGCAACATCTCTACAGAGAATTTCATACAAGGATACTCTTACATCCCTTGTGACATTAAAAAGTCCAATATGGCACAACTCAGGGTCATGTAAGGGATTTTGATCTGGGCCTTTTGTTATCCTGTTACTCTTCTGGGGATCAGCATAATCTACAAGACTCTCAGTTGCTCATACTGAAAATCTTAAAGCTGTTAAAACACCTCAGGGGTTGTTTTGTGGCTTGCAGTATGCCCTGGAAGGTAAAGGGCAAAGAATTAACAGACGCCCCCAGCAACCTGAGTGAAAATGAAAGGCAATGTGAACCTCAGGCTATCTTCTCAGAAGATACATGAAATGGATGGCTAGTCACAGCTTCATGCTTGGCAAGATGCCATGCATTTTGAAGGGCAAAACCAAAATTTGGCATTTAAAAACGTCTGCAAGATCGTTTTACTAGACCAGGAACCAGCACTGCCATCCTTTGCTGCCACCTTCTAGCAGACACCACACTTCCAAAGTAACCTTGGCTTTGCAAAAAAGAAATATCCAACAATAAGAGAGCTCCTAGATGCCAAAGCTGCAGTCCCTGAACACAATTCACCCTACTGTGTTTCTTAAGCTCCTTCCAAAGAAAAGGAACCTCTAATACTCCAAATCTTCATTATTACTCTCCTTATTATTACTTATACACTGACACTGGGGCAGCAGGCCTCTCGGAATACTCTACTACACCAGCCAGTTCTGTTCTGAAGATCTGAAATGAGAAACGTCTTTTCAATCAGACAAACGAAGCCTATATTTAACTTCCTATTCACTGCAGCAGTTGCAAACAGGTTCTTGTAAACACTCTACAGGTCACAAATTTCCAATATCTTATCTAAATGTTAAGCTGCTGAAGTAGAACTCAAAGCTCTTTCCAACAGGCTCTCGGAGTGCCACTTACAACAACTGAGGCTACTGGCTAAGTAACAGAGCTGTAAAGCCAAAGCAAAAATAAAATAGTTTGTTAAATCTGATCTATAATAATTAGATGCAAGCCAATTTGACAAGAGTGCAACACCAACACCTGCATATATATATAAAAATAAATAACTTTTGCCCCGTATGCTAAAAAAGCACAGCACACATTCATTTGAAAGACACACAGACTGTGGCAAGTTTGCTTTTAATAGCAGGTCCATCTCAAGCATATAAAAGATATCTCAATTTTTCACACATTAAATTCCCTTAAAGATACTGAAAGACTGTGTTGCAGCTTCTACAAAACATCAGTTTGCTCAATCAGATTCTCACAGCCAACTGAGTTACAATACATCATGGGCCACATATAGCTAGGGAAAGCAAATTTACTCTTTTTCTTCTCCAGTTTGATATAGTGTGATAACAAGTGCCAGAAGTGTACCCTCTCAGACTGAAAGACACAAACTAACAAGCACTATGGGTAGAAAATAACAGGTAGTTTTCTTCTTTGAAGATCGTAAGAAAACTGGAAAGGACAGCAAACCTGAAACAACAGAAACTGCTTTGCACTCACAGAAGAGTCAACCTGCCAAGCTCACTACCACAAGGCACCGACTTTATCATAATTTTTAAAGGGTTTTGAATTTTCTTCTGGTTGTCATATCACAATAGAATTAAGTACAAAAACCACAAAGACTGGAAACACTTCACAATCTAACCTGTAACCTTTAATTGCCAGGTTTTAGGAAGATATTTTGACTGCAGTGAATAAAGAGCTTGCTTTACTTTTGTCTGGTGGATGATGTATTACCCTTAACTATTAGCCAAGGATATCTGAGTGAAGCTGCATTTACAAATCAGAATTAATTTTTAAGACAACTGGTTTTTGTTATTAGGTGAACCAAGCTGTCAATAGGTCCACTATATTCTCAACTGCTGAAAATCATAGGAAAGTGTCAGTCCTAAGGATGCTACATGACTAATGAACAGACCACAGGAATAGTAACACCTCACTTAAGTAAAGCCAAGAATAATTGAGGGGGAAAAGAGAAACCCTGAGTACTGCTATTACAGGTAAAAAATAGCAACGTGCACAGCACCTGAAGAAGAGTGAAAACTTTAGACTCCCCATGGTGCAAAACAGTAGTACTTATTCAGTTCTGACTAATGGAGCTAGAGGTTTTCCCTCAGTTCTGTAAAAATAAAAAATGCATAAAGCATGCCTGATAATGTTTACTGGTTCAGATTTAGCTTACCTTCAAATTTTAATAAGTGTGTTCTGGTCAACACTTGTGGTAAGAACTGCAAAAAATTAAGACCTCGATTACATAAAGAAAATTTGTACCCAACCAAAGAAGATGCTGTCTGCACACCATAAGAAAACACACTTGCAATACTTGCTCAAAATGGGAAGCAAAGCAAACCATTCTAATATTTGCAAAATTAAGTACTATTAATCATTTTGTATATGGTTACATTTAATCTAAACAAAATCTGCAAATTCAAAATTAACCTCACAGCGGCTTTTATCATGGGAGGTGTAGGAGTGTTTACGAAACTATCTAAAAAACCCTGCATATGTATCGTTTCAACACAAACTGAGCTTCAGACTGCTTTAACAATCTTTTGGGGACAGACTTAAAAGACTGAAGTTACAAAGTCTTTTTCTGCCCTTCCACCTTCCCCCCCCAGATTTGTGGGACAAGAGTGTCAACCCCAATGAATCTGACAGGTATACCTTCCTCAGATCTGCCACATCACTTTTTTGAACTGTGGTCTGCATGTAAAGCTAAATACACCTTCCACTATGCAGCAAGTGTTGTGAGGGCCTTCCAAAGCTCCAGACTTTACCAGTTTTACTTACAATCCTCAACAGTACTCAAACTGACACAAGAGCGCAATTATACCTCATCTTTTACAATAGCTCCAGCATTTTCATTGAAGTTATTCTTTCGTTTGATTCAGCCACTAAGACACAGGACTATGCAGCCCCCCAGGCTTCTCTCCCAAATCCTTCCTGCTTTAAATAACTCACTGACATCTGCATTCACTGTGCACTGATTTTGGTGCTCGAAGCTGCTTATCGCCTATAGTTAGCTGTAATGAGATCATGACTGCCTCCCCACACGTGCTTAAGCTGCTTAGACAGCACTGTCAAAGGACACAGAACACACAGCCAGCCCTATCTTCTTGTGCCTTTCTAAGATCGTTAACTCACTTTTTGAAATGCTTGACAGCACTTTGATATCAACAGTGGATGATGCTAATCCGAATTAAAGATTACATATTTTCCATAAACATACTCTGGCAGTTTAAAAAATGGGAAAATGCAGCTCAGCTTAGAACTACTATGGCGGGGAAGAGAAATATCACAGCAGACTATATGAGCTATACAATAGTTCATTTTCAGATCACCACTTCAGTCAAAGACACAGGAGCATCCCCTGCAGAGACGGCACCACATCTCTTCTCTCCCTACCCCAGGAAGGCAGTTCTGGAGCTCAGCATCTTTGGTCATTACCTGCTGCACTTCAAACGAGCAAAGACCATTAGTGACACAGGTCAGGGACCTCTCCACCAGAAAAGTGAACTGTGTGACACAGACACTATTTAAACACATGGTCTCTCAAGAAAACGAGGTCATTCAAGTCTGCTAGCAAACCAATGCTTACACCACAGGTACTACTGATGAGTCATATCTTTGTTGATAAAGAACTGGGGGAAAACAGGTATGCTAGACTTTCTTCCAAGTTTAGAATGGCACAAAGTAACCCCTTTCAGTCTCCGGAAGACTATCAAGCCAGCCTAACACCTTTCAGCAAACTTACCTCACAATAGAAAGGAAAAAATAAAAACCCGACAGTGACAGAGTTCTGAAATCATCGTAAGATAATTCAGCTGCAGTTCAGTCACTTAAATGGCCAGAATTGCTAGAGTATAAGAGTTAGCTTCCTTATCTTGGAAGTTTAGCTCTTATTACAAAGAATTGACACTGATTTTGATTAAAAGTTAACAAATACAAAACAGGACTGAGTTTTTCACTCTATTCAAGCACACTTACCTGGGCATTCCTGTAGTATCCTCCAAAGATGAGAGCATACCTCCCACAAACAGTATCTACATATACTTACTTGAAGGGTAAAATTACAAAGCGAGAAGCAAAAAGCAAGCAGCTTATTTCTTTTTGCATGATATTTAAGGTGGCTGCATATGTATTCTGGGCAAAACAGAAAAAAGTTACCTCAGAGATGTCACCCAAGCTCTCTCTGTTGAGCAGTCACCGGAATATGGAGCCAATCTCTCACAATCAAGAGGGAGCAGGACGCCAGAAGCAAGTCAGCCTGCAAGATATTGTACGGAAACAAGTTAGCAAGTGCTAAACTAGCTTTTATTTAGATCTTTACTTGCTCATCAATTCAGAACTTTTGAGGGCATGCTTTCCCTCAAGTCCAACCAGAATTCACAGCGAGCCTCTTTCAAGATGCAAAAGCTCTCACACATTCCTCTGGGTTCTGACAGATGCTCTTTACTAAACATCCCACTGGGGCTGCGGGGACCACTGCTCGCTCCATCCCTCAGCTAAAGATTACCAACCAGCGGGTGGAGGAAAACAGGATGCATGCCTGTTCTTCATCTGGCCTGGTTCACAAGACATTGATGGGTATTAACGAAGAAAGGCTGAAGCTTAGCATATTAAACTGTGGCAGCTGAACAAGCACTGCTGTAGGACCTAATACAAGGGAGGTAGCATTTGGCAAAGAAGGACAACTGGTGGAGGAGATAACCTTTCTAACTACAAAAGCTAAATCAGACACAGTTTATCTATCAGAGCTCTCAACCACATGTAGTAACATCCTACCAGGATAGGCATATTACATGTCATAACCTTTTTTACTGCTTTTATCAGATTTGGTTGACCCAGATCTTCTACTAATACAATTATGGCAGCTATGCCCATGTTATTTTTGAATAGAAACAACTGCACCAATGCTAACTACGGTGGATATCATTACAGATATAGAGGGGGACACCCTATAGCAGCAAAGCTTATTTCTTTACTCCCAGAAAAGGGGGTAAAATAATTTTCTGTGAATGAAACTGACCATACACTGTCGGGGGTTACACAAAATAAAAGAAAGCTTAAAGAAGCTTATCTTTTATATGCAGTTAACACCACTCAAAGTGCACATAGGTGAGCCTACCAAAATAAATGAAGGCAAATGACTTGCACCTTAGTACTATACACAGAGTAGTTCGCACCAATGGGGCAATATAGGAAGCATAGGCAGCCCAACACACCAATTAAGAGAACTGCATCTATTAGAAAGTACATCTACCCGAACAGCACGCTGGGAAAGCCAAAAATAACAGCTGCTGCCACATCAGAACAGCACAAGCACTGCGTACAGGCGATGCCTGCAAAACAGAAACTAAGCAGCCATGCACAAACACTTCCTCTTCCTCCCCCACCACAGCAGCAACAAACCTGAGATTAAACACTCGCCAGCATCCTGCTCTGCATTCCTCTCACATCAGGAATATAAGAGGGAGACTGCTAGCTGCTTCTCCATACATCTGAACAGTTCCTTCAGTTTACAGCAAGTAATACAAATACTTTACATGATTCTTGCAGAGGTTTCTGTTGCATTTTCTTCTTTTCTTTCACTCCTTTTCTCTAAGCTCACCCATTTCAGAGCTCACTAGGGACCCCTTGTATTTACTAGGCTTGTTTTTGATACACTGCTCCTCATAGACTGAGAAGTCATAAATAAAAGGAGTTGATCCTAGGCAAGTCATATTATATAAACAAGCAACCGCAGAGCCATGGCTCTGCTGAGCTGCCACACACAAACTCTGCAAGTTCAAATCTAAGCCCTGCCCAGCACCAAGACTGACAGCATGAGACTCAAATGCAAGAGTAAACAAATCAAGCTGCAGTTTTCTGTCAATACTGAATTCTGAGACTATAATATCTCAGCAGCAACACTCAACCATGATGCATGTCTCAAATACATTACAAGCTAATTCCCAATGGGCAGAATGGGGGAATCCAGTGGCAGCAAGGGAAGTGTCTGGGTTACAGTGCAATGCCCAAGTAGCAACCCAAACAAGGCCTGTGTCAGATTTTTCTATGGCTTCAGTCCCTGCATTTCAACTACAGATGGGAGAAGCACACCTCCTCTAGAGCACAGGCTGTGGATACTCAACTTCAAACCTACCACTTAACATTTGTTATTCCAAGGGAAACCACAACAGTGCCATCCCATACCCCAGTGTGCCAGTCAGAACTCACCAAATCCACGACAACCTTTAGACAGAGAGAAATCAACTAAAAACTGAAATCTAAAAAGACAAGCAATTAAACCTTTTTACAAACATTTGGTGATCACTGAACCAAAGAGTCTGCATCCCGTAAGCAGATGGTCAACAAACAGCTCCAAGCTTGTACAGTGTTCATCACCTCGCCCTAATCAACCTCAACAAGGTCACATTTTCAGAGTTTGATAATTTCACCTGGAATTAATAAACTCCATCCATGGGGGAGGGAAGGGGAGAAGAAACAAACTAGGCAGCTCAGATGGGACGAGAATAGCATGCAACTGCATGATTAAGAAGAAATCATAATGCTTGTTCAGAAGACTAATTAGCTAATTAAGGGTGCAGGTGCTACTTCAGCCCAGGCATTTTTTGACCTCGGAGCGCTTGCTATTCTAACCTTGACTTCTCACTATGTGCAATGCAATACAGAATAACTTGCAAGTCAGTTGACTTACACAATCTGCCATGAGAGGGGATCCCAAAGTACACCTAATTTTACATTCTAGAGTATTTTAATAAAAGGGACATGCCCAGTACTGTCATCCTGATGATGAAGCACACAATGATACTATTCACAAAAATAGGAGGAAAGAACCATGAACTCTACTGTTCCATTTACTTTTCAAATATATGCAAATATTTATTTTAAAAATATATTTTTATATAACTAAATATATAAAAACACATTGTTGCACTGTTTCACAGTCACAGCACGTGATTGAACTCCATTCCACCACCAGCCCCATGTTCCTGCCATTGCCCTCACAACACCACAATAATTTAAGCACTCAAAAAGCTGGGGAAAAAAAAAAAAGTCAGTTTGTCTTCAGTTTGATTAGCTCATAAACCAGGGAACTATGATTCCCACCTGCACAAACACCCCAGCTGGCACCAGTGATGTGTCAAGAACCTCCCATTCATTGCTGTCTATACTTACAGTGACTGTGAAGCTACACACGGAAGGTTTAACAACCAAAACTCCTGCTGACTGAGAGATGATCCTAGAAACCATCCCCTTTCTTATCTCAACAGTGAATAATGCCCACTTACTCTTTTTCTATGTAAGAAACATGCAAACCTGCCACAAGGTGCCTACTGGATAACAAGAGTAGAAACTAACCTAGGAAAGACACACGCGCTGTTCAGAAGAGGGCCCTACCTCCATATCCCACCCTTTCCACCTCTGGCCATCAGGGATTCCTATGGTAACGACCTCAATTACATCAGCTTACCCCACTCTCCCAAAAGTCCTTATTAGACAGGAAACAAAGGCAATGCCATGAAAAGGACACTTCATATCCACCTGACAGGCTCTAACTGGGATGGCTTAGGCTGTTCCATGCACCCAGAAATGGTTGTGCTGAAAAAGCTGTGGAGGGTATGAAACATTCTCTAATGCTATCGGAAGAAAAATTAGCATTAGGACAATTCAAAACATTGACAAAACAGGAGTTTTACGGAGTTGAAACAGCAACTCTATGTTATCTTGCTATATACAGAGTTCACTCTTCGTCTTTTCACAACATACCACTTTCCTTCCAGCTCCAAAACAAAGCCCTTACCGTAGGTCAGTGCTAAACTAACCTGGCCACTGAAAAACATTTCTCTGTCTCAATAACAAGGATCTGTTACACAGGATTAGGATGTTCTTAACAGACCTACTTAAGGTTATAGTGACAACATCTAATAACTGATCTATCTAATTCGAAAACACTTCCAAGCTCCTGGCAGAGTTTCTGTGAACAGGAAATCAAAGTCTTAGTTCAGTGATATGCAACAAGAATGCAGTATTTTTCTCCATTGAAAATCTGACCATACAGACATATGTCAGTATATCAGCTGCAGGTGACAGTTCAATACAAAGAGACTTGCACAACACATTACAGTATACTATTTTGTGAGACAAACTACCAACTAATTCTACACAAATAGGCCTACCAACTTTAGAAATATTACATTAAGAATGAACAAAGACCCAAGCCCACACCGTTCTGTCACCATTCTGCACTTCATTAGCAAAGGCCAATCTTGGAATTCAGCTTTGGAAGCTCTGAATACCAAGTTAAGCCAGGTGAACCTGAAGGGAGGAAAAGCACATGGAGCAGAAACACACCAAAACAAGCTGAAGTGGGAAAGGTAGCACATACTATAAAGATGAAAAGAAAAATGGGGGCCTTGCTGATTCAGAGCTTTAAGATGGAGGGACACGGGGCCTGGCACCAGTTTAAATTCAGAGTAGCTGAAAACTGGAGTTGGTATCATCTCTCCTAATCCAAGTCCTACTTTGAAACCCTGGGGAAGGCTGCTGGTTACGGTCCAGGTCTGCAGACCCGTGATCACATCCGCCTCCAGGGACTGCCAGGCATCTTCCAGCAACCACTGGGGCAGGCAGCATTACCAGAGTCTGCCCACACCACCTCCTCCGCAGGGGTGGCAGTACCAGCAGATGCAGGAAGGGCCCCCAACCCCATCAGCTTCCTCACCATGTTGGTTTCATGGTAACACCGTGGTTTGCAAAGTTCCTTCCTGCGAGCTGCTCCTGTAGAAGGGCACAAAGAAGGGGGGGGGACACATGCTAGATCCGCTGGCCGGGACGGGCCCCCAAGTGCGGGCAGCAGGCCCTGCCCAGGCACCGTGCTGCCCTTGCCGAGCCCAGCTCCCAGAGCTCCCCCCACGCCGGGGGACGCCCTCCCGCCCTAGACGAGCCTCACACGGGGCAGCACTTGGCTCTCACCCCCTCACACCCCACGAAGACGAGGACGCGCCGGGCCCCCCCATTCTCCCTCTCACGGGACCGCCATAGATCCGTCCCTGCCTCCCCCCGCCCCCAGCACGGCGCTCGGTCCCCCGCCTCTGCCCACTTCCCCTCCTTCCTCCTCAATCCCACCGTTCCGGGCTCCCCCCTCTCCCATCCCCCCCTCACGGGGCCGCGCCCCGTTCTCCCCTCAAGGCAGTGCGCCCGGCTCTCTCTCTCTCCCTCCCTCCCCTCACGACAGCGCGCCCGGCTCAGCCCCCTCAGCCTGCCCCCGGGAGGCTCACCGGGGCCGGTCCTGCCTGCCCGGCCGGGGCCTGGCGACACCGAGCCACCGGCACCGCAGCTCCGCTCCCCGCCACCCGCTCCCCGCCGTTCGAATCAACAACAAGATGGCGGCGCCCGAGGGGGCGGGGCCCCGATGCTGGCCGTCATAGCAACCGCGCCGTCCAAATCCCGCCCCGCCGCCGCTCGCCGCAATCCAGAGCTCACCCCCTCCCAGCCGGGGCGCCTTGGAAACGCTGATTGGTTCAAACTGCCGTCACTCAAGCGCAGAGCCGCCCCGCCCCCTTTTCCGTGCGCCGACTGCCTCCGGATGGCCGCGCACGTTAGGCACACGTGACGCCCCCCAGTGCCCCGCCTCTCCGCCGGCTTTGCGCTGCCTCATTGGCTACCCGCGGGGGGCCGCTGGGCCAATGGGCAGGGGCGGCGGGAGCTCGTGGGCGGGGCGGCGGTGTGAGGCGTGGGCTGCCGCCATGGTCCCGCTCTGCGTTCGCCCCCCAGCTGGTAGAGCGGGTGCGGACACTGGCCTCCTGCTGCCGCCCGGCCCTACCCGCCTTCCCCCGGGGCTTCGGGCGAGCGCGGCAGAGCCCGGCGGGGCGGCCCAGCCCAGCCCAGCCCTCTGGGCCGCGGGGATTAGGCTAGCTAAACACGGCTTCCCCCGCCGCGGCCTGGCTCCCGGTGGCTCTTCAGGCTCTGCTGGCCCCATGGGGCGGCGGGTGGAACGTGTTCACGCACCGGTCCCGTACGATAAAAGGTCGTATACAGCTGTGACAGTGGCCACAATTCCTGTGGGCTCAGGGCAAGGGCACCCACCCCCAGGCACAGCCACAAGGGCGACCCCGCTTCGCTGTGAGATTCCACAGCCGGCTCCTGCCCTCCCCTTCCTCCCCTTTAGCCACCCACTCCCTAAATTAGTCTCTTTCCTCTTATCCTGCTTCATTATCCCGTGGCGCACTCCTTTGAAATTCAAATAACTGGTTTCCCACCTCCCCGCGCTAGCTGACTCCTTCAAAGCGCTCCCGCCCTTCGCCGGGCCCTGCTAACTCTCCCACAGCATGTCACGCCTACCTGCGCGCACGCTAATTCACTTTTCCTCCCAATTAAGAAATCTGGCCCCTCTGCTGCCCAGCTGCTCATCCCACCCGCTCGTGCCTGTGAGTGCTCGAGCACAAGAGAGCTTGAGGGGGACGTGGGACATGGGGCGAAAATTCCTCAAAATCAACCATGAGAGAATTTTCTTGCCCCAGCTCACATCTCTGCAGAGGACTGCCCCGGCTGGGCCACATCCAGAGGCTACGGAGACGTTGCCGTGACCAGGGCAGATCCTGACAAAGCCCTCCGTGTGTTTTTTATCCTGGTAACTGCCATCCTGGACCTGGGACGTGCCACCCACATCCCTGACCGGAGACAGTGCTAATAACCACCACAACGGGACAGCCACCAGCAGGACTGCTCAGCCACGGCACTCCCTACGGCAATCACAGCAGCGGGTGCGATCTCTGCCACCATTTATTGGGACAGTGCTGGCCAGGGCGGCTCAGGGGCTGGCTGCACACGGTGGGCAGCAAGTTTGGCCATGTAGGAGGGATCCCCTCCTCCTCCTGGGACCGAGGGTCGTGCTGACTCTCTGCTGGTGCCCGGTGCTCTGCCTAACATGGCCCATGGGGAGTCCCTCGCCGGGTCAAGCTGCTCAGATCCAGCGCCGCGCCCCAGTCACGCTGTTGAAGAGATAGTCCCTGCCGGTGCCTGAGACAGGAGGCAGCACTCAGTCATTGCCCCACGGGTGCTACCCAGGCGTTGCTGCCCAGCGCCTGTCTCTCCTGTCCCCTGGACCACTCTGCCCCGAGGGAGGCAGCCCAAGGCTGCTGGGGCCATGGGACAGGGCACTCACGTGGGTCCTGGGCACGGCCATCAAACTGCCCCTGTGCAGACAGGAGAGGGTGCTGAGGCCCTTGGGGTGCTTGCTTGTGCCCACAGCGGGGCACCCCATCTCGCTGCCATGGCACACACTTACCGGGCTGCCGGCGTGAGGGCGGCCCCGCTCCTCTTCGCCGCCCCTCTGCTCCACCACATCCCAGGAGCTGCAGAGGGAAGAGGGGGCAAGGGGAGGGCATGTCGTCAGTGACGGGCCCCTGGCCTCGATGCTGCCAGGAGCAGGTTGCCAGCCAGGCTTTGCATTGCCAGCTGTGCCCTGTCAAGCCTGTCATCCACCTACCTGATTATCCCCTTACCCAGCCCGTGTGTCCCCCAGCTACTGAAGGGGAGTGCGGCAGCGGCCGTGCTTTCCCAAGCACCGCTGCCTTTCAGCGATGCCTGAAAGCGGCAAGCTGGTCTGACACTGCATCCGCTTGTTTCCCCACGTGCTGGTGCTCAGAGGATGCTGCGCTGGGGGAGCTGTGGCCCCGGAGCCCCTCTGCTGCCAGCGCTGCCCAAAGGGGCTGAGCCTGAGTCTTCCCCCTTTCATGGTTGCTACAGCCCCGGTGTCACGAAGCACTGTGTCCCCAACCTCACCAACGAACGTGGATCCAGCCATGTGTCACCCCGGGGTGGTTATGCTGCTGGAGGTGGCTGTTATCCTGCCCGCAGGCTTGCACACCTCCTCTTCGCCATGCAGACGCCCGGCACAGGCTGAGCCGGCTCCGTTGCCTCCTCGGACTCTCCTCTCCACCGCCTCTCACCCCTGCTTCATCCTCCCAGGGGGTGTGCAGCCTCCTCACCTCCTCCCAGGGCGCCTTCCCCGGCAAATCAGGGCTCCAGCCCCGGCACCAGGACCCAGCCCTTGTGGTGGGCATCAGCCCTGGCGCAATGCCATCCCATCCTGCCCACCGTGGAGTATCTGCCCCAGTTTGGCCACCAACATGGCTGTCCACCTGGCCAAATTGCCATCTCTGCACCCATGGCTGCACCCAGCAGAAACGGCTCCCCGGCACAGTGACCCACGGACCACAGCCAAACGCGGGGTACATTAAACACCCTCTATGTGCTGCGTCTCCCTGCCTTCCTTCGAGGGCGCTACGGGAACCTGTGCCAACCAACCAACACACGTGGCTGCCCCTCGCTGCTGATACGACTGCCCCGGCCATGTAGCACCCACCTCTTGTCCAGGAGCAGCTTGCCAGGGGCTTTGTTGCTGCGGGAGGAGCAGAAGGCAGCCATGAGCCCTGCGTGCTGCGCCGTGCCGTGCTGTGCCACGCTGTGCAGTGCCATGGGGCCGGGGCTCACCTGCACAGCAGGCTCCGGGCCACGCAGCCCAGGGCAGCCAGCAGCAGGGCACTGGATACAGTCAGCACAGTCACAAACCAGGCCGGTGGAAGCCACGCCGCCTCCGTCCGTGTGATGACCAGCAGCTCCTTCTGCAGTGTCTGCAGAGGTGGTGGGGTGAGGGGACACGTGAGGACCGGCGGGTCTGACTGACCTGCGACCACCACCCAGCCAGCGGGCTCTGCTCACCGTGTGCCAGGTGGTGGTGCTGGGTGGCACCGGGGTGGTCCAGGGGGTGACACGCACCACCAGTGCCACCACGGTGCTGCGGCGGGGGACACGGGGGCTGCCCCACACCTCCACCAGCAGCACGAAAGTGCGGGGCTCGGCTAGGTCATTGGAGAGGTAGAAAAGGGTGTTCCCCTCCAGCCAAAAGCGCCCATCCTCATTGCCTGGACAAGAGGGTCTGCTCAGTGCCACACCACGGTGAGGGGCTGGGTTGTGCTGTGGCTTAGCTGCTCCTCACCTCCGGCAATGGCATACGCCAGCGCAGCACCGTCGAGGCTGCCCTGGCACGCCAGGCGGGTGACGGGCTGGCGGCTGCCCAATCTGGCCATGATCCACAGCTCCTGCACCTCGGGGGTGCACACCGGCGCCTGGTTCGGCACGGCCTGCCAGGAGCAGGGGTTGGACATGGCATGGCACCCATGGGGCCTGCACTCAGTGCGACGAACCCACCAGGCTTGCACCCGCACCTGCAGGCGCACGACCACATCGCATAGGCGGCTCCACCGCTTTGCCGGGTCCAGGTCGTTGCGGGTGTCCGTCAGCCGCACCATCAGCCTGTAGCGCTTGTACCGCTGGGAGTCGAGGGGTCCCACCACGCGGATGTCGCCTGTGGGGCAGCGCGAGCTGCTGGGCACCCATGGGTGCCGGGGGGTGCGGCAGGGGCTGGGGAAGGGGCCAGGTGCTCACCGGTGCGTGTGTCGATGGAGAAGGGCTGCGTGGGGCCAGTGCCCCCCTCCAGGCTGTACTCAAGGCTGTCTGGTGGGTAGTCACGGTCGCTGCCGGCCACGCGCCCCACGGTGCTGCCGAAAGCCGCCGTCTCCAGCACGGTGAAGTCGGCACCATTGGGGCATGCTGGCGTGAATTCGTTGACGGGTGTCACCGTCACGAGCACGGGGACGCGGGCTGTGTGGCAGACGGAGGCTCAGCCACACTGGCACCACCCAGCAGCCCACACTGAGCTGGGGGTGATGCCCCCAGAGAGGCTGGGGGACACAGGGATGGTGGCACCACCCCTGGGGTGGTCCTCTCTGGGGCAGCAGAGGAGGAACATTTCCTCTGTGATCTGCTAGTTTTGGGATCAGGAAGGGCCTTTTTCCATCCCCTGGAGATCCCTTTGGAGACACGGGCACTCACTACTCCGTGGGGACTGCCCTCCTGCCGTCACCATGATGGTGGCCGTGAACTGGAAGCCCACAGCGGCCATGGCTTCTGAGTCATAGTCCAGGGTGGTGTTGACCTGCCGAGCCAGGGCAGGGGGGTCAGGCAGAGCCAGGGAGCCCGGCAAAGCTGCGATGCCAGGGAAGCCGGAGAGCGAGGCGGGGAACAGGCAGGCCTTGGAGGGGCAGAGAGCCCCAGGAACCCCAGCCCAGGACCCGGCATGACAGCACATGTCAGAGGGTCCCCACTGTCCTGCTGGTCTCCCCCAGGTCCTGGGCGCTGCCCCTGGCCCTGCTCACCTGCAGCTGTGGCCCCTCCATGCGGAAGCGGGAGAGGGAGGCAGGGGGCCCCTCAAGGCCATAGTGCAGGCAGTCCTTGGCACCGGTGGGGTCTGTGCACCTCAGTGTCACCAGGGTGGTGCCGGGGGACACCGTCTCGGGCACCTGGGACCTGCAGTGGGGTGGCTGACGGCTCAGCTCCCACCCCCCATGTCACAGGGACGGAGGAGCTTTTCCCGCACTCCACACCCCCCCCAAACCATACACAGAGATGGCTGGGACGCAGCTCGGCGCCCGCCGGTCCACCTCCTGCACAGTGATGTTGATCATGGCAGTGGCATGGTCAGCAGGGTTCAGGGTGTTGTAAGCCTGGACGAGGAGGCGTGCGTGGGCCACGTCCAGCCGGCGGGTGCTGCGGATCTCACCCGTCACTGTGGGAGAAGGCACAGCCTCGCGTGGGGCACGGGGACAGGGTGGCCCTGAGGACCCCTGGCACCCCGCTCACCCTCATCAATGGTGAAGAGCACGGGCACCGTAGGCGCGAGGATGGCATAGCGGACATTGTCACCGCTGGCATGGACCTGCGTGACCACCTCCAAGGGGCTGGTGCCCTCCGGCACTGTCACAGCCCACTGCGGCTCGCTGCAGGCAAGGCGGGCAGTGTGGCATGGCCTGGTGCCACCCGCACCCCCCGCCCAGCCCAGCCCCACTCACCGGAAGGTGACACTGGGACGTTGCGATGGCAGCACCTCCACCGTCACAGCCCCGCTGCAGTTGTGCCCGTGGCGGTCCATCACCTCGATCTCCAGCCTGAACCTCTGCAAGGCAGGACCAGGGCAGATGTAGGACAGCCCCGTGTGGCACCAGGGACAGTGATGGGGACGAAGACAGGAATAAGGATGAGGACAGTAACAGGGACAGGAACTGGGATGGGATGGGGACAGGAACAGGGACAGAGATACAAAAGAGAAGGGGAACAGGGGCGAGAATGGGGCTTGGAGCAGGAACATGGGTGGGAATAGGGGTGGAGATGGAGATGAGGACAAGCTGGAAACCAGAATGGGGATGGGAATAGGGACAGGGATGAGGACTGGGACAGGACTCAAGATGCAGAAGAGGATGGGGACAGGGTTAGGGACAGGGCTGTAGCATTCCCAGGGCCAGGGGGAGATGGGAGCCCAGTGGGAGGAGCAGGACGGGCAGAGCTGTGGGCAGTGCCAGTGAGGGGCTAAGCCCAGGCAGGCTGAGAGGCAGCGGTGACAGCCTGGGGACATTGATGCCCACCTGAGTGTCCTTGCTGGGGTTGAAACCACCGGCAGGTGCCAGCACCAGACCCCGGTGGGTGAGCGTGAGTGGCGTGTCCTGGTTTCGGAGCCTGAACTGCAGAGAGACAGGCAGCAGGAGGAGGGTGGCAACCTCTGTCCCCTCCTCCATACCCAGGGTCCCCCCATCCTCAAGGCTGTAGGGGCTGCGGGACCTCGGGGCACCCGCCACTCACCGTCAGCCCACCGAGTGGCTGCGGCAGCACCACGTACAGGGGTGTCCGAGGCGCCACGTCCGCCGACACCCGCACCACATCTCCCCCTGCAGCACAGCACAGCCGTGGGACCCCAGTGCCGGCTGGCACCCGTGGCCCCCGCCACCCTGCACCCCCTACTCCCCATCTCCTACCCGTGCTGGTGAAGGGGGCATCACAGCGCAGCACCTGCCCCGCTGTCACCTGGACAAAGAGACGCTCTTCCACCTCCTCCTCACCGGGACAGGCAGCCCGCAGGGTCAGGGCGTACTGGTTGACCTGGTGGGCATCGAGCTCCGCACCGGCACGCAGTGTCACCTGCCGCAGGGACACGGCTCTCAGCAGGGCGCCCGTGGGCTCCTGCCCCGCTCCCCGTCCCCCAGCCGCACCTCTGCCCGAAATGTGGTGGTGACCATGGGGTCGGTGTTGACGGTGATGGTGTTGAAGGGGTGGCCAGGCTCGATGCCGTGCAGGGTGATGTTGGGGCTGCCACTCGCATTGCTGCAGGACACGGTCACCTCGACCACACGGGTGCCTGGCGCCGCATCCTCACTTAGGGCCACCACGAGCGGCAGGCCATGCAGGGCTGGTGGGAGACCCCGGGGACTGGCCTCGCACCCGGCCAGTGCCACCAATGGCTCGTCCGGCTGTGCTTAGGGAGCCCTGCTCCTGCACCTGGGCAACCACACGACCACAGGTCTCCCTGCCAGGCGCAGCAGAGCCCAGGGCACCCCGCTCTTACCTGTTGCTCTGACGAAAGTCCCTGCAAAGAGGAGAGTGTCACCCTGGCCTACCAGATGTGCCTCAGCAATGCCCTGGGGAGGCCCCAGAGACGCCCCAGTGATGCTCGGACATGGGGCAGCGATGCCCCCAAGATGGCTCAGTAATGTCCTGGCGACGCCCCAAGGATGTCCCAGTGATGATCTGAGGACACCCTGGCAATGACCTGGACATACCCCAGTGATGTCCCCTCCCTGCCTGAACCCAGCCAGGCAACTGCCAGCCCCTCTGCCCATCCAACCGGGGGGAGACTATCCCCTGTCCCCATCCCCCCAGTCCCTCACCCAGGGTCTGGCAAAGGGTGCCCCCAACCCTCAAGTGCCTACCTGAGGCACAGAGGCCGAGGAGGAGGAGGAGGAGGAAGGTGAGGCGTCTGTGCATGTCCATGGCTCGCTGCCTGTTTGGGACAAGCTGGAGCCCGTTGCCAGGAGTGCTGAGCACCACCCTGGCCCAGCGTCACACCGGCCACCCATGGCTGCCAGCCCGGCCCTAGGGCAGGGACAGGACACGGCCCTGGTGCCCCCAGCTCCCACATGCCTCTGGTCCCAGCCTCTTGCCATCCCTTGGGTGGATGCCCAGCTGGCACGGAGCAGGCAGGCAGCGATGCTCCGTGGGGTTTTGCCGCCACACCGTGCTGCCTTGCCACGCAGCATGCTCAGGGAAAACCGGGAAAATTAGCTAGGAGCTAATTTTTGGTCACGTTCTCCTTCATTTGCAAACCAGAGCCGCTTCTCTGCGAATTCGTATTAAGCGCTATTAGCTCCCAATTAATAGGCGCTGGCAGAGCACGGCCCTTGTGGCTGGGGTCACCTGTCCCTCCTCCAAGTCTCAAACCCATCTTGGCAGCCCGGTGGTCGCCGCTAGCCCATAACGGGGCTGCCCTCCTTCCTACCGAGGCTTCCCGTCCCCGAGACTCTTGGTGCCAGCGGGGCGGGGGGGCTACCGAGCGGGTCCTGCCGCTCGCCCACGGCGGTGCCCGGACGCGGGGCCCCGGGGCGGCGGGGCGGGGCGGGGCCCCGGGGCGGTGGTGCCGGTGCCGGTGCGGGGCCGGGCTCACGTTACGGCGGCTCCATTGGCTGCGGCGGGGCGGGGCGGCGCCGCCCAGGCAGCGCCGGGAGGCGGCGGCGGGCACGGCCGGGCGATCCGCCGCTGCTGCTCCGACACCGACACCGGCACCGGCGGGACCGGGAGCGGGGCCGGGCCGGGCATGGACAGCGGCCGCCCGGACCAGCTCGGCGCCGACCGGGTGAGTGTCGCCGCGGGCACTGGGAGGGGACGGGGGACCCTGGCCCGCGCCCCACCTGGGCATCGCCGTGATGTCAGGGCGCTGCCAGTGACATCAGCGCTGTGACATCATGCTCAAGGCCAAGGCGGCATGGGGGGACGTGGGTGTCCAGTGGGATGCGGGCGACCGGTGGGACACGGGTGGCTATGGGATGTGGGTGGCCAAGGGCCACGGTGTCCAGCCATCAGGGTGCCAGCGGTACCGCCGCCCTGGAGCTGCCACCCTGCTGCCCTCCTGGGCTGCCCTGAAGGGACCGGCGGTGACAGGGTGGCCCAGCCGGCTCCCCTGGGCCTGCCACACGCCTACCCAGATCCCCGTGGCCGGGTGTGCTGGCGTCCCCGGCCAGGGCTGGGATGAGGCAGCTCGGAGCAGTGGCATGTTGCCAACAGGGCTCTCTGAGAGGGTCCCAGCTGGTGGGGACCGGGACGGGGACAGAACAGGGACAGCCTGGCCAGCAGCTCTGTCGGGGCCGGCCGGGGGGGCTTTGGGTTTACCCGGTAAACCCCCGGGTTTACTGGGGCCTGGTTTACCAGGATGGGGGAGCGATCCCTCCAGCTTGCTCGGCTTCCCGCGGCTCTAGCACAGAAAGGAAAGCGGACGTAACACCCTGCTTTTGGGTTCAGACAATAGGAATTCAAGAGCGAGGAGCGGCCCAGCTGCGGGAGCTAGCCTGCCCTTCCAGCGCCTGCCCGGCCACACTCCCTTCAGCCCCAGCCCCCCCACGCTCCCCAGCGCTTTGGGGGGCCCCCGGCCCTGGGCGCAGGCCTGGCTGCACCCTGACGTCACCTGGGGTGTCCCCGGCTGGAGGGCACGGGGTGGGTGGGGTGGCCCTGCCAACGCGTGGGGGGAGCGCCCCACCCCAGCACCCGTGGGTGCCCTGGGGCTGCCGCCAGCCCCGCACCATCGAGCAGGGTTCTGCCAGCGGGGTGTCCTGGCTGCCATCCCACCAGGGCTGGGGGGAACTGGGGGGGCCAGCTGGGGGGCCAGTGGGGCGCCTGGCTCCTACGTGCCGCAGCCCTGTGTCATTTCCCGCAGGCACGACTGGGGCTGGGTGCCTGCTTGCTCACCCGACATGCCACTGCACGCCGGCCGGCTCCATGCAGGAGCCGCGGGAAAGCGGGGCCCGGGGCTGCAGGCAAGCCAGGACCTGCGCCCCGCTCCCCACTGCACAGCCATCCCGGCGAGCAAAGCCCCCCCCCGAGCTGGGGTTGGAGGGCGCGGGGTGCCAGGGGGGTGGGATGGGGGCTACGGTGCTGGCCGCGTGGAATAGGGATGAGGGTGCTGACCTGCCCTTTCTCCCCAGCGGTGCCGGCGGGAGGCGGGGGTGGCACTGCGGGCGCACATGCACGGCACGCGGCAGGTGCCGCACCACCCTGGAGGGGCACCGGCCCCCCGTCCACCGCGCCCCAGCTCGGCGGCGGACTCATCCTGCAGCCTGGAGCAGGGGGGTGAGGAGGAGGAAGGGGGGGGCCCGGCTGCCCGCTCCCCCCCAGCCAGCGAGCGCAGCCTGGAGTTTGACTCAGGGTATTCGGAGGCATCGGGCGGCACGTGGCGGGAGGAGGAGGTGCCCGTGCGACGCCGGCACCCGCCGCCCTGCCAGCGGGCGCACCGGCTCTCCGCCGGCCCCGCTGCCCCACCACCAGCCCCCACCCGCCGTGCCCGCCCTAAATCCACCTCGGACGCCTGCCTGGAGCAGTGGCGGGTGCTGGAGCCGGCCGACACGCAGGACTGGACCGTGGCGCTGCTGTCACAGAGCCGGAACCGTCAGCCCCTAGTGCTGGGCGACAACTGCTTCGCCGACCTGGTGGAGAACTGGATGGACCTGCCCGAGGTGGGCACTGAACCCCGGCGCCGAACCCCCGCCGAGCCCTCCCGCCGGCTGGCCAAGCCCCCTGCCTTCCTGCTCAGCCTCTCAGGCAACGTACGCCGTAAACTGGCCAACATGGCCCGACCCCGGGGAGCCGAGGGTGCCCGGCTGGCGGGCCGCGAAGCCACCAAGCGTTTCTCCTGCCCGCTGGGGCTGGGGGGACAGCCCAAGGGCGCCTGCTTCCACCAGTCCCACAGCAACATCGCTCAGTTGGCCACGGACTTCCACCGCTTCACCGCCCTCATGAACAGCCGCAGCCGCCAGCCCATCATCTGCAACGATGTTATCGGCTACATTTAGCCCTGCCTGCACCCTTCTCCGCTGTAAATAAACCCCAATTTTGTACGGTACGGGCACAGCGATGTTTATCGGGGTGGGGGGGCTGCCTGCACCCTGACTCCGGGCAGGGGCAAGCAAGGTTGGTTTATTTTTGCGACGAGGGCCAACGCACCAGAGCTCAGCTGTTTTTATTGCATGGCGGGGGGGGGGGGTGGGGGTGTGTCACTCAGGGGAGGGAGCAGAGGAGGGGGGGTCGGGCATCTTCAGCCTCAGGATCTTCTCCCTCACACACGTAGGTCAGCTGCAGCTCACGCCGCCTTGGCTCCCCAGCATCCTCCAGGCTCGCTGATAACCTGTACCGGGGAAAGGGGGTTTTGGGGACACTGGCTTGTCCCCCCAGCTTGGTTGGGCACTCCGGGGGGGCCCTAGGCCCCCCCAGGGCACCCGGCCAGGCTGGGGGGATGCAGAGGCCGGCAGTGAGGGGCCGGGCAGGGGTCCCGCCACGGGAAATGCTGCCGGCAGGATGTTTATCCAGCAGCCGGCTGGGAGCTGCGCTGCAGCTGGAGCGGCTCAGGATGGAGGGAGAGGGGTCTGGCAGCCCCACTCCCCTCCCCGGGGAAGGATTGGGCCCTAGAGCTGGGGATCTACCTCTGTGCCAGCTGCCGGGCCCGTGTCTCCTCGTCCCCACCCCTGTCGTAGAGCATGGTGTAGCCGTGCAGGAGCATGGTCACAGTCCAGCCACGCGTCCTCTGCAAGAGGTGGGTGTCAGGATCTGGCCCTGTACCCCCCCCAGGGTGACCCAGCTGGGTGTCGCCTGCCCCAGGCTCACCTGCATCCAGTCCAGCACCTCCTGCACCGTCATCTCCTGCCCGTCTGCGCCGACCGCCTGCATCTCCAGACGGTCCCAGCAGCTCCACTCCTGCCCGCCATACTGCAAGGGGGGAGCGGGGGGTAGCAGCTGGCACTGCCACCCCCCTATCCCGGCTGCCCAGCCCCATGGGACAGGGATTGGTGGGGCGGGAGGGCTGAGGTACAGCAGGGCAGGTGAAGGGACCAGTCAGGGAGCAGGGGGACGGGGGCACCGTGGTGGGCTAGGGGCAACGGGGGGCACTGCCGTCCTCCCATCCCTGCTCGGGTCCAGGGGCAACGAGGGGCACTGCTGTCCCCCCATCCCTGCTCAGGTCCAGGGGCAGTGAGGGGCACCACCAACCCCCCAGCACAGCAGGGGGGGACCAGGGTTGGTATGGGGCCAGCGCAGCCCCCAGCCCCAGGCCAGGAAGGGCACACAAAGAGCCATTGAAGCGCTGCCCAGCCCCACACAATCGCCTCTTCTCGTGCCTGCGGCCCCCTGACCCCAGCTCCGGCCTGAAGGGGCCGGCGAGGCACCAAACTCGGGGCCAAGCGCAGGATGCGGGCCCCGCACCGTCTGGCATGGCTGCCCTGCCATCTGCCCTCGCCGCAGGCAGCACCAGCCCCTGCCCGTCCCCGCTCAGAAGGGGTGTTCACACCTGGCCGCTCGTCCCCTCCTGCCTTCTGCTGCCTTCTCACCTCCTGCCTTCTGCTGTCTGCACTTATCCCACCGGGGTGGAAAGGGCTTAACCCCATCCTCGCCGGGGCAGTACGGACCCAGGCCATTGCCCAGCGCAGAGGGAATTGCGCTGCCTGTCCCAGCGCCCCCGAAAGCCTGTGCCCTGGCAGATGCTGCCCCCCAAGGTGGGCATCCTGGGACCATAGGTGACGCCAAGTGGGTTTGTGGGATGTGTCCTCCCACCACGGCTGGCTAAGCAACTGGGCACGTCCTTGCCATGGGACACGGGGTGCCAGGCACTGCCGCGGGGACCAGAGGGCACGGCCAGTCCCAACGGCATCCCCTGCCCAGGGATGGTGCCAACCTGGGGGCACTGCAGCCAGGCAGCCCTGTGTGGGGTGCGAGGGGGCCGTGGGGCAGCCGGACAGCCCAAAGTGATGCCAGAGTCGGTGCGAGGCAATGGAGACACCTCCCTCCCCCTCTTCCTGCCCCCGGCCCTGGGCCCCCCGGGCCAATCTGGTTCCAATCGGCGCTTCCTGCCGTGCCGGAAGGGCTGCCTCGCACGCCATAAACCCCCAGACAAAGGGGCCTCTATCGCCCAGACGGTCCCAATCTGGGCAGGCCCCCGCCCCCGCGCTCCCTCCCCAGCAGAGCGGCTGCGGGCCGGCCCCCCACCACCAGGACCCCCGGCCCCGCTCCTCCCGGGCAGCCCTTCCCGGCCCGGTGCCAGCTGCTCTCCGGCTGCTGCAGCTGTTTTCCATAAGCCAGATGTGCTCGGCTGCTGCCTCCCCCCCGCCCTCTGGCCGCGGGGCTGGCCGTGGGGCCCACTGTGGGGCGGCGGGGCTGCCTCAGCCCCACAGAGCATCATCCTGGTTGGGCCCGAAGCTGGGGCGAGCGGGACGGCGGTGGTGGCTGGGTGCCAGGCAGGGGCAGCCACAGGAAGGAGCCGATTCCTCGCTGCCTGGCGGTGTTCCTGGCCCACCGCGGCACCGGGATCCATTTCCGGAGACCCAGGGCCAGGGCTGCCCCTCCTGCATTGCCACCTCCTTGCTCCTTGGGTCCCTCTGGCATCACAGCACCTGCCCTCGAGGCACCCGAGACCCCTGGGCGTCCGCCACCCGCCCTGCCCAAGGGAGAGGGTCCTACCTGGTAGGTGGGGGGTGGCGGGGGATGCGTGCGGAGCAGCCAGCAGTCAGACAGCCGGAGGTTGCTCTTGCGGTAGCAGCTGAGGTCCCGGCACCCCCACACCAGCTTGTAGATCTCCAGGCATGCCAGCCCGGCCACAGCCGCTGTGGTGGTGATGATGGCGGGCACGATGCGCCCAGCGATCCGCTTGCTCTGAGGACGGGAGTGGCGTCACCAGCTGCCCCGCGCAGGATGGGGACCCCCAGTCCCGTGGGCTGCCCCTCTCACCGTCAGCCAGTCAGCAGGGGGGATGCCATAGTTCTCCGCGCGCAGGTTGGATGCTGCTGTGATAAAGTCCATGTGGATGTTGTCGTCCTGCAGGGAAGAGTGCAGAGAGAGACGTCAACGTCTCGTGGGGATATTGGTGTCCCACAGGGACTAGCAGCCACCAACCCCCCGGGCTGAGTGGGGCTGCCTGCCCAGCCCCAGGTACCTTCTCGAAGTGGATGGGCTCCATCAGGGGCACTTGCACCTCCTCGCCCCCAATCAGCTCCTGCCTCCGCTGCACCAGGTCCTGGGTGAGCTCCGCCAGCCGCCCGCTGTCTGGTGGCACAGGGAGCCCTGGGATGGCACCCCTGCACCGCGGCATTGTGGGGGACACGGCACGGTGCCTCCCCCTCTCGGTCTGGGTCCTCCTGGGCGCTGGGGCAGGGACGAGCAGCACCACAGCCCCACCGCCACCAGGATGGACCCGGGGACGTGTCCCAGGGGACCCAGGAGCGCGGAAGCCTCACCTACAGGCACCTGTGCCTCTTCCTGCTCCTCTGTGAGAGGGATCCGGAGCCCATCCTGGGGCATGAAGGGTGGCAGGACCACGTTGCGGAGGATGGCCTGGACAGCCGCTCGGTCGTTGCATGGTGGCACCTTGTGCGCTTGGGCAAAGAGACGGGCAGCAGCCAGGATGTATTCCAGGTGGGTGTCCTGTGGGCGCAGAGCACCCGGGCAGCCAGGGTGGTCCACGAACCCACCGGGCCAAAGCCTGCCCACTTTGCCCCGAGGTGGAGATGGAGGTGCCTCTCCTCCTCCTCCAGCCATAGGGTACGCGTGGGCTGTCCCCAGCAGTGCCCTGGCCGACCGGGGGACAGAGCCAGACCCTGCTCAGGACCTGGCAGACCTGCACAGGCTGCGGCAGAAGGAGCACAGCTACAGTCTGGCATCCATTGCACCATTGGCACAGGCTTCCTCTCCCCCTGCCCGTACTGTCCCCGGCAGGGGACCCCAGCACTCCCCCCTGCACTCACGTTATCAGGGTCGAATGTCAGCGGATGGGGACAGCTCTTGTCCCCTGACCAGAAGGGGACACCCGGGCTGGTTTCCTGGCACAGGGAGAGCAGAGTCAGGCCCGGGGACACCGTCCCCCTGGCTATGGCAGGGCAGCCGGTGGAGGGGAGAGGGTGTGGGGGGTGCCAGCCCCATGGGCGCCGGGCTCACGTGCTCTGGGGGGCAGTTGTGCAGCAGCTGGGCGATGTCGTCGTGGTAGCAGCTCTGCCAGTGCCGTCGGGCCCAGCGCAGGCAGTCCTGCCAGTCCCGCGGCCGCTCCCGCAGGCTCCCCTGCACTTGCTCTAGGACCTCCAGAGCCTCCAGACCTGCTGGCAGCTGGTCCAGAAAAGCCGGATCTCTGCAAAACCAGGTAGTGCCACTGCTGTCCCAGGAGTGATCCCATGGGACATCCTGGGTGGGATGCAGCGGTCTGTTCCCCTCTCCCCATCCCCGGCAGTGGCGGCAGCGCCCCGGCAGGGCTGGCAGCCACTCTCCCGGCGCCGCTTCCCCAAGCCCACTCACTCCATGAACCGGTTGACACGCTCCGCAGGCAGCTGGAAAAGCCCCTCAAACTCATCGCGAGCCCACTGTGGAGGGGGAGCGAGGATTGAGCACTGGGACTCCACCCTTGTGCCCCCTGGGACCCCCAGCCCAAGCTAAGGAGGAGGGAGAGGCCGTGCTGGGAGCAGGGCCAGCGGCAGAGCTAGGGCTGCCAGCAGGAAGCAGCTGGGGCCGTATCCTGGCCATGGCCGGAGGGGGAAACGGGAAAGGAAGACAAAGGTGCCGGGGTTTCCTCGCTGGGTGCTGGAGCCGGCATGGCACAGCCTACCTGCAGCGTGTGCTGGATGGTGCGGGGGAAGTACCGCAGGGTGCAGAGGGGGAAGGTGCCATCCCTGGACATGTCCCCCGGCCGCAGTGGCTCCGTCAGGGAAGGCACCATGGGCAGCACATTTCCCCGCGGCCCCTCCGTGCCCGAGTCCAGCAGTGGCGTGTGGCAGCGTAAGCAGCAGCTCTCCAAGTAGGCACCTGCGGGGAGCCAGGGGTGCTGGGGAGCCAGGGGGCACACGACCAGGGGCTCAGCCCCTTTCTCCTCCCCGGTACTCACGGGCCTCCAGCGTGTCCAGGGCGCTGGCGACACCATCCAGGCGCCGGAAGAAGTCGTCCCCATAGAGCAGCTCGGTGGCAGGTCCCACCTGGTTCTGGTGAGCCACCACCCTGACACTGGGGTTCATGCGCCGCACGGCTGCCGCGGCCACCACCGACTTCGGCTTCTGTCGGGGGAAGAGAGGAGGTGGGCAGTTCTCCCCCACCCCATGGCCCCGGGGAGCCCCTGGGACAGCCAAGATGCCCTTTGCGGGGAGTTTAGCCCCTGCCTTGTGGCGCCTCACCGATACATCTGCCGTGCGGTAGAGGAGCTGCCGATGGAGGTTGGAGAGGGCGACGGTGTCCATGTCGGTGACGGTGAGGTCCCCGCCCGGCCCCGCCGCCAGCCCCATCATGGCAAAGTTTTTCAGCAGCTCGCAGCCGATGGCGCCGGCTCCCACCTGCCAGAGCAGAGCTGCTACAGCTCCTGGCATTCCGGCCGGCCGCTCCGCGGCCTCTCCCGGCACCTGCCCTGGCTCACCACAAAGTACTTCTGGCGGCCCAGCTGCTCCTGGAAGTCGGCCCCAAAGACGGCGATCTGCCCATCGTAGCGAGAGCCCCTCTGTCGGGACGGAGGAGCTGGGTGAGCACGGATGGCCGTGGCATCCCCGGTGCCCGGGAGGGGCCCAGGACATGCTCTCACCGGGGCGCAGTCCTCCTCCGTCAGCCGCTCGGCTCCCTCCAGCGCCAGGCACTCCAGGGCATCGAAGTAAAACCACTGGTCCAGGGGCAGGAACTTCCCGGTGATGGCCTGGGGCAGACGGGTCCCCGTCGGCTCCCTGGCCAGCAGGGTCCCCTCGTATCCCACTCCAGCCCTACTGCCCGGCCCGGTGTCCCCAGGTGGGCAGCAAGTGCCCTCTTGTGGCCACCAAATGCCACCAGACAGCTGTGCGAAGCCACATCCCAGGCCGGTGGGAACCCCGGATCCCTGCCCTGCTCACCTTCAGCACCTCCTGGGCCACCATGGCCCCCAGGACGGAAGCCATGGGGCACAGGTCCCCCGCGCTCACGCTGGCAAAGGCTCGCACGACATCCTCATCCAGGGGACCCTGCTGCGCCCCCAGGCTCCGCGCCAGCTCCAGCACCCGCTCGGCGTCCACCTGCGGGCAGAGGGGCGAGGGCAGCCCCAGGCAGGGGGGCAGAGGACCGGGGGGGACCGGGCAGGGGCAGCATGGGGACTCACCGACACCCTGGGCCGGGGCAGGTGGCCCCGCTCTCCCCGGAAAGCGTGCAGGGCCTGGAAGGCGGCGTGCAGGCTGCGGCTGCGCAGCAGTTCCTTGGAATTCGTCGCTTGGATCTTGGGATCTACCAGTGCCTGGCGCAGGGGCTCCTGCCGTCACAGTGCCAGGGCTGGGGCGAGCAGTTCCCCGGGGACAGGGCACGGCACGGCGGTGTGCCAGCACCGCAGGGCTGAGGGGGGACTTACATAGGAGTGCTCCTGGGGTAGCCACACCTGCGAGACCAGGCCCCCACGGCGGTAGGGCGAGAAGGAGCTGGTGTCGCCGATCTCCAGCTTGAAGGCATCTGGGAACGAAAGGGGGACAGACGTCACTGTCACTGCCAAGGACCTGGTAAGTTTCCCAACCCTGGGCTGGGGCAGCCGGGACCCCCTGGGCGACTCACCCAGCACACGGACGGGGATGGGCTCCCGGTTGTTCAGCTCCGTCATCCCCTCCACACCAGAAAACGTCACCAGGTCACCGTCACAAAAGGGGTAGCCATGGCTGTCCTCTGTCCCCACGTACGTCACCACACCCGGGTTGCCCTGAGGAAGGGAAGGGACATGAGAGCAGGGGGACCAGACTCAGGTGGCATAAAGCCACCGCAGGAGGCAGCAGCATTTGGCGGGAGCCTGCTGAGGCTCCCTACCTGGGAGATGTCCTGCACGACGGCACACACCGGCTCCCCTTCTGCCGGTTCATCAACGACAAATCGCTTCCCAAAGTCACAGAACAGTTGCCTGGAGAGGACCGACAGGGTTTTGCCGGAGGAGACGCCTTGCCAAGCTGCCCGAGCACCGCCAGGTCCTGCCCGGGGCTGAGCAGCCCCGCCAGCCGGGATGGGAGCACGGGCTACAGAGCAGGGTGGGGGGCTCGGCGGACAAGGTGACCCAGAGCCAGTGGCAGGACCCTGTGGCAGAGACCCCTTACCCTGCCAGCCCTTTGGTGTCGGCCACAATGAAGCAGATGCCCCGGTCATGGCAGAAGTCCCCAATACGGAGCTGCTCCTCCAGCGGGGACTCAGTCAGCACCACCACCTGCACAGGGGCCGTCAGCGGGTGCCACCGTCCCAGGGCACTCTGGGGCGTGTGGGCACGGGCTCACCTGGAAGGAGGCGAGGAAGGCCTCTGACAGCTCCCCGGTGTGAGCTGCCACCACCACGCGGGGGTTCAGCTCGGCCAGGACCCGCTGGGACACCTCGGCACGGTTCTGGCCCACGTCGCACTCCTCCAGGAGGAACTGCGGGATGGGCGCATGGCGGGGCACCCCATAAATTTGGGGTGCTGCTCACCACAGCGGGGCACTCCATGAGGCCCTGACCACACTGGTGGGGAGCCCTCTGCTAAGGACCGTACCTGTGACATGGGACACCCCGGGGGCCTTACGCATGATGATGAGGGGCACCCTGCGCCATACCCATGACTGGGACCTCCCATTCCACACTCCTTACCAGGACCCCCAACCTGTACCTGTGACTGGGAGCCCCCACCCTGTACCCATACCTGCAACAGGCATCCCCCAGCTGCACCCATACCCATTACCAGGACCTCTACTCATTCCCATACCCAGTACTGGGACCCCTCTCTGTACCCATACCCATTATGGGGACCCCCATCCATACCTGTACCCGCTACTGGGACCTCTGCCCATACCTGTAACTGTTACCGGGACTCCTGCCCACACCTGTACCCATTACTGGGACTCCTGTCCACACCCATACCCATTACCGGGACCCTCACCCATGCCCGTACCTGCTACCGGGACCCCCACGCACAGCTGTACCCCTTACCATGACCCCCTCCGCATACCTGTACCCATACCTGTTGCCAGGACTCCTGCCCACACCCATACTCATTACCAGGACACTTATCCACAGCCGTACCTGTTACCAGGACCCCTGCCCACACCCACGCCCATTACCAGGACCCTCACCCACACCTGTACCCATTACCAGGACCCCTTCCCATACCTGCACTCATTACTGGGACCCCTGTCCACAGCCACACCCATTATCGGGACCCTCACCGATACCTGTACCCGTTCCCAGGACCACCTCTGCATACCTGTACCCATTACTGGGATTCCCACCCACACCCGTACTCGTTACCAGGACACTTATCCATACCTGTACCTGTTACTAGGACCCCTGCCCACACCTGTACCCATTACCAGGACCCTCACCCGTACCCGTACCCATTACCAAGACCCACGCCCATACCCATACTCATACCCTTCCCACACTTGTACCCATTATCAGGACCTGTGCCCATACCTGTACTCATTACTGGGACCCCTGTCCACACCCGTACCCATTAGCAGGACCCACACCCGTACCCGTCACCAGGGGGTGCATACCTTTTCCCCTTTACTGGTACCCCCACCCACACTCGTACTTGTTACTGGGACCTCCACCCACACCTGTACCCGTTACCGGGACCCTCACCCATACCCGTACCCGTTATCGGGACCCCCTCCGCATACCTGTACCCGCTACCGGGACCTCCGCCCACACCTGTACCTGTTACCAGGACCCTCAGCCATACCCATACCCATACCCGTTACCGGGACCCCCGCCCACACCTGTACCTGTTACCAGGACCCTCACCCATACCCGTACCCGTTACCAGGACCCCTTCCCACACGCGTACCCGTTACCGGGACCACTCCCCACACCCGCACCCATTACTGGCACCCCTGCCCATACCTGTACCTGTTTCCGGGACCACTCCCCACACCCGTACCCATGACCGGGACCCTCACCCCTACCCCTACCTGTCACCGGGACCCCCGCCCATGCCCGCAGCCGTAGCCATGCCCCCCGCCCGGCCCCGCCGGTACCTGCTGGGCGCGATCGGCGGTGCAGGCGGTGCCGCGATCGTGCAGGACGACGCGCCCGGTTCCGGCTAACACCAACGCCGCCGCCACCTGCGCTCCGGTCCCGCGCAGCCCGGACACCAGCACCCGCGCCCCGGCCAGCCGCCGCGCCCCGCCGCCCAGCACGTACCTGCGGGGCAAGGGACCGTCAGCGTTGAGGGGGGGGGGGGACACGGACGACACGACCGGGGACGGGGCCATCGGGTGCCCGGTGCCCGCACTCACAGCTGCCGGGAGTACAACCCCTCCTCGCTGCCCGCCATGGCGGCCCCGCCCATGGTGGGGACAAGGAAGGCAGGTCCCGCCCGCCTGAGCACCCGCCTCCGGGAGGAGCCCGTGGCCGAAGGCGCCGCTTGCCGGGGAGGCCCCGCCCGCCCGGAAGGCCCGGCGGCGGCCGGCGCAGCCATGGCGGCGGTGGCGGGGGTCTGGCAGTCGCCGTGGCGGGCGCTGGTGGCGCTGGGCCGGGAGCTGGCGGCCGAGTGGGCGGCGCAGGACGTGCGGGCCGCGCTGTGCCAGCTGCTGCTGCTCTGGCTGGGCCTCAGCCTGCTGGGCGTCCGCCTGGCCTGGCGAGCCTACGGCGGGGCGGTCGCCGCGCTCTGCTACCGGACGGGGCCCGCCGCACGCCGGCCTCCCGCCACCGCCACCGGCCCCGGGCCCGCCCGGCCCCGCGCACACTCCCTCTCCCCCGCCGGCCCGGCCGGACGCAACGGCGGCGCCGAGCGGCACTGCCCGCCCCGGTGAGTCCCGACCGCGACCGGGCCCGACGCCGCTAACCGCCCCCCCCAACCCCAGCTCCGCCGCCCGGCCCGGCCCAGCGCACCCCAGTGAGCGCCCCCCCATTCCAGTATGTCCCAGTGAGCGCCCTCCCGGCTGCACCCCTGGGACAGCACAAGCCAGCAAATCCCCCCCCAGCTGCACCCCCAGACCAGTAGAGCCCAGTGAGCGCCCTCCCGGCTGCCCCCAGACCAGTACAGCCCAGTGAGCGCCCTCCCGGCTGCATCCCTGGGCCAGCACAACCCAGCAAATGCCCTCCCAGATGCCCACCTAAACCAGTGCAGCCCAGTGAGCGCCCCCCAGAGCCCAGTACGCCCCAGTGAGCATCCTCCTGGCTGCCCCCCAGGGTGTCCTCCCCCTGTGCCGAGGTGCCGCCCCAGCCCCGCTCACGCTGCCCCTCTCTTGCAGGGAGGGCTCAGCAGCGGAACCAGCGAAGACGCACCGGGAGTGAGGAGCACCGGGACCCGCCGGGCACTGCCCGCACCATTAAAGCGCTGTCCCCCACCTGCCACCTCTTGCTTTGGCACCCGTCACTGGAGAGGAGGCCAGGAGAGTGGGGCAGGGGCGTTTATTGGGGTGCCGTGCCCGCAGCGGGTGGTGGCCTCACTTGGCCATATAGTACTGGGTGGGAACGAAGGGCATCTTGGTGATGACGGCCGGGTGCTGCTTCTTCCGCACCTCGACGGTGAGTGCGGTGCCGGCCCGGCTGTGTGCCGCCTCCACGTAGGCCATGGCGATGTTCTTGCCCAGGGAGGGCGAGGGGCAGCCGCTGGTCACCGTGCCTGGGGCCATGAGGTGAGCGGGGAGGTGAGCGGGGGCCGGCAGCCCCAGCACCCTCCCCTGCCGTGGGCGCAGCTCGGGGCCATGCCCGCGCCAGCCTCGCTGCCCCCACTTACCCACAGACGTGCCCTCGGGGCCCAGAATGGCCGTGTGGGGACGGATGGGGGGTCCCACTGACGTCAGCCCCACACGCCTGCGCTTCGGCTTCTCTTTCACCTGTGCCATGATGACAGCCGCGCCGGGGAAGTCCATGGCCGCACGCCGCCGCTTTCCTGCGGGGCAAAGATGGGCGAGGGTTGGCATAGGGACTCCCCACCCTTCTTTGTGCCAGCAGGTCCTGCTCTGGCGATGCCTGCCTGGCCCCCCTGCGCCCTGTTAGGGACGTGGGGACACCTCACCCCTCTGCCCACCCTGAGGAGGAGGTGGGGGCGGACGTGGCTCCAACTTACCCAAGGTCCACAGCAGCCCAGCCTCGGCAGGCGTGGTGGTCTCGTCGATGTCATTGCCGTAGAGGCAGAGCCCGGCCTCCAGGCGCAGGCTGTCCCTGGCCGCCAGCCCCGCTGGCCACACCTCAGGGACACCCAGCAGCCTCTCGGCCAGCTCCACCGCCCGCCCCGCGGGCACCGAGATCTGCGGGGGGACGCGGACAGGGTTAGCAGGGCACGGTGCTACCCTTGATACGGCGGTGGGGGGTGCTGGCGCAGCTCACAGGGTACCTCTACGCCATCCTCGCCAGTGTAACCGCAGCGCGTGACCCGGCAGCCCGGCACACCAAAGACCGTCGTGGTGATGCTGTTCATGAAGAACAGCTTGGAGAGGTCATCCGACAGCCCCGCCTGCAGCACCCGTGCCATGGAGGGACCTGGGGAGGCAGGTGGCTCTGGGGGACGGCAGCGTCTGGGGAAGGGGGGGACACGGGGAGGGCACGGACGTCCATTGGGCAAGGACCCAGAGGAGGGCGCAGCCTGGCACCTGCTGAGGGAGAGACCCCCGCGCGGTGATGCTTGGTGCCAGCCCACGTGGGGTCCCCGCTACCTTGCAGAGCCAGCAGCGCGTTGTCCGACACCTCCAGGTGGACGTCACTGCCGGCAGCCTGCAGCTCCGCCACTCTGTCCTGCCAGGGTGACAGCGGGCTGCTAGCACAGGGGGTCGGGCTGGTGCCAGTCCCGCACGTGGCCGTGGCCCCCTTGCCCCGCACAGCCATGGATGTCACTGAAAGGTGGAGGGGGGCTCATTCCCACCACGTGTCCCCACCTGCGGTGGGTCCTGGGTTGCCACATACCCTCATGACAGCCAAGTCCTTTTCGGCACAGCCAGCGTTGGACACCACATAGAGGTGATCTTCTGACGTGTTGGTGACAATGAGGTCATCTACGATGCCGCCCCTCTCGTTGGTGACCAGTGTCAGGGTGCCCTGTGGGACATGGCCCCTGGGAGCGCGGGCAGGCTGCCCGTCCCCTCCTGCCCTCCTGGGTGTCCCCAGGGACCTCTGACCCCACTGGCCACCCGGTGCCCCATACCTGTCCCGGCTTCAGCTCGCCGATGTCCCCCACCACCAAGCTCTCCATGAACCTGACACGGTCCCGGCCATACACCCGGGTCTGGAAGGTGCCGGGGAAGCGGGTGAGGGGGTGTGGGTGCCATCCCCCTTCCCTCCCCCCCCCATCCCGCCCCGGCTACCTGCAGCATGTGGGAGACGTCGAAGAGGGAGCAGTGGCGGCGGGTGTGCAGGTGGGACTGCAGGTGGCCCTGCCCGTAGTGCAGCGGCAGGCTCCAGCCGGCGAACGCCACCATCCTCCCGCCGCGGGACCGGTGCAGGGCGTCCAGCGGCGTCCGCTTCGCTTCCCCCCCTTCCCCGACCCCCCCGGCCCCGCTCAGCGGCGCGGAGGCCGGCGGCCAGCGGGGCAGCGCGGCTCGGCAGCCCGCCCGCAGCATCCTTCCCCCTTCCCCGGCACGGCGCGGCCCGGGCCCCGGCCCCGGGGACCCTGGGACATGGAGTCCGTCCGGCCCCCGCCCCGCCCCGCACCGCACATCGGCACCGCCTCCCCCGCCGCCGGCCCGAGGGGATGCTGGGTGCGGGTCCTGCCCGGGCACGGCCATCCTCACCCCCCCCTCCCCGCAAATGAGACAGGCAGGCACAGGCAGGACGAAGGTAGCAGCTTTTAGTCGTGACCGAGGCTCCCCACGTCGCCCCCCGGCACCTCCTCGGCCCCCCGAGCATGCCGGAGGCCACCCCAGCACCCACTTTTCTGCAGGAGTCTCATCCCGCAGGCAGGGCAGGCAGGGCAGGCAGGGCCAGCGGCAGTTCCCCGGGGCAGAGGTAGGGTGAGGGAGCCGGGCTCTGCCCGCTGGGACGGGCCAAACGCAGAGGGCACCGGCCTGGGAGAGGCTCCTGGGGGGCTCCAGGGCGGCAGCACTGCCCGCCATCGCCGGCCAGCACAGGAGGAGTTGGGGAAGGGGCATGGGGAGGGCCTGGACCCCCCCTGGGGCCGATGCGGGAATCTGCTTGGGCCTTGGGAGCGTGGAGCTCCCTCCGGCCGGCACCCGCGGGGCTCACGTGTAGGAGAGCAGGTTGATATCGTAGCAGCCGTCCACCTGGAAGAGAGAGCAACCGTCGGTCCCTGCGCAGCACCGTAACACACTGTGCCTCCCCGGCACCATCGCTCCACAGGGATACCCATCCTGCCGGGAGCAGCCCCTCCGGGAGGGCTCCCCCAGCGATGCGGGGAGGCCAGAGACCCCCCAGGAGCAGGGTGGCGGGACTCACGTCGAAGCGCCCGATGCGGGCAGCTGCCTGGCGAGCCCGGATCACCTCCGTCAGCACCCACATTTGCTGTACCTCCGTCGACACCTTCTCCGGGTCGGGGAGCTCCTGGAAAGAAGTGGGCACAATGCTGCGGAGCGGGGATGGCCCAGACGGGCTGGATCGCCCCAGGGTCGGGCAGCGGTGTGGCTGGACGGCACCCCCTCCCCGGAGAGCTGGGCACTATCGCGATGGTGCCCACGCTCCCGACGTGTCAGTGGTTTCCCAATGCCGGGTGAGCGGGGGGCCCCACTCTAGGAAAACAGGCAGCTGGAGAAAGGGGTGACCCTGAGCCCTGGGGCCATGGTGCCAACACAGCCCGTCTCCGCTGGCGGGCATCCAGGGCAAGGGCAGAAAGCAGATTGCTGGCTAATGATTAAAAACCTAATCGCACAGTCCAGAGTTTCCCAACAGCCTCCCTCCGAGGCGCTCCTTGGTCTTGGTGACAGAACTCCCGCTGCAAGCACCGGTTTCCCCCCAGGGACCTTTAGCCAGGCGGGATGGGCAGGCTCAAGAGCAGCTCTCCATGCCAGGGTGAAGCTCTGCGCCGCTTCTCCCCTGCCCAGCTCTGCCCGGGATGCCAGTGGGTGCCTCGTGGTGATGCTGGGAACAGCCAAACCCAGAGCAACCCCCAACACCTCCCCCAGACCACCCCTCGCGAAGGGGGACGTGATCCAAGCGATCAGCAAGGGACTGTGGTGTCCTCCCCAGCCTGCCGGACAGGGACCAGAGCTCCCAGACCTGCTGGGGCTGGCAGAAGCCATGCTGCTGCCCCAGCGTAAGCTCCGTAGCACTGAGGCCCGGTGGTGCGTGGCACCGCTTCTGGCCCAGGCTGCGCCTACGGGCAACAGCAGTGGCTGATTCAGCAGGATTCCGGGGGCGAGCCAGCTGCCTGCCCCTGCCCTGCTCTGTCCGGACTTTGCTCACCGAAGGCCACTGGCCAGGCAGATGCGGCTCACAAGCTGTAAACACGTGCCGTGGCTGTGATCTCCCTCTGCCCACGTGCCACCCTGGCCAAGCAACGCGCTCCCCCGGGCGCACCCTCTGCAAAGCGCCAGGGACAAGCCAGGCCACGCTGTCCCCACATGTCCCACCTGTCATGCAATGCTGCCCACCCAGCGCTCCCATGGGGACGTTCCTGTCCCCAGACTAGTGGGCAGCTAGACTTCAGTGTCACCTCAAATCACACATCCCCATGGAAATATTTTTCCTTCTGAATGCTGCAAACTGTTTCCAGCACAAGGCATGGCATTTCGGGGCTCCACAGCTATTCCTGATGGGAGTGTGGAGCCAATGGGGCAGGGATGGGGCTGGCAGTCTCACAAGTGACATCTGTGCCCATGGCTGGCACCTCACCCAGGTCCCTCCTTCTCTGTAATACCTCAGCAGGGACTACTCACCCCGTGCAGGCTGGCTGGCTGCTCCGGAGGGGTCAGCTGGGAGAGCCAGGAGGGGAAATCCTTCTGGGGGCTCTGAAATAAATCCAGAGGGTCACAGGAGGGGTGTCCCCAGTCCCACCTCCATCCCTCGCACCATGCAGTGTGCTGCAGTTTGGAGCCCACCTGTATTTATGTTGGTATGGGTATAAGATGTGCTTTACTGAAAGGGAACTTTGTGTTTAGGTTGGGTGTTTGCAACCTGTAATTTGGTGCAGCAGCCTCCAGCTCCGTCCCGCTGCTCAGACGCACATCCACCTCCAAAACGGGCAGGGGCGGGGGTGGCTGGAGCAGTCTCTCCCCGGCCCCCAGCACACATGGGGACCCCAAGTGCCCCAGTGAAGGACAAAGACTTGGACCCACTCCCCTGTGTCCTCTGGAGGGTGCCTGAAGCCCCTGGAGCTGTGGGGAGCATTGCCAGGTGCAGGGCTTGGGGCTGGTGGCCTGTTCTGGACCTCCTGCCTGGGCGGTGGGGGGCAGCATGGGCACCCGCTCACCTTCGGTCCAGGGGGAAAAATCTGCAGCTCCTCAATGGTGAAGTGGAGCCAGACTGGGGAGGGCTGCCGCAGGATGAACCGCACCGCTGTCACCTGGTCCACGTCACACAGCATCTGAAGGGGCAAGGATGTGGGGAGCCGTCACCGCCGGGGCTACAGCAGGGTCTGGCCAGGCTGGCACTGCTCCCAGGCAGCTTTTGGGATTTGCTCCAAAAAAAACCCCAACCCCAACCCACCCCGGATGGAAGGATCCCGAGGGAAATGTCACCTCGTGGTGGCTAAGAGGGGCATGGGCAGGCACGGGGACCCTTGCTACTGAGAAGGATGTCATGGGGAGGCACCGTGGGGACCAGACGACGGCTGCCATGGGGGCACGGTGGGCCATCAGCACAGGGCCCCGGGGACCAGGAGCCGCCCTGGGGTGAGCCCCAAGGGGTGTGGGTGATGCCGTGGCCACCCTCCGGCCGTGCCGACCTGGTGGCGGCGGAGGGAGAAGTAGTCCTGGGAGCCCTCCTCGGTGTGCGGGCAGGGCATCAGGCAGTAGTCCCGCAGGCAGGTCACCCAGCGCCGGGAACCGGCGGGGCCGGGCCGTTGCACCCGCACGCTCAGGAAGGCCGTGTAGAAGTTCCTGAAGACAATCTCCTGCACCTGCGGGACCGGGGGCCTCAGACCCTGCACCGGCATCGCCCCCGACACCGGCACCTACCCCCCCCGCCCCCCGCAACGGCACCCGCACCGGCATCCCCCCCTCCATACCGGCACCCGCGTTCCCCTCCCACACCAGTACCGGCACCAGAATCCCCCCACCTGCCCCTGCTGGGACCGGCACCGGCATCCCCTCTCCGATACCGGCACCCGCAGCGGCATCCCCCTCCCATGTCGGTACTGGCACTGGCGTCCCTCCCCCCCGCCCCCTCCATACCGGGACCGGCACCGCCCCCAGCATCCCGCCCCACACCGGTACGGGCGCTGCCCCTGGCAACACCCCGGCACCGGCATCCCCCACGGACACCGGCACCGCCCCCAGCACCCCCTCCCCACACCGGGACCGTTGCCGCCCCCAGCATCCCCCACTCCCGCGCCGGAGCCGGCATCGGCATCCCCCTTGGCACCCTCCCCGGTCCATCCCCGGTATATTCCCCCCATACCGGTACCGCCCCCGGCCGCACTCACGTCGGCGGCGGCTCCGCGGGGGAAGCGGAGGTCGATGACGGCGACGCCAGGCCGCGCCGGCTCGGCCCCCCCGCCCAGCTGGAGTACGGCGGCGGGGCGGGGGGCGCAGGGCAGCGGGGACCTGCCCGGCCCCGGCCCCGGCCCCGGCGCTCCCGACATGGCGGCGCAGCGCAGCCGCCCTCCCTGGGCGGGGCCCGGCTGTGCGCGGTGACGTCAGGCGCCGCGCCCACCGGAAGCGGAAACCCCCGATAGCGCCACCAGGGGGCGCCGCGCTGCCGCGCTCCCGGTGTCGGCCGCCCACCGTCTCCCCCCCCCCTCGCCGCCAGTCCCCTCCCGTCCCGTCGCGGCGGCGGCAGAGGCAGGGCTGTGGTAAAGCAGACGGTTTATTGACTCCACACGGTCCTTTACACAACGCGGACACCGGCCCCGGCCCCTCACCTCCCCCAGGGCCGGCACCGAGGGGCCGCCCCCCCCGCAGGCCGGGCCCTCGCCCACCCAGCCGCTCGCCCGGCGGCGGCGGCAGCTCCCCATGCCCGGAGGGAACGGGGTGGGGGGTAACAGCTGCGGCGTGCGCGGGGACACCCCCGTCCCCGCCGCACTTCTCCTCCCCCCAGAGAACGCCGAGGGAAAACACAAATTAATCCATGCTTCGGATGACGGAGAGAAAAAGAACAGCTACAAAGTGAAGGAAGGGGCAGGGGGCGGCCGGGGCGGCCCCGCGGCTTGGCCCGAGCAGGGCGGCGGGTCCCCGGAGCCGGCACTAGGAAACTAAGCTCGTACAAACTGCTGGCAGCGGTACACCGGTTTTTAAGTCTTTTTGTTTTTTTAATAAAACAATTGGAGGCTGTATCAAAAAATTTAGTAAAAAATTAGATTTGAGAGTTCACTGATTTTATTTTACTATTAACTATTCCTTAGCACTTTTTTTTCCCTTTTTTTCTTTTCTTTTTTTTTTTTTTTTTTTTTTTTTTTTTTAAACTTTTTAACTTTTCCAACAGCGCCCGGGCACAGAGCAGCCGGGAGGAGGAGTGCGGCCCGAAGGCAGGGGCCGGTGAGGCCGTTCCGGCACCACTCTCAAGGAGGAGTCGAGGCAAAGAGACGGCACCGTGCTACAGAGGAAACACCCCGCCGTCACCGAAACACCTCGCAGGGAGGGGATTTTGCTTAAAAAAAGACCACCCTGACCCCGGCACTCGCTGGGAAGCGGAAAAGCCAGTGTGACGCAGGGCCCGGCTCACCCTCCCGGCACAGCGTTGCACCCCGAGGTGAAGCCAAAGGTACCCCAAGCCAGTCCGCCTCAACTGATGACTATTTTATGATGCGTGAGAAAAATAGGATTTCTTTGATTAAAAACAAAAATAATAATAAAAGAATCAAACCCCGAACCAACAAGCTGATCCCCCCGAGGAGGAAGAGGAGGAGGAGGCCGGCTGTCCTCGAGAGTCTCCCCTCCTCGAACCAGCGCTGAATCACCCCTGGAGCTCGCCTGCAGCACAGCACTGCCCTCCCCCTCCCCAAAACTACACAGCCCAGTTTAGGTAAACAGCAGATTAAATGTAAAAACTTAAAACATCGACTTCAGAAAGTCCCTTGAATTTAATTATTTTTAGGCTACCTTTCATGTTACGTCCTGTAGCTAGACACACGTGAATAGAAAAAACAGTACAGTTAGTGTTAAAGGCAAACAGCGGAGACCCAGAGTGCTACCCCAGTGCTGCCTGCTCCTCCCATCCCGACCCATCCCGTCCCCCCTCCCTGCCCGCTGCCCCGTCCCCGGCCCTGGCCAGAAGCCCAGCCGCCGGGAAGGCGTGTTTGAGCCGAGAATTTTTTTTTTTTTTTTCTATGAATAAAATAAAACCAAAGCTTGTTAGGCAAAAATAAAACAAGTGTCCCCCCGAAGTCCCGTGAGCACTCCGGTGCGGCGGGCACAGCCGGGGAGGGCCTGCTGGGGAGCGGGCTGGGCTTTCGGGGTCCCGGCTGGTGAGGGGGCTGCCGGCCCACAGACAGCACTGGCGTGGAGCTGGAGGCCCCTTCTCCCCCCGAGAGCCTCCCGTTTGTTAAGGGGGGACGTAGGGTGGCGGGGACCTGTACGGGGTCATGTTCTTCGGACGGGAGCCTTTCCCCTCCATGGGTGCGGTGAAGGGGGGGGGAGGCTGGTAGGGCGGAGCGTTGGGGTCCTCGTCCCGCAGCGGAGTGTACTCCCCGATGGTGTCCTGGTTGAGCGGCGTGGTCTCCGGCATGCTCTGGTTGGGGTACTCGGGGGGGGGCAGTGGGGCTTTCTCCTCCTGGAGGATGAGGGGCATGCTGGAGGACGGCGGAGGCTTGGAGTCATCCAGCTCGTCGGCGAAGATGATGGGCACGCCTTTCTTTATGAAGGTGGCCTGGTCTTCGATGGTCAGCTTCCCTTTCCTCTTCTTGCGGTAGCAGATCATGGCGATGATGCCGGCCACGAGGAGGATGGCGGCCACCACCACGGCGGGGATGACAGTGTGCAGGTACACATCGTCCTCGCTGCTCTTCTCAGGGTCTTTGCCCGCCACCACCGTTGGCGTCGCTTCCGAGATCACCCTTCCATCCTTTGTCACAGGGATGAATTGGATGTGCCTACAGCTGCCGGAGCCGACCACCGACACGTTCAGAGGCTTGAACTCAGGCTGCAAGACGTTGGAGAAAGCCAGGCTTGGCCCACCGGAGTCATCCGCAATTTTTTTGCTCAAAGTCCGTATCTGCTCCCGGGGGCAGGGCTCCAGGGGCAGCGTGTTGTTCGTCCACTCCACTACGATGGAGCCTTTGGTGATGTCCTGCACTGTGATGGTGCTGCTGTTCCTGTCGCCAAACGCCAGAGCCAGCTTCTTCACCAGCATGATCTTCTTATTGATGTCATTCACCACTGTGTTGTGGTCCCCTTCCAGCCTGGCCTTGAACTTCACCGGAGACTTGTCTCCGTGTGGGCGTTTGTGGACGTGGATTTCGAAAGCATCCACAGCGAAGAGCCCGCCTTTGTCGGTCGCATACATGAAGTACTCGTGCTTCCCGATGTGGTTGTGGTCCGGCATGCCGTACATGAGCTGGCTGGTGCTGTTGAACTGCACCCATGAATTCTCCTCTATCATCTGCTGCTCCTTCAGCTTCAAGGTCAGCTGCAGTTTGTCAGTGGTGGTATCTTCCTTGTCATAGAAGGTATCTGATGGTATTTTAACCTCGAAGTAGGTGCCCTCCCACGCATCGACCCTGTCGATGTGGTTTGTCAGCTTGGGTGGCTCATTTGGCTCCCAGGGCCGGGGGATCCCACTAGCTGTAGTGCGTACACGGGTTGGTGGGGAGGCCGTTGTCAACTTGGAGATGGGGGATCTGGTTGTGCTGGGAGGCTTTGTCGGACGGGGTGTTTTGGGTCTTCGAGTAGGCCTTCGCGTCGTTGCCGTGGAGGAATCTGTTGTCGATGGTGTGGCTGGCTTCAGAGTAGAGACTCTGGGTTTCTTGGTGGTAGTTGTGGGTGGTGTGATCACGGCTGTGGGCTCTACATACCCGGGCATTGTGGGGCGAATTGGCACAGAGGCCGTGCCGGTGCCTTCTGCTACCCTGGTTGGCTGGATCGGTCCCAGAGTGGGCGTCTGGACAATGGGGCCCCTTGTTCTGATGGTGACCGTAGGCTTCCTCGGCAGCGGTATGGGCTCCCGGACTGGGGGTGCCGTTGTCTCTGTGGGAGGCGCGATGGCGGGAGATGTCGGGGTGGGGACGATCCTGGTTGGTGGCTCTTGCGCGGCAGTGGTGGGCGGCCCAATGGCAGTCAAAGGTGTAGGGGTGGCGTTGATCTGCCGCCGCATCCTCTTTGGGAGGTGAGGTTTCTTGTTAGCAATGTGCCAGCCAACAACAGGGTAGCCAAGGCGGGCAGACATGGTCCCTTCCTTAGCTGGAGCCTCCACCTTGCTGATATTGGGGACACTATTTTGGCTCAGAGAACATCCCAGTTTCCATGAGAGTAAGGCCCCATTTTCCACCACTTTCTTTGCATTTCCCGGTCCAGCCATGAAGGCTGACATATCGAAGAGTCTGTTATTTACAACAGGAACCAACTTCATGTTATGAAGTTCCACCTCTGAGAAGCTTCTCATTCTGTTTAAGAGTTCAATCCTCTGCTTTGGCGTCATTTTTGTTAAGTCGGCATCCAAAATGACAGTCAGGATAGTGACCGGCTCTTCTGAGCTGCACACAAACGGCGCTGCATCACCTGTGTCTTGGACAGCCACTCTCACCGACTGAGGCTCATTGTGGTCTTCTTGGTGGACCTCAATGGAGAAGACGTTTGCAGTCTGTGGCACGTAGCTCCCGTTCGGGAAGGGCTGCAGCGTGTTCACTGAGATGTAGTGGACGCCCTTGTCCGTGTCAAGGGGCAGCCCTTCCAGGGAGCTGCTCTCCGCATTCCAGTGTAACCAAGAAGGCAAGGAGTCCTTCCCAGCTTCGGAGATCTACCAAATAAAAAAAAGGAGGTGCTTTTAGAAGTACAGCATTAGGACAGGCTCTAGCGGCAATAACATTTAATTTAAAGGATTAAAGAAAAAAAATCCATGTATAACAACCGGGGAAGGAACATCCTGGCCAGAGTAGGGCAGCCCATGTCTCCTCCTCCACATGGTGACAAGGACGAGCTCTGCAGGGTGCACTGGTCCCAAAGGGCTTAAGGAGCCAAGGGAGGTCATAAGGTCCTGCAAAGGTCCCTTGCCTGCAGGCACCAGCTCTCTAGCACTTGCTGTGCAACTACTAAGCATAAGTGCTTCATTTTCTCCAAGGGCAGAAGGGGAGTTGAAGTCACGGGGACAGCTATGAAGCTGTGAGGTTACGCGACACTGTAGGGCCAGGCCAACAACTGCCCTCCTCCCACTTCTTCTTCTTCCTCTCCCATCCCTGCCGTCTCGCTTCTCTCCTCACCTGATCACACCCTGCAAGCCCATTGCTCCAAGCACTCAGCAGAACTTACTGTTAACTTCCAGCTTTGTCCTGCTGCACCCAGCAGCCAGGCTGGGCTGGAGGGGCCAGAAGCCGGCAAACTACGGCTCGGAGTCCCCCGCCTGGTGGGAGCACACCAGCTCTCAAGAAGCAGCAGCAAATCCCGAGAGCTATGCAGCCACTTAAAACACGGCATCCTCCTGCACTGCCGGCGGAACGGCCAGCCGGGGCCGAAGGAGGGGAGCACACCCGACGTCTGGCCACCCCAGCACTGCGATGGCTAGCGTGGGCAATGTCCACGGGCACTGCTGGACACAGGACGGCACACCAGCCTGGCTTTATCCTCAGAGTTAGCTTAAAATGAAGGATTTCACTTTCATATAATAACTTGCTTCTGCAGACTAGAACCAACGGGCAGCTTTGGCCCAGACCGCAGGCACCTCAGGACTCCAACACACTATTTACTACCTCTTTTAGGTCAACAACAACACCTTTTTTTTTTTTTTTTTTTACGTGACTCACGGTGTGGATTAGTGAAGCGCAGTCCAAGAGCACAAGTCTCCCCTGCAAACTGTGTGGTCCAACCGCAGGGGCAACGTACGCCAACGATGGCATTTCCGTATGCTCCAGAGGAGATGCGAGCCAGAAGTAACCTCACTGGCTCTCTTCGCTTCCCAATTTATCTATTTGTACTGTTCTGAGCCCACCCTCCTCCTCCGATTCTGAGTCCCCTCCCCAGCCAGCCCACATCCAGACCCTGCGGGTCTCCTGACTGTTTTGCTCATGCGGAGAAGACACTAGTTCTCTCCAAAACGTCACCAGCACGGCTGAGACCCTGTCAAAGTGCTCCCCACCCTGCAAAGGGAAAAGCCACACATGCCGGAGCCCAGGGGACTCCTGCCTCCCACCTCAGGCTACAGCTGAGGGTGGACGTAAACCCCCCAAACCCCCCGTTCCCAGCAGCTGACGTCTGCCTGTCTGCGCTACAGCCGCTTGCCGATCACGAGGCATGGGGGAGCAGCTCGGGCTGTGCAGTGGAAGGGGACACTGCCAGCTCGGCGGGCTGTGACATTTCCCGGGGCTGTAGGTACCCCAGGACAAGCAACTTGAGCTTCGCCACCCTCCCTGCCCTGGGGGGTGTTTGGAAAGTGCCTCCCTGGGAATTCACGGCCACCTCTCCCACCCAGGGCCTGGCAGCACCACAGCCGGAGACAGTGGGGTCTTGCGTGACGCCTGCCCTGGCTGGGCTTGCCACAAGGTATGTCCCCCCACGCTCAGAGGAAACAAGACTTTTTGGGCCCCACAAAGACAGATTTAGCAGCCTGGTTGAGGCTCTGGGCTTAATGCAGTCCAATGCGGAGCTGCGTTCCAGCTCTCCTCTTGAAAGGGTGCTTCGGTTACTCTGCAATTCTGTAAAGCTCATACATATTTCATAGCGTATCCAGACGCAAAGCTGGGTGAGCAGCTTTGCAAGGAAACCTGGCTGGCGGGGGTGCCCCCGCGTGCGGCAGCAGGCGCAGGGAAGGGCTGGACTCCCCAGACCTGCCTGACCGCAGGTCCTGCTGGGGAAAGCCCCTGGCACGTACAGAGAGCGATGGCCGGTGCTGCAGGGCTGGGCAGAGCCAGGAGTCCCGGGTACCTCTCCCACCCCCCACCTGCAGGCAGGATCCAGGCAGCACGGTGAAAGGCAGGGCAGGGGGGTTCACAGACCCCCCCGCTGCAGGTTTCGGCACACTGAAGAGTCTGGATGTGCAGCTCTGCAAGGATAACGCAGGACCCAAAAGTCTTTTGGCAAGAGCAGCATGAGATCGCCTTCGTGCAAGAGCCGCAGAGGGTTTCGGCCACGACCGTAGGGGCAACACCCTCATTCCCCTCCTCTGCAAAGGATCAGCCCCGCTTTTAGCCAGCCTGGACACAGTTTATAGAGCAGAGTTTAAAGCTGTTAGCACAGCTTTTAGTTAACTCCCCAGCAGCAATGCCAGAGAGCAGGAAATTAAGATTCCTGCCTTTAATAGACGGAAAAAGCCACCCCACATGCCCTACACCCCAATGTACGCCACCCAAACTGAGGTGCCGGGACGTGAACATCCTTCCACTCAGCCTTGCTGTATACTCACAGTGGGTTTTGGCAGGGCTACTGCTGCGTGCACCCGCTCCCCCACCGCAGCAAGAACAGGAGCTGCTTTTACCCCAGCTAGCCCGAAGGAAAACCAGCCCTTCACCTGAGACGGGCACACGGGAACAAAGGACCAAATTGTCCTTCGTCAGCATCTCTGCTGCCAAGAGAAGACAAAAGCTGGGTGTGATCCTGCCCCGCCAGAACCGGGGCTGATGTGCACCGGTGTTTGTTTAAAAAAAGAGAGTAGTTTCACCACACTCTCCAAAAACTGAGATGCCAGTACAGTGCCCTGTGCAATCCAGCACTGACATTAGCAGGAGCTGGACGGTGCCACTCTTTATCCCTTTGTGCCAAAATTAGCCACCAGCCTGCCCCCCGGGGAGGAGGAAGGGCAGGGCTGGGCACAGGTTAGAAACAGAAACATGAGGAGCCAGGACAAAGCTGCAGCGTTATTGAGGCTTACACAATCAAGGAGAATAAAAACTTTAATAGTGAGCGGTTAAATGCACGCTGAACGTGTAATTTCAGGCTACATTCGGAGCAAACCTTCCCCTTCCATGCACTCAGAAAAACCCCTTAATTACAGGATCACACGCTCCATATCCAGAGCTTTCCCTGTGAGCCGAGGTTTTCTGCCGCTCCCTCCTCCTCGGGCCTGGCCCATGACTTGAGGAGGAGACATACAACAAGCGTTACCTTTAATCTCATGGTACAAGGTGACTCTCTCTTCAATCACGTGTGCTCCGATGTTTGATAGCCAAACTCACTTGGGAAAGGTGGCCAAACTCACGTGCAAAAAGGACAGCGAGGGACGCGCAGGCCAGTCTGAATATTTCTTCTTGGAAAACCCTTTTTAACGTACAGTTTACACGTGAGCTCACCTTCTTAAGGGCCCACGCTAGACAATGAAACTGCAGCTAGACAGATTCACACCCAAAACTAGGCTCTCCTGAAAAACAAAAACAGGCCAGGCAATCACCTACTGGGACAACTTGTTCTAGCAGGGATGCGACGGTTGCAAAACATTTATAAACCCACTTAAACTTGATTTAAAAAAGAGCTGAGCTAGTTCGGCTGTATTCAACCTGCGAGGAGATGCGGACTGTTTCTAAGGGTTCTGCAAGAGATGATTAAGAAAAATCAAATTTAAGTGTATTACGCCTATGAAACCCATGAAGATGCCTGTGCCTCCCCTGGGAAATCTTTGGGAAGGCAACAAGTCCCAAGCGTTCGACGCTTCGGCTCCACTTTAAACGCAGCTACTGCCCTGGCAGCAGAATTCACCCAAGTTCGCACGACAAAGGAAAAGCCCCACAAGATTAGAGTAGTTAATCAAAGCAGTTATGGGGCTGAATAAAAATACTTGTTCCTAAATAAACGCCGATCAGCAGAGCCCTCGGCGTGGGTCTGTCCTGGTCACGGTTGCCGCTGTGTTTGTGGTGGCGTGAAACCCTGAGCGGGGAGCCCTGGACTCTGTTCTAGCAATATTTCCTTCAAATATTGCTTCAAAGGGTATTTGTTAAGGCTACGCATAGTTAATGATTTGGGATCTCTAGCTTTCATGTAAAAAGTTTCCCTGTTTTCTATGTACGCAATAAATATCAGCCCTATGCCCTGCCATTTCCCTCAAGGGGTCTGGTTTCAAAATAACTCTTCCGTTGCTCAAGAAAAAAAAAAAGGCTGTCTTTGTTTTCCCATTATTTGAGATAATTTTAAATGAATGCTTATCGGCTAAAGATTACACAAGCCTGGCAGCGTACTGAAGACCATTAAAAGAGTGGCCATGTTTGCGATTTTAAATACATACAGTGGTCTGGCTGGTTTTGAAGACCTTGTTCACAAAGTCCTTTCAGATACACACGGCCTGTTATTTTTAGGCCAGCCAAAAGCAGTCAGCTCATGAAAGAAGATAGCTCAGTTTGATTTGGTTTTGGTTTTTTTTATTTTTTTTAAAACTTGGATCTTAAAGCCCTGTAGCCAACAGGGCAAAGATAAGCAAAGGAACAGCGAGCAAAACTGCTGCCTCTGAGTGAATCCAGGCAAAAACCGCATTCTCGCCTACGAGAGTGCCCTCTAACCCCCTAAGTACTTAGTCCTCCTCCTCCCAATGAATTCTCCAAAAAGGAGGCAGCGAGTCCTTCGACAGGAGACAGGTACCGTAGGATCCTGCTACGGGTCTCCCTTTGGCACACCAGCATGAAGTCCTCCCGGCTCTGGAGGCATCCCATGGGATCTCCCCAGCCGATGCTGCCAGACCTTCCCATGGGCAGCAGCAGCAGCCAGGGACTCAGCTCCTTCCTGCGCCCTCTTCAAATCAGTCCTGAAAAATTCCTGACTGCTTTTGGGCAGGGCTGAGCAGGGATAACTCCTGCAGCTCTGCCAGGTCTCCCACCACCCTCTTCCCCTCCCTGTGTCCAGCCGTTCCTGAGAGACAGACCCCGTGCCAGGGATTTCATCTGGAGTATAATTACTGATGACAATTTACTGTATGACAGACTCCCCTTCTGGGTTGCTCCCTCAGCATTACCCTAACACACATGGCCAATAATGAAAAATGCCCCGGCTGAGCCCTCTCTACATCTGAACAGAAGGCGAGCTGAACTGTGCTCAGCCATCTGACCTAACCGGTGTTAAACCAAGTCTGCGGTGCTCAGGCTGCTGGCGCTCAGGCTTCTGCAAGCAATTAACCAGCGGGCAGGGGAAAGAAAATGGAAAGGAACGCAATTCAAATGCAAATATAGCTGCAGAGAAAGAGGCAGACCTAAGCTGTTTGCTCAAGCCTAAGCTTCATTTTAACCCCCTGCTAATGCAGCAGGAGAAGCAACAGGCGGTCTCAGCCCCAAACCCGGTATGTGAGCAGGCAGATTTTGGTCTGCCTTGTCCCGCAGTGGCAAGCGGTGGTAGGGACGTGGGTTTTCACATGCACCCCAGTGCTGCTGGAACTGCGGGCACTGCAGTGCTTCAGGGAGCTGGCACAGCCAACCTGGAGTCAAGAGAAACGACGAGAACGCGGGGCTGCAAGCTCCGAGTCACAGGATTGAGTCCTCGCAGGCAGAGCCCGCATCCCAAGAGGGTCCATCGGGTGCATTCCTCTTCTTCATTGACACGAAGCTGGAGCCAGTGACCGCAGGCGTGGGGTGCGCACGTGGCCAAGCTGTCTGGGCACCACTGCCCCAGGCGGGCCCTGCAGCAACAGCAGCTGCTGCACTGGGTCAGGGAACACAACAGCTCAAGGCAGGAGCTAGAGAATCCTCGGACCATAACAGCCACTTGTTTTGGTCCCAAGAAACAGCCCTGACAGGGAGACTTGCCTGCATGCAACCAGGAGGTGATGCGAGAAGGAGCCTCCAATCTTAACATCTCCCTCCCTTCCTTTCCTCAAATACAGCAGAACTGCAAACCAGGAACATCAGACAGGTCTTACCTCGAAACACAAGGCCCAGAAAACAGTGGTGAAAGGAGGATGGGCACCTCTCGGAGCCTTCTGCTCACCAGGCACAGCACCGGTGCGGTGCCACCACCCAGTGCTGCTCTTTGGGAAAGCTCAGTCTGAAGAAAGCAAAGCTGGATTTACTTGGCACAGCGAGCAGGCAGGAATCGCAGCACATGTGCTTCCCTGCGGCGGGGACTGCGATACCTGCCAGAGCTTTTGGGTATCCTCAGCAGACAGCGCTCTTCTGAGCAGCTGCACGGCTTGGATGAAAGGCGCAGGAACTCACGGACAGAAACAAGCTGCTCCGGGACATTTCATGCAGATGCATCTGCCCCTGAAAGTCTAAAAACAGCCCAGGGACTTCAGTGGCTCTCAGAAGTACGTCAGCCTCGGTGACCCGAGTCTTCATTACCAGCAGGAGCTCACCACCTCTGCTCAGAGACCAAAAGCTATATGGGAACAGCCGGTAATTGGCGCTTCCTTTGCGCACAGGGTAGGTCAGGACAGTTAAACTAACCCCACATTTCGGCTGCTCCCAGCCAGAGCCCTGCAAAGCTCTTCCTGCAACGTCTCCCTACACTAGAAGCTGTTGCCTTAGAAAAATCAAACCATTCAGCTCAGCAAGCGGAGCTACAGGACAGCAAGGCTGCAGAGACTGTATCGCAGGGCCTGGCCCTCGACTTCAAGCTCAAACTTCAGTCCCTGAAGGAGCAGGCGGCAAAGCCACTTGAAGTAGCTGCTCTACTTTCACACAGGCATGAAAAACCGAACGAGAAGTTTAAGTGTCCGCAGCTAATCTGCATTTTCCAGCCACCGAGTGGGCAAGCGAAGCCTCGCGCACAGCAAGCAGCCCCCCTCCTTTGCGCCTGGAAGCACAGGGCTGTGCTGCAGGGACGCAGCCCGCCCGAAGGGCGATGCTTTGTCTCACCAACTTCAGTGAAATGGCTTCACGAGGGCGCGGGCTGAGCGGCTACGCCCAGCTCATGCCATCCTCGCATACTCCTACCATGACGGCTTCTTTTCCAGATGCGCCTCTGTGTTTGCTATAAGGGCACTATTCAGCGTCCCACTCTGCCTGGGCAAGGGAACACAACAGCTGTTTCACTGGGAGGTCACTACAAAACATTGAGTGTCCCAAGAAATCCTCCTTTCATCGGTCCATGCAAGCAGCTTGGAAGGATTTGTTTAGCCTTATTGTTGGAGGGGGAAGGCACAACCCGCCTGCGCCAGGGCTGGGGTCAGCACGGGCTGCCCACACCCCGCTTTCTCCCTTGTTCGGGGGGTGAGCGTGGGGCAGGAAAAGCCTCACACGGCTTAAAAAAAAAATAAAAGTTCAGTTGGGCTCTTCTTTCAGCGCGACTTTTTGTAAGCGAAAGGCCAAAGGGAAGCAAAAATACCACACAGCAGGGATGCCAAGTGCTGGGGGTTTAGTGCTGCCGCCGCGCAGCTAACCAGCCCCGGCAATTTATTCCTGCCATCAGCAGATTGCTGGAAAGCTGGCATTCAAGTGCGTGGCAAGGAAAGGCGAGCCAGATCCCGCAATCTCAGGTCGGCTCCTTCGCAGGATTCTCCTTACTGTCGCATTCCTCGGTCTCCCCGGATGCTCAGGGCAACAACCCATAAGAGCAGGACAAAACAAGGAACTTCCCGGCCCGTCTGAAAAGCTAGTTTATAATTAGATTGAGTCACATTTTCCACTCCTCCAAATTCAGAGCTTGTTACTAAGGGCGCACTGAAAATACCAAATTCCCCGATTTGGTCTCGCTGCAGGAAAAAGATAAGCAGCCCCCTCGCCCCCCCCCCTCCCTCCAGCAGAAATCTTATCAGGTCATCTTATCACCGAGATTGCAGCAGGGCAGCTAAGCAAAGCCCTGCCCAAGAAGTCCTTCGCCTGGACCTGTTCCAGATGCTGCCATCTACCCCCGCACGCTCCCCCGTAAATAGCAGCTGTTGCTACACCTTCTGGTTAGTCAAAGTCTTGAGAAAACTGGGACCCCAGGGACGAGGTGAAGCTCAACTACTTTGACACAGAGAGCCTTTTAGGATATTCAACTTGATGCCACAGCCCCTCAGGAGCGCTCTTTGCTCGTCTCCCTCCTTTGAGAAATGCCACTTTAATAAAATCCACATTCAGTTACAACTCTTTGAAATAAGGATCATTGCAAGAGAAAAAAAAAAAGATAATTAAAAAAATAAAGAAATCAATCAGTATTTCGCGTTTTTCTTCCCCGAAACGGAGCGTGTCCTGGCACTGCAGGCTGGTTGCCAATACCCAGCCCTTGGCTGCGGGGTCAGAGCAGGGCTGAGGCGCGCAGCACAGCCCCGCTGTAAGGACGCCTGCAACCCAGCCTCCTCAGATCATGTTTATAAAACAAGGTCCCTGAAGTCCGACCAGAGTAAAGCTGTTCAATACAGGCCATTTCAACAGACAGCAAACAGAACAACCATTGGAAAAAAAATCAGGCTCCTGCCTGGAGAGCATGACTCCTTTTTGCCCAGATTAATACCCAGTGTTCCGATAAACCCACAAACCCACTGCATCGCTGCAGCACGTAAATCATCTCCGTGAGTTAATTCCCTTATTCTAATCACTTTGCCACTGGCTATGTTTGCATACAGCAACAGCTTCTGGGGGCTCCTGCTACATGTTGCAACTGTCTTCCCGACAAAGCCCTGGTGAGATCGTGCACTTCAAAACCAAAAAAAATCAGGAGGCAAGACAGGCAAGAACGGTAAGACTTAGCTGTGCGCACCTGAGAGCTTCTCCTTAGCCTCAGCTAACGAACCTGAGCAGGTCTGCTCCGTGGGATCCATCCGATACCTAACACTCCCAGCATAAAGGCAGGTTGGCAGCTTTACACATCTTCAAGGAAGACACAGCAAATCACCTGCTCACGGAGGGATGTGCCTTGGGAAGCTGCGCCCAGGAGTTTCTCTCCTTCCAGCATACTTTATAAACCCACCTTTAAACACAAGTCATTAAATTGCACGCCTTCATATGCTGTGGGCATATGCATTGAGGATACGGGACTGTGCAACGGCTCAAGTACCTTGTGGGTACACTGGTATTAGTTAGAGGGAACTAGATTTATCCCTGCATCCCAAGGAAAAGGAGCAGGTATTGCCACAGCAATGTCACTTTGTGACTTTTGTTTAATACTCAGATGCAAGTGCAGTGCCTGGTGTTTCTGCAGAGATGTCTGCAACCCCGACGCCTCCCCGTTTGCTGCAGCCTCCAGCCCACAGCTCGGCATCACAAAGCCTTGCAGACTTGGAGATGCCAGATGCTTTCTACAAGTTTCTGCACCAAGCCCTGCACGCAGGATAGAGGTAACGGCCACACAAATGCCCTCCTTTCTGTGGTTTTTCTTTTCATGGGCCAACATCAGTGTCAGCTTTCCCAATTTGTGGCAGGGTATCATTGCTGGTGGGATGAGAGGAGAGCCACGCTTACTGCAACAGCCACCAAATGCAGACAAAGGTGATGTCAGTGTTAGTGCCACTGTCCTCACCTCGATTATTTGTGTCATCACCCAGACGGCAATGGGAGGCTTCGGTTTTCATACAAGAAAAACGTGACGATCTTAGAGATAGGACTAGCAGAACTCATGGAGACCAAGACCAGCACTGCAAAATCAATGATCGTGCACCTTGGCTAATGTCCTCTTTCTGGGACCTCAACAACTGTAAGCAGAAAAAAACCCCAAAAACTACAGACCTGGATACTTCAGCTAATGGCAAGATGTTTGAGCCAAAGCAAGACCGACATGGAAAAGCAAACAATTGTAGGATATATCAAACAAGGTTATTTATAGACGAGAAAAGGAAGTTTTGATGCCTTTATAGGAGGCTCTGGTAAAATTTCTTCTAGAGTATTTTGTATAGCTGTGGTCATGCAAACGTAAGAAAAATAAACTCAAGCTGGAAGAGGTGCAGAAGACAGCTGCAAAGATGAGGCGAGGAAAAGAAAGCTTATTTTATAAAAAAGACTAAAGAGATTGGCTTGCTTAACCTAATAAAATCAAGACAGGGGAATATGCCTGTCACTTATAAATACATAAAGGAAGTAAATATTATGAAGGTAGAATTGATTTAAGCTAAAGGGCAGCACATATAAATATTTCTAGCCATCTCTAAATTTAGGCTAGAAGCTGCATTTTTAATCAGAGCAGCTTCAAATGGAAGTGGCAGGAACAGGAAATCCACCTGGTCTTTGGCCCAAGCACGATCTGTTCTTCAACAACAGGACCCAGCTGAGAGGCAAGGGGTCAGGCTCCACACAGTCTTCGGTGGAAATGGGGTAAGGAGACTGTCAGGCCCACGGTGACTGATCGCGGAGAAGGTACCAGCACCAATGCCCACAGTTATCCTGCTCCAGCCAGCCTCTGCCAGGAGCCAGTGGGAACCCGCACGCCCTCCCGCTACCTGTCTGCACGGCAAGGGGGTTGCACGATATGGGGGAGATGGGGATGTTTTAACCCAACTCTTGTAAAAATGCCAAGGTTTTGGCACCAAATGCAGCAGGAAGGGCTGCAAACTGTTAACCCTTTTTGGGAAGGCACAGCAAAGAGCTTTCATGTCCAAGACACCTTCAAACATCAGGAGAGCGATCTCGCAGCAAGAAGCCTTGCTGCAGGTACAGGACAGCAGCTGGACTGAACCGCCACCGAATCCAACAGCTGAAGTACCTGCAGCCACCCATCAAAGGGCACGTGCAGGAATCCTGGCCAAGGCGCAGGGGAAGGAGGTTTCTAATTGCCAGCGATGGGTTACAACGGCCACAAAGCCTTGCTGGCAGCTGGCTCTGAGCGACACGGAAGAGAGACTCAAATTAAGACACAAGGTTTTTTTTTTGTTTGTTTTTTTTAAACTTTTCTGTGTGTTCACCTTTGCAGCTTGACAAGCTCCTGAGTACATTAGAATAAACTTGCTTTTGTACTTAACCGTAAAATCTCACCTGTTCTTAAGCAGCTTGGGGGTGGCAGGGAAACACCGGCGACTGCTCCCAGGAGCACATACCTGCGTACGCAGAGAGCCCACATATCTGTGCAGGAGTGCGTGCCTGCGAGGCACTCCTTCGCCACGCTGCAGATGCCTGGCGTTGTTTCTATCCCACAACCAAGTTTGCAGAGAAAAGTATTTTGTCTACAGCCGGCTGGAATCTGCTAACAAGCAGGGAGAGGATCTGAAAAGCAAGCTTCAAGGCGATTCCCACCACAATACAAACCGAGCCTAGAAATGAAGCAATCGCACCTTCTTCAGGCTCCAGATGGGAAGCTCCTGGGAATTTGGGGACATCAACGGTCAGCTTTTTTTCTTTTCCCCCTTCTTTTTAAAAAAAATGAAGTTATAGCAAATTTCTTTGGAATTGAAAGGGATTGAGTATAGCCAACCACATCTCACTGTAAACTCCAACCCACCGCTTCATCTCAAGGGGCACAGGCCTTATTCTTTCTTATTAGGGTTTAAGTGCACCAGTTTGCAAGATCCAGAAGTATTGTGCTTTTACTGCTCTGGCTGAGAAATGCAAGGCAGCCTGAGAAAAAGACCAGAGCAACTCACCCTGAAACTTTCTGGTAAAACAAAAATGCACCCCAGCACTCCACAATTGCCTACGCAGTTCTCACTAGCCAGGAATCAAATCTCTGTAGCAAAGGTCAGCTGTGCTCAGCAGTCGAGACGCGTTCCCCGCAAGCGAGAGACCTTCCAGATACGCCAGCTAAGCAGGGCTGCCAACAGCGCCCTAGAGCCTGCCTTACTTTTAAAATCAATTTCAAGGTGAACAGATGTAACGTGCACTCGGACAAGCCCACGGACAAGCGTGAAAATCGCTCCCAGCGTTTGCTGAACGACACACAGCAGCAACTGTTTGGTCCTGCTCCAACACAGCCCATTTGTGGCTCTCCAGGCATCTGTTGGTGTTAGCAAACACACCTCAACACCAAAGCAGCAGAGGTATTGTTCAAAGCTATCAGGTGGGGTGGAAATAATCTATCAGGATTTTCCTGGAGCTATCACAGATAACTTCTGTGCCAGGAAAAGATGACAGGAAGCTGCGGTGTTATACAAACACAGAAAATCATTCTTGCCATCAAAATGGCTATTAGACAACACCAGAACAAGCCAGCCCAATGCAAAATCGCAACCCAAAGTTGCCATTTCCCTAACACAAGATCTTGGGCTCACCACACAGGTCTGGACTCTTGCAGCCCCACGTTCAGAAACCAGGCTGTGGTTAAAGCAGGGCAGGCACCTCCCATCCGAGCCGGTCTCCTTGGCCGCAGAGGCACTTAAATGTCACAGCCTTTGCTCTGAAACCAGTCCGAACCTTTCTCCAACTCCTCTATCTGGGGGCTCACCCACCGCTTTCCTCCTCTCCATCTGACTGTCTGTCGATCACAGATGCATTCTTCAGATTTTCTGCCTACCACTGGCACGTCGTGGTCCCAGCACCCTCACTGGAGCCAGCGAGATCACGTAGCTGGATCGAGATAACTGCGACAGTACGCAGAGCTGAAACAAACCTGCCTTCGGGGAAAAGCTGAGATGGCAGACTTTCTCCCAGCTTGCTCTCCATCTCCCTCTGATCTTCTGAGACAGACCAGAAGGTTGTCTTTTTAGAAAACATTATAAAAATGGATTTTTAGAACTATTTTTCAATTTTGCTCTCTGAAAAAAATTCCTGAGATTGGGAGGTAATTCTACTTAAGAACAGAATTTTCTGAACTCCACGTGATCCAAGCAAGCAGATGCTGAGAAGACAACTTCTCAGCACCCTTCCAGGAAAGGGCTAAGGATGAGCAAGCGTGTTGTTCAGCAGCGTGCCTACCCTCCTCCGGGCTATTCTCACACTTTCTTGCCCTCAGGACCAATTCCACAACTCAGTTTTCAGGTGTCTGCAGTGCCGGCAGCATGAGGGTAACTCAGATAAAGAGAAAGGCTCCCATCTTTCCCAAAAGGACTTTGGGACGAGGTCAGGAGAGACTGTGTCAAAGGCAGCCCAGAGCCCTGCTGGCAGAACAAGGTCTATTTGTCTAGCAATGTTTTGTTACCACAGTGAAGCAAACTCCCTGAGCGTCACAGCAGCAGTTCCAGGGAACCTGTGGCTCCCCAGATCCCAAGACAACATCTCCTTATGAACGTGCCCATGGTTCCAGGGGCCGAGTACCTCACAGTTTAAATACAGCCAACAAACCCGATCAGTCATCCCCAAGAAGCCTCCTCTCTTCATTATGGAAGGAACTTTGTAATAAGGTGAGGACTTATTGTTATTTAAAAATAAAAATCCTTCTCCCATAGTCCTACAAGACCTTAAGGCTGCTTCACAGCACCCTCATGACCCAGCCTATCAATGGGGGGACTTGCTCGACTCCTGCAATAATGGAACTGAGAACAAACCTCAGGGAATGGCGTTTCTCACCTGGACAACTTCTCCATTGGAAGCAATTAAATCCGTGGGGATGGAGACTCTGAAGAAGCGTCCCACCACGGCCGAGCTGTCCGGTATGCCCACAACAGCCGGCACAGTCTCCCGGAGGTCTGAGAGCACAGAGTGCATGGAGGCCTCCAGCTGGTTTTCCCAGTCCCGAACCACTTCTGCTGGCTCGCTGGGCCAGTGGCAGTGAGCAGAGGCCGCCAGCAACAGCACGGGGAGCCAAGTCCTCCCCAGGAAAGGGGGCTGCAGTAGGCATCCAACAGTCATTCTTCCCAGCGGCCTCGGCAACGGTGCTCCAGCTGGAAAGGGGACCACAGGGAATCTGCAGGCACTGCAGCGCAGGCAGAGGATCCGCCAATCCTTCACAGCAGCCTCATCCTAGGAGTCCTGGGAACCTGATTGAATAAAGGAAACCCAATCAGCACATTAATTACAATACGCAAGCCAGCCAGCTAACACACACAGACCTCCTTGCAAGGGACAGAAGGCCAGCTGCCATGCCACCCTTATTGTTTCAGCTTTTTGATTTAACTCCAAGAGTTACTACTACCATTAAAGAGAGCAAGAACTTCTCAGCTCCTCTTCTCACATACAGCATCTCTAGAGAAACAAGTTCCTCCTGCTTTTCCATGCACACAACCATGTTTTTGCTGCTCTGGAGCTGCAGCATCCTGAGATAGCCGCAAGGAGGGAGACGGCACCTGGGCAGACACAACCGAAGCCAAGAGAGCACAGTGGTAATAGTTGACCTTTCGAGGCAAGCTGAAGTCAGAATGGGGCACCAGTGGTTTCAAATGCCAGTTACCCTACGCAAAGACTCCAGGAAACCTCTGGCACTCCAAAGTTGCCACCTCAACAGCTTGATGCATGACAGATGCTTCTGCTCCCTGGACCCATGAGCCAAGCCCCCTCTCTCAGTTCCAGCTTTTGGCATTAGCCAGTGTGTTTAGGTTTCGTTTTGGGGCCAGCAATATGCACCCCCAAAATCAGACCAGAGTAAGCTCTGCACACACTGCCACCCACTGTCCAGCTCCCTGCTGCTTGCACAGCTCACCCATCCCCACGCTCTGCCAAGAAACACCTCCAGCTCTCTCTTGCTTTGCTGTTTTCTTCTTTCATTTGCTTTCTCCCCATCCTCACCCTCCCTCTGGTCCCCTGGGTCACTGCTCTGCTTTCTCTCCTCTGTTTCTCTGGTGCATCATTTCTTGCGCTTCCCCAGCGGCTTCTCCCTCCAGACTGCCTTCAGCTGTGATGCACAGGAGCCGTGGATTTGTACGCACCCCTGTGCTCCTCTTCACAGCCGGCCTGCAGGAGAGCACGTGGGTTTTATGGCAGAGGACAGAGCCACCTGGGGAGCCGGGGGAAGCCATACTGCCCACTCCCGCATCTCAGTTTGCAGCCCTTAATAACTAATTTGTGGTAACGAGCAGGGCTGTAGGTTACGCAGGACTGGAGGAGAGACACATGGACCAAGCAAGCCCCACACAGGCGATGCTCAGTCTTGAACCAACTCCTTTTTTCCACGCTGAGAGATAAGTGGCTCCAAATTCCCAGCGTAAACCCAACCCAACCTTTAACCACTGGCTCACAGTCCTCTGAGCACGGCTCCGATTTATTTTAGCCCATCCCAGCTGCACTGTGTGATGCACACGAAGCCGTCCCAAGAGACCCTGGAGCCAGACGGGGTGGGAAGAGAAGTCCCACTGCATCTTGCCCTTGCAGAGCTCTTGGGGTGGCACGACAGCAGGACCAGGCACCCCGCTATGCTGTGGCCAGGCAAGTGCTTATGGCCCACTGCAGGCTTGCAGAAGCAGGCAGAGGGCCTGTCCATGCAGGCAACCAAGGCCAAGGCTACCACAACAGGATCTAGGAATAACAGGAGAGGGAAGATTTGGTTGCTTACCCTAAAATCTGCACTCTGGAAAAGCTGAGAGGTAGCGTGCAAGGACTAGCACACCCTCACCCCTCAATGGGCCTTTTCACAACAAAGCACTCCTGCAGAGGGGCTGATGTCTCCCATCCAAAGGTAACGGACCCAGTGAGCACAGTTGCAGTTTGCAGAGAGGGCTGTGGGTAGCAGAAATTATGAGCGGAATGCAATAACCTCTGGCTACTGCATCTACGAGGCAGATATCTGATCTGACCGCTGTCAGTCGCAGAAAACCTGTCTCAAGTGAAAGGCAAGAGACAGCGGAGACAGAATAACATTGCTGGAAACCACAAGAGAGATGGAAGGATGGTTGGTGTGAGACACCAGCGCCAGAAGAAAGCCCGTTCTCCCACTGCTCTTGTACTTCTGACTGCCCGAACCGACTGCGACATGAATACACCAGGCGAAACAGCAGGGAAGCCAAGGCCAGGTTCTTCCCAAAGACAACTGAGCACATGGTGGTCTTCACCTGGAGCGAGATGCCTGAGCTGCTTCTCCAGAGTTATCGTCACTAAATATGGAGTGGCTGGGCAGGTGAGGATACATCATACTTCCTACAGGGCACATTGCTCCTACCAGCACCCTGGGTGGTCAGAGGAGGATCCAACACACAAACCAATTGACTGTGGACGAACCTAGAGTCACCCCAGCGAGTAGACTACCACAGCAGATGTCCGGTGGAGAGTATCCAACAGGCTGTGAATGAGCCACAGAGATGAAACAGCCTTCTGCAAGAGGTCCTGAGGAGGCCAGTGATTGTCACAGCAGGAAACTGGGGGACTCTCATCCCTGCGCAGTGCCCTAAATAAGCGGAAAGAGGAACCACCACCTTCAGCTTCCATGGAGTCCGGGGTATGGACACTGCAGTGATGACACCTTGTCTGTGAGTAACTTCTCCTGAAGCCTGCCCGTTGGAAAGTCCTGCTGTGTGAGGGACTAGAAAGCAACCTGTGCAGCAAGCACAGGCAGGACCAGAGACACGCCAGGAGCTGGGGCAGGAATGCGGCGGCAGCAAAACCCGGCAGCCCCATGAGATGCTATCAGCATGGAAACATGGCTGCCTCTCGGAGCTGCGCTGAGCCTCCACACCTCAGCGGAGGAGAAACTCTCCACACAACCAGACAGACACCCAATGTACAACCACAGAGAGCTGCAAAGATGCCCAGAGAGGTTCGGCACCATGTCTTCAGGCCAGCCCCTGGCCTGTCACGGCTGCAGCGGAGCTCGTGCACAAGCGTGGCACAGCTCTGTGTTGCTCAGCCAAATGACGTGATCTGGCCTGGGGCGTTTTTGGTTGGATGGAGAGGAGTATTTGGGCAGAAAGGAGCTAGTTCTTGATATCTGTGGTGAGCAGGAGAGGAAGACGAAGTCATCACCCGTTTCAGAAACAATTATCGGAGCAGGCAACAAACACTGCCCATCTGACACACGCCTCTCAGCCAAGCAACTCACACGCTGCCCATGAAGATCTCATGTGATGCTCACAGGTCGCACAAATTCAGAATTTCATTTCAGGGGAACTACAGAAGAACAGTACATACGGAAGCAAAGCACACAGGAGGTACAGGAGGAATTCAGTAGCTGATAACAAAAGGAAAAAAACAGAAGAGCTGAGAACAAACTTGCACCACCAAAAAAAAAAAAATCTCCTAACGCAGCTCCACCTCAACAAACAATTGATAGAAGCTGAAACGGTGCCAGCCTCTCACACTGTGTGCTAAGGAGGAAAGGCAGGGTGGTACAGCTCTACTGATAGCTGGAACAAGGCACTGCCCCCGCAGCGCTGAGGTCCACGTGGGCTATTGCTTCAAGGCAGAACGCTTTTTGTAATAGGAGGTCCTCTGCCCGAAAGCCAGCAGCGCTGCTCAGCAAGTCCGCCAGCCACCAGTCCTGCAGGTCCCGATGCAGCTGCAGAACAGAGCGAATGATACCCACAGCAAGGCTGGGATAGGTAGTGCCTCTGTGTGCGGTGCCTCTGTCAAGTTCAAAAGCCCAAGCCATTTCACATGGTACTACCACGGACAAAACATGGACTGACTTAAGTTTGAGACAACCTCCCGCTAGTATGTGGAAAAAGTCAGTGTCCTGGATTATCATCCACGACCAGCGAGTGGCACGGACCTGGAGCTCTCCAGGAGCAAAAATATCAACACTTCACGCAAGCTCAAAATGGGGCCAAAACCCAAACGCAGATGGCATTCTGCAGTGGCTGGCTGCTGATCTGTGAGAAGCATCAGGCTGTAGGGCCAACTGACTCAGACGGCACGTTCACATTCTGAGCGAAGACTAGACCACCCCAGCTTCTCTACATGGCACTGTGCTCCTTCTTCCAGCAGGATCCGTACTGCCCAGTTTCTCAGAACAAACACAAAGGTTCAGGTTAGTCCTGAATTTCAGGATGTTTCGTTCCATCTGATCTTCTGAAAGAACCGACTTTATCATCCTGCTTCTGAGAGCTCTTTTGGTCTCAACTTTGAGCCTCCAGAGCATTGGATGAAACATCAAAGTTGGTATCAACACCTGCTTCAGTCCTAGCACTCGGTGCACGTGCCAATGTTGATGCCTGATCCCCAGTGCCAAACCCTCATCTCAAGAGACACAGAACTGGGCCTGCTTGGTGAAGTTATGTTGATACGATGCTGCGCTTGATATGATGCTGACTTGTCAAGACAATGCTGGAGCTTGCTTCTTCTCCATGCAGCTACAAGGCCCACTGACATGTTAAGGACGTGCTCTGCCTTCATTATTCAGGAACGCAGAACAGCACAGACAGAAGATGGGACTGAAAGGAAGGACTGAGAGCAGGACACTGTAGCTACTCCCAGCCATGCATCTTCCCAGGGATTTTCCTTCTGCCCCCTGCAGAATCAAGAGCATCGGGCCATGGGAAGAGTCCTGGCAGCAGGAGTGTGGCTGCTCTGGAAAGCCCTCATCCTCTGGCTGGTTACACCGTCGCTTCAGCAAGAACCAGTGAAAGTGAAGTCTCCGTCCAGCTGCGTCTAATCCAATTGCTCAAGCACACAATCACATCACTGGCCTGCGGTAATTAATAACTGCCAGCATATTAATGCCGCTGAGCCTAGCATGCAGAAAGCTCAGGTAGCTGTTCTGCAATTCTCTACCCTAGATAAGAAGGTATTTAGGAGACTTAGGAGGAATCCCACTTACCTGATTGCTTATTTAACAATATCCTCATTAAAGGAAGCGTTAAACGAGTGGCCTTTCTCTAAGGAAAGAAATTCAGACTCGGCTAAAAAGGGCCAGTGCAACTTTCCAGAACAGAGCTATTGTCTCTGCAAAGATCTCTTGTGCATGTTTCCACAGGAGGATTGCTGGGCAAGTCCCGTCAGCTACTGCGCGTCTGCGTGTCAAGGCAGCAAGCAGGAGGAATGATGAAATCCAGCGTCGCCAGCCAGGCACACAAAGATGGCACTCTGCCGTACGCACACCCCCGGTCCAAAACACAACAGCAGGCACCGAGGGTGCCAGCCTGGCGGCGCGGTCCCAGCAGCTGGTGCTCCGTGGACGTCTGTGCTGCACTAAAGGAGTCTGGGGACCGGGGGCAGCAGGGAGAAACAGCTCGGAGGCAGCACGTCTGGGCAGAGCAGCCCATCACCAAGTTGATTAACTAATAGATACAGTCTCCTCAAGACTTAAAAGCACGCCCATCTGCAAGCCTGACACACTATATGCACAAAGAACACTCTGGAGCGTGAAATTTAGGAAACAGTAAGAGTTTCCGCACTTGCCCAGCTCCGGACGCACCCTGAAACAAAGGCAGCAGCCCCTCCAACAGCCTATGTTGTAAGCCACGGGAACGAGCTGCAAATGACTCTAGGGACTATTTCCAACCTCAGTGGCTTCAGCCACGTACATTCCCAGATGACGACCCATGCTCCAGACGCCGCTGTGCCCGGGATGAGCGAAGGAAAGGGATGTACAGGAGGGCAAACTGCACAGAGGCGCGTTTGTCATGCACAGACGAACCGGCTTGCAGCTGATGCAAGGGAACGGGCAAGGCGAGGAAGAAAGATTCACCGCTAGCCATAGCTCCCCGCTCAGCCGTGCTCAGAGTGACAGCATCCCGTACCGCACCGCGCTCACCAGGCATCCGCGGGGACGGCGGCTTTACACCAAGACTGGGTGCCTCTCTAAAAGACAAGTTCATTCACAAGGTTTTGGCTTAAGGCTGCAATCACAGCTGCCTGCCTCTTAGCCACGCGTACATCAACACCGAAGTAGCAGGCATCAGAGATAGGACTGCAAGAGGAAGCCTTCTCAGCAGAGAGCCCCTAGATCAGCGCTCCTGAAGCCCCGGGAGCCCCTTCCACCCTCTGTCCCCTGCAGCTGGTTGACAAGCTCACCTTTATCAGCTGGTCACCCCACACGCCATCAGCCCAGGAGGCACACACCAACCTGTACTCGATTCTTTGCCCCAAAACTGCATTTCAACACGCTCTTCCGCAGCTATGCCCACCCTCCATAGTCACCACTTTAAACACCCAACAGAACTGACACCTAGCTCAAAGGACATACGCACAAAAAAGATGCTTTTTTCAGTCTTGTCCCTTCTTGTATTTCTGCATTGCTCGTCTCCAGCACATCTGGTGTCAGTAACAGGAAACCCTGACACTGAAAAACAATCCAGGGAAAAAAAAAAAACAACACACTAAAACCAAACAAACCCAAACCAGCAGTGCTAAGATGCGTGCCAGGCAGGGAAAGAAGCAGCACTCTCCTGCTGGCAGGGAACTGGGCTGCGAACTGTCACTGACTTGTTGCTTCAAGTCACCCACGCCACAAGCAGCTTCGCGAAGCTTGTACGGGAAGTGGTCACAGCAATCGACACCTCGCAGTGGTTTTTATTCTGCTAGAGTAAGCACCAAGATATTTAACTTTCCTGTAACTTAATGGAAGATAGTAGAAAGCTTCCTCTTCCTTTTGTTTGAAAACTACAGTTTTTCATCACCAAGAAGGGATGAAGCCTTCCCACAGCACCTTCATTTGCATCTCACATCTCCCCTTGGCCAACAAAACCTGCTCACAGTTGTCTCCCAGCCTGGGACACCGACTGATACCTCTGCTCCGACTGACAGACAGCAGAGTGCTGAGCGAGCAGCAATGGGAAGCTGCGCCGCTCAAGAGACCACAAGGGTTTTGTCTTTATTAAGACATGTAACCTCCAGCACTTCCTGCAGAGGGAATGCAGAGGCAGCTCCAAGATAGAGAGAAAAGATGCCAAAAAGCAGAATTTCCCCTTTTTCCCCTGCCCTGTGTATTGCATCTGCCTGTCCAGAAGCTGGGCCACCCTAATGCCCTTCGCAGCTGGGGACTCTGCTCCGGGGAAGACATCTTGCCCTGGAGAAGGTGAGCACCGAGGATACGCTCCCTGTACCCTCCGTGGGTACAGAGCTGTGGAGGGGAGGCGGCAGCCCCCCAGGACCCCCAGCCAGGGGTATGCAGAAGGGGCACTGCAGAAGAGCAGCACAAAGGACACAAGAACACTCTGCCAGCCAGGCACAGGGGTGTTCTTTCCCCGCAGAGTACACTTCCCCTGCGAGCTGCAGTGATCAAATTTCTGGAGGCAAGTGCCCTCCCCGCAGCCCGGGGGAGGCGGGAGGGGATGACTATGGTACCCACAAGCGCCTCTCCACTACGCACTCGCCCGCTGACCTGACATTTTTTGCTGGAAGACGATATGGATGCCCCCCTGGCTTGTCAATCCTGCAGGCCCAGCCCCTTGCAAGCCCACGTGTGCTACTTGCCCGACACTCGAGCCCGTGCCTCGAACGGCCGCTGTGCCCAAGCCGCGGCAGTGACCAGCAGCCGCAGATTTTGGCTGGGCGAGAATTCTGACTCTTTGATGAAAAGTTTTCAGCAACCACAATCAATCCCTTCCTCCCACTTTGTTATTCCCAGACTGCCAACTCAGATCGTATCTTCAAGTGCATTCAGTTGAAAGGAAACTCAGATATTATCTTCCCAAGTATTTAGAAGGCCTCAGAGATCATTTTTTCCCCCCTGTAATTACAAACATAGCAGTCAGGTAGAACCGCCATTTTCCTGGCTGCTGGCAGCCAGCAAATTAGGATATAAACACCCACCAAGAAGGAGAGGACTCCAAATAATCACTGAGGACAGCTTCACACGTTAGACACTGCTTGCACCCTCTGAGCGAGCCCAGTCTCCAGGGAGGGCTGGCACAGAAGGGCATCAGGGATCAACAGCGGTAGAAAATGGATCCTGCCTGGAGGAAGCTGGAGGAGAACAAACTGGGACACACTGGGGCATGAAGGTGATGGGGAACAAGAGTCCACGCACTCCTCTAATAGAAGGACCAGAAGCCAAACTAACCTGAACCAGGCTCAAACCCAACCAAAATGAGAGTTTCCCCCAGGGACCCAATGAGGTCATGAACACGAATGTTAAAACTTCATGAAGGTTAAAAAAAAATAAAAAATAAAATAAATGGGTGGGACGGGACAATCTTATAGAAGGCAGAGTCACCAAGGCAGCGTTTCTGGCTCAAGCAGCACTTCGTGACAGATAGCAGGATCCTGGGACGGCATTCAGGGAAACGATGACTCGCATTCCTCTCCAGGCATCTTCTCCCGGAGCCTCCCTCCCCAGGCTGTTATTGGAAAGGGCATATAGGCTAAATATACAGCTGTAGCAGGGCAGAGCAAGGGTCCGTCCGCCTAAGGGCATAGTTTAACCCGGCCATGGCTTCCCTTGGGTATCCAGTGCGCAGCCAGACAGAGCGGGCCCCTCAAAACTCTACTCATAACTCCTGGTTTTGTCTGGAAACAGAGCGAGAGCTTAAAAATCCTAGTATTTAATTCTACCTTTAAGGGAACGTAAGCTAAAGCTAGTACTAAAATCCACAGGAAATTAAACTACAAAAGGTTAAAACAAAAAAACCAACCAACAAAGATGGAACTAAGAGCTGCTTCCATACAAATGCTATAAAAATGCATATTTTGAAGACAAACATGACAGGCATGTATATATATACATGCATACAAACGCTTTATCAGTTTCCAAGACTTAGTAAAAACCAGAACTCAAGGCACCAAGATAAAATAGGTATTTTTGACTCTAGATTTCTCTTTTCTCAGAAAAGCTTCACATCTTGATGAATTCGCTTGAAGTTACTACTGAAGTGAAGACAGTGGCATTACAGAACAGCATTTTCGCAGAATCCAGCCCATGGGAGAGCCCGGGACAGAGGAAACCCAGGCTGGCAGCAGTGCCTGGGTAGGCAGCCCACAGAGACAAGACCAAAGCACCACTGAGAAATTAGTGCAATTTTAATTTGGAGAACGAAAGAGCTCTCACCGGTTAGCATACACAAGGCAGAAAACCAGTCCCCATGACACTGCACTCAAATTTGAGGGGCACTCATTGCTAGAAACATTGGAAGTAGAAGATCTAGGACTTGAGACAAGTTCCCCGTCCCTCCACGGGCTCACTGTAACACAGCAGCTTGTGTTCACTGAACTCTGGACTCTCTAGAAACGATTTACATGGGGGTCCAACTGGTTTTCATCTGGATTTGCAGGGACAACGCTGAGTTTTATGTAGTTTTACAGCTAACGGGGATTTCTGTACCAAAATACAAGTCCTTAGGTATACTAACATCAGCCCAGACCGCCTCTGCCTTCCCCAAGTATACTAAGAAGAGCCCAGACTGTGTCTCTGACATCCCCATTTGTGAAAGGCACAAATGATGATTTCGAAGTAAACTTTGTTTAACAAAGGCAACCTAACGAGGTATCTAGAGGATCCCCTCAGCAGCTCTAGCCAGAAAGTACAGCTGAGGCACAACGGAGAAAGCACAAGCCAGCAGGAAGCGAGATACGAAGTGTCACTTTTTAAATGCAAGGACCACAAGGCATCAGAGACCGATCTTGTATTCCTTAGCGGGCAGGTCGCTCCCCAGCTAGCGCCAAAGGACATGTGCAAGAGCAGCTGGCGTGACAATTACCACTGTGTGTCCTGTCCTGTCCCCTGGTATCACTCACCATCCACCAGCTGTTTCAAGTCTAATTCACACCAGCTAACGACCTTTGATAGAAGTCACCCGCCTGGAAAGCAGGTTTCTATCGAAGCTGCTGCTTCAGAAATGGGTATAAGCCAAGTAACCATCGCCAACGGGGCTACAGGCTTTCCCTCCACCCCGTGCTCCAAAGGGACAAAATCACCTACGAGCCTCCAGCAGCACCTGGAATCTCAGCTGAAGCCCGGAAAAATAGTTCCTCCCTAAGCTGCCCTGTTGTGCTACGCAGGAGATGTTCTCTTCAGATGTAGCCATGAGCACTGAAACCAGTGAGGCTAAAAAGATTTGCATCTCTTGCTTGATTTCTTAATTGAATTAAAGCCTGAACAAAAACCCTTATGAGGCTTCAGAGAATCCACACAGAAGAGAAACGACAAATATCCTAATCAGAGAGGAAGCTTCCACTGGACATTTTGTCTTAAGTACTAAAGAGTCCACACAAAAAGAGAAAGGCCCCAAGGGATTAAGCCCCACGTCTAGCAAGGCAGGGCATCTCACTGAAGTTTCTGCCACAGTTCTGCACATCACACATCGCATGAGTCGCACGGAGGAGAGGTGAGCTTTGGTCTGTCCTTTTAGCCAAAATTCTCCCACCTACTGTGCTGCCTATTTGTTAATTTTTTTTAATTTTTTTTTAAATAAAAAAGGTATAAAGCTCTTTCTGTCAAATAAGCGAGCAGGAGCTATTAGAGGGGTGAAGGACAGACTGACGGGCAGGGCAGTCCTGCAAATCCCCTTCTTGGGAAACCTGATCGTACTCTTCCAAGTCCTGTTCTGAAGGAAACCCTTCCGAAGCTCCAGCTCTGGCAGTACTCCTGAGCCTGGCCAGAGGGCTTGTGGCAGGGCTCTTGCCCACATTTTGGCCACGCAATGGCAGGGCAGAGTACTTTTTTTTTTTCCCATCACCAGAACAGCCCTGTGCACTGAGAACAGCATTCCGGCTTCCTTCCCTAGGAGATACCAGCACCGCAGCCACCAGTCAAGCATCGGCTTTGCTAATGGTACCAAAGCCGGCAGCAAAGCGCTGGGGCACCCGAGAGCAGGCATCTGGGGCAGGTGTTCCTCCAGCGCGAGGAACAAACAGCCCGAGGGCCGCAGGAACCAAATCCAAATCTGAAAAAAAGAAAATCTTGATCGGGTTTCATATTCAAAGAGTCGCCTCAAAATTCTGTTTGGCTGGACTGCTTTACGGAGAGGCAGCCACATTCCAAGGGTTTATAATCACCTTCTGGGTATTCCACAAAATTCCTCAGATAATGAAATATTTCAAGAAGGTCCTTGAAAGTGTTTAAGCACCATAATTTCCCATAGGCTGATGTCACAGCACCAGGGCTTCGGCACTAAGCACGGGACTGGAAGGCAAGGCTTCGGATCCCTGCCTTTACCTGCCACGCACGAGGTCTGCTGCTCCCAAAGAGAAGCGAAGCACAAACAGCTGGTATTAAGCGGACACATGAAACAGGGCAAGCAACACCAACAAAAAGCCATTTTCAGCACTTCAGTTACGTACGCAGCATCATTTATATTCTTTGTGGCAGCGTAACTAAGGGCAGGCACATTCTGTTTGGAAACATCCCGCCGTTCCATCAGCTTTACCACCCCACCCTACGACTGCAAGCCAAGGCATTAAGATTCAACTTTATGGAGTTGCTGAGCCCCGATTTATTACTCAGCTAGCACGACTGCCGTAGCTCTTCATTTAAATATATTTACCACCCAGAGATTTATGCAGAGCAGCCAGGGCATCATCTGTGGACCTGCAACTTGCAATGCTTCTCATGAAAACTATTCTAAACGCTTCTCGGCAGAATAAGTGTTCCAACTTTAACCACCAAGCATAAAATGGGAAAGCTGCAAAATGAAGCAGCATTGCTCCCATGCCACAGAGGCAGAGAAAGCTTCTGAAGGAGGAATTAACTCTCTGAAGATCAGTGGCTTCCAGCTGGGCACCGCATTCTCTTAAAGCCGCAGAAATTCAGGAGTTGCCAAAAACCAACAAACTGATAACCTCTTCCTGCAGGTGCACATTTTTATAGGTGCCTCCCCCTCTCGCTGGAGACCAGGGAGGAAGGGGCTGGGCTGCTTCAGTAAAACTGTCTGCTCTTCACAATAACCTCTGGCACGAGCTGCCTGGCCTTTTGTTCGGGTAGTAAATCTGAAGGCAACAGATCACCAACAGCACAAGCTTACCGAGGCAGAGGACAGTGCCTGGCTTCACAGGTCCATCTGCTTCCCAACTGCTCTGGTGCAAGAAGATTGCTTTACATGAAAAAGCACAAGACGAGCACCTTAAAAGACAAGACGCTAACAGAGTCTGCATCGCATTCCTGCAGCATTAATTTCCCTGCGTTATCTTTCAGCAAAATTATCTTGTTTACCTGCGCTACGTAATTAAAAAATAACCCTCATCTGGTTTTGACCATGGCCTTCATGGCTTCAGCCAGGAGCCGGGGATGGCTGGAGCTGCTCAGCACGGGTCCACCAAGGCGGAGATAGCTCCAGCTTTTCTCCCCACCCTGCTTTGGTATTGAGAAGTCAAGAGCCAAGTGGAATTATTTCAACAGGAGACCATTCAGGCTACTTCACTTCATTCAGGACCTGGCCAAAAAAGGGCTAACCTTTAGAGGAAAAAAAAAAAAACACAACCCTGACACGCACAAAGCCAGCATGATCAACTTAACAAAATACGTCGCAGGGTAACATACCCCTCTCCGCATGCAGCGCAGCACTGCACCTGCATTCTCAAAGAGGTTTCCCTGCAGCAGTTCCAACACAAGCACCATCCTGCCATTGCCGGTGCCCAAATTCCACAAACAAGAAAGTCCAAGGGACTGAAAAAAAAAAAAAATCGCTTTCCAGAAAGCACAGTTTTAAATCTATTTCTGACAAGTTTCAGCTTAAGTTAAAGGAAAGTCTTCGTGTGGCAGCAAAGACACTTAACACAAGTTCTGTAGACTTCTGACTTTCCCTGCTGGCAGGGAGAGCCCACTGGATAAAGAAAAAAATAGGATCAAACTGACATGTTGTCACCAGACACATTATTTAAAACTGGGACCTGGGTAAAGGCAGAGCCTGTACAGGGAAAAAAGGGGAGGCAGAAAGAAAGAGAGGGCAAGAGAAGGAAAAGCGATGTTTTTCTTCCATAAGCAGCCACAGAGCTGCAACGCTTAGCTAGCCATCACGGCATCTGGTATCAGACCTACAAAAATAGTCCAGAGGTTTTGCCACTGCAGAAAGATCCAGTCATTTTGCCCTCCCTCACAGGAAATCTTATCTTGTACGGGGCAGAGAGCTTGGAAACAAGACCTCCATGGGTTTTTTTTGAGGGGAAAAAAGCCCCAGGTTACAGTGTATTTCAAATAGCGTGAGCACAGGCTGCATCCCTCTATTTTGACTTGCTGTCGCCGTTTTTACACAGAGGATGAAAACCTGCAGCCTGCCTTCCCAGCACACCAGCACTGTCCCCCACTCCTTCCTAGGTGACAGTTCAGATGGCTGCGAAGGGACAGCAGTGAGGACTCGGAGCTGCACAACACGGAAGATGGCAGCGTCGTCAAGTGAGCAGATTAAAACACAAATTTAAGTTGTAAAGAGGAAAAAAGAAAAAACAAAAAAGGAGTAAGAAGATGGGACAGGTCCTGTACCTGCTTCTTTCCCAGTGCCAAGTAACATGGTGGAGCATGTAATGACTTACCTGCTCCCTCTGCAAGAATCCCAGGAACGGGGACAAAGTCATCACAGCTCCAGCGTGTGCCCCAGCAAAACAGTTGGATGCCATTCTGAGGCAACAAGGAAAATTAAAACCAGCACTCAGCTGGGTTTTGTACCAGTTCAAGCCTCTCTGAGCCAAGCATCATCTCTTCTTGCTCACCATATGTGCTTTGGACACCCCAAAAGCCAATCTCCCCTTCACGCCTGCATCTCTTAGCCAAGTTAAGCAAACTCAGACTTTGTAATCCTTTGCAACATCAGTGCTCTATGCCCATATTTTCATTACTTCAAGCTCTACCCCCATAGATCCACCTTCTCTGCCTCGGGGCACCCAGAGCAGAGCCCAGCCCTAGGCACAGGCTATGCTAACCCCAGGAGAGAGATGAGGACAACCCAATTCCCAGACCAACAACCACCCACTACAGTCCAAAGTCTCCCTGAGAGCATAACACCAGAGAAATATATTTGTCCTTAACCACTCCAAGCCTTTTCTTCTGAATCCACCCCACTCCCCCCGCCCCGGTCAATCTTGCTTTGCTTTCTGCTCAAAGAGGGCATCCTGTTACCAGCACCCACCGGACTCTCCCCACCACTCACACACTATGGCTGTTCTTATCTCTCAGTAAAGCCAAAGCGCTTTCCAGAAAAACCCGATGGCTCATTGCTCTTAAACAGCACAGGAGAACATAAACAGCTTAGCGAGAGCATAAGGGCTGTATGAAGAGAGATGCTCAAGCGCCACAATGCAGTCTTGGAGTCGCGGAGATGCCGTTAAAGCTCTGGAGGTGTGTTCAGCTTGCCTTGGCTTTACAGCACTGCCGCAGATGCTGCAGGGAAATAATTAAACTGCTTATCACAGTATGGCCCATTCAGCTTCCAGAGCAGAAGAGCAGTTCCAATCCCCAGGTGGCAAGCGCAGCAATTAGGTACCCAATTACGTGCACCAAAGCTTCGCTTTGCTTATGTTATTTTACTTCAACGGTTATGTAGTATTTCCTTGGCTTACTGTCATTAAAAGACCGTAGTTCAGGGACAGCCTGTAAAGTCTCAGCTGAGATGGGGCTGGTCCCACAGGACCTCCTTGCACATCGTACCACATTTGGAGGATGCAGAACAGTCCAGATGTGGGCAGGTGACTTCGAAGTCATCCGGCAGAGCCAGTTACAAAGCCTGGTCACAATCACCATTTCCTCACCTGGAGGGGCTAGGTTAAAAGTTTAAAAAGAAATAAAAAAACCCCAGTTACGCTGCAGCCAGGGTTAATCTCCAGCTCCACAGCAGCCCACCTCTGAAGAGCAACTCTGGATTGGCACTTGAGCCTCTTCCGGGCTTAATAACAAGTTGTAGTGGAAAAATGTGGTTTTAGCAGCTCAGTCCATCCCTTATAAAGCTGAGAAGCTACGCCAAAAATAACCTGGCTTACTAGTTACAGTCACCAAGCACCCACTTAGCCGGTCTCTGATCAAGGACCACATCACTCTGTCTGCACCACAGCATCTCCACCAGCACCAGCTGTGCACTGTACAGGACGGGATGCCCTCTCCAACACCACAAAGGTGTTTCGAACAAAGCAGTTAGTGGTTTTTAAAAGTGTAGATAGCCAGGACTCACTTGCCATCCTTTCCCCCAAAAGGAAGCATTTTCTTCCAGCTCAGACAAGGTCTTGAGCACAGCTTTTCTGCGTTTTCAGCCTTTCTGCTGGACAGGCTGAACTCCTCAGGCAGAGTTTTGTACCTGGCACTTCCCAGAGTCATGTACAACAACAGCTGGTCAGCAGCTGTTGCGAGAAACATGTTCTAACAATCAAGAATGATGCAGTTTTGAGACTTCTCAAATACAATCATAAGTTCAGCATTGTCCTCCAAAGGCCTCCGCTATCCTATTGCGGCAAAGTCCAGAGCAAACAAAACTGGGTTACAGAACTGGAAGCACCTTCCACAGAAAACAGGAGAAAGCTTTCAATAACAGTGGTTATTGAATATTGAATAACAGCCCCCCACCGCAGGGCAGCAGCAGAAGACAGACTGCTTCTCATTTATTCCTCAAGACCTTATGCCAGCCGGGAACTTTGCTCATTGCTGTATGCTGAGCCTAAACCTCCCTCTCCCAACAACATAAGATGTTGTACTTGGTAACCCAGACAACACCCAAAACCTCAAGGTTACAAATAATGAGTTAAAAAAAACTCAGAATACCTGAGAATTAAGGTTGTCCGTGAGCTGGTCACAGCAAGCACCACAATTCACTCCGATTCTCCACCCCTCTGCCAACTTTTTGTTCTCTCTGCCTTTGAGACAGGCAAGTCCTTCACCCATCCATGGCTGTCAGGATCCTGGTCCCAGCTGGTGGCAACACCCCACTCCCACCCCCAGCAATGATCCAGCCCCTCCGGCCCCAGGCTGGAGGAGGCCCTGTACCGACAAGATCTTCGAAAACCTTCACTTAGCAGATCAAGTCTACAAAGCACTGGTGAACTGGGAGCCTTTCAGACTCCTGAAACCTGATAAGATACATTAGATACGGGGTGTTTTTGCCAGGAGAGGGGATGGTGCATCCCTCGGACCAGACTGCCAACCTTCCAGCCATTGTGCCACAGCAAGTGCCTCTCAATGCAAGTACTTCGATTCTGTTTGGTTTTTTAAATACTGACAGCTTAAAGCTTTTTTTAATCCTTTAACTCTTGGAAATGGCTGAACCTGAAACAAAGCCTGAGGCAGAGCTGCAGCATGGGAAATTCCTGTGCGAGCAATTAAGTTCAAGAGTTAAATGCAACTCCACCGTCAGCCAGTCTCTGCAGTGGGTGGTGTGACCAGTGGCACCCAGATAGTCCCTGCTCCTCCATGCAGGCCTTGGGAGCTAAAACTGCCACAGCAGCTAAAGCACGCTACCCCACACCCAGGGTTTTAGACTGAATCCACTCCAAACGGGAATTAATTTGGGGCAGTCCTGCAATAGGGAGCACCCGCCAAATCACTTCAACTGGGAGTCAACTTCTCGGGAACATGCCAGGGGCTGACAGCATCTGGATGTGCGTGCTGCTGCTACGCCCCGCTCCATCCCAGCCTCTGCTCGGGAATTCCCCTCAGAGCCAGCTCCACGGGAACGTTACTCACCGGCTGACCCACGTCCAGGGCCAGGGAGCAGGGGATGCTGGCCTCCAGCTGAGTCCACGGGCAAGCTGCTACCAGAATGCGGCTGGGTGGCAATGCAAATGACACCCTGATTACCATCACTGCCTAAATTGCTGCCTTTGCTCCAGAATCTAAACTACTTTAAAACCCGAAGGAAGCACCTCCCAAATGCAAGCCCTGTTTAGGCAAGGTGGTGCTGTCTGAGAAGAGTTTGAAAAGAATATTTTGCTGCTGCAAAGTCACATTCCAGAGGTCTTAATTCTGTGCCGTAGTACTGCCTGCTCCCTTCTTCTCACTGCTTTTCTTCCTTGGGAAAGCTGCTTCTCTCTCACACCGCTCCGTCACGAAAACAAGAAACAATCTGAAGAAAAACTGGCAAGAGGGCTCAGGGCAGACATGCCTTCATTATTTTTTTTTAAAAGATAACAACTATCTACATCACCAGTGTCCCAGTGAAGGCAAATCACTGAGACTGGAGATGGGTGCCCCAAAGCACTACAGCCAACAGCATTATCCAGACCGGCTGAAGTAACCCAGCAAAAAACCCAGCAAGTCATTTAAGGAGAGGTCTAATCACATCCCCTACAAGTCCATGGCTTCTTGGGTTTTGCAAGGACCAGCGCATGGAACGGGAGTGGAGCCGAAGCACTGGGATAACGTGTGTTCTGACACAAGCACATCAGCCAGAATGAAAGCTTAGAGGCTGGGAAAAACACCCGTAATGTCATTTGTGACAGCAGGTTTGCTCTGTTTGTAACATACACTGCCAACACACCGGGGAAAGCTGCTTAGAGATCAACAGATAAAAGCTTTTCACCATTCAGCCTGTTATTTCATGTAAATCAGGTTGTCCTGCTACCAAAAGGCATCCCCGTATGAAGTGAAAGGTGCTCAAAAAACATCAGTAGTGGCAGCAAAAATCAAGTACTCGGCAGCAAAAATCAAGTACTCGCACTGTGGCTGAGTCCCTTCAGACCCCCGCAATGGGGGTCTGCAAGTGCAGTTCTGCAGTCTGGAGCTGCACCATCTTCTCACTTGTCAACGCAGGTGATCTCCTCCAAGCATCACCACCTTAAAAATAGGGTTTTGTCCACAGAAATAACTCCAGACTCCTCTGAGATATGAAGTCATGTTTTGAAAAGCAACAGTGCAGCAAATTCAATTAACTAATCGAGTCTGCCTTCTACTCGGGCAACGTGGAAGCAAGATTTCCGCAAGCCCATCCCCAAGATGTAACATGTTATTTACTAGGTATGCTGCAGCAACCCTTCCAGCATGATCTAAGAGGGTCTTGCCTCCACCACCCCCTTTCTTCTGACCTCCTGGAGCAGGGAGTCCCGCACAGAGCTGTGCCATGCCCTAGGAAAAAAATGGGAAAACTACCCTGCTCTTATCTACAACCCCAGTAAAGGCTGGAGGGGGTTGGAGAGGACACGCACAAACCAAGCTGGAGGCAAACAGTAGCTCTTTAGAGGAATAAACCACTCCTGCCGTGATTGATAAGTACATCTGCCAGTCCCCACCTGCTGTTCACATTCCTGGCATTTCTTTCTGCAGCATTTTCTCCCCGAGAAGGGACCGGCTGCTTATCGACTGCTGCAGAGGAGATTTAAAGGAAGGGAAACGGGCCCCAGCTTAAACAAAACGGAGAGATTTCAGGCCCCAAGCATGCCAAAGACAGCTTTCTTGCATCAGATCAAGGAACCTGCTGAAGGGGTTTATTCCAGAAGCCCTTGCAGGTTGAGAAACTTATGGGTGCTAAGTGCTCCCCTTTGCTCATTCCTGCCACCATACCTCTATTAAATTCCTGGCAGATAAAGCAGGAGGCTCCAGAAGAGTCTCTCCACCCTCCAGCTGCTCACACTAAAGTAATTTTCTGCACGGGTCAACCACCCCTAAGAATAAAAGGGAGATAAGGGTGAAAACACGCCAGCCTCTCCAAAAGGGCGAAGGCTTCGCTGCCTTCCCCGCAGCTGAGCACGGACAGCTGGCAGGACGGCCGTTCAGAGCAGTAACCGGTATTTCTGGGGGTGAAGGAGCACGAGTCTAGTTCTGGTTTTCAAACCTTGAAAAAAAGGCTGGAAGTTCCTCCTTTTCTTCAAGTTAGTTTTAACACGTCAAGAAGGTAAAGGAAAATAAACCCGTACCACTATAGCAGAGCCTGGACGCAGAGGGTTAGAACTTCTGCTTGCTGTCAGAAGAGGAAAAAGCAGAGAGCTCCCAGGAGCTCTCTTAAGAGCTCAGTGTCTTTAAGATCCCGACCTCTCTGTCAAACTAGATCAAAATTAGCTATTAGCATCAAATTTATTAGAGCGCATACTGAAATCCTATCAGTGGGGCTGCTGCAGGGAGCCAAGGTGAAGCAGGGTTTCTGGACTTCGGGTGCCCCAGCACCCACCTAAAAGTCATTTTCTTTCACCGAAAGATGAACGCACACAACTGCAAACAAGTCTATGAGTTTTGGCTTCTTTGCCATCTTTGGGGAAGGAGGGAGAAGGCAGCGGGAAATAAACGCTGCTTTCCCCGCACCTAGTAGAAGAGCAAAATGCAAACCAGCTTTTTATTTCAGACCAGGGGTGGTTATTTCCATCGACGGGCTGTACTACTCCTTAAGGCAGACAGTAGCGGTGCCTTTATAAACCAGGGCGGATGCAATACAAAATCTGACTTACCTTGGACGATCCTGGGGTTCAGAGCCCAGCCCCGAGAGCTGTGGCTCGGCAAGCAGGACACCCCCAAGCACCGTGAGCACCGGCCAGCCCCCCACCTTGCAGAGCAGCTTCCTGACCACTTTTTGAGGGCATTTCCCAAAGCTGCCACGCTCGCTCTCACCAAGGAGCCAAAAGTTAGCAGCGGCGAGGGGAAGCAGAGGGCGAGCCAGGTGTGAGCAGCATTTGATTAGCTGGCTAATGGGTGCAGCTGTCCTCCGGTTTTACGTCTCTTGGAGGAAATTTAAACAGGAACTTTCTATAAATTAACTGCCCATAAAATGAGCATGTTTTCTCAACGCACCAGAAGGTCGGGAGAGGTCTGCTCAGCCCCCCGTTCCCAGGACACGGCAAACAGCCTCTGCAGTTGCAGTTTCTCCTTCCGAAGCAGGAGAACGCGGATTTAGTCTGTGCAGTAGTAAGCTGGTGAAAGCACGCTCGCCAAGCAATCAAAGTCATTCTCCATTCACAGCAAACTAATAATTTATGTTTCCCCTAAAATCCCCAATGCAATCCAGATGTCTAAGTAGCCTTTGTCCCAGAAAGCAAACTATACAACGGCCTCGGAAAGACAGGCACAGCTCTGCTTGCCAAAGTCCTCACAAGGCTGTTTATTCTGTGGGAGCGACAAACACATTGATTTCGGCTCCTTCCAGGTCTGGAAGCTGCAAGTGGTAAGGTGGTTATAGACACTGTCCCCAACCCTCCTGGCTTCCCCTCCCTCCAGAGGATTATTTAAGAGGTAAGAGTTGCCTCTTAGGGATTATTCTGTTGACAAAAATGCACCTGACAGGTTCCCAGTTTTGAGGGAACCAGGAGATAGGGATGGGAAAAGCCAGGGTGCAGCCAGCGCAGCAAATACGGGAAATAACAGAAATGAAGCAAATTGCTTAGGCTGCATTAGGAGGACCAGTGTTTGTGGTGGGGTGCTCACTCCCCACGGTCACCCTGAGCCACGGAAGGAGGCCCCGGCAGCGAGGACACGGGGAAGGGTCGTTTCACTAGGGGATAGGCTGGCTCAGCCCAGGAAAGGAGGAGCAGGTCATTTGGCCAAAGGGCTGAATTCCTCTGGGACCACAAGGAGGGCAAATGCACAGCTGCACCTGTACCGGGGTAAGGGACCCACGCCAGCCGGGGAAAGCGCTCGCAGCCCCCCTAGCCACTGAGCACCCTGCTCTGGGACCCGCTCTGGTCCCGTGCTGGGGGGCTCAGCACAGAGCCCTCCCCGGCCCCGGCACACCGGCTCTGCCTAGGGGTGCAGCACGCCAGGGGAAAAGCTGTCCAGAAAACCCATGGAAACTTTTGTAAGAGTTGAAAATAGTTTGGGAAATGTACACTGACCAGCCGTACAACTCTTCCAGGGATATTTTAAGCATTACTACACTTGCATTCCAGTCCCTGAGTATATTTTCTATAAATAAGTATTTTTAAGTCACTTTGTTTCAAAACTTATTATCTTAGTAAAATTTTAGACCTGTAGGCTGCCAGCCAAATTTGCTGCCGATTTTTAAAACCGTGCCCTGTTACCTAGGTTATAGCATAGGATTATCTTTGGGGTTTTTTCAGGTGCTTTTCTACAAACACATTTATTTTGCGTTATAACATTAGGTCTCTGCTGATACCTCAGTCCTGAGTTCTGTGGATTAACACATCTTTGTTCACAAATCAACAACACTTTTTTTATTGTCAAATCTAGGTGTTTTTTTTTTCCTTTTTTACAGGCCAATAAGCAAAAGGAAATACACTAGTAATTCTGCATGCAGAGTAACTCTCTCTAGAACTAGGTGTTTTTGTCATTGACAAAGCCAGAGCACACACAACTGGCAGTGATTTCTGGGAGCTCCGTTTGAGCAGCGTGTGAGGCTGCCAGGACACAAGTACTGCACGTAACAAGCCAACTACACCGCAGACGTGCCAAAAGCTCCCCAAAGGCCCTTCTTCTCTAAAGACAGGGCAAAGCCACATGCGGAGGGAAAAATGGATCATCCAGCATCCTAACCCGTGTACCCCACCGGCAAATAGGTCTAGACCCATGCACTTCAACCCAAACACACTGCATTCACAGTGATACCTAACGCTCTCGCCCGGCAGGCAAAAGGGAAAACCCAGACACAGCAGTCGTGGTTTTAGAAGGTCCAAAGCACTAGCAAAGGGCAGGGTATAGGCTAAGGGCAGATCCTGCACCCCAGCCCTGCCCCTCCAAGCTTCCATCCCATCAGGGATACAGGTTCTTGTGCACCAGAGATACCGGCAAAACATGGCTTAACCTTCAGAGCATAGATTTCCACCAGCGCTTTACAGTACACAAATATTAATATTTGCAAATAAGTCCAGGCCTGCTTAATCCAAAAAACACACAGCTGTGGCCAAGCATGTGTTTTCTTTGGAGAACAGACCAGACACTCAGAGTCTGGTTGCCTTACCTATTTTTGAAAGCCATATTTAAGTCGACCCAACAGATAACAACCAAGCTGAAATACCAACCCCCACCACAAAACCTCCAGCTCTTCAAGCTCGTGGTTGCTACCGCGAGGGGGAAAACACCCGCAAGGTACTGCAGTCATCTCTGTCCCTGAGAAGGCATGCCTGCTGGGTCAGGTAGCTGCTTGCCAACATGCCACATGAGTTACCAGCTGAATGAGGTTAGAGGAACCCGTACGCATTCAGCAGGAACAGGGCTAGATGACCCCTCTATCTCCTTTCCCATCCTTACAGCTCAGGCTGTAAATTCTTCAGGGGCAGCTGCGAGCAGGACGTCCTGGTGGAGCACCACTGGTCATGGCTACCTGGGATCTCTGCAAGGAGCCACGGCAGCAGTTCTGACAGCTCCAGGGTAAGGATGCTGGGTAGATCTAAAAACCGTGAAAAACGTTAATGCATTGTACTGGTACACAGACTGCACCTAAGAAACTGCTTCACTGGACACCGGTAGAGGAATTTGTGAGAGAGTGATTTGTCTTAGTGACATTTATCTTAGGTGTAGGGCACCCAACGTGCCACTGGCATAAGCCACATAATCGTAGGGGAGCTTTGGGGTGTGGGGACTTGCAAGGCCACCTGTACCAAGATGACTATAGCAGTGACACAGCCATACAAGGCTGAGATTGCCGAAGTAACAGGAATGCCAGATGTGGGTACGGATGTAGCAGAGTTGAAACTGATGAGCAAGAAGTAACAAGGGGCTGTTATTGGGAGTCTGGGCAGAGAAATGGAGGGACAGGGCAATGAAGAGGTGGGTCCAGAAGTAACAGGGAAAAAATGGAGAATAAGGCATAATACAAAGAACAAAGAAGGGTCAATCTTCCTATGGTAGGAGCAGGGGCTCCTAGAACAGCCATGACACCTAAGTGCAGGCTGGGATGCAGGAGAGCTCCCCTGGACAACCTGCCGGACTCTCCACCATGTCTGTATCCAAAAGACTTGCAGTGGGAGGGCAAACTGGGACGGACTCATACCCTGATATGAAACGGCACGGGAAGGAAGGGTGACAGATTTGCAATTCAACAGTAGTGCGATGCATTAGATTTAGCAGTAATAATTACTAGCTGTAGAGTTGTAAGTGTGCAAAATGCTCTAACTGTAAATTACTATCAGCAGCGTTTATTAGTGAACGAATTAAAAAGTCAATAACTCGACTAGTTTCTCAGTAGAGTATTGGTTCATAACGAACATCGCAGTCTCTCGGACCCGCTACGTCTCCAGCCAGAACCCCAGAGGGGCTGGACCAGAGCAGGGGCTGAGCCGGCCCGGAGGTCTGGGCTAGCTGCTGTCTAGGTATCTTGGTTAAGCAAAGGAGCTTGGTTAAGCCTGCGCGGGCAGATGCAATCTCAGCTGCTTGTGTTACATGTTCCTACAATGCCCAACACGAAGAGGCTGTGACCCACCACTGAAAATCGTGCGCGCCACCACCACGGTGTGAACACACCATTGGCCACACTTTTAATAGCTTCTAATAATAAGCTGGGATAAAGAGCTTAAAAGTTTGAAGTGCCTGCGTAAAGCACACCTGCAATTAAAGGGACACTCCTCAACCACACCACGTCAGCAAGACCAGAGAGTTGGCCACACAGGGCTGGGGACAGGTCCCACCTTGGGTCCTCCCACTCTTCGAGCAGGGCTGACCTAAATCCTCCCTCTTTCAGACTCCGGTGGCAGGAGGAAAATGAACCAGTCTCATTAATTTCACCTCCTGCTGCCTGGTGAACGTCTCCACAGCATAAAAAAAAAAGAAAATAAAATTCAAAGCTATGCTGGTGACCTGGCAACTGGAATCTTCTCTGGAGCAGGAGGCAGCAAATGACCTGCTGCAGCATCGCTCACCTGATGGCCAAGCTCTGCTCTTGCTCCCCAGAGCTCCTCAAGTTATTCAGCTGGGGGCTTTTTTAAAATCCAGTCTGGACACCCAGCAAGGCATTTTATGCAATAGAAGGGCATGTAGTCCATCGTCAGCTGCTGTCTCAGCAAAGCCTCCTCTGACACGCAGGAGACCCCAAGACCAGCATGCTGCACGACACAAGCGACGCCACCAACTCCTCCCTGCGGCTTCCTCGGAGCCAAGAACACCGGGACACCCTATTTTCCTGTGATTTCCAGAGTTCATTTTTTAATCTGACAGTAACAGTAGAAGACTATTAAAAAACCCCACACTGGCCTGAGCGGCTCCGGAGTCTAAAATAAACATGCCAAGCCCTATTTGTGATGGAGTAAAAATAGCTTGTTTCTCATCCCTTCCCAGGACCTCTGCTTCGTACACAAAAGCTTCACAGGTTAACTATAAAAATACCAGAAGTGGAAGGAATGTCTTGATTTGAGCTTTGTGCCGTTTGGAGGAGTTCAGAAACCCACCTCGGCCCCACAGCGAAGGGACACATCCTCAAAGCTTATCTCCAGCCCAGGGCTAAAGGTCAGGTGCCGACAATTCCTTTTAATAGAAACTACTGTTCTTTTCGGGGTGGGGGGGGGGATAAAAAAAAAAAAATCACTGGAATTACATCTTGTGCTCTTTCTTGGCTGGATACTTTTTAAATGACACTTATTCCAAAGAGCATTAGCTATAAAATCTAGTGCAAAGCTGTGCTGCAGCCGGGACAGGCTGCCCAGGAAGCGGAGCGAGCACAATCAGCGTCTGCATCAAAAGGAGAAGAGAGGCAGTGGTCGGTCTGGCTCACCGTAAGAAACCACTTCATAGCAAGGTCTGATAAATTAACTTTTATTCCAGGTCCTAAATGCATCGCACCTGCGATGCTCAGGCCTGAAGAGAACAGAAAAACAAGACCTAGGAGAGCAGCACCACAGGAAAGCCATCACGACACTGAGTTTAATCATTACATCATTATCAGCTGGACCCACAAACGAGCACCAATCTATTTATGACTTGGGCTTTAAAAAGGACCAGAGGAGAATCTGCAGCACATCTGAAACCTGCTGGTATTTATACATGCACTAAAAGGCATGCCAGGCAAAACGCCAGGCATACACGTCCCCAGCCCTGCGAGTAAAGCTCGCAGGAGTCACTGGCCCCAGGAGCCTTCCCAGAAATGGCCGGCAGCCGGTCCCGGAGGGACGGGAAGGTCGCGGGCTGCCGGCACATCTCCCTACAAGGCAGTCCCGGCAGCGGCACACGCAGCCGTCCATCTGCTGCCATGCTCTCCCGCCTCGCCACAGCCCGAGAGCATGCACCAGGCTTTAAACCCCCCCAGACAAGGGCTTTTGTGGCACCCCCAGAGCCCACCTCTGCCAGCATACCCACCTACGAACACCGCGCTCTAGCCCCAGCTCCACTTCGGCCATTAAAATTCATCTCCAGAAACCTGGGCTCAAATTGAGGTGGCATAAATTAAGCAGTGATTTGGGGCTTTGGGTGAGAGGCAGCCGCATCTCGGAAGAGCCCTTAGCACAGCCACACTCATTTTAAGTGACAGGGACAAGAAAAACAAATTTGCTTGCTAAATAAACATTTAGCTTAGCTGGTCATATTGAAAAGCTCAACATCTATATTTTAGATTACGTTCTTAAGCATGTGCACATCACCTTCAAGGCTAGCATCTAGTGAGATGTCCCTAAAGTTTCCCCCACTTTTGATTATAGCAAATCTCCAGTTGAAGACTTCAAGAGATGGGAAACCCATAGTCTTCCCCCCAGCTATTTCTTCCCATTACTAAGCACCCTAGCAAATAAATGAGAAAAAAGTGCACCCTTTCCAGCTTTTGTCTGGCTTCCTCCTCCTCTTGTTATGCACAGACTTTCATCATTTATGGTCAAAACCATCTCAGAGAACAAGGACAGCGATCTGGCACTTTCCAGCTCTCTTGTCCCACCTGCCTACACACTATCACTGAAGAGTCACCTCACCAGATGCTTCAAGGTAAAAATCACAGCTTGTCTTATTTACATTAATATTTTGTGTTAGCTGTTACATAAATACTGCTGCTCTTAAAGGAGGCTTCTCTCCAGTCCCCTGCTCTCCTCACACGCCATCGCTTCCCATTCTCTTAGCGTATTCTGAAAGGGCAGGACTCCTGGAAATACATTTTCTTCTTATGTGGTAGGCACTGGTATAAGAGCCCAGCCACCAAATAAGCCCAAAATAACTGACACACCAATAATTTCACCCCATGTGTACAATCCAGGATTTCAGCTCATACAATGCACACATTACAGCGATGCTCCCGTCCCTGACGCAAGGCAATGCAGTGCATCACACTTCCTTCCTACTCCGGTGCGCTTTTCCTCCTATTCAAAGGCCCACAAAAATCTCAAGAGATCACGCAACATGGCACCCATGAGCAGCACGCATTCTCACGGTGGCAAAGACTTGGAAACTCAATGCTTTGTAGAGAAAGGAATGGCTGTACCTTCTCCCTGACTCATCCTCCCAGAGCAGATGTGCCCTGACCCGCTTGAAGGCCCCCAGCAGCATCACGACCAGCTTCGTAGTCCTCTTAAGCTGGTGTTACTTCCAGAGGAAGCATTTCCACCCCCCCAATCCCAGTCCTCGCTCCCCTTTGTGCTAGTACAAGTGTTACAGCCGCATGGAGAAGGGACTGGGGAACTGACAAACATTAAAGGAACCCAGTGAGAGGCAAACAAGAGGCCAGTTTCCATCTGGCTCAGCTTCCTGGTGGGATGCGGAGTCTGCAAGCCCACTTCTCTTTTCTCTTGCACCAGCATAAGTGAAAGGCAGGACCTCTTCTGCCAGCAGCACCAGCTCAAACCATCCGAGAAGCCAAGCACGCCAAATTTGGACCCTGTAAAAATCCGTGCCGTGCAAGAGCATGGCACAAAGTTGCCAAGGAAAACTCAAACGATTCCAAAAGATAAAGGGAAAAAGAAATTAAACTGGTTTCAGCTGGACATCTCCCATTCATTTCCCACTATTGTCCTAACCAGCATCCAAGCAGCACATACTGACAGCGAGGGCCACCTCCCACAGCCAGCTGCATCCTGGTAGCAGGCAGCGCAATTCCCTTACAGCAGAAGTCTCGACTGGATCTATTCCACATTAACAGTCCATTCGAGCACTTCTGGGGCAAACTGCAGCAAGCAAGCAAGCGACCTGACGCAGGTTTCTTTTCAGCCTCCAAGCCACTTTAAAAAGACATCTAAAAATACATTAAATGCTTTTCTCATGTGACTTTTCTATGCAAGGGACTGCTCTAAAGCCTGCAAACAGAACGAGACACTGCTGCAAGACGTCTTTCCTGCACCAACGGCCTCTGCATCGTCAACTTGTTTGAGTCCAGAAGACCAGCCTGAGATAAAAACCTGGAGCAACAATGCAGTCTGCTTGGCAGCACCAGCCGCTGCTGTAGCCCCATTTTCCCCAAAGGGCTGAGCTTCCGTTCAGGATCACCACCCAGATGGGGAGCAGCGATGTTTTGCATTGTTCCTGCTCCAGAAGGATCTTTAACTAGTTACACCCGAAAGAGTTCAAATGTATACTCCTCCCTACCAAGCCTAAAGAAAAACAACTTCCCAGCTCTGCTGACACAGGTAATTCCTCTCCATTGAGGAGGGGCGAGGTAAACAGGACAACTGTTTCCCTTTAAAAGCGCTCTGCAAATCAGTTCATCTGGCTGCTACCACAAAGCCCAAGCAGGAGGACACCGGCCACTTCAAATACTCCAGCTGATCCTTAAGCCCATCTCCTTAGAGTAGATTTACACCACCAAGCCTTCCACCAAGACTCTTCCTCCACTCCCAGTGGGGAGCAGGCAGCTTCTCTGCTCTGTTGAGATGTGGACCCATGTGCTTGAAAGTTCTGCGTGCCTTGAGCCAACCAGCGCAGACACTGACCCGCTAGGAAATTAAAGGTATCTGCTCCTGCATCAGTCCAGGCTGCAGAGCCGAGCCATCTGCTTCTACTGACACCGAGAGTGGCTTTTCCTCACTCCAAACCCAGACATCTAGCAGTATGCCCAGGCGGCTCCCAGCTTCAGCTGACCTTTTCTAGTTGGCACAGCCTACAGCTGCTGGTCCCAAACAGGGCTTAGAGTCAGCTGCGTAGAATTTGCTAAGAATCATCATCTTAAGTCACTGCTTAAAGAAGAATCCCACCCCTAAACACTTGCATAGGGAGTCAGCTTAGCCAGCCTGAATTCCCATATATGACCAGAAAATAATACTTCAGCATGTGAAACGCTCTTCCCCGGGCTCTCAGCTGCAGTGACCAAGCCACATACTACACCAGTCCAAAAGACACACACAGGGAAGAGCTCTGCACCCAGCCTTGCTCTCCATGATCTCCCTCATGCTGGTGGTGGACTACTTTTCCAGCAGGATCCAAGCTGACCAACTCACCATGAAACGCAGGTATGTGCGGCCAAGGCACAAAGGGCAGAACTGTCCCTGTTTGCAGTACCCTTATTTCATCTTGACTTCAGGAAGAATCAAATCCTGCATCTCTCTGCCTCCTCTGTTCTCTGCTTTTCTTTATGGAGCAGGGGAGAAGCTGCCTCAAATGAGCATCATATCAAGGCAACGGTTTTCACCCAGCACGTGAACAGACTATAAGAAATCCATAAAAGGTGCGAAAAGGCTTACCTGAAGTCAGCGGGATTGAATTCACTATACAAAGTTATGCGCCTCCAGGGGAAGCTTTAGGAGCCTGCCATTCAGGGAAGAGAAAAGGGCTGGAGAGCAGGGTCCCGCCAGAGCAAAGCGCACAGCGCCAGGATGCGGCGCGGAGGTCTGGAGGAAACAGCTTCTTCCTGTGACGGCAGGACAGCACCACGACCCCGCTCCCCAGGGATGGCCACGGCCGACTGCCAGACCGGGCTGAGCTCAGAGCCGCATCCAGCTTGCGGATCAAAAGCCAGCAAGGCGCCAGCGAGCGATGAACAAGCCTACCTGTCCCAGCAGGTCCTGGCTCCAACCCGCCGCGGCTGGAGAGGAGCAGCGGAGGCGAGGAGCAGATGCACCACTTCCACTTGACCCAATGACTAGGACATTTAGGGAGCACCGCAGGCTTCGGTGTAGCTACACAGAAGCCAGGGTGGTGGAAAGAAAGAAGGAAGAGGAGGGTCGGGATTCCGGTTTCCAGGAATAATGGACGTGCAGCAGTAATGTAGCAGCGCTGGGACATTGGTTAGAAGGGAGGGTGGTGACTGAACCACATCACAGGTCTGGAGTACCAGCTTCAAGAGTCCAGGAGCTCGTCTACCTCTGATCGAGACTTTTAAGCAAACCTTCTCACGCCTAAATTAGCCATGGTAATCATGGAATGTTTCACTCTGCCACGTTCAGCAGTCAGAATCGCACACAACTTTTATCCCGGCTTATCACCATTACTGCACGGGGGAACACCACTGCCTGCTCGATGCTTTAAGTCCCGAATATACAATTTTACCTCTTCGCCAGTAGCAAATGAAGCCCTTTTTCACATTTGCTTCGATTACAAAGTTTTCATGAGGCTATAAAAGCCCTATTCTTATACTTCTCTTACAGTTTATTACCAAGGGTTCATGAGGTTTTGCATGCAGTACTGTTACAACATGTTGCTTTAGCTTCCTCTGTGCGTTTCTGAAAGGGATTTGTATTTCTTCTCAGCAATTGTTATTCTCAGAAGATCAAACTTCTTGCCTCCCTAATGGCTGACCCCTGATACTCAAACAAAACTGTATTCTAAGATGTGATACTGTTTTCTGAAAGAGCAACCAGCACAAGGCTGCTGGCATACGGATAAACATAAAGCACCAGCCTCACAAACACCGCTGGAAGCACAGAATTCCGCAGACGCAGGACACGAAGTTCCACATTTTGGCCAAACAACTCACTTTGGGGGAACTGAATTGATACCGTGCAAACACATACAGTGCCATGGCACAGACCTTTACGTTACGTACTTTTACGTACCCAAGATCGTTAGTCCAAATCACTGCTGTATTACTGCCACCAACAAAAACGCTAGTGCCCAGCCAAAAAACACTTGATCTGACCTGGACACTAATTAAAATAGAGTTTACTGCCCTATTTCTGATGCTGTATTCCACAGAGGATGGACAGATCTGCGTTGTGACCACACTCCAAGACTTGAAGGAATGCTTACGCACCTGAACAACAGCAATCCTGTGCACAAACACGACCTGGCAGAAGCTTTAAATGAACTCAGCGGGAGAACTAATGAAATCAATGATACAGATTGTTTGGGCCCATTAAGTTCAGTTGTTGCCGGTACCGCTGAAATTATACTTTCCAACATGTCTTAACGCACGCGCTGCTGTACAGCGTGCAGGAAAAAGGAAAGATGCTTAGGATTTTTGGGAGCAGATAGGCAAGGGGTTTTTGGATTTTAGGAAAAATACTAGAGGAAGATTCTCCCTTTGAACTGGCGCAGTCCCACCCTCAGCTCAAACCAGTCTTTATCCTGCGTCTGTTGAGGTAGAAGTCTAATTTTTAGAGAGAGAGACAGCTACACTGACTCTGTGTATCTTCCTGATAGGATCCTGCAAAATTTAATTCAGAGGTTTTAGAATAATCACCTTTTATTCTTTAACACAAGCCCCAGGCGCTATTATAAAAATTCCACTGGAAATATTTCCTTTGGGGTGGGAAAACACCATGCATGGTCTGTCATGCAGGAATCAGCTCCTACAGCACAGAGAGCTCAGACGCTCCACGGATGTCAAGACCTAAGTAGAAAGTCTAAGGGACACGAACATTCGGAATCACTGCAGCCTTCAATATTCATATCATTGCAATCCCAATGTCGAAATCATCAGGGCAGATTTTCCACTGGTATCAAACTGTGTATTTGTAGATGACTGCAAGACCATTTTTATTAGAAGAACCCCTTACTTGGGGGAAAGCAAAGTGCTCACCCTCAGAGAACGCAGATTTAGAGGGAAGGTCTTTTCCTTAGACGAAGAAGCCCCAAGGTGTTCAGTATCAGCACACACACGTATCTTTTTCTGGCTCCAAATGCCTCTCGCTACCCACCTAGACGCCCACACCTGTATGAGGCTTTCCTGTAAGAATCCCAGGAGCCACAACACAAAGTTAACAAAAGTTCTCAACATTTCTACACCATTATTTCAGCGATATTTAGGGAAGGCCTGATGAAACTTTCCCTTGCTGTTGAGGAAACTCTCAGTTAAAGACCAGTACTGAAGGGCTACCTTAAAGAATAAGTTCACGGAAGAGGCACAGAAGGCATACCGGGAGAACTCAGCAACTGTTTACATTCTGATTAAAGCGGTATCTGAACAGCATCCTAGACTGCTGAATAACAAGCATTAGAGACAGGGATCGTTTTTATTGACCACCCTTAGTCCCTCTGCCCTGTAATCAAAAAGACCCAAAGAAGCCATGCACACAAGGAAATCCTTCTAGGGCTTCATGGGAGCTCTGGGAAGAGATGCGTTTCCCAAAGAGCCTGGAAGAGTCCCTTTGGGGACTGACCTTGCACAAGAAAGAGGGAAGAAGCCTACGCGACAAGCAGCACCACCCTAGCAAGGGACCAACAGCACAGACAGCCCCCAGGTCACGATCTGGGGTCGTGACAGTGGCATGAGGCTTTCACATCCCTTGTCATAATTCAACACTTAAGTGGAAAACCACTCGTTCAGACTACAGCCCAGCCTCTTCTTACTCAAGCTCATCCAAAATCAATCCCTAGCCCTTGGGACTGATATAAAATGATCAGTATCTGCTACTGGAAACTCTCATCAAAATTACTGAATGCTAATCCCCACCCACCACTTCACAGAAGATTAAGCTTTCTGAAGTCTAAATGTACAATCTAGTTCAAAAAACAGAAAAGACCCAGTGTGAATTCATGGCCTATATGCATTCAGCACTCGCGTGACCTGTAACTATGCTCGAGTAAACTGAAACCTCTCCCATAATCACTTTTTCAGCCCCTGAGGAGGGAGGGGAGGAATGCCGCTCGTCAGGTCCTTACTGACGAGTATTTGCAAAATCAAGTATTGCATGAAGAGGCTTCTAAGCCAATTTGTTGGAAAGCTCTGAGGAGCCAGGATCTAAAGTATTTCTGAGGCTGCCCATATAAACCCTCTATGAATTGAGCCCTTCTGAGAAGCACAGGAAAAAATGGGGTTGCAATGATGGCAAATGCCATAGAAGAGCACTGCGGTGAGACCACAACACAAGGGGGAGAAAGGTGAACTCATCAGCAGAAACCTTCATTCAAATATCTCTTTACAGGTCAGATGAGGCTAGAAGCCTGTTTTTCTATGGAAAAACCCAAAACAAAGCTGAACACTGTCCACCTGCAGGGCTGGGACAAGTTCTACCACTGTATCCAAGCCCCACCCTCTACATGTGAAGGTCTGCCAGAGATAATGTGCTTTGAATCCCATCAGGAATTACTCTCCAGGCCTAGAGGATACCTGCAGGCCAGTGAAAACAGAGGCACAATTCAACCCTGAGGAAGAAAATACCTGTTATGGCTAAGACCACCATCCCAAGGGACAGCTTTGCTGGTACAACAGCTCCCTGCCTCTGAGGATGGTCTGACTCCCCTCCTGCCCACTTTGCTAAGCCAGTGGAGAAAGGGTCCAGCTGAAAAAAAGAAAAATTTTATGCCAAGTTAGCAGGATCAGTTCATCAATGCATCAGCTCAGCACCACAGCTGGCACACGGGAGGAGGCAAGAGGGCACAGCTGAAAGCAGGGAAAGAGAAGGGCCCTTTTAAGAGCATCAAGCCATGAAGTTGGCTGAGGCAACCCCTCGTCCTGAGCTAACCCACCGCCCTCCAGCACAGGGACCATGCCCACCTCTCCCTCCTCCTCTAGGCTGGGCCTCGATTCCTCTCCACCGGTGCTGCCAGGGTGCTGACAAGCTCCTTCCAGCCGGGGGGCATTTACAAGCTCCTTCCATGGACAATCCAGGTTACTAATTTGCAGAAAGTTAACCCGGGGGAAAAAAAAAAATATATTAGCTCAACAAGAAGTCCACAAACACCACGACTGTGTGTCTGAAGGGCAGACCACTCCTCTCTGAAAACAGCGAGCCTCACAACAGCTCAGTTGTCCCATGTGCTTCACCTGCTGTAGACTGCTGCCCCGGGATGACCATGGTGGCATCAGCATCAAGACTGACATGGCCCGGCAGTGACACAGCTCAGGGTGCCACTCAACAGAATTGCAGAATCGTAGGGTTGGAAGGGACCTCTGGAGATCATCTAGTCCAACACCGCTGCCAAAGCAGGTTCACCCAGAGCAGGCTGGACAGGAACGCATCCAGGCGGGTTTGGAATATCTCCGGAGGAGACTCCACCACCTCTCTGGGCAGCCTTTCCTCCTCAGAGAGGCGCTCCATTAGCTTTGTGTTAACATTTGGGGGGCTATTGTGAACTCTCCACAGTTAGACATACACAAGAGCCACTGTAAGAAGCCGTAGGAGCACATGGCAGCCCAGTGGCCCCCTCCAGCTCTCAGTGGGTCCCAACACACTGCCTAGGGATGGGATCCTGGATGTGGAAGAGCTGCAAGGCTGCACTGCTGCCATCGGCAGAGATTCCAGGACATTTCCTAGTGTGCATCCAAGCCTGGCTCCCAGAAACCAGCACTGCCGGGCTGAGGTGACCTTGAGCGGGACACAGCATTCAGGAAAACAGGGTGCATTCCTAGGGTGCCTTACATCGTTTGCACCCCAGCTAATAACTGGGGCAGAAGCAACCATCAGGCAAGAAGCTTCAGAGCTTCAGCTTTAATTCAGGCTGTGGTTTCAAGACACATCTAACCACCTGAGCAAGTCACTGACAACAGAAGAGGGAGGCCCCCATTGTCTCCCCACACCTTGAACATGGCCATGCCACCCACCTTGCCCTGTCTCCTCCTCATCAGACACCCAGAACAGCTCACAAGTCACGGGCAAGAGCCAGGGAACTTTCTGCTGGTCCCCAGTCGATCAGCTCACAGGCCCAGCAGCAACCCGTGAGGGAAGAGGAGCTGGCTTGCCTGGCCAGGGGACTTGGACCATCTCCTTTGGGCAGGATTGCACCATCAGATCAGCTCGGAGGCTCACAAAAAATGCAACAACAAAAGAAGCAGTAACATCAAATATATACAACCATCTTTCCCAATGGCAAGCTAAAATTTTATCCCAGAAAAGCTGAACCAGAGACAGTGTAAGCCAACAGATAAGTGGAGGGAGATAAGGAGACAGAAAAAGGCAATAGACTAGGAAGCGCACCTACCTAGTGTATTCGCGCAGGTTAATATATTAACTTTCTGTCCAGCAGCAGCTTACTAGTTTGCTCGAACTTATTCAGTCTCACAGAACAAGCCCTAAAGGCACAGGTTTTTCAGGTTATCTTTTATTTTTCACAGCTTAAACACGGTCACAGTCCTCCGTGAATTGGGTTTAAGGTACAGAGCTCTCCAGACTGCACAAACATCCCAAGAACAAACATTTTCAGCATACCAAGGGCTCAGATACATTAGGTCAATTCAGCTCTGTTTATTTGTATTTCACCCAAATCACTGCCGAAGTACTTGGAGCTGAAGGAGCAACAGACTCCCACTGATTCAGCAAGAGACCAGAAGTAATTGGTAGACAGTCTACAAGCACCACAAAGAATGCCAGAGGCATTTATTTACATGACCCCTGCTTGCCCAAGGAGAATTCAGAGTTTGCATTTTCCTCATTCAAATTAATCAAATCCTCCGTACTATTCCTCAACTTACAGGAGGAACGGCACAAGCCATCCAAAATCACCCTCGCCACAAAGCTTTTCAGATAGCTGTTATTGCTGAAATGAGACAGACTGTTTTACTGCCATCAGCTGGAGTTCCTCCCCAGGCTGGCACAGCACCCTGGTACTTCTCCAGGACAATCTCTCTTGTTATCTGTCTAAGGGACATGGAAAAGGCAAGGAGACACCATTCCTGCTGTTTAGCAACACCACCCCTGCCAGGGCAGAACCATCGCACCTTCTCTGCTAGGCTTACAACACGCTGCATCTCACACCTGTGCCACAGACACTACAGCATGAAAATTCCCCCAGGACCCCGCTGCTGCAATTGCACAGTCCTCTTCTCTGTCAGACCCGAGTGGGACCACTGGTTTTTAGTGCAAAGCACCTCTTGGGCTTGTCAGTTGGCACGCTTGCACAAGCCAGGACGCAGCAGCGTTCCCACCGACGTTACCCCCTTGCTGCCAGAGTACAGCTCCGACGACAAGAGATGACAGAATTCCCCCCGACCAACCGGCTGTGGAAGACAAGTTACAGTCAGAGCTTTGAGGCAATTCTAACCACACACTTTACCGTTGAAGCCTGCAAGAGGTCTCACTCTACCTGTCACGTGTTCTCCTTCATTTCTCATAGCAGCCGAGCCCAGCACACGGGGCAGTGACAGACGAGAGGAGAAAGAAGAGGATAAGCAGCACTCAAGCTGGCAATGACTACCAGCCATTTCTAAAAGCAGAGAAGTGCTTGGGGTTAACAAATCCCATACAAAAAAACCTACTGGTACACAGTGAGATGCAGAACACTAATATCAGCCCCACAGCTTTTGCCAATTCTCCAGGCCTAATATCAGCAATTAAGCAGAATTTACTACTCAGTTTACACAACGCTGAAAGAAATGGGTATTTCTAAGCTAGTATGTGCCATCAACATCATCTAGCTATTCCAGAATTTGCGCCAGCTCCCAAAGAAGTGAGCGCAAACTCCTACAAGCAAGAAGACGGCGCGACCTGGAATCAGCCAGGCTTTGCTGATTACTCCTCTGAGTAAACAGTGGTGTTCCCAGCACTTCAGCTTGCTCTCAAGCTTCTGCCGTTGGCATACTACCCTATATTTAGGAGAGAAGAGTGCAATGACAAGCGTCGGGAAGAATGAATAAGTGGCTTAGGATGCTCGGAATAGTAGCAGAGACTGTGCGAAGAAACCTATGCTGAATTAGAAACTTCTCAAAGCGAGGAAAAGAATCTGTAAAGCTAGAGGTGGGAACAGACAACATTTCATATAGGAAGTTAAATAATTAATTTTGTCAAGGACAGTATTCCCAAGGCAAGAGACACTAGCAGTCCACCCTGTAACAGCAGTGGGCTGCTAAAAGAAGGCCCCCTGGAGGGGCTGAGCGAAGACAAGCAAATCTACAAAAAGAGGATTTTAGTCTCATTTTGGACCAGTGAGCGATGTCAGTGCCATTTTCCCAAGCCTACAAGCCCGAAGCTCCAGGGACCAAGGGAGACACAGCACCTCAGGGAGTGACTGCACCCTGCTGCCCAGCTCCCCCGGCCCCCTGCCCGCATCCTCCCGTCCCACGGGCAGCAGATACCAGGGTCAGCTCTGAAAGCACACACAGGGAGTTTACAACCTGCAAACCCGTGGCAAAACTTGCTAAATTCATACCCGCTGACTTGACGGGCACTGGAGACTCAGGCGAGCCGCTCCACAGCCTGTTGCTTCTGAGGAGCCAGGGAGGCCACAAGGATAATTCTGCATTTATGCCTTTTTTTTGCGCAGCAGAACTTATTTCCTTGTGTTTAGTCACCCGCACCGCTGACTGGAGATAAAAGTTGAACTGTGGGTCTATTATGCCCGGAACGGTTTCTGCTGTTAGTCACGCTGGCAGGGCCCATACCCACGCTCAGCCCGGGCTCCTCCCCGGCCCGGAGCGGGGCCGGGAGCCGAGGGGCTGCCCTGCCACCCCCGGCTGGGACGGCGAGGGGAGCGGGTCCGGAGAGACACCTGGAAATCCACCTGCGCTCCTCCCGTGGAACCGAGCCGGGCCCGGGCAGCGGGGAGAGCCGCCACCGCACACCCCACCGGGCCGAGCCCGAGAACCCCCGACGGGCTCCGGCACCCACCGACGGGAAATCACGGCACATCCCGGGACTGGCTGCCGCCACCTGGGCCGCTCCCGCCAATGGCTGCCCCGAATCCCTCCACGCCTCGCCCGGTACGGCCCAACCCGGCCCAGCCGCTCAGTGCCCCAGGCCGGGGAGCCTCCCTCCCGCCCGCAGGCCCCGGGTGGTCCCCGCACAGCCCCAAGCGGCGGGGGGCCGGGCACCGGGCGGCGGGAAAACAACGGGGAGGAGGGAAGCGCGGCGACCCCGCCGCCAGCCCGGCCCGCCGCCCGCTCCCGGCCCTGACAGGCCGCGTCGGGACTGAGGCGGCGACGGCGGCGGGCCGCCCCACTGCCCGCGCACCGGGAGGCCCGGGCCCGCCGCGCCGCGCCTCACCGCTACCCAGGCCGCGCCGCCGCTCCCGGCCCACCCGGTAGGCCAAGGGCAGGGCGGCCCGGCAGGTGCCGCCGCAGAGCCCGCGCCGCCGGGCGGAGGCCAGGCCCCGTCCCCGCCGTCCCGGTCCGCGCGGCCCCTCACCGTGCGACGGCCGGGCCCGGAGGCCGCTCCCCGCCGGCTCTCGCCGCCAGCGGCCCCGACGCACCGAGCGGGCGGCGCGAGCGCGACCCCGCGCGGGCACGTACCTGGGGGCGGGGCGCAGCGGCGCCTAGCAACCGGCGGCACGAGTGCGCCGCCGCCAATCGGCGCCCGGCGCTCGCGCAACGCCCCTCCCCCTTCCGCCCCGCCCCACCTGGCCCAACCCCCCCGCGCCCTGCGGCCGTCCCACGCGGCCCCGCCCTCCCCGGGCCCCGCCCCGCCACAAACCCCGCCCCCCAGCCGCCTAGGCCACGCCCTCGATGCATAGGCCCCGCCCCCGTCCCACAGGCCCCGCCCCCCGTGCGGCCCCGCCGCGGCCTGACCCTGGCCCGCTGGCAAATATTTGCCAGGGGCCAGCCTGGTGCTCCAGCTGAGGCCCGGGGACGTGGGGCCGCCGCCATGCAGCCCGTGCTGGGGGTCCTGCTCGCCCTGGCCGCGGCCCTTGGCTCAGGTAGGGCCCCGGGCCCAGCCGCCACGGGGCCGCCGTGGGGCTGGAGGGCAATGGGGCAGAGCGGGGCCTGGACAGGCCATGGGGCCAGGCCGGGAGCCTGACGGCCAGTGCCCTGACCTACGGCAGAGGGGGTAGCAGGAAACGGGGGACTGTGGTGGGTGCTGAGCACCCTGTAGGGCAGGGACTCCCCTGCTCCGCGGGACATGGACCCCATGCTCCGTGGGGCAGGGGTCCTGCTGCTCTATGGGGCAGGGACCCCTGTGCTCTGCGGGACGTGGACCCCATGCTCCGTGGGGCAGGGGTCCCGCTGCTCTATGGGGCCGGGACCCCATTCTCCACGGGGCCTGCTGTGTCCCCCTACGGGCACGCTGAGCTCCTGCCACCCTCCCCAGGCCACCGCTCGCCCCTCAATGACTTCCAGCGCCTGCGAGCCACCGAGCTGCTGGCAGGGCCTGCGGAGCCACCGCCGCTGCTGCCAGAGCAGGGCTCTGCAGCGCAGTGTGCCCAGCACTGTGCCGCCAGCCTGGCTTGCCGGTGAGCGGGATGCGGTGCTGCCGTGGCGTGGGTGGGAGGGAGTGCAGGGGGCCACGACACTGGGGTCACTCCATCCATTGGGTGCTGGGTGCCCATGCGTGTGCCCCCGGGTCCTGTGGGTCCTGGCCCCGCACGGTGGCATGCCAGGATCCCCCTGTGCCTCCCAGGGCTTTCCACTACGACCGGCAGAGCCAGCTGTGCCAGCTGCTGCCCTGGACCCAACACTCGCCCCACGTCCAGCTGCAGAAAAACATCCACTACGACCTGTACCAGAAGAAAGGTGGGCTGATGCCACGGGTGGATATGGGGACACCACAGACCGGGCACAGGCCACCCAGTGCAGGGCTCCCCACTGCCCGAATGCACTGGCTTGGCCCCAGGGCTCTGACGCGGTGCCCGGCTCTGCCCAGACTACCTGCGGGATTGCATTGTGGCCGATGGCACCAGCTACCGTGGCACACGGGCCACGACGGAGAAGGGTCTGCGCTGCCAGCACTGGCAAGCCACGACACCCCATGACCACAGGTGCCCCCGTATCCCCAGCTGTCCCATGGCACCTGCCGGTGGCCCTGGGCAGTGTGGGGCAACGGGCTGGGGACAGCGTGGGGCCGGTGGGGACAGTGTGGGGACAAGGGGGATGGCGCAGGGATGATGGGGACAGTGTGGGACAATGGCATCGACTGGGGGTGGCACAGCATTGTGGCTGTGCCTGCCCTGGGGCGAGGGCCCCTGCAGCGTTCCTACCCACCCTGCTGCCAGCAGGTTCCTGCCATCCCCCCGCAACGGGCTGGAGGAGAATTACTGCCGAAATCCCGACCAGGACAAGCGGGGCCCGTGGTGTTACACCATCAACCCCAACGTCCGGCACCAGAGCTGCGGCATTAAGAAGTGCGAAGACGGTGAGTGCTGCATCCCAGTGGCATTCCGTGCTGTGTGTGTGTTGTTCCCCCCGGCACTAATTCCCCTGTCTGTCGGCAGCTGTATGCATGACCTGCAATGGGGAGGACTACCGCGGGGCTGTGGACCACACCGAGTCGGGGACAGAGTGCCAGCGCTGGGACCTGCAGCACCCGCACAAGCACCCCTACCACCCTGACAAGTACCAGCCCCTTGCCCTGGGCAGTGCCCAGCCGCCCTGTCCCCGGCCGTGCCAGGTGCTGGGGTGGTGGTGTCACCCTCAGCCGCTGCTCCCCTTCTCTGGCCCAGGTACCCTGACAAGGGACTGGACGACAACTACTGCCGCAACCCCGACAGCTCCGAGCGGCCCTGGTGCTACACCACCGACCCCAGGCGGGAGCGAGAGTACTGCCGCATCCGACTCTGCAGTAAGTCCCCGCCGGTGTCACTGCCCAGCTGGGACTGGGTGTCCAGGGTGCCTCCATAACCCCGCCACCCTGACCCGCTCCTGCCATGCAAGCAGAGAAACGCCCACGGCCCCTCAACCTCACCACCGGCTGCTTCAGGGGCAAGGGCGAAGGCTACCGGGGCCGGGTGAACGTCACTGTGTCGGGGATCCCCTGCCAGCGCTGGGATGCCCAGACCCCCCATCAGCACCACTTTGTGCCCGAGAAATACCCGTGCAAGTAAGGGGGGGGGGGGAATGTGCCAGGGGTGGGCAGCGCCCATGGGTGCAGGCTGGGGCAGGGGGAGGCACCCATGCGGCCCCTCCGCCAGGGACCTGCAGGAGAACTACTGCCGCAACCCCGACGGCTCGGAGGCACCATGGTGCTTCACCGCCCGCCCCACCGTCCGCATCGCCTTCTGCTTCCACATCCGCCGCTGCCCCGACGAGCTGGGTGCCCAAGGTGAGCCACCCCCCGGGCACCCGCCCCCAGGGTGCCTGCCGGGGGTGCCAGCCCTCCCTGCCTGTCCCCAGAGTGCTACCACGGCCACGGCGAGCACTACCACGGCCACGTCAGCAAGACACGCAAGGGCATCACCTGCCAGCCATGGGCTGCCCAGGCGCCCCATGTGCCCCAGTGAGTGTGCGAGGGAGTGTGCCGGGGGGTGACATCTGGGGATGGGGACAGGGATGGAGATGGAGATGGGGATGGATACAGTGATGGTGACTTGTTCCTGGCAGGATCTCACCGGTCACCCACCCTGAGGCACACCTGGAGGAGAACTACTGCCGCAACCCTGATAATGACAGCCATGGCCCCTGGTGCTACACCATGGATCCTCGCACCCCCTTCGACTACTGCGCCATCAAGCCCTGCTGTGAGCCCCTGCCTGCACCCCTGCACTGCTAGGGGTGCTCTTGGGCCACCCCCTGGGGTGGTTTTGGTCATCGCAGGGTGGCTGGGTCCCACCCCAATGCCACCCTCTGCTCTCTCTCTGCAGCTGGCAGCAAAGTGCCCTCCATCCTGGAGAACGCAGGTGGGAGCCCACAGGTGCAGGGTGGATGCCGTGGGGTGGGTGCTGGTGGCACAGCCCCGGCTGATGCCTGCCCTGCTGGCAGACGCGGTGGTGTTCGAGCAGTGCGGCCGGCGGGACGAGAGGCTGCAGCGTAAAGGGCGCATCGTCGGAGGCCAGCCCGGCAACTCACCCTGGACCGTCAGCATCCGCAACCGGTGAGCAGGCACCCTGCCGGCACTGCCGCATGGGTGATGTCCCCCCGGGGAGCTCACCCCATCTTGTCCCTGCAGGGCCGGCGTGCACTTCTGCGGGGGGTCCCTGGTGAAGGAGCAGTGGGTGATCAGCACACGCCAGTGCTTCTCCTCCTGGTAAGGCTGTGGCCGGAGCGACGGGTGTTGGGAGCCCTCCGTGCCCTCATGTCCCCATCCTACAGTGATGCCGACCTGGCGGGCTACGAGGTGCAGCTGGGGACGCTCTTCAAGGACCCTGGCCCTGGGGACCCCGACCAGCAGACAATCCCCATCGTACGGATCGTCTGCGGCCCCTCCGAGTCCCAGCTGGTGATGCTGAAGCTGGGGAGGTGAGCAGCCGTGCCCCGGTCACTGCCATGCCTCGCTGCTGGCTGGGCTGGCACCACATCCCCCTGCCCCTCTCACCCCAGGCCTGCCACGCTGAACGGGCGCGTGGCCCTGATCTGCCTGCCACCTGAGCGCTACGTCGTGCCTGCAGGCACCGTCTGTGAGATCGCTGGCTGGGGGGAAACCAGAGGTACCTGCCGTGGGCAGCCCCTGCCAGGGCCTTCCCTGCAGTGGCATCCCCCGCCCGCAGCATCCCCCTGTCCCTGGCATCTCCCTTCCATGACATTCCCCTGCCCACGCCATTCCCCTGCCCACGCCATTCCCCTGCCCTTGGCATCCCTCTTCCACAACATCCCCCGTGCCCATGCCATCCCTCTGCCACCACATGCTCCTGCCCACATCCATGACATCCCCTGCCCATGATATCCCCCTGCCTGCCGTACCCTCAGGGCACTGCTCCTGCAAAGGTGTCACCTTGCACGCTGTATGCCCCCGCTCACAGCATCCACCCACCCATGGCACCCCGCCTGCCCATGCCATCCCCCTGCCTGTGCCATCCCGCTGTCACTGAGTGCCTCGTCCCACACCATCCCCCTGCTATGGCATCCCCCACCCGGGCACCCCCTGCCCCCTGTGCTTGCTTGCCCGCAGGCACGGCGGACGGCAGCGTGCTGAACGTGGCGCGGCTGCCCGTGCTGGCCCACGGCGAGTGCAACGCGGCGCTGCGCGGGCGCCTGAAGGAGAGCGAGCTGTGCACTGCCCCGCTGCGCGCCGGCGTGGGGGCCTGCGAGGTGAGCCGGGCTGGGGACCACCACCTCGGGGAGCCTGCGGGTGCCAGCACCCGGTGTGACGCCACTGTCTGGGTGCCGCAGGGGGATTACGGGGGGCCGCTGGCCTGCCTCACGGCCGACTGCTGGGTGCTGGAGGGGGTGATCACCCCTTCCCGCGTCTGCGCCCGCACTGACCAGCCCGCCCTCTTCATCCGTGTCTCCCTCTACGTCGACTGGATCCACAAGGTGATGAAGATGGGCTGAGCCGGCTCAGCCCTAGCCTGGCACAGCCCCCACCGTGTAATAAAGGCCCGGCCATGGCTGGGGGGATCGGCATTGCACAGGGTCTCACACATTTATTTAGTGCCAGACCCCAACCCTCGTCCCGTCGTACACTCGCTCCATCTTCCTCTGGTCCTGGTGTGGTCCCCAGGGCCAGTGGTCACACGTGGGGCTGGCATTAGCCACAGGGCCACTGTGAGCCTAGGGGCTGTGCTGGCCTGTCCCGTCCCTCCGGGTTTGCCCCAGGTGCCGAAGGAGCCATCGTGCACAGTTCCCAAAGACGTCGGCTGCCGTCTCCACACCAGCCAGTGCATGGCCACCCTCCGGATACCACAGCAGCCTGTGGGGCAGGATGGGATGGGGGGATGCTCAGTGGGCACCCCAGGGCTCCCTCCCCACCCCTCTGCACCCCACTCACCGCACCGGCACCCCCCTGGCCTGCAGCACCCGGTACAGCTCCAGCGCCTGCGTGGGGCTGACGCGCCGGTCCCGGGCGCCCACACAGAGCAGCACCGGCGTCTGCACCTGCGGCACGGCCGGCGGTGGGTGTCCAGTGTCCAGCACCAAACACCCTGCACCCATCCTGCCCCTGCCTTACCCGGCCCGCCTGGGCGATGGGCGAGCGCAGCAGCATGGTGGCCACTTCCTCGGCGCGGGGCACCCGCTCGAAGGAGTAGGGCAGCCCCAGGGAGATGTAGCGCCTGTGGCACGGAGGTGCTGGTGGGTGCCGTGGGATGTGGCACAGCAAGGTACAGGGTAGGGGGGCGGCACTCACCAGTCTGGGATGTCGGAGGTGCCCAGCAGCGCAGGCAGGTTGGAGACGGGGCTGCGCAGGGCACAGGCTCGGTAGCGCTTGGGCTCACGGGCGAGGAGGTGGAGGGCAATGAAGGCTCCGTGGGAGCCAGCCAGCAGGGCCAGGCGGTGTGGGTCCAGGGGCTCGCTGCACAGCGCCTGCTCCACTGCCAGCTGCACCCCGTTAGGGCACCCACCATCAGCATCCAAACATCGGCATCCTCCCAGCAGACCCCACCAGCAGCACCCCACCATCAGCACCCAAACATCAGCATCCTCCCAGCAGACCCCACCCACCATCAGCACCCCTCCGGCACCCCCCCCAGTCCAGCACCCCTCACCTGGGTGTCCGCCACGTCCTGCTCACCCACACGGGAGAGCAGGGAGCTGATGCTGGCCTGGCCGAAGCCCAGGGAGCCGCGGTAGTTCACTGGGGAGATGGGGACCGTAGATGCCACGTCTCTAGTGGGGCACAGGGGCCACACCTCCCCGGGCTCACCGGCACTCACCCAAGAGCACGGCAAAGCCCAGCTGGCACAGGGCAGCCATGCTTGGGCGCCAGCGGGCATCGAAGACAGCGTGGGGGCCACCTGGGGCCAGCAGGAATGTCACCCAGGCTGCCACCAGTGCTGCCAGGGTGTCCCTGCCAACCCCTCACTCACCATGGGGGCACACGACGAGGGGGTGCGGTGCCTTGCCATCCGGTGGGCTCAGCAGCAGGGCCTCGAAAGCCTGGGTGCCTGAGCCAGGGAAGGGGTCCCGCTCAGCACCCTGCCCGCCCCCTGCTCCCGAGGGTCCCCGTCACACAGGTAGGTCAGGGACCCCCGGCACTCACCGTGCGTGGCAGGGCTCTGCCTGCTGCAGGGTGGCTGGATCGTCAGGGTCTTCCAGGTGACACCAGGCACTGTCGGGGTGTCCTCCACCGGTACCCAGCAGAGGGGCAGCTCCTGGCCCGCTGGCGGCAGCGCCGCCACCATCTGGGGACAGGCAGCGGATGGCATCAGGGCACCCTCACCCCAATGCAGCTGGCCCCTGCCGGTGTGTCATCAGCCCCATTGTGCCCACGGTCCCAGCGCTCTGGTGCCGTCCTGTGCTGTGTCATCCCATGCCATGCATGGATGTGCCATGCTGTGCCTGGTCACACTGTCCTGTGCCATGCCATGCTGCCTGTGGCCATGCCATGCCATGCCGTGCCAAGCATGTTATTCCTTATTCCTGTTATTCCTTGCCACACCAAGCCGCGCAATGCCACGCTGTCGCTGGCTGTGCCTAACCAAGCTGTGCTTTACTATGCCATGCCAAAGCTGTGCCGCCCCATGCCAAGGCTGTGCCGTGCACTGCTGTGCCTGTGTCATGCCACGCCACCCCATACTGTGCCACACCACGCTTTGCCGTGCCGCGCCACGCCTGCTCACGCTGTGCCGTGCCTGGCTGCACACTGCTGTGCCACATCACGCTGTGCCACACGGTGCCAGAACTCTACTCACCAGGCTCGGGGGGTGGTGTGGCGCCGAGCAGGTGGCCACCAGCAGGTCCCACTGGAGGGTGAGCAGCTCCCAGCACCCTTCAGGCGACCCTGGGGACAGAGAGTACACCGGTGCTCGCAGATGCGCGTTGAGGCACTGTGGGCAGCCTGATGCCACGTACCTGCCGTCAGGTTTGTGACGGTGGCCGCCTCCGTGTCCACAAGCAGCAGGTCCTGTGAGGGGGCGCAACGCAGGCGGCCGCGTCACCACGGGGTGCAGGGGCCACATCCATGTCCCCCCCCGTTCCCGGGGCTCACCGTGCGGCTCCGCTGTGGGGTGCCCAGCACGGCTCGCCGGCTGTCGGCCGCCCAACACCGCGGTGGCAGCACCTCTGTGTAGAGCCCGGCGAAGGCTGCGAGTGTGGCAGAGGGCTAGTGAGCTGGGGCCACGGGCACCCAGATGGGGGGGGGGTGCCCCAGCCCCCCCAACAGCGCCCAGCCCTGCCCTCTGTGCCATGCTCACCCTCTGTGGGCTCCTGCACCACATCAAGCACCGTCACCGTCTGCCTCGTCTGCCAGGTGAGCTGGGGAGAGATGGCAGTCAGGGATGGCCCCCCAGCTGGGGAAACTGAGGCAGGGAGGCTTGGGGAGCGAGCCCACACGCTGCCCCCGCCAGGCGTTGCGAGAGGCTGTGGCATCCTGGGCTGGGTCCCACACACCAGCAGCGCAGGGTGACACAGCCGTGGCTGGTGCCCGCAGGGCCCTGCTCACCATGCGCAGGCGCAGGCACTGCCGGTGGGGGCCCCCCAGACCCCCCTCCAGGTAGAGCAGGCGCCGGCCATCGGGGCTCAGCCGGGGGGAGCAGACGGCTCCGTGCTCAGACGACAACAGCTCTGTGGGCAGCAGGGGGTCATCACCCCAGGGACCCCCAGGACCCAGGGCACCCCCCGCAGCCCCGGTGCTCACCGCAGCACCCGCTGGCCAGGTCCAAGTAGAAAATCCCTGACCTAGGGAGGAAGCGTGGGTCAGGCTGGAGCCCTGTGGTGAGGCTGAGCCCCACCGTTCTGGCACAACGTTGGGCATCCCAGCACGGTGTGGGCACCCTGGCACGGCGTGGGATGCTGGGGGGGGGACCCACCTCCTGTTGGAGCAGGCATTGAGCCCCAGGCGGAAGGGCTCGTGCCACCAGCCCACGAACACCACGCCGCAGTCATTCGGGGACCACAGGGCCTGCGCAACAGGCAGGCTTGTCCCACAGCTCCACGCTGTCGTCCCCCCCCCGGAGCTCTCCCTGCACCCCATCCTGACCTGGCCGGGAGAGAGGTGCTCCGGGATGCCCTCCAGCACCGAGAGGCTGCTGCCCTCCAGGTCCAGGACGCAGAGGACAGGCAGGCTGCGGGTGCTCAGTGCCTCCCCCCAGTCTTCCCGGTACACGAACTGCTCCTCCTGCAGCACAACCCCATCAGCCCCACAGCCGGTGGCCCCAGACATGGGGCTACGTGCCTGGCATACTCACGGGCCGCACGCCACACTTGTGGGGCGCGTGGCACGCTCATGGGGTACACGTGGCGTGCTCACAGGGGGCACACCACGCTCACGGGGTGCACAGAGGACACTCACGGGGTACGTGGCGTACTCACGGGGCACATGGCACCCACCTCCTCATCCTCCTCCTCTGGCCTGCCTGCTCCCGGCACATCCCAGGGGCAGGGGGGCCGTGGTTTGGGCCGGCTCTTCTCAGCCACGTACAGCAGCCGCGTCTCCGAGTGTGACCAGGCCAAACAGGCGAAGGGCCCTGGCACGGTAAAAGGGTGACAAGGGCCAGCCTAGCACAGGCACAGCTGGGCACTGGGGCCACCGGCCGTGCCGTCCTCGCCTGTGTTGCGGGCAGGGGTCCCGGGGCAGGAGCCCTACCCTCCGTGTAGACCTCCCCATGCTTCCCCAGTGCCGTGAGGTCCACACTGTGGCTGCGCCCGTTGCCGTCCCACACCTGGGGAGAGAGGGGTCCACCGCCCCGCGCTGGCACTCACGCCACCCCGGTGAGCCCCGAGGCTGCCGTGTCCGTGGCAGCCAGCGTTACCTCCAGCAGCTCGTGGCCCTGCCGGGGGCAGCGGCTGAGCACAGCGCGGTGCTGCCCAGTGGGCGAGTCCTTGCTGAGGAGCCTGTGGGCGGCAGGGAGGGAGGCTACAGCGGGCAGCAGGCTGTGGGCACCGGCCATGCCATGGGCACTGGCCGCACCACAGGCACCAACCGCACTCTTCCATCCCGCAGCCCGTCCATGCCGTACTGGTGGCGGATCTCGGCGCTGAGCGCTACCCGGCTGACGGTGAGGCCGCCACTGCCCGTGCGCCGCAGGCTGTAGTGGCGGCTGAAGCGCAGGAGCCGGCGTTGGGGCAGGTCGGGGCGGCTGCACTCTGCGGGAGGGGGCCGTTGGCGTCTGCCCACACTGCACCCCCGGGACGAGAGCACCGGGGCGGCTGAGCCCACGACTCACCGGTGTACAGCAGGAAGGTCTGTGCCCCGGTGGTGGCCCTGAGGGCGGCGCGGGTGACGGCAGGGAATCGGCTCAGCTCCCGGTAGCAGGCGGCGGGGCCACCGGCCACCTGGGTGTGGGGAGAGGTGTGCTGGTGGGGGGCAAGCTCGCCCCCAGCCTGTGCCCACCCATGCAGCCCCCCCCAGCCCCCTTGCCCACCTCTGCACCCTGCTTGGTTCCGGAGGCCATGGGGCCTTGCTCTTCCGCGCTGGCCGCCGGCGCCTGCCGCTCGTCAGCCAGGCAGGCTGCCAAGGCGTGCGGCAGCAGCCGGGCGCAAGGGGCCTGGCCGGTGCCTGCTCTCCAGCTGCCCTGCGCTGCCTGCCATGCCCAGGGCGGCTGGGCAGGGCTCACCCTCTGCCGTGGCACGCCGCAGCCTCGGCAGCGCAAACGCCGATGTGTGGGAGAAGGGTCCAGCGGCCACCAGCTCCTGGGCACCCTGCCCTGGTCAAAGCCCCACGGCCTCCCCACTGGCCCCTCACCATCGTCGTAGACGGTGCCGTGCTTCCCCGGCGGTGTCAGGTCAATGCTCTTCACCTCGCAGTTCTGATCCCAGACCTGGGGGCAGAGATGCCGGAGCAGCCCCATGCCGTAGCATGGATCCGGCTCCAAGCCCCAGCGAGTATCCAGCCCACCCTTGACCCCCGCCCTCACCTCCAGAAACTGCTTCTCCTCTTTCTTCTCCTTGCTGGGGACCTTGCGCAGGACGGCCTTCAGTGCCCCACTGGGGGACTCCTGGCTCAGCAGCCTGCAGGCGGGTGGGCACCCATCAGTCCCCGCCATCGGCACCCCCAGGGGACGCCAGCGCAGGGGGACAGGATGGGATGGGACTCACTCATCCTCGACCTCACAGCAGGTGCTGGTGGGCCTCAAGTATATGACAGAGGCCCCGTCATGGAAGATCAATTACTGGCGGCAGAACTTGATGTGTTCGCCCCTCTCCAGGTCCTGCTGCGACCACTCTGTGAGGAGCAGGGTGAGGACACCCGCGTCGACCCCGATAAGCAGGCAGAGACCCCCCCAGACAACCCTGGGGGGCCACCCCATCGCTGTGCTGTGCGGTGACGGCGGGGCTGAGGCAGGTGGCTTTGAGCCCCGGGTGTCGGCTCAGCTCCCGGTACAGCTCCACCATCTTGTCCGTGCTCGACAGCACCTGCGTGACCCATCGGGGTGGCTGGGGGCACTGGGGGGGTGGTAACTGGGGAGTGGCCGGGCAGAGGGGGCAGTTACTGGGGCACCAGCGTACATGGGGGTGATAAGGAGGGTACTGGGCGCAGTCACTGGAATGCCAGGGGCAGTGCTGGTGTACCAGTGGGTACCGGGGGGCAGTTACTGGGGTACCGGGGCACCTACTGGGGTGCATGGGGGACTAGGAGGGCACTGGGGGCAGCTACTGGGAGTGGGCTGGGGGGGGGCAGCCCCGGGGGCGCAGAGCCGGGGCAGGTACCGGAGCACCGGGGGCGGGCGGGCGTCGGGGCTCCCCGGGCGGGGCGGTGCCCGGATCGGGGCTCCCGGGGTTGCAGTGACGAGCGCCGGGGGGGGGGGCGCTCCCGGGGCAGGGACCGGGCCCGACCCCACGACTCCCCTCCGCCGCCCTCCCCGGGGGCGGGGCCAGCGCCGGCTTTAATGGCGCGGAGGGGCGGGGCCGGCGGCAGCTCCCATTGGCTGCGGCGCTCGGGCCGCCTCCCCGCGCTGCGGCGCCCCCTGGCGGGCGCGGGCGGCGCCACCGCTGCCGCCGGCGGGGTTCGGGTCCGCCGGGCGCGACCGAGCCCCCCCCCCAGGACCCCCGAGTTTCTTTTTAGGTGCTCTTCAACGGGTTCCCAATTACGCCAGTTGCCATCAGCCCGCTCTTCTGAGCAGCCGGGACTCGGATTGGCTCCGCGAATGACTAGGTTCGATGGTAAACGCGACAGTTTTTAACGATATCCAATGGCAAGTTACACTTGGTCATTTACTGCGTGGACGACAGGCTCAGCGCGAGCTGTCAGGGAGACCCTCCCGTGGAGTCGGGGTTCAACAGGACCCCCTGGCTTTCTACACTCCTCGGAGTGCAGTCTGGGCACGGCTGGATCCAATCCTAGTCCCAGACTCAGCCAACGGTTTACGTCTAAAGGATTATGTGTGCACAGTCAATCTAAGATACGACCTTAGCGAGGCTTCAAAGTTTAGCACGCCGTTAGTCACTTACCAGGGATCTGCTGGGGCGAGGAATCTGTGAGCCTCGAGGGGTAACCTTGAGAGGCATCTCCCTACCCAAGGGATCACGAAGAGATCATGCCGTGCAGGAGAGCTTGAAGAGCTCTTGGGCTGCTGGCTATTTCTGGGGGTAAAGGGATTGACTTTGTGCAAATATGACTATATCTATTACAGTATCAGTACTGTGGTTAGGTGGGTACACTGATCAAGTTGGCCTTTGACTACTGTGTTATCTGTCTCCCCTGAATCCACTTTGAGCTCCGTGCAGCCATCACGACCTGACGCACCCATTGCGATGGCCACAGGTGGTTATCGCTTGGGCAGGGGAGACCAAGGTCAGGTTTGGGGGGGAAACACACCGTCACAGCTGCCCCATCCCGCAGCCCGTCCGTGCCGTACTGGTGGCGGATCTCGGCGCTGAGCACCGCCTGGCTGACGGTGAGGCCGCCGCTACCCACACGCTGCAGGCTGTGGTGGCAGCTGAAGCGCAGGAGCCGGCGGCGGGGCAGGTCGGGGCGGCTGCACTCTGCGGGAGGGGGTCATCAGCGTCTGCCCACATCGCACCCCTGGCATGAGAGCACCGGGGCGGCCGAGCCCGCGACTCACCGGTGTACAGCAGGAAGGTCTGTGCCCCGGTGGTGGCCCCGAAGGTGGCGCAGGTGATGGCAGGGAAATGGCTCAGCTCCCGGTAGCAGGACCACCAGCCATCTGGGTGGGGGCAAGCTCACACCTCAGCCTGGCACAAGGGGTCTGGGGCACCGGGAGCGGAGGCGACGCTGGTGCCGGCACCACCATCAGAGACGCCAGGGATGCTGAGCTACATCATTTATTGGGGGGCAGCAGGGGTGGAGGGCCGTTAGCACTGCAGGTGCTTGACCAGCCACAGTGCCATGTTCATGAAGCCGTCAGCTTCGGCCTCAACGCCAGCCAGCGCGTGGCCATTTCCCGGGTACAGGAGCAGCCTGGAGGGGAGAAGGGGGTTAGCACTGTGCCTGCACCTCCACACCTGGGCACCCAGCACCCCACTCACCGCGTGGGGACCCCGCGGGCCTTGAGGGCACGGTAATACTCCAGCCCCTGCTGGGGGGGCACTCGCTGGTCGTCCTCCCCCAGCATCAGCAGCACGGGTGCACGGACCTGCAGGAGTGGCACCGCCTCAGCGCCAGCACTGCTGGCGGGGACACAGGGACAGGGATGGGGACAGGGACGTACCCGGTCGATGTAGCGCATGGGCGACTTGTGCAGCATCTCCGTCCACTGGGCCGGATCCGGCAGCGTGTCGGGCGTGTAGGGCAGCCCCGTCTCTGTCAGGCACCTGCAGACAAGAAGGACGGGGACACGTGCGGGGCTGGGGTGATGGGGGGGCAGGGACGGTGGTACTCACCAGTCAGGGATGTCGGTGGCAGCCACCATGGAGGCAATGTTCACCACCGGGTTGCGGACTACACAGGCGTGGTAGGTGTCAGGGAACTGGCCGAGGAGGTGGCACGCCAGGAAGCCTCCGTGTGAGCCACCGACAAGTGCCACCCGGCCCGCGTCCAGCGATGACTCCTGCAGCACCCGCTCCACGCAGAGCTGCCACCACAGGGGACACCCGCTAAGGCAGGTGGCCCTGCTACTCCTCCTTGGAGGTACCCGGAGGCACGTGGGGTGCCTTGGGGTCAGGACCACGTGCTGGGGCCATACCTGCACATCGCGCACATCCTGCGTGCCCACATTGCCCGGCAGGGAGTACACGCTGTCCTGGCCGAAGCCCAGCGAGCCGCGGTAATTCACTAGGGGGTGGGGGGCAGCGTCAGAGCCCTTCCTCCTCCTGCCCCAGCCCCACAGTGGGGGCCATGCAAGCCAACAGTGCCCAGGCCCCCCGGCATCACTCACCCAGCAGCACGGCGAAGCCCATGCGGCACAGCGCCGCTGGGTACAGCATCCACCCAGCCGTGAAGACGGAGTGGGGACCCCCTGCGAAAGGAAAAAGGGGGTGACACTGCCTGGCCAGGGCTGGGGCACAGCAGGGGAGGGTGGGGGGGCAATTTCTTACCATGGGGCATCACGACCAGGGGGTGCTTCTGGGTGGTGGGGCCCTCACTCGGGCACAGCAGGATGGCATCGAAGTCCAGGCCCTCTGCAGAGGCAGGGTGGGGGGGTCAGAGCTCGGGGGGGGTGGTGGAGCCCAGCCATACTGGGGGTACTCACTGTACTGGGGGTGCTCCTGCTCTGGTGGGGGCTGCAGGGTGCGGATGCTCCAGCTGATGCCGGGCACGGGGGCGGCATCCTGCAGGCAGACCCACTGCACCTGCGCCTCCAGGCCGGCGCTAGGCAGGACAGCCACTTTCTGCATGGGGAGAAGGGTCAGTGCCAGCCCCGAGAGGGGCTGTTGGGCGCTGGGGAGGGGGCATCACCTTACCAGTGTGTGGGGGCAGCTAGGGGTGGAGAACCTGGCCACCAAGATGTCCCGGTCGATGGTGAGGACAGACCAACTTCCCTGGGGGGCATCTGGGGAGGAGGGGGGTCAGACCTGCAGGTGTGATCCCCTCCCCAGCCCTGGCACCAGAATGGTCCTGCCAGCCTGGCACTCACCAGCGGTCAGCAAGGTTGTGGCGCCCGTCACCGTATCAACCACGAATATGTCCTAGGGGCACGAGGGCAGAGTCTAGTGCAGCCCTGACCCAGCCCGGCCCCCCTGCATGCCCCCCTGCTGTCCTAGCACGGCCGCCCTCACCTGCTGGCTGCGCTGGGCCGTATCCAGCACGAGCCTGCGGCTGTCAGCCGCCCAGCACAGCGCCGGCAGAGCGCTGCAGTAGATGCCTGGGAAGGTGCCTGTAACGAGTGCGGTGGTGCTCAGCATCCCTCTGTGCCCCCACTCCCGATGCCCCCAGGGCTGTACTCACCCCATGTCTGCCGCGGCACGTCCGCCAGCACTGTGCTGGTTTTCTTGGTGTACCAGTCGTACTGTGGGAGACGTGGGACGGGATGAGTTTTGCAGGGTCTCAGCCTGCCCACCCTTGCTGCATGCCAGGGAGAGGGCACCACCACCTTCCTGCCAGCTGCCACCCTGGCACGAGCCGCCCTGCCACCGCCCCCTCGTGTCCCACTGGTGTCCCCTGGGGCTGCTCACCATGCGGAGGCGGCTGCACTGCTGGTGGGGGCCAAAGACGTTGTTCTCCAGGTAGACGATGCGGCAGCGGTCGGGGCTGAGCCGCGGGGACCACACGGCCATGTTGTTCCCAGAGAGTGGCTCTGCATGGGCATGAGGGGATGGTGAAGGGCTGCGGGGAGCCAGGGCACCGGCGGGGTTGGGGCGCGCTGCTCACCGCATGCCCCACTCGTAAGGTCCACGTAGAAGAGCGCTGACCTGCCGGCAGAGACAGGTGTCACTATGGGGCCAGGGGGTCTGCCTGTGGGGCGGGTGCCCTATGGGGACTCACCGGCGGTTGGTGCAATGCTGCAGCCCCAGGCGGAAGGGCTCAGGCCACCAGCCCACGAACACCACGCCGGTGTCGTCAGGGGACCAGAAAGCCTGCAGGTAGATGAGTGGTGAGCGGCTCAGCCTGCTGCTGGTCCCCGAAACCTCCCTTCTCCGATACCCTGGGGCTCCCCATCCTGACCTGGCCGGGAGAGAGGTGCTCTGGGATGCCCTCCAGCACGGAGATGCTGCTGGCCTCAATATCCATGACACACAGGACGGGCACGCTGCGTTTACTCAATGCTTCCCCCCAGTCCTCGTGGTACACGAACTGCTCGCCCTGTGGCAAAACCCTGTCAGCCCCACGGCTGCCCCGCTGGACCCCACCAACCCCGGGGCAGGGGGACCCCACCTTGAGGGGCACATCCGCCTTCTCAGGGCACCCCACATCCTCGCTGGAGCCGCCCAGCTCGGGGGCTTTGCTCTGGAAGAATGACTCAGCCTTGGGACGCTTCTTCTCCGCCACATAGAGCAGGTGGGTCTCCGAGTGTGACCAGGCCAGGCAGCCAAAGTGGTCTGCAGGGGTGGGTCAGGCACCGGCCACCATGTCCCCCCCGAACCCCCACCTCCCCCACCATCCCCTGCCCCTCACCGTCATCATAGACGGTGCCGTGCTTGTCCAGCGCTGTCAGGTCAATGCTCTTCACCTTGCAGTTCTGATCCCAGACCTGGGGGCAGAGATGCCGGAGCAGCCCCATGCCGTAGCATGGATCCGGCTGCAAGCCCCAGTGAGTATCCAGCCCACGCTTGACCCCCGCCCTCACCTCCAGAAACTGCTTCTCCTCTTTCTTCTCCTTGCCGGGGACCTTGCGCAGGACGCCCTTCAGTGCCCCACTGGGGGACTCCTGGCTCAGCAGCCTGCAGGCGGGTGGGCACCCATCAGTCCCCGCCATCGGCACCCCCAGGGGACGCCAGCGCAGGGGGACAGGATGGGACAGGACGGGACTCACTCATTCTTGATCTCAGAGCAGGTGCCGGCAGGCCCCGAGTAGACGACGGTGGCCCCGTCATGGAAGATCAGGTACTGGCGGCAGAACTTGACGTTCTCAGCCCGTGCCAGGTCCCGCTGCGACCACTCTGTGAGAATCGGGGTGAGGACACCTGCAGTGTCTCCACCAGGCAGATGGAGACCCCTGCAGACACCGATGGCAGGACACCCTGCTACGTACCAGTGTAGAGGCTGCAGTACTTGCCCCCATACTGGGTGGTGACATCGGGGCCAAGGCAAGCGGCTTTAAGCCCCGGGTGTCGGCTCAGCTCCCGGTACAGCTCCACCACCTCGTCCACACTCGACAGCACCTGCGTGACCCATTGGGGTGGCTGGGGGCACTGGGGGGGTGATAACTGGGGAGTGGCCGGGCAGAGGGGGCAGTTACTGGGGCACCAGGGTACATGGGGGTGATAAGGAGGGTACTGGGGGCAGGTTATTAGTGGTGCAGAGCTGGGGCAGTTGTACTGGGATACTGTAGGCAGTGCTGGGGGTGCCCAGCCAGGGCAGTTACTGGAGTAGAGGGGTGCTGGGGGCAGTTACTCTAGTACTGGGGGCAGTTACTGGAGTGCCAGGGGCAGTCCTGGGGTACCAGTGGAGGGCGGTTACTGGGGTGCCGGGGGCAGTGCCTGGGGGTGCAGCGCTGGGGCAGTTACTGGGGTACACCGGGCATTAGGAGGGTACTGGGGGCCGTTACTGGAGTACATGGCGGGGAACAAGAGCAGTTACTGGGTGCAGTACTGCGGGTGCCGAGCCAGGTCTCTTACTGGGGTACCAGTGGGTACCGCATGGGGGGACTGGGAGGGCACTGGGGGCAGTTACTGGGGGGTGGGGCAGCCCCGGGGGCGCGGAAGGTACCGGAGCACCGGGGGCGGGCGGGTGCCGGGGCTCCCCGGGAGGGGCGGGGGCGGTGCCCGGGATGGGGCAGGGATGGGGCAGTGACGGGGCGCGGGGCCGTGGGCAGGGACGGGACCGGACCGCACCGCACCCCCCCGCCGCTCCCTCACCGGCTGCTGCATGGCGCGGCGGCGCGACCACCGTCACTTCCGGGACGGAGGGGCGGGGCCGGCGGCAGCTCCCATTGGCTGCGGCGCTCGGGCCGCCTTCCCGCGTTGCGGCGCCCCCTGGCGGGCGAGGGCGGTGCCGCGGCCGGGGTCGTCGAGGTTGGGGTGGGCGCTCGGCCCCCGCCGGCCCCTCCAGCCCGGAGACACCGGTTCACCCGCGGGACCCCGTTCGCCGCCGTAGCCGGGGGCCAGGGCTCGGCTCCGCCGCCTTTGGGCCAGCCCGGAGCGGTTTCCCCGGCGGCTGGCTGCGGCACGGGGGGGGGCTCCGTGTGCAGGCCGGAGGGGATCAGGCCCTCGGTGGCCCACAGGGACCCCCCAGCCCAGCAGGCCCGGCTGTGGGCCGCAGATCCCGCCGGCGCTTGGTGTTGACCAGGCCCACCAGGCTGCCAGCCCAGCCGCCTCCAGTGTGCTGGGGGTCCGGTCCCTCCCGCTCCCCGCAGGCAGGCAGGAATCGGGGCCAGTCCGTGTTTTGTGTCAAGTCCTTTTTATTCTGTTCCCACAGAAACACCTGGTGAGGGGGCAGCTTCTGGGAGGGAGTCACGACACAGCGGCGGGGCGGTACGGCACGGTACGGCACGGTACAGGGTCACTACGGGTGGCACAGAGCACAGCAGACACGCACACCGTCACAATGTTCAGAGGGAGCGCACCCGGCATCGCACTTCCCGCTGGAAAGGGCGCCCGGGGCTCAGCCATCCTCGGCACCTCGTCTTGACACCCCCCCCGTCCCGGCTGGCAGAATGCCACGATTGGGGCTGGGGGCCCGTCGGGGTGGGCTACGGGCCCCCGCTCCTGGTGGGCAGGGAGGCAAGGTGGCAGATACGCTCGGGCGGCAAGACGGGCCCCAGCGGGGGTCTCGGTCCCGTGTGCGATGTACACACTGTACATGTATTTACAGCGCGAGGAGCGGCGGGAGCCAGGGGCCCAGAGGAGGCGATGCACTTGTCATCAGCGGGAGAGGCGGCAGGTGGGCGCAGGGACGGGGCTCTCCTTCGTGGGGCTGCCCCTTGGGAGCACCCCGCTCCCCCCGTCCCACGGCCACCGGCCTCTCCCCCAGCCTTGGGCACTGGCAGAGCTCCCTGCCAGGGAGCTGCAACGGAGTGTGGGCTTCCCACGGCGACCGGGTCCTCGATAACGAGTGCATAAATCTGCTAAGAGCTTTCAGTACAGCGATGGACTGATGGAAAAGAAAAAAAGAAAAGTCCAGGCAAAGAACAGCAAGCACTGAAAGGCGGGTGGAACCGTGCAGAGAAGGAGCAAGCCATGCTCTACGACGGGACAGACGGTCACAGGCGCTAGGGCTGCCCTTTGGCAAAGTGGCCCTCCGTGGGTCGAACATGCCACGAATTCATACGCACGGGTGGTTGATAAAGAGTAGTTACCGGGTCGCTCGGCGGCAGGCGTTGTGATGAAACCCTTGGGCGCGACATTGAACGGATCAGCTATTCACAGGTCTTGTTCTGGAGTCGTGTTATTTCGTTGCATAGAACATCAGGCGGGCAAGCGGGCGGCTGCTGCCTGCCGCGGGGGGCACCGGGGGGGCTGCCGCCGGCGTGGGGAGGCGGCGGGGCGCGGGCGGCGGTCCACCGGCGAGCCCCCTCCTCAGGCTGCCTCCCCCCACCCTGGGGAACCCCCTCCTGGCGGGGCGAGCGGGCTTTGGCCGCCATGCCGGCCGTCCCCACGAAATGGCTTGAGAAGGACTTGGATTGCACAGTAAGAGGAAGGATACTGCCGGAGGCAAAGCTCTCCTGATCTTGTTCCACGGGATTTGTGCTCTTTTGTAGCCTCCTGCACTCTATTGCTTCTACAGACGACAGCCCGTGTGCTAACTCATCGCACAAAGCAAAGAGGGAAGAGGATTTGGTATAAAGTTGTAAAAAAAACCAACAAAAACAAAGCCCCAAACCAAAATAAAATGAACCCAGAGAAACTGAGAAAAAAGGACACCCCCCCAACGATGCCCCGTGTCCCCCCCCCCCGAGTGTGGATGAGGTATACACAGAAATCAAAGTGGGATGATTAAGGCTGTTCTTGAAAGAAAAGGGGTGCCCAGCGGCGGGCGCGCTGGCTGCATGGCGAGGGCGAGCGCGGCCCTTTCAATGCTTCCAATGGCTTGGGGGCAGTGCCGCGTGCCGGGACGGGCGCCCGGCCAGTGGCCGCATCGGCGACAGCCGGCCGCGCCGCCTGTCAGAGTCCTATGGCCTCTTATTTCGGTAGTGAAACAGTGTTAGGTCCTAGCTGAGGCGCTCCAGGGGCTCCCCGGCGGGGCCGGGAGCGGGACGCAGTGCGGGGGCAGACAGGGTCAGGAAGGAGGAGCGGCACCCGCGGCGCCCAGCCCTCGGCTCGCGGAGGGGGGAAAAACCTGTGAAGAGGCCAGAGCTGGGGTTCGGAGGGAGCAACTCTGCGTATAATCTTGAGAAAGGGCCGCGGCCCGTCACCTATGGGGCCTGACCCAATGGCACGGATCAGGCCCGTCCCCTCAGGGTGGCCGCGGGGGCAGAGGATGCATCCGCCCGTGCCCGGTGTTGGGGCTCGCCGCGTGCCGCACCGGAGCTGCTTGCCAGGCATGGGGGTGTCTGCCAGGCCCCCGTTTGGCTGCCGTTTGGTCCAGCATCCAGGGATCGCCCTGCTTTCAAAAGCTTGTGAGAGACAGACAGAGAGAGAGGCATTAGCCCGAGCGGCGACATCCCTGTAGAGGGGACCCTGCCGAGCGGCAGTGCCGGCCCGAGCAAACGGGCGGCGGCGAGCCAAGAGTTGCTGCCGGCGGAGCAGCTGCTGCCGCCCCCGCGCTGGACAAGCTCCCGGCGCAGAGATTGGGCCACCCAAGCCTTCCCCGCAAACCCAGGGTCGGCACCAGCACCCGCATGGCATCGGCCCACGCGGCGCTGCCGAGGCAGGGGAAAAAAGCCAAGACCCCACGCCTTGGCCTGGGGCCGGCGCTCAGGGATGAGGACGGGGACAAGTGGCCCAGCGGGAAGGGAATGGGGCTGCACCGTGTCCTTCCCACCATGGAAGCTGGAAGTGCGGCGGGGCAGGGCTCAGCAGGTGCCAGGGGACGCAGCGGTGCTGTGGGAGCCCCGGGGATGGCATGGCAGAGGGGACGGGTGTGATGGAGGGGACCGGTGTGTGGCTGTGTGCCGGACACTCACCGTTATACTCAGAGTCTGGAGCCGCGTGCTGAATTCTCTGGCTTCTTCATAGGTTTTTCCACTACAATGACTCAATCTCCACTCGCTTCCCAAACTCCTGCAGCAGGAGGGAGCGGGAGGGTGTCAGGCGCAGCCGGGGCAGGGACAGCCCACGGCACAGCACCCGGCACCGGCTGCACTCACCTTGTGCCGTTCTCTCACCAGAACGAAGTGAACTTCTTGCCAAAAGCCGACACCGCTGCGGGGAAGTGGGAGAGGCATCAGCATGGCGCAGCCAACCTGGTCCCCCACCTCCCCGGCCCCCAAACCGCTGCTTTTGCCCCAAACTGTGGCAGCACCGCATCCCGCCGGCTGCTCCCAGCCACCCCTGTGGCACCCAATCCCATCCGGGTGCAGAAGAGCATCACTGCTCCATTCCCGTCCCTGGGAGCAGCCCTCACCTTCAGTCAGTTTGCCTGCTTGTTCCGCTGCTCCCCCCGGCAGGATTTTGGAGAAAACGCTCTCTCCTTCCGCCCCCGGCTGCCCTGTTGCCGGGCCGGTGGGACCACGCGGCCCGGCTGCCCTCGGCCCGGCCTTGCTGTCTGCTGAGGGATGAACGAAGCCACCATTAGCAGGGGACAGGCCTGAACAGGGGGGCTCGGCTGAACCCCCGGGGTGCCAGGCAGCCGGCGCGGGGGACGACAGCACTGCGCCACTGGGCCCACTGACCTGCTCCTCCCAGGGGCTGTGCCACGGGCGCTCTCCCCGGCTGCTGTGGCACTTTCGCTGTGGGTTTGGATGCATCCGTCTGCTCCGCTTTTGGCTGGAATGGGGAAAAGAGCTCTCAGGGCTCGCCCTCCCGGCAGAGCATCTTCTGGGGGTGGCCGGGCTGGGAGGCAACACCAAAACCCCCAAACGCTGTGTGAAAATGGTCCCGTAGCCCCAAAAGTGGCAGGGAGGGATCCAGGGCACAGGGATGTCCCCTCCCAGGTCCCCTTGAGGGGACAGCTGCTCCTGCAGCACCCAGGGGCGACCGTGGTGGGCTCATGGGTGAGATACACCTTGCCCCATGGCTCCTGTCCCCAACCCTTCCCCTGTTAGCCCCTGGCCACGGCCAGCCGGGCGGGTCCTGGGCAGAGCCGTGGGGCAGGGAGGCAGCTGAGCCCGTACTTACCGCTGCCGCTGCGTGCCCACCCGGCTGCGCATGGAGCGTGGCCGGCACCTTCCCAGCTGCCTGGGCTGGTCCTGGCTGCTGCTGCGGTGGCCGGGACGATGGGGGTCCCTGTGTCCTGCCCCTGGCCTCAGGCTGCGCCGAGCCGGCTGGTTGGGCAGCCTGCCGCCCCGCCGCCTGCTGCCGTGCCGCCTGCTGCCCTGCCTGCTGCTGCCTGCCCGCCGGCTGCTGCGGGTGTGCGAGGGGCTCCGGCTTCGGCGCTGGGGCGGCCGGCCCGTGTGCCTGGGGGGTCTTCTGCGCCTTGGGGGTCTCGGCACCATGGTGGTGAGCAGCGGGGCGGGAGGACGGGGGGTACTCAGAAGAGCTGGGGCCATAGGATGCAGGCCCGCGGGACTCAGGCTGCTGCACCTTCTTGGAGGTGGCTGGTGGTCCGTGGCCACGGGGCTCGTGGCGGCTGGGATCCCGTGGGTGCTGCTTGGCAGAGCGGCGCGGGGGCTCGTCGCTGGCGTGCCGGGAGGTGCCGGTGTGGCGCCCGTACTCCCCGTGGTGCCGGTGCTCACGGTGCTGGGGGTAGTCGTCGTGCTGCCACGGGTCCTCGTCAGGGGGCTCGTCGTAGTCGTGGTAGGTGTGCTTAACTGAGGGTCTCTTCTGCGAGGAAGAGTGGCCACCGTAGTGCCTGACCCTCTCCGCCCGCGCCTCCCTGGGCTTATCAAACCAGTCTGTCTCCTCCTGACCCAAATGATAGGCTTCAGAAACCAAAAACAAACCACAGTCAATCTCTCGCTCGAGGCCGCCCGGGCAGAAGCCATGCAATGAGGCGGGAGAGGCAAGCAGCGGGCACGCGCGTGGGGGACAGCCCGCGTCGGTAGGGACAGGACACGGCACAGCACGGCACGGCGAGGCACCGCGCGGGACCGGCAAACACCGAACACCCGGGGCAGGGGGAGGAAGGCACGTGTCAAGCAAACTGAGGCGGTGAAAGTGTCTCTGCGTACGAGCGGACGGGCATGCCCCGGGGAAGTGCCATGCTCTGGGGTGGTCACCATGGGGAGCCGTTACCTTCGCTGTCTGAGACAACGCAATGGGCATCGTCCATGCCGTAGCCCTCCTCGTGCTTGTACGAGTGACTCCTTGGCACGTCTTTGATGTGCTCTTGCACATCAGGCAACGAGTGGCTGGAGCAGAACTGGGAGCAGGGGTCCCCTGCTGACTGGGGGCCAGGTCCCCCAGTGGCACGCGACCCCCCCACCGCCTTCCCCAGGGGGCTGACGGGGCTCTCCTCCTCCGAGGGCTGCGCACGGACGGGCGCCCGCCCGCGGCTCTGGCTCATGCCGAGGGACGAAGGCTTGGAGCTGCCTTTCTGGGAGCGTTCCATGCCCTCCCGTTCGTAGGACTTGCTCCGGCCACCCGACTCCCGGATGGAGGACTTTTCCACCCCGTAGCCGGAGGAGCGGGTTCTGCTGCCAGCAGAGTAGACCCTGTCATCCTCATCCACCAGATCCCGGCTTGAGACGCCATAGTACTTCTGCTGCTCGTAGACGTTCTTCTTCAGGCCATAGGTGATCTCCTCCTGCAGCTTCTTGGCCCTGGAGGCCACGTTGCTGCTGCCAACCGAGGTTGTCACCGCATAGGAGGCTAGGTCTGACTCCACGTCTTTGGCTTCTTCAATGGGGGAGAACTTGGAGATTTTCTGCTCCATGCCCTGCTTCCTGTGCTTGCTGCGCTTTGAGGAGATGACAGCGGGTGCCAGGTTCTTGGATGAATGCTTTGGCAGTGCTGCACCAGAGCCGTGCTTGTCAGCCCGCGAGGAGTGCCGGTAGTCACTGTCCCCGTAGTAGTAGGACGAGCTGGCAGAACTCCCCAACACCCTGCCATTGCTCTCCATGCCTCGGTGGTAGCTGTTTTTCCCTCGATGATCAGGGCCGTGGTGGTCATAGATATCCTCCTCAGATTCCTCCTCGGCTTTGGCGTAGCAGCAGGGCCGGCTGGAGCCCTCTGTGTCCACCAGCTCGCTCTTCTCTCTGCCATGGCGGCTGTCGGCACCCGTGCCCACTGGCTCCGCTTTCTGGCCCTCCACTGCCGGGCTCTCCTTGGTGAGCTCGCTGATGTCCTCGATCATCACGTAGTTACGGGGGATGTTCTGCTCCAGGCTGGTGTAGAGGGACTCAGAAGAGAAGCTGGCTGAGGGGCCCTGTGCCGCACCAGCTCTCTCGGCCGGCCGGGCCTCAGGCGCCTTGTACTGCTCATAGCCGCCACTTGCCGTCGTGACGCTGAAGGTGACGTCGGGGACGGCGGAGGAGCTGGTGGCTGCACTGATGACCTCGTAGTTGGTGGGGATCTTCTGCTCCAGGTCAGCCAGCGATGTCTGCCTTGGCTTCTGGTGCCCGCCGGCCACCTCCGCCAGGCTCTGGAAGAGGGCGGGCTGTGTTGCTGGCACGGCGGCCGCCCCAGCGAAGGCGCTCGGGGCTTGGTAGGGGTTTTGGGGTCGGAAGCCCGGCTGGCCTGGGGCTCCCAGCTCCGGGTACGTGGCGCCAGGGGCCGGGAAGGCGCTGGGCGAGGCGAAGGCGGGCAGCGGGGCTGCCGGCAAGCCTTCCTGCGAGGTGCTGGCCGTGGGGTACTGGGGGGGCTGCAGGCGCACCGGCGGGAAGGCGGCGGGGGTCTGTGGGGCAGGGTAGGGGTAGGCGCCATAGGAGGCAGCGGTGGCGGTGAAGTCGGGGTACTGCCCGGCAGGCATGGGGCGCAGGCTGGCGCCATCGTAGGTGGCGAGGCGCAGGCTGTGCAGCTCGCTGTCGGACAGGTAGTCGCGACGGTCCCCGGGGCAGCGCAGGTAGGGGTGGTCTCGCCCTCCCCCCCGCTCCTTCAGCAGCGACTCTTTGCGCTGGGTGATGCCCAGCTCCAGGTACTTCAGCTTGGCGTCGATCTCCTTCTCCTCCTCGTCCAGCTCTGCCTGCTTCTTCCGCAGCTTGGTGGCCTCGTGCTCCACCAGCTTCAGGTCGCGGTCCAGCTCCTTCAGCAGGCTGGCCTTGGTGACTGGTGCGGTAGCCTTGGGGCCCAGGCTACTCAGGTAGAGCTGGGGGGTGGCCGGACTGGCTAGGGGGACATGGGGCTCCTCGGGCGGTGGGCTGGGCAGCGTCCGCTTCACCTTGCGCGCCAGTGGGCTCGACTGCAGCCCCCCCACCTGCAAAGCCAAGGGACACCTAGTCAGAGGTGCCGGCGGGTGGCCCCCCGTGTCCCCCTGCCCCAAGCATCACAGATCTCCTCCCGTGCCCCGGGGTCGCAGCGAGGTGGCCCACTGTGCACGTGTCCCCCCACGCACCGAGGAAGCAGCATTTATGTAAAAGCGCAATAAATAGGATGGAAGTAACAGGCAGGGCGCTTTCTGTGAGTAATTACCGGGGGTGGCAGCCAGCCAAGCGCTGGGCCGGCCGCGTGCGCGCCGCCGCCTGTCCCAAAAACTGCTTTCCGTCCTCGGGCGCTTGGCAGCGGGGCTCAGGGGAATGACCTGAGGCTGCTGCTGCCCTGGGAATTGCCCCAGGGCTCTTGGCAGCCCAAGGCAACTTTGCGGTGTGGGGGCAAAGGTGGCAGCGAGAACTGCTGCAACCCAAAATGGAGCCGTGCATGGCGGCTGCTCCTTGGGAGAGGAGGGGGACCCAGCTGGGGCAGGGGACAGCCCTGATCCTGCCACCCAGCAGCAGCTCTCATCCCATAATGGGCTCGTGCAGCCGGTGGAGCTCCAGGGCGTCCCTTTGGCTGCTGGCTTTGGTGCAGGTGTCTGTGCCCACCGGCTGCCATCAGGTGCTGCAGCCTTTTAAAATATTAATTGCCGCAGCACTCATGAAACCGAAATGTCCTGAGATACCTCCTGGGACCGTTCCCCGAGGGAAAGGTTTTTCCCCGCGCTGACCTACCTGGCTGCTGGGGAGCAGTGGGTGCTGGTAGAGGGAGAACCTGTCCTTGCCGGCCTCCTCGGCAGTGGGGCTGATGGGCTTGGGGTCGGAGAGGGAGCGCTGCATGGTCTTGATGGGACGCGGCAGCGTTTGTTGGCGCTGGGCCGAGTCGGCGGTGAAGTGCTTCTGCGGGGGGACGTGAGCCTTGTTCAGCCGCTCGCTGGTGGCAAAGGAGGACTCCAGGAGGCGATGTGGGGACAGGGGGGAGACAGGCGAGTAGAGGACCTGGGGAGAGCGGGGTGGCTGGCGGGTCACCAGCTGGGAGAGGGACTCGGCCGGCAGATGGGACTGGTAACCGATTTCCAGGGGATCTGGCTTCTTCTTCTCGAACTTGCCCAGGGTCTGCTGCCGGACAGCATGGGGGTCCAGGGGGCCCGTGCTCACCATCTGAATGTTGGTGGAATAGGGTGGGATGGTGGTGGGCACCGTCAGCTGGGGGACCACGACACCAGGCTGGGGGGCTGGCTCTGGCTCCGTCTGGCAGGCCAGGCTCTCGCCCCGCTGCGTCTTCTCTGGGGCCGAGATGTACTTGACAATCTCCACCCGGGGGTCGTGGGTGGTGATGTGGATGGAGGGGGAGACGCGGAGGAGCTGGTCGGGCTCCGTCTGCACTGAGCAGTCGCTGATGGTCTGGATGCCCACGCTGGCCGTGCCGCGGGTTGTCCCCTCCGGTTTGCCCTCGGCGCCGGCCTCAGCGTGCCGCGAGGGCCGGGAGCGCCGGCGGCGCACGGGCTGCTCCCACTCTCCACTGTCCTCCTCGTCTGTCTGCACGCTGCAGTCGGCGCTGCGCCGCGTCCGCCGCCGCCGCGACAGCAGGTACCGCTCCTCGCCGTCCTCCTCGTCTGTCTGCACGCTGCTGTCCGCCGTCTTCCTCGCTGCGAAGGCCTCCCGTGCCCCCTCCTTCTCGTAGGCGTCCCGCAGCCGCGGCATCGAGTTCCTCTTCTTGATGCCCCGGCCAGGCTCCCAGGGCTCCTCGGCTTGCAGCGACATGTCCGAGGCTGAGCTGCTGAGCGGCCGCTGTGGCGTGGGGTAGCGGGGGCCTGCGGGACCCTCCGGTTGCACCTGGCCTGGCGGTGGCCATGCCTGCCCGTTGTGTGGCGGGCCCCGCGGCACCTCAACGGGCCCCTCGGGCAGACGGGCGGCAGGCTCGGGGAAGGCGGTCTTCTGCCGCTTCTGCTCCTCCAGCTGCTGCTGCAGCTGGTGCTGGAGCTGGTGGATGTGCTCGAGCTGGAGGCGCTGCTGGGCGAGCTGCTCCCGCTGCAGCGCCAGCTGCGCGTGCCGCTCCTCCTGCTGCTGCTGCAGCACCTGCTGCTTGATGCACTGCAGCTCCTGCAGCTCCCGCTGCACCAGCAGCTGCTCCTTCTCCCGGTGCCGCTGCAGCTCTGCGCGCTCCCGCTCCAGCTCCTCCTGCAGCCGCAGCTGCCGCAGCTTCTCCAGCTCCACGCGCTCCCGCTCCAGCTGCAGCACGTGCTCCTGCTGCTTGCGCTGCCGCTCCTCCTCCCGCTCCCGCTCCTCCCGCTGAGCCCCATCCGGTGGTGGCTTGGGCGCTGCGGCCGCCTGCCCGCTCTCCTTGCCGGCTGCCGGTGCCACCGGACCCTCAGCACGGGGAGCAGTTGGCGGCGGCTCTGCTCTCTGCAAGCCACTGGCGGGTGCAGTGGGGACTTTGGGCGCAGGGCCAGTGCCCACCGGTGCTGCTGCTGCCGTGCTGACGGGCTTGCCCAGGTAGACAGGCGTCTCCATCATCGAGGCTGCCGGGGCTGGCCGGACAGGGGCCGGGTAGCGGTAGAGGCCCTGTGCTGCCAGCGGGACGCGGGGAGTGACTACCGGCAGCCTGGCCAGGCTGGCCAGCGGGACCGCCGCCACGCCGCCTGGGCCGTAGGGTCTGTACAGCCCGCGCAGCATGGGCCGCAGCACCGAGGCCGGCTGGGTGGTGATGGGCAGCGTGGAGGCGATGGGCGTGTTGATGGTGGAGTAGATCATGCCGTCGGCGGCTCGCACGGTGGCGGTGGAAGGGAACATCTGCCGGACGGCGCTCAGGCGGACGCCGGGGACGTTGTACTGCGCCAGGCTGCCGAAGCCCTGCCGCGCCTCGGGGAAGGTGGGGTTGTACATCCCGCCGGGTTTGGGGGGTGCGGGGCCCTGCTGCTGAGCTGCCAGCCCCCCTGTGCCCCCTGGTCCAGCCCCGGGGCCGTAGGGCAGCAGGTCGGGGCCGTTGGCATGCCGGCCCCCATACTGGTCCATGGAGTTGAGAGCGGCACACATGCGGCTGATCTCACGCGCCGTGGTGGCACTGTAGTGGGCCAGGCTGGACTCCTGGAAGCTGGCCAGGTCCCCCCGGGGCGAGAAGCGATAGTCGGAGTAGATGTTGGAGGCTGAGCTGTACCTCCGCATGGGGAGCGGGTGGCCCAGCATCTCCGTTGGCTGGCGGAGGTCAGAGAAGGAGCCGTACTGCAGCCCCTGGCCCAGGTAGCCCCCCTCGGCGAAGCCCACGCTGAAGGAGTGCTTCATAGTGCTGAGGTCCACGGCGGCGTCGCCTGCCGGGGAGGGGAAGGGCTGATCCCCCTTCGTGGGGTAGTAGCTCATTCCGATTTCAGAGAGGTTCGTGTCCGACATGGAGGAGTAGAGGCGGCCAAAAGTGCCGGTGGGGTAAAACTTCTGCTCCTCATATAGCGCGGGCGCCGGGGCCGGCTGCTCCCGGTAGGGGAAGGTCTCCGGCAGCTCCGTCTCTCTGCTGCCATAGAGGGGTCCGCTGGCTTTCCGTCCAGGTGCCGCCACCTCCCCAGCTTTCTTCTCCGGCATCTTGGAAGTGGGGTTGAAAGCGCCAGTGCAGCTGCCACCAAAGGGGAACTTGTAGACCACGTCGCAGCAGGCCACCTGGCTCTCCGGCTTCACGCCTGTGAGATCCAGCACGTTGGCTGGAGGCTCCTCCTTCAGCACTTTGGTCACTGGGCCAGTGGCTGCCTCCTCCATCTGCACCATCATCACCTGCGACTTCTTGCCACCCAAGGCAAGGAGAGGGCTCTGGCTCTTCAGCTCCACTGGCACTGCCCGATACAGCTCCGAGCCTGGCTCCGGTGGGAAGGGCTGCTGTAGGCCGCCGACGTTCTGTGCCCCGCCGGTCTGTGTGATGAGCATGTCCTTCTTCACCATCTGGCCTGGCATGCCGTACCTCGCAAACTTGGTCTGGGGTGGAGCAGTGGGCTCAGGCTTGCCCCCGGCTGCCGCGCTGGGTCTGACAGCAGCCGTCTGTACGCCCTGCTCCACCTGCTTCACCTGTGCCAAGCATACCGGGCTCCCAGTCCCCTGTCCGAAGTCCACCCGGCTCTGGAAAGGGTCTCCGTAGACCACAGGCTGCTTGGGCTGCGAAAGGATCATGGGGGAAGCGATGGCCAGGCCAGCGGTGCTGGCTGCCGCGATGATGGCGTGGGGCTGCTCCTGGGCGTTGAGGTTGATGATCAGGGGCTGGATGGCTGTGGACTGACGGCTCGGGATGTGGTCCAAGGTCAGGCAGTACTTCCTGGCCTCGGTGGCCAAGGAGGTGAGATCCATGCCTTGGTCTGTTATGATGATGGGGGCAGACTTCAGCGCGGTCCGTAAGTCCACGGCGTTAGTGCTTGGTGCCTTGGGCCCCGGCTCGACCCGGGATGTGCCGGGGATGGAGGAAATGCGGCAGAGGGAGATGTTTTCCGCAGGGAGCGCTCCCCAGCCGTACAGCCCTGTGATGCCATCAGCAGCTGAAGTCACAGCAGGTGCCTTCGGGGCGTGCTCCTTCACCGGCTGTGCCCTGACATAGGCACCCGGTGGCTGCTCCGGCTCCGGTGCCTGGCTGTAGCCATGTGCCGGCAGCTGCCGGCTTGGCCTGGTGGGGGACGAGGTGGGGGACGTCAAGGCGCCGGAGCCAGGCGGCTTGGTTTGGCTGGCTGCGTCGGTCGCCAGCGTGATCAGCATGAAGGGGGAGTCCTGCGAGGAGGACTGCCGGGTCAGGCGCGGCGAGCCCGCCCGGTGTGGTGTCTGCGTCCCCTGTGCCACCATGGGGGAAGAGGTGGCAGGTCCAGCAGTGGTGGCAGTGGGACCCTCGTAGGGGAGGAGGGGGCTCTGTGTCTGCGTGGAAAACTCTGCTGTGGCCTTTGCGGTGCGGGTGGGACTCTGCGTGGGGGAGGTGGGCGAGAGCGGAGGGCTGGAGCTCTTGAAGAAGGGGTACGCCTTGGGCGGCGAGGGCTTGCTGTCGCTTGTGGCTGGGAGCTTCTCCCTGGCTGTCTGTACGCTGATCTCCACCACCGCCTTGCTTCTGCTGGTGTCCTCTGTCTGTGAGCCGTAGCTGACGGTGCTCTTCGCCAGACTGTAGCTTCTGCCAGCTATGGATGGGGCCTCCGGAGCTGGGGAGCTGTAGCTGCGGGGAGCAACCCCGGGGCCACTTGACGCTGTCGTCACCGTGCTGGCACCTTTGCTGTAGGCGTAAGTAGTGGCAGCAGCCTTGGACACTGGGCTGGGCACTGCCGGAGCACTCTGGAGCTTGGCTAGGTCTTGCCCCTCTTTTGCAAAATGCTGGGTGACCCGGACGTCAGGAATGGCCTTTCCTGTGCTGCCATCGGAGGTGGCAAAGGAGACGGGAGCGGAGAGTTGTGTGGGGCTGGTGCCAGGGGTGAGCGGACCGCCGTTCTGCTTCATCAGGTCGGCGTAGGCGCTCTCGGCGTTGAGGAAGTGCTTCTCCGGGTATGCCTCCTCCTGCCCCTTCGCCTTCTCTCCCTGCTCGAGGGCCAGGTCGAAGGAGGAGGACTGGTGCATCCTGGAGATGCTCTGGGAGGTCTGCAGGATCTCCTCGTACACCGCTCCCGCCTTCGGCAGGGTGCTTGGATACCCGGGCTGGGAGGGGCGCGCTGGGCCGCCGTCGTACTGGTACTCCTCGGCATACTGGTACTCGAAGCCGTTCTGGCCCTCGGTGCCATGGTAGCCAACCTGCTGGTAGGTGCTGCTGTAAGAGACGGCCGGCTGGGCTTGCTGGACCTGCTGTTTCTGCATCATCTCTGCCTTCCTCATCATCTCCTCATAGGCTTCCTCAGCACTCTTGAGGGGCTTGCTGGCGGGCTGGCTGGGGCCGGTCTCCCCCTTCTCCGTCGGGGAGTACAGCGACATGAAGGTGGGCAGGTTGTACTCACTGCCCGACTTGTACAGCTTGGAGGCCACAGCGTCGAAGCTTTCGGCCTCGGAGTCGATGGAGGGCGAGTACTCGGAGCAGGAGGAGCGGTGCAGCTCCTCCATCTCTGCCGCCTGCCGCAGCTCCTCGGTGGGGGAGGCGTCCTCGATGGGGGAGAGGTTGCTGGGGGGAGTTTTGGAGCGCTCCCTCCTCCGCTGGGCCCTCAGCTCCTCCTTGTCGCGCTTGGTCTTGCGCGCCGTGCTCCGGATGCGCTGCTGCTCCACCTCCCGCATCTTCTCCTGCTCCCGCAGCAGCTCCTCTTCCTCCCGCAGCTCCTCCTCCTCGGACGAGTCCTCGATGGTGGGCAGCAAGGGGCCGTGCGAGCGGTGGCGAGCCTTCCTCTGCTGCTTCACCTCCTCCAGCCGCTGCCGGCGGCTGGGGCTGCTGTCACTGTCCTCCTCCAGGGAGGAGATGGAGGTGGGTGAGGTGCCCGAGGTGTAGCTGGGCGTCGTGGCCGGCAGGGTGGAGGAGTACTCACCCCGGGAGCGCTCCTCGGGGGAGCCCGTCAGGCTCTCCATCTCCAGCTCGGGCTCCCGGTCCAGGCTGGTGTCTGCCTCCTGCCCCATCTCCATCTCCCGCCCGTAGCCGGTCGTGCTGTTCAGCTCAATGGTTTTGAAACGACGCAGCCCCCCCTGGGCTGTGCTCAAGTCGTCGCCCTCCGCTGCCTCCAGTTCTTTCCTTTCCTCCTTGTACAGGCTGCCGGGGCCGTGCGGCAAGCGCCGCTTGGCCGATGCCGGCTCTTTGCCCTTCTCCACCTCAGCCTTCTGCCCGGCTTTGGGGATGCTATATTTGGTGCGCCTGTAGCCTTCCTCGTCCTCCTCCTCCTCCTCGAGGTTGTCCTCCTCCGCGCTCATCTCCATGATCTGCCTCCGCATGAACTCCTCATCGCTCACCTCTGCCTCCTGGCCCTTGGGCCGGGGGGGCACCGGGGAGAAGCCCCCCTCGCTGCTGTCCTCCACGTAGTCGTGCCGCAGCTTGCTGCCGAACTCATCCGAGGACTCCGCGCTCTCCCGCCGCTCCCGCTGGTTCTCCCACTCCAGTGAGTCCTCATCCTCCTCCAGGATGTCCTCCAGCTCCTCGTCCGAGTCAAAGGCCTCGGGGGTGATGGAGAGGTACCGTGGCCGCTGCCGCTGCCGCTGCTCCTCCCGTGGCTCTGGGCAGCTCTTGCCGCGTTCGGTGGGCTCTGGTGGGGTGCCCCGGCCTTCCAGGAGGGGCCGCATGCTGCTCTCCAGCTTGGTGAGCTCGGAGGGGCTGGGGGGGCTCTGCCCAGCCAGCCCGGTGCCGCTCAGCTTCTCCTCCTCCTGCTGCACCAGGCCGGTGATCTCGCTCTGCGAGCTGGAGATGCCGTCGGAGGAGTAGCCGGTGTCGCTCAGGCTCTGGGGGCTGCGGGACAGGTCCGGGGGGTAAGGCTTGCTCCCATCCTGTGGGCGAGGGATAGCACAGCGTCAGCCACGGGCAGCTCTGGAGCTGCTCTCCCTTCTTCCACGCAAATCCTCCCCGGGGGAGCATGCAGAAGGTCTGGGCAGCGCTGGGAGCAAGCCCGGCACGAAGGCTGGGGGATGCCCTGTGTCCCCCCCCTCAAAAAAGGCAGGTGACTGGGCGTGCTGCAAGCAGGGGATGGCACAGCAAATGTCCCCTGGGGGCGTGGGCATTGTGGGACTCATAAATACGTTTAAAAAACCAGGCCCCGTCAGTGTTATCTCTCCCGATAACCAACAGGAGAAGGCTGTCTAATGGCAGCATGGATTTTTTAGTAGCCACTACAGAGGGCCAGTGGTGGCAGAGCCCCAGCCCTAAGCCTCGGGGTACCAACGGCCGTGTGCCCTTCCCTGAGGAAGGGGTGCGACGGCAGAGCCGCCTGCCGCCCTCCCCTGCCTGCACCGGGAGAAGCCCAAGCACCGGGAATTGCGGGGGGTGTCTGGGGTGGGGGCAGCCCTCGCACCCTGGTGCCCGGCCAGGCTGGCGCGGTGGCACCGAGAGGACAGGAGCTTTGCCAGCAGCCCCTGTGGGGCATGGCCGCCTTTTAATGAACTTTAATTTCCCTGACTGACAGCCATGCAAAGCAGCCTTCAGAAGCAGGGCGGCACCCAGCACCCTCATTAGACGCCAGCAGAAATAAACAGGCCCTTTTAACTGACGTTACAATTAGGCAGCATTGGGGCAAACCATGGGGAAAGCGCCATAACGCTTGGCCCTGGTGCTACTGGCAGGGCTCATCACCCCCACGGAGGCACCGTGGACCTTATCTGATTTCCGAAGTGCCAGCAGACAGGGATGCCAGGATGCAGTTGTCCCCTCCCAGCCGATGGGGACCTCCCGCTGCGTCCCCTCCCCGCAGCGGGGCTGTGCTGGCTGCATTGGGATGGGTGCTCTTGGGGGAGAACCATCCCGACGCAGCCAAGCTTTTCCCCCAAAATGTACTGAATTTTAAAAAAGGTGGGACTGTGAGCTTGAAAAATGCTCACTGCTGCAGCATGCGATGTTGTGCAGTGAGTTTTCCATTTAATGACAAACTCAACTGCCCTTATATTATTTTAAAACGGATCCAAAGGGCAAAGCCAACCTGAACTATTGCGTTATGCCCAAATGGATGCAACTGTAATAAAGAGGAGGCAAATACCAGGACACTGCTATAGAGCCTGCGAAATTCCTAAGCGGTTTGGAAACGCTGAGACAGCGCTGTTTTGAGCTCACTGTTTCCCAAAAGGCCATTTCTTGAGGCAAACGGCCTTGACGACACTCGGAATAACCGCCTAGTTTCTGAGCACGGCCACCGGCGGAGGCACGGCTCAGCGCCGCGCCGGCCCTGGGCGGGATGTGGTCCCCAGGGATGCTGGGAGCCCGACGCAGCCTGAGAACTCACCTCCTGCTCCTTCGCCCGCGGTGCCTCGGGGGGTGCCCGGCTCTCCTTGCTCTCCACCTCCGGTTTGGGGGTCACGCTCTTGCCCTTCGGCGTGGTGCTCTCAGGAGCTCTGGAAGGTTCCGGGGCAGCTTTGGGCAGCGGCTTTTCCTCTGCCGGTGCCGGGGGCTTCTTCTCCGCTGGGGCAGGGCTCGGGGTCCTGCTCTGCTCGGCAGCCCGGAGGCTCCTTGCGGGCGAGGGCTGCCGCTCGGGGGGTGCCGCCGGCTCGGTGGGCGCCGGCGTGGGTGCTTTCTGCTGCTGGACGGTGGCCGGCGGCTGGTGCCGTGGGGAGCCAGTGGGCGGTTGCTTTGGGGCAGGCAGCGGCATCGGGGCAGGGTCGCCGAGGCTGCCTTCGAGCAGCCGCTGAGTTTGGCAGTTCAAGCACAGCCATTCGTTCTTCTGCAAAACAGAGAAAGGAAAAGTTCTGTTCAAACTCGGGGAGCTTTGTCTGAGCAGGGATCTCACCGAGAAGTTCGGCTGATGGGACACACGGTGATGGGGGAAAGGACTCGGCCCACCCAAACCAAATAACCGGCTTCAGAGAGGCCAGGCGGTGAGCAGGCGCTGTACTGTACATCTAGGAGACCAACCATCCAGCTTAAAACTACCCCTATCCTCATCCCGACCTCAGTGATGTTTGGCCAGAGGGACCACAGCTACAAGACAGGGATTTCACACCCTGCCCAGCATCACCATCTATTTTCATCTCCAGTCTTGCAGGTATTTTTTTCAGTTTTAAATGAAGTTAAACAACGAAGGCAGATTACTGCCGTGGCTTAACACTTCTGGGGCTCCATACAGTTCCTTTCTCACTCTGATTTGCAATACAATAAAGGTTTAATAGCATAATCATAATACTTAAGGATCTTTTTTTTCTAGGTTATCAGAAAATACTGGGTACACGAGCATGCAAAAATTTCCCAAAGATATTACCCAAAGTACACGCTGTGCAGGAAAAGAACAAGACAATCTCGTCTAGTGAAATTCTCAGCAAGGGGTGTCATTTTATGGCCTGGAAAAAGCAACTTGCAAGCGGGGCTGTGAGTGGCAGAGAGCCTGCGGGGCTACGGCAGGGGCTCTGCATTAAGAGACCAGAAGCACTTTCCCCCCTGAGGTCGTCCAAGGCCTATTTTTATCCACCCAGGAATGTCCAGGAATAGGGACCTGACATTTCCTTCCCTTTTGATGTTTCATCATCTTGCATCTTTTCGGATTTGCTGCTAATAGCCTGATATGCTCCAAGTCCTTTTCCCCAGACTCCTCTTTTGCTGATCTGTTGCTCCCAAAGCTTGAGGTGGCCAACCTTGGAGAGAGCAGGTGGCCCCAGAGGAGCTGTCACGCTATTGGAAAAGAGGTCTTGGTCTTCAGCTGGACCAGCCTGGGACCAGGGCTGCAAGCCAGTCACGTCTGTTGGGGCCACAGAGGCCATGGTCTCCACGTAGAAGATGAGATTCACCAAAACGGCCTCAAGGAAATGGCCTCAAGTTGCGTCAGGAGAGGTTTAGATTGGATATTAGGAAAAATTTCTGCACTGAAAAGGCTGTCAAGCATTGGAACAGGCTGTCCAGGGAAGTGGTTGACTCACCATCCCTGGAGGTATTTAAAAGACGGGTAGATGTGGCGCTTAGGGACATGGTTTCGTAGTGGACTTGGCAGTGTTAGGTTAATGGTTGGACTTGATGATCTTAAGGGTCTTTTCCAACCTAAATCATTCTATGATTCTATTCTATAACTCTAAAACCCACACCTGTGAGGTGGCAACACCATAATGGGCTTGGCCCCTCCATCCAACACTCAGGACCCAACATTTTGATAAGATGCTCTGCAGCTGGTGGTGGCCGGGAGTAGTAAACTTCCCCATGGATGCTTCTTCACTCAAGCAGCAATCTGGACCAGGAGCCGGCATCCAGCCCACGTTCTCCAGGGAACAGCGGGGCAGGAGGTCTTCTTCTGTGGGGAAGGGGCAGGCATGCAACGTCCTCCCTCCCACCTCTACCACCCTGCAGCAGCCCCTGCTCTTCACACAAACATCTTAAGAATACATTAGGGCTTCGGAAGGCCGTAAAAAAATAATCCCTTTCAGCATGGTAATATTTAATTACTGCTTAATCAAAGAGAAAGTCTAATTAAGGGGCAAGTGCAGCCTATTGTATCTTAATGATTGCATTTGTCTTCTTTTATTTCAGAACTCGCTCTCATCCCTGTGCCTCTGAATCAGATCTCCTCACCCTGCTCCGCTGTGTAATTATTTCAGACTGCAGAAGGAAATGTGATTGCGTGACACAAATTGAATTCCTGCCTCATGGAAAAAACGCGGCCTTTCATTTTTCTTTCAGGAATCCCATTTTTCTTGGCCAGAGCTCCCTCCCCGATGCTGGCAATGAAGGGGAGGCGCGATGCAGAGGGGATGGGCTGGCTGTGCCGGGCCAGAGCTCAGCTCCTGCTCGTCCCTCTCTGCCATCATGCCAGCTCCCAGCTTGGTCCTGGAAGAACCGGAGAAGATCAGCCCATCTTAAACAACCCACCCTACCCCATCCAGGCCCTTAACACGCTGCCTGGGAGAGGCATCGTCTGCAGACAGTGGTGGCTGGGAGGCTCTGGATGAGGGGATGGGCTCAGCTGCTTTTGCCCTTCAAGGGCAAAATTCAAGCCAAGGATGACCATGGGAGGCCAACGCTGGCCACAAGGAGCCAACGGTGGATGGCAAGTCTGGTCCCATTCTAGGAGGTGGCTGTTGAGCTCATGGAGAGGTGGGGGTTGCACACACTTCAGCCAGTGCCCTCCCGGGCCAACCACGATGGCAGGACACCCTCCAAAAGGTGCAGAGTCCCAGACAGGTACACTCCTTTTGTCTAGGTCCGCCTGGGTACAGATGTAAGTGCTTTGAAAGAGCAGATGTTCAGGGTGGACATGAGGAAAAGCCCCTTTGCTGAGGCAGCGGTACAGCCCGGGACAGTCACTGTGGGGTCTCCATCTTTGGAGGGGGTTGAAGACTTTGTTAGACAAAGGCCCTTGTGTTGGTGGCTGCCCTGCTGTGCATGGGAGGCTGGGCTGGAGATCCCATGCTTCCCCCCCCCAGCACCTCCCTCAGTCCATGCAGACAAGGGACACCACCATGGCACAAGGCAGGCACCAGCGGAGAGGACCTGCTGGCGTCATCTCATCAGGATGAAGCGTAAGGGTCCTCCAAGACTGGGAGAGCGAAGGGCTGATTTGTGCCATGGGGATCTGATGGCTCCACAGACCGGTCGGAGCATCCTCCCTCAGGCTGCTCCCAGCTGTGGCTCCACAGCCATTCCTCTTGGCAGCTGCCCCACCTTGAGCAGCTCGCCCCGCCGTCCTGCTCTCGCAGATGTGACAGCTCGACTCTTCATGGGACCGCACCGGGAAGCGGATAAGGGAACGATCTCCGGTAAAAATAGCCCTGCCAAAAAAGATTGGGGAGCTCCACTCCGAAATGCCCCTAGCCTTTCACAGCAGGCAGAAAGGCTGGGAAACTGTCCCGGGGGGACAGAGTTCATTCTCTTTCCAGCGGCTGCTGTGTTTCAGATGTGGTATGACAGGAATGGCAGTAATGCATATTGGTTTGGTTGTTGCCAGGTGATGTTTATACTATTCAAGGACTTTTTTCCGCTTCCCACAGAAGCTGAGAAGGAGCACAGACAGAAGGATGGAATGTTCTGTGCCACAGCCGTCATGCTCGGTACAGAAATGGGGTTAGTCAGGAGTGGGGGCGGTACTCGTGATCACTGCTGGGGAAGGCACCAATTCACCGAGTGGTGAGATTGACTTGTGTCGTTATTATTAATATTATTATTGTTATTTTTCTTTTCTGTTATTGTGCTATTAAACTGTCTTTATCTCAACCCAGGAAGACTTTTCCCTTTCCTTTCCCCTCCTTTTCTCCCCCTTCTCCCTGCCTTTCTGGGAGAACCAGGGAAAGGATAACTGAATTTTCCCGAGCCGTGGGAGAGCCCTCAGCCTTGTCAGCCGCTGGTGCCGCGCGGAGCCGTGTGCGCGCTGCGAGCACAGGCTGGTGCCGCAGCAACCAGCACAGCGTTTGCCATCGCATCCCGGCGCTTGCTGCAGTGAATGCCTCCAGCAGCAGAGCTGCAAGCTGCCGGGCTCCTGCACGCACACGGGGAGGCGTGAAATCCTGCCCCTGGCAGCTGCGGGGGGACGGAGGCGAGCAAAGCCGCCCACGCCCAGTGGGAACATCTCTGGCAAACCTCTCCGAGCTCTCCGGCCCTGTCTTTAAGAGCCCCCCTGCAGCCCCATCAACACCCATCACTGATACCCGCCACGCTGCTGGATGCTAAAAAACCAGGGGCTCGGTGAAGATGCTGCATCCGAAGCATCTCACAGCCCCGCGCCAGCGCCCCACGCTCTGCCGGTGACGAAGGACCCGTCCCTCTCCGGCGGCCCCACAGTGTTATCAGCTCATTTTCAGTTACCCCGCAGCACCTCTGCTCTCGCTCAAGACGGATCAGCTCCCCCGTATGTATAACTTGGTGACAGGCATGTCCCAGCAAACGTGGCCACGGGGATTAAGCCGCCCCTGAGAAAAAATGCAAACATTCAACGACCGGCTGGTTTGCTAACAGCTTGTAAATCCCCATTGAGATTAACCAGATCCCATGAAGATAATAATAATAATTAGGCTGTATTTAGTGCTTTGTATGTCCAAACCCTTGGATGCCCAGGAAGTCAGGGTGCCCCTCGCCGGGGCGGTAAGCGGGTAAGGAGCTTATGGCAAAGGCATGCCGGCACCTGTCTGAGTCTCTGTGCTTAAAGACGCTGGAAACCACGGCCGTGATCAGGATGGGGCCTTGCTCGACACCAAGGTTCGCTGCCCGAGGGGGCACGGTGGTGGCAGGCACGGGGGGTTTAACCGCACAGAGTGCAGGCGATGGGGAGCCAGCGCACAGGCAACACCGCCGGGACACAGAGCGGGCTCCAGGCGAAGGAAAACATCAATAATTAAAGAGAGGGATGAAACCAAAGCGCGCCTGAGATGCTATCTTAAATGAAGAGGCGCTGGCAGGGCAGGGAGCGCTGGAAACCGGCCAGCCGGGCAGGCAGCGGGGCGAGGGAGCCGGGGGCTGCCCAGCCCAGCCGGGTTATCAGCTTACACCTCTGGGATGGTCACCACGCCGACCCCTCGGGCGCCCAACCTTCCTCACCCCCAAAACCCCTGGGATTTGTGGAGGAGTTGCGGAAAAAGTAGGTTTCCCGAGAGAGAAAGGGAGCTCCTGCAGTCTTTAGGGGCAGGATGGACCCCGGGGTGTAGGGCAGCCCCAGCCCGCGACCGAGAGCAGGCGGCTTCGTTCAAGGCGTCGCATCCGAGCGGTAACGACTACCCCGGTGTTTAGTTGCGCACCACGCAAGCAGTGTTGGGAAATGCGGGATGCGGCCGCAATTCCCGCAGGCTCTGCTGAAGGGGCGGCGACTGCCGAGGCGATGGCTGCAAGCGCTCCCTCCCGGGGGCGAGGGGGAGTTCGCAGCAGCCCTGCTGGCAGGGGAGCCCCCGGGGCTGCTGCCGCAATATGGGGGGGGACAGGGCACGTGGTCGGTGTCCATGGGGGGGGTCGGTGTCCGTGGGGGTTGCGCCCAGCTCCCCCCGAGCTCTGGCACCCGCTGGCAGGTGGCCACAGCCACGCTCGCCAACCTCCGCCGGGTCTTACCCTGCAATTGCTTTAATTCACTAATGGGCAACAACAAAACTGTAATTAAGTAAAATAGAAGCCTTCCCGCGTAATTTTGGTCAATGCTACCGCTTGGCAAGTTAATTAAGTGCCGAATCCCCCAGCGCCGCTGGGGGTTTTTTTAACGGCGGAGCCAGCGAGCTTCAGCAGCATGGCTGCGCATGAATCCCCCGTTTGGCAACTCGGAGGTCTGCGAGCCGACGGTGCCAGAGGCTCCCCAGGCTTCCCCCGAGGCTTCCTGGCTTCCCCGCTTAGCTCCTGGCTGCCAGTCCCACCGTCCCCGTCACCCCCGAGACCCTCGCTGCGACTGCTCCGGCTTCTGGCAGACGCACGGGCCGTCGTCTTCATCCCAGCGCAAAACGCTCCCTGCAACATCGCCCCTAGGACTCTGTCCGGTTATTTATGCTCTACAGTATTATTTTACACAATCAAACCAATATCTATTAAAATACCAGGACAAAAATCTGTACAAAATAAGATAAGCAGCACGAGGTGTAAGCATCTCGCGAGCCAGATCACATCTCCCAGCACTAAACGCAGTGGATCTCACAAGAATATTTCATTTATTTGCTGACAAGTACTGTGCAGGGCTCATCACTGTGACAGATGGGTGCCTGGAAAATATGGAAAACACTTCTGGTATCTGAATCAAGATCCAAATTAACAACAAGAACCTCATAAAATCGCTTCTCAAGCACTCCTCTCAGCCCCACTTGCAGGAAAGCTCCCGCTCAGGAGGGCTCCTGACATCCAGACACCTTCCACGCGCCCTCCCGCAGCAGAAATGGGGGCATCTCACTGCGTGATCCCATCTCCCAAGCGCTCAGCATCCTCGTGCTAAGAACACGGCGGCTCCGGCCATACTGTGGAATGGTTTTTAGCACAGTTTTAAAGGAAAGGGATTGAGTCATGCTTGATCGCCAGATGCCAGGGCTGTTTCAGACCCACCTCGGGCAGTGCCTGGGCTCTGGCTGGCAGGTTCTCCATCCTCTGCCTGCTCCTGCGCCCTCCCCTCAGCAGAGATGCTCTCTGCCAGCAGCCTCCCCAGTGCTTATTCATTTTGGATGCTTGTTCCCCTCTCTGTTTCAACCCATTCCCACAGCAGAACTCTCCCGAACCCCCCCAGATCTCCTCCCCGCAGCTGGAGGCGTCGCATACCTCTGCCAAACCCCTTGGACCGAGCCGCTGCAGTTGTAGGAGGCGATGGGAAGCCTGCTGACCCCACACCTCTCCGGGCTGCTCGCTTACGGAGGTGGGGACGCACATCACAAAGCACATTTTCAACCTCCCGTGCCATCGGCAAATAACCACGGGCCTGGTTTTACCTCTGCCCCAGCCGTTCTCTCTCCTAGGAGGCTGAGGCAGTGATGGGATTTGAGAGGAGGGCGAGGAAAAGCGCCAGAGATCAGGAGGGGAGATGGAGCAAACGCAGGAGATGCTCGCTCGTCAGAGAAGCTCATCGGGAAGAGACCAGGGAGGGTTCAGCTGGACACGGAGCCGAGAGGGGACGGAGACCGAGGGGGATGCGGAGGCGGTGGGCAGGCAGGGGCAGCCCTGGGAGCCGGGGGGACAGGCAGGGCTGACAGGGGGACAGGCAGGGCTGGCGGGGGGGGGAAAGGCAGGGCTGGCCGTGCACGGCCGGCAGTGCACACACGTGCGTTCCCACGCGGCCGCAGGACAGCCACCTCCGGGACGGGGCAGAAAGCGTAGGGTGTGCTGCCATAGCAGGGCCTGTCGCGATAGGACAAGGGGTACTGGTTTTAGACTAAAAAAGGGAAGATTCAGACTAGATATAAGGAAGAAATTTTTTACGCTGAGGGTGGTGAGACATGGGCCCAGGTTGCCCAGAGAGGCGGGAGATGCCCCATCCCCAAAAATACTCCAGGTGAGGTTGGACGGGGCTCTGAGCAACCTGATCTAGTTGTCCCTGCTCATTGCAAGGGGGTTGGACTCGATGGCCTTTAACGGTCCCTTCTGACCCAAACTGTGCTGTGATTCTATGATTCTGCTGCTCCAATGGGGCTTTTTTTTTTCCCCTAAAAACACCCTCAAAATCCTGCTCAAGCTAGATGCGGAGCTGCCCTGCCTGCGCGTGTGCGTGCTAACTGCACTGATGCCGGCATATGCGTGCTGCTTCTCCAGTTTACGCATGCATATATATATATACATATATATACATATATATAAAATCTCTAAATAAAAAATAAGTGCTAAATGCAACTCAAACACCGTTCAGCAGAGCAGGTCGTGTTTCTGGAGCCCGGCTGGTCCTGTGCCGATGCCCGCCCAGCCAGGGGAGCCGGTGGGGTCCCCAGGGAGCCGCTGCACATCCTTCTCGCTGCTGGCCCAGGGGCTGTTGCGGGCAGCGCAGCAAAAAGCCAGCGCTCCCTCGGCATAAAGCCATGGTCTTCTGGGACTGTCCGCAGGGAGAGGTGGCAAGGGGACCGCACGCACCTCCCACAGCCGAGTTTACCTCGATTGCCAGCTGCTCCATGCTAATTGACTTCATTACCATCAACTGGGCGAGTATTAGTGGAACCATCGTTCACAGATTAGCCCAGCTGAAAACCACCGCAGTTATTTCAATCCCTTGCTAAATATAGCATTTGACTGAGCAACCCAGCGATGTGTTTTCCAGCATCAGCCTATTCTTATCTGTTCCTCTCTCAGCCCGAAGGAGCCAACAGTCCCTCCCTATCTCTATTTTAGATGCGTGCAATGTATCAGTGGCCTTCACACTGCAATAATGTGATTAAAAACAGTGCAGGGTAATGAGCTCGCCGGGATGAGCTCTGCGTCGCAGGGCATGTTTTCTGCCTCCCACCTGCTCCACCCCATCCTTCTTCCTTCTCTGCGCTGGGACCTCTCCCAGCTGGAAAAAAGACACAGAAAGAGAAGACGGGAGAAGCTGCACATGATGGCTGAGCTGCCGCCAGCCCTGCCGGGAGGGAAGGACGTGGGCAGGGGCAGCTCCCAGCCCTGGCTCCACGGCAGACACAGAGGAGACGCCATGTCTCACACCGGTTCTCCCTCCCCTCACCAAACCTGCCCGGGGGGACCTGGAGCAGCAGCAGCGGCATCTGCCCCACCACCCGTCCCCTTTTCCGGTGCCACGGAGAGGGGAAGGCAGATCGGAGATGCGGAGATGGACAACATCCAGGCGCCGAAGTGGCCATCGCAGTCCAGTCCCTGCACTACCCGGGAGCATCCTGCTCTCTGGGCTCTCCTTTCTCCTTCCCCCTGCACGTGCCTCACGCCAGGGATTTTTTTCCTGGCCGCGGCAGGGAAGCACCAGCCCTCCACGGCACGGCCCGGGGGGTCAGAGAAACAGCCCCCGAGGCGTTCACTGCTTCCCACCCTGCGGTTCGACACACCGCAGAGCCAGCGGAGGATTACTCCAGCTGAAAGTCTTTTGACTGATGAGTAATAGCCACGCTCCCCTCTGCTCGCCTTCGAGGAATAGCTGTGCTTTTTGCCAAGTCCAGCTTATTCCACTGCAGCAGCCGACGGCTGGGCCGGTGAACGCCACCACGGTGGGGACAAAGTGGCGGGAGCGTAGGAAGAGAGACACAAACCTGGTTTCCACCACCACAGCCAGCCTGGACCACCTGCGGCTTCTCGCCCAGCTGCAAACCCCGGTTGCCATGCACTGGGTCCGGGCATCGCCATCCCAGGCAGCCCCTCCTGCAGGAGGAGCGGAGATTTGCAGAAAACCGATGGGCTTTCTGGGGCACTGACCCACGGACCAGGGCGTATGCTGCTCTGCTGTCTCCTGAGCTGTCCCGGCGCTCCCAGCCAAGGGTCATTCCCAAATTTGGCTGGCTAGAGGAAAAGGCCACCAACTCTTCCACGTTATTAGGAATTGCAGTGTTAGAGTCAAGCTTAGACTACTTTTCCATGTTGTTATTTCACTGTAGGGGCCCAAATAATTTTATTCCACGGAGCTGAGAAACAAGCTCACCTTGACTGACTTGAATGCCAAGGGCCAGCTGGGTAACCAGTTTGATCGTCCGGCTAGGACCCCAGAATAACCCCCCCCGACCCCCACCCTAACTCTGGCATCCAGCTGAAGCACCCACGGGTGCTCCGGAGCCCATCTCCGGAGCATCTCAGCACCCGCATCCTTGTGCGGCCGTAGCCATCGGCCAGGCTCCCCCAGCTCATCCCTCCCCGTCTCCCACCACCTCCAAAATTAGGGCAGCTGCTGCGGCAGGAAGCACCTTCTGTATTTTCGGAGCTTAAAAAAAAAAAAGTAAAAAAATCAAAAATCTTTTCGAACGGCAAGAATGTTTCCAAGTCAAAGGATTTAAACTATTTTGCAATCAAGGAAGCGTATTTCCAAACGAGCCCGATTGCGAGAGCCTGGGTGCTGTGTGGGCTGTGTGAAGGGGCTGCTAAAAAAGGGTACACAGCTGTCCAAAAATTTGGAAACCGGTGCTTTTGCAGAATATATATAGACATCCCTCCCCACTCAACATATTTCCTTCCAGTTCATTAGATTAAAAAAAAAAAGAAAAATTCAAAAAAAAATCAGTAGGATACTGAGGAGAGCACTTTGATGCTCTGGGCTCATCTAAAAGCCGCGGGACCGATTCCCAGGGCTGCGTGTGAGCATCTATTGCCCTGGGAATGGTCTGCTGAGCATTGGTGTCACTGCCACGCTTCTGCAATAACACAGACATCCAGCATAAACCAGCTGCCATCTGGAACGGGAAAGCAGAGACGCCAGCTCCCAGCACGGCAATGGAGAGGAATACGAGCAGGTTTGCCTCGAGACGGCAAGAAGGTGAGACACGGAGGCCAACCACCCCTCGGTGGGACATGGGACATCCTCCATGTTACTATTGGAAGAAGAGAAGACCAGTTTTGGGGCCAGACGTGACCACCAGAAATGCCCATCCTCACTCTGACCCAACGAGTTCACCCACCACCTTCTGCGCCAGCTCATCCCTCAGCACTTTGGTTCAGGTAAAATACGCCCTTGATTTCCCACAGTCGCCATCGCTGGGCAGCAGCTTTGATACTCACTTATCTCCAATCTGGATGTGCTCCCTTTTTTTCCTGGCCATTGGCTACCAGCACACATCTTCTGCTACCTCGACCATTACCCCATGTCCCCTCTTGCAGCGGGCGGGTGGAGATAAACCTGCCCCTGGCCTGGGACAGACTCAAGATGAAGCATCTTTTCGGAGAAGGGGGAGAAACAACACATCCAGGCTGAGCACCCGAAGGTGCCATTGCCGGAGGAAATGCGTGAGCATGGCGCTGTGAATTCAAGAAAAAGGAAAATCACAAAGAGCAAGAAAAATAGGAGGAACAAGAGAGCAAGTCTCAGACGCTGAAAATGCTTTTCGTTTTCCTTTTCACTGAACCTTACTATTTCTCTCTGTTTTATCTTGGAGAAAGAGCTAAATTAGCTACCAGCTCAGTTCCGAGAGACTGGATCCAAATGGATGAAGAATTAAGAAGATTTTCTGTTCACAATAAAACCCAACCAACAGTATTAAAGCAGCAGAGGGTTTGGTCTGGTTTTCGAAGATTAGCTATGGCTGTCCCAAGGAAGACAAGCTCCGATTTTCCCATTTTGCTCCAGCGTGACGTTTCTAAAGCTGTCTGGATCATTAACAGTCGTTACAGACCAGGCTGCAATGCCCGTCACTTAAGCACGTAGAACAGAGGGACAGGGCTCTTGTCCTCTGCTGTGCCCAGACTCCCTGTCCCCTCTCGCCCACAGACAGACCAGTTGCTCCCAGTACACCCACTCCGAGGACCCCGCCAGGTTCCTGCTCCGGCGCTGCCAGGGATGCACTTGCTGAGCAACCGCACCTCCTCAGCCGGCCCTGCTGCTAACATCGCGCCACAGCTCCGTATCCAGCACTAAAACCCACCAGCACAGAGGCAGGAGTCTATTTTTCCCTTACCGATAAAGAAGTAATATATTGTTCATTTTTGTTTGAATCGATCCGGCCGTGCATTGTAATTTACTCCGTGATGTAGTACTCCTTAACGAGATTTATCAGCCTGCCAGCCAGCCTTATCTTTAACAGTCCCCATTATCGGGATGTATTTCTCAGCCAAGGTTAACAGCAGCAGGAGGATCTCCGAACGCCGGCTGCATGATAATAATCCTGCAATAACGCCCAGGAGATGTACGTCGGGGCCAGCGGAGCCCCTACCCCGGTCACCACGGATCTCAGCTCCCTTTGGTGGGTTGGCACAGTGTAAATGCAAGATGTTTCTCATGACCACGCTGCTGTTTCACACGTACGTTTGATGAGATAACCGCGTCTCTTCGGGAACTCGTTTGAACCCCGACGCAGAAGATTTCAAGTCTGCAGCAAAACTAATGCTTGCAAAGAGAAACCTGGCCAAACCCCGCAGAAAACAAACATTCTATTCATTTTTCCAACAGAACGGAAGAAAACCCAAGAAAAGCTAAGTTTATCAGAGAAGTCTTATTTAACCAAACCCTTGGTTTTTCATAGGCACTAGTGTTGACTAAAATATCCAGCCATCCAACTAGTAATTTTCTGCATCTGATAAAAGCAGATTCAAGCTGTCTGATTGCTCTCTTTTAAATTGCAAAAAGCCCCAAGTGTCTATCAGGCAGCAGCCACTCGCTTCCAAACCAGAAGAAAATCTGCGTCTTCAAGAGCTTCAGCTTCCTTCCCATTACGAGCCGTTCAGTCCCTGCTCCCCTTGTCCCCAAACCAGTCCAGCAGCAGCAAACGGGGTCTGAACCTATTTCAGGGTCACAATCAAAGCGTGTTGGGGAGTCATCAGTTGTACGGCTCGGAAGCTGAGGACAACACAAACCGATGTCCGGCAGTACCTCCACAGTCATGTCATGATTTCAAAACTTTAAAAGTAATTATAGTATTTTCCCAGGAGACAACCCCACATTGGCAAAGACCAAAAACCCTACGTGGAGGTGGCTGAAGGTACTCAGGGCTCCACCGCTGAGACCTTCCACAGCCACCTTCCCACCACCCTGGCATGTTGGGCAGATGCACCACCGGAGGAGACATCTGCGAACAGTTGTCCTCAGCTCCCCCAGGCCCTGCCAGAGAGCGGGATGTCACCTCTGGGCTTTCCTGCCTATTTAGCACCTGGAAAACACGACATCAAAGGCCAAGGGCCGCACCTTCGGGGTGAGAGCAGCCAGCGCTGCGCAGACACAGGTGGACACCTCAGGTAACCCATGACCCCGTTGATTTCAGCCCTTTGTGTTCCTCTCTTTCTCCAGCCTGTTCTGTTTCTGGTTTTATGGCCCCTGCCAGGACTTTTGCCCTCAAATACACGTATTCCTAGAGAACTGGAAGCTTTGGTTTCCATGGGCAATGCTGTTTGACCCCGTTAAATGACTGCTGCTTCAAAAAAGCCCACACACCCTGTTCCAGGCTTCGAGATTGCGAGCCCTGATTTCAGCGGCAGAAATATTTTAATTAAATGAACTACCTTTATGGAATGAATCAAGTGATAAGCTTGAAAAATTAACTCTCATAGTCTTTCATGCTTCTGTGCAGGTCAATAAACTATTACAGTAAAAGGCTGGGAAACGTTCTAGAAACATGGGTTGTTACAACGGAGATGGATGAGGCATTTTACTCCCCAAATGATACACATCAGCATCTTTCCACGCTTGCGCCTCGCACGCCCTCTCCCATCCCCTCACCTGCTGTCCTCGGCAAAGACGGGGCAGCACGGCCAGCGTCTCCAACCCACTTGGGTCCGGCTCCGTGTTGGGAGAGCATCTCTCTCCCTGTCCTCATCCCACGCGACTCCTGACTCCACCAAAGTACCTAAAACCTGGGCCGTAAGGGCACACTTGGGGAACCCATGAGTTGCCTACAGCGGGGGACGTGTCTTAGCGGGTCCAATCTGATTTTCATCACCTTCAGGACTTATTTTAAAACTTAAGCTCATTTTCAGATAACCCCTTATTTTAACTTTAACTTATTTTAAAAATAGCTGATCGCCCCGCCGTGTGGTGATTTGATGGTGACCCCGACCTGGATGGATGTTCCCACCAGGTCTCCCTGCAGCTGGGAGGTAGGAACTGGCTACAGGCGCTGGGGTGGAAGAGCTGCGATTGTTCATCTCAAGCGTAAATGCAGCAAGAATGAAGCTAAGAAGCCAAACCCAAATGAAACGGTGAAGTCCACATAAAATGGTTGCTTTTTACAAAAATTTTTTTAAGATCACATGACTGTTTACTCTGTTTAAAATGCATCTGTGAAGGCATTTCCTTCCCTACCTGCCCTTTTTGCAGACAGACAGATGCCTGAGGGACTTCTTGGCTCTCTGAAGCCACAGGAGGAACTACCTCGTATAAACCCTTTAAGTTATTTAAGAAGCTCCACTTTAAGAGTAGTTCAGGGCCACTGCAGAAACCTGCTCCTCTGAGGGCTGGCAACACTCATCTGACTTCCAGCCTGAAGAAAAACGCAGATTTGTTAAAAATATTGCTGCCTGGCTCTAGTTTGCTCCTCTTTTCCTTCTGTCCTATTTGCTCTCGGCAAGCAGATGACTGTTGGTCATACTTAACAGCTCGGAGTAAATTGGGAAATTATGTAAAGCTGGGAATTTCACAGCTCTGTTGCTGATGGCGAGCCCTTTCGGTGGAGCGCGGGTGTTCATTCCCGGCGGGATCTGCCGCCGCATCCCCCTCTCCCAAGCTTGCCAAAGCCAGGGACCGCCGGGCTGGCACTGGGCCACCCGCATCCCAGGAGGTCCAGCTCCAGCGCCCAGATGCAGCCCTGGCTGGGACAGAGCCCAAACCCACAGAGCCATGGGCAAACCCACGGCGCGGGTCCTATCCTTACAGCCACATTCATGCTCTCAGGGGTTATTCCCAACCCAATACCTCATTTCTTTGCCAAACTAGGCTTTTTTTTTTTTTTGAGAATATTTGTTCTCCAAGTCTACCAGACCCCATGGAAATCAATGCTTTTCTGCTTCAACGGGCTTAGGACTCTGGTGCTCTTTGTGCTCCAAACAATTAAAAATATTCTAACCCCAAAAAAAACCCAACCCCAAACCAAACTCAGGTCAGAGATCAGAGGCTGCCTGCTAGTTATCTCCTAGTCATGGCACAAATAACAGCCAGAAGCTTCTAGCTGCGGCACGGGAAGACACAAAGCATTCAGAGATACCATCTGAAGATCCCAAAGCAGATCTCGAAATTAAAAAAGCCCTCTTATCGCTGCTGAAGAAGTTTCTTTGCCCTAGTTTCCTGTAGCAGAGTCTCAGGCAAAAAAAAATAATAATAAAGAAATTATTTGAGTGGTACAGCAGCAAGGACTGCTCAGATTGGGCGCCTCTGGAGCTGGACCCAGAACAAAGTAACTCCTTGGCAATTACACGCTTACAATCTACGCATCTGCCCTTCGCACGCCTTCCACATGCCACCTGGTCCTATGGTGATTTATGGTCTGGGGTCTTCTTATTCCTCATTGGATTCCAGCTCCAGGCGGGTGGCTAATTGCTCTTATCTTGCTGCTTTGCAGCCTCTGCTGAGGGTAGCAGCATCCTTATCTCCTGGTTTGTACCAGTCCCAGGGCCTTCCTTTGCGTAACTAAGTCGAAGTTCAGAACAAGTTCAACTTATCTTGATGAAAGTTGCCAGCTTGTGGCCTAAGGCTTCAGCCACTTCAGCTACTTATGCTAAGTGAGTTCTACATAAGTAGTATGCCAATGCGGCCTAACACTAAATGATTAACTCTAGGAGATTAATTTTATTTAAACTGGACCACTAATATTCCATGTTCCTCTACAGTCCTCCCTTTGTCTCCGTGACAGCATTCCTGCCAATATGTCAAGAACTCTTGAAGTCCTTCAAGGTGTTTGACTATCGCCCACAGCCTCATACACGGTATTACTACAAGTATCAGGCATAAGAGAAGCTAATAAGGTCACTACTACCTGGTGCAGCATGTGATTATACAATCCCGTCGCTGCTGGTGACCACCCAAAAAGAGTTTCTCACCATCTGTGTTCCCCATCCTTCTTCGCTCTTTCCAAGACATGATGTATCTCTTCTGCACCCTGACGGACAGTGATGAGAGGGTTTTGTCCTGTGTTTCAGACGCGCTTCAGCAGCTGACATAGGTCATCCTGCTGTAGCAGTTTTTTCACCAGTGTAAGATTCATTCCTATGGGGGTAGGTAATAAATCTTTAGATATTCCTTCACATCACTCCCAAAGGCCCCGTTTCCCCCAAATCCACTCCCATTTCCCCCAAATCCTCCCTCTGTGTTCCAGTGTTTCGTTGTACTCTTTGCTTCAGGGAACTCACGGCAATGAGGTCTCCAGGCTAACTCTGCCAAATGTCTTCTCCCCACTTCCCAACATCGCCATTCTTCTCAGTTTTGTGTTGGGGGTAATAAAAGCTGATGCAGGACCTCGTTCTGCCATGCCACTTCTGCTGCAGGGCACCGAGCGACTCCCGTCCCACCCCAAGCTGGGCATTCACTTCGTTGGGTGCAAAGTGGCTCTCAGAAAATCTACCTTCAAGACGTTTCATCCTGCCGAGGAGGAGGGCGGTGAAGGTGGCCCCACGGCCATTGCCCTACGGTTACTCCTTCGCTAGGGAAGCATGGAAGAGGGTGTTGAGGGATGAGAGGCATGAAGGACTTGGGCTGGTCTCCACAGGCTTAAGGTCTCATAATGTAGGGTTCATTTCACTTAACTGTCTAAAATTTGGGCAGCAGGTCTTAGCAAGTCATCACCTGCCCCAGGGGCAAGATGAGCATCTCCAGGGTGGGGAGCCAAGACCTTTGCAAGGAGTCACCCTCGGTGGGCAGCGCTCTCTCCATCGGCGTGGAGAGGCAAACCTAAAGCCGGAGGGGACAAACCCTACCCTCCGTGGCGGCAGCTTCCCCTAGGCCACGGCAGAAGATGCCGAGCGGAGGGTCCCCACGTGCCGAGCCGGTGCTGGGGCAGCCTGGGCAGGGTGGCGTGGGGCTCCCTGAGCACAGCACACCTCGTCCGCAGCACGCTGCCTTAATTTAGCAGGCAGAGCAGATGGCAGTGGGAAGATAAGGAGGCAAGGCAGAAGCGAAGAGAAAGCTTTTGAAATAAAGCCCCGTGCTCTGCTGAGGGGGTTTTGCGCATTTTGATGGTGGTAGCCAGGATGAGCTTTGAGGCAGCTCAGGGCTTCACTGGTGGGGGACATACACCAACGGAGAACAGAGACGGCGAAAATCCTGCCCTGGTTCCCAAATACTGCTTGGCAGGGACAGCTGGCGTTGGCTCAGCACGGCCTCGGTGAGGCACAAACAGAACTGAAATAATCCTCAGCAAAGGGAGGCAGAGCCCTGGCAGAGGCTTTCGGCCCTGGTGAGAAGATGCCTGGGCTCCGCCGCCTCCTGCCCACGGGGCTGGGGGGAGCTGGGACCATTCCCTTCCCCGATGCCGCCGTGGGTTTCTGCATGGCTGAGCCTGAGCATCTCTCAGGGTCAGGATCTTCCCTGCCCAAAACGCAGGGGATGCTCTTCAGAGCACCCCGGTTCCTTCTCCTCCTCTCTGAGCCCCTGCAGAGCTGGGGACCAGGACTGCGGCGCGCAGGGACCGGTCCAGCAGCGGCAGTCCTGAGCTGGGATGCCAGGGCACGCTGAGAAGATGCTTTATCCCCCTTATGGACGGCAGCCCGTATCCTGCGCCCGGCGCCAGGATGGCAGCACAGCCCCCTTGTCCCCCAGAAGACCGTACCCCACCAGCCCAGCTACCGGGATGCCTGGGGAGATGGTGCCAAAGGCTTTGCCAGGCAGACGCCATCCACGTGGGACCTGCCAAGAGCCGTGGAGCCTGAGCCTCCCTGCTGTCCCCGTCACCCGGTTTCACGTTCACTGTGACCAGCAGGATAAAGCACCGCGGGCCAGGGCAGGGGAGCCCGCAATAACCCCAGCCCCGTCCTCCCGGATCTCTGCCTTCCCCTCCAACACAGAAAATATAACTCCAGCAGCTGTGCCTTTAAAATTGTTTCTCTTTCAAATGCCCTGGAAAGTTGTTTAAGTTGCAAAGTATTACCGGGGGCTTTCGCATCAGGTTCTTAATGAGCTGAAATGATTTGCTTTGTCGGGGAATCTTTTCCAGGAGCTCCTAAACAGCGTTTAACATCAGCCCTAGGAACAGCCTCAGCAGGGAACAGCATTTCTTCGGGGCGGCGAGTCGAGCACTGGGCTACACCTCTGCCCACCCCCCCAGCAAATTTCTTTCCGCCACACAAAGGAGTTAGGCAATTTTTAATGATAAGTTCCATATTCCCTTGTGCTGGTGCAGGCGGCTCCCCAGGCTGGGCTTTGCGAGCTGCTGTTTCCCTGGGAGCCCGCAGTGCTCCCATTTAGCCCTCAGCTCCCCGGCGTCGCTCCGATGGGAATTTCAGGTCCCCGCTGCAGACGGGCGCTCGCAGGGGAAGAAAGAGCAGGCGACTTCGGAGCACGCCAGGGATACAAAACAACCGCCGCTTCCTTTGCAAACAACCTTCTACCCACCCAAAAGGAGGACTTGGCGCCAGGGAGAGAAGGTGATAGCAATTCCCTTTAATGGGTTGCTTGCTTATAATTGCTCGTTTTGCATCCTTGCTGGAAGATCTCACTTCTCTAGGTGCCATTTCAAGCAGCACATTTAGAAACTCTTGGCAAAGTACAAAATAATAAATAATTCTGGATGTCCTTTTCCGAGGGGGCAGGCACATCAGCTCCCGCTCGCGGGAATGAAGCAGTCTCCTGCGGGTACAGCAGAGCCGTGGCTGCGCTCCCTCTTTAAACTCACATTTTGTGTCCCATTTCTCACCCAGGGTGGGCACAGGACAGGGAAAGGCGGCGGCGTTCCCCCCCAGCCCATGCCGGGGTTGGAGACATTTCCCAGCTACAGCCAGAATTAGGGAGAAAGGGATAATGGGGTAAACCCAAGGAATTCCAGAAAAATTATTCTAGCAGATTACCAAACAACTCCACAGATACTCTGGATGCAACAACACCTGGAATCTGCTGTTCCGCCAACAAACAGTCCGTGATGCACCAAACCCCAACGGAGGGCGATACCCAAATGTACGTTAGCACAGGATACAGCCAGCAAGCCTAAGAGGAGGCAAACGGGATGCCAAAAGCTGTCCCGCGGGTGGCTATTTTCTGCTCTTTGGTGCTCGCGTTTGCACGATGGGAACATTTTTTAGAGAGAAATACATTTTGTGTGAGAGCAATCAACATCCTTAGAAAGCCGGCGAGCCTCCTGAGGCACCGGAGCCTTCCTCAGGCCCGTCCCTGGCACCCTCCTCCGCTTTGTGAGCTTCTCGAGGGACGTTGCCTAAAAATTCCCCATTTTCTCAGGGAATGATCGCGCGTTTGATGGAACGATATCGCCGCGTTTATCGCCAGGTTGAGGGCAGCACAGCGGCAGGGCGAGCGGGTGGGAAGGAAAAGCTCGGGCACGGCCACGCGTGTGCAGGGACGGACGGTGGGGCCGGGGAGCACCCGATGTGCCGCGCACGAAAGCCCCTCGCCCAAACACCCCAGCAGAGTTGTCACCAGCATTTCGGGGGTCAGACCTCGCGGTGCCAGAAATAACGAGGAGCGTTGGCAGAGGCAAGAGGAGAGAGGGACTCTTTATCAGGGAGTGGAGCGACGGGATGAGGGGTAATGGTTTTACACTGAAAGAGGGGAGATTCAGGTTGGATATTAGGAAGAATTCCTCTCCTGTGAGGGTGGTGAGGCGGTGGAACAGGTTGCCCAGGGAGGTTGTGGATGCTCCATCCCTGGAGGTGTTCAAGGCCAGGCTGGATGGGACTCTGAGCAACTTGGTCTAGTGGGAGGTGTCCCTGCCCAGGGCGGGGGGCTTGGAACTAGATGGTCTTTAAGGTCCCTTCCAACCCAAACCATTCTATGGGGACAAACAGCCAAACACAGGCACTGGTTTGAAAGTCACCAAGCACTTCAACAGGCAGCAGCCCAAGCGCTGAACAAGCCTTTCCACCCACTCACGGGAGCAGAAATGGGATAAAAATCAAAGATGGAAAAGAGTGCAATCCTGCAGGATCAAGCATGAGCATCTATGTTAATGCCTTGGCTTACAATTACAATCACTTACGTTAATAACTGCACCTCCTAGCTAATCCCTCCTACGCTTCTGATTATTGGAAAGGAGCTGGTTTACAGCCTAACGGGAAAAATGAGACTATGGAAGCATCAGGCTTTATAAGAAATCCTGTATCAGCACAAAGGAAGCTGCAGCACGGCTTTCAGTCTGCCCAGCAGAGCAGCTGCTGCTAGGCACGTTTTTTAGCAAAAAAAAAAAAAGAGACACGTAGGAAAACGAAGCTGTTTCAGTTTAAATAGCAGGGGCAGGGATGATGTTCCGCACTGAACAGGTTCACTGGAAGCTGGGAAACGAATGGGGAGTGGAAAATGCAGGGACGTGTCTTCCCCTCTTCTGCTCTGTGAATAAAATGGAAGCAGGAGAAGCCATGGACCACAAGATCGAGGAGCCCGGACGCCACGACGGCAGGTGTGCAAAGGCTTTTAAGCAGATGGACACCCCGGGGGGATCAAAATGCCTGTAAAGGTTTGGTACCCAGCCCCTCCGCACACAAGGATGTGGGTCCCTGGGAGCCATCCCAAGAATTTCCTTTGGGAGAGCAGAAAATAAGTACAAATAAATAATAAAACAGTTTCTCACATCTGGAGTTTTGCTAGCCAGCCCCTGCCCTGGGGTGCCACATGGGCACCCGCCTTCTGCAAGGATCTCACACCTCCAGAAATCAAACTGTCCCTGTGAAACATTTCCCTCTCTAGTTAAGCGGCAAATGTCAACCAAAAAGGCATTTAATCATGTGTTCCCAGTCAGTTCCTGACCCCCTTGTCTGAAAAATCATTCAAAAGGTGGCTGCAAGGTGGCCATGGGCCACGCTAATAGATCACACTAATCAGCCTGGATAACGTAAAAATGAAACATCACTCAAAGTCTCCATTCGGAGACCTGCATGGGCTCGGAGCCTTGGTGTCCTTCAAAGAAAGAACCTGCTTTCGTTTTCTATTTCGCTTTTGCATTTATTTTTAGCGCAGGCTGGTACCATCCACCTTCCCCATCTCACCCGCCCAGCAACCAGCCTAGGAGGAGGAGGAGCAGGAGGAAGCAGCCAGCCATTTGGTGCACCCCCCACCCCGTTCCATTCAGCTTTTGGCCTTTTAACATGCTGTGAGGTTTTATTTTTTTAAATAAGAGGCTGAAGTGCCCCGGCTCACACTGCTTGCTCCTTGCTGCCGCCCGCATCGCCCGGCGAGAGGACCACTGTTTGCAGGGCACACTGCACCCGAGCTCTGCTGAGACCCGGGCTCTGCGGCAGAACCCCAATTCCCCCGACAATATTAATTACACAAGGCTTCCCTTTCAACCGGGAGAATGGTCCCGTTTCATGGGAGACCAGAGTTTCCACTGCAATGCAGGGAGACTCAAGGAGAGGGATGACGGTGAGAGCTCCGCTCTCCATCCCACACCGCCCAGTGGTACCACCGCCCTGATGGGATCAGGCTGCCTCCCTTCAGCAAAGCCCCACGGCCACTTAACCGTGTCCTGGTTTCAGCCGGGACAGAGTGAATTTTCTTTCTAGTGGTTGCTGTGTTTCAGATGTGGTATGACAGGAATGGCAGCAATGCATATCGGTTTAGTTGTTGCTAGCTGATGTTTATATTTTTCAAGGACTTTTTTCAGCTTCGCACAGAAGCTGGTAAGGAGCATAGACAGAACAATGGAAATGGCCAACGGAATATTCTGTAGCACAGACGTCATGCTCGGTGTGTAAAGTGGGGTTGGGCAGCAGGCTGGAATCCGCAATCACAGCTCGGGAATGGTACCAATTCATCGAGTGGTGAGAGTGACTTGTGTCATTACTATTATTGTTATTTTCCCATTCTATTAAAATGTCTTTATCTCAACCTGTGAGGTTTTTTCCCTTTCCTCTCCTTTTCTCCCTCTTCTCCCTGCCCTTCTGAGGGGAAAGGGAAGAACTGCACGAGCGGCTGCTACGGTCGTGACTGCCGGCTGGGGTTAAACCATGACAAAGGGAGGAAGAAAATGAACACCCAGCTGGCTGACTCCCGAGCGTTCCCCTGTAACCACACTCATAATGCCATTTCTTTGCATAGATTTTCTTCCCTTGCCCAGCGGCATTTTCTCCAACACTCAATGTACTTCTCAGGAAATGGGATTTTATAGTCCTCACCTCGCATGGCTCGCCCCAACACGCGTGGAGGCAGGGAAATAGGGCACGCCGGCACACGGGCTGCATGCTGGACTACGTGGTACGTGAGACATCGTTAAACCAGGGTGAAACACTGCAGTGGTTGAGTTGTAGGTACCATAAAACTCCCTTTCAGGTCCTGTTGGCTCTTGGAGAAGGACACAACCTTCTCTGACACGCACGCGGCTGATGAAGGTTTGGGCGTGCTTCAGCAGCATGGTCTCAATGTGCCTCCAGCCCCAGGAGGGCTTGCCCTGCCCTTGGGCATTGCCAACAACGGTTTCGATGTGGGAAGGAGGGAATTAACACAAGAGCCTGGCCTGAGCTAGCTGTGCCCATCCCCAACACGTGCACATCCAGCTGGTAATCCCATCCTCCGCCTCCCCGTTGGTTTCTTCCCGAGCATGCCCACACACTTCACCGTCGGCAGCGCCTCTCCTCACTCTAACTTTGTTCCATGGACCTTTACAGATGTGAAAGTCTGTGAGCTACCACTGCAAAACGCCACTAGGAGAAACGATGGTGTTTTGGAAGGTGGATCAACACCAACAAAGTCAGTCCGAGATGCTCCCGTCACAGCTGGAAAACCGGGCATCTCCACTGCAGCCCGGCCCTAAAGCTGCCTCCCCCTCAACCCACTCAGTAATCCAGTGTTACAAAGCCAATTAAACGCTCGATTAAGTGTCCCAACATGTTCCCAAATAAAGTACTAACATGGCATGTTATTAAAAAAAAAAAAAAAAAAAAAAAGAAAGAAAGAAGAAAGCTCCAGGTTGTATAATGGCCTGTGAGCATCAGGATAATCTGTGCCTGCTCCCAGGGGGTGGAAACAGGAGCTGAACAGCCAAATCCCCTCGCCATCTCCAGCAAAAAGAGCTGTTTCTCTCTCTGCCACCGCACCTTCGGACTGAGACTCTGATTTACATGGTCCCACCGGCCTCCTGTCTGCCACTGGCACCTGCCCGGGGACCGTGCGCCTCCACCATCAGTCCCCATGGTGCTGCTCAGAGCACCCTGCTCCAAAGGTCCCCTCCAACCCGACCCCCTTCACAGGCTCCGTGTCTTCGTAAGCGCAGTGTCGGACACAGGCAGATGTTCTCCATCTCCACCAGCAGCCCCTGCTGTGGGCAGGGGAGAGGTCTCACGACACAGGAGCCCGTGCACCTCGCCAAGCAGCCTGGATTCACGGGTCAGTGCTAACGAGTCCTACTGGCCTCCAAGGAGTCATCCCACCAAGCTGAGCATCCCCAACGTGATCCAAGCAACGCTGCCCCTAAAGCAGAAGTAGTCTGTAATCCTGCCTAACATGTTTGGAGGCCACTGAGCACCCCCAGCCCAGCCCCCTCTGATCCCACCACCGCTTCTCCCAGGGCAGAGATGGGCAGGCCCAACCTACTGACGCTGGGTACCAGTCCCTGCACTGGGGGCTGCTCATGACCTTCTTTAGCCACTCATCGTTCAATACAAGATGTCGCAGGAGCAAGAATGAGGGTCCAGGCTGTCCCCATCCCACTGACAGCCCCCACACCTCCCCTATAACATCACAGTCCTCCTCCTCTGCTTTTCTCCAGCATCTCCTGCTCTCCACTGCATCTGGCACAGCTTTAGGAGGATGCCACGGGAACCTCTGGCTTTGCACCCATGGCAGCTGTGTGCCTGAACAAGGCGTCCACTGAGGTCTGCATCAGCTCCCCGCGAGGGGGGGCTCATCTGACGAGTTATGAGGACATCTCTTGGGTTGGTCCTGCGGTGGACGTCAGCGACACCACCCAAGCCAGCAGAGAGGCACGGGGCTCCTGGAGGCACAGGGCTTCAGGGCTGCCCCACCAGCACAGCTGCCAGGTCCGACTTGAAGAGCAGAGGCAGAAAATCCCGCGCTAGAACCAGGTACCCCTGAATTTTGTGAATGAACTGGGTTTTTTTGCTCTCCAGCACTTATTTATAAAAACCTTTCTCATAGCCATAAAGCACCACGGCAGCTTTGGCTTGTCCTGCTGCCTCTCTGTGCTTCTATACTTTGCCTGTTTTTGCTGCCCTCAACCTTTCACGTGTAAAACAGTAACTCTTTACAAAGCTTCTCAAGGTCAAGAAAGCCGCTAAGAAGGCACGTTAGGGCAGTTATTGATCTTCTCTCAGTCTTTCCCAGAGCAGCATTGAACGGTGAAACCTCAGTCGGAAGATGGAAAGTTACTCAGGCCCTTCCCAGCTTGCTGAATTTTAATATTCATGGCACCCGACTCGTGAGAATATCAAATCCTCTCACAGTGATAGCCCCGTACATCTGTCTCCACATCCCTGCTGCAAGGTCGCAGTCCCCTCCGTCTACTGGAGGATGGCTTGAGCGGGTTTCTGAAGGATGAGTCTCTGTCACAAAAGTTTCATGGACAGAATACCATCAACCCCTCAGAAGCAGATTTGCAACACCTACCAGAATCAGTGCTGGGAAAAACAATCAAAACTTAGCAGGTGACCAGAGCTGGCATGAAGCCCTATCCACGTTATATGGGCAAAAAACGTTTCCCTAAACTATTCCTTGGCACTTTCTAGGAAATGCCACAATCAATACCGCATAGATGAAGTTTCACCATCAATTAAAGCGGAACTAAATCCACGCTGCTGCCTAACGGGGCAATACCAGTCGCCCTCCGCGTTCCCAGCCTGAACAGCGGCAGGAACCGGCAGAACCTCCCTCCCATCGGCGGCAGTGGCTGGCCCGGCTCAGCGGGCAGCCCCCCTGCCACCCCCAGGATCTGCAGGCACCCCCACACCTCGCTGCCTTCTGCGGGGGCAACGAACGGCGGGTGGTTTGCCGCTAACGGCAACAAGTGACGCTGCCCCAATTCACGGCAAGACGTTGCGTCTTGCAGGATTGCCTGTGGCAGCCTCTCGGAGAACATTGGCCCCTGGGTCTTTTTCACGCCGGCCGGTTGTTGGGAGCAGGCTGCCGTGCCCGGGCAGCAGCTGGCACGTGGGGGATGTGGGACCAAGGCAGTGGGGGTGGGCCTGCAGCGAGGCGGTGGCTCCAAGAACTGGCACGGCAGCTGCCTGCACCCTTACGGGCTGTTGAGAAGAACATCTGAGGTGGACATTCAGGTATCACGTCTGCCCTGGTACCCGCCAGACCTCCAGCAACACGCGTTGACCCACAGCAGCAATACTGACATCCCAAAAGCCAAAGGGCTCCCTGTTTTAAGCCCGCGTCTTTGCACTCGGACTTTGCTCTCAGCATACCCACTGGCCTTCCGGGCAAGACAGCTCAGGAGGACACCTTGGCACTGCTGGCCCAGCAGCTTGCTAGCCCAGAAGCACAGCAATACAACAGGCAGCGGCTCCAAGTCCTAGGGCACAGCAAATATGCTCTGGAAAACCAGCCTGGCAGCGGGGAAGCATCATTCACTTCAGATACATCTTCATCTAGAAGCGAGGAAGGCAGAAATCCCTTACCTCGCTCGACCGCTGTCACCCCTCTGAATATATAGTTTGGTTTTATGAACCATTGGAAACAATCTGCAGGCGCGGGCAGCGGCTTCCTCCGAAGCATTAATCAGCAGGTTCACACGCGGCTGACACTTGTCCGTTAATAATATAATTGCATCTAAAGGAGGAAAGGAATATGGAGCTCTGGGTTTGGTTTTTTTTTTCTGATTAAAGAAAGCAACAGCGGTTCTTAAGATAATTTTCTAAGTGGCCAGAAGCTCAGAGCAGGCTCAGAAAGGCGAAGCCCAGCATTTCGAGCACTCTTAGAAACTCCAAAGACACGACCAGCAGAAGACAGGATTCTGCAGCAGACACGAAGGTAACATCTAATGGGGTTCTGCAGAAAAACCAGCAGCGGGGTCCAGAGGGGCTGGGACAGGCACAGAAACATGGATTGCGCGGCTGGGACGCCCATGGAGGCTGTGCGTGGCCCATCTGACGGGACTCCGCTCTTAACTCAGAATAGTTTGCCGGGTTACACATCGCCAGCGACCCCGCTTCAGCCCCCCGTGCTTGCAGGAGGAGCCGGCGGGGAGCCCGGCATCGCCCGGCCCAGCAGCAGGAGCCGGCTTAATTACAGCGGGTTAAGCAGCACAGAAAACTCCTGAGTCACAGCAAGCTGTTAATTACCAATCCGTAAAGGGATTTGAGGGCTCGCGCCGGCGAAGCCACCTCCGTCGCGCGCTGTCATACGCAGCTCTCTCGGTTTGACTTGAGTTTATGCGACTGACCTGAATATTTATGCCCCTGGGGCTGGGTTTTTTTTGTTTGTTTTTTTTTTTTTTAAAATCACGGTTTTGACAGAAAAATTCCAGAGAAACCCAGCAATCTCTGCACTCTGTAGCCTGCATCTCTGACTGCCTCTTCCTCCTGCGGGGAACTTTGGGGTCTAAACCCCTGCCCGCCCTCCAGCACGGCACCTCACTCCTCCTCCTGTCCCGGGAGAGGGGACCGGGCCATCCCAGCATCCATCCCAGCCCCGGGGACCCCGCCAAGCTGTCATCACCGGACGCCCGATTTCAAGGAAAACAGCCTCAAAGGGGTGACTGACAACAGCTGCTCCCTGCTACACCGGGGGCCGCAGCGCCTGTCCGGCGGTACCCTTCAGCCCTCCGAGCCCGGTAGGAATAACAGGACCTGGATTCTTATGGAAAAAATGATGCCCGCAAAATTTAAGCCCCCGTCTCTACTTGTCACCCGCCCGCCCCGTCACCACACGCAGGCAGGCGGCTCTTTGGGAAGGGTTTCATACGTAGAGCATCACAGGGAGAAAGGACGCAGGGCTCTCCGGGGTGCCGGATCCCCAGTACGGGCGCTGCCTGCATTCCAGAGAGCAGGAGGCAGGTTTTTCTTATGGCATTCTTATTTTATCCTGCTTTTCCCCCTGGAAGGAGGCAGCGGGGCTGGCCGGGAGCCGTGCACGGCCCCAGACACCAGACCTGGGCCAGGATTTCTGCACCGGGACATCGCTGAGCTGGAGGCACTCTCTTAACCCGGATAATCCTCTTTGGCTGGGAGCTGCCAGCTAATTGCATTCCCAGCCAGAGCATGGACCCTCAGGCAGGGGGCAGGGAGCCATGGCACACTGGGGGTACAACACGGGCTCACGGCCATCGGCTCCCACCTGCAGCAGCGAGGGCAGGCGAGGCGGGAGCCTGACGCTCCTCCTCACTTGCCGTTTTCCCCCCTTTCTATGAAATTTATATGCCAATATCAAAATAATTTCAGCACAAAACCTTTCCTCAGCGCCCCCCGGCTTCTCTAGCCCATCCTCCAGCCGCCGGCAGCGACACCCTGTTCTGCACAAAGGCTGATCTCGCGGAGTTTTTTTCCGGCTAATTGAACTCCCGTTTTCGCGGGCATTCCCCACCCTGGAGCCAAGCACAGGAGCCGCTGTGGTTCCTTCTGCAAGTAGGGCAGGCTCGGCCCCATCCTCGGCGTCAGCATCTCACACCCGAGCGAGCGGCGCAGCATCGCGCCCCGGGGAGATGTTCTGCTCAGGGACCAATTTTGCCCAGCGGGAGGTCTTGGAGCGTGATGGAAAAAAGAGAGGCCCAGAGCTTTCCGGAAAGTATTCGATACGGTGATTCACAAGGTCTTTGCAAAAAAATCCGTCTGAACGGGCTTGTTTGTAGCTGGCTGCAGGTACGAGGGGAGCAGGGGAAGGGGAACACGTCCCACAGAGGGCTCAGGCAAATGCTGGTCCTGCATCTTGTTGACTTGTGATATCGCATCCAGGATACTGCATGTGATATGCATATGATATATTATATATGCATATAATAAGGAACCTAACAGCATCGACTGGCGAGAGCAGATAGGCAGATAGAGCACGTCCGCGACAACACAAGAGTTATGAAAAGGATGCTTTTTTGTAATGCATGGGGAAAGCAAGAAAACAAACACAATTTTAGGACCTGGATGCGGCGAGTACCACAAATCCGTGCCCAGGGAGCAGCAGCGTTCTGCAACAGAACTTGTCACCGCTCCCGTTTCAGGCGGGTTAATTAGGCAAAGGGGCATCCTGCCACACTTATTTAGTAACACAACATGCATAGTTCATTCGTCCCTTAATGCCAAACCCCTGGAGTCAATTGGGGTTGGTCAGGGTTAGCAGGAGAGCACGGTGCAGCGCAGGGCAATCACGCCCCACGCCAGCTCTCACCAGATCGCTTGCTCCCTTGGACTCCGCTGTGTCCTGGTTTCAGTTGGGATAGAGTTACATGGGCTTTTTTTCCCTAGCGGTTGCTGTGTTTCAGATGCGGTATGAAAGGAATGGCAGCAATGCATATTGGTTTGGTTGTTGCCAGGTGATGTTTATATTTTTCAAGGACTTTTTTCAGCTTCCCACAGGAGCTGATAAGGAGCATAGACAGAACGATGGAATGGCCAATGGAATATTCCGTACCAGAGACGGGCATATCAACGGGGTCAGCCGGGGGTGGAAAGTTCTCACGATCACTGCTCAGGACGGTGCCGATTCACCAATTCACGGGGTAGCAAGAGTCACTTGCGTCTTGTATATTCTTTCACTGTTATTATTATTGTTATTTTCCCCTTTTCTGTTATTTGTTCTGTTAAACTATCTTTATCTCAACCCAGGAGGTGTTTTTTTTCCCTTTTCCTTTCACCCCCTTTTCTCCCTGCCCTGCCGGGGAAGGGACAGAACTGCGCGAGTGGCTGCCCTGTCCTGGCTGCCAGCTGGGGTTAAATCACGACAAGGCGTGATTTCTTAAATCCCCAGTGAAACGGCCCTGCACTCGCTCTTCCTGCAATGGAAACCCCTTTCCTGCCTGCACGTCACCAGGCTGAGACTGTAGGGAATTTGGGAGAGCCCCAAAGCACCAGACCTGCCTCGGTGGGAACAGCTGATAGTGCAGTTCCCAGGAGCTGGCTCCTGGAGGAGGTGTGATGAGGTGGGAGAGGAAGCTCCACGCACCTGTACTTCTGTTAATTCACATCAACAATTATTTAAAGCTGGGTACCGCGTATCGTGGCAAGCAAGCAAGAGAAGCGGAGGTCAGGCACACCTTTGGGCTCCCTTTTTCTGCTGGTCATCCACAGCCACCAGAGCCACGGGGTCACCACAGCACACATGCTTCTCCCGGGACACATTGCCAAAACGCCACGCTTGTACCTGAACTCTTCAAGTGTCCTAGGGCCCCCAGTTCCCACCATCATCTTCTGACCATGCCCAGAAGCTGCCCGAGACGCAGGGCCAAAGGAAAGCCAGCCGTGCTGGTGGATCTCATGGGACCTCTGGGCTCGGAGGTGCCACCCGGCTGCTCACAGGCAGGACGCTCTTGGAGCCACCTTCACCTGGACCAGACCGCACGAGCCCTCAGCCCACAGCAGCGCAAAGACAATGAGGGAAGCTCAAATCACCCTTTTCCTTTGGTAGCTTGACACCTACGCAACAGACAGTGACTCCACAGGAAAAAAAAAAAAAAAAAAAAAGCACTTTTAGTATTTTCTTCTGTTTTTGTTGGGTTTGAGTGAGCTCAGCTGAAAAAAACGCTGGGGAGGAGGCAGCTCCTTGGATACTTCCCCAGGCGTCTGCAGAGGGTGGGAGGGGACGACAGGGCCCCGGAGCCTCCGACTCCATCTTTAGATCAGAAGTGGGATGGGGATGAAAATACACTGGGTAAACAATAACGCCTCTTTCCAGGGGAATCAGAAATTTTAGGGGGCCAGAGAGAGAGGCAAAAGCCTTCCCCGCTTTCTGCATTTCACTCTCAGTTTTCCTCTCCCCGTTTCCTAACGGCGATCGTCAGACAGCAACACCTCCCACACCCCTCTGATGCTGTGAGCAGCCCAGGGGTTTGACGAGTTGCCCCTCCTGGTGTTGACCGTGTGTCCAGCTAGTTAGGACCCGTCACGTCCCGCTGGTCGCCCATCCACACAGCAGAACCACACACAGACGTCCAGCAGGAGGTCTGCTTCCAGCGGCGTGCAACAGCCTAACACGGTCTCACCTCCACCAGCAGACTAGGACATCTCATGGGGTCTCTCTAAGCGTGCAGTTCCTCCATACCTCCCTGTCCCCTTCCCAAAAACCCGCTCTGGCCACATGCTCCCTCCAAGATACACCTTAGCCATTTTGCGGGGTCTATTCCTCAACAGCCACGATGAATGTGGGAGTCAGCACACGCTGAAGCACCAGACAGAGTGGGTGTAAGGACGCTCTTCGCCCTCAGCATTATACGTGATGCCACCAAGGAGCCCGAGTCCCCAGAGAAGCAGCGCTGCCAGCGCGCCCTCTGGTTCCCACCTCACACCTGGGGTCATCCAGCCCCCCCAGCAAGTATGAGTCTCAGTTTGGGTGATGCTTCCCACCAAGTCGTGACAGCCCACACCAGCACAGGGAGAGGAGTCTTCCTCAGTGCGAGTTCATTAGTGCCTCCCTGGCAGCAGAGACGACCTAGTTAGTGAAGATACTTGCCCTGTATGGGGATGCAAACATTATTCAGGATTTTTTCCCTCTCAAGATGGTTACAGTTCTGCTATGAAACTATAATCACGTGCAGCCCACCTTCAACACCGTGAAGATACAACTTCATTTGCAGAAAACGCGTTCTTCTAGTGCTGTTTTGCTGCAAAACTCCATCCTTCCCCCCAAAACCAGGCCGCTGTCGCCTCTCCCTCCCTGTGACTCGTGCTGTTTGAAGCTGGGGGTGAAGACTTTGCCCAGGGTCCAGCAGCACATACAGAGGGTGCTGCCCATCTCGCCCGCAGCTCACGCTCTGCACGTACCGAACCCAGGCTCAAATCTCCTCATTAGTTTTCATGCAACTTCCAAGGGCAACTTACAGTCAAGGTCCTCATTCATAAAGCAATTAACGGATCAAGCCTCGCTACTTCATAGGGTGAGTTCTGGTATTTGTGGAATCTTGGGGCTCGGGACAAGCTCGCACGAGCTGCGAGGAAAAAGAGGATCAGCCCACAGAGCAATTTTCTCAGAAGACCAAGCAAAGTAAAGCCCGACTGCATTAACACAGCTTGCAATGTTTTCCTTTTCTCACAAAGTTTTTTGTTAAGAATATTCACAGCTCAAGTGTTGCATTTCTTCCTCAACTCTTAAAATATAAACGCCATAGACCAGCCCATCTATTCCGAGGTGGATAATGGTTCTATGTAAAGAGAAACAAAGTCCAAGACACCACAAAACCCAGGTGGGACCTGACTGTGGGTCCTCACTCAACGTGAGGGCACGTGGATATCGCAGTGATGAGCAGCGACAAGAAACCTTATGGCAGACACACACGCAAGGGTGAGTTTGCCAGGGGTGTCTGAAGGTGTTTAGTCAAAAGCCAAGAGAGCCAACGCAGACTCCAGCCTTCAAAGTCCGAAATTTAATCCCAGGTGTCAGCAAGTGACCCTGGAGACAAGCACCGGGGAGAGGTGGCCTCCCTTCAGCCACTTTTCCGTGGTACCTGCAGAGAGCACCACGTTATCAGGTACAACCCAACCCCAAACTAATTCTCTAATTAATTAATCAACGGGCTGAAGCCTGGAAACACATCATTGCCCACGGAACTACACAACGTTTGGACACCTTCTCTTCTCACCCAAGGCCTCAGCAGGAAGGAAGCAGCAGCAGGAGCAATGAGCAGAGCGTTTCCATTGCAAATGGCATTATGGCCAAGGAGACGGCCATCTGATGGACACAGAAATCTAAGTAGGCGCTGGTTTACACCTCCACACTGTGCCGGGAGAGCAGCTCTCCTCTGCTGTGAACGTGACCGTGAACAGCAGCAGCTTCAGGAAGAGGAGAAAATTACTGGGTGTAATTGAAACTGCAAGGAGGAGTTAGGGACATAAAATGTAATTATCTGCCGTGGAATGAAGCCAAGATTAACAATCCTACTTCTGGTCATTTAAAGTCCCCATTAACTTTTCCATGTGCTGATGATATCGATTTTGTGTCTTACTGGCTGCAAGATGCAGCATTTCTAGAAGAAAGACCTGGGCCTCTCTCGTAGGGGTTTCAAATCACCTGTAGAGGAAGGGTTGAGGGTCTAGACTCCAACTGAGGCCTCCTCCAAGGGTCTGGAAGATCTCCCTCACCAGCTAGCAAGGGGGGAGGAAGAGGTAGGAGGATGCTCCAGTTGAGCCCCAGTTGCACTAACCACTCTCCTCTCCGGGCGTTGGTGGCTAGAGTTGGCTAAGGTGCCTTTTTGGTGCTTGGGAAGACGATCTGGGTGGGCATCACAACAATTCAGAGACCTCCTAGACTACCGTTGTTGAGACTGGGTGAACCTCAACCTCCTCCTCCTCTCCTTGCACTCCATCCCAGCAGGCTGCACGATACTCAGCCAGTTCACATCCAAATAGCACCGTGGCCATCTCTACATCCATCCTCTGCTCAGCCCAGTCCCCTGCCCTCCACCTGGGCACATCTGGAGAGGGCAGCAAACCCCCACGGGCCATTGAGTGCCCTCAGGTGATTTGAAATCCTTTTGCTGAGGTCCCAGCGCTTTCCCCACCCATACCATTCTCCTTGCACCCTCACCATCTGAGGATGCAGAACAACCTTGGCCACCTTCCTCCCCAAGGCTGGTCAAGGTGTCCATCCACAGCACCAGGAGGAGGATGCTTGCTGGCGACTCTGGCACCTGCATGACCTGTTTCTATTTCCTCACCCTTGGACACCTTTGGGGACCAGTGGGGACAACGCTCAAACAATGACCACCCCTTGCTCCACTCCTCACGTGAAACCAGCAGGAAATCAGTATACATATATGAAATACATGTCTTTGTCAAGAGGTGGAGGACCATTGCCTCCAGCCCTGGGGCTTCCCCTGGAAGGAACCTGGCTTCAGCAGCTTCTTAAAGGCTTTTGTAAACCTTTCAAGGAAAACACACCATCTTTTCTCCATTTTAAGCAAGGAGAGAGCACTGACCCTCGGCTCGGAAGGCGCCAGCCCCTGCCAGCCCCCTTACCTCCACCAGGTGAGGCGTGGGGTTGAAGCCACACATGTTGCAGACTTGCTGCCGGCAGGTCGTGCAGGTGTTGTAGTTGGGGGGCTCGCTGGAGCCCACGTTGATCTCCGCCTTGCAGAGGGGGCACAAGACCCTTGCTTTCGGCACTTCCTTTGGCTTGACGCCCTGCTCCGGCTTGCCCGGCTTTGCGGCCGGCGTGGCACCAGCTCGGCCCTGCGCCCCTGGGGCTTTGGGACCAGCTTCTTTGCTGGCATCGCTGAAGACAATTTTTGGAGGCACTTTGCCAGGAGACGGCTGGCTCGGAGGGGGGGCCTCTGGCTGGACGTTCATGAGGGTGCTCGCCTGGGTCAGGAGGGACGCCCCAAAGCCGAAGAGCTTCCCCGTCAGCCCTTCTTGGGCTTGCTCTTGTGCTCCAGCCCCGGGAGCCGGGGCAGCAGGTTTCGCTCCCGCATCTCCCACCGTCTTTCTCTGCTCAGAGGAGGAAGGCTTGGCTTGCTGATGCTGCGGGGAGGACCTGGCCGCCTCCTGAGGTTTCGGCTGGCCTTTGCCCTGCGGTTCCCTCTGCGGCGTGGTGGGGTGAGGTTTGGATGGCTCGGGCGGCAGGGTGCGGGCGGCTGGTGGGGACTTATCCGCAGCCGGGGGCGGTGGGTGCTTGGCTGGGGAGTGGGAGGGGGACGGCGAGGGAGAGTGCAGCTGCTGCTGGCTCTTGGAGCGAGGAGCGGTGGTCATGTCCATCCCCAGCGCCCGCTGCATCTGGCAGTTCAAGCACAACCATTCCTTCACCTGCGAGAGAAGGAGAGGACACGGGCAATGAGCAGCGGGCAGGCCACGGCCGCACCCAAGGCAGCCCCAGCACACCCTTAGGTGCCCCTCAACAACCCCTATGTAGCTATAGGAACGAGGCACCAGCTCCCAGAAAAACATTTTGGTACCACGTTCTTCACCAAAGCATCTCGCAGTCAGGGCGAACAGACCCCATCTGCCACAGGTACCCACGACACAACATGCCGGTGCAAAAGCAAGCTTTAATTAGCGTTGGTTTGCTTCCAAGGCTTCTGCTGCAAAGCTCCTGCTAGCCACCAGGCTCTGCCTGCAGGCAGCACGCGTCCTGCTTCTCCTGGGGGAGAGGAGCCTTTCCAAGGGCTCCTGGCCCCACCACCTCCCTTAAGCCCATTATTTTCCTCCTGCTCGGCGACCAGAGCTAGCATGGCAACCAGACGGGAGTGGAGGGCTGGCAGGAGGTCCAGCGCGGCTCTACAGAGGGATGCTGCTATAATATGTGTGCTATAACGCATGTGTAATGCCCCACTGCTCCAGCGCCGGCATGCTGCCTGCTGCCGCCCGGTACCTCGCAGGGGAAAAGCCATCATGATGTGCCCGATGCTCCCCTGGTGCCAGCAGATGTGTTTTTTCTGGAATATCCCACCCAAAAATTTGGCACTGCAGCCCAGAAGGGACAGTGGGGAGCGGGTTCTCCTCGCACGACGCATCTGCGCCGCTGGGCAGGTGACGCGCCCGCCGGGGAGCAAAGGGTTAATTCTCACTTTTGCCGCGATGAACTTTTGGATGCAAATGAAAAATACAATGCTCCCTGGCTAAGCGGTGATAAATGCAAGACTTCGCCCCTCGAGAGACGTTCCCTGCGACACGCTAATGTCTGAATTAAGTTAATTAAAGAGACCGCACGAAAGCTGTGAGCCTTCCCATACGAGGAATCCCCAGGATGCTCAGCGGCTGGGCAAATACTAATATATAGCACAGTCAGCAGGGCAGCCGCGTCTGCCTGCAGAAGATTTCTCCGGGACAAGCGACTAAGGTGGCAAAAAGGACCAGAGCATTCCCAAAAACCCAGTGCAGCGTCCAGGCCAAGTGGAGCCAGAGGCCAGCATGGGCTGCCGCAGGTGCGGCACCCAGCAGCTCCCATCCCCTGCGCTCTCCTGGGGCTGCGGGTCCCGCGAGCCCCCACGCACCCCACGGGATGGGGATTTCCCTGTCCTTTCATTGCAGAAGCCATCTCCTCACCCCAGGGCTACGGATCGCCTCTAAGGCTCGGCTTAGCCCCCGCTGCAGAGACATTACCCGCCCCATCGCCTCACCCAGCCCCACGTCTCCGGCTCCGCGTGGCCCTTTTGCTCCCGCGGTTGGAGGCACGGGGAGCTGCTCAACTGACGCAGAACCCGGCCAAAAGGGTTTTTTTCCACCCTACACGCCAACCACAGACGCGGTTCAACCTTTCCCTGCTCAGAGCGGGCAGGTCCTGCGATGGGACGGGATGGTGATTTCCCCAAGATGGGGGCGGGGGGGGCAGATGTGCCCCGAACCCCTCCTTACAGGTCTGCTCCCAGGAGGACTCTCAAAAAGCCCAGCCTTCGAATAATAAACTTTTTGAAATAGAGGAAAATCACATCAACTAGGAAGGACGTCTTAAAATTAAAAGGGGGGGGTGTGCATGAACAAGCCCCCCCGCCCGCTACGCCCCTTCCGCTCCCTGCCCGGCGCCTGGCAGAGCTCTGCATCGCCTCTCGGCCTCCTGCAAAGCTCTTCCCATCGCCTCACAAGCCCGGCTGCACGTCAGCTCTGCGCTCCCCTCAGCTGCCGCCGTGCTCGCTGAGCTCCCACGCCACTACCCCCGCCAGCCCCGGCTCCAGCACGTCACTCGGAGCCGAGGAGCAGATGCAATTTTTCCCCAGCAATTTTGCGTCGCCTCGTTGTTTCTCCCAGCCCTTCCCAACGAGCGCCATTATATTTAACCCCTGAAAATATTCCTTTAGTTTCTGTAATTTTCTTGTGGGTCTTGCTGCCTCTCTTCCGACGTACAGAATTCCTCGTGTTGTTTTCGCATTCACACCCCCTGGAATTTCTTCCCACTATTCTATTTCAGGAGAGCGTCTCCCCAAATCCTGTCAGCTTTGCTCGCCGTCCCCGTCAGCTCCGATTAAGGGAGAACCAGGCCCTTCTATTCAGGTTCTCTCTCTCACCGCAAAGTTCCTGGTATCTGAGAAATGCAAATCTTCCCTCTCCGCGTAATCTCCTTACCCGCACTTTAAGACCCTCCGGTGAGGTGGAGGAAGAGGAGATATTCCCAGACCTGCATCCGGGCTGTTTGCATCTAGATTTTAAGGGACCAGGACCGCAAGGCACGCAGCTCCACACTCCCGCTTTTGTATATTTATTGTAGCCTGGCACAAGAGCTAACTTATTTTACGGAACAGGAAAAATACTTCGCCGCTCTCCTGCACAAACTTCCAAACAAAATGTTGAGGGAATTCAATTGATTGCCCTCAACCATCTGCCAGCTTTAACAAGCAGCAAGTGCTGCTGGTGAATACCGAGCAGCTCACAGCTCTGGTTTTGCTGGTTCCCCCTCTCCCCACACCATGCACGGTGCCCGCTTCGCCCCCGGCCAAGCGGAGAACCCCTCCCTGGGCACCAGGAGGTACCAGCCCTGGGTCCCATGGCCATGCAAACTGCATACAGCCTGTGGAGAAGCCCACCAAGATCTTCCTGAGCTGAGAGGCCAGGAAACAACACGATCACTGGAGCTTTCTCACTTTCCACAATAAACCTGGCTTACGCAACCAAGACAGAAAAAAAGCCAGAGAGGAACCATCACATTGCTCTCGGTGACTTGGTGACGAACTGCTGAGGAACGTCTGTCATGAGGTAGAGGAGAAAGCTCCAGGGAATATAGCGGGGCAGCGCATTCCCAGAGCAAGCACTTGAAATGTAAATTTAGTTGGGATTATCACAAATTGCCCGGCCGGCCTCTACTGATGCAACCGCTGATGACACAATGTGTGGATTACACAGATCAAAGACGATTTAAAGGATCCTGGAGGGAAGATAGTAAGGAGGAAGGGCCGAGTCATCTTGCCAAAGATCCTTCCCGAAGAAAGAGAAAAGAGGGTGGAAAAGCCTGGGCGTAAATCTTAACTAATCCAACCCCTGAAAGTTTTGATTTGGTGGAGGAACTGAGTAAATAAGACACAGAAATACACAGAAAAAAAAATACACAGTGGACTATTCAGTTGGCTTGCATCCCCAGCCCCTAAACACTCCTCTTCTTGCCTGCAGACTGACCATGCAGGGGAAGGATGCTCAGAAAACAATAGAGAAATAGGGGGCAAGAATATGAAAAGAAAAATTTATCCTCCTACTACTTCATCACTGCTAACAGTCCAAGTAACGAGCAGAATGAAATATCTGTTGGCGAGAAGAAGAAAACCCAACATAATTGAAAACTCTGGTTCCGTTTCACCTTGTGGGAACGCTGAAGTCAGCATTATACCCTAAAACAAGGGGAAGTAAAGCTGCTCTCTCTTGAATAGTCCGAGACTGGCTGCTCAGAGCATGCCAACCTCCTTCACCCCAGGGAATCTGACTTGGTGAAATACTGAAAAACATAAAGAAAACAGGGATGTAGATGATCACAGAATGGTTTGGGTTGGAAGGGACCTTAAAGACCATCTAGTTCCAAGCCCCCCGCCCTGGGCAGGGACACCTCCCACTAGACCAGGCTGCTCAGAGTCCCATCCAGCCCGGCCTTGAACACCTCCAGGGATGGGGCATCCACGACCTCCCTGGGCAACCTGTTCCACCGCCTCACCACCCTCACAGGAGAGGAATTCTTCCTAATATCCAACCTGAATCTACCCTCTTTCAGTTTGAAACCCTTACCCCTCGTCCTGTCATTACACCCCCTGATCCAGAGTCCCTCCCCAGCTTTCCTGTAGGCCCCCTTCAGGTACTGGAAGGCTGCCATAAGGTCTCCACGGAGCCTTCTCTTCTCCAGGCTGAACACCCCCAACTCTCTCAGTCTGTCCTCATAGCAGAGGTGCTCCAGCCCTCTCATCATCTTTGTGGCCCTCCGCTGCACCCGTTCCAACAGGCCCACGTCCTTCTTGTGCTGAGGACTCCGGAGCTCTGGAGTCGTGATAGCTCTGAAACCGAGCTGATGCCTCAATGAAGAACAAACGAGACCAGCTAGAAGCGAAGGTGGCTGCTGTGCAAAACGAAGGGTGCTATTAGAAATATAAAATCAGCAGCTATCAGAGCTCAGCACACCAACATCAACCAACTGAAAAGAGAAGAAGTGAAGTCCTCAAACCGTATGGAAGCAAAGGAGCTTCAGGAATAAGTCTCCTGGGGAACAGTAGGAAGGATTGATGGAAGGCTGTAGGGACAGAGGCTATCCTAGAAAGGACAGGGGTCCATCACTGGGTGGAGGTGGCAAAGCTGTTAATGAGACGGATATGGCAGACGAGCTATAACTACTGTCATCAAACATTTGGGAAGAAGCAGGATAACAGTCATTACGAGGATGAAGCATTTCCAACTTATTAGCAACAGAGAAGCATGCTCAACAACATCTACCAGCACCAGAAGATATGTAAATTTGGCAGATCCAAACAATTTTGCATTCAAGAAATCTAACAGGGCTAAGAAAACTGCTGCGTGCTGATGTTCGTTTTTAAGAGGAAATTTTAGAAGACTGGCAGAGTCTTCTGCTTGAATATCCAAGAAGGCAAAGGTATGGCCTGAAGGGGACAGCTAGCCAGACATCTGTCCAAGACAGAAAGACAATGCCAGATTCACGCGGCAGAGAACTGAAAGGCAAGCATATCCGCCAGTCAACGTGGTTTTAGGGAAAATAGGTCACAGCCAGCAAACCTGATTTCATTCTCTGCACGTTTGATATTAGTGATGCATAGAAGCAATATCCGTGATGTCCAAAAGGTGTTTTGACTTAGTGATGCATGACATGCTGACCAAAAAAAGCACCGTAAAATATGAATAGTGAATATGCTAAACAGATTTCAGACTAGTTACCCGTCTGATGTGGGAGACAAGAAGGATTCACCACTGCTTAAGTAGCTCACTATGGCTAACACCACTCACCTCATGCACGGCAAATTTTGGGAAAATGGTAAATATTGTCAAAGACGAGTCTCTGCTGCCTGGCAAACCTGCGCTCACTCCGTGCGGGAAGCTCAGAGCTGGAGGTGGGAGTGAGGAGGTGGCTCAGCCCCCTCTTCCAGCACCGAGGGACTCCTTCCAGAGCCCTCAACCGGTTCCACACCGACATTTTAAGGAGATTAGTAAAACACTGCGGGAGATATAGACCGGATCTGTAAGAGTGATTCTAGGGATGCAGAAAATGTCTGAAACGAGAGAATTAAAGAGGTTGATCTTTTTCGTTTATCAAAGAGAAGATTAAGAAGTGACTTGATTACGACATAGCAGCACATTCAGGGGAAACAATATCAGGTACTAAAAGGTTCTTAATTAGGCAGAAAAAGGCATAAAAAGAACTAATGACTGGAAATGGAAGCCAAATATATTAAGCATCACTTTTAACAGCAGATGTTTCTAACCATTAAAGCAAATTATACACATGCTGTTGGGCTCAGCAGAAGACTCAGGGAGGTAAAGCTTGCAGGCCTTCCACCTATAGGGTATTTTATACCCATACTGATCTTAAAAGCTTTGAAAGTTTGAAGCACCCTGTCTTTACTGACACTTGGCATGTCTGCGTCCAACACCTGACCTGCCCCAGCCCCGCAGGCAGTGCTCAAAGCCCCCAGGACCAACAGCCTTACCCGTCCCACCGCAGACCCCTGCAATGTCCCAGGCTGTTCCTCTAACCCCCCTCCCAAATCCCACTATTCACAGGATCATAGAATGGTTCGGGTTGGAAGGGACCTTAAAGACCATCTAGTTCCAAGCCCCCCGCCCTGGGCAGGGACACCTCCCACTAGACCAAGTTGCTCAGAGTCCCATCCAGCCCGGCCTTGAACACCTCCAGGGATGGGGCATCCACAACCTCCCTGGGCAACCTGTTCCACCGCCTCACCACCCTCACAGGAGAGGAATTCTTCCTAATATCCAACCTGAATCTACCCTCTTTCAGTTTGAAACCCTTACCCCTCGTCCTGTCATTACACCCCCTGATCCAGAGTCCCTCCCCAGCTTTCCTGTAGGCCCCCTTTAGGTACTGGAAGGCTGCCATAAGACCTGCAGTACTTGCAGAGTCACCACTGCTGGATGCGCCTCCCCCTCTCCCTGCCACCCTGCAGCTGCCAGTACCCACCATTTCCAAGTCCCATTAGGAACGGAAACTTTCCAATCCGCATTTCCTTAAAATATGTGTGTGTATATATATATATATAAATTGTAGGCAGGAATATACACAGCACGTGCTGGCTGTGCCCAGGGCAGATTTAAACACTGATAATTATTACAGATGGGCACGTGTATGGTGGGCCAGATCCTGACCCCTGCAGAGGGGTGCAGGACAGGAGGGCAGTGGTTGGCAGAGGTACGTAGCGGGGGACAAAAAGCGTCCCCAGCTCACCCATCCCCCCAGAAAAACACCGAGAAAAGGACCCAGACAAAAATGATCTGAAACAATAGAGACAGCTTGAGCTTACAAGGCTTCTAAAGTTATTCTACCACCACCTATTTTAGGAAGCTGTGGAAACAGTCCGTCCCCTGGATTTGTTACCAGGAGATGCAAGGGAGTGCTGGTAATGTGCGGGTTGTTTTGTTCTCCTGAGGTAAGACAATACAGCTCTCAAAGTATCCTAAGTATAGAGTTCAGCTTTTGCAGTAGATAGGAGAAACTTTAAAATGAGCTGTAAGCAGAAAGACTTCTTAATTGAACGTCCAAGACCTCTTCAAGCCAAAATTTAGGATTACAATGAAGAACAATTCTGGCTTTGCTGAGGGTTGGTTATTTTGGACCGTTTGGAGGTCACCCAGGATGCTATTCCACTACATAAAAAATTATAAAACCAAAAAGACTAGGAGAGCATTAGATGACCATATTTAAGACTTCAGAGACTTGAGACTGAATGTTCCTCGCCAACACCTCACCGTAGCCTTGCTAGCTATACGATCCTATGTCAGAGGAGGCCACAGGGCACTTCAGCAGCACAGCCCATCTGATTTGTTTTAAATGATTATTTTAGGCTGGGAAGAAGAGCTCCCAAGTCATCTCAAGTCAAGCATGGCCAATCCCATCCAAGGTGGACCAGTTTGAAGAGGATGGAGCAAACGAGCTTTGCCCAGCAGAAGATACAACCCATCCTCCTCCTCTGGCGTGAGACAGCAGGGCGCACAGCTAGCTGAAAAATGAGAAGCCAAGTTCATGGGAAATCAGAGAAGACGAGCGTGAGTTTTCTCCGAGTTGCCTAAACCGTGTGTATTCAGTATTCTACAAAGCCGGAAATCATGAAAAAAGCACATTTGGAAAGACCAAGACAGCAAGCCTTCGGCAGGAGCCCTTCGACTCCGAGCGCCGCGAGCGGGCGCCTGCCCCAGAGCCACCTCTCATGAAGCCAACCCCCAGCAGACGCACCCCAGGGCCATGGCCACACTCCCTCCTCTGCCTTTCGGAGGCACCGGCACAGCCAGAACTAGAGGAGCATAAAAATAACCAAAGCTGGAATTGGGTAACGAAGGTACTGTGTTAATCAGGCTAATAGGGAGGGCTCGATGCCAAGATCGCTGACTGGATGAAGAAGGGTTTCATTAATGGGTGCTACTGGCTTATCCCGGAGGAACGCTGCAACAGCCCGGCCTCTCCCGAGAGCTGCCAGCGACCTGCCAGAGAGTGTCCTTACGTGCCTTCAATTCATCAGCTCTGCCTGCAGATGAAGAGCCCTCATCTCATGAAATCAGCCAGTCAGCGAAACGTCCCTTCCCCTCCATGCCTCCCGGATGTGCTCTAGAGGAGCTCTCGGGGAGGGGAGGGAGGGGGGGACGGCGGGGGGGGCCACATCTTGCATTTTACATTGTCACGCTGACATCTGCCAAAGCCACCTACCCTGCAGTTAAAGTGACATCCTGATCCAAGAGAAGAGGCAGCGCTAAAGGCAGCCCTGGGCTAGAGAGAATAGAGGGAAGAGCAAGCTGCGGCAGGGAGCTGGGACGCTGCCGGGCAGGCAGGAGGTGGGAATCACTGGAGGAGAGCAGGGAAAGCTCAGCAAGTGCTGGAAGAGCTGCTGATGCATGAAAACAAGCTGAACGTACCGCACGAAGAAGGCTTCCCACACCATCTCAAACTGGCTGGTGGAGCGTACGGCAAATACCTGCCTTATTCTGAAGTTTCGGGTTTGTTTTTTAAAGTGGAGCCGTCGCCAATTTCTCCTCTAGCGACGGCAGGGACAGCTGGCCACGAAGCTCGCGCGTTGAAGGTAGGAAAAAGCCGCCCCTGTTGTTGGGATCAAGCGCGCAGCCTGCGCGCAAGTGAAACGAGAAGCCTGCAAAGCATCCCGCGGGGGGCTGCCATGTGGTGCACCGGCCGGGGTCTGATCTGGGAGGGGGTAACAGATCACATCAGGCGATGAAGCCTCCTAAGGCACATCTGGAGGACCACGAGCGGCCCCGGGGCGCAGGAGGTGTCGCGTGTCCCTGGTCAGGCTGCACGTCAAGACATCGCCAAAATTGACGTGCGCATCCAGGTGGAGAGGGGGCGGACGCAAACACGCAGGCAGCGTGGGCTGAAGCTTCCTGGTCCAAACCGAAAGCACAGCTTGAGGAGAATCCAGGGCTCCAGAGTGACTGTGCAATTAGGAGCGTTTCGGCGCTTAATTGACAGGGGAAATGGTCACCAAGGCACTTCTGAAAAAGGCCACCTTATGCTCATCTTTATCTTCAAACATGTCAATACAAATAAAATCTAGTCCTTAGCACTCCTGCCCAGAAGGGGAAGCCACCAAAGCCATCAGTACTCATCCTGCTAACGCTCGCCAGAAAATAATCAACTTGCTCGCTTGCTGGCGAGCGAGAAGAACCAACCCCCAAACTCATCTCCTTCAACGCAAACAACAGATGGGGAACCGCGTTTGTCCAGAGAACCGAGCTGTGGAATAAGACAGTGCCATTTCATCCTATTACTCACTCCTTAACCAGTTTCCTTTCCCCTAGTTAGCACTCCCCCAACTAACCGAAGGCTGCTAGAGCAGGTCTCCTCCTCTCCCCCAAAAAGCTGCCAGCAGGCATTGACCCACACGTTAAAACCCCCTGGGTTTTAATGGCCACCTCCAGCTCCTTCGATGATCTTTACCCAGACCACGCAGCCACCGACGCGGAGACGAAGCAAACGTTCAAAGAACACAACGGCGCGCTGCCGAGCTCTGCAACTAACCTCGATCTGCCCTCACACGCCGGACGGCGCTCCCCTGGCAGCATCCCCCCCCATGGCCAAGGCGCCCGCCAAGCTGCCAGCTCCCCAGGAAGCGCGAGCATCCCCTTCTTCACCACGGGCCCCCGCCGGCGGAGAGGAACGGATGGGCAGGAGGAAACTCCTCCAGCGCCAGCCCCAGCGCCGCTCCTCTGCTCCCCCCGCAGCGCGGGTTGCCCCCCTGCCAAAGCAAGGCGCTGCCTAGCTAAGCACGCCGGCAGTGCCGCCGCTCCAGGCGAAGGGACAAGTCCTTCCAGTTCATTAGGGAAGGTTTCTCGTGCGATTTGCTGCCTCACTAGCTCCTGTTTAGACAGCCTTCGTCCCCCTCCGCAGGAGCGCGTGGAAGGTTCGGGCGCCTGTCGGTGCTCAGAGGATGCTGTCCCCTGGGCACGGCCGGGGAGGACGGCGGAGAGCTCACCCCAGGTTTTAACCTCCTGAGCTTCGCACGCCGGCGTGCTCTAAGTGCAGCCCCAGGTGCCCTCTCCCACTCCGTAATGCAGGACTTCCACGCGGCCAAGGAAAGCCTAATGGCTTGTTTGGCCTTTTTCTGCTGCTGCTCCCCGTACCCTGCCGCCAGCCAAAGGACGGAGGGACGGAGTAACAGGAGCCTGCGGTCCTGCTTGCTTATTGTCTTCTGCAGAACTAAAATAGCAGCCTGGGAGGGAGCTCAAAACTTGCCATTCGGCGGTACCTCCTGCCCAAAGCAGAGGAACGCACGAGGCCACGGGGTTTCTCCGGGTGCAAGGCGGCTGCCCAGGACAGCGGGGACACCATTCGTAGCTATAGCACTGCAAAGAGCGCAGGCTGCTCTTGATAAATGGACTTAAAACAGGCTAATTTAAAAAGCAGCCCAGTTTCCTACTGGTAAGACAGAATAAAATCATCGTTCATCGACCACATGGCTCCACATTTATTCATTTACGGCATGGCTCCACATTCCTGTTATGAGCAGACCCTGTTGCAACCTTGCCCGTGAATTTCTGGCTCCTTTGGGAATCCTGGCCAATTACAGCGATAGGAGGTAATGGCTGTAGCTCAGGGAATAAACTAAACAGCCTTGAATATTTGAAGGTCCTTTTACGGCCCAAACTTCGCGTTTCCTCGGCAGCATCAACATCTGAGTGTCGCACAGCCAGGGCGGAGCGGATCATTATCCTGTGACCCAGTAGAAAGCATCTGGGACAGAGGTTTTTAAACAATAAAGACAATCCCGGTGCTAATGTAAATAACCCGAAGTATGTTCAGAGCGTCACAGACCAGGCGTTACGGCCTCACGTTTTCTCCAAACTGAAGGACCCAAGCTTGGTCTCATTTATCCCGGTCCAATACGTATTTATGAGCGAAGCTGCCGGAACGAACAACTTCTGCAAATGAACATACTGGAGCGGATCAATGCATCAAAGCAGCATGTATTTTCTGTCTGTCTTTTTTTTTTATTATTATTATTCCGGATTAAATATGTAATAAATGTTCTTGTAGAATTTAAGGCCTGAAGACAGACAAGCCATTGCACAATCTTTTTACATACCTAAACAGATTTAATTGCTCAATTATTCCAGATAAACACGATAAGTTCCCTGCCATGAATAATTTATAATCCAGCTAGCCACACAATCTATGAAACACAAATCTATGGCTGCAGCAAAGGAAAAACGAGCAGATGCCACGATCCTGAGACATCCTGGCTTGTTACCAAACGCCGGCCAAAGAAGCAATAGCGTAGGCTGCCCAGGGCAGGTCCGGTCTTGCCCAAAATCACTGGGACAGCCCGTACCTTCATTTGGGGTCAGAGCATGCAAATATTGAACAAATTAAATAGGCACAAAGTCAGGACGCGCACGTAGGAGGAGACAGACACAGTACATCCCTCCTTCTGTTCATGGTCCGGACATTGCTGGGTCTCCGGCACAGCCCCCTTTAGGAGCTGGCTGTAATGGTTTCTCCAGGAATTTCATCAGATGATCGTGATGGAGCTTAAGGGCTGCAGCAAAGCCCAGCGGGACGCAGTGTGCTGGAGGATGGAGACCTGCGGGTGCTACCACGAGGGACAGCACTCGGGACCCCGTGGAGGAGGATTGATGGGGGGATGAAAGGTCCTGTCCAGCCAGGGCTTACTGCGCTTGGATAGGAGAGACCCGAGAGAGGGAGACCTGGAAAGTGCCCAGAAGGAGGGTTAATCCCAAACCCACGACGAAGCCATGGGCAAGGCAGCCCCCTTCCCATGCGGAGGAGCAAGGAACCGCAGCGCTGGGCACTGCCCTGGGAAAACCGTTGTACCAACCACACATCCATGGGTGGGAAGGGCAGGTACCGCCTCTGGGCTTCCAGCCACCCCAAAATGAATGCAGAAGGCTTTCCCACAATTCTCAGGGCCCTATCATAAACCTCGAGCATCTTTACGACTCTCCGAGAGGCAGGCGTGAGGTGCTGGGTGGGTTTCCTCCAGCTCTGGGCACCCAGCACTGCGTTTCCCTGCCTCGCTCCTCACTCTCTCCAATAGATGCTCCCGCGTATGAATTTTATTTACTCTGCTGCTTAGTTCCAAAAAACCCATAATAAAGGCTTCGGGATTTCGCCCTGATGTCCTGCAGCAGCGAGAGGAGAGGGCTGTAAGGGCCTCTGAAAGGTTTTGGCTCTATCCTCTGCCCCGGGCAGGACCAAACACGCCTGCATCGCTGCCGACCAATGTTTGTCTAATTTGGTCTTTAAAACTTCCCATCAGTTGCGGATTTACTGGGTGGGCAGTGAAAAGGGGAATAAAGGGGCTTTGGCTTAACCATCCTAACTGCTGGAAAATGTTTCCAAAATATTAACCTAAATCTTCCTTGCAGTCTAAGTCCATTAATTGCCGTCCTACAGACCGCAAACAGTGAACACCAGCTATTTTATTCAGTAAAAACAGCCTGTGACCAGCTTCCCTGCTGAAGGCACCCATCCGGAGGAACGCATCCCAACACCAAGACCACACTGTGCAAAATGTCTCCCAGAGGCGGCTGGCCACCAACTTCACACTGCAGAACTCTCGGTCTCAATCTCCCCTGGGGCTCCACAGCACCTCCATGGCCTTCAGACCCAGTTAATGGTCTTCTGCGTTTCCGGGTACAGTTTCTGTGCATTTTTAGGAGCTGCTCGGGCAGCTTTTTGGAGGACCGTGTGCTACGAAAGGAGCCCACCCCTGCATGGTCCCATCAAAGCAGCCTACAGACCACCTGCCCCCAGACCCACCTCCCATCTCACCTTCTTCTGGAGAGACCCACTTAGGTGGCCCTGATGCCTGAAACAGGCTTACAAGTATGGGCCAAGAACACCAGAAACAGTTTGTCCAGCCACAAGCCACCTGTTTTAACAGACGAGAATAGGTTTTCTGCGTTGGAATTCCAATCCCCATCCAAACGCACCTGGACCCAGCTCGAAGTCATCATCCACTAAGCAAAATACACCAATTCCAACACAACAATCTGTAAATGATTAGAATTTGAACAGATACCGGTAAAGCCACATCACTGTTAATTGGGTTTTTATGGCCCTTATGTAACCTCTACGAAGGGGATACCTAATTGCAAGCCATTACAACAGCAACCACCCCCCCTTCAAAACAATTACTAACACAGACAAACATGAAGCGAGATTAAAATCGGTCATTCCAATCAAGATTTTTTGCTTGCTGGTCTAAAGCCATGGAGATCTAACCTGACGCACCCCAGAAAGGTGCGTATAATCAGAAAGGGCCCTGCTATCCGCAAGGCTGCCTCCTCTATCACCACCCAAGCCAAAATATGAAGTTACCCAACTGGGGGAGCTCCCTGCTGCCCTCCTGATGGGGGGCTCAAAGGATTCCCACAGACCAACTCACCCAGGACCCCTCAGCCCAATTTCAAACCCTGGGCAAGCTTCCAATCAAAAGCTAGTTTCGTTCGGCTCAAATGAGAGGCCGAGCCCTTGATTACAAAACAAGAAACTTGCTAGAGAAGAGGAAAAAATTTCAGACAGAAATCGCTCAGTTCAACAAAATACCCCAGCGGCAAATCTTTCCTCCACCTTTTTGGGCTTCTTAGCTTTTCTTTGAAAGATTTCCAAACAGCGACAGCTTTGGATAGATACAAAAAAACCCCAAACAACAAAAAACCCCAAACCCACCATGCAAGAATTCTCTCATGAACACCTTTTTTGTGCAAATACGCCACCACCAACTGCTATTTTAAGGCTGCCTTTAGCCCCTTGTTGCCTGCGCGGCCGGCTATCGCACCCGGCGGTGCTCCCGCTGCTGAGCTACAGGAACATTTCTAGCACCGGCGGCTGCAAAGAGAAGATGGAAAGAGAGACGGAGATGTGTCGGACACAGCAGCGCACGCCACCCAAGCAATAAATACCAGAGGAATAAATCAGGTTGCTCATCTGAGCAAAGTATTGAAGAGCTCCTCGATAAGGGCATCCGTCCACACCATCACAGCCGACAACCCGGTCTGCAGGAGCGGGACAGCGTTTCATGAAATCTCAAATTAACCTCACAGGCAAAAGGAAAAGAAAAAAAAAAAGCTGCTCTTACTTGTAAAGAGTGTATTTTTGATTAAAGCATCACAGCTGTGACAGACAGCTATCTCCAGGCAGCCAGCCTATGCCTCTGGCAGGACATCCATCGAGGTGCTGGAGCGAGCGCAGAGGAGGGCAACAAAGCTGGTGAAGGGCCTGGAGAAGAAATCTTATGAGGAGCAACTGAAGGAGCTGGGACTGTTCAGTTTGAGGAAGAGGAGGCTGAGGGGAGACCTCATCACTCTCTACAACTACTTGAAAGGACATTGTAGAGAGGTTGGTGCTGGTCTCCTCTCACAGGTAGTTAGCGATAGAACAAGAGGGAATGGCTTCAAGCTGCAGCAGGGTAGGTTTAGGCTGGACATTAGGAAAAAATTCTTCACAGAAAGAGTGGTCAGACACTGGAATAGGCTGCCCAGGGAGGTGGTGGAGTCACCATCCCTGGATGTGTTTGAGGCTCGTTTAGATGTGGTGTTAGGGGATATGGTGTAAGGGAGAACGTCGTAGAGTGGAGTAGATGGTTGGACTCGATGATCCCAAGGGTCTTTTCCAACCTAAATGATTCTACGATTCTATCTCTGAAAAAGTGCATGGTTTCTATAAAAGCATTTCTAACTCAAGCCCGACATCGTCTGCAGGTGCCGAACGCACCCAGCGCCTCCATGACGGCTCCCGTCCACTGGTGCCGCCGCCGCTGCCCAGGAGCAGGCTGGAGTAGGTGATCGGCAACGGACGCCGCAGCACTCTGGGAATGGCACCGTGTCCATCCAGACGGAAAGGAAACTACGGAGGAGCAAACGGCGCGGTTCAAGCTGATTTCACCCCTCTTTTTATTTGCCAATTAGAAACTGCTTTGGGAGAGAAACAATAAATCTTGTCGCCGTGCCCCGGCCTCAAACCCAGGCGACTCGAGTGTAATCACAAGCCACGGGACTGACCCTGATCTACGGCACGTTTCTCACAGGAGAGATACCGGGAGCAATCGCTGCTCCCTCCATTTTCAGGTGTTCAGCCGGAGAGGTCTCACTCCTGATTTTCAAGTGTTGTGCATAGAAACCTCCAGCTGAACAGCGGACTGCAAGCAATCAGACCCAAACTGCCTTAAATTGGGCGGATAAGGGATGGATTGGCTGGAGAGAAGGAAGCAGCAGGACCTGTGCACCAGGGAGGGGAAAAAACATTTTTACATCCAAATAAATACCACCTTCCCGTAAGCTTTTCTCTGCCCACAGCCTGGTCTGTTAACCCCCTGCCTGGCTGGGCTTGCCGCTGGCACTCGGCAGAGAAAGGGAAGGAGGAGGAAGAGGTCCGAACCGCAGCGTGCAGCAGGCGTCGGGATGCAAAATGGCACGCCACGCATGACCAACATCACCTTGGGGGATGCCACTCATCGGCGCACAGCGACCCGCTCGCCCGGGGAGGGGGTCTTGCCATGCCCGAGACCTTTGCTTCCACCAGATTGGGTGGCATGGGGCATCTGCCTGCAGCTGGAAGACATGGGAAAAGGGGTTGGCTGGAGAAGAAGGGGGACTTGGGACAAGAGCTTGAGCTGGCCAAAACCATCAGGAGGGGCAATGAAGCCTTCACTTTTTACAAAAAGTAACGTCGCACCCAATGTTTGCTCTTGGTTGGGGTGGCACAGCTTCGACATCGCTTAATGCAGGGGTGCTGGAGCTGTTCAGAACCCTCCAAAGGACACGTCCTTCAAAACGATCAGATCATGGGACTTTCCTGGGCACATCTGTAAAAACTTTATGCCCGGGATCTGCATAAAGCATTATTTCAACACATCCCCCGGGTCACGATGAGAATTTAGCACCTGGAATTAGTTATGGAAAACAATATTTCAGAAGCCACTGGACTTTTTTTTTTTTTCTTCCTAATTCAATAAAGCAATAATGATCGTCTGCTGGGAGCAAATAATGGGATCCCAGAAGCAGCTCAAAGACAGATGGCAGCAGCAGCATGCCTGTTTGGTGATATTTCTCAAAGCGCTCTCCAATTTGAAAGCCACCATCACATCATCTGGCAGGTCAGAACATAACGCGGAGTTCGTTAAAAAAAAAAAAAAAACAAACAAAAAAACAACCCCCCAAAACCCCCAAATATCAGGGCATTAGGTGGCCTGGCCCAGCATCTCAGTACTGGCTTAGGATTCTGAAAAAAATAAAATAAATCAGGATTCATGCCCCAGTCTGCCAAAGGTCCCTTGGGCAGGTTGCCCAGGAGCAGATGAAAGCAGCCCGCCTGGGTACAAGGCTCAGTTTAACCGGGCTTCACCTTTGCAGTGCACATGGGAGGGGAAGCGGGGGGAGCTCCTCGGCTCCAGCACTCTTGGTCTGGCATTAGCGCATCACGCTCCACCAAACACCAAAGGCATTCGTTTTTCTCAAAGCTGGAAAGGTTTCGTCATACGTCGAGAACCTCCTGCCCGCTGCGCGCAGAATGGAGGCAGGCCTGCTCAAGGACAAGCCTCTCCCCGCAATAAGCATGCTCATTATTTCTGAGGAATCCAGAAATTCAGGTAATTCAACTCCTCCTCAGGTCCCCAGGGCGATTTTATCACCAACCACTAGTTTTTAGCCAGACTTTTCCACTACCTCTGGTATTTTATCTACTGGGCATCATGTTCCGTTCACAGGGGGGAAGGAGCGGCAGTGCCTTCCAGGAGAGCAGGAGAAACATGGGATGTCTGCCGGGGAAGATGCGGTACATCCGAGAGCGCAGGAGGGGCTGAGCAGAACCAATGTGTGGCCCAGAGCCACGATGAAGTTGGTTTTGGAGGAGCCCCACACCCGAGGGGACGTGGCCCTTCCAGCTTTACCCCCTGCCTACGTCTTTAGGCATCGGGGTACTCTGCAATTAAGAGAGGGAGGAAGAAACTCCTAAAACTAAAATTCCCAGGGGAGTTCCCACTCCTAGAGCCCAGCCTAACAGTGTCCCCAGCTCCGGCACACCACCTGGTTGCCGCACTATACGCGCACCCCTATCCATTTGCATCCTGAGCAGGTTTTTAACAGGGAACGCTTGCTGAGCCCGCGTTTCCTGCAAAGCCGAGTTACATGCAGCGACAAGCTCGTTTGCTCTTTGGGGACAGGGCTTCAAATAGCTGCTCGCTTGTGGCAATTAAAACAGGCAGAGCACTGCCACCGACTCGGCGAGCCTGTGCTGTGACTGATGCAAGCGCCGTCTGTAGCGCTCTGATAAGGATATTGGATGATTCAGAATCATCTAGGCTTTGCTGAACATATGAGCCCGAGCGTTTGTGCTTCTGTTTCTGTCTAACGGGAATAATGTGTCATGCCCATTAGAAGGGGGAGAGGGCGGCCGGAGGTAGGTGGGCACCAAAACTTGCTCTCCACAGGACCGATGGGCACCTCTGTCCTGCCCGCCACTGGGGTCTTTTCCATGGAGGTCTCCAGCTCCAGGGTCCGGCCAGTCCAACCCCGCGGCTCGGACACAGCAAGGGGGTGACAGAGCAGGTGGGGAGGGAGCAAAAAGTCAACGTTAAGTCTTCTTCCCATCTTGGGGGGGATTTTGTGAGCCGTGACTGGGCAGCAGGACTGCTCTGCAAGCAATTAGGGCTCAATTAAGATGCAGGAGATGGGCATCCAAGTGGGCAGGGCAGCAGGCAAGGGAGGAAGGGGAGGGACACACCTTCAGTCTTCAAAACTGACTTCCAGCTGGTTTAGAGCCGTGGTATGTCCATGCCTTAAGTCGTTTTGACAAACCTTTAACTCCACAGGCCTGCTGCATAGTCTGCTCCCACCCCATTCAGACCACATCTCGCTCTCTGGATTTCCCTACAGAGCCATTCCAACACGTTGGCTTTGATTCCACCCCGAGCAGAAAGCCAAGCCGATGGCACAACCTATTTACAACATGAACCAAATCCAGAACCAAAACATCCCGCCCTTCGGCTGCCCTTGACCAAAAGGTTTACAGCTGAGATAAAACGGCATTTCAGAGTTAAAATAACCAGTGTTCATAACACAATTAGCACCGTACCCCCTCAGATAAGGGCTGCCCAGGAGCACGGCTGCGTATTCCATCTCCGAGATGAGGAGCTGGGTGCAACAGGAGGGTGAGGTCCGGGAGCAAGGCTGTACAAGCCTGAATTAAAGTGGTGAGGAACACCTCAGCAGACGTGAACTGCTGCCCCACAAACACCTCGCTGCATTCACAGACATTTCTGGCACTTTTCAGTCTGCTACGCTACGTAAATCCCCTTTTAGCACCTAAACGTGACCATAGCCAAGAGACGGACAAAAGACGGGGTCAGGCAGAAGCAAGCTGGGTTGCTGGGGATGGGAGCCCACACAGCTCTATATGTAGCATCCGGGATCGGCTAAAATTCAGGTCAAAAGAGATGCTGCTGAGAAGTCACCACCTCTGCCAAGCGCTGCTATCTTCAAAGACCAGATGGACCAGCCAGGGTAAAGACAGCCACATCATGGCATCTCCTTCTGTGCTGGGGCTCTGCCGCACCGGAGATGCAGCCCCAAGACAGCGTTGTAGGAGATGCAGAGCGGGGAGCATCCGACATCCCCCATTATAACCACCCTGCTTGTAGGAAGATGGTAAATAGGAATTAATTCAGCAGGGATTAATTCAATCCCCGTTGAGGCACTGAAAGCGCCTGAAGTTTCCTCCTAAGGCCTCCCCGAAGGCAGCTCAGTGTTTTACCACCAGGCACATATCGCAAACGAGACCGTACAAGCGGGGGCTATAAAGCCCTGTACAATTGCCGCGCTCTGGGGTATTTTATGTGCGGTGAGCAGGATCCGGAGGGACACTCAACTCCGTCTGAGATTTCGTGTGCTTGACTGGTAGGAAAACCTTCAGCAGCATCCCCACAAATAACACAGCTCCATCCACCACCACAGGCTGTAAATGATCTTATTCCTCTGCCCGAAGATGTCCATGAGAGGGAACTGAAAGCAAATAACAGGTACAGCGAAGGTGTCAAAAAAGATGGGGAGCCTCTGACTTGGGCCCTGCTCTGCTTTGGAGAGCTTGACAGCCGTTTGCGATCCTCAGCTTGCTTTTCTTTTCAATGATTGAACGATATGTGAGTGGAGAAATAGAGGAAAGCCACATCTCATCCAAGCACACAGCTTGCTGTAACTTAACGCACTGAGGGAAGGACGATGCAGGGCTCAGCACATGCAGCTTGCTGGGCTCGGTGTTTATCAAGCGACAGAAGATGCCAAGAACACAGGCTGCTTCCCATCTCTCAGGAGTATTCATCTTTACTCACAGAACGGTTTGGGTTGGAAGGGACCTTAAAGACCATCTAGTTCCAAGCCCCCCGCCCTGGGCAGGGACACCTCCCACTAGACCAGGCTGCTCAGAGACCCATCCAGCCTGGCCTTGAACACCTCCAGGGATGGGGCATCCACAACCTCCCTGGGCAACCTGTTCCACCGCCTCACCACCCTCACAGGAGAGGAATTCTTCCTAATATCCAACCTGAATCTCCCCTCTTTCAGTTTGAAACCCTCACCCCTCGTCCTGTCATTACACCCCCTGATCCAGAGTCCCTCCCCAGCTTTCCTGTAGGCCCCCTTCAGGTACTGGAAGGCTGCCATAAGGTCTCCACGGAGCCTTCTCTTCTCCAGGCTGAACACCCCCAACTCTCTCAGTCTGTCCTCACAGCAGAGGTGCTCCAGCCCTCTCATCATCTTTGTGGCCCTCCGCTGGACCCATTCCAACAGGTCCATGTCCTTCTTGTGCTGAGGACTCTAGAGGGGCACGCAGTGCTCCAGGGGGGGTCTCACCAGAGCAGAGTAGAGGGGCTGAATCCCCTTCCTCCACCTGCTGGCCACGCTGCTTTCCATGCAGCCCAGGATGCAGTTGGCTTTTTGCCTGGGATCACCATGACCCAGGTGCAGGACCTTGCACTCGGCCCGGTTGAACTTCATGAGGTTCGCACGGGCCCACCTCTCCAGCCTGGCCGGGTCCCTCTGGATGGCATCCCTTCCTCACAGTTGTTTCCATTACCCCTCTCTCTCTACCTCAGCATCGCTCCGACGTGTGGCAAGCCACGCTCTCCCATCCCCTCCAAACAATTCAACATCTCGCTGCAGACCCCCCAGTGTCCCCACCGTCAGGTCCCCGCTGCGGCAGTTCATCGGGGCCAGCCAGCAGCGGAGAGGAGCCACCATGAGCAACACCAGCCCTATTAGTCACCGGGAACCGTTTAGCCAAGATATTTTTTGACATTTTCCACAAGTGAATTTTGCATTATTTGAATCATCTACGCAGAGCGCAGCAAAAGGCAGCATACTGGGAGGAACAGCCAGAATTACTCATGAGCTTCCCCCCCCCCCCCCCCACTGTTGGCTGTAACTTAAATTGCGATCTATCGAACAGACAAGTCACACGCCGCTGCAGACGCCCCTGCTCGGGCTGCAGCAGGGGCTGAAAAGGCAAACGAGCCATTTATATGTAGAAAGCCTCAGCAAGTTCTCCAGCTTCGTGTTAGTTGCTTTATTCAGTGCTAATCACCCCATTAAAAAAAAGATAGAGCAGGAATAAAATAATAATAAAAATCCCCCTCTAACCAGGAGATAACAGAAGCATTTTTTGCTGCAAGACCGCAGATAGAGGATGAAATGTGGGCTCGGATACTTGGTGTAGGGATAAGGGGATTAAGAGGTAAAGGGCAACGGTGAGGAAGGGCTAAAATACAGGAGATACAGACACACGCAACCTGTTGGCAGAGATAAATGCAAGTTTCCTATCAACACTTTCTCATTATGAAACTATACAGAATACCCATTGCAATCACAAAAAGCGTATTTTTTTAGTGCCTAGCTTTTCCACCGTGCTCCCAGCATGAGGTGCTCTTGAAGAGAGCCCTTGGGCTTCTTCGAGGTGGGCACATCCCCAGGGAGCGCTGGTCCCAGCCTGCCCGTGCTGCTGGTCCCAGCGCCAACCCCCGGCATCGGGAGGGGAGCTGCCCCACGCCGCAGACTGGGACAAGCATCCCGGCCCCAGCGGGATCTTCTCGGGGCAGATGCAGCCCAAATCGCTCCGTCCCTACGGGAAGGCAGCAGCCGAGACGAGCCCTGGCTCCCGCAAAGAGCATCACACGCTGCGTGCGCAGGTCACTGCTGGCTGAAGCTCTGCCTAAAACCAAATTGGAATAAAACTCGCATTTCTCTCCTGTTGCGCAGGCTGATCCGATGGAAAATTTCGCCCGGACCTGCAACGTAACACTAACGACAGATTTATTTTTACAGCTATACCGTGAAGAAGGATGATCTCAAAAGAGAAATCATTCTGAAACGGGCAACTTGACTCAGCGACACGGGGACCCGGCTGGATATAGGGTGCAACCTTACCACGTACGCACACGAAGAGCTGTCTAACACCACGGCAGCACGCAAACCCTGCCTGCCCGAGGGCGTCCTGCCTTCCAATCTGATCACGGGAGGAAAAACGACATACTCCTGAACCTGCGGAAAGTGGGCGCAGAAGGGAGGAGCGCTGCCTGCAGAGCCAGCCCCACGGCCTTCCCTCCCCAGCCACCCGCTCCTCTGACACGGCCACCATGAGCACAACACCCGGGGGTGAAATCCCCCACCGGAGACACACTTATTGTTAAATATTATCCCCCCTCTAGGATCTGCTTTTTGAGATCCAGCATTTTTCAGCCCTTTCTTTAAAGGGAGAGGAAACTACAATCTCCAAACACAGCCTCATGTTTCTGTACGCGCAGGAACACCTCCTGGAGACGCGGTGCCGCACGCACGCCGACAGCCGAGGCTGGAGCCTGCTTCACCGGTGGGAAAAGGAATAGCTGGCCAGGTCCCCAGGGCAGGAGAAAACCTTGTCGGCTTTGCCGTTTGGCAGGAGAAGGGACCGCGTAAATGGAATCTCGTGGCTCCTCCTCCACCGTCGCTCCCGTTGCAAGGAGCTAAATCAACCTCGGAGCTGCCGCACCCAGAGAAAACTCGGCAATTTGGGAGATGTCACACCAGCATCACCCCACAGCTTCTCAGCAAAGAGCCAGGAAGGAGAAGGACCGCTTTGATTGTTTGAAAAGGCAGAGAGAGACAGGGGAGATTAAATGGCTCATAAAACTCATGTTTAATTATCTATCAGCAAGCATATTTCATTATCTATTTTCACTCAGTGCTCAGCCCTTGGTGCCCCCCGAGCTCGCTGGACATAGCCCGGAGTCCCAGCAACCACCCCATCGACACCCAGGAACGACGGGGCACAATATATTGTAAAAACGTGGCTTCGAGCCACATAAATTACAGAAACATACATTACAGTCGCGCTCCGACGACCTCAGGGTTACCCAGATCACAAGGGACCTGCGCCCAGCTATTCCCCACCCCAAACCGCTTTGGCACCTGTTAGACCCCAGGGTAAAGCTGCTGACGCCAACGGGGATTTTGCCCACGCTCACATGGTGGGCGTCAGAGACCTGTAAATGTTCGGATGCCCAGTGAAAGACAGGCGGGAGAGGAGAGGGATGAGAGGAAGAGATCGGGGACCCACTGCTGTTCACAACGGCCACCATTTTAATGCAGAACTAATAACCCCCCCGGGCAACCTCGAGCATGGCCCTTTGCTTGCGGGGCCGCTGAACCAGCGGTCACTAGTCAAGCCAAAGCCTCCTGAAGGGTAAAGACTTCAGGTGGGGCCCTTAATTCACTTAAAAAAAAAAAAAGGGGGGGGCAGGTTTTACCAAAAATTGGACACTAAAACATTGCAAGGTATAAAATTAAGAGAATGACCCAAATGAGAAATTGGCATTTGGGAAGAGCAGTACATGAACACCTTCCCAATGGCCCTGACGCGGTTTTAATTTCTTTGAAGGCGTTTGCTAAATGAATGAGGCGACGCTGCGGGCAGGCACCGCTCCTGCTGGTGGAGCTGGGCTGGAAAAGGCTTTGGACCGAGGCCACCCCTCCAGCGGTGACGAGCCCTGCTCCTACCCACAGCGATGCTCTGCTGAGCGCCGTGTCACCCCTCTGCTTCCCACAGCTCCTGCTTTGCTCCACTTTACCTGAGTTTTCTTACGGTATTGAGCAGAAAACCATCTACTGTTACGTTACGATAAATACAGCCCTACACTGGACATCCGCACTTACACGGAGTATTTAATTCTCATCCCTCCAACTGATGGTCTGTTTTCCGTTCATACAATCTCAACATTTACCTAAAAACCTTCACATGATTTTCGTGGATATCTCCTCCCGCTACAGATAACAAGAGCCGCGGAGAGGTTTTCCTCTCCCAAAAAAAAAAAAATCACAACCTTGACCGCTGTTGGGAAACCAACCAGCCAGTTTTTAATCCTCCCTGAGACTTTTTACGCTTCCCTTGCCAAAGGTCTGCGATCAAAGGTTGGCGATGATCTTACATGGCACGGAGCACAGAGGGAACAGATTTCTTTTCAAATATTTTCAATATTTCATATTTTCGTATTATATTATATTCAATAATGTAAAAAGTACAAAGAATCTCCTTAAGCAGAGCTAAAAACGTGGACCAGAACTGAAGTTTTAACAAGTATTACCACTTCATACAGTCACAAATACAGCAAATACATTCGGAATGGCTTGGGGACAAAAGCAGGGACTTCAAAGAGAAAGTAATTTGGTGAAGAACACACATGTATAAATATGCTCCTTTTATTCAGGAAGGGAGAAAAAACTATTGCGTACATCTGAATACTAATGAAACTGCATCTGACGAGCACGATTTCAAATTGAAAGAAAAAGCACAATGGAAACGTAAGGAAGAATACAAAGATCTCCTGTAATCCCAAAGCGGTTCCAAGCAAACCTATTGGGCAGCCAGACATTTTGCGTTTCACTTCAGCGCTAACTAAAGCGCCTATTTTAATGCTGTGCCACCGCTCTTGATTAAAATCAAAACAAAGTTCTAAATTTATTTTTTTTTTTTCCTCATGTAACACTTCGGATGGGGAGGAAACGATTTAAAGGAAAATGCCGAAAACACGTTAAGAGAAACACCGAAGAAGAAATTAATTTCTCCAATTAGCAACGTGCGGCGGCACTTCAAAACCCCAGAGAAACAGAAAGGATGCCGGCGGGTTACTTCTTGTGATACCAAACAGAGCAAATCCAATCAGATGAACATGCCGCAGGATCAGCCAGGCGAAAGCCACGGGAACAGCATTACAAAGTGAAAGATGTATAAAAAGAGGATTTTCTAAACCTATTGTAGTGGCTTGAAAACGAAGCTATTTTCCCCCGGAGGAGATGACAGCCTTGCCGGTACGGTCCTGCAGAACAAGCTGTCCAAAAAAAAAAAAAAACCCCAAAAAAACCCCCACAACCCTCAAAGACAATACCGAGAAAAACTAGAAAAAAGTTTTAATGAGAAATTAAAAATCCTACTAGAACGCTGGGGCTGCAATGTTGCCTTTAAAATAGCACATCTCCGTTCAAAAGCCTACTCCCTACACGGGTGCGTAAGCAAACTGTTAAATTTTACCGTGCTATTTCATAACTTCTTGCCTTTAACGGTGCCAGCGTAGCTTCCTACTTCCCATTTCCCCTTGCTTAAAATAACCGTCCGTGGCAAGAGCCCTGACCTTCAGGAATAAGTGAATGAAGGAGAAAACCGGCACGCCAGCACGCGACCAAATTGAAAACGATGACAGCAGTTATTTCGGAGCAGGGAGATGAACAGAGGGGAGAATATGATTACCTACATGTAAAATACTGAGTGACACCGGCAGCAGACAGGAACTTCTGTTTGCCCAGTCTTGTGAAACAAGAACGAGCTGGTGCTCAAAGGAACCATAAAAAACCAAAAAGATAATTTTTTTTTTTTTTTTTCCTCAGCAAGCAACCAGCCCAAGATGCCACGGAGGCCAACTGCTCCCTCATGACAGAAACTGATTACTTGCCTTGAAGATAAAATAACCATCAAGCCACATGAAAAAGAATAAAATAAAATAAAAAAAAAAACAAAGAAAAATAGTATTTCGAAGGAACGTACGTGCTTCTGAGCAGAAGGTATCACCTAATGACGGAGCTAAGGTGTTCTGCTAAGGGGTACGGTTAACCCTCCTCAGAAAAATCTGATGCTGGTAAGCAGCACAGCAGAGCGTGATGGATGACAGCTCGTACACTGAGCTGTGGTTATTTTACTTATATATATATAAAACAGCTATTTTATAGCATATATATAAGACACCTCATGCTTATACAAACGCCTTATTTTCAAAACAGGCTCTGGAAAGGGGTTTCAGAAGTCAAGGCACGTGGCTGTGTCGTGCCAGACAACGACCACCATTCCCACCTCCCCACACCCGCGGCTCCTGGCAGCCCCACAGCTCCTGCAGGAGAGGATGGACCACGTAAAAACACAACTTCGGTTTTCTCAGGTTGGGTTTTCTTCGAAAACGGGATATTTTCGACGATTTAACCCTGGCTGGAAGGCCTTGAAAGCAGGAAAAGAAGCTGCAAATCCTGCTCTGCTGCAGCACAAAGCAGAAACATCACCTGTTCACGTGCAAAGGGATTCATAAGGAAATGCCCTCTGCTCGGCACTGGGGAGGCCCCACCTTGAGTGCTGTGTCCGGTTTTGGGCCCCTCGCTACAAAAGAGACACTGGGGGGCTGGAGCATGTCCAGAGAAGGGCAACGGAGCTGGTGAGGGGTCTGGAGCACAAGTCCTGTGAGGAGCGGCTGAGGGAGCTGGGGGTGTTCAGCCTGGAGAAAAGGAGGCTGAGGGGAGACCTTCTCGCTCTCCACAGCTCCCTGAAAGGAGGGGGTAGCCGGGGGGTCGGTCTCTTCTCCCAAGGAACAGGCCATGGGACAAGAGGAAACGGCCTCAAGTTGCACCAGGGGAGGTTTAGGATGGATATTAGGAAAAATTTTTACTCTGAAAGGGTTATTAAGCATTGGAACAGGCTGCCCAGGGAAGTGGTTGTTACCATCCCCGGAGGTACTTAAAAGACAGGTAGACACAGTGCTTTGGAGATATGGTTTAGTGATGGTTTTTGGCAGAGTTAGGTTGATGGCTGGACTTGATCTAAAAGCTCCCTTCCAAGCTGGGCAATTCCATGAAAACCCAACCCCACAAATGACCTCATTAGCAATACTGTGCAGCCACCCCGCAGCACCCGCTGGGTCTGAGGGACCAGACGGGGTGGATGTTTTTCCCTGTGAGGATGGTCAAGCAGTGGAGCAGGTGGGGCAGGCAGGTCCACCCTTGGGGGCTTCTGAGACCCAACTGGATAAAGCCTGGAGATCCCTCTCCTGATCTCCGCTTTGAAAGAAGGTTGGACCAGATGACCTCTGCAGGTCCTTTCCGACCTGGCTCCTACCTTCAAGAAAGAGAGCAACCTCCGAGCTGCCCCTCGTTAACCCTTTTTAAGGCCACCAGACGGCTTCAGGGGCCTTTCTGTGCAGCTCTAGAGTAGCAGCACAAGTGATTATGCCAAGGAAAGCGAGTCACACTTTGGCAAGGCAGGAACCACCGCGGCACCCCCAGCCAGCCCATCGCACGCAGCCAACACTTCTCTTGGACAATGGTTTTCATCCCCCAGCTCTCTCCATGACTGACTTACAAGTCATAAGGTTGCTTGATGTTGAAATACCCATTAAACTCAGAAAAACAAAACACAAAAAAAACCACCACCACTTTTTTTTTTTCATCCCAGGTCCAATTTTTTGCGTTGGATGTTTAAAAATGCTCCGCAGTCAATCGCATTTCAGAGGGAAGAGAGACCTAGAGATGCTAAAGGCAGAAATTGGTGCATACACACATTTTAACACGGGTATCTGCAAGAGAGACGCGGGGCCAGGGCCGCTGCAGGGGAGCTCTTGGGCAAGGCTGAGGAGACAGGCCCAGGCTGACCAGAAACGGAGCAATTGATGCATTTTTGTTGGTTTATTTGCTGTTTAACTGCTGCTATTCAGCGCAGTTGGTCAACTTTCAATGCAGTGTTTGGACAACAAAATAAATATTTAACAAAGCAATTTAGAAGGGAAACAAACAGAAGCGTGACCCATGGCCTTTCCTTGCAGGTGCCTGAATTTCCACCTCAGGGCTCTTTATTAAGGTCTGAGACCTGATACTAACGTTCACAGGGGTAAGTACCCTGGGGTACTTTTTGTACAGGGGTACAAAAGCAGCACGCAGCTAATTACGTCTCACGATACCAGGGGCATCGGCTACTCCAACTCTCCTTCCACCAGGAAAAGGGACCAGAAGGCAGGAGTCTCTCTCAAACAACGACGTTTAGAAACCACCAGGTCTGGTGTCAAGAGGAAGCATTGCATGTTTACCCAAAACAACAATAAAAGATGGGCACCCAGGGGACTTCAGTGCCCAAATCCCGCTTTCTCACACACCGGAGTGGCACAGTGGCTTTCCAAAGCATAGCTGAACGTCTCTGTTATTAAGCCTGAGAGTAGGAATACCCACGGTTTGGCTCTTAAACAGCTGCAAAAAGCATCCACGTCCCTTCCCACCCTGCGCGGAGGTCTCTGACCTGACAGAACAGCACGAGGAGCCCCACAGCCCAGCCAGCCCCAGCACCCCCCTCTCACTGCCGCCGGATCGTCCCCTGGCAACCCGGCGCATCCATTTCACACATCCCACACGGCGTGAAACGCTCCCCCAGCGAGGCATCATCTCGCGCACGACTTCGCACTCCTCTCCTGCCACCGAGCCTGATGCTGCCTGAGACTCACCCGCCACCAAAACATCATCACCTGGGATGAGTCAGGGTTTAAGACGATCGACACCTCAGGGCTGCCAGCAACCCCGCTGTTCCCCTCCCACTGTTGAGTCCTTCAACTTTAGGGCAGTTTTGTGTATGTGGACATCACCTCAGCCAAGCATTCTGGGGTCCCAGCAATGGAGACTGAACCTCTCTGGTGGTCTACCACTTCCCTTTAACTAGTCTACCTCCCCCATCTCATTACAGCTCACGTTATCGCAATCATCCCCTGATTAACCAGCAGAGCCCTTGCTCCTGGGCAACGCTTTGCAGGTGTCAAAAGCCAAGGTGCAAAGTCTGTGGCTTGGAGACAAGAAGAACCTCTCCCTGCAAACCTCGGTGGTGGCCACCCCAGCGCCCACAGGGAAGGCTGCCCGAGGAAGAGGAGGCGTTACCTGGGTGAGGTGCGGGTTGGGGTTGAAGCCACACTGGTTGCAGACTTTGCTGTGACACTGGGTGCAGGCGTTGAAGTTGGGCTGGCCGGGGGAGGAGGTGAGCTCCGTCGTCTTGCATATGGGGCAGAGGGTGCTGCTGGGGAGGGGGGCGATCTGCGGGACCGAGTAGGGAGAGGTAGGAGTGCTGCCCCGGTCCGGAGACACCGAGGGAGACCTCCCCGAACCCTGGCTCCTGGCATCCACCTGTAGCATCTTCCGTGGTCCCTCCGCCGACGGTGCGGGCTGGCCCCGGCCCCTCATCTCCCGGGGGCTCTGGGAGCTGGGCGCAGTCTGCGCGAGGGAAGGGGATGGTGACCGCTGGCCTGCGGGCTGGTCCAGCTGCTCCGGTCTCCTCGGCGCGCTGAAACACCATTAAAAATACACAGAATAAGCCCAGATTTAGTACATTCAAATCATGGCAGTCAACGCAGAAAACCTCTACAACACCCCCTCCGCCCCCAAAGCGCCAGCTCAGCTGAGGAGGCACGGCCGAACCAGGCTGCAAACGGGGGAAACCCTTCGGATGGGCAGAAGGATACGCTTTACCTTAGGAAACGAGGCACGATTTCAGCTTTCTCTTATATAACCCCACAGCAGAGATGTAATTGAATTATTCGGCGTATTCCCAGTTGAACTTTGGTCAGAAATTTGCACAGAAAACAGGAACGGGAAGTTCGGGGCGGCTCTGCCTCCTGCCAGCCAGGGGCGCCCCGATACTTCTCCAGCACGAAGAGGCAGCAGCAACTCCGGTTTGCAGATTGCGGGGCCCTTTCTGCCAACCCACCCTAAACCATCTCCTCACAACCTACTTTTATGAGCTGCTGCGAAGCAAAAGGACTGTAAAGAGCCCTATTCGCCAAAGGAAAACCCCTCCGGAAACCCAAAGGGGGCAGGAGAACTACTTATACCCTCTGGTTCATCAAGCTGCCCCCATGCAAGTCACAGGTGAAAGCAACCGAGGGCTTGTTTCCCCGAGAGCCGCAGCAGTGGGAAATTAAGAGAGAGGGCATCAGCTCTGCTTTAGTAATCGTTACTAAATCCAGAAACATGGGGAAGAGGAGCTTAAGTGGGCTGGCTGCCCCCCAGCTGAACCGTATTCTGGTTGATGGGAGTCTTGGCTGGGCAGAAAACCAGCCGGGATGCACCAGGTGGCCAGGACAGGGCTACGAAATCTTCCCGTGAAACCCCAAGCTGCCCAGAAGGAGCAACGCTGAGCTCGACGTCGTGCCCGCTGCTGCTCAGGCAGCAGTGCCCGCAGCCTGCGTAGGATGCTCAGCGCCCCGCAGCGTGTGCTCCCCGCAGCTCAGGGAGAGGGACCAGTGGCCCCAGGGAGCTCCGGAGCATCTTCAGCTGCAGAGGCTTTGAGTTGTGGTGCTGGAGAGCAGGGCACGAGGTCCCGCACGTCCCAGCTCCCACGTTATCTCAGTGCAGGTGCCCTGCCCCGGGCTGCTGGCAGACCGCGAGCGCGTGAGAGCGAATCTGCGATGGAAGACGTCTGTGTAATTACGGGGGGGTTGAGGTAACAGAATCATCCGATACACGTGCTCATCAAGTGTTTCTCAAAAAGGCAGAAGCCCTCGTGCCCTTATTACCTGCGATCTACAGCTGTTTAAGGAGAAATATTACTCAGACTCTCAAATTTAATAAATTGTTGATTTACCCAAGCAGGGTCTGACCTTATAAAGGTTTAAAAAGGGAACTTAAATGCATAAAACTAATGAAATTCAAAGTGCATGTTGCCACAGTAATAGGAAGCCGGATGAAAATAAATATTAAAATAGCACTTTGGGAATATTTTTCGGCTGCAGATTGAAACCCACTTCTCTGAAGGAGGAATCGCACGATAATAATAACAAAGCAAAGCAATAAGGGAGTAAGGGATCTGCTCCAGCCTAAAGAGCAAACGGCACCTGGCCCTGCAGCAAGACACCCGCAATAAGCGTGGTTCGCGCACGCTGCTCCTCCATCCTGAATTCTGACGCCCTTGGGTCGGGAATTAGGATTCGCCTCCTGATGCCGAGGGCTGCCGAGCTGCTGCCCCATAAAACACGTGGCATCCGAACCTGGTGGGTACGGGAGAGCTCAGTCCTAGGCACCGGCAGAAAGTACCGTCGGAGAGCAAAATGCATTTTGTCTCCATAAATTTAATTCTTATAAACCCAGGGTTTATGCATTAGAATACGTACTATCCTAATGGTGTATTAAACAACACTGAAATCACAGTATTTGAAAAAATTAAGGTCTACGCGGTCAAATAACCGTTGTTTGGAGCAAGAGAGTGGTTATTCCACTGCAAATTTCACAATTCAAAAGTTTGCCACCAAGCGGGAATTCTGACTCCGAGCCGGCTCTGACCACAGCAATGCCACTCAACTACGGATTTGCTTCCCAGCTCAGGGAGAAATGGAAAAAACTTGCAGCAGCCACCCACGGTGGAAGCCTTTAGCAGTATATTAGTAGCTACCACCTATTTTTGCAGCTGGTATTGGCAGAACTAGCAGTCTGGATTACTCCGTTCAAGTATCTTTCTTTAAATAAAGGTTAATTTTTTTGCTTAATGATTTTTTTCCAGCAAATCAAGGTGAGGAGCACTGTACCTCTAAAGCTGCTCCGTCAAGAGGCGCTGCCACACAAGGCACAGACAAGTTTACAACGTTTCCTACCCAAAACAGTCTGCGGCTCTCTTGAAAAAGCTAAAACCCGTGAGAAACAAAATACACAAAATGCTGTTATTTTGCCTTGAGCATCATCCCCGGCGCCGGAGAGGGAGGAGGGCAGTTGGGCACTCGCTGCCCTGTGGCACAGTGCTGCTCCAGAGATGCTCTCCCAGCCCGGGACGGAGCTCCTTCCGGCTCCCTTCGCCTTTTCAGGTGCAAAGAAAAGCCGTGCACCACCTCCATCCTGCTCCCAGCAGCCGTGTCACTCTGTGCATTTGTATCATCGCTGCATTTATTTATTTTATAATTACCCGAGACGCCTCAGCCGGCCGGTGACATGGGCTGGGCTGTCTCTCGCTTGCATCAGTTGAGCGCGTCCATGAAATGTAAAGACCAGTAGGAATCATCTCGTCTGTCAAATACAGTAACCGAATACGGGAGAGATGCCCCAGGGAAGAACAGGAGAACAGCCGTATTGAGTCAGATGCCGGCCCACGCTCGTTGCATCTTTTGCTAGGGCACTCCAAGGTTTGTATGTCCTGTACCCACCTATGAACCCTTTTGCTGTCGTCGCACAAGTCCAAATTGCGGCTCGTCCCCTTTGTTTCCGTACAGCTCTCTTTATCCCTGACAAAAACATTAACTAGCAGCGGGATGCTAACCAGTCCCAAAGGAATTCCACCCCACCCCACCTCGGTGCCACTAGGTCGCTCGTTAACAATTAGATTGAGACGTCTTGATAAGGCAGGATTTCACCCGTTTGATGGGGGCTGTATTGATTTTGCGCCCCCCTCACTGTTGAATTAGTCATATTGGGTGATGCTCAGTCAAACGTCTTTGCCGGGTCCGAATTCATCAGCGCTCTCACAGCTACCAACAGAGTTATCATTTTGTCCATGTAAAAAATATCCAGTGCGTTTGACTAAGCTTATTAACAATTATACCATCGAGGTTTCCATTTATTATAGTCTGTCTATTAATGCTTTATCAAGCGAAGGTCAGGCAGGCAGCTCTATTAACGCGCCCGCAGTCACTGGCAGGTTGGGCAGACAGGAAGACGCCGTTTTCTTCTGATTTTTTTTATTTTTAAATTGAAAAACGGCGGCTTGCTTCTTGCTTTCTAAACCTCCCTCCGTTCCCCAGCGCGAGGCTGACGCAGCATCGCTCTGAGCCGCAGACAGGCTCCTGCCCCGCCGCGGCCCAAGCAATGCCCGCCGCCAGCCCTCTGCCCCTCCGCCTCTTCCCCAACCTCCTCCACGGTTGTCGGAGCTCAACTCCGACCACCCTTTGACCACGGGGCATCGAACCAGCCACGGCCGCGGACGGCACCGGCCTCTGCTTTCTGCAGAGAGGAATATTGCATGGCACCGCCCAGAAGTACGCGGGGTGGCCCTGGCTCTGCAACGTCCCCCAGTTTCACTCCCAGCTCTGCGGCGGATCCCTGCCACCTCTCTTACCTTCCCTATGCTGTGTAAGAAGCACCTGCCTGTCTCCCGACGTGAAGAACTGCCAAAAAAAAAAAAAAAAACAAAAACCCACAAAAATTAACCCTCAGCTCTGTGCAAGAGGGCAGGCTAAAGTGCACGTTGCTTGCCACCGAGCCCGGGGCTAAAAATCACCCCGACAGATTAATCCGTACCCAGGTCTGCGTCTCCATCAGATACTTCTGATTAAAAAGGCGCGGAACTTCCCTTGTTCCACTGGGGAACAGGCAGGGACATGAAACCAGCCCTTCTATTTAGGGCTGGTGCGAGCCTCCTGGCAGGCTGGGAGGAGATGGAGAAGGACGAGGAGGGAGCAGCTGACTGAGATGATCAGAAGCACGAGCAGCATAACGAAAACCCAGGGTCAAAGCGATCCTCCACCAAATCGAGCGGTGGAGGATGTCACAAGCACCTCAGATTTCTTTCCTGTCTGATTTTTTCCCTTCCGCAAAAATGTCAGGTTTTTCACTGAAACAGCAAGAGTTGGGAAGGCTTGAAAAAACAAAAATCCTATTTACAGCCCAAACAAATGTTCGATTGTTTGCTGGTTAATGTTTAATTTCAGAAAAAAATTATTTGTCTTAAGCCTAACTTTTGACGGCATAGCGGCGCCAGTGAAAAGACGTCAGCAGCTTTAAGGAAGACGAAAGCCATACGGTGACAGAGCAGTGGTTTACAATCCCGCTCCAGTAAATTGGTACAGCCTCGTTATTTGGGAATTCCCAGGTAAAGTCAGGGCCTGTAGAAGGGAACTGCTCTGATTTCAATCACGTAGGTTTGCTGGTGCCACGAGACTTTTACAGACAAGACCCAAGCTTGGAGCCAGCACCCCAAGAGGTGTCAACAAGTCCTTTTCCATACAAGATGCTGCCGTGGGAACAATAACCATTGCAAGGGAAATGCCAACACCGTTAACATCTTGGCTGTAAAATCATAGAATCATAGAAAGTGTTGGGTTGGAAGGGACCTCTAAAGGCCATCTAGTCCAACCCCCCTGCAGGCAGCAGGGACATCTTCAACTAGATCAGGTTGCTCAGAGCCTCATCAAGCCTGGCCTGGAATGTCTCCAGGGATGGGGCCTCCACCACCTCTCTGGGCAACCTGGGCCAGTGTCTCACCACCCTCAGTGTAAAGAATGTCATCCTAATGTCTAATCTAAACCCGCCCTGTTCTAGTTTAAAACCATCGCCCCTCGTCCTATCGCTGCATGCCCTTGCCAACAGCCCCTCCCCAGCTTTCCTGTAGGCCCCCTTCAGGGACTGGAAGGCTGCCATAAGGTCTCCACGGAGCCTTCTCTTCTCCAGGCTGAACACCCCCAACTCTCTCAGTCTGTCCTCATAGCAGAGGTGCTCCAGCCCTCTCATCATCTTCGTGGCCCTCTGCTGGACCCATTCCAACAGGCCCATGTCCTTCTTGTGCTAAAATCAATAATGACGTTAACCCAAATCTACACACATGGCTGGTAACTCGGTCTTGTTCAGGCGTGGTGTGTGGAAAAGCTCGAGAGAAAGGATGTGCAGTGGTTTCCCCCTCATCTCACGTCCCCCCCTTTGAATGCACCAGTCATGTCTGTCTGCTCGGCTGCCACCAAACCGCGGCAGTGCTCACATCCGCGGGGGCTTGGCATTTTTGGTCCAAGTAAATCCTTCAGGAAATGCAACTGGGAAGCATGAACCGCATCCCTTTGTCTGGAGGATGTTTAAATGGGTCTCCTGCTCGCTGGGCAACCGATCTAATTACTGCATTATAGTAGATAAAAAGAACATGAAAACAAATGGCACCATCACTTTACAAAGAGCATGCCGCCTTCAGGCTTTCCAAAGGAGAGCCGGATTTGTCCGTGGAAGGGAGCTCCTAGCTTCACATCCGTATCAAAAATAAGCAAAACGGGGACAAGCAAGTCCTTGCTATGAGTAGAAAAAGAGGAAAACCAAATGACTGCTCACCTGCAGTAAAACCAAGGGTACAAGGTGCAAACGCACCGAGGTGAAGCATGGAAAGAGAGAAGACGTGTAGACACTCACACCCAAAAGAGGGAGGCTGGGTTAATGAACGAGAATTAGAGCTGCTCAGCTACGAGCAGAGATTTGACCTAGTTGGTTCAACTGAAACCCGACATGAACATCCACATGACTGATTTTAAGAATCACTGAACATAACCTATTTAGGAAAAAAAAAAAAAAGAGGTAGTTAAGCAGAGGGGGAGTTGCACTCAAGGTTAAAATGGCACTGGGTTTGACTCAGAGAAACATAATTCCTGATGCTGATGGGTCGGCATAGGAACTGCGTGGGATACTATCAAACATTAGCTGGTATACACCGCCTATCAGCAAGTCAGACTCGAAAACAGGATGTGCAACCTTTTAATAAATAAACAGAAAAAGAAGCGCCTGACGCGGAGGGCCTCCGGTTTCAGCCCCGTGTACTGACAGTCCCACAGGAGCGATGCTAAAACATCCACCGAGCTTGGGAGGCTCACCGACGGCAGCCTCCCAGCTCCGAAAGTGCTACGTCCAACACGGGGAATTCTCTATCGGACTATGCTTTGACAAAAAAAAAAAAAAGAAGCAGTTACAGAATCAAAAATCAGCCCCTGCTTGAATACAAGTGCCCCCGGCTTAATTACACTGATGTCCGCGCGGGAAGAAGTTTATAGTAGAAATGTGTGTGCTGGATGGTTTAAAAACAGCGAACGCCACGCGGCTGAAAATGAAACAGAAAATATGAAATGGTGACTAGAAACTGTCAGGCAGTATTTTATTAGATGCCAACATGAGCACTCTTGCGAAAGGCCACGGTGTTTAACGAATTGCTTTTGTGAGGAGTGGAAAAACCCTGTTCTCCTGCAGCTCTGTGCTCCGGGGCTGCTTTATCTCCATCCGGCATTTTCCCTGCGACCGAGGCATCCCTGAGGCGCGTCTCCTGATGCCCAACAGGGCATTTGAGCTCCTTGCTGGAGGGTTTCACCCTGTCCGGGTAATCATTCGGGTCCCTAACCCCCTCCCACATACCAGTCTCACAAGCACAGAGGAACACGATATCCTCTTACCCCCGCCCTCCCGGTTAACCCCCGCTGGGGCTGGGGTTCATGGAAGGGGCTGCCAGGCAGGCGGCGGCATAAGCCACCTGCACTTAACGCACCAGACTAACGACCTTCCCCAGAGGAACGGCATCCCGGCACGATGCTGCCGTGGGGCAAGCAGCACTGCGATGCACGGCGTGCCACCTTCCTCCTCTGGTTTTGCAGAAGATAACACACGCGGCGCTGTTGCCAGCTTTTCCCTTACTTTAAAATGCAGAGGTCTACGCAATCCATGGAAAGGTAACAAGAACCATAGGTTGTCCGGTTTACATCCACGTTACAGGTGCATGACTCGGTATTATGCAAAGTCAAGATGAGGAAAAGCCTCGGCCCACCACAAACCAGTTGTTCTCCAACTTACTAGCCTCCTGTCTAGTTCAGCCGAGAATCAGCCACGAGCGAGCGCATCAATGTCACGCACGCTGCCGTAGGAAGCACGGTTGTCAAGAAGCGTCTGCCATCTTATTAGCTGAATCCTACGTACCAAAAGAGGGGTTTATGAACGATGTAAGCTCTAAATAAACATCTACTAGCTTATTTTCATTCCTGCACACTGCCTTTTTGTGTTCGTGAATCATTATCGAATGCAGTTGGACTGGATGATCGCTGTAAGTCCCTTCCAACTCAACCATTCCATTCCATTCCATTCCGTTCCATTCCGTTCCATTCTGGTTTAATTTTGCTATGTGGCAAATAAATACTGAATTTGCACCTAACTCGGTCTTGGTTGGACTAAGCATTTTCCGAGTACCTGACCCTCCCTGGGGCGCTCTGCAACGCAAAACTGGAGCAAGGGCTGCTTGCGCCGACCAGCCCAGCGTCCCCAACTTCTCCCCAGAGATTCACAAGGTCTGATGTCCCCTAGTCACCCTGCGTAGACCATGATGAATATCTGCAACTGAATGCAAGGCAACTGATCCTTATAGAGTCCAGAGCAGCCCAAGACCTGAACCGGAGTCAGGGGAGACTTTTGCGTTATCTCCCACGAGCCCTCGCAAGCCACAAGGTCGCCAAGTGACCCCCAGACCACCATGTGCTGCTCTGAGGAGCTGCTTTTTCAGCTGCTGATGCCTGAAATGTGCAGCCACCGCTGTCGGGATCTTGGCCAAGCCCCTCAGAGCCACCAACAACTGGAATGACAGAAAAGCCTGCAGGTAATGGTCTCGGTCCAAAATATATCAAAGAGATTTCTTCTGAGATAGCTTTACAGGAGCAGGCACGCCGAAGCTTGAAAGATTTGAACGGGTCTCCTTTTCAAGTGATATAACTGTTGCTGAGAACATTTATGATCTTGAACTTCAAAGCATTAAAATGTCTCGGGGATAAGTGAGGTGTCCAATATCCCTTCACCCTCAGCACCAGGGAAAATCTGTTTCCTCTGTGATAGCAGAAAACTACATGTAAAGTAGAAGACACTGCTCGACGGTGATGCACTTAGCTGCGTGGCGCAAGGGGAGCGGCACAGCCAGCGGCGGAGAGCCAGGAGGGCGCAGATGAAGAGCAGGAGCCCTGGCTCTGCCGTGCCTGCGGACACGCCGGCCCTGGGGTGAACGGGAAGCTGCTGGATTTCTGACCCAGCATCTGCATCTCTCCAGGGACTTAGGAAGTACCTGGAAGATATCATAGAATCATAGAATTGTCCAGGTTGGAAGGGACCTTAAAGATCATCTAGTTCCAACCCCCCTGCCATAGGCAGGGACACCTCCCACTAGATCAGGTTGCTCAGAGCCCCGTCCAGCCTGGCCTTGAACACCTCCGGGGATGGGGCTTCCACCACCTCTCTGGGCAACCTGTTCCAGTGTCTCACCACCCTCATGGTGAAGAACTTCTTCCTAACGTCCAGTCTGAATCGACCCATCTCTAGTTTTAATCCACTCCCTCTAGTCCTACCATTACCCGACATCCTAAAAAGTCCCTCACCAGCAAGGAGGAACGGTAGCTCTTGCAGTGTATGGATGCAGGCGGTAGCTCAGTTTTGGACCATCGGAGGTGGTGAAGACCAGCCTTGAAGATCTTGGGCGGGGCTGGAAGGAGAAGAGGCAGTGGGCACCGCAGCCACTGGCCTCAAGGATACTGCTGAAGGGGAGGATGCTCAGCACATCTGCCCGACTGCAGGACTCATTAAGTACCCCCACGCTGAGCACAGCAAACTCCAGATTAATTCAGGTGAGGGCTGGGGGTGGCCATGCTCAGGGGATGCTGGGGGTGGCCACGCTCAAGGGATGCTGCAAGCTGGACAGTAAAGCGGGCTGCTGCTTGCAGAGCTCCTCTTTATTGCAGGACTTGGAAGGTCTGCAAGAAATGATGAAGAGCCCTGCCACCGAGACACGGCCCTGCCACCAACACCGGGGAGCACGTAGAGAAAGGGCGCCTTGAAATGGGGATAAATGTCCCCAGAAGTCACAGTGAGGTGCAGGCTGGAACCGCCTCTTGAAGCTGATTTCCACCTGTGGGTGGATGTTTGGCCTCCATATCCTTCCCGGGTCCAAGTGATTGCTGTAAGTCATTTATGCATGTTAAAAATCATAATCTAGAAAGGGTCACGACAATCTTGAAAATACCGCGGGCACCAGAAAGGACAAGTCTGACGGGGAGAGCACCCCAGCCAAGGAGCAACCGCTCCCCTCTGCGCCCACCCGTCTTATAACCGCGCTCTAGCAATTAAACGGTAAAAGAGCTGATTGCCACAGTCACTTTTAACTAAAGGCCTTTGTCCCGGTAAAGCTAAGAGCAGGTATTACTGTCCTGTATTTATGAAATGCCAGCAAAGTCAAAAGATAAACCACGGCATGAAGCTGAGGAATTTTTACGGCACGTGGTTCACGAAAGCTTATCTTGCAAATCTACGATTATTCATAGAACATTCAAGAATTCAGCAGCTGGAAGAACAAGTTGAAAAACTGCAGAAGCAGCTCCAGACGGCGCAACAGCGATGCCGGCGTCAGGAAAGACAAATTGACAAACTGAGCGAGATGGTTCAGTGACAGAAACAAAAAGACATACTGGCAGGGAAAGGCCGTGCGATTCTGCCCCAATGACTATTTAGAAGTTGTACGAGTACCTGCCTAGAAGCCATGAATATCCGTTTTCACTTTGCGAGGCCAAGAAATTTAGTTTAAAGAGCCTCAAGAGCCTCTCTGATTGTAATTGGCGGCAACACAGTATTTTGCTTAGGTTGTTAACTATTCCCTAAAGCAATGCAGGATAAAGCTACCTGCCCTCGACTTCGTCGCAAAGCGCCTGCTTTGAGGTGCCAAAACTGACGACAGCAACTTTCAGTGAGGGTGAGATTCAGCCTCAATCTACCGCGGGACTGGAAAAAAACCACACAAATACGCATGACTACTATAATTTTTAAAGTTTGTTAAAAAAGAAATTAAAAGCAGCAGGCGGAAGGGTAAGAAAGGGGAGTTTCCATGGCACCCGTTAGCACATTAAAGCCTCAGGCACAAGAAAGGGTTCAAGGCATGGCCATAAGAAGGCAATATAATGAAAGAGTGGAGCAAATAAGGCTACAGGAGTAAAAGGAAATCCTTCAAAAAGTAAAAATTGTATCTAGACGAGGAAAAAACAAAACCCCCTAAATCTTTGGCAAATTAAATTTAAAAACCTAATAAAGCATGCAAAAAAAAAAGAAAAAAAAAAAAAAAAAAGTCCTGCAAGGAACAACTCATAAATTGGGCCAGAAAAAAGATTTTCTAAAACTTTAGAAGTAGGAAATCTGCCAAAGAATCTGGGAAACTGAAAGAAGATTGAAATGCAACAGAAATATTTAAGGAATGCAAGACTGTTAAAGGAAAGATAAACGCGACACTTGCCATGCTGTTTGCTAAGGAGAAATTTATGAAGGTTCCCACACACCAGAACCATTTCATATACAGGATTAGTCTGAAAAATGGTCTCACTAGGAGAAATGTTAGCATAAAAAATCCAGAAAGAAAGAAGGAAGGGAAAAAAAAAGAAGTAAAAGACGGTGAAATAAGGAGAAGCCTTCTTGTGGGTTAATAACTCATCCCGATTTAGAACGCCAAAGACAGAAGTAGATGGTCAGGTTTTCACAAGTAGAGTTACAGGACCCTGCCATGGGATAAATAAATGGGATATATTCATAAATGGCCTGGGAAGGAAGGAAATGAGGAGGGGGACAAGTCTGTTGAGCCATACAAATTTATTCAGAGTATTCAAAGCTAAAACTGAATGCAAAGAGCTTTAGAAGGCTCTCCTGAAATGGATGTCTTGAAACGCCGGGGCAGGTGAAATCCAAGGTCAAGAAATGCAGAGTAATGAACAGAAGGTAAGACAACCATAGCCACACGTACTGATGGGCCCTAAATGAGATATTGCCGCTCTGCAAAGAGTTCTTCAAGCCAGTTTGGACAGTTCTCAGAAAATGTCAATTTAAAGCTCATCAACAAATATAGAACGATCTACAGAAAAATAGACAATTAAGTTATTTTGGGAAAAATGCATTCTGGAAAGCGATTCAAAGAGAAGAGCAGAGGCAGCCCGTTCCCTTGACTTGCTTCTGGCTTTCCCCCTGCCCTGCTAGAAAAGGTCTGGTTTTGCAAGGCTCCCTTTGGAGTTTTCGGCTTGATTCAGTCGGGGAGCGGGAGGGATTTCTGCGGCTGTTGGCCCATTGTGGGTAAGTGCTCCAACGCCGAGAGTGGTTTTGCTGTTGGATGGTAAAAAGGGATAAATCTCTGGGGTATGGCTCCACCAGGACAGCGTCCACAGTCCTGTCCCCACCACCCACGGGTCCCCATGCTTCTACGAACCCCCTGGCAGCAAGAAGTTTGCCTTTGACCATTAAGAAGCTGGGAAGACAGCAGGGCCCTTTTTTTGGATGAGTTCCACCCATGCTCCAAAATTAAAAGCTGATGCAAAAAAATGTATCATTATCCATCTCCGTGACAGCTTGAGTCAACCGAACTCAGCCCGGAACGAGGAACAACACTCATTCCAGGCATAAAAAATAGGAAGATCCATCAGAAAGAGTAGTGCTGTTAAAAAAGAGGTGGTAATGACATACCAGAAAGAAACTGGCTTGTATTTTTAGAAAAAGGAAAGAAAAACCCAGTTAAAACAGCAATTTCCAGGAGAGGAAGTCAGAGTACCATACTGCGGAGAGACACACGGCTCCTGGTGAACGCAGCGAGTGGCAACAGAAAAATCCTGACTTTGCACCCCTATTTGTTTGAGCCTGGGCTAATGGAACACGAGACCTAATATATTTCTTTTTTGCATCTGTGAAAAATTGCAGCATTTTTATCCATCCCGCAATTGTGTCTTTGCACCTCACAGCATTTTGGCCATCTCATACTTGTCCCTCCAACTCTTCCTCAGGCCATTTAGGTCCTTAATTATCTTTTTTTCTTGCCTCAGGTTACATCTAAGGTGTGGAAGAGTAATCAAGAGAAGATCGTTTGGGCAGGGGCTGAGGAAACAGGGATCAACTCATGTCCTCCCCGAAGGCCTCCAAGTACTGTGCACGTAGAGGGGTACACGGTAAAACGGATGCGCCCGCGCTTCCCTGCAAGGAGGAGACATTCCTGTCCAACGTGGCCAAACACCCTTGGGTGAAAACTTCACACCAAGTTGTGGCTGTCAGGAACACTTCTCAGCCGCAGACGTTTCTCCATCCCGGACGTTCTCCACACCGCCACACACGGTCCAACAATGTCCATTATTGAAGACAAGACGGTGGTTGCAAGTGCCTGCTGGGGACGCAGCCCTGGTGCTGCCAGCCAACTGCCTTGTGCAGGGTGGGGTGAATAGAGCTGCTTGTGTGTCTTTCTGGCTTTCGGAGATTCGAACTGGAAGCTCAAATGCCAAGAGCAAACCAAACTCACAATTAACAAACATTTTTGTGTGTAAAACGGGTCACTCGCAACAGGAAAGAAAAAGCTAACCCGAAATATAATGCATTCCCAATGCCGTCAGAGACACCATTAACTTCAGTGTTTCAAGCTGTTCAGTTTAAACATACTTTTGAAATAGGAGAGTCTGAAATTCCCCTGCCAAATTCTTTATAGGATCAAAGGAAAACACTTCTCCCGCGTCTGCAGTTCTTTGAGGTGCTTTGTCCCTGCATGCATTTCCCTGCCGTGCATACCTCAGACCAGAACATTTGTCCCCAAAGAGACTGACGCAGCTGCATATTTGATGTATCTGTCCTCGTGGTCCCATCAAAAGGCTGAACTTAGCAGAAATGGAAGCAGGTAAAATTTAAGGCTGACAAGTTTACTTGATAAGCGAACCGGATTTTAGACATGCTGGTAAGTAAAAGGCATTTTATTACTACCCGAAGCAGCTAGTTGATTTTGTTTGCACGTCTCAAAGAAAAAGAAGGATGTGATAATTTGTTCATTCAGAGGGTTTGGAACTGTATTTTTAGTTAACGATAGGTGGAAATTAAGTTGGTAATTACTGACATGGATTGGATGAAACTTGAGTTGTGTGGCCAACAGGAATCGTATCCTAACCCATTAACCGAGGCAGCTAGGAGATACTTCAAGATAAGAAAGGCAGATAAAATAAAGTACGAAAGGGATGCTTAAGGAGATACTTCTTTACATTTTTTCCCCAGAGTGATGTTTCTGGATGCCTTATTTTTGCCAGGTTAAGGTAACCCACGGCCTATAACGTAGTAACATGGACCATCTCTTCCACTCAAACAAGAACTCATGTTCTGTCATAATTTTAGTGTAGCCAGTCCAAACCCAGCCTAATAAAGCGGTAAACGGGCTCTACCCGCTCTGACAATCACCGCCGCAGAACGCTCGAAGGACAGCAAAGGACCGAGGACCACATGCCCCCTCTGCTGCTCTTCTGCCGCTGGGCCCTGGGCGGTAGGATCTCACCCGGAGGGAGGAGGGCAGGCTGGGGGTGCACTCGCAGGACCAGCAGACTCAAAGATCTCCACTCTATATAGAAATGGAAACAACCTGTCTTTTCCTCACCTGCTTCCCAGCTATGGGATTCCCAAGCAAAACATCCACAACAACTTGCAGACAGCAGGGGAAAAGGAGAAGGCTTGGAAATTTCCACTCCTTGGGACTACAAAGGGAGAGTCGGGGCAGATGCTGAGCAGCACTGACCGATTTACAGCCATGTAAGCAGCATCCAGCATCGCCTCCTCACGTACGCCGGCGTCAGGAGTATTTATGGAAAGCTACCGGTGCCGCCTGGCCCCGACACAATGTGCTCCAGCACTATCTGCTGCAGACATCTCGCAAATTCATATTGGAGCAGACGCAGCCCAGGGATGTGTTTTGGGAGCAGCCTGGCAACGGTTTCCTCACCCTCCTGAGAGCCATTCCAAGCAGGAGATGAAAGTGGAGAAGGTCCACAAGGGCAGCAGCCCAAAGGATGGCTACCAAAACCTGTCCACTCTTTGCCCAGGTGACCGTGCAGTTTTCGTATTGATAGCACTCCTGCTCCACCAAGAAACCTTGCTGTGAACGGGTTAAAATAAACCCAGAACATGGTGGCTTACCATCAGTGGGCAGAAGATGCAATTCAGGGGTGAAAGTGGGAAAGATCTACGTCAAGGACAACACGTGGTTCGCCGCGTCCTATTGCTGGTCCTACAAGGTCTACATGAATGGGTCCCAAACTTGGAGCCCCGCAACGAGTCCCAAACTTGGAGTCAATAACACAACAGAAGTCACCGTAGACAAGCTAATGAAAAAGCATATTGCAAAATTAAAATGAAAAAAAAAAAGAAGCAACCTGTAGACTTGGAGGTTATTGCCAAGCGCAATGAGAAGGGCTGTGACCACCTTCAACCCAGCTTGGCCAGGGCAACGTGTGCCCAACTGCGGTGCAGACGTGCCTTGAAAGGCTTCAACCATCAGCGTTTACTCTGGCAGTTAACTGGGAGTTTAGCATTTAAAAAAAGAAAGAAAGAAAGAAAAAACCCAACCAAACAACAATTTGTCTCCCTAAGAAGATTAATAGGTGCATTTAAAGAAATCAGTCTGTAGGCTTAATGAGAAAGAGGCAGCAAAATCCTAAATGTGAGACCTCCTACAGTTTTTCAGTCCAGCTGTACAATCAAATAATAGTTTATGTAACTAGGATTGGAACAAAATAAATTAAAAGTAATTTCATGTTTCATCAAAGGAAAAAGTACAGTTCGGAGTCAACGTGGAAAAAGATCTAGTTCAGCGCTGCGTTTTCCCCAAGCCTTTCGTGAGCTTCGTATTATCAGCTGATTTGTTTTTTGTCAAAAGAGGAAGGCAAATTACCAACTCCCTTAAGAACTTATTATACGTTTCCAGATTTCAACTATTCCTATTTTATAACTCGGAACTTCACATATCTGTAACCGAAATGTTTTCTTTAGCAGATGAAAGAAAAAAAAAAAACAAACCAAAAAAGCCCCACACTGTTTTTCCCCGGCTGCAATCTGTTTTTTCTGGTTTAAAAAAAAAAAAAAAAAAAAAAAAAAGTGGTTAACAGCTACAACATGTCAATCTTGGAAAGTAATTCCCACATACAGTTTCATCCTTTCGCAGACATTAAATATGGCAAAATCTCTTCACACTCCTCACGTCTAGACTGATGAAGGAGGGATGCAAGCCACCAACAGACCCTTTCTGATACTGGGGAACCCACGGCGGACCCAGTTGGGTCTCACGCGGGCTTGTAAGAGGGGCTGGACCTCTTTGAATCCATTTAATAGCTAAAAAAGACATGTCTAACATTGACTTCACACCCGCGTACAACTTCCAAGGACACGGCACGCTGAGAAGGAGCGCCCTGAGACCACGTCAGGAGAGGTCACATACCCCAAGCATCTCCTAACAGAGCTCAAAATCCATAAATAAAGTCAAATTCCAAAATAAACACCCGTATTCACAAGGCTACAATCCTCAGGAGAGCACCAGTCCTGCAAATGGATGTCCACTGGAGCCAGGCTCTCAGCTCAGCGTCAGCCTCATGTCCCTCTTGGGAACTGGAGAAACCTGTCAGCCCCCGTTGCCGGGTAAGACTCAAAACAGACTAAAAAGGCAATATTCTACTGGCAGGGAAGGAAAAAAAAAAAAGGAAAAAAGGTTCAGAGGCTGCTCTCAGTTATTGACTTCTGGCCTCTGAAAGTTTCCCTACCCCGTGACACCTACACAGACGTCTGAGCCTGCGGCACCCTGGCCCGGGTGGAGGAGGGCATGCCGACCGCCAGCAGGCCGGCTGGAACACTGAATTTTGTCACATCTGCGCCAAGAGACATTTTGGTCCAAGGTGATTTTTCCCCCCCCCCCCGTGGCCTTCAGAGGAGCTGTCAAACCCTCCACTGAAAGCTATTCAGCCTGCGAAACTGCTTTGTCACGTCTGAGAAACCGTGGTCCCCGGCAGGTCCCGGAGCCAAGTGAAGAACGGTTAGTCATACCTGCTCCGAGAAACTCAAAATTCAGCAACATTTCTCAAGCAGCCCGGATGCATTTTCCCTTTGAGTATCTGCTTGCTCTAGATTTGAGTTATAGCTGTCAAAAAAGGGGGAAACCCTCTGAGAAGAGGGCAGGAGATGCTCTTCTTGTGGCAGCAGAGGTTCAGGTGACTGCAGGTGGGACAGGCAGCAAGCCACAGGCGGGAGATGGCACCTGGGACCTCCCATGGGGTTCAGAAACCGCAGGACACCCTGGGCAGAAGTCACCGCACAGCACGGAAGCCTGCTCGCAGAGAATAAAAAAACACTGAGAAACACTGGGATGGCCTCGGCGGTCTTCAGGGAGGAGAGAAAGAGGTTCTCGTGGGCCAGAGGAGCCTGTGCAGAACTTGCTGCAACTCGGGAAGTCACTGAGTAACCACGATGCGGTGAGAAACATTGGTGTCCATACCCTTCCTTACCTCCTGTACCACCTACTGCCTGGCTGCGAACATGGAGGAGAGGGGCGTGGCGGACAAGGGTAGGACCATCACATCATCTCCAAAGGCTCAGCTTGGAGTCCTGACCCACGTGCCAAGGGCTGCCCCCACTGCATCCCGGCCACACAACGTGCCCCGTCATCTGGCTGCAGAACCAGAAATGAGTGACTGTGGCAGCCATCATCGCTCCCCACTGCGAAACCACCTGGCCAGGATGGCCCAGGTCCAAGGCTGGAAGGTGTCGTTATCCCTCGGGAAAGACACATGGAAGTTAAACCACATCTGCATGTCTCCGGCACGTGGACTAGTGCAGGCAAATCAAAGCTGCCTTTTGGCTTTGCAATGCAGAGCGTCTCATTTAAGATCTTAGTCGTTACCTTGTTAGTGGGACTATACGATGGGGTGTCTAATGGTGTCCACTAGCGGGTAGTGGCCCAGAGGCCTCCTCTGGTCCTGTGCTCCTACCTTTGCCCACCGGTACCTTACACCCACGTTACAGTCACTCGGCTCTTGGACAACTGAGCCCATCATGAGCAAGCGCTGATGGTCTCTGAGTGGAGACGTTCATCTTGGTTGCCCTGGGATAAAGGCTCTTCCTATCCTCAGGAAGTGAGAGGAGGAGAAGGGCAGGCTGCTGAGGTGACCCGTGAGCACTGGGTTTTCCAGAAGGACTGCTGCTGCTGCAGGGGACACTAAGGACAGGGACAGGAAAAAGGTGTGGGGACAGACTGGGCAGGAGAGAGGTTTTTTTGTTGTTGCTCTTCTTAGAAGATGCCTAATACACTTCACTGCATTAAATATACACGCGTTTTTCTTCTACAGACAATGACCTAGAAACACACGTAAATCATTTTTGACAAAAGAGAATGCACCAAACTATTTAATCACATCTTCAGGGGGAATAAAGCCAGTATGAACAGCTAATCTGCTGCACGTCACAGAAACTATCGTTTTGGGCTGAGGGAGGCTGTATATTTTAGGAGGTGAATCTTTTATTTAAGCCTTGTGTGATCATATATCCCATCGCACCCTCCGGTAAATGGCTTCCAGACTTACTTGTGCTCACTGTTTACGTACATTTCATTGCCATTTGGCTAAGTTGGGCCTCTAAACTCCAGATTTGGTTTTGCCTTTGTTAGCCATTGTAACGATCTCTACCACGCAGCGCCAGAAGCCAGGTTGGATGTCAATCCACCACTTCTCATCTCAAGCCAAACCATGACACTTTAAAAAAAAAAAAAAAAAGGAGAAAACAAACCAAAATAAAAATCACACTCAGACACGGCTTTTGGTGGATCTCGGTGGACGGTGTTCCTCTGCCTCCTCCTCCTCCGAGCGAGGAGCTCAGCACAGGCAGGGAGCTGCTGTCTTCTGCCCCACCAACACACTGCCCCCAGTCTGATAATGGGGCTGGGGTCTACCTTTGATATCAAACACGCAGCAGTCAGCTATAAAGAGGCCAAGGGTCAGCTAGATACCATCATTGGCACTGTTGAGTCATCTTTGAAATTAAATATGAGCAGAGTACGGGAGAGGAGGCCCCCAGGAACGCGCTTTCCACCCTCCCAGTGAAGCACAGGCCAGCGTTAATAGGATGCGATGATCCCACTCCCTCTCGTAGGCTCCTAAATAGCTCCTTGGAGGAGCTGGGTGTTCTCAGCGAGGAGCCAGCTCCCTGTATTTATAAAAACTTCGCAGCATCGGTGCCCTGAGAAGCGGTACGGCGTGCCCAGCGATGACTGACAGGCTGCACAGCAGCGCTTCGGGGTCACGCCACAGCTCGGCACCTCCAGGCACTAAAAAAGACCAAAAAAAACCTGCTCATAAGAACAGTCGTGCCCATGGATTGATGCAAAAATAACAAATCTGTCATTCAAACAGACATTTGAAAACACGGCGATGGCTCAACAGCGACGATCTCAATCTCAACAAAATATGTGCAACACTCAGAGCAGTTTACGATGTGTGGGACCAGGATGACCATCAGCACTTGCTGTCACTCACCAGCCCAAAAAAAACCCGAGCAGCACCCAGGAGCAGCGGCGCCCATCAGCGAAGGCAACGCAATAATCTCATTTCCACGTTTAGCCAAAAACCAGAGCGCCATTTCTGTGGAGCCCCTTTCACCCTACCCAGCTGCCTGGTTTCTGGAAACGCTGTTTGCAGCCCAGCTGCCCATCGCAGCCTCGCAAAGGTGCATCTCCTGCGCTGGGAAACAATCACAGAATGGTTTGGGTTGGAAGGGACCTTAAAGACCAGCTAGTTCCAAGCCCCCCGCCCTGGGCAGGGACACCTCCCACTAGACCAAGTTGCTCAGAGTCCCATCCAGCCCGGCCTTGAACACCTCCAGGGATGGGGCATCCACAACCTCCCTGGGCAACCTGTTCCACCGCCTCACCACCCTCACAGGAGAGGAATTCTTCCTAATATCCAATCTGAATCTACCCTCTTTCAGTTTGAAACCCTTACCCCTCGTCCTGTCATTACACCCCCTGATCCAGAGTCCCTCCCCAGCTTTCCTGTAGGCCCCCTTCAGGTACTGGAAGGCTGCCATAAGGTCTCCACGGAGCCTTCTCTTCTCCAGGCTGAACACCCCCAACTCTCTCAGTCTGTCCTCATAGCAGAGGTGCTCCAGCCCTCTCATCATCTTCGTGGCCCTCCGCTGGACCCATTCCAACAGGTCCATGTCCTTCTTGTGCTGAGGACTCTAGAGGGGCACGCAGTGCTCCAGGGGGGGTCTCACCAGAGCGGAGTAGAGGGGCTGCATCACCTCCCTCCACCTGCTGGCCACGCTGCTTTTCATGCAGCCCAGGATGCGGTTGGCTGATATTGCAACAGGATTCCTGGAAAGACACCCTCAGCTGATGGCGTGCCATTGTGCCCGTCATGCCGGGGGAAACCAGCGAAGAGGCAGCAGAGAGAGGCAGGGTTTGCGGCAGGCAGGCTGCTCTGGTCTGCCAGGGAGGCGTCCAGACACACAGCGAGTGTTCCTCAAACTGGAATGTGCCACGGCACTCAGCACCTATTTGCGCTGAATTGGCAACGTGATGGGAAGCATCGAAACGGGCTCAGTTCACGGGGCAGAGAAAAGAAACGGCTTTGTTCAGGCACCTTGGAGAAGCAGAAGCCAGCCCGTCGCGCCAGCCGGCAGGACCCACGGCGCGGAGGGACCCACCGGTCCCAAGGGACGCGGTCCCTCCAGCTGTGGCACCGCTGAGCATCAGCAGAAGAGGTTGACCACCAGCACTCGGGATTTTTGGGGCACAGAAAGCATCCCTGCCATAGCTGCAACCTGCCCAAGAAGGAGCCAGAGAGTCCTCCCACTCCTCAACAGGGCAAAGGAAATCAACCCTTCCAAACTCTTCCACGTTTTGCTTCCCGTGAGCAGAAGCGGACGGCACAGGTACAGCCCAGCAGCCCCCTCGCACAGCGAGAAGGCGAAGGACCGCGCCGTCAGTGCAACACCCAGCTTGGTTCCAGCAGCGAGAAACCCCAACCCGTGAAGCGGATTGCAAATCTGTGTGTTTGTTTTGGAAATAAAGGCATTAATATTTGATGCCAAACGTTTGGAATATTGATGAGCACATTCACGGAAGAGGTTTTGGAGTTACTTAAGCACCCAGAATCACGCCGTCTAAATTCAGTGGCCTAATGGCTGCTGTCAGAGCCATCAAAAGCATGTAAAACACCGCTTGCTGGAGGGAAGACGCGTGGCAGCTGACACTGCCTGCCCATCACGGGAGAGGAAGACGAAGTGAAGCCCGGTGGGACATTTAACACAGCAAATATTTTGACTCGATCCATCAAGTAAGCCGTTTTCCACTCCTCCTTTTACCTTTTATTTTGCTCACACGAGGTTTGCGAGCTTGAAGCGCTGCGCACCCGTTCTTCCCCTCCTCGCTTAAAGCCAGCCTCGGCTCCCTCCTGACCCTCCAAAGGCCTTCGAGCAAATAAACCGGGACGTCCCAGGGCGGGCGCGGGGCAGGCTCTTCCGGAGTGCCAGCCCCCGCTCCAGCAAAAGGCCAGGCAAAAGCTATTTTAATAGTTGTGGAAAAAGTTTTCCAGCGACGCCCGTGACGGTGACGTCTCCGCACGGTCCCACTCGGGGCTCCGTCTCGCTGGGGACAAGCGGCACACGGAACCAGAGAGGGAGCCGGATTTCTCCGCACCCGCGGGCCCTGTCTGTAGGCACGTTTTCCGCCACATGGTCTCAGCTGACGGCCTTATTTCTAGCACAGTCGTATGAAAATAGACATCGACTGCTTGTTTCTGCAAGCTTGTGAAAAAAACGGAGAAACTTGATTTTTTTTTTCTTTTTTTTTTTTTAAATTGCTTCTATGTATATACTTATTACCTATTACCGCTATGGTGCTCCCGGCAGGAAAACAAGCCAATGCCCAGCAAATGCAAGTGAGCTACCAAAAGGGCAGAATGGAGCATCCGAACTACGCTAAGGCTTTTTCCAAACTTGAGCTCTTTCCTCTAATTTGGAGGAGTGCTCCTCTCAGTGCTCTTTCTGCCACGCGCTTTCCTGCCACCCAATTCTTCCGGCCGCCGAACGCTAAATGCTAATTTAGCTTCCGACCGCCCGATGCTAAACCTATACAGCCAGGTGAACGGGACCGACGCTCGACTCGCCGTTCCAAGCCAAGCCAGGACTTTGGGGGACTGCTCGCGGCACAGGCGGGAGGCGGATGGAAACTTCCCTTCTTGGCCGCCTCAAGACCTTCAGCTCGCAGCCTGCCTCCCTGGAGACTTGAGAAATTCTGGGGTATTGAGTAAAGTGGCTTCTTTGTCATGGAAAGCAAAGGTCTCCCGAAGGTCTCGGCCACGGGAGGAAGCTTCCTCCCAACCTCGGAGCCCAGCGGCCAGCCCGGCTGTTTGCAACACGTGTCTCCCAGGCTCCGGAGGAACGGCCGTGCTAAAAGCACCGCCACCGCCGCCAACGGCCCCAGTATTGGTGGCCGGTCCTCAACGCTTCCCAGGAGACCGACCCTCTTCCCTTCTCCCTTCCTTCAGCCTTAGCTCACGCATCCAGGCATCAAAAAAAGTCCTTTACAAGCTCCACAGCGGAGCAGGAGACAGACGGGAAACCTGAATGAAGCGGGCATAACTCAGGCGCAGGCAAATATGGTGGGAAACAGCAATAAAGTCTCTCTTCAGGATACCACGAAAAACAGCCACCTAAAGCGCCGTGCCCCAAGCTACGTTTCTAAACTAGGGCTCGTCCCCGCTCCGCCATCCGACCCCTTTCCGTCAGTCCCTTGGGCTGCACCGCAAAACGCGCTTGTCCCTTCTGCTCCTTGGAGGCGCCACCCAGGACTCCACCGCCGGGCAGCTGGGAAGTTTCCAGTCCAAATGCATCCCCGACCAATTTGCGTTCCTTTGATCCCAGGGGCTAATAACGCTCTGTCTTTTCATCTCCTCTCAGGCACGAGAGGCTCCGTTTGTGCGGGCGGACACAGAGCAGCCCTTCCCTCCCTCCTCCGACAGCATCCCCTCGCCGAGCACCGGAGCCGGGCACAGCGGCCCTCGGTGAGACTTCAGCCTCGCACAGGGGTTAAGGTCTTCTCATCTGCCTGGTGCCATCCCGCACCGCGTTTGCCTTTTCCAGAGCCGCCCCCCGCTGAGCGGAGCCAAACCGTCTCACCGCCCGGCACCGCACGTGGCATCCTCCCTCCATCCTCCGGCACCGCCGCCCCAAGCCCCCCAGCGGGAAATCAGTTTATAAATCGTGGTAGGTGTGCTCCAAGGCGCCTTCCAGCTCACACCACGGGGTGACTCCGTGCTGCAACCCGCTGCGCAGGCGTCACTTCTGTCGGACGTTTCCTGCTCTCGGAAGCCGCTCCATAGCGCCGGCGCAGCTTCTTGAAAACAATTCTTACGGATTTCGAAGCAAGAGCCCGAAAGCCAGCGCCCCACATGAAAGGTATTCAGGCTGTTGCCTTGTACGACACAAAGCAAGTGGTGAAAAATCGCACAGAAAAGTAACTACACTACTGGGGTTTCCGTTGCAAACCCTACGGATTTGGGTTACTTCATTCAGAGGGGGAAAAAAAATAAATAAACAATTGCCCAGATATTAAGAGAAATTCCCTTTCCTCTCCCTTGTCACTTGGGATTTCTGGAGCGGTACTTTTGCCCCGCGCACCCGCTGCTGGGTCAGCACAAGCCGTGCTTTGCCAAACCTGCTCTATCTTATGTGCCCGCTCCTGCATCCCATGGAGATGATTTTCGTCTCCGAGGCCTGCCTTTCTCCTTCGTTTCCTCTTTCTTACCTTGAATTAAAATCCCTCAACGTTATCTCAGCTCCCCACACCCTTCCCCCACGCCGTTTTTAAACACCGGTAGAGATCAGCGCCGTTCCCATCCCACCGCCGCTCTGCAGCAGCCTCCGCCGCCAGCCCGCAGAGCCCCGCACGGCCCACCTCTTTAATTGCGTTAATTAATTGGAAGGGAGGGCAGCTCCCCGGCGGCGGCTCCCCAGCAGGGCTTGGGCACGGGCAGCAGCATCAACCCGGCGTTTCTGGCAGGAGAGGAGGGCAGGGCCGTGCTCCTCCACCCCGCCGGCCCCACCGTCTCCAGGATCCCCAAATCCCCCGGGACCTCCATCCCTGGCACCCAACAGGAAAACGAAGACCTGGAAAAGCAGCGCTGAAAACGGAGAGAGCGGGCAGATGTGCACGGCTCCCTCGGCTGATCTCGTTACGCCGGCCTAAATAGCCATGTGGGTATTTAATTTTAAATCGTTACGAGCAGCCTGTGAACAAGTTGTGGCCGTCAGAGCCCGAAGCAGAGGGGCCGGTGACTCTGTAGCAAGGGGAAGGGGAAAAACATACAGGAGAAGGGGCACGATTTTGCTCGGGGGTATTTTTTTTCACGCTCCCTGTGTAAAAGCTAACAGAGGTTTCACAAAGAAGAGCCTGCCCGCAGCTCGGCCGCCCCGGAGCATCCCTGAATCCCGCGTGGATGGTAACGTGCAGCCTTGCGAGCAGGGACGGGCTGGGAGCAAGCGGGAAGCACCGCAGCCGCCCGCCCGCGCTCCCGCTTGCATTCTCCCCGTTTGGAGGGACGCGACCGGCAAACGCGAGCCGGGCTCATCGCGGCACCGGGCGAGGCTGAGAGCCCGAAACGCCACCGCCGCCGCGGCCACGCGCCGCCGAGTCCCCCCGCATCCCACCCTGCAACTTTCTGCCGCCTCCCATTTATTTTTCCAGACGGGATGATATTTTGAGATGGGCTGTGGGGGGGTTGTTTTGGGGTTGTTGTTTTTTTTTTAAAGGCATAGCTCCAATCCCACGCCCGTGCCCACTCCCGAAGCGTCTCCCTCCCAGCTGGCTCTTCCTCGTGGAGGGAGAGTGGCTCAGCGCGGTTCCCGGCGAGGTTTTGTACCAACGACGGTGTCTCCTGGCAGGGCTGCACGTCCCTCCTCTTACATAACGGCCCTTTCCCTTCGGAGACGGCTCCGGTCGCGATGGCCGTGTTTGGGGATTGCCGCCTTCGGGGTGGCTGCGTTTGGGGATGGCCGCATTTGGGGTGGCCACGTTCAGGGTGGCCGCGTTCAGGGGTGGTCGCGTTAGGGTTGCTCACGCTCCCCGGCGCTGCCACCCGCATGTCACCAGGCACCGTTCCCTCACCCTGACTGGACTCCCCCCCCACCAAGCCCGATCCCCGGCTGGCCACCTGCCATTTGTCACATCCCTGCAAACCCAGAGCCCTGCTCGCCCTCCCCTGTGCCTCCCCTTTTTCCTCCGGGCTGCACCCCAAAATCCCCTCCAAGCCCTGGGTGGTGCTCGCCACCCCATCCTCATCCAGGACTCCCCCTCCTCCTGCGTGACGTAGACCCCCCAACCCCAAATCACATCCCCCCCCCCCCCCGTCCCCGAACCCCTGTGGCCACCCCAGCCCTCGCTGCTGGATCTCTCCTCACCGGGCAGCACCCACCTTCCTCCTGCCCCCCGCTCCCCCCAAATCACCGCACTCCTCACCCAGGACATGCCGTCCCTGCGCCGCACCCTCCCAGCGGTGGGCACCCCTCTCTCATGCGTCTGCCCGCACCCCCCCGCACCTCCTGCCCCCCGCCCCGCCGCACCCCAACCTATTCCCTGTGCCCCACTGACCACCGCACATGCCCCAAAACCCCCACGCACCCGCATCCCACGTACCTGCATCTGCCTGGAGGCCATGTACCCGCACCCCACACACCCGCACCCCACACACCCACACCCCACGTACCTCCACCCCACATACTCGCACACCACATACCCGCACCACACGCACCCATATCTGTCTGAACCCCACGCACCCGCACCCCACGCACCCACATCTGTCCACACCCCACACCCCCGCAACCCACGCACCTGTATCTGTCGGGACCCCACGCACGCACAGCCCATGCACCCGCATCTGCACACACCCCACGGACCTGCACCCCACACACCCTCCACTGCCTGGACCCCACACACCCGCAAACCACCTACCTGCACCCCACGGACCCACATCTGCTTGGACCTGGACCCCACGCACCTGCACCCACGTACCTGCACCCCACACACCCGCACCCCGTGCACCCGCACCCACATACCTGCACCCCACGCCCCTGCATCTGCCCACACCCTAAGGACCTGCACCCCACGCACCTGCACCTGCCTGGACCTCCCACACCCTCATCCCACGTACCTGCACCCCACACACCTGCGTCTGCCTGGACCCCACGCACCCGCGCCCCCGGACACGCACCTGCCTGCACCCCACGGACCTGCACCCCACGCACCCACATCTGCCCACACCGCACGGACCCACACCCCACGGACCCACACCTGCCTGGACCCCACGGATGTGCACCCACGGACCTGCACCTGCCCACACCCCACGCACCCGCATCTGCCCACAACCCACGGACCTGCACCCCACGGACCCGCACCTGCCCGGACTCCCCACACCCTCATCCCACGGACCTGCACCCCACGCACCCGCATCTGCCCACACCCCACGCACCCACATACCCGCACCCCACGGACCCGCACCTGCCTGGACGCCCCACACTGGCACCCACACACCCGCACCCCACCGCCCGGCCGCCCCGCACCCCGCGGACCCCGCCCCGCGCCCCCCCCGCGCCCCCGCGCGCTGACCTGGGCCCGGCCGCGCTGCCCGGGAGCTGTCCGCCGCCGCCCGGTGCTGAAGGTGGCTTGGCGGCGACGGCGGCGCCGGCGGCGGGCGGCGGCGGGGCCCCGGCGGCGGCGGCGGCGGGCGGCAGCTGCCCGTCGTCGCCGCCGCCCTCCAGGCTGGCCTCGTTGCCCATGGCGGGCCGGGCGGGACCGCTCCCCTCAGCGCAGCGCCGCCTCCGCCGCCATCAGCCCCGCGCCGCCATCGCCGCCGGCCCCCGCCGCCCTGCGCATGCGCCGCCCGCGCGCCCGCCCGCGCCGCGGGCACGCGCGCCGCCCGGCCAATCGCCGCCCGCCTCTTCCCCCCCCACCTTCCACCCGCCGGCACGTGCCCCCCGCCCCGCGGGCGGGCGCCAGGGCGGCCAATGGCGGCGCGAGGCCGTGGCGGGCGCGCGGGAGCGCCCCGCCCCTCCCGGCCAGCCAGCCAATCGGCTCTCGGCGGCGCCCGCGCCCGCCAGGCGGCGCCCCGCCAGCTCACCGCCTGGCAGCCAATGAGCAGCCCCGCTCCCGTGAGGTCACACCCCGGCGCCCAATGAGCGCTCACTCCCGCAAGAGGTTACACCCTGACAGCCAATGAGCACCCCCTCGGCCATGAGGTCACGGGCTGCTGCGGGATGTCACACACTATCGGCCAATGAGCATCGCCCTCACCCATGAAGTCATGGGCTGCTCCAGCATGTCACACCGTGCCAGCCAATCCGCTCTCCGTTCCCTTGGGAGGTCACAGTCTGACAGCCAATGAGCACTCTCCTCCACCATGAAGTCATGGACTGCCCCAGGATGTCACACCCTGTCAGCCAGTGGGTGCTCCATGTCCTCGTGAGGTCATGGACCGCCTTGGGGTGTCACACCCTGACAGCCAATGAGCGTCCTGCTCCCTGTAAGGTCACAGGCAGCCCCGGATGTCACACACTACTGGCCAACGGGCACCCTGCTCCCTCATGAGGCCAGGGGTTGTCCCAGGAGGTCACTCACAGCCAGCCAATGAGCATGCAGCTCCCTGTGAGGTCACAGGCTCTGCAGTGGGGTCACCGGTGGCTCAGATGTGAGGTCACAGGCTCTGTGATGAGGTGACAGAGCCCTGAGCCACCAAGGCCCCAGTCCCCGCCAAGGTCGCACGGCGCTCAGCCAGTGACCATCGCTGCGCTGCCATGATGTCACAGTGCCCAACCAATGGGCTCACGCGCTCTCCCCGATGCCCGGGCTCAGCCGGTGAGCACCCGGGGAGGTCACGGGAGCCCAGCCAACAGCACCCCCCTTCCCCACGAGGTCACAGGCCATGCCCTCTCTCCATGACGTCACGGTCCACCTGATGATGTCAGAGAGCACTGGGGAGAGAGCGCCCAGCCCAGCCGGCGGCTCCCGCAATTCCCCTTCCCCCAGATCGCGCCCGTAGTTAATGAGTGGAGCCGATAATTAACGCCGCCGGCATCAGAGCGGAGCGCGGCTCCCGCGGGTCCCGGCCCGGCCCGGGGCGGAGCCGCCGCCCCGAGGCCACCCCGATGGGCTCAGCCCCTCCGCCTCCCGCCGCCGCGCACCGAGCCCGCCCCGGCCGCCGGGCCCCGGCTGCCACCCCGCGGCCGCCGGCTCCGCTGCATCGGGCCCGGAGGAGGGACCTCCCCGAGAGCGTCCCCTGGGTCCCGGCCGCAGCAGGGACCGGGAGCTGCCCCCCCGCCCTCGCCCCCAGCGCCGGGGGGCGGGTAAGGGGAGGAGGAACGTTCGAGGAGCTGCAACCCCGAGCAAGGGGCAAAAGGCTCCGGTTTGTGGCGGGGGCAAGGCATTGAGTGCAATAAACCAGAATAAAAACGCATCAGAAGCAACTTCCACAAGCAGCAAGTGCAGGGAAAGGAAGTGGGAATGGAGGAAAGGGCCAGAAAAATGGCCAGAGCAGAAAAAAAAAAAAAACTGGTTTGGTTTGGGTTCGTTTCTTGGCTTTGGGTTTTTTTTTTTTTCCCCTCTTGGTTTCGCTTTTTTGTGGTTTTGGGTTTTTTTCTCCCAAACACAGACAACTCAAATCATCCAGCTTAAACTCGGCGGCCAGCAGCCGACAGTCCTGCCTCAAACCAGCCTTGGTGCCAAATCCCAGGAAAGCGGCTCAGGCCATGCCAGCTTGGGAGAGTGCGGGAGACAGCGCCCAGGCAGGCAGCGGGCAGGGCCAACAGCGAGTGACACCAAAATGAAGCTCCTTTGCTCACCACAGAACTTTTGACCCCAGGACGAGTTTATTTCCAAATAGAGATCAGATTAAAGCAATGGCGTGGCTCGAGCAGAGGACAGGGGGGGCTCGAGCAGGCACAAATAGCTCCCCCTTCGTCTCTGACAGGTCCCCAAAGCAGGCCTAGAGCAGGAGACCCCCAAAAGCCCTTCTCCACGCCTCCACCGCAGGCTGAGATGGACTCTCCCCTCCAGCACCCCAACGCAGAAGCCCACGTCCCTCCGCAGCCACGTCCCCAGAGGTGTCCTGCCGCCTTCTTAGAAGGGTCTCCCCAAATGTGCTTCAGGCCAGAGAGATCTAGAGTAAATTCATCACTTTTTTTACACATGCAGGTACCTAACCTTGAAGAGCACACCATGCCAGGGGTCAGGAAAATGGTCCCTGTGGAGCCTCTCCAGGCTTCTCTGCTCCAAAATTAACTCTGCTTGATCAAGCCCCCCCTCTCTTCCCCCCCAAGATTGTTTTCCATCCCTCTGAACCCTCTTTTCATGATCCTTTGGACTCTCCACCCCATTCCACGCTGGTCAGCAGTCAGCCCCAAGTGATACAGGCAAGACACGGCCCATCTTCTGCAGGCATCGGGGGGCAATGGTTTTAAACTAGTGCAGGGCGGGTTTAGATTAGACATTAGGAACAAGTTCTGTACAACGAGGGTGGTGAGGCGGTGGAACAGGTTGCCCAGAGAGGTGGTGGAGGCCCCATCCCTGGAGATATTCAAGGCCAGGCTGGATGAGGCTCTGAGCAACCTGATCTATTTGAAGATGTCTCTGCTGCCCGCAGGGGGGTTGGCCTAGATGGCCTTTAGAGGTCCCTTCCAACCCAGCCCAGTCTATGATTCTACGACTGGCCTCACCCACTGCCCTGGGGATCGGCACCACTTTCATCACGGCTTCACCCCCCACAGCCCTTCCCTGCAGCAGAGACCCATCTCCTGGGAGCTGGCACCAAAGGGTGAGGCGCACCCATCACCCCCGTGCTCAGCGCCCGAGCTGCAACAGGGAGGAAACCACGCTGTGTTAACAAGTGTGCACGGCCGGGTATTTTATTCCCTAAAGACATGTTTTTAGCCAGCGCAGGTACTGAGGCTTTCAGCCTGAAGCGGCTGGAAATGGGAACCATCACAAACTCGTGCAGTAGAGTGCCGTAGCGAGGTACCTCACCAAGTCTTCTCTGAGCAACTTGAACAGCTCTGCTTCAACCGTGGGGCAAGAGGAGACCAGTGAGCTCCTGCCCCACGTCTTTGGCTGAGGAACCCCAAACAGGTTCAGTCTCCCTGCCACCCCTGAAGGGAGCCCTTCTCCAGCACTTCTTCAGGCCGTTCCAAACCCTCAAATCACTAAGCAAACCAGTTTCAAAAGAACAAAGCACCCTGCAACCTCATTTAAAAAATTAGAAATTCATACAAACAAAGTTTCACACCAACACATGCCAAGAACAGAGGTTGCATCAGCACATCGACCTTCGTTTCCAAGCAGGGCAGGGGGTCACCCCCGACACCCTCCTCCCCAGGTCAGCAAAAACACAGTGGAATTCACGGCCCAGACCAGGGCAAGGCAGAACCGCCCCCAGGTCAGACTTGTGGGTCTCCCCAACCCACGCAGGCCTGAAGCAAAGGGAAAGTGATCGATTTGATGGTGAACATACAGCCACCCTGCAGCCACGCAGGCCAGGGCCGCTCTGCCCTGTGCACACTTCTTCCTCCAGGAAACTTTCTTGGAACTATTTACACCAGGCACAGAGCTGGTCCAGGTCCCTTCTCCCGGTTCTTGCTCCAGACTGACGTCCCAGGTACCGTTTCCACACCTCTCGCTTGCAGCTGCATCCAAGAAGTGCAGTTCTACCTGATGTCAGAGCGCCCAACAGCAGAGCTCTGAGCAGGAAGGTAAGAAAACCCTGTTTATTCTGCACAAAAATAGGTAAAATGAGGGGGGTAAACCAGTCCAAGCATTAGCCGGAGGCTTGGTCTCCTGTCAGCTTGCTGCAAGGCCAGGATTCTCCCCAGGCCAGCTCATCTCACCCACGCTGCACAGCAGTGGTTGCGTGTTGCTCTGTGCCGGGCCCTGGGCGAGCGTGCCCTGCCCTGCGGCCGCCCTGCACGGCCGCTCCCCGGGAAGGCAGGGGCTGTCACTGCAGGAAACTGTCCAGTCTGGCTTGGCTGCTGCTGGAGGAAGATGCGGAGGGAGCTGCAGACGCTGGCCTGGAGACATTCTTCTTCTTGCTCCTCACTGCTAACGGACGGATTTCTGACAGGTTTGTCTGAAGGTAAAACTGTCAAGGAAGGTACAGAGCAATGCCCTGAGGATGCAAGTGACCCAATACCTGCTGCAGACCAGCCTGAACCGCAGACCTGGGACCCAGACATACGTTTACAGCCAAAGAAAAAACTCGTGCAGGCTTTGCCCCCTACCCACAACAGCAGAGCTCAGATGTGCTCCTGTCCCACGAATCAAGGGATGCTTCCCACTTCTACAGAATCATAGAGTGTGTTGGGTTGGAAGGGACCTTTAAAGGTCACCTAATCCAACCCCCAAATGCTACCCCAAATGCTTCAATGCTACCTCTCCTATCCTCTTGCACACAAAACAGTACTGAAGCTCTAACAGAGCTTCAAGACCTCCCCTGTGCAAGGAAAGGCACAGCAGCCAGAGCCTGCAGCCTCCCAAGGCAGAACAACCCCAAGACAAGAGCCCTTGGAGCAGACAGTCCTGTAACTCACATGGCATCATACAAGTCTTCAGAGACATTTAGTTTTTGCCACTTCTGTGTCTCTGAAGTGTAAAAGGTCTTGCCCAGCCACTCGCTGCAGCACTGAAAGGCAGGAGCAGGCCAGGCTAGCAGAACTGCAGGGTTACCCAAACCAGCACACCGGCTTAGACAAGTGAGCTGCTCCCTCTATCAGCCATGCGCGAGGGGCAGCGCTGGGACGGTTGCCCACCTTCTCCATTCACCTCAGGCGAGCAGCAGGGGCACATCTGGCCCCAGAGACCTGGCTCCAGCATCTCCCTGCATTAGGTACCTCCACCCCTCCACAGCGAGGCCACAAGAGCAGCAGCCCACAGCTTCCCAGCTGGTCCCACCACCCAAGCTGATCCCTTCTGCTCTGCTTCAGCTTCCTGATTTTCTACAAAGAGCAAAAAAACCCTCAAAACCAACACCGGGAGCCACAGTGGTGTCAGAGCCAGAGTACCTACCACACACCCCTCTGACAGTACTGCCTGAGGAAGGCAGGTGAGGGGCAGCCCCCCCAGGGGAGGGGACGCTGCTCCTGCGTGAGGAGTGGGAGTCAGAGCAGCTCCCCACGCACTGGGTGAGCTCGGCCCACCCGCTCCTCACCTGCTGCAGGGCAGGCACGGCCGAGCAGCAGCGTCCCACAGGAACGAAGGCTTCGGCTGCGCGGGCTGGCAGACATGTGGCCAGGAAAAAGCTGCGCTACACTGCTGCTCAGAGATCCCACAGGCACAGGCAATCCCTGCAATTTGTACCGATTTCTAGTTGAATCTCTTCTCTGAATGAGCCACCTCTGATAATGCTCTCAGCAAGTTCAGGTCCTTCACGCCTTTGCTGAGCTCAGACTTGTTTAGAATCAGACAGAGAGAAATTAACGGTTCCTTGAGGGTCCTAGCTCATTTTTTGTTGACTGGGGGGCAGGACTCCCCAAGATGCCTGAAACTGAAGAGGAGGAACAGACACGAGGTTCCCACAGCATCACTACTGCCAGGCAAGCTGCAGGAAAGGATACAGGCTGTATGAACTTTGTTCTGCCGCCCAAGCCATCATACCCCATCCTCACCTAGAAGAGAGAAAGAAATGAGCCTGGAGCAGCAGCACAGAGCCTTGGCTACCTCTGCTCGTGTTGGTTATGGGGAAGCAGGAGCATTACAGGCCACAGGTTCTGGGTAGGGGTTACAAGCACCTGGAAACACTCAGTACTTGTGTTAATCCCTCACCTTTGTAAATAAGACAGACCCAAGGTTATTAGGAAAGTTTGGGTATCTTGGGCACTTACGGAAGCAAGCCAAGCCTTCCATGAAGCAAGAAGGCTTAGGATTTTGTCACTAGGACTGAGGGATAAGAGGAAAACACCCCAGGCTCCAAGGAGGTGGAGAAATGGGACATGGACAGCCATTTAATTTAACCTGCTGCCAGGAAGGGAATGAGCATCTGTCATCCCTGGAGCTCTGCAGGACTGGGAAGTAGCCAGGTTCATGCTCCAAGATTTATTTTCCACATGCTGTATGTGGGAAGGTAAAAGCCTCATTTGCTTTGTCCTGTAGGGTCACTTCAGGACAGAGGTGTGCAGTGCCAGCCCTCAACAAGCTCACCAACTGGACAGTCATACTTACAGTGCCTGTGTTCTTGTGGGGACCCAGCAAGCTACCCGAAGATGGCTTCTTGGCGAGAACAGAGTTCCTGATGTATGTTGGCAGGAGTCCTTTAAGAGCATCAGCCTCCAGATCATCTGCCCAGTTCTGTCCCACAAAATAATGAGAAAAGCCCTTTAACCAGCATGATCTGCTGAATTTAGTCCACATACGGGGAGCACTAATAACGCAGACAGCTATTTAGGGTAATAGTTACTGCTGTACCACATGTCAAGCCAAAGAACAGCAGCTTCAAACCTCCCACTGCGGCTCATGTGGAACGGCACCTGGGAGGCAGGACACTGCACTCCGCAAGCCTGGGAGAACAGCCCCCTTTGCTGACCCCACAGCCCTTGCGGTCAGCCCCACCTCCTGTTTGCCAAGCGCATTTGAGGCAGGATAATCAGCAAGAAGCACGTGGGTCTCCATCTTCCCTCTCCTGCCCAATTCCAGGAGGCCTGAGGCAGCAATAGAGTGTTTCTAGGAGACTGTCAAGCAAAGCACTTTGAAGGATGTGCTGTGGTTCTATAGATGGGCCTCTCTACGGTCACAGAGTCTCCCGCATGGGGAAAATGGGTCCCTTATCCCAAGCTGTTAATAATAACAGCAGAATCAAAGAGGTGATACAGAAATCAAGATTAGTCCTCTTACCTCCACCGTTTCCTTCAAAACTTTCTTTGCCAGATTTACCACAGGAGGCCTGTAAGAAGCACAAGGAGCAAATCAGCAGAGATTTATTGTTCAAGTGCAGCTGGCAAGGACAGACAAGGCCAAGCAAATGACGGCAAAACTTGCAGCACGACATCAGGCAGCTGGAGAGCTATCTGATCTCACACAGCAACTTTCAAAGAAAAGAGACTTTGATCTCTTTTAGAAGCAGAAAGAGGGAAAACTCACGGCTTTTTATCCAGCTTCTGCCTTTTTGCAGGGTTGAAGAGCGATCTGCAGGGCTGATGCTCAGGGGTGTCCACATCAAAAGTGGCATCCAGATTGATCTCATCACTGTGGACTGGGCAGTGGAGCTTCGGGTGCCGCAGTTCCACAGGAGTGGGGCTGCAAGGCCACGCAAAGTGTCAGCCATCAGGAGGCCACCGCCTGCCACCCAGCCAACGAGAGGAAGACAGAGCTACGCGCTACATGGTTGAGTTGCCAGACAGCAGTGGGACCAGGACCAGAGCCCCCTTCTGCTTACAAGTCACAGAAAGGACAATCCAAATCCCAGAGTCTGTAGTCAATGTCCCAAACTACTGTTCACCCTCGGATGTCCTGTGCTATAACAGCAGCACCCTGAGCCCAGGGAAACAGTGGCACACTGCTGCCCTGTGTACACAGCCCAGCTTGCTGCACTTCAGTAATAGCACAAGCTCCTCAGTAGAAAGAGTTTGGTAAGAATGTGAAAAATGCCCTTTTTCAGGCTAGGTTCCTCTGCCTGGCAAAGATCTCCAGTCCCCATGTGCCAGCACACGCTTGCTAAAAGACCAACTCTGAGGCAACCAGAAGAGCAGCTTTAGGGGTACTTCCCTGTCAGGACACAGTGACAAAGAGTTTCTCAAAACCTAGCCCATTCATCCACCCCTTCCTGACCCAAACCCTGCAACACACACTTTTTCCAGGCAAACCAAACACCATCTTGTCAGCAAGAAGAAAACACCCAAAATAGGATACAAGCAACAAGACAACCATGCTACTGCAGTGCCTGACAGACTATCACGTCTCTGCCTTCCCAGCTAGTTAAACTGTCAACTCTTACTTTGGACCTGCCATCTCCATCCTCGGCCTGTATCCAAGGAGGCACTTCACTAACCTTTCAAAGACAAGTCGACTGAGTGTCTCTCTGGTTACAGATGGGACCTTCAGAGTATCCTGCAGGATGTCTATCTTCTTCTTCAAACTCTGGAGGGAGGAGGGGAAGCAGACCACAAGATAAGGAAAGATTTAGTAGTGTATACTTTGTCCTTTTTTCATAAATCAGCCTCAGGTGGAGCTCAGAGGTGGGGCCGATAAGAGAGGTAAGGTGGACTCGGTAACCTAGTCACTGAACAAGAGCCAGCATAACTCCTGGCTTTGCAGCTGCAGGCCGTGGCCAGCTGCCAGTTACTGCAGATCGAGGAATGGTATTCTCACCAATATCTCCTTGTCCGCATTCTTCAGATCCTTCTGGGTGCTTTTTAACTCCTCGTTTGTCTTCTCCAACTCTGAAACCGTTTTCTGCAGCTGCAGAATAAAGCGCCCCCAAACAGCAGAGTGCTGGTTATAACACTGTAGGTAAGAGAGACTGCGGATCCCCCATGAAAGCAGTATGCCCTGCGGCACATGCTACTTTCCCGTTCCAGAGCTCAGTTTTCCTGTGGCAGTCTCTGACCAATCTCTCCTGTATCAGAGCAATGGAATTGCCTGCCCACTTCCTCAAGCTGCCTGCAGAGGGATCTCCAGGGCTGCTTGCCCAACACAAACCTTTCTATAGCATTTCCCGAGCATTTATGCCTGATGGTGACGGCTTTTCCCTGCTCTAACGTTCGGTGACTGCATTCTGAATTCCTGAAGGACCCCAGAGCACAGGAATTAAAAACCACAGGCTAGGGGATGGTTGTGCATCAGCAGTACTGGCACACGGACAAGCCTGATTCAACAGGCAAGCGTGCCAGGAGCAGGGGGTCGAGGAGTGGACTGCTACCACATCAGAGACTTGTGTGGGTTCAGGAGTCTGAGCCAGACCACAAAGTGTCGGTACAGTCAGCTTTACATCAGCCGAGCCCGGAGCCTTGAGTGCACTGACTCGCATCCTCCTGACCCGAGCCGGTGATTGCAGTTTGGCACTGACTCAAGCCGAAGCAGGCCGATTCCAGCAGCAGCACCTCGTGTAGGGGGTTAACTCACTCGGGGAGCAGCACAGCAACCTGAGGACCTCCTCCTCCATTTGAGGGGACCACAAGAGCTATGGCCAGCTAACAAAAGTAGGCCAAATCCACCCACAGACTCTCACTTTGTGAGCTTGGACACGGGCCTGCCCCAGGGAACACCTGCGCCTCGGAGAGCAAGGCTACACACACATTTTTCATGGGGACTTGCTACCAAAACTGACAGAAAGCAATCCCCGACCTGAGCTAAGAGAGCCCAGCCAGGCCTGGAGCAGGGGGAGCACAGCAACAGAGGCAAGTCAGCAGCTCCAAGCTCTGCGCCAGGTCAGGACCAGCCCAGGCAGACTCGGTGCAGAGCCACCTGCACGTCCTCTCCACGTCCTCTCCACACCTCGGGGACCTCTCCTGCCTGGGCCCAGCATCACACAGGAGTTGGTTCGGTTGGCTGAAGGCACAAGGCTGGGCGTGATTGTGGTTGTGTCAAGTCAGGGCTAAGCCCTACTCAACTGGTGCTAGCTCTAAACCCCTTCCCACCTTTCCTAGGGGCCCGATTCTGCAGCAGGAACTAGCTCATGCTCAGCAGTGTGGCAGGATGAAGGTAGTGCTGCTTCCAGAGCCCACTGCTTTGCAGTCCAGGCTCCCTGCCAAACTGTCTGGCTCTGCATATGCTGCCCCACCAGTGTCCCCAGAGACTGCACTCCTGACAACAGCCCATGAGCTGCTCGCTCACCGCAGCATCACACCCTGACCCAGAAGCCCCAGCCTGACACTTCCACACCACCTGTACCACTCAAGCAGGGCTCAGCATGGGAGGGGGTCACTGCAGAGGGTTTGGGACACAGTTATTGACGGGGATCTACAGACCAGATGTCACCCTGACGACTCGCACTCTCCCTTTACCTTGTTATTGACAGAAAACAGCTCCTTCTTCAGCTTCTCTGTCATCTCACTAGAGATCTTCCGAGCCTCCTTCAAGTTTTCATATTCCCTGCAGAGACCAGAAGAGTTACGCTGTGTTTACAATGGGATTGAGCTAGAACTTCTCAGAGACAACCCATGCCTCTTAATTTGAAGCTCTGGAACTGCAGAGCCACCGGAGAAAACCCAGGAGACATAAAGCCCTTAAGGGAACAGAGATGAGTGTACCAAAACTGACCAACAGTGTGTCAAACATATTGCTATACCATGGGGAAGAAAATCTGCATGGGATACCATGCCTGAGAACAGGGTCTGAACAGATTTCACCAGCAAAATGGAAACCAGATCCAGAGACATTACAGTTGCCAGTGGAAAAGACAGACAACAGAGCAGCCTCCATGCTGGAAGCAAATACAGGACTTTGCTTTAAGTGACTTTTCAGAGACTTCACACTATTGGCCATGCGCATTCATTCCCAATTACGCCACAGGGACACTTGCCTCATTACAGCTTTGTATCAAAGCTGCAATTATTCAGCTGCCATCAGAAGGGACCCAAAGAAGCTGTGGGTTTTGCCCAGCAGGACCAGATGGATTTCTAGGTAGGGGAGGGCAGCACTGCAGATTCGCCTTGCCAGAGAGTGCTTGAGCCCACAGCTGCACAGTGCAATGCAGCAGAGGGTACAACCTGGAGCCCCCCATCCACTCATTTTCCCCCAGGCGTGAGAGAAGAGAAGGAATAATCATCATCACCTTATAGGTGCACTGACAACTCTGGAGACAGTTCCCATGGTGACACACATGTCACTACAGTGACAACAGGAACAGTTCAGTGTGACAAGCTCCAATCTAGGTCCCCAGGATCTGTCAGTCAAAACCCAGTGGAGGCCCAAACAGGCAGCAAGAGCCCCACAGAGCCTGTTGTGCCTGCTGGTACTCAGCAGAGGGGTCTCCCTGGGCACACCCAGGACACTAGAAGCCAGCCAGCCCCAAGCCTGTAGCACCTACTTTTTCAGCGAGACACAGTAGATCGCAAGCTGTTCCACTGCTGCCTGCCCAACTCCCATCTCTCTGATCATCTCCTCCACTTCGGGGCGCTGGCTCTGAAGCAACAGCTCAATCCTGCACAAAAAAAGAAGTACCTTCAGCTCATGAGTCACAAACAGAGCTGGGAAAGAGATTGGAGCCCTGCTTCCCTCCAACGAACCGGTGCAGCCTAAGCTCCCACTGCAGGCACTCTGGATGCCATGGCGGGGAAGAGAGAGACAACTGCCCCACCACAAGCAGGGCTTTTTGCTAGGGAAGAGTAACACTACATGGACAGACTAGAGAAGGGGCAGCCATACCCACATACTGCACATGGGGACAACGTCCCAGCTCTTGGGCCCTATAGCTGACACCGTTCCTGGGCTCTGCCCCAGTGTCTCCTGATAACAGGAACAGCACATAGCCATGCTGGGAGCACTGGAGTTGAGGCCAGTCTGCACACAGTACCATGCCTTACTGCTGTTTAGGGAGAGCAGCCACCTGGAAACATAGCAGGGGCAAGAGCAGGCCTGCTAATGCAGCAGTTTCCAACCTTATGGGGTAAAATGACCAAGCACGTGGAGGTGGATGTTGCAGCAGGCACTGCAGGAGCCCTCCCTCCCTGAGGAGCGGAGAAGCATGCAGCCCAGACCGCAAGGCCCAGGGAGAGGCTGGGATCTCACCGCTCCATGCTTCTCAGCTTGTTTCGCAGACGGCGGGCCTCTTCCTTTGAACTTCTGTTATCCTCCTGCTGCTGCTCCAGGAATTTCATCTGCTTCTGCAGAGAAGCAAGCACACACAGACTGTTAGGAAGGCTCCAGGGATTGTTAGAGAAACATCCTGGCTTATGCGCACTGCGGGCAGCTGGGAGCATACATTGGCTCTTAATGCTATCACCACCTCAGCAGCCCAGGATTACGGAGAGTTTAGCTCCCTCCCCGCTGCACCCCTAGCTCTGCTCCTTGCAAGCGCAGCAGGGTCTCAGTGCTAATCGCAAGATGAGTCTGGTGCTGAAGCTGCGTCGCAGCCTCCTTTCTGCTGCGAGCGTTTGTGGGGCTGTGCAGTACCCCGTCTACAGCAACAATTTGTTTTTCAAAAGCAAGGGAGTCCACGGCAAGCAAACCTTGCTATTGCTTTCTCCTCCATGCACAGCTGATCTCTTTTCCTTTAGCCTCCCAATTCTCCTTGCTATTAGCTGCTTAAAGCAGAAATAGGAATGCTGAGTGGGTCTCTTCCGGGAGACCTCAGCCAAACCAGACACCTACCCAGCACTTCTCTCACCTGCCTGGAAAGGCTGCAAGCCGATTGCAGCCATCACCTTTCCAGGCTTTCCAGCAGCAGGCAGCAGTAACAGAGAACCTCAGCTGAGCTGAAAAAGCACAGATCTGCAGTGTGGCAGAGGACAGGGGAAAGCTGGCCTGATTTAGCACCGTTCCAATGCATCTGCCTTGTCTAGGTTTGTGTGTGCCTGGGCACCTCACACAGCGCCTTCAAAAGGCTCTGGGCCTGGTTTAAGCACAGTGCTAACTCCAGGGAGAGGCCTCACCAAAGACCATCACCTCATAAAGCTCCCTTCCATGCAGAAGTGAAAGGATTTTATCTGCTTCCTACCACAGAAACGAAACAGCTGTGAAACTGCTGGGACTTTGCAGAGGGACAGCGTTGCAGGTTCACATGTTACTCTTGCTTAGGCAGAGCCCAGCTTTGGCTCTTCCTAACCAGAGCCCTCTACACTTCAGATCCCCAAAGCAGTGTTTTGTACCAGGTTGGAGCAGAGTCCCTTGCCTCAGACGGCCTGAAACAGCAGCAAATTCTCACACAAAGGTTCAGCAGCAGCTGACAGTGCCAGCAGAAGACAAGAACGGCCCACAGCCTGTGGGCTTGACCTGCGTCACAGCTAGTTAAGCTTGTATTTTCACTGCAGAAGTTTAGTGCTTTAATCTTTAATGATGAAGTATAAGACAGCGCTTGGCATTCAGCTTGGAAACCTCGTACACCACAGAAAAGATACCTCCAGGTCCCTAATCCTTCTGCCCTGCCTAGCTTTCATTAAAAGGACTTAACCACACACAGAAGGTTTTGCAACAGGCAAGATAACCACAGAGCCTCCTCCTGAGGTGCCAAGGCAGGAAAGCCAAGCACAGAGATGTTGAGTTGAGCAGCAAATACCAGCTTCCACTGTGACAATTGTTTCTGCAGGAGCAGGGAGCATCAAAAGTATCCTGCCACTGGTAGACCTGGGATCCCAGGAGCATGTCTGGCATGGCACAGACCCAGGCCACCTTTGCACCCAAGCAGATTGGATATAAACCCATGGTCAGGGAAAAAAACATTGTGCTGGCTCACAGCAAGACCTGTCTGGCATTAATTCCTTACTATATCTCTCCTTCTGCCCTGTGACAGCACCACGTTGCTAATGTCAGGCAGACCTCCTGGACTGGTTCCTCTCAGGAAGAGCCCAGCTGCAAGACGACCCCACAACCCATCTATAAGCTCTCCCTGGGCCACTTGACCTTGGAGGTCAAGGAACACGATGCAGTTTAGGCTCTTGGGTTGGACCCGTAGCCCAAGGGGCAGAGATCTTGGGAACTGCAGTTGACCCCTACCCTGCCTTTCAGCCTGCAGCTCACAACCCCACCTGCCTGAACCCCATCTTCTTGTGACCAGCACGTCATCTTCACACAGAGGAGACTGCCCATCCCAGCCCACCGCCAAGGCAAAGTCACTCTGCTCACTACAAGACATCCCAACAAAGCAGCTCCTGCTCTTACCATCTTCCACTTGCTGTTTACGCATAGTACATGACTACACACTGAGTCACTGCACGCTGAAACACAACAGGAATATTTGATCCCTGGACTTCACACATTACTAACCTAACCGAAGGAAAGCCCTGGCAACAGAACAAAGACAGGAGAGTTAGCTGGATCAAATCCCACTCAGCTGAAGCTTGCAACTCCCCCTCCACATATTTCAGTTTGATTTCTCCTCCAATCAAACCAAGAAACTAATTTTCCTTGAATCCCGCCTGGTCTAAACCCATTTCAGAAGAACATTCTACCACGGGGAGCCGGTGTTTCGGCAATGGAGCGCTGGGGCCAGTTCCCACTCTTGGTTCATGCTGCTACCTTTATGATCAGCAGTACCACTTCATTAGCAAGGCTCAGCCAGCATCCCCCAAGGCTGGGCTGGCGTCTCTCCCCCATTTCAGCCACCTCTGCCTTGAGCCTGCAGCCACTCGTATGCAAAACACAGGCCCTGGCTTTTATGCCTCTGAATCACGCCTGGGGTGGAGTGCACTCAAGACCTCAAGACCAGCGACACCACTTGCTTCAGGTTAATAAACCCAACACAAAAACCCAGCTACACTGCCCTTCTGTCATTCAGAGATGAAGGAGACAGGAGTCTCAAGGCACTAGATCCAAACTCCCACCAGCGCAATCTCTTTATTAGCAGGGCTTGCAGAGACCTTCAACAAAACTAACACCAACTGTACAATGGTTAGTGCCAAAGTCCTGCCAGGGATGGGAAAGGTACCTTGAGAGAGGAGCACAGCATCTCTGTCTCTCCCAGCACCTTCTGGAGCGATTCTATTGTGGCATTGCGCACATCCAGTGTGTCCCTCAGCCCATCCACAACTGCCTGGCATTCCCGCTTTTCTTTCTCTGGAAAAGAAAAAAAGAAAAAGGTTATGACTCGGTAACCCAGACTTCAGCTGCCCCACAGCAGCAGGAGCACAACAAACAGACACTGCTTGCAGTCTCAGGCTCCAGGCTGCAAGAAGTTGGCCGTTCCTGTAGAGAGCCATTTCCCTAAGTGCTGTCTGCACCAGGGTCTGTACTGAGCAATTGCTTCTCCCAGTGCCAGCAGGCTTCAAGATTTTCTTCACTAAAGATAACAAGTTCCCTTTAATAGCTTTCCAGCGCCAGCCCCGCTAGCATTAAGCTGATGCATCTTAACTCTTGCATGCTCTCAAAGCCAGGCTTCCACAAAGAAAACATCTCTCTTGAGTTACACTGAGCTGCCGCAGAGCTGGAGAGCAGAGTCCTGAGCTCAGCCACTCCACATGGAACCTTACAAGCGGGGAAGCCCTTCGGGGGCTGTCGGGCGGCTGCGTACAGCGATCCACCACGCTGCTGCGTCACCACGCTGCTGCAACTACCCTCACCACAGCACCTACATCGAAGGGCAAGAGGCAGTAAAGCAGAGCTCTGCTGGGCTCTGGGGACTTTGCGGAAGATGCGACAGCTTAAGTAGATTCCCCAGAGCACCCACTTTTTGCAGGTCACAAAACCTTTGAATCCTCCTGTCCCTTCCCCAGAAAAGCAATCCAGGAACAAAGCACGTGCCTCTGACCACCAGAGAGAAGGGGATGGAAAACAACACCAGATTTCAATTTGTTTTGTCAAGAGAAGGGAAGAACAGCTCACAGAGCAGCCACCACCATCAGGAGCTGACAGACCTGAGCATGGAACAGCTAGCGCCACTGGAAAGCTCGAAGCAGCTGGGCAATGAGGGAAAGTAGCAACCCCCCTTCATCTAACCCCACTGAGAGCAGGGTGGAGTCTTCAGCTCAGCATCTTCTGCCTTTGCTAAAATTGTCCGTGGCTCCAGCCTGACGATAGTGGAGAGACAGTCAGAGCCCTTCCAAAAAGCTGTTTCTCCTTACAAGCAATCCAGTTTCAAATTTGCCACCATGTCCCACGGAAGCATGACCTGCAGTGCAGCTTCACTGCTCGATCAGACAGTAAAAGAGCCACATGGGACTGGGGAAGAAGAGAGGAACATATCCCAGCAGAGGCACGCAGGTGGCTAGGGAAACACAGATTTCTGAGTACAGCATTTTTTCTCCATTGATCTGAATAACCCTTCCTCTGAGGCAGCACAGCCTGGAGATGTTCCCTTGGCATTTGCAGGGACTCCACATCCACCAAGAGAGTTAGGGCTTCCCCCTCCTCCGTTCCCAGTTGCCCAGAGGCAGATGGCAGGAGTCAAGCCTCCCCGTGCTGCAGGAATGAGTTTTCAGCTCATTCGGAGTGCCTCCCACAGTGCCTGCTGGGTCTACGCGTAGCTCCGCACCTCTAGAGCCATTTGCAAGCTGATCAGAGACTGGCAATTACACAGCTCCTCTACAGCACACAGCACAGACCACATCTTTAAGCAAAGAATTTATACACAAGAACCACCAGAGAGCAGAGTGCCCACAGCAAAAGAGGCAGGAGGTGGGAAGGAGCTTCTCGTTTCCAATATGAACAAAGAATGGGACAGGGAATGTCAAATCCAACCTCTACTCACCAGAAGCCGAGAAGACGAGCAGGCCTTCGAGCAGTTTTTCTTGGATAACATCCTAGCAAGAATCCCAGCCACCTTCCCCAGAAGATCTGGCGCTCTACCAAGTCACTAAACTCAACCAAGCTGGCAAGAGAACAGGCCTCAGAATAGAGACGTGCAGACCATCCAATTCTGCTCTCAGGCTAAGGATTGAATCCTCAATCTACTGGCTATTCATGTCTGTCTCGTGCACGCAGGGAAGGCAGAGGAAAGACGACTCTCAGGGCGTGGGTGAGCCCCCAGCATTCTTTAGATTTTTTTTTTTCTTCCCTTCTGCTAGTGTGTCTTTGGATTTCTGTCACTCAGACTGACATTTTCCTTTCGCTGCTCATGACTCATGTTCTGATGACAGGCTGCCTACAGACGATGCTTAAAACCCATCGACAAGTCTCCAGGGCTTTTGCTTTTCCTGCCTCCCTCAAACATCCTCTAAAATTAAAGATGGGAAGATGGAAACGCACACACTGAACTCCGTCTGCTCTTTGCGCGACACATGTGGCACTGCAACAGCCAAACAAATCCAAAGCCCTCCCACTGCTGCTTTTGGGCACCACTTTTACCCCCTCATCTGTTAGAAGGAACAAACCTTTGCCATGTACAGCTGTGAATTTCCCAGTGAGCAAACCAAGGGTTTTGCTTTCAGCAACCCTGCTCCAGATATGGCTGTGCTACGCTTTTGTAGCTTGTGATTAGGAACCGGGGCAAAAAAATTGCATCTATGTCTCTAAACTTGCAGAGCGCTCCCCAATTACAGCAGAACTGGGCCAGGCTGCGGACTCTGGCTCTGTCATAGAAGCTTTATACAGCTTTAGGTGGTCTCGCTTTGGAAAAATCTCCAGCAAAACAGTTTGCAGCCTGCACCATTCCCTTGGCTTCAGAGAGAGATGGGCTCTGCGTAGGGGTTCCTCAGGGCTGGACAAAGCACCTAGCACAGACAGAGCCGAGGACCCACCGATCGCAGGCTGCTGGTCGCCCGCAGGCAGCTGGAACTCACCTTTCGTGGAGAGCTGAGCCTTCACCTTGTCCAGTTCATTCTGAAACACAACACAGAAAACACGATTAGGAAACACCTTGCAGTGGAGCTTTCGCCAGATCTTAAAAGGACCTGAGAGGTTTCTCGGCAGGACATTTGCACCATCCAGGTGCTAAGAAAGGAATATGGTAACAGCAAGCACCAAGCAACAAGCAAGTACTATCACAGGGAACGCAAAGAGCACCTCCAACTGGCATTCTTCAGGGGGAGAAGAGAAGATCCCAGTTTCGTCTTAGCCTTGTCAACCTTGTGTTTCTCACACTGTCAGTCATCTTGTTTTAGCTGAATAATTTTGGAAAGCTCTCAGGGAAACACAGGAAATCAGACAGGAACAATTTTTATAACATTTTACCTAAACAAGGCAATAAGGCAGGGATGTTGCCAGACTATGCGGATTGAGGGTTGCTTTGAACTGATGTGAACTTTAATCAGGTGCAGGTGGGAGACAGGAGGGCATGTCCAAACATCTGAAAAGGTAACCAAGCATACGATCAAAAGGCACCAGCTAGCATTCTGACAGACACTAAACTCACTGCAGCTCGGGATGCTGATATGAGCAAACAGCTCAGTCAAATGGCCATAAACAGATCACCAACAAACCAATCCATGCCAAACTGAGGGCATGTAACATCTCCTGGGTGCCACAAGGGTCTGGGGAAGGTCAAATGTTTCTAACGCCTTCATTAAGGATCAGAAAGAGGGAGCAAATGCCCCATAGTTTAAATTACAGATGATGAAGGGATATGACTTAAGAACGCTGGCAGATAGCCAAAGGAAATGTAGAGAGGTTACAAAGAGAGGCTATCTATATATATTATGTATATTTTTAAAAAGAAACAGAGTGAGAGAGAGAAACATATACAGGAAAGAGTCAACAGAAGATGACTTAAAAAGCTGTGTTAGAGAACTGCAGAGGAAAGCACATAACAAGTCAGGCAGGAACTGCAGTGGAATAAAACCACAATAAAATGCCAACACAGTACTGAAGCAGAGCACACAAATCTGTGCAACCCAGAAAGCCACATGCAAATCTGAGCTGAGAATAGCACTACCAGTGACCGTGGATCTGACAGGACCAGAGCAAAGCTCCGCTAGTGATTAAATAAAGGCAGGAAAGAGAATATGGGATGTAAAGCTCAGTAAGCAGAAGGGACTCAACGCAAAGCCTAGCAGAGCTGACTTGGATTTGCCCCCGGGGGGACAACAGCTGGAGGGCTGACATGGAATTAGCTCTGCTGCAGGAACTATCCTGAAGTAGCTTCCTCAGAGTCCTATTCAGGAACGATTAGTGAGCTCACAAGATGTGCTAATTAGCCTAATAGCAAAGAAATCCCAGGCTACTGCGGGCAGCTATGTAACATTACCTCATTCATCAACTTAATCTGAACTCCCTCATCCTCCACCTCTGCTCCTAAAGGCTGCTCCCAGTTTTCACTCCTCTCATAGAAGCTCTCCTCTCTCTGACAGCCTGAGGTACAAGACCGCATTTTCCCCAAGATCAAATGAGTTTATCCTGACCACACACAGGCAGCTGTCCCCCCAGGTTTCTAGCCTCCAGCAGGTTTACAGGCAGGAATTCTTCTCCTCCTCCTGTCTCCTTTTCACCAAGCTGAACAAGCTGAAATCTCCTAGTCTCCTTTGGAAGAAGGGCTCTCAGCTCTCCGGATCATGAGCTACTGGAAGTGTCAGGTTCCAGATGAGCCTCACTGAGGTGTTACACCACAAAACTCACGCTCTTCCTGCTCTGGGAACAGCCACATGGAGACTGTTCTGATCACTGAGGACCATCTTTAAGAGCAACAGAGGATAAACCAAGGCTCAGCACCCAGAAGCGCTTGGACACGTCACAGTGTTCTGTGCCTGTGGTCTGCAGCTACCCCAGGGAACCAAGTTCCCTCCAGTGTTTCAGATGAAACTGATGCTTGGTGATGGGAAGCAAAGCAGCCCCAGCACTCCTTTGTAAATATTTCATAGCAGAAGTGAGAGTAAAGAATAATATGAAACACAATTATTATCCAAAAGATAATGTGAATAATTCTGCAACAACAGGAAGACATTTCAGATTATGAGGGAGCTCTTCTGAGCTCCTTACAACTGGGTGCATAAGACTGGTTCTCAGAAGAGCATCCCAAGCTTGTCTCCCCAAGAGAAGCAGACCACAGCTCTGCACTCAGCTTTTCAGCACGCTGAAGCACGCTCCTTTGCACCCCAGTCCAACCTTTTCATGGCAGGAGGCCAACTGCTCATTTCAGGACATCTGTGGGCTGCACAGATAGAGCTCCAGTTGATTACAGAGCTGAGTACCACTCTATGCCCAGGCTCTTCGAGGGACAAGCAGTGGTTGGGAACAAACCCTGTATTTGGGGGCTTTTTCAGGTGAAATCACTTCAGGCTGAGGAAGTCACCAATTATTTTCTCAGCTTCTAAAGAGTCTGAGAGCAGTCCACTATGTGTCTGCTTCACTGAACTCCTGCCCAGGCCAGAAGCAGATACCCCATTGCAGACAGAACTCCAGTCTAGCTGGACATTAAATCCCACCCACGATGGTTGCCCATGTTATTAAGATGCTCCGTGTCCTCCAGAAACAATGCAGCACACAACACAGAACTGGTGACAAACCAGCATCCGCCCAGCAACAACACAAATCAGTGCACGGGGCTGTAAATACCCATACAAACTAACGATGCTGATCTACACAGAAAATATTTGGTTCTTTCCAATCAGATAGTGACCTCAGTGCTCTCATTAGGAACACTGCACACTCAGGGCTAGATGTTGCTCTGGTGGCCACACAACAAACTTTGTAGGAGCATGATGAGTTACCATCAAGCTTGTTGAGCAGAAGCGGCTCCACAGTCCTGCCCTTGAGCAAGGGAGCAGCTTTTCAGCACAGCCGCTCTGGAGGGGAAGGCTGGGGGAACTCATCTTAGATCCCGGGGTGGGGGTGAAAGGGAACAGAAAGCTTTTCTAGGGCAATTTTCTCCAGTCAACCCATTTCTGAGTCACTCATCTATTTACACTTGCGAGAACAGATCTGAATATGTACTAAAGGCAATGTTTATCTGCTCCGAGCCATTGCTTTGCTTCTAGGGCACACAGCTTCAAGTGCCCAGAGGTGCTTTTTCATTTCCTCAGCACACATACTTTGGCCTTCAGTTTCTTTATTAGCAGTCTTTGAGAATGACAGTGCTACTGACATTATAGTCTGGCTGGCTTTATTTTAAAAACATACGATATACATATAGCATTGTCATGGCAACTGCTAATTATGGTAATTGCTGCACATGCTGATTCTAAACACAAGAGGGTACAGGCATCCCATTATACCAAGGTCAACCAATTACTTTTTTTTTTGGAACACATAACTCCAAGACATAAGGAGCCATGCTTCATCCACACTAAACAAAGGAGAACATGGAACAGCCACTCTGCATTCTTCCTGTCCCACCTCCAGCCCTCTGCACCTAAGGATGGCACTTGGAGAACATCACCCAACACCCCAGCTCCAGCCAGGATCTGCCCCGAAGGACCCAGCCTCAGCACTGCCCACTGTCCACCACTACTGGTGCAGCTTCAGGCAGTCCTTTTTCTAATTTCTCTTGGGGAACCAAGACTTTACCACCACCTTGCCCCACTTCCTTACAGTCTGTGCAAATGAACCTGCCTGCACAGCAGTGAGGAAGTGACACTTCCTTCAGCAGCCCCAGAGAGGTTAGCAGGGCTCACGCACAACTGAGCCACAGACACCAGCAGCAATTCATTGCACTTGGGAGTTTCCTCCTCCTGCCTTTCGGAAAAGCTTTGTAGCTTCATCTCCAAGGTTTCAAGACCCAAGGGAGAAGCAGCAGTTGGATGTTTATTTGATGCTGCTTCAGGAGGTTTCCAGGTAAGGTGAGAACCACAAGGAAAAGCAGTGAAGTAGAGGAGGCTTCTTGAGTCACCACAAGAGATTTGGTCGTAGGAACTCTAAGCCACCACAGGGAGACTTCCTTACAACACAGCTGAGACTGGGCGAGGACTAAGAGGGAAAACAGAGACAGGCAGGAGATACTAATGTGCTTCAGGTCTCAAACATGAGCACAGCACAATGAGCATCAGCTCAGGAAGCAGCTGTTGGCAGAGAACCAGCAGCCCAGCCCAAGCCACACTTCCAAGATGCTCAAGCATCACACAGTAGAAGAACCCAGTCAAATTACCTGCAAAGTCTCTGCATCTGGTGCCGTCTGCTCCTCCAAGGCAACATCAAAAAACAACTTATTGATGATGTGTCTTTTGCTGACCTAAACACAGGAGACAGAAGAGGTTAATGGGCACGGATATGGAAACACAACAGACATGGAAGACAATCAGAGAGGGAGAAGGTCCCATCTTGTCAAAAGGCCATGAAAGGCGAGTCAGATAACGTTCTTGACGCCATTAGTGACGATGCTCTGCTTTGGCTCATCAGCACAGCAGCAGACACCACCACCCCCCCTCACCCCCAACACAGCTTTGGGAGCACGACTCCAGCCAAGCTCCTGAGCCGCAGCAGAAAGATTCAGGCATTTCTGAATCAAGCGCAGTCTGTTCTCTGGCAGCTAAGGCCCAAGCAGCTGACGCTGAGCTAACACGATGCCAAATCCTAAGACAGAAGTACGTGCTGCTTTCTGCAGGCAGAAGGTGCTGTAATTGAATTTGATAGCTCTCCACACCTCCCCCATGCAGTTACAGCTTTGTGTTTTAAGTATTATATACAGTCATGACACCAGCTAATTGCATAGTTACTGCTACATAAGATGTTATTTCGCGATAACTCCATGGTAACCCAGAGATGTAAGAGGCAGTGAAGAACAGAGGGAATCAACAAGTCAGGGAAGGAACAAGGGCCAAGACCTTGAGAGGAAGAAAGAAGCACGAACATAGAACAAGCCCAAACTGCAGCTGGCTAAAAACCTACATCTGAGCATAAGGCAACATCTCCTGCAGACACTACGCGCCAAGACCTACTGGTGGCATCAAGGCTGGTGACACAAGAGACTTCAAAGAAGTTCAGGTCCCAATTAAGCCACTGGGTCCCCAAGCCTTGACTTCTCGTCTCAGAAGCAGAGCACATCTCTCCTTCCCTCCCCAGCCTTTGCTTTTCTCAACAGAGGGCTGAGTGCCACAAAGCAAGGACTCAATTTTAAGAATCACGTGCAGCAGAATGGGCTGCTCACCTGATGGCAAGCAGCAGGGTACTCTAGAAATGCAACTCTCATGTCCTGATTAACCCCTTCCAGCCCTTTCTATTATCATGCCAATACCTACTCAGCCTAAATAACAGCAGTGAAAACCCAGAGACACTTCCTAGAGAAGCTACAATACAGACAGCAGGAAGACACCCTGATCAGAAGGGGGGCTGAGGGAAGTTCAGCCTCTAAGCCTTTGGGGAGATATTTTTAGGGAGAGAAAGTTCTCGCCACTTCATACCACAAACCTTTTCCTTGTGTCACCACAGGCCCAGACTATGGCTCCTTGGTGCCGCTTAGCAGAGCATCACGCCACAGAAATACAAAAGTGTACAGAGGTACAATACAACGGTTTTACCTGGATTCTGCACTGCGGGCAGGTGCGGCTTGGTGCTGTGTCAAACCACTGGGTGAGACTGAGAAAGGAAAAGAAAATATACAGTAAATCCTTAAAATCCAAAAGCACTGCTCCCAGGGGCCACCCCCCAACTCACCAGGAGACAGCAGGAGGTGACTCCTTTTTACAAACTAAAAACAGACACGCAAACATTTAGTCCAGAGGTGCAGCTAACGGGAACGTCATGTTCCAGCAGGCGCACTCTACCTTCGCCTCCGAGACAATTCCCAGCTGAATTTAGCGTGCGAGCTTATCTTTACCAGGGCAGAGTTTTTACAGAGCTCAGATCTCCCTGGGAGAAAGTCTTTGAACAACTGTAGCTTTGCAGGAGTGAACGGATCCACACGCGGAGCAGCACAAGAGCTGCTATATCAGGATACAACAGCCAAGAGATCCCCAGTTTGGTCAGCTCCAAAGGGTGCCACTGACACCAAACATGTGTCTACGGAGCGAGGGAGATGGGGCCGGTCTCTGCTCCGAGACGATGAATGCAAACCTGTCAGGCTCCCCAGGAGAGCTACTAATGCATTTTGCAACCAAGCCATCACGTCACACTCGGAACAGTTTATTTTTGGAGCAGGATAACAATCTGGAGCTGGCAGGTTAGCTTTGGAAGCTCTCCCTCCTCCGTTGGTTGTTAGAGGAGAGCGAGCCTGAGCTGTGCTGCTAGTTAAGAAGTGACCATTGCACCTGCGAGCGATGGTACCTCTCCAAGTTAGTTAGCCAAGGAGAAAAGCAAATGCCTGCTCCCTCCCCACATGCAGAATTTATTTCCTCAGAAGAACCATTCCCTTCCAACATAAACACTGGCAGAACCGTTCCAGCAAAAGCATGAAATTGCCTGGGAAGCTTCACTCATAATCTAACACCGCTCCTTCCAGATAAACACCCTGTGTAGGAGCAATCTGCTGGCACCGGCCCTTCTGGAGAAGGAAGGGCCACAGGCAGAGGAGCGACAATGCGGCCAAGGCTCCCGCGGCAGCTTTGTGAGGTCTTTTAAATCCCTGCAAAGCGGAATCGCTGCCGCTACGGGTGACACAGCGGGACGAGGCCGTGCCCGCCGCAACCGAGTCACGGCCGGTGCCAGCAGCGCCGCGAAGGCCCAAAGCCCCCTCAGGGGGGAGCAGCGGGGCCTCCGGGGGAAGGGGCGACTGGGCGGGACGGCTGCGGGCGCCGGCTCGCCCCGGCTGAGAGAACCCGCAGCCCTACTGGGGGAGGTGCCGGGGCCGCCCGGAGCACCCACCCCGCTCCCCGCCACAGGACGGCCCCGGCGGGTAGGCCGCTCACCAGGTGCGGTGGAAGGTGTGCCCGCAGGGTACGGCCGCCACGTCCCGTTCGTTGTCGAAGAAGTCGGAGCAGATAGTGCAGTGGGCGCGGATGGGCATGGCGGGCGGTGGGGAGGGGGTAGGGTGCGCTGAGGGGGGCGGTCGGGATGCGGCCCCCGGTACCGGAACGCCGGCGCGGCCCTGCGCGATTCAAATCCGGCCGCGCGCCCGCCGCTTCCGGCCCGGCCCGGAAGTGACCTCACGGGACGAGCGCGGGCCCCGAGCTCCCCGCTCCCTGGCCAAGCGCGGGGGCGTGGCCGGCGTGTGGGCGTGGCCCGGGAGCGTGGGCGTGGCCCCCCTCGGGTCGCCCTGCCCGCTGCGCCCGTGTACCCTGAAGCCTAACGATGGCGGGCGGGCCGCCAAGCGGCTTCCCGGGGTTTGGCCGGGACGAGCTGCCGCAGGGCCCCGCTGCCCGCACTGTAATGTCCCTCCCAGCCTGCCCGGGCCGCCCCACCTCACCCAGCCCTGGCGGGAACACGCCACGCACCGCCGGCGCGCGAGGCAGGATGCTGGCACCCTGGGCCCAACAGAGAGACAGGGCAGGCAGCGCTGGTGCTGTCTCAGTTTGTCCTCAGCGGGGTCTTTATTTGCCAGAGATACAGCGTGGGGGGTGCGGGGGGCACGCGGGGCACCGGCGGCAGCCGCAGGCAGAGCCGGCCCTGCAGGCATGCAGCTGCGAGGAAGGGAAGCCGGGACCGGGGAGGAAGGAGTGGGCATTTGGGATCCTCCAGACACGACTCGTGGGGGGCCATGTGGCATCCCCCAGGCGGGGGGACCCTGTGCTCCCTCACCCCCTGCAACGTGTCCCCCCCCAGGGCCCTGGGTTGAAGAGCGGGTGCCCGGCGCTCCGCCTGCTGGGGCCCCCCCTCTGTCCTGACGGCCCTCCCTGCGGTCCCACACATGCACGCATGTCCCGGGGGGCCCCGCATGATATTCCTCCCCCCAAACCCACGGGGCATGCGGCCGGGAGGTGGGCTGCCCCGTATCTCTGGGCAACCCTGGAGGGGGACGACGGCGGGGGACAGACTGAGAGAGCATGGGGGGGACAGACTGACCGGCAAAGACACCGAGGGGGCCGGAGGGGTGACCGGGGAGGACGGGCTCCATGCAGGGCTCTGCCCCGTGGCCGGCTCTCCGTCGGGGCACGTAGAAAAGGGGATGCAGGCTGGGGCGCAGGGGGGACCATGCCAGGGGCTATGTACAGAGGGGGGGCGCGGGGGCCACCGCCGCTCAGCCGGTCTGCTCGCTGGGGGCCTCGGTGGTGGCGGCAGCATCGGCGGCGGCGGTGGCAGCCCCGTCCCCATTACACGTGGCAGCGGGCGGCGTGGCAGGAGCAGGGGGCTGCGCGGTGGCGGGTGGCGTGCCAGGGGCCGCAGGGGCCGCAGTGTCCGTGGCGGCGGTGGCGGCGGTGGCAGCGGTGGCAGTGGTGGCGGCGGTGGTGGTGGCAACGGCAGTGGTGGCAGCAGCGGCAGTGGTGGCAGCGGTGGCAGCGGTGGTGGCCGGGGCCGTCTCCGTCTGCTCGGGTGCCCGCAGGCGTTTCATGAGCGTGGTCACTCGCACGGCTTTCTGTGGGGGGAGAGGGAGAGACCGTGGGGCGTGGGGGCTCTCCTGCCCCCGGGCCCCTCACCGGAGCATTGGGTCCCCCACCGGGGATGCCCCTGGGGGCTGGTGGTGTTGCCCCAAGGCTGACAGCCCTGCGATGGAGGGGTGAGCTCGACTGACAGGGGAAACTGAGGCACGGGGCACCCCCACCCACCTTCCACTTGGCCCGGGCGAAGTTCTTCTCGATCTGGGCGCAGACGCCATCCTTGATGTTCTTGTCAGAGGCAGCATTGCCGGAGATCCTGGGGAGGTGGGGAGGGGTGAGTGGTCCCCCCTGCCCCCCCATCCCTCCACCCGCCCCCACCGCCCCTCACCACTCATGGGAGATGGCCTCCTCTGCCGTGATCCGCTGGTCCTGCTCCACCTCCATCAGGCGTGTCACCAGCTCCTTGGCTGGGGGCACAGGGAGGGATGTCAGTGCTGGGGGGGGAGGCAACGTGGGACCCCATGTTCCCCTCCAGTGCGCGGCTCACCCGCCTGCGAGATGTCGTCCCAGTATGGTGGGTCAAACTCGTAGTCCCCGGCCAGGATTTTACGGAAGAGGTTCTTGTCATGGTTCTCGTAGTCATCCTCATCTGCCTCCTCATAGAAGGGGGGGTTCCCCGAGAGGCTGGGGGACAGGGTGGGGTGCTCAGCCCGATCCGTGGCCCCCGGCCCCCCACAGCCACCCCGGCCCTCGCCCCGCACTCACAGGATGTACATGATGACGCCGATGGCCCAGCAGTCCACTGGCCGCCCATACCGCTGCCGCCCCACCACCTCTGGAGCTGCGAGGGACAGGAGAGCGGCCCTGCCCTGGGGTCCCCAACCCCCCTGCCCCTTGTCCCCGGGGTGATGGGGAGCAGGAGGGACCCAACAGGAGCACCCGGGATCATCCACGGGATAATGAGGAGCAGGAGGGACCCACCAGGAACAGTCAGGATCAGCCCCAGGGTGATGGGAGAGCAGGAGGGACCCACCAGGAGCAGTCAGGATCGGCCCCCGGGTGATGGGGAGCGGGAGGGACCCACCAGGAGCAGTCAGGATCAGCCCCAGGGTGATGGGGAGTGGGAGGGACCCACCAGGAGCAGTCAGGATCAGCCCCAGGGTGATGGGGAGTGGGAGGGACCCACCAGGAGCAGTCAGGATCGGCCCCAGGGTGATGGGGAGCGGGAGGGACCCACCAGGAGCAGTCAGGATCAGCCCCAGGGTGATGGGGAGTGGGAGGGAACTGCCGGGAGCACCCGTGGCCATCAGGAGGGACACAAAATGATCCTCCAGGACCGGTCCCCAGGGTGGCGAGAAGCAGCAGGGACCTGCTGGGACCCCGAAAACACTGCCCGCCCCTGCGCGCCTGCCCGGCTGGCTGTCACCCACCCAGGTACTCAGGGGTGCCGCAGGGCTCCTTGATGAGCCCGTTCTCCAGCTTGGCCAGGTGGAAGTCGCTGATGACAATCTTGGAGTTCTTCAGGCGGTTATAGTACACCAGGTTCTCCAGCTGCCGGTGCAGGGGCTGTGAGCGCCGGGGCGGGGGGCACGCCAGCACCCACAGGTGCTCCCACCCCCCCGCCACACACCTTGAGGTTCCTGTGGACGATCTTGAGCGAGTGCAGGTAGGCGACGGCCTCCAGCACCTGCCGGATGACGTTGCTGGTGTCCTTCTCCGAGTAGTAGCCCTGGTCCAGGATCCAGTCGAAGACCTCCCGGCCGGTGGCCCTGCCGACAGCAGCTCTGCCGAGATCTGTGCGCCCCCCACCCCCGGGGGGGGGCACCCCCAGACAGTGCCCTCCCGCCGCACCCCCCAAACTTACAGCTCCAGGAAGATGAAATACTCCTTGCGGGTGATGTAGACGTCCACCAGCTGCAGGATGTTGGGGTGCTTCACCCTACAGAGAGATGGGGGCATGGGTGGGGGGTCCCCGCTTTGCCCGGCAGTGCGGGAACAGCGCGCGCGCGCACACACACACACACCCCAGCCCCGGAACTCACATTTTGAGGATGATGATCTCATTTTTGGCTGCCTTCCGCACTTTCCGCCCGTCCCGCTTCAGAAACTTCTTGCAGGTGTACAGCTTCCCCGTCGTCTTCTCCTTGGCCCGGAAGATTTCACAGAACTCTTCCCTGCAAGGGTGCCCAGAGCCGTCACCGCCCCCCCTGGGGACCGCTGAGCTCTGGGTGCTCAGGTGGTCCTCGGCCCCACCAGCACCCCAGCGGCGAGGGGAGATGCCGCGGGGGTGGAAGGAAGCTGCAGCTAAAAACCTCTCCGGAGCAAAGAGGCGGGGGGGAAAAAAAGGGCAGTGAGAAGGAATTAACATGGAACAAGCAAATTGATAGGGAAGGGCGGAAAATTTGCTGATTAAAAAGCCCCCCCATCCCTGCAGCAGCCGGGTTAGGACCTGCTGCGAAGCCGCTTGTGCCACGGCAGAACAGCAGCGCGCCCCGACATTAATGTCAGCACCGCGGGCGGGAAGAAAGAAGGGGAGACGCGCCGGTTGCCCGGGGATGCTGCAATATTTCTGTTCTATTATTAATGGTGTTCGAGCCCGTCGGCCGGGCAGGAGCTGCGGGGGAGCCCGTAGGGGGGGCCTCTCAGCACCGCTCCGGCAAAGCCTTTGGCTTTCCAAATCGCCCCGTCCTCCTGGCCGCTGCCCCGGGTGCGGGGGAACCGGGACCCGTGGGCTTTGGGACAGGCTGCTCAGAGGATGGAGCAAAGCTCTGAGAGCACCCAAAAAAGATCCCCACCACCACCCAGCGTCACCCTGCCGGGCGTGACCCACGGCCAAGCGGGTCCCGGTGTTTCGGAAACCAATGGAAAAAAAATTCTAGGGGTCAAAGCGCTCTCAATGGGTAGCCAGGTCCGAGGGCTTCATTTCACCCAGCGCTTCCTAACGGGTTCCCCAACACGGCAAGGAAAGTTGTGGGGAAGCAGCAGCACTCCGCTCCCCCCACAAATGACAGCCGCCTTTTCCTTAGCTGGAGCAGAGCCCTCCTGCTTCCCAGAGCGCTCGGGGGAGCCGGGATCGTCGGAATTGCTGCAATCCCCGCAGATCTTGGGAGGGAGGAGGGAGGGATGCGGGGAGCCGCCCGGCTGCAGCCGGCAGCAGCGGGGAAACCTGCCTGCCCTCCTCGGAACCGGCGGTGAATATCGCCAGAGGGACCTAATTAGGGGACAGCCACCCCGAAATGCGCACTGCCCGTCCCAGCCAGGGACCGGCACCCTGAAAACCCCCGTGGGCAGCGTCGTGCTGCTCCTCAGCCCGGGGCACGCAGGGGGTTTGGGGTCCCCAGGGCACCCCCGGAGCCAGGGAGGGACCAACTCACGTTTTGATGACCTGGCCCAGGTCATATCTGTCGGTCACCTCGGACGGCTGGTTATAATCTTTCTTGTCTCCCAGTGTCACGCAGCCAAACGGCATCGCAGGGCCCGGTGCTGGCAGGGCAGGGAGAGGCGGTGAGCGCCCCGGCACCGCCGGCCCCCCCCCCCCGAAGCTGCACCAGCCCCCCCCGGAGCCACGCTAATTAACGTAAAACCTGACGAAGCTGCTCGTGCTCCCCAGCTGCTGCAAGCCGCCATGTGCCCAGCCCCACCGATGTGCGTCCATCCCCACGGCGTCCAGCCGCTATGCCTGGACTCGGTCCGCCGGCATGGCCGCAAGCTGGCCCCTCCGGCCCTCATTAGCAGATTATTAATGATTTATTAAACAGCCAGGGTTAGCATAGAGCCTGGAGCACCCACTGGGGAGGCAAGCGGTGGTGAACGGACCCTTTCGCCTTTCTCAGCCCGGTTTTGCCCCGTGGTGACATTTCTGTAGCCGGGACTTTCCCAGGTGGAACATTGTTGCATGCCATCACATGTGCAGCGAGTTACACCAGCCTCAGCTCCCTGTCCCTTACCAGCCCCGGCAGCCCCACTGCAGCACCAGGCAGGTGGGCACCGCGGTTCGGCAGTGCCAGCCCCTCTGCCACCGGCAGCGGGCAGGACACTGGCCCCGGCATGTGCCAGCTCCTCCGGCCCTTTAGGAAGGACGTTTTGCCCCTTTTTCCTGCCCAGAACCCTTTGAATCCAGACCCTGCTTGGAAGCTTCCCAGCAAAAAATTAGTCCCATAAAGTGATTTTTTTTTTCCCTTTCTCACCCCATTACTGGGAAGAAGTTTCAGCTGACGTTATTTTCTGATGGCTCAGAAGGAGACAGGGCTCCCTGGACCCCCCCAGCCCTCTTGGATGGGCCCAAGCGGGACCCCGCGATGGGATGCTGGCATGACACTGGAGGCACCCATCGCCTGGCGCTAAAGCTGCCGAAACACCACGCTGCGAAGTGCCGGCCTCGCCGTGCCGTGCCAGCAGCGCCTGGGGCCCGGCAGTGAGGGCCGCGGGCAGGATGGCAGTGCGGGATGCGGGAGCCGGCATCGCGGGTACCCAAGCGCCGAGCCTGTTGCTATGGCAATGGGAGCTGGAGATGCAGAAAGCGGCACATCCTTCAGAGGGGGCAGGGATGGGCAGCACCCGACCCACCTGCAGGTGCACGGCCCCATCTCCGCCGTACAGGCCCCGGGAAGAAGGTGGTCCTGCCTGCAGCACCCAGGGCACGGCACCTAAGTGCTCCCTGGGGTGATTGACCCCAAATCTGGGTGGGATGTGGGTGCAGCGAGCCGGGGAACGGGGGGATGCTTCTTCCCACCTCCATCCCTTCGTCCTGACCTGCCTCCGTGCCTGCCCAAGTGATGCCCACGGGATGGGTGCTCCCACCTCACATGACAACCAGGCACCCTCCTGCCAGGAAAGCCCTTTCCAGGCAAGGGCACCCGTCCCCGTCCTGCTCTGGATGCACCCACTCCTGAAAGAACACAGCATCCCTGGGGCACCCTTCTCCACACCGCAGACCGGGTGACACTTTCCAGCCCACACTAGGCTCATCCCAACAGCCTCCCTGGCAAACATGCCACCTTCGTGTCCCTGTGCCACGCGACGTTGGCTCTGCCATGCCACCCTGCCTGGCCGAGGGGTCCGAGGGGTGTCCTGGCAGCCGCTGGTGTGGCGGCGGGCTCGGCGTCGCAGGCCAGCAGGGGCAGGGCTGGCCTGCGGGAGGGCTGCCAGCGCTGGCGGCATGGTGCCAGGATTAGTCGGGAAGGGAACCCGGGCGGGATGATATATCGGGATTTTATTGCTGTCTCCGCAAGCGCTCAGCTAATCTGGGCTCATAAAATTAGTTCCTGTTGGTTTAGCGGGGACCCATCCTACCAAGGCTGAGCACGGGCACCCTCCCCTGCCCCAGGCTGGCTTGCGGGGGGGGCTCAGCGTACCTGGGGTATCCCACAAGGGAGGCTGGCACCCAGCCCCACATCGGCGCCAGCACCTGCACCCCACAGGTGAGAGCACCCCCGGCCATGGCAGGGGCACCCAGGCAAGGGGTGGGCGAAGGGTTGAGTGCTCCCTCCCTGGGGTGCCGAGCGGGGAGGCTGGATGCTGCGCTGGCACCCGCACACAGTCAGCTTCCCCCCCCCACCCCAAAAAAAGAAAAAAACGTCTAATTTGGGAGCAAGAAGCAACAGCGGGTGTAAGACAATAGCGGGGAAGTGGGTGGCCGGGTGCGGATGGCACGGAGGGATGACGCAGCCCTCGCCATGGGGCCCCACAGCCCCCCAAGCCCCATCTCTGCCCCATGGCATGGGGTGCCACTGGCCGGTGCTCCATCTCCAGCCCCACTTCCACCTGCAGCCACCCTGGACGTGTCCGGGGCGGGGGGGTGTTCCTCTGCCATCCCGCCCCCCACATCCCGGGGGAAGGATGTGCGGGCAGAGGGAAAAAACGCAGCCGGGCCGAGACGGACCGAAATATTGCTAGTGCAGGCAGCGGGCAGGCAGCGTGCAGGCAGCAGGCAGGCAGCGGGGAGGCGGAGGGGCTGCGCCAGCCCCGCACTGCCCGCAGGAGCGGCACGGGCCGGTGGAGCCCCATCGCCCGGCGGGGCCGGGCCGGAGCCCACCGCCCCCCAGCCCCGGGAGGGTGCGGAGGTGCAGCCCGGGAGGTGCAGGGGAGGTCTCGGCCGTGGCCGGCTGGGAACGATGCGGCAGCGGGCTGCGGGAGAGGGGGGCAGGGGTCCCGGAGGGGATGCTCGGCGGCGGGGGCGCGGGGAGTGGGGGGGGCGAGGGTCCCCGGCAGCATCTCCCGCAATGGGGCCGGCCCGGCCCGCCGGCTCCTCGTTGGACGCGGGGGCAGCACCGGGGCAGGAGGGGCCGGGGGGAAGGGGGGCGAGCCGGGGAAGGTAGTGGGGGGGAACCGGGCTCCGGCATCTCGCCGTGCCCGCGGCGCCCGTCGGGGCTCGGGGTCTGCGGGACGCGGGGTGCCGGCGGGGGCGGTGCGGCAGCGGGCAGCCGTCGGGGCGGACACGCACCGGGCCACCAAATCCCGGGCCACCGGGGAGGGGGGAAAGTGGGGAAGGCGGGGGGGGCCAACCCCGGGCCAACAAGTGCCAGATCCCAGCAACGCCCCCACCCCCGGGCCCGGCCCCCCTCGCCCCCGGTTGGGCTCGGGGCTATCCCGCCGCGGCGCCCCGCTCACCTGCACGCTTCTCCGACAGCAAAGGGGGGGTCGCGGCCCGGGGCCGCCGCTCGGGGGGGGGGGCCGTGCGCCCCTCCCAGCCTCCCGCACGGGGCCGGTGCGGAGCCCAGCCGAGCCCAGCCGAGCCGTCGGTCCGTCGCGGCGCGGCCCCCCGCGCCCGGCGCGGCAAGTTGGGGGGGGCGGAGAAGGGGGGGGGGGGGGGGGGGGGCGGGACGGCGGGACCCCGCCCCTCCCGAGGCGCCCCGCCCCGCCCCGCCCCTGACGTCACCGCCAAACTTCGCGCCCCGCCCGTGGGGCGCGGGAGAGGCGGCCCGCGGGGACGGGACACGCGTGGTTCTGGGGCACGACCCGGTACCGTGGCGGGATGGGGCGGCCCCGTCCCCCTGTGGCGGCCCCCGCAACGTGGGGAGGGCGGCGGTGGCGACAAAGTCACGAAAACCGGGCTGGGGCACTGCCACGCCTCGGGGACAGAGGGACCCCACGGGACCCCACGCCATCGCCCGCGTCCCGTGTAAATACCCGCGACCCGCCGTGGCTTGCTCCGTTCCAGCTGCTGCCTGGCCGGGTGAGACGGAGCTGCCTGCAGATGTCCCCTGAACCCATCCTCGCTGTCCCCGTACAAGCTCGTCACCCCAGGAGTGGCCACCCAAAGGGACACTGTACCCTGTGGCACGTGTCCTGCCGAGCCCCAAGAGCCAGGGCAGCCCAGGTGTCACAGCAGGTTTTATGATGGGGACCAACGTGAGATACGGAGCACCAGGGTGAGCCGGGGTCCCCTGGGCTGTGCCATGGCCACTGGCCCTGGATGGGATGGGACAGGAGGGGAGGGGATGGGATGGGATGGGATGAATGGGACGGGGTGGGGTGGGATGGGTGGGGTGGGATGAGATGGGACGGACGGGATGGTTGGGAAGGATGGGATAGGTGGGATGGACGGGATGGGTGGGATGGGATCAATGGAATGGGATGGATGGGGTGAGATAGGAGGGGAGCAGGTTATTAGCGGTGTTGAGTGTGGGCTCAGCATCACAGGTATCTGTCCCCCAGGGGCACTAAGAGGCAGCATGAACAGGCGGACAGGCACACCGTCTTGCTTCCGCACCGTGATCCTTTGGGAACCAGGCAACTTTCTTCGTCCTCCTTCCCCCAGCTGTGGGGCCAAAGGCCCCAGTAGCTCCCCTATGTGCAGGGGTTGTCCATGCCCCACGACCCGGGACAAGGGGCAAGAAAGGGGCAAGAAATCAGCCACTCCAATACCCTTAACTCTGCCCACAGCCTGGGCTTGGCACCTAGCACAGCCCCGGGGGCGCATGGGAGCCCCCAGCCCCCGGAGCACCTCGCTGCTCACGAAATTGAGCCGTTTGTGCAGAGCCTCCTAAACGGCTGCATGCTGCGCGCTGGCATTTGCGGCCCATATGGTACCGCTTCCGAGCTGCATCCCCCTTCCCGTCCCCTCCCGCCCCTGCACCCGCTGAAACCCAGCTCCCCAAAACCACCCGGCCCACGCTGTCCTGAGCTGCAGCAGGGATGTGGCCGTCCTCTCCTGGGACGCGCAGCCCCCTGAGGCCAGGTCAGGCAGAGCACCCCAGCCACGCACAGAGGACACCAGGGTCCCATCCCCAAAGCCAGCATCTCCTCTCTGCGCGCAGGGAGACCGGCCAGCACCCCAAGGCAGAGGAGCCCGGGGCACCCCCTGCACCTGTCCCCTGCGCAGCACTGAGCCCCGCGAGCCCCGAGCCCACCGCCACCAGCACTGAGTAATTAACGGCGCGTGAGAGCAGGGGAATTAGCAGGGCACTGTAGTTTGAGCTTCTAATCAAGAGTTTAGTCATACCAGCTGGCAGCAGCGCGGCACAGTTATTAATCTTTGCACCTCGCGGGAACCTGGAGCGTAACTCACAATTACCCAGCAGGCGCCCGGCGTGGCTCAGGGCTGCCTGGCGGTGGCTCGTGCCACGACGGACAGGCCAGCGCTCCTCCGGCACCCATCAGCCCGGATCGTGCCCATCGCCTCCTGGCACCAGCCTGCTGCCCATGGCAGAACAGCCACAGGCTCCTGTCACTGCTCACCCACTGCCCTCCTGGCTCCAGCTCTGCCTGGGCTCTTGGGCCACCCCATGCCCCATTTTGGGGTGATTGGCTCTGCTGAGCCCAACCATGTTTGTCCCTGCTGTGCCCTGCCCCGCTGCCCAGCTCACCCACCACCCCGTGCACCCACTGCCCTGTGCATACACCATCCTGTGCACCTACCACCCTGCACCACCCCCACCCTGCGCACCCACCGCCCTGTGAGCCCACCACCCTTCCCACTGCCCCGCACTGAGCCCAGACCCATGTACGGGGTGACATGTCTGGTCTGGGGTGACATTTCCCACAGGACCCCTGCAGTGACTGAGCCCGGGCTGCCCAAGGTGGGGCTGCCAGGGCTGGGGGAACTCAGCGGTACCCCTCTGCCTGGGGTGGGGGGACACCCGGCTGTCCCCCTCTGCCCGGGGTGACATGGGGTGGGGGACACCTGGCCGTACCTCTCTGCCTGAGGTGGGGGGACACCCAGCCGTACCCCTCTGCCCGGGATGACATGGGGTGGGGGACCCCCGGCCATACCCCTCTACCCCACACCAGGTGGAGGGGATGCAGGACCAGCCCAGCCCTGCAGCCTGGTGCTGGAGGGCACGTAGTGGGGTGCAGTGGGGTGCGATGGTGCGGGGGGGTGGGGGTGGGGGGTGCAGCGTGTCTGTGACTCAAGCGCCACGCGGCACCGCATCCCTGCGTGCTCACCATCACCATGGCAACCGCCAGGCAATCAGCGATAATTGCGTGCGTCGGCCCGGCAACGGGGCCAAATAAACCCCATCCCTCCTTTCGGGGGGCTGGCGAGGGGGTGGGGGGGCTGAGAAAAAAAGGGGCACAGGCTCCCATTGCCACCCTGTCCCTTTATTGGGGTCAGCAGCAGTGGGGGTGCACGGTGGCGGGGCCGCCCTCCCTGTAGGCATCCCACGGCACCCATGCAACCTGGAAGGCGTCGAGGGAGGTGGCCAGCAAGCCAGCCAGCCAGGTGGCCACGCGGTGTCGGTGGACAGACTTGGGGGGATCCCCAGCTCGGTGGCCAGGTGCTGGGGGAGGCCACACAGCAGCGTGGTGCCCCCACCAGCAGCAGATGGACCCCGCAGGCCCCCAGCGGCTGGCCCGGGTGGAGCATGAGGGTGTCCTCACCCATGTCCTGGCAGAAGGTGACGTGGGGCAGCACATGGCCCCCGCAGCACCCTCACCACATAGGTGGTGCTGGCACCGGAGCCCACCACCAAGCCAGTGGTGTGGCCATAGGTGCAGGTGGCGAGCAGGGAGCGGGGGTAGCACCAGCAAGGCCGTCACCATTGACCATGGCTCCTTGTCCCTGGCCAGCCCCCTCCTGGTGTGACCCGTCCCCATGTCGACGACGGTGGTGCACAAAGCCTTGTGCCTCTCCACTGGCTTGGCCCCCGTCATACCCAGGGCTGGCTCTGGTCCCCGACCGTCTGCATCACAGTGATGACATCACCCATGGCAGGAGGGGGGGGTGGGATTTGGTTCCCCTTCCCACCTCTGGGGGGTCCCCTGAGGCTCCCCAGGGTGGCACCTGCCCCCGCGAGGCTCTTGTGGCTGTAGGAACCAGGGTGTGGGGAGGCTGGTCAAGGTGAGGAATTTCACGTGCAAATCGAGTGGGGCTCCTCGCCAGGAGAGAACCGTCCCCGGGGAGAGGGCTGGCACCGGGACCGGGATGTGGCTGGCGCTGGTGCTGAGCGGATGCCGAGACGGAGCGAGCCTCCCCGGCTGTGGGCAGATGCTGTCTCAGGGGCAGAAAAGGGAGAAAAAGATGTTCCTTGCAGGCTGGAAGGCTTCAGAAAAGCTCCCCGCGGGCCAGCAAAGATGCTTAGGGGCCAGCAGTGTTCCCCAAGGGCCACCAAAACTCCTCAGGGGCCAGCAGAGCTGCGTGGGGGCCAGCAGAGATGCGTGGGGGCCAGCAGAAATCCCCAGGGACCACCAAAACTCCCCGGAGGCCAGCAGAGCTCCCCAGTCACCACCAAGGCTCCCCAGGGGGCTGGCAGAGCCCCAGGCAGGTGCAGGGGTGCCCTGGGCAGCGCGGGTGCCCCGGGTCCAGGTGGGGAGGACGGGGGTGCCCAGGCTGGCTGCTGGGGCCGGGCATGCAGCGGGGGTTGGGGGGTGCCAGGGGGTGTCACCCCCCCACCACCAAAGCCGCTCACAGGCATCATGAAAAAGAAAAAAGTTGCCGGTTTCTAAAAATGGTGCCGCGGCGGCCGCTCTTCACGCCCGCTCCCCAGCGCGCCGGCAGCCGCTAAAAACAGCTCGGCGCTGCCGGCTGCCTCCTGCCACCTCTCGCCGGGCTGGCTGGCGCCGGAGACCACCGCTCCGCTCACACGCTCCTTCGGCACAATTCTGCCCATCTCGAATCCAGCGATTCCTCAGCCAGCTGCCCGGTGGGCCGCAGCGGAGGTGAAAGGGGGGCAGGTTGCCCACATGGCCGGCACCCGCTGCCTGCACCCGGCCTTTTGCACCCCCTTCGGACCCCCAAACCGCCGCCGGTGCCTGGTGCCATTGCGGTGGCACCAGCGAATGCTGTCACAGCATGTCCCCCGGCGCTGCCGGTGGCGGGACGGTGGCCGGCTCTGCCTGCGCGCCCGCAGCCCCGCGCGCGGCCACTCATGTTTTATAGATGGCTGTGATTTTAATAATTAATCCCTGCTAACGACAGCACTTTCCCCAAATAAAACATTTAAAGTGCTGTGTGTGCAAGGCGCGCTGCCGGGGCGGGACGCTGGCTGCTCTGTCACAGCCGGGGTGGGTGGGCATGGCACGAGGTGGCACGGCACGACATGGCACGGCACGGCGTGGTCACACATGCCCATGGCTCAACCAGGTGCTCCAGCAACCATGCCCAGCCATGCAGCACCTTAGGGTGCCACTTACCCTTGGGTGCCCACCCTTGGGTGCCCACCCGTGCCCAGGGAGCACCTCTGAGACCCCCCCAAGCTGGGGCAGGGGTGACGGGTGCCGTGCGAGATGCCACCCTGCGAGGTCCCCCACCTGTCCCCTGCACCGTAGCGGTGTGCGCAGCACCAGCGCCAATCCTGGCTGGCAGTGGCAGGCAGGGGCGGGCAGGGGCGGGCAAGGGTGGGCACTTGCCAGCCCATGGCATTAGAGGCCGGGCGCTCGATCCTCGCCTCCCGCAGCGTAATTAGGGCAGGATAAATGCGTATTAGCATGAAATCTGTCATCTCCGCAAGCACATTTGCAAGGCGGGGAGGGGGGAGATGCCAGCCTGAGGCGGGGGGGCCCTCCTCACGCACGTCGCTGTAACCGCAGGAGTCCCCACAGCTAATGAGCGGTTCCCTGTGCCACCCCACGGCGGGGCACTGACAGCCCTGCTCACGCAGGGTGCCCCCGGGGCTGCCCCCTGCGTCGTGGGACAGTGGGTCTGGCACCCATCCAGCACCCAACGGTGGCCCTGGGCACCCACCCTGCCCCATGCTGAGGAGGGCAACACCCAGGGTGCCTGTCCATCCATCCGTCCATCCATCCCTCCATCCTTCCATCCATCCATCCCTGCATCCTGGCTGCTGGTGGTACCCCAGCTGGCCGCCCTGGCTGCACCCCTGCTGACACCCCGCATCCCCAGCACCGGCGCCCAGCATCCCCCCAGCACCTCCTGTGCCTGATCCAGCCTGTAACAACCACGCGGTGCCGGGCCCTTCCCGTTGCCACAGCAACTCGACAGCCAAGCCGAAATGGAGCTGCTCGGCCTTGCACGAGCAGGACCAGCACCCACACCAGGGGCACAGCCACCCCAAAACCCAGGCCGGGGGGCAGCACAGCCCCACCATGGGGAAACTGAGGCACCATCCCAGCAGACCCTCCAACTGCAGGACGCCAGGACTCAGTCGAGCTAAAAATACCCTCCCGCGAGCGGCAGCAGAGCCGTGCAGGTGCGAGGTGCCGGCGGAGACGGACAGCTTGGCTGATGGGAGCTGACGCAGCCCCGGGCTCCGGCGCCACTTAATGAGTGGCCGAGGAGGTTTTATTTAAAGTCGGCGCCAGCTGCAGGACCTGTATGGCTGGCCACGGACCAGGGAGCAGAGCTGCCAGTGGCCACGGGGCTGGGGCATGTTTCAGCGTCCCCTGCCCATCCTGGACTTGCCCTGAGCATCCCCTGCCCGTTCACCCATCCCCAAACCCTGCCCTCGCCCCCCGCCCCGACCCTGGATGGGCACCCAGAGGGTGATGCCCATCACTGGCCCCTTCTTTTTTTCAATGTCCTGCTCCAGGGGATTTTTGCCCCAAAACTGGGGCAGAGGGGGCCTCCTTGTCGGGATGAGCTCTTTGCGGGGATGTGACATCTGCCACCACTGCCAGCAAAATGAGCAGAGAAAGCCGGCGTGCGTGGCAGTGAGCATCGGTGGGGGGCTCAGCCACTGTCCCCTGCTCCTGCGCAGCCCCAGTGCCATGTCCTGGGCCATGAGCTGCACCAGCCTCTGTGCTGACAGCGTCCCCAGCACAGGCAGTGGCTGAAGAAATTAGGGTGTAATTAGGTGAGGCTGGTAAGACGCTTGGTCACCACGTGGCAGCTCCAAGCCCAGTCTGGTGTCCCCCACCAGGGCCCTGTGCGGGCAGGCAGGGTGGGCAGTGGTGGGGGGCACCGTGGGCTGGGTGCCAGTCTGCCTGCCACCGTCATCCCATGTCCTGGGCACCATGGTCCCATGGGCACCTTGGTGCTGGGGACACTGTAATCCCATGGCCTGGGCTCTGCCACACCAGCAGCACCGTGATCCCACATCCAGGCACCCACGAACCCGAGGGCACCCTGATCCCATGGGCGCCCAGGCACCCATCATTCCAGGAGCATCGTGATCCCAGGGGCGCTGCAATCCCATACCTCAGGCACCCATCATCCCGTGATCCCAGGGGCACCGTGACCCCCACCCAAGAGCACGGTGCTCCCCACGCTGTCCCATAGCCACACAGCAAGGCGGGCACCTCCAGCCCAGCCCAGCTGGCACAGCTGCCGGGGCTGTATTTAGCCACAGCTGAAGAGGGTGGGAGGGGGATTTTTAGGAAAATCCTTTTTCTTGGTGCTGGCATCGCCTCCTGCATGGCTGGGTTCCTCCTAATCGCAGGGGGCCGTGGCAGGACTCAGGGCACACAGGTGACACGGCCTGGTGGGCACTGGGGGACAGTGCCCGGGGTGGCCACGCCAGCACTGGTGTGCAGGTGCCCTCCCGTGGCTGGCATGGGAACGGTGGGTGCTCCCTCGCCCACGGCCCCCCATGATGTAGGTGCCCCGGGGGGGTGGGGACATGGGGCGGGGAGTCCCCCCACACACAGGGGGACAGGGGTGCTGCCAACCCAGGGCACGGTCCCCCCCCACCAAAGACATAGCCCCAGCCCGGGAAAAAAATATAATTCATTTTTAATGAGTGATTTGAGCAGCCAAGGGGCTGGAAACCCCACGGCAGCCCTGCGTGGGTCAGGCCACCCCATGGCACCCACTGGGGCTGAGCCAGGGCCCCACAGCACAGCCCCACCCATGTGGGGCTGAGCCCCCCAGCACCCAGCCAGTGCAGGACCGAGCCCCACGACGCTCCACCGGCGTGGGACCAAGGCCGGGGAGCACCCAGCAGGGTCCGGGTGTGAGCCGTGGGAGTGCACCCCACAGCACCCGGCTGCCTCCCAGCACCCATCCCATAGGGAGGGCGCCCCATAACACCCATCTGCACGCTGCAGCCGCCCTAGGGGGAGCGTGCCCACAGTGTATGGGGGTCCTGGAGACCCCACAGGGCAGGGCACCTCATCAGCACTCAGCCATGTCCTCCTCCTCTTCTTCCTCCTCCTCATCCTCCTCACCCTCCTTGTTATCCTCATCCTCATCCTCGCCATCGGGCAGCTGACCCGGGGGGGCGGGGGGGAAAGGAGGGCCGCGCTCCAGGTTGATGTAGGTGACGGCCAGGTTGACGTAGTGCTCGCCCTCCAGCGTGGCCAGGACATGCTTCAGCTCGCCCACCAGCCCCGTGAAGGACGGTCTCTCCTCGGGCGCCGGCGCCCAGCAGCTCAGCATCACCCCGTACCTGCCGCAACACCCCCATCAGCACCAGCAGCCCCCTCGGGACCCCTCCTCCCGCCACCCTGCCCACCCCCCAGCCCCACTCACAGGGTGTCGGGGCAGTGTCGGGGCTGTGGCAGGCGTCTTCCCCGCAGCAGGTAACGGGCCATGTCGTAGGGGTCAACCCCAGGGTACGGCGATGCCCCCCGCGTCAGCAGCTCCCACATGAGCACCCCGAAGGACCACTGCCGCGCAGAGAGCCACCATGGGGAGGCTGGTCAGGATGGGGACGGGGGACAGGGATGGGAGTCGTGCCTACCACATCCGACTTGGTGGTGAATTTTTGGGTCTGGAGGCTCTCCAGCGCCATCCACTTGACGGGCAGCTTGGCGTGGCGGTGCTGCCGGATGCTGTAGTACTCCTTGCCGAACACATCCCGTGCCAGCCCGAAGTCAGCCACCTTCACCGTCAGCGACTCGTCCAGCCTGTGGGACACCTTTTTTGGGGGGGGCCACCAGGCAGCACCCCCCGTGCCCAGCCTCAGGCCCATGGGGTGACCCCACGGTAGGGCTCCGGGGGGCACAGCCACACTCACATGCAGTTCCTGGCCGCCAGGTCCCGATGCACAAACTTCTTCTCGGCCAGGTACTCCATGCCCAGGGCCACCTGCAGCCCGAAGCCGATGAGGTCCTTCACTGTGGGGCTCTGCGGGGTGGGAGTGGTGAGCGAGGTGACCTTGTCCCCCTGCCTTCCCCCCCTTCCGAGGGTGTCCCCATACCCGCTCCTGGGCGCGGATGAAGTGTCGCAGGTCCCCATGGCGCATGTAGGGCAGGACGACGAGGGGCAGCCCGTGGCGGGGCAGGCACACCCCCAGCAGCGAGAGCACCTGGGGGTGGTGGAAGCTCTTCATGAGGATGCCCTCGCGCAGGAACTCCTCCACCTCCTCCACGTCCGTGATGCCTGCAGAGAGCCGAGCTATGGAGTGCTCCACCGCCGTGCCATGCCGTGCCGCGGGATCGTGCCGTGGGAGCGGGCACTACTCACGGTGTAGGGACTTGACGGCACAGTGGAGCTCCCCCAGCAGTGGGTCTACATAGGTGCCATGGTAGACGCTGCCGAAGTGCCCTGCGGTGACAGGTGGCATGAAGCTGGCACCGCGCACGGTGAGTGGGCGATGCCAGAGCCAAATGGGGGAGCAGCGTCACCTTTGCCGATGACCCGGTGGCGGTGGGTGACGAGCCGCTCCTCGGGGATGAGGATGTCCTTCACCTCCTCCAGCAGCTCCGGCTGCAGGTCCTCCAGGCAGCAGGACGTGGCCCTAAGCAGGGGCACAGGGGAGCCGCCGGCGGCCCTGCCAGCACCGGCACCGGCGAATCGTGCCCGTGGCCCCACTGGGCCAGGACTGCCTGCCGTGGGCAGCACTGCGGCACAGGCAGAGGCAGGGTGAGGGCTGGGGCAGGCACCCAGCACGCCACCACCCGCCGGTGACACCCACTTACCCAGCACCTCCCTGTAGTCGACGCCGGGGCGCTGGGTGGTGGCGGGGGTGTCGCTGCGGCCAGGCTGCGCCAACAGCTCCAGGTTCTCCGTCCCTGCGGGCAGCAGCGGGGTGGGCAGGTGGTGGCACGGCGGAGGGCCGGGGGACAGCGGGGTGCCCGGGGGAGCGCAGCACTCACCTCCCCTCTTCCTCCATCGCCAGCGCAGCAGCACGGCGGCCAGGACGCAGCAGAGCAGGAAGGTGACGCCGGTGCCCAGGGCCAGGCTGGCGGCCAGGTCCAGCGAGGTGGCGGCGGGCAGCACCCAGCCCAGCGCCTCGCAGGCGCCGTTCATGCAGATCTGGGGGAGCAGGGGCTCAGCGGGGATGGGGTTGGGGACACCGGGGGGGTGGCTCACCCACTCGGGGGGTGCTTACCTCCACAGGGGCCCCATCTGGGGGCAGGTGCAGCTCACGGGGCAGGCGGCACGTCACCTCGTTCTTCAGCACGTTGGGGTGGCAGTCCCGGCCCCCCACCGTCATGGTGATGTTCAAGCAGGCGGCCACGGCATCCAGCCCCAATTGCTGCCCGGACACAGCGCCCTGAGCTCGGGGGTCCCAGCGGTGGGACCCCCACCACCCTGGCTCACCCCACCGCCCCACGTACGTGCACCTCGATCTCGTCCTCGCCGGGCTTGAGGCGGAGGCGCTTGCCCTCCTGCTCCAAGGGGAAGACCTTGGGCTGGGGGTAGTAGCGGAGGCGGAAGAGCCAGTGGCCGGCGGCACCGTCCAGCAGCACGCTCAGGTTCCCCGGCGCCGTCTCCACCTTGCTCTCGAAGGGGAAGGCCGGGCTGCGGCACAGCAGCCGCTCCGGTGCCTGCGGGCTCTCGCACTCCTGCAGGCAGGGGGATGCTGGGTGCCGGGGCAGCACGGTGCCCGGGGACGGGGACGGCAGGACAGGGATGGGAGGTGACGGCCTCCTGCCCTGGCGCTTACCGTGACTTTGGTCCTCACACCGCTGGCTTCAAAGCGGATCTTGGCGCGATAGACAGAGTCCAAGTGGGTGCCGATGACGGTGAGCATTGAGCCCCTGCGGTGGGCAGGGTTCAGGGCCCCAGGGTGCACATGGTCCCCGGGGTGCACGTGGTCCCCAGGGATTAAAACGGTCTCTGGGGTGCGCATGGTCCCCAGAGTGTATGGGGTTCCCAGGGTGCATGTGGCCCCCAAGGTTAACATGGCCCCTGGGGTGCATGCAGTCCCCAGGGTGCACGTGGGCCCCAGGATGAACATGGTCCCTGGGGTGCATGCGTTCCCCAGCCCGGCCAGGGGTGGTGGGGAGGTTGGGGCTGTCCCCCGCAGGGGAAGGGAGCCCGTGCACTCACTCATAGCTGCAGGTGGGGATGACGGCTGAAACGAAGGGATTGGGGCGGTACTGGAAGGGCAAGGGGGCCGGGAACTCCTCCTCGTCGATCCACAGGGACACCCAGGCTGCGCCCAGGCCACCGACGGCGGGAGACGTGCACTGAATCACCCCATCGCCCTGCCTGGGGACACGCTGGCTGTGGATGGAGGGACAGCAGGACTGCGGGGGGGGTACCGTGCCCATCCCCAGGCCAGGGACCCCACTGTGCCCGGCGAGGGGAGGGAAGAGACGTACCTGGGCTGCCCGGCCAGGGGGCACTCAGAGCCATTGACCATCACCCGCCAGCTGCTCCCTGCTGAGAGGTGGGTGCCGTGGAGCAAGAGGTGGGTGCCACCCCCCCGGGGGCCAAACAGGGGGTGCAGGCTGCTGATGCGGGGCTCCTGGGCAGAGACAGTGTTGGTGGGCTGGGTGGGTGAGCCAGCCCTCCTCCAGACCCTGCCAGGGATGACCACCAGCGTGGGGCCGTACCACAAAGACGAAGCCACCGAGGGTGGCCGAGCCATGGACGTGGAAGCCAGAGGGTCTGGCGGGTTCGTCCACAGTGAGCACCACGTCGGCTGGGCCCCCCACAGCTGCCGGGCCCCCTGGCTCCATCTCGCACACCAGCACATCCACGAAGTCCTTGCGGCGGGAGGTGGGCAGGGGTCTGCGGGGTGGTGATGGGGGGTCAGCCCCAGGCCAGGGGGGCAGCCCTGGACCCCTCTCTGCTGCCAGCACCGCCCCCGGCACCACCACACACCTGTGGCTCCTGCTCTCCTCCAGCAGCACGGCACAGCCTCGCTGTCCCACCGTCACCCGGTAGGCGCCGGGGGGGCTGCGTTGGGGGTCGGGGTCCAGGCGGGAGTGGAAGGTCATGCCGCAGAGCGTCACCCGTGTCCGGCCCCGCAGCGGGGCACTCCGGGGGTGGAACTGCGGGAGAGGCACCCGCGTCACCCCCAGCCCTGAAACTCTGGTGACGGCCGCAGGTTCAGAAAGCCCCTTCCCTGAGGGGTGCAACACCAATCCCGGGGAGGGGGTCTCCGGACGGTCCCACCTCCCTCCCCATCCGAGTGCCCAGGAGCTGTGGGGTGCAGGGGGGGACACCGGCGCAGACCTACGTCAGTGAGGACGGGCGGGCAGCTGTCCTGGACCCAGGGGCCGGTGCACTCATGGTGGCGTGTGCATCTGTCCCCGCACCAGCCGCAGCCCATGAAGCGCTCGGCCCGCAGGCAGCGCTGGCACGTGGAGAAGTGGCGGCAGCCGGGGCCGGTGACATTCAGGCGCCACACCTGGGGACCGAGAGCAGAGGTGAGTAGGGTATTACGTGGGGCTCGGCGCCCGCCCCGCACCCCCTGGACTCCTCCACTTACCTTGGTGCCGGTGGTGAAGAACAGCGAGCGGCTCTGCAGCCCCATGGCACCCCGCACCGGCCCCGGCTCCCCCAGGGAGAAGTTGGACAAGGTGAGGAGGTAGGAGCTGGAGCGCTGGAGCACCATCTGGGGCGGGGCAGAGTGGGGGGCTGAATGCACCCCCTCACCCTGCCGGGACTCCCCCACCCCACCCGGCCCCCCATCCCACCTGGAAGATGCGTCCCTCTGCTGTGCCCAGGTGGGCCACGGTGACGTCCCCCAGGGCGGTGACGAAGATGGAGGTGAGGAGGATGCCGGACAGGTGCCCATTGAACAGGTCCACTTTATAGGAGGTGGCAGGGACGAGGGTGGGCTGGTCCCAGCAGCTGGTGTTGACCACCGGTGCCGAGAGGTTCACCTGTGGCCAAGCATGGGGTGGGTGCGTGAAAACAGCACCCCGACCCCAACATACCCTCATGGGTGGCCACCAGCTCCAGCTGTGAGATATTTTGGGGAGCACCCGATTGCCCAAACTCCCCTCGGGGCTGGGAAAACTTTTGGGGAAAAAACACATCCGCAGCCCCTCCTGCAGTCCCCGCGTGGTGTCAGATCCTGCCCTCCCCTCCCACCCCATCTGGATGTGGTTATCGGTGCCGGCACTGCGGGGCCGTCACCCCAAAGCCAGCCCTCCCTGTCTCCAGGGCTCAGCAGGGGGCTGGGGATGAAGGGGGATACCAGGCGCCGGGGCATCCACGCTTGGCCCCCCACCGATGCTCGGAGCCAGGGGTCCCCTCCCGGCTCGCCCTGCCAGCGGCGTGAGTCAGCGGCAGTGAGCTGTCTGCTCCGCATGGGGGAAGATGAAGGGATTTGGCTGCGCCTCACTCCATGCCTGGCTGAGAATGCCAAAACTCATGTCACGGGTGCTTGGAGGGACCCTGCCTGCAGAGGGGTCCCTGCTGGGGCCCCCCCATCCCCGTCCTGGCCATGCTGGGGCTTGTCCCTGGGACATGGTGTTCCTGCCCTGCGGCTGCTGCGGCAGACGAGAAACTCCGGTGACTAATTGCACTTCCGCCTGTGGTTTATTTGCCCAGAGAAGGCGGTGGCCCTGGGGCTGAGGGGGGGCAAAGCAGGAGCACCGAGGCCCCATGGCTTCCCCATCCCCTGCACACATAACCAAGCTGGAGAGGGTGGCCATCAAAACCCGGTGTTGGGGACAGTCACCGTGGGGGCTGGAGCCGGGGCGGCCACACTGAGGAGAGGGACTTTTGGCAGGGTGCGTGGCAAGCGGCTGCGTGCCCGTGGGCCAGGACACATGTCTGCGGCACGCAGCATGGGGAACCCAGGGTGGGGAGCGTGGTCGGATCCCCGCCAGCACCCTACCTGCTCACCGGGCGGCTGGTGGGGCTGACTCACACCTGGGCGACGCCGCCCTCCCCCACCCCTGCCCAACCCACCCCCTGGTGCACCCCACTTTACTGCCGCTTCCCACCATCCCAGATCCACCTCCCTGTGTCCCAGCCGACCCCCAGCGCCCGCGGGATGGACGCAGGGCAGAGGACTCACGTTGTGCGGGCAGTACTCCACCGGCTGGAAGAAGCTGAGTCCCCGCAGCAGCGGCTGGTGCCCGGTGCCACAGCACTTCTCCATGCCCTCCTCCATGGCCTGGTTGAGGAGATGGAGGGGGAAGGCGCAGACGGCCGAGTCCTCCCGCGGCACCCGGCTCTCTGGCTGGCTCTCGGCGAAGGCGCCAAAAAGCACCGTGTCGGTGTCGTTGATGCCGAGTTCACGGGCCAGGCGGGCGCCAGGGCGGGCGGCGTGGGCAGCCTGCAGCACGTTGTAGGTGACGTCGCGCTCGGTGTCCCCTTCGATGCTGCGCCGCCGGCGCCGCTTGGACTCGAAGCGGCAGTCGAGGACGAGCTCGCGGTAGTGGCGGAGGTCGCGCTCGTGGGTGCTGAGCCGCGCCAGGCGCGTGTGGTATGCCGCCGAGCCCGGCCTCTCTGGCTGCACTGTCAGGAGGTAGACATGGTCCCCATCGGCAAAGGAGTGCACGTAGTGGATGGTGTAGTTGTCCCGGTATTGCGGCAGCACTGTCAGCCACTGGAAGTCGTTCGAAAAGCCATCCAAGGTGCCCTTCAGCCTGCGGACAGACACCGACTGCGGGCTGTACTGCGCCGCCACGCTGCTGTTGATGGTGGAGCCGAGGTAGAAGAAAGAGGCATAGGAGGTCGCCACCACGGTGGCACTGGTCCCCAGGGGGCTGGCCACGCAGTCCGGGCAGGACGGGGGGCTGTTGCCCGTGGCCGAGTAAAGGCAGTGTGTAGTCGTGATGGCCACCTTGCCGTCCCGCACTTCCAGCTGGTGCTGGTAGCACAGCCCGCGCCGCGCCGTGCCGCAGCTGTACAGCCACGGCTCCAGCGGGTCCAGCAGCAGCAAGACGTTGTCCGTGTCCTCGGGGCCATCCGTGATGGCCGGGCACAGGCGGCAGATCTCACACTTGGCGCTGCCCACCGGGCCGGTGATGAGGACGGAGAGGATGTGCAGCTCGGGGCTGGCCAGCAGGATGCGGTTGCGAACGGCCACGAAGATGGCGGCTGGGCCGGAGGAGTCGGTGAAGACGGCGACATTCTGCACGGGGCTGCCAGCCTCGAGGCCGGGCAGCACATAGGGGATGGAGAAGTTCCTGGTGGAGCTGTAAGGGATGCGGGGGCACTGCCAGGCGCTGGCACCCAGCGGGGCGAGGGCGAGCATCAGCAGGAGGCACACGCAGCACGATGGCCCCATGCTGCGCAGTGCCACCAGCGCGGGGTTATCGGCGGTGCTCAGCACCGAGTGGGGTCAGGATGCGTGGAGGACAGGTCACCATCGCATCTGCCAAGATAAAGGAGAAAGGGTTTTACCCACTTCAGTGAGGCGAGGGCCCTGGGGCACTGCCACAGCTTTCTGTGGGGCAGGGGGTGCCGGGGTGCCCCGGGGGGCAGACAGCGATGGCTGCTGCCGGGGGAGGATCAGCCGCACCAAACCTTTTCCCAAACACCGTAAGCGGGCGGTGAAGCCAAGCTGCCTGTGGCAGGGGGGCACAAATCCTGCCTGCTGCCACCTCCCAGACACCCTCACCTGTCCCCGGGGGGCACCCCTGCCCTGCATGACCCCACCGAGCCCCCTCCTGGGGACAGGAATGGGGACCCTGCCGGCCCCCCGGGGACAAGAACCCCGACGGCCCCCCTGGGGCCGGGCCGGAGATGGGGATACCCCGGGAGGGCAGTGGGGACAGGGGATCCCCGCGGGACTGGGACAAGTCCCCTGCCAGCCCCCAGGGACAAGGACACGGACGTACCCCGGCGGCGGCCCCCCCCCCCCCCTCCCCGCCCCGCAGCTCACCGGGGCCGGGAGCGGTCCCCAGCCGGGGTCCCCGTCGGGTCCGGCTGCCCCCGCCCTCCCCGTCCCGTCCGGTGCCGAGCCCTCACCTGGGCGCTGCCGTGCCGTGCCGTGCCGTGCCGGGGCGGAGCTGGGCCGGGCCGGGCCGGAGCAGGCGAGGCGGGACGGGGCGGGACGGGGCGGGACGGGAGGGCCCTGCCCCCGGTGCGCTCGGGGCTCCCCGAGGGCGGGCACAGGCAGCCCCGGGGGCGCTCAGGGGAACAAGGAGCCCGGGGGACAGCGGGGGACAGACGGTCTCGGGGGTTCCCGGAGGGCACGCCTGGGGGACAAGCTTGGGTGGGCACGGTGCCCCGGAGGGACGCGGGTGAGAGCCGGGGCCCCTGATCGGGACAGGCGGCGTAAGGCTGGCACGATGCCTCGGGTGCCCATGGCAGCCCTGCGCCGAGCGGGTGGCCATGGGAGGGTGCCCGTGGCTGGGAGGCAGCTGCAGGCATCCCCGGGGGAGCGTGGGGTGGGGGACATCGGCACCCGTTGGCCCCACTGGCACTGGTGGCAGGGGCTGTCGACACCTTGACACATGAAATTGCTGCTTCCCCAAAGCTGCCCGCGCTGGCGACTCACTTCCAGGCCAGCGGGGTGGCTTTCTGGGGGGGGGGTGCAGCAAATTCGACATGGCGTTCCCAACCAGGGGGGGCAAAATCAGGGCCAGGGCAGCCATGGAGGTTATTTTGTTTGTGCCCATTTTGCCTCATGTCCCTTTATCCCCCCCATCAAGCGCTGCCTGCGGTGGCAAGAGGTGCCAAGCGCTGCTGGGACTTGCTGCTGTTCCCACGGATGATGGAAGATGCTTTTCATCCCGATGCACCCCACGGATTTGCCCCTCCAGGCGCGCTGTTGCCCTCGGGCGGTGGGGCTGCGGATCCCAGCTGCGCACACGGACTTTTCCTCCATCTGAGCAGGGCGCTGCCTTGTGCTGCCAGGAGAACTTTGGTCCCGAGAGGGGCTGAACACACCGAAAACAAACTCCCCCTGCCCTTGCCACCTGGCCAGCCTCAGCCCTCCCTGGTTCCCGTCCGGTGTTGTGCAAGGCCCAGCAGTTACGTTGGCCCCGTGCCTTACCCAACAGCTCCTTCCTCCGGCTGCGCGTCTCCCATTCGGTTTCGACATTAGCTGGCCCTGGCCAGCTCGTCCCGGGTTTTTCACCACTCCCACCCTCTGGCCAGCACAGTCCCAGCTGCCTCGCGCTGCTCTCCGGCAGCTTTCCCCTACTCAAACTTGGACAAAACCTGTCCCCCAGCTTGACCATTTGCCCCACACCCCCCCCCAACCGGACACCGTAAAACACAACAAGACTTTACTTCGGGTCCAGATAATGTTTATGAGCAAAGACAAGCGATTACACTCTGGCAGGAGCATAAATACAGGAGCAGAGTCCCTGCGCTAGCCCTGCCGGGTCCTTTCCAGCTCCCTTGGTGTCTCGGTGCCACCCCGGTGGCTCTGCCTCTCCTCAGACACCTGTCCCAGCCCTTGGCGGACAGCCCCAAAACGTGGGGTTGGGCCGTGCCCAGCGTGCCGCAGCATTCACAGGTGCTCAGTCCCACACCAGTGCCTGGGGATGGCCAGGGAGGAGGTGGTCCCCGTGCAGCAACCTCAGCGTAGCTGGCTCAAGGGGCTGGTTTGGGGGGGCAGGTGCCCCCCATGCCAAGGGGAAGACCCTCCTTGGGCTGGGGGGACACCAAGGCCCCATGCCAGAGGGGTCTCCAGAGGGCTCTGCTTGAGCTGCTCCTTTAGGGTCCACTGCCCAGGAGCCAGCACATGAGCCCACAAGCACCCCGATGGGCACGCCGAGTCTCTCTGGGGCTGCTCTGTGTCCCCATGGGGAGGTGGGCAGGAGCCCACTGCCCCAGCTGGGGCAGGCTGACCAGCCACCCTGCCTGGCAGCATCCCCAGGGACATATCCCCAGGGACATCCTTCTCATGGCCACACTGGGAAGGGTCTGGGCTCACACAGATGCCAAGGGGGCAAACCTGCTGGGGCCTGGCTCCCCCAGGGCAGGGCGAGGAACAGTGTACGTCCCAGGCCAGCCCTGTCCCTCACCTTGGTGGTGTCACCCGCCATCTGCGGGCACAGCAGCACAGGCGTCCCCTGAGTGCTGCCACATCTCCCTGGTGACCCCCACCCTTGGCACAGCCACAGGATGGCAGAGAAAGGAGGATGCCAGGCATAGGCAGCAGGACCCAGGGGCTCAGCTCCCCTCCAGCCACCTGGGGTACAGGCAGCCCCGCTCCAGGACCCCCACAACCCAGGGGCCGCAGAGAAAGGGCAGCCTTTCGCCCCCAGCAGCTGGGGAGCACTGCCTGCAGATGAGAGAAAATCCAGCTCACCCCCTCCCCAGGCAGCTGCGCACCCCATCTCTAACACCCAGGTTGGACAGTCCCATGGGTGGGTTTCCCCGTGCTCCGGGGTCCCACCATGCCCTCTCCCCTGGGCTCACAGCCCCGGCTTCCCTGTGGGACAAGCTCCCCGTCACAGCAGGGGCTCCCCCGGCTGGCACCATGCCCTGGGCGATGCCTGTCAGTACGTCTGGGGCGTGAGGATGAATAGTCGGTCTTCCTCCTTGCGGATCCACTTCATGAGCTTGTTGACAGCGCTGATGGCACCAGCCTTGGTCCCCAGGGGACTGTAGCATATGTAGAGCTCGAAGGCGTTGGTTACCTGAGTGAAAAAACAGGGTATATGCTGGGCACATGTCTGCACCCCACTTGGGGCTGGCACTGCATCTTCCCCTTCCATGAGCTACTGGGAATGGGCACCAGCACCAGGGGCTCCAGTGCAGGGACACAGGTTACCAGCGGGGTACCCTAAATGGGTGGCATCTGGTTTGCTCAGAATCGGGGGGGACCAAACCCCAGGATTTGCACCCAGAGAGGGTTTTCTTCGCGGCTCTGGGGAGTTCACGACGGTGCATGGCACTGCCCTCTGTGCCAGACCTCACCGGCTCCCATTGCTATCTCTGCCCATCCCTCCCTGGCATAGGGGTGCACAGGAGCAGGCTGACCCCCAGAAGGACCATGCATGGGCTGGGGGCCACCCTGGGGACCATGGAGGTGGTGCTGTATTGTGCCACCATCCCCTTACTCCGCCATGTGGGCCCGGAGAAGACGTGCCCACCCAAACCCTGCAGACAGCCCTTACCCAGGCCAGGAGGTTCTCACGGGGGCCCGTGAAGTAGATGTTCTTCAGGGGGCGCGAAGAGTTGTGAGCCCGGCTGTGGAGGTACTGGTAGAGCCCCAAGAGCCTTTCCTTCTCCTCCTCCCGCACGTAGGGTGCCTCAATCTCGGGGCTGCAGGAACACAGCATCCCGTTAGCCCCCCGGAGAAGGGGATTTATGGAGAAGGGTTGCCCGATGCCCCATGCCACAGCCTTGGCTCGATGGTTTCCCAGAGGGCTCACCTGGTGAAGAGCCCAGAGCTCTTGGACTTGTAGATGAAGTGCCGGAGGTCAGGGATGCCCACCTGGGCGACGCTGTAGAAGGGGGTGCGCAGGGCCTCCTGCAGAGCGTGGTGCACCCCCCGCCGCCGCAGGCGCTCCTGGAAGCGCCGCTTACAGTCAGAGACAGTGAAGAAGTCCTCGCGGTCAGTGGAGACCAGCAGGAGGCACAGGTCCATCTCCTGCTCCAGGTAGGAGATGTGGGCATGGAAGAAGCCACTAGAGTTGAACTTGGGGAGGCAAATGGGAGTCCAGGCTTCACCCTCCCGGAAGGAGGAAGAAGAGCTGATTAGGTTGAAGAGCAGATGGAGGTCAATGGGGTGGAGGAACTGATCCTTCTTCCTCACAAGAGATACCAGCTGGTTCCCTGACAGGAGGATGGAGAAGACCAGGCTCTTGGCCTTGGCCTGCTGGAGGCTGGTGCTGACAGCGTCCCGAACGCTGGCAGCCAGGGGCAGGCAGCGCACAGCACCCATGAGGAAGCTGGGGTCGTGGGCCATGAGGTCCAGCAGGTTGTCAGTGATGCGCTCGGAGCCGGCCAGAAGCCTGCGCAGGTCATAGTTCTGTTTCTGCTGGAAGATGTGGTTGAGCTGGGTCCAGGTGAGCAGGCTCAGGATCTGGTAGTAGATGTACAGCAGCTCGTGGGCGATCTCCTGCTCCGACTGCCGGGTTCGCGCCACTGCCACCAGCACCAGCGGGCTCCTCCGCACGAAGACCACCTTGTAGCCATCTGCTTGGGAGGGAGTCCCCGGGGGGGCCGGGGACAGACCTGTAAGCCTGGCTCCTCAGGGCTGCAAGGGGGAGCCAGGCTGCAGCCTCCCCCCCAGCAACCAGTCTGCCCCTGGGGACAGCTAATGTGGCCCACGGTGGCGGGGACACAGCCAGGCAGGCGACACCCCCCTGTCCCACTCCCCCCCAGGTCGGTACCTGCGTGGATGGACCGGATGGCGTTTTTCTCGGCCTCCAGGAAAGACACCAGGGCCATCATGACACCCATGGTGCTGGAGAGGGCCTCCTCAGAGCCGTAGCGGGAATACACAGGCTTGCCCGCCTCGCTCAGCACGAAGACGTGCTTCCGGTGCATGCGCCAGGCGTCCATGGTCACGTCCTCCTCCTCCTTGCCCGACAGCACCGAGTCGCAGCGGGTGGTCTGCGGGGATGGCTCCAGCTTCCCCTCCTTGCTCTGCCTCATCTCCTCCTCCAGGTCGAGGGCCATGCCCGTGAGCTGTGTGCTCAGCTCACTGAAGTCCTTGCTGATCTGCTCCATGCTGGTTGGCTCGGCCGGCTCCCCCTGCCTCTCCTCCGGGCTCCGCGCCGTGGCCGCCCCGTCCTCGGGACTCGTCAAGTCCTCATAGGAGCGGGTGTGCACGAACATGGCTCCCTCCTGGCCCGCCCCTGGTAACAACGGGGCATGCAGCGTCCGTCTGCCTGTCCCCCACACTGAGACAACGGGCAGACGGAGGGTGCAAAAGGGACAGGGGGTTGCAGGGAGGGACCTGCCCTCCTCTCCCCATCCTGTGGCACCCAGGGGTAAGGGTCCTGCTGGTGGGGATTTGCCAATGGACCTGTTTCCCCCCAACCCCCGGGGCTGGGGACAGCCCAGCTCACATAATGAGGAGCTGGGGTTATTTTCCCCCCCTTGCTTACCCCCACAGTGAGCTCTGCCCCGTACCTGGCTCCGTCCCCTGTGCCAGCCCCGGCGTGGGGCTCTCCGACCGCTCCGCGTGCTGCCCATCTCCCGGCGCCAGGGACCCGTTGGGCACTTCCCAGCCTTTCTTCTTGTGGACATCCGCAGCCATTCCTCGGGGCAGGACCTGCGTGTGACCCCACAGCGTCACCCTTCTGTTCCCTCACCGACAAAATGGGTCCCAAAACGCTCTGCTTTTGAGTTGGGCCACGCCAGCATCCTCGGCCCAATCCTGCTGGCTCAGCAGGCAGCACCGAGCCCTGGTGAGACGTCAGGAAAGCTGCTCTAGTCCAGCAGGATTTCCTCCCTCCTGCAGCCCCAGCTCTTTCCAGCCCTCTGGCCCCGGCACCTTTCATCCAGGCTTGGCCCCGATTTCCCCCGAGCGCTGGGAAAGCTGCTCAGCCTCCCTCTGCCGCGTCCCAGCAGCGAGGGGGAAGGGAGCTGGCCCCGGATGGGGCTGGGGCTGCTCCCCGCACACCGACAATCCCAGAGGCCTCTTGTTTGCAAAGGGCGGGTTTTATGGCCCTCCTTGGCCTGGATTAGGCTGCTGAGATGAGACTGGGCTGGTGACGTTCCTTCTGAGGCCAGGGCCACTCAGATAGCGTAACGCCCTGTGAGCAGGCTGCCCGCTCAAGCCCCTGCCCCATGGATCAGTCCTTTGGGGCAGAGCCTGCCCGTGCCTCCAGCCTTCTCAGGGAAACCGGCCCAAAAGTGAACTCACGCACAGAGAAGCGAAAGCGACAGTGGGAAGGCGGGCTGACCCCATGCCGCTTCGGTGTCAGAGCCTCTCTGGCCTCGGAAACCAGCCGGTGGGGACACCCGCGGAGCCCCGGCTGTGCTCTGTAACACACCCTGCCCTCCGGGCACCCAGCCCCTGTAGGTAACCCCGCAGCTGGTGGGGTCCAGACCCCGACCCCAAAAGCCTGTGACACCCCCCCAGCCCTGGAGGGTGCCGGGCTGCGGATTAGCGCCTGGCCCTTCCCCACCTGGCTGCACCCCACCAGCCTGCTGCCCTTCCCCACGGGTGAGTGTGTCCCCGGGACCCCCGCGGGGGGAACACCCGGCCCGGTCCCTCCCCGCCCCGGGGGAGGGGGGTGTCACCGCTCCCGGAGCACTGACGCGCCCCGGGGAAGCGCCAGGCCCGGGACCCCCGCTCAGCCACGAAGGACAAGGCGCAGGGACAGACCTTCGCGGCTCCTCCCGTCGGCACCGGAGGCCCCGGGCGAGCGGCGGCGGGGGAGGGCTCCCGGCAACCCCCGGCAGGGCCTAGGCGAGGCGAGGGGGACGAGGGCGGCGGCAGGCGGCCGCCTCCCGCCCTGGCCCTGACCCTGCCCGCCGCGGCGACCCCGGCATCGCGGCACCCCGCCCCGGCGGGAACCGCCTCCCGCGGCCTGACCGTGCCGGGCCCGGCCGGCCCCGCAGAACTATGGGGGCTGTAGTCAACCCCCGCGCCCCGCCGCCGCCGACCCGCCGCTGCGGCGACTACAACTCCCGACAGGCTCCCCGCCCGCCGCGCGGGGCACGCTGGGAAATGTAGTCCGGAGACGCGGGGCATGGCGGGAGCGGTAGTGCGGCGGGCGGCGGGGAGGGACTCCGCTTCCCAAAGTACTCCGCGGCAGCAGTGGAGGGGGACCGGAAGTTCCGGTTTCTTGCCGTGGTTGCGCTGGGCCTGGCGCGGCGGGAGAGCGACGGAGGCGGAGGTGAGGGGTGGCCTGGCTCCGCCGGCCCGACCGCGGTCCTGGGGGTGTCCGGTGCAGGGTGGGGCTGCCTGGTGTGGCGAAACTGGGCGGGGTTCCGTGAGGGGTGCGGGGTTTGGCGTAGGGCCGCGGGGGCGGCTCCCGGGGGTCTCCCGGGGTATGGGAGCGGAGCGGGGGCGGCTGCCGGGGTACGGGGATGGGGCAGAGTTCTCTTGTAGGGCCGCCTGGGAGAGGGAAGCGGGGAACGGGTGTTTGTGGGGTGTCCCCTAGGGTAAATGGCGGGGGGGTGGTTTCTCTTCGTGTCGTGAGAGGGCAGCGGGGGTCTCCTGAGGGTCCCCAGGATGGGGAGGTGTCTTCCCGAGGGGCTGTCCGGGATAGAGGAGTGTGCGGGGGAGGGAGGCTTCCTGTGGGCCGCCTGGGATCGAGGACCCGGGTGTTCTTCCTGTGGGGCCTATCAGTATGGGGGCGGGGGCTGTGTATATTTTGGGGTTACCCGTGATGGGGGGTAGTCCGAGGCTGGGGGACTGTGAGGAATCACAGAATCTTCAGAGTTGGAAGGGACCTCTAGAGATCATCTAGTCCAACTCCCCTGTTAGAGCAGGATTGCCTAAACCACATCCCTCAGGGCTGCATCCAGGCGGGTCTTGAAAATCTCCAGAGAAGGGGACTCCACAACCTCCCTGGGCAGCCTGTTCCAGTGCTCTGTCACCCTAAGCATAAAGAAGGAAAGGAAGCGGGTCTCAGCTCCGAGAAAGCAGGCCCTGTCTCCGTGGCCGGCTGTGGTCAAAATTAGGGCTTCTTTCACACCACATTGTATGTGTTTCTGTGGAAAAGTGTCTCGGAACACTTTTGTTTTTAAAAGGGCTGGACAAAAAGTGGGTTGGATTCGTGCTGGGATGCAGAGAAGGTTATGGGGCTGTCGCTGGTGGTGCGTTAGCTGGTAGTAACCCCCTGCGATGGGCTGAATGGGATTTTGGGCTGGTAAACAAAGGCTTTGGTGGAGGCAGGATGAGGCCCGGCATGCACTGGAGGCTGGTGAAGGCCGGGTAATGCAGTGGTCATGAACTACTGGGAGTAACAACGGTGGTTCTCATGTTTTGTTTTTTTAAAACAATTGGTACTACAAGAGTTTGATGTTATTGCTGGTGTGTGGTATTAATTTTGGAAATGCTGCTGGAGGTGGAATCCACTTTCCTGTCCCAGCAGGGTGTTGGTGGTGTGGAAAGTCTCTCCCAACACTCCCTAGTTGGGAATGCACTCATGAAGTCCAGGACAGGAATGGTAGGGATAGTAATGGGGGGTGGTGGTTTAGAAATTCACCTAATTGTTTCTAATGCATGTTTTTAAAAGCATCATATAGCTGAAATGCACACGCGTCCCTTTTTTAAAGTGAAAACCTCTAGGCTGACACCTGTAAGAGTCAAAATGGTTCTCTCTCCCTTTGCTTTCAAACTTCAGTGTTTTGGTATTGATATCAGGTTTTGATATTTTTTCACTTCTGGATTAGACATCTTCAAATTTAACATTGGAAATAACAGGCTTTCTTGGCTACTTGCAGCTTCTGTAGCTTGGGGAAGGATTTTCTTTTGTACCTCTTGTAATAGTTTAATTTCAGAGGCATTTTCCTTTCTTTTTAGCCTTACGAAAACTTTACTGGGTGCAGAAAGTTGTTCCACAGCAAATTACTTCCTCTGTTCTTTGAGTGTAGTCTCATGTGTGGTTGTATATTTGATTTCCTCATGATCTATAAATACCAAGTCTGGCAGCCTTGGCAAAATCTGTTTGGAGAGAAGTTGAGAGTACCGAAGTATTTTTCTGAATATAGCATCTCTGTGAAACTTCGCCTTGCCTAATCTGTCACCAATTTCCCCTCTCCCCCCCGGCCCCCGGGTTTGGAAAACAAGGTGCAAAGTTGGGTGTAAGTCAGTGAGGAGATGCTCGAGGACTCTGCTGGCATTCCTCACTCTGCCCCTTGCCAGAAATCTTTAATTATTCCTTAAGAAGGCCGGCTTCTTAGTCTGGCTCGGTTGCATGCTTCTGAGGTACAATGCCGTTATTTTACCATAGTGTGATGTAAATTGAAATAAGAGATCCAAATGAGTCTGCCGCCAGGCTTGGTGCATGCATTTTGGAAAGCAGAATCGGGAACATCCCCTGAGCGGTAGCGCCAGGTGCTGGGCTGTCTGGGGTGCACTGGGGAGGGCAGGGGCCCAGTCTTGAGGAGTTCCTTGGGTGTAATTGCCAGGGAGCATCCAGAGCTCCATCAATCTGTCCTGTCTGCTGGGAGGGCTGGGGGACCACCAGGTTGGAGGAACTAAGACTGCGGAAGAGCTTCCCCTCCTTTGAGACTCACCTTCTGTGTCTTCGCTGGAGTTGAGGCTTTGCCACCAGGAAATAGAGCCAGCTGGGAGAGGAGAAGGGAAGTAAAATGCCATACTTTCAGGATTCATATTGGCCCTCCTGAATATTCAGTGTAATTGTAACAGCTAATTATTGTCTTAACTCTAAATCTGGGCTGTGTGAGTAACTGGACCATGTTGTGCATTCTGCGGCTGCGTTAGCGTGTCGCTCTGAAACGTCCTTTGTTGCCATCTCCTTCAGATGCGTGGTTGTGACCGAGCTATGGCAAAACTAACTGGTGCACAATTCCTAGCACTTGAGGGTGGATTTTTGCAGTGCTTTGCTGCTGGCCTGGCCCCAGCCCCAGGCTCCGTTGGTATGTCTTTGGCAAACAGCCTTACTCACGCTGACCTGTCTCCCAGCATCTGCCTGCGAGCAGGGAGGTGGGAGCTGAGCTGGCGATTACCTGCCTGTGGCAGAAGGGCGAATACTGATGGTGTCTCATCACAGCACGCATCTTTTGGAGCAGTTGTAGCAGGGTGAGATCTTGGTGCTGGTGGAAGCCAGTCCAAAAGGTTTCTGTCCCTCTCCTGCAGTTTGCTGTCACCTTCTTTTGTGGGGCTGTGTAGTAAACTGTGTTGCTGAAATGACCTGAGTTAAACGTAACTCTTTTCGGAGGGACATCCATGGTGCAGACCCAGAAAAGCACAACCTGGCACAGCCAACACATTGCACATTGCCAAAGGCAGAGCGGAGGGAACAAATCGTATCGGGCTGAACAGGGGACTGTTGGAGCCAGCGTTGCTGCCTGTGTTATTGAACCATGACCTCATGCTCGTGGATGTTGCTGCATGGCTCAGCTGATCTATGCCAGGCCTGATACCAGTCTGAAGGTATTTTTTCCCCCGTCTGATAATTTGAATATTATGTCCAAACATTTCCCAGCTGGCTAGGGATTTTTTTTAAGCATCGGTAAGCTTGTTGACTTAATGAGAACTGGAGTGGGGGAGGAAATCCAAAAGGGAAGAACAAGAAACACCAGGTCTGCAGATGTCTGCAGGCTGCAAAAGAACAGAGATAAAAGGACAGGCTGATGACAGCCACCCGTAATGAAGACTGCCATAACCATCTCCGTGCCCCTGTCCTCTCCATGGAGGGTGCAGTGTCAGTTCTCTTAGATTCACCTCTGAGAAAGAAAGAGAAGAGGAAAAAAAAATAGTCCTTCTGGAAGAAATCCTTGGGACTCTGGAGGTGCTTGCTGCAGTGAGAGCCGTGTAAAATGTGAACAGACCAGTGCTCTGGGGCCAGCTGAAGTGGCCAATTGAATGACCTGTTTCTTTAGAAATGGCACTGCATGAGATGGGTCAGCAGTGGTGGTACAGATTGCCTTAATCAGCCATCACACCCTTGTGTACTGAGGCCTGCCTGGCACTGCCGTCCCCAGCTCGCATGTGAGCGTTCGCTGGCTGGTGATGGACCCCGGCAGGAGCGGGTTCTCCCTCTTGTCAGGGCAGCTCCCTTTAGCTCCTTGGCACAGGTGGCTGCCGGGAGCGGCATGTGGAATCGCTCCCTGGTGTAATGTCTATCGTAACCTGCTCTTTCAACCTGCCACCCCTATGGCAGCACCGACCTTTGGAAGTGAGAAGAAGCAGGATCTTGGCTGCTTTTCTTCGAGTTTAGCTGCCAGGCCTGGCGGTGACTGTCCGTACTATCTGCTGTTCCACCTAACCGCTGCGGGTAGTTTAATCCTGCTTTTGAGCTGCTTTGTAGAAGCGTGTGAGCCCCAGGTCTCCTAACCTTGGTCTGGTGGCATGGCAACCCTCCTGAACCATGACACCTGGATTAGCCAGGGCACGTTTGAGACCATCAGGTTGGGAGCTACCTCATTGTGCTCTATCCTCTGCTGCAACCTTTTTTTTTTTTTGGGGGGGGGGTGGGGGGGGTGGAAAGACGGAAGCACTTCCCATTTCAAGTCCCGGCTTTGGCAATTGCCAGGAAATCTTCACCTTCTCTGCTGGTGGGAGGAAGCAGAAGAAATTTTAGATCTCTGTTGAGGCAAGTGTTATTTGCAGTACTCAGCTTGATGAGGGCAGTGTTGGAGAACAGTGCCTGTAATGATTTATTGGCAAAGTCTACTCTGTTATCTACAGACTTTTGAGGGCAGAGTAACCACAGTAGACCAATACTAGTGATCATTTCCTTGAACAGCAAAGAGCTTTTGGCAAAAATAGTTTGGATTAAACATTAATCGCAAACTGTTGTTCAGCAATGGGCCTTGTCGTTTATAGATTGTGGTGTTCTCACATTTCTAGCTGCGCTCCAAATAGTGTCAGACAGCACAGTATGTTGGAAAGCTTTATGTTAATCAAAGCAGATATCAAATTGTTTGCCCACCCATATTGACAGTTTGATTTCAGAAGTCATTTGACGCTTGCAAATTTGAACATGGAGAAACATAACAATTAAATTCATTCATGCCTCAGTGTGGTCTTGTATATTTGTGGATCCTGATCAGGCATTCCACACCTCCCTTCTAACCAGCAGTTTTTCTGATGTGATGTGTTTGTTTTCCCTTGTAGTTTATTGTCATGTTATTTGTTCAACAGGTTGTGCTGTCTTGGTGTTCTTAGAGTGAATTAACTGTTTCTGGAAACCTACCAGACAAGATCAAAATGTGGGGAGACCATCGACAAGGCAACAGAATGGGGTCTTTTCGGTAAGCCTTTGAATGTATAGATTGTTTCAGCAACATTCTTAAATACAATGAGCCATAGGAACTTGCAGTTTGTCAGTATTTCTGTACATCCTCCCGTAAGCAGACTGTTTTGGTAGAAGTTCTGAGGTCCTTGTGGAGCTAGGTATGATAAGCTAGGCAAGTTAAGTGCCAGTGTAACTTTCTGCATTTCTATAAAGCTTAATTTCTTTTTTAACAACAGCTGCTTTTAGTATTTCTATTCCTTCTCCACACCACCTTTTCTAGGGATACTTAGTTTAGCTGTTGTAAGCTAAGGTGATGATATGCCATATGGATTTTGGTGCTATGTGCTGTTAAGACTTAGAAGAGAAGCTCTTAATAGTGTGGTGTTAATTCTCTTCAACGATGGTGCTTGCCTTAATGTCAGAAATACTGTCACTTTCATTGCACACAGGATTTATTTTATGAAAACTCTGAGAATTTAGCTCTTTCCATGAGGTTGAGTCGACCATATATCCCCATGTTTTTGGCCATGTTTCTTCGTAAGATGTTTCTGAATGTCACTGGAGCTGTTTTAATGATTTGTATGCAATTGGACCTGCACAGCATGATATTTTTCTTAGCTTATATTTCTCTGGTTGTTACTAGACCCTCTGTTTGCAAGAGGGCTCTGGGTTTAAAAAAAAAATATTAAAAAATGGAGGCACCAAGAGTTAGGGTGCATAATTTTTTCATTCTTTGCTCACGTGTCCACCTCAGTTACTTGAATATCAGCATGATAAAGGTACTTCCTCGTGGCATGTCTTAGGTTTCTGCAATAAGAATACTTCAAGTAATTGTGCAACTGTAATGTGTTGAGAAAGCTGATAACATTTGAGCTACAAACACCAGTATCCTCCAGAACATGTCCTAATGGTATTGATAGGAGTGTGATTGTGTTTTGTGATGATATCGGTAATGCTGTTCTGCAGATTTTTAAGTGGACTTTATCGGCATCATTCTTTACTGTATTGGGTGGGGAATTCTAACCTTCAACCAAGTTTTAATTACTGTTCTGTACAGTGGTGTAACAGGGGCATGTAGCTTAGGAAATCTCTATATGGTTTGATTAACTGTGCAAATATCACCTTTTATTCTGTTGGTGAGTGATTCGGTAGTGAAACTCTAAGAAGAATATGACTTGCTGCAGTTGCTAAGGAAATGTCCACTGATTTGGGTAGCATTTGGTGTTATTTTAAAATGTGACAATATTTTATTACTCTCTTTTTATTTTTTTTTTTTAAATGTATTGGAGCCATACTTAGATGAAAAATCAGGTAGCTCCAATTCAAAAAAACCAAAAAACCTCATTGGCTTTTGAAAAACTGTCTTAAGAGGAAACCTCTTCCTGAGTGGTTTTACACATCTATCAGGAGAGCTCATTTAGTGATGTAATCTTGGTGTAAGACAGCCAGTCCGGAGGCACGAGCACAAGATCATCTTGAATGTCGGTTGTTGGCATATTCCTGTAAGGCATCTTCAAAGGCTGAACTGATAGCTTTCAGCATTTTGCCAGTTTAGAGTCCAACACAAGGAAGCGTAAATGAGTCTATAGTGTGTTAATAGAGCATGTTTGCTAACCTCTGCTTTTATGTGCCTGAGGATGACGTGTTAAGTTAGCCATTTCTAATACTGCCCGGAGAGCTTAAGCTCAAGTGGTTCCTCACCGGCGTGTGCTGGTGATGCTAATGAACAAACACTCCAGCTGGTGGAACCTTGAACAGCTGCAGAGCTGTGTGCAGTGCAGGACTATGTGGATTGCTGCCATCATTAACCCATTAATATTGCAGGTATTTCCTGTTGAGTGCTTCTGGAAATTGTGCTGAAATGGGAGCACCCAAGTTTACTTTCTCACATCTGTCGTATGCTGCCTCATCTTAAACTGCCAAACATCAATATCTTCTGCGGATCTTAGACTGTTACACAACTCTATAAAAGTTTAGAGAAGAATGTGCTGCTGTGTAGATTTCAGACTCTAAGCACGTTATGAATAATACTGTCTTTATTTCTACAGTGGGAGCCAAGAAGAAAGGTTTGCTCCCGGGTGGAACAGGGAATATCCTCCTTCCCTTGATAGTCTTGCTCAAGAAAGACACTCTGGCAACTTCTCTGGCAGAGAATCACTTCCTTTTGATATCCAGGCACTCACAGGCCTCCTCAATCCTCAGTTTGCCAACAGAGAGGAACCTTCTTTCAGCTTTGGAGCTAGAGATGGACCACGTAGTGACTTCAGAGGTGGGGAGGGGCACCATGATTTCAGGGGCAGAGATTTCCCACCATCTGACTTCCAGGGCAGAGATGAGTCTCAGATGGATTTCCGAGGTAGGGAGCCACCTTCTTCTGAGTATAGGGGTAGGGATATGTACTCTGGAGACTTCCGGGAGAGAGAAGGGCCACCTATGGACTTCAGGGGTGGGGACGTTCCTTCAGTGGACTACAGGAACAGGGAGACGTTCCGTATGAACTACAGGGATAGGGAAGCACATAATATGGATTACAGGGGAAGAGATGAACCTCCATCAGACTTCAGGGGAAGGGGATCTTTTGATCTAGACTTCAGAGGTCGGGATGGATCTCATTCGGACTTTAGGGCAAGAGATGTGTCCGAGTTAGACTACAGGGGCAGAGAGCATTCTTATTCAGACTTTAGAAATAGGGATGTACCTGATTTGGACTTCAGGGGTGTGGGCACCTCTGATTTGGACTTCAGAAACAGAAACGCACCATCGTCAGACTTCAGAAATAGGCACAGGTCCCGATCTGATCAGGATTTTAGGAGCAGAGATATGGCTCCTCCTATGGACTTTCCAGATAGGGAAATGCCTCCTGTGGATCAAAGCCTTGTAGATTATAGGCGTAACCAATCTACTGTACCTTTAGCAGAAAGAGAGGGCTCTGTTTTAAGCACCAGCAAGAGAGAGGAGTCTGCACATGGTCTAGATAGAACTCCCTTTGGTAGTCAAAAAGGAGAATTTCAACATTCAGAAGCACCAGCCAGAGAAGAGGAATCCCTCGGATTGGGTCTTGAAGGCGACACTTCGCACAATTTCGAAAATAGCCGTGGACCTCTTCCTACTCTTCAGGACCAAGAGGAGCAACCTCAGACCTTTTCTAACAAGCAGCAACAGCAGCAGCTTTCTGGGGGGGAGCAGCAAAGATCCGATTCTGATCTTGGGTTAAAGGGTGAAAGTGGCCTGGATTTCCTTGGAAGGCAAGATACTGACTACCGAAACATTGAGTATCGCGATGTGGATCACCGGCTGCCAGGGCATCAGATGTTTGATTATGAACATGGCAAGTCCTTTTCAGAAGGAAAACCCAGCAAAGATTCTAGGCCCTATAAGAGCCTTCAGGTAGGTGGTTTTGTCAATTGATGTTTCCGTTAAATGTGTGTTGGCCAAAGAATGGAAGGAGCTGGGAAGGAGCCTTCCATTCATATCCCATCACTTCAGTTCTATCCTAATTCGCTGTCCTTCTCTCAGAGCATCCTCATGCTCTAGGATGTTTTAATGGGCATACTTTTTAATCTCAGAAATACTTTCGTCTCAAGAGAAATGCAATTTAGCAATTAAGATTTGATAAATACATGGAACGAGATTTGGTTCAGAAAGTCCCCAAGCTGAAAATGACCAGACAAAGGGAGAGTGTTATGGGGGAAGTAGCACAGAGAAGAACTTACTTCTCCTGGACATTGCTTATGAGCGCTACTAGAGAGAAGCCCCTGCCTTCAGTGGGCCTGTGTAGAACAGTACAGCTGTTCTCACGCGTGCTTGGTTTTCCTTCAGAGTTAACTTTGAAATCTGAAGGTAATGGTAACTACTGAGTTAATAACTACTATTGAATTTGAATCTCCCGCTGCTGGAAAGCAGAGAGGGGTGATTTGCCTGTTTTCTTTTCCTGGAGCTAGATCTCGTTGTACAGCTCAACAAGCACATGAACCTAGTAACGCTAGTCCTCTAGAGCTCTCTGAATCCTGAACAGTGCTGTGGCTAAAGATTTGAACCAGTCTGCTTATGGGCCTTCACCTTTGAGTTATACCCTGCTTTATTTTGTTACTGTTTGTGTGTCTTGTGAGCTAGCATCCCTCATTTGTAAAATCCATCTTGATTGTGTGTACTCAAGGACCAAGATTACCGGACCTGTCCCAAATATGTGAAGCCGAGCAAGCTCATTCGGTTAGGAGGAGTGCCTGAAACTGCCACAAAGGATGATGTAAGTGGGATGTTTTTCATCCAAAATTAATTGCAAAATTTTCAAAACTTCTATCAAATGTTTCCAAATGTACCATTTTAAAGCCTGGTTAATGTAGTTCAGATGGTCTGCCAGTTTCCCCAGGGAAAACCCAGATTTAGAAGTCATTGCAATGTTATTTTTTTATCTGATTATTATGGATTTTGGGGACTCTGGAAATGATGAGTTTTTCTGCAGTCACTTCTGGAGTGTTGGTGGCCAAAAGCCTTGACTCCAGGCTCTTCAACATGCCTTACTTCCAGCACTGTTTTATATAGACACCAAATACTGTTATTGCTTTGATATATTTTGGATTCAGAAGACGTGTGGTGTCTAAGTGCACTTGTTCGTTCTTAGTTACTTGAAATTGCTTAAGTGAGATCTTACAAAGGTGGAAAAGATGTCTGCTGCTACTGCTGATGTCTACTGCTACTTAAAAAAAAAAAAATTAAAAATCTAGGCTGCAGGGTGAAAGAAGCTCCCTTTCCAAAAACTTCCACTTTGAATTAGGATTTTTTTTTTTGGTGGCAGTTGCAGACATGAGAACGCCTACATGCAACACTTTTGCTAGGGTTAGCTGGGATGATCAGAGCTGCTGAGGCTTGATACTGGAGAACTCATGGCAGAAACTTTGTGTAAATGGTGCCCGCTTATTTAAACAAAACCCAAAAATACTTCCCAAAACTCAATAAACAGTTCTCAGGTGCTACAGAAACTTAATGGGGAAAACATGTAACAGAGCTAACCTAGAAAGAAAAGAAGTCTTTGTCAAAGAGAAATGTACATCAGCAAGTGCTTCACTTTCTGAGGTTTTATTCTGGGGACTGAAGTGGATCTTGGTTTTCCTGTAGATTCTCAATGCTTTCCGAGGGCCTGATGGGACCCCTGTGAAGGACTTGCGACTGAAAGATTACAGTTCAGGTGAGAATGCTTTTCCAGTGCTTCTGCTTTCAAGTTTACAAAAGGGTATTTTTCACAGTGATACTCACTTAGGCAGTTTGGTTAAAGTCTTTGGTGCCGTAATTGCAGGTATTTTCAAACAAAAATGCCCACTGAGTTTACTAGTTTGTCCTCCTGTCTTCGAAACCGATGGCTGCGCTTATTGCTGCTTCAGAGGTAAAGCATGTGTCCTAGTGCCTCTGGGTAGACATAAGAGCGGTAGGAAAAACAGTAAGGCTGTTCTAATAGCCATCAAGAGTAAAACCAATACTGACATGGGACAGCAGGTTAATTCCCAATTGATTTTTTAAATTATTATTAAGTCCTTTTGGATTGTTCTGCATCTTCTTTCTGAGGTGGTCGTACTGTGAAACATGTCCTGCACAAATAGTGTCCTCATGAAACCTCATACATCTTAACGTTTCTCCTTCAGTAACGTGAAACTGTTACCCTTCTTAGATATGGAGACAGGTTAAAAAAAATAAAAAGTAAGTTTTATAAACAAATATCCAAATATGGGGTCCGGATGCTCTTCCTCATTCAAAGAATGAAGTTTTGCTGTACTTCTGATCAGTACGTATAGGATTCTGAAGAAAGAAATATTTTACAAGGCTGCTTTGTGAAAGAGTTGTACTGGAACAAAGATGTGCGATGGTAGGAAATGCAGGGTGAGTCCTGGGGATCGGTTTGGATAATACTAGTAGGAAGTACCTGGAAACTGGTATTTATTTATTTATTTGTTCCTTTTAAACCTAGGAAAGCAGAGGCTTCTACCTTCATGGGTGCTTTTTCTTATTACCAGTATGGGTTGCACATGAAGCAGGTGGAATTCTTGGTGTCAATACACGATATAAAGGCTTCCCGTGCGTTTAGTAGCTGGGAAGAGAAACTGGGACAGTTGGGTATTTCTCAAGTATATTTTTGTTTCTGGAAGCTGTCAAACATTTCACAACCTTCTTGTGAACCTTTGAACTAAAGAACACCTCTGTGTCACATAATCTTGTCTGGCCCATCAAGCAGGACTTAAAGGCCACAGTCGGTCTTTCTTGTTTCCTTTCCTCTTTTCTAAGCATCGCACAGCACGGCTGTCGTCACCCGCCCAACGCTGACTGCAACCCAGTAATTGCAACATACTCATTTTTCGCCTGTGCTGGTGTGATTTATTTTTTTTTTCTGAAACACATCGCTTTTCAGTAATAAACCAACTTGAACTGGGAATCTCTTCATACATCTCTTCTGTGTACATTATTAGGACTTACTGCCCTCATTAGAGAACTGTTGTCTCGTCCTTCCCATTCCCTGTTTCAAAGGCTATTTGGGATGAGACGCAGTGTCTGAAGTTTCGTGCAGAAGCCCCAGTGTCTGCTGGTGGTCGCTAAAATAAGGGTTGCAGTTTTCTGCTGTGTCTCTAAAAGCTGTGTTCTATTTCAGTCTGTCTCCTCAGCTGCAAAGTTGGGGTTTTTTTTTTAAGTTTTTCTGGTAACTGTGGGGAGGGCAAGAATGAAGTTAAAATTAGCTCCTATTTTATGAGCTATTTAAAGCTGTTGTTTAACCCTGTCCGGTCAGCATCAGTAATTTAAGCAGTATAGCATTATTCTAGGTTACGTGGATACTCCAAAGGCTTTGTTTTGCATTATGTCCTGAGGCTGCAAATGGAGCTGCTAATTTACACAGCTTTCTGATCCTTGTTACGCATCCAGGACAATAAAAGCTTCCTGAATTGTGAAAACTTCTCCTTGAAATTGAGTAACTAGAAGCTGTAGTAATTGTAATCCACCCTTTCACGTTAGGTCATCCTATAGAGAAGTGTGTGAAATCGAATTCGTATTAACTTCTGAAAAGCTGAGCCTGTTTGAAATTAGAGGCCAGTTGTGGGCTAAACAATGCTTTTACGATGGGGGTGTGTGTGTGTAAATATTCATAAGAATTAAAAGCAAGCTTTCTGGATCACGAATGTCTCTTAGGTACACCTGGGCTGCCTCGCTGTACCGGTGCGACGGGAGGACGACAGCCTGGCTCAGAAGAGCGCGTGCTGAGCCTGGCTGAGTGGGTTGTATATTTTCGAGTGCTGTCCAGAAATGTTAAAAATAACATTAATCATGAGTATGCATGTCGAGCGTATTTGAGAGAAGAATGCCTGCAGCTGTTGGAGAACAATAACGACCGTAACAAATAACACACAATTAACTTGAAATAAGTGAGGTTCGGATCAGTTTCACAGAAAGATAACACTTATCATAAAGCTTATCTCAGCAGCTTCAACATGATGATTCCGCTCCACTGTATGATCTTTCACAAGACTCTTTTCTGTTCTGGGGAAAAATATATGGTTGATTTTGCTAGGAGAAAAGAAACAGCTCAACTTCTTTATAAAGCCCTTTCTTTTTACATACTGTGTATGTGCTAAGGCAAGCGTATTTTCACTGAAGGTTGTGCTGAGCATGGAACACTCTTCTTAATATACCTGGTGTGATTTTAGTGTGCGTTCAAGCTGTTTATTCTTTAGATTGTTTTGTCTCTGAAGCCCGCGGACTGAAATGGTGGCTAGATTTTAAACAGTAGTGAAAGGAGAGACCTTAAGAAGTGTCATAGGAATTCTATTTAAATCAAAATGGCAGATATTTACAGGCAATGCTAAAATATCAAAGTCAGACTTTATAGTATTACCCTAAACAGCATTAACTTGTGATTTCCATCACTTAGATTTTTGAATTGATGCCTGTACGTTCAGACTGAAAGTATCAAATCCATTTGTGGGCTGCTTCCAATGTAATGTGTAAGCCATGGCAGAAATAACCGTATTAGCTTGTTGGCTTGTCTTTCATCTTGCCTTTTCAAGTGTGTTTGGTCGTGTCTGTTCAACTAATCATAACAAAGAAGAAACCCCGAGGTGATAGTGGAATCTTCTTAAAGATGCTCAACTGCTTTAGTCTGCAGTATCCCCCGGTGCCTCTTGCTGCCTCGGGCGGCAGCAGCGCTGCGGATGTGCTGTGGCTTGGGTAGGTGCTAGTGGTGATGACTTGTCAGCAGCTCTCTGAGAAGGAGTTGTCGGTAACGGCTTGGGAGCTCCCCTTGTTCCATCGGAAGGTACTTGTCTCTGCTCACTGGGGTCAAGGTTTTCATGTGGCTTTACAGTGTGGGCCTGCCACTGGGGAGCTGTTAGTGCAGAGTGTGACAGCACCAGGCTACTTGTGGCACGGTGTCTGTCATTCTGCTGTTACTGTCTGTGCATTTGTGTTGCTGCTGATGGCCAGGAACTTGAAACCGATACCTTTTGACCTTCGAGGAATGAACACACCTTGTCCTGGTTTGGATTTTGGTCATATTTTAAACTTATCTCCTGCCTGATTCTTATCAAGCTTTATTTCTGCTTTCCTGACTACTGTCAAACATAAGCAAAGTCTGAGATAGCATCTCAAGTGTCTGATGTGCAGAGAACTCTTTGGCTGAACACTCATGTATGTCCTGGAGAAGAGAGCACATGGAGCTATCTTTGTCTTAAAGGGCCAATTATGAGTTGTTCACCCTTAAAAGATGCTGCAATGATGTCCAAGTAATAAGTGGAAACATGAAGCGTACTGAGCCTTCCGTTCAGATTATTCTCCTGGATACAGTCTGTGTTGGGACAAGCTTGGAACATGTGTTTTCCAGCCAGGATTCACGTTAGGGTTAGGACCAGCAGCTGGGAAAAGTTGTCCAGGGAAAGAGAGCCTGAGAAATTGCTGGCGGCTCATGAGGCTTTCCTAGCTTACTCTACAAGCCCGTCTGGGGAACCAAGAGGAATTTTTGCTGAGCCTGGTGGAGAATGGACACACTGACCAAGATGAAGAGCAGCATGTGCAGGAAGGAGCTCTGTGAAGCGGACCTAGAGTGAACAGGTGAGCTGGATTGCAATCAGAAGGAGCAGTGAGGTCTACCCCAGCCCCTTTATGTGCCCTCTAAATTAGCACAGCACTTCAGAAACAGGGGGATTTGGGTTTGTTAACCCTCTTTTGACTCTTCTGAATATTCGCTTTTGGACCCTGGGTGGGGAGGGAATGCAATGCTACACCCCTCAGGAGCAAAGCAGCCATGGAAAGGGGATGACTGGAGCGGGGAGGAGCTCTCTGAACAGCAGTAAGGCTTGGGGCCAGAGGGATGTCCATGTGGATGCAGGTGGCTGATGGTAAAGGACAGGCATCCTCCTGTGGTGGAGGTACATGCAGGAAATACAGTGTAACCTAAAAATGTGACTAACCTAGCAGCTACTTAATGGCAGCTGCCTGCTCGGTTTTGTAAAGCTTTTGTTTTGGCCAGTACGATTGGCACCAAACATGCTTTATTGCTGCTTAGTCACCTTCTTGCACTAGCATTTATTTCTTCTTTCATTTCTCGAGACCTGGCCCTTATGTGGTGACGGAACTGCCCCCCTTATCCCTCCCTTTGTTAAACTTAAACTGCCTTGGCCAAGTCCTAGAAGAAACTGGATTATCTTCCTTGTTCTCACTAAGCTCTGCCACGCTTGTGCCCTGTTAAATATTAATAAGCCCCTTAGATGAATCCTTAAAAGGTGCGCTTTTTTTTTTTCCTCCTCCAAGTGCAATCTATCCTGTATATCAGAACAGTGAATCATTTGTTTCAGGATATATCAGGAAGCCTCTGAAATTTAAAATTGTGTTCTTTAGTGTTGCATTTTGCTGAAACTCATCATCTAAGGTCTGGAAGTTTACACTTCCTGATGGAAAAATTGGTAGAGATTTTTGAGTGATGCCCCTCTCCATACTAGGGATAAGCCCTCCGTTTTCCATGGCTGGAGTGCATCCCAAGGCAGTGAGATCGCCTCGTCCTTAAAGCAGAGCTCCTGCTGCAGCAGGCATGGCTCTGCGTTTGTCTGGCCCACATATAACTGAATCTTAGCTCCCTCCCTGTAGGTGTGGGTGGGGTTGGGGCTAGTGACGCTCTCGGAGGTCAGAAGCTCTTGTCCCCAGCTCCTGCGTGCCAGAGGTGCTGCTGTGCTGCAGCTTTGAGGCTCAGGTGGGGCTGGAGAGCTGAGCTGCTGCTCTGCATGGCGAGGGGATGTTTCTGGAGGTGTGCAGCAGAACCGTGCTAACCTGAGACCTTTTGTTTCCTTTCAGGAGTGATGCAGTGACCTTGGGCAAACCCCTCTGAAGGGTGGATTTGTGGCCAGCTAGTGGCGTCCTCATGAATTGGCGTCAACCCTATGGAGTTTGGTTAGGAGTAGGTCCCACAAGGACTTTCATTCTTTGGTTTGGTACAAAGAATATGCTATGGGTTGATGGGAGACGTCTCTAATACATGCTGTGACACAGAGGTGTATCTTGCCTGTCGTGCTAATGACGCAGAAGACAACTTGGCTCACCGTCAAGACTGGTGCTAATGCATCGCAGGAAGAATAATTTCCTGTTGCTCTGTTTAGTGCTTTGCACAGTGAAGATTGTGTGGCCCAGTCTACTGTGTCAGCCAGGAATAAGGGCACGCAGATCTCGGGCGCGTGCTGAAAGCTGAAGTGATCATCCGCAAGCTTGCAAGATGCCGTAAGCACACGTGGAGTTTCTTCTTGAGGCACGACCGGATCACCCACTTGTCAGCAGAGTTCTTCAGTCTGCAGAGGCTCGCCTTTCAGAAGCTGGGGAAATATCTTCAGCGCTGATCTGTGTGAAGCAATTGATTCTTGTTTGAAGCTGGAGTAGCCTGGTGAGGACTGAAAAAAGCACTTAGTTGGCACTAGTCCTTGGTCATCGATACCAGTCCTTGCCGGTTTTCCCAGCTGAGTGGGCAATAGGCTTTTGGCTGTTGCTGCATGATTTCAGGTCAGCAGTGCATTGTGTCTTGGAAGCAAAAGGAGTTCTTGCCCATCTTTCCTCGTCTGTGATGTGGCAGCTTAGGAAATAGGAAGTACAAATCTCTTTTAAGTCAGTGTTTGTGATAGTGATCAACCTTGGTTCAAGGTTATAAGGCCTCTTCAACAGAAAAGGCAACAAACACATTCATCCAGAAAACATGCTCACAGCCTTTCTGACATGCAGAATCCTTCACTCCGTAACCATTCTTACAAACGTGCTCGCTCTTTTTCCATCTCCAGCACAAAACTTCAAGGCTTTTCACAGTGTGCTGCCATTAGCAGACTCTTCTCAGTGGAGCCCGGTGACAGCACAAGGGGCAATGGGCACAAACTGGAAGACAGGAAATTCCTTCTGAACATGAGGAAAAACTTCTTTACTTTGAGAGTGCCAGGGCACTGGCACAGGCTGCCCAGAGAAGTGGTGGAGTCTCCTTCTCTGGAGATATTCCAAACCCACCTGGAAGCGTTCCTGTGCCACCTGCTCTGGGTGACCCTGCTCTGGCAGGGGGTTGGACTAGATGATCTCGAGGTCCCTTCCAACCCTTACCCTTCTGTGATTCTGTGATTATTGCGTTGATTGCTAAATGGCAGATCATATATCCTGGAGACCAGGTTCACATTAGCAGCACTTTAAAACCAAGTTCCTGTCTGCAATACCTTTCCGTGTATGCAGCTTCCAGTCCTCATGGAGTTTTGTGGTGGCCCAGCTTTCCTTGGATTCCAGGTTTCTGTACAAACATAATGTAATACTTTGTCTTTAATAAAGCTGCATACAGCGGGTATGATCTTAGTGTTGTGGGTTTTTCCCTCCTCCCACGGTGCTGGTGTATCATCCTTCTGGGCCAGGCAGGGTTGACAGCCGTCTGGGGCTCTGACCATCGTAGTTCCTGTAGTTTATGGGGCTGCCTGTGTCTGCCTTTGAGGGCATCTCAGGGCAGGTCCTTTCTGGGTCTTGTCCTCTTGGAGGGAGGGAGGAGAATGGACTGTAGCATTCTACCATTCAGAATACAGCTGCATTTCATCTCCTGTGGTTTCAGTGCCGTTCTCTTGTGCAGCGCTGGCATGAATGAGTGCATAAGAGCATACTTTTTTATAAAGGGTGACAGTACAAAGTGGCAGGCCTTTTTCCAGCAGCCAGGTGTGGCTTGTAAATGCTCAGCCTTTGAAAGGCATTGGGGATAGGGCTTGTTGCAGATTGTCCTGTTTAGTATTCAGCAGCAAGCTTTTCTGGTACAGCTCTTCAGCTTTAGTAGCTCTGAAGACCAATTTATCTGAGCAGTAAAGAGATCTGACAAATTTATGGATGCTCAGAATCCACCAGCTGGTATTGAGAGAGTTCTCGGGTTTGGCTTCTGGGCTGGCATAAGCAGAGATAGATTGCCGCCATTCCCTGCCATGCTACGGGGGTGCCCTCCAGGTTTTCAGACTGTGTGGACAGCTTTATTTTCTCTGCTCGCCACGGAAGGCAAAACGCTGTTGCCCATCCTCACCGCAACGGCAGGACTCGCAGGTACAGCCACAACTGTGCATTTTCAGGAGCTCCTGGCTTCTTGGAAGCATCAAATGTATTACGCCTGCTAATAATAGTACACTGTAATAGCACAGAGATACAGAGAAAGCCCTGTGTTTTCCAGTAATTTCTTGCAATGAGGTATTCGCTCTTTAATATGGATGAACTACATCTGCATCTTTCATGGAGGGAACAGAAAAACTTGTGCATGGGGTCATGGGCATATTGCCAAAGTCTCCCACGGGTGAGGTAAGTCTTCCTATCAATTAAGGAAGAGCAGATTCTCTGAGAACAGTGTGCAAAATCCTGTCTCCACTATCCGAGTGTGTGAGATTGCAGATTCCTTCAAGGGATGTGGGTGTCCTTCATGCTCACTCCATACTTTATGCCGTAGTTGCCTTTGAAGCAATAGAACTTTCTTCTCTAACATAGATGAACCTCCGTAGAGGATTTCCTCAGCTGCACCCTGCTCTGTCATGCTGTCCCTGGAGAGAGCAAGCAGCAAGAATGTCCTTGCTTCAGCAGGCTGGCCATGGCTCTGCTTTAATGTGCTATCTCTGAGTCCTAGAAGTGCCCAAAACTGCTAATGTTCTGCCTCATCAAGTGAAGTGGTGTTTGGGATGGTTGAGAAGCTCTCTGCCTATGGAATTTCCGTTGTCATTGTCTTCTGCCCTCAGGCTGCTTTGCTCCACCTGGCAAATGCAGGGACCTCCACCAGCTTCACAGCTGGCCAAGCAGTTCTGTGGAGCATAGTGTCTTCTGGCAACCTGTTATATGGAATTACTTTAATAGGAGGCCATCTTCTTACCTTCCAGGCCAGAGGAGAGAGAATATCTTCATATTGCACCACAGCAGGCAGGGGTTTTGTAGCAGTTGTTTTTGAGAAAGCAGGTGATGGTTCACCATGGACTGAAGGTTACCTAATGCCTTAAGCTTGTCGGGGCGGGCGGTAATGTGACTTACTGCATGGTCATTCCTAGAATCAAGGAGCCGGATCACCTCTCGAATTGGCTGCCTTTGTCATGTTGCTGTCATGCCGTCTTTCCAAACTATCTTTGGTTTGGCATAGGCAGCGCTGCTGCAGTTACATGATCTTTTTTTCATTTAGCCTCCTAAAATTCCAGAGTTGTGTTGTTTTTTTTTTTTTTAATGTCTTCGCACTGCTTACAGCCCCTATCAGAACAACAGTGTGTGTTTTCCTTTATTTAGATCTTTGACATAAAAAAACTATCATGGTGTTATGATAGTTATGAACTGACACATTGCTGTGTATCAGTTGTTCAGTCAAAACTGTGTGAGTATAGAAACAAGTCTTATTTTAAATCCTGAGTCTTTGATCTTTTTTTTTGTGAAGCCAAAGGAAAGTAGTTTTAAGCCAGGCTTTCAGGATTTTTAGCCAAAGCAGGGCAGGCTAATGGGGACCTGCTATTTGTTGTCAAAATTCACTTTGCTAAAACACATCTGTTTCCGAGGCAAAATACTCCTTATTCAAATGTTTGCAGAGCAGCTTCCTGGAGCTCTAAATGTGTCCTTTCTCCTAAGTATTAAGTGATGGTGCCCATTTTCAGTGCAGAAAACAACTGAGCGTGCTTTGGGAACATCTGTAAAGGATTGTGTATACATAGAAGCACTTAAGGGAAGACAAAAGTCCTCTGGATTTTATGTGCACCCTCTGCTTGTGTTCTCCTTTCACCCGCCGTATACAGCCTGTGATACTGTAGCCTCGCACAGCTGATATGTAGTTAAATGAGGTACAAAAGTCCTTTTATGTAGTTGACCTGAAATGTGGGGGGAGATGAGGATGTGCGTGTTTTATGGCTAAGCAAGGGCCAAAATCTGGACGAGGTCAAGTGTTGGAGGACTGTTCCCATTGGAAAGTTGATTTGGACAGTGTGCCTGTGCTGCAGCATGCTCAGAGGTTGCGTGGGGGGAAATACCGATTTATTTCCTTTTTGACAGAGTCCGTGTTGATCACATATACTTCTGCCAAAACATAAAGCACTTCTTACTCCGTTCTACTTTTTTGTGGATCCTGAAACTGTAGTATTGTACTAATCAGTGAAGGATCAAATTAAGGAGATACCAGGATTTATATGTTCAGGTGATACCTTGCATATGAATTCAGGCGACCTTGAGTAAACAAAAAAAACAACTCACTGTAGTCTCTAGCAGTGGTTTTCCTTTGCGGGTTTGATCACTTTGTTTTTACTGTTATGACCTGAAGAATACCAGTGGGGGCCCGAGAGCTCTTATTCACAGGGGACATCAGCTTACCTCTGGACGCCTGTTGAACCAGTTCCTGCCGTTAGGTGCCTGGCCCCGTGCCGCTGTCAAAATCCCCTGCCCTGCTTCTAGTAACAGCAGCTGAATTGCTGTGTTCTGACGGGGAAACTGTGTGAAGGCTTCGGAAATAAAAACACGCGAGCTCAGCAGATGACACAAAGAGCTGAAGCAGCCTTACAGAGGAGGCAGGGAAGAGCCCCAACAGTTGGTGCAGGAGCTTCTCTAGCTGCTCCCCCTTAAGAACCAGCCTCAAGTCGCTTGGTTTTGTTTCAAGCGTTGTTGCTCTGGGTAATGTGATTATTGCGGATTGTGGAAAAATCAGCAAACATTGCATTTTGAAGGCGCTCTGTAGCGGTGCTGTTGTTCCCCAGGCCTCCATGTCAGTGGCCTTTCCATCATGGTCTAAAATAGAAGGATGCTCTGGTGGAGCTGGGGGCAGGGGGACAGAGCAGGGCTGCCATACCTTCCGTGGCTGATGTTACTCTGTAGTTCTCGCGCACTGAGCCTGCTTGTCACATCTGTGCAAAGGGCTGGATCTGGGGGCGGGGGAAAGCGCCAAGCCCCCACAGATCTTCAGCAGCAGCTTGGAGCGGAGCAGCAACTCCAGGCTGCTCTCTTCTCACACCGCTGCTGTGGAGCTGTCTGTGCAAGGACAGCTCGCAGTGAGCTGCAGAACGCTGCATCCCTCTGCAGCCTGACCACAAGACCCAAACATCTGGCCTGAGGCTGCTTTTTGGGAGGATATGGGACCACGGTTTCTGGTTTTGGTTCTCGTTGTACGTGTTACTGCAGCTATGCTTATTAGGGGGGTTGAGTTTGGTCGGGGAGGGCAGAGGTAAGAAAGTACACAAGTAGAAATGTGCTGGTCTTCCCCTTAACTGTCTCCACATAATGCTCGGAACAATCCTCTGGTGTACGTTCCTCTGAGCGTCTCAGTTTTTGTGTCTACATATAACATTCAGCGTTGTGCTCTCAGTTGTGTTATGCAGGATTAAATCCGCATCTAAACCGCTCATTCATTTCATGAGGACTGGGATGTAAACTGCCTCTCATTGTAGAGGAAATAGAGTGAAAACTTGCACACTCTAGCCCTCCGTCTCTCAGGAGACCCCCTACTTCATATACACATGGAAATAAGATAGCACTCTGATCCTAGCTTGCTGATTATGGCAGCTTTCAAAAATCCTCTCTGTGAAGGGTCATCAGGAGCCTTACAAGCTGACAAATATCATTCATGCAGCCCTTTTCTAAACAGGAGGGGGAGAAGTGACTCTGTAGAGTTCTGGGTTTGAACAAGACTTTGAAATGTACCGTGTGAGCCTGCACGCTGTGCCGTGAAGTAGCAGAGGTGTCTGCCCAGAATGCAAAACAGTCTCCCAGCAAGGGGCAGCACTGCTCCTGGAGAGCAGCTCCCTTCTGCGGAGAGGAGGAGGGCTGCTTCGTTTTCAAAATGTGATTTAGTGTGGCTGGAACTGCAGAGGATGGATGCTATGGGAACAGCTGGGTGAATTTGGTTCTGTCGTTTCTGCCAGCTGAAACTGTACCTCTAGTTCCAGGTGCCCACTTCATGTAAGAATTTCGAGTGGCTTTAGCTGCATTCCGTCACAGATGGCCTGCTGCTGGCCGGCATCTTTCACTAAGCTGAAAAGCACCCAGATTGATAAATATCCCTCTAGTATCATTATATTGACTAAAATAATATGGGGAAGAGAAATAAATTTCTATGTGAGGTAGAGGAGGGGCTAGATTCAAATTGGAGTCTCGTTATAATAGCAAATGTCAGGATTGTGGCATTAGAACAGCATGCAAAGAGCTCCCAGAATTAAAACAACCACTAGGGTTTGATGATGAAATGGATTTGTATGGCTTTGTCTCTGCTGTGGTTAAGTACAAAGATGGTAAAGAAACAGAGAAGGAAAAATCGCAGAGCGCGGTACATGTTCTTTGGTGTAGGCTTGCGGGGGAGATGGGGGCTGTTTTCCAGCAGACTGGAACATCTTGCCTGAAAGAAGCGCGCGTGGAGTTACCTTCCCGTGGGAGGTGAGGGGCTGAAGCAATAGAACCAGATACGTACCTGGTTTGAAGGTGCCGGTGTTAAGACATGCATCTTTAGGAGAGGAGACAAGACCAGGACAGCTAAGTCTTAAAACGGTATAATCCACAAGCAGACTGGCTTTCCTCTCGCTCCTAACCAGCCAAAAGAGCAGCAGGAGGAGGGAACCAAGCATTTCCTCTCACTGTTTGTCCATGTAGAAGCATGTCAGCCCGTGATCATCTGGAAAGCACTGTTTTGGAGTGAGGTGGCCTTGGCGTGTGAAGGGTGAGGTTGTGACTTGAGGTTGTTCCTCAGCGCTTCAGTTCTTGGTGCCGCTTTCAACATCAAGGGTGATTCTTAGCATGGTCTTAGCTTCTGTAGTGTTCACCCTGCACTTCACTGTGAGACATCACGTTTCAGCACAGGTAACTGGTGTACACGGTGGAATCAGTGGGTCCCTTCTGCCACTGACTGAGCTGACAGCTTTCTGAGGAGTGAGAAGAGTAAGGGCTCTCTAGTTTCTTGCGTCTAAACTTAAGCTCCCACACTCTCTTGTTATATATGCAGTAACATCTATATCAAAATGAGAAAGCTGGAGTTCTCATTCCTGCTCCACTGCACTTTTTCATAATACAAGGGATTGGACTTCAAAAGTAAGCAGGTGTTGAAGGAAAAATAGCAAAGGCAAAGGAATCACGTTAGTTCTTTCTGAAATATTGCCCAATTAAAATGCTGGCTATTCATGCAAAATACATTTGCAGCAAGGTACTTCAAAATGACTTATCAACACTTGCTTTGGAGAGCACTGCCTCCAAGGTAACACAAAATGTGAAACTAGCAATGGAAAATCACTATGCCTTTATTAAAAAAAAACCCCAAAGCAATCATTTCTTGCCCTAAGGAAGGGTGTGCCTGTCACTGGGTTGTTTAAGGGGAAGTGGGAACACTGTACTATTAACATTCATGATAAAGTGCACGGTTAATCATCATCCAGCTAGTCCTTGATTTCTCTCCTTTTCATTCTGGAGTGGAGGGGTGGTGGTTAGAGGGTTTGTCATTGGAGGGAAAGGGAAATTGAATATTTAATGTGGCTTTCTTTATGACAAGGCACTAACATGACTCCCGTCTGTATTTAAATGCTGTCCCCAGGTTACGACTATGGCTATGTCTGCGTGGAGTTTTCACTCTTGGAAGAGGCCATCGGATGCATGGAAGCCAACCAGGTTGCTTTACACTTCGGTCAATGCTGCTAGAAGATTTTTAAAGTTGTTTTTTTTTTTTTGGTGGGGTGGTGGAAAGCCAATGAGTTTGTTTTGAACCATTCAAAGGAAGATCTGTTGTATAATACACACCACTGCAGTGTAAATGTTGTTTCCAGAAACTGGTAAAAGGCTTAGAAAAGCCAGCATGAAAGAGCTGCTGGACACCAAAAGGTCTGCCCTCCTCCTCCCTAGTGTGCGTCAGCACGCTGGCTAGAGTCAGAGGCTGGTGGCTGACAGACTCCTAATGCAGGTTTTAGCCCTGATGCTTTTGTACTCACCCTGAAATCCAGTCGGAAAGATCTCTGCTAGCGTTAAATGCCTCCCCCGGCTGTGCGTGCACACACACATACACATGTGACTGTAGGTGAGGCCTCTGGTGTGCAGCTCTGAGTCAACTCTGACTTGCACGCTCCACTTTTCCTTATGCCTCGCGTGTGGGAGAGATTCTTAATTGTGCGTCTCCCCCATATCTATCCTGTCCTTTGGCAAGCTGAAGCTGCAGACATGAGGACTACCCTACGTGCAGTTGTACCTGGTAAATCTGAATGTTTCCAGCCCTTAAAAGCGCAAAATGGCTTAAATCCCCAGTCATTAAATACCCAAGGGCAGTCTTTACTCTGACCTGGGATTTGAGGCTAGAGCTGTTGTCCACCGTAAAGAGCAAGATGCATAAAATTTGTTAGGTAAAATATAGATTCCCATCTCGCATCACCCTCCCTGTGCCTTGGAACTGCAGGTGATGGATCACTCAAGAAAAAACACTCAGTGATTGATCCCTCTTCCTTTACTACATCCCTTAAGTCTCCTTTCTGCTGCCTTTTTCCTCCTAATTTCCCTGAGTAAGAATCTATATCAATTATCTAAAGCCTTTTTACCTGAATCCCAAGTCTCGCTGTCATGGGAGGGGAGCCATGACTCAGATTCAGAGCTGTGCATCTGCAAAAATGTACTTACAGTTAATGAGTCTTCACAGCTGGGGTTTCAAAGGTCCCACTAAGCGCTTGCATTTGCCTCTACTTTCAGTTACAGAGGTATTGCAATTTGCAAAAGTGTTTCACAGAAATAATTCTGTTGCTGGGAAAGAGCCTGGTGCGTTCCCACTGGGGGGGTGGTGGGGAGCACAGAGAGAGAAGGCTCCAGAATTAATTATTACTTTACCGTCAGTGACAACTCTTATTTCCCCTTGAGTGTTGCTACAAGTCCCAATTTATTTTGTTGTCACTGGGGAATGTGTAATTATGTATGACACTCCTTTTAACCAAAGGCCTCTCCATATTCTCTCCCCAATTCTGCTCGCATGAAATGATGTCTCCCTATGCGAGAGCAATTCCCAAATACCTGGGAATTTGGGAATTCCTCTTTTTCCCTGTTGTTGAAGCCTGCTCTGCTCCTTCTCCCGTTTGGAGCATCCCTATGTACTTAGATGTTTGCCTTGGATCAGATTTGGTCCGTTGCTACGGCAAAGAGCCTGTAAGCACCAGTCCTTAAATTGAAGTGAGTGCCTAGAGGTGCCCAGTAAATCACTGTACACACACACACACGTGAGGATGTCCTGGCTGGCGTTCAGCTGCCGCTGACATTGACCCTCCCCAGCAACAGTTAATAGCAGACCTTCAGGCTGGATAATTTTTTACCGCGTTTCCCTTCCAGCAATCGGGGAGGGTGCTGCCAGAACCCTGCGAGCAGTGGGGGTAACGGTCCCAGCCGTCCACTCTACCTGGGGCGTGTTAAAAACAGGCTATGAAGGCTTCCAGTTTTCCTTCCTATATATGGAACAGCTGTGCGTGTGTACAGAGGAAACCTGGAAGATGGAGTGGTTGCGGAAGCCTGCACATACCAATCTTCTATGTTTTAGTAGAGCTACAATAGTTTGTAATTAGTGAAACAAGAAATGGGCTTTCTGGGGTGACCGAAGCTGTATGAATTTGGTTACCCAAGCCAAGTATATTTGTGACCTCTGGATTGCTCCACGTAGGTGAATTTCTCTAATTTGCTCTTGATTGAACATGGGGAAAAAAAGGCCTTCTAATTATTTAAATTAAAATTTAAAAAAAGGTAGTAAGATTTGTATCTGACCTGCTGCAAGGGAGCTGACTTTTAAGTTCTCAGTAAAAACCGATAAGAGATACTCAGAAAGGGAGTTATACAATTCAGTTGTCCTTAGACAATAGATATCCCATTTTGTTATCTTCCAGGGTGGAGTTGTAAGATCATCTCCTTAGATTGAGAACTAATTTCATTTTTACAAGCTGCAGAAACCAGAGCCTGTGTTAGCTAAGACGTAGGTTCTTTGATAGTTCAGTTATTTTCAGAAGGTTACCAGCTATCCCTGTCAAATTCAGTCGCTTGTGAGAGCATAAATAGCAAAACAGTGTCAGCCCAGAGTGACACCAGTCCCTCACTAGTCAACCTGCCTCTTTCTCAGTCATCTGTAGGCTGGGAATAAATAGCTTTTGCAGAGACAGCGTTCTTTGATGCCGGTTAATTCCCGTTTAACTGCCCCTGCCTAGAGAACAATTGGCCACATCCCTATGTTGTACAATTCCTATAGTGTGAAATCCTTTCGTTTTACTCAGCCCAGACCAGCGCCCACTTAAGATCGTTCCCAAAGTTGCTAACGACAGATTTACCAGGTCCAACTCCCTCCATTCAGTAAGTCTAGCGTGTGTATGTGACGGCTGAGGTTTGAGGGGGCTTTCTATTAAGTGTACCGTGATAAGGAAACGTCCATCTTCTATGTTGCCCTAATTCTGTAGGGGATTTTCATTCCACTTGTATTAATTGCTGCAGCTAATGTAACAAAAATACCCCCCTTATTAATTGCTGTGCCGTGTTGATTGTTGCGTTGGCGATTTATTACAGCTCAAGGGGCCCATCTAACTTATGTGAAAGGTGATGGCTCGCCGTTATCGCTGGCGCAGAGGTGTTGGGCGGCAGGTTTGGCTGAGCGAAGCGCTGGTGCCAGCTCTCCTGCTGTCTTTGGGAGGCTCTTTGCCCCGGTAGGGCAGATGGGCTGTCGAGTTGTTTTGCAGAACCCAGGTGCAGCCCTTGTTGCAGCCTGATGGCTGGTGATGCTCCTGTTGGTCTTTATGAGTTGGCTGTTGTTTGACCTTTATGAGAGGACACCTCTTTTCTGTCTGTGATGAGCCGCTTTTCTGTTGGGGAGAGACGGGTATTTCGAATGGAAAACGGGGTTTCTATCTGCTAAGTCACATGGTTTCTCCTAAATAACCTTTCCCTCCTTTATTCTCATTTTTGCAAGGTGGTTGTTGTGGTGTGGCATTTGTCTTACTGCGTTTTCTTTGCATTCGGGCTTGGTGTAGTCCCCGCTGCAGTGGTGTTCCTGCCTGCACCAGGTTGGCTTCTTGGAGGCAACTTCGGGAATACATTCCGTGGGTTTTGTTCTCCATATGTGTTGAGATCTCTTTGCACTCCTCCTTTATCTGTAGAAGAAATGCACATAATAAGCTTGTTATTGGGTGCAAAAAAAATCAGGCAGGAAATGGAGTATCCTTCATGTACTGTCACGTATCATAAAGGCAGGTGAAGAAGGAGAAATGGAGGGAGCCTGTCTCTGCTGCCTGGATAGCACTGTTTTCACTGAGAGCGAGCTGGTTGTTATACATATGGAAGCAGAAGAAGCTTTTTTTAAGCTTGGGAGCAAATTATTAGTCTTGACTGATTATGTAGTATTGTCTCCAAATCCTCTCAGGCCTCAAACTTAGCAACACTGGCAGCATGAGTATTTCCTAGCTTTTGTTGCTAGTAACTAACATCTTTGTAATCCTCTCCTCCTGTTTCTTAAGTAAGAGCGCAAAAATGGGAGAGCTATAGCATGAACTTTTGAAAAGACGTAGTTTGTAGATTATTGTGGAGGTCTCCAGGCGTGTGCTAGAGCAGTCGTTCCAAGACTTGCTTCTGTGAGCGCTGGCACGTTTCGGAGAGCGGTTTCTCCCACAGTGCTGTGCGGTCCTGGTTGAGCATGCTGAGCACGGTGGTACCTCCATTCCCTGCTTGTTTCTTGCTGGAGAGGGTAAGGGGGATCCTGGCTGGATTTTGTGAGTACTCGCTTTACCTGAGCACATCACATCACCGTGCAACTGGAAGCATCAGCGGCACCTTTCTCCTGCTCTGAGCCCATCCCCTTTTACACTGGAGCGCTTTCCTGCATTTAGTGTGAAGATGGCTTCTGGTACGGATCAGACTTCACAGGCTTTTTGCTGTAGCTGTTGGTGTTAAAATCGACGAGCTGCTTTGACAAGCAGGCAACGCCTAGGACTTTCTGTCCCGCAAACATTAGCAGTAACCAGTCACAACTCTGTGTGGCTTCCCAGTTAAATAGGGAAGGAGCTTGTGGTTATCCTGAGAGTGCTTCCGCTCTGGTGACCTGTAGCCTTAGAGTATTTATTGAAGCCTCTGGTGCAAGGAGTGTGTTGTTGCAATTTGTAGCAGAAAGCGTGTGTCCAAACATCAAAATTAATTGTTTTCCTTTTGGTAGGATATGTTGAGTTGCGGAGTCTGGCATGTTTTTCTAGAATCTGCAAAATGCCCCCTGTAAAGGAAGATGACACCCGCTTCAAGTGTATTTTCACGGGCTGTCTGCTCTCCATCAATCACACGCTTGACAATGTCACTCCATCTCTTTAGCTTTAGCCTGCAGTTGAGGCTGGTGGTGACAATTCAGTGTATCCACAAATATACTGAAATCCGTTTGTGTGTTAGACTAAGAGTGCTGGAGATGGCCTTGCTTTTGATATGTCCTCCTTGGGTTGTCAGCTGCCGTTATCTTCTGCTTTTCTTGTTGTAGATTAGGTGTGTGGATTTTGCTCAGGTTGTATCATAACCATGCATCTTTTTTTCCCTATTAAACCTGTCTGGCTTCTGACTACATGGATATCCAGGATTACCTTTTGGAGTTTTCGAGTGTGTGTGTAGAGGAAAGAGTTGTGTACCTGGGCAGTGTTTCTTCTGTAAACATGGTAATGATTTGGGAAACACACACATTATGGAGTCATTTTTATGATCGGTGACCTATGGAAAGTTCCCTCCATAGCTACCTTGTCATCAGATGAGTGGATTTCCAGGCAGCAGAGCTGATTTGAGGGTTTTTTTTGTGTCTCATTCAGTGTGTGACCTGCTCACGAGCTCACCCTGGTCTTACATCATCGAGGCTTGACGTGTTGAGTCAATCATTTGTTTGTTCCCACTTGTGTCTCACTAATGACTGCATCGTACTGTGATTTAATGGGAGCTGTAAGCCTCTACCATCCATACGGAAGTTTGCAGAGGGAGGCTCCTAGTGCCGGGCAGAGGCTTTCCTCTGACTAAGCAGTCGGATCTGCCTGCGATGACCTGTGGCAGGGCTGGGTGCGTGGGTGTACATGTGTATATCCTGCAGTGATGTTGTGATAAACACACTGTCTGCTTGTCTGTTCGGAAGGACTGACTGCATCTCTGCGGGCTACAGAGACCTTCCTTGTGCAGAGAAGAGTGTCTTCTGTTGTAAAGTGTAACTGCCAAAAAATTTTGGTACCGAAAATACTCCTGTGGACCTTCTCTTCTGTTGAGATGTCATCTCAACATCTTCTGTTATCTCAACTCTTCAAGCCGTGTGAATCCTCTTAGTCTCTCTTCTTTTGGCACAGGAAGGTTGTAAGAGATCTTCTGCCAAAGACTTCAAACGCTCTTCATTCAGCCAGTGGTAGCTGCCCATCAACATGTTTTTTCTAGCCCTACATGCATAAAAAACTACAACCTTCTTGGCAACTCTGTCCTGCCTTGCCTCAGGAAGCAAACCATGCTACCCAAAGAATTTTAAATGAAGCAGGCTTTTAACTGGAAGAGACGTGAAGCTGCGTCTTCTTGCTTTACTTGCGTGATCCCAGCTTGCCGTGTCCCTCTACCTCTCTGCTCTTATTCCAAAACCCTGTCCTCCTTTTTTCCTTCAGCCTCACCTTACCCCTGTGATGAGGATTGTATGCTTCTGCTGCTGCTGAACTGCTGCTCTGTAATGGGATTGTCTCAGAGGACAGCTTCTGGGTGAGCTGCTTGGAGCATGCAGCAGATGCGTAAGCAGGACTTTCTTAGTATCTCTGGTTGCTGCCGGGGGCGTATGGCCCAGCAGGATGATCTCAGGACTCAAATATTGCTGGATATTGCGGAATTATCTATTCTGTGTGCTGAAGCTCACTTCGGCTGCTGTATAAATAGGTTGTTCCAGGTAAAGCATCCTTCCCTACCCTTCTCCAAAATTAAACTGCTCTGCCTCTGGGCGTTTATGTTCTGATGATGGGTTTGTTGGGGTTTTTTAGCTGGTTGACATTAACAAATCTGTGTGATGATGTATCTCTGAAATATTACTTCTTTCCCCGTAGATCTCAAATGCCTTGCTAATCAAGTATTTCTCTGTTGGGATAGATGCTCTATTTACAATGCCAGAAGCTTGAGCCTGCAAACATTAAGGAATAATTGTGATTTCCTCAAGTTTGTTTGAATAACTTCATCAGTGAGTGTTGCCAAGATAAGTGTCCAGTCCTTTCTGGCTGATGGATCGGATGATGTGATATACCAGTACTTGCAGTGCATCACTCACTCCCGTTGGGTGCCACGTGCCCCCATGCAGCATCCGAAGGTGGTGGATGCTCCCTGCGCTGGTGGCTCAAAGTGAGGTACCACCGTTGGGCAGCTGGACCTTTGGTTGCGCCCAGCATGGCTGTTGTAAAAATGGGGGCACTTGAAAATTTGTGTATGCGAATGTGAAGTGCAACATGTACCGCAGATAAGTCTGCTCTCTGCCCCTTCCATAGTGCTCAAGTTGTGTTGCAGAGCTCTCTCTGGCAGAGCAACACCAAAGAAATAGCTTTGTTCCAGTCATTGTGAGCATGCGAAGCGTTTTCCTGAGTGACATGGCATGTGGCACACCCATCCTTTGAATTCATTTGTAGGTGAGATTTTGCCTCGAGCTAGAAAGGATTTGTCGCAGTCCTTGGATGCATATGCAGGATACAGATGCTACCCTGTCTGGGTAGCTGTCAGGTCCTCTCCTCCTGACGTGTTAATGGAACAGTTCTGTGACAATGAGGAACTCTTAGTTGCAGATTTTATGTATAGGTGCAGTTTCACCTTAAAACGAAGAGCAGTGTTTTACTGCTGGCTGCTCTTACAGATTGTATGGTTTTTATTGTGTTTACAAGTGTGGTTGGTTGATTTTCTATGAAGATCTGTGGGAACTCTAAACATATTCTTGTGTAACCGTTTGGAAGGTGCTTGTCGTTGTAGCATCAAAGTGCTTCAAAGGCGCCTGGTAAAGCAGCTGTACACCAGATAGTGTGTTGCCACAATTGCTAGGTTGTATATGTGGTCAGAAGGTAATTTTGGATTAAGATGTCAAATCCCTTGATCAAGCTCCTATATGGAACTTAGTAGGACTCATGCCGCTAATTTCCTTTGATGCTTTTGAAGTCATCCTTTAAGTAAGCTGGTGACTAACAGAACTGCAGATGCACTATCAGAAATTCCCTCGGTACCCTTGGAAGCGGGTGGTGCTGATGATATGACTGATGTTACTTAAAGGAGACACAGAGGCAGTGAGAGGGAAACGGGTTCAGTTTACATGAATAAAGGCATCTCAGTGAGCACAACGTAACCTTCATTTCCACAGCAAGACCATATTCTATCTCAATTTAGCCAGAATGGCTTGCACAAGACCTGTCATTGTGAAAGAGACGGCAGTCCTTCTCAGCCCAATCCCAGCGACGTCGAGGGGAATACCAGTTATGTTTTACAAGCACGTGAGCCAGATTATAGCGCTAAGAGTCCATCTGGACTATTGCGATAAGTGGGAACGCACCAAAACGTTGTTGCAGTTTTCACTTGCTGAGTTGTTTCTGTTAGCTTCAGCACCGGCCCTGTTCGTTCATGCTTTTATGCTATCTTGGCGGCGATTGCTTTTTCCGTCCCTTGGTGCACTGGTGATGTTGGATTGCTGGAGCAGGAAGGTAAAAGGTTGAGTCTAGAGGCTACAAAAAAATGTCAAACCGCACACGCTCTGGGGTTTAAGGAAGGCAGAAGCACTGTTTCCTTCTCTTAGAATAGTGATGGTCAGACTGCTTCTCCGCAGAAACTTTTTTTTTTTTTTTTGCATAACTATGGTTATGGTGGACAGTGAGAGAGCTGGAATTCCCTTCAGATGTGGATTTCAGTCTGTTTTCTTCCTAGCTGAGTTTGTGTTGGACCTTTATAGTGTAAATTGTGGAAGTTTGGGTGCCTTGAATTGGGGTACATTCAAAAAGACTACCTTGAATTTTGCCATTTTCTGCTCACGTTATGAGAATCACACAAGGAAAAGGCTAAATTCATGTGTTTCAAGTTTGAAGGTGCAAGGTAAAAGCTATGGCAAACAGTCAGCAACTTTTATTTGTGAATTTCTGTTTCGGTTTGACTGTAACTGGGCTGTTAATGTTCTTGACTAAAAGTGAAACATGATTACAGTGGAAAATGGGGGCTGGTACGCCTGAGTGGGCTATTGTGTCATTATCCATCAATCACAGGCAACAAGGAAACAGGTATTTAACACAGAAGGACACACAGTTATTATCCGCCCCACTCCCCTGCAAGCTGTGGGGCACCTTCAAGACTCTTATTAAAGCTTTAATACCTACAGAGATCACAAGAAGCACTGTATGCTACGGGCCTGCAACAGGATCAGCGAGCAGGAGCATTGCTGTCGCTGCGTCTGTGCAGGGCCAGGAAAGATGTTAGGTGGGAAAGCACCGAGGGCGCTGGCAGACAGCAGCCCTCTGCGCTTTAGAGGAAAGGCATAAACTTCCTCTGATCCTCTCTCGTTTGAGAGGGGCAGAATTTCTTCTTGCATCGGATCTGGCAGCCTGCTTAACCCAGCTTGTGTGAACAGGAGAGCGACTGAGAGGTCCTCAGTACCACTGCAGGACCAGCTTACTTGTCTTTGGCTATGCCTGCTCCCAGGAGAGGGCCACAGGAGGAAAATCCTGAAGGTACTTTGTACAAGGAGATGCAGGAGGGAGGTGGAAGCTGTAAAGCGTGCAGCTGACTTGTTGCAGCGAAGCGTCTAATGTAAAGAAGCATTCTGCCTTAATGTTTGTTTTGCTGTGCTGTTGCATTGACATCTACCAGATGTCGTACCCAAGTGTCCTCCTGCATCTCCATCACTTCAGGCCACCTATAAGTTAGTTATGTCTTCCACAGGATGAACAAACAGCTTCCAGAAGTAGGTACCCCAAACAACAGCGGTCTAAAATCAAGTGCATCATGTAATGATTTACATTTTTAATGAGGGTCAAAGCTGTAAACATGAGATTTAGGTATTTAAATCTCTGAAACTGTCTTCTTTGGAACAAGAAGAGGAAAGTAATTCTCTCCTGCTTTCATAGACAGCAGGGGAGCGCTTAGTTTTTGTGATGTACAGTCCATGTCTTAGCAGGAAATTAGCAATATTCAGATGGGCTTCATGTACCAGATTTGAGACAGAATGGCAGTAAAAACTCAAGGAAACATTTGATGTACTTTTCCATCAGGGATCTCAGGAGCAGAGTTAACAGAGAAAGTAATTCTAAGTCCTCAGAATCCCAAGATGTATTTTCTTACACATAAAATCAGGTTGAGAAGTCTCACTTAGAAGCTGTCTCATGGTGCGAAGCTGTACATTAATGGTCTGATGACTAAGGTATTTTACTGTTTATAGCCCTAGGTTTTTGAAAGCCTGATTGTTTCTTCCCAACTTGTGATATCACTGGAGAAGAGAGCTGAGGTGGTTTGGGGTTTTTTTTTTCCCCTTCTTCTTTTTCCCCTTCCCACAGAAGAAGGCGTTCTTCTGTGCCTGTCAGTGCGAGATCGGTGTTAGTTCTCTGCCACTGCCTGCTTCTCTGCCTATTGCACTAACTCACCTTGTCTGCTTTTCTTCCTTCTGGTCTGTACTAAGCCAGTCATTAAATGCAAGAAGTGAATTCCAAAATGTTTAATAGACACCTCTCAGTGACAGGCATATGATTGATGAATCTGATTGTGAGAGGAGCAGCTGAAAGTGTCGCCTCTCTGGTGCTCCAGCACTGGCTGTGGCACACGAGGAGCTGTGGGCAGTATCTCCGTGCCTGCCCTTGGTCTGCAGCGACGTGCTGTGGGCCGGTCTCTGCCTGGCTTGATACATCCCTGGGCGCTGGAGTCCTGGAAGAGGTTCAAGTGGCAATGCCTGAGCCACCCGCTACCATGCCGCTTATGCGACAGTTTAAGGAGATGTCTCTGCATGCGGTTTCCCCTTCCCAGTCGCTTAGGGATTCAGCCAAGCTGGGGCCCAGCAGGGAATCCTGTTCTTTTCCTTCCTCAGGGTCCAGGTTATCATAGGAACTGTTCTCCTGCACACTCACCTCTCTGGCCAGACTTCCCTGAAGATCCGAGGTCAGCTAGCACAGCCTCGGAGCCTGGACGTCCACATAGGAGAGTCCCTTCTTCTGCCTCTTGCACCCTGACAAGGCACTAAGCTCCTTTCTTCAGCAGTTCTGGGAATTCATCAGGAAGGAGGGATCTGTATGTACCTCTGGATGTTGTGTAGTGCAGTTGCCTGGATGAACCTCTTAAACCTCAGTGCCCCTATAAAGGAGGAGCTGCTGGGTCCTATGGGGAGCTGTAACACCCACTCAAGTTGCGTTTCATCCAAGCCAGGCTGGCAGGAGAAACTCATTTCCTTCCAAAGGGCTCAGATAGCTCTCTTCTCACACCATGCCACGTTTCTTGGGCAAATACTGACCAAAAGGCAGACGTTTCCCAAATCAGCTCCTCAGAAGAGCTCTCTTAAGAGGCAGCACCTGCTCAGATATAGATATTGGTACAGGTGCCAGCCTGAAGATCTGGATTTAGCTTTTGGGCAGGCCACCTCAAGGTCCCAATGACATGCTGGGAATCATCATTGAGACGGCACAGGTAAGTGTCGCACTGCTGGTGCATTTTCCCTGGCAACTGGCAGGGTTCTTCCTGTATCCCTTTGGGCATCAGTATCAGGCACCCACTTTTGCCATTAACTGGGAATTTAGGGATGTTGAGAAATGAAGTCTCAAAGGACAAAACCCTCTTCTCATCCAGAGCTGCTCCCTTTTCCCAGGGTTTTTAGGTCTTTTCCTTTCAGCAGAGAGGCTGTCCTGCTGGGAGCTTGTCTGAGCACTGGCTGCAGAGAAAATATTACCAATGAAGGCTCCCAGTGCTTAATTCAGTGGGCGCAAAAGTGAGTTTGGAGGCACGGCCGGGGGAGCCTCTGCACTGCTCTCTTCCCCATTTACAGTTGGCCTGTTCTTAGCGAACACGTACTGCTGCGCAGAACATCCTGCGCTCTGGTCAGCACGCAGGTCAAGCCGTGTTGGAACTGGTGTGTAATTCCCTGGTTACATGCTCCAGCAAAAGGACATGCTTTTGGTTGGGTGTGGGGTCTTTAAATGCTTAATCAAACAGTCCAGGAATAAATTTACCCCCTTAAGGCAGAGCTTTCCAGCCTGACCTTTTTCCAGCATGATTTTGCATTGGGATTACTCTTTAGGCTTTTGATATTGTGCTTCAAATCTACGAGCTGGGCCTTTCTTCATTGTTCTCCCAGTTTCCGTGTGGCCGTTGCTAATTGTAAGGTACCCCTGGGGGAAATGCGCAGGAAGGTCCTGGGGTGAATTAGTGCATTGTGCTAACAGCCTTAATCTTTATATTGTTTAACAGCGTTATGGGATAAGATGACCTTTGAGGAAGAAGTAGCCTTTCTCAGAAGTACTGAGAAATATGTCCAGGCCCTAGAGCAGCATTTTGGAGGGAGAAGGGAAATCGCTGTGTTGGGAGCAAAGGGAGTCTTTGAAGCAGCTGTTGTTCAAATACAGAGTCCAGGCAACAGACCATGATGAATCAGAAAAGGAATATAGATGAGGCAGAACCACGTGGACCCTTCCCCAGAGCCGTCTGTGAGTAATGATACTCGATATGCTAAATATTTAAATACTCTTAAGTTTTGGTAGTTTAAGCGTGCTCTTCAAATAGAGGATTCAAGCTGCTTCATACTTTTTTTGGGCACCAGAGCAAGTGTTTGATATGGGTGACTTTCTTAGCTTACCTCCTTAACCATCCGTGCCTGTCTTTAGCTGTGGAATGGGAGCACAACCAGTTAACGCCAGAGCGCAGAAATTGTTCCCCTTGGAGCTGTTGTCTCCTGATACACCCAGACCCTCACTATCTGAACTCTAGAAATCCTCTTCTGACCCCTTCGTACTGCATAGGAAAAGCTTTCATTTTAAAATTTGCACATTTTTCCAGTGATCCTGTGATGCTGATCTGCAAAGGTGCCCTCTTCAGAGGGGTGAGGGAAGCTGGAAATTAGAATTAGCTGGACAGGGAGACACCAGGGCAGGTAGAAGGTCCACTTCGCTTCACTGGATCGAATAAAACTTTTAGAAGCGTTGAAATCTCCTTAAAGGGTGAAATGCAGGAGGCGTTCATATCATCTGCCACCAAAGCTGGCCCTAGGGCAAGTGAAGTCCTCAGCACATTGTGTGTTTTCTCAAGCTGTGACACATCACTGTTATCCTTCCTGGAGCCGTTGTTGGGAGCTTGCCTGTACCGACTGTTTTGGTGGTATTCTCAGAGCAGGACTGAGTGTGCTGACAAGTGAAGCAAATGCTATGTTTAAAAAATACGCACTTTGGGAGTTCTAACTTGGAAGTGAATTGGAGTTCAAAATTCAGGCAGTAAAACGTGGGGAGCCGGCATAGTCTGAAAGGCAATTGCTGTGTATATTTGCAAAAAGGGTATCAGTGGGGGGATATGAATTGTGGAAAGATACTGGGACTAGCTTAAAAAGAGTATGGCTGGTATCCAGGGAATTTAGAAATTCTAGGAAGAAAACTGGAGGTGTCGCAGCAGCCTAGATGGGGTGTCTGTGGAAATAAGGTACTTAAAGGATGCAGACAGGCATCTTCTGCTAAAGGACAAATAACCTGGATAACCAGGCAGACGGGGAGGCCTGAGGAGGGCTGTTTTAGGAGCAAGTGGAAATGGAAACTTGTGTGTCACGGTGGATGGTCGCAGTGCAAGTGGGCAATGGGTTTTCTATGAAAGGAGTTTGAAAAAGAGGCACGGAGTGCTATCTGGGATAAAATAATCCTTGTGTATAAATAATCTCTAATAAATAAATAGATTACTAATAAATAGTAATAAATAAATAAAAAATCTCTTTTATTTAGCTACTACATCTTTAGGACTCTCTAAGTTATCCTCCTAATGCCTCAGTTCTGTGTTAGTGACCATCAGTGCTATACCTGAAATTGCGTTCTGTTAACTCGGAATTGATGATGACATCTTTGGGCTCTCTGTCTCATGCCTCCCCTGACCTTGAAGACCGTGAGCCCTGAGCATGCCATGCTGGTTGGCATCAGGTCACTGTTGAGATGATTGTCTTACTGTTGAATGCTTCAAGGTGATGCCACGTTGTCCTGGCTTGAGCTCTTCGGCATCGCTGATGCCCAGGAGCCAGACGTCCTCCTTTCCAGGTGACCACTAACACAACTATTGTGCAAGATTCATCTCAGTGTTAGTCTTGATAGAGACCTGTAATGATAAAACACAGCAAGGTTGTTTGGATCCACTTGGTGGTGTAGCCATTCCTTAGGGGTCCACCGTTTGTCAGACCATCGTTTTCCCCTGTATTGTTTTGAATTTTCTGCTTTGGCTGTCGGCTACTTGGCAGTAGAATGCTGGACACCGATAGATCAGGCCAATAAAAAGAAGTCCCTGAGCTGCAAATGGTTAGGGAGTTGGAGAAGGGGGCTGAGCGCCCTGGGGAAAGTTCCCCTATACTGGGAATTTGCTTGTAGTTACCGTTCCTGTAGGAAATGCCAGATTGCTGCAATACCCTGCAGCAGGCTGCCTTGCTCTCGTTTCTTCATCTCTCCATGTTACACTGTTTTCTAAATGTTTAATTACAGACGGATTGTGGGTTCACAGCTTTTCTCATCTGCTTTTTGTCAAAGGTAAGCAGATGTACTGCCTGTTGCTCTGTAGAGTCCCTTGTACAGCAGCTGCCAAGGAGCTCGGAGATAAAAACTTCGGCATATGGAAAAAACGGGATGAGAAGCCAGTTTTTGTGGCTGAGATGATCTTGTTTTGAAATATATCCAGCTGGTCTCTTATCCTCCCAGGTGTCTTGGTGTTGGCCCTCTGCTCCGTCCGTCCCGGGAAGCTGCTGCCTCCGGAATTCCACGAGCAGCTGGGGACGTGTGGGTTAGAGGGACCTTTGGCGTTTGGCCCCGTCTGCCTGCTTTATTAGAAGGTGACTACCTTAAGGGAGAGAGCTTTGCGCTCTCCCTGCCAGCTTTCCTCCGCCCTCTGCACAGAGACGAGAACCACGCCAGTGAAACAGGGTGCCATTCTGTAATTTACATTGTGTTGCGGTTGGGGTTGTTATATTTGCATTTATAATCCATACTCAAGTAGGAGTCTCATACTCAAAAAGCAGTCTGATTTGCGGTTACAATTAGATAACTCGACTTCTGCTGTCAGCCGCTTGCCTCCCTGTGCTGTGCTGACCAGTGCGTTTGGAGGCCGGGCTGGAAAATACCCCGGGGCTGGTGAGAGCTCACTCATCTGGGAGGTGCTGCTGGGACCATGGGCTCCTTCTGCATTCCCAGGCAGCCTCCTGGGGTGCTGTCTGAGCCTCCCCAAGGCAACAAACACCAGTCATGAATCGGTTTAAATAATTTTTAAATGATGGATGTATAATGATTTTTGAATAACCATCCTAATTATAGTAAATATGCATAAGAGGGCTGAATTAACATCATGGGAATGAGGTTAATTCCGGAATTTTAATGTGACTGCTTTGCTGTGCTGCCCATGAGCATTCTTTTGTCATAATCTTTGTATGCAATTTTATATCTGTTTGCACATGATATTTTCTGTTCATTTTCAACGTGTGGAACCATGTCAGTCTTCTGGCTTAGTTATTACTCAGGAAGAAAGATACCAGGACCTTTCAGTTCATGGCACGGATGTCTTCCATTTAATCAAACTGTGAACAATGTAAGGAAATAATTAGCTGAAGTGGTGTTTGGTTTTCTGCACGAGCCAGCCGCTGGAGGAGATCTGAATATGGTTCGCTTGTGGTGCAGGCACCTCCTGCGCTCCCTTGGTTGCAGAGAAGACTTTGGCTTGTTAATCCTCGTGGATTTGGGGGCTCCAGAGCTGAGCCTTGACCTTGTTCCAAAAATGATCTGCGCCGCTCCAGGTGTGTCATCTGTAAAGCTGGGACTGATGGTTGCTATTCCACTGAGTCAGGTACCCATGGTTTTTCATGTGACAAGGGACAGTGGCACGTGGTTGCCATCCCACTGGAGGAGCTGGAGCAGACGCCAGCTTCCTCCACAGCCTTCCACAGCAGCACTGGTCGCTGCATCCACGTCTCCGTGTAGTTTGGCAGCCCCTGTGGTAGCTGCTGAAGCACGACCCATGGGGTGGAAAGCTTGAAGAGCTGTTAGCTCATTGTTAAGAGGTTCCGAAGTGAGATTTGACTGAAGCTTTTACCATTTGGCCAAATTCAGTTAAAGCAAAAGCCTGGTTTGATTTGAGGGAGTGTGCCGTGCTCCAAAAGCTCTCCACGTCTCAAATTTTCTAGGTCACTCTTGGATGCTCTGAATTTTTTTCAGAGAAACAGTTAGCAAAAACTTTGACGATTTGTATTCCTCTGTCGTCTCGGTCTTGGAGAGCATAAAGATACTTTTTTTGGCAAGTTCTTCCCCTCCTCAGCCCCCAGCCATCATCATTAGAAGGCTGTCAACGAGCATGAAAAATACCAGCACGCCAACTGTAAATGTTAATTGAGAGATAAGCAGCTGAAGTGAGGAACTCGTGCCACGCCTGACCTGCCGCAGTCTGTCTCCTGGCCCTGTCAGAGCTGCGTCGCTTCCCTGGGAAGCGTGATCAAAGTGCCCTGTGCTCACCTACCTGCCCTGCTGGCTAGCACGTGCAACTTCTGCCCACGTGAGCTGTGTTCGGAGCAGGAGGTGAGTTCTTTCCTTGCTAAAGTAGTACGATTGCAAAGAAGTTAAACAAGAGATGAGTTAAAACCAACCTCATGAGTGGACATTACATGTGCTAGGAGCGTGGTCTGGTTTTTTTCATACAATTAGGGTTGCCTTTACCACTTGGATCTTACTGATGTTCTTTTAATGCTTCTGGTTTAACTGCCTTTGGTGACGAAGAGCTTGGAAACTGTTCTAGTAGAACAAGGGTTTCATTGCTGAAGCCTTGTGCCCAGCTGACACGCAGTCTCCAAAGTACTTCTAGAATTCATCACCCACGAGTATCATGGCTAAGGGATTTTCCCTTTTTCTTTCTCTCTCTTGAAGTAACCTGTTCTTGTGGGTTTTGTCCCCGCTCAATGAAGGGCTTTGAGACGTTGCTACCTGCTGTGTGTGCTTTCTGCAAACAGGCTTTACGGTTTCATGGTGTAACTCCCCAGAACCACCTCATGGTGGGATTGCTCAGTTCGTCAGAGTCTACTGACAGTAATATTTACATACTAGGCCATCGGCTGTTATTCCAGATGATGCAGATTTTTTAGTGGCTTTAGCTGAAATGGCTTGTACTGAATTGTATCGCTTAGACCTGAACCCAGTATTGCATCTCCAACAGACCTCTAAGTGAAAAAAACCATGTATAACTGTGTTGGAAAGATATCGAACCGTAGCATGAAACACTGCTCCCAGCAGTGAAGTCCTGATGCTCTGTTTTGATGAATTTGCAATTCAGGAAAAAACAGTAGAAGCTGCTCGTGCCCTTGGAAATCTAGGGATTTCCATGGCTGAGAGCTCGGTGTTCTAGTACTGCAGAGCTGCGCGGCCTTTGAAACCCTTCACTGGTGAGTCAATTGTGTGTGTTTACTGCCAGTTTTGAGGGGGAGGTTCCTGACTGGGAGGACCAGAGAGACATTTCTGTAGTGTACTGATTTAGAAAGAAAAGGCCAGACTGCTCAGAAGTACAGGATGATGAAAATCCACAAGGAGAATTAACGGGCACAGTGCAGGTGAATCAGTGAGAGACGTCCAGGAGAAAACGTGTGAAAGTCTGGGGACCAGGCAGTTCATGTGGCATATCCTTGGGTTTACCTTTTCTTTCTACCCTCCCCCCCCAGCACTGTTCCCTGAAATTCTCAGAAAATCTTTGTGATCTCACAAAGATCTGCTCATCTGAAAGTGGGGAACTGAAAATGAGAGTATTGTGCAAAACATTTTGCAGAGAAAAGGAAGAAGATGTAGATGAAAAAGAATAAGCAGTGGCAGGGACCAGAGGAAATAAAGGTTCTGAAAATATTTGGGATGGAATTTAGTAACAAAATGGGGGAATGAGGAATTTAAAGTCAGTGAATCCCGACAATGTGTGTCGTAAATGAAGGGCTCATTTTGGTGTGTTAAATGATGATTGCAACCTTGAAAACGACTTTATCAAGAAGAAATCAGTAAGAGAGAGCTTGTTGGAAAAGTGAGCAGGCAATCAGCAGGGTGTTAAGGAAATTAGGGAGTAATTATGCAAGTGACACTTTCTGCAGTCTCTGAGAACTGAATTTGCAGCAGACCAGCACCACATGTGCTTAAAAACCATCTTCTGTAAACCCAAAAATAATCTGAAAGCTTTCTGGCGAGTTTTATCCTCAATGGCTGGTAGCAGGATGAAGCTGTATGAGGAGGTGTCCTACCAGAGGAAGTGTCCTCAAATCTAGCTGTCCTTGTTTCCCGAGCTCCTAAGCAGGAGGAGCTGCTGGGTCCAAGGACTCTCCTGGGCTGACAGCGTGGCCGCAGCTCTGCTCACGAGGATGCGCACCCTGCCTTCTCTCCCTGCATATGCTCAGTGGGTCCCGAGGCAGACGCGGGCGCTTCTGGCCTGCTCTCCTGGCACGACCCATCTCTTGAGTGTGTGACGTGATGTGATGGGTGCCCTGCCTGGGAGAGGGAGCACACCCGTCTCAGAGGGACCGACAGCCCTAATGGGACAGCTTTGATTTCTGCTTCCCTGTCATTCCCACTTGTGTTTCCTCACGTGTCTTAAAGAAGGTGCAGACCTTCTCCTAGACACGTGAAGTAGGCAATACTCCGTGCCGTGTATAGACCTGGGGGAGATTCCTTGCATCTGAGGTTGCCACGCTGTGCTCTGGCTGCACACGCCAGCCCTCAGCAGGGTCTAGGAATGGCTCAGCTTTCTATAAGGCAAGTCCCTGCGGGAAAGCAGTGCTTGAACAGCTGGGTGGCAGAAAGGAAACCCCTGAAGCGTTCAACACATATAGGGCTGGTAGGAAAGGACGGCCTTGGTCCATAAAAGGCAGGTTGCTGAGCGGGGAGGTGGTGGAACCTGACCTTCCAGAGCAGTGTCGGTGCTCTCCAACTTTCTCTCCTGCGTTTTTTTTGTAGGGGTTAAAGGATTATTGTTGTACCGCTGCTGAGTGATTCCCTCCCATGAACTCTTCCTTCCTCCTTTACATATTCCCGAGCATCTCTCTCACATTCTGCACAGCAATTTATGCATGGTGGATCGTGACTTCTGAATAATAACTCTGGGAACTTGTTTTTTCATGTTTATGGTTTGCTCTGGGGGCTCTTGCGTGACTAGGCTACTGGGTCAGAGCACCTGGGAAGCTTCTGACTCACCAGAGGTCCCCAAAATAGCTCGGGGCCATTTACAGCTCTCTGACATCTGTCTGTACCATCCAGCAATGGGCCAGAAGAGTGACTGCTCTCCTGGGACTTGGGAGACCTAGGTCTGAGTCTCATTCTTCTCACCAAGTCTCACATTGTGGTATTGGGAAATACAAACTATGTGGTCTGGCAGTGCCTACAGTGACATGAGATGTCTCGTGGGTCCCTGCATTTGTGGCTCGGCTTGCATCCTGCGTGCCCAGGCGTGGTCTGTTGTCCACAGCAGATGAGAGCCACCAGGAATCCTTGCTCCTCACTGCTTTTATGGGCTGCTCTGGGCAGGAGCTGGGGAACTTGCAGCTGTGACTTCATTTCGCCCTTCGATCATCTGCATTTCAGTAAAGCTTGTGGATTTGTTGGGCTCCTGAGATCTCTCCAAAGCGTGATGTGTGGAGCTGAAAGCAGTATGTCTTTGTAGGCAGCGGAGCTTCTCTGCTGGTGCTGCATAGGTGCTCGAGGCCAGCCCCACCAAGGACTGGCTGCAGAGCCAGTGGCCTTGCCACGTGCTGGCATACTTCTCTGAAGGAAAGCCAGGGTTTCATGAGTGACATGAAGAGTAACCCGAGTATGAAAATTCTCTCACCTCAGTGGCATTTTTCCTTGTATTCCTCCTGAAGTAGCTACCTTGAGGCCAGCCCGGTGGTGGCTGGTGTGAAGGAGGCTGTGCAGCTGCCCCTTTCCAGCATGGACAAAAGCAGGTTAAAGCAGTTTCCCTCTCGTGCTCTGGTTACTCTGTCTCTGCTTTTCCTGGGAGGTGGCAAAGCCTCTTCTGCCTAGTTCCTGTGGAGCTAACACGCAGCTTTGTAGCCCCGTGCTAGAGCAGGGCACAGGCAGTTTCCCTTCCACTTCCATGGCAAAGCTCCAGCTAACCGAACTGGGAGAATTTCTCCCCCTTTCACCCTGTTTCACTTGTGAAATCTTTAGGAGCCAGAGCTTTAAACCCTTTCTTTGCCTCTGAGTAAGCTGCGTGTGCTGGGCACATTCGTCATTTACCCCCTTGTCTCAACAGGGTACTCTTACGATCGGTGGCAAAGAAGTGACCCTTGAGTACACTCCGTGCCCAGAGTTTTGGCGCTGCAAACGTGTAAGTATGCGATCAGAGAGCTGTGTTGGGCTTCCCCTGCTGGCTCTCACGGCAGTGGCAGCAGAGAGGAGTGTTATATATTTGCTCAGTGGCTGAAGATCCTTAAGAGTAGTATCTGTCCCGAAGCTCTTGCCTCTTATAAACTTAGGTGGTTTTCCCTACCTTGTTTCTGGTACCACCTATGAGTGCATGTTGCTTTGGTACAGGTAGCCAGTGTTTTATGCACAGAGCAGTTTTCGTCCCTGTGCAGTGGTTCCCTTTTAACACGTGGGGAAGATAGTATGTGGATCCTTTCTCCTTAAAAACCAAAATGAAACGGTGATTCTGCCAACCAAAATGAAACAGGCTTTCACTCTGGTTCACGTGTGTAACAGTCTTTGCTGCTCAGGTAACCAGAGTTTTCACCAGTGCAACAGTGCAAAGCACCCCTCTGTCTCACGCAGGAACTGTGGTCTGGATTTGAGGGTAGTAAGTGCAGCAGGGAAGGAAGCACGGAAATGAGTCCAAGTCCAGGCAACAGTTAGTACAGACTGGAACTGGCCCATTTCTGGGAAGGCACAGTTGCCCGAGGGTCAGTTTTATTCCCATGCCCTTCCCACGCTTCTCCCGGAACAGGCGCTTTCGGCTGCAGTAGGCTGGGGAGGAGTGCCGGAGCAAAGGGCACCCACGCTGACTGCAGCCCAAGAGGTTGCAGCAGGGCAGGAAGGGATCGGTTGTGGTTAGACTTCCACCTTGACCACTGGATGACACTGGGCTACAAAGACCCTCATCCAGGCTAATTGGATGCACACCGGTTGCCAGCAGAGCCGTTGCTCAGTGCCTCATCTGTGCTTGCAGCACTCCAGAGATGAGGTAGACAGCAGTCTCAGGCAGTTTCCCAACAGCTCTCAGTGCGATAGGCAGTAGCGGGAGCGAATGCCCCTACTGTTGCTGTGCACACACGTGGCCTGAAACAGCTTTCCCATGCCCCGGAGCATTTGCAGGGCTTTAGTTAGAGGGAAAAAAAAATTGTATGAAAAAGAAGCGATGCATTTACAAAGAGCTTGAAGAGGAAGTTAGGGATGCTGTGTTCGGAGAGAGCTGTGAAGCCGGGGCGCTTGGCTCTTTCCGTGGTGGCTCTGGGTGGGATAACCATCTGAGCTGGTACAGCTCTGCCTCTAGGTTAGCAGACACCTCTTCACTGACTCTCTCTGTGCAGCAAATTGCATTAGTATCTACAGTTTAGCTCAGGTAAGGACTTTGTCACTGCTTTAGGAGGGAGTTGAGATTAGAGAATACAAAGGTAACTTTGGATCCTTTGAAGCAACATGGTGGCTAGCAGTATGGGGCCTAGCATGGTTCCCTTCCGAGCCAGCCAAGGCTCCTGCTGCTATTACCCATCCTGTCTCTCAGGCTGTCCCTGTAACTTTTCCGTGGCTGTTACTTCTGAAAGCACTGCAGAGTCTACCCTTCTGGAGTAGGTTGTACCCACTACCTTCAAAACATGACTTCCTCATGCTGTCCATCTTCCGTTGCAGTGTAAGGTGTGTACTGTGGGCTACAGATCTTCCTGCTCCTATTGCAAGCTCCCAAGAGATGGTGAGTATATCTGGTCCCCTCTGCTCGGTCGGTTAAAAGTTTCATCTGCCCTGACAAGTAAGTTTCTCTTCTGGCTTCCATGTGGCATCCCTCTTGGTGGACTAGCTGAGTGCTGTGCAGGAGGGTTATTAATTGTGCTTCATTTAGACCCTTTTCCCTGTCCACACTGAAGATGTTGCATGCAGACGTGTTGCTACCAGGTTCTCTGTTCTTGTGAGGTTTGGTGGGGAGGGCTCTTCCTGCACAAGGCCTTCCCTTCCTATTTGCCATTGTCCTTCATCCACGGAATTACAGGTTGTGTGCCCTCCAGGACTGAGCTAGTACTGCTGGCCGTAGGTGAGATGGCTTCCCCTCAACCCACCTTCCGTGGGAGATGCAGGGGCATGTTTTTAACATTACTCTTTTGAGGGACTCAGATTAGAGGTGAATCCAGGACTTGAATTGCTGAGCTCACCTTGCTGAGTGTAAGAAGTGCACAGAGGGGAGTTCTGCTTCTCCAGGAGCTTCTCCTCACCCTGCCAACACCTTTGCTTTTTCGGGTGGGAAGGTGTGAGAGCCAAAGCACGCTCCCTTGATTTCTTTGGGACGAGTAGGTATTCCAGGCACTCTGTATCTTTGAGCAGACTTCTGATGGTTTGTGTTTCTTACCGGCATACCCCAGGCAGAAGGGCATTAAAATAACCGCTGATGCAGAACTCTGTGTTTACTGAAGCATTGTCCCCATGGTTGTGCTTTCCTTCTGCTGTGGCTCCTCCATCAGCGTTATGAAGGCAAAATTTGCATAGCTGGCCCAACATAACTGTGGGCTGTAATAAAACTGACGAGGAGCAAATTAAACAGAGCCACTAAGATGCTGTGAAGACAGATTGTGGTGTATGCTTCTTACTGACCTGCTGGTGTTGATTGTGCGAACATGTGTAGTGAGATAACCTCTCCATGACTGTCCTTTAATGGCCAAGTGAAACAAAGCAACTCTCTGGGCATATACAGGCGTTATTGCAGCTTTGCACGAGTTCTTGGTGTGCTTTGTGACTGAAGGTCTTGAAATGGATTTTAATGTGCCTCTCTTACAGGGAGCAGAGCAGGCCCAGAGTCCAGAGGTGGTTGTGAGGGAGAAGATGCATCAGCTGAGCAAGAATTCAGTAAGAGAATTGCTCTCCCCGTCTCCGGGGTTGTGCTCACGTCTGTGTGATTTACACGGGCTATTTTCGCAGCTGCACGTGCAGACTGGTTCACATGCAAATTTTACATGAGGTTCTGCTCATGAAGTGTAGCCAGAACTCTGCACGCTGCAAACTGCAGACAAATTGGTACGAGCCTGTCCAAGATGAGCTGCGCTGACAGCCAAGCAAGTCAGCGTGCAGCTTTCCCTACATTTACCTGCAAAATGGCCGTGTGTTCTGCCACGCTGCTCGCTGCCCAAAGAGAAGGAGAGCGGGGAGGTGCTCTGGGGGACATTAAAGAGTGCAGCTGTGCTGTGCCAAGTCTTGCACCCTCATTTCTTTCTCTTTGTGGGAAGAGGCTTCAGCAGCAGGTACAGGGCTGGTGATGTCTGACTTTGCAGCCCCCCAGCTTTGGCTTCCCTTTCCAACAGCTTTAGAAGCTCAGGTATGGATCTCTTTTGGAGTGAAGCCAGATGCTTCAGAGCACAGCAACTTGATGGGATTTATCTTCTCTCTATTGCGTAGCTAGGCCGAGGGGCAGGGTGTTTCCACATATCATCTACCACATCTATGATAAATAGCCACCTGATAAAATCCGTCATTGTATTATGATGCATTTCACTTAGTGATGGTAGGGGTCTGCACCCAGTTTTCTTCTAGCGTAGAGATTGGATGAGAGTTACTAGTTGGTATTGCTCAGCTATGGGTGCTCAAGAATACATCAGGCATAGTAAGGGTATCACTGCCAAGGAGATTGTCCTGGACATGGATGGAACATAATCCAAAACCATCCCTGATTCATGTTTGCCCAGGCAAGAGCCGATCCTAAAAGCAGGCCAGAAAAACTCTTGTCTGTGACAAGAGAGGTCAGGTAAAGGAGCCCAACATGAAACAAGGCAGTGGAAGGGTGAGCAGTACCTAGCTTGTCCTCTACACACCTTGTGTCTGCAGTGTGATAAGATACGGAAAATGTGAAGGGCAGAACAGGTTAGCCTTTTTTAAGGAGCGCTGCAGCAGTGGCCAGAAAACAGCAGAATTAAAATACATGCTGAAACACTGTATATGGAACCAGTCAATTTCTCCTCTCTAATAGCAGAGACAAAGCTTGAGAAACCTGAGCAAGAGTTATCAGGACAACCAGGATCTCCAAAGCAGCCTTTCCAGACCTCGGTTCCTGCTCCGCAGCAGGAGTGCCAGCCTCAGGAACAGGAGCCAAGGAAGAGGGATGAAGGGAGAGAGCGGCGACCCTCACAGGAGAAGAGAAGGGACATGGACCGGCACCAGGAGCTGCCTTCTCAGAGAGAAGCTGAGGAGGCCCCACCACAGGATGGTGGAGGAAGCAGAAGTGAGTGGCACAGGGTGCAATTTTGGATTTGCTTGCACTCCATGAGGCCATTTGCAGAAAGGGCAGCTTTCACTGAAACCTCTGGAGGCTGTTTCCATGTTGTACAAATCGTGGCATCAAGTAATGATGGGCTCTCCAGCTCTAAAGGTGCTGGCGTATTGCCTTTAGGAAAATTAATTCAGGGCAAGCTGGCTTCAGGATGTTATAGTTAACTTAGCACGGCAGCAGAAGTCTCTTTGGCCAGAAGTTACCCTGGGCTGAGTTCCTCTGAGGAGTGGCTGTGTTTTCTGGGAAGGAAAGGTTAGCAGTTGGAGGCGGTACTCTGGGCATCTCGCAAAGTGGAGAGAAAAAAAAGCGATGGCTTCCAGACTCAACTGCAAGAAGCCATGCTGTTGCATTGAGTGGGTTTAATTTTACTTGTGCTGTCACAATAAACTTGGATCTGAATGATCTTTTTATACTACTTTTTCTTGCCTGACCACCTCCTTCCTTGCGTTTCACAGCAATTATGCTGAAGCGTATTACTCGATTCACTCCACCAGAAGTGATTGTGGGGCTGCTGGCCCCATACGTGCGTCTCTCCACGTCCAGCGTGCGCATCATGAAGAACAAAGCTGGCCGGATGGGGCAGACCTATGGCTTCATTGAACTGGATTCACATGCTGTAAGTGGTTTCCTGCTTTCACATGCTCCCCCTGTTGGCATCTATAGTCTGTAGAAGTGGAAGACAAGAATTTTAATTAACAGACAGTCCTATGTTGGAGGGTTCACATATTCTGGTTCTTGGTGGCTGTGCTTTGGCATTAGTCCAGACGATGTTCACCAAAACTCTTTGGGGAAGAGCAGCCACGGTGCTGCATTGTGTAGCAGCCCTAGGCGAATATAGTCCCTAGCTGGCTGCTGAAAACAGTCATAGGACAAGCAGAGAACCTAACAATGCTTTTAGCCTTTTTGTCGCATCCTAAATGCCCTCACTGATATTTAGACAGAAGTGTTGTGTTTCCTGTGCCATTATGGTCATCACGTAAGCATAAAGTCTTCCTTTCAGTCAGACCGGATTTGGGAAACAGGCTTATGTTTCCTTCTCATGGCTGTGAAATTCTCCTTTCTTTTTACAGGAGGCACTGAGGTTGCTAAAGATACTGCAGAATCTGGATCCCCCTATCTGCATTGATGGACGTACGGTGGAAGTGAATCTTGCTACAGGGAGGAGAAGGTAGAGCCAGATGAGGCAGTAGGGTTGTCCTTTGGGTGCTGTGCTGCAAAGCTAGAGCTGTGTTGTCAGACCAGGTGCTTAAATGTTGGCACCTGAATTAGCACAGATGTTTCTACAACCTAAAAATATGTTGGAGAGCTGAAGGCATCGGAGCAAGAAGAAGCTTCAGTGGTTGAGCAGTATGGGATTAATCATCATATTGCGTGGCCTCTTGTTACTGCCCAGCTATCAAATCCCATTGCGAGGGAATTAATGGTTTCGGCTTTTAAAAAAGCAGTTGGAGAGATTCATCTTTGTGAACAACAGCAGCGTCTCTCTGTCTCCTGGGATGGACGCAATCTATCATCTAGCCACTGAAGATGGTCTCTCTGCCTTTATTGGTCCTGCTGATCGTTTCGAGTATCCTGAGGTTAATGTGAAGCCAGATTGACATTAACCTGTAACCTTTATCTCAACAGGAATGACTACGGGGAACACGGTGACAATTCCTACTATGGCCCGGTAGGTCTGCACAGCTTCCCTGCAGATCTCCAGAAAGGGAGGGAGCACCGGGGGTAATAGACCTGACTTCAGCGTTTTCCCTTTGGGCTGCTGAAAGTTCAGCGTGTTTGAAGATGGGATGATAATGCTTAAGCGTGCTCTTCACTGCTGCTGTGCCCCTGGCACTGTGTTTATAGTGTGCACAGAAGACGTGCAAGTCGGAGTGCAGATGCTGCTTGAGGGAGTTCTGGGCTGGATTACTCTATGCCATGCTTTTACAGAGTGACTTAATTGATGACTTATCTCGGTTCCTGGAGTGAATGTGTCTTCTCTAGCGCTTGTTACTAGACTACAGGGCTCTACAGGGCCCGTACTGAATGGGCTGGAGGCTTCGATACGGGTTGCCATGAGCACCTCATTTAAAGATTCACGGAAGATACAGAGGTCTCGTGCTTTGCAGCACTGTCCATTGCTCTGTAGATGGAAAGCTATGTCTGCTTGTGCTCTATTTAGGGTAGCTAAATGAGCTGTTTTCGTGAACTTTGGGCCTGTGAGAGGGAGGAGAAGCAATACGATGTTTGTCAAAGAGTCTCTGATCTGTTTGTGTTGTTCACTTACTCCAGGGCAGAAGGGGCATGAGAGACAGGAGGGGCAACGAATCACAGAGACGCACCAGAGCACAGTGTAAGTTAAGCTCTGCCTCACTCCTACTGTGGAGACTTTTCTTCCTTAAAAGGGCACTGACATGTAGAAATCAACCCAAAAATATTTTTAAAGGCTAAGAGTAGGTTTGTTTGCTACACCCACTTCTGAGTTCCTTTGCCAACTTTGTTTAGTCACATTTTCCTATCTGATGATGTGTTTCTCTCTACCCTTACTGTGCAAAACTACATGCAGATAAAGAAGACTTATTGTTTGCTTTTCCTTGTTGTAAACAGATGAGATAAAATCAGCCTGGCAATTACTAGAGGAGATAGAAGAAAATACACTGTGCAACAGTGACAGTAGCTGGAAGAACACTCCTGATTGTTTTACTAACTTATATGTAGTATTGCTGAGCTCTGACTAATAACACTTTGGAAATGAGAAGCATTCTTCACATTATTGGCCTACCCTTAAGGCCTTTGGGTTTTCCTGTAGAAACAGTTTGCTCCCCTTTCATGTACCCATGGAACGACGGAAGGAAGGGATGTGGGGAGCGTCATCACTTTAAACAGGAGACTGTTTGAAAGAGCACAGCTCTTCCTTGTTCACAGGGGTGGGTGGACACAGAGCCTGGTATTCATTACCCCATTCTTCGGGAAATTACTAAATTTCGTGTATCTTTGTCTGGTCCAGTGTTGTGGTCTGGTGATCTCAGCACAGCCCCTGTAAATGTGTTTTGATGTGGAAGTTTTGCCGGAGTCCTAAAACAGGAGAATTGTGAAAACCTGTCTCCCTTATTACTCCTTAAAGAAAAGAAGATGTAGGTCAGGTGATGTGAGGATACTCATACCTCTCTTGCCAGGAGAGAAAAGGCATTCTTTCCCACTCTTGATATTTTCACCAGTGTAATGTTTCCTCATGATTTTGTTGTAAAAGGCAGGTTCGGCCTTTGGAAGATTCTGGTGTTAACTCTTGTCTCTCTGTTCAGCTCCATCAGATGTGTCCACGTACATCTATGATCCTGAAACCGGGAATTACTACGATCCCATAGCTGGGACATACTATGACCCCAGGACTCAGGTGAGCGCATGGGAAGGAAGCTTTACACCTAGTACATTCTTACCAACTGCCCTTCTCGAGCGAGATTTTGCAGCTAGAGCCTGAAGACAGGCCAGCATAGGACAGTATAGAGGGGTTTGTTTCTCTCACTCAGTCCTCTGACCTGTATAAAAGGGATGTGCGTTCCAAAATACTGACTTAGTGAGAGGCTAGGAGGCTTATTCATTAGAGGCTAATGAAATCCATTTGGTGTGTGTTGAACCAGGTACTGTAGCTGCCTCTTTGGCTTCTGAAGCCCTGCCTTTGGGGGGCTTTTGGTCTCCTCTTCATTGAGTAGACTTCTGGGCAGAGCATCCTCGCTAGATTTTACTGAAGACATGTGATACGTGACTCTGTATTAAAAGATGGACAGCAGAGCTCTGTTTTCATTGGTGGTCTCTTTGCTCCCTGACCCCGGCCAGCAATGGTTACAAGGATGCCAAAAAAGAGCCCTCAGCATAAGTTCACTGGGACTATCATCTTGTTTTTATGATACTGGAGATGTCCGTGTTCTGGGTGAGCAGGGTAGCACTCTGATGACCTGGCTGTGGTAGACTGTCTTCTGCCCCAGCAAAGTTGTGAAACTTTTGCCCTCTGCTCTCTGAGGCTCTGCGGTCCCTTCTTACTGTGCTGGTCTCCCCAGCCAAATAAGGACAATAAGCCCAATAAGAAGATTGCAGGGGTTTGGCTAAGTCTGTTCCAAATGCCTCTTTCAGAGAGAAGTCACGATAGACCGAGAAGCCTGCTCATCACCTACAGAGAGCAGAAGGCGGCGGCATGGGAGCCAAGAGCGGACGAATGAAAGGAAGGAGCCGCACAGCAGGGACAACAGGGACAAAAAGGAGAAAGGGAAAAGCACTTCCGCTAAGGTAAATCCTGCCAGGCGTCAGAATGATCAGAGATCTGAGGCCAGGAGGCTGAGGTAAGAGAAGTTAGGAAATGGAGAGTAATTTATAGAGGATTCAAAGAGGGAGGGACAGTGAGAGAAAACAATGAAATACATGGGGTCAGCAGCAGGGCAGGAACATAGATGTTGTCTGGCCAGGTGGGAGTAAGCTCCTGAAATTTTTCTCTTGTGACATTAAGTGAGGGCTTCTCATCCCTTCTGTATGGTAAAGGATTCGGAAACATCCAGGTAACCGAGACACACATTTCACTCACTCTGCTGAAAGCACCCAGCTATTGTAACAGAGCCAAGAGAAAAATAGCAGAGATGTTTAAACATAGCAAGTCAGATAATAACAGAGACTCAGCTCTCCGCCAAATGCAGCTCCTGCCCCCTCCAAACATCACAGGCAGGAAGATGAGGCAGGCGGTGGAGGTGGACTGCGAAGGTGGACCGAGATTGAACGCAGTTAGGAGTCTGTGTAGGACCTCCTGTGTGGTCCCTCCCAGAGCCCCGGTCAGTGCCCTTCAGTGCTGCTCCCAGTGAGCAAACACTGTCTCCCCAACGTGGGGAGCTGCCCAAAGTGATGTTTGAGCACGGGTGCTGGGAGCAGGATCTTCCACAACAGTGCTGTGATACTGCCTGGGCCCAGGGAATGCCAGGAGAGTTGGTAGAGTGATTTAGCTATGAATGCAAGAAACTTTGTTTTCTACCTTGCCTGTTAGTCTGTAATGTGCTCTGTGGCACAACCAGCTCTGGGCAGTTGGGACCCAAGGGGTGTAATTATCCCTGATTTGGTCCAAGCCAGCCAAGGAGTCTCATCTGGTATGGAGGATGCCTGCTTTCAAGGGTACTGGCCTAGGGGAAACAAGGTGGTGTCTGAATGGAGGGTGATATAATCTCCAGTAGAAATCCTGCTGTCATTTTTCCTGGCTGCGTGGTTTCCGTGGATGCTCAGAAGCAGCTTCCTGGCTGCTGTGTGCACTGTCTCACCCCTGTGCTGCCGATGGCCTAATGCCCAATCTTGGGTTTTTCAGAATGAGCCTGGAGAGGAGAGGTTCTTTACGGAAGATGTCTTCAAAAAGCCATTGCCTCCCTCTGTGAAAAAGGACGAGAGTGCAGGCCTGGTAAGATGTTGCATAGCATTTGTCTTCTTCAGTCAAGTGTGAGTAGCTAATGAACTGCTAAACTAGCACATGGCCAGGGCTTCAGACCGGTTCTCTGCAAAACTTGTAGATGTGAAGCTTCACCCCAGCCTGCTCTTTGTGCTGCTGAGTGTACAAGCGAGCATCACAGGCTCATCCTGTTGCAGTGCTGGGGGACTGCGGTCTCAGTATAAGGAAGATCCTGAAAACGCCACCAAGCTGGTTGAGCCTGGCCATGTATTGTGCCACAGACACAGCAGAGAAAAACCGGTGGTGTCATCCTTTCCCCTCCCCACCTATAGTACTTGTGCTTTGTCTCATCTCTCACAGGCAAGCAGGACCGTAACTCTTCCTGGAGCAGTGGCTTTCTCTGCTCCCATGCTGGCTGGCTATGGGGGTGGCTTCGCACCTGGTCTCCGTGTCCTTTGTGCGCACACAGAGGTCTCCAAATGTGACCTGGCCCTGTCCCAGCTCCATCACTGGTCTGAGGCATGGCAGGGCTGCTGTCAGCGTCACAGTCCAGCGGAGAGTGAGAGTGGAGCAGGCCAGGACAGCATGGTGAGCTGTTGCAGCTGTCCCTGAAACCAAGGGCCTAGCTCCAGGACAGCTCTGAATTCCCCAGAATGGGAATGTCTCCCACCAAAACCACCACCTCATTTCTGCCATCTGCCTGGTTTCCTTGGAGGCCTGTTTAAACGGGTACTTATCTGTTGCGTGCACTGAGTCCATGCTATGGCAGTCTTAACACCTCATCTTGATTGTTGCAGAATGAGACTGGAGAGGAGAAGTTCTCTGCAGAAGATGTCTTTAAAAAACCATTACCTCCCTCTGTGAAAAAGGACGAGAGTGCAGCCCCAGTAAGTGGCTCCATAGGATTGGGATTTGCCTTGTTTGAACCTGGGTGCAGGGCTAGGGAGGCTCACCAAAGCCTGGCCGTCACCTTGGATGGCAGAGGTGCCAGCTTCTCATGTCAGAGGAGGGAGCATTGGAGACGGAAAGGTGAAGGCAGTTTGTTTTATAACTCTGAGCTTGTTTGTGGGCTTCTAGCATGGGGAAATTCAATACCTGCATTTAAGCCGGGTCTCCTCACTCAAGCAGCCCTCAGGCGGAAAACTCTTCCAGCTGCCTCCGAACTGAGGAAGGCCAAACCGCACTGATCTCCATTGCTAGAGGAAGTGACTGATAGCAGCTCCCTGCCAAATAGCCACTGCTTTGGTCAGCTTCTTGTGCTTAGGTGTGCAGCAGATTGGGAAAGCCTGGCGCCAAAGCACAGCCTGTCTGGAGAACAGAAGGGCATCTACCCTCTGGCGTTTAAATGCTGGCCAGCCAGCTTCTTCCCATTCCCTACCCCTGCTGCTGGGATGCTGCTCTCTGGCTCCTGGGCTGGAAGGGAGACAGAAATCATGGGGAGATTGGTTGGGGAAGCATGGCAGGGCAGGCTCGATGCTACGAATTGTCATGCTTTTCTGCGTCTTCCCTCAGCCCAAGGTGGTGAACCCTCTGATAGGACTTCTGGGGGAGTATGGAGGAGACAGCGACAATGAAGAGGAGGAGGAAGAGGAGGAGCAGTCACAGGCACAGTGGCTGCCGCCTCCCCACCCACCAGCACAACGTGAGGAGCAGCCGAGGAAGGCCAAGGCCAGCGACGACAAGCTGACCGACTGGAACAAGCTGGCCTGCTTGCTGTGCAGGAGGCAGTTTCCCAACAAGGAAGTGCTCATCAAGCACCAGCAGCTTTCCAACCTGCACAAGGTGTGGGGGAGCTGGTGGCTGGGGCGCTGCGTGTGTGCTGCAAGCTGCCTTTGGCTCAACAGCTTTGTGATCCGCAGGGAAAAATGCGATGGTTGGGTGGGAAGAGCTGTGCTGAATTTGACACAGTAGCAGGCAAAGTTCCCATCAAAGCGCTGTTCAAAGCATTGTGTGAGCTGCTTGTTCCTGCCATGGGAGTGCTGTAACATCAAGGTGGGAGTTTTTAAGCCATAGCGAGATAGCTCGGGCTCGGGGAGAGTGGGGTGCTGGCACACACCAGTGTGATACAGCAAGAACTTAGCACATGCCTCCCCATGTTCTCCGCTGCATTTGAGCTCTCGCTTCTAGGAGGGCCAAACCGCACGCAGGTTAAAATAGGACTGGTTGCCTTCCTAACTATGGAGAGGATGGCTCCTGGCCTCTGGGGGAGAGTAGGTAGTCTGGGCTGCAAGTCTGGTATAGTCCAGGTGCAAGAGCATGCTGCTTTACCTGGACTCCTTATGGGTGGAGCAAATGACCCTGACAGCTTGTATCCTCTGCTGACGCTGGCTTCTGTTTCCTTCCTTCCAGCAAAACCTGGAGATACATATGAAGATCAAACGATCTGAGCAGGAACTGGCATATTTGGAGAAGAGAGAGCGTGAGGTGGGTCTGCAGTGGTAGGCAGACTTCTGTTAGTGGTCCTGCATTAGCTGGGTGTTGGTCCCAGGCAGACTCTCCACTTGATGGACCTGTATCTGCAGCCTGGGCACCACATGCTTCCCAGAGAGTCTTTGAACTGTGGGCACACTCTGTGTTTGGACCTGTAGGTAGTGCTGTGACTTCTGAGAGCAGGTCTCCTTCCTCCCAGAAGGGTTTGTGCGTGGTTCTGTTGCCTGCAAGCCAGCGTTGGGCTTTGGGCTAAGTGGGACCCAGATTTCGGTCTAAAACTGATGCAGTGTATGGGCTGCTGCTGCCTGGCCAGGACTGGGAGAGCTGTAACTGTCCTTTGTTCAGAAGGTGGCAGAGCTGCTCCCGGTGCCACAATTGGAAGGCTTCAGCCACAGGTCTGGGTCAGCCCAACAGAGGCCATCAAGACATAATAAGTGGATTGTGGGTCCTAGAAACATCCAGGGTTTGTGGGTCTCCACCTGGCTGTAGAGCAGTCTCCTGTGGACTGTTGAATACTTCCTAGCTCCCGTACTTACTTTGTCTTTTCTGTTATGAAGGGGAGATATAAAGACAAAGGAAATGACCGGAGAGAGAAATTCCAGCAGATGGATTCACCAGAGAGGAAACGACTCAGATATGACCGGGACTCAGAGAGGTAATGGCTGCTTTTGGTTAGGTCTCTTCGGGGCTGCTGATGCCAGGATGGCATGTGTGCTGCTGGCACGCCGAGGCCAGGAATTGACCAGTGGGGCAGATCTGCGAGAGTAACAGCCAGACGGACTGAGATTCTTGTGGGTAGAGTTCCCCAAAGTGTGAGGCTGTTGTGCTGCAGCACTTCTCCGAGAGGGCAGGAGAGGGCCACGGGTGTGGAGTGCAGGGGTGGAAACGTGGGTTTAGGGGAAAGCGGAGACAAGCTGGATGGGTGAGATGGGGGGGTTTCAGTGTGCCTGGCCAGCCGCAGGGGGCAGAATGCCGCCTGTTCCCATCCGCCTCATCCTTAAGGCACTCGCTGTCCTCCTGTCCTGGCATCTAGCCATTGAAAGAAAGAGCAAAGCTGTGTTTCATCTGTTCCACTGACTCAGAGGAACACTAGGAGCTGTTTCCATCTCATTCGGAGTAGGTGGAGGAAGAAAGTGCGTGCTGTGCGGAGCTCTCGAAAGGCCTGCCTGCTGCAAGCTCGCGTGTTCCAGTGGGCTGAGGAACTGCTAGGCATGTGTTGAAGACAAAACTGGTTATGTGCCTGTTCCCTTCTGGTACAGCACCTCAGAAGGAGACCTTTCCTCCGTGTCTTGCAGTTTAAAAATCTGCGTCTTCTCCTTCCTCTGTTTTCCTGGAATAGCTGTGGATAAACTAAAGCAGTTTGTGTGCAGTATCGTCAGCAGCCAGAAAGTAGAACTTGCCTGAAGGAAGCTATTTTCGTGCTGAGCGGTTTTCAAAACTATGGGGTTTGGTTAATGGTCTTGGATGAGTAATGACCAAGTGGGGGAAAGGGTGTCTGAATCAACGCTGCATCTGTTGAGCTCAATGACCACAGCGCTGGGAGAAAAGAAAGATCTAACGGAGCAGCAGGGATTAGACTTCACTTTCTAGCCATTGCTAAAATTCGGATTAAGAAATGCAAGCACAGAATGCTCCTGGCTTGCTCGTACCATAAATATTTTGGAATCTGAGCTCATTTCCTGTGCCCTGGTGTGTTTTCCCCTGAGGTGGGACAAAGAGTTATGCGGTCCAAGGTGTCTGAGCCCTTCACACAGAATCCACCGGGTTGGTTTCCTTGGGCAGTGTGCTTCTTGCAAGCAACTTGGGTATCCCTCAGGAGAGGCTGGAATGTCGATGAAAGTGCTATTAGCAGACCTAAAAATCCCTGGCGTGTGTTCGAAGCGTTGCAAAACTGGACCATTGATTCTGCCTCTGTTGCAGTGACTATGACCCAAGGGTTGATAGCAACAACAAAGGGAACCGAATGTTGCAGTCCACGGGCTGGAAGAAAGGCTTCGGCCACAACCAGCAGGGCACAACATCACCGCTGGAGGTGAGTCTTCCCTTCCTTTCAAAACACATCACTGTCCTGCAGCAGGTAATGTCTCCCAAGGCAGCTGGAGGGAGTTTCCAGCCGGAACCAGAGTCAGACTGCAAGTCTTGGCGCCCACTTGATGGAATAATATGTGTGCGCTAATTAACTTTGCAGGCTGGGAGGGGCTGCAAGTATGTTGGCAATGGAAAAAGGTTAGAATTTATATGGGTCTGGAGGGGCTGAGAATAGAGTAACAGTGAGTAGGGAGGGTGTGAGCATCTGATTAATACCTGCCCAAAGCCAGGCTGGGGTTTGAGCAGGTCACCAGCTCAGTGCTCTGCAGCCACGTGAGCCGGGGGGTAAGGTGAGCATCCTCCGGGGAGGCGTGAGCGTAGCCAAAGCCATGGGGCACGTGGTAACTGTTTGTCTACTCTGCTCATGAGGCCCTCGCTGCCGTTCTGGACTTTGGAAGGGAATACGAGGGTACATGGTCTGATGAGGAGCAGAGTCCCATCAACAAAGGTCTTCAGGGAGAGGCAGGGTTGGGTAGATCCTGCCTTCTGGGACAGGCTGGTCTCTCAGCGGACGTTCATTTGCTGCGGAGGGTTTATGTCACAAGTGGCCTGGGGCAGGGACCTCTCTCCCTTGCCCAGGGGCACACGAGCAGCACCATGCCCTTGTGCCAGCAGGTTTGTCGCCTGGCTGCCATGGTGTCGGGGCATTGCTGAGGGGCAGGCGACTTGCAGCGCAGCTCACGTTGCGACATTCCGTTTGCGGTCGAGTGTATCGCTAAAGGGAAATATTTGAGGCTTCGTGACGTGTGTTTGCTTGAGCCCACACAAGGGCAAGATTCCCTCTTCAGTGCAGACAGCAGGAACCGGCCCCAGCTGTTGCTCAGCCCTCGTGGAGAGTTTCCTGTGGCCGTAAAACAGGCTTTGTCGAAGAGCCAGCTCCGGCGATGCTCTCTGGGAGGTCTGACCTCCGATCAGGGCTCCGGGACTGGACTGGATGGGGGAGCTGATTGCAAAGCACAGCGCTCATACAATTCCTCTAAAGGCCTCCCAAAAGAGCCCTGGAGACGTGCTTTCTTCCCGCTTCCAAGTCGTGCAAAGCCGTGTACCCACTTCAGCCCCACAGGACTTTGATCTCTCGGCCTAATTGATCACATCTCTGGTATTCAGATAAGTTGGACTTCAAAGCAAGAGAACCTTTCAGCCTTGGGCCTGCTCTCCTGGGCTAACTCTGGGCAGGTATTACTCAACAATTCAGATGCTGGCTGCAAAAGCCGGTCTTTAAAAACTGGTTGAAATTCAAAGTGAGCTACCAGAGCCCACGGGATCTCTATTAGAGGAGAGAACAGCTGAGCTTGTGCAAACGCAGGCTAACTGCAGACAGCTCCCCGGGAGCCCGGCTCCCTCGCTGGCGCTCTCCTTTGCTCTCTTCCGATCCTCACTCACACACGGCTGCCTCTCGGCTCCCAGCGCTGCACTCTTTTGGCTGCCCGCTCCCACCCCGCCGTATGCTCCTGTTGGTCTCCGCAGCCCATCCCTGCGGTTTGATTCTCACCGGGCATTTGCCGGCTGTGTTTTTGTTGCCCGCAAAGGGCCGATAGTTTCTCGTGAACGGCTTTTGGAGGAACGCAGTGCGCTTGCTTTCGCTCCTCTCCCCGATCCACGCGGCAGCAGTCGGCTGTCCTGAAGCAGCCTGGGGGAAGCCTTTTCTTCGTGGGCAGCGGGCGAGGAGGAGAAATCACTAACACGAGCTGTGTCTGTTTTCAGGCAGAAAATCGGAAGAAGGGCCCTGGCCTTGGGGCCCCGGGGAAGCCCAGCAAGAGGCAGTCCAACGAGACCTACCGCGACGCCGTCCGGAGAGTCATGTTTGCCCGCTATAAGGAACTTGAGTGAATGGCAGAGAAAACCCCAAGCCTCTCTTTCCCGTCTCTCTCATCTCTCTCTCACTCTCTGTGTCATGTTCTCTTGGGGGTTTGGCCTTTTTTTTTTTTTTCCTTTTGAATTGTTACAGGTTTTGCTGCTAGAATTTTTTTTAATAAAACTGAAAATCTGTCAGTGCGTGTCTCTTGCCTAAAATGGCATGTTTTATAAGCATGTGATGCTTTGCAAGAGTCCCATCCTGTTTTGCTGTCTGCTGATGAGGTCTCTGGGGCTTATGCCCGTGTCGGTGGGGCTGGGACAGGTTTGGTCACCGTCCCGCAGCGCGTTCCCTGCCAGCTCAGGTGCTGCTGGTGCCGTGTACTCGTGGGTCAGGATGTGACCTGGCAACAGGGGACAGCCCTGAGGCCTGGGTGGAATTCAGGAACAGGAGCGACCTGTGTGGGATTCATCCTGGCTGTTAGCAGGGACAACTGGGTTCAATTAATAGCACCAGCTTAATGGCTAAAGGGGACCTAACTGGTGCTGGGCGTCATCTGGGCTTCCCAACCGGGCTCCCCACAGAGCCTGGGGAGGGCTGGATCTGCTGACAGTGGTGTCAGAGACCATCGTGGGGACATAGCCATGCTGGTCCCCGGTGGCAGGGGCTGTGTAGTGGCCCACAAGGGACAGTGTTTGTCAGAGGAAAAGCCATTTTGAGCAAGTGCTGCTCGCGCAGCCCCGGGGGGGCGCAGAGGCAGGTCCTGGGCAGGGGGTTTGGCCACATAACAGGGCGGTTTGGCCAAAGCATGACGAAAGTGTGCGTGTGTGTGTGTTGAGCATGGCAGGGATCGCGGGTGGCAAGGCTGAGCGTGGCCTATGTGGATAAGGATGACGCTGATGGCAGTGGCCGGCGGGAGCAGACGATGTGCCAGATGGGCGGGCGGGTGGTGACGGGGCTGCGGTGGCTGGCACCCACCGCTGCTTTCCTGCTCGCCTAGCAGAGAGTGGGCTCCGACATTGCTTTCAAATATCCCAAAGGAGGGAAAACGAGACACCTGGAAGCTGAAGACATCAAGATGTGGAGGCGAAGGGCCACCTGCAACAGCTGACAACTTCCATAGGGAGCACAACGCCTGTCCGAGCTGCGTTTCCTTGTCTCCCACACAGACAACGCCAGAGAGGTGTGGGGGACTTGCTCGCTGCCACCCCGGTCCTTGGAGGGTCCTGGCGGAGATGGGGAGGGACATTGCGGTGGTGGTGAGTACAGGGGCGTGAGGGGAGGCAACGTGTGCGCCGTGGGCCATCGTATTGCTTGGAACGGGTTTGTAGCAGCCCCCTCCTGCCCGAGAGCCCCCTCGGTGGTGGGTGAAGGGGCTCTGAGCAAACCCGGGGAGAGGAGCTGCTCAAGAAACTTACTTTAGAGAACGGCGTGGAAGTTTGGACCGAGGAAGGGTCAGTAATGCTTGTGTGTTACAACAAAGACGCTCCGGGACCACGTGCCCAACCAGCACCCAGAAAGAAGCAGCTTGTCTGGGTCTATAGATGGGGAGGGAGGGTCTGGTTAATGGTGATAATGGTGTTTTTAATGGGCATATGGGTGATGGCCCTGACCCACAGGACCCCAATACCTCTGTTAGAGTGGAAATAGTGAGGAATTATCCCAAACTAGAGCCTGAGCGAGCAATGTGAGATCTCAAGGCGTAGCAACCCTTCACGCTGCTCCTCCTAGTGATCTCCAAACGAGGGCAAAGAATTTGGAAAAAAGAGCGGAAGGATGGGGCCCTGCCTGTTACGGAGGTCTGCAGCCTGGGCGGCAACCCGGGGCTGCGCTCCCCACGGGAGTCCCAGCCACACGGGGAAGGCGACGGGCTCCTGGGGATGAGCTCCCTCGGAGGGAGCAGGCGCGAGGGGTGGAGGAGCGAGCTGCTGCTCTCCAGTCTGGGAATTATTCACGCGCCGGGGGGGGAAGGAAGGGTGACGGCGATGGGACAGCATTTTCAGCGGCGCTGGAGGGAAGCGGGGAATTTGGGAGCAGAGCGGTTGCTGCTGCACAGGCTGCACTGGGCACCCGCCTGTGCCAAAAATGAGCACCCACGGAGCATCATTCCCAAAGGAAACTGGAGGCAGCCTTTACAAGCACCAACTGCACGAGCCCTTTCTCCGATATTATTAATTTGTTAAGTGGGTACATCCATCTTTGTGAAAACCTGTTAACGGCTGATGATACGTAATTAATTAGGAGATAATAAAACAGACAAATGTAAGAGCAGCTGCCTTGGGACAGATGGACCTTCGCTAAATAACGTACGTTCCTTGGCTTAGCTTTGCCTTCGCTCGCTTGCTCGCTTGTAGTCGGCGTGATGTGCATATGTGGAAGAAGCAGCAGCGCAGCACTTTCCTTGTAGGCCAATTGCCAGGGCTCAAGTCAGGGACAAGAGAGGGGCAGGAACAGACTGCAGTGAAAAAAAGGAAAAAAAAATAATAATAATAAAAAAATCTAATTGCAGGGTGCATCTGTCTCCAATCAAGAGAAATTCTTTCTCTCTCCATGGAGGTAAATCTACCTCCCATTAGTTATATTAATCGTAGAAATACTAGATTTTGTTGGCTTCCATTATTTTGGGGATGACTGTAAATGATTATGGGAAATCGGGAATATTGCTTGTGGCTTAAGATGTTGGAACCATGCTGTGTTACTCTCCGAAATGTGGGATTTCAAGGGGATGTGCTGTGTGTGACTTGAAAAGACCACTCACCCGGACCGAAGAGAGTGAGTATCCCAGTACCAGCTCATGGAAAAGCGAGGTAATCCCCGCATCTGATGTTGGCTGACGTCCTCTTCCCCCAGGGTAAGCCAGCGGGTGCCTCCGTGTATTCCCTTGGAGATGTGTCCGTGTTTATGAGGTCTGTAGGTATATACGTAGGCGTGATGTGTGCCTGTCTTGTGCAGCAGCCGGGGGATATCCAGGATTCGGGAATGCAGAGGAGCCCTCTGCTGGGGTTGGGATGAGGTGACTGGAATGAGGTCATTAACAAACCGGAACAGATAAGTAAAGTAAGAAGCTAAAAGCCAGCAAACTTCATATTCTCTTAGGAAAACAGCAGCATGGGTGGTGATGTAGAAACCCTGACTATTTGTCGTTGGTACGGTGGTTTCTGATGTCTTTAATGTTTTCACTTAAAGCCACCGCGTTTATATCTTGTAATTATTTTGTGTTTACGTCAAAGATAACTCACAACTGTGCTAGTGCTGTTGCCACGTACTGCGTGATGCCTGGCATGCCGTCCTGTGGTGATGGGCAGGACTGAAGATCTCAATTTATTTTCATTTTTTGGAAGGTGCTGATAAGAGTATTGGAACACATCACAAGGTGAGTCCTATGGTGGAGCGGTTGATGGGCGTGGAGACGTGGGAGAGTTGGGGTTGTTCAGCCTGGAGAAGAGGAGGCTCCGGGGAGACCTTAGAGCCCCTTCCAGTCCCTGAAGGGGGCCTACAGGAAAGCTGGGGAGGGGCTGTTGGCAAGGGCATGCAGCGACAGGACGAGGGACGATGGTTTTAAACTAGAGCCGGGTGGGTTTAGATTAGACATTGGGAAGAAGTTCTGTACACTGAGGGTGGTGAGACACTGGAACAGGTTCCCAGAGAGGTGGTGGAGGCCCCATCCCTGGAGACATTCAAGGCCAGGCTTGATGAGGCTCTGAGCAACCTGATCTAGTTGAAGATGTCCCTGTTGACTGCAGGGGGGTTGGACTAGATGGCCTTTAGAGGTCCCTTCTCAACCCAACACTTTCTATGATTCTGTAATTCTATTCACAGGAGGAGGAATGGGCTGAGCTGTAACCAGAACTAAGGTTGGTCCGAATGGAAGCGTGTCTGCAAGGAAGCAGGGGGAGAAGGGTTGGAAAGGATGGCCGGTCTGGGTAAGGAAGGACGCTGCCCCCAGCACACGGCTGCTGGCAGCACCGGTGCCAGGCTGTGTTCAGCACGGGGATGTTTTTTAGGAACAGGCAACCGGAACCGTGAACTTCACGGTTGGCCAGTTTGGGAGGAACCAAAGGGGAGATCGGGTCCAGCACTGAGAGGGCAGGGGGCAGAGGCAGGACACTTCTACTTGGACCCCTGCCCAAGGAGGGCTCCATCTGAGTTCCATCAGCCGCAGAGGCTGGTGTGCAGGAGGCTGATTCCGACACGAGACTCTGAAACAAGTGCTGCTTTTTCCCCACCTTTCCCAATGAATAGCAAGTAGATAGTCTTTGATTTCCAATATTTATTCATGTTACTATTGATACAACAGTGATTCAGGACCTTGTGAGCGGAACATATTGATGTAAAGAGCTGGAGCTGAGCTTTCTAGAAGGAAGAAAACAGCAAAGTGGGATGAAGGAAGAGTTTTTAAGGGGGAAGGAGAGAAAGGGAGCGGTGAACGTGCTTCCCTTCGCAGCAGTAGCCTGCTTCAAGGAGAGAAGAGGTGCGGCTGGAAGGAGGATGGGGCTGGGGGCTGCGGCCGCCCCTCTCGGCTCCAGCATGGCCAGGGAAACCTCTTCCCTGGGGCGGCAGAGGCAAGCTGTCCCTCTGCAAGGTGGGGGCAGGACTTCTCCGCTGTGGGATGAATAAACCAAGCGCTGCTTTATCTCAGTCGTGGTGCTCTCCAGAGTCCGTTCCAAAGACCAGTTCCGGCTGGAGCGCGCGAAGGTGGCCCAAAAAGGCAGTCGAGGGGTGGGGATGGGATGAGGGACCGGTCCTCCTGCAGCATGGACCCGGGAGAGCAAAATGCGCATTACCTTGGTAGCGCAAAGGCTGAGAGCAGAGCTGACGCCATCTCCCTGACCTGGCGGGGCCGTTTGGGGACCCTCTCTGAAACGCCTTACACGCTTTGGCACAGAAAAACGCCCCGTCTCTGCAGCCCCCGCACACCCACTCCGGCAACGGTGGCATTAAACCCCCGGGTTTTCTCCAACAGAGGCAAAACCCGATGCTCCACAAATGGGGTTTGTGCCACTCATCTGCCAGTGAACCAAAAAAACCAGCCCCCGGGGGTTTCTTGCCTAATACACCAAGTGCCGCTCCTGCCGGGCATCAGGGACATGGGCACGCTCGTGGGGGCACGGCTGGACTCGGCACTCGGGCAGAGCTCCGGGACACCCCCAAAAGCACAGGGACACCAGCAAGCAGAAGATGAGCGGGCTGCAGTTCTTCTACCGGTAAAATCCTTAGGAGTAAATACGTTGCAATTAGCCATTTTTTATGCATCTTTGAGGCAAGTCCACAGGCCTTCTCTTTATCTGAAATGAAAGAGAAGAGGAATAAAACTGTGTACATGCCTCTAGCTAAATATGGGAAGATACCTGATGAGTATTGTGACCCATTTAACTCATTTAATCTTTGAAAAGGTACAATTTAATGTTCAGAGGAGGCTGTTGCTCAAATCATGCCCCCATTTTGATGTATTTCCGTATTTATCCATGTACACACAAGAAAAACCATTCTCTATTCTTTGTTCCTTGCACTGGGGACATTATGCCTTCAAACGTCAACAAGTATAATCGTTGTGAAACTGCACTTTCATAGACTTCCAGCCAGTAGCACAAGGATTCAAAGGAAGATGAATGACATTATAGTAAGTCACATAATGACCGGAATAGCCGAGATAAGCGCAGACACAAGCTCTTGTCCAAATTCTAAATGGATCATTTTCTGCCAGCACATTTGGAAAGGCAGACGGTTTGGCCAAGTTGCTGCTGGGGCATGTGTGGGGAAGGGGTGGAACGGGACGAGGCGGCACCAGGCTGACCCACAGCCTGGTAAAATGGTGCTGGCCCAGGGACCCAACGCCCCGAAAAAAAAAAAAGCTTCCCTAGGGCAATGGGCAGCCGAGCGGACACGCACCTCCCGCGCCGACCTCCAGCGCTGACACCCTGCTGCGTGCAGCTCCAGAGAGAGCGTGACGTTGGGCGTCGACTCGCTGCTTCCCTCCCGCCTCGGGGACCTGCGCCTGCTGCTGGAAGGAGAGTAACTCGTGCTGGTTCCTCCAGGCAGAGGAACGAAGGCAGAGGTAGTTGACAGGAGAAGGGGTAATGGTTTCTAACTAAAAGAGGGGAGATTAAGGCTAGATATCAGGAAGAAATGTTTTACGCCAAGGGTGGTGAGACGCTGGCCCAGGTGGCCCAGAGAGGTGGTGGATGCCCCATCCCCGGAGACATTCCAGGCCAGGTTGGACGGGGCTCTGAGCGACCTGCTCTAGTTGAAGATGTCCCTGCTCACTGCGGGGGGGTTGGACTAGGTGACTGTTAAGGTTTGAGGAATCCACAACAGTTTATTGTCGTTTAGACAATTATTCTCTCACCCAGTGACCTCTCCCCACCCACAAAAGCGAATTGGGAAAAACAAGGAAACCTGAGGATTGAAATATAAACAGATTTAGTAGAATAAGACTAGATAATTAACACTAATAGCACTAAAGAACGGATATTGATCCCCATACCAACATAAAATACACAAGAATTATACTCAGCCCATTCCCCAGCGGGAACAGCAAAGGTGGGACACTGCGAGCGCTGCGGCTTCGGGAGGAAGGGAAGGGCTCAGGGCTCCGGCACCGGGGTGAGGAGTTCTCAGGATCCCAGACATCAAGGGAGAGAACTCCTCAGCAAACTTTCTAATTTGTGTTGAATGTGACGTTCGTGGTATGAAATAATCCTGTTGGCAGCTTGGATCAAGTGCCCGGGTCTCGCTCCTCCTCATCCCCGCACCCGGAGAGCTTGAAAACACTGAGACCTTGAATCCCACATAGCCTAGCTGGCTATAAAGTAAAGAGTTTCACAAATTCAGACACTAGAGTCTTCTAAGAAAAGTACAGTTTTACCGAGCACTAGAAGAGACTTTGCTGAAAAGTAAAATTACTGAAAGAGAAATTAATCCCGTGTCGCTCAAACCAGGACAATGACCTTTGCAGGTGCCATCCAGCCCAAACTATTCCACGAGTCTACAGCATTTTCAGGCGCGGAGGGGAGACCTGCGGCTTGCCGCCGTTGTGCTGGCACGTATCCAGCGTCTGCTTCTCGCAGCGGGGCACGGAGCGCTGGCCCTGTCCCCAGGGAGCAGAGGTGGACCAGCAGCACAAGGACCATCCCAGCTGCGCACCGTGCTGCCCAAACCACTTCTCGACACCCCCAGGAGCACGGTTCTGCTCCCTGCGGGGGTCGCTTGGCCGCTTTATGGCCTGGAGGAGGCCGGTCCCGTCCGTCTGTTAAAGCATACCTCGCTTCCCTGCGGAGCGCTGGGGAACGAGAGCATTACACCCCCAGGGACAGAGCCCCCCCCCCGTCCCACACAATGGGAGGATGGGCAGGTCCAGAAGCGGCAGAGAGCTGGCTAACAGCCTGGAGCTCACCCTCTGGAGCCACCTCCAGTCGTCACCTTACGAAGCCTGCCGTTGCAGACCACCCCGGTGAGCAGCGGGTCTGTCTGCCGTCGTATGGCATCACTTCATCGCGCCGGACTTGATCTGGAGGGAAGGAGAGGACAGCCTGAGGAGCTGGAGTGCCTGCGGTGGGGTGGTTTGCATTCCCATCCAGCGGGAGCAGCAAGAGCAGGGTCGCCCCAGCGCAGGCGGTGCCCTCGCCCACCAGGGTGCAGTCCCCCCGAGCAGGGCCGTCGTGGTGGTAGTGACGGTTCCCACCAACAAGCTGGTGCCAAAGCTGCCTGTGCCTTTGGTCCGACATCCATCCGGGAGACAGGGCTGCCTACATCAGGCTGAAGCCCGCCCAGGAGAGCGGTCTGGACCCAGCACAGACCTACCTGCAGTACAACTGTGGGGGGGGCTCATGGCCCCGGCCTGGGCTTAAATGGAGCCCCCAGCCCAACGGGCAGTGGGTAGGGGTCCAGGTGAGACCAGTTAATGTCCCCAGGGCCCTGACACCCTCCCTGGCCCTACTGGGATCTTGGGCAGCTCCCTTGGGCCCTTCCTATTGCTGGGGCTTAGGAGAGGGGCCGAGCACCTCTCTGGGCGTAGGGCGGTTAGGCAGCAAAGTCCCTTTTCTCCAAAGCCCTGTTGGGGTGGGCCTGCTCCAGCATATTAATGGGGCTCAGGGGTGCACTTCTGAAACTGATCTCCCGCCTTTCCCCACTTTAGTGCTCTTTGGATTGTGTCCTGGAGCCGTTCTGGAGAGCTCAGGCTTGGGAGAGCGTCAGCTGGATTCCTTTCAGATGAAACCAAATCAAATGCGCTCCAGGAACACACCTCACGCTCCCCAGCCACTGATGGGCCTTCAGACCAGAGCAGAGCTCGTCTGGAGTGAAAAAAAACCCTTGTAAATGTACAGTACGTACGTTGGATCCTTGGCTGTGTGCGTCCGCTCCCACTGCGCCGTGCTAGCGCGCAGCCACCAGAGCCCCAATCCTCCCGGATTTTTCTTTCCGTAACGTTTTGCTCTTGAGTCGGTTGCGGACCAGAGCTTTCCTTTCCCAAATCCCCCTGCCAGGCAGCAGCGGGACGGTGTCCGTGTGCCTCTGCTCCTCCGCAGTTCTTTTTCCCAATTCACCGGACAAAAAAAACCCAAACAAACCCAAACCCCACGAGCGACGCGCCCGATGGGCTGCTTCGCTATCCCACCCCCCCGCCCCGCCTTAGGTGCACCTCCAGCTGCCGGAACGAAATATTCCGGGGAAAATCCGAATACTTCAGGCAAAGCCGGCAGCCCCCGGCCGAACCCGCGCCCGTACCGCTAGATGGCAACTGCCGCCCGCGGATGGCGAGCCCGGCGCGGCGGGACGGAGGGGGTTCGCCGGCGGCTTGGGCCGCTCTTATGAATGAAGGGGCTGCCCCCGGCTGCCTCCAGCCCCCCCTCCGCCTCCCCCCGGCTCCTCCCTGCTGCCCGCAGCCTCCAGGTGCCGTGGGTTTGCCGGGGCCACCGGAGGCGGCGGGGCCGGCAGCAGGCTGGGAGCATCGCCGCTGGCATCCCGCGGGCGGGTGAGTACTCGAGAGATGGTTTTAATTGTCGTTCATCAGGCTGGGCTCGGCTGCCGTGGGTCTGCCCCCCCCTCCCCGCCCCCGGGAGAGCCAGCTGGGGCAGTGTTGCCGGTGGGAGCAGCTCGGCCCCGGCAGCCGAACCGGGTCTGACCCGCCGTTTTTACGGGCCGCTTCGTGGCGTGTTGTATCTCGGTGCAGAACAACTCACGAGCAACTTGTCTTTTCCCGGCGCCTCCAGAGAGAGCGGAGCCTGTTCTGCCGCTCGGTTTGCCGTGAAAAGTTTGTGGGTAATAATTTTTTTATGGTTGTATCTACTCATGCTTTAACTTGGATTCTAGGAGGGTTTATTATTTTATTACTATGGTAAAGTTCTCTGTCTCCAGAGCTGCTTTTTCTGGTGCTTCTTGACTTTGATGCTCCGCTTTGCTGCTAAGGTTTAACAGTGCGAAATCCCGTATGGGACAAATGTCACTAAACGCCTAGCCCATGCTGGGGACTTTTCCACTGCTCCAAGGCGGCTTTGTCGGCTTTCCCCGACTCCCCCAAATAAAAATCAATTATTTGCTTCCAAGCAGTTGTGACCGCCTTGGTCCGAGGAGAAAAAAATAGCGTCTGCAGTCACTGGGGCGAATCATCCCCTGCTCGGGCTTTATGAAATCTGTCAGGACAGGGAAACTGTGCTCCTTCAACCTCCCTCTCTGCAACGCCTCAGCTCTCAGAAACCTCGGCACATGCAATATAGCAGGCAGAAAAGAAACAGAGCCTGAGAAATGCTGGGTGCTCTCCAAAGGAGTTTTAACTAATGATCCTTCTGCTTGGAAGCATTGCAGAGCCTGGGGATGGATGGCCGGGAATCGGGAGCCTTACACGCCTCCAGCGTCTTGAAAGCGATGGGTGGATGTTTCAGAGTGATGGGGTCGAGATAATCAGGGTGAGGGCGGGAGGGAGAAGGCTAAATGTTTGCTTATGTCTAGAAACAAATAACAAAGCACTCGACAAACTTAAATGAAGACAAAGAGGGTTATTTCTTCCTGTCCTTGAAATAAGACCGCCTCTGGTGTGAATTACAGCCCCTGAATGTGCGGCAGCCGGGCAGCCTGGCCGAGGGATGGAGCTCCTCAGGAGGCATGGAGCCGGCAGGGTGTAGCTGGGCTTCAGTAAGCCCCAAGCCTCGGCTTGCTGCCATGGCTGTGTTGAGTAAAGGAGTTTGTTGCCCGTAAGGAACCGCTGCACTAATCCGGCTGCTGAGCACCGGTATGAAATTTTGTAAGCTGGAAACCAGCATTTGGCGATGCAGCCTCGTGCCTAAGGGAAGAGGGGAAAGTGCTGCAGGAGAATTGCTCGCGGAGTCGCAGCTATCCCGCACACTTGCCGGCCACGCGACCCGCACGCAAGCCGCGGGGAGCTTTCTCTTTGCCAAGTGGAGCGTGCCCCAGCTTTCTGCCGGCCAGGCCTCGCGCAGCCTTCAAAGGGAGGGGGGATCTGGCAGCCCCCACGGGTCACTGACTCGGCACGATGGGTTGCTGTAACGTACAGATTTCTCCTGCAAGAGTTAGCGGTATTGAAAGCGACAGAGACACAAACGCCCTTGTGATTTATGAGATGGGGATGGGGAAGTCAATCGGAAAGCCAGGGCAGAGATATCAGCTCTATAAGAAATATGGGAAGAATTCATCCCTAATCTAATCTCACCGAATTCCACAAGGATGCAAGACAGGGATCATTTGCTCTGCTTCCTTAGGTTGAGATTTAAACAGGAAACCCCCCAAAGGGTGTAAGTTGTTCTCCCAAATACCAATGCCCCTGTGTGTGGAGGTCGTAGAGGGGGTGCCACACTCTGAGCTGTCTCCTGGCTGGGCGAGAGGCGATGCCAGGCTGTGGGGCTGCCGAGCAGCGGCATCCAGCAGCACCGAGATCAAGCAGAGGGAGCGGGAGCCAAGCCCGGGGTCCTCGGCTGGACTCACCGCTAACGATGCTCTTTGCCAAACCAAGCCCTTGAGCCAGCAGGGCTGGCAGATGTTATCGCTGGCGAGGGTTTCTGGCTGCCTCACTCGCTGCTGTGTTCCGTGACACCCTCTCAGGGGCTGTTTATAGCAAGGATGAAGATTTATTGTAAACTTTGGCTCCTGGACTCTTGGAGCTGCCTCTTCCTCCAAGTTTGGTCTATCCCCACTCCAGCTGGGATCGCAGCGAGAGGCGGCTGCGAGAGCAAGGGGTAATTAGGTCTTTACAGGCACTGGCTCGTGCAGTTAGAAACCTGGTGTTGAAAGCAAAGACATGGAGATCAGTCAGCTGAGTAACCTCCTGGCCCTGGGGGCAGCTGGGAATTGCTTTTGGATGGGGAATGGGAGGACATACCTGGCATCACCTGCCCTCTTTGAGGAGCCCTCCTCTGCTCAGCGTGGCAAGGAGCTCCTGCAGAGGACCGGCTGCACTGGGAAAGAGGGTAAAACCAGCACTACTTGTTCTGGACCGTGTCCCCTTTGGTCCCTGTGAGCCACCCATCACCTCTCCGCCTACTTCTCACTAGTGCGCTGCTCGCAGGAGCTGGCTGTGCCATCTCTGATTCTTTTTGCCTGCGGAAACTGAAGCACAGAGTGGCAAAATGATCAGTGTAAGGTTGCAGAGCTGGGCTCCCAGCACAGGGGACCCAGTCATTCTCACTCCCTAATGACCGGATTATCCCAAATCACAGCCATAAAAATCCAACATCTACCTATAGCTAGATGCCAAGGAATGTCAGTGATTTCATGGTACCCAAGAGGGAGCACCCCATATTGCCGGCAGAGATAAACCTTTATTTTTCCTCAGCGTGGGCACCGTAGGATATTTGGGCTCTGCCATCTCCATGCTCAGTGACCCCATGTACCCCCGATCCATCCCTGGCCCTGCTGTGCCTGCAGGCACACCACGTGCGCGCTCCGGGCCGGTACAACCCAGCTCTGCCAGAGGAATGGCATGGCACAGAGCACAATTGTTGCCAGCGTCATCCCCCAGTTGACTTGGGAGCCTGCCCAAGATACGGTTTTCCCTAAAACAATGCTGTTCGCAAGCCATGTGGGGTTATTGTTCTTGACTCGTGCGCTGGCGAGCTGCCATTTATTGTGCGCAGGAACTACTCTGCTGCTCCCACCATCGGGTTCAGGTTTATTTCCCCATTTTCCAGGAGGAGATCACTGATGTCAGCTAGTTTGGCCAGAGCGCTTTGTAGCACGAAAAAAAAAAAAAAGGCTTTCAGTTTCAATCTGTCCATTGTCCGCTGGGAGAAGAGCTGGTCTTCCCACGGTGCATGCTCCCACGCAGGTGGGTGGTGACAGCTCTGCCACTGCATGCTGCTACGTGCTTGCTTGTGCATGGGCAGTGGTAGAGCCAGGTGTGGTGCCCAGCTTTCCCAAAGCTCTGGTCTATGCTGCAGGAGGATGATCTGCTGTTTGGAGGAAGGTGGGAGGCTTGGGGGGGTCAATCCCTGCCCAGCTGTGGTTCCCGTTTGGCCATGGGCTGGTCGCTGAGGTCATCACATTAGGGCCACAAAGATGATCCGAGGGCTGGAGCAGCTCTGCTATGAGGACAGGCCGAGAGAGTTGGGGTTGTTCAGCCTGGAGAAGAGAAGGCTCTGGGGAGACTTTAGAGCCCCTGCCAGTCCCTGAAGGGGGCCTACAGGAAAGCTGGGGAGGGGCTGTTGGCAAGGGCATGCAGCGATAGGACGAGGGGCGATGGTTTTAAACTAGAACAGGGCGGGTTTAGATTAGACATTGGGAAGAAGTTCTGTACACTGAGGGTGGTGAGACACTGGCCCAGGCTGCCCAGAGAGGTGGTGGAGGCCCCATCCCTGGAGACATTCAAGGCCAGGCTTGATGAGGCTCTGAGCAACCTGATCTAGTTGAAGATGTCCCTGCTGCCTGCAGGGGGGTTGGACTAGATGACCCAACACATTCTATGATTCTATGATTCTATCTGCGCCTCAGGTCCACATTGGAATAATGACAACTACAGTGGCCTCCGCAGTGGGATGCTGAGCAGATGAGTACATGGAGGACCAAGAGACCTTCACATGAAGTAGGGGTTGGACAGGAAGGATTTGTCCTGGGTGCATCTCCTTGGGCATGGCATGTGGCCAGGTGGGGATAACGGCACACTGGAGGAGGTATCTCCACTTGTGACCATCCGCTGGGTTGGATTGTCTCTGTTTTGAGCAACCGGTTGAATGATTGCAAGGAGGGGAGCCGAGTGCCTTAGAGCATGCTGCTGCCAGCGGACGCCCTGGTTCCCCTCGCACAAAAGCTACGGCAGCCGACCAGGGGCTGACCTGACCCAGCCCCTGACAGATGTGCCTTCATCCTCAGCTCAGGCTGCAGCTGACCCGGTGTCTCCAGGGCAAGAATGAATGAGCAGCCAGCTGGGGTGAGCAGCCCGGCGTCCATCCGCAGTGTCCCTGCTGGTCGCTGATCCTAGGAAATACCCTGCACAGTGGTGGGAGCCGGGCCAGATCCAGCAGCCCTTGGCTCCAGGGGACTCCCTTTGCCACAGCAGAGCTGCTGGGGTGGGGACTGCGAGGTTGCTTGGCCGCTTGGGAGCTCACCGTGTCCCCTGGCTCCCCGAGCAGCGTGCCGGAGCCAAGGGCAGCCCGCTGGGGAGGCTGCCGGAGCGTGGTGCTCTGCGGGGGTCCCAGGGCTTGCGAGCCAGAGAGCTTACCCGGCAATCCCGGCTGTAATTATGGAGGAGCCCAGCCAAGAGGCTCTGAGAAGAAGCAGATAACGGTGCAGACGCTCTCCAGCCTCATTAAAATACTTTCTCCGGCAAAGCCCCCCCACGCCTGCCCAGTCTGTTCCAATTAGCGCCGTGGGCCAGGGAGAGCAGAGAGCAGGGCTCCCGGTGATGAAAAGAAAACATTGCAGAGCTTTAAAGTGTCGGGGGAGGCAGGCGGCCCCGGCTGGGACAGCGAGAGGCCCTGGGAGCGTGGCCGGCAGCCGTGTCGCTGGCTGGCAATGGTGAAGCGGATGAGCCGGGTCACTGAGCAGCAGAGCAGGTGCTTCACAGCCAGCTCCCGCCTGGAATGGCCCTGGGATTATAGCTGGGGAAGTGCGGCGGAGCCAACAGCTCCGTGAGAGGAGCTGAGTATCCCTGCCCAGTAGGTCTGGAGGTGGGAAGCAATAATCCCACCATGAGTGAAGAGAACGCGCGTTACAAATCGTGCAGGTTTGCTGCAGAACGTCTTGGCAGCTTCAGGTGGCAATAGGCTCCGGCTTGGGAGCGCTGGAGAAGACTGCAGCCCGCCTGTCCAGGGAGCAGGGACGCTTCTCCGCCCCCCAGGGCTGGCTCTCTTGTGAGACTTCCCTAGGGATGGAGCTTTCTCCAGCCCTTGGCTCGCTGCTGGGGTGCTTCAGAGAGACCCCCTAGGATGTTGGTACGTGCCCACCAGTACCCTGACCAAGCCCACCACCTCTTTTCCGGGGGCCACCAAATGACCAGCAGCCCATGACACTCGCTGATGGCTGAGCCTGCCCAGGTTTGAGGCAGTGACCCAGAGCCGGCACGCTCTGCATGAAACCCCTGGGTGTCACCCAGCCCCTCCCCAGCAGAGGCTTTTCAGCCAGCCTGGGGCAAGAAGCATCAGCAAACCTGTCCCTGGCTAGAGTCCGTGCTGGCTCCTGGCCTTGCAGCCCCCGCCAGGTTTTAGCACGTGCGTGATTCAGCCTGACCCAGCCTGGAAAGCCTGAAGCCCAGAAAACGGCTCCTGAGCCAGGCAGAGCTCCCCGAGCCTGCCGAGGGCTGTATTGAATGTCAGGCCATGTGGCGGACAGGTGACAGGGGTGGGTTTCAGCCGGCGGCTAGTGTCGTGGTATACACGGCTCTGAGGAATGCGGCGCTGCCTCTGGGGACTCACGAGGCTTCGGGGAGCTGGCCTGGCAGCGGAGCGGGCAGCAAGAGCCTCTTCGCTGCCTTATTTAGGTACTAACGCAACATCAGAGGGTGGCGAGCCCCTTTCCAAACGTGAGAGAATTTTAAACTTCCCAAGTGCATTAGGAGGCAGGGTGGGAGTTTAATACGTTAAGTCGGTCTGGAGTGTAATACCCCAGGTCAGCCCTGCCTGGGCTGAGATGAGCCCTGCGGCTGCTGCCCAGCGTGAGACACGCTTGCTCCACACTTGTCCCACCCCCCTGGCCCTCCGCTTTTTTCTGGGGAGGACCCCAGCCTTCTTCCTCGGAATTTGCCTCAGTGCCATCATCCCGGTGCGGTTTGTCTGCTCCGGGAGCCCTGGCCTGAGCAGCATCCCGCAGCCACTCTGGGGATGCAGGCAGGGAAGCCACGAACAGAGGTGGGCAAACGTGGTGCTGGTATGGCAAGGAGGGAGCCGGAGGGTTTGCAGAGTCCCAAGAAGTCCCTGTCTGGCTGGTTTTTCCCCGAGGTGTATTTGCCCAGCAGTCCGGTGGCACTGGAAGCTGCCTGTACTCTGGCAGCATTTTAGGTGAGAGGAGACATGCAAGGTGCAATTGCGCTGCGTCTCCGTCTGGCTTTCTCTGCACATCGGACTTGCTACCTCCCTGCTGCTGGATGCCCTTGGGGTGAATTAGAGGGAGGAACGGCGGAGGTTACGCGACCGGCACTACCTGGCTCAGGCAACGCATTCAGGAACACCAAAAAACCCTGCAGGAATCGCTGGCTGAAAGCATGGCCAACCCAGCCCATCACCGTGCCCGTCACCGTGCCCATCACCATGCCCACCACTGTGCCATGAGACAAGCCCAGCTGCTGGGCCACCTTCCAGCCTGCCACGCGAGAGCCAAGCCAGAGCAGGCTTCACCTCGCTCGGTAGCGAGGGAAAGGTAGGGGCTGAGCCGGCCACCTCCCGAGAAAGGGATTAGCAGGACGTTAAGTGAAGCCAACTCCTTATCCCTTCATAAACCGTTATTCATATCCTGGCCGGCCTTGGGTTTGGTAATTCCCCATTTGGTTTCAAAGGATGTGGTCCCAACCGGAGCGTGCCTTCAGCTACTGAAACTTCAGGGAGATGAACACTGTTAGAGGAGATGCTGTATTTGCCCTTCCAAACATTAAAGTTTACTCCCCTCAAGATAAGGAGCTGAGCCCAGCTCCCACGTGCCAAGGCCCCCGGCAGACAGGAACGCTCCCGTCGGCAGCGAAGGGCAGAGGCAGCTGGGCTCTGACAGGGTGCGGGATGCTGACGGCCGGGTTCACAGCCCAGGATGACCACCGCTTCGTCCGTGCAGTAGGAGGGGAGGAGGAAAACCAGCTGTAGAGCCTAAGGTCTGCACTGCTGCGGCAGCACAGCTGGCGTGCGCTTAATGTGACATGAAAGGTCTCGGGGACCAGGAATGTTTGCACATCAGCAAGCGTAAGAAGTAAAAAAGCGAAAAAAAGCTCTGAAGTGACACCACATGCAGTGCTGTCCCCCCTGATGTCAGCCAGCCCACAGGGCTGTCCCTGTCCCATGGCCGTTATCACCAGGTACCCGTCAGCTCCTGCCTGGCAGGGGTGACATGCCGATGAGCCGCAGTGTGCTAGCAGCAGCTGGAACTCATTCCTCCCCCCCTCGCAGCCCTTGGCACGCTTCGGCAGCAGTGGTTGGCAAGGAAGAGTGGTCCGGGGCTAATTGCGATTTATGGGCTTTAATCTCATGAGGCGGGAGCATAGGAGGCTGTCGGGAGATGTCCCGGCTGGAAGGGAGCCTGCTGGCCAGCCTTGCTCTGCCATGGCAGGGAAACGCAGGCGAAGCTTGAGCAACCTCAGCCGCCTTCTGCTGTTGAACAAGTCCTCCATTCAAACCCTCCGAATTCCGCTCCCCCCACCTTTGGGGCTCTGTGCGGGCTGGTCACTGTTGGGCACGTGTGACCTGTGTTATTGAGGCATTCCTTGAACCCTGCCATTTCACAGCGTGCACTGTGGCATCCTGCTGCCACCTGAGCTCTGGTGCTGGCTTTTGGGGTCCCGACTCCGGTGTCGTGCTGCTGGAACATCGTGTAGCTCTGTCCCCGTCGCACAGCTCAACATGGCAGGCTTCCCCGGCATCGGTCCTGCCCCGGCCGGGCAGCACTGGGGGAAGGCAGGGAGGGAGCCGAGGGCTTTGTCCTCCCAGTTGGAGAAGGACGACAGCTGCCTCTCCCGGCAGCTGCTGGGGCATCCATCATCCTGCGCGGGATGGAGGGGAACAACCGGCTCCCCGGGCTGAGCAGGGAGGGTTTCTGTGCCTGCGTGGGCAGGCAGCGCTTTAGGAGGAGGGACGGCCATGGGCAGGGGTGTGCGCCAAGGCGGAGGACCAGCAGCTCCCGCCGCGTACGCTCCCTGCACGCCTCGGCCCCGCACGCCTTCGCATGGCACAGGCCAACACACACCTACCCAACGTGTGGGGACGGGGGCAGGGGCTGAGCCATGGGACGGAGGAGGCTCCCTGATGGCAGGGGATGGCTGTCCTGCCTCTGGACCACCCAGCCTGGCTTTGACCCTCACTTTCTTGGCTGGGGCGAGACTCCTTTCTCCTGGTTCCCAGTCCCTGCTGTCCCAGGCAGAGAGCACCCACACCCAGGGCTGTGGCGGGGCGGGGGTGGGAAGACAGTCCCAAAAATGTGGGGCTCGGGTCCGGGAGCCAGCGCGTGGCTGCTTGGGAGCCTCGGGCATCGCCAGCCCCATGGCGGGGCTCTCCCCTCTTGCAGTGAGACTTAGCGTAGCGTTTCCTTCCCTCTGTGGAGGGGGTCGCTGCGGCCGAGTGCTGACAGCGGGGTGCAGCCCCTCTCCTCCCCCTGGGCTCCTCTCCCTTGAGGTCCCCCAGCTGCCAGGGGCAAGCACTTCACCCCTGCCCGTGGCCCGGCCGGCCCCGCGGTGTAACTGAAGAAGGCACTAGGCTGCAAATGGCGTGTGGGGATTATCCGGGACACAATCGGGGCCTGTGAGAGCGGTGGAGCACATGGCGGGCGGCGGGGGCTGCTGTTAGTGCCGCCCCATCGCTGAAGAGCTCGAGTTCAGCAGGCTCTGCCCTCTGGGGAGATAATGTATAGCCTGATAAATCCACTGCCAGGGCCCTTCCCCCTCTGAAATTTGGGCTGTTTTACACGATTCGTGGCATCGCAGCAAATAGGCATTGTCGGGAGGAAATTGGTGCTTTCACGGATAAACAATTCCCTCCCATGCCCGCATGTCCCAAACAGGAGGGATTTCTCTTTTCCCCATGCTGCTCAGTCTCTGGCAAGACCTTCCAGGGGACCTTGTCTCCAAAGGAAAAAATTCAGTGCTGTGCCATGAAACAGTGACTCTAGGTGATGGTCCGGAGCCTGCAACCCGTTGGGCTCCTGCAGGTCACCATTGGAAGGGGAGGGGGTGGAGGACAGAGGGTGACCACTGGGCCATCGCTGGATTGCTGCTGGCACAAAGTCAGCCCAGCGCCGCGGCGTCACCACCCGTGCCACCTATACCAAGGCGCTCCTGGTGACTGCCAGCCCCCCGAAACAGGGCTACGATCACCCACGTCCCCCCCGTCAGGCCCCACGCTGCCTGGGGTATGAAATGTTAACCCGCAGACGTCCCCTCGCCCCAGCAGCCTGCCCTCATCAGCACCTCCCTCTCCAAACTGAGATAGAAATAGTTGCAGCTCCGGACAGTTGATTATTTAAAGCTGTCGGGAGTGTTTAATTTAACCCTGGATTCATCATCCGCAGCTTGTTTCCATCCACTAGACACCCGTGCTCCCCCTTTCCGTGTAAACTCTGCCTCTACCGAGCTCTTTACCTCCAGGCAGATTTGGGCAGAGGTTCACAGGCGGGGGCCATGCCCTGCTGCGTGTGTCCCCCCGGTGTCCCCACTCCGGCTGGCACAGCGTGGGATGCCCCCGTGCCGGGGGCACGGCCGGGTTGGGGAGCCGCCGCTGGGATTTTAGCTGTGTGTCAGGAGATGGACAAGCCGAGTCCCCCACAATGGGCACGACAGCGGGGAGCCCCGAAGGCTTGGTGAAAGCAAGATATATAAGGGAAGCCTTTCTTGTTGGAAGTTATCCCTCTGGCCATTTTTTCTTTGCTTGCCCACTTTAAGACCCTCCAGCAAGATCCATGCTTTTTCTGACCCTGCACCCAGCTCTGCCAGGGCTCCGGGTTCCTCCTGTGTGTGGCTGCGGCTCCTGCCACCACCAAACCCGCCTTTGGCATCCCCAGGGCGAGGAGACGAAGTGCTGGGACAGCCGAGCCGTAGATGGCAGGGTGCACGCCTGCCCCACCGCCCCGGCCCCTGCTGCAGGCATGCGAAGCATCCCTAAAGCTCGCCCCGCGGCCATGGGTGAGCGTGTCCCAGAGGCAGGAGCGGTGCCCTGCCTGCCATCTGTAGAATTCCGACCCACCCTGGCATCCCCTGGCGTTCCGGGTCGTGAAAGGTTCCTCCCAGGGCCGGCTTAGCCCAAACCTAAGCCTAGCGCAGGCCCTGCACCATTTATAGAAAGCTGCAATTAGAGGCCAGCTTTTTCCCCCGAGTCCTCCGGCGACCGAATGCACGTTGGCAAAGAAAAGGTTTCCCTGTCAAATCCCAGGCACGTCCTCGTGATGAGCCCCGGGACAGCAGCGCTCAGGGCATGGCTGCCAGTCAGATGGGAGACTCCGCTGCAGGCGGCCGAGGCTGGGGAAGAGCTAAAATTGCTGGAGCATCCCCGGCACAGGAAAGCCGCTCGTCATCTCCGCCTGCTGGAAAGGTGGTGTGGGGAAGCGAGGGCAGCACTGCCTGTTTGCGGGTCCCCAGTGTGGCTGGTGGGGCTCCTACCTAGGAACTCCCCCCCTCTCCACTATCAACGTGTCAAGCAGCGAGCGATTCAAACCTAGCTAAACCCATCGTGTCTGTGGCTTTTTTTTTTTTTCCTAGGCAGTGGTTGGCCTGTCAAAAAGTCTGCCCAGGAAAGAGGTAGGTGGTTGACAAACCAGCCCCAAAGCAAAGAGAGAGAGAAAATGGCACAGCCGAGGTTGCATCCAGGTCCCAGGGTGGTGCCGGGTCTCCTGGGTTGGAGGAAGGCTCCGGGGCAGGGCAGGGAAGGGCCAGGAGACGAGCTGTGCCTGCTCCCCACCTGCCGGGAGGGAGAGAAACCCCAGCCCCGCAAGCCCGAAAGCTCCTCCAGAAGCAGAGCCAAGTGCTCCTTCTTGTGGAAAGCAGTGACCAAGGCAATAGGAAAGGCTCAGCCACACCATCCCTCCTACGCAGCCCTTCGCCGGGACGGCAGAAATCCCCTGCTCCTTGCGCCAGGAGCATGTGGCCAGGAATGAGCCTAAAAGCTCGTTTTACATCTTTCAGCTACCGGACTGGAAGAACTTGATTATGCAGCGAGAAGGGGAGTTAGTTAGACCTGCCATTTAGGGACCGGGACATTTAGAAGCAGGAAAAAGCATCTAAATTGCCTGAATTAATTGCTGAGAGCTGCCAGGCTCAGCTTCGCTGCCTGCAGGAGTTGTGGGAGCTGGTGGACGAGGCTGTGAAGCCCTGCACGCCTCTGAGGGGGTGCAAATGTACGCGAGTCCTTCTGGCCTGCAGCATCCCGGAGCCAACGGATGCTGGTGGCCTCGGGGAGGTCTGCGGTGACCAGGCGATTTGCAGAGCTACTGGCCAGAGTGACGTATCCTGTGCACACACAACCGCGGCTGATGCCGAAGGCATCTCAAGGGTGGCATTTAGGGACGACACTCCAAAACACTAATTCTCCCTTGAGTAAGAGGGACGAGATTTAACCCTGAGCAGAGATAAGATGAATATCAGGGATCCCTCACTGGGCTCTGTCCAGGCAGATATTTAGCAGAGGATGACCAAGCTCTGAGAGCCTGTTGGAGGGTGTACTACTCCCCTAGCACCCCTCGCCGGTTCCCTCATGTCAGTCACCTCCAGGATGTTCAGATCTGAGCACCCCTGAGTACCGCATGCCATGGCCACACTGGCGCCGCACACCTCCCCTGGGCAGGCTGTAATAGCTGGTCTTCTGAAGTCCCTGCTGCTCCCGAGTGGCAGCCGGTGAGCGGGTCTCCCAGCCACAGCTGCCTTTCCCAGCACCCAAACTGGCCCTGTGAGCACCAGCTGTTCCGCCAGCTCCGGGAGATAGAGGGTGCAGGCTGTCCCAGCCAGGACCAGCGTGGCTTATGGCAACGGAGATGTTCAGAAAGCCTCCTCGCCCTGCCAGAACCATCAGTGACTGCTGAGGTTGCGAGAACAGCCCAGACAGTGAGATACCCACCTCTTCAGACCCCGTTTTTTCCTCCCAGCCCGGCTGGCTCAGGGTGCGAGAGCTCCTCAAGACAAGCCTTGTATCCCCCCAAGGGATGGGTGGGCCTCCACCATCCTGCAGGTGCTGGGCTCAGATAAAGCCTCCCGAGGGGCTGGTGGCGGGTGCCGCAGGGTCCCCAGCCCGGCAGGCTGAGCCGGCTGTGGCTGTCACCTCCCCCCGCAGCAGGCTGCATGGCAGCCCCGGCTCATTTTGCAGCGCCGTGGGTGTGCGGGGGGCTGGCCACTTGCTCTCGGTGGCTTCTCTCCGCCAGGCAGCTGGCCTGACGTCTGCTGGGGGACAAGCCGCCTGCGGACCTGCCAAGCCATTGCTCGCGGTCCCCCGAGCACCCTCCCCAGCCGGGGGCCGGAGGGACTGGGGGTCCTGACCCGCACACAGCCCGCAGCAGTGCGACCTTCCCCTTCTCTGCTTGCAGCTGGCGGCGGAGGCGGCGTCTCAGCGCTGGACCATGGTGCTGTGAGGGCGAGCTGCCCCCTCCCCGGCTGCAAGGATGCAAGCTGTCCCCAGCCACCGGCTGCCCCTCGCTGCCATCCTCCTCTGCCTCCTCCTGCAGCAGCCGGGCAGCGGCAAGGCATGGAAGCAGCACGCCCCGCGCCTTCGCCTCGCCTACAAAGGTAAGGGGGTCGCCCAGGCGGAGTTCCCTTGGGTCTGCACCTTGCTTGGGAGGGCTGGGAAAGCGTCTTTCAGCCAGGGAGCGAAGGGGGTGGCCAGGGCTCCAGGAAAGCTGGCAATAGCCCTGCCATCATGGCCGCAACATCTCCGTACATTGTGTCCTCGGGATGTTTGATGGCTGAACCCCCCAGCACAGCTCCTGAGGACCCTGGACCGGCGCTGCTGGCATCGGAGCAGGGGGCTGAGCAGGGAAGGCCCTGCCCTGGTTCAGTGCATCGCCAGGACCAGCAGGGATGTCGTCTTCTGCTCAGACTCACTCTGGGCATCTTATGGTGTGTCCTGGATTGGAGCTGGCCTGGGCAGCCGCAGGTCCTCATGCTCACAGTGCAATGGGGACGCTGAGCCCCACGCTGTCCCCTTCCTCTGCCTCCCACCAGCACAGTCCTGCCCCAGCTCGGCCCTTCTGCCCTTACCCTTCCTTTCCTGCCGAGGGGAGGCTGAGACGCTGCACAGATCATTTCCCTGCTGCGCTTTCCCCTTCCCCCTGCATCTGTCTTGTCTGTTTAGATTATGAGCTCTTCAGGGGAGGCACAGCTTGCTCTTCTTGTTACTGATGAAAACGGGGGCCTCTTCTCGGTCATCTGAAGACGGAACAGGAGCAGACTGACAGGTAGCACGGTACATGCCCCAGCAGGGAAGTGCGAAAGGGGAGAGTCTCTAGGGAAAGGGTCTCTGCAAGGGAATGTCCTGAGCAGTCAGAGCGGAGCCCTGCTAGCCCGGCAGCTGGTCACCCTGCCATGGGCCTGCAGCATGAATTTGGACAATTTACCTGCTGTCAGCTTCTCCTATGTGAAAAAGAGAAGGTGCTATGAAGGACGGACAGCTAAAGCTCAGCACTTCCCATGGATGTGGCAGTTGGCAGGGCTCAGCCAGCCCTTCTCCACACCTGTGAGGTGGCAGTGCAGCTTTCCCATGGCCATGGCACTCAGAGCCCTGGGACCATCCTCTTGGCCTGCTCCATCGCCCTGAGAAGCTGCTTTCCAGGCAGTGGCCACCAGCGATGTGGAAGATGCCCCCGGCTTGTGGTTGGAGAGGGCTGGACCTCCCAGGGATGCGGGATACCCCTGCGGGGAGATGGCCCCCACTGATAGCCCAGCTCAGAAACACAGTGCAGGGTCTGCCTTTCCTTGGAGCCGGAGGAAGCAGAGCTGGGGCAGCAGGAGCGCAGAGGGACTGCCGACTTCAAAGCCCCACCGTGTGCTGGGGCCAGACATGCCAAAAGCCCTCAAGTCTTGGGCAGAGGCAGAAGAGGAAGCTCCCAGCATCAGGAGGGCTCAAGGACAATGCGAACAATGGCAGGGGATGTGACTCACGGACAGCACGGGGCAGGTTCAAGGACACAATGCCTTGAGAAGTTTAGGTTTAAAAACCCCTCGAAAAAAATAAAAGGAGGCCTTTGAGCGTCCGTCCGCCCCAGAGCCTACAGGGTCAGCCTTGCCCTCAGATCGCAGCATGGGGGAGGCAGGCAGAGCCCTTGGGGGGGGCGGGGGGAGAAGATGCAAGCAGGCTTGTGAGAAGGAAATGACAGCAGTGAAGGCTGGGAGAGCAAAGGAAGGATGGGGCACGGGGCCCGGGGCCAGGAACAACAGCAGCGGCTCCCACCCTGCCGAGGAGGCGAGGAGGAGGTTTATAATAGCAGGATGGCAATCGCGGCCGCACGAGAGGCAGCCTCCGGCTAAGCTGGGTCAGGCTGGGTCAGCCCTGACGCTGCCCGGAGCTGAGCCTCTCTGTTTTCTGAGGCCATAGAGCTATGCGGTGAAACCGCAGCACGCCTGCGAGCTGTAATAATCCGGGGCAGGCCCAGCGAGGACTCGGCGAAAGGGTCTTCTGCCAGCCTTTGATCTGCAGCCGGCCCAGGCAGGCACGACCCAGAAGCCGTCACCGTGCGGCAAGTGCTGAGGAGTGCAGGTGGGGCTCTGGTTATCGGCACCAAAAGCCGGGCTGGCACGTCTGTTATCAGCCGAGGGCAGTGACGGGCTGGAGCCCGATTTAGCGCCAAGCTTCCCCTGGGCTTCAGGGATCTCCTCTGTGGCCTGCTCCATCTGATGGCTGGGGAAAGGAGAGGACAGCCCCCCGGCACAGCCGGGCGGTGACCCCAGGAAGCCCAGGGTCGCCCCGCACTGAGGATGCTGTGGCTAAGGGGCAGGCGGAGATGATGGATGAGACAAGGCGGTCACAGTGGCCCCGACAATAAAGAAAAACACCGTGTCCTTGGGAGATAATGAACACAAAGGAGAGGATGTTTCTCCGGGCTCAGCCATCGGTCTAGCCACCCCGCAGCTGCTGCAGACACCGCCGGGTTCCCTGCCTCCGAGGGTCGGGGCTTGGATCAAATGCCTTGTGCGTACAGCTGGACTCGGGGCAAGAAGAGGCTGGTTTGTGCATAGCGGCTTCCTGCGTACGGGGCCTGGATCCACAGCACTTGGCATCCCCTTGGTGAGGGAGCAGGACTGCGCCACGGAGTCAGGCTGAGACCAACTCACGGTCACTGATGCTGCCAGAGGTCTCATGGTGCAGATGCAAGTGCAAGGCAGTGGGTCCTTCCTGGGTCCTCCTACAGGCTGTCACAGCAGCAGGGAGGGCTCCTCCATCACCCTGCCCAACCTTGTCCTCAGATGGGGCTGGGGCAGGTCAGAGTGACCATCAGGTGACATTCCCTGGGACCAGCCTTGCCCCACTCCACTTAATTGCACTCATGTATTGGATGAACCTTTGACCTTCCCACCCCAACCCAGCTCCCCAGCACCCTGCCTGACATTTCCCCCTGGACGCGGCAGGTCCCGGGAGCGTTGGCAGACACAGGAGGGTGGGCAATGCACACCAGCCCGCTGCGGACCCAGCGGTGACCATGACCCGCAGGCAGGGACAGGAATTCATCTGTTAATCCCATTCAGCCGGTGGGAAATGGCTTGGAAATCTGCCCCCCAACATCCGTGGCACCCAGAGGACACCCCTTGGGAGCTCGAGGGATAGTGGGGAGTGGAGTGGGGCTGTGCACAGCTTTTGTGGGAGCAGGAGGAGGGCCAGGAGCTCCCTGACACAGCCGGCGAGAGGGGGATTTGTATCCCAGAATAACCAGAGTTCTGACCCAAGAGGAAGAGGAGAAGGAAATACTGGCTGTGAGCGAGAATGGCTGTGATGGCGTGGATCCGGGCAGGGACCCCTGCCTGTGACACAGCAGGTCCTTCCCCGCAGGGATGAGCAGACGTCAGTGGCATTTCCAGCTCGCAGGCACTGGCCCCGCTTCCCCTCTGCCCTGGAAACGGGGTGGAAGGAAGAGAGACGCAACCTCCCGGGGCAGCCGGTCCCCTCTGCAGGGAGCCGTGCCTGTCCCCACGTACGCCCCACCTGCGCCCGGGGCCGCATGGCCGCCCACGCTCCCATCCACCCGGCCAGCACCCGCTCCCCTTGGCAGCTTCCTTCCCTCCCTTCCCGGCACGCTGCTTCAATCCACATGATTTTGGGTAATTTCTCAGCCTGGTTCTTACAGACAACGCTGGGTTTCCATCCGCACTCCACCTCCCTCCAGTCCCCATCCAGCAGCAGCCCACCTCCATCTCCCCTTCCCATGGCCCTCTCTGTGCACTGTTCCCTGCACGGCACCAAAGCCAGGAGCAGCCTTGCCACCGTAACCGGCCTTCAGCCTCTCCCTAGCCAGATCCTGACACTTTTGAAGAGGAGAGCGATGTGTTAGGATTTCTGGAAGCTCTAAGGCCTGCCTTGGTGCCGATCCCCCCATGCCTTGATCCCTGGGAGCAGGCGTTTGCCGGGGTGGCAGCTGCTGCGGTGCCGTGTCCAGTGCAGCAGCCGCCCCTGCCATGCCGGGGGATGCTCACCCGGGGGTGTTGTTTCAGGAGTGGTTAACCAAGAGACAAGAGCTTATTGTCCCCCTCGCACACCCGCAACTGTGCCGGAGGGACCATGCTAGCCACCCCCGGGCTTCTGCGTAGGAGGAGCTACAGGCTGAACAGCAGAGCCTTTCCCGCTGCCCTGCCATGTCCGTGGGGGGTTCCACGGCACACCTTCCCCCTCGACAAGGTGGCTCTTCCCTCCAGCAGTGCCAAAGGGGTGCCCTTGAAAGCCCTTTTCCCAAGCCAGTCCGGTGCTGGGAGTAGGCTGTCCCGGGGTGCAGGGGTGGGGGCACAATGCGGGGTGGCAGAGGCAGGGTCAGAGCAGCACCGGAGACACAGCTGGGGACTTCCCTTACAGGCTCCTTGGGCCGGGACTGGCCATCCATCTGTCCGTCTGTCCCCACGCACCCACCCCCCTGCCCCTCCCAGCGCCTGGGGTAAAGCCCAGCAGCCAACAGACGCTTCAGAGAGGAAAAGTCTGAGGGGGGGATGGAGGAGACCACACAGCCTCTCCTTGGAGGGATGCTTTGCCCCAGCAAAGAGCCCGTACCTTTTTTATATACACTCTCTCGATCTGAAGCCCAGGGAAAACATGCTGGGAGTGATGGCAAGCAGTCCTCCTGCGCTGTCAGCCTTCTCCCCACGGTATCGAGGTGCCAAGACTTTGGGGCTCCAAGAGCTCCTCCGAAAGGCGAGCTGGAAGCTGAGCAACCCGGACTCCTCAGGATGGACCACTGTCCTGCCCCGCACCCGCAAAGCAGCCCAGGGCCAGGTCAGGGTAGTTTTCCTCCTTGTAGGGGGTGACTCACTGTGTCCTCCAGGTAGGAGGTGGGAGGAGGCTTCATGCTGAGGTTTGGGGCATCGCAGGTGGTGTTTCTCTGCTAAGGCAGCGTCGCAACGTTGCGTTCCCTTGGGGCAGGGGTGAGTAGCCAGAGCTGTCCCAGACAGGGGGAGCACGGGGCTTCTGGCTGTTTACTTCGTCGCTCATGGATGTGTTTCTCTTTCTCCAACCTTCTGCTCCTCAGACCTGCTGAAATCCAACAGCTCTCGCCTGTTGCTGGCCTCGGGTGACGGGCTGGATTTCCAAGCCCTCTTGGTGGATGAAGACAGGGCCTGGCTGATGGTGGGAGCAAAAAACCACATCTTCCTGCTCCACCTGGACCATCCCAGCAGAGAGCCCGAGAAGGTCAGCGCTGGGAGGAGGGTGTGAGCGTGACCCTGGCCAGGCTGGCTCCTTCCTCCCCGGGAGCCGCTCCTCATTCCCGTGCCGGGGCGTGGAGGGGGACGTGATCCCAGCCGGGCTGGTGCAACATCACCCACCAGGGACACATTTACACCAGGATGTCTCAATCAGTGGGGTCAACCCATCCCTGGCGGTGTTAAGCCCCGGGGGGACAGGGCGACGCCAGGGAGGGACAGGGCGGCTTGGCCAGGAGAGGAGACCTGGGTGGACCCGGGGTGAGATGGAAGGGCAGTGCCCGGAGCCCCGCCATCACACCTAGTCCCCGCTGCCGCTGCAAGAGCTAAAACAACTCCAGCAGCGAGCCCGCTAATGTCATCCCAAGACATCCTGCTGGCAGGGTGCGCAGCCCAAGCCCAACAAAAGGAAAGCCCATTAAGGCGCTGCAGCCTGGCGTTCCCACGGGCCGGGATCCAGCGGAGCCTGCCCACCGTCCGGGCGTGCCGTGGCCCACCCAGGCTCTGTCCCCACGCCAGATTCGCTCTGAGCCCATTTGGCAGGCCGCCCGCCGAGCTCGGCCGGGCCCTGGGGACCCGAGGGGGTGTCAGACCCGCTGCAGAGCCGCCCCGTGTCCTCACCACGCGCCTGAGCCTGGCAGCAGCTTTTGGCCGAGCCCGTTCCCACGGGTGCCCGCGGGAGCCAGCTGCCCCAGAGAGGGGAAGGCGAGCAGGGGCTGCATCGGTGGGGGTCTCTCTGTGTTGCAGATTTTCTGGCCAGCCTCCAGGGAGCAGGTTGAGCATTGCCAGCTGGCGGGGAAGAACGTGGAGGTAAGCAGGGCTGGCAGCCCCCCCAGCTCACGGCCTTTTGGGGTTTGCCGTGGATATTAAACACCCACATCACCCCGAGAGGGAGCGTGGGGTCTGCTTGAGGCACGGGTGTTGAGCCAGCCCGAGTTAAGCTCAGCTTGCCAGCTGCCAGGGCAGGATCTGGGCAGGCTCCCGCACCCCGAGCGGACACGCCATGGGGCTGGGCACAAATGGCCAGACCTGGGCTCAGCCAACTAACAAACATCTCCCCTCGAGCAGACGGAGTGTGCCAACTTCATCCGCCTCCTCCAGCCCTTCAACAGGACCCACGTGTTCGCCTGCGGGACCGGCTCCTACCAACCCGTCTGTGCCTTTATCCAGCTGGGAGCCAGGGGGAAGGTGAGGGACACCCTGGCCAGCCATGTCCCCATTGCAGAAGGTGGCAAGAGAGACCCCCGCAGCGAGTTGTAGGGGGAGAGAGTCCCGGAGCCTGGGGAGGGTGGCCGTCCAGCCTGGCACAGTCCCTGCCACCTGTGTGTGGCGAGTGGCGAGAAGCAGCCTTGGTTTGGCAGTGCCAGGGTGCCCCATGGGGACAGGACCCGGGTCCTGGCAGCCCCCTTGAGGGACCTTCTCACTGCAGAGCTGGGCACACCGGTCTCCTTCCCACTCTTTTCCGCATGCCCAGCTTGTTTACAGCCTCCCCCCATGCTGACATCTCCCCGTTTATCTCTGTCAGGGTCCTGGGGCTCCCCCCATGCGGTTGGTGACCCACTCCTTGGAATCGGGGCGAGGACGGTGCCCGTACAGCCCCCACGAACCTTTCACGGGGCTCCTCATCGGTAAGAGGGAGCGGGGAGCAGAGGTGATGCTGGAAGGCGGGAGCGCTGGGAACGGTCTGTGCTGGGAGGTGCTGGCAGCGGTGCCTGCGCCCGGCTCTGCTGCGCGCGGCTGCAGTCCTGGGCTGCTGCTGAGCGGCCGCGTGTGAGAGGAGCCATCCTGCAGAGCCTGGTCCTGCCCCGGCTCACCTTGACCTGGTGGTTCCTGCACAAAATCGCGAATTGGGGGTGTAGATGGAGCGGCACGGACATGGGGGTGTGCGGTGTCACCTGCCTGCCCGCCTCGTACCGGCACTGTGGAAGGGCTGGCTGGGTGTGAGGCTAGAAGCCACGCTGGGTCACAGGTCTGGAGGAGCCACCTCCACCCCCCTGACCCTCCGAGGACACAGGGGTGTCCTGCCAGGGTACCTCCGGCAGCGGCACCCAACCCACCCACGGCCCGTCTCGCCCCGCAGATGGGGAGCTGTATTCGGGCACCTCCAGCGACTTCATGGGCAGCAGCGCTGCCTTCTTCCGCACCTGGGTCCATGGGGCCGAGCAGAGCTACATCCGGACGGAGCAGAACCAGGACCACTGGCTGCATGGTAGGAACGGGAGGAGCCGGGGGTCACGGGGGGGCTCTCCTGCCTGCTGCGGAGAGGCTGGGGGCAGCACTGGGTCCAGAGCAGGGTGGTCTGGACCCTTTCTCCTCTCTGGGGGGAAGTACCGATGAAGCCTCTGGTGGGAGCCATGCTCCAGCCTGAGCACCAGGAACGGGGCTCTGCCTTCTGGATAGCAGGGTACCCATGGGTCCCCCTGCATACCCTCAGCATCCCATGCTGCTCCCAAGGTCTTCCGAGGGCAGTACAACAGGGTTGGCTCGGGGCACAGGGCCATGTCGTGCTGCTCCTTGCCCCCTCAGAGCCCGCATTTGTCGGCGCCTACGCCATCCCTGATACCTACAACCCACACGATGACAAGGTCTACATCTTCTTCCGTGAGACGGCCATGGAAGCTGGGCAGTGGGAGAGGCGGCACATCCATGCCAGGGTGGCCCGGGTCTGCAAGGTCAGTTCACCAAACGCCAGCATGCCATGGCTGGGTGTCCCACCAGGTGGGCTTTCCCCTCTTCTGGGCCACGGGGCATCCCAAGCAGGGTCTACCAAAAGGCATGGGGCTATCACCACACCCCCAGCACAGATCAGAGGGCTCAGGGCTGGGGGTGTCCCACTGTGGGGACCGAGGAGTGCGTTGTGGTGGGGGAGGCTGGGCTGAGCCCGGCTTCTGGTGCCCGGCAGAACGACGTCGGAGGGAAGCGCAGCCTCATCAACCGCTGGAGCACATTCCTGAAGGCCCGCCTGGTGTGCTCCATCCCTGGGCCCCAGGGCACCGAGACCCACTTCGACCAGCTCGGTGAGTGCACAGCCCGGTCCGCAGCTGGGAACAGCACTGCTCCGCCATGGCTGCTCCTTCCAGCACGCCCGGGGATGTGGGCATGGCGTCAAGGATGCCCACCTGCATCCCCTGGACCTGCGCTGCAGCTCCCAGGTGCGTCACTTCCACCCGTCTCTTTGCAGAGGATGTTTTCCTCCTGCGCACCCGGGACCCCCAGAACCCCCTTGTCTTCGGCCTCTTCACAGTCTCCAGGTGAGCGGAGCTCTGGCTAGCCCCTGCCTGGGGCAGTTGTCCCCCCAGCTCCTGCCCTGGGAGGAGAAAAGGGCAGGACCAGCCCCCAGCTGGGAGAGGAAGGGCCACCAGCCATGTCACTGCTTTCGCTGCCGCTGGCTCACCAGCCCATCTGCCAGACCACCAGGTTTGGCATCGGCACAGCCAGAGGTCCCCCAGGCTGGACTGGTTGTGCCAAAGGGATTCCTGTCACCTCCCCTGGGTGCCGTGCATGACTCGCGGGCTGTCGGGGGACAGGGTGGGCTCAGGGGCATTGGTGGGCATGTGCCTGGTCCCCGTGGAGCAGCAGGGATGATGACAGTAGTGTCTTCCCCCCACAGCGGTGTCTTCAGTGGCTCCGCTGTCTGCATCTATTCCATGGCTGCCGTGAGAGCTGCCTTCAGCGGCCCCTTTGCACACAAGGAGGGATTCGACTACCGCTGGGTGGAATACAAGGGCCGTGTCCCCTATCCCCGTCCCGGCACGGTAAGGGGCTGGGGAGCAGGGTCGGGGGGAGCAGGACGGACTGCCCTGGTCCTCATGCAGCGCCCCCCATGTTGCCATGCAGTGCCCCAGCGAGACGTACGACCCTCTCCTGCAGTCCACCAAGGACTTCCCCGACGAGGTGATCAGCTTCATGCGCAGCCACCAGCTGATGTGGGAGCCCGTGTACCCCCAGGGCCGCCAGCCCGTCCTGGTGAGGGTCAACGTCCCCTACCGGCTGCGGCGGCTGCTGGTGCACAGGCTGGAGATGGAGAGCCGGCACTACGACGTGCTCTTCCTCGGCACAGGTGGGACCTCGCCCCAGCTTTGGGGACGCTGTCACCACAGGGCAGCTTGCATGGCACACCGGTCCTGCTGGCTCAGGTGGCTCCTAGCCCTGACAGCTCCTTCTCCCGCTGCGTTCACAGATGAAGGTAAAGTCCTGAAGGTGGGGCTGGCCGGTGGGGTGAGCCGTGGCACCGAGGTGATCAGCCTGGAGGAGATCAGCGTCACCAAGGTACGGAGTCCAGGCCAGGGCTGGACAACGCAGCCTCCCATCACCCCATGGCTCCCTCCTTGCCAGGCTCCTGCAGCAAGTCACGGTCCTCTCTCCGGGAGGTCCCTCACCGTGCTGCTGGTCCCACCTGCCCTGGTCAGCAGGAGATGCCCTTAGCATGGAGGGGAGCCAGGGGGATGGCAGCCAGGTCACCCCCCAGCTCCCCAGGGGATGGAAGTGGCAGACCGGAGTCCAAAATAAAATGGGAGGGCTGAGCCCCTCTGTGACAGCATGGCTGCCCCTGGCTGCTTGGGTGGAGCTGGGACCGGGGAGCTGGGTCAGGGCCCTGGCACCCCGTCACCCCAGGGTCCCAGCCCCACGGTCAGGCTGGGGCACCCAGGAGGGACTGACACAGCCACAGCACCCTCTCCTTCCCCTCCAGGTGCCTTCTCCCATCCTGGACATGAAGCTGTCACCGAAGCGGGTGAGTCCTCCCTCCTGCTTCTTCCCAAAGCAGCCAAGGGACAGGGCACAGCGGGCAGCTGGCCCCCAGCCCCTCTGCCTGGGTCCCTGGGGCTTGCACACTTAGGGAATGGGCTCACGGCAGAGCAGCCTGGGGGGCGGCAGGTTCTGCCCCCTGCTCCCCACGTCTCCCCCCGGTGTCCCCACCCCAGCACGGGGCAGGGAGCTCAGTTCCCCGGCTAAGCCGGGGTGTCCAGCCGTGGGTCCTGACGGCGGCTGTTCTCTCCCGAGCAGCAGGAGCTGTTTGTGAGCAGCACCCACGGGCTGCTCCAGCTCTCCCTGTACCGCTGCGAGCTCTACGGCAAGACCTGCACCGACTGCTGCCTGGCCAGGGACCCCTACTGCACCTGGGACGGCAGGACCTGCGCCCCTCACCTCCTCACCGAGAAGAGGTGAGCGTCCGCCCGGGCCAGCCCTGCTGTCCCCCTGCAAAGGGACGGCGTTTGGAGCAGGGAAGGGCAAGCCGCCGGCCCTGGAGCTTTACCTGTCAGACCAGCCCCCTACTGCCACCCTGTCCCTGAGCCATCCCTTGTCCCCCCAGCCCTCCCCTTCTCCTTGGGTGCTCTGGCACAGAGGGGTCCCACAGCCCGGGGCGGATGCCACCCCACAGCCCTGTCTGCTGTCCCACAGGCGTTCCCGCTGCCAGGACGTGCTGAAGTCTGACCCGCTCAGCCAGTGCCAGGACCCCTCAGAGGGTGAGCGCCAGCCCCAGCCCCTCCGAGGAGTGCCCAGGAGGGCGGGCAGCATGGCGCTGGGACACCAGTAGCCACCAGCCGCACCAGCACCGTCCTCCTGGATGCTCTGTGCTGCCCGCCCTCCCTGCCTGTCACACAGCTCCCACACAGGGTACTCACCCCTTCCCCTGTCCTGTCCCCCCCACAGGGACCGCTGCCCTGGAGAAGCTGGTTTACGGGGTGGAGAAGAACTCAACCTTCCTCGAGTGCCTGGCGCGCTCCCCGCAGACGACCGTCCGGTGGCTGGTGCGGCACGGCGAGGAGACGGGCCTGAGCGAGGTACAGGGGACGGGGCAGCGGGGACGAGGCGCAGGGGTGGCTCGGTCCCCTGGGACTGACCCACAGCGCTCTGCCTTTGCCCCAGGTGAGGAACAACGGCCATTTCTCGGTGCTGGAGCAAGGGCTGCTGATCCGCCAGCTGGCGAGGGAGGACGTGGGCACCTACGAGTGCCAGGCGGTGGAGCGCTCTTTCTCCCGCCCCCTCACCCGATACAGCCTCCGAGTCATCAGGCAGGAGGCCATGGAGGTGCCACCGTACAAACGGAGCAAGGGGGCCGAGCTGGGAGGGACCCACCAGAGCCCCCGGCCCCGGATTGACCTGCACCCGGGCTACAAGGGCTTCCCGCGGGCCCTGGGGGCGCCGGGCACCAGCCTGGATGTCTACTGCAACGCCCTGCGGCACCAGGAAAGGCAGCGGCAGAAAGCCTGGCACCAGAAGTGGCAGCACCCATCACCAGACAGCAAGAACGGCCGGGTGCGGAGGCACCCCCAGCCCCTGTGAGGGCGCAGAGGGAGCCGGGGCTGCCCGCAGCTCCCTCCTCAGTGTCTCCAGGGCCCTTCTCGCACGCCGGCATCAGCTCCGAGACACCTCTCAGCTCCCCGTGCAGAAACGCCGCGCTGTTACTACCTCAAACCCCGCCAGACCCCGCTGCCTCTCCGGGCGCCCCACGGGGCACGCCAGGGGCACGCAGCCCACCCCGGCTCCCCGGGACTTAAAGCTATTTACACCCTGCAGAATATTTATTCTCCTTGTTTTCCCCCTTAATGACCATCCTTATCAGCAGCAATAATAAGCAGAGAAGGGAAACGGCAGCTCTCACACATGGTTCCCTGACACCCGGCAGCATCCATGGACATCCGTGCACGCAGTGTCCCCGGGCTCCGGAGGCGGTGGGCTCCTCGCTCCAGCCCCAGCCTGTTCCCTGCCCCGGGCGGCTGCGGAGGCGCCAGCGGAGCCCAAACGCCGCTGGAGGCAGTGGGGCACGGCGGCTGCTTGCTGAACCCCGGCTCCGGCAGCGAGGAATTAGGGTTTGCAGAGATGCCCGTGCCCAGCCCAGCTCCCATCCCCTTCAAACCACAGCCCAATTTTAAAATTTTGACATTCATTTTACAAGGGGGGGAAAAAAGAAAAAAAAAGAGAGAGAAAAAACAGGCAGTTATACCAACTTACAATTTATTATTTTTTTTAAAAAAATGACATGAAACACAAGTAAAAATAAATACATCATATAAACAACAAATTGTTCAAAGTCTCTGTTCTGGGAGACCAGGCGAGCGCATCCCGTTCGACAGAGAGAAGAGGGAAGCACATGATCATGCGTGGGGCCAACCGACCGACCCACCCTGCCAGCGATACGCCTCTTTCCAACCACAAAAAGACAGGCCACAAACTAAGGCGGCAGTAAAAATGAAAAGGAGAAAAAAAGAAGAAAGAAAGAAAGAAAGAAAGAAAGAAAGAAAAAAAAAAGAACAGAACCCCAAAACAACAGAAAACCCCAAATGAGACTCAGCGATGGATTCCTTCAGGCTCCTGTGGATCTGCCGGAGACTCCAGCTCTGAGCCGGGTGCCACCGAGGTGGGAGCCACGGAGCAGCAGCGCGGTGGCCGGGAGGCGGCAGAGGATGCTCTCCCTCACTCGCACCGTCGTCCCTGGGAAGGGAGCGCTCGCTCCGAGTTGCAAGGAGCCATCATCTCACTGTACTCTAGCTGGACTACGTTCCCCTCTGTCCCCCCCGCCCCAGCCCCCCCACCCCCCCAGGTCATTCCAAGACCGGATTAACAAAATTCATCCCAGAGTGGCGAGAAACACCATTTGTGAAGGTATTTGCTGTACTTGTCCCTTTTGGCCTGGAAGCCATCCACAAACCGACAGCAATTCTCTTTGCATTCCGCCATTTGCTGACATCATTAAGCCCAAATATACATAATTTTCTAGTGAAGCCCCGTGGAAATCCTGTCCTTTGCTTGCCGGAAGATTTGCTTTCTGTGAGTACCTGCGCCCGCCCCACCAACCGGGGCGGGGGGGCAAACGCGCAGCGGATCCTCCCCGGGCCAGGCTGGGCTGCGTTGCCCCCACCCCACAGCTCCCCCACAAGACGGAGACCGGGGGACACCGCAGCCACAGCCCTCCCCATGCCACCACGTCCCACAGCCGTACCCAGCCTTCACCCGACCGTCCCCAGGAGCGGAATCCCCCCACCCAAGGGAAGGGCTGGGTGCCAGGGTGGAGGGCAGCTGGCCCACCCAAGGCCCCCACGGCTCTGCCCCGGCCTCGGGGCCATGCTGAGAAATCTTCCTTAGTGTCCAAAAACCTCAGCAGAGGGTCCTGCGCTGCTGTCCTCAGCGTCACCTGCAGCCCCGCCGCCAACTTGGCAGCTGCTTCCGTCCGGTTATTTGGAGACAGAAATTCAGCAGCAAAAGAAAAAATTAACCCGTGCAGGGAAAGCCCCCGTTCCAGGCTCAGGAGAACCGAGACGGGACCCTCTGCAGCAGAACCACGTGCTGAAGAGGAGCAGTCTGGGGAGGGCACATGACAGGGAGAGGGAGTCCCATGGGAGAGGAGTTTTAGAGGAGTCCCCCCACCCGGAAAGCCCCTGGCTAACCCGCACGCCCTCGCAGCTCCTGCGGGTGGAGGAAATCCTTCCCACAGCCCCGTGGAAGAGCAGGTGCCTCCGGTCACCTTGGAGCAGCCCCAGTCGCTGCCAGTCCTCGTGGTAGCCCCATGGGGGTCACGGCTCCCTCCACCACCACCTCCCAGCTGGCGCTCTGAGGGGGCCCAGGGGACCCGGACCCTCACCAAGGGGGTGCTCAGGGCTGGCACGTGGGGCAGAGAGGTGCCGCACCGCCCCACTGCGTGCAGGGGGGGCAGCTGGGGCTCCACTCAGGGACACCGTGCGGTGGTTTGCCCTGATCCACGGATGTTTGCCGGCAAGAGGAAGCCCCTTGCAGCAGGTCGCATCCGGGGGCAGCCACACCACGGGAGGGCAGCGAGGGGTCTCCAAGCCCCCATGGCCATGCAGGAGCTGGGAGAGCCCTCACACCTCACCCTGGCGCAGGGAGGTTAACAGATAGCCCTGCGGCAGCCGAGCACCGGCCATCTCCAGCTGCTACGGCCACAGGGCTCGGGCTATGGCGGGGAGCCCTGGGAGGGCATCAGACAGCAGCGTGGGGCTGTGCCAGGGCCTGCTCAGGAAGCCCCAGGTGCTCTCCTGGCAAGGCAAGGAGCAGAAAAAATTGTATGTAGTCATGGGCACCGCATCCAGAGCCACAAACTGCCCCCAGCCCAACCTTCATGCCTCATCCCAGCGCAGAGCCACAGAAAAACCCAGTTCAGAGAGGACTCGGGAGGGTCCCTGGGATGAAGCCCACTACCCTGACCACCACCGGCGAGGAGTGGGGCTGCGGGACGGCTCTGGCGAGGGTCCGCTCACGCTCCGGCCTCCCCCACACGCCCGCGGGTCTCAACACTTGCTACTCTCGACAAGGAAAGCCCCTTGCCTAGGTCCATTTCCCCAAATCCACCGGAAAAAAAAAAACAACTGAGAGCCTCACAGGGATGCAACGGACATCTGGGCAAGCTCGTCATACAATCAGTGTCACAGGGTTGTGCATGAGGCGGACACACAGAGCACAGGAGGGCATGACTCACAGACGCAGCACTGTCAAGTCTTTGGAGAAACTTGCATGAACACCATCAGTTAATTTGCTTTGTTACTTTTGTGGGGGGGTTTGATTTTTATTTCCATGGTGCATCCAAAGACAAGTTGTCCAGCAGTTTGCTCAGAACCCCTCGGTTTTCAACTCCTAGGATATGTTAAAGAAGAAAGCACTATTTTAATGTTTGGTTTTTTAAAAAAAATAATTAAAATAATTTGCATAGCTAAACTGTTGATCTAAGGCTTCTATGAATGGCGTGGTTATGTTTGACAGACAATGTCCATTAAACAGAGAAAGACACCAGGAAAGCCCCGTAACATTTTTTTTTATTATGTTTTTGTAACACACGCGTGCATACACACCCCTCTCTCTCTCTCAGGAAGGGAGGTCCCCATCTTCCAGCGCCCCTTCGATGGAGGATGTCAGGACATCCTGCCCTTTCCTAACACCCAGATGGTCCCAGCAAACAACAGCAGCTGCAGCTTCCCTGGCCAAGGAAGACCCCTACAAGCTACCACTGGATCCAAGGGACATCCCACACAGGCGAGCGCATGTCCTGCCTGGTGACACCCAGATGTGACATGGAGGTTCCTGGATTTCCAGTCTCCATCCTAACGCGTTCACGCACACACAGAGTCACACACACCAAGTCCAGCTGCGCTTGGGTGGCCCCAGCCTCTCCTCAGGAGCCCTGGCAGCGAGGCGAGCAGCCAGCGCGTTTGCTGTCGGGGCCAGGGCCAGCCCCTGCAGAGGCATGTGGCAGAGCAGGCCTGGGCTGAGTCCCACTCCCAGCATGCGGAAAGGCAATTCCCCGGCGGGAGCTCGGCCTTCTCAGCTCTGCGCGCCTCTAAGCCCTCCTCCTCCTCACTGGGAATGAGCACAGGAGGCTTCCACACATGCTCCTCCACCTGCCCCAATGTGACAAGAGGGCTCCATCCTCCCTGTGGCTGCTGCAGAACACCCGGCGCAGCTCCTCCCTGCTCTGCCACGATCCCCCCACGGGGCACATCCAGCCCACGCGACACCGGTCAGCTACAAGCAACCTAAACAGGCTTTTAGGCTACACTTTTGTCAACCGGCTGCTTCTCCCCACACAGACAACCCAACAAGCAACCACTGCATGATGGAGGCCAGCATTTTATTTTTTTTTTAATACGGAATTTAATTTAAAAGTAGAAAGAAAGAGTCCCCCAAACAATAAATATTATGCCTTCATGAAATAAATTAATGTAAAGATTCTGTGCAGGGGGAAGTCGCTCCAATCAGAGATTCAACAGCAACCAGCACTGGGTCCAGTGTCCCCTCCCAACCTTCTCCACTGCCTGGCACTGTTCAGAAGCAGCAGCGAGCCCACCTACCCCCAGATCTGATGGGCCACGGCAGGGCAAGATGTGGCCTTCACACAGCCTGGCAGGGCCACGGAGCCAGGGAAGTCACCAGGATTCCCCTCCAATGGCCACCGAGACAGATGTCTGGGACTGCTCCACTCATCTGGCACACAGAGCTGGCGTCAGACCCACAGGACCAACCTACCTTGGACGGGACTCTCCACAAGTGCCCAGGGGAGGCCCCTGCCAGCGCCCTGCCCTCCTCGCCACCGCACGAGCCTGCCTGGAGCCCTCACACTAGTTTAATGTGAATTTGAAGAGGATGACGAATTGTTTGTGGGGTGTTTTGTTTCTTTTTTTTTTTTTCCTTTTTTTTTTTTTCTTTTTTTTTCTTTCTATTTTTTTTTCTTTTTTTTACATCAATTTCCCCCCCTCCCCAGCCCCCGCCATACATGACATAGAAGACCCCCCCACTCCCTCCCTGGTAAAAACACTTTGTCCCCGACCCTCTGCTGGAGTCGCTCCCCCGGCCCACACCTCCCGGGGCGAGAGAAGTTCACAGATAAGGCAGTTCGTGTGAGAGGGAGCTGGGCCCTGCCAGCGGTCAAGCCCGCGCCTCCAGGCCTGAGAAGGGCAGCGACTCACAGCACCAAGCCTCCCCCTTCCAGACAAGACAGAGAACAGAGACAGACAGACAGACAGAGCGTGGGAGGGAGGCACTCCTATGGTTTGCATCGCTGCTTCCCTCCTCCCCTGGCTCTTGCTCCCCCGGCCCTCGCAGGTCCACTCTATCCCCCTCCCATCTCCCAGCCCCTAATACAATTCAGATCCTTGACAGCTAAAAAAACAACAGAAGAAAATGAAAAGAACAAAACAGCCCCCACGCCACACCCTTCGCATCCTTCTCCACCCGCTGCTGTGGCCCAGAGGGGAAATCCTGACTCCCAAAAAGGTCCTGCAACTTTTCCCTCCTGGCGGAGCTGAGACCGAGCAGGAGCTGGGCCCGTTATTTCCCTGTGATCTCTATAACATCGTCGTCTTTGTCCTCATCATTAGAGCTGCATCCCACCTCTGGGACCTCCTGGGGTTCAAACTGAGGCACCTGGGACCGAAGGAGGCCCCCGGCCGGGTAGCCCGAGTGAGGGGATATGTAGCCAGGGTAGGCAGATGCCATGCTCCTGGGAAGGCTGCTAGGCAGGACGGGGGCTGGGAAAGGAGCAAACATCCTGGGCTCGGGCAGGAGTGACTGCGTGAAGGGAAGCGAGTAATTGGGCAGCACCCCCGTCAGAGAAGGGTTTAGCATGAATGAGGGGACGCTGGCGGTGGCTGAGGTAGCAGCAGAAGAGCTGGCGGTGCCGGCTGTCAGCAGAGGGTCAGTAGTCACAGGGAACACCAGATGAGGGTCTGGGAGTAAATTGGGCAGCTGGTAATAAGAGGAGCCAGTGCCCATGTACAAGGAGTTTCCTGGTTGGGAGGCAAATGGATGGGTTAGGTTGTGGTTTAAAGAGACAGGAGGCATGGCGAACCCACCAGAGACGGGGTACCCGTGTTCGTACGGCTGCACGGACGATGGCAACTGGCGCTTCTTCTGCTGCCTGCGGGCTTGCTCCTCTGGAGCTGACGGTGAGGTTGACTTGCGCTTGTTGCCCCGTAAGTCCAACACCGAGTGGGCATCAACGTGCTGGCTGGTGGCCGGCAGGGCTGAAGACACGGAGGGAGCCATGCAGTGAATCCCCATGCGCTGCTCGGCTCCTCGGGCTGCTAAGCCGGGCGCGTTGTCCATGCGAGCAGGGTGGCCTTGTGCTGCGTTGGTGCTGGGAGAGCTGTGCCGGGACTCCCGGGCAGCCGCTGCCTCCGCATACTGCTGCAGCTCACTGATGATCTCGGGGCTGTCAGGGGATATGGGCCGAGTGAGCTCCTCCGCACTGGGGAGCTGTGGTGATGAGGCACTGTGTCTGCCATTGCTTGTGGACTCCAGCGAAGAGCTCTGGGAGCCTGGAAGCAAGGAGATGGAGCAGGTAAGAAAGATGACCTTGGAGAAAAAGCTGGGGGCCAAGGAGCGAGAGTGGAAAGGAAGGCGAGGATATCATGGGAAGATTGTGGGGTCAGCTCCGAACACAGGCGTGATGGAAGGCAGCCAGGGAACACTGCCCAAGCCACTTGGGGAGAAAAGCATATGAGGAAGCCTCACGCAGCACTCACAAACCCCTACCTGAGGCAGCTGTCCGACGGTCTTCATTGCCCTTCGGCTTCCCAGTGGTCCGGATAGCAAAAATCCGCCCGTCGCTGGTCCGGATATAGGTCCCTGGAACAGAGGCAGAACAACTTCATTCACAGCTCCCGTGAGGCTGCCCAGGCAGGAACAGGGGAGCACTGGTGCATCAGGCCAGCCCACAGATCAGGCAGGGAGATCAGTGGGGGGCTTCTGCCCCTTCCTCACTCCTCATTTCCACCCTTTCAGCTTTCCCGGGTTGGAGCTCACCCCCTCCCAATGTGCTGCCAGTGGGAAATGTGGAACTTCATGCTTGGGACTAAGTTTGCTCTGGGAGCACCGGGAAGGGTTTGGCCGCCCCAGTACATGCAGTGGGCGTTGTGAGAATGAGACACCCAGCCATGAAGTTCAACAGCTCCTCTCAGAGGCAGCAGCAGCTGCAACAGCCCTGAAGCAGCAGCTACAACAGCACACCCAAAGCATGGGCTGCAACAGAGCCACCGCAGAGTCCAGATCTCCTCCCCTTCTTGCTTCTTTTCCTCTCAAGGGAGTGATTCATGCTTTTACATCCTTTTCTTTCCTAATTAGCACTGGCTAGGACCCTATCCACAAGTCTTACCCAAGAGAGACTTACCTTTTGTCCCTCGGATGATGTGGATGCTCTCGCCAGCACTGATTCTTGCCTGTACATCAGTGGATGTGTTTGTACCCGGAATCACAATATCTGGCAGTGGGGAAAGAAACTATTAGAACAGCGTCTGTGAAAGTACACACCAGCCACAGTCAGGAGCAGGGAGGTGCACCACCAAACCCCTTTGCTTGCTGTGCAGTTGTCTTTCCTATGCACTGAGCTAGAAGTAAACCCTGGGTTTATTTCTGAGCAGCACAGGAAGGCAGCAGAAGCTCCAAGGAAGCAAAAGCCACACAGCTCTGGCACAGTATCTCCCCAGTCCCAAAAAGGACAACTGGCGACAGTATTGCAGGCCCTCTCACAGGGATTTCACTCCCAACAACTCGCCAGCCCCATGCTCCATGACCCTTGCACACCTGCAAGGAAAGTACTGCAGGTACAAAGGAACCACTCAAATGCAGCGAGGCAGTATCAGTGTCTCTCACGCCTGTCTGCCCACAGCCCACGTGGGCATCAACAACTCATCCTGCTTTCTCAATTCACCATGGGCACCACGACTCAACTCACTGTGAGCAGCAGCAACTCACCTGTGGTGGTGACAATCTTCTGCACAAAGACACCGGCTCGCTGTAGATAGTTGATGGGGAAGTTGACAGCAGGGTTGGAACTTGAGGTTGATCCTGCGCTACCCATGGGGACATGCCGGGGCATCATAGGAATGGGGGTGGATTGAACTGGGCGGACGCTTGCCACTGGCTTGTCCTCCCCCTTGAGGGCTGGTCGCCTAGCGAGAGAGGAGGGAGGAAAGTGCAGTGCGTCCCCGACAGGGTTAGATGTCCTCTGCCCCCTTATTTCATGTCTGCAGGATGGGAGGAAGGAGGGGGGAGGCAGGTACTCACCAGTTTCTCTGGCTAAAGGCAGGGATGCTTGTCAGGCTCTGGTCACTGGCTGGGTAATACTGTGCGTAGGACGGCCGGGTGTAGGGGACGGATGCTCGCTTTTCCTCCTCATAGCTCTTCTTCGCTGCTTTCTTCTCTGCCTTGGTCAGCTTGTGCTCCTTCCGGTCGATCAGCAGTGACTCATGCTGAAAAGGCTCCTGCAACCCCACAGCACTGAGGTTTTGACACCAACACACCACAAGAGGGAACCAACATGCCCTAAATGGCAGCCACCCGGTCCCTGCATCACTGCCATCTCCATCCCAGGCTGGAGCAGGTAAGAGGGGAGCTGGGAGGCAGAGATGGGCATGGCAAAGCATGTACGGGTCACGCTGTGCATGTGACCAGGGCTCAGCTTGAAGAGTGACAGAATCAGCTAAGCCATTGCTCACCATCGCTAAGCCTGCCCAGCCAGGGCCATTGCTTACCATGAGCACACAGCAAAACCCACTAGCCAACGGCCAGGCTAAGAGTGCAAGCACGGAGCCTGCCCAGATGTCACACAGCCACCCGAGCCCCACAGCACCCAGCCACAGGCCCACTCTGCAGCATCACCCTACCAGTGAAACCCTTCACAACACAGGCAAGTGCTGGCTGTCCCAGCTTTGTTTTAAAGCCACCCCAGGAAGACAGCTGGGAGCAAGCTGGGATATGCCACCGCAGCCCTCCTGCCCAGCACCAAGTTGAAGAAAGAGGTGCCCTACAACCTGCCCCCAAACTTGTCCAGGTCAGACGTGGCTCTAAATGTGTAGAAGATATTGCAGGGAAGGGCAGGGCTCTCAGGGCCCTCTCTAGAAGATTTTTTTACCTATTCCCACCAGCACACAGATGTGTCCTTCTTGCTACCATGTCCCCATCACACAGACAGGCTCCTCTAGACCTCCTCCTGCCTGTGCCTTGCTGTGCCAGCAAGAAAGCAGGTTGGTCTTACCTTGGTGATGAGGTGAGGATACTTGAGACAGGCTAATTGTAGAACAGACTCCTTCATCTTGCTTGGATTGAGGGAGAGTTGAGCTGGGTCGGATTCCTCTTCCACAAAATGCAGCAGGTTCTCCACCTCCCTTCGGGTGAAGTTCAGCACTGGGTTCAGATCATCCACCACCCGATCTGGAAAAGAGAGGGAACAGAGTGAGCAGAGAAGGGAAGAGATAGGTACTGGTGCCTGCTGCCCTTCCTACACTCCTGTCCTAACAGAGCTCCCTCCTTGCAACATGCACGATCCTCAGAAGCCTTCTGTAAATGTCAGGGCCGGGAGAAAAAGTCATCAGCCATGTTTCAGAGATGAGGCTGTTTGACCAAGTCAGGCTGACAAATGCCTTGTGCTCCAGACTGCACAGCAATGCAGTGCGGGTCACTGAGCTCCTGGCACGCAGGAACATGAAGCTAATTACGGATGGTGTCCTACTTCACATCGCAAGGCTGAAAACATACAAGCCCTGGGAGAGAACTGCAGCCAACATCAGTATGTGCCCTCCCACAAATCCCACCAAAAAGGTGCTGAAATTTACAGAACTCCGAGTCAAAACAGAACTTCCAGAGTCAAAAGCTCAGGAAAGCAGCCACAGTCCCTCTCTCTCACAAGAGCCTGAAAGTTTTCTTTTCCTGCACACAGGGTGAATGGGAGCACATGGAGAAAACATCTATATCCAAGACTCTCCTGGGAGCCAGGCCAGCTGCCAGGGGACTCCACCTCAAGCGCAAGACAGCATACTGGGCTGCTGCCTCTGGAGTTGGGTTTCGAGACAAAGAAGGACACAGGCAACAGTACTCTTTCTGGGTCACCACAACCCTCAGCTGCATGCTCTACAAGAGCAGCTCGACAGCTGGCCAAGCCAGCACAAAAGATACTTTTGGTACAAGGGCAGGTCAGAACTGGATGAATTCATTATTCTTGGCTCCTAAGTAAGCACTGTAAGTCAAAGGTATCCATATATATTTTGTTGTTTTGTTTTTTGGTTGTATTTTTTTTTAATTTGGCTATTTTCCCTCTCTTGCTGCTGGAAAAATGGAGGTACAGAGCTATTTAACTAAGTAATGCCCAGTTTAAGACAAGTAACGCCCAGGCACAGGGGAAAATGGGATGAGCATCTCCCAAGCCCCTAGTCTCCCCTAGTAACCAGGAGAGTGGCGAGGAAGATAAATGGCTATATATTGGACTGGTAGCTCTACAACCCCTACTGCTCTGCCTTGCATTTCTTACAGGGTCTCATGTCACCATCGACTCATAAACATCAAACATAGGCCTAAGATAACACGTCTGTCATTTCTTTGGCTGTTTGATTTTCAACCTTAAAAAAATAAATATTATGAAACCCACGGAAACAGGACTTGAAGGAGCTAAAAGGAGCGAAATCCAGGAGCGAAAGCCAAGGGCAGAGCACCATATCCACGCTTACCTGACATGCCCTGCTTGGAGATCTGACGGTCATAGATCTTCTTCTCAAGGGTGTAATCGGAAACCAGTCTGTAAATGTGGCACGGCTTCTTCTGCCCGTAGCGATAGACTCGGCACACGGCCTGGGCATCATGGCACGGGTTCCAAGAAGCATCAAACACCACCACTCTGTTTGCTCCAATGAGGTTGACACCCAAACACCCAGCACTGAAAATTAAAGTCAAATTTCAAATTGACACCTTAGTCAGTTTTCACAGTTTCTAGGCAGGGACAGCCATCACAGCCAAGAGTCCATGTGGTGTCTATGGGAGGTTCCCTCCAGTCATACAGGCAACTTCAAACCCATGTTTGGTTTCCAAGACTGTTGCTAAATTGTTGCAGAGGACTAAGGCTAAAATCCTACACCCTTGGGGAATTCAGAAGCAGATGGCACTATCATCTCATAGAGACCTGAGAGCCCACTATGAAGGTATTTAAGAACTGAAAACCCATATGAATACAGAGCATCAGCATGAGACCTCCACTGTGCCCTTCTGCTCCAGCCAACTTACCGTGTGGACAAGAGGAACAGCCAAACAGAGGCGTTGCTGGGGTCATTGAACTGGTTAATCAGTCGTTCCCTTTCCGAGGCAGAGGTGCTGCCATCCAGTCCTGAGAAGGAAATTAAGGACACATCTAAAAGCTCTGTATGTTTGGGGGAAAATCCCATCAGAACAAAACCACTTCCCAAACACTGAGTTTTGGCACTGGTTCCCAACCAATTCCATGTCTTCCTCAAGTCATGCACTCCAGGACCTCAACCACATCACTCTGTACCTCTGATTTGCTCAGCCAGGCAGGTGCAGTGCAGCCAGCCAGGTTGGGATTTGTACAACTGAAAGACCAAGCGAAACATTACTCAAGCTTGGCAAGGCCAAGTCTGAGAGTGCTACAACACACCTAGCCCATAAGGCTCCATATCAGGCAAGACAGACAGCAAGCAGGAGCAGCAGGCACAAAGGCCTCGTGTATGCTGGAAGCTTGAGGTACCAAGAGAAAGCAAAATTGTGAAAGCCTTTGGCAAAACCCCACAGACTGGATCTGAGCACAGAGAGTACAGGTTTAAAGGAGAGCAGGGAGGTACCATGTCTCTGCTCCTGGGCAACAGCTTGCTTCTGGCAGCTCTATAAAAATCAGGAACACCATATCCACCACTCCTGTCAGTCCTGGCCTATGAAGTAGCCACACAAAGCAACAACCCATGCCAGAACAAGATTTAAAGCTGGGGAAGAGAGGAGGAGGAATTCACAGCCCCAAGCTAGTGAGAGCATTCCACAGTGATTCTGGTTTGGGAAGTAAGATCTAGAAAATAGCCAAACAGGAAGCAAAAAGTATCTTTTACAACTTAAAAAAGCACTACTGTCTAAGTGAGACTTTAAAGACGTCTAACATCTTCCAAGTAAGATGTCAAAAAAAGGATTTAGAAATTATTAGTTAGTTGCTATCAAATTGACACTGTCTTCCCAAGCAAGTGAAGTAAGAACAATCCGAATGAGACATCATCAAAAGAACGCTTCTGAAGAGCATTTTCACACCCAGGGACAACTACAAGAAGATGGTGGGTGAGTTTCAGGAATTAGTCTGTCACAGAGGATCAAAGTGTGTCACACCAAAAGAGAAGAGGACTGGTTGCACTCACTGTAATAGTTGATGTTTCGGACCCAGTTGTGAACTCCTCCATCTGAGCCTGGAGGACTCGGCATTGGTCTCTTTGCCAAAAACTCTTCAATGACAGATAACGTGGACAAGCTCTGGCTGCAAAACCGAGATCTCTATTCAGGAGAAAGCCCCCATCGCAGCAAAAGTGGAGTATCAGAACTCCTCCCCAACCATGACAACACTGACAGTTGTCAAACCCTGTTTGTGGCAGCACACCTCTCACTAGTAAATGCAATAGTGGCAGAAGTATAAAACTCATGAAGGAAAACCAGGATCTAATACAACAAAGGGGAACTGCCACACCACTCACCCCGTGTAACAACCTCCTAGTACCAGGAGGGGTTCAACTACTCCAGCATTTAGTGACTATAGGATCAACTGTTGATACTTTGCTTACCTGAAGACCAAGATCTTGTCTCCAAGCTTCACGCTTTCCTCAATTAGGTGGAACAGTAACACCATCTTGGGTGAGTTCTCCAAGACTCCAGTCTGATAATCACACAAGATGTCTTTGGCCTACAGAGAAATGGGAGACTATTATAGTCATTGCAGACAGGTTATATACATCCAACCAGGTCCAGGTGACAATGTTATTCCCAACTACTGCTGCTACCTCCTATTCCAGAAGCTCCAAATGACAAACGTCTGGAGTATGGGTGCATGAGCATCCTCTTAACCTCTCACGACTCTACGTCATCTCAAGAACTCTCCTCCAGCCCACTAGATTTACCACCATCTTATCTAGATTAAACTTCATGCCAACACCTTTTTTAGAATAAGGAAGTCCACAGACTTTTTCATCAGATGAAAATAATGGTATAAAAGAGAGTTGCCTGCACTCCAGCCTCACGAGAGTCCCAAAATGCCTACCCAGTGCCAGGCAGACATGCTTATCAAGATGCTCTGTGGCAGAGAAAAAGGATGAGAAATACCCAACTCTCGAACAGAAGAGTCTTTTCTATGCCATAGTTCAGAAAACTGACCTAACAAAAAGAGGTACAATCTTTCAGAGTAAATATCTAGTCTGTGTTTATCATAACTCTCCAAATGAAGAGTTTTCCAGCAGCGGTACTCACCCACTCATACGTAACAACCTGATTTGCTCTCTCCTGAAAGGGGTTGAAGCCAACACTCTGGAGGAACTTGCTATTGGTAGCTTCTCCGACTGGTGATGCCATAGCATTACTCTCTGTTTTGACTTTAATTCCCTGAGGCTGGCAGCGGGAATTAGTGCTTGCTGTGCCAAGGTCATCCACATCCAAATCCTGCTCATTTGCCAGATTCTCCTTTTGCAGGGCTTCATACAACACATCTGGATGGTTCCAGATCTGAAGGAGTAAGAAATGAAAGTGGTCAGGCCTGCACTGGCCTGCTCCCTGCCAATGACTGTGGATTGAAAGCCCCCACAGATATTCAAAGGAAAGAACTAATGCTTTGATCGCCTCATCACCATCCCCACATGTAAGGCACTGCAGAGAAACCCAGTCTGACTGCATTAAGGTAGAGAAAACAGAAGACAAGACCCTGCCGTGACACAAGGTACGAACCCTTTAAACCAAGGCTCTCCTGATTTTAAAATTGCCAAATTCTTTCCTTGAGAACTAAACAGAAGGCCACTATGCACCCCACAAGGAACCAAGACAGAGGAGCCGCTTGTTTGCATTGCAGCAGGTAAATGGTTAGGGTATCAGCCCAGCACCCGTTCAGCTGATGGCTGCAGGTTTCCTCTACAAATTTGAACAAGACATTTAACTTTCCTGCACCCCAGTTCTGGAAGTGGGCACAGCAATTCTGCTGGGCCATTGCAGGGCACTCTGGGGAAGGAAGATGCGCCTGGCCAACCACACTTTTATCTCCTGTTTTCACTCATATTCCTGCCCTTTCCCTTACACACTAGAATATTTATTTGCAGCTCCTGCCAAAACCTACCTTGCAACAGACACAGAAAGCTTTGAGTGGGTTCAATCCCAGCCAGCCACTGTTGCCTGCATCTCGGAACCGGTTCATGAACTCCGTATAAAGGGCCCGCTGGATCTTTGAAAGACGTACCAAAATGACGTGTTCTTCCTTAGATGGGAGTTGAACCTTCAGCACATTGTGGCCTCGCCTGTGGGGGAAATAAAGAGAGAGACATAAACAGAGGGAAGGGAATTTCCATTCTGATCTCTCTGTGGTTGCCTGTGGGGTAAGATTTTGACTTCTTGCCCATCTGGCTGCAGGGAGAAAGCCCTCTAGTTGCGTGCTTCTCTAATGCATGACACTTCCGAGATACTCTCCCTGCAGCCAGTCACAGACTGTAAGCACAATTACAGAGATCTGAATGTTACGATCTTCTAGCACAGGTCACAGTGTTAAGAGGGTGATGAAAGTCCTGTTTTCCACGGCAGTTGAAAAACAGAAATAAGACCTAAGGTCTCTTTTTAGCTTTGCCAATGACTAAGACACTCCATTCAAATCACTGGTCCAGCATCTTAGAACCTTCATCTGATAAACAAAGCTGATTTGTTTCCAGAGTGGTGCAGACACTGTCACTTTCCATAACTGAGGGTTCTACCTTGGGTAGAAGATGTCAGAAAGCACACATCCAAATTAACTATTAAGACATGAAAATAAACCTGAGGTCACTCTGGTGCAGTTAGACGTGTTGTTCTCCATTATCAGAGTCTGTAGTACCAAAGCAAACCCACTTTAACTCTACCCCCAAGACAAAACGGACCCATAAGGACCACTTTGCAGCTGACAGATTGAACAAGACAGAGATTCTGAGAGAAATATGCATCTGCTAACCTAAGAATCTCCTCTGTGGTCTTCTCTGTATGCTTAAGATCCTCACACAAAGGCAGATAAGGTACCTGTTTAAAACTCAAGCCTAAAAAGCTGGATTGATGCGGGGAGGCCTACTGTATGACGTTCAACAAGGCTGGGTCCTGCCCGTGTGACACAACAACCCCACGCAGCGCTACAGTCTTGGGGCAGAGTGGCTGGAGAGCTGCCCGGCAGAAAAGGATCTGGAGGCATTGGTTCACAGCTGGCTGAATAGGAACCAGCAGTGTGCCCAGGAGCCCAGGTAGCCAAGAAGGCCAACAGCATCCTGGCTTGTATGAGAAATAGTGTGGCCAGCAGGACTAGGGAAGTGATTGTCCCCCTGTGCTCAGCAACTCATAAGGCCGCACCTCGAATACTGTGTCCAGTTTTGGGCCCCTCATGACAAGACAGACACTGAGGGGCTGGAGCGTGTCCAGAGAAGGGCAATGAGGCTGGTGAGGGGTCTGGAGTCTGGAGCACAAGTCCTGTGAGGAGCGGCTGAGGGAGCTGGGGGTGTTCAGCCTGGAGAAAAGGAGGCCGAGGGGAGACCTTCTCGCTCTCCACAGCTCCGTGAAAGGAGGGTGTAGCCAGGGGGCTCAGTCTCTTCTCCCAAGTAACAGGTGAGAGGACAAGAGGAAACGGCCTCAAGTTGTGCCAGGAGAGGTTTAGATTGGATATTAGGAAAAATTTCTGCACTGAAAGGGTTGTCAAGCATTGGAACAGGCTGCCCAGGGAAGTGGTTGAGTCACAATCCCTGGAGGTATTTAAAAGACATGCAGATGTGGTGCTTAGGGACGTGGTTTAGTGGTGGACTTGGTAGTGTCAGGTAAATGGTTGGACTCGATGATTTTAAGGGTCTTTTCCAACCAAAATGATTCTATGATTCTGTAAGGCAGCATGATTAACTGTACTGCATAAACGCAGCAAACAAGCAGGCTAATTTAGGATGAAGGAGCTGTTTGCACGGACCACATCATTAAGAACTCCTTGTGGACTCACCGCTGCACAAAGCCTTCCAGCAGGCTATGCAGGACATGACTGCGATACCTCATGAGACGGACATCTTGAGGGGTGCTGTCAATGCACTGCCCGTTCAGGATAGGGCGCTCAAACATGTTGCTGAATTCCTGCCGTGAGCCTAGAAAGTCAGGCCGGACAAAGTCTACCATGCACCAATACTCAATGAGGTTGTTCTGGAGCGGGTAGCCGGTCAGCACCACCCGCCGGCGGGAACGGATGTTCTTCAGGGCCTGCGAAGTGCTGGCATGGCAGTTCTTTATCCGGTGTCCCTCATCACAAATAACCACATCTGGGCCAGGGCGAGACAAAGCTTTCTCAATCCCTGAGGATAAGGAACATTAAGTGTTAGTTAGAGATGAATAAGACAAAGTTCCGGTTTTATACGGTCACCAACTTCACAAAAAAAAAAAAAAAAAAGGAGGGTAGTTCTGTGTCCTAGTTTGAGGTACGTTCTGAAAGACAAATAAAGCAGTATTCATGAGTGGCAGAGAGCAAGGCTGATTCAGGAAACAAAATGTGACTAGACACTAGCTCCAATTTAGCATAATGTGGTAACGACCAGACATGAATGTCCCTTGATTTCTGCTCAATGACCTGCACTGCATCAAGTTCGGTGTCTTGCATCAGATCAGACTGGCAAATCTCACACAGACAAAGCCCCAGGTTCGGTGTATTGACTTCCATGCTCACTTGCAGCTATTGCAAGAAATTAAAGACTCGACCAAAGCTCAACAATCTTCTGTCTCCAAAGACACAATCCTGCCCAGCAAAGTTTGATCACATCAGGGATGCTAAGAGCAAGTTATAAGTTGTTTCCCTGTGCTGCCAGAGTTGATAGCCATCTGGACAACAGGATCACACTTTCTCTCTCTCAAGCACTGGCCTCCCACCTTTCAGAAGCTCTTGCTGCCGGTCTTCCTCATCCAAGTCAATAATGACAGGGCCAGCTTGTTTCTTTGTTTTCTTCTTCCTGCCAGTGGCAAAGGACTTCTTCAGTGAGAGGAGACGGTACATCTCATATCCCATCAGCAGCACACCACCTTCTATCACCCAGTCATTCACCACCTTTGCACGTGCAGCTGTTGTCCTGCAAAACAAACAAACCAATTAAACTGTAAGCTTTATCTCCAGCGTCAGTCTGAACAACTGGACTGGAGTCTGCTGAGAAGAGAGAGCTGTTCAACTAATTGAAGTACTTTCTTGCATCAAACCAGACAGAGGAATACAATGAAGTTTCTTTGGGAGACAATCTGGTACAGAGAAGAAAAAAGCCTTTTATGTGCCACAGGTAGCAGAGTTGAGAATGAGAAATCCTTACAGGAACTGAGCTGTAGAGGTTTGTCGTGTACAAAAACATATCAAACTGGAGAGCATCCTTTTTAAAGAGACAGAGGCAGTCTTTCAAAACGAGCTGCTAATGTACATGGCTGTAATCATCTAGTCATTTATCTCTTGTTGTGGTCTCTTCCAGTGTTGTGTCCCTCGACTATTCCTTCCCTGCAAGCCCGCTCAGAATTGGTTCAGATCAAGACACTGTCCCCACTCAATCCTCCCAGAGCACACCAGATCCCATCCAATAGTAAGCACATGACTGGAGTAGCATCAGCAGATTCAAAGTACATTCCACCCAGAAGGTGAAGACCTCAGAGAAGTGCATGAACGTAGCCAATGAACTGAGAGTTCCCTAGGATCCCCACACTATCCTGATCCATGCAAGAAAAATGACCCAGAAAGAGGCAGAGATCCACGAGGCAAGTATACACTCCAGACCAGGCTATAATCGCAACCACTGATTTCTCCTGGACAAGGCGGCTTTGTATAACTTGACAGAATTCCTTACGGAGAACAAAAGCCACAGTGTCAGGTAGAGGAAACCCTAAGTGTGTGAACAATCTCAGCAAAAAAAAAAAAAAGACCAACCCACATTTAAAATACAAAAGACACATGGAATCCCAGGACTCTGACAGGACTAGCAGTGTACCACCAGGAACAAACCATAGCACTTCTGCTCCTCTCTGCAGAAGTAACTCTGTCTCTGGAACTGGGTTCCTGATCTCAGCATACACAGAAGAACAGAAAGGCATGTCAGCAGCGTGGGGAGGAAGTATAAGATATAAATACTGAATGAAAGAGACAGCAAGTCTCTCACAGGTACCAAAATCCTCCCCTCAAGACAGCATCCACAACAAATGCAGAGTGGGAAAGATCTGGGAGTCGAGGGCGCAGAATTAGCTCAAATTAAACAGTGTGCAACAGCAATTCTGATAACAGTTCCATAAGATGCAGCCCAAGAGCCCAAAAGGGCTTTTACTGGCACCTACTTGTGTTCATCATTCAGGATATGGACTTTGAAGGTGCGGGGCTGGACCTCTTTGGAGTTATAATCAGCAGGAAGGTTTTCAGGTGCTGGGAGCCACATGTTGAATTCTGCTAGCCAGTTTTGGAGCGTATTCACCTGAAAAAGTTAGCCATGGAAGGATTAAAATCCGATTGAGTCGCTCTGGATTTAAGAGCAAAAATGAGAACGGGGAACAACACTCAGCTGCGCCCGGACAGAAGCAGCAGGCCACAGCATGCAAACTCAGAGACACACGGAACGAAAGAGAGAGAAGAGCAGCAAGGCTATGATGGAGCGTGACATGAAACAGGACACTATTCAGTCTTCTCTACGCAAAGAAAGAAGTAGCGCAAGGAAGCCCTCAGCCAGCCCTTCACATAGCTACTTACAGGTACAATGGCAAGAACAGTCTTTGCCTCCGTGTGCCGAAAAAGTACATCCAAGAAAGAGATGACCTGTATGGTCTTGCCCAGGCCCATGCTATGTGCTAAAATACACCCAAACCCACTGCTGGTTTTAAATCTCTCCAAGGACTCGACCAAGTTGTCATACAGGAATCGGATCCCGCCAATCTAGACAGAAAAGTAGAAAAAGTATTAGAATAGTGGAAGAAAAAACAACCCAAGATGGGTATGTACTTACAGAGTGGCACGCACATTAGGATTGCATAAACCATGAAAATATAAAGGGGATATTTTTAAGTTCACTACAGTACTCTAAGCTAGGGAAGGCTGAGAAAGCTTTAGATACTCATAAAACTTCCTGAGAATATAACAATAAATCAAAATTAATTTTTAGCCAGAGAATCTCAATTGGGGTTGGTTAGTTTGTGTATAAATGTATTTTTATTTTTCAAATGTTCATCTAAATATACAAAGGTCTGATGATAACAATAGCAAAAGTTACATATAGCTCTGGCCTTCCTTTCATTTGTCCTTGTCATTTGAGTGTCCACAACAGCCATCACCGCAACCAGACAGGTCACAGAGCTCACCAAAGAAGTTCTGCTGAGATTACAAGGCAGGCTTGCCCGAATTCACTGTATTTTCAAGGCTAATAAAGCCTACCTGATGAGGTTTTACTGCATGTGCAAGCTGGGGAGCCAGGAAAATGTCCTCCTCATTTGGTGGATGATTGATGTTGACAATGACTTGCCCCAGAGCATCTGACTGATTTAAGGCATCATTCACATGAGAGCCACTGCTCTCTTCACTGCCATCCTCTTCCCCTTCGTTGCCAGAGTCACTGCTGTCCACAATTTGGAGGGCATCATCCTCTCCTGAACTTAGCTCAATCACTTCTGTAACGTAACCAAAACAGGAAAGAATAAGGGCAAAGGTTAACTTGACATCTTGGGGGTTTATCATCCATGGAAAAAAAAAAAAATCGTAACGGGAAAATAAGGCTACCACCTTTTGCAATTCCACACTGGCCTAATAACCTATTCTGAATAAGCAGGCACAATACAGGCACACATCAGGCCCGTCAGATCCGCATATAAAAGCATGAGTTTCCACGGGTTTCCCCATGTTTCAGAGAACACTAATTTGGGCTGACCCAAAAAGAACAGAGACAGTTTCTGTAAGAGTTTTACCTTCTCCTCCGTATGTTCTCTTAATTCCCAAACTCAGACAAGCATTTTACTTGTTGACACGGTCTCTAAGGACCGCCAAGGAAATCAGGCAGAAGTACTCTATTGGAGTGGCATAAAGGAATCAGTTTAGATCCGTGTGGGACAAGGGACACAAACTCCACTTTCAGCTGCACATGTGAGTACTTCGATGCTCCTTTTATATACAGCAGATGATGCTACATCTCATGTAAGCATTCTTCAGCAGAGCACTGAGCAAAATTAAGTGCATTTACAAAGCAGAAATAAACACCAGTTCACAAGAGTGCCTGAGAGGCCAGGGTATAAATGTCAGTTTAGGACTCAAAGGTCAGAAGTGGCCATATATTTTAAAAAACCAATAGGCCTACAAAAACCTGAAGTTACTCACTACTGGAGCATCTGACTAGATGAAAACGGGAGGCTTGTGGCTAAATAAACAGCATATTGTGAGAAGACCAGGCTGAGGCGATTGGTCACTTACCATCTTTAATACTATTTTTTCCTTTAGCATCATCTTCACTGCCACTGCTGGTACTATCTAGGCAGATCACTTCCTCAGCCAGGACCTGAGGGGGGAGCTGAGTAGCCTCTGCTGTTCTGAAAACGATGTCCTCTACAAACATAAATTACAAACAATAAGTAATTCATAATAATGGGGAAGGAGACAAAATTGTTCAGAAACCAGACAGTATTTCCTTCCACTTTTGCTCCAGTAACTTAGCCCTGGAATTTTCCATAACAGACTCTCACTGTCTACAATACTGCTATGACTCAGCTTCCTGGGTCACAATCTCCTCCTTTCTCCATTGCCGAAACAATAGCCCATTGCTGATGGCACCCTCTCCATTGCATGCCCTGACTGGGGCACACTGACCATGCGACATATTAAAGACCCACCCCCTTTTTTTTTTTTTTTTTATTCTGTTTTATTGAGGTCTGATAAATAAAAGCTGGTTTTCACCCAGCAGAGAAAGTATCAACTGCTGAAGGGATGATAACTGCCCTTTGTTAGCAGGGACACTGTAATAATTATATCCCACAATATCATAAGCAACTTCTGCTGATCAAGACCGTTTGTTTGTATGTAGTGCCATGTGGGGAGAGAGGCAAGCTCAACAGGGCCAAATAAGCACCGCTGCAGTGACTCAGCAAGCAACGATGTTCTTCTGGGGCTGCAACCTACTCTGCAACAGTTAATGTGCTTTAAATAGCTCTTATTCCTTCCCCCCCCATGTAAAATGTTTTGAACTCTTGCACTTAAGGGAGAATATACATTTTTCTCAAGAGGGAAAGTCAACTCAAGAACTCCTTACCCCCGACACAACTTCCAACTGCACTTCTCTGCCATTTACACCAGTCTGAGAGGCTGTGCTATAAACTACATCACTGAAATGATCCAGATTAGAAGAGAATGCAAGATGACATATTCACCGGAAGACATAACCATTTATACTGCCTGCTATTTCACTGCTTGCTGAAACATGCAAGAAAGGACAAGGTTACATCACGAACATATGTACACCCAGTCTACTGTTTCACTATCCCTAATACCAGACCCACGCGTTACCAGACCATTCACAGTACGAATATGATCTGGACCAAGGACATGACATTTCTGTCAAGTCTGTTTGTTTAAGCTTCTATATCAGTTGGAAAGAGAGACAGACCTATTCGAACATCCCACTTACACACAATTAACTTGTCAAAACATCTAGTTACATGTTTTGACGTCTAACTAGATGTCTTATATGTGGTGTTAAGGGATATGGTGTAAGGGAGAACTTCGTAGAGTGGAGTTGATGGTTGGACTCGATGATCCCAAGGGTCTTTTCCAACCTAAATGATTCTATGATTCTATGATCTTCAGCAACAGTTACCTGGCACCTTTCACCATGTAGGCACAGCATCTTGATTCAGAACTAGCTCAGAAGCGGAAGGGACTACACTGAACCAACAAGGGGTTTGGAACTGTCCTTTCAAGAGTTTACACTTGAAAGTTCAAGCGCAGTATAGAATCATAGAATGGTTTGGGTTGGAAGGGACCTTTAAGGCCATTTACTCCAATGCCCCTGCAATGAGCAGGGACATCTTCAACTAGATGATGTTGCTCAGAGCCCCATCCAGCCTGACCTTGAATGTTTCCAGGGATGGGGCATCAACCACCTCTCTGGGCAACCTGGGCCAGTGTCTCACCACTTTCAGCATAAAAAAATTCTTACTTATATCGAAGTCTGAATCTACCCTCTTTTAGTTTAAAACCATTATCCCTTGTCCTATTACAGACAAGCATGGCACTACCTTCTTCATTCAGCTTCTATCCTCAAAAATCTTGCTTTGTGTGGCATCTCCCACTGCTTACCAGGAAGAAACTCTAGGGGTACAGTTGGGATAGTGGCTGGATAATCCTTCCGCTGCTGCTCTAACCGTTTCCTTCTCTCCAACTCTTCCTGCTGGGCTGCTTTTGTCACAGCTTCCAGTTGGTCCTCACGCAACAGCTTTCTGAACACAGGAGCAAACAGAGAAACATAATGTGGTTACACTCAAACAATTTCTTCCAAAAACCTGAATGGCCATGCAGCTGGCTCAAAAGCTGATTGACAAGCTCCAGGTAGTCTGTCAGCCGCACAGATGAGGAACATCATCACCAAAAGCTACAGACAAATTCTATAGCTTTTTCAAGACTGTTCTCCCCATCTACAGGTAACACTACCGTTACTCAAGGAAAAGACAAAAGTTTGACAGAAGCAAAATAATGAAAGGAGGAAAAACGTGAGTGGGTAAGTATATACTTAGGTTATCACAGACTAGTTCTTCTGTCTAAAAGGGTGTTATATATTGCTATGTGGCTGTTATTTATTGCTACACAGTTTATAAACAGAAAATGCACAAAGTCAAGCAAAGAAGATATATGGGAAGAAAAGGCATCAATTGACCCACAAAAAGTCATCACCCTGATTCTCCTCCGATACAGTATTTTCAGTAACTAGGACCTCTGATGGCTTTAACAATTGTCTCAAAGGATGCTCTCAGAGCACCTTACTTTTACAGGTAATTTTCATTACATCCAAAAGTTGCTTTTCTCCCACTTCAGGTTCACATGTGCAGCCCTGGAAAGGAAGGCTCTTTTGCCAGGGCAGAGGTGCAATACAAGCAGTGGTAAAATCCAGCTCCCTCAAACTAGCCTTTAAATCCACCCAACCCCACACTGCAGGGATACCGCCTCCATTCTAACGAAGTCTCAGTTTCTAAGGCCCACTCAATGCTCATTTCTTCGGCTTTAAGAAAAATCAATCTGCACAAGCTTAAATATGAACCCAAGACCACCAGCACGCTACGTACAGGGCAAAAGAGCCACTTGCTGCCACAGGACTTCCTGCTCCATCATGACTCCTCCGAGCGTTTTAGATCCCCTTGAACAAAATTTCCTAGTGAATTACCACCTGACAACCCGTCCCAGAATGTATGTGGTGACTTACACAACCAAACAATTACTGCTTTATAAAATTCAGGTGAAATTGATTTCCGTCATTTCAGTCACCAGTCACAGCATCAGCATTCCTGCCAACAAATACCCAGGATAATAGAAGGAAAGACTATATTTTAGGCTGTTTGCAATAGGATCCTCATCAGCAGATATCTGAAACTGGATATTTACTTAATGGTGGTGCTGTTTTTCAGTTACGTGTCTTAAAAGCCAGCAGCAACTACACAATTTTTGCAATATATTCCAAAACCAAATATTCACTCTTCTGAAATACCAAACAAGTCTGCACCCACATGCAGCACTCCAGTCTGAGATCATACTACTCCCACTGGTGAAATCCGAAGGTTTTGGAAAAGAAAAGCCATCTGGTTTGCCAGCAGTGGCAAAATGTAGCTCAGAGGGAAAGTCCAGATACTCCATTTTTACCCAAAAGGCTATATAGGACCCTAACTCTTTCTGTCCTGCTGCTCCTTACCTTATGTTCCTCCGCATGTGAGACGGTTTCTGAGCCCTCTTCTTTTTGGTGTCCTCAGAGGCCAGGCTCTTGTGCTGGTTCTGCAAGAGTCGCTCTGCCCGCTCACTCTGAGATGAGGTAGTTGAAGTAGAGCGCTGCCATTCTCCATCCTCCGCATGTTCAACATGGTCACCGCTGAACACGGCTTCCTGGGGTTGGTCTGAAAAGACAAGGAGGAAATGACATGAGAACAACGGTGCCAGGCTGGCAGCTGGCCTTCCATCAAGATTTGAGCTGAAAGGGAACCAACAATCCCTATTCTCACTCGTTTGCAAGTGTGTTTCTCTGAGGGTCAAAACTGGGGCCCTTTCCGACAGTGCCACTCAAAGAGCGTTAAAAAGTTTTATGGTAAAGGGTCTATTCACAGTGAGAGCTAAGACGAACACCATTCGACAAAGCCCAAAAGTGTCTTGACAAGAAAAGAAGGCAAAATTATTTCAGTCCACTCAGAGCACTTGCTGTCCCTAAGGGCCTGTTTTCCTACAGGGGCCCAACGAGCTCCAATTAAAACAAGGAACTCAAATCTGTTTACCTTTGTTTCACAACATTCAAGGGGGGCAGAAATTTCCATTTATATGATACCTGTGCAACCATCTTCCAAGTTAACAGAACATACCATGCAAGAGGTTATCTGGTTCAAACACGGGGTCATGGCTTAGCAGGCAGCTTAGTGGTTTTATCACAGGCTCCACTCTCATGACTTAAATGGTAACTTCTGGCAAGCTTTTTTAAAAACAAAAAGTTAAGTGGCAACACTCTTTCCACATTGTAAACCACATGCACACCCTTTTCTCTACATGCTCCTATTTTCAGACTTGTGTTAATGGCTGAGTTCAGTTTTAACGACATGTGAAATGACACCTTGTTCTATGTGACATTTTGCTCTCCAACAGGCTGCCAGTGACCATGCTAATGCTCGTAGAGCACAGAAAGGAAATGTTTCTGTTCAAAAGCTTCCCTTGAAGTAAACTATTTCTGACAAGCCTTGTAATAGCTTCTTTGAAGCATCTTGTCCTCTTGTGTCAGGCAAAGAGATACCCTGAACCTCATCCCATAATCAGCTTTCTTGCCTATACTGTGTATTTGAGCTAATGACTGAACTGAAATGACACTTAGACAGAACTTTGAAGGAAAGACGACATCAGCGCTGAGGAATGTGGCAGATGAAGCAATACAGAACCAACAAGCATCACATTGTAACTCCGTGGGATTGGAGAAAAAGAGCACCCCTTCTCAAAAAGCTGGGAGCTTAAACGAAGGATGCTTCAGTATAGCACGTTGCATGTACAGGCACCTCTACAGCTGCCATGTTAATATGCCTATTAAATTAACCTTACCACCAATATCACCTCTTAAATTTGAGATGACAAGAACTAGATTCAAACCTTGGTCAAAAGCGCCAACTCTGCAAGCTTCCTCTCCAGACATCCCACCAGACCTGCCCCAGCATTTGCTTAAAGTCTATGTCAGAATCCATTTGGGACTCCAGGGCTCACCCCGCCATGGACCAATATCAGCAGAGCAGCTCAAACATTTCTGTGACCATCAGTCCCAGCAAGTCCTATACGTACTAGAAAAACAGGTATCCACGACTTATGTGAGGAAACAGAGCTCCCGATGAACGCAGGAAAGCAAAACCATAATTGCAAAGGGGTTTGCTCCTACAGTCACAGTAGTTCTCCCACCGCAGCCAAGGTCTTGGAGCCCTGTCCTCCCACCATGCCTCCTCAAACTTACAAGCTCAGACATGACGCATCACATTCACTTGCAGACAGAGAACTGTGCTGGGAATAAACCCAGTTTCCCAGGCTTCCCAGACACCAGCTCTGCTATTTGAGCTACAGACACATTTTGGTCGCATTACCTGCAATTCCCCCGCACTGTTTCCTTCCCCCTACCCCTCTCAACTCCTGGTTATACAACTAGATCAAAAGACTGGATGAAATACGGCAAAGGGACGCAGGGAGGCTGCACACGTGATCACATTCTCCGGGATGAGTCATTAAACCAGTGACTATCCCGGAGACAAACACTGCCATGGTTACACTGCAGCCATCTCACCCTGGGCCCAGGGGACCTTGACAAGGCATTAGAGAGCACAAAGTCATGCTTGTTTGGAAGAGGAAGCACTTCTCTCCCCACATCCCAGCAACTGCCCACGTCACCTCCTTTGGCAGCGACTCTGCCACCTGCACCATGCCAGCAAAGGATGCCTTCAGGACGAGGGTGATGCTAACAAAATCCAAAGGCTCAGCTGCCCAAAGGTGAGGCCATTATGTGTCTCCTCAGCATGTTTTCGTATTTGTTGTACAATCGCTGTGTATACTCATTCTACCTCTGCATTTTACTTTTCTTTCCTCTCAATCACGCGTAATACAAGCTCCGGTGAAACACACACAGCTGGATCAGACAGGTTTTTTTAAAAAGATAATTCTCATCTGAGCAGGAGCCCGAAGCCTAAAATCTGACGATAAATTTGGCCCTGTACTGAGTACAGGCCCTCATCCACCACAGCCATGTCTGCTCAGGCTGGTGTTTGTCCTGCCAATACAAGTTCTGAGGTGAGGAACACAATCTGTGCCTCAGCCCACGTTCCTGACACATATGCATCTAGATACTGAGATCTCTTCTACACCAGCGACATTACCAAACATCACATTGATTCAGCTGCAGTGGAATTCAGAGGACAGGCGGCTTCCCAAGGCCGGTCCCATCCTTGCCACTGCAATGAATAAAGCTGCTTTTCACCAAGCTTAAACTCACACAATGATAAAATCACAAGTCACTTCCATCTAACCATGCGACAGCTCGCACCACACCTGTGATACGAGCTGGCAGCTACTAGCAGGAATTGTTTGGTTGCTGTTTTGTATTAAAACTTCTGATTGTGTACACAGCCTGAATCTTACCGCATGTGAAAAGAGAGCCTCCCCGCTGCAGCCATGTGGCTGCACTCCAGTGTGGCGAGCGCCATGCTGTGTAACTGGGACCCACACTGGGACAGAAACGCATTAAGAAACAATAACTACACACACAAAACCCTATTTTGCACAAGAACAGGTTCGGTCTTTGGGTTGGAGGGAGTGTGGGAACAGCCTCGCTGAACAGGTCCCATCAGGTAATCAATGGAATAATTCCTGCCCCATTTCTGCCAAGCCTACATCTACAGCAGAAATGCAATTATGGTTTTGTAACAGGAGCTCAACACGCTACTCTGGCATGGCTATACAAGTAGTACAGGAGCTCAACACGCTACTCTGACATGGCTATACAAGTACACAACACAAAAATTTGCCAGCCCTGTTTGCACGTTGACAACTGCCCAATCATGCTTAGGCTGTTAGCGCACTCTAGGAAGACCTGGGCAGTTATCCACCTTGCCTCAATGCGAAAAGCACTGCCACCAGCCCATGGGTGACAACCTGGCACAGCCTTGCACAGGGAGATCAGCCGCATACGCCCAAGCACAGTTGGGCGAAAGGGCAGGCCTAGGTCCACATGTGTCCGTCATGGCCACCGATGAGGACGTAAACCCCTCCCATGCTTACACACTGTGGGGATTGAGAATCAGCTGGAACACTAACTGCTGGGTTCACACCAGCTCTGTTGCACATTTTGCACTATGCTCACCAGAATAGGCACCAGATATACAAAGAAGGTCTCTGGAGGGTGGTGGTGATTGCACAGATGCAAACAGTCAGCTCTTCAAGCAGCTGCTCCTTCAGGTGGGTTACAGCTCTCCGCCTGAGAGGTCCCTGAGCGGTTCCCACTGGTCTTCAGTGACGAACACCAGCACACACCCAGGCACTCTGTCCCGCAAGGTACCCTGAGCGCCAAGAGGGGCACACCTATCCTTTCTCGCGCACTTCGTGGAGGTTTAAAATATGCCTGCACTATCAAAAGCCAGTAGACCTGATTACAGCACGGCCCTGGTTCGTGCCGCAGACCAGGGGTTGCCAGTTTCCTCTGCTCACTAAGCAGCAGCAACCACCGCCCCCAGCTGTACATACACGCAGAAGGAGGTGTTTGGCTTCTCGACCGACACTTGCGTATTACAGTTGGGAAGCCTCTGTAAGGAAAGGAGTCGTGACTGCTCTGTATAACTCTGTTTCAGACGCTCTCTGTGGTGTGACTGCCAGAGCTGCCCCTAAATACCGCACACAGCATAACATAGCAAAAGATTTGTCCCACAGTGGGGCACTTCTCATTGCACCCAAGCTTATAAAACTCACCTCATCACCTCCTCCTGCAGAACACTCCCAAATTTCCCATAAAACAGCACGGGATAGAGCCTGGAGAATATTCTCTACCATCTTGGATTCAGCAGTGAATTGTTCTCGACACATACAGCCTGCTCTGCAAGGGGGCTCGGGTCGCTGTGAAGTGTCATGAAGCAGCAGGTACATTTTTTGGAGCGTGAGATTTCTGTGACTAACACAGTCTTCTCCTGATGCTGAGGTGTGTGAGAAACAGTGTTATAGCTGCATCCAGTCTGCACGCTCCGAGGCAAACCTCAGTAAGTGCAAGTGTCTGTGCACACAACAAGTAAACATCCACAGCTCAGGCAACAGTCCGATACTCCTAGGAGTATAGAAAATGCCATTCAGGGTAAGACCTGGGGGTCCCCGACCTGAGGCTGTTGCACAAGAAGGTGCAAGAGACCCCTCTGTAGACAAAACACTGTAAGATGATTACTTCCTTGCCCCCTCAGTTACTAGCTGGCTACCACAGCTAACTTGTGGTTCACCCTCCTCCTGGGAGGCCAGCTTCTCTCTGCCAGGATAACTCAAACGCCTCCAGGGAAGGCATGCCACTGAAAACCAGACAGTTGTTTATTTCTAAAATCAATTCACTACGGAAACTCAGGATGCCGAATAGCAGTATTTTGCTGAGTCTCTGGGCATTATTTCTTACCCTAGAGACAGGGATGCGCACGCATGGTGAGGAAGGTAGTTGCATACAGAGCAGCGAGGGGTTAGTTCTTGCTTTGGGAGCTCTCTTTTGTCCTGCACAAAGAGCAAGGAGCAGTTAAATATTATTGCAGGCGCTCTGGGAACTTCCATGCAGTTTGTGGGCAACAGCTTGTCAGAGACCAGCTAGTACTAGCTAGTCCTACTACAGCCGGTACTGAGCTGTCAAAGCAAGAATGGGAGGAGCACTGAGGGATGGCACAAGAAAGACTTAATTGCACAGCTCCAGCTGCAACACTCGCAGCCACTGACACACTGAACTACAACGGTGCCAAAGGCTAGAGAAGTGACTCTGCAGAGCAAGCCCATCCGCGAAGGCACTGACAGGCTGGAAGATGTTCTTTGGGGTTACGTGGGGTTTCCCAGTGCACTGGGCACTGGAGAGGTGCGTAGGTGATGCCAGAGTTCAACTGTGCTCGGCACCTGAAGAACCACAGCACAGCAATTACCTCTGAGGCCGACAACAGCCAGAGTGCTCCAACTCATCCTGTGTTCAGCTGAAGCAGAAAATAAATTAAATATTTTCAGAATACTCTTTCTCTGTATGCAACTGGTGCAGCTGTTGCACGGATGCCATGCAAGAAGGGAGGAGAGGCGTCTGCACAGAGCACCCTCTCACAGAGCCGGCATTAGGAAAACCCTCGAGCACCCCAAGGCTGGAGGCGGGAAATTCCTTGTGAGACCCCTCAAGGACAGTGTAGGGGAAAGCAGGGGGGCTGCTCAGACCCCTTCCTCCAGGTCCCACCCGCTGCAACACCCAGGAGAGCCACAAAGCCCCCTCCCAGGGCTTGACACGCATCAGCCCCCAGAAAGGGGGGACAGAGGGGGACACGGCCCCTTTGATGACTCAAGGCTGTAGCTACTCCCCGCAGCCGCCATCAGGGCAGCTAATTAGCAACAAGACTTTGTTCTCCTCGGAAAAATAATCGGGCTCAGTCTTGGGAGGCAGGACGCCCCTCCCAGCCACAACTGCTTAACAAAGACCTAATTATGTAAGGATTATATAAACCGGCACACCTACCCCCCCCCCGCCCCGGCGCCACAGCACCCGCTCGCCGGGGCCCAGCGTGCCGGGCGCCTCTCGGCCCTCTCCAGCCACCCACTCACTGACAACACAAGAGACGACACTGAGCCACGATCAGCCTTTTGTCTACATCGGTGGTTTCTGGCGTGCACGGGGTACTCTTGTGCTTGTCTGGCTGCCCCTCGTGCATGTCCTCTCCTTGGCAGGGCCACGGCTGTGGGGAGCTCCCGGGAGGGCAGCCATGCCGTGTGCCTTGGGCAAGCAGGACCCGCAGCTCCCAGCCCCTCTCAGCATGCCGGCCCCGCTTGACTCCAAGCGCTGCGATAGCTGGTGTCCTGCTGAGTCACAGCCACGGCACTGCGAGACACACAGGCATCTTTCTGCCTGAGCCTGCCCAGACCCAGAGCTTGCCTGCTCCCAGGGGAAGCCTCCCTTGCCTGTCAAACAGCACGTACATCAGCTCTAACATCTTCATTCCCGCTACTGATTTATCTAGGAGTTAACCACCTCAGGATTGCCGTTCATACTTGTCACCGTAACCAGACACAGAGACTGTCATATTGGTATAACAAATAGCGCTGCTTGAAGTCTGAGTAACACATTTTTCATTTCTCTAGGTATCTGTACAGCGATCTGTCGCTGCGGGTTCAGGACACCTCTCTGAGGCCTGCAGGCTGCTGGTGAGAGATGGCAGGCTGCCTCCCTCCCCAGCCCGGGGCCAGAGGACGGAGGGGAGAGACCTGAAATGAGCTCTGAAGAAAACACAGCACCAGCACAGGCTCTGTGGGCCAGGGCGCAGGGAGGGAGCCCAAGCAGGAACACACAAAAGCCAAATCCATCTGCAGCCTCCCTCTTGGGCAGGAAGCCCCAGTCAATGTAAAACTTCAAAAGATAAATTGTAAGGCAGCACTGCCCTTCTTTTTTCCTTCGGAGGTCTTTCAGCGCGTCACTTACTGATGAGGTTACGCTGCAGAATAAAACCCCTCTCCTGGCCTGAAAGAATCCTTCAGGAGCAGAAGTGATGGGCAGGAGCAAGGAAGGTACCACCCAAAAACCAAGCAGCGCCGAGAGGCAAACTGGAACATCAAACAGCCAACTTTGGTGACAGACAATATATCTTCTAGCCCTGGGATTATGCAAGCAGAACCAGGCCCCAAATACCCAAGAGCTCTTGTTCTGGCCGTGCCTCAACACTGTGGATGCCGAGACCCGGGTTACATAAACACCAAAGAGCACTTATACAACCCCTGTATGGCACGGCTGGCGGCCACCGGCACCCCATGTCACCAGTAGCTGCTCCGGCACCTCCACGCCCAGCCCCTCCGGGACCCCAAAATGCAGCCCAGGTGGGGTGCTCCTCGGGTCGTCCCCCCTCTCGCAGGCACCATGGAGGAATGGCTGATGGTTACACCGGAGCACTGGGCAATCTCCTGTCTGTTTCCAGCTCTCATACACTCAAAGGAGGGTTGTGAAATTTCAAATCAAACATTTTCATAGTGCTTCGAGATGGCAAGAACTGGAGAAATGCACAACACTGCTACCCGGCATCCCTCTTCCAGATATATAATCAAAATTACTTTTCCCAACGAAAGTCCTCAAACCTAGACTGTAAACTGCCTTCCTCCTCACGAGCCCCCCCTGCCTCGCGCAGACACTGCGGGCACTAGGCAAGACAGGGAAACAAAGCCAGGAAACGCGCCCGGGAAGGTGGCGAGCGCAGCGGGGATGGGTTACATTTGTCCTTTAGCTGGGGGTGTGCGAGAGCAACCGAGTTACATAAAATCACTGCACCAGAGTCAGGAAGCATTTCAGACTCGAGTGCTGGGAAGTTTTCAACAAGCTGTACACAGGAGGGAACCCAAACCTCCCCTTTCTGGTTATCCTAGTTAACTAGTAACCCAGAATATAGTTTTGTGAGCCAGGTTACAAAAGTTACCACAGGGATCTAAACCAGAAAGTAACTGGATTTAACCATCAGACCTGATTTGTTTTCACAATAGTTCAAAACTTTAAAAAAAAAAAATAAAAAATTGCTCTATTCTGTTAAGGTGGATAAATATTGATTTAGGTAACAAAGATAAATTTCCCCTCTCAACTTAATAGATGCGTATGGGGGCTTGCCGTGTTCCCAGCACAGTGAATCCAGCTGGCTGCTCCGGTGACTCTTCTAGGGATAAATAGCAGGGACTAAGAAAAGAGGACGAGCAGGGGAGCAGGCGTTCGGCATTATGCAATGATTGCATAAGCACCAGTTTACACTAGGTAGCTGGGAGTTGTGGTATTAGCTTTATACCAGGACACCCTCAGAGCAACGAGGAACAACAAAGAAGGGATTATTGCTGCCACACGCTCCCAAGGCCACCAAAATGGCAAACAAACAACAAGCACAGACCGAACTTTAATCTCTGCCTCAAACCCTCACCAGAGTTTCGTTCAGGACCTGTTAACAGGGAGGGGGGAGAAGAGAGCCGATACTCACTCCTAATTTAAAAGGGCAGCATGGGAAATAATCCCAGCGTAAAGCATCCTGCAGCATGAGTGCTCCTTTGTTGTTGCTCATGATGGCAATGGTGTAAGAGAGGAGAGATTTCAAAATGATAATACCTGCCATTTGCACTTTAGTTCAGTGTCAAAGGAGTTCACAAGCATGACACGGTCCTCGCAATAACCTGTGAAACACCCTCCTGTCCATCTTGCAGAGGGGGAAATTAAGGCAAAGAAATCAGGTAGGCATCAGTGCTGAGTAACTCCCAAGTTGCTGGCTCCCTGTCCTATGCTCCGATCAAGACGCTCTCTTTCCTCTCCTTAAATATAATTTCCTACTTGGAAAAACAAAACATAGTTGTGGATTTTTTTTAGAACTGTAACACAGCACAGAACTTCAGCTGCATTCCCTTTTTCTGCTTCAGTCTCTAAAGTAATTTCAGAGGAATTTTCAAGGACTCTATTTAATGAGGGAGGCATCACTTGGGAGAAAAATGCAAATTGTTGAGTTTGAGCCTGTGTGCCACCGCATTCCACTGGCACTTCTCCCATCAAGTGCAGCCAGAAAAGTGACCGAGAGCACTGGAGAAAGCTAGTAAGACCAGGATGAAACACCATCACTCAAAGAACAATCTGTTTCTACTTTTCTTTTTCAAAATACTGCTTTGTGTGCTGATAAAGGAGTTTGACAAAGGGCTGCAGAGTTCTTCATGGCAATCAGACCCACACAAATCGAAGCCACGATGTCACACAGACACCCCCATGCAAAATACATAACACCCCAAAAACTGAGCACGTTACAGCCTGGAGAAAGCCCAAGCATCGGTTCTTTCATAAGGTTGCTAAAATTACAACCACGTCTATGGTCAAAAAAGAAGCATATGTGTATATGGGGAAGAGACAGGGCTCTTTAAATAAAGACATTTTTCTTGCAGAGCAACAGGGGGATAGGTAGTGTACTGCAACAAACCTTGATTTACTAGCTGGTAGGTGCTACTATAAAAATAATTAAAATCCTCTCTAGCTTTCCAGAAACATTTATACAATGCTAAACAGATAGCACAGCACTGCATATACAAGTGCTTGCTACTCTGAAGACTCCAAAGAAGTGTTCAGGCACCTGGAGTGAGAAAAAGCCACAAAAAACCAGAGAGGAAAAGAAACACTGACCAGTAGTTGAAGCACAAAGGCAGGGAAGAACGTGATGTGTCAGTTCTGCCCCAGACTCGCTCTTTGACCTTGTGCAGTTTTATCATCCTCTCTGGGGACCAGGTGGCTATGAAGAAGTGGGACAGAGACGCTCCTGGATCTACCAGCCAGAGCACAACCACATTAGATCAGTTAGAAATGCTTCCTCGGAGATAATTTTCCCGTCAGTAGAGCAGACTGTGATAAACCTTGTCCCAGACTTTATAACTTGACGAGCAATGCTGTACAAAGAGTTCATTTGCACTCCCGCTCTCTTACATTTGTACAAATGACCCCAAAATACCTTTCCACCCAAATTTTTTGGAAGGCCTCTAACCTTGCATTCTTCCTCCATCTATGACCTACACTCTCATTTCCAAAAGCATCTTCCCCTCCCCGTCTTCTCTTTTTATACCTATTATCTAGACTGAGTTACATAAGCCACTTGTATCGCCCAGATTCCTCATTTATCCAAACTCATTTGATATCATAATTCCTTTCTCTTCTCAGTTCACACTCTCCCAGAATTAGCTTCTTTGTCCTGCCACCACATCCAGAGAAATAAGAAAGGAAGAAAAGATGGATTTTTCTTTTTTTCTTTTTTCCACTAGAGTCCACCCCTCCCACTAATGGACAATAAACACTTGCATGGCTTATTTCTATAAAAACTGCTCATGAAGACCACACTGCACTGGAGTCCTATAATAAACCAGGAACCCAGAGCTGGAGCTCCTGGGGACTATTTTCGACCAGCCTATTAAGTTCAGAGCATGAACTTTGAAGGTATTTGCCACGTGAGCAAGGTGGAAGAAGCTTCGTGTCCCCCCGAGTACCTGATCTCGAAGTAACAAGTTAAATTACAAATTTAGAAAGTTCTTCAAATCTGAACAAAGTTTTTTCTCCAACACACAACACCCTCCCACCAGCAAGCAAACTTCCCAAAACTCTAAACTTGTGTTAGGGTTTCACCAGCATCTTCCGTTCGATGAAGGGGGGGGAGGGGGGGAAGGAGGGGGGGGCAGGGGGGAAGCCAAGTAGCTCTTAGTCTATTAGGCACGAATTAGGGGATCTGGAGCAAGCACCGACAGCTCTGCCTGCTGCCCAATCAACAAGTCGCCAAATATTTCACCGACAACGGAAGCTCTCAAAACTTTTTATCGAGGAGGATATTGGGGGAAAGTATACACAAAAAGTTGAAGATGGTGGGGGAGAGGACACTGGATATAAAATCATACTGATATTAACAACTGCCTCCTCTCTTGCTAAAAATTACTTTTGCAGCATTACAATATGACAGCAGCAGAAACAATAACAGCCAGACCCAGAATGTCACATCACCAAAGTCTTCATAATTAAAAGCACAAAGAAAGAAAGAGCTTCCTTCTTCATATCCCCTCCATCAAACCGACAAGCACTGCAAGATTCTGAAAATTCAACCATTTCCATCCCTGCTTGGTAGGTAACAAATTAAAACCTGAGCCCCACGGAAGAGTCTCTGTTCCTGATGCGCTTCACTAGCCACTGAATAGGGTGCCCCATCATAGGGGTGGGAGAATTAATGGTTTGTAAAAGGAAAGCAAGAGGGTAAAGAAAACGGGGGGGTGGAAGGGTGGAAATCAACCCGCAAAAAACCAACCTGCGTCCTACCTGGAAACTGCTGAGACTCATCCAAGAGTAACATGCTGCTCAGTGCACTGAGGCAAGACCTCTGCCCCAACACTCGTTCAATGTGGCCGCACGCTCTCAGCCCTTCTGCTATTCTTGTCTCAGGGTCTTCAGGACAAAAGTTTCCAGTCACTCCCGACAAGTCCTTATCTCTGCCTGCAGCCCAGCGAGCACTAAATCCACTCTCACTGGCTGTTCAGTCTGCAAGCGGGAAATGCCTCCTGATAAAATAGTCCAGGGTACAGGCAGGGAAACCTGCCCTTAAGGTTTCTGAAAATAACTTTGGTAAATAGCTCCTAGTGCTTGAATCCACCAGCCGGTGTGACGGGAATCAGTATGCATAGATCCTCCCTGCACCCAGCCGAGACGGACCAGGGTCACTCTTATATAACGAGTTAAATATGCCTCGTGTTCAGCCTAAATAAAAATTGCCACTATCTCCTCCCCTGCTCGGAGAGTCACACAACACAGCCCTGCCCGAGGTAGCTGCCGCTCCACTGGGAACCGATGCCTGGAGCCGTGCTGCCCACCCGGTTTGGCTTCGGTACGTGTTCCCGATCGGCGGGAGCAACCTCGGTTACGCCTGGGAGGGGGAAGAAAAAAAAAAAAAAAAAAAAAAGAGTTTTAAAAGAGAGAAGAAGAGCAGGGAAGCTGAGTGGGTGTGTATGGGGGAGGTCTCTCTCCTCTCTCTCTCTCTAGCGGCAGAGCTGCACGCCGTTGGGATCAGATCCCATTCACTCAGCCCGTGATCCAGTTCAACTAGTGGCAGAGACCAAGACTGAGAATAAAATAAAAATCCTTACATAACCATTCCGGCTCCGGCGGGGCCCCACGCAAGGGGAATCCCAACAGACAACAGGACGAGCAGAGCAGGGGCCATGTGGGACCATAACCCCGCTTCCAAGTTTCACAGCATAAAAGGAAAAGACCGGGGGGTGGGGGGCGGAGAATGCGTTGCAAAAAGAAGTACAGCCTTTTTGGCTTTGAAAACAATCTTGGCATCTGTGATTTTTAATCAACTATCTGCATGATGCCTGCTAACTTCCAAGAAACCCGGACAGCTGAGATTGAAACCTGAGCAATTCCTTGGGAGCTGGTAACCTGTTTGCACAGTAATAGGCGAAAGAGCATCCTGTAGTTTGCTTCGTTAAGTCAGCAGCTCGTACAGCACCGCTCGTCTGCAGAAGGCTCAGTGCAGCAAATGGACTATGAATGAGACTTCCCAGTTTTTAGGAAACAACCTTTCAGAATTTGTGGAGTGCAAGCTTATTCTAAGCAAGCCTTCCTCCCCATCATCCATCAGCACCAGAAGGACAGGTACAGGAGAGAAATAAGTAAGTACAAGAGAGAGTAAGTACTTTAAAGCTGTGGGTGAACCCCTAAAGGCTAACCGTCATGCCTGGCCTTCTTCAGTGCTACAGAGACTTTTTTCATGCCTGGTTCCCTTCACAGGCATACCCAATGCCAGCAACAAACAGCAAACCTGGGCTGGTAGACACGTAATGAAATCAGCTCGCTCCTAGCAAGCATTTGTCCACGTAATGAAGTCAGCTCTTTGCTTGAAACAACTGGCAAGTGAGAGTCAGGAAAACCAGGACGGGCACAGGCAGCCCGAAGCAGGCTGTGTCTGAAGAGCTCTGGCACAAGAGCACAACGTGCTGCACTCCTAGCAGAAAAGGTTGATCTAGAGATCTTCAAACCCAGCCAGGGCAGAGCGCTGTTACCCTTTGTGTGACTCCAGACATTTTTATGCAACCTTTCATTCGAGAGGGTGGCAGAGCGCAGTGAATGCTTGCAACCATCAAAACATCCTCGTTGCTGCAGGGCACATCACAACATTGAAAGAAACCCAAGGTGCTATTTTCATCATTAGAGCCACATAAATTTTACCAAAGAAAAGATGAACTGTATTAAAATTAAGAGGCTCAGAAATAAGACAGCCTTTCACCTATGTCACAGACTCAAATAGGCTGACTACACAAGAACATACAGTGTTTATTAAGGGGGGAAAAGAGGCACAAATATATTCAGAAAAGTACATAGCTAAGGATCTTGCAGCGGGCCTTATAAGGCCTTTGTAGGGTTGGAATAAATAACCAAACATAACCTCAGCATCTGACCTAAGGGGTTTATGAAACTGTGAAGCAAGATTTAGAGACAAGTATTTCTGTAAATACAGCTGGGTACTTTCCAAGGCACGCTCAATACAGCAGTCAAGCACAAGGAAAATGGAAGTTCAATACATGAGGGGGAACAGGTGACGTACACCTGTCCTTCTGCATGGAGCAATAAAAAGGGAATTTCCTTCTTCGCATTACCGTGCAAAACGGAAAGGAATTTTTCCAGCTTTTTCTACTCACACCAGCCTACTGGTGAGGCCATCACTGTTAGCCATGATAAATATGTACGCACACAGCCAAGAATCAGATCTGCCAGAAAGAGTCAGTTTATAAAATGGTCTCCTCATGGCAGGTAATCTTGTTACAGATAAGTCCATTTACTGAATAGCTTTCCTGTGAGACCAGCCTTGCCAGTAAGGAAGAATGTTCTCCCTCCCCTACGGGGTCTGAAACCTTACCCGGCTGTCATACCTCACCTGTCTCGTGCTCAAGCCGCAGGCTTATACGACTGTGCTATACATCAGAAGAGGCTTCTCAATAAACTGTTGTCACTTGAGAGGTTCCCTTGCAAACAACACAGGAGATTCTCCTGTTAAAAGAAAATCGCTATAAAATTTTGTATTTTCATAGAATATCAAGATAAAGGCCCTTCAGTACATGCCTTTTCAGCAGCAATATCAGCATCCCTGAGCACCGCAAACTCATAAAGGTTAAAACTCACACCTAGATCTGCCTACACATGTAAGAAATTTGATTGTAAAGTTTCTCAGGACACTAGCTCCTCTGTATGGCAGAGAGCATTAAAGATGGGGACGGAAATCAACCTGAAGTCAGTTCAACTAAAAAGTTTCAACAAAATATCCAGAAGCTTATCACAAGTGACTCTCCTTTCCCATCTCTTCAAGCTGTAGTAGCTCCTTCCCCATCCCCATGCCCATTCTCCACCTTGAACCTGGTTCTCTCAATGCTCGCTGAGCTCTGCAGGCCAAGCAGCTCTGGGACTGCTCAGCACTGACCTGATCCAAGCCCACCAAGTGCAGTACAGGCGAGAAGCACTGGATCCATAATGTGCCACCACACGCTTGGTCCCTGCAAGCTGGGCTGGTTCCCTTCTCTCCAATGACTGCCCCAGGTGCTGCTCATCCTCATCGCTGCCCGGAAGAACAGAAGAGACCTTCCTTGTCTGGCCTTGACTGCTCCACGCTGGCTGCGCAGTCCCTTCCCCATCCCACAGCTTTCTCACAGCTCCACATCCACCAGCGGCTTCTGCACACCCCACTGGCCACCAACGGGCAGAGAAGCTGACTACAGATCTGAATTGTTTGTAAGTTATTAAACACAAACTAGGCCTGACAGCCAAATTTCACTCTTGATTATCAGCTGCTAGTAGCACACACAAATATCATTAAGGCTACTTTCCCTGTCCTGTTTTCCATCTTGTTTTAGCAACACAGAAAACACACCAGAGCATCGGGTTTGCATTGGTTATCAACCTAAAACAGTTCAGACAAACTCCACAACACTATGTGTTGGCAACTGAGTATTGCTGGCCTTTGAGAATCATTTGCTTTTTAAACAAACACTGTAATAAAAACTCTTTTTGTGTAAGATCTAAACCAACCATGGAAAATCAGAGGAGTCTTCCTAGTGTTTTCAGTGAGTTTTGGACTGAACTGTAAGGTACAAAATTTGATCAATCTGGTTTTTTCTCATTATTTGTGTTCATATAAATCTCGGTTTATTTTCTTTCCCAGACTCATCTAAATCGTAACTGGGTGGGAGGCTGTACATAATGTAACAAAAATCTAATCACACAAAATACAGGTAGCGATGAAACACACTGCCTTCTGCAAACGCTTTTCAGACTATCGCTGTGGCAAAACATGTAGTGCTTCGGACTTCGGTCCCAGGCTTTCAACGGTTGTTTAAATGTATTGAAGAAATCAAGCTGCTATTAGACAAGATGTAATGTTTTTAAGTCAAAGGATTTAGATCATCATCATTTATATCACAGATATTTATCGTCATCTTAATCAAAGCTAAGTTCATTGAATTACCATCCCAGGTATATTCAAGAAACCGATTCTCATCTTGTCCTATAACTTGCTACATTTCTGCTGCTGAGGATGACACAACGTGCACCACGGAAGAATGATTTTGTACAACTTTAATTTCATTCCAGTTTTCATCTAAGTGCAAATTTGACACAAATCACAAACAAAGAATACACAAAAGTGCCATTCTGAAATTGCTTCTAACAATTCAAGTATTTAAATATTTTACATAGATGAAGATTACCTACAGGTGTTTTAATTGCAAGATCTGTTTTGACAGAGATTTAAACTAGAAGCCTCTGTTCACCTAGCCCCAAAAGATTTTATCTTGTAGCTTTCTCCTGTCTCATTCCTATTTGCACATTTGCAAGTGAAAATAATGTCTTCTGACTCCTACTTAGAATTTTTTTGAGACTGAGTCAGTGAACTGCATGTTGAAGAAAATGTGAACAAGACATTTTCAACATCTGTAGTACAAACTACTGCTATTAAAATAAAAAATGGGTATTGCATCAAAAAAAAAAACCAAACGACTTTGATCCAAATGATGAGCCATACATTTCTGAAAGTTCAGTGTTGCAGTTTTCTACAAAGCCTAAGCAGGAAATTAAAATGATAAATAAAGCAAATAACTGTTAGGTGATATTGTGTTTTAAAATCTGAAGAATACTTCTAATTTAATTAAAATGGGGTTCCCTCTCCTTCCAAACTTGCTGCTGCTTCCTGGCTAAAAATATTATACTTGCAAAACATATAGCTACATGTACATTTTGTTTAACCAGCCATTAAAAGCAGAACAATACCAGATAAATAAAGAAAAAAAGTGTAGTTTAAACTAAAATGCAAAACAGAGAAGCGTTTCCCCCAGTACGTTTGAATATAAAAGGGGCGCTGCCTAAAATGTAAAGCAGAGGATTTTGACTTTGGCTTCATGACACTCACCAGGTAACCTTGCCAAAGTCACTTTGCCACTCCTTACCTGTTCAAGAGGGAAAATACCACATGACAAATTTGCTAATTAGTTTCCTTGTGACTTCATCATGGTTTCAGGAGTTGCAGAGGATGGAGTATGGTATCTATTAGCAATGTCTAGGTGTGGTACAAAGCTGACTATTGAAAACATACATGGGGAAAAAGGTACCAAACGTGACAGAGAAGTAAGTGTGACTGTCCTTTGTTAGAGATTCTCTGGCTGCTTTGTGAAAAGAGAAAAGCAAGCTTTTTTGCCAATAAAGCACAATCCCCGTATCCTGCAAAGCCTATCAGAAAAGCAGGAAGAAACAAGATACTTCTCTCCATGGAAGACTTGGAGCAATTCTTTGTTCAGTTAATAACCGCTGGCTCACTGACCCCGCTCCCTGTGCATTCATGCTACTCTCACGCTTGCGTCAGCTTTAAGAAAAGAGAGCATGTAGCTACAGGTAAAAAAAACAAACAAAAAAAAAACCAACCACAAACATTTGAAAAAATTCCATATACATATATATAGAAAACGCAGAGCCTTGGACGTGGGCTGTTCTTAACCACATAGAAGGATTTCTATTTTGTATTCCATCATATGCAATAGATCAAAGGGAAGGAGGAAGAGGAAAAAAAAACCCAAAGAACCGTAGCTAGTTATAATACCACATCATTTCACGAGATCAGCCAGTGCCTGTGCCCAATCGGCGGGGCTGAAGGAAGCAGAGCTCTGGCGTCATCACCTCCTTTTAAAGTAAAGCAAGTCATTACTCCAGGTTATGTAAGGCTCGGGCTGAGCCAGACTTCGTGCCACCCTCTCAAAAAGGAAGCCGCTGCCGGAGAGCCCAGGAGGGGGGCAGAGGAGCCACGGACGTTTTCATTTGGAGCTTCCCCCTGCTTAGGATAAGCAGAGGAGACCAGGAAAGATTTCGCACTTTGGGACGGAGCAGGCAGACGGGGAACGGCTCAGCGACTGACCTGCACCATCGTCAGTCTGCAATTCCCTGTGAAGGGGGCTGGGGGACAGCTCTCGTCAGGATCTCATCCTTCCTTCCTGCAGCAGCCGTCAAGCCACACCTCACCCCGCTGGGAATAACCTAGTTCACAGGGTTAGTTCAAATGCTGGAATCAGTCAACTAAAACCCCCACAAACCCCAGGCGCCGCTCCTCCCACACTCCTCTCCATTCCTGTTACCTTCCCCCATTTCCTCCCAGATTTATGGGCAAAGAGCCCATAGACGAGGGACTTCCACCTGCCTCTATCACCCTCTGACAACCCAAACTGCCCCAACTCAAACAAAATGCCCGGAAAGGTGATCTGCAGAAAGGGAACTAACAAAGCGTACGGTACTGCCTGTTCCCAGCAAAGCACCCAAGAGGATTTTTATTATTTATTTTTTTTTTATGTCACCATTTAATGAGTCCGGTAAAGCCACTTCAAGGGAGCTGGGTGCCTGCCACGGGGTCTGCACGGGCATTAGCAGCCCCCATACAACGCCCAGGGTACACAGACACTTGCTCGCCGGGCAGGTCTAAACCCCTCAGACTGCACACAGATACACCATTTGTTCTGAAAGACAGATTGTTCTACAGGGAAACTGCCAGAATAAAAATAACGGGTAAAATATGCAGCTGTCTGTAACGACACAAAGTTCCCAGAGAAATCAGTGGGGCTTTCGCCTAAATGAGAGACAAACCTTCTTCCCTGCAATTTCAGTGTAACCTTTCTGCACTACTCAGTAACCAGGATGGCTAAAACTGCAAACCCTAGCATCCAGTGCCTTTTCACCTTTGATACTAACTATATCTTTTGTATTTTGTTCAGCTGGATTGTGGAAACACAGAAGACAGCCAACTCCTAACTTTCTAGGTCTTAGGAAACCAACACAACTCTCGAATGTAAGATTTGTGGGGGCGGAGAACGTACGCTTAACAGACACAAAGCAACTTTGGAGATGCTCTTATCCCTCTCAGGAACTGAGAAAACAATAAAACCCCCTCAACTTCTTAGTTATAGCAAGTCACCTAAGAAACACATCCAATATCTGCAGTTAGACACAGGTTGGCTGAGTTATCCACAATCAGCTGGCCTAAGGTTGAGCCCCACAGTCTGCACCTGTACGGTAAAACATTTAAACACTCTGATCCATAAGGATCGTTTTCTAAGGTAATGCAGTTTCCCGTAACAATTTGATATGGTTTAAAAACAGGCCAATGTGCACGATATTAATTCACAAGTATATTCTTTTCACACATAGTGATTACCTTCGTACATCTGTGATACCACACATGCCATCCTCTTTGCATGCAATTATTGGCTTGGGAGACAGTCTACGAAAAGTCACTAAATGCATTAAAATCTACCTGGTTGTTTAAGAACAGCAAAGTGCGCTGTGGTAACATAGAAGTTCAGGTTTGGTTTCCCAAGCTCACAAAGATCAGGGCCATTGTGGAGGAAACAAACTTACTGTTGAGAAGAGGTTTGCTTCCCCAGGATATGCCCTTCTAGCTTCTTCAGAAACAGTACTGCTGGACTCTAGAGGGAGCTGCATCCAGACACAAATTACTACCCTGATTCTTTCATTTTGGTTAAGTCCACCAAGAAGGAAAAAAAACAGAATGTCAGTCATCATTCTTCCCCCCAAGAAATCCACCCTGCTCTGTACAAACAGTAACTTGCAGATTAAATTATAGGATTATTACTTATTGGCACCCACTACTCAAGCATATGTACACACGGAATACAGCAGAGCTTAAAATGACAGGAACCCTACTGATCACCTTTCAGTGCTTTTCTGCATTTTACCAAGTCTTGACTTTTGTTTCTTTCTCCCTCTTTTTCTCCAGCTCATTCGTTTTCAATAAACAAAGAGCCTCCAGTCCAAGCTTACTCTGACAGCCTGCACCTTTCCTTAGCCCCTGCCACCAGCCTCCGGCTAAACAACAAGGACGAGAGATCAAAGCACACGCACCACTAGTCTGAGGCAGAAAGCAAGAAGCAATCAAGCCCACTCTGCCCACGTACTGCAGCAGAGGGAAGCATCTCATTAAAGGGTTCCTCAAAGAGCAGCTACGGTCCCTGAGGTTGCCTCGACCTTGGGATGCCCATCTACCCTCCATACCACCCAAACGCACAGCTCTGAAAAGCTGCTTTCCAAAAGGAGCTGAGAGATTAAAGAAGTAAGTATGTATCTGCTCCTCCTCTTCTTAAGAAATACATTTCAGTTTCTAGTAGATAGGGAGGACAACTTAAAACCAGTGTTTCCTAAGAGAAAATGCTGGTGAAAAGTAGAAGGCAAAAAGATTTCAGGCTGCTGGGACTAATCTCCATTTACCAATACAAGCAGGACCGTCCAAATCAAGTAAAAAGTGCAGGTAAATTACTTTCAAACAGCAGCTTCCCCTCCCCCCATTTTTTAATTTCTTTTGTTCTTCAGCAGTATGGGCCTTTCTAAATCTGCATATAAAGTGATACAAAATAGGATATCGTTTAGCAGAGTATTATTCAGAAGGCTGCCTCCACACGCTGCCTCTCAGTTTCATACAGGTGAGTATAACATGAACTAATTTATAAGAATAACTTCAGATGAAAAGCAAAAACTCATGTACGTGAGCAGGAGGAGCCTGCTAAATGAACAGATTTATACCAAGACTTTCCTCTCTTCCCCTGTAAGGGCAGGTATTTGCTCTATTCCCCACCCCACACATCCAGCTGGGACTCCCACACACACCACAGTTTTGTTTTGTTCCAGCACTTTGTTGGGGAGAAGAAAAGAATGAACAACTTTGGGGTGGGAAGCACATGAATAACACGATCTCCCAAAATGAGCAGCAGCTCCCTGCACCTCCAGTATGCATTCATCTACCATTCAAAAAAATATTAACCCACACTTCCACATGACTTTAAAAACAGATTTCCAAAATAAATTCAGCTTTAATAACTCCAGGTACTAATGAACTTTCTAGTAAGTATGGCATTAACTACTGATTCTTCCCCTCAGGTTAGACATGGAAATTATCCGGGCAGCTACAAATCAATTTCACTTGCAATGTAATTGCACCCCTTGCTGCATACACCATGATGATGAGACACAAAGAACCACAAAGGAACATCGCGTTAAACAAAATCCATTCTTGCTACAATTTCATGCCAACCACCAAGCGAAAACTGTATGCAAAGCTTATTTAGCAGTAAACCCCTTTAACTAAACAGGCTTTCCTCTAGCAAGCGTTTGAGGAAAGCAAAGAGCTTTTCAAACCTGAATCAACAGTGGCTGTCATCTGAAACTAAGTACTCCTACCTTGGTATCTTGGAAAACTCAAAACTGTGAGTATCAAGTGGCAAACTCAAGTTCAAACAAAAAGCAGCCATTGAAATACATTCTGGATCATGTTCCAGAAACAAGAGGTACCTCTCTTTGAATCTGTCATGATACTATCAAATGGCATAGACAGGGATGAGCACAGTTTTAAAAGGCTTGGCTGAGGAAAAGGGTCTCTCTTTCCCCTCCCTAACATCTTGTACCAACCTCTCAGAGGTTCTAAGACATGGCCCTGATGCCTTCACCCTACAGAAGCTGCAGTGCAGAATAGCACAGGCACCTGTGTGTCCTCCACCCTCCCGGGACTTGCAATTCTGTACCACCAACACAGCTGTGCTCCTGATTCACTCCTCTCTTAAGGTCCATACGTCCATAGAAAGCCCACACAAAACAGTTTTGTTTTGCTCCAGCACTTTGTCAGGGAGGAGGAGGAATAGTACGAGTCTGAGGTGAGAAGAGGAAGCCCAGACTGCCTCCATTTTCTCCTGTTCTCCACTAGTCAAACAGAGATGCCACGGAGCCAGCACACCCTCAGCCCTGGGGAACGAAAGAGGGGATGGGACAGGAGAAAACAAAGTGGACAATGCAGTGCAGAAGACAAAGCTAATTGTATGGAGATTGTCACATCACAATAGTAGCATCTAATACACTATTATTTGGTGTTGCCTGGCACATCTGTACGGTAAGAACTGCAGTACCTCTGTGGTATTGGACAACTGTCCACTGCTGTACCCGAGAAATACCAAGCCCAGTCCCTGCTTGTTGTACCACAGACCCTGCAATGCAAACACAACCAGTAGCCTTTGAGAACAGTGTCTGAATGCTCACTAAGGCATCTTTCAGAAAACTGAAACAACCAGCTCTTGACACTTCTACCCCAAACTACACTTAAAAAAAGCGTTCAACCCATATACACAAAGATAAGAAAACCAGCAACTTCCCATCACTATTAATAGCAGAATTACAGCAATACGTGTGAGTAGGAGACAATGAATTCCAGAGACTCCAATCAGAATAATCCAAAGATATTCAGAAAGTGAAAAAAGCCCAAAGCACTACAGTGGGATTCACTCAAACATTGCTCAACAGCTTTCCTTGGGAAAGCTCAGACGTATGAGCAGTCCCTGCATTTGAAATGATGTGTAAAATCCATATTGGAGGTTTGTTTCCTCTTTGCTCAAATTAGCTTTTACTTCTACGGAGCTCTACACAGCCCTGAGCAGCCACTGGGATCAGAGAAAAAGTGCAGGACTCGAAACAGCCCTTTATCTCTACAGTCATCAGCACACTTCTAGCGAAAAGGATTTAGGGAGTTAACCAAAAAAGTTCTTAGCAGTCACACACTGATATCACAAAATCGAACATGATAAAACAAGTGCTGCTACCCACAAGTGATGAGAAAACAGATGCAGTGGGCAGGGATGACAAGGCTGGAAAAGCAGGGGAAGCCTCCGGCTAGGATTGAAGCATGCTGCTAGGATGGGTGTGCAGTCTGGCAGCCACCGGGAAGGGGTGGTGTGTGTCAGGGTACGTATGTCCTGGAGGAAGTGCTCCAGAGAAAAAGACTAAAGCTATATGAGCCCCTACAAACAATGTCAACATTCATTAACTGACCAGCACTGAAGAAACGTACAAAGGATGTAAGCTGTGCGGTTATTTACTCCCACTTACCAGAAATATTCAGAAAACTAGGCTTTTACGCTCTTCTTCCTTGGCGGCAGGGGGAGAAGGTTTAAGAACTGTTTTCATCAAGACCGAAAGTTTGTACCATAAACATCCAAACTAAAGTAAACTAGACCATCTATGGGATAGTCAAAACTTCAGGTTCTCAAAGCAGAAATGAGAAAAGCTGCACCAAAACCAAAGACAGCACTCTTAATTACCAGAATATGAAAGAACACAAAGAAAATTCTGAAACTGAAACCACCACAAGTATTAATTCCACACACAACATAAGTCAAAAAGACAAGAACAGGTTAAACGTGCAAAACACAAATCACTGCTGAGACCAGACTATCCACCATCAACAGGTGAGGATAATATTACATTAACACTGGAAGGTTCATAAAAAATCTGAGTCACCACCAAAACACGGAAAACCTGCATTCCCAAAACAAAGCCACTATTTTGCAAGCAAGCAGTAAAAATGTTAGTTTTATAACTGTTATAATCACTATTACTTAAAAAAAGTAATCAGTTTCAGTTTGGAGAAAACGTATATGCAGCCTGTCACCCTTTGAAGGAAATAACCGTGAAAGATAAATAATCTTCTAATTCTTGTAGCGCTAAAAATATGCAAGAGCCCATCCACAAGGGAAGAATCCCCCCAGGATCCCTAATGGAACATCTACAGAAGTACCATAATACCAGGAGGGGAGAACAGCACAGCTGGGAACAGGGAGAACAAACTTCTAACAGAAATTACTAAACTTAAGCTTTTAAAAGGTTCATAGTACAAACATTAGAGCACTTCCTTCCTTCTTGTGAATAAAAGTAACTGTCTGTTCCTAAGAGGATTTTTATGAACTCATCTACAAAGAGACGGGACTATAAACATCAGATGGGCAAAATAAAATGATCCTCTTAACTCTGAAGTTAGCTATATTTCATAGGCCAAATAGCAGGAGACCAGTTTTGTATTAGACCTAAGGTAATACAGATGTCAAATGACATTTCTGAGGCAGTACGTAGCTGTGAAGAGACATCAGGAAAAGCAGGGTGGATACCTCCACAGAAAACAATAATCATACAGCTATGCACACAGAATGCATCCTCATGTTCTGTCAGACAGAATTAAAGCTGAAACAATCTGAAACCTCGGAGGCAATCTAGCTTTTTCAGATTGTGTAAGAGAGAGATTTTCCTGTACCTAATGAGCAACTATAAAAAAATTTTATGGTAGTTATATGTAAATTGTCTTTCTACTCTTCCTCTTTATTTCCTACATTTGTTAAAATTTATTTTTAATTAGTAACTAAAGAAATATAAAGCATAAACATGGTTCTAGTGGTTCAAGATGAAAATAAACAGCTGTCATTAACGGCCATGTTCTGATATACCTGCATTAATTCCGTTTGCTTTGGAAAGAATAATCCTGATAAATTATTATGAGCATTCAGCCACAATAATATAGATGCAGATGATAAAATACACGTCTGATAAAATAAGCATGGAGAATGACCCACTTGGACATGACATACAGCCACTCCTCTCAGTTAATAAAAGTTTGTCTACAATGTCACGCTTCCTATTGCTCCGCTGGGTGAAGGCTCCTGTCACCAAAGTGACAAGGTCACCGCCAGTCTCTTTGAGGCCAAGTAATTTCCTCTTTTTCTGTCTCCTGGGAATTTCTTTGTTTCTTACCTGAACTAACACTTCAATTTCTGTTACTTTCTCATTAGAAAAAGCCAACAAGTGAATAAAACCAGAGAAATAAAATTCATTTGTGTAAACATTGTATAAGCACCTTAAATCAAAACGGAATCTTCGCAGAGCATGTGGCTGAAAGAATATTCAAAAAAAAAAAAAAACCAAAACCAACACCCAAGGACGACTATGTACTTTGAAACCAAAAATACATTAGTAACTAGAATAAGAGAAGGACGTGTCTTTAAGACATTCTATGCTAAGTAAATGAAGACTGTTCTCAGTAGGTTGAAGTAGATGCATTCAGAAATCCGCACGCCCTTTGAAATTATTAAAAATCACAATTTTAAAGGAAGCAAATACAGCAGCCCCTCAGGCTCTGGTTGTAGTTTTATGATAAAAGGAGTCTGGTGGCAAACACAGCACGGGGAATTCCCAGCCGAGTCATGCACTCCTGTCTACGTGCCCTAGAACATCCCCCCTTCTGCTGGACCAACACACACATTTCTAGGATCACGCCATGAAGGAGAACAGTTCCCTAATCTTGCTTTAATGTAACCCGCACAGGACAGGTCCACAAACACCACTATATTGGTCGTAACTGAAGGGGAGAGTGGGGCAGTTATAACTAGGTGAGGGTAGAAGGTGACAACTTACTTAGCACTGCCACCTTTAATATTGTAAAACAAACCAAGCCAAACCTGCATGCTGTCAGAAAAGAACATTTTCTAGTTGTTAAAGATGAATTTTGTAAGTGAATGATAACTGCCCATAGCATCCATTAAATTGTTTACCTATGGGCAAGACAGTGATGTAAATATATTTAATTTCACCAGATCCTTCTCATAATACAAGTAATTGTAAATTGATTTATTTACTTCTTTATATAATTTCTTCCCCAGAATCTATAGCTATTTTAAAATTCTACCCTCCTTACAATTTATGCCTGTGGCTTGTTTTCACAATGGAAATTTTTTTTGGCCAGGAGTACAAATTTAACCTACCTTAAATCCCTGTTTAAACTAAACACCCACATAAGCACTTCTCCCTACCAAGCGCTGGACAAATCCTAACCCTTATGCAACCTACCAAGGTGTCACTCACCAAAATTAGTAACGCCAGTTTTGTGTAACAAACGCATGCAGAGATTCACAACCGCATTCACTTACCACTCTCATCAAGTAAGTCCTCCTCGTCATCCCCATCGTTGTCCTCCTCCATCGCCTCCTCCTCATCTTCCTCCTCCTCCTCTTCCATATCCTCCTGCTCCAAGTCCGGGTCCAGGTCCGGATCACTCCCTGAGATTGACTCGTCTGACATGATTCCCAGTGGTGCTCCTTGTGCATTACCTGCTCATGTTCCACCGTGAGGCAGCCCTGCGAGAAAAGAAGAGAGGTACATCATGAGCCCAGTAAATCCCAACCTTTGAGCCTCAAGGCGCAAAATCATAGCAGGATTACTGCATATAAAAAACACAAGTCTGCCATCAGTCTTTTAAATAACAGTTATATCGGACTGTGCCCAAAATCCTGTGTAGAAAATGGATGCCATAAACAATGTATCATAATGATATAGGCCCAACATGGTAGAGCCAGTATCAGAACCAATGTATCAACCAATTGCTCAAAAAACAGCTTATCCTGGTATCATTGACGTGTACACAGCAGAAAGACTCCTAGTATCGATATCTGATTATACAAGGATGCAAAAATAAACACAGTACATGAACAAATTCAGAACACTACCATCCAAACATGAAGCACAGAAAAAAGGATCAGTCTCAGAATCCCATACGGATGGATACCTGTTACCCGGATCCCTGAGCACTGCAAACATCATCGCAGTATGCAGACCGTGGGTCGCAGAGAGAAACCACCCTCCTGACTTAGCTGTACCTGCTGCGAAGGTCACCCAGCTACTCATCACAGACTCAAGTCTCCGTTCCGACCGACGGAGCAGAGACAGTGTTCCCTTAAGAACAGTACGGACAAAAGACAACGAAGATCCAGTTTTTAAAGGCTGTATGTCCCTTTGTAAAGCAGGGTAAGAAGAAAAGCAAACACAAAGGAAGGATGGATCAGAGAGAATTTGCATTTCCTTCCTCTAAAGGACAAGGCCAGAGCTGGCTGTGCAGAACTGCTCTGTTACACTGCTCCAGTGCACTCCAGAAATCGTGGTACAAAACAACAATAAAACCTGAAGAAAGGGCCAGGGCAATCATGAAGTCACAAGTTTATCTGTTCAGAGTATGCCACTTCTGGGCAGTGACACCTATCTGGGCTCTCCTCTTCCATGTGCAAAGAATTCTCATAAGGGACCTGTGTAAGATGGCTAAAAAAAAAAAAAAAGAAAAACCACAACATGAAACATAACAAGAAAGGAACATAAAGAAGGCACCTTGATCTCAAGGCAGATAAAAAGCAGAAGATGTGTTCCAAAAAAAAAAAAAAAAAAGAAAGAAGAGGGAAACGTTTCCTTGTTATTCATTTTCCACTGCCCCTACTTCCACCACATTTCCAGTGTAAACTACAAAATGTTGAGAACTAATCATACTTTTTTTTTTTTTAAAAAAGACATTTCTAAGCAGATAAAGCAGGATACATATCTACAAACACCTCAAGAAACAGAAAAATTTCATTTTCAGCTGCGTCTCAGCAGTAACTAGATGAGCTCAGAAACCTGAAGGTTAAAGACACAACTCAACACCCCTGTAGCAGCGCTGGAAATCTAACTGTCGAGTATGCCGAGTTATTCCAGCTGAAGTCATCAGTTCCCACTTTGCCTCTCTCAGCTCCTCAATAACACTGAAGAGTGTCTGGAAGAAAATAAACCCAAGGAAGAATAGGCTTTGCGGAGACTGGTATTGGAATGGGAAGCCTTTCACCGCTAGGTCCCAGGAGCACTTTACCACCAGGCAGAGACAACTGAAGTCCCTACACAATTACACGTATCACACAAAATAAGTTGGCTTAGTCAAGCAGATGGTAGAAAAGGCCAAAATCTAAATTAGCTCAAGTGGATTTGTGCCAGTTTACACAAGCCAAAGAGGCTCATTGGGCTCCTGTGCTCTGCTGGTAGGCAGGTACCGAGCCTGCTGCGACACGGCAAAGGGCTGGCACCCCGAACCTTCTGACACCTGGTGGCTTCGGGCACGGGCTGCAGACACAGAGCAAATCTATTATCACAAGTTTTTCCTGAACACTGTGCTAAAGTCTACGTGTACTTCAAAAGAGCAGCTTATTTTTACTTTCAAATAGGAACAACGTTCCCTTCCAGCTGATATTCAGCCTTAAGGAAAACAAACACTGTTTTACCCTTTACAGGTGGTGCTCAAACCTGTAACTGTAAGGCTGCATGTGTTTCCTTACATTTCAGGAGATGGTCAATAGCGTTACCTTTGTGGGTCTCTGCTGGCCACCTGGGATTTATTTATTGCCATCTTGTCCATACTGTGCTATAAAGCAACTCACACGCTATCTGCCAGAAACCATATCAACTATCCCAGCAAACAAAGCACCAACCAAAAAAACACAAAGAAAAAAAAAAAAAGGAATACAAACACTACTAAAATGGCAGGAATGAATTCTCATCTACAAACAGGAAAAGCAGAAGTGCTGTAATGCCACTAAATGCTCCAGGTCAAAGAATGACACATGATACAGTTCCCCCCATCAGTATCCTCCTCTGCATCATCTCTCGTGTTTCACTGTTTGTTGCAGAACCTCAAAAAAAAAAAAAACCACCAAAAAACCCAAAACCAAAAACACACCGTGAAACATTTACTGAAAATTGCATAAAGGAAAGGATAAGGGCCCTTGTATTTCTATAAATAAAATCAAGCCCAGTGGAGAGCAGCTATCTCTCAGACTGGAGTACAAAAGGAGTCTAAGCTAGGCTTCATTTTTGTTTACCAGTAAGTATGTGTTCTTCAGAAGCTAACTCCTGACACCCGCTCAGCAGCCGCAGCCGTATGCAGGAGAGTTAAACAAAAGCTTTCAAAAAGACTTAATTAAATCTTGCAGAGGCCGGGTGAAACAAAGAGGGTTAACTCCTCTATGCCTATCGTCACGCTGCTGCCTGTCTTCCTCCCTCCCATCCTCCTCCTCCGCTCTGGCAGCTCGGGGCCGCTCTGGGGATCTCGGCAGGGCTCCCACCCTGCGAGGCGGCAGCGGGAGCACACAGCGGGGACACGGCACGACGGGCAGGTAAAGCATTACACAGCCGCGAGACTGCCCTCGTTTCTCACACCCATCTGACCCAGTTCAGAGCCTTCCACCAAGGGGAATTACACAACAGGGCCAGACTGGAGCTGCCGCTACCGTTTTATGGCTGAGTTATTCCAACCTGCCCCATCTCTTGCCTTTGCACACACAGGGGCAACACATAATCGCTGTAGGAAGGGCACTCTGCGAGAGATAAACAGATTACCTTCAACTAATCAAAGTTACCGTTTATCTGGACTTTGCGGGCGCCCTACATTGATGAACTGGCGAGGCTCCTGCCCTGCTGCAGGGAGGTAAGGCATACCAGGCGGCATGCCTTAAGGAGGGTTAACGGCACCGAGAAATACAGCCCAAACCTGCTGCTGCACCACAGTTTACAACGGAAAACTAGAATTCCATACAGTACAGTGCCCCGTTCAATACCCGGTGAGGCCGCTGAGACAACGAGGTGGGGTATTAGGTAAAAACACTTGGAAAAATTCCTCTTGCTTACTCAGGGAGGAGAAAAGAGCTGTCATGTTTATCCTACCCGGGTAGTTAAACCCTGCAATCAACTGCGCATCAAATTAACATCCAAGACAGCCTCTCTCATGTATCATGTCCTGTCTTTCAAGAAAGATAAAAATAGTTCTGAAGTTTTTTGGGCTTTGCTTTTTTAAGGTAGAACATTTCAGATAGTAAGTAAATGCCATGCGGCGATGACTGCTGTCTCCTCAGCCCACACAGAGAGGAGGCCCAGGTCTGGATGAGGAAACTTCAAGGGCTTGCAAATTTGAACCCATTACTGTTGTCCTCATGTTTTTCTTTCACTCTGCAAAGGTTTAAGAAATGCGAAAGCGAAGTTTTTTCCCTTCTAAGTGATAGTTTTTCACCCCAGGGTCACGCATGCCGTGAGCCAAACCATTCAGTGAAACAGCAAACAAACATCATGGGATCTGAGGACTTTCCCTGTTTCTGTAGAATATCACCGTTTCATCAGAGGACTCGTCAGCACTGTAAAAACTTAACTATTATTTAATTAACTGTTACAAACAAGCAAAAAAGAAGGACACACGAAAGCGCAGACCAGATTCCTTCGCTGCCTAAGCAAGGAGGAGCAGGATTCCCCTGTACCTCCATGAAGCCACAGAGGCCAAAGTGGCTTTACAGAAGCTCTTTGCCTGCTACCACACAAGTGATTTAGGCACAGGACATGTTCATTCCCGAGTACACACCCGTCCCACACAAATCCCTTCAGAAAGGGCAGGTTTAACACTAATGCTACTACGATGCTGAATAGTAAAGAGGATTCCATCACCTCCCCAACCTCCAGCCAAGCCCAATATCTGGGACTCATCAAGATTTGTCCCTCAAAGCCTGTTTTGTAAGCACGACTTCGCATTGGTCATTGTGGTGCCTGGCCATAGAAACAGGATCAAGCATGCTGGCAAATCGCAAGAGGATTTGCGCAGTTTCATAAAAGCAGGTATATCGAAGTCAGTGCTGCATAACACTCTTCAGTTTCCGGTACACAGTCATGTTTTGTGGTACTAATGATTTCCTTTATCTTTCTTCTTTTGCAGCAAAACAGCAAATTGGTTGGGACCATAAGATTCCTCTTACGCACTTGTCTCACACACCAACACGTCAAACTGGATGTGTACAAAAGTAACTGCTCGCTCCTTGGGAGAAATCTCATCTTTTTGCTAGATCGCTGCTAGCACGGTTTTGGTACCTTATAGGAAGCCTTCAGTAACTTATGGAAAATTACTATAAAGAATACAGATGGATCACTAAAGAAGTCATGAGCTTAAGCTTCTTTGTAAGATAAAAAAAAAATCTTGTAACAGTTTGCAAGTTGCAATGTTATTGCAAAATAACAACGAATACTTCCTGTTCAATTTCCAAAATCTAGTCAGAAATAAACCCGTGATCAATGGGTTTGGACAGCTTGATTCCAACAAACATTAGAACTTCCCGAATTTACAGCATGTAACATGTTATCATCTCTATTTTACATTATCATGTAAAAAACAGCAGGGAAGGTGGGAAAGTCACTTAAAAGGATAACTATTTTCTCAAAAAAGAGCCAACAGTGTTACTGACCAATACTAGTATTGGTCTAGCAGATTCCCTATATGTTTTTAACAAAGCAAACTTAAGTGTTTACTGAAAAATCAAAAGGAACTTCTTTCCCCCAGCGATAACCCCCACAAATTGCATTTAAAGTCATCCTTAATTGATTACTTCGTGATTTAAATCCCTTCTTCCTTTGCAGCCTGAGACTGCTAAGACTCAAGCAATAGAGTTTTTCAGCTGCGACTCATGGATAACTGGTGGCCACACACTGCCAGCTGGGAAGGAAGAAAAGCAATTCTCCTCCTTCAACTCCTCTTGTTCAAATCACAACGAAACTAAGTGGCATTGATCCCCTAAGTGATGTATTCACTACAGGCACATTAAACTGAATAAAGGGAAAAGAAGCAGCCTGTAAAATCGTAAATCAGAGAGCATCTCCTTGCCCTCTTGCCCTGGGCCACCATTCTAAGGAAGGCAAGCGTAGGCGCGCAAATATAGGCACAACACATCTAGTCTTTGCCCACATTTGATGCGAATATTAAGAAGCCCACTGTGATTTGTGGAGAGAAGGAATTAAGAGAAAGAATAACAGAGTGCTTTAAAAAACACTTCCACATATCAGTTTCGGGAGAGTTGCAGGACCTGCTCCTTTACTTCCCTAGGTTAACAATCTCCTTCCTAAAACGCACAATACTAAAACCAGCCTGAAACTGGTTGTTCCCTGACAACAAAAAACAACAAAAGCTGCTGCAAGAAGGGGTGGGAGAAAGCAAAAAACAACTCATAAAGAAAGAAAAGGGAGAGTTAATCCTTCCCCTCTGCTGACATGACAGTGCTGGAGCTGAGAATGTGACAATGAACATTACATAAGGCCTGGCTCCCACTGCGCTCCCAAACAAAAAGAGCTCGCGCGAGTCAATGGCAGCATCTGCAAATCATTACACAACCCGGGCTGGTGGCAGCCGCACACACCGGGGTCATCCATCAACTGCTGCGGGAACCTCCGGCCACAGGGTCCTCGCTCTCCCGCGTTTCAGAAGGGATGCGGGTACACCCTACTGCCAATGTTTTGTAACCTTTACAGAAAAAAAATGAAGACCCTTCATAAGATGCCAGTGCTCACTTCCACACAGACTTCGTAAGGCACTGACCATCTCTTTACTTCTGGACAGAGCCAGAGGTAAACTATTTTTGTGTTGGCGTATATGTAGGTATATAAGTATTTGCCTGAACAATGTTGCATTGCTTTTAAAAGCAATTTTATTTGATCACATTAAAGTAGAAATTGGCCTCCTATAAATCAACTCTTTCCTTTAAAATACCCAAAATGTCCTCACCAGTGAGCTGCCCTATCTAAACGAGCGGTTTGTTTTCCACTGCATAAAATTTCAGGCTTTCTGAGGTAAGAAGCATGTGATCGGTTTTGCTTCCAGTAATTACTGATACGCATCTGGACTACCACCATCACAAATGAACAAAAATTGTCTCTTACTTCATAGGATCCCCATTTATGTTTGCTAAACTGGCTGTATAAAACTGGCTGCTAAACTGGCTGTATAAATGGCACTTGCATTACCTGCAAAAGAAAACACTGAGAAAAGGAAACTTTTCTTCCCCGATCACTGTTTCTGCTTTCAAAGCAAACAGCATTTCAACATAAAAGCCACTTTTCAAGTGTGCTCTTACAGGTTTTGCTCATGGTGCTATAGCTATAGAAAAACAACCAGTACCTGCGAGAGGAGTAAAATCCCGAGAAAAGATTTCAGATGATAGAGAAGACTCAACAGTAGGGCATGGCATGTCTGGATTCCAAATTATACTCAATACATTTTATATAGCAGATTAATCTGGGGGAAATTTGCCTTCCCTGCATTAGTGATAACCATTCTCAAATTCCAAAAGACAGATTTTAAGTCAGCTTGCGGGAGAGGTATGCCAAGCCTTCTCTTTGGGAGTACCCAAACTATGTCAAGACGTGAGCCAATTCCCACAAGCAAGGCAGATCCAGATAACTGAAAGATCCCTCTAGGAGTTTAAGCTCTTGTTATCCATAGGTGCCAGAGAAGTTATGTAATAAATCAAGAATAAATTACATAAACAGAAGCAGTGGAAGAGAGAGGAGTGAAAAGGCAAAGAGCTAATCCCCTCTCAAGTGAAAATCAGTCACTGTCACTCTACGAAGACAAGCTATGGCTTTGGTCACTGAGATATGCTAACATTATGGCTTACCCTCCTTGAAGAGTATCCCACAGAAACAGACTGATACAGCTCATAAACAATGCCTCCGTCTTTCAGAATGAGGAAAACTGCATCTTTTCCCAATGCTGAAAGGCCTAGTTGATCTACCCTCTTTCCTCAGCATCGCCCCATCCATACACTCTTCTTTCTTTGCCTCCCAGAGAAGCACGTTTCATTACAGGGGAATGATTCATCGCCGTTGACTGTCTCCCCGCTCAGGAAACAAGCTTTCCCATCAGCAGCGGTCCGGGGCAACCCACCATCCCCTGTGAGACAGATGCCGGTCACATTGCACACTGTCATCTGCAGATCACAAAGCAAACACAACTTAACTCTTCCGTCGGTCATATGTCTGCGTTTCACTACAAAGAGCTGCAGAGGACTGGGAGTTTGTTTTCAACGCCTCATCTTTCTTCCTCTTTCAGAACCGGACTTAAAACCTGGGGATTTGGTTTATGCATTTTTTTTAGAAAAAGGAAGGATTCGACATGGTTTTGTCCCTTTTTATTCCCTAACCCACCTCCAGCAATGATAATTACACTAGCGATGAGAAAGCATTACTTATGCCACCTACAGTTTACCAAAGAAACTTGAACGCAAGCAAAAAAAAGAAAGATGAAAACTAAAAAATCCTGAAGTAGGAGGAAATGGAAATAAACAGTTTTGAAGTTGCGTGATATGAAGATGACAATTAGCATATGTTAGGCCCAAGTTGCTCCAGTCTCTCAAGCAATCAGACATTAAACTATTTTTTATTGGATTCCACTGTAGATTAAAAATCCATCCAAGGATTAAAAACTGCCAGAAACATGGGTTTCTTTCAGAGTCACTCCCTCCAACAGAACACTCTACTTGCACAGTGCTGGAAAAATTTACAGTAAGCGCCACTTATAAAGGTCACTTTTCTGCTGGTTTTGAGAACAAAGTCACCAAAACCTGTTGATCTTTGCCTTTCCCACTAATCAGGTCAAAATGAAGCAGTCACACTGATCCTTATCTATTCTGCACAAACTCATTTGTTTTGATAATACTTAGGATTGACACTATAGGCAGCTCACATGGAAAGCAACGGGATGAAACAGTCTCCTGTGGTTTTGTCCTTAGTAATGGAAGCACCACTTTGGTCCCGTTTCGCTGGCTCAAAACCTCCCAATGGTGTGGACAGGCCTGCAAGGGAAAAGAATGCAGCTTTACTGCCTCTCACCACGCAGGGCAATCCCACACACCGTTCAGGGGATCGTTTGCATACACACACACACAAAACACCCCAATTAGACGTAAGAAGTATTATTGCACAAAAGAAACTGAGCTACGAGTCTCATGATATACATATTACATTTCTGGCTTATGAAACTGTGAATATATGACTCTACGTACTTGACCTTACTTACAAAAGAGCTTTAAAAGCAGCACAATGCAAGTTTGGCTAAGGAGATATGCAAACGTTAACATAAAGATAATACACCCTGCAGGTCACCATACCCTTTTGGTAAACATATCCAGCTGTCCAGTCCCAACATACATTAAACAGGACACAATTACCCTTATGAACAGGCACAAGCACACTGATGCTAAGACAGGAAGGTACAACTGAAAAGGGACATATCGGCAAATTATTAAAAAACACTGTATGGTGAATAAGCACCACAACATCCATCTACAGAAGCAGCTGCTCTTTTAGAGTAAAACTGTCACTATCTCCCAAATTTACAAATTCACTTAACTTTCATAAATGCTAGGAATGTCTTTTGGAGTAATTGTTCTTACTGAACAGACAATACTGTATAGATATTCATTCATACCCATGCAGAATCCAAATGTTATGTTTCCAAGATTCAGAAGCGCAATGATAAAGAGCATACAGCTGCAATCTTCAAAACGCCAGAAGCTTTTGGGTATTCTTTCTCTCAAAGTTAAACACAAGTTTCAGTCAGCTGCTTTCCCCAAGTGACCACTTTTTCTATCAAAGCCCATTTAGCGTTTGCAAATGCTGCTTGACTGGCAGCCGTACCCAGCGAGCAAGTACAGAAGGAACTGCAGGCAAGCCAGTTCTTCTGGCGTCCTGTTGACATGTTACCATCCCAAGCGAAGGGGACCATATGTTATAAGAAGTCAACATCCCTACACTCAGCTGCTGATGTCTCCCAAAATATAACAGGAACAGACTTTCTTGTCCCATCTCTATTTTTCCCCCCCCCCTCCTGAATTATTAGTTGGATTATTGAATTATTGAGTCCTGAATCAAGTCATTTTACCCAAACTAGCTATTTCTCTAATGGCGGGAATTCTTGATCATTATTGATTTGGGCTGGACTCAGAAATTTGAACAGTAACTATAACTCTTCTTTTGATGGGAGTTCTTGGGTACAATTAATAGCATTCTTGAACAGAGAGAACTAGTTACATGGCACTTCCAGAGCAGATTTACTGGAAATGATGTAAGATATCACTCAACTTCATTCATAGTTCTCTCTCTGTTAGGAATGAAGGAGGCAAATGACAAAAGTTAAAGGCTTTCTACAGGATGCACCTTCTCATCACAATAAAAGCATGTACATATTCCCAAAAAGGTTCCACACTAGCAGCAGAGACTGAGAGCTCTGTAACAGCTCATTCTGTTAAAATAAGCATTTCACTGCCAGAAGTATTGATTTAGCTGAAAGACAAGATCTCCTCTCTCATTTTTCACGAGTGCTATGGGAAGTACAGGAAGAAGAAAAAGGCACCTCTAAACAATTTTTTTTTTTGAGGAAGACTCAGAAAAAAACCCCAATTTGTTATAGAGTCTGCATGACTAAGCAGATCACCCGTTTCCTCAGTGTTCTCTACCCATAATCTGCGTCTCATTTCTCTCAAGTAGTTAACTATTGTCATTACAGAATAAACAAATTCAGATCACATAATAAAGGCCTTAGCTACTCACATTCCTTGGAGAACAGGATGTGAAGTTACAGCAGACACAAACATTAAAATGCTGGCTAGGGCAAATCTTACCATGCATTGTCCAGAGCTAAGAGCTTCCCCCAGCAAAAAAATCCAGCTTCCCCAGGAAATTCTCCTCCAGAGACAACAGAATCACATCCCAGGATTGAAGGAAAATCAGAAAAAAGAAAATCTCTTCTGGGATAACAGCTTTTCCCCAAATATCTCTTCTCAAAAGCAGCTAACTTCCTTAACCCCAAATCTTCTCTACCCTATGCAACAATCATCTTGCCATCCAGTTTTCAAGGCAATTGCTTTACTCTGTTTAGAGTCACACACTAAGTGTTGAAAGGCACTGATTTTGCAAGGTTCATTTTTTGGTCTTGTTTGGTCCTTAATTTGTTGGCACCTATGAACAAGAAACTTAAAATCTAATCGATGACACCACTCGTACAACAACTTCTTGATTTAAGAAAATATTCTTTGTTCCTGCTACCTCCCATACCCCAACACCCCCTGCAAAAACAATCTGACTTTTCTTATTTCCTATGTCTGTGCGCTTGTGTTTGAGGTTGCTGAGCTGCACTCCACAACCCTGGCACTTTTTATTAAGGAAGGAATCTAGAACTCTTGCACAGCTTCTGGAAAGGAGAAGCCACAGCCAGCCGCCTTTTCACACAAGCATTAAGTAGCGATGCTGCAAGAGTAATCCAAACATCTGGACAGTTACATTACACTAGGAATGGCGATTCTTTCACTTTCATCCACAAGTGATGCAAATAATAAATGCAAAGACTAAATAAAAGAGATTGATAAACAGGAGATGGCAACCAAAACCTGATGCCAATCCCACTAATTAGAGAGACAATGACATGGCCTGACATTGACAGACAGTTTTCAGATTTCACAGGCACCAGAAGGGTAATAAACATTTGGCCTTGATTAAATTACCCATTTTCCCTCTTGCTGATTGCAGCTTCTCAGGCCTCGGACACACTCTCTGCAGCAGCTGCTCCTTCCCACCAGCACACCACTCCCGTATTGTGCCAGCACAACTATCTGCGTGGCTGGACAGCAAACTGATTCGGCTGAAAAACAACCTGGAAGCAAAATTCAGTTCCCAAACGTAATTTACTACAAAGTTGCACAAACAGCTGTGCAGGCACAAAGGAAAAAACAGTCAGAGGATGGGAACAAGCAGCCCTGGGTATGGGCAGATCAAGCTGGCATCACTGTCCACAGGGCCATGGTCTTAGCAGCCAGGATGCTGCTCCAGTATGGGGGACAGACAGTGTTTTGATTTGAAAAAGTGAGATGGTCCTTGCGGCAAAACTTCTTTACCTGCATTACACCACCAATCAAAAGGATGGTGCATGTATCTGAGGCGAGACATGAACATTCTCACATTTAATCCTCTCATTTGTCCCCTTCTTTATATAGTCACAGCATCATTAGGTGGTTTGTGTGGAGAGGTATCTATTTCTGAAGTTCATTTTGTTGGCTTTTTTTTTTTTAATTGAAAAATCAATGCAATTGCCACACAAAGGACAAAAGTACCAGAAATTATATCACGCAGTTAGAGGTCCTCGCTGTGCACTGTTAACGTCTCTCTCCCCACAGCAAATACTTTTAAACTGACCAGTGCTCAAAGCAAAATACCAATAGACCTCCTCATGCAAGTCCTTAACATTTCACGTATTTAATGGTAGCCTCTATGAACAGGTCCTTGCAATTACATGTGGGTACTAGCACTACAGGGGCAAAGAAAGGATAAGGCTCTGTTCTGGGCAGCAGGAAGATAAGCTGCCCTGTCCTAGAGAAAGTGGTAACTAGCACTGACAAAACTTCTCCAGGTCAGGGCAGGTCCTCTCCTAAACGCACTCCAGCAGGACCCATGAAAGGAACTCCTCTATGTGGTGACAAAGGGAAGTGATGCAATCTGCACCATGAGAACAAATGGGTAATTTCTTTAATCTCATGAAGAAGAATTTGCTTTGGCCATGACGCCCTTGCCTAAGATCAAGGGCTAATTTTTAGTACACTAAAATAAAAGAGAATCACTCGCTTCAGCCCTCTACCTTTCTTGGTTTTCGTCTTGTGTCTTATTATGTCTGGGATAAGTAGATATTCCTGGGCTGTCCTAGAACATAGACCTTTACCCGAGATCTTCTTCAGGCAATCGATATTTTATTTTATTCTTGATCTCAGAAACCTTTGCTTTGCTCCCAATCTACATTATACTTTGCTGCCTGCTTAAAAAGCACAGCTCCTGGCACACACTCCTTTCTCCACTTGAGGACTAACCTTCCTGCACGAGCAGGCCCCCCCTCCAACCCATCCTACGCAACTGGGGGCCACTGTGGAGTTCTGGCCATAAATACACAGTGGTATACGTAGCCTCTCATGCATGCTCCCTGCTTGCTTTTCGCTTGTTTCACTCAACGCTTGAACTTCACCCAAACTGCTCAAGGAGGCATAACCACCTTTGTCATGAAGTCCTAAAAGCCTTCTCTCATCCTTTCTCCTGCTAGGAATCAAGTTGCCACTCCAGAAGCCACTACTCTTGGTCTCCATTTCTGACCCAGGCCACAGGTAACCCCTTCCAACTTTTATAACCTAATAATAAATAATGTCACAGACAAGTGAAGATACAGGTGAGGAGAGAAGAGACAGGTCCCCACAGCAGCCATGAGAAAGACACCTGTCTGGTATAGGATGTAGGAGGAGTTCCAGCACAGTAAGACAAAATAAAGTCGAAAAAACTGAAATACTTATCTCCCGAATTCTACAATCCTTCCCCCATCCCCAAAATCTCATCCAGACTCCTGGACAATTAACCGCTTCCCCTCAATCTTCCCTGCCATAAATGAGAGAGGTGGAGTTAGCTGATAACACTCATGGGGAGCAGCAGCACCAACCTGATGGAACTTCACAGAGGAACAGCCAAAAATTGTTTGGTTCCCCTCTGCCCCAACCTTATTTATTTTCTAAGACAGTAAATACAAATGAAAAAGCCTCCCATGAAGAAAACAAAAGCTAGGATCTGTAAGAGTTCAAAAAGCCCATTAAAAGGTAGGCTTGAGTTTCTTTTGGCTAGCATATAACAAATACAACCTAGCTAACCTGAAACCCAAAGACAGTAAAAAGTGAAGGTGACATAGCAATATTACTTTTATTCAAGGAAAAGACATCAGAAAGTTCAACTTTCAAATCCATTTTCTGCAAGGTAAAGATGAGGGAGTTTTAATTAAGTTGAAAAAAAAAAATACAAGTTGAAGTTTAAAAGGAAGATTCATTATTTCTGGAAATTTAGAAAGAGCATCGGTATTCAAAGTGAAGGGTTTTTTATACCAGTTTGGAATTTCCTTAAGGGAATCAGGAAAAAATGTTAGCTAAATTGCAGCTTCTTCATTTTCATCTCTCATTCTACTCTGGTTCGGTGCAATTTTTCCACAACAATAACAACAGTTGTAGTTAAAGCAGCAAGTCTTGAAAAACTAGAGAATACCATTAAAAATGCATTACAGTATATTTTAAGGAACACTATATTCCAAAATACTTAAAAACTGAAAGAAACCAGCAACAGACGTAGAAATAGAAGGACTGTCACTTTCAGAACCATTCTAGTTCACGGTAACTACTTTCAGAGAAAAAAAGGGAAAGAAGCCTCCAGTTTAAACTTTGTGTCCTCCCAAGTCTTGTCTGCTGACAGCCCTCCAGAGTGACATACAGAGCTCAAAAATGTTGTCTAGACGCCGATTTTAACTCATCACTGCTGCCTCACTCTTGCCAATCACTCAAATCTCAGGGCTACACCACGAATTGTATTAACTCTCCAAAGCTCGCATCGAGGTGTGAGACCCCGGGCCAGACGCAAGACTCCACCAGCCCTTCAGTGATGCAACTGCCTACAACAGCCACAGGCAAGGAGAAAAAGACACACGTGGGGAAAGACTTTTAACTTAAAATACTCCTAGAGCAGAAGCAACTATAAAGAGAAGCCAGACAAACACCTTTTTTTTTTTTAAAAAAAAAAAGAAATCAGTGTAAGACTGCAAGTAAAGAAACTTCACTTATAACAACTCTCTCTCTTTACTGCCTTCTCTTTGTCAGCAAAATGGGTCAGACAAGATAACAGTAAGGAGAGGTAGAGACACAAAAGGAGAAACACACCCCCTCCAAGAGCAAGGAAATTCAAAGATTAAAATATAAACAGCTTCCCTCAACAAAAGGATTTTATCTCTAAGTCTTCCTGCACAGGACAGCCCAAGAGTGCAAAGAAAAGAATACAAGACCTTACTTATATTATTATTTCATCAAGACAAGCAACAGAGGGGGAAAGGTAGCACTTGGCTGGAAAATGCTCTGAGGAGGTGACTTCTTCCAGCAGGACAGGCTCTTTCAGTGATAAGAAAGTCATTAGCTATAGCACTTTCCCCAAAACCAGAGCTACTGAACATACATATTACGTCTGATGATTGCTGGAACCATCTTTTCTGCGTAACAGCTGTTTAGTGTGCGCACCCATTTCCTACTGAATTCGAGGGAGCACCTGGGAAAAAGGCCATTGAGCAGCAATCTGCCACAAGCAAAGCATCCAGCTCCCGCAGGCTGTATTTCCCACAGCCCTTCCTCCGTTCACATGACTGCATGCACTCGTCCTGCGATGGGGAAAAAGATCAAGATGACTGGAAAGGTGGCTACGAGGAGCAAGCTGCTGTCACGACTGGCCTAGTTCCCATTACACTCCCAGAAGGGTTTAGGAACACATCCCAAACCAATTGTCCTGATGGGCCACCCAGAACCCACAGGCATTCAATCATCTCCATCACGGCCAAGGCAGGAGAGGGCTCATCGCTTTCCGCGCCCCCGCCTCGCTACATCTTTCATCCCTTTGGCAGACAGGACACAACAGAAACCATTCCCTTTGGTGGACAAGAACCACGCTGATTTCCTACTGGCAGAGAAACACAAGACACTGCATCCTTATGCATTCACACTCAAAACTACCTCTGCCACCATGAGATATGTCCAATTAAAAAGTAATTTTTACAGAATGTCATGCCCCCAACACTGACAATATAAGGTTTACCTCTTACCACTGGTGAGTAGACTCCTTAAGAGCATGTTATCAGATTTTTGAGGAAAAAGACTGGGGCAGATATTCCAGTTTGTTCAGGAAAAGAAACAGCCATCCCTGTCTTTCTCCATCCAGCCCCTTCCTTTCCCCATCATCAAAAATGACAGTGCTTCCAAAAAAAGAGATCACAAACATTTGATTTCATTTAAGTACACGATTCATACAAGCACATTTATTTCCTTGACAGAACGTGTATACTTAATAGATTTCAAAGAGTGGTTAAATGAACAACTATCATAATCAGATCATTTGACTAACTCCAGTTAGGGCAAGAAGAGAGACCTAGTCTGAACACGACTGGGCGAGATCTGTTTGGCATGTGCAAATACTCCTGTACCTGTGTGTGAGTGCACTTGTGGCATGTACACTCATTCACAAGTACCTGAACAGTGTACACACGCAAATACTCCTCATCCACATCTTTCAAATGATACTTCATCCTGACTTGATGACTCCAAGAGATGGAGGCACCCTAATTTCCCTTAACAGTCACAAGCATCTTCCTAATGCCTCCAGTGGTTAATCACATTAATTGTTAACAATCTGTGCCTTTTTCCTAATTTGAAATAATCTCTTTAACTTCCAGGCATTGGCTGCTATCATATCTTTTTCCACTAAATTAAAGAGTCCTTCGGTACACAGCCTATTTTGCACAAAGAAAACTGAGAAACTTTTAAATACCTCATGATAAGCTAAACCGATGGCGCACTTTAAGAAAAAGTTTTATAACGAGTGACTTCATCACCCAAGCAACATGGAACACTACAACGTCTTTGTTGCTTTTGAACATCTCTTTAAAAACACTAACATTAAACCTGGTCAAAACATTCCCCAACTTACTTCACCTCTGTCCTCACTCAGCATTTTCTGTTGTTATGGATCTACACTAGTACATAAAAAGTAATTAGCATATTTTAGTAGCCCTCACATTTGTGTTACTCCAAGGACTCACATACTGCCATATATCTGCTCCACTCCAGCCATCCTTTCCAAGGTCACTGGTTCTGGAAGCACAATTCTTTATTCTAGACCTACAGCCTCCAGTCTTTCCCACAACAGGCATAACTTTGTGCTCCAGCTCTACAAAAACATATTTGGCCATACTAGACCCAGTTACCCAAACAATTCAGAGGACACCGTACAGCTGCCATTCCTTCTTCATGCTTCACCACTCAGCACAACCTTTACATAATCCACAAATTTGATCAGCTCTAGTTTCATGTTTTCTTCCAGGCCACTGATCAAAATACTACAAAGCACTAGACTACTATGAATCCCTGAAAAATCCTCCATTCATATTCTGTTTCCGATGTCTACTATTTTTAATCTAGGTTTTTGACTCACTGACCATACATGAAACCATATGTTGAACAAGATTCACTTTTCAACAACACCCTCATTGATTAGTATTAGAGGAAGAATGGGAATACAATTATCACACAAACCCCATATGTGAGAATATGTTTGATACAAGAGCTTTAATTATAGTTTTTATACCTTCCAGAGCACTGACACTCACCAGCCATGTAGTGGTTTCCTTTACTTCACTAATTTTAAGTAAATCCTACCGCCGTCCCTCCATAATCCAGTCCTTTTTGAGTAACAGTCCATTTGCCAGGTTGACTCTGCAGGCTGTGCGAGCACCTCCACCCCGCAACCCCTTTCCAGGCTTTTTCAGGTTCATAGATTTCGTTTGGTTTGGGATTTGGTTGGTTCACTGGTTGTATTAGCCTTTGGGTGCAACACACAGCTAGAGCAATTCGCATGAAACCGATACACTTTAACAACCTGCTTATTTCAGATTCAACAACTCTAAATATAATAACCCACATTCGACTGATGCTGATATCCTGGATAAGACTTGAGTTTCTCAGAGACTATAGAAAATCTTTGATGTCTCTCAAACATTATTTCCACAGTTCCAATGGGCGAGAAAACCCTTCTTTGCAAGCAAAATTTTTAGGTAAAAATTTTCATTGTCTAGGGAAGAAAGTACAAGTCAAGGTTATGGAACAGGTTGCCCAGAGAGGTGGTTGATGCCCCATCCCTGGAAACATTCAAGGTAATGCTGAACGGGGCTCTGAGCAACCTGATCGAGTTGAAGATGTCCCTGCTCACTGCAAGTGGGGTGGACTAGATGACTTTTGGAGGTATCGTCCAACCCAAACCATTCGATGGTTCTCTGATTCTCTATTACCTCCACTATGTTTCAATTATTTACCATACTGCACTTGCCCTACAAATTCTTTGTACCTGATCAGCCATATTGGCTAAGTAACGGAAAGGTTCTGTAGTTTCTGTTAATCAATTCTGCCCCTGTGTAGCCCCAGCCCCTTGTTAATTAGATCAAGCTGGCTATTCTCTGTGAATGCCAGGGTAAAGTTATCTGCTGTAATCTGCCAAATCACTACAAAACCTCTTTAACTGCTTTTATAAGTTTAGTACCTCTCTTAAGACTCTCTTGTTATGTAAAGCGCGCTGCTTTGCATGTTAAGCCTCAATCAAAGTCCTCATATTCAGCATAAGTTTCGATGTATCTGTAACACAAGAAAATGTGTGGGTGTATTGCGCTTTTCCAAGTTTGATTTTCTACTTATCCGCCAGCAAAAGTCCACCAGCATAGAACCAATTACAGTGGCAGAAGAGAGCTTCTGTTAATATGCTTAATCCTTGGCTAGAAATTTCATTTATAGCAGTAGAAAGTGTTTTGTGCCAGTGTATTGCATCTACTAAAGCTTCAACCAGCACCACTGCATGTGCACATGCAGAGGAGGAGGAAGACAGTCACATCAAGTCGTAACAGCAAGAAGCTGGGTCATCTCATCAACTCTCCTCCTTTTCAAATAGGTGTTCGAGCAGCTAATGGTAACTGCACTTCACCGCCCAAAAAATCCTCCTAGGAATTAGGACAGTATTAGCAGGCACTGTTTATAAGGTTTGAACACTGTACTCCGTGTTTATACTACAAGCCACGCTGACAGCACCTGACACTTCTTCAGCCTCGTCTTGGAGCAACTGGCTAAAAGTTTTCGCCTTAAGATTTGCGCATCCTTGAATGGTATCTTCAGTCATGAAGTTATTCAGCACTTTTCTCAAGCACAGAATCAATACTTGCTCCAGACAGGTGCATACCAGCCTTTATGTCTTCTCTGATGTTTGAATAATCAATTCTCACTAATACCTCAGCCGGCTCATTCTTCCTTTCTTTGTTTCTGCATTCAAACTTGCAGATACACCTGCAGAATCGCAGCTTTGGGACAAGCTGACAGGCCACCACAGAGTGCTTCAAATCACTGTCCTACTTACACATTTTAGAGCATGCTGAAAATACTGTTATTAAATCTAAATGATTTAATACTGCGTGCCTCCACCCCCCCTGCTTCAAGTAAGTTCTAGTTACCTTCAAAATGCCACAAGATTTTTGGAAGTGTCAGACTGACCCCAACTCCAGTATTACCCCTGAGCAAGAACAAGATTTAAATTATCACAGCTGCTCTGAGATTACAATAGCACTGAATAAGTCTCGCTTGCAGGACTAAACTGACATTCTGCTATTCCACTTCAGACATAAAACTGAGTCAATGGTATGTCTGACCTTCAAAAGTTTCTAAAAGGTTATTTTCTATACTTTGAAAAATTTTTCAAAGCAACAATTCTTGATAAGCTTTATATCTGCATGGATGAAAGCAATATGTACTTTTTAAAACCCCCTCCTTTTTTTCCCCAAGAAAACTCGTTTCAACTTCAGATATACTCATTCTCTTAGCAAATATGTGCAATTAGCATTTGCTGGTTACCACATATGAAATATTGATCAGTAACTTTCTTAGTATTAGTTAGAATGAGACGTCACCACCTAGTTAGCTTAAAAGAACAATGACTTAAAAAAAAAAAACAACAAAACACTACCACCATATTCGCAGATGTCCAACCAGCTTCTAAAGGTGCCTGATCAGCAGTTTTTCCCCTCTCGTGGCTACCTGTAATTCCACCTTCTTCTTACTCCCAGTATATAGTGACACTTGATTTCATCAACTAATTCTGCCCCTTTTTCAAACAACAAATGGTGTTACTTTATCATTCCCCTTCACCTTTAAGATTCTGTCTCTTAATAAGCATAAAAACCTAGAAACGAAACTTAAGGCTTCTAAAAGTTAACAAGAAATGACATTTTTCATTCATTGTTTCAAGTTACCTGAATATGAGATTCCACACATGCTATCCTACAAGTCCGAACCCCAATATTGATTTTTACTTCTTCTGTGTTGTGTCAACTTGGGGGGGCACAGGGAAACCACAACTCTCTATAAATTCTTTTATTTCTATATAGCTAAAAATGTAGCTTAAACACAACAAATTCCTGTCTTGCAATGAGCACTCTCTGAAGCAAACCCAGCTGTAATTAACTGAACATACTTGACAATCAGGAAAATATTATGTAGAAATTATTTTGTGTAAACAGAAAACACACGTCTCAAAATCACATCTGTACCAAGTACCTAGGAATACCAAACGATACTTAACCTCTGCGGGAACTAAATTCTCAAGAATTAAGTTTAAAAAGAAAGTTTGTTAGCAGACAATATTTATCCTACAGGGTACTATCTCACAAAAACCTCTAAGCACCTGAAGGAAACAAGTTCCTAAAAATTACGTGAACAGAACTGCACTGCAACTAACTGCACTCTTAAAAACATTGCACCTAAATGTTTCATTTAACACACACTCATAAACAACACTATTTGAAAACATACTTGCTACATTATTACTTTTGGGATTTGAATTTGATCAAATGGCATTCCACTCAATATACATGGGAGAAATGTCACTCCACCGCTCCCTTCCCAGCCTGGTAACCGGATACATCTCAAAGAGGCATTTGGAACAGTGCAATTTTGAGAAACAAAGTCAAGGGCAGGCAACAGGCACCACCAGCCAGGGTACCTGTGACGGCAGGTGAGTTAGGAAAGGCCAGGTAGTCAACAGTCACCACTAGCAACAACTGGAATGTGTGGGAAAGGATGGAAAAACTACTGCTCAGTGTTGCAGAAGGTGAAATTTGATGTATGAGTGTATACATACACATATATGTACATACACATTAACAAGGCTCTTTTCAGAGACATGTGGCAGGAGGATGAGACAACAGTTGTGTGCGTGCACACACAACTACGTGCGTGCACACCAACACTAAACGTAACACATGGTGGACAGCAGGGTAAACGTGAGTCAGCAGTGCGCCCTGGCAGCAGTGCAAGCTAACAGCACACCGGGCTCTCAGCAGGAGCATGGCCTGCATCATCAAGGGACGCGGTCTCTCCCGCTCACTTGGTGCTTTTCAGACCCACCTGAAACACCACGTGCAGTTTTGGACACTCCCCAGTACAAGGAAGACAGAGATGAACCAGAGTGAGTTCAGTGACAGGCTACCAAGATGCTCCAGGGGATAGAGCACTTGCTGTGTGAGGAGAGGCTGTGAGAGCTGGGGTTGTCGAGGCACAGAGGTTACCAAGAAGACGGAAGGCTGAGCACAGGCTCTGCGCAGAGGCACGCAGCAGGAGGACACCAGACATAAACTGCAACAGCAGAGGCTGTGACCCGACATAAAGGAAAGGATTTTCCCTGGGAGGACAGTCAAGCACTGGAACAGGGACGCAGAGACTGATGAACCTTTGTCTTTGGAGGGTTTAAGGCCTGAATGAACAAAGCCCTGGTCTGAGCTTGGTGTTGATCCCACTTCGAGCAGCAGGCTGGACTAGACACCTCCTGAGGCCCTTTCCAACCTGAATTATTCTATGACATGAACTTGAAGCCCAGAGAACACTATAATGGCCTGTTATAATTTTCTATACCAGATTATACCTTTCAATTCTCCACTAAAATGCAACCACTATTCAGACGAGACAGAAAACATGTTGTTTGGTTCTTCTCCCCAGAAGAGCACATGATGTTCCAGTCCAGGATCTGCAATGCTCTCGAATACCAAAATTGGAATTTCAAGAGATTTTAGGGATGCAGAAGTTACCAGTTACCTGAATGCAGTAAAAGTGGAACACAGTTGCTAAACATTCAACTTTTTTTGGCAGGGGAGAAGGTGGTATTCAGTCTGAGGCAATGTTAACCCATAAAATGTCACACGTCCACAACAGCTCTTCCTTAAAGCAGCAACTGCATTTTTCTTGGAAATTTCACATTCAGCACCTACCGTTAATGAACCACCCTTACATTCTGATGCTAATAAGGTCACAGGATAAGAAGCTCTGTATATTCAGGATGTATAGCTCCACACCTGGGGAAAGAAACCTCACTTAGCAAACTAAGGCCAGGTCAAAGCTCCCATCGGAAGCACCTGCAGTGGTCTAAGCAGCCTGTTTTGTTTTCATCCCTCTGCTGGGTGCTACTGCCCCTGGAGTAGAACTACCAAAACAAAAGCTGTTTATTCTAAACTAATTGATTTTGCATTGAAGCAGACAGAGAGCCTCACAAGGTCCATTACTCTAAGTCGGGGACTTAGACTAGGCAGCAGGAACATCTTAAACCAATACAGAAGTTTCCACAGTGATTTCCTACGGGCTAAGCGATTATTTACCAGTCACAATGCTTGGGTAACTGTACAAAGAATATCTAATGTTAAGAAAGTTAAAAAGACAAGCAAATGTGATCATTTGCATATTATTAGCATAAAAAGGGGGAAAAAGCGTCATTATTTCCTTTTGAAGATTTTTTTTTTTTTGCAATAGAAATTCCCCACCTGAACATAGATTAAAGTAATGTACTAAGAACTTTTTAAAGCACCAGTTTTGTACAAATCTATGAAGGGGCAGGAGGGGAAATCACTGGAGTTTATGAGTACCTTACAAACGTGAGCACGAAAACATCCAGTGCCCAACGTAACTGCCAGGAAAAGTAACCTGTAAACTATTCCAAGGAGGGAGCAAGTTAAAAAGCAGCGAGGCAGGATCATGCGAGAAGAAGTAACAGCTCGACACACTGAGGCTTCTCCCTCCAAAGCTCACCGACAAGTCTCACAGAGACACCAAATTATTCCTTTGCGTGTCCATTTACCTACGGATGACGGCTCTTCAGCCACAGCAGGAGGGTGACAGCTGCGCTACCCCAGCACAGCCGGACCCCGCCAGGCCCCCCGGCTCAGCACCCCCAACACCCCAGGGGAAGCAGGTGCCCCCCCCCAAAACCAGAAACTCGCTTAGGCCCCGAAACTCGGCGGGATGCCGACAAGGGAGGCCAGGCGAGCCGCCCCGCCGCCCCCGGAGCCCCGCGCTCGGCGGTCCCCGGGCCGGCCGCCCCACAGCAGCCGGGTGCAGCCCCAGCCCGACCCTCGCCCCCGGGCTCAGTCCGGCAGCCCCCGGCTCCCTCACACCCCCCCCCCCCCCAAAAGAGCCGCCCTCCCACCCCCTCAGACCGGGTGGCCATTTCCCCGCCACCCACCCGGGCCCGACAGCCGTTGTCCCGGCACTCCCCCCAGCCCGGGTGCCCGCTCGCCCACCGCCATAGCCCCCCACCACCCCAGGCCGGGCGACCGTGGCCCCACGCCGCTGCCCACACACCCCCGGCGGGGCGGGGCGGGCGGCCGCGGGCCTCCGCCGGCGCGCCCACTTCCCGGCCCGCTACCATTGTGGCGGCGACGGCGCCTCCGCCATGCCGCGCCGCCCGACTCTCACCTCGGCGGGAGGCGGGGGGCTGCGGGTCCGCGGCGGGGCCCCGGGAGCTGGCGGCCGCCGGCCCGCCCGCCTCCGTCCCGGTCCTCGGCGCTCAGCCGCCGCTCGGGGGCCGCATCACCCAGCGTCCGGCCCCCCCGCCGGAGCAGCCGCACGATCCCCCGGGCAGCAACAGGCGCCTCCGCCGCAAAGGTTCCGCAGGGCGGAGAAAGGTTCCCCCTCGGCTCAGAGGGCTGGAAGGCGGCGGGGACGGGGCGCCCCGGCCCCGAGAGGGGGCCGCTACCCTCGAAGACCGCTCGCCGCGGGACCGGGCTGCTCTGGGCTGACGGCCGGAGGCCCACGGAGCCCCATCCGCGACCCGGGCAGGCCCGGAGCGGGTAACGGAGGGAGACGAGCACCGGCCCGGGGGATGCGGGGCCTCCCCGGCCGGGCCTTGGCTGAGGAGAGCGACCGCATGGAGCGAGGGGGTAACCCGCCTGCCGGGCCGAGATGCTGTTAATTAGCCACAGGGTCCCATGGTAATTAAAGCAGAGGGGCCTCAGGGGGTCTCTCCTCCAGCCTCCCCCTCAAGGCAGGGACAACACAGGCCTTAAAGCCGTCCATGTATTAAATTCCTGCTCCAGCGCTGGACTTCCTCACAGGAGAGAACTTTCCCCGCACATCCAGCCTGATACAAGACACATTTATGTCTACAACCGCTGTTTCTCACCCTCCTGCCGTGAACCTGGATCTGCCGCCTCCACACACCCCCCACAGGCACTGGGTGACCACCATCGAGCCCACCCAAGCCCTTCTCCAGCTCAACCCACGCCGTTGCCTCAGACTGTTATACCCCAGCCCTCTCACAGCCTCCGTGAAACTCGCTTAAATTGGCCTCTCTCACATATTGGGGGCATCCAAAACTGCAGAGGGCATTTCAGGTGTGATCTAATGAGCGGTGAGTAAAAGGGGAGTGCATCGCTCGCCTCTGCCGGCTGGCCGTGGTCCCACAGACACAGCCCGGCGTGCTGATAGCCTTCATGGCTGCCAGGACACGCTGCTGACACCGTGCCGAGAACGTGCTGCTCATCCTGTACAACAGCAGGAGCCTGGTGTTTTCTTCTGTTAAAGGGAAGGAAAAGAACAGGACCTGCAGAGAAAGTGCCTTTCTGGTCCCCAGCTGGTACTGAAACATCCAGAGCATGAAAAATAAAAGTGGGAGACTGGTGTCTGACCCTGGATGTGTAGTGGCAGCCTGGGCACGATCAGTGTAACTCAACCCTTAGTCCTTCAGGGGTCTCCTGGATTTCGGGGAAGCCAGAGCTGATCCAGAATAAAAGGACCATAACACCACAGAGCCACCTCACAAATAGCGTGCCCCTGGGGGCTTTGCAAAGGCCTGAGGTATCACAGAAAACCTTCACACTTCTCCCCATCTAGACACATCCACAGCCTCCATAGGACCATCTTCTGTTAAATCTGACATGAAATGCCAGGTTTTCCTTCCCTGCCCGAGCATGTCACACAGAGGAGACATCCAGAGAGAGAGATGACAGCAGAGGCCTCAGAGGCAGAGTGGAAGAAGTGCAAGTTGAAGCAGGCAGAAGAGCCCCCACCAGAGCAGTGAGGAGTTCTTACTGGCTTTTATTCCACATTACAACATGAGAAAACTATCACACTTCAGGCATTTGCTCCACAGTAGCATTGACAAGCACAGTCCAGCTGAGGATGGCTGCTTCAGGGGCCACCCGTGTAAGCGCTCCACCAGCTAGCACCTTCTGATTTCTATGAAGTTAACTAAGGCAGCCAAAACAGACCTAGAAAGTTATTCTTGGCTTCTATAAGTGTTCCACCACTATCTTTCAAAGTCAACAAATCTTTGCAATCGGACGTCCGTGTTGTCCAGTGGATGTGTTGGGCTGGGGTTGGCACAAGGGAGGCACTGCCCAGTCCCACTGCAGTGTTTGCCCCCTGCACACAGCTCCACATCACTCGTGCTTTCTCAGCAGGTGGGTCACCGTCCAGCCTCAGGACACCCACATTCACCACACCGAAGCAGATGCCACCAGAAACTCACACCACCACCAACATTCAGTCCAAGCAGCTAGTGTGAGCTATTACACTGGTTTGCAACACTGAGGCTGGAGTTATACCGTCCAGATAGAACTGAGGTAGAAGGCTCACGTGTTATTCCTCAAGAAAACCTAAGTACCCTCAAGTCCCACTGCACGTGGCAGCTCTTTAAACAGGTACCAGCTGTCCTTTACCATCACTGTGGAAGATTAGCTTGAAGGAGTGACCCCTCCCAGTGTAAGCAAATCAAGAAATTAAGTCTTCCACGTGGGATCAATATTTCCCACCCAACTTGAGTGGAGCAGCCATCCACACAACCCTCCAAGTCCCTTCACACATACACCAACCATCACTAGAAATAGTGATAGAGACTATTATAGCTATACAGACAAGAGATTGACATGGGGCCTCAGGCTGACTGCTCACCGCAGCAGCATGCCCCCTGTCCTTCCCTCACATCCTTCACCTGGTGTGAATACTGCTGGGCACCTGCAGCAGGCTTTGCTCTGGGCTGGGCAGAAGCCCAAGCATGGGGAAATTCCCTTAGCTGGATGCTGGGAAACACCAAAGCAAGGGGATGCGGAGCACTCCTCCTCCTCTGCCAGGCTCCTGCTCTAGCCTGCAGCAGTTATGCCAGTCTCAGGGCTGACACAGACTCCCTGGCTTTTGCAAACCCAGCCAGTGCACAGACCCATAAAATCAGATTTTGACCTGGTCTCCTCACGACACAGCTGCACACCAGTATTTGGGCAACTTTGGCACATGTGAACAGTAACAGATCGTTTCCCACCAGGGTGCCAGGCTTCCTCCGGCACCCCGCTGCACCAGCTCTCCTTCAGAGATCCCTGCACATCCAAGGAACAGCGGAGCCTCTTCTCTAGGGATAAATAGAGCTGACTGATATCCTACAACTGGGCCCCCAAAGAGCAAGGCAGACGCTATCTTAATACAGGAAAGGCCATCAGATTTCAAAGCAACAGCTTCAACTTCTATCTCTTTAAACGCTCATATCATTTACAGTCTGAATTGGTGCCTGGGCAGTATCAGTTACATGGATTAGGAGCTGTAGAGGACATTAGTACAATTCCTCTTCCTGAGGTTTTTACAGCTTAATGGACAGGAAGTGTTGCTGGTGAGCCTCCAGCTTCTGGCGCTCCGACCAGAATGTCCCCCATCTTCCCTTTTCTGTCCTAGAATCACTTTCAATTAACAGTACCAAAATAAAACCGATGTCATCCATCCCTCCTAAGCTGCACATGCATTATTCATCAACATGCCCTAATTGATTCTCTCATAACCATGAGCACTTCTGCACTTGGCTATGTCATTCTTGTCCAGCAGAGCACAATTTATGAAGTTTTATGCTACTTGGAAAAGGCACTTTCAAAGCGTTACCTTTCACAGCTTTTCTGATCAGAGCTTCAAGTTAGATCCCAACACACAGAGGCATCAGGCCTCAGTTTTGTGTCCAGACAAAAGTGTCCATCAAGTGTAATTCTGCTGCACTGATGCTCAGTGTCCCAACTGGGAGGTCAGTACTGCTCCAGATACTCTGCGCCCTCTTCCCAAAACATAGCGTTTAAGAGAGGTGAAAGGCAGGATTTTTTGGGGAGGTCTCCACACCTCTGAATAAATGTTCTGAAACGTGTAATCCATGGAACATTGAGGGAGTTGAAATGCCCTTGCAAAAACTTTCCTTGAAAGCTATAGAAGTATCTCCTAAACCTACTCACCCTCACAGGGAACAAGGCTCCGCAAAGGCTGTCTCTAGAGCAGGAGAAAAATACAAATCCCATCAGGAGAGTAACTCAGCTTTGCCTTCAGTGCCCTGACACTAAAATACCTCTGGATTCTCCCATCCTAAGCTCTGTCCAAGAGTTCAGGGAACTGAAAGCCTGTGATGGGATGCTCAGAAACAGAGTGGATACTGTCAAGGTGCAGTCCACAGACACATTCAAAGGAACAGGTCTGAATTCCACTCTACAACCCAAGTAGCTGGCAATCAGCATTATGACACCCCATACAAAGCAATTAATAAATCACTGACCTCATCACTGGCACAAACGTGTTGGGTTTGATGGGACCATAAATCACAGCAATTGTTTCTTAAGTACTTTAGTGACAGCATTACAATGGCTACAGCATAATTCTTACTCCTGGTGGCCATGCGCGTTCCTAGATCCTTCTAAGTGTTGGGTCTAACCTGCGTTACTTTACCTGACATGGAGGAGGCATAGTCATCGGTGCACCATGGTGACACTACTTGTGCTTCCTGCAGATGTTCCCTGGCCAGGGGTGCTACACAGCGCTCTGCATCACACCACCATTCACTTGCTTAACCACATCTGTGTTGCCTCTTTTTCCACATGCCTCTGATTTTCCCCGTTTCTTCATCTGGTGCTTGCTCTGGATGCTGTTGGCTGCTCCCTTTGCTTGCTGCTACATCATCCCACTATGGAAGAAAGGAACACAAGTCCCTCACTCACAGCAGGCACATCCAAGCTGCAGGACAGGAAACCTGCAGGCGCTGCCAAGCTGTTTCCATCCTGAGAAAAGGACTCAAGCAGTCATGCAGAGGGAAGGAAAGTGAAAAATCAGAAACAGAAGTTCACCCTATTTTTAACATCACACTTAATGTAACATTAAGCTTTGCGCCAAAGGACTTGGTCAAGGAGTTACCAGGGAGCCTCCTCTCAGAGGAGCCCGTTAAGTTTATGGTGGTCCAGCTTTATGGGCATTCAACAAGCATCGTGATATTCAGCTCGGATTTCACTTGCACCTCAACACTCAGTCTGCAGCCTTCCCCTTTCCCCACTAGAAGGAGCTAAGGACCAGGCACCGGAGAACAGAAACAAGGGAGTTTCGTTATGGACAAATTAAAGGCAATCCTCAATACATGAAACCACTTGAACGCTTCCTCTACACGGTACGCTCTGCACTAGCCCAATCCAAAAGACATTCAGTGTCGTTACAGAGCAAGATCTCTCTGCTTGGAAAGCAGGCATTTATTTCGCTTTCTTAACCCTACGGTGAGCTGCTTTGGGAAGGATTACGCTATTGAAATGCTGTAATGCCATTGCATAACTCAGCACGCTTCACTTGAAGCGTGCTTCAGCCTTCACCACCCCATTCTCAAACACCAGGTGATAGAGTTGGGTGCAGCCAGCCGGAGAAGGCAGCAGGAAGGTAAAACAAGGCACCACCTCTCCTAGAGGAAGGTGGAAGTGTTTACAGTCTCAGGTCAGGGAAAGGAGTAGGAAAGATGTGATGATATACAGAGTAACAGGAGGGAGTGAGGGCAAGACGGTGCTTTGCTCATAGGAGAGGAGGTGGTATATTTAAAGAAACAAAAATAATGAATTTAAGAACTAATACAAGGCAACACCTTATTAGTAAAGGTCACACAGCTGCTCCTGGCAATCCCCACAGCAGGGTACCCAGCTTAAGCAGAGCTCACCCTGCTTAGCCACCTACTGCAGGGACAAGGACTGAGTGGCCAGCAGTGAAGCCTACCTGCAGAGCCCACAGAGACCTGCAGTGCTGAAGCCTACTCTGGAGGGGAACAAAGTTAAACCTGCAACTCCATCACACGTAAGCACATCATTGAATTACCTGTGAAGACCCATTAGCAAATTCACAGCAAGGTCAAAACTGTTTTAAAGTTATATAGTGGTTTTTTTTCCTTCCTCTGCTTAGCTAGAGCCACATACCATGCTGCAATTGAGAACCAAGCAAAATACAATCTTACAATAAGCCATTACCAGATTCTTGTTTGCTTCTAAGCCCAGCCTGAGAAACCAGACACCTTCACACCCCCTCCTAGGTTTAGCTCACTCCTTTTAAGCCCTCCTTCCGAGCCAAGGTTGCAGCAGGTGCAGCAAGGTAAGCACAACATCTGCCCCCCTGCAAATGCACTGACCCTTTCCTGGCCAGCGTGGGCTTTCTGCATCCCAGGACATGAGGAGGGCACAGGGTAAAAAAAAAGGCACCTCCTCACCTTCCTTAGCAGAAAATAAACCGAGTGGCTGGTCAGGACTGCCCTGCTGCCAGCTGCCACCTTGGAAGCTAGAAGGAGAAGGCACCGAGGGGTTGTGTCTTTCTAGCAGACAGTTCTTGGCTTGTCCTCATTGGAGGCACAACCAACTTTTATGCCACTCCAAAGAGACAAGGCAACCTCATTCTGTTAAAGATAGAAACTGGGGTCACAGAGCTGGGCAAGGCTGGTGTTTGCTTTGCTTTTGCCTACAGCCAGCTCTACTTTTCTGTCATTAGCTGTGGGGCAGAGAAGATGACATGATCCATGACCAATGTGAACAGGTTTTTGCCGCCACTCCTCTGCCAAGACCTCCTTTCCAATGCTACAGCAAGCTTTCTCCTGGGGAATTAACTTTGATAACACTCCATACAAGGGGGTTTTCACCTGTGTGATAGCACTGTTCACGTGTTGTATTGCAGATGTCAGGGCCCTCATGGGCCTTAATGGCCCTGATCAGCCTCACCTGGGGCTTCCACTCACAGACCCCCGCCCATGGGCACAGGGGCTCTATTTAAACTCAGTCCAGGGCAGTTAGTCTTGAGCTTGGTTTAGTTTTGGTTGGTGTATGTAGTCTGTAGATGTGTTTCTTAGCTTAACTTTGGCTCTGCCTCATCATCATGAGCTTGCCTGATTCTGAGTTCTTGCTTGATGCTGACTGCTGTCCCCCTGCCTGCCTGCCTGCCTGACTTGGATATTGTGGTATGAGCACTGACTGGTGAGACCCCCTGCCCTGCTGGTTCTGGGGTTGCCTGGGCTCCTAGTTTCTTGTCCTTTTAAGAGCACCAGATATTTGCTATTGATAGGTAAGTGAGGGGCTACTTCTCTGTCCCTGCTCTTCTCCCTATGGTTGAAGCTGTTGGTCTCTGCGCTCAGATTGTCTGTTGATGAAGACCCTGGGGCTTTACCATGACTCTGGACTCTGTATGAATGATGCTGATAGGTAGGATGGCTGTAGACTGTCTAGAAACAGCAAGCTTTTTTCTGTTTTGCTCAGTTCACAACTGTATTTTAATTGTTTATCCAGAGTCTTACCCTCATAGATGAGGATGGCGAAGAAAGGAGTTTGGGGGGGAGAGGGGGAAGATATGTGCAATTAAATGACTAATAAGGCAAGACTTCTTGGGTTTGAGCAGATATATGACAGGTGGAAAGTTTATGGTTGGATTATCAAGGTTTGGGAAGAGGCTAGTGCACTTATCATACTCATGCTTATATAAGACCTATATTTGCTTCTGCATTCTATAGACTTACCCAGGGTTTACTATTAATCTGCAGACACAAAACAAGATTGCTAGTTTTTCTCTTTGCTTTCCAGTGTGCTTTTCACTCTCTTTTTTTGTTCTTCAGGTGGGAGCTAATCTTTTGTTCTTCAGAACACCTGTAATCACTGCAAATTCTTTGATTTAAGCAGCCCATATGTAGGGATTAGTGCTGATTTCACTTCTCACTTATTAGCAGTAATGCTTCCTTTTTAGTGTCATAATCCTGAGGCAATGTATTATGTGAGAATCCTTGGTCATACACGTAACTACTTCTTCAGGCGAAGAAGTGTTAGTGTCACCAGGAGCTGCTCCTTTCCTGACACTTCACCTGTATCCATGGTTGCATCCCACCTTCAACCACTGTCCACCATGCAGAGGCTCTTGTACTGGAGGGATTTCCCCACCACCCTGTGCACTGTAATTCACATTTTCATGTTTAAGGTGCCACACAAATGAAAGGCGTAGCATCTCCTGATTTGTACCTACATTTTCCCTGTTGCTACTCTGATGTCCTGCACTGTTTAATTACCAGTTGATGTTAGTCACACTTCTTATGATGCCAAAACATTGTTCTAAAACATTGGTGGAGCTGAAGATGAACATAATCATTCTAATGGCAGAAATTGAAGTGCTTAAAATCCACAATTCATTATGCTCTACCATCCCAGCATGCCCTGCCTTTGGGAAGGGGTCTTCACAGCAGTTATTCTTGCTTCCTCACTCAGTGGGAATACCCTGGTGTAATTCAGTGCTCTTTGCAGTCTCTGTCCTCCTGCAGTGGGTGGTATCTGAATTCTGGAATAATCTAAAGTCATTGTAGTCTGTTCCCACCCACCCCTTGCGTGCCAACAAGAGGTGACTTCACTCATTTGGAAAACAACCCCTACACAGCAACCATTTAAACTACATTAAACAACATTTCTCCCTTTCATTGACTCCTCTGGCTTTACAATTGTTTCTGAGGTTCAGAAGCTTAAGGAAACATCTCTGTTTCCAAAGAACATTTTCATTCCTGCGAGGCTCACAGTCTCTGGGGCATGATTTAAGAGCATAGTTTTGATGGTGGATGTATTTAGGTAGGGAAATCATGGAATTGTATGTAGGAAGGAGATAATCTTGGGGCTGCTTGTATGCATAAAGAGTCCTGATGCATAAAATGGGGAGCAATATTAACGGGTTATTCATTCTCCTGTGTGGCTGAAGCCTGGGCAGGTGAATGACCTTCCCTACTCAAATGCAGCACGACCTGCCCAGCCAGGCCATGGGCAGGAAGGCGGAGAGGACAATGCAATCAAGAGGCTAGGCAATTATTTTTGGAAACTTACTGTTCACAGATCAGAAGAGCGGTTAAGGTGACAACATACCTGTTGGCAGAGCTTTGGGAGCTGTACAGCACTCCCTTTCAGGCATTAGCAAAGGGTTATGAAACAGCAAATAGTTGCCTTTTAATAGTCTAGAGGCTGGGACATGTGTTCAGTATGTGTGGGAACAGGACCAGATCCTTCCCTTTTTCCAGCTTCTGGCAGAGGAAACAGCCTCTGGGATTCTCCTCCTCACCCCATGGGATGACCCAGCACAGGACCCATGTAGATGTCCAAATGTGCTACTTCCTTGCTCCCTTCTACCCACCTTCTTCGTCTGGGTGGCACTGGTGAGAGCGAAGGTGGAGAGAGAATTGAGCCATACAGTTTACATGACTGTCTGCACTCTCGTCTAGACCACACAAAGGATGGTGTTGAAAAAGATTAATTTGCTGAAGTTAATTGGCACAAGGAAGGGGAAGGTATTAGTAACAGTTTTATTTTCAGTTTATTTCCAAGCATCCAAAATAACTATGCAAAAAAGGCAAATTAATCAGCAAAGCGTCCCTGCTGCAGCCAAGCTGCACACACCCGTGGTGGGGGATTGTTACAGATGGCTGAGCCTGGAAACACTGCATAGCAACCAGAATTATGTGAATTATTAGGGGAAAAATTAAAGAAAAACCACAAAAGAAGAGACAGAAGAAGCCAGAGAATGACTGGAAGGTTAGAAATCAGCCAAGTGAAGTTTACCCAGACAAGTTTGCATACACCTGCCAACAGCTTCCACAGACACAGCAACCCTGGTGTGCTTTGACATGGAGTCGCAAATGGACAGGGCAGAGGGCTGCAGCGGGAGGTGACAGCCCTGGTCACACGTTTACACAGCCGCTTGCTCCGCAGGAGTGAAAAGCAGTGGGTAGAGAAAGTTCTTCCACTGATACAGGCTCCTGGAAGACCAGCAGGCAGAGGAGGTGTTTCTGAACATGGGTGCCATGGTCTCAGCTCTGCTGGGAGATGAGCGGGAGGCAGAGACTCTGGCTCAGGGTGTTTTGATGTTATCAGGAGATCTGTGTGCCTCTCAGGGCTTTGCAGGAGAATTGCAGAGTTCTCTGGCTGTTTCAGGCTGGAGATATATTCCACAGCACAAGAACTTGTTTTTCTTAGTCATCTTTCATTTTCTTAGTCATATTCAACTAGTCCACACCCTGGGTTTAAAATTGCTTGCGTACAGTCTGGGTGCAGAGCTGAGCAGGAGTGGATTGCTGCCAGCTGGTGCCTGCATGGGGAGGAGACTGCTGAATTCCCAAGAGAGGTTTGGGACACAGGTACTCCCAGCAGTTCCCCACCATCAAGTGATCGGAGATGGGGTGAGGGGCCCTGAGCAGAACCTGCAGACCTGGATGCTGTGACTGCAGCAGAAGCACAAGGTGAAGTCAGAGTCCTTCCAGAAAACACAGCTCAGGGATGAGGATGCTATATCTGCAATTCATATGGGGAAGAGGGGAGCTACAACCCTCCCTTCTAGCAAGCCCCCCTCAGCCAGCTGTGAATCCTTCCTGGGGATTATTCGTAACTGAGCAAATTCCCACTGTGAGGTAGTATCTCCTGAGGAAGGGAGATATAGGCTATGGAGTATGATGGTGTCTGCAGGGTGGCACATTCTCCTACATGCACAGGGTAAGGGGTATAACTCCACCGACTACAAAATCCATGTGCTACCTAACTCTTGGTAAAGGTTCAGCCAGGGAAGGACAAGAGAGAAAAGCAGTATTGGGAGTAGAAACATGGATTTGCCTAGGTTGGAGGGAATCTTTCAGATCATCTAGTCCAACCATCAACTTAATGCTGACAATAGGAGCAAAAAATGTTCTCTAAAAATGTGGGGAGTTTCTGCAGCCAGTCCAGCAAGCCAAAGGGTTTTGTGAACTTGCCTGGCTGCAAGAAAGCTAGTTTAGTTACCCTCCTCACCCATTTTGCACACTCTTGGGAGAGTGGTGCTGATCAACTCCGGGCAAGGAAGAGACTAGTTCAGAAGAGTTGGAGCTGTGAGACCTCAGCACTCCCTTTTTAGCTGTTGCCCTTTGTGAAAGGGAGCTATGGGGAGTTGCATGGTTAGATCCGGAGTCGCTGCTCTAAAGCAGATGCTAAATATTCATCTCCTGGATGGTGGGTAACCGCAGCTGGTTTGTAAAACTTTCTGCAGCAGGCGATGTTGTTTCCTGAAGCTCTCTCTTTGGGACTAATCTTCCAGGGGATTCTCCCATTGCCCATGGGCAGTTTTCCATAGCCCAGGAGAACACAATGCTAGTTAACAGTAACTAGTGGGAGAGGGTTGTGTATCATAAGGAGCTCATCAGGCAGGTAGCAGACAGGTGCATCGGGCCATGCTACACAACTGGCTGGGAAAGGCTGGGATGGAGGCGATTCAAAATGTCTATGGCGAAATCTTGCCTTTATTATCTTAGTCATGAACATCCCACATATTTCGAGGAGACCAGAATTTTACTCCCACGATCCAAAGACAAAGCAAAATAAACCTTGGTACTCACAGCCACAATGCAGAACTCCGCTTTATGGGAAATAGCATCCTAGCCTCAAAAAGTGGCTAAACACGCCTCCCTCTTCCTTCCTGGCACAAAGCTTTGCATCTATTGCTAAAATCTCCTGTGAGTTCTGCTGTCCAAACAGCCTGCAAAAGCCATAAACATCTCTCATTGCTTCCTCCCATCTTTTTAACTTCTCTTTGGGCAAAAGCATTGTTTTCCTCCCAGACTACACAAAAGATTACTGCCCAGACACTACACTAAATGTAATGTTGCATTATGATAAGCATACAAACATTATACTGAACACAAAACATAAACTGTCAAATAACAGAATACAGGGAAAATTCTTGCCAGTCCTATCCAGTCGTGCTGTGATTTGGTACGTCCAACAGCTCAGAAGGGTCTTTTTCTCTGAAGGAGGCCTGAAGCAGAAAGAATCAAGAGAAAAACTCTCTCTCAAAAAAAAAATTACTTTCTCTCAGTGGGGGATGCCAAAATTATCCCTCAAAAATGCCCCTATTTCATAATTAGTTGTGTGTTCATCACAATTTAACAATTGTATTGCAGCAGGTAGATATATACACCTAAAAGATGGCAATTAGGCCTGGGGGGGATGTACCACTTTTTAGGCAATGATATTGTTTGCCAGGCTTGAGTTTTCCCATGCAAATGTAACTGGCAGTATTGTTGTAAGTCGAGTGTACTAACAGTCTCTGAATGATACACACTTACATGTAAATGCTCGGTATTAAAACTGGTATTTTTACAGTTTGCTGTTCCTTTGTGTCTAGAAGTGGTAAAAAACATGTCTTTCTCAGATTAAGAGCTTCAGACCTTCACGTCACATGTTTATTATCATTTGTAGTGGTTTACTGGACATCCAAACTGCTCCTTAACCCTAGCTCCAGAAGCAGACAGGAGGTTTAGATATTTTTCTGGTTATCGTTTACCAATGCTGGTTTTAGAATAAGGATCTGCATCCCAAAAGGAATAGACCGCTGTATAAAATGCCCTGCACTCCTATAAATGCAACTAAATGTTCACAAACAAAGCTCTCTGGAGAGCAAAGCCCAGGAGGATGTCCCGGCAGTTGCTGGCGCAGTGCACTGTGCCCCAGGAGACAGTGGGATTTTTCTCCTTTGTGGGTGGGCACCAGATTGAATTACTAAAAATTCAGTGCTTTTCCCTTTCCCTTCTGCTCTGTCCTGAAGTGCTTCTGTATCGTTCATGCAAAGAAATTTATGAAACTTCATTCTTGCTATATTCTTTCCCCACTGACTAGGGCTCCGAAGCACCTGGAAGAAAGAAGAGACACCGTCGACTGCACGAGGGGGCAAGTGGAAGAGGGAGGGGAAGAGCCCTCGAGCCAGTCTCGTTTCTTGACCCAGCATTTTGAGTTCGGCAACAGAACCGGCCCTTTATGAAGTCCCCTATGATGGCAGGGATCTGGGTCTGCACCATTAACACCACGTGCCGAGGCCCGCCTGCATTTCCAAGGTAAGTGGGCTTGGTGGTGCTCAGTTTCAGTAACCTGCCCTGAAACATCCCTGTCCCGGAGCATTTCTGGGGCTGTGGAGGCTGTCTGGGGTCAGAGCAGTACAGAGAGAGATGTTGCCAGAGGAAGTCATTCCTTTTGGGTGAAAAAACATGAACTGTTTCATGGGAGAGGGAAACTTAGGGCAAGTGTCTTGCGTAAATTGTGGCACAAGCTCCTGCAGCCTGTCCCTCTTCGCAGCTTTACATTACCTCACTTCAGCTGATAATGTTTCCCATGACAAAAGCTGCTGAGTACCCTATGCTGCTAGCGCAGCGTCAGGGCTTCTTCCTAGGTGTGGCTGAACTTAAGTGAGAGTAAAAAGTGATCCGTGTTCAGAATTTTCAGCTGTCCAGCTCCAAATGTCTTGGCGATCGCAGTGGTACCATGCATGTGTGTTTCCTTGGAACTGATACGTGCAGAGCTTTCAGAGCTGTAACCACCACCACTGTCAAGCTAGAGATTAGGATTACCAAATACTGCAGAAGCTACATATGACAAACATCACATAGCTGTTGCTAAGACCCTTGATGGAATCCCTCAGGGATAAAACAACTCTGGAATCCAAAATCAACATGTTTATACACATCCACAGTGTCTGCAATCATTATAGCCCACCTTCGCCGATTTGCTCGTTGTTTCCCCATGCATCAAAACCGTCACATACAGACACTTGACCCAATTAAACTCCTGTAGAGAGAAGTCATGAAGAGAACAGATATACAACCTGGACTGACGGCCTGATAATTTCTCTTAAAAAAAAAAAAAAAAGAGAGAAAAAACAAAACAAACCCCTCCCTCCTCTTCAAAAGGATCGTTGTCTTAAAACCATACTTTTTCCTCATTTTGTTTAGTCTTTGTTTTTTAAAGCTGCTGTTGTTACAAGTAATCTCTAAAATCCTTGTTGCTGGAAAACATTAGGAGGAATTTGTTTATACTCCCAGTGTGTGTCTTGCAGGCATTTCACAGCATGCTGTGTATAATCTTTTCTTGCTTCCTCCTGTACGAAGAGTTTTTTTTGCTGGTTGAGTGGCTGTTTCCTACAGTAATAAAACAGATAAAAAAGGAAACCCCTTGTTAAATCTCAAAAACCAGCAAGGGATTTTGTGTAGTGCTTGAAATGAACTTTTAACTCATTCCCAGTTCAAGAAATGTGTTTAGTCAGAAAACCATACGTGTTGTTGCCATAATGCCACTTTCTGCATACTTACTGCATGTACTTACTATCCCCTACTTTTTTCATGTTCTCCCTTGTTTTCTGTGTGTACATGGTTTATCTTTGCACTTGCACTCTCCCAAAGGCTCTTTCCCACTTCCTGCATCCCCCTCGGTAACACGCAGCCCGTACATCACAGGACACACCAGTAAGTCCACTTTACAGTGATTTGGGAGAGTGGAGAGGTACAAATATCTGCTTGAAGCTGCTAGATGACTGTGAGAAACTGAGCATAAAGCTCTGAGCAAGACTCTCAAGTCTCAAGACTCTACCATGCAGCATTTCTGCAGTACAGTCAGGATTCAGCTGTCATGGTACTGGAAAGCAAGAAATTTATGCCAGTGCATGAACTTCTACTTCACACAACAGCGACCACTTTGTATTATTTAACTTTCCTGTTGACTATTAGCTTGTGAACGCAGATGTGCTGTCATTCAGATGCTCAGCTACGCAGTTATGTGCTCTTGGCATCAGACTGAGTGTCTGAATGGAGGGTTTTGGCACTAGCCTGTTTGGAAGAAAGCTGTTTGCCTGCTCATGTTCTCATTAGTATCTGAGCTGATGAACTACATTCTTCTGCATTTCTATGTTCCTAGATACAGATCTGGCTTCTCTCTCCAGTCTGGGATAAATTCTCAGCCAAGCCATTGCTTGGAGGGAGCTGGCTGGTGAGCCTGTGTCTGCGCTGCTGAATTCATGCAAACACTTGGAGAGCCTGACGTGCCCTGTCTGCCTGATGGAAAGTCCTGCAGACCCTGTGAGTGGCCAGAAGAGTTAGCATAGGTGGCCATGATACAGTCCTTGATGCTTTCAAGGATCAACTGCTTCTGCTGATCTACAGTGGCAGAACAATGTGCAATGGTAGCTGGGCCTCTACCAAAATGTAGGTCTCTCCCCAACCCCTCCTCATAAATGCCTTGGCTGGTTGTAGCTTGTGATGCTGTGTTTACTCCAGCCCAGAGAAAAACCTGCCCCAGAAACCACGCTATCACTCTTCTTCTATCACTCTTTTCTCTCCCTACAAATAACCACCCTTGAACTCCTTTTGCAGTAGGTAACGTCAGCCTGCTGCTGCCGCCCCTTGCTCTGTCTCCGTCTGGGAAGCAGAGAAGTTGTGTCTGCTGCAAAAAACTTCTCTTTGCACTTTGTTTGGCCTTTTCTGCTGGAAGGAAAACCCAAATGCTCTCTCCACACAGAGGAGCAGGCTTAGCCCTCAGAAGAGCAGGTAACTGCACTCCCTGGGGCAATGTCCACCTCTCCTGCCCTCTGTGCGTTGCCACTTCACACTCCATTCATGAGTGGGTCTCCCCCACCTTACCAACAGTCACTCAGAAATAGCAAAGGAGAACAGGCAGAATTTGATTGAATGAAAAAAATTTTGTCCGCACTTTTACATTTTATTTCTCCACCTAGTTGTTGGATTTTCGCCCAATGTGCATGCACACAAATGGCTCTTTCTAAGCACATCGGTCCCGGATGATTGCTTATTAACTTGCACTTTGGGCTATTTTGTGCTCTTTCTTCTTCTCCCAAGGGGATGCTAGTCTGGTGTGATGATCCTGGTGTGCCACCTAGTGATTGGACTATTCCCTCGTCACACATCATTTATCATGGGCACTGAGGGCACGAGTTTTGGCCCCATTTGCCCACAGTTACCTGGATTGTAGGTAACCTGTGGCAATGCTTCACTGTGCTCAGTATATGCAGGCAGGGAGGATCCCACTGCACTGTTTTCTCCTGCATACTCCCACTTTCTCCCATCTTTCTTTCTCCCATCTTTCTCTCTTTTCTCCCATCTTTCAACTGTAGTATCTGCCTTCTCACAGAGGTAGGCAAGAAACGGGAGCAGACCATTTGCTGGTGTGCTGGCTGCCAGCTTGCAGGTCACCCGTGGCCATCATCTCATCCATCAAGTAATATTTTTGCACAGCCTGTGAACATTTAGCACTATATACATAGTAAGCAAGTGCTGTTGGGGAGTCTAGACAGTGTTTAAAGCCCCTGCAGCATGAGGGATATTGCAAATATTAGCTGACACGGTATTGCATTGCACCTCATAAAACAATTTGTGAACTATCTGGGCAGATCAAGGCTGGAGGAGTGATAGATGGTACCAAGGCTGGAGCTGAGGCCTTCCTGGGAGAGCTTTGTCTCTCTGCTCAGTCCCCAGGTACCCAGGGGAACTGGAGGTGACAGGCAGGGTTGAAGTGGGGGAAGCACTCCGCAGAGGAGTGCATCACAGCGAGCTGGTGTGCAGGCAGACTGACCTCCACTGCACTCCTGGAAAATGTCCTCCATTCCCCAGTGCAGCTCCCCAGACGTCTGACCTCCCGCCTGGTTTCTGCAGTCCCCTGGGGCATGGGAGTTGTAAAGAAACACCCTTCACTTTACGAGCATCTTAGCAGGGCAGGTTCAGACCCTCCCAAAAGTTCGGTTCCTGGCATTGTACCCTTTCCTAGATACTGCCAGGGAATCCAACTGGGTGCTGTGTGCAGTTGCAGCAGCGGTGCTGCATACACACAAGTGCTGAGAAGGGACTGGACTCTATTACTGGACTTACTCACCTGCTATGAGTCATGCAGCAAAATTACGCTGCAGAGGTCGGCAGCTGCTAAGTCAGTAGTTACTGTCTCAGCTACCCTACAACAGAAACTCAATTGCAAGTAGAAACATGATGATGAGCAAACTGACTCCCATAAGCAGATGGGGCAATTCATAAAAGGCGAAGTGTAGGAAGTCAATAAATTTTGTCAGTGTAGATCTATGTTGGAGGTCAAGGTAAGCAATTAACTCTCCTGAAAGCCTAAAGGGTTCTTCATCTCCTCATAGGGCAGCCATCAGCGAGGAGTCTCTCTGAATGTTGGGAGCTTCCTGGTCACGAACCCTTTTTCTCATTCTCGGAGCAAAGGTGTCTTTTAGGTGGGAAGGTGAAGCTGCTGCCTGGAGGCTGGGTCTGGGGGTCTGCCTTTGTCAGCAGCTGTGAGCGGGTGAGGCATCCCAGCCATGTACTTCCCCTCTTAGCTGCACTCAGGCATCCTCTGGAAACACAGCTTGTGTCTCCCTGGGTTCTCTTACCAGTGCCATTCCTCCTTCAATTCTACAATTAATTGTCCTTAAGTCTAGAAGCTCTGTTAGAGCCTGGAGAAGTGGTTTTACCTCCTCCTTATAAATTGCTGATCTTAACCACAATATTGCAAGGTGATCTGGGATATGACAGCAATGGAGAGATGAGAAGTGATTATTTTGTTCAAGGGAGTTCAAACTTTGATTCAGCCTTAAGTCATCATTGTTATCAGTTGACCATCGCATGCGAGTATGTTGCGTTTCCTGCTGGGGAGCCTGTGGAGGTGAACGCGCAGAGGTGAACCTTCCCTTCCTTGCACACCACTGGCTTCTCTCTCTGCCCCAAGGTCCCACAGGACAAGAGGTGCATGCTTACTGCTGGCCTCTTGTTTTTATTGCTCTGCAACCCACAGCGATGTTTTGGGTTTTTTTCTTCAATTGCATTATTAAAGCAAAGTGCTTCTGTGAGGGTGGGGACTCACTCACTACATCCAGTGCTCAGGGGGATTTCTGCTGCAGGATTCTTACTGCTGCAGTCATCCTGTAGTTAATCAAGACTACAAAGTCTGTCCTGGTTTCAGCTGAGATAGAATTAATTCTGGGTTTTATTTCTAGCGGTTGCTGTGTTTCAGATTTGGTATGAAAGGAATGGCGGTAATGCATATTGGTTTAGTTGTTGCCAGGTGATGTTTATATTTTTCAAGGTCTTTTTTTCAGCTTCCCATAGGAGCTGATAAGGAGCATAGACAGAACGAGGAATGGCCAATGGAATATTCCGTACCATAGACATCATGCTCCGTATATCAATGGGATCAGCCAGGGCAGTGGTGGTACTCACAATCGCTCCTCAGGATGGTGCCAATTCACCAATTTACTGGGTGGTGAGTGACTTGTGTCTTGTATATTCTTTTACCATTATTATTGTTATTTTTCCTTTTCTGTTATTGTTCTGTTAAAACTGTCTTTGTGTCAACTGACAAAGTTTTTTCCCCTTTTCTTTCCCCTCCTTTTCTCCCTCTTCTCCCTGCCCTTCTGGGGGAGGAGGGAGAACTAAAGGAGTGGCTGTGTGGTCCTGGCTGCCAGCTGGGGTTAAACCACGACAGAGTCAAGTATTGTAAGTGTGGTAGCAGAATCTGTACCTGTCCAAACTCTGCCTGGGGCAGGGGTTTATACAGTTGCAGTGTAAGAAAGGGGGTTAATGCGGATGCTGGGGGACAGGAAGCATCTCAGCTGGGAAGAGTTCCAGGGCTTATGAAGCCTTTCCCTAAGAGGGAGGACCCTGTTTCCTCTTATTTACTCTTATTCATTCTTTTAAGAGAAGAGCTTCTGCCAGTACCTGGGCAATTTCTAGAGGGCTGCAGCGCGAGCTGGGGTTTCATTGCTTTTTGAGAGAAGACAAATTAAATGGGAGCTCATCCTGTCTTGGCCCTGCCAAGGGAGCCAGTAGGACACTGCCCTGTGGGGAACAAGGGTGTTAGACTGAGCTCTTCCCAAATATCTCCTGAGGCCTCCAAATGCAGGAGCTGAAGGCCTGAGCACTTCAGGCAGCTTGCATAGGAAGCTGCGGCAGAGCTATTGTCTTATTCTGACAACATACCAGGCTCTTGCAATGAAGCAGCAGGCTCCAAGCCCCTTTACCTGCTCAGGTGGTCCTGGGGACTGAACCCCACTTTCTCTGAGAAGTGACCCTCTCTGTCTCCAGTGCACCAAGGATGTGGCAGGAACTGGAAACTTTAATTTTGCTGTTAGCCCTTTGAACTTGGGTGATGAGGAGATGGGAGTGCTAACCTCCGCAGCCGCCTCCTGAACAGCTCTGTGGCTGGCCTGTGGGCTGCCGGGTGCCTTGCAGGGAGAGAAGGTGGTGCAGCTGTGGACACACTGCTCTTCTCTGGATAATAATGCTGCAGGCAGGTCTGATACCTTTGATCCTCCAGCCAGCCGTGGGGGCATGGGGGAGAAGTGCGCCCTTCTAGGTCTTCCTCCCCCTCAGAAGCCATAACCTTGATGAGAGTGCGTAGATCTTCTCCGTGGGTAACTTAATATGACAGGATCAAGGGACAGTGCAGAATAACAACTTATTACCGCTGTAAAAGCACACAGTGCGCCCCAAAGGGCTGGGCTACTCCCACCGTGGAGCCCAGAGACAAGGAAAAAAACCCCAGAAGAACAGAAGACTTTGCCTGCATAAAGCAAACAGGGATGGGGCCACGCAATGCTGAAGGGTTTCTCTGCACACAGACTCTGTCGCTGCACACACGCATGTATCTGCTCCTGCGGGGTGGCAGAGGAAGGGCCTGGGGGGGGGATGAACTCTGGCACCCGGGGGGGAGGGTGGGGGTGCTGGAAGAGGAGCTTGCCCTAAAGGCCCGGGAGAGCCTGAGAAATGCTTCAGCCCAGTCTGCGCTCCCTGCTGTTGGGCATGGCCCAGGCCAGAGGCGGAGGTGGGTGTTCCATGCCGCTGTGGGGTTCGGCTTCCACTGCCAAAAACGGTCCCCATTTAACTGGGAAGAAATACGATGATGTTCCTGTCTTGCAGATAAGAAGAGGAGAAACTGCTCTGGAGAGGGAGCGAAGGCAGTCATGCTCGTCTTCAAGCCGCCCTCTCACTAAAACACCCCGCTGTCTGCCTGGAAGTAACGTTAAGCAGGTGAACAGTGCACAGGTCACCGCTCAGCCTTGGTGCGAGAAAGGAAGAAAATGACAGAGCTGGTGACGGTCCCTGCTGGGGCCAGAGGACGGGATGGCAGCCTGCCCGCTGCTATCGGCGCGGACACCCGGGTATCAGGGCCGGCAGCCGCTGCTCGGTGGCTCCTCAGCGGCAGGCTGGAAAAAGCCGAATAAAGAGCCTCGCCTCCCACCCCGGAACACAGCCCTTCGCCTGCGAGCGGGGCAGGGCTGAGGGGGGGCTAATGTCGGCGCCAGCCGGGAACTACAACTCCCAGCCTCCCCCGCGGCCCCGGCGCACGCGCGCAGTGCTCGCCCCGCGCGAACTCCGTTTCCCGGCAGGCCGAGCGCCGCTCCCTGCCCGCCACCGCCTCCCCCCTCCCTCGCTGTGACGCGTCCGCGCCCGCCCCGCTCCCCCCCCTCCCCTCCAGCGTGGTGACGCGCAAAGTGTGTGCCCGCCATAGCAATCGCGGCCGCCGCGGGGTGTGCGGGGCCGAGCGCAGGGGCCGGGGGCAGCGGCGACCCAGCGGGGCATCGGGCAGGTACGGGCCAACGGGTGAGGGGGGAGCCGGGCCGGGCTAGGCCAGGCCGGGCCGGGCTGAGCCGCGCCGCCGCGCTTCCCCCGGGCCGGGCCGGTTGGCGGCCGCGGCCTCCGCGCCGGGCGGGGGGGAAGGCGTGGGGGGGTCGCCTCAGGCCCTGAGGGAGCCGCCGGGGGAAAGGGCGGGTTGGCGGGCGCGCTCCGCCCCCGCGCTAGGGAGCGCCCTGCGAGGGGCAGCGAGGCGCTGCGCCTCGTTTCCCCCCCCCGCTCCACCCCCCCGAGGCCTGTCAGCCCGGCGGGGGGGGGCGGGCCTGCGCCGCGCCGGCCCCGCCCGCCCCGGTCCTCCGCCGGCCAGCCCGCCCCCGCCGCCGGGGCTCTTCTTCCTCCTGCTGGGGAAGGGAGGCTCTCCGGCTTCGGGGGTTCCCCCCCCTCCCCCACCCTTAGCTAAGCTGTAAACCTTCGGTTGGAACGGGCAGCGTTGGCCGTTCTTCCCGTTGGGGCCCGGCGAACGGGGCGGGGGGGCACGGGAGGTGCTGCCGCGTTAGAGCCCGCCAGAGCTGTCATGAGCCTGGGCGCTCCTCTGGGGCGGTAGGGCCCTCGGTTGTCTTCCCAGCCGTGTAAGGAGGAGTGGGTGTTGAAACGGAGCGTGTTTTTCTTACCTTCCCTTCTAAACAGCAGAAGTTTGTTCCTGGGTTTTGTTTTTTTTGTTTGTTTGGTTTTTTTTCTGTGCTTCTCCTGGCAGATCAGCGCGTAGTTCCAGGTTTGTTTTGTAAAAAGAGAAATACCAGGAAGCTAAATAACTTTGTGGCTTTCCCTGGCCTTAAAAATATTCGAACTGTAAAAAATTATGAATTTTTAAAGAAATATCTAAAGCGCCGTTAGGAACATGTTCTATAGGAACCGCCAAGTTGCAGTTCTATTAGAGGTTAAAGAGGGAAGTTAAACAAACAAGGACTTCCCTCAGAGCTTCACTCCTGTAGGGTACCAAAGCATTATTTTGTGCTCCATAGATTGTGAAGATTTTGTTAGTTTGTTGCACGCTTTCTTCCACAAGTGAACTTCAGTGTTGACAGTTTATTTTGCGTCAGCATTAGCTTTGGCATGGTCGTTTCAGACTCAACAGGTTTAGGCAAATAGCTGGTATCTCATCCATTTAAGAATAACTGATGAGAGCGAGATTTTTTTTTTTTCTTAAAGTAAATAATTCTTAGTGTTAAAACATAAATATGTAAGAACATACAGATTTGCTGATCTTCTTGCTATATATTTAACTAGATTCCAACTCATGAGCTCTTAGTTTTCCATTATAGGGTTATACTATTACGTTAGACTTCTCATCTGCATTATGTCCTCAGCCATACTTAGAATCATGTTTAGGAATAATATAAAATGTGATTATTTAAGCTTGGTCAAAGTGTAGTTAGTAGGATTTGAGTTGGCTATATACATGTGGATGTGCAAATCCTCGTGTAATTTTTGTCCACATATGAATTTAAACGTGCGATCTTCCTACAAAGCTGATTAAAGTTGATTATTTTTTTCCTAAGGTATGATTTTTGTTTTTCTTATGTGGCTCTTTAATTTTCCATTTAAATTGTTAAGGTATGGATTTTGCGCTTGTTTCCCAAGTAACCAAATTGTTGCATTTCAGATGTTACAGATAGATTTGTTTACACCTAAGAGGTTTCATACTTTAAAATGCATATCTGTGTTGAGGTCAGTGTGTTTGGAACCTCACAATCCTTTTCATGAACACAACACAAAATCAATAAGTGAATGACCTGTAGTAGCGTGGCAGCCGGTGTGACGCTCAAATAAGTTGAGGAGCGAAAGGGTGAAGCTGAACTGCTTTAACTGTACCGTACGCTTATCAAGGTTTGCAGTTAGAGGTCAGCAGGACTTGTATTTCTTCGTTGTTCAGAGGTGTCTGACTAAGTGACGCAAGCAGTAAGGTGTCTGAGATTTCAAAAACACTTGAGGACTTCTAGGTATCTGTGTCTGAATACTTCTTTGGGTTTCTCTTTTCTGTTTAATTTTTACATCTAAGTTCAGAAGAGTAAAATGCTCACAAAACCTTTGCTGTGATGCTGGAATATGAAGTAGTGTTTAATATTAAAGCAATACTGTGTGTACCACTGTGTGCTGAAACATGCATATGTGGATTTTCAGTGTGAGTGTTCACAGTGAGTGATTATTAAGGTTATAAATATTTGTCTTTCATATCCTTTGAGTAAGCGCTTTATGTTTTGTTTATATCAGTTCTATTAATTCTAAATATGATATTTTAGTAAGAGGGGTGTTTGGAAAAAAATATTATATTCCTTAGCTTATTAGATGTTATAATTGAAATCTGTAGTAGACTGTGATTTTCAAAACTTATTAAAAAAAAAAATTAACCTCCCCCTGGTTTTAAATCCATAATGAAATAACTGCTTCCTGTTCTGCTTATTCCTGGAGAGCAGGAGAGCTTGTTCCTGAAGAGCAATTTAAGATTGAATTTGTTCACCAGCTTGTCCAAGGGAAGTAGTCAGAGTTGCTCTCACAGGCCTGCCTCTCCAACTTGGTGTATTTCTGATAGTTACAGTTTAGTTCATACTGTTTATGATCTTGGCCTTTCTGCAGAGTTTGATTTAAGATGGAATCCTTGAAAAAAGTGAGCACAGTAGGAACTGCTTTGGTTCTTCTATTTAAAAAGTCATTCACCTGCCATGATTTTCCATCCATGCTAACATGCATTAATGTGAGAACTGTGGAAGTAGATGCTTTGAGGTAATTTTTGTTATTGCTGCTCTTTGTGGGGTCATGTAGAGTAGTCAAATTTATTTGAATAGGTTGGGGGAGGGATACGCGTTCGGAATAGATGATGTGCCTTGGAGAAACATTTAATTTCATTGCTATGTACCTAGAGAAAGGGTGGCATTTTTATGTTTTAACTTTATTTCAGGAAAATAGTTGTGTGTCAGCGCCAGTTATTTAGATCTATAATGTGCTTTAAGTGAGGTAGTACTCTGGATTTTAGGGACAGATGGAGTTTTTCTGTTTTCACTTTATTATGGTATAGCACTGGGTGTCCCAGAGAGCAATGTGGGTAGTTCCTTTGGTCTTCCTGACTGGAACTTTGTTGACCTGTTGCAGGTATTGCTGGACCTTTCTTATTTTCTAACTGGAATAATTAAGGGCTGTTAGGGGAAGTAAACTACTTGTCAGATTGCAGTAGAGCTTGTACGAGCCTTATACAAACTCTGGGGTCACAAGGCACTTTTTTCTGTATCCCTTAGTTATAGGATGAAGGTAGAGGTGTCTGAAGTGGTTGAATGCAGATACCGTTACAGCACTTGCATTCTGAGTCTCAGAGTAGATTTGTCTGAATGTTTACTTGTGATATTTAAAAGCACAGAAGTGCTGCTGGCAAGTGAGGTTCAGTTAATGAAAAAGGGAATGGAGCTTTATGAGCTTGGAATAGTTTTCCTTTCCAAAGGTGTTTTGGGGGTGTGTGTATGTACAATCTCATTATATTTTGTTGCCTGCATTTAGGTAGTGTTTTTTCCAAAGCAATTTATGCATTTGCATCAAATTTCCCAGTCTAGTTCTGTGATGAATGAATAATGAATGCTCTAGATAAAATCATAATTACTTGTCATTTAGAAAACATCATCTTTCTTTATGCTTAGGTAGGTTTTTTGTTAGCATATGCTCATTTCATATAGTACTTATCAAAATGGTGTTCTTCAGACTGGGTCTCTTGTAGTTGCAGGTTTGTTTTTTTTTTTCCCCATAGTCTTTGGGCGGTGATTTTTGGGGCTGCTTCTGCCAGTTTCCTCTTCATCTGGGTGATCTTTATTTGTCTCCCATTTAAGTAACCAGCCACAGTACACTAAATTCAGAAGCACCTGTGAGACAGGAGGTAGAGCTGTACGGTTGTTCATCCATTACTTGAATGAGAAAAGGTTTTAAGCAAATTAGGGGTACCTAGTACTCGGTTAAACATGGCAGTGTTTTTCAGAACAAACTTGGGCTATAAATGCTTATGTAATCTGTGTTGACCTATGGCTCCCTTTATAGTCTGTCATTTGACCGATTCCTGAACATGTATTTCAGGAGTTGATGTGTATGTCACCGCCTTAAACATATCTGTACTTAACGTTGTTTTGGAAAGTTCTTTCTCTGGGTCAGTTATGACAAATGGATATTTAATCTTATGTCAGATGGATATTGGCCAAGTTATGGCTAATGAAATGCTGGGAACTTTTGTGCATTTTTGGATGTGAAGGAATTTCTTTTGCTTTGATTTCTCTCTCCCACCCCCATCTCCAATACAAGGTCAATTTATAAATTAGGATTGGGTGTTCCTTCCTCCAGAAGGTACAACTCTTCACAGCAATTGCAGTCTGTCAGATTGGAAACTAAGGGCATGGCAGTGTTTTGAGACAGATTGTGTTCTAGTTTGGTCTGTTAATATTTCTAGTAGATTGTTATCAGACTGATGAGAATTGATGCCTAGAAATTTAGAGGCTTAAACAAATCTACAGTGATAGTTCCTTTCATTAAATGATACCTTAACAAGTCACTCAGTACTGTAGGGGGATCTCACTTTTGAGGACAAGAAGATAAATCTTGGGTCAGCTGCTGTCTTGCAAGTAAAGGCTGATAAACCTGAAGGAATTGCTCCAGTGCTGCCTTCTGTGATCACTCTTTCTTCTTACTAGAGCCACTGTAAGAGACTGTCCTTGGAAGCCTTGAACAAGTAGTGTTGGGGCGACCTGCTCTGTTTCCCAGCTACCACTCTCTTGGTGCTCCTTCCACTGCCCACAGTTGCTCAGAGCTGCTGCCTTCTGCCTCCTTGGCAGCGTGACACTAATATGATTCTTGGCACTTTTACTGCTGGCTGGAGGGTGTTAAACTGGAGTAATGACACTGATCATAATCTTGCTGCCCTGGCGTTGCTGTTTCTTGAGTAAATCCCTGGGCAACAGCAGAGGACTAACTCAGGTCTGCTCGTGGATTTGAGGTAGAGTTTTAAAAAGCTTCAATGTTGAACACACTTGTGGTTAGGTGTGCATACTTACCATCACGGTCAGAGTTGTCATACACCAGTTAAGACTTGTGTTCAAAGTGTGCGTGTGTGTGTTCTTTATTCTTCAGGCAAAGGATGAAAAAGAAACTTCCAACTTTTGAAGTGAAGTTCAGCAGTATTCTGTCGCTTAATCTTCTCTTTCTCACCCCTTGTTGCTGAGTGTCTGCTTGCCTCTTCCAAATGACTTGTAATCTTGGATTTAGATAATTTTAAGATTTAAATAAGATTTAGACAATTTCAATGTGGGATTTCTTGCTCAATTTTCTGCCTCTTTTTTTTCTTTTTTCTTTTTGCTTGTTACCTCTGCCTTAGGCTAAGCCATGACTTCAGGATCTGGGCATGTGGACTCCAAGGCTGAGCTCACTGCTTTGCTTGAGCAATGGGAGAAAGAACATGGCAGCGGACAAGACATGGTCCCTATTCTCACCAGGTAAGATCTATTAAATAAATTCCTAAATTTGAATATCTGAAGTTGCTTGATAGCAGCTTTTACCATGTTTTTGCTTGAGGTTTTTACGTACCTGAATACCTGTTGGTAATTAATTTCCTTGCTCTGGAAGTTGAACTATGAGTGTGGTATTTAAATACACACATTTTTTGGTAATAAACTTATATTGCAAAGATATTAAACAGACTGCCTCTAAAACATGAATTTAATTCTCTGAAATAGTAGAAGTCAGAGGAAACATTAAATTGTTGAAATAACTTTGGTATCTTCACCTGAAGCTTGTAAAACGTTGATCAAGATCAAAAGCTATGAGAATGTTGTTCCATCAGAGTGGTGGTGTGATGTTTGTGATTGTAGTAGCATTCATCAGATTAAATGAAAGGATGAGAGTGATTCCTTGGATGAATCAAGGGAATTATCTTGAGAAGATATTATTGAAGCTCATAGGGCATGTTTAAAGCGAAATTTTTAAACTTGATTTTTTTTTTTTTTTTTTAACTGGATGTTGATTGACTGGCATTGTATTGTATGTGTGAGGAAAATTCCCTGGACCAATAAATTATTTTTAGGAGATGGGTAGGTACTAGTGACACCGTTCATTATAAGACATCTTCTATTACAAGGAAATGTTTGAATTATCGATTCCATTTGTCGTTTCCCAAACCTCTTGGGTAAACTGATATTGCTTCTGCTTTAACAGAAGATTCACAGAAATTCCACCCAATTCTTCCTCTTGCTTCTGCTGGTAAACCTGTGGCCTGCCTGGTATATGCAGAAGGACTTACTGCACTTGTACATTAAGAGCAGTCCAGGTTTCTGTACTGTACTGTTCTGTGTTGTTGGGTCAGAGAAGTCAGTGTACAGATTCTGAGCTGGCACTGGGTGGAAATAACAGGAATCTGATGGAGCTTCTTTGCATGGATCTGTGCCATGCCTCACCTAGCGCGCACAACTTTTGCTGTTCTTACTATGTTTTAAGAATCACAGCACAGAAGAGGGAGATGAGCAGCAGAAAGCCAATCCTAAACACTTGAAAATGAGTAGGTCTCTTGAAAACCATGAAACATGTTTTGGTGTATCTTTGTGTATTATCTGATTTGTGTCTTGAAGGAAACATATGTGCTATTTTGAAGCTTTTTCTTGCAGGCATAAACAGCAGGAATTTACTATATTCTAAGAAATTTAAAGAAATTTGAATTAAACACATCTTTTCTTGTGTTTATAGCAGTCTGGCACTTCTTGCTTCTCCTCAGTTCCTTGAGTTCCCAACATTATTTATGCCCAGACAAGTCTGATAACTCTCTTCATCCTCCAAGGTTTCTGGGCACCAGGCAGAGTGGTTATGGATGGTGAAAGCTTGGGTATTTTTGGCTTTAGCGAAGATAATAGAGATTTATTTAAGGTAGATAGCAGGGGGATCTACTGGCTCTTGCAGAAGTTGGATTTACAATGCTTCAGTTATCAATGAAAGCTGTGTGTCTGTTTGGAGTAGAGGGTTTTAAGTACAGCATAGGTTTAAAAGAGTTTGCTAGAAAAGATGCTAGGAATCCTCACCAACTGGAGCTTGCATTAGAGACGTCCAGAGGCAGAGTAGTGCCCTTGCATCTTGTTTTAGACTTAAGGCAGGGGAAGCTGTGGTTGTGCTTGTTGGTGAGTGACGTTTTTCTACTTCCTTCCGCCTTCTGAGCTAAATGGAAGAGAACTTCCCTGTGTAGATGGGGGCCTGTTAAATGTGCTGCCGAGGCAGCATATATGAGAGTGCAGTACTGAGTGTTTCAACAGTAAAAGGACAACAAGGACAACAACAGCAACAGTGTGGCTTATAGGCCACAGCTGAACTGTCACTTCTAAATAAGCCAGTTTTGTGGATTTACGAACTCTGGAGTGTCAGAAGGTATGAATTGAAGAAATTGCTTGGAAAGCATGTCAGCAAACAACAGATATTGAATATATATGGTGTTCAAAAAAACTGTAAATTGAAATGATCCTGCAAGAGCATTAGTTCATAGTTTGGATGCAAGTCATGTGCAACCATTCTGGCAAATCCTGGAAGTCAGGTCCTTCACTGCATCTCAAGATCCCCTTTCATAAAGGGAATGAATCAGCAGCTCAAGACCATACTTCATATCCACAAACCAAGTGTGGTGTTGTATGGGATCCTAGAGCATCTTACACTGTTGCAATCTGTTGTAAAGGCTCGGGTTGGTCATTAATGCCAAATGATGGCATAGAGCAGTATTAGGATGGCTTTACATTATGCCGTCTAGATCAATGGGAGTCTTCCAAAGTTGACGTACTTTATGTACACCACTGCCCCTTCCTTCCCCACCCGCAAGGTGAGCTCAGTTTGTGGCAAGTGAAAATGATGATCTGACTTAACTTTCCAAACATGATGGCAAAGACAGTTGTAATGAGAAAAAAAATTAGTCAGAAGTGGGGGAAAAGAACCCCTACCCCGTGTAAAACCTAGATCTTGTCTGCAAACTCTGAAGTGGCTAGAGAGCCAAGACAATGCCAAGTGAACGAAGGAAATCTTGAAACCTGAGTAAAAGTTCTGTGGTTTTGTGAATGGCTTTTTGTTAAAGCCCTGTGTACCGTGTGCCTATGTTATGAGGCAGGAATGAGCTTTGTTAGTTATTTGACTCTCCTGTTGCTTCAACTGAGAATTGACGAAGCTGTTGATCCAGATAGATTCATCCAAGTCACTTCACAAACCGCCTTTGTATGTGTTAGTTAAAAGAAGGGTATTATAAGCAAGCTTAGTTTGCGTTTTGTTTTTTTCTTTTTGAAAGTCAATTTTAAAGAGGCAGTGCTTTTATTTTGGTCAAACAATTGTGACTAATTGTCTCAAAAAGCCCTGTAATTGGTGATTCACATCCCAGTTTCATCTAGGCTGTGATAATGTTGTCGTCCCTGAAACCACGCGGCAGTTTCAGCTGGCATGCTGTTTGGCTGCCTACCTAAACAGGGTGGACTGATGAGAATGTAATGCTCGCCTTCTCTGCTGCTTGTATGTCCTTTCTGGCACATAATCAAAATGCTGATTATCACCTAAAAAGACCTGGCAAATCCAGGGTGCAGCTTCTCAACTCCAGTTGTCCCAGTTGTCTGTCAGTAGGCACCCCTCAAGCTATTAGTTCTCATGGAAAAATATGAGGAGCTGGCAGTGGAGTATTTAAGTAACTTGCTTTTGCCAGAAATTCATGAGAGCTCAAGCTGTGCCACCTGTTAGCAAGGGACATAATTTGCATCTCTTTGCATTCAGGCTTACTAAAAGTAAATATTGGAACCCCACAGGATAAACAGTTTGCTGAAAGGTAATTGTCAGATCAGAGACAAGCAGGAAAGTTCTCTGCTCGTTCCTGATAAGCTAATTTGCTGTTCCTACAGTCTGGGCAGGCTTCATAACATCATCCTCTGTCATACTGGCAAGTCAGTGTAGTTCACAGAGACAGAACTAAGTCAATTTTTGCCTCTAATTGTCCCTGGGAGCACAGGATGTTTTCTGGAAAGTAACAGGATTGGAGTAGAAGTCAGTGGCATTCTGTAAGGGAAATCCTCTGCAAAAGACAAATATTTTTCCAGGGATTACCACAGCCTTCCAGCAGTTTTCCCTCCCCTATAACTCTGCCTAGATCTCTACCCTGAGGTATTAAGACCTTGTTTTAAAATGCTGTGCTACACATAGGTTCTGCACCCTACTCTAGATCTCAGTAGAGGGGAGGGAATGAGGTTTTAAACCAAGGAAATAACTTTTAATTTGCTAATGTTTTTTGAATACTGCTCTTTATTTCAACTCAAACTTGCATGTATTTCTGCTGTAACATTTCATGGAGAAAGACAGTGGGTGACTATGGCATTATTTATTGCTTGAATATCAGATAATCACCCTCTTCTTGGTTTTGTTTAAATAAAAATAATAGTTAATTCCCTTACTGCTCATTCTAAATGAATTAGAGCATAGGATTTCTTGTGTCTGCTAAGGCTGCTTCTCAGTTTAGGGGAAGGCATAACTTCAAAACAACCTTCAATTTTTGTCTGATATGGAGGAGCATTTGATGTATTTTGAAGGTCTATGAATAGGGAGCTGTCTGAGTTTCTCCCTGTCTTATCCATTGTGGTAACTGACACATGCTAAAAAGTTGAGCTTTGATGGAGCTGATTGGATAAGCCAAATAGAGGTTATACAATACTTTATTAAATATTAAATCCTTTTATTATTACACAATATTGTTAAAATTTAATATGCAAAAATAACAAAAAATTGCGTAGGCAGTTTGAGTGGCTGCGCCTGTGCAGACTGAATAGGAAGGAGGACTAAGTCATCTGTTCAGAACTTACTCTACTGCGAAAGAAAGACTATGTGATGGTGAGAAGTACTACTCAAGCCCTTTATTTACTCTAGTTCTCTACAGTATGTGTCCTAGAACATCACCAAGACTCTAACACGAATAAATAAAAGGTATTGGCCCTTCCAGGGCATCATGCTTGTGCATCACTGGGACATTGATATGGCTTCAGTGTGTTTTGGAGCATGGTGGGGGGAGATGAAATATAAGAGGCAAGTCTCTTTCCTCATCCCTCTATTGTGAATGGTCTGAAATCCTCTGATGGCTCTGAATACTGTTCAAATGAAAGCTGATGAGCTGTACTTGTATAGTACTTTGACAGATAGACTATTGTGAGGAGTTGTGTACTAGGAGAAGACCGAGTGTGAATTCTGCTCATTTGTTGTTGTTCCTTTTGCAGAATGTCTGAGCTGATTGAGAAGGAGACTGAAGAGTACCGCAAAGGGGACCCAGACCCATTTGATGACCGACACCCAGGTAAGATGTCCTGAATGGTTTTGGCAGCACCAACTCTGTCACAACGGATACCTGGTAGTTCATATTTGAGAGTAAGCAATTTTTAGCCTGAACGTGCTCACTGCTGATCAAGGTCTGATACCGCTTTTGCAGTGGGTAATTGTGTTCTGTAGTGCTGATATCTGGCAGTTTTGAGGTTTGCTGCAAGATTTTGAGGCTCTGGGTAGAGTTTTGGAAGCGTTTTTCAGAGGCTGATTTATGATATAAGTGATATAAGTGTATGATCATGTAAACAAGCTGTAGTTAATGTGAAGTAGTAGATGTTAGAGAAGACAGTCTGTCTCAGGTTATCTTCAGTTTGCTGTTGAGTAAGTGCAGTACTTTAGAATACTTACATACAGTCACTGATGCTTTTTATCTTGTTATCCTGAGACATTTTTTTTTTTTTTGATTACTTATTTCTGAGTTACTGGAGCAGTTTGCTTGGTGTCTGCATCTTCACTGTCTACAAAAATGACAGTTCAATGCTATTAGAGCACTAGAATGTGTTGTGCTGTGACTGGTAGGAATTCTAGGGAGGTAATGCCTACTAGAAGAAATTTTAAGTCAGTAAATAATTCATATGATTTCTTCTGTATTTTTTCTTCTGAGAAAGGTCCTGCTACTAGAGTATTCCACAATCAGTTTGAAGATAGCAGTTTGGTATTAATCTTGACATCTTGAGGTAGGTAGATAAGTCTTTTCCTGTTTCTCCCACAGGTCGAGCGGACCCAGAGTGCATGCTTGGTCACTTACTGAGGATACTCTTCAAGAATGATGATTTCATGAATGCGGTAGGTTTGCTCTGAGAACTCTATCTGTCAGTTCCTGACACCTTCTTTTGGCTTTTGTTTACTCTGTGCTGGTTGACCTCAGTACTCATTTAATATTTATTTTACTGGTGTAGGGACTATCTCTTCCAGAGCAGTGGTTTTTGAAATGGGTTTAAGTGTAACTCATTTGCCACTGTTAAAGTGACTCAAGGAAAGGGGAGTTCATGAGCTGTTTGGGAGTGCTGGAATATGTGTAGTAACAACTGAATTAGTTCTTCTCAAGGTTTGTCGGTCTCTTTAAAGAAAATGTAGCTCCTCTAATGCAAGTTTAAAAGCATGATTAATTTCTGTAATGGAAATTAATACCACTAATTCTAATGCCTTGTCTCTGACTACTTGGAAATGCTGGACTGCCTGTAGGAGCAGAGGAGCATGTCAGCTCTAGAAGACTCAGGCAGAGGATTAAGAGGCAGGAGTCTGGCTTTCCTCCATTGCTATACTCTAACATGAGTTAGTAGCTAGAATTCTTGTTACCCTCACCTTCCTGCAAGCACCTGTATTGCTGGGAAGATTCTGACAGATTGCTTGCGTGTTGCTTTCTGTCTTAAACTGCAAGTGGTAAGCGCACATAGATGCCGTTAGAAGTGTGCTTTTTTAAATGTAATTTTATTTTCAGCTTTTATCTTCTCACGTTTACACTGTTATTGAACTGCAATATTTTTTTTCTAGGCATTTGTCTTTACAAATCAGTTCAAGATAGATATTTAGTCAGTGAACAGCAGATCAGAGGGGAATTCTGTTTCTTTGAGAAGCAATTTCAACTTCTGAGGCACGGGAGGAAGCAGGTTAAAGGCTGGTCATCTTTAGATCCAGGGCTTACATACTGACACTTCTTCCTTTATCATTTTGCTGCTGTGGGAGTTGTAAGGCTTTCACTGCACTGGTTTTGGTCAGAACTGAATTTCAAACCAATGCTGTTCCTGATCTTCTCTAGCTAGTGAACGCTTATGTGATGACAAGCAGAGAACCTCCATTAAACACTGCTGCCTGCCGTCTTCTTCTGGATATCATGCCGGGACTGGAAACAGCTGTTGTCTTTCAGGAAAAGGTATCATCTATATACTAAGGCTTGGTTTTTAAGCTTGGCGTATTACATATGCCAAGAATTCTTCCCACAGGAGAAACCAGTACAAAGCCATATTGAAATCCTGTCTCTAGGAGACAATCTGTTCAATCTTACTAATGGTTTGGGGCTTTTTGATGTTGGCTTGTTCAACTGACCAAATCTTGGGTATTTCACAGCTTGTAAGGGATTGTGATTCAAACACAGGAGCTGGAACTTAATGTAATGTTTTGGGAAATGTTATACTCTGAATTGTTATTTCATAGGGCTCTGAATGGAGCAGGCTGTATAGAATGTGAAGACTTGCTGTAGGAGTCTTGCCCAGTAATCCCCAGCTACAGCAGAGCGATAGCATTATTAGAGCTAAGTGATAAGCAAGTCATACTTTAACTAAGCAGTCTAAAATCCACATGCTTTGTGGGGATTATCTGGAACTGTGATGGACAGCTGAATTGGACTTCTGTGTGTTGACAAATGTGGTTTTCTGAAGGAATGCACTGAGGGTTGAAAGTGAGGAGGAAGGTGGTTTCAATCCTGAGCCCCAGTTTCCTCATCTGTAAAAATTAATGCAGTATTTTTTTAAGTTTGGAAATCGGTTAGTGCTTTATATGAAAGTTCCAAATTAGTTTCTTTACTATTGGAAATATGGATATGAACTCTAAAGCATGATAAAAGGTAAGAATAATGTTCTCCCTTTGTTGATGGATTGAAATTAATTTGAGTTCTTTGTAATCTGTCCAAAAGCTAAGGCTGTGCGACTTTGATTGGAAAAAAAAATTAAAAGCAAAACAATACTTCCCTATTTGTGGAGGATATAGTTTTTTTTCCAGAGACTAAATCTTTCTGTAAATTGGAATTAAATTTTTAAGTTAAGTTTTGCACTTAAGGACTTTTCTTCTCTTGACTTGAGAGTATATAGAGCTCTGTTATGCCACTTTGGGTTCCTGTATGTAGGAGGCTTTAGGATAGCTCAAATCGGTTGAAGAGGGTACTGTTCTGGTCATAAAGAGGTCCTCTAGCGGCCAAGGTACGTCAGATCTCATCGATTTTTTTTTCTTTTTTTTTTTAAATGACATAACAGCATTTAAATAATAATGCAATTTTTTTAAAAAATGTAACAGGGAGGTCTTTAAAAATCTGTAAGCTGAGAGTTCTCATTGAAATGTATGTCTATTCATTATTACTTTTAGCCGGTCTTTTATTGTATTGTACCTGTGATTCAAATTGTATGCAAGATTCCTGTCACAGTAATGATCTGTTGTTGTATGATGTTTCAAAATCTAGTAGTGATTTATAGTAAAAAATAGAATCTTTCATTCTAAACCATTCTCTTTTTAATTGACTCTTTTAATTTTTAATTAAGTTATCCAGGCTTGTTAAGAAAAGTTGCCTGGCAGGCTGTGATCAAACACTGCTGATTTTATTACTATTAAAAATATTAACCATATTTAACATTAAGATTTTAATCAGTACAGATTGGTATACTTGCATGCATTTCTGTCTTCTCCAAACATTATGGATTTCTGACTATGTTGAGAATTGTTCTTTTCGTTGGCAAGTAGTCATTGATGTAAAGAGTTCCTCTGGCACCAGGTAGCTTGCTTATTTAAATTGCAAGCTTTTAATGAAATGTAAGAAACTTACCCAAATTCCATTCTACTTGGTGTAAACTCAACATGGCTTCTTTGAAATCTGCTAATTGCTGGAGATTTATATTAGTGAAACTGACAGGAGCTTTTGGCTTGTGTGTTTTGTAGCTGTATTGTTTTACTAGTTCCCGGGCAGTAGGTTGACTGGCCACTTCAGAAGATTTTTGCAGGTGCAAATCCTGATTGCAGATATCTAATGCCTGGAAATAGTTTCACACAGCTTAAAATGTTAGATTTTTTTTTTTTTTTTTGGTTCAAGATATTTTTGATTCAAGATATTTTTGATTTGTTACATGATTAGGAGGAAATCTAGCCTGGTCATTGCCAGAGATTGGGAGAATTGTTACCTACAGATGCTTTTGCTGTGACTGAGAAGTTAGAAATGAAATATAACTGTTGGATTTGCTTTCTTATTTTCTTCATTCTAGGAAGGCATAGTTGAAAATCTCTTTAAGTGGGCACGAGAGGCTGATCAACCTCTAAGGACATACGCAACAGGGCTATTAGGAGGAGCCATGGAAAACCAAGATATTGCTGCAAATTACAGGGATGAGAACTCACAATTGGTAAATATCTCTCGATCACTTTCCTTTTTTTAGAGGGCAGATACCTTTACCTTTTTTTGTGTTTCAACTTGTGGGTTGAGATAGAGACAGTTTAATAAAACAGAAAAGGAAAAATAACAATATGGTAAAATAATATACAAAATACAGTAATACAACACAAGTCATTTTGACCACCCGGTGAATTGCTTGCCCGGCTCCTCCTGAGCAGTGATCACGGATTGCAGCCTCCGGCTAACCCCATTGATATACCGACCGTGACGTCTGGTACGGAATATTCCACTGGCCATGCCATCATTCTGTCTATGCTCCTTCTCAGCTTCTGGGGGAAGCTGAAAAAAGTCCTTGAATAGTATAAACATCACCTGGCAACAACTAACCCAATATGCATTATTGCCATTATTTTCCTACTAAATCTGAAAACACAGCAACTACCAGAAAGAAAATTAACTCTACCCCAGCTGAAACCAGGACAGATGTTTATCAGCAGTTGAGATGACTTTCGGAAAAAGGCAGAATAGGCAAATTTGCCTCCCAGGACAGCATACAGTGTATTGAAGCATAGGTGAATTCTAATTCTAGGATAGGTAAGGCCTTTTAAAGTAAAAGCGTGACCTTAGGTTTTGTGGAACTGCAATTTATCAAAGCTGCTACTTCAAAAGGGAATGTCGCCTTTATTCTAGGCTAGGCAGAGATGATGTAAGGATGCTGCGGGCTGGTATGCGGTTCTGTTAGCACTGATAGAGCTCATCTGCTCTTAATGGCTTTCAAGCCACTTCCTGCTCACGCAGGAGACTAGGTGCTGATATTTTAGAATGAAAGTAGCGGTAGCAAAAAGGGTTTGAGTTTTCTATTTCACTTGAAATCATTATTTCTCTGGGCAAATGTACACCACAGCATGCTTGACACTTTATGCTGTGGTGTCAGTTGTATGATAAGAACAAAAAATGTGTATGTGAGTTGCATGATCAAAGCAAGAAGTGTGTTCTCATGCACGCTTCTTTTCTGAAACAGGTGGCTTTGGTGCTTCGACGGCTACGAGAGTTACAGGTCACTGAAATGACTACAAAACAAGAAAACAAGCGTCCCAGTCCTCGGAAAGTGCCGTCAGATCCTCTGCTGCCTCTAGATGAAGAGGCTGTGGATATGGATTATGGGGAAATGGCAGTAGATGGAGAGCAAGAGGAAGTTCCCGGTGATATGGAGATCTCCTTTCATCTTGATTCAAGTCATAAGACCAGTAGCAGAGTAAATTCTGCTACAAAGCTAGATGATGGGGGACTGAGAAAAAGCAAATCAGGGAAACAGCATGAAAGAGACGGCTTCCGGAAGGCCAAGCAAAAGCTGGGCTTCTCCGCTTCAGAACCAGAGCGGATGTTTGTTGAACTGTCCAACAGCAGCTGGTCAGAAATGTCCCCATGGGTGATTGGCACTAATTATACGCTTTACCCTTTGACTCCCGCCATAGAGCAGAGGCTAATTCTTCAGTACCTGACTCCCTTAGGGGAGTACCAAGAGGTGAGCATATGAAGGTGGGAGGAAACACTCTGTGCTTGAGTTCTTCTGACAAAACTATGAGTGGTATTGTGGGAAAAAATTTGCAGAACTGTTATATCTCACTCCAGTGTTTCCTGATGTGATTAAGACCAGTAATCTTTCCTGAGTTGTTAATGACTTCCAAATTGATGGAGTCATTAGTTTCAGTATTACTAGGTAGGTAATATTCAAACCTGAACCTAGCAGTTGTGTGGTCTAGTAGTTGGAGCACAGCACTAGGAATTTTATTCCTGGTTTCTGTTAAATTTGGTGATTGTTTATGTGACACAGGGCGAGTCACTTTGAAATACAGACATTTTTCCTGTTTCCTCTGATGGATGAAGTAGACTCCTGCAATTAAAAGTCTGAGGAAATAATGAACTTGAAATTCTAAATGAAGTGGTTTGTGTAACCTCTGCAGTAGCTCTGATGAGAAATGCTGTGACAATGTTATGCAGGTGCTTTTGAGAGCTGTCATTACTTACATGGACAAAGTAATTGGGCAGTGTCAGAATAACGAATAACCAAAGTGTGTTTCCTCTTTCCTTTTTTTTTTTTTGACCATAAAACTCAAGTTAGCATAGGTCTGCAAACCGCCTTTATCTGTGTCTAATCTTTTTTTAGGTGGTTTAACTTGATTTGAAATAGAACAAAGCAACAGTTTTGCTTTGTGATATACGTGTTGTGTGTGTGCACGTGTGTGCCTTGCTTCTGTGAGAGGAAAAGAAACCATTATCCCCCTAATAATACCCTGCATGCTGACGGGATCACTTCATATGCCAGCAATAATAGGATATAAAAATAGGAGTTAATAGTATAAAGCTGTTAAAGAATTATGCGAAGGGTTTTGGTTTGTTGCCCTGCTCTCCTGTTTTTTTCTGTTCAGTTGTTGGGTAGTTGTCTTTGCACAGATGAAAAATGGAACGTATCGCCAGGGTGGTTATTTGTGTGGATTTGCCATAGCCGCCCTTGAAGGAGAGTCTTAAGATTTCCATGTGGCAGCTGTCATGCACCTTGCTGCAGTCAGCAGATGTATTACAAGAGGTCTGTTAACCTTTATTGCTTCCTATGGATGGAGCTGGTTACCACTGACCTCTCATAACAGGTATCTGCCAACAGGGGAAAACTGGGGGTTTGAGAGAGTAAAAACCAAAACAGACCTTGTATTTCCCGTGAAACATTCAGCTAGTCTCCCCTTCTTATTTTTTGCAGCTACTGCCCATCTTTATGCAACTGGGATCAAGGGAACTGATGATGTACTACATCGATTTGAAGCGAACTAATGATGTGCTGCTCACTTTTGAAGCCCTTAAGGTAAATTACTTTCATAATGCATAAAATGTACCATAAACATTGTAAAAGCATTGAATATATATCTGCTGCATGCGTCAAAGGCAAATGCTCACCTTCTTTAGGCCTCTGTATCTTGCAGGATTCCCTGGGATTGGAATTGGCTTTCACTCAACTTGAATGCATTGTGGTTTTGTTTTTATAACTCTCAAGTATTTAAAATAAAAAAAAATTTAAAAAAAGAAAGGAAGGAAGGGGTAAAAAAAATCTTAATTTTGCAGGACATGCCATTAATTCCAACTGTCATCTGCCTATCTGAAGATGATAAAAATTGCTTTTTCTGTCAAACGCTAGTGTTCCTGCTGCCCTTAGGTGGCATTCCTGGGTAGTTCCACTGCCTGTCATCTCAAGGGACATTTGTGAGGAGTAAGAAGCATAAATGTCTTACTCCCAGAAGCCCCGGCATGACATCGCTGAGCTTAATGTTTGAAATACGATAGTTTTCTGTGACTAGTCTTTAGGCTACCTCCCCAAGGTACAAAACCATGCAAAATAACCTTCCTTAAGCCAAACCTGCAGTGCAGTAGCACAAGTTATATTTGTCTGTGCGTTCTTTCCCTCTTTTACAGTAACTTCTTGGCATCTGGTCCTCCAGTGTCATCTTTATCTCTATTTCATTGTCATTTGAGAATTTGTTTCCTTGGAAACAAATTCTGCTCCTACCAAAGGTGTAGGTTAACTCAGTTGGAAGTGGGGTGGACTTTACAATGGTTCTTACTTTTTCCTCCTAAGGTGTGGGTAATACAGAAAAGTAAAGTGTAGTAAACCTCAGTGCAGCTGCAGACTTCCATTTTAACAATAGCCTGTAAACTTCATTTTGTAAAAGTGTGAATACAAATTTAAATATTTCTTAGTGATAATAGGAAGTGCGTTAATATGAAAAGAATAGGAAGACTTAAGGTGGCCTATTGGATGATTTCTGAGTTGCTCTGCTTTTCTCGTATTTCTTTTGCAAGACGTCTAAAACACAGCAATAGTGTCTTTTTTGGGTTTTTGTCATTGGGATTAATACTACGTTCTGCAGTTAAATGTAATGGGAGGAGGAAATAAGGTAGACAAAGCATGGAGCGCTTTTTTTTTCTGCCCTGTTTTTCTATGGGGCAGGGGGTGGAATTGGTGACAGTTTGAAGAATTACAGTCTAATCTGCTTTTATCCTTCCTTAGCATTTGGCATCATTGCTGCTGCATAACAAGTTTGCAACGGAGTTTGTTGCTCATGGAGGAGTGCAAAAGTTGTTGGAGATTCCTCGTCCTTCCATGGCAGCAACAGGGGTCTCCATGTGCTTATATTATTTGTCTTACAATCAAGATGCCATGGAGAGGGTAAGAGGCATTCTTTTACTGTAACTGCAGTGATTCCTATCGTTTCTTAGTGGTTTCTACCTGCATTCAAACAGTGAATAAATATCTCCTAAGCTAAAAAGCAAATTTATATAGAAGACTTTGGTATGTGCAGAGGCAATAAGAAGTATATAAATAGTGGTGTATTTGGGTGTGGATTTCAGTTCCTAGGGAATGAACTGAAGACCTCTGTCTTGTGGTCCTTGTCTCAGTACTCTCATTCACTCTTTCCATCCTATTATTCCCTCTTTCCCTCAAAAAAAAAAAAAAAAAAGAAAAACTCCATCATTCTCATTTGTCTTTTCCATGTGTTCTAATGGACGACTCTACCTGAGATTGGTTTTTTTTTTCCATGTACAGTCCCAGTGTGGATAGCCTCAGTGTTACACAGTACCTCAGTCTGATTCCAGACAACAGCACAACTTCTGTGGTGGTGTTAAAGTACATCAGGAGACCAATGCAGGTCTGTTCTGCATTGTTCAGAAAATCAAATTAAATGACACTAAGGGTTCTTTGTAGCCTGAGCTTATAAATGTTCAAAGAGCTGATAATGAAGGTAATGTTCCTCATCTAATATTTTAACATAGAAAAAAATTCTTAAAAGAAATCCTCCTCTCAGTTCAGTAGTGTTCTTCCAGCAAGCATCCCTTCAGACAGGTTGATATGGCAGACCACCCTTAAGCTTCAGTTTCCCAGGTACTTTAAACAGTGATTCTATTTCCTTTTTTTATTTGTTTGTACTGGCAGTAGCATGTCTGTGCTGATCTACAAACTGATCCAGTTTATTCTACAGTTGCTACCATACCAGGAAAAAAAAGATGAACTTTCAGCTTGTGAGCCTTAGCCTTAGTACGGGCATATGGGAGCATCCTGCTCTAAGATGCATTCAAAACAACTGCAAAGTTGTAACCTTAACCTTCCAACTCTGCTCTGCTTTGAGTGATGGCTTTTGATTCCTGGCCTGTCCCTGGCATTGTCTAGTTTCTAGGGGTTTTTTCAGCTGAAAATGAAAGCAGTTAAACTAGTAACTGTACATTTCTGATTATTCTTTACCAGTTTTTGATGCTGTCTGAATGTGTGTTGTGATTTAACATGCTTAGCACTCCTGAGCACACAGAAGCCAGACTGGTAGTGGTTGTTTAAGGCCACATCTGTTTGGATTCTGCTGGCATTTGTGTTCTGCCCGCGTTTGTATGAATCAGATCAAAACCCCTTTGGTAATCACAGTTGATCAGGACTGTCTGTGCCTTGTATTACATCTCCCTTATAAGTGCAAGAAAGGTGAAACTGGAATAATGTTCCCTCCACTTCATTTTGTCCATTATGCCGGAAAGATGGACCCTGGCTGCATATGCCCTGCTTTGGTGTTTCTCTGAACTTTTTCATGAGAAGGATCTTTATGCTCCCTTTTTTCCTTCTTTTTTTTTTTTTTTCTTTACTCCCTGATTCCACTTGCTGCTTGCATGGTGGTTCAAAAGGAAAACGAAAAGCCATGGCAGGGTGTGCTGCATGAGGATTCCTTCTGCTTGGCATCCTCAGGCCATGTGATAAAAACATGTGGCTGTTTTGTAGTGCCGTTGTCTCATCTGCCAAATGTTATTCCCAATATCTACAGACAGCAGGTAGAGCAGGTTTCGGTGGTACGTTCCTCTCTTTTCTTGGGTTTTCAGAGGAAACCAGTTTCAAAGGGCATTCCCTTGTCACTTAGTCCATGCCAGGCCTCAGGTCTTGGGGTGGAAGCAAGGCTGGAGCTGGTAGCACTGTATTCTCTGAGAATGTCCAACACCAGCAGAGAAGAGATGAAAAAACCTGCTAACTTGGCATATAGCAGCTGGTGCCAGTGCTTCAGCTCTCTGTGCTGTTCCTCTTGGCCCTGACTCTGGCAGAGAGTTATGAGTTCCTCATCGTTAGAAGTTAACAACCACATGCAAAAGTGCAGTTCTGAGCACATGGTCTGCACGTCTCAGAGGCGGGGTCTGAGAAAAGAAAAACTTCAGCTCAGTTGCCTACTGCGGGAGAAAGGCAAGCTTTACAATTGCATTTGATGACTCTTGAAATTCCCCTAGACTTCAATGTTACCAGGGTTTGCTAGAACTTCAACATAGCATATGATACTGTTACACTGAGAAGAATTTCTGTTTCTTCAGTGGAAACTTCTCTTCCATCTCTGCTTCTAGCAAAGCATTCTTTGGATAGCTTGAAGTAGTATGGAGAAGGACTTTCTGGAATTACACTGCACTAAGACTGCTGTATTTGTTGTGTTTAGGTCTGGGAATGGACCAATTGCTAGTCCTACATTGCCACATCACAACCTTTATTAGTCTCACAGGGGATTTCTTTTGTTGGTCTGCAAATGGGACTTTTTATTTTGTGTCTCAGATGTCCCAAATCAAGCTGGGAGTAACTGATATTTGTCCTCTGTCTGTTTGCCCCTCAAAGAACCCTCATTCTCCTTGAACAAATTCTCATCAGCAATGTGTTTGAAGTCCTTCTCAAGAATGTTCTTCTGCTTTCTAGGTGTGCATGCACCCCCATAATGTGCTTTCGGATGTAGTAAACTACACCTTATGGCTAATGGAGTGCTCCCATGCCTCAGGCTGCTGCCATGCTACCATGTTCTTCTCCATTTGCTTCTCCTTCCGTGCTGTCCTGGAGCTCTTTGACAGGCATGACGGCCTTCGGCGTCTGGTTAACCTGGTAAGGCTTGTAATATGTGGTGAACAGAGTTTTAGTGTCAGGTTTTGCACCCTTTACAGTGCAACTGTGGAGAGTTCTGTTCTTTGGTTTTGCTTGGATTTTTTTCCTCCTCAGTTCCCAAGAAATGGAGGAGTGGGGTAAGTTTTCTAAGCAACATACACATGGATCCCTTTATTGTTATTATTTTTATTGTCCAGAGACTTGTCACCCTTTGAGAGTTTTTTATTGCAAGTCCTGGGTTAAGCAGTAATTATTCAAGCAGTGGTGGCTTAGTGGTTGTTCAAATGTTTCTCACCGTTCCACATAGGTGTGCGGTATTGTCATGTACCCTTTGGGATGCAGATAAATCCAGACTTGTTCCAGAAGAGGTACAGCTGTGTGAGTGCGCGTGTACTGTGGTAACCACAGTACCTCATGAGCACAAATTATACCGTTTATGCACAAAAGCTGGTATGTCTGTGTGGTATCGCTGTGCCATCTGAATTGCTTGGGTTGTATCTAACTCCAGCACATCAGCACTGCAGGGTGTAAAAGTACACTTTGGTAATATAATGCCGAATAGTATTGGGCACAACACTGCCTCTAGATCTACATTGATGTAACTTCTGGTTTTCTTTCCTCATAGATAAGTGAAGGAGGGGGAATGGTTCTTTTTAGACTTAATATTGATTCAGGCAGATAGCGTTTTCTGTTCAGACAGCTTTTTGTCAGCTCTCGAGAGTGTGCTTGTATGTCTTGTGGAGCAAAGTAAGTTTGGATTTAGTACAAGTGCAGCTGAGAATTGTAGGTGTGTTTTTTTTTTTTTTTTCCTGAAAAGTGAGCTGATGAAACTTTTCTCCCCCCCCCACCACTATCCAACCTTTTTCTGAAGATAAGCACTCTTGAGATCTTAAACCTGGAAGACCAAGGAGCCCTCTTGAGTGATGATGAGATCTTTGCCAGTCGCCAGACTGGGAAACACACCTGCATGGCCTTACGTAGATACTTTGAGGCTCACCTTGCTATCAAACTTGAACAGGTGAAGCAGTCGCTCCAGCGCACTGAAGGTGGCATTCTTGTCCATCCGCAGCCCCCCTACAAGGTGAGTCGCGTGTTGCAAGCTTTTAACATGGTCATTGCGTTTTTCAAGTGAATCCAAGCTGCAGGAATATGTGGGTGTCCTTTGAAGCCAGTGGAATAACTAGGCAACGTGAAATTTATGGGGATAAGGATTTTTTTCATTTGTACTCTTTTTTGCGCCTTGTGGAATGACACTACAACAGAAAAATACAGAAGAGCCTTTGAGGTTCGTCTGAACTACACTTGATTAAGGTTACTGCTCATCTGCTGTGGTTTCCTTTCCATCTCTCAAAAACTTCAGTTAAAGGCAGGTTATTTTTGAATCTTGTGGATTTTTCTATGCTTTTAATCTCTGAGAGGATGAAATCTGTATTTATAGAAAAGTGCGTAATGTTGAAAAACTTGAAAGTAAGTTTGATTTGATAATGACAACTGAACTGTGTCTTTTAGACACCATATTTTTTGGAATTAGCTGGAAGATTCTTGTGTTGGCTATGACTTCCCCCCCGCCCTACTTTCTCCTTGCAAAGTGACTTATTTTTTATTTTTTTTTTTTTTAAAACTTAATTTTATAGCTGCTTGTTTTGAGGGAGCACATTTACCTGTGGTTTCTAGTTTAATTTGTGATGTTTTTCTAGAAGAGCTGAAATAAGAAAATGTCAGGTTTTTTTTTTTTTTTGCTTCTGCAAAAATCACTTATTTTCATTAACTAAAGAAATGTGTATAAATTGTTGCTGCCTTGTGTAATTTATAAAAAAAAACTATTGAAAGGCAAGCTTGTTAGGAATGTCCTTTTTTTCTTTAGTATGTTTTGTAGTCAGAACTTACAGTCTGTAACTAAATATTTTTTGCAAACAAAATATTTTAGCACAAATGTATTTTGAATGATGGTCTAGTAACTACTGTATTAGTAGCTTAAAAGCAGAGTAGAATTTTAATTTAATGTAACTTTTCTTCTTAAATTGGCCTAAGCCTTCTAGGACTGCAAAGAAACTTTAAGGTTGTTATTCTTAAGCTTATTATGGTATAGTATAGTGACAGTTGCTGTGCTCTTTTATAATTGGGGAATAAACCAGAAAATAAACACTTAATCTGCAATAAGCAGTGGTAGTCTGCTCTTTGTGGAAGCAGTTTTCAGTTAAATCCCAGCAGTGGGGGATTTGATGTGCAAGTTTGTAACCCCTGTGATCTCTCTCTAATGCTTCCATCTCGCTTCGCTGCAGGCCTGTTCATATACTCATGAGCAGATTGTAGAGATGATGGAGTTCCTGATTGAATATGGTCCAGCACAGCTATACTGGGAGCCAGCAGAGGTTTTTCTCAAATTGTCTTGCGTCCAACTCATGCTTCAGCTCATTTCAATAGCATGCAACTGGAAGACGTACTACGCAAGGTGAGCTGTTTGCTGTAGCACTCTATTTTAGTGCAGTAAGTTGTGACTCTTGGGCAGAACATTACATTTCTAGATTTTTCTACCTCTCTGGTAGCATTTAAAACAGGCACACACTGGTTGGTGCTGCAAGGGCCTGTGCTGTGGCTACACGGTGCTTATGAAAGTTAACACTGTGGAAAGCAGGACTAAAATTTTGAGGTAGAAGAGGGATGTCATGACATTTCTGAAAAGCCAAAATGCCTCAGGCCTCTGATTTCTGAGAAATCAGCATCATAGTAGAGCTTAATCACAATTCTGTGCATCACAAAATTTGTGTACCTTTTTGCTAGAGAAAGAGTAGAAAACCTTCAAAGTAGAGGGTAACATCAAGACTTATCTTAATCCCAGAAAGAGGTGAAATGTCTGTTTGGATGTATGAATTTAGCTGACTCAAGAGAGGCCACTGCATTACTTTGTTGTTTTGTTGGTATTTGAAGTTGACTGAGCAGATGTAACTGGGAAAGTTGTGTGAATATGTAACAAGCCAGCATTTGAGAGAGGAAAAAGACTGCAGATTGTTACTGTGTATCGCTCGAGTACATGTCCCGAGGTGATACACTGCCAGCTGCTAAACTCAACATGTTGGTAAAGGGGTTCACCTTATCATGCAGCTTTTAAGTTTCTCCCTTGTCTTGGCTGCAGACAAGCTGTGGGGGCACCATGACACTCTGTTACGTTCCTGTGGCACCTCTTCACCCCACCTCCCTACCCCCAAAAAATCTGCAACATCTTTATTCTTAAGAACAAAAGGGAACTGTCACCAAGCTCTGATAGAATACCGTTAGGATCCTGTCCCCAATTTAAAGGAGGATGGGTGCAAAGTTCCAGCCTCTGTTCATCCTAATGACCGTCTGCTCCCCAAAGTGAAGGTGTAATTCTCTCTAGAGATATGCTCACAGATGAGTCACTGTCCGCTATAACTAGCTGTCATCAGCGGTGTTCCTGTCACTGGGACTCCCTCCTTATTTCTCCTGCCTGCAGGAGCTCCTCGCCTAACTTAACTTAAAAGCCTTTGAAATCTGTTTTGCTTCTGCAATCCCCTGCCTCCCTCTCTCTCTCAGGTTGCACTCTCCTGGGTAGTGTCTGTTCTCCTGTTTCTTACTCTTTGCAGCTGTTTCCTAATTGCTACCTGGGTTAACTCTTACCTTTCTATACAGGCTTACAAACCTTCCCCCCTTTTCTTGCGGCGTTCTGCTCTTCCAAGTCTTGCTTAACAGCCCTTGTCATCTTCCACACACCTGTGTTTCTCTTAAACTGGTGCCTAAGTTGATGCCTTTTTCCCTATTACAATTGTCTGTTTTAGTGCTGAACAGTTTCCCTTTACTTCAGAAAAACTTCTTTCGTAGTTGACTGGTGACAGAGTATTTTAGACAGCAGTGTTTCCCAACTAAGATGTAAAGTTAAATTAGATTTAGAAGCTGAATTTAGAATGCTTTTTTGGATATTCCTTAACAGTCTTATTTTTATAAATACAAAATTACAGTCATTTTAGGAGTCTGTGGGCAGTGTGGGATAAATGTTGACAGACTGCAGGCAGTGGTGTGCATGTGAGCACCGCCTTCTGTGGAGAACAGCCCTTTGAGTGGAATGTTCTAAAATCAAAAGGCATCATCAAATACATTATATGTGACTGATTTACTCCTGTTTGTTGGAGTAGAGTAGATTGGATACTATTTTATATTGTTGAAACAACATGTACGTACACCTCTAAGAAGTTCTTCTGTTGTTGTCTTCCAGGAATGACACAGTACGATATGCTTTGGATGTACTAGCCATCCTGACTGTGGTTCCTAAAATCCAGTTGCAGCTGGCAGAACCTGTGGATGTGTTAGATGAAGCTGGATCCACTGTTTCCACTGTGGGTAAGCTGAAATATGGTCCTCATGACTTACACACTTATCAGTTGCCTTCTACTACATGATTTTTCAGCTGGCTGTTTCTCACCTGCAGTGAGACAGGGGTTAAAATAAGTCATGTATTCAGAGTTATTCTCAGGGATGCAAATAAATGGGAGAGTAGACTGTGGTTAAAATTGTGTCATGATTAGCACTGTGGTTGGATTGCAGATTTGAAGGCGTGGTCATTGATTTGCACTTGTTTTCAAGAGCTCATTAAATACAGATGGAGGCAAATCTACTTTCATAATGGGACTATTAGGTTCCCTCAACTTCCCAGAAATTTAGGTCTCCTGGGGATTTGACATTTGAGAATATGGGAGAGCAACAATTATTGCAGTTCAAGTTATGCTCTAACTGGCTACCTGCAGATTCAGTATGCAAATGAATGAGATGAGACTGGATCAGATTTAAGGCTTATGCATTAACTGGGGCCTGACTTTTTTTTTTTTTAAGAAAGTAAAAACCCAAAGTTTCATTTTTGCCTGACTCCTTTTGGAAGCTGTGATACGATTTCTTTTATTCCCTTCATAACATAGTCCCCGTCCTGCCTCTCTGTTTCCATTTTGTTAGTATTTATACAAGAGAGTTGCTTTCTGCAGTAAGAATCAGAGGCTTGCTTGTGCATCTTTCTATGTGTCAAGTATCTCAGATTTTACATTCCTGGGCCAGTCATCTCTGAAAGATCATTTAACTCTCTACTTACTAATGATGAAGTGGAGGAGCATCAGCATAGGAAAACATTTTGCCAGGGAGGTAGAAGAATACGTCTTACACTAGTTAGCAGAACTTCAGAAATTCCCAGAATGAAGAGGATTACCTATTTTCCTCAAATTTGTTGAAGACTCCCTTGTTTGTCTGATGAACTGTGTAAGATACATTTTAGAGTACTAAATAAACTGTTTCTTTCCCTCACTAGGTATTAGTATCATCCTTGGAGTTGCTGAGGGTGAATTTTTCATCCATGATGCCGAGATTCAGAAATCAGCCCTTCAGATCATCATCAATTGTGTATGTGGCCCAGATAATCGGATCTCCAGTATTGGCAAATTCATCTCTGGAACTCCTCGGCGAAAGCTTCCTCAGGCCCCCAAGAGCAGTGAGCACACATTAGCTAAGATGTGGAATGTGGTACAGTCCAACAATGGCATCAAAGTGCTGCTGTCATTGCTGTCTATAAAGATGCCGATCACAGACGCAGATCAGATCCGAGCATTAGCCTGCAAAGCCTTGGTGGGGCTCTCGCGCAGCAGTACTGTCCGGCAGATTATCAGCAAGCTCCCCCTCTTTAGCAGCTGTCAAATTCAGCAGCTGATGAAAGAGCCGGTGCTTCAGGACAAACGCAGCGAGCATGTGAAGTTCTGCAAATATGCTGCTGAGCTGATAGAGCGTGTCTCGGGGAAGCCGTTGCTGATTGGCACAGATGTCTCTCTGGCTCGGTTGCAGAAAGCGGATGTGGTGGCCCAGTCAAGGATCACGTTTCCTGAGAAGGAGTTGCTGCTCCTGATTCGGAACCATCTCATCTCTAAGGGCCTAGGAGAAACTGCATCTGTCCTTACTAAAGAGGCTGACCTACCCATGACTGCAGCATCTCATTCATCTGCCTTCACCCCCGTTGCGGCTGCTGCCTCTCCTGTGACCCTGCCTCGCACTCCTCGCATAGCTAACGGCATCTCAGCCCGTTTGAGTAGCCACACTTCTGTAGGTTCCACTGCCACCTCTGTCCATGCTCAGGCAAGGCCGTCTGCATCCCAAGGTCCACTTGCCCTTCCAGGCCCTTCTTACGCCAGCAGCTCTCCTCTGATTGGCAGGATTAGCTTTGTCAGGGAGAGGCCATCTCCCTGCAACGGCAGAAAAATCAGAGTGTTGCGACAAAAATCGGACCATGGCGCCTACAGCCAGAGCCCAGCTATCAAAAAGCAGCTGGACAGACACCTTCCTTCCCCACCCACGCTGGACAGTATAATCACAGAGTACCTTAGGGAGCAGCATGCCCGCTGCAAGAACCCTGTTGCCACCTGTCCCCCTTTCTCTCTCTTTACTCCCCACCAGTGTCCTGAGCCAAAACAGAGGCGCCAAGCGCCAACTAACTTTACCTCACGGCTGACCCGCAGGGCAGCCTTTCCGAAGTACGGAGGGGTGGATGGTGGCTGCTTTGATAGACACCTTATATTTAGCAGGTAAGGAAGAAAAATGTTTCTTGATCCCTGTCAGGATGCACCAAAAAGCCTTACCTGGATTTAGGCTGTGCAGTCCCACAGCAGAGTATCCTTGGAAAGAAAAGTGTTTTAATTCAACAGTGACAAGTGGGAGAGCCTTGAAAGGCATTTTTAGAAGTTGTTCTGTTTCTCTCGTCCTTAGTACTGACCCTTAGTATGTAAAGCACACTTTATTTTCACTATCATGTTAATTCATTAGCAACATTGACTAATGAAGCCCATAGCTCTTTGTTCGCCTTTGGAAGGTAAGTAACACCAATTTTATACGAGAGTGTAGCACAGCCTTGAGGATGGTTGGCTGACAGATGCAGGATGGCGGAATCCATATTTTGCTCTGTCAGCTGAATCCACAGCACTGCAAGTTGGTAGCCTTTTTATGTGCTCCTTCTTTGCTGAGGTTAAATTGGAAGATGATGTAAAGTTTATAAAAAATAAAGATGATACATAAATGAAAGCATCTTCACAGTGAAACCAGTATCACTTGGGGAATTGTGATGACAGGAGGTTATTTGGCTGATGTGCCATGCCTTCTTGTGTTGAGTGTTTCAGAACGGTTAGAAAATTTTTTGCTAGCTGTCTGTACTTATCCAGGTGATGGCATTGCAGGTTTTCCATCAATCCAGCTTTGAAGAGTGACTCCAAGTGCTTCATCTTAATGATGTGCTTTAACAGAAGTACTTAATAGTGCAAAACAAACCCTGAAACTTTGCAAACACTGTTGTAACATACTCACTTGACCACTAGTCTTACAATTGACAATTAGCTTGTCCTAGAAGGACAGCTATAACCTGTACCTACGTGGTTTTTAAGGACTGAATTTAATATCATCACACGACGTTTCAGTTTTGCTTTTCTTCTCTCCTGGATGACCCTTGTATTTCTGCCTTCTGTAGGTTCCGTCCGATTTCTGTGTTCAGGGAAGCAAATGAGGATGAGAGTGGCTTTACCTGTTGCGCGTTTTCTGCGAGAGAACGATTCTTAATGCTGGGTACTTGCACAGGGCAGTTGAAACTCTATAATGTATTCAGTGGACAGGAAGAGGCCAGTTACAACTGCCATAACTCTGCCATCACGCACCTTGAGCCATCCAGGGTAAGTAATCAGAGACCTGTTCTGAGTTTTAGAAGTTCTCACAGACTAAGCCCTGGTACGTTTTGGGCCTGTCTGGATATTTGCATCTAAAATGCATCTGCTGGCTGGTCTGCAATGCCTGTCATTAAAGTACTTGTAATAGTTACATACTCCCTCTCTGTGAGTTCTACAATTATTTTTTTCTTCCCAAGATAATAGAGAAGATGCGCAGTGGCTCTGTGCCTTCATAAGTAATTAATATATGTGTCCAGAAGCGCAAAAATGCTTAAACTGACTATGTATTTAAGATAAGTGTGAGATAAGATATCAGGGTTTATATCACCTCCCTTTGGAGAAAGAAATCTTTTGGGGGATGATTCTAGGAAGAAATAAAAGTTAACTGATTTATAAGCAGAGTGAGCTCCACTCACAGGGCATCAAAATTCAGGCATGGATTATCCTGATTTTTATCTGCTATTAACTCATATATAATTTCCATTGTTATCTGGTTTTGTCTGCCAAAGGCTCTTTATATTATACATTGTATTAGATACCTATAATTTATCTCCACAGGAGTAGTTTAGTAAGCACAAAATCTGCTGTAGTTCCTAAATTCATATTGTACATGTTAAGTTAAAGTGTACGGGTAAAATGATAACCTCTGTTTTCCTCGATATTCTTTTCCACTCCCATCTGGCAATACAGGATGGATCTTTATTGCTGACATCTGCTACGTGGAGCCAACCTCTGTCTGCATTATGGGGAATGAAGTCTGTCTTTGATATGAAGTAGGTATACACTGATCCAGCTGTGGGGTATGTTGCAGTTAGAAGAACCATTCAATATAGGCAGAAACCCTAACAACAAACTCTATGAAAGCACAGCACAGCTCTTGCAATGTCTCTTGTGAAAAAATAAAATGTGCTCCCTTTCTTATGTTTAATATCTTCCCTATTTTATTGGCTACAGATAGCTTTGCTAAATTCTACCTACCTAAAGTTCTGTTTAATGCAAGATAGATCAGTAAAATCACTGTTGGCCCTGAAGGCAAAGAAGTATGTTTGTATTTTTATTCTTGTGTTCGTAAATTATCTTGACAATCTTTCTGTAGCCTGGTACAGAATTTTATTAGTACAGTGATTCGCGTGGTGAAATTGTCAGACCCTGGAAACAAGCTATTTCAGACCCAGAAAAAGCTATTTAAAAGTTATTTCAATATTTACAGTTTTTCCTTTCGATTAAAAAATGGGTGGAAGGCTCTTCCTTTTTTAAAAGGTTAGGCTGTTGTCTACCGTAGTTGTAAGCAACAGTTTTGGTGTGATCTGTTTTAGGTCAGCTAGAGAGCATTTTTCAGATAAAACGTTTAACGTGCCTCAGGTGTGCATGTGTGTTTGAACGTTCATGATGCCATTCATTACTTGCTCCTTGAAATACTTATGTTTATGGCAGACCCTGTTGATGACAAGTCTGTGAATTTGATACTTGTGTTTTTTTACTGGTCTGCTGTAAAGGCTGTGTCTGTAATAGACACTTTCCTGCAAATGCCAGTGGAGCATTTTACCATTGTAGTATGCTGTGGTCAATGGTGAAGGAAAGTCTTTTGTACACATTTAGTTTTCTGCATCGTTGAAACCTCTGCTGGAGGTGTTGGGGTAGTGTTTGGTTCACACGGGTGGTTTGAATCTGCAGTCCCTTGACTTCCTTTCTGACTCTACCTACAGGCATTCCTTCCCTGATGACCACTATGTGGAGTTCAGCAAGCACTCTCAGGACAGGGTCATTGGCACAAAAGGAGATATTGCCCATGTAAGTACCAGTAGAAGTCACGGTTGTGGAGCTGTTGCAAGAATATAATTCTTCACAGGACATTTATTAACAGATGTGGGTGCTGTGATGCTCTGTAACTGATGAGCTAAGCGCTTTAGAGGAAAAGCTTTGAAAGTGTTAAAAAAACTTCTCAGTAGCTCAGTCAACAGCTGTGGAAAATGCCCTATAAAAAGTGTCCTTAAAAGCATCCTCCTTTTACTCCCCCAAAACCTGCAGATTGCTTTTGGGTAATTTAATTTTACTAATATATTTTCAGAGAATGCAATTGTGTTTTGTATGAATACCTGCAAATTTGACAGACTTCAGAGTGCTTTTCCTTCTCAGTGTTAATTTGCATTGCTTATAGGCGCTCTTTTGAAAGAGTATTTGCATAACAAATTGTCAGAAAACACAACTTATTCAAATTATTTATGATTTTACTTAATTCTGTGATTTGTTTAAGCAAGCTACCCATTCCTGACCAGTTTTTAACTTGGATTTATCTGGAAGTCAGATCAGTTTGTGTATTGAGTTTATCTGGTAAACAGATTTGTTTTCCAATTCTAGAGGATTTTTTCCTCTCTAAGTTTGAAAGAGAGCTGGGCTCTGAGGGATGTTACAGATCAAATTTATCTGAGAAGATGGTCATAAAGCCTTCGTACTAGTTAAAGCCCTTTTTATCTTTTTATCTTCCAACAGTTTGTTGGGGCAAAGCTCAGAAAGTTGCATTTCCATGTAAACGCCAGGAATTTTAACTCCTTTTCTATAGTTTCTGGCTTTTTTTCCCCTCTCTGTGTGCTTTGGAGTTTTCGTGTTTGTAAATACCATCTGTTCTGAAAGCAGTTCATTTCTGAAACAGTTTCTGGCTAAGCGGTACCTTGTGACTGCAGCTTCACAGCCTGCTTTTCATAATGGAGTTAGTTTCTTTGGAACTAATCAGAATCATATTGAAATATATCAGTGAACTTGCAGTAAGCTAAGTACTGCCAAAACATGTTGTGAGATTTGGTTCCAGCTGTGGAAAAACTATTGAAGGACTGGTAGAAAGCGTTGTCTTTAGAACGCTCTCCCTTGAAATGGAAAAGCAAGATGGCAAATGGGGTGATTCTGGAAACAATTTAGAAGGGGGAACATGGGGTGATCTTAGGCACAGGTATATTACAAATTGTGACTAATCTTTCTCTTTCTTTTTAATCTAAAAGATCTATGATATTCAGACTGGCAACAAGCTATTGACTCTGTTTAACCCAGATCTTGCCAACAACTACAAGAAGAACTGTGCCACCTTTAACCCCACTGATGACCTTGTCCTAAATGATGGTGTCCTCTGGGATGTTAGATCGGCACAAGCCATCCACAAGTTTGACAAATTCAACATGACCATCAGTGGTGTTTTCCACCCCAATGGGCTAGAGGTCATAGTCAACACAGAAATTGTATCCTTTGGCCACTCTGGTAACTGATGTGCTGGGACCTAAAGAATTTGTATTGATAAACAAGTAGCTGCTTGCAGAAGTTGTATTAATGGTCTGCTGTGTTACAGGTTATATATGGTAACAACGGTTTTTGTCTGCAAATCAAGTAAGTCGGGACTGTCAGCTAGCTAATTTAAATGTAGATTCTGCCTCTGATATGGCCTAGAGGAAATACGTAACACACAGAGGAAGAGAGATTTTCTTTTCTAATATACTCTGTGGTACCTCTGCTCTCTTCCCATCCCTTTACCAAGGTCAACCTTGAAGCTCTGCAGTAACCTCTCATGACTCGGAATGACATTTTGAGTAAGAGCTTTTTTATTTCGAACGTATGGAAGGGATTGTGGTGCTAGAATCTGACTCCGGTTCTGTCATATTTGCAAGAGGCTGGCAATGAGGTTTCTTGAATGCAGTTAATCAGTTGTTTGCCATTGTGTTGAAATAGAAACTTTTAATTGTTTGTTGCTCCTTAGCCTGTGTTTTTTCAGTGGGACCTCCGAACTTTCCATTTGTTACACACAGTACCTGCATTGGATCAATGTCGTGTGGTCTTCAACTATACTGGCACAGTTATGTATGGAGGTAGGACTTCTCAGTCTTACATTACTCTCCTTGGTCACTTCTGGTTTGAGATAAGTAGATGCTTGTTCAGGGAAACTGGAAGCTTCAGACAGTCTGTCTAACTTCAGACCTTCCTGGCATGTGCAAACTGGAATTTTTTCAGGATGTTTATGGTACACGTATTGCTGACAAAGACAGTTTTCTCTAACATCAGCAATATCACAACTCATTTGTGAGATTAAAAATCCACCTATTAAAAAAGAAAATGTGTATAACAGCAGATCTGATGATACTTGAGAAAATAATTTTGTCTTCTGTATTAAGTTTCAATGGTCTGCAGTATTAATAAAGGTAGCTCTGGAAGAGTAGATATTGAATGGGTCTTGTCAAGCTATTAAATAAAAAGAAAATTCGTGTCAGAGTCCGATTTGATCTTAAGTTGATTAATGATAGTGATGAATGGAAGGTGGATTTGTGGAATAATCTTTCCTTGTACCAGCTATGTTGCAGGCAGATGATGAAGATGACCTTCTGGAGGAGAGAATGAGAAGTCCCTTTGGCTCTTCTTTCAGGACATTTAATGCAACTGATTATAAGCCTATAGGTAAGAGTAAGAGAGGAGCAAGTAGCTTGGTCTGGAGGTTTGAAGGTTTATTGAAAGCTCTGCTTAGTAACGTTCACTTCCTCTTCTCCTTTGCACGTGTGGCAAAACAAATTCTGCTATGACCTGTTCTGGTTGAAGCACAAGAATTGGGTTTAACGGTGAAATAGGTTCAAGTATCATACCCTGTTCAGTGCATGATTGCAGTTCTGGCATTATTTTCCTTTCCTCTTTCCAAGTAGGGTATAATCTGAGATAGTAGGTCATTTGGCCAAGATGTCATTGGGCTCATTTCAGGAAGGGCTGTTATTTCGGGGGCGGGGGAGGGTGGAGCGGGGGGGTGGGGAGGGGGGTTGTTGGTGGGGTTTTTTTTTGTTTGTTTGGGGTTTTTTTTTTTCCGTTTTACTTTTGTTTTCATTTTCCCAGCAGCATTTCTCCATGCTGGTAGTTCAAAATGCTGTCAGTTTGGCCTCTAGCTTGCAAAGCTGCTGGAGCTAAGCTAGCGTGGGGTTTGATATTGAGGCATGGCTCACAGCTCAGTGCCTTGGTTGCCACCTATCCTGGAAAATTATCTGTTGTGTACTGTGCTTAGAGAAGCCAAAAAATATATTATCAAGGGAGGAGGCACTATGCAGAGGAGGTTAAGAACTTACCTGGCTATTTTTTCTGACAGTCTCCAACATTTCTATTCTTTATTCCAGGTTGAATTAGTAACAAATGTTCATTTTGCTTTTGTTTCAGCTGGTTTCTCTTGTCCTCGCATTTTATTATCTGCTTTTAGATAAATATGTACTATAGTAGTAATATGCAGTTAACCACTGAGTTTGTTTTGTGATGTTTTCCAGCGACGATAGATGTCAAGCGGAATATCTTTGACTTGTGCACAGACAGCAAGGACTGCTATCTAGCTGTCATTGAGGTAAAGGAGCTAAGAATAAACTCTGATTCTCTGTAGCTGTGGTTTTGAGTGCAATGTCTTTTGTTTCTTTTTAAAACCTTCAGAAGTGGTGATTCTAGAGTTCCTACTGTTATTCATGTCCTAAGCAGTGGTGGTGTTTTAATGATGGTAAAGATGCTGTCAGTTTTTTTGCTGTCCACGCACAGCAGTCTTGTTTTTCTGCCTCTAATTCCTTAAACTTCTAAACTCATTTGCCTCTCTTCAAACACTTCACACTATAAAATGTGCAGAGGCTTTCGTTTTCATAGGCGTAGAGAGAAATGCATATTTTCCTATTTATAGCAATAATTTCCTATTAAAATTTGCATTGTATTGAATAACTGGGAAATGCAGTCTTCCTGCGGCTTTCCACAGAGCTTTTCTGTGAATCACTGTTACTGTTTTTTTCACTTGTCGTCCTAGCAAAATCCCAGAAACTAAGGATTTGAAGCAAAAATTACTGAGCAAAACATATGGTTTGTTAGAGGGGAAGTAAAATTAAACTAATGGGTCCAGTTCTATGTCCAATAATATGTTGTCAGTACCCAATTTCTTGAACCTGACTATGTACACGTAGTCACTAATTTAGAATCCAGTCAACGTAATACTCTGTGAAGCACTGATCCTTACAGACCAAAAAAGCCAGTAAAGAATTTGTAGTAGGACAAGCTTCATGTTTAACTACTGAAGTTCAAGTAGTTAAGGTTGTGAGGCCAAGGTATGAAAATTTTCTTTTAAAGGAGCCATCGGAAATGTTACTTCAGTGCATGTGGCAGCAGCGGTTGCTGGGGTGTCAGACTGCTGTGTGCTGGAGCTCTTGCTATGTGACAGCTTTTAGCATCCTCTCAAGGCATATGGTACAATGATATGATAGGGAGGCAAATTTGAAAGGAAGCAGTGTGGGGTTAGGTGAGAACTAACCTGAAGCATGTTAAGGATCCAGTACAGGTGTTAGGTTTACTAATAAGAGTGTAACTTGTGGATGACAGAAGCAGGAAGTAGATATTTACATCACGCCTGGGCTGGTCCTTGAAACCAAAAAAGACTTGGGTTTAGTGCTAGTTGTACTGCTGCTAGGAAATGGGAGGGAGGGATTTTGGTAATGTGTCTGTAATTCAGATCAGATAAAGCACTGACTATGACCCCGGAGCTTAATTCCGGGGGCTAACTGTTGTGTGGGCATCTCCCCTTCAGAATCAAGGCAGCATGGATGCCATGAACATGGATACAGTTTGCAGACTGTATGAAGTGGGCAGGCAGCGTTTGGCAGAAGATGAAGAGGATGAAGAAGAAGATCAGGTGAGAAGTATAGCATTAACCTGGCTCTTCAAGAGAAGCTCTTAGCCATCTGCATGTGAGAGGCTGCAAGTGTTCATTTATTACCCATAAAGTACAGATGCCTTGTTTGGTCTCACCTGGTGTGAAGTAGATTGCTGTCAGTAATCTATGCAGTAGATGCAGTAATCTGCAGTAACTGTGCAGAACCTGTGTGAACAGTAACTTTGTGCACTGTAAACCAACGTGATAATTGATAATTTATTTCTTAATTTCCCTAAGTGTTTCAATCTTGATCAGAAACTTTTCTGTTTATTCTGCTTGGGTTTTTTAAAATATTTCGACACCCAGCAGAGACAGAGTGTTTGAGGTTTTCCTTTTTTGATTCCAAGTCTCATATTTGGGAATAACTTGTCACCAATTTCTGAATGAGACACACCTTGTGACTAATGCAGTGAAACTGCACAGTTGCAGTTTCTTCTACATAGCAAAATGTTTTAAGAATTTTAAAGTAAGCTGTAGGTTTGTGTTGGGATGTGTTGGTTTTCCTTCTCAGAGCAGCTGTTTGATCTCTGGCAACTTGACAAAAGAGCTAAGAACTGCAATAAGTGCTCCTCAGGGTGCAGTCGGTAGAATATACAGTAGCACACAATACTTACTGCAGTGCAATGAGAATTAAAGACAAATTTGTAGCTTTTTGGGTGTCAGGTTTTTGCTTGTTTTTTGTTTTTTTTTTTTTTTTTGAACAGGCAAAGACCTTGTGCTTCAATTCCCTAAAGATTTTAAATCCATTATTCTCTGCTCTTTGGTGTTTGCATTCTAGTAAATCATATATTTGTATCTTCTGTGAGAAAAGCTGACTTCACCTTTTTCCAAAGAATGCCAGAAGGTAATATTTTGGTGGGGTTTTTTTTCCAGCCTCTGTGGAAAGGTGGATTTCCGATACGCTTTCTGTCTCTGAATCTTCCTGTTGCTAGGTTAAAACTTTTACTTTTCAGTTCAGAAGACTGGATAGCAGATGCCAGGAAAGCGTAATGTTCTTTGCAGTTGGTTGTTATTATTACAGTTTCACTGTAATTCTGAAGATAAAGCAGTAGTTCTGTTTTGCGTACACAATTTGCTGTTCTGTCCTCTCAATGTGCTACAAGGTTGCAGTTGGCATTCTTATGAAATCCTTTGTCACTGTTTCTATCCCTAGATCGGATGGATTCAGTTTAGGAACTTTTAGAATGGGTGAAGAGCAAGAATTCCTTAGGAAACAATGAGGGGGGGAAATTACTCTTCCTTCCAAAGTGTTTCTGCTTTCAGCCAGTGCTTGCCTCAGGCAATAGTTTCTATTTTTGTCTCTGCTTCCACTGGTTTTTTTGGTTCACATTCAGTATATTTTAGTAAGGTTATTTACATTTTCTTTATAAAAATCTCAAAAAATTGTTTGTAGCAGAAAGTGATTTTGCATTGTACAATGGTTAACTAGCAGCTATGAAGACACTGTTTTGCAATATCGCTGGTAAGTGTTGACTGAAGCGGAGATCTCTATTTGTATAGAGGACGCAGTCTGAGTGCTGTTGGTTCCAGGCTGTAACACTAGGTACCAAGCAGAGATAAGGTATCTGTCATCCATCAGACGTGACTGGGGACGCTTCCTGTCTTACCAATGGAGGTGGCCCCTGGCAGAACTTAAGTATGCTAAAAGCTTTTCTGTAAAGCTTATGGAGTATTCCAACAAAGCTGCTTGGGGATAGATTTGCAAGCTAAGAGTGACTACTTGGTACTGCATAATTGCTGCTTTTTATGGTCTTCATTTCTGGGGTGTATAGATAACAGTAACTTTTAGGGATGGTTACAATCAAGTTTCTTTAGTAAGAGAGATTTGTTTTCAATATAAACAACACTTACGAACCCGAATTCAATTCAATCTATATATATTAAGCAAAACATTAACTTGCTTTCTGTCCCGTAGCTGTTCACTGCTGTTCCTCCAGGTTTGTTCTAGTCTTAGGCTTACAAAATACAGCTTTTGTCTCGATAGAGACATCCAGCATTGAGCTAGAATGAGTAGAGGTTTTCCAGAATAAAGATGGAATCTCTCTGGCACGCTTGTCTGTTAAGGCCAACAAAAGTAATTTGTTTCCCGGTGAACAGGAGTTTTCTGTGTATGCATATGCTCACACATAGGTAGGTGTTTACTACTTGCCTAGATAGTTTCTGTGATTTAGGCTTTGAAAAATCGGAAATAAACTTTCAGACTTGTTGGGACTTATCACAGATATTCTGGCTAAAAGATGATGCTTCTGATATCTTCCATGAAAGTGGTGGGGGAGGAAGTCCATGTGAATCAACATTACACTGACGTCTATTTGGTCAAGATTTTTAGAGCTGATATTAATCTGTTTGGCCCTTGTATATTGACACCTTCATTTTACACATACATATATTTTTTGTATATGATCTACATGGGTCCACGAGTACAGATTTTTGCCCGTGCAGAAAGTAGTAAGTACTCAAATAGAGCATATTTGATGGGCAAGCCTTGCTTGGAAGCCATGTGACGTAGAATAAAATTGCTTTAAAAATTGTGCTTGAGACAAGTTAAAAACTATGGAGAAAAATATTTGCCTGACATTTTTTACTTTAAGTTTTGCCGCCTCGTGATGTCATTTTTGACAAGTGTCAACTGGTGGATCTGTGACAGATTTTTGAAAAGCAAAAGACTGAGGGTAAAATGAACCTAGCAGGGCAGTAGATATCTTTCAATTCCTTCTCTCATTTAAGTGAAGAAACAAAACAGCTATATTACTCCCCCTTCCTCAAGCCAAACCTTGTGAAATCAACACATAAATTACCCTCAAATTAGATGACCGGGCTGACTTAGCTGGCTTGTGCGTGGTACTGCTGCAGTAAATGTTTATGGTTTTGTTTGAAATACTTGAGAATAGCACTACTACTGTAGCTGAGTTCTTCCTCAGCTCTTATACTAGCCTTTCGTATGAGATCTCTGGAAAGCTGCCTTTTCCTAGTTACGGCCAGTAATCCAGAGTTGTCAGGCCTTGTTAAACAGAACAAATGCAAAATGGATATTAATACTCTGTGACCTGTACTTACTGCGATAACTGAGGGAAAGTGAAGATGTAACACGCTTAGCAAGAGCCGGTTTGTTAGCCTTTTTTTGTTGGATGTGTTACTCCAAAAATACTCGTCTTTCTGCCTTGAACTTCTGTGAGTTTTGTGTATTATTTCACTGCTGGATGAGTATCTAAGTGGGTCCATCAGTGACTGAGTGTCTCTCAAGCATTTGCATACCTGTTCACTCTGTGGGGAAACAGGCAGAGTTTCCTATTCTTCAGTCCTGCAGCAAGATCCTCCTCTTCCTCCTGTATTTGCCACTGTTTTGATACAGTCCTTCAGAGTTAGACCTAGCAAAAATAAGATGGGTATCCGAGCTACTGGTACACATGTTGGGCCATCTTTTGGTTGTTAGCTTGCTTAATTCTTATTTATTTCCATTTCTTGGCTGATTTATATCCCCTGTTTCATTTGGTAATCTATTGTCTTTTGTAGTGAGACAGACCAGGAATTTCAGAGGAAATGGTGCAAAGGAAAGTGAACGTACTGATCTGGCCTAGAAATGGCGCATGGCAGTTGCCAGGGGCTAGAAAAGGTGACTTCAGAAATATGAAGTGATCAGAAAAGCTAAAACCAAGGGAACTGGCTGACCACAGAGTAGACTCAAAACTGTGAAACTTAAGTCTAGATGACGTGATCTTCTGAGTGGGTTACAGGATTTTCGGTCTGTGCATTTTTACCTCTTTATTTTAGTTTTTCTTTCCATTTTAGTTCTTTAAGGCCTATTTTTTATCTCTGTGGTACATGTGGATGATGTTGCACCTGTGAGGCTTAAGTAGCATTCTCAGTTATTGTCATGTTCAGAGAGATTTATGGCTTCAGTAGCAGATTGCTTCACCTAGCTGTCCCTGTCCTATAAAGTGTGTTCTACTTCTTTTGCCAGAACTGAAGAACTGTTAATTATCCTGCAGTGCTTCTGGGCTATCGAAATGGTGATGGTAGGTGTGTAATTTGTCTTTTTGCATTGGTTTAGAAAACTCTAGGTGATATGAAACGAAAGCTTTGGAGATAAGGCAATAAAGACTCGAAAGACAATCGCTATTCTAACATGTAGTTCAGCCAGGATGGAAAATGCTTTTCCTCAGCTTTCTATGTGGTCTTTGTGATCCCGGTTTCTACTTTTATTTTAGGACTCTCCCCCTATCAGCCTGCAACAGCAATTCCAGTGTACTTTATTGCTGTTGGTTTGATAGAGGTTTGTTTTCATGTGGGTACTTATTTGCTGGGGGAAAAAACCCACAAACTTTAATCCGTATTGGCACATGTATTTGGGAACCATCAGACCATGGTGGCGCTTTGTCACTACAAGCTGCCTAGGATGATTTATGTCATCAGGGACCCTTAGTTTTTCAGGAACTGTTCCCGTGACGTTTGAAGATATGTGGGTTTTTTTTGTTTTTTTTTTTTTTTTAATTAAATCTTGTTTAACATTAAATGTTTTGCAGGATAATAGCTGGGAACAAGTATTTTTAGACAAATGTTTCAACTGATAAAAATATACATGCGTTTATTGCACACCTTAATAGGAATCCTTGAACTTAGTTGCAGCCGGGGTGGCTAAGTAACGAGTGCTTTCCATCAAAGACCTGTTTACAGAACAGACACATCTTTTCAACAGGCATCCTCCAAAACAGATATTAAAAAAAAAAAAAAAAGCTTTCCCAGTACCTGTACTTACCACTTTTTTAGGTAGTAGCAAATGACTGTGACTGCTTCAGCCTATGCTGCTGTTTCAGAATCTAGTTTCACTAGCTGTGAGTTAGTGTAAACAGAGGAGATTCTTGGAAAGACAAAAGTAATTTAAATTTTCAAAAGGCTAGGCCTAGTATTATGGAGTAAAACAGCTTCAGCAGAGATAAAAGCATATTCTGCCTGTTCAGTGACAGAAATCAAAGCTTGACTTCCTCTCACCTAACACATCTTTCTAGAATTCCCAGAGTATTTGGGATCCAAGAAAACAAAAGCTGCCTCAGCTGTGATGAAAAATGTCAGTCAGAAGCTCGAGGGGAAAAAAAAATGAACAAATTCATAGAGGGGAGAGTTCATTTACTGGCCAGATTTTGAAATTCCTTTACACTGTATTGGTTTTTGGCATGCAATTAAAAGAATGGGCTTGTTTTTGTGAGTTGAGAGTGTGAGATCAGTGAGAGGAAGGAAGAGAAGCAGATTCAGAAGTTGCACCTGGTTCTGGACTCCTTATATTATTTCTGAGCCCTACAGCCCAGAGAATATAATAGTCACAATTTTATCCCTAGACTTAAGGAATATATCAACTGTGAAATGACAACTTGTGCATGTCTTGAAGAGGACAGTGACTCTGGAGTTCGATTATCATCAGGTACATACAGTCACATTACAATGAAAACATTTCTTAGGCAAAAACAGAGAATTGGTCAAAAGAGTCCCAGTTGAACACGCTGATACAACAGAGGCCCAGTTACTTTAAAGGTTTTGTTTATCTGTGTCATGGATGCTTTTTCATTCATCACAGGTAAGTAGTGATTGTTAGACAAGCTAAACCCACTGACATAGACTGAAAGAATAACTGGTTTTTTATTTCTTCATGTTTTGCCTCTGACATACTGTATGCTGTGTGCTGTTTCCTGTATTAAATCTGCACATACCTACATCTGCATAGAAGCCTATGGTAAGATTTCTTGCTTGTTACATATGCGTATTCCCAGGCTTCTAAGTTTTTAGCTCTCTGACCTCATTAATGCCTATGGAGAAGTAGAAATTCTAACGCTGAAGTAGCTGAGAAGGTAAAAGTAGGTGCACCCCTGTAGTGGGAAGGAGATGAACGTGGAGAATGAGTTTAACAGCATGGTAATAAAAGTGAGTTTGAGCTTGCTAGCTGAGGGGAAAGATGGAGACTAGGTAACCTAGGATGTAAAAAATTCCTTACGTGCTTGACCCCCTAGAAGGACTGTTGGCTATATTTAAGCTTTTTTCCACTCAGGGAGTGTCAAGAAGTGGGTGGGGGAGGAATTGGATAGAAATTCTTAAATGACTGAATAGCAGACATTGTCACTCCTGAGAATTGCATAGCAAAGGATCAGAAAGTACCAATGTGCTGCACAGATGCTTTGGAAGCAAGGAGAACTGTTGTCAGAAGATAGGACAAGGAGATTGTGGAGAAAGATAAATTACTAAAACAAGGAGAGACTTATTTCTCTGGAGTGAAACATTCTTCAGTGAACTTGTATTTGAACAATGATCAAATGTACTTTTTTTATGAAAGCAAAGCCTCTTCCCATGGTGGAAATAGTGGTAATTAAAATAATACCGATAATTTGGAATGCAACCAGATTGCTAAAAATGAGTTTGTTTTTCTCTAGGAGAAACTTGGGGGAGGAGGGTGAAAGAGAGGGATAAGTAAACTAGTAAGTTTACTAGAGAAAATAAACAGTTTATAGAAGCAGATGCTTACTAACAGATGATTAGACTTAGCTACAAATAGCCAGAAGTAAATTAAATATGAGCCGAAAGATTTGTAAAAGTGGGAGGAGCTTCACTGATATTTGATTAACTGTTCTGCCGGTAAAAAAAGGCAGCCTCATTGATGAAAATAGGAGTAGTTAGAGTGCCATACTTCCTGAAAGCACCTTGTACAGACACTGATTTGGGGTAAAATACAGTGCAGACAGAACTATGTTAAAATAAAAAAAATCAAAGTTCTGTCTAGTTAACATGTATTTTGCATCAGTTTGAATAAGTGAAGGACTGGGATTTTCCTGAGCCTTTGAATGCTTTTTGAGAGATGAACACCAGTGAATATGTTAAGTATCAATTTGTACTACCCAAAAAGACAATTTTTGTGAACTTCGTATGTACAAAATGAATGGGTAAAAGGGGACCACTAAGAAAGTCTATGAAATGTGTGCAAACCTGCATCCAAGAACAATATGGAAGAAAATACGTAAAGGTTGAACAAGAAAAAGGGTATTTATTGAGCTCTGGACAGGCTGTAAATACTGGCAACATGAAGAATTAGGTCAAGCATATTTTGGTACGTTGCTGCCACCCCTATATATGCCATTCCTTTAGGGGATGTTTTTTTATTTTTTTGCTTTGTAGTTATAAATGATAAATTAATTGAACCAAATCTACTTGGCTTTCTGAATCTTTACATAAGGTTGCAAGTGGGTAGTAGAGTTAAGTTACCGGTAATTTGCTTTGAGATGATCTTGAGATAATCCTTTGCTATGTAATCAACTTTTCTGATTCTTTAAGTTAATGTCTAGCTTTTCTTGTACTACTATACCTCTGTAAATCTGCCTGTATGCAGGCATGTTAAAAAGCTGACATGAATCACTTTTGCCCTCTTAATCATCCTCAAAGTAGTCCCAGACTGTGTGTTTAAGCTATTTATGTGTTACTGTGTAAGTGAACTAGTGAATTTTTAGAGTTAGTGAGTGAGAGATTTCTCTAAGATGCACGCTTAAATTAATTGTCACATTTTGCAGTCTTATCCTAGAAGAACTGATAGTTCCTGCATCCTTTATACTTCTTTGAAGTATCTAACTGATGATACTATACATTACTGACTTACATTCTTAAGACTTTTTGAGTTAAACTGTTACAAACCCTTTGTATGGATGTGTTGGGGGGTTTTTTTCAGCCTAAGCCAGTCTTTAGCAGTTGAGTCAAATGAACTCTATAGTTGAGGCAAACAATTTCTAAGTTAAACTGGAGCCTGTCCCTGTGTAGGCATCCTACTTACATCTGTGGATAGCTATTCCGCGCTGAAGTTCCAGCCTCCCTCTTTGCTATCCCTTATAATTATAACCAGGGTGTTTTGTTTTGTTCTCTAGTTCACTTTAAATTGTCCGCTTTGTCTTTGTTCTTTGCTTTATTTTTGCAGCCTTTTTGCTTTAACTGGGGTGAATAAGCACTGTAAGTGTTGATGCAGAGAAGTGGGGCCAGGAAGCCATTTTGTGTATGAAACAGGGTGGGTGTTTCTTAGATTAAAAGTCCTTTGTTATAATTGCGATGCTGTGTTTTTGAAGAGCAGATAGAGTTGGTCATGCAGGTATGCAGATACTATAATGACCTCTGCGTTGCAGCTGTTATGTAGTGACATCTGTGTATGCTGGAGATGAAGATGAGTAACACTGGTACAGTATTGTGCAGATAACACAGAAAACCTCGTGTTGGTGATCACTATAATATAATAATAAAATTAATACATATTTATGTAGTTACAAATTTGAGTCTCATTAGGGGTCAGTGGGTACTGTACTTCAAACTGTTCTATTCATGGCACCTATCAAGGCAAAGCTCCCTTAAGTTAATCATACAAGCAATTAATATACCTGAATCACTGTGTAACTAAAATGGGTAGCAGTGTGACATCCTTAGTTCAAAAGCTGGGCTTCATCATGTCCCTCTGAGTGTTGCCTACTCTATTTAAAAGGGAACAGTAGATTTTTTTTTTTTTTTTTTCTCCTCCGTCATAGCCTCAGGTTGGTATTGTTTGCAATCTTACCGAGTTCCATAGGAAGACAGGGGTTTGGTCTGGCTCATTGTAATAATCGTGCACCAGGCTGCAGAGCGGGTGCACAGAAATATCGGGCAGTGAGTCAGAGTGCTGATAGTGAAGTAGAACATCTTACAGAGGGAAGGTTATGAGATGGTCAGCTTGTGATTCTGCAGTACTACCCTCATGCCCTCTGTAAAGATATCTGACAGCTGTGAAGAGGTTTCTGTTGGAGAGGGAAGAGAATATTCTCTAAGGAAGCAGAGGAAGAACGTGAGGACTCTATGAGCAGTTCAAGTTCTGACCTAAGCAGCTCTTGCAGAGAACAACCCGAAGAGAATCATAGAATGATTCGGATTGGAAGGGACCTTAAAGATCATCTAGTTCCAACCCCCTGCCCTGGGCAGGGACACCTCCCACTAGACCAGGCTGCTCAAAGCCTCATCCAGCCTGGCCTTGTAGAAGAATATCTTTAGGCATCTAAAGGAGTTAGTGATAGCTAAAACAGTTCCTTGATACTATTTTTTAAGTCGTATGGAGTGTGCTGGTGCATGGGTGCTGTGGATCAGTTTACTCCAATGAGGAAGATGAGCACAGGTGCATGCTTGTCGTGCATAGATGTGCACACTGGCTCTTTTTTCTAGCAGCACCCACGTCATTGCCCAAAGCTCTTGGGAACTCCTGGTGAGTATTTGCAGGCGTTTCCTTCCAAATCCAGATAGGGTTTGGAATAACTGTTCTGCCTGTCTTCCCTTGTGACATTGCACAAAGATTTTTTTCACTGCTGTGAGTCGGTATGCTTGCAGGAGTCACTGGGAAGGCACGCCAGTTGTTATCTCTATATGGATCCCTTCTGTGAGCCAGTTGTGGTATCTGATGAGGATACGGCCTAGAAGTCCATTAACAGACTGGGTATCACATATGATGGTGGTAGGCGTCAGGAAAGACCAAGTGGAGTCTTTCTCAGCTGTATGTCCCACAGATTGGTTTTGGGTACAGAAGCCCAGTGTGCTTTCCTAAGAGAGATCTCCCCACATAAATGCAAGCCTTGTGTCTCTAGACTGGAGCATTGCAGTGTGCCTGCAGAGGTCTGTGCTTGGAGACTGGTCAGAAGCTAATGCAGAACTAATTTTCCTGTTACTTAGCAGAAGCACCACATTTTCCAAGTTCCTGTGTTCTTTAAAACATGACAAGGTGCAGGTTTATCACTACTTTAGATCACTCCTCGTGAACCGTGTTCTGTGTCGCTCGCTCAGCTCCGTAAGGACACGCATTGTGTGCATGTCGCGCTCTGTCACATGCACACGTGAGTTCTCGTAGCGTGGTTTTCACACTGTTTCCTGGTTTACCAAGGACAGGTAATTTAGATCTCATCTTACTGTTCTTAGGTGTGTTTTAAATGACTGTGGCCTGATTTTAATCGCCTACTTCAGATTAAGTAATTTAAACTGGAAAGGTGGAAACATTGATTTTGGTTCTCTAGTCTTCTGTTGCTGTTTGTATTTTCACAAAGAATTTTTTCCTCACTGGTTGGTGTAATCCTTCAAAGTTAGTTTGCAGCTAAATATACACCGTTTATGTGTAATTTGACGCTTATTCTTGTCAGCCAGAAGAAATCTTTAGCTTTATGCAACTATATTTCATTTCATCCTGTATTTAGAGGATGATATTGATATATACGTCTTGCCTTAACCTTGAATGAAGATGTTGATAAAATAGTGTTTCAATTCCCAATAAATACATTAAATGTGAAACATAATCGAATTCATTAGTTTTGACATTTGCTTTTAAGTAATTGTGGGCTAGATACTTGGGAAAAAAATGCTTTCAGAAATTCCACAGGTGTGGAAAATAGGAGGGTACCTAACTCATGTGGACTCTAAATGAATCTCACAGTGCGCTTCTTACCTAATGCCTACAGTTGTGTGTCTGTCTCCAGACACTGAAAAACTTGGCTTAATTTTTCCAAGCTTTTAAAATAGATCTCCTCCTTTCCAGCCTCAGAGTCGTTGACTGAAAAAGGAAAATAAACTCTCTTGCCTCTTCAGTTTTTAATCAGTTTTTCAATTCTGAATAGAGTAATAAAGTTTAGACATGTTCTCTTTGCAGATACTGCATAGAACAAAAGTAAAAGTTATTAAGGCAAAAGCTATTACACTCCATTCAATATATTTCATGGAAAATTGTGCTCAACATGGCACCGCAGTTTAAAACTGTGAGCTGCAAATAAGATATTTCCTCTCCCAGTGTGTATACAATTCAAAAAGCAATGTACGTTCATTTGAGGACTTATTGACTCAAATTAAAGTTTGTAATTGCCTAAAATAAGCATAGGGGTTAATATAGGTTATTTTAATTTTATACTTGATACAAGCTCTTTCGGAAAAAAAAACGTGTGTAGCAAACCAATGTTTTTATATTGTAATCTCCATTTAAATAACATGGGACTTCTAGTCAGTAGAGGAGACTTGACTGCGTTTTGCAAGGGAAGAAACAATAAAATTTTCCCAGGCTTTTTGGCATTCCTTGTTTCTTTTGCCTATGACAGACGTTGGATTTGTGTGGCTGTGGTGGATATTTTTATAGCGCTGACTGAAGAAAAAAGCAGGTGGGGGAGAGCACAGTAAAGGCCTTTTTTTCCTCTGTCCTTTTAGATCTGAGAACGCAGCAGTCTAAACAGCACAATGTGAGTGTGGTGAGCTTGAGGACCAAACTAACCCTTGAAGCGGGTTGTTAAATATGTATCGTAACTGCTTCATAGTTTTGCAAAATGCGTTCCCTCCCAAAACAAAGGGGCAATTAAGACTGAATGACTTGAGAGCTGCCTTCCTGCCACATAAGAGCATTGTGTTAGAGAAAAAGGGTGTGACCCTGCGGAGACGCGCAGGTATATAGAACCCGTCCTTTGAGTCTTGGAGCCTTCCTGGAGCTTGCCTTGTGATGGCACTTTTTGGCCTCTTGTTTGTCTGAAGGAACGATAGGACCGTAACAGCTTCCTCCCACTCAGTTTTGTCTGCTAGACACAGATTTCCGGATTTGATCCGTGCAATGAGAAATTCAGTTGCTTTATCAAATGCAAATTCCTATGGTTTGTTAGAGAAAGATCTTGATCCACAGGTAAATACCAAAGATGGGACTTCTGAGCTGCTTTAAACAGTTCTGTCATCTGAGGCTGAGTGATTCAGGGATTGGTTTAGGTTAATAGTGTCTTTCCATACATTTTACATCTCATCTAAATCAGGAATGACTGAGGGGCTGAACATCCCTGCTGCATGCTGTTTGATGCAAAGTAGAGGTTTTGGTCCAGTTGAAACTAAAGCAGTTTGTACAAGACTAGCAACAAAGCCATGGATTAACGGGTTTTATGCATGTCCTTCTCAAAAGTGCATTGTGGTGATGCGTGTTGATGGCCGGTACTGGAGAGGAGCTTGAGCCAGTGGTACCTGTGTTGCATTTTGGGGATAAGACTTTGCAGGCCTGCAAATGATCTAGCATGTGTCATGATCTGTAGCTGCGGAGAGAAAGTGTTTATATGGGTGATGGGAAATATTTATAATGTGTGATGTCTGGATATGGGGAGAAGTGAAAACTATAGGTATGTTTTCTTCAATTATTCTTATTCCATTTTGCATTTGCTTTAATGTCTGCAATGGACTATTTTTGCTGTCTTTATAGGAAGAAGAGGAGCAAGAGGAAGAAGATGATGATGAAGATGATGATGATACAGATGACCTTGATGAACTAGATACGGACCAGCTGCTGGAGGCTGAGCTGGAGGAGGATGAGAACAATGAGAATGCTGGCGAGGATGGAGAAAATGACTTTTCTCCGTCTGATGATGAGGAGCTTGCCAACCTCCTGGAAGAGGGAGATGAGGGTGAAGATGAAGATTCTGATGCTGATGAGGAAGTTGAGCTGATTCTTGGAGATAGTAAGTTGTGCCCAACTTGGTGACCACAGGTGACCTTGTTCTTTGTTTCACGTGCTGACAAATATGCAATATCTAAGTCTTCCCTGAAATGATGTGGCTGACTTTCCCCCTCGCTGGTATGAAAGGTACGAATCATCATGCTTGTTCACCTGTGGCCTCTCAAAGTAATCTGTCAGTAAAAACTGCTCTTACCTGAGAGAACAGCTGTGAGTTCTGGAAAGGAAGGTATCTCCTTTCTTCAAATGCTCCCAGGTGCGTGTGTGAGAACTTAAAGGCAGGCCAAGAAACTCTATGTGAAGAAGTCTTGCCTGATTGCTGGCCTGTCCTGCCCTTCCAAGGGGACAGTGGTTGAACTGTTACCTCACCTGTCTTCTCTGCCGTATTTGTACCTGTAAGGATAAACATTTTTGGTCCTTGGTGCTACTCTTTCTCTTTTCTAATTGCTTAAAGTGCAAAACCAACGTGACATTTCTGACTTCACTTGGCTTTTTAGGCTGTTCTGAAGCTAACGCAACTTCTGGGATAAAATTTAAATTGTTCTCTTTTTCTGGCATTCCACAAATACAGAGGCTTGAAAAGCTATCATAGTGTGTGTGTGTGCGCGTGTGTGCATAAGAAAGTAAGTTCTGAACTTTTAATGTTGCCATTCAGTTTGGAAAAAGGCTTCACAAGAAAGAGAAGGTGAGTAGAATAGGATCAGGCTTGCAATTTATGACACCAGATTCTGTTCCATTTTTTGCAGCACCATTTTTGAGTATGTGCAGCCAAGCCACTTAGTTCTTTTTAATTTCCAAGCTGTAAAATGGGGATATTGTAGGTACTATAAGTTCAAATGTTGGTAAGGATAAGTAATTACAGTGTGCAAGGTGTTTTGAAGTCCTGCAGTGATAGGAGATTAATGTGAGAGCTGAGGTGGGAATCAATCTTCTCTGCCAATGCTCTGGAGGATTACGCATGCCAGGCCTCACTTTTGGCACTGATGCGGCTGGCGGGCTCATTCATGTCCCTCTCTTCAGTGAGAATGTCGCTCAGCTGTTTTTAGGGATGTGGCCACATCAGGTTGCCAGAGTTATTCTGTGGGGCCAGTCTGCTGTTCTTTTGGAGGTAGTAGGTATACGATGCCGGGCCACGTAGGACACTTGCATAGCTCACATTCATTAATAGTATGTTGCAGTTCAACATTTGGGATTGCATGTAACTTCTGCCTGTCCCAGTAGCTGGCAGGACCTTCTTGACACAATTCCACTTCTGTTTCCTCAGGGGCTGCAGGGCCCGAAGCTCTTGAGAGAGCACCCAGAGTGCTGTAACTTGAATTGTCCGAGGGGCAGAATGGAAGGGAAGTTCAGGCCATTTCAATAACTATTCCTGTAACAAAGCTAGGTGCTACTTGACCCTTATTTCAAGTGTGCTCTGCAGAGCACTATGTATTATGAAATGGCCACATCTGTACAGTGTTTATGGCCTTGATTAGAACTTTGATCGGGTGTCACTGGAGCTGCAGCCAGCCCATCCTCTGGCTGTTGGGTTGCTTAGCAGCATCTTTAGGAACTTAAAGCAGGGAGTGCAGCTCTGCCAGGCTGATGCATGCGTGGTCCTTGCACAAGATTTGATGAGTGGGGTTCTGTGGCTTCTTCTCTGTGACATCATCTGGCTGTGTTTTGTTTCTCACCCAGCAAGAGCAATTAAAATTTCCCCCTCTGCTTTGCTTAGGCCATGTTCCAGGATTAAAAGTTGCAAGGGCACTGACACCGTTGCAAAGTGCAGATCTGAGGCGTGGGGATGGATTTAGAGTGGTTCCTGCTGCAGGCCCTTGCTGTATTTTGGATGAACCTCCATTACATACAGTGGGTGTGCTTCAAAACAAAATAATTCAAAGGACAGTTGAAACAGGAGAGTGAGTGGCTTCGGTTCCTTGTGCTTTAGGAGAGGTTTTATTTCCTTTTCAGGAATAATCCATGGGCAATCTTTTAAGTATAAATTTGTCTTCCTCCTCCTTTGTCACCACCTTGGGGAGGGTGCATCTCTTTGTCTTATCCAAAGCAGTTTGTGTTGTGTAGATCTTTCAAGAGCTTGTTCCTGGGCCAGTGGAGCGTCCTTTTTGAAATGCGTGTGTAACATAGGATGGAAGGAATCTATTGAAATTCTCACCAGCAGCGTGGCTGACTTTTTTTGTTTCCTCTTTTCTTCTGTAATCAAAAATGGCAACTTCCAGGCAGGTCTATAGGCTTCCGCAAAGGAGTTAAGTGCGATTTAGGTTTACTTGTAGAAATGGAGCTCAAAATTGGAAGGTCGTGTGGTGGACTGAAAATAGAGAGTTAGGAGATCCCTTTTCAAAGTTTTCCTCTGGTGTTTAAAAAAAACCAAACAAACCCAAAAAAACTAGAAGTCAACAACTTTTTCAGCTTCTCTTCTCCAGAGTTTCTGGAACGTTATCTCACTTGTGCTTCTTTCCCTCGTACTGCATAAGTGTAGCTGCTGCAGCACTGGCTGGTGTTTTGCAAGTCCCCTTACACGGCTGTAGCTGCTCTGGGAGCACTGATGACCCCTCAGACCACAGTGGAAGGGCAGCTGGCTGATCTTCAGGGAGGAGGGTTGGGGGAAAGGGTTTGTGCCCTCTGCCGCTTGCCTGTGATTATTTTTTTTTTTTTTTTTTTTCCCCTAAGGAAAGCATCTGAGAAGGGGTGAACCTTCCAGAAGGCCTTGCTTACCTTGACAGGCATTTTAGTATAATTCAGTATAATTGAGATGGCTAAGAGGAAGTCTTGGTGTCTTTTTTTTTTTTAACTATTTTTAACCCCTAGTTAACTGCAGCATCCAATGAATTCACGTAAGAAAAAGAACCAACGTCGCCTCTAAGGTAAGGCAGGAGACCTCTTGCTGCCAGAGCTGTTACCGCTTCCCTCTTGCACAACTGAGGGAGGAGGGATCTTACATTTTAAGATAAAAAGCAAGAGTGTGTGTGTGTGTGACTGCTTCTGGCAAATCTTTTTTTGTGTCTTCATTCTGTACCAAAATGAAGAAAACTAGGAAAAGCGCAATTTTCAGGTCACCTTTAATGAGTGCCATGTAGTTAAATTCATTACAGAAACCTTTGGGTTGTTAGAGGAGGGTTCTAGTTGTGAGTGCGTGGATTGCTTCCCCCTCTGTGGGGAGGTGGTCCGCTGTGCTGTGCGGAGGGAACTTCAGGCCAATAGGAACCTAATGCTGAGAAAGTTTGGGTCTAACTTAGTGCATAATGAATTAGCCCTACGCACATTATACAGAGGCTGTAATTCACCGCATCAGGGTGGTGGAACCGTCAAGCTTGCTTTCCAGTAACAGCTGTGAGGAATGACTGCCAGATCTGTCCAGCCCCCCACGAAGAGGTGTTGCACTTAGATGTGCACAGTCAGTTGCGCAGGCAGCTCACGTGCAGGTAACTTACTGCTGGTGTCCTCCTCCCCGTCTGGTCACGGGGGAGGAAACCTGCCAGCTAATGGAAACTGCACTTGCTAAAGCAGCTCTCCTCTTGATGCTCTGTTTTAAGCAGGGAAAGCAAGCTCTGGTGCAGACTTGCTAACTGCTGTTGGTTGATTTGAAATGCACTTACGGTGCTAGCTGCCTCCGTCACTGCAGGGGAGTCACTGGTCCCAAGCAGGTGGCAGCCATCTCTTGTAACTATGAATGCATTCCCTTGCTTAGCAGCCCTGACAGCTGTGTTCTCCCACAAACCAAACGTAACCTACGTGTCTCCTTTTCAGCTGACAGCTCAGATAACTCTGACTTGGAGGACGACATAATCCTGTCTCTGAATGAGTGAGGAGTGACTGCCAGGCGGGGTGTTGGCAGGAGGAGACGATCCCTTCCCAGCAGAAGACCGGAGACCAAATTGGACACCGATTCTGAGCACCCCAACCTTTTTTCTCCTGGGAAAACCTGAGGAACTCCAGCCCATCCGCTGTCTTGGTTTGAGTCCATTTGAGGCTCGTGGCTAAGTCTGAGGCTGTACAATAAAGAGACCTGGGGTTAGGCCTCTTATCTCTCTGCCTTTTTTTTTTTTATTTTTTATTTTAGGCTGAGATGACTCTCCTCTTCAAGGAAACTTCTGAAGATATTTCACAATATATTTTCTTTGTATAAAGTTCTTTCCTAAAGAACAGAAATAGTTTTATATAAAACAAAAAAAAAAAAAAAAGGCAGGTGTTCTAGTAAAGAGGGGATGACTTTGTATTCCTGTAGTACCTTGTTACCATGGGGTAGGTTCAGGGGAGAAAAAAATGTTTAAAAGAAGAGGCATTTTTATGCAACTACTAAGTGAAATAAGAGGATCATGGTTTCTAATATTGTTGAGGAGTGAGAATATTTTTATTTTAAATATGATTTTATTTTTAAAGAAAAAAAAAAAGCAACAGGTGTTAACACCTGCTAATGCGCCAGTGTGTTTCAGATGCTTTTGTCCTCCAGGGAAGAGCCCTGGGGGTGTTTGTTAACTAAAAGTACAGGCTGTTTAAAGCGGAGATTCTCGGTGTGAGACCAGCTATAGTGGGAGGCTGAAATCCTGGCTTGGCCTAGTCAGAGCCCGGTATTCCTGAAGACATGGGGATCTGGGATTGAAGTTTGAACCCTCTTTCTCCCCTCTGCCCTTTGTGGTTCAAGTTTTTTAATCTCTCTTTTTTTTTTTTTTTTTTTTTCTCCTCCCTCTTGCCCTCTGTGTGGAAACTGCAAATTGAAGGCCTTTTTCTTTAATGTAAAGTGTATTTATTAAAAAATTAAATACAAATCCTGTCTCCGTTTATGGCTGTGAATTGTAGCCATGCATTCCTCTGCTACCCCTGCAGAAGCGGCGCTCTGTGCCCCGGCGGAGCTCAGCCGGAGAGCAGCTGGGTGTAGCTTGTGGCCCGGCTGCAATAAGGAAGGGCAAAGTAAACAAGGGCTGAGATTTCTGGGAGCGCAGGCTGCACCTGTGGCTCCAGTGCACGGGGACACCCAGCGCTGCATGACACGTTTTGCAGCACCCGTGGGTTCAAGTCTGACTCCTTGGTTTGCCTCACAGCCTTGAACTGTCCGTGGGGTTGCGAGCAGCGCGGCACCGCGTCCCCGCTGCGCCCTGTGGGAGCTGGAAGGTGCTGCTAATGCCAGGCTCTGCTGTTGTTTAAAGATGCAGGAGAAGATCCACGCTGCGGTTCAGCTGCAGGGAACTCTCAGCACCTCGCTGGTGTGTGTCAGGAGGCGGGAGCCACACTGGGCTGCTTACGTAGGCTGCCTTGTGGCTGTACTGGCAGAAGGCAAATGAGGTGCTCCCGTTTGTGCATGACAAGAGGCCCGGCCCTCAGAAGGGGATGGAAAAAAAACAGCAGTTGAGTGTGTGATTTCACTGTACAGCACACAACTGCCCAGCTTAGTTCTGTGAGTCAGAACTGGGAGCTAAGTGTGCTCAAGGCTGCTCAATGCGCTATTTATTCCCAGATGTTCAGATAACACCTGCTCAACTTTCTACACTTTCTCTGTTTTGGCCACTTTCAGAATAGGGTTTGAGGCAGAACAGGGCGCTGGAGGCTGCTCACTCCTTGACACTACAGCAAGTTTTCCACCAAGAACTGTGCTCATTTCAACTAAGGCTCAAGGTTTCACTGCTTGAAGAGGAAGGATTTTCTTTTTAACCAAGCAAAGGGATATCTTTTCTTCCCTCCAGCATCACATCTACTTAATGCACTTAACCAGGGCTGCTTGTTAATAATTAAAAAGAAAGGTTATGCTGCAACTTATAATGGATAATTGTACCCTACAGAGTCGATAAAGAGGAACAAGTTGCGATTACTACAGCATTTAAGACCAGCAATTGGAGCAGCATTCTGATTAACTGAGGGGATTGAAAATCAGATATGCCATCCAGCAGCTGTGGAAGCCAGCCTCTGCCTTATCAAAAACCATCTTATGCAACTTTACCTTAGAAAATGTGCTGCTCAGGAAGAGGGAAAAAAAAAATCTAAAGCATGTACTCAACTACTAATAACAGAGGGAGATACTGTGCCAGATGTGCATATCTTGTTCTGGCATTACACCGCAGCTATAATCGGCTGCATCTGTTGCTGTTTTGGGCCTGGCTGTCTCAGAGAAATTTACCAACTAGTTTTGTGAGACAGAACCCAAACGTCTCGGGTGCAGCTCCTGTTTATAACTCCGACTTGAATCTGGGCCACTGTAAGTGCATGTGCCATCCCTCCCCTCCCGCACCTATCCTAACTGGATTGAATAGAGCCAAAGGGAGCATCCTCGGGCTTTAGCCTGCGAGTTGGAGGCAGCGTGCAGGTCACACACCGAAGCCTGACCAAGGAACCCTCTCCTCCCATCCTGGGCTGGTCACCCACCGACGCCTGCCACAGCAGCCCCTGCGCCTGTCCTGGGCAGACGCTCAGCCTCTGCTTGTTGCGGGAAGGACGCTGTATTTGTGTATAAAAAAAGTCTGATGTAGGGCAGGGCTTGCAGAGCAGGGTAGAGACCTCAGGGCTGGTCAGTAGTTTAACCTGAGGGTACTAATCAAGGGATGCTCAGCTTATCAGCACTGATAACACGCTAGGCACTGGCGACTGCCTGGGGCTAGCCCTCTTGTCCCTGGTTCTGTTGTAGTAAGGACAGCCAAGATGTTAAAGACAGGCTTCGTAAGACAGAATATTTACTGGATGGGTGCTTAAAAAACAAAGGAGCAACTCAGTCTAAATGCTAAGGCTCTCAGACCACCCCATACACCATCCCACACCCTGGTCCCGCTTTGAGTTCAGGTCACCCTCAAAGAGACCACTGGCGCCTTGCAATGCCCTTCCTGCCACTGCTGTACTGGGCTGAGACGCCAGCAGCCAACCCCCCCCCAGCGCTGTTCTACCCACCCTCGTCCAACATCCCGGAGTGTCTCAGCCCTCCCAAACAGGGCCGTGGTGTTCTTCCCACCCCTGCACCGGGTATCTGCTCCCCGGAACTACCTCCCATCCCCATTTGAGGGCCAAGTCTCGCAAGCTGGTGTAGCGGTATTTGGCTGTCACTATCTACCTCCCCCTTTTCAGGCCCGGTTCTCTCAGACCCAGCCAGGATGCGTGTGTGAGGGATGGGATGGCGGGCAGGACTACGGGACAGGGGCCTTCGGCCTCAGCACGGGCGGCCAGTTCAAGCGATGGCTGTGGCTCACTCGCATGCTGGGGAGCTGGGAAGGCTCAGGTCAGCAGGTCAGAGGGCTGATCCTGTTTCTCTCCTGGGTGTTTTTTTTCCTTTAACTCTCCGACTTCTCTAATTTGTTTGTAGGAGGGAGGTTTGTTGGGCACTGGGGCTCCATTCACACGCATGCTCACAACTGTCTGCCACCTCACTGGGAACAGAAATCCCACCATTAAAAATCTTCCCAACCCAAAGCATGACAATGTTTGTCGTCTTAAAAAAAAAAAACACACACCATATTTTATTATTTACTTGTCTCAAAAGGAAAGTGGGAGATAGACGGGGGATTTCTAGTGGTTCCCTGGCTTTGCCATCAGGCAGTTGCAGCTTTTATCACATATTGATTGTTTTCTTTCTGATTCCTCACGTTTGCATGCCATAACACATATGTGCACACACACAGGGACACACACAGACACGCAGGAGGCTGCTCCACAGCAGCAGGAGCTACAGCTCCCTGCCAGCAAGGAGCCAGGCGGGGTTTGTTCCTGCAGCACCACGCGCTGCGCCTCAGCCTGCCCGGACACCCCCAACACGAAGGATATTCTGACAAAAAGCTCTAATCACTCTATGACTCTGGCCATAAGGGGTATTTAATAGCACTTGGTTTCAGATAACACTTAACGGTTACAATTGTTGACATTTGGCACTGTCTACATTACAACAGCATCGGGGACTCGGTCACAAGGTTAAAAGTCGGCGTCCCTGTAACCGTGTAAAACCAGGGGCAGCCCAGCTTCCCTGCGCCGCGCGGTGTCCCGAAGGGTCCCTCTGGTGCCTGGAGACACGTCTGGGCTCCTGGGAGCAGCAGCGCTGCTCCTCTGCTCCCCCAGCCTAAAGGGGCTCTCCCGCGCCCAGCCAGCTCCCTCCCGCTGAACCCTGCGGACAAACCCCTCCCTGGCCTTGTAGCCGTACCCGGGCCCTCACGGACAGAATTACGTTTTCTGGGGTACAGAAGATGCATCATCAAGTAAAATACTAACCCCCTCATGATCACACTAACTCCTCAGATTGACTTTTAATATCATCACAGTATTAAATGTTAAAAAAAACAAACCACCCAACAAACCAACCCAAACTTGTTGCTACCAATACGTTATTAAATTAAGCAACCGCTCCTACATCATCAGCTGATGACGTCCCTACCGTGAAATTGCAGGGTTAAAAAAATAAAAAAGAATAAAAGCATCATTAGACTGAGTTTTGCTCCCTGCTGTACAGGTTTTGATACCAATCATACCTGAGAGCACGGTTTTAAAAGGGCCTTTGGCAGCCGTCAGCAAGCGAGCCTGCCTGGTCACACACACTGGGGCAAGACAGACTCTGCTTCTCCCAGGACTTTGGTCACTTGCTTACCACCAAAACAACACCAACAAAGAGTCAACCTGCAAATTCAAAGAAACTTTAAAATCGAGTGGTTTTAATCCCACACAAATTTCTGTAAGCCTCCTAAAATCTACAGGCATCATTTTAAAAAATAAAAATATCCCCAAACTGAACAGTGTGGATTTTAACTGGAATTGGAACTCGGTACCGCATCCTTACGTTACTGAGCCACCAGAGGTGCGGACGCTGCTCTCCTGAACAGCTGTCTCACTCCACAGATAGAAAAGGTGATGGAACCATCGCGCACTAAACTTCAAATTTTGATCTCCAGAGCTTCCTACAGCCATAGACAGGTTACTTGTGGTAACACGACATGTTTTCAGACAGCCAGGCACGTTTCTCTCTCTTTTTTTTTTTTTTTTTTTTTATAAGCCTGCAAACAAGTTTCAACTTTAGGAAAAAAAACCAAAAACACGAGTTTGCCATTTGTCTTTCAATAAAGGATTTCAGATAGTGCAACATGATCGACTACGCAATGGGACACCTACAGTTCACCAAAACCTTGGTGCCCTTTATTTGCTTCTCTACATCTAATACAGGCCCAAGAGGTTTCCCCCTTATATTACTTTTTTTTCTCCTGCTTGTTTTTATTTTTTTTCCTTTTATAAACCCCAGGAATGTCAAGCCTCATTTTATTTTTTTTACCCAGGAACTTCTATCTGACTGAAACACGGATCGGGTGCTCTCAAACCTCCCAGAACTGAATACAGAGCTGGCTCCTTACTAGCAAACTTTTTGCCAAGTATTAACTGTATTTTTTTGTTTGCGTATAAAAAACGTTTCTATTCTTGATCAGGATTTGCTTCCTTCGTAGCTGGCTTCCTATGAAGCTTCTATCCTCAAATAGAGACTCAACAGCATCCAGACTCTCAAATTTATGAAATAAAAAGCAAACAGGACAAAAAAATAAAAAAAGATAGAGAACCAACCTTTCAGTCTCTCGCACAGCACAAAGAACCCCCCCTCTTCCCCCTCCCACCTTGCAGGACACGTATAAAGAGACGGAGGAGGTGCAGGAAGCTGGGCCCTGAGAAACTGAAAGGGGTTGGGACCATCACCTTCCCGCTCTTGCCAGCACAGGGAGTCAGCCCTTCCTGGGCCACAAAAACTAGGATACCGCACAAGTTTAGAAATCCATCAGTGAACAAGGCTTTACTGACAACTTTTCATACAGTTAAAAAATAAAAATACAGAACAACAGCGGACAGTGTCACATATTAAAAACGAATAAAATGGGCTCTATTTAAATGGTATTAAAATTAATTAGAAACTAAAAATCTTACCACTTTGGTCGAGGAGTTTTGAGCCTCCACCAAAATGATCAGCCTTAAAAACAACTGGGTTGTGTGACACACAAAGAAAACATGGAATTTGAAAAGACAGTGTGGGCTAGGCAGTGTCTTTGACTATAACTATCACCATATGTTCTTCTTCTAACTTCCCCAATGTCCTTAGTGCTGACTGGAGGTACTGCTGAGAGAATTCACAGGGAGGGAACGCGTAAAGCATGCCTGTGCTGTCTCTGCCCTTCGCCCCTCCCACGGGCAGGCTGATAACCCCAGCAGCCTGCTTCTGTTTCAAGTAGGAGACCAGATTCCTGAGAAGCCGTCGCTGCAAGCCAGGCTCTACAACAGGGAAGGTCCCCTCAGCCCCTGCCCCTGCCGGGGCGGATTGGGTCGCCAGGAGCACAGCGTAGCCGTTGGGGCTGCCTTGTTTGATACGGCGAGTGACTTCATCCAGCTTGGGCTGGTCGAGCCGAAGTCTCTGAGCGATTTTGAGCTGCGTTAACTTCCCGCCGGACGAATGGTCTTTAAGGAGTCCGTTGATGACACCGAGGTCTCCCTCCAGGATGTGCATAGAGGTGGGGAAGCAGCTGTTTTTTAGCACAAGAAGCCCGTTCCAAGCAAGCTGCAGTGTCTGAGCATATTCCGATAAATTCTTTAGCTTTTTGGTCTCAGATTTTGGCTCCTCGTGAGTTTTTGATTCCGATTCACCAGTTCGATGATTGCGTTCGCTGTCCCTTTTTTTAGGCTGGGGAGCATCGGATGCCTCACGATGGGGTTTCTCCTCAGTCGCATGACGATTGTTCTGAAGGGAGTTACTCTGCTCTTTCTCGGCTCCAGATTCTGTAGTGTGGTTCTCCTTGCGAGCCCTGTCTGGGCTGCGGTCTAAAGCTGGCCCACTGGCCTTTGTCCTGCTTCTGTCCTCGTAAGGCGAGTGAGTAGTCCTCCCGCGGTCGCTGGAAAGACTCCGGCGTTTCCGCCTCTCTTCCCACGGTTTGGGCACGCTGCGATCGCTGTCGCTGGCCCAGCGCTCTCCGCTCCGGCTACGCACCGATCGGCTGTAGCTTTCCAAGTTGTTTCTGCGTTCAGCGGTTTTGGCAGGGCTGGCCCAGTCTGCCTCTGCAAAGCTCCTGTCTCTGTCCGAGTACAGGAGGTGCGGAGGAGTCCTATCTCGCACCCTCAAGTCTTGCTCTAGGCTTCTGTGTCTGCTGTACCCGTCAGCTAGCAGTTCGTAGTGCACGGGGAGCGGTGCAGGCTGGTACTGCTGCGGGTATCTCGTCTCTTCTGCTTTGGCAAAATCCACTCGGAGTCTCCTCTCCGGTCCGCCCAAAGGAAAGCCCCTCATCTGCGCGCAGGCAGCCTGGGCAGCGTCCAAGCTTTCATACTGGATATAAGCGAAGCTGTCTCCCTTCACGTAGTCAATAGTCCTGATGCTGCCGAAGCGGTCGAACTCCCTCGCCAGGGCAGCCAAGGAAGTACTGGGGCCAAGACCACCCACCCACAGCCTGGTAGTAGGGTTGGCTTTCCCGTAGCCAATTTTGATAGGGTTCCTGCCGACAACGCGGCCCGACATGGCGACCTTGGCCCGATGTGCCATGTCCAAGTTCTGGAACTTGAGGAAAGCATAAGCCCCGCCTTGACCCCGGGCAGGCCGCTTGATCACCACTTCTTCAATGATGCCGTACTTCTCAAAGGCGCGCCTCAGCTCCACCTCCGAGACGTTGTGGTCCAGGTTGCCAATGAAGAGGTTGCGGGTCGCTCTCTGATCATCCTCCGGCATCAGGTCTTCCTCAGCCACGATGGGGTAACTGTAAGGGCGGCCGCGCTCGTCATACAGCCCATAGTAATCCAGGGCCCTCTCCCGCTCCCGGGAGAGCCCGATGGCGGCTGCTTCCAAAGCGAAGGCGGCGGCGGCAGCGTGAGCATGCCTGGGCCGCGGCTCCCGCAGCAAGGGGCTGGTGACGGGAGAGAGCGATCTCTGCTTGTACTGGTAGGTGCTGTGGATGGGCGGCAGGTACCCCAGGGGCTCCGGAGAGGGCGCGGGGGGTGGTGTGCGGCTCCTCCGGCCCCCGCGCAGATAGACTGGCTCCACCTTGAGGGGCCGATCGTAGAGGAGCAGCTGCCGGGCCCGGGCGTGCCTGCGGGCATCGCGGGCGTCCCCGGGGTGTCGGAAGTTGACATAGGCGACGCGGCCAAGCTCGGGCGTGTGGGAGAGTTTGACACTGATGTCCCCGGCTCCCCCCCCCGCGAAGCGCTGGAAGAGGCGGAACAGGCCGTCCTCCAGCAGCTGGTCGGGCAGGGCCGCGCTCAGCCCGCTCACCAGCAGCGTCTTGTACTCACAGGAGCCGGGCGGCTCCCCGGCCAGGCCCGCCGAGCCCCCCAGCGGCGCCAGCAGCAGCGAGGGCGCGGCGCCCGGCGGCGGCCCGGCCAGCAGCAGCGAGGGGGCCACCACGGCGCCCGGCAGGGCCTTGGCCTTGGGCACGCCGAGGGCCCGGGACGAGGAGGAGGAGGAAGAGGAGGAGGAGGAGGGGGCGGCCTGGCTGCCGCCGCGGGCGGCCGAGGCCGAGCCGCTCCCCGCCGGGCGGTGGTTCGAGTCGCCGCCGCCGCCGCCGCCGCCGGCGCGCTCATCGCCGCGGTGGCTGCGGGAGCTGGAGCCGCCTCCGCCGCTGCTGGTGGTGCCGCCGCTGGTGGTGCCGCCGCCGCCGCCGCCGCCGCCGCCGCCGGGCGTGGACTTGTCCCGGCTGCTGCGGGAGGCGCCCGAGCTGCGGTGCGGGCCGCGCCGGCTGCTGCTCTCGCGTTCGCGCTCGCGGGGCCGCTTGGCGGCGGCGGCGCGGCCTCCCCCAGCCGCCGGCGGGCTGGAGTCCCGTTCGCTGCCCCGCTTCATGGCGCCGGGGCCCGCGGCTCAGGAGACGCCTCCGGCGGCCGCCGCCATCTTGGACAAAAGGGAACGAAGGCGGCTCCGGCCGCCGCGCCGCGCGGGCCCTACGTCATCGCCCCGCGCCCCCGCCGCATGGCGGCGTCAGGCGCGCGATGGCGCCCGCACAGGCGACGTGACGCCGCAGCACCTCCCGCCCGCACGTGACGGCGGGGCGGCCAATGGCGGGGCGGCGCGCGCCGGGTAGAACCCCGCTTCCCCGCCCCCGTGCTGAGGGGAGCGGGAGAGGCCCGAGGGGAACGGAGGCGGGGGAAAAGGGGGAACGACGACGCAATCACGTCACACGTCACGCGTCCGCCCGGTAGAAACCGTTGTACTTTAATGAACGTCCCGTACAGCGCGCGCCGCCTCAGCTCCCGCCGCCGGGCGTGCGCGCCCGGGCCGCCTCAGCGCCGGGCCCCGCCTCAGCGCCCAGCCCGGCCCCGGCGGGTCCCGGCCCCCCGCCCCCCCCCCCCCGCCCCTTCCTCAGAGATCCGCCCGGGCGCCGGCGGCCCGCGGCGCGTACTTGGGCATCAGTTCGTGGATGCGTCGGATGAAGTCGGATTTCTCGGCGCAGCCCTTGCAGGCCTCCCCCCAGTCGTCCAGGATCCGCCGCAGCTCCTTGACGCGCAGCTTGCGCAGGTCGGCGGTGCTTAGGTCGATCTGTTTGTCTGCGGGGGGGAGAGGGGGGGAGAGCAGAGCCGCGCTCAGCATCACCCCCCCCTTCCTGCACACCCCCCTCCGACCCGGGGGGGGGGCAAGGAGATGGGGGACCCCGGCCGTGAGGGGTCCGGCGGCGGTGGCTGCTGCGGAGACCCATACGGGAGGCCAGGAAGCCAAAACGGGAGAGCGATGAGAGGTGCCAGGCTCACAGAGGGTGGAAGGAACGTTGCGTTAGGCTTTTGACAGCAGATAGGGTTTTAAACACTAAAAGTCATTAGTAGAAGCCAGAAAGTTTCATTGCGGCTTAGATGTAGGAGTTACACAACAGCCCTGAAACCTCCTTTATTACATCAACAGCAATACTTCAATTCTCTCTTCCACTGGATAAATAAAAGGCAGCAGAGTGATTTCAGAGGAAGATAAGTAAGCGACAACAACAAAAAGCTTTTCAGGAAGCAATGGGACATTGGTACGAGAAATAAGAAGTGTAAAGACCCACAATCCAAGGGGTGTCTCTGGGGAATGTGAGGGCAGAGATAGAGGAGAGCAGTCAGGAGGAGGTTATTTCCAAGAATGTTCTTCAGATTAGTATTTTCAGGAAGAGTAAGTGATTTAGGAATGCAGGAGTTCAAGGAAAGTGGTAAGAAACAGAGCGCCAGAATGCTCTGGGCAGACACCAGAGGAGGTGAGAAAGAAGCGTTTTATCAGCCTGCTACTGGCAAATATAAGAGCAGCGAGGAGAGGACTACAGAGCTTAGCTACAGGCTCGAACCCTGTGTACACGAGACATCCCAGGCCATAGGACACACCTGGCTGCTCCCCACAACAAGCTTTACTGCACGCTTTCCTAAATAAGATATTCCAAATAGTGATTTGAGTGCAGTAGTGCCAATATGCCTGGAAATTACTTATTTCAAGGCACATCAGTGGCCCTGCAGAAGCTAAAAAGGGTTAGTAGCCAACAATCTTAACCTGAGCATCTCCATAAAACTCTCTAGAATGTCCACGGAGAGCAACCCAGGTTGTGCAACCTAATTTGGCTAGCGATCTTGCTACAGAACTTAGGACTGAGGAGTTTTAGCATGCTGTTTTACCCCAAATGACCCATACCCCAGAAAAGCATGGGCATTTCCGCTTATGCCAGCAACTCACCGTATTTTAGTTCACAGATCTGACTATCTTTCTTCTTTAGTTTCTCACAGATCTTTTCCACGGGGATGTGATGACTCATGGGCTTTGATACCTCGTTAATGATTTTGGTGGCTGCATCACTTGTGGCCCCAACATAATAGCACTAGAGGGAAGAAAACAATGAGGTGGGGATGCATGGAAAAACGCTTCTAAAAGTTTTCTGTACGTCTTCTCGCTTGGTTTTGCAACTAGATGTTTACTGTTAGAGAACCTTCCCACGTGACAGCTACAAGCAGGCAAAAGGAAGCCTAACACTGAGCCTAGGGTACTGGGCAGACGTTTCCCATCACACTACTTTTAAAGCTGTTGAGGCTGGTTGTCTTGTTTATCAACTTTTTAAAAAAATGGATTAAGTATAAAGTCTTCTTCATTCAAGGAGAAAGACTTTCTGAGGCATTTCCCCCTCTGCATTTCTGATGGTGTCTCTCTGTAGTTCTCTTCTTAGGGAGAAAGTTCAGGGCCTTTTCCTTGGGGCTCTTCATTTGCATATTGCTGTCCGGCTCTAGTAAGGGCAATTTGTTTTTCCTTTATTTAGTTTTCATCTAAACAGCCGAAGAGCATAAATATTTTAAAAGCTTATATAGCACCCCAAATACAGTTTAAATGACAAGGAAGTCCTAGAGCAAGTAAGAGCTTTGTAATCCCCAGCACTTCAGTAACAGGGAGAAAAAAGGTCACCCAGTAAGATATCTGTTAACAGATGAGGGGTTTTTTTGTCTTTTTTATTTTTAAGGTGAAGAGGTCAAACTCCTCAAGTCTTCTCATAAAAAATACGGGACCAAGTGTAGCCACAGAGCTAGGAATGACACCCCTGGGAAGCCACATCGTACAAATGCAGAAGCACTAGTTTCCCCTTGTTTGCCAAGTATTCTATAACTTACTCCCTCAAGAGGCAAGTATCATTGACGACTACTTACCAGGCGGTTCTCTTTGCCTTTTGCTTCTTTGCAGGATTTCAAGAGCTCTTTTTCGATACTGGCAGGTGTGAACTCAACATTGTTGTCCTTTAGACTCTGGTAGAACCTTCCCAGGAACGTGACACACACTGGAAGGGAAGATGGATGGAGTTACCTGCCACTGCAGTAATCTCATGGCAGCTCTTAGAGGGCACTTGTAGGGAAACAGAATAAGGGATTTGGAGAACAGAACTTTGCGAAACTGCATAGTCAGTAACTTCACACATATTTCAGTTAAGTCTTTCAGAGCACACACGAATCAACAATATGCCCTGCTATTTTTTGTGGGTTTTTGACAATCTGAGAAACGAGATCCATGGAAGTGTCCGGTGGCTTCTGTCCACTGTCCTGAGCAAGCAGCAGGATTCATCTGAGGGACAAAACACAAAACAGTGCCTGTGCAAAAATGTAAACTTAGTTTTCTGTCTTATTCTTGCTGCTTTGGGAAGCAATTTGTGAGACCACAGTCTTCAAAACCAGTTCTGACTGAAAACCAGCTCTCTCTCCATAATCCCGTTACAGACTCCACGTGTGCTGTTTTTAGGAATACGGTGTCACCAATTAGCAAGTTGGTTCAGTTCATAGGTAAGTTATTTCCAAGAGAAAAAGAAATTATGTTATCACACACTCTCTCCACTGGGCGTGTTTCTCCTCTCTTCATTCCCACAAGCTTCTGAATCGGCTTCAGATTGAAAAAGGGAAGAGTCTTAATGAAACTCACACAGGTGCAGTTGAGAGAACAGATCCAAGTCCCTGCCCGTGGGGAGGGCAGGTACAACTTAGTCCTTGTGCTTTCCCTTTGGCAGCAGTCGGCTCCAGACTAAGCCCAGCACACCCGCTGTGCCTTGCTGGGGAGGCTACGGTGACCACAGCATGCAGGGTCTGTGTGACAGGGTGACCGAGAGGGACACTGCCAGTTTGCCAAGTGTCAGATGTCGCTCATTCTACTGCTCGCACAACTCGCCTGTGAACATCGGCATCGCCTGGACCAAGAGCTCTGTGGCCCCACCAGTTCCTGCAGTGGGACCTGTAGATTCTCACAACTTCCCAGGTGTGAGACAAGTGCCAGGCACTGGCCTGCCTCTAGAGGAAAGGCACAAGTTATGTCTTTTATGTGATTTGTTTACCCCAACGGGAAGGGATTGGCAAATGTTATTGTCATTAGCAACTTGTATTCAACTCTGAACAGGAGCCATAGCACGGGAAACGAGCAAATACAGGGGATCAAGTACGACCATCTCAAAGCCAAGCAGAAACTTACTCTCATTAAGACTAAAAGTACTTATCAGCAGGGCCACTTTGGAAAACTGTTTTTTTGTATGCGTACAACAGCATGATTTACCTCACAAGTTTGTCCCCAGCCACAGACACACACTGATGTCCACTGTGCGCTGTTTGGAAGTGAAAACCTTTGGAAAGAATAGAGATGCTGCAGGCAGCGGGACTGACGACAGCAGTACAGCAGAAACAAGTTTTCAACCTAGTGCTGGGGCAGCAGCCCTAAGTTCCAATTTACTATGCTCCCTCCCCCCGCATTAGCACTGCAAACACCCAAACAGTTCCTACAACCCCACCTCAAGTTTTTTCGTGCTTCACCAGGGGAATCTGTTCAAGACCAAGAGCGGTTTATTTGCTGTGCGGCTCAACGGCTCCCACCCCGGGGCCTCTGGTGTTTAGGCGGTGCGTATGGCGCCCGGTGTGCATCATCCGCTGAACGCCGCCTCCGGTTTTAGGCATTACCGGGGGGACACAGGGCTGCAGCACCCCCGGGGGTGAGGGGACCGGCCGGCCGCCCTGTCCGCGCCTCCCGGGGTCGGCGCCGCTCCTCCCCGAGCCGCTCCGCCTGCCAACGGCGCCCAGGCAGCTCTCCCGGCCTGGCCCGCCGGCACTTGGGCGGACTTCGGAGACTTTTCTGCCGCGGGAGGAACCGCTCCCGCCGGCCCGGCCCGGCCGCGACCCCTCACACCAGCGGGCGGGCCGGGCTGCGGGAGGCGGCGACCTCGCCTCACCTCATCTCACCTCACTTCGCCTCGCCGGGCCCGTGGACCGCCAGCCGGGCCGGGCCCGCCCCCCCTCCGGCCCGGCCCCACTCACCCTCGCACTCCCCGTCGCGCAGGGCCCGGCTACCGGCCGGCAGCAGGAGCAGGGCCAGCGCCGCCCAGAGCCCGTGGGCCGCCCGCATCCCGCCTCGCTCGGCAGCCCGCGCGCACTGCGCCCGCCGCACCGGCACCGGCACCGCCGCCCCCGCGTCGCCGGCTTCCCCCCACACCCGCCGCCGCTGTCGCCCCATTGGCTCGCTCCCCGCCCGGCTTCCACGCTGCCCCTTCCCATTGGCCGTTCCGCTGCCTCCACGGGAGAGTTGGCGGCCGCTGATTGGGGGAGGCAGTGGAACGCGAGTTTCCCCGCCTCCTTCAGCCGCCATTTTTGTTAAGGGAAAAAACCTCCTCGTGCGCTTCGTAACCGTTGCCTGTGGGCGCCATCTTCCAAAGGGGCAGATTCTCACACCTGCGGCCGGGCCGCGCTGAGGGGCGCGGTGGGCACGGCTCTGCCGTCCGTTGCCGTCAGTAGCTGCCCTGGGGCCGGGCTGAGCGGCACCCGAAGGCTACGGCTGCCTAGGGTGGGCGCCGGGAGCAGGCGGGGAGCGTGGGGCGTCCCTTCGCCTGCTGGCTATGGCAGGGCAGCGGATCGGAGCGCGCTGAGGTGAGGCTGAGGAGGCGGCCTGAGGCGCTCGGGCAGCGCGGGGTTTAGTGCCTATGACAGCTTCAGGCCTTTCTGTTTGTCTGAGTTCCCTGCGGGCCGAGGGTGTGTGGTGTGAGTCCGCGGGAGGGAGCTCGGCCGGGCAGAGGAGGAGCCGCCTGGGTGGGCGACGATGGGGAGGGCGTTGTCTCCTGTGAGGGGGCAGCGGAGCGGGGGCGGCAGGGACAGGCTTCTCCTCAGCGTCGGCACTGAGAGAGCCCTTCACGGGTGGCTTTTGGTGATGCCTGTACCCCCTTTAAGTTATAAGGCCTGAATTCTTCGAGGTGGGGTGTCTGAAAGCTGAATGGTTAAATTAACAACTTGTGAGTGGGTTGTTTCTGGCTTTTTGTATGGTTTTGTAGAGCCAAGGAAACAAATTAAAATTTATTTATTTAAAATTCCTATCCCAGTCACTGTGTCTATCACCATCTGCTCCCAAAGCCCTCACAGGATGTGCTGAGAACTGCCTTGAACAATTCGAGACCCTATGAGTTTATCACTTCAATGCTTTTGAAGTTGTAGGCTACTTGGGGGAAGAGGGCACCCTGTTGATTGTTTCTTATCTTAGGGGCTGTATGTTTAAGTGTATGTGTCCTAGGGTACCAGTTTAATCAAAGAAGGTGAAGGCAAAGTCATATAGCCTTGTGCTATAGTGAGGGAGCATGCATCTTAGCTTGGTGGTTTCCCTTGGTGCAGGAAGACTTAACGAGGCAGCGTAATTGTGCCCACCCCGAGCAAAGCCATGGTAGGAGCTGTGGGGGATTTTTCACTGTCTGAATTTTCTTGCAGGTCATCAGCTGCAAATTATAAGCCTTGATGAGGAGAGACAGGGAGGAGGAGCAACCTTGTTCAGCAAAGGTCACGTAGCAGGTGAGCAGTAATTAGGACATTGTATCTTGCCAGTGTGAATACATTACATGTTTATCAGATAGAAGAGGTGGCTATTCACCTTTCTAATTCTTGTTATCTCTCAAAATATGTTTATTAAGTTTTTTTTTTTAAATCGGTCTGTAATAGTTCCCAGAATTACTGAATATCAATATACTTTAGGAAGATTATTGGCTTTTCTAAGTTTATGCTGATTGCCCACTGAAGTCACTTAGTTGTGCAGAGAAGTGGTTACTTAAATTGCCCTGGTTTCATAGCAGGATAGTGGGCAAAAGAGCTGCAAGGTGAAGAGGCTTATTAATTAGTTGGAAGTAGGGCTTAAATTCAGAATTATGAGAATTTAGGATCTTCACAATAAGGAGGAAGTTTAACAATCAAAGGAGTGCAGTTATGAAACAGATCTTCAAACAAAGTAGGACTTTTATACATTTTTATACAACAGACTGTGACAGGATAGGAGTGGTTTTATTTGATTCTGGATTGTGAGCATCTCTATATGTTTCAATTGGGACCCTGAAATGACTTTGAGGAAGAACAAAGACTCCTTTTCATGCTTTTTTTTTTCCTTCTTTTTGTTTATAGTTTCTTTTTATTTATAGTTTATTGTATAGCTATATGTTTTCCAACATTCCATCAATTGGGAAGGCAGTGCCTTCTTTTTACCTTCTGGTTTTTTTTTTTGAGCCATGTCTAGTTTTCTAGGGTTCTGTTTATTCCACCACCCTCCAGCCACTGCCTTTCTCTGCAACATTAGGGATTTGTCATGGCTGAAGCCTGGGTGCTGGGCAGCTTGTGCTGGTCCTCAGTGGTGTTGGACGTTGTGACTGTTACCAGTCTAAGTTGGATGGGTATTGAAAGAGAAAGACTCGAATTGCCTTGCCTCTTAAATATAGGCCTTAATTTCCACATGTATAAGCAGTAGTACTCAGAAGACTGGCTGACCCTCAGAGATCTTCCTGCAACGTTGCGTGCTCAACGTTTGAGTTACATCAAGATTAACAGTTCCTAGTGTTTATCTCTCAAAAGTGACTGGGATGAGGATTTAGTTTTGGATGCAGAAGTTGGCTGTTTTTATTGTTTAAAAGACCCTCAGTTGTTAGGGAGGCTTTAGCTCCTGTTTTATAGTCACAGGTTAATGCTCAAATTAAAACTATAGCTGTGGGAGGATATTCATCAATTAATTCCCTCTTTGGAATAAAGAGGAATCTGACAAGAACAAGGAGGGAGACGAGGTCTTCTTGTATGTGAGAGTTCGGAAAAATGAAAGCCAACCGCATCCTGGGCTGCATCAAAAGCAGCGTGGCCAGCAGGTCGAGGGAGGTGATTCAGCCCCTCTACTCTGCTCTGGTGAGACCCCCCCTGGAGCACTGCGTGCCCCTCTGGAGTCCTCAGCACAAGAAGGACATGGACCTGTTGGAATGGGTCCAGCGGAGGGCCACGAAGATGATCAGAGGGCTGGAGCACCTCTGCTATGAGGACAGACTGAGAGAGTTGGGGGTGTTCAGCCTGGAGAAGAGAAGGCTCCGTAGAGACCTTATGGCAGCCTTCCAGTACCTAAAGGGGGCCTACAGGAAAGCTGGGGAGGGACTCTGGATCAGGGGGTGTAATGACAGGACGAGGGGTGAGGGTTTCAAACTGAAAGAGGGGAGATTTAGATTAGATATTAGGAAAAAAATCCCTCCTGTGAGGGTGGTGAGGGGGTGGAACAGGTTGCCCAGGGAGGTTGTGGCTGCCCCATCCCTGGAGGTGTTCAAGGCCAGGCTGGACAGGACTCTGAGCAGCCTGGTCTAGTGGGAGGTGTCCCTGCCCAGGGCAGGGGGGTGGAACTAGATGATCTTTAAGGTCCCTTCCAACCCAGACCATTCTATGATTCTATGAATTTGAAAGACAAAGTGTGGGTAGAGTTTTACATTGTTAATAGGAAGATGCAAAGGGCGTAGGAGCCAGTGATGAGGGTTTCTAGTCCTGCTCTAAATTTTGCAGTTAGACTGATTAAACAGAAAGTATTAGCTCTCTTCTGGGGATGTTGCTAGTGCTATGTGCATTGTGGTTGCTATACCCTACGGGATGTTGTGAGGGACAGGGGTGGAAGTGTTTGGCTGTGGGTTTGGTTGTAGTATTAGCTAAGCCAAATAGTACTGAAGTGAGGTGCTGAGAGACAGGCGAGTTACTGTGCCAGTGAATGATCACAGATTTAGAGCTGGAGCATGTGGTGGAGTGAGGAGTAAACCTCTAGTGACTTCTCATCGTTTCTTTGCCAGCTTTCGGAGCTAGTTATGATGGTAGCACAGAGTGCTATGATTATGGAGGGTAGTCTGCTAGGAGTTTAGTGTTGCAGGTGACTCTATTCTCCAGGCCACAGGTGGCTTTACAATAAAGGCTAGGCATTATTCCATTGTATCTGGGCATGTATGAGTGAGAGAAAGGTGGATAATTTAAAGAATACCTAAAAAGAATGTCCCTTTTCAATTTTGCATGCGGAAAAGGGCGATGGTTAGAGAGAAGCAAAAATTTATTCCAGCATTTAAATGGTTTGCTCGTTTTCCCCATTGATGACCACCAAAGTTGGAATTGAGGTTGTTTCTAACCAGGCAGTTTCTATAGGTGAAAATGCTCTACCTGGGGAAAGAAAAAAAATAAATGAAGAGAAACCACGTAGCTATAAATATGTGGTTTTGTGCTGGGGGCTCCTGCAGTGTGTGGTTTTTGGGGGCTAATAGTACAAAGGGAAGATGTGAGCAGGATAGGGCTAATAGGGGAGATGGAATATGATCTGCTGTTAAATAGTGGTCTGATAAGATGAGATCATAGAATGGTTTGGATTGGAAGGGACATTAAAGACCATCCAGTTCCAACCCCCTGCCATGGGCAGGGACACCTCCTCCTAGACTAGGCTGCTCAAAGCCCCGTCTGATCTGGCCTTGACCACCTCCAGGGATGGGGCAGACACAGATTCTCTGGGCAACCTGTTCCAGTGCCTCCCCAACCTCACAGTAAAGAATTTCTTCCTAATATCCAATCTAAATCTCCCCTCTTTCAGTTTGAAACCCTTACCCCTCATCCTGTCATTACACCCCCTGATCCAGAGTCCCTCCCCAGCTTTCCTGTAGCCCCCTGTAGGTACTGGAAGGCTGCCATAAGGTCTCCACGGAGCCTTCTCTTCTCTGGGCTAATCAACCAATCACTACAGGCTAATGGGGCAAGAGCAGCATGGTAAGCATGAGCAGGAGAATTAATTGGGCTTGGTAGAGCTGTGGGGAATAAAAATGGGTGGTGGTGGGAGGTTTAAGTTAGTAAATGGTAGCAGCTGTGTATTCATGGTGAGGCTGCTGTGTGGGCTGGACCTTTGCAGGTTCTGCAGCCTAAGAGTGCAAATCTGTGTACAGCTATTGGAGTGGATGAAAGGGGTTCAGCTTCAGGTGTTAGTCTGAGAGGGCAATGAACTGTATTCTGTCAGGGTGGAGGTGAAACCAGGTTTATTTGGTGGGAAAATGTAATGCAGTACTGCTGTGAATGGATGCTGAATAGAAGCTGAAGTGGTGTAGAACTACTATTCCAAATTTGGTTTTAGAAAGTGTCTGTCTGCATGTCCGTCCATCCATGGTTTGTTAAGAAGAATCTACAGCTAGAGGCACGTTTATGCAGAGGTGTAGAGGACTGACTCTTTATCGGCTAGGTTGTAGTCCTTTCTAGTGGTTTCATTTCTCCTCTTATCAGCTTTGTAATGAAATTCCCACTGAGTTGCACAAGTCATACTGAAACTGTGCTGAAGCTTTCTTATTTAGATAAGGAGAGGTATTTGAACAGAGTAGTTAGATGTCAATCATCTGACTAGTGTTGCCTTAGCTTAAATAAAGTATTTGACCTGCAGTGAAAAAGTGTTCTATTGGTTTTAACAGAAACTAGCATATTTTTTTTTAACTCTTGTTTAAAGCTGAGGGCTTCACATGTTTTGTTGTGTCAAATATACTTTGTTATATCCTATGCTTGGCTAATAAATGTTTTTTAGCTGAATAAAAAACTACTTGCTTAACTAAGATTGGTAAGTTGGGCTAGGAACAGTCCCAAAGGGTCTGATTTATACAGTTTTTCAGGTTTAAGGTGAACAGTTTAGCTGAGCCACATTTTGATATTTTAGATGCACTTTGAAGTACCTTGTTACAGTTTATCTCTTCTCAGTATTTGTATGTGGTATGTACGTAATGAAAAGGGTGGCTTGGCAGTCCATGTACACCCCAGGGCCAGCTTATTGCTATATTTTACTGCTAAACATCTTTTGGGACAAGTTTCATACTTTTTATTTTTTTTGGTGGTTTGTCAAGGCAGGATGGGACAGATGGCGTTAGTTTTTCTGTCTCCTGCATCTTGACCTGGTTTGTTTAGTGGTAATGGAATAAAATGCACATCTTTTGAGATTCTTTGCATGTAGAAGTCACTGCAGCTCTTAATTACCAAATCCTGTGTCCCTATATGTCATAATTACTATTCTTTCATGCCTGTTCTTTTAAAATTATTAGTATTTAAATACTTAAAATTGAGAAATTTAATCACTGCCAAAATGTCTTGCTATTGCAGTAAAAAAGTTAAATATGCCATCACTCATCAAATAGCAATCTACACAGTGAGGTGTGTATTGGAGGAACTAATCACTGATTCAGTTGGTCTTTGAAAGTATTGGGTCTGCGTATTAAAGCTTGTGATAGACAAGCAGGGGTCTCAGGTAGATTCATATGGCAGCAACAGTCTAACTGATCAGCTGGTCAGTATGCCTGATGCTTGCTTTAAGAATATTAAATAAAACAGCGTACTTCAGCTAGGAGAACAATGTGGAAGCTGTTCCCTCACCACACGTAATAGCCACAAGGTCCTTTTGGTTGCCCCCCATTTTCCTCACTCACAAAAAAGTGGGAGGTGGTGGCTGTTTCCACATACCTTGTGAACATTGGGAGCAGCCTGAGGATAACCCTGTCTGGAGGACAGCAATGAAGATACAGCTGTACTGTTTTAATATCAGGTATTAATCTTTAATTCCACATCACAGCAGTCGAGTGAATGGGTAAGGGAAAGAAACCCAAAACAAACGGTAGATATTTACATCTAAAATTCACACCACTTATTTGTTGGTTCTGGAAACATGCTATCACAATATATACAATGAAGTACCTTTAGGACACTTGTACAAATTATTTTTTTTCCTTTTAAATTTGATTTCCATTATAGATAAGATAGCTGTTTTCATTTTATTTTAAACATGAATACACAAAAGAGAAGTGGTTAGAGGTTTTTGCCTTTTTTAAATAAGCACAGAATGCCAGAGGTTAAAAACACATTTACAGGGCAGAATACCAGTCAGACATCACAGTCTATACATTTTTTGCTCAATTTCCTGTACAAATACACAGCATTCAAATGGGGGTATTTACAAAGAAGCATGACCAGAGGAAATTTTAAATATCACATAATTTGTTTCCCAAAGGCTCTTGCTCTCTCCAGCCTCCCCAGTTTTGGCTGATTCTCCCACAGAAGGGATACGCAATATCCCTTACCTAAAAAAGGGTAAGTAAGCTAAAAAGCAAACAGAGGAAAAGAATCTTAGTCTTGCACACAGCAATAAAACCACTGAAACCCAACCATTGAAAAAAAGAAATTTGTAGGATTCAGAGAAATTGTTTTAATTGCTTTTCTTCTACTACTGTAGTTCCTTCTCAATTTTGTTTCAGACGGGGCCAGCAGGTACAATGACGATGGAGAGATTTATCGCAGAATTCCACCAATTTTCTCAGGAATGCACATGCTATTTTGTTACGCAAAGAAACCCAATGAAGGCAAGTACATATTTAGTTTGAATTAGAGTTAAGTATAGAACGACAAGGTCCTGTTCAAAACATCCTGTTGCTGTGGTTTATACAAGGAATCTTCAAATCCCGCTGGGCAAGGACAACAACTGCTGTTGTTTCCACCTACTCCAGGACTGAGCTTGATGTTGGAGTTGTACTAAGCTATAAGACACACCACTCTACAGAGAAGTATTAGTTCCAGCATTCACAAAATCTTAATCTTAACAATAGTCTTTCTAGCTTCTGCCCCCTTTAAGGCAAGCACTGAAAAGGGAGACAGAATACTTGGTAGATATCAGGACAGTGACTGAAAATTAATTCCAGAGAGGCTTAAATTTGGTAAATTCAGCAATTTATTCCGTTCTTCTCTGTGCGGACCTGCCATAAACTGGGTATTTGTATACATCATCTGATTGATCTTCAAACCCTTACAGATACATAGTAATGTCAGACTCCCAACATGGACTCACTGCTGTTGTACAATGTCTCTAATCAGAGGAGGATGATGTTTTGAAAGACTGATTAGAGCTTCACTGGGCAGCTTTTCCAGCTGACTGGGAATTAGTCCCATGATAGTTGCATTCTTGTGTTTTGCAAAGTTTTATTTGCAAGACCTGCTGTTTTTTGCAATAAGGAAGTGACTACATTTAGTACTTCTAATCTTCCTGCCAAAAAAAAAAAAAGGCAGGGGAGATGGAATTGAATGCTTAGTTCTTTTAAAAATTTCACTTGAAGAATCTCAGTCAGATTGGAGAATAGTGTATGTATGTGAAAATATTTCACTCATTTTTAAAGAATTACTGTGACTTAGCTTTACTGAAAACATAATTTTGAGTTTTCATACACGTGTTCTATACCAGAGATGTATCTTGGTTCATTAACATTTAGGACTGTCCTAGCACTGGAAAACTCTCCTTCCTGCTAGAGATGAAATGTCTGCTATAGGCCAGGTTTTATTATCATTGTCTTAACTGTGAAGGATATAATGATTACAAGCAGCCTGTGTTAGTAACAAAATAGAGGAAGCAAGAGAGACTTTGTTCCAGCCAAATAGGCCATTTAAGAAACAAATCCATAACTTAGTAGTTTTGCATGGGCTAGAGCTTGAGAAAGAAAATAAACAAATCCTCTTAAAATCCCCTTCATACAACCGCTGAGTCCAGACAGACCAACTTTAGGAGAGTTCAGAAGCAGTGTACTCTGCCCAGTCACTGTATTTAGAGGTAGTGCTAAAGGTGACCTGTAAAAGATTTGTAATATCCTTTTTTGCTTCTTTATACTGTTTGTAGCATGAGAAATGGAGTGGTTAGGGCAAGAATTGAATATGAAAGTTGAGTGCTATACCTGTTTCTGACATTAATTTATATGTGGAGGTAACTCTCTTATTTGAATGTGCTTCACATTTTTCAGTGGTGAGAAAGAAGGTGGTCTGTTACCATCCTCTGGAGTGTGCTTTGCAATCTGCAGGTGGGAAGGGTTATAAGGAAGGATAAAACCTGTGTGGGGCATGATAGGAGGAAGGAACATTGCACACGTATCTAAAAACATTAAATATTTGATAGCATGTTGATTGAAAGTTTCTTGAAAAATATTGAAAATAGGAGTAAAAGACTTCTTATTGTTCTTTTCAAAGAAGAGATCTTGGCTCCACTACCCACAGAATTTTCTCCTGGTTTGTGTTGTACTCAACTAAGCAAATACTGATTAAAAGGCTTGTTTTGTGTTCCTAGACTTGTACTGCTTTCACCTCTGCGCAGTTCTGTTTCTTGGGTTTGGTCTGTGTGATTTTTTTTTTTAATTTTTTTTGTTTTTAAAATGTTCTTCAGCCCTTTCTGGAGCTGATAAATAAAAAAAAAAAGCCAGGTGAGGGGGGAAGGCTGTATTGCTGCCTGAGGAGAAAAGAAATCAACCTTCCAGAAGAGATAAGCAGCAGCTCTTAAAGCTTCTTTATACATTCTAAAGAAGCAAAAGAGGAAACAAACATTTCCTCTTTACAGGTTGCCTTTAAGATCCCTGACTCTAGGGTGTACACTATATACTGGGCATTTCTTGAATCTTAGTATTTTCTGTCTACTGTGAGAGATGGAGATTCTTTCTGCACACCAGCTGCAGTGAGTTTTTAGGAGGAACTGAGGACATTATGTTAACGGGGAATGAATCTCAGCTCTTGGGTGATGAAAGTTCGTGAGAATTGTGATGTTCAGCCCTGAGGCAAGGATTGTTGGATATGATGCATTTAAGCCACCTTTTCTTTACTGGCTGGGTCATCAACCAGCTGTGGCATGAGAAACTCAATTTGGTTGTTTCTATTTATTTTTTTTTAACTGGAATAGAAATGCTGGTGTCAACAGCCTGCCCAAAGTTGGGCATGGGAAAGGCCTACATTAGGTTGCAGCTCCAATGGCTACTAACCTCCTCTCATCCTGTAGCACAGATGGATAGCATATGATTCCAATGAGAAAGCAGGTTGGTTTAGGCAGTGAAAGCAAAATTTAAGAAATCAAACAGTACATAAAAAAGAAAGGAGGCAGAGTTTGTTGGAAATGATATCTTGGAAATCAGTGCATCAGCACTGGTTAGATTGCCTCAGCACCTATGAACCAATGCAGGGAGATCACTGCACAGATATGTACAATCCTGCTCTCAAAAGAGCCAAATTCTTCTTAGAATTGCAATCTTTCCACTGCCTGCAGCTCATGCACCTTCCAGCCTGACAGTTCATAGAATCCCTGATTTCAGCAATGAGCTTTCACTTCTGTACAGCAAAGAAATATGTCCCTAGTGCAACTGCTTCTACTCATGTGCGTCTCAGAACCGGGAGGAGAACAGTTTCAAAATCAGCTTGCCACATTCCTCCCTTTTTCCCCCTCCGCTTAAAATTGTATTTTTCAGCTTCTGCAAGTCTCTATGGCTTGTGTGCCATATGATGCGGTTAAGAAACTGCAGAAGGAATAAACTGTCCACTGCACAGAAAGTTAAAAAACATAACGGAAAGGTGTAAAAAGAAATTAAAAAGGAAAGCAGCAACCTCCCATGCTGGCCCAATTGCTTTTGAGGGCTCCAGACATAAACTTGCGGCAGTAGAAAATCGGTTTGCTGTTCTCCGAGTCCTTATCTCTCTCCTTTGTAGTCAGACCTGGAATGACGATGCACGCTGCTTACCAGGAGTTGTCCCTACTGCTCACTGATGCCGTGCTCCCACGCTACCCTGGCCTGCTCTTCCTTTCCGCCACTCACTGGTTGGGACACTTTACGATGCAATGGGCGGTGTTTGTCATCATCTTCAATTATCATCCCCTCCTCGTTCTCCATGTTTGGCAGCCGGGAGTGGTAAGGTTTGGGGGGTAGAGCAGGAGGGTCCATGGTGTCCTGAGGAATGACTCCAGATGGAGCGGAGTGGCTTCGGCATGGCTGGGATTTGAGCGACTCTAGGACATCAGGCTCAGAGAGACTGTACCTGACAGGGAGGTAGGGCGTCTCTAGGTCTTCATCAGTGTTCCAGGCCTGGCTGGGGACAGAATCCATGGTGTCTGTGCGAGGAGGTGGTTCAGAAGAATGTCCAAAATTGCTCTCACTCAAGGAGGAGACACCACTGCTGGCACTGCCAGACAAAGTGGAGTTACTTCCATCTAGACCAGACTGCGGACTGGTGGGTGATGCAGGGATAGGATGAAGAGGGGACTGTTCGGAGAAAAACAAAACCAGGTTAAAATTGACAAAGGAGGGGCGGCAACACTGCATCTTGTGTGTTGTTCCACACTTCAGCTTTTGACAGTGATGTTTGCAATGGTGCAGTTCCATTTGTGTTCAAAATGTTGGTTTATATGTGCACTCCCCTGACTTCTGTGGACATACCTCTTGTGGGCAGACAAGGGCACTTAACAGCACCAGAGCTGTTAAAGAAACACTAGCTGAGGTTGATAATCAGGGTGCCTGAAATCACCGCATGTGATGCAAAGAAGGGAAGTGGAAAGGCCCACAACACATCTAGTTATTTCTGTAGCATTCTACTCTGGAATAGTTTATGGGCTTTCAGTAATTTTTCTCATGTGTAAGTTACCAGCATGTTAAAAATAGTGTTTCTGTATTCAAAACCTGCTTGATGGGAGTGGAAGGGGGGGGGGTGGGGTGTGTCCTTCAGGAGCCTATTATTTTCCTTCTACATCCCTCTCTGCTCTCCTGACACTTCCTTTTTACCTTGCGCAACGTTCGTGCAGGCAGTGCCGGAGGAGCATCACTGAGCTGGTGATGGAAGGCATCGAAGTGCAGTGAGTAGTGTCCTGGAATGAGATAAGGATCAGAAATGCAGACTTGTGCTGCCTCGCTGCAGCGAAAGAGCTGGGGTTTTAGGCTCTGTAATGCCAGGAACAGCTCCAAATGCTGATAACTCCACTCCAACCTAGGGCTTCCTTTCTGATAGATACTGCGGAGTGCATCTGTCTCATCACCAAATGCTAATGAGAAGTTAAGTGCAATGATAGATTTCCACCCACCCCTGTTTATCAAGGATCTCATGGCAAGGCAACAGGCTCATAAGCATTTGAAGTTTTATTTAATAGCTTTGTAACCTTAAATTACTGCTGAAGATGGTCGTTGGCAAGAAACCAGGCCAAGCTTCAACACTCACACACCTAATTCTAGTCCCCAAATACACACAAGTCCATATTATTACAAGGACTGCAAAGATTTGAAGATTCTGGAAAAAAAAAAAAATCGAAAACTTTGTCCAGTGCTAACCTAGCAGACCAGGAAAGACTTTGTGGTTTTGTTTCTGATTGCTTTTTTGGGAGTGGAAAAAAGGCTAAGATCGGCTTTCAGGTGGTCTAGATTTATCTGTGTGTGACTGCAGGCATTATGCAGCAGGCCTACTGGGCATTTCCTTACCATGGGGCAGGCTTCGGGGAGGCACTGGTGGGGCCAAGATGCTCCCAACGTGGGCAGACAGGAATGGCAGGGCCTCTCTGGTTCCGCTGTCTAGGCTCCAGCTACTGGGTGCTGCTGGCACAGCTGAAGGATTGAAACAGATTTAACTTGGGTAACATAACAGGGCGTTTGTGGGGCCAGAAGGACTGTCTTTCCAGTGTGCTCTTTAGTAGTAAAGAGACAGATTCTAGGGACTTAGTGAATGGTAGAGTTGGAGGCATACAAAGACATTGTCTAGTCTACAGTGTGTTAAGTTTATAGGTTGCTTTGTTAAGGAAGCGAGTTAGGTGATCACAGCGTTAGTCTGCCCATCTTCCCTCCATGACTCCCTTGGCTCATTTCTAGCAAATTGGAAGAGCAGTACCACTCTGCTAGGGTGGTTTTTGCAAACCAGTAAGTAAAAATGATATCTCACTGATGAAATGGTAGCTAGATCTCAGTTGTGAGCTGTTCTACTTGGTGGTAAATGAGGACAGAGCAGAAGGGAACATGTGGCAGAACCCTCATGAAACACAGGAAGGCCTGTTGCTGCACTACAGTGGCTGAGTGAAGACCGAATAAAGGACAGGAGGGAAATTACACCTCAATCTGTTACAAAAGAAATAATGACTTTAAAGCCCCAATTTACTAAGCTAGAAAGACGATAAAAAGTTTTGATGACAAAATATTTAAGGACAGCAGTTTGGACTCCTTATATTATAAAGTCACCTGAAGACATCAAGTCTATGTTGATCAGGAAGGATAGAGAGAGTATGATCTTCGTGACTTTAGTTTTTCAGAGCAAAGCTTCTTCTTTCTAACAAGAACATTTTTCAAGATCTTGAGAATTCTGTCAACCTTAAACATTATTAAAATGCACCTTCCTTTCTTCCAAACACACTGCAAGACTTGATTCATTCTGAGAAGACAGACATGTAACAAATGTATGTTTATTTACAAACAAATAAGCAATTTCTTCAGATTAACAAAGAAAAGAAAAAAGGAACCCAAATAAAACTGAGATATAAATAGCATCTTCAATTTGGAAAATGGAAGCTTGGAGAAATAAACACAGAGTTTGACCTCTGAAGATGATTTCTCCTTAATTAAAATACCTGCAGCCATCTTCTTTCCTAAAATGACTTTGAAAGATTTCTTTTTTTTATTTTTTCTCCTTAGTTCATGAGTTAGCATGAACACAGGCTCCCCAAGAGCTAGAATTCTCTAAAGTAAAAAAGATCACAAAGCTTCACAAGACAGAACAAACCCTGCAAAAACAGAAAAGTAACTGTTGTTTTCAAAGAGACACCCTCAAACTGAGAAAGGCATACAAAGATAGGAAGAATCTTGACAGAGGACAAGTTCAAACCAAGGGATAACATCTCAACACAGGTAACGTGGCTTCAGATGGATTTTCTGAGCAGCCCTGCTCATGCTATACACATGCCAGAGTGCTCTAATTTGTACTACTGCAGTTGGTGTCAAAAGGCTAAAACAGAGGAACAAGATACGTAAGAACGCCAGCCAGGCTAGGCTGTCTGCAATATACCAGCATCAAGTGAAAAGGACAGGATGAAACCTGGTTTGCTCAGCCTGGTTGTGGTTTTTGGTTTGGTTTTGTTTGTTTTTAAACACCCAAGATGCAGAAGAATGCAAAGAAGAGAACAGGGTACCCCAGTGCATAATCCATTTATACTTTCTCAGTGTTCCCTCACTGCCTTTTGAGTATTTACGTAGGAGTGCTGGAAACCATCCTGAGGTCAGATGATTTTTGGGAGTGGCTGCTGCCTGTTAAACCCAGTGTTTTATCCAAAACGCTTCGGGGAGGAACCTACCCAGGGAGCTCTTAGTGCTCTGTCCTAGACCATCTCTCTCTCCAGAACAGTGTTCAGTGGCTTGGTGGCCAAGTTTAATTAGCAGGGAAGCTGCATTTGACCCATTCTGCTCTGGGCGACTGATGTCACCGTGCTGTCAAGGAGAATTACTGAGCAGAGCTTCTGGCATGGCAAGGAAGGGGGTGGGTAAATTCATGCAGCATGACTGTTAACAAAAAACAAGGCAGATGGCATCCTGACTTACAAAGAATGATGAGGGTTCAGGGGCTGCAAAAAATGCCTGTGACTGCATTTATGCTACCAACCTGGCTAACGAGCTGGGATTTCCATCACACCATCCCCCAAGAACAATTACTGAACATCACCCGTGTCTTTCACAGCTGTCTTTGATCCCCTTCTCTTTGCACTGTATACTACACTCCTGCATGATGTTGCCCACAAGTACAAATTCAACTATTTTTCTAGACAGGTAATAAATATTTATCTACCTTCCTTTCCTAGATCTTTCTCCTGTCCAGTATAAAGATCTCACCACCTCTGTGATATGTTGGGTGCAAACAGTGCAAGCTAACACAGCTAAGATGGAGTTCTTGATCCCTCACCCGCTAGTCTTAACTCTTGTCATCATTCGTTACTATCATCAAGTCATCGTTCTGCCATTTATTCAGAACTGTACATTGGCTTTTGGTTTCAATCGGGACTGCTCTGTAAGGCTGTCACATTGTTGATATAGTGTATTCTGATTTATTTTAGAATTTCTAAAATAAACTTTGGATGTTAAAAAGATACAGTGTAGTTCAGGCATAGCTACTGATACAAAAATACTGACACAAGTCTAATGCAACGCATTGTGTAGGTCAGACTAGAGAGTTGCAATGGTCTTTCCTGGCCTTAAAAAAAATCTTTTAAGGTACCATTTTTCCTAGCCATACATGACTGTTTCTTGCTTAGGCAGCCTCTTTGTCTCAGATTTTAACTCATAAATTTTGCCCACTTCTGCTTTTTCAGAATGCTGCCTTTCAGGTCATTTTTTTGTGAGCCCATCGCTTTGTCCATGGCACCCCTTTCACAAGCTCCTCCTTTTCTGTTAACACCAAACTAACTCCTCCTCTTCTTTCACGTTTTTTTTTCTGCAGGGGCTCTGCCTATCTTTTTCAAAGCAGTGAGTTAAAAAAAGCATACATTACTAATGCTAATCTTTAAATAAATAGAGAGGGATTACAAGAGATGTTAGTATTTTGAACAATAAATGCATATTAAAAAAAAGCAATATATCTCATTATTTAAAAATATAGTCCAAATATTAAACTTCTCATTTCTGCTTTGGAAGTTTTGCTTGATAAAGGCCGCAGGATTTGTTTCAGTAACAAAATGCTAAACTCAGAAGGCTTTCTGAAATAAAGAGGTTTGTGCAACTCCACCCTTCTGTGAATGATCTGAAATGACTATAGGTTGGCAGAAGGCCCAGTTAATTAAACTGTTAATTAAAAAAATGTGAGAGAATGCACTCTGCCAGGAAATGTAGAAGCCCATTCGTTACTTGCTGTAGCATGACCGGAGTAATAATATTTTAGAAAGCATGCAGGCTAACTAGGAAAGAGAGTACCTTTCTCAGCCACAGACAGGTTGGGATCACTGCAAGGTTTGCATGGTCCAATCATTTGCTGGATAAAGGCGCGCTGGAAATTTGGAGGCTAAGGGAGAAGAAAAGTTAGCACAGAAAAGTAGGGGGGGGAAAAAAGTTAGAGAACAGGTGGTACAGAACCCTGGGCTTTCTATTTGCTTTTTTTAAGCAAAGAAAGTTTTTTAACTAAAAATAAAATCATGGGAACCTTAGGCTGTGTCTACATTAGCAAGTACTGCAGTGCAATACCAGCGGATCTCTAGAGAGTGTAACGGTGCTGAGGACCCACAATTCATGCTGCTTGTGTTCTCTGGAGGAGTTATTTCAAACTAGCTCTAGCCTGGTCTTGTGCCCATTATCAGTTCAAATGAATCATATGCCCTTCTGGAGCTTATCTTTTGCTTTGGTTTCATTTGAAAGAATTGAGTTTGCATGCTGTGAGGCAGTTTCTGGTCTGAACTGAAGTGTGGTAAGTGGGCATGATCAGGAGATTCCCTTCAAAACTGCATGCCAGGGCCAGATTATAATGCTTACATGTAGGCACACCCTGAATTTTTCAATTTGTCCAGAGAAAGTAGTGGATAAGGGCACAGATTGTTTGGACACCCTCTATCAGTATATTATTTCAGCCTCTTGTGGTTTTTGATACCTCTGGAAATCACCATAAAGCTATTTAGACTCAACAACGAGGCTGTGGGATGGTCACGGTTCTAGAAAAATGAATAAATAAAATGGTACAACTGCTTGCAGTGCACCAGGGCTCATAGAATATAGCAGGGAAGTAAGAAGAGTCCATTTTCACAGAGCGTATCTGCAATTTTAACAGCCATTACAGTTTATATCACTTGACTACCAAAATGGATGGCTCTAGGGGGCGATTAATATGAAAAGTTCCGCATTGCCTCTGAAAATGATTCCAAGTTGTGCTTTCCAAAAATAAAAAGGGAAGCTTTAAAGTGGTCAAAAATAGCAAAAATAACGTTTCAGGTGGTTGAACTGACATAAAATAAAATAGATCTGCTACCTGTCCATTTTCCATGATAGCTGTGGGATACATGGCACTGCTAGGTCGGTCCCGATGGGCTGGCAGCAACATCATCATCTCCCGAGAGTGGCGGTACTTATCTGGTAGAGAGGGAGAGCCTGTAAACAAGTGAGAATAATCACGTACACGGGACAAACAACAGCCATGTCTCCGCATGCCCAGTGATCTAGTCCTCCTTTGCAATTTGTTCAGACGGATGATCTTACAGGACTCAAGAAAACATGGTGCCGAGCCCACTAAGCAGCTAACCGTTGGTGGGGTGCATAGCACAAGGATGAAGTAAGAACTGGCTTGTTATATACAATTAAGGACATACCATGTAAGGTGTATGTATGCCTCCCTGGTTGTATGTTGCAAAGTGCTTCCTCTTAAAACAAACAAAAAAGTGGGCATCGTGTGGAATCGGCTGCAGCTGTGCCGTAGAGTGCCTGGTGCTCCCTTGCCCCATAAAGTGTTGTAGAGTTACAGAAATGCCATAAAATTGTGCATTTTAGGACTGATTAGGGATAAGAAAGGGATAAAAGCTTGAGATAGACCATTCAGTTAAAGCAGGAAGCTACAGGAAGCTACCTCATTCCTCTGTTTTGGTAGAGATAGTCTGAGGTGTTGCCATTTAGTTGGTGATACCTTGGTTAGCTTCCTCTTTGTTAAAGCAAAATAAAAAAAAAAAAAACAAACCCAGAATTTTCTATAAATGTGGGTGGCACTTTGCTTATAATGCTGCTGGGTAATGTATTATTTACTACTGAGCGTGCTGGTATACCGTGCCATTTTATGACAGCAGGACATTTACCAATGCTTGGAGTTACATAGTAGGAATATGCTTAACTATTAGTTATGTGTATAGTTGTCATTTACGATATTGGGATATTTAACGTAAACAGCTTCCTGGTGCATGGAATTATCTGGGACTCATGTCCTTCAAGGTGAGTGCCACATGACAATATGCCTTCTGATATACAACATCTGACAGTGGATTTGCCTGAAGAATGATTCCCATTAGTGACTTCCTAAAGTCTGATACTACTGATACACACATCCCTTGGGATGCACAATATTAGGCGGGAATTGATGTTCTGAAGCTGCTGGAGTGAGCTTTAGTTTGCACTGATTATTTCATTGCGTCACAAACACGCACTTAACAGATGGCAGCACACAGCGCATTACAGAGCCATGCCGGCTTTTGGGGAATACATGCCCCCTTTTGCAAACTTTCCACAACCACACACATTACCTGAACAGCACTCCAACGTATGAGCAAAGGCATTGGTGCTGGTTAATGCAGCTTTTACCCCAGCAAAAGCAAACATGCAGTTTTTGGGACTGATATTCAGCACACAGTGGAAGGAACAATGTGTCCAGCAGAATGCAGGATAAGGTCCTACAATTGCAATAATTCCATCAGGGGTGGCAGATCCCAGATTAATCTACACCCCCACCCTGACATGAACAGCCGCAGAGTATCTGCATTCTAGTTCCGAACTCATTTTCTCCCCAGACATAAAACAGAAACATAATTAGACAACATTATTTGCTCTTATATACAACATCAGCTTGGAAAACACGGTGTTAACACTTTATGCTGAGTCTCTTTTACTCACACATTACAGATAGTCCTGTTTCTGCATGAGAAATGTAAGGATGCTGAACTTTTAGGTGTGCCCAGAACTACATCACAGCACAATCCACACTGTAAACTTTTCCCTTTTATTTATCTTGTCATCTTTGTTCTTTTATATCCAAGATGCAAACCACCTCTATATGCCATCAGTTTATATGGGATTATAGTTTCCACAAACCTTGCATTGCACGACGTGAAAATTCCCGCATGTGCAAATCTGGTGGCAGAGTCTAGTTTACAAAACAGCTCTGCTGTCAGGTACCCTAAATTTGTAAATAACTATACCTATAAAGATTGTAACAGATTATGTCAAGTGTCCAGTCTGCAAACCGAATTAAGTACTGACAGCTCTGTATTGTGTCCCACAAAAAGAGTGGCCGTAACTGAAGCTTTTATTAATAATCAGGCCTGCTTTGGACATGTAGAGAGCACGATCACCATAGCTCCTTTCAGGGACTGGCAAAACTTGAAGACAAAAAGATCTTTTAAAAGCTTCCAGAGCAGCCAGTGGCCATATAAAATGCTGAAGCGTTTATCAGGGCATAATCCTTTTAGCTTGTAGCTTGGTACACTTGATGTGTGCAGCACTGGACGTACTATTAATGAGAAAGGAAAAACCTATGCTGAAGCCAGAGGTAGTTTTTATTTTTTAATTATGCAAATGTTAATCCACTTGTGGCAAGTACTAGTTTTAAGGAATTAAACTGAAAACTAATGTAGTTAAATTCCAAACTCAGTGAATCTTTTCTCCTGATTCATCATTTTCATTACTGTTATTAAAGTGCACTCCTGCACCAAATCAAAACTTTTTTGCTTTAAGAAGGAAGTTTTTAATGTAAGTATATGGGTTCTTGGAAAGTGCTGAATAAGACACCGGGACTCATTTTGTACACCTTAAAAAGAGGGCTGTGTTCTGGAAGCAGCAGCGATGCCTTAAGAGATGAGTCAAGTGTCAAGTGGGAGTTGCTTTTAGAGGGCATCAGAGGAGTCCCAAACATATTTTAAATGAAATTACTGAAAAAAACCTAACCCACTCCTAGCTCTTTCCAGGCCTTTTTGCATTACAATTTCAGCTTAACGAACATCGGCTTACATCTTGTTAAACTCCAGTAAGGTTAGAGCAATGCCTCATGAGTCACCTCAAATGAAGCCAAAACAAACTCTGAATTTCTTATTGATCCTTCATACAACAACAGTGTTGCTTTCTTGATAGAGGAAGAAGCTACACAAGGGTGAAGCCAGGTGAAAACTGAAAGGTACACATTTATTAATCTAAAAAATAGAGTAACTAGTAGTGTATTTATTGTTAGCAAAAGAATTAGAAAATTCTTACTGTATTATTTAAGACTTTTGCTCTAACTTGTGCGTAACTAGTGCAAGGTTTGCTACTTTAATCTGCTGTTCAGTGATATGATCAAATCATTAATCAATTGTCTTGATGACTATCCTTTAAAAAAAAGATGGATTAATGGCTTTATTATTTTCTTTGGACAAGCCAAATAATTTGCTTGCATTGCTGTTTTATACATTAATGAAAGGGTCATTTTTTGGAAGTGGAGAATTAGAAATTAGATTTAAATTCCTGCTGGATTCTTAATACAAATGGCCATGGCTTCCTTTAGTCACTAATGGAACTAAACTGTATGATAAAGATACCCATCTCCTCAGAACAGTGCTGGTAGCTGAGCTCCAGTTAAACAGAGAAGGTGGTGTAAGTACCTGGATAATGGAATAGATCGTGGTTTTTCACCTCTACATTAATGTTTGAATCAATGAGAGAAGCATTTAAACATCTGACAAAACCCTAGAAATCATAGATAACCATGCTCAGGTTAAAGCCACAGGTGACAAAGATGCTAAGTTGATAAATTTAGGTGGCCTGTCCGAAATGAATTGTTGGCCTTTGTATACTTCCTGTCTGAAAAGCGGTTAACTGCAGCATCGTGACTATCGTAGCTTTGTTGGCAGTCTCAGCAGAAAGGCCAAGGATCGGATGGGTCACAGTGACTGAACTATCCTCTCACCTCTAGAGGTGGTCCCTCCAGGACAGAGATGAGGCACATGGGTGGGGGCAGCGTGGGGAAGCTTGCACGGCTGCCGCCCATGCTGTATCTGTTCTGTGGATAAATAGAGGGCTTCAGCCTCCAGTGTTGTCAATCCAGCACCTTTCACCAGCACTAAATTAAAAAGAATATAAATAAATACAAAAAAAGGAAAAAAAAAAAAGGATAGAGGTGCATTGGCAGAGCTGCACATGTAATGTTTGTGAAGTACCTCGCTCCAGCCAGCGATACTGGTCTCTCATTTTCACAAGCATCCATTTCACCCAATTAAAAAACAAAATAAAAGGAAAAATCACCAAGGAGAAAAACAAAACTGTATTACCACAGTGGAACTTAAGTGTAAGGGCTTTTTTTCATTATGAACAACTCCATTCCAGCCAGCAGTGTCATACTAACCAGAACAGTGACTTGCACACTGTGAAACACAGAGAGCATCTGGGACTTTACTAGAAGTGAAATCCCATAAACACTGTGGGTAATGCCTGAATGCTGTTCTCACCTAACTTAAAAGTGAACAAAACTAGCAGAGAAGAAATGTTTGTATCATTGGGCTATCAAGAGACATTAGTAAGAGTGAAGAATAAAATAAATATATGTATTGAAGTACTTCTCAAAATTGTCACTGCTCTTACTATTTCCTCATTTGCCATCATTTACATTGTCTAGTTCTCATCTCTGGGAGGTGCTGTTGGCTCATCCGTCGGCACCATACCCTTTGTATCATTCATCACTTTGGTTTCTAAGCAACAGCAAAGAATACAGTAAAGAGGGAAGTTGGTGATGCTGCGAAGTCATCAGGCTCAGAAAGACTGGCACAGTGAGCACTGGGTTTTTAAAGTGGAAAACAGCCTGAAACACTGTGAGCACCAAACCCCTCAGATCCCCCAAAAGATTCAAGAGCTCGCATGCCAGCTGAGGCACATCCATTTAAGGATGTCTTCCTGATGTGACAGCCCAGTACTCAGTTCCATCTTCCCTTTCCTGTTACGCCAGTTTTGTCTTGTTACTTTACTATTTGAATTGTCATTATTTTCCTTCCAGCCCTTGGTAATTAGTGAAGCTATTTGCCTTTATTTGAAGATGTCCACTTCTCGCCTTCCTACTCCATCTGATCCTTCAATTAAAACACTTTAATGCATCCGTGTCATAACAGCAGCCAGTCAATTAAGATTTTACTGCAAGATTAAGCAAAAAAAGCCCCAAGCTGGCCCGAGAGAAAGGGCCCTTCTCCATATTCTCTGCCCATAAGGAGACATACAGTTCCCCTGTATGAGAAAAAGAGGTAGGATTTAAATATCAGCATCAGTCTGTGACTATATCCTGGATACGTTCTTCAGATGCCTGTGAAAAGAGGTATAGAAATTTGTGAACCTGCAAATGAGAATGCAAAATGAGAGGAAAAAAACCCACTTGAATAGAAGTTACCAAAGTCAGGAGATTGCATGGAGTGGTTTTGCTTCAGCTCTGTGACTTGGGAATAAAATGATTAGCAATATTCAAGACCAGCTACTGTAACAGCAAAGGCAACATGAGTACCCCCAGAGTCTGTTTTTACATTTTCCCTTTCTTCAAGAATTTCCCAGCAGGGAACCCCTTCTTTAACTCCAGTACTTAAAATTCTTA